>NW_028258138.1:20002500-22502500 GCF_053883595.1 Heterocephalus glaber | reverse complement strand
AGGGATGGAAGGGTTGAAGGGAGGGCAGGCAAAAGGGGAAAAAAATCAGAAACAGGAGAGATTATGTAAAGGTGCAAATTTCCAAAGATGAATACCATTATATTGTATACCTAAAATTTACCAATAAAACTAATTTTAAAAAGTACTGAAATTTGGTGAACATTTATACAATTGACGAACTTCATTCTTTTTTGTGTTTTTGAGAGTCATTGTACAAGGCTGCTCAGATTCTGAATTTGTTCCCTATTGTTACCATAATCAATTGTCATGCATTTAATAGCTTAAAGCAAAATATCTGGCTTGTAGGTCAGAATGCTGACACTGGTCTCAGGGATGTTAGTAATTCTGTGTTCACTTTTGAGGGAATCTAGATGTGTGTCTTCTCTCATTCAGGGTATGGTCAGCATTCAGTTCCTTGAAGTTGTGAGCAGCACACTTTTCCAATAACCAGAAACTGCCCTCATTCCTTGACTACTGCTCCTTTCCCTTCAAAGTCAGCAAAGTTGAGTTTTTTTTAATGATCAGAATCTCTCTTGTCTTTTCTTCTGGGGCATCTCTCTGATTAAGGTAGGGCATTTCTCCAAGTTTTGAGTCTCTGTGAGCAAATTTTGATTTACTAAATAATCTAAGATAATGGCCACCATAAAAATAACTCATACACACAGGTTCTCTTTTACCACAGTTATATTTATATTTAGTTTTTCAGTTATATTTATATTCACAATTTCTAGATTTAGAAATGGACTAATTGGAGGAGCAGGGCATAATGTCATTGTTTGGCCTGTTAGAAGCTTACTCTTTGTTCTTTCTTTCTCTTTCTTTTTTATTTCTCTTTGCTGTCTTTCAACTAACAGACTTTATTTTTAGAGTACTTTCAATTATTTTATTAGTATATGTTTGCAATAAATAATGAATATATCCACTGTGAGGAATTGGTAAACAACATATCTTAATTCTTTTTACTTCTCCTTTCCTTTCTCTCCCTCTCCTCTCCTTCCATCCTGAGATTTTTTATAGTACTTTTAGATTTACAGACATTTTGAGCAGAAAATATACTGTCCCTTTGTATCTCTCTACTCTCATCTATACCCCAGTTTTCTCTGTTAAAATATTTTGCATTATTATGCTGCATTTTTGCATTGATAAAACTATACTGATATATTTTTATTAACTAAAAGCCAGAGTTTGTATCAGTGTTCTCTGTGTTGCATTGTTCTACAGGTTTTCATAGATGTAGGCCATGTCAGTGTAATAGAGAATAGTTTCATTGCCCTAAATTTCCCCCTTTGGTCCCCTTATTCATGTCTTCATCCCTCCCCCCAAACCTTTAGCAACTGTTTATCTTTTTATTGTTTTTATATTTTTCTCATGCTAGAGTGTCAAGTACTTAGAATCATTTAGTATGTAACTTTTTCAGACAGCTTTTTTTTTTCTGTTACCAGTAGCATATAAAATTCCTCTATGTCTTTTTATGACTTGTTAGTTTATTTCTTTAAACTGCTGAGAAGTATTCTTTTATATTTATCCATCTGAGTTTATCAATTCATCCATGGAAACACATTTTAGTTTTCTCCATTTTGACAATTATGAATAAACTTGTTACATTTGTGTTCAGGTTTCTGTATGGACACACATTTTCAGCTATGTTTGTACTGATGTCTGTAATTGTTAGATCATTGGTAAAACTATTTTTAGCTCTGTAAAATAACTTCTCTGTAGACTGGCTCTGTAGCATTTTATGTTCCAAATAGCAAAGAGAAAGAGTTTCTCTGGTCGGCATTTGGTGTCATTAGTGTTTTGTATGTTAGCCATACTAGTGATTGTGCATTGACATACTATTACTATTGGGCGTCTTTCATCACCTTATTTAGCTTCTGTATGTCATTTGTGCACTTTCTATTCTTTAATAAAAATAATTTATAGTCTAAGTAGTAAGTGTAACCTCATTTACAAAACAGTTACACATTTTTCTAATAATTTACATGACGTTTTCAAAAAGATACAATCTAAACCTTAAGAGCCCCTCTGAAATCCATCACAGTCAGACCAAATTCAGAGATAGTAGGGACAAAAGCAAATAGATTGTGGTAGACGTTATAGTAAGAGAAGATAGCTTGACAAGAGAAATGTGGACCACCAAAAAAAGGCTAACATTGCCTAAAAGTCTCTCTTATTCCAAAGATCTGTGAGAGAGCTGTACCCATAGCTTGGCTTCATTTCACGCTGAACACTAGCTTTTGTACCACAGCAGACCAGAGAAGAGAAAAGATTTGGGTCCCTCATTTGCCTTGGTAGTGGACACTTGCCAAAATAATGATGCTTTATGCATTGCAAATGATGTTCTTGAGTTCAAGGTAGACAACAGAAGAGTGACAAACATCCCAATAACTCTCCTGGCTTGAAAAGACATTGTTGCTAAAGAAAATGGGCAGGGTAAGAAATAATGACATAATATCAGAACTGAAGGTGATTCCATTACATTTTTCCATGTATAATTTTCTAGTACAAGAATAATATATTACTATAATATAATACAGTATAATATAATATATATATATATATGAATGTAATTTAAAGGTCTAGAAGTGAATTTAAATGAAAAACTTGTTGATGTGGTGATCAAGTGAAAGAAATATTTCTAAATTACAGTCAATATATGAAGAACAAAAATTTGGAGGAAGAAAGATAAAGATCTTGGAGGTTATCCTGAGAGGATTTTGTGTTTTATATGTACACATTATTTCAAATCCATGTGAATGAATGACAAGAGTTTGAGAAAAAGATAGCAAAGGAAGTGGTTCCTGAGGAAAATCAGATCTGGATATACAGAGAAATACTAGCTGTTCTGATAAGCAGGATTGATGAAGTTACACACCTCTTGGTACCCTGGTAAAGGTTATACATTTAACCTAAAGTCTATTATCTTTTAAAATAAATAATACATTCATTGAGATGCAAAAGGAATTGGACTGGACTTTGACTTCTTAAGTAAGATACTGAAATCTATAGAAATATGGATAAAATTGTGTCTTTATGTTATAAAATTCAAATTGAAATGTATAGGTTAATGAGTAATATCCCTAATCTGTGCTAAAGTTTTGTTTTTTCCTTTGAGGTAACAGACACATAACAAGAAAAGCAATACTACTCTGAAGTAAAAGAACTTCACTCCCACAGAAAAACTAAAGTTTAAATAATCTATTGGGAGTGGATGTAGGAAAGTTTAAGCATTTAACAATTCATTTCTGGGAAAAAGAGAAAGAAGAAATAATGAAAATGTTTAGGAAGCTAAAATGTGAAACCCTTTAACTTCAAATATAACCTTCATATTTAAACTTGTACACTGTTCAATTCTTAGGAAAAAGAAAATAATCATATGGTGAAAGATATAAATAGATATATCAGAGAAGGAGAGCAGAGCTAATGCACAGCAAATGAATAATTTCACAAGCTGTCTCTGCCAAACTCCCTGTCTTCAGTCCCAGCTCTGAAATCCATAGCAGTGTGATCTTTGGCAAGTAAAAGTGAAGTTCTTTTTCCTTATTTCTTTCTTCTTTTTTCTGTTTTTGGTACCAAGGATCAAACTCAGGACCTTGAGCTTGCAAGGCACATTGGCAGCACCACTGAGCTAAATCCCAGGCCTCTGCTTATTTCTAAAATATACATAATAGTACCAACTTCTCAAGGCTACTTTAAAATTAGATACTATTTATCACAATGATTGTCATAAATCAAGTTCTCAATAAATGCAACCTTCACAATAAAAAATTCTAAAACTGTTCCATGAAATATGTGTATTATTTGATTTGAATATATTCATGTAATTTTCAAAAATGTGATATTTATAAAGTTAGTGGACATGCTGCATAAAATGAATACCAAGAAAACCTATAATAACCAAAAAAGAATGCAAACCAAGAAATATGTATATAATATCCTAAAGATATATCTTTATGCTATTTGATATACAGGAATGATGTCCAAAATAATAGATGAATTAAAAGCAACATTCTTCTTACAATAATTATGGTGCAATGACAATAAACTCTATGGAGGGTCATTCTTCACTGACACATTTATATCATCAAGAAATCAATCACACCCACTCACCTGCATACATTTCCTTACTTATTTAGTCAACTTCATCCTAAGGCTGGTAAATTAATGATTATCTCAATCCAAAGTTCGCATAAGAACATAAAGACTGGCAGAGTGAGAAAGGAACTATTTCTCTCTATACCTTCCAGAGGTAAGGACACCTTTTTTTTTCCAAGAAGTTGTCTTAGAGCCCTTAATTCTGATTCAAGCAATAGCCCATGACCTTCTCTAAACCATTTAGGAGATCATGATCAGCTTTGATAAATCAAAATTTAGATTCAGGGTCTGTTGGAGAGAAGTTGGTATTTTTTGTTTTTGTTTTCTTGGTACCAGGGATCGAACTCTGGTCCTTGCACTTGCGGAGCAGGTAGCAGAACCACTGAGCTAAATCCCCAGCCCGAGAAGTTGTTTTTTAAAAAAGTGCATGGCCATATAGGATTGTTCTTCTAAGAAATATCATAGTGATAAAACTATTGCTTTTGTAATTAAGAGAGAAATGGCATTTGGATACACTATGATAGTATCTGCCTACTATATGTATAAACCATTTTTAAACTGAGATAATGGTAAATTGCCTCCGTTGAAATTTTGGCAATTGAAATTTTGAGAGAAACATGCTCAGGGAAGAAATAGTAAAATATTAAAAATGAACAAAGAGTATGAAAGGATAAACAAAATAAAACATACATGTAATAAGACTGATTTCAGGGAATATATGTAAAAACTATAATTGACCAAACAACAGATTTGACTTGGGTCAGAATATAAAGTCAAATAGTATAAAGTATTGAAAGGTCGCTTTGTACTATCAAAGTTAAACAAGGTAGAAATCTTATTTTCACTATTGATTTAATTTCCTCACATAATAAATCAAGAAATATAAAAATGCATGTAAATTTCTAGGAGACTACAATATTGATTATGCCCAAAGCAGGCTGTAAGCAGAGCAGGCTGTAAATAGAGTTAACCCTTCAATTGGCTTGTTTTGAAAAGCGAGTCCCACTGAAGCCTATGTGCTGAGTGACTTTTACCCAAATTCCATTCCCACAATTACAACCTTCTTGATTAGAAGGTCAAGGATTTAATTATAACCATATAGTTTGTCTTTTCTGTTCCTAATTTGAGAGTGCTTTGTCTTTTTCCTTTACAAGATTTGCCTGCATTAGTTTCCATAGAAACTGCATGACTGCATGTCCTTACATGTAATTCCCCTTCAGCATGTAGTTTGCCTTTATCCTAATTGATTACCAATAAAAATCAGTGGCTGGGACTGACCAGTGTCTTTGCTGATTAAGCAGCATTGGCCATACTGGCTCCCTGCTTTCTCTGTCTCTTTAGTTCTGTCTTTAAGATTTTTTTCTTTAGCTTTGCACCATACACAGAACAGGAGACTGGAATTTACTGCAGAGGTCTCTGGTATACACTAAAGTGAATCACAACATGATATATAGTATGAAATAAAATGTAATCATTAAAGAAAGTGAGTAAGTATAGTAGAAACATATAAAGAAAAACTGAGAAGCCACTGAAAATACACATCTATATGTTCATCAATGCATATCACAGGATATATATGAACTTCTGATCATGGTATACTGTTAAAATAAAAATACAAATAGCATGCATAAAACTATAATTTTGCTTAAAACCAATAAATGTATATTTTATTTGTTAATAGTGTGAGTCTAAAAACTATACATGCCAAATCTTAAAAAACACCTAATATGTACACACACACACACACACACACACACACACACACACACATATGGTCTGATTTTGAGTGTATATTATATTTATAACCAGTAAAATAAATCTATAGTCACAATAAAATTATTCCTAATATATCTGGCATATTATCAGAATAATTGCATAAAAAGGTCAGAAGCATATTCTTTCTGCATTTGAAAATTACTCAAGAATCTTTTTCTTGTTCTTTTCCTCTATGTATTAAAAAAGAGTTTCTGAAGTCTAATCTTCTGGTTAACAGAAATAAACTATTAAAATATAGTCAGATGAACACTTTGGTAAGTTATGCTGTCTTATATTTAAAATAAAAAATACATTTAAACCTCTGTTAGGCAAGTAGCCTTGTGCAAAGTTAAAATTTGAAACTGCTACCAAATAGATCTGTTTTCTTTCAGAATAATCATGTAATGAACATCTATATAACAATCATCACTCAAAGTTCTATAAAATTGGAAAAGAAAAAAAGATTTTGAAGCTCCAAAATTATATTTGCAAAAGAATAGGAAAAACACAGGTCAGTAATTTTTAAGTCTTAATAAATTTTATATTATCTTTCCTTTGGGAATATATTTTTCTGTTCAACTAATATTCATATTTTTATTCTTTTCTCTATATACGAGTCCTTCATTATTTACTCTATGCTATTTTGTACTCTTGTTGACGTCAAGATTTCACTGAAAACTAGCCTATGTTTAAAAAATAAAAACAAAAATTAAATTTAGGTAATTATTTATTCTTTAATATATTTTTTAAAATAAAATTTATTATGCATATGTAACTTACACATGATATTATGACAACATATGTACCAAAATGACTATTAAACTGAAGCAAATTAATATGTACATCATATTACAGAGAGCCTTTTTTACTTTTGTTTTTGTGATAAAAATTTTTTTATCATGAACACCATAAGCAATATAATTTTTGTTTATAAGGTTCTATCATTTGTATAGCTAATAATTTCACCTGTCTGAAAATCCACTCTACAAACAGCTGACAGTCAATACTGTATTCCTCAGAGCTGCTGCCAAATCACACATTTTTCTTTTCTTTCTTTCTTTCTTTCTTTCTTTTTTCTTTCTTTCTTTCATTTATTTATTTATTTATTTTTGAAACAGAGTTTCCGTATATCATTCAGGCTGGCCTTGAACTTTGTATGTAGCCTAGACTGGCCTTTGGTAACTGTGTTGTATGCCTAAGTCTCAGCAATCACTTTCTTTTTTTTGTATTAAATTCTTTTATTGGTACATTGTAGGTATACAACACAGTTACATTTCTCATTGGGAATTGTACCTTTACATAATGCATCTTGGTTCTTATTTTTTCCCCATTCCTAGCCCTCCCTTCACGCCCTCCACCCTTCTCTATTTACAAAGACTTTATTTCCATTTTTTCCATTTCTCAGCATTTTTCCTTTCCCTTCTTTCCTTTCCCCTGCCCCTCCCACTACCCCTACCCCTTTGGACCTTTTCTTCTTATTTTGCATTATCGATTATTTATTCTAATCATTGGTACATTTTAGGTATACAATATAATGACATTCATCATTGGAAATTTGCACCTTTACATAGTCTCACTTGGTTCTTATTTTTCACCCTTGCCCAGCCCTCCCTTCAACCCCTCCATTCCTCCCCATTTACAAAGATTTTGTTCCTATTTTTCCATTTTCTCATATTAATCCCATTCCCTTCTATCCTTTCCTCTAGCCCTCCCACTTCCTTCCTATTTGCCCCTTTTCTTCCTATTTCACATGACCTATTATACATTTAGTCCTTATTTACACTTTCAGTTTCTCACACCAGAGAAACTACTCAGAATTTATTCATGTGTGTCCTATTTATTTCACTTAAGAGTGTCAACTCAATGTGCATCCACCTAGCTATAAATGTCTCTAATTTCTCATTTTTTATGGCTGAGTAGTACTCCATTTTATAAAAAAAACACATTTTCTTTATCCAGTCTCCAGTTGATGGGCATTTGGGCTATTTCCAAGCTTTAGCTAGTACAAACTGTGCTGCTATGATCATGGGTGAACATATATCATTGTCGTGTGATTTGTTTAATTCTTTGGGGAAGATCCCCAGCAGTGGAATAGCGGGGTCAAATGGGACTTCCAGTCCTACTTCTTTCAGGTATCTCCATACTGATTTCCACAGTGGTTGCAACAGTCTACACTCCCACCAGCAGTGGAGCAGGGTTCCTCTTTCCCCACAGCCCCACCAGCATTTGTTATTGGTTGATTTCATGATAACAGCCATTCTTTCTGGAGTGAAGTGGAATCTCAGCATTGTTTTCATTTGCATCTCTTGAATGACCAGGGATGTTGAACATTTTTCATGTATTTATTTGCTATTTCTACTTCTTTGTGTGAGAAATGTCTGTTCATTTCAGATGCCCATTTTTTGGAATGAGTCTTTAAATTTGGGAGTTCTGGTCTTTTTAAGTTCTTTATAGACTTGAGATAATTGACCTTTGTCTGAGGAAGAGCAGGTGAAGATTTTTTCCCACATTGTGGGTTGTCTCTTCACACTGCTGGTGGTTTCTCTTGCTGTGCAGAAGCCTTTTAATAAGAAGAGATCCCACTTGTTGATTGTTTGTGCTAGTTCACAGGCAACTGAGGTTTTGTTAATAAAATCTTTTCCTACATCAATGTCTTCAAGGGTTCTACCTAACCTCTGTTCCAACTGGTTAAGAGTTTCTATTTTCATGTTTAGGTCTTTGATCCATTTTGATTTTAGTTTAGTGCATGGTGAGAGATACAGGTCTAGTTTTAATCTTTGGCAAGTTGAGGCCCAATTTTTCCAGCACCATTTATTAAAGAGGCTATCTTTCCTCCAGCGAGGGTGTTTGGCTCCTTTATGGAAGATGAGATGGCTGAGTGTGTCTGGCATTGTTTCTGCATCTTCTAATCTGTTCCATTGGTCCTCACATCTGTTTCTTTGCCAGTACCATGCTGTTTTTATCACAGTAGCTTTGTAGTATAGTTGCAGGTTGAGGATTGTGATACCCCCTGCCATGTCTCTGTTACCTAGAATTGCTTTTGCTATTCTGGGTCTCTTCTTGTTCCAAATGAAGTTTTGGATTGTTTTCTCAAGGTCCGTGAAGTAGGCTGCTGGGATCTCAATTGGAATTGCAACAAATCTATATAGCGGTTTTGGAAGTATGGCCATTTTCACTATATTAATCCTTCCTACCCAGAAGCAGGGGATGTCTGTCCATTTTCTGATATCATCTTCAATTTCTCTTTTCAGAGTGCCATAGTTTTCAGAGAAGAGGTCTTTGATTTATTTGTTAGGATTATTCCTAGGTATTTCAGTTTTTTGGATGCTATTGTGAAAGGAATTATTTGCCCTATTTCTCTCTCAGTGAGTCTGTCATTGGTGTAGAGGAAAGCTATTGATTTCTGTGTGTTACCCTTGTAACCAGCTACTTGACCGAATTTGGTTATTAAGTCTAGAAGTCTTTTGGTGGAGTTCTTGGGGTCTTCTATATAGAGAATGATATCATCGTCAAATAATGACAATTTGACTTCTTCATTACCTATCTTTATTCCTTTTATTTCTTTCTCTTGTCTAATTGCCATGACTAATGTTTCCAGAACTATATTGCACAAGAGTGGTGATAGTGGACATCCTTGTCTTGTTCCTGATTTTTGTGTGAAGGATTTCAGTTTTTGACCATTTAGTATGATATTGGCTGTTGGTTTTTCATAGATGGCTTCTATCAGTTTAAAGTAGAGACCATCTATTCCAATTTTTGTAGGGTTTTTATCATAAATGCATGTTGGATTTTGTCAAATGTTTTTCTGCATCTATGGAGGTAATCATATGGTTTTTGTCCTTGGCTCTATTGATATAGTGTATTACGTTGATTGATTTTCATATATTGAACCATCCCTGCATCCCTGGGATGAATCCCACTTGATCAGGGTGTATGATCTTCTTGATGATCTTCTGCATTCTGTTTGCCAGTATCTTACTAAGGATTTTTGCATCTATGTGCATTAGTGAGATTGTTCTATAGTTCTCTTTTTCAGTTGGGTCTTTCTCTGCTTTGGGGATCAAGGTCATCCTTGCTTGAATGAATTTGGGAGTATTGCTTCCCTTTCAATTTCATTGAAGAGTTTAAACAGTAGTGGCAGCAGTTCCTCTCTAAATATCTTGTAGAATTCAGCAGTGAAGCCATCAGGGCCTGGGCTTTTCTTAGTTGATAAGTTTTTAATTACATTTTCAATTTCATTGGTTGATATTGGGTTGTTCAGAATTTTTAGGTCTTCTTCATTCAAGTTTGGTAATTCATATATACCTAGGATACTGTCCATTTCTTCTGTGTTGTTCATCTTATTGGCGTATAGGTTCTGGAACTAGGTATTGATGATCCTCTGGATTTCTGCTGGGTCTGTTGCAATTTCACCCTTTGCATTCCTAATTGCATGGATTTGGGCCTTTTCCTTCCTTTTCCTGACAAGGTTGGCTAAAGGTTTGTCAATTTTGTTGATTCTTTCGAAGAACCAACTCTTGGCTTCATTGATTTTTTGTATCATTCTCTTGGTCTCCATTGCATTGATTTCTCCTCTGATCTTCATAATTTCCTCCCTTGTATGAGCTTTGGGGTTGTCCTGGTCTTCTTTTTCTAGAAGCTTGAGGTTCAGTATCTGTTTGTTTAATTGGGCTCATTCTGTTTTCCTAATATGGGTATTCACTGCTACGAATTTCCCTTGTGAAGACTGCTTTCATTGTGTCCCACAGATTCCGATATGTTGTATTATCATTGTCATTTAATTGAAGGAACTGTCTGATTTCTTCTTTAATTTCCTCTGTGACCCATTGGTTATTCAGAAGTGTGTTGTTCAATTTCCATGTGTTTATGAAATTTTTTGAGTTTCTTTTGCTGTGGATCACCAATTTCATTGCACTATGGTCTGATAATGTACAGGGGACAACTTTAATTTCTTTGCACTTACTTAAACATGTTCTATGTGTGAGTATGTGGTCTATTTTGGAGAATGACCCATGTGCAGCTGAGAAGAATGTGTATTCTGATTTTGTGGGGTGGAAGACTCTGTAAACATCTGTTAAGTTCATTTGTTCAAGAGTTCAATTGAGTTCTAGTATTTCATTACTTATTTTTAGTCTAGTTGATCTATCTATTTGTGACAGTGGGGTGTTGAGGTCCCCCACTACAATTGTATTAGTGCATATATGACTTTTCATGTCTGTTAGTGTTTGTTTTATATAGTTGGGTGCACTAGTGTTTGGTGCATAGATATTTTTGATTGTCATCTCTTCCTCTTGGATTCTTCCCTTCACAAGGATGTAGTGTCCTTCTTTATCTCTCTTAATCAGTGTTGGTTTGAATTCTACTTGATCTGCAAAGAGGACAGCCTCTCCTGCTTTTTGGGGGATTTCTGTCTCATGGAGTATTGTTTTCCACTCTTTAACTTTAAGTCTATGAGTTTCCTTTTGAATTAAGTGTGTTTCTTGTATGCAGCATATTGTTAGATTTTGCTTCTTGACCCATTCTGCCAGTCTATTTCTTTTGATTGGTGAATTGAGACCATTAACGTTGATGGTTATAACTGAAAGTATTGACTTGTCATTGCCATGACTTTTTCTTTTTGTTGGGTTCTCCCGTTTTACATTTAATTTCTTGTCATGTCAGATGGGTTCATTCTGCTTTGCTTCCTGGGGTTGTGATCCTCAATGTCTGTTCCTAGGATATTGTGTAAAATTTTTTGGTGTGCTGGTTTGGTATTCACGAAGTTCCTAAGGTGCTCTTTGTCATGAAAGTATCTTATTTGTCTATCCATTTTGAAAGATAGTTTTGCAGGGTACATCAATCTGGGTTGGAGGCTCTTTTCTTTTAGGGCTTGGAATATGTCACTCCAAGCTCTTCTTGCCTTGATGGTTTGTGTTGAGAAGTCTGCTGTGATTCTGATGGGCTTTCCTTTGTATGTGATTTGTTTCTTTTCTCTGACTGCTTGGACAACTTTGTTCTTCTGTTGAGTTTCTGGAATCTTAACAATTATATGCCTATGTGGAGATTTTTTTTGATGAAGGCTATTTGGAGTCCTATATGCCTCATTTATCTGTATGTCAAGCTCTTTTCCCCTGCTTGGGAAGTTTTCTGCCATTATTTCTGTGAAGAGATTTTTTTTATGTCATCTCCACTCTCTCCTGTTTCTTCATTGAGCCCAATCAGTCTTATGTTATTCTTCTTTGCATCCTCTAGCAGCTGCTGGATTGGTTTCTCATGTCCCCTTATAATTTTGAAACAATTCTTCTTTTCCTGGTCACTAATTGCAATCTTATCTTCTATATCTGAAATTCTGTCCTCACATTGGCTCATTCTGCTGTGTAGACTTTCAGTGGAGTTTTTCATGTCCTTGAAATCTATTTGCATCTGTTTTATGGATTCAATTTGTTTCTTATTTTGGGATTCCATCATGTTCCTCAGCTCCTCTCTAGATTTATTAATCATGTCTTGCACTAGGGGCAAAATTTCCCCTGTTATCTGAGAAATTATTTCTGATTTCACTTTTTCCAGATCCCCTTTGGTTGCCAGTTCATTGGGTCCAGGTGCTTTAGTATCAGAGTGTTCCATCTCATTTCCCTTTGGGGTTGCTGTAGGTGATCTGGAAATCTGGTTTTGAGACTTATTTATGTGTTTTCTCATTTCAACTAGGGCGGGGGGCTGTTAGAGCCTGCACAGATTACCTCCTCTGAGCTGGGAGAGGTGGGCCAGGGGCCAGGAGCAGCGGTAGAGATGGTGACCCAAAAGCCCTTTCCTGTGGGCTGGGAGCAGCAGGAGGGATGATGGCCAGGAAGCCCCTTCCTCTGGACCAGGAGTAGTAGGATGGTGACTCAGAAGCCCCTACCTCTGGGCCAGGATCGGTGGGAGGGATGGTGGCCTGGAAGCCCCTTTCTCTGGGCCAGGAGCAGTGGGACTCAGTACCTTGGTCTGGTGGTCTGGTGTCCTCTGCATCTTTGTAGTGTGGAACCAGGTGGCTGCCTGTCTGCAGTGGTGTGATTCAGTGTCTTCTGCGCCACTTGGGACCTCGGTAGGGTATGCACAGACCTGCCTGTCTGCAGCAGGCTCTTTTTCTAATTTTATAAGAAAGTCAATCAATTTATATGGCAAGAAAGAAAAATATATGAAATTTATCTTCTGTAAAAAAATAATGTCAAAGGACAAAAGGGAAATGACTACATTATTTTGAAATGAAAGTTTTATGATATATGAATTCAAAATATAACAACTTTGTTATTCATGTATGAAAGTAATAAAAAGATACTCTCAATATGCAAATTTCAGAAAATATATCATCCACATAAACTTCATGAAAAATACCTTCCCTCCACAAGGTTGTATTCCAGGGAAGTGAGAAAAACAAAGGAAGAGGTACTATAAAAGACCTGTTAGAGCATACTGAAGGTAGACAGATAGATGTCATGTAAATGCCTATTATGAATATCTAATAATCCAAAGTACCAGATGTCAACAAGACTTTAAACTGATTAACTTCTATACACATATCAAAAATAGGCAACTATCGTTTTATGTAAATACTTAAGGAACTATAGACTTAAGAATGCATTTTACTTTTTAGTTGTTTCATGAATTATTTATTTACAATATATAGCCAAACAGTAATTCAAATATACCAAAGTAAAACACATACTTCTCTGTCAACCACAGTTATGAAATTTCATATCCCAAATCGCCTGTTTATATCTGTCCTTATATTTCCATAAATGAATCTTAGATAAATTATTAAATATGGAAATCTTGAAGGAAGCTAATTAGGGATTTTGTTCTAAAATGTGAAAAAAGTAATAGGAATATTTTACCAACATTGGTAGCATAGTAAGAATTCCAATACAAGGGAATAATGCTCATTAATTTCTCCTACATAAAGTCATATGGGAATAATTTTGAAGAATAAAAAATGGCTAGGTTGATACTTTCTCTTCATGAAAAAACATGAAAAAATTTGTGAAATAAATGAAAATAAAAATATAACTTACGAGACGTTGTGAAATGAAGCACAATTGGGCTTAGAGAGAAAGCTAAATCACTATGAACTTTCAAACAAAATGTATAAGGATTAAAATTCAATAATGGAGATTTCTGCCTTGAGAAATACAGAAAAAATAATACATGAACCTTGAATTATGCCAAAGAAATAAGCAATAAAAATACAACAGAAATCGACCTAATTGAAAACAGGAAAATTACTTAAGAAATATTTAAAAACTTTAGCCAGGATAACCAAGAAAAAAAATGAAAGAAGAATCTTCCATCATTTATTTTTAGCTACTACATTGAGACAAAAAGAAAGAAAAAAACAAACAAAAACCCCCAAATGAAAGCATGTATCAATTAAGAGAACTACCTTTATTTGCAAGTAAATTGATTAGAACATCCCAAAGAACTGCCAAATACAGGCCTAGAACTGATATATTAGTACAGCAAGGTTTCTGTAATAAAAGTTAAAACATCAAAATAAAATGATTTCCGATGTACTAGTTATGAACTATTGCAATTTGAAATCAAAGATCTAAATATATGGAGATACCATCCCAGGGAGGTAACTGTCAACTTCTCTGAAAACACTATCTATTAATAGATTTCACTGACGTGATGGAAGTGAGCACCGAGAGAGCAGGAGGTTATTACAGACTATTAGGTGGCGCCATGCAAATCCAGAAATGTTTATAAGCAAGAGGCAGGACCTTCAAAAGGAAAAGGAAGGAGAAGGAGAGATGATGGTAGAAGGGAGAAACTGAATGACATGAGATAGATAAGGAGCTAAGAAATAAAAGCAGCTCTAGGAAGCTGGCAAAGTCAAGGAAAGGAAGATTCGTAGAGGAACGAAGTGCACTGAAACCTTAACTTTAATTTCCTGTACTGTAATATCGCATTCGCCACTGTTTGTGATGATTGATCTGTAGCAGCAGTAATAAAAGTCTGACATAGTTAACAAACATAAGGATATTCTGTGATACTGACAATAAAACAAGAAAGAAACAAAACCTAAGCCGACGTCATCGCTACATGTTGTGTGGTATTCTGGACTAAGTACTGAGAGAAAAAGGGCACTGGCTAAAACTGAAGAAATCTGAATAAAAAAATGGCTTTTAAAAATAATAATTCCCAATGATAGTTCTTTTAAAATACACTAATGTGAGTGTAATAATGATAATAAAAATGTTGATAAAAAATGATGCAAGGTGTATAGAACACTATTAGCCACATGATTATTTCATAATTTAAAAACTATTAAAATGAAAAGCATAATATTGAATGGAGTGATTACAAAATAAACTCCAAGAGGCTACTAAACAAAAATGACTGAGTAAAAATAATTTTATTAACAGAATTAAAAGCGGAATTAGGATAAGTTAATAATAGAAGTCAAAGAACAATGTATTTGTGAAAACTGAGAAACATAAAAGATTTAAAACTATATACATAAAAGATTTAATAAAAGATTTAAAAGTGCAAGACAGAGGTTAAGGTAGTATGGTTATAAAATAGGGAACTCCAACTGAAGAAAAACAAAAAATCATGTTAATAGGCAAAATCAAAATCAAACTGATATAAAGAAACTTTACAATACTTGACATTTTATAAAATATTTTATTAAATTATTTTTGGAGAAAGAAAAATTGTTATAATAAAACATGTCCAGAAAGTAAGAATAATTACAGCTTCAAATATCAAAAGTATGGATCACACATTATTTTAAATTTAAATTGTCTTATGTACTACTCTAAAGCACAATATTAAAAATTAAAGTGCAGAATTTTTAGAGTAGGCATATCCAATATTTACAAAAAATTCAGTCAAATACAGATTTTTTTTAGTCTGCAATGAATTACTTTGAGGAAAGTTTCCATTCCTGGGTCCTCACATACAGGGCATATTTCAAACTTTCATGGAAAATATTTGTTACTGAAGTTTTTTAGAATAAAGATGAAAGTTAGCAAAGTCTGACAACCAAATATTTAAAGGGTTAAATAAGCATGGTGTATGCTACTTGTGGTGGATAGAGTTTTAAGATGCCCCCTAAATTTTCTGTCCATCAATTATACATATCATGCATGAACCCTAAGATAATGATTATGATGAAATGTACTCTTGTTCAGCTATAATATACAACACACCTGGATTTAAAATATGCTACTAAAAACCAAATAATAAAACCTCTGTAAGTCAGGGATTTTTTTCTTTTACTAATATTAGAAAAAAAATCTCCATTTGTAACTATGAAGATCTGACAATAAAAAAGGGGTATATGACAAGTAACAAAATTATCATCTAGAACCTAAAAGTGGCTATGAGTTGGCAAATTAGTCTCCCAAGTGCAAGGAGCTGAATTAGGTGCACATAAAGAATGAAATTGGAAAGAATTTTCCCCAAACCCTCACATGACAACTGAAGTTTGCAGACATCTTGATTTCAGCATAGTTAATGATCTTGAACTAATTAACCTTGATGAAAAGCAGAGGACATGAGAAGAAATTGATTTTATTTTTGCCATACAGTAAATATAAATAGATTTCACAAAATCAGTTTCATATCTATTACCCTGTCATTCCAATGCAAGGAAATTAGAATGCATTAATAAAATGTCAGTAAATAAAATATTCATACAATGGAAGACTGAAAAATAAGATTAAATGTATTCATTAATAACTCATGTGAAAATAATGAAGTTTGAAGGAATTTTAACATATAGTTTGGGTAAGAAGCAACATTCGAGAAATTGATGCATTTGTATGTATAAAGTTAGGAAAAAAGGTGTGGTGCCATAAAACCCAAATAAGATGATATGACAATTGATATTCAATATTAGAAATAACACTTTCTTATTCAATATCATCCATATCTTAATCATTCCTTTTTTCAACTGAAGACTAATTTGCAACTGCTTTAGTTCTAATATATCCTTAGTAATTTTATTTATTTTAATAAACTAATGTTTATAAAATCAAAAGCCTAGGGTTGTAAATTACTATTTGATTTGTAAACTGACATTTAAAAGCATGTGATATCACTTCTTGACCTTTTGGCTAAGATCAAGTGTAAAAGCATGTGATATGCATATACATATATATACATATATACACATATATGTGTGTATGTGTGTGTGTGTCTGATTATACATGGGATATATAATCTATTCTCTCTGAAGCATTTTTGTTTCCAGGAAACTTTGTGATCAATTCAGAAATTTTAAGTGAACACAGGAAAATATATTTTAATTCAAAGCAATCTCAATTTCAGATACTAACATGCAGTTCTTTACTATAACACTCCAATTTCTAATAGTGTAGTAGGTTTATTATTTTCAATAATAACCTAAACCATTAGTAGGAAGAAATGCTTTTTCAGCATGAATTCCATTTATGCCCACAGTGAACCGGTTTGTTGATGGACATTTTACAACATACATGATATATTCTATGTTTATTTATTTTGTAAATTTTATAACTGAATTACTTAATCACATTCTGAAGAGGAAAGCCCTATAAACATTTATATTTCAAATTACTCCACAGAATTTTTTAAAATATATTTGAATGGATGTGTGTGAGAGATGAGGCTGATTGGTATTATTGGGACTATTGTATAAGTAGAACATTGAATGTTATGTTTAAATTGGGAAATATTTGAAAGCTTTCATAAACATGCAAAATTCCATAAATCTTTTTGGATTTTGTTGGTTTCCATTATTCTTATCTACACTCTAATATAACATGTTAGGAGAGAAAAAGTTATAAATTTACAATCAAAATGCCCAAATCATGCTTCCAAGATATCAGGTCGATATTTTCAACCAATTACACAACCAGATCTGTGCTATAATGGAATATAATGAACAACTAAATGCTACGAAGAAGTTTGCTGTTTCTGAGAATTATCATGTTGCCTCTTAATTTTTTGAGAATGTATTTAAAATAACATTTTCATCATATTCACTTATGTCTTGAGAGCTTTTGATAACATGACCATAAATAATCTGTAATTCAAGTTGCAATCTAATTCAACCTATCAATTTCTTTTTTTTTTTTTTTTGTACCTGGGATCGAACTCGGGTCCTTGTGCTTGAGCAGCAGGCAGCAAAACCACTGAGCTAAATCCCCGGCCCCTAAACCTATCAATTTTTATTCCAGCATTTCATTTATTTAATTTTCCTGGGATAAATTGATTAAAATATCATTTTAGGTTAATTTTTTGAAGCATAGAAATAAATTTTCCAATTATATTAAAGTTTTTAATACTTACTTTAGTGCCTTAGATTAGTTGTTTGTGAGCCAGCTACAGAACTGACAAAAAAGGTATTCTTTATCCTGATGACATTATAGTTTTATTTTAACCATAACTATTCATTGTGAGTAATGGAATCTATTAGTATCAGAAGAAATATTTTAAGTCAAAGACAGGTAAATAAGCCTTGTTGAATTAGGATGACATGCTCAAACCAGTAATTGAATGACACTTAGTCAATATTTAAATTTGTCTGGGTAATTAAAATAGCACTGAATATTTGCAGATCCTACTAGGTGTCTCAAAAAAGACAAACCTACTCAAAATTAGGCCTTGCATTACAAAAGTACAGTATATTGTTTATTTATATAATTTATTTTACTAATATATGTCTTTAACATTTTCAGCTAAAAATGATTCTTCCATACTTTTAGGAACAAAAATCTTAGGTCTCAACTATATACCTTCAAGAGATATTCAATCTCTTTCTTAACTTAAAAGGTAGACAAAATATGTATACCATGCTCATGTTTATTCACCTCATAATTGTTCTACATATTGTTTAGAATAAATCATAGTTTACTAAATGATGAAAAGTTACTTTGTGCCCTACTTATATTGAAAACATATTTGAAAATTTGACCACTTGAACTCAGCTATCCAAACAAATTTGTATCTATGAAGCAAGGTGGCATAATAGGCAAGGTAATGAATAGTGAGCAGGAGGAAACACCATTTGGTCTGCGGTTATTTCTCCCCACAGTGGATCAGGGACAGTATGCTCAATTTCCCTGAAGAAATCCTATTTGAGTAGAACTATGACTGGCAAAGAAAAGACAATGAAAATCTGTGTAAAAAGCTGATGAATGACATACAGTGTCTTATGTTTCCTCCGTTGCTACATGCATAGAATGTACAATGTGCACAATATTTATATTCTATTGAATTATTAGTGAGCAAATTTTTAAATGTATCCCTGTAATCCTCAGCAATCAATATTTTATGAGTGTAAATCACTGGAATCAAATTTATACACAGCTTTACTGAACATATTAAAATAGATTTAAAGTTTCTTTCTTTCAGTATATCAATATGATAATTGCAATCTAGAAGTATTATTTTAAATTAAGTTTATACATAGGCTATCTATGATTAAAGAAAGTTCTTATGCCTATGACTTAGAAATCCTATAAGTAACCTTATCCTTGTTTCCATAGACTCATTATTATGATTTAACAAAGGCTAATATCTTTATTTGTTTTTGTTAATCTTTTGTTCTCTGAATAGTCACCAAAACATGGCATTATAACATCTATCATTGGATTAAAAATCTCATCATTTTCCTCAAGAACAAATTTTTGAGAAAAAAAATATGTAGGTAGCTATATACTGAAGTTAAATAATCTAATTCTATTCATTGTAACAGATATCTATTAGATGAAGAAACCATTAGAAAAAATGAGAGAAAAGTGACTATATAAATCTAATTCTATTTAATCTATGTTGTAAAACTCTATCAGTTTTTTGAAATTAAATAAATGTTTAAAAATAACAAATATTTTAAATTTTAGGTTTCCTTATATATAAAAAGAAAAAATATTATTACCTGCTTCCAAGATATTAATTAAAATTTGTGATTTTTTTTCATGTTCAAGACCCAATGAATCTGATTATTCAACCTAATTTTGTTTATCAAGAAATTTTCAGGATATTTTTTATTTTTTGGTGTTATTCAATTGTACTATAAGACACAATTGTACAATTTTATTATGGGTATATCTCAAGTTGTACATATTTAATGTTTCATTAAGAAAAGATGGTTTGCTGCATTCAGAATGTGGAAACACATAGTATTAAATTATAATTTTACCTATAATGTAAAATACAAGGTAACTATATTTTCTGTAACACAAAAGCTTCTAATGGAACATTTATGCAATTCAAGATTTTCCTATTAACTGTATTTAAGTTTGTCTCAAATCACAAAACAAAAATTACCAAATTGACAGAGTGACTTTCATTTAAGTCAAGTACTCTTTGGATGGTATGTTGTAATAGTAAAATCACCATGTTTGAAAAGTAATGTGATGATGTTTGCTCTCAAAGGAAAACTGACAAAGAAAAATAACGAAAGCAAAAACAAAACCCAAGAACTTTCCCAAGGTTAGGACAAGCTACATTTTATGGAATTTTTCTTGAATTTCCATTTTCAATATTTCCTACAAATATTATATTCTTTAGCCAGAAGCCCATTATGGTTTTGTAAATAGGTATATTTGTATTAACTAACTGTGCTGTTACCTATTTTAGTAAGTCACCGACATACTTTCAATACTTATATTTGAATTTAAATATGCTAGATATTTAATGTTTATTAAATAAAGGTAAATCTATGTATGTATACAAAGAAACAACTATATTTTATTATTTCTTTAGAGAAGTTTGACATAAGGAAGGTATCCTTCTGACACAATTCAAGTGTTAGTTATTGAATTAATAAGGATCTTTGTTGTTACATATCATGTTACCCACATGTATCTTAAAGTATAACATGAGATTCCTGTAGAAATCGAATTTTGTTTCCATGGTGAAAATTTTAAATGCATTTTGGAAAGTAATGCAAAATACATGATACTTTGATAATTTTAATGACATTTTATTTATTTTTGAAACTAAAAATGTGTACTGATATTTCATTGCATGAAAAATTAAATGAAAACTGGTTATATTATGGGCCCATGTAAAGAAACTTAATTCGAAAGAAATTTTTTTCTTGAATTTTGCTATTACAACTTGAGCCAAAATTACAATAATACAGCTAAGCTTAGTGTTTTTTCTCTCAATGTAACAAGATGCAAATAAGTAAATAAATTAATAAATGTACAGAAAGACCAGAATAAATGGAGCAAGGCTTTATAAAATTTAGGTGAATCAGCTGTTAGTCTAGTTGGATTTGGTCTAACATGTAAAGAATTTCAGTTGCTTATGGAAGATAACATTTCAATTACGTGAACAAAAGCTATTTGTAAAATAATCAAGCTTGGAGACTGGGAGAGAAATGCTAACCCATTTGTCAATGGTACTTACCTCTAGCCCAAAACATTACAACAACTGGAAAACTCAAAAGATAATGATGCCAATAGTGCTGTTGCCATGTTGATTCCTGAGTGCTTACAATACATAGTAGGGATTGGGGGTTTCAGAATTTATAGGATCATTGTTTTAATAAAATTATACTCTTCAAATTATCTAACATATTACTCTTTTCTGTGTATGCTGTGCTATGAAAAAATGGTACAGTCAACTGCTGTAAGTTGCTAAAGAAGACAGAGAAAGTGTTCAACTCCATATTGTGAAATTAAAAATATTTAAGAGATTCTAGGACACATTGTCATGTCACTGAAGGTGATATAATAGTCTTCCTTTCTGCAGTCCACTTAGAGAAAATATTTATCTGTGCATCTTAACTTCATGCACTCTTCATAGGTTTATCCTCTGTGACTGATCAAAACCAGAAACAGATCTGCCTTTGTTACCACAATAACATTTAGCTGTAGATTCTGGCATTCTGGGTATAAAACTGACTCATTATCTTCCTTGTTTGAAAATGAATAATAGTTAGGTAATAGTATAGGCAAATCAAGGTGGCCTTGTTCTATAACAAAATTTTTGAGACTTCAAAATGGAATCAAATCTCCAAGAAATTAAATATCCTGAAGCTATTTCCATATGGTATTTGATTGACACATTGTACAATTTTGAACAGGAATTTAGTTGTGTTTAGCATACAAGCCCACAATTTTATTTGTTTGTGAAATTCCTCCTCTAACCTCAATGAAAATTATAGAAAAATCCAACATATATGGCATAAATATAGTAGCTCCATATGCAATGTGGGTAAGTTATTACCTGTGACAGTTGTGCTTGCTTGTGTCAACTTGATTGGCTCGGGAGCACACAGGGGACTATTGGAGCACACAGCTGGTTATGTCTGTGTGATTAATGTGAACTTGGCCTCAGGTACTATATCTGGTCCCTTGCTTCTTCATATCTGGTGCTGTTCCCCCACTCTACTTCCCAGGCAGCATGAACTAAGTATCTTTGCTCTGCCACTTTTTTATGACATGTTTCTGCATTGGATCTGGAGGACCATGAACTGAATTCTCTGAAACAGTGAGCCAAATGAAACGTCTCTTCCTTTAAATTGTAGGTGTTGGCCATTGTAACCCATTGAAGGGAAATCTGACTAATAGATTATCCAATCAGTGGAGACTCAAGATTGGTAGTGCTGCAATCAAAGATATAATGAGCACTTGGCCACAAAAGAGAGCCTGTCTCCTTAGACTTTTGTAGGCAGTGCTTCAGCCACTGTAGCTTTCTTGCTTTTCATTTTGTACTTCCAAGTACAATTTAGAAATCATTTTTTTAGTTTTATTTTTCTTATTTCCCAAAACAGTGATTTTTGCATGAAAGATGTTTAATGGAATTAGCAAATGATAAACTAGCAATGTCAGTTACTTTCCCCCTTTAAGGGTTGTACTCAATTTGGGACAAATATGACTAGTAACACAAACCTGATAGAAAATTCTTATTGAAAAATCTTATTGACTCTAATATCAAGAAAAACAGACAAAGCAATGTTATGAATCTAGCTTTAAATCACTTTTTTCTGGCATTTTTTCACACATTTATTTTGCAATTCTTTTTGAATTCTTTCATAATCTTGCATCACATCAACCTTACATCTCAGAGTCAACAGTAAATAACTTTACCATAAATTACAGTAAAAGTGATGCTTTTTTTTGAAATTTAACCACTGTTATGGTTTAGATCTAAAATGTCTCACAAAATTCTTGTGTCTGTGGAAGTTGATTGGCTCTAAGAATGCTATATGCACCAGCAGGTTCATCCACTAGTGACTTCAGTAGTTAAATGTGCCCACAGAAGTTGGTGCATGGTTGCAGGTACTTACCTGCATGCATGCCCTAGAACAATGAAATCTTTTCCCCAGCTCCTCTCTGATTCTGTTTCCGGGCTGCCAGGAGTTGAGCACCTTTTTCTTCACCTCTTGGCCATGCTGCTTCCGCCAGCTGACTATGGATGGAAACTGAGCCAAATAAACCTCTCCTCTTTTAAGTTGTGGATGTCATTTATTGTGTTCCAGTGATGAGAACACAACTAATACAATCACAGACAGTATTTTCTAAGTCCAGACACCTCATTTCTTGTCACATACACCATGTGGCAAAATAGCACGTAAGACATATACACTCCCAAGGCCATGTTAAAAAAAAAAAAGCAAAACTGAATTGCAAGTATTCTATATGGAATTAGAGCTGCTTTTTACATATTCTTAAAAGTCCACATATGGAATTATCTATGAAAGTTGAATGCTGAGTGCAATAATTATAAAAAAGGAACTTAGCCATTTTAGAGGAAATAATGAGGAGACAGACTACAAAGTAAAATGTTGGGGGAAGTGCGCTGACACCTGTAGTATACTAAGCTTTTGATGCACAGATATAAGACAAATAATGTGGGATATATGCTGCACACTGGTCTTTGCCACTTAGCAACTGCAATACAGTTCTCCCCAACTCTTTATACATCCACTTTTTATAAGCTTCTACAACACAAGAGCTCTGAATAATCTCATAATATAGTCTATGATTACCATAAGATTTTATTGTAATGTAGTAACAATATATTTATACATTAGACTATCAAAATATTTAAATAATAGTTTTCCATTAGTTTGAAATTTTGAAATATTACTAGAAGTAACGGCTTTTATTTTTGTGTGCCTTCTAGACATTTTTCCTACTCAATAAAAACCTTTGCAAGGAAACTTTCGCAGTTCACATCATATTTTCATATGTAAATAACAGTCACTGAATTTGCCTCCCCCCGTACATATATTTTTGCATTTTTATGATTTATAAAAACCGCACTGATTTTTTTAATAGAGCTATGTCACAGATATTAAAATTGGCATTCTTAATGGGATTTCTTTTGTTTGACAAAACATACTGTGTTCACGGCTAATAATACATTTCACCAGCGTACGTAGTACCCTTGGCAGATGTGTGCGCGGTTTCATGATTTTGATAGGCAGATTCTATTCTTCTCCTCTTCATAACAAGCAAAAGCCTGCCAAAAGTCAATGTTCTGAATTGCTTTAAAATTCATTTTCATGTAAATTTGGCTAGAACACTTTACTTTTGCTATCAGACTCTCCAGTCTGAAAGAAAACTGGCTGCCTGGAGAGGAAGCTGATTTTTAATAGGAAACTTATCATGAAACAATGAATGGGATAAAATTGTTTGGTGGGAAAATTTGAAGAGTTTGTTTTTTAAGGGAAATGAGAAGAAGTCCCCAAAATCATCATCTATAAAACTAAATTCTCTTTATCAACAAAAGCATGATATTTAAATGTTAAAATTTTTTCAACATTAATGAATACTAACTCACTTACAGAACTGAGACTCTAGAAAGCTGTTAAAGAACAAGACACCACATTTCAAACTTTAGTTTGAAATAATCTCATTGGGTTTTCTTGCTAGGATTATTATAAATGTACTCTATGAAATTCTTTATATGAACCCACACATGAAATGCATATTGAATCTCAGCATTTTCTCTTGATTAAAAATTTTAAATTTAGTTACTTTGCAAAAGTTGTATTACATGACTCCCACATAATTTGATATCAAGTATCTCAAAAAAGTCACCTAAGAAATTAACAAATATTTATTTGGTAATATGATAGCTTCAATGTCTGTTTACTGGTAAAATAGATTTAAATATATTTCCTTCTATTAAAGGGTCTATGGTGTATCTGGAAATTAACTCAATGAAACTAGAACAGTGTAATTGTTTCTGTGACAGCTTTACATCAATTTCATTAAGCATAAAGGAAACTACATGGTCCTGGATTTTTCCAAAACATTTTCCACAGACATTGTCCCTTGAGTGATATATAAAAAATGAGTAAAGATAATTTATGCTATATGAAAGAAAGAGGAAGCCTTTTTGATTGGAATGACAAGTAGATTTGAAACAATATGTGTCTTTTGGGTTATTGTAAGTCTCACAAGCCCAGAGCAAATATGACATGTTTGGGACATAGAGAAAATAAAGCTAGGGAGATAAGTTAAATTAAATGATGTAATAACTTGAGTGTAAAGTTAATATCATGTGAATTATCATAAATGCTATAGGGAATCATGAAGTTATAAACTCAATAAATTTTTAGTCATTTTTTGATAGATCAGTCTTCCCCGCAAGTGGTGGACTACTACATAGAGTGCATAAACTTAGAAAACATATTTGGATAAAACCACCTGAAATATTTATTCTTGCAGTTTTCATTTTTCCTTCTCACACTAGTTCCCTAAGCCAATTTGCTTTGCGAAGAAAGTTGGATGGCACTCAGAAGCAGCATTCACTGAATATTTTATCTCACACTGAAGACACAAGGGAGCACTTTTGGAACTGTTTGGGAGGGTGGTGGGATGATGGGGTGGATATGTTCAGAGTGAGGAGCAGTGTTTTGGGGGGATCGGTGACAGTGTGTTTTTACTCTGGTAATAATTTTTTGATTCGAATAGTCACCTTAATTTTCGATCACCATATGTATATTCAAAGTAAATAATTGTCCTTTTTCCTTACATTATATCATTCCTACACTTTTTTGGCTATTAAAATGTTTTACTTTTGTGAAATAATGGTAACAATAAACGAGTTTGTTTTGACGGTTTTTCTTGACATGATAAAAAAAAGCTAAAAATCCAGTTGTGCACAATGACACACCTGTAATTCTAGCTTATTGGAGAGTCTGAGACAGGAAGATCACAACTTTGAGGGCATGCTGAGTAACTTAATGAGACCCTGTCAAAAATAAAACTTTTAAAATATTGGTATGGCTTAGTGGTAGAATTGTTGCCGAGCATGTGTAAGGATTCAATTTCTAATAATTAAAAAAAGAAGGGAAGGAAGGAAGAAGGGAAGGAAGGAAGGAGACCCAAAGTATTTTTTAAATTTTTATTTTATAAATTTCAGAAACAAAAGTAAGGATATTATTGAAAATTATATTGTAGTCTTAAAATGGATATATTTTAGTTTCATTATAATGGCTACTAGTCAATTGTGTTATAATAAAGGATAAAATATTAAACATGTATTAAAATATTTGAATATTTTGAGATCCTGAAGCAGTTAGACCAAAAATTTGACCCTTTTCTGAACAACTCAGCAGCTTAGTGAGACCCACTCTCAAAGTTTAAAAAAAATTCTTAAAAGATTGGGGATAATTGACAGATTCAGTAGAGTAGCTGGATATAAGGTCAACACTCGAAAAACAACAGCCTTTTTATATACAGATAATAGACTCACTGAGAGAGAAATTAGGGGAACAATTTCTTTTACAACAGCATCAAAAAAAAAGAAATATCTAGGAGTCAATCTAACAAAGGAACCAAAAGACCTCTACACTGAAAACTATAGCACTTTGAAAAAGGAGGTTGAGCAGGATGTAAGAAAATGGAAAGACATCCCTTGTTTCTGGATAGGAAGAACCAATATAGAGAAAATGGCCATACTTCCAAAACTACTATGTAGGTTTAATGCAATGCCGATTGAAATTCCAACAATATATTTCACAGAACTAGAGAAAACAATCCAAAAATTCTCCATTGTTGGTAGGAGTGCAGACTGGTGCAACCACTGTGGAAATCAGTATGGAGACACCTCAAAGAACTAGGATTGGAAGTCACATTTGACCCAGCTATCCCCCTGCTGGGTATCTTCCCAGAAGAATTAAAAGAATCATACCGTAGCGATATATGTTCACTCATGTTTATAGCGGCACAGTTCGTAAT
This sequence comes from Heterocephalus glaber, assembly GCF_053883595.1. Classification (NCBI taxonomy): domain Eukaryota; kingdom Metazoa; phylum Chordata; class Mammalia; order Rodentia; family Bathyergidae; genus Heterocephalus; species Heterocephalus glaber. Next base: position 22,475,495 of record NW_028258138.1, on the reverse strand, counting down.
AGTGAAAGCTTGGAAACAGCCCAAGTGCCCATCATCTGGAGACTGGATAAAGAAGATGTGTTGTTGTTTTTTTTAATAAAACGAAGTTCCTCTCAGCCATAAAGAACGAGAAATTGGAGACATTTATAGCTAAATTGATGTATACTGAGGCCATCCTCTTAAGTGAAATAAATAGGACACACATGTGTAAATACTGAATAGTTTCTCTAGTGTGAGAAACTGATAGTGTAGTTAATAATACACACGGATGAAATGTCCTACTAACATATTTCTCGGATTGTGTTTAAATCGCGTGTCCTATGACTGCATCGAAATTTAAATTAGGGAGAAGCTTGACTTATGTGGAGTCTGCTAGCTAACTGGAGTTTTTTTCTAGACCACTATTTGTTCAATGTTGGTTTTGGAGATCTTTCTGAAACAAATCACATCCTCTAGTGTCTTGTTGGTGCTTGAAATGCTTTTTTAAGTTATATGGAAAAATGTTTAAGTGTTTTTCAGTTTTGTTTTGGTGAGTTCTACTGTATTTGAATATTATTGTAGGGTTTTTTTCCCTTGCATTGTCCTTCTTTGAATGGTTTTAATTTTTGTATGTGTGTGTGTTTGATAATGAAGTTATTTTTTAAAAAAGATTGGGGATATAGATCAGTGTGAAAATCATCAGTTCAGTCTACAGGACCACACACAAAAGGAAAACATTTTTTAAAATTAAAAATTGAAAAAAATAAATATTTACACACACATGAAATGCAGAAGTTTGAGTGAGAATAAAAAAAAATCATGCAAATAGCAATCTCTTCTAGATTAACAGAAGAAAATATACTCTTTTTCAAAAGTTGAACTTTTTTGGTAAATACTAGATAAGAGAGCTATATCTTTACAATATTTTATGTCTATTAAGATATGCCACCAGGACTTAAATTCATTGACTTGTAAATTTCCAGTGAACTTATGTCTGTCAATTCCAGCACTTCCAAATTATTTGGTTGTGCCTTTTAGGTGAGAGCACTCAGACCTGGCTAATAGGACACCTCTGCCAATGCAGTCTTACAAAGACCTTGCATTCAGTTTCTCACTGCAAAGTCTGGCTACTGCACATCCAGAATGTACAAAGCAGTTTGGGTCTGCAGACAACAGCCATGTGAAACACTTTGTTGATAGAACTTCCGAGTTTAAAGCAAAATGAGTAAAGAAATGCAACCTAAGTCTAAAATGCACACAAACTGCCCAGACAAGCTTCTTTCTAGTCTTCAAATCCTCAAACACAACCTGATGTCTCCATGGGGTAGACTTTTGTGTTAGAATTTCTTATAGTGTTAACGGTAATTGATTGTATTCTACTGAGGCAACAACTCATTTAACATGGATTAGCAAGTTGTTTAAAAGGATAAGTCATGAGGGAAAGAATTACCTTTGATATAACCAATAAACAGAATTAACTTTGAAATGAAGATTATAATACATTATAATCCTATTTAGAAAATATTGGAGAAGCAGAATTAACTCTGTGAGAAGAATAAACACAGACAAGAATAATGCTCCTCTTCATTTATCTCAGTTATTTCTCAAAAACTGTTTTCAATTTTTTTCTTAGAATAGAGATTTTCTTTCCTATGTTAGATGATGTGGGGATGAAAAAACTATCACTGAATAATCAAATATACTTAAAACAGTACACCTTATCTTACTGAGACAAGAAGTGTAACAAGTTAACTTTTTCCTCTGGGGGGAAAAAGAAAAGCTGTTTAAAATTTTTAATTTTTTCTTTTTAAATTTATATCCATTTTAACAGATACATAAAAACATAAAACTATACATGATAATAGGTTGGCATTATCTTTAAATACATGCATAGACTCTGTAATGATTAAATGGAATTAAACATATCTGTTTCCTCAAATCCTTATCATTGAATTAAGAAAATTTCAGAATATTTTAAGAAATACAATATTTTAAAACACCACAATAAAGTAATATCCTAGGAGATGAATTGATTGAAAAGTAAATTTAAATTTTATCATTTTTCTGCATAAATATTTGAACATACTGCTACATATTTATTCTACTGTTTTCAAATATTTCTCTTCTAATGTGTTTTTTGTAGAATGTCAAGATTGAGTTTGGAAAATGTAATCAACTTGAAATCAACATTATATCACACTGCAGCATTTATGGAATGAAAATGCAGTGTGCTGTGAAAGGTTGTATCAATTAAAGAAATGTTAAGTCAGAAAGTTTTCAAATTCTAGCATTAGAACTGTAGACAATTATGTATGTGTCCTTTTTTGTATGCATTTGTTTGCACATGCACAGATATGCCTTTTAAAAATAGTCTGTTCATAAAAACTACACTCAAATTTTGGGATTCTGTGAGCAGGAACAGGTGAAGTGTTCAAGATGCACTGTCATTGCTATAACCTTTTCTCCTTTACTAAGAAATCTGTCTCTGAATCAAGATTGTTAATTTAGAGCCATTGTTAAACCAACTAATTGAAAGGCGTTTACCTTTAATTATCTTATTTAAATTTCAAACCATGACTGGTAAAGCAGTAACCAGCAGATAATGTATTTTATAGGCAAGAATAATTCCGTATTTAAAAAGAAGTTCAATCGTTCCATTCTTAGTAGAAAAAACACTCTGATTGCATAGAGAAGCTAATAAACTAGCAATTACTGAGCACCTACTCAGTGCAGTAATTCTGCTAGACTCTGTGGGGATCAAATAAGAAATAAAACATTATCTCCAGGAAAAGTATTTTAGCAGTTCAGACATTTCCCTGCTCATTAAAGTCATCTGAGGATTCCTACAAAGTCTCAATTTAGGCCATAAGTGATCAAGGTAAATCAGAATATTTTGGAAGTAAATATTTTGGGAAGTATTAGTAAATATTTTGGGAGTCAGGAATCAGCATTCCCAATAATTGATGTACTGACCAGCTAGAAAAGCTCTGTGCTAGATATGATCTTCTCAAATGTTTGTCTTCATTAGAATCATTTGGAAATCTCAAGAAAACATGCATCCTGTCTGAGTAGTACCAGGCCATAAAAGGACAAACAGGTCCGTCTGTCAATTTTAAACTGGAATTCAAAATTTGGACTGCAAAATAAACAAATAAACAAACATGAAGTCATCAAGATTATCTAAAGCGAGTCTAAGGTGATAGTGCACGAAATACCTAGAAGATGAACCATTAACACTCAGTAGATGTTTGTTATTTTAGCATTCAAATAATTCCTACAAATAATTACTAAATTAAATGAATAGTTTATGATTTAAAATGTTTCACACTCTTTCAAGGTAATGGATTCCATTTCTGTAGTAAGAACAAACTAAGGTATAGTATATATATGAAGCAATTGATTTGATGGGATCTGAGGAAAGGAGTATTGAAAATCTAGACTGAAACATTTAGAATTAAATGCAGAAAAAATTGACATGTACAATACACAAAACTGCTTAGGCTACTAGATGGTTTTAGGAACAGTGAAGTACTTGACAATATCTTTTGGAGCTCACCCTCAAATATTTTTTTTTATTCTGTCTCACAAGCAAATAAAGGATGAGTGCATTGTGATTTTGTGAATATAATCTCATTTAGAGAAAATTTAGAATTAGATCCTAAAGCTAAGGAGGCTTCTTCACTATTTTTATGAATGGCATAAGACAGAAATATGGGATTAAATATGGAAGCAAGAACGATAAGGAAAAATATTTCAAGTGAAAGACCTAAAACACCAAATTATACATTTTGAAAAAGCCTAACAATAAACATAGAATAAATCTTAAATTATTGGCTTATAGAAAAACCTCACTAAATACAGGATGAATGTAGCTGTTTTCAAGCCCTCTACTATAACATGCAAGATGGGTTTTCATTTTTTTCTCTAATTCTTTTACTTAATATGCGAATGACCTTTTGTTGTATTTTAAAAGTGAAGGGAGCTCTGAGACTGATCCCATCTGTCTACTTACAGTCCCAGCAAAAGGCTTTTAAACAAAAGGCTTTTAAAGATATGTGAAAATTTTGTCTGAGGTTCATAATACAATATGTGACATCCCCAGGATTCAAAATTTCTTCTCCTAAGAGCATGTGGGCTATTCAGAATTTTCCCAGCCCCAACAACTAAGAAGAAATGTAGCAGGTCCTTGGGACTCGCTAAAACCTACTGGCAATGAGATTTCAGTTTTCTGAAATCTCTATGGTACTCTAGGACTTATGCATGTATTCGGTAAATGTAGTGAGGCTGTAATAAGAGAATTGATATAATAGAAATAACCTGCTTGCAAGACTGTTTTGCACCTTCTTAACATACGTACATTACATTTTATTTCCTCGCATGGTTAGCTTCCTATTGGCCACTTCTCTCACTTTGAGTGTTTTTACATTCAGAAAAATCAAGGGAAAAGTTTGAATCTAGCTCATTCCTGGACTCCAGGGAGAGAAGTAATTTTTTTTTTCCACTTCAATTTATTCCTCCCTGGATAAGTCCTTTGATGTTGCCTCAATACTAGATTCTTCTCCCCATGATACATTTCAAATATGCTCTAACCTTAAACCTCAGTCAATAAAATATTTCAACAGACTTTTTTCCCAAAGTAAGTATTAATTACTACATTATAAATGTTCAACAAAAAGTTCTCTTCAAGTTACACCTTTATTTGTGTACATCTTTCTCTATTACGGACTAAAGAGATGTATAAGCATATACTTGCAATTCTTTTATGCTTATGCCATATCTGCAAATAACTGCACATAAACTGACATGATGAGAACATTAAAATTTTCATAGAAACAGAAAAGGTTAGGTTCATGTTTTTAAGATATATGTATTTCCTAAAATTATAGTTATAAAGTTTTATATAAAACTAATTTTTATATAGCCCAAAAAGTGAATTGATTTGTTAGGGTATCATTTACACAAATTAAGCATTAAACATGACCTAAATTATGTTAGGGAAAGTATGTTTTATCAGAGGTATAGGGACCTGGGGAGAATTTCTGCAGAGGGAAGTGGAGATTTATTCATATATTTTCTTATTCAAGTTTCCTTTCCCTATAATTATATTTGGCAAGTTACAAGGTTTATGGATTATTAAAACTGTTTCATAACTCTTAGACAAATGTCAACATCCTATAGTGATATAGATCCTTAGACCATGGACCAGTGAACTTGAAGGTACATAGTGTACCTGATGTTTAAGAGTACACGTCACCCATAACTTTCTACAGGGTCCCCATCTGACAGGGGACTGTGTTGAAACCCCAGCCATCTTCTGACCGAGTGCCTTTTTAGGTTGACCTATATAATAAAGGACAATACTGATGCATTTTAGCACCAATAAAATGGAAGGAGAACACAAGAAAATTTCTAGATCTGTTTTTGTCGGGGCTCGTGTAGCTAAATCAACCACCAAAATTACTCAAATTTTGAAACCTTACTCTGTATACTTTGATTACTTGCAATTCCCACTTCCTTCAAATAAAATAAAAGTCTATGCAATTTAAAAGTTTTTGCCTAATTCACTTGTAAACTGTCAGCACTTAGGTAGTGTCTGAAATATTATAGGTACAAAATTATTATTGTTAACTAAAAAACAAATACATATTAAAAATATTTAATTCTCCTTGTGAATAACCTTTTTCCATTTAAAAATAAAGGCTTCAACATGCATATTTATAAATTAAAATATTCTGGGCAGGGGATTTAGCTCAGTGGTTTTGTCACCTGCTGCGCAAGCGCAAGGACCCGAGTTATATCCCCGGTACCAAAAACAAAAACAAATAAATTAAAATATTCTGTCTGCTGAAAAGTGTGCTTTTCTCAACATATGGACATTGAAAACCAAAGAGAAAATATTTCCAGTAAAATTCTGACATACAAAAAAAATGTATACATTAACACAAAATGGAACACACTTAAGCACAGAGAGGTTTCCATGTTTCATTTTGACAAAATAAGTACAATGGAGAAAAATCCACAGGCAATCTTCACATCTACTAGCTCTGGAAATGCAAGTTAGAATGAGAAAAATATTAGACATAAAGAATATAGAGAAAAAAGAACAACACATGGTATTTTATATTCTGAAACAGATTACAGTCTGCACAGAGAGCAATGTACATGAGTAAACCTTGGTAAAAACCAATGATAATATCATCCACTAATCATACGATATGTGTCATGTACTATGCAAGATATTCAAATGTGTTTCCTCATTTAATCATTAATACACTGTGGTTTATTATTATTATTATTCCTATTCCCTAAATGAATTCTCAACAACTCAAAGCCAAATAATTTGCTCATGCTGCAAAAGTGTGTGTGTGTGTGTGTGTGTGTGTTATTAGAGATCAAACCCATGACCTTTAAGTATCTATTTTGTTTCATAATGAGATTTCACTAGGTCACTCACTAAGTTCCCCACAGTGGGCTTGAACTTGTGATCCTCCTGTCTCAGTCTTCCAGAAGGCCAGGATTGCAATCACTCAACATCATGGCCACCTTATACAAAAATTTGAAGACTTCATACACAGTACTTATCACATGCCACAAATCTCAGTGCCCCTCCTTTTAAATTCTACCCCAGAAAGCAAAGATAAAATTTAAAATTTTCCAAGAGGTAGAAGAATTATATACACAAGAGCCTTACTCTTGGAAATTAATGGAGATTTCAAGATAACCCAATGCTATATTTAGAGCTCCAAATATTGTTTCCAAAGAAATATTAATCCAGAATTATCTACTTAGTGGAACAACCCTTTAAAATGAAGCTAAAAAGAAAACATTTTTAGAGAGACATGCATGAAAGAATTTGTCTCTAACAGAAAAGAGCTGAAAGAAATGGTCCATACAGGTTTGTACATGGAAGGGAAATGATATTAGATGGAACTGTAGATCTCTAGGGAGAAAGATTACTAGGAAAATCGAAATTAAAGATAACTATACATTATCTTTTTGTTATCTCTTTCTAGAAGATAGATGTGTATTTACACATATAAACTTTTATAAAATAATATTAACTAAAGAAAAAATGATACAAATATATTCTAGGTGTACGGGGAAATAAAACATGAATATAAAACCATAAATAGTGGATTAAACAAATAGAATTACTCTTCTCTGTGATTCTTAGCACTGTTAAAGTAATATGGCATGATTTGGACATTCTATGTGGTTAAAGATAGATATGATATACTCAAAAGTAAAGCTATCCAATAGAAATTTCTATGATAATGAAAATAACTAATTTATGCTTTTCAATTTCCTCACTAATAGGTACATATGTGTAGTAAGTTTTTGAAGGTGCCTAGTGCAGCTCCAAAAGTGACATTTTAATGAAGTTTAATTTTTATTACTTTGTTTTTATTCATATGGCCATATGTGACTATTGCCCCCTACATTGGACAATCAACTCTAGTTCAACCAATAAAATTTAAAATAAAGAGATGTAGGCTAAATTTAAACAATACAAATTTTAAAAAAGTATACTTAATTATCACAGAGGATGGGATAAGATGAAAAAATGAAAAGAACAGAAATACTATAATCAAACCTCTCAAATTTAAAGATGCTAGGTTTAAACATATACATATCTATAATTTGACCATCTAATAGATCAAACTCAGAAATTATGAGCTAAAAATAAACCCATTCTGCTTTAAGTTGTCTACTTTAGGTACTTTGTCCTAGCAACAGAGAAAATTAATGCAGTCCCATTGTTAACATTTTTACTTGTACATATGTTTAGTTGCATAAGATATGTGTAAACATATCTAGAAACACAATTAAATTTCACAAAGACAATTTGAACATAGTGAAGACTATATATCTGTCCTGTCTTCTGTAGACCCTTGGAATGTGACCTGTAATCCCACATGTATTAATACCACACAAGTTAAAGAAATATAATGTATAAAATTAAAAAAAATTGATTAAGAATAACTGTACTTAAAATTTTTTATAAGGCATCTACCTTAGTGATGTTAATTAGTGCCAATTTCTCAGATACAATATGATGGTAATTTGTAAGACATAGAATTTTAAAACATTTGCATACTTCAAAACTGAAATAAAGTGTCTAAAAAATGTAATTTGTTCAGTCCACTAATTTGGACTCAAGATGATAGCAGCACTTCATGGAGATGTGTTGTGAGTTAAGTTGGGCTGTGTTTGTATCTATTAGGACCACAAATTTAAGTCTAAAAAAAACGAGCATATACACAATTGTGAAAGGCAGATGAATGAATGAGTCTTTGTGAGGTTGAATTTGCTTTTTGTTGTTGGTGGTGGTGGTGGTATTTGCTAAGTAATATCCTTTTTATAATTTTATGTTAGATTATGTTTGTTATACATAAAAATTTTATTCTTGTCAGGAACTTGGAACATAATATACAGGTCACAACTTGATCAAATTGTATTCATCTTGGGGAACTGGTACATATACATGTCACACACTGATCATTCCTACTTTCCCTTTCCTCTTCTCCTCCCACTTTGTCCTTCCCCGGGATCTCCTCCCCAGCTCTACAGAGTCTGCCCCCATGTTTTCTACCATCTTTTATTTTGCTCTTTAAAGTAGTTATATTTTGGATTTTTTCATAGTAGAGAAACCATGTGGCATTTAACCTTCTGTGTCTCATTTATTTCACTATTATGGCCTCAAGATCCACCTGTTTTCTTAATTTATACTTCTTTCCTTCACACAAATGTTTTCCATATTCCTGTGTTCCTTCTTCATTTGCTTATCTTTTTTCCAAACTAGCTTTTGAACTCTTCTCAAGAATGTGTTTACCACACAAACATAAACAATAACTAATTTAAAAAGTGTTTAAAATATTATCTATGTGAATACAGGCAGGTCAAATCATCATGACCCATTAGAAAAGGTCTGGAAGCATGTTTTCTTCCATTCTATTACTAAATACAGTAGGTTATACCAAGTATAGGCAACATTATGAATGCTAAATATATTTAAGATTCACTGTGTAGCACATTGTAAATTGTTCATATTATTTTATGGATTATTCTATTTTGAGCCCTCTATTTTTATTACTTGCCTTTTTTGTGATAATATTGAAGGTTTTAAAATGAGGAAATAGTAACAATAATTGTTTTTTAAGAGTATTTTTCTTATGTAGAGCATATAAACAGAAGTTTTAGATCCCTGCACATTCCAGTTTGATGTCCCTCCATCCAACATGTACAATGACAGGCATAGCAGACAAATCGGCACACTGGTTCTTTGGGCAAAAGTAATGTGTTAATATTATGCTTTTGCCATGTTAAATCTGTACTACAAAAGCATTTTGCTACTATTAGATATTATTCTGGCTATCTGAAATGCAGAAAAAAAAACTACCAAAATTAGTTGTACAAAATAACATTTTAACGTGAATGCAATTTTGTGGATAAGATACTCATGCACACCCTAAGAAAGCAGTCTTGTCTCTGCTTCCCAATGAGTGAGTTTAGGAGGCTTAAACAAGTGGAGATTTCTGTGATGGCCTAACTGCAGACATATCCAACGTCTCTATTTAGTCTGTGGGCAAATAAATATGACTTATTTAACACACAGCTGACACTTGAGGTGGGCTGGCTGGAAAAGCAGAACCTGCCTGGGCACCTGGCTTTCTCTTTTCACCATATGGTGGTCTCACTGTTGTTGGACCCTTCACATAGTGATAGCCTCCCCCTATGGGCAGCACTCCAGGAGGCCTGCATTGAAGCTGCAGGTCTTTATGAAGGAGCTTTGGAAATGCTAGAGTTTACTTTTTCCAACATTCAACTGATCAAGTAAATAATAAAGGCAAATCCAGATTCAAAAGGAGTAGAATTAGACTCCGCTCTTAAAGGAACTAGAAGTCAGAATTTGTGGCCATCTATAACATACTTCTAAGTGGTAGAGCATTCATAGTATTGAAGAAAATGTGATCAACCATACTTAGTTTGATGACACAGTCATCACAGTTTAATTCATGCAAATCATGCAAAAATGCTACTATAGGTCGATTATTTCTCTATTCCATGCTTCTACCCAGTTTCTGCATTAAATTATTTATGTCATCTAACAATTGAAAATTACTTACCTGCCTTCAGTCCACTATGAAACAGATTTTATTTAATGTGAAACTATTTATATGTAATATTTTTTACTGTAACTTCATGCCCACTTTTATAGGAACTATGAATTTGCAACTATTAGGAGATGTAAGTGATTCCAGTAAACTTCTGATGAATGTTGTTTTACATCCTTTTATTCATAATAAAATGCCAACAATGCATAAGGTCTCAGTGAAGACAAACTTTAGAATATTATAGGAAAACAAAAGCAAAAAATAAACATGAGAAAAATAAAATACCTAATTAAGTGATGTTAAATGTGACTTTTTGGTCACTACATATCAATTAGCTAAAATAATGTTATCTCTGAAGGGGTTATTTTTAAAATCAACTAAATACATCCTTTGTACAATATTCAGTTACTCTCATTTTAGAAATACATAATGCAACATTTTATAGCAGTTGTATTTTAACAGATTTCAAACAATGAACTCTAATATTATCAAGAGATTTACTACTTTTAGAGTTATACAACTTATTAGCTTTAAATTCCTCCAGATGGAGTTAAGTGTATTAATATCAAATTGATAGAATGCAAAAGGAAATGGAGCAAGACAGTATGCCATATTCCCATTTCAATTTAAAGATACACTCAGAATTATTACTAAAATAATACTCCATAGATTTGTTTAACTGTTATGACAAAACAATTTCTGTAATACAACAAGTATATCCATAATCCTGTGAAACAATTTATGTGGTTTTCCAATTGAAAAAATATTAATAGGATAAAACATTAATCTCTAGATACATAGGGATAAAAAAGAAAAAAAAACATCCTGGGAATACTATTGGTCCTCAAGAAATTTTTTTTTAAGATTTTTACATAGCTTTACTTGTAATATCATCAAACTGGAAAGAATTCAACTCTCTATCACAATTGTTTGGGTAAACAAATCACATATATAAAACTTGTATCCATACAGTGGAATATTACTGAACAATTAAAAAGTAAATTATTGATATAAGTAAATCTCAAAGTATTATGCTAAAATAAGTCAAACAGAACACACTGTATGACTCCATTTGTATAAAATTCTAGAAATTGCAAAACAAATTGTGGTGACAGAAACCAATCTAAAGTAATTATGTGTCTCAGTAGTTAAGGCAGTAGATTGCTTCTTAATTTTTTAAAAATCAAAATGAATAAATACAACCTTATCTCTAAATTATGTGTTTTTTATCCTAATAATGGTTAATTCTAAAACCCAATTTTTAGCTGCTGTGTAAGTTTTCTTATGTGATTCATTACTGGAGTACTCATGGCCCATTTATCTCAGAAAAATACATGTTTACCATTTTAAAATAAATAATCAAAGAATATGGTAAATATTAATTTTATAAATTATCCTAAAGGAGAAAATGCACTTGATTTATAAATTTGGAAAAGAATATTGATATAGATATGCATTCTCACACACATAAATATCTATAAGTAGGTAGACAACTATGGCTATATTTCAAAATTGATGAGTGATTTAAAAATTTTATAATAATGTCTAAAACACTTAATATTATTGTTTGCCTCTTCTACTGTAAAATAAAAAGATTTTGTCACCATAGTACATTTACTTACAAATTTTCAGTTATTAGAGACAGATGATATTTTCCTGGTAAACACAATTAATTTACATTTTAGAGAATGCATTTAATTAGAACTAAACTTCATGTTTTGCATGTATTGGTTTCATTGTTATACAGACTGTACAATTGTGCCACCTGTCATAAATACACAAAGCATAATTTTAAAATATGGCAAATGGTGACATTTCAAAAAAAATTATTACAGTAAAAGACACACTGATATTAATCCCCCTCAAAATACTCCCTCTAGCTTCAAATGCACTTATACTATTGTTCTTGCCACTTTCTGAAGCAGTTCTGGAAGTCTTCTTTCATTAGTGTCTTTATTTGCTCTACCATGGCTACCTTGCTATCCTAAATGAATTCAAAACTTTTACGTTTCATGGTCATTGTCTAGATTACTTTACTCATTGTTGGGACAAAATAGCCAATACTCACAACTTAAAGGAGAAAAGGTTTATTTTGGATCATGTTTTAGAAGTTTCAGCCCTTACATATTTGGCCAGCTCCAAAGTAGGATGACACGGCAGAGGAGCATGGAGAAGAGTTGCTCACAGCATGGCAGACGGGAAGTAGAGAGTGAAGGGAGGAGCTGGAGAGGCACATAAATACTTCTATTCCACCCTGCCCCTCTCCAGTGACCTGTCTCTTCCAACCAGACCCCAGTTCCTGACAGCAAGTCATCTGTAAGCCCCCTTCATCTACTTACCTTTCCAAAGCCTCAGCTATGAGTGTATGAGGCTCTTACTGAGACAAGTAGATATAAACCATAACAGTCATTTTGACTTTGGGGAAGAACAAAAAGTGACACAATGTCAGTTCTAGTGAATAAAGTAGATGAGGACACACTGTGATGATTTTATGAGCCCGACTTTACCTTATTCAGCACTGGGCAAAAACATTTACTGATTTGTTTATCACATCTCATAAAGAAACTCAACAAAGAAGACTTCCAACCTTATTTTGCTTCCTGCATGCCAATAACTTCTGGAAACACCCTGAAGACTCACCCAGAAGTGTACTTTACTAATCTGCTAGGTGTTTCTTACTCCAGTCAGGTGGACATATTATGATTAATGGTCATAATCCACACATGGTCAATTTGACAATCAGATATATCTCCTTGAACTATACTTAATCTCCAAATAAAGTCAATAGAAATGTATAATTACACCTGACATAATGAAACTACCCGTTGTACAACCAGAGTGGACTATCTCCTTCACATGAATAGAAGGTGAAGTTTTTCTTCAGGCGATGTTTATTACTCTCTTCACATTACTACATTATGGAATTAGATTTAGCATTAGGTAAGTACCAATATTTAATCAGTGTTATTGTTACATGATGGAGGAATACAAAGAAAAGAAACAAAGATAACTAATATGTGTCTATAGATACACAAGCATATTAACAAAATAGGAAACAAATACAATTGCAATCTTCATTTCTGCAACTTTTGATGCAGTTCTTAGTGATTACAATGATCTTCAACTATCAATTCCATATTCTCTTGGACTATAGGCACCTAAGCTGCTCTAGGTTCTTTACCTTTTGGGTAACCCTAACTTCATTCCTGAAGGGTCTGGGACATCCTGCCTGGATTGGGATTTTGTAGTCTCCCATTGATCTTTTTTTTTTTTTTTTTGTACCAGGGATCGAACTTGGGTCCTTATGCTTGCTCAGCAGGCAGGGAAACCACTAAGCTAAATCCCCGGCCCTCCCATTGATCTTAATAACAGATCATGGTAATACTGCCAGATGCCCCAAGAGGTTTCCTGCACTCCAAACATATTCTCCTCTATCTCTATTGTTGAGTGTTAGTCGAATTTCCACTCAGTAGCATGCATCATTCACCCCCACTGACACTGAAAATCGCCTTTTTAGCCTTTTGACTCAGAGGCACAAAGAGCCCAAAATGGCTAGAGGAAACCATATCTTTCAGTGCAGTAGAATTATTGTTGTGCATCCTCATACAAGCCTTCTTCCTTTTATACCTAAGACTTTTAGGTCTGTAGAACACAAAGCTATGGGAAGAGGGAACAAAAAATTGCTAGTGGGATACTAGAGATAATAGTAAGTAGTACTGTTCCCCTTTCCACCTCTTTAATCTTGAGCCACATAACCTTACCAAAGGCAACAATGTGTCATTTACTAAATGCTGTTTCAGAACATGCATATACAGCCTTCTGGAGAACCTTGTGTCAGCCCAGCAAGGCATTCACACTTAACCAATACTTTAACTGCATCTTTAAAAGTCCATTTCTCCAGTCAATCCAGCTGCCACTGGATGGTAGGGAATATTGTAGAATTAGTGAATCCACAAACATAAGCCCATTGTTGTATTTCTTTGGCCAAACTGTGTATTCCTAGGTTGGAAGGAATATTGTGTGGAATGCCATAATAGTAAGTCTACAGATGGTAATTTTCAGAAGTGTTATTTCCTGGGAAGGCAAAATCCATACCCAGAATAAATGTCTATTGCAGTCAGATCAAAGTACTGCTCCTCCATGATGGAAGTGGTCCAATATAATTAATGGACCACTGGGTCAGAGGCTGATCACTCCAAGAAATTGTGCTACACCACAGAGTCAGTATTGGTCTCTGCTGCTGGCAGTTTGGACACTCAGTAGTGGCTGCAGCCAGGTCAGCCTTAGTTGTGGAGAAGTCTATATTGCTAAGCCCATTTATAGCCTCCATTCCTCCCACTATGGCCACTTGGTTCATGACAGCATTGGTCAGTGACAGAGGTGGCTGAGGGAAAAAGGTCAGCTGTTATTCACACAATGGTGCATCCTATGAGCTTAATTATTAAATATCTCTTTTGCTGAGGTCACAATATGGACAGCATTCATGTAGGACACAAGTATCTACATATCATTCATCAATATGGAGAGATCTATCTATATATCTCTTCCTTAAATGTATTTGTCACCAATTGTACAGTCATGTTCTTTCTATCTCTGTGACCAACCAACCAGACCATTGACTAGAGCCCATAAATCAGTATATAGTTGCACACCTGCCCAGTTTTTCTTGTAAGCAAAATGTATGAACAGGTGCACTGCCTGAGATTCTGCCCACTATGATTTTTCTTCACCCCTGTCCTTCAGGGATGTGCTAAAATAGTTTGTAGTCCTTCAGTTGTTCACTTTCAGATAGTGCCTAAATAATGTGCACAAGATCTAAAATCAGGAAATATCCTCCTTTTAATCTGTCATATAATAGTAGAGCATACCATATTAGGCTATAAGTGCTTGCTGATATACAGAAGGCACAACAGGAAGAGTAGAAGCTATGGGCAATTAGATAACTACACTTACCTGTGACTTTAGTGCCTGCTTGGGTATAATTACATATATAACACTTCCATGTGATGATGGATTGTTGCTTGAACATCTGACTTTATAAGTTAGCAGGTCAAATAATAGCCAGTTCAAGTTGGGCAGCTCAGGTTTCATGGTAAGTTTTCACCAAGGGTCAGTGGCAAGCCAGGATCTATTTTTCAGAGACTCAGTAGTTCTCTCCAATAATTGCAGAGTTTTTCTCTAATATCCTAAGACCCTTCCATGTGAATCACCTATGGGGCCTGTCAGAGACTCCAAACAACATTTCTGCCTGCTACTGAAACTTCAAATACAAATAGACTTTCTGGACCATAAAGCCCATGTGGCAGAGAAGACTACACAACTGCCTGAACCTACCGTAGGACCTTCTTTTGTTCTAGCCCACACTGTAAACTTAGAAGGAATAACTACATGCTCCATGCACTGGAATCAGAAATTTCTCTAAGGTAGTGGGCCTTGGAATTCAATTAGATTAACCTCCTCTCCTGAAACACAAAAGCTTAATAAGAATCCAGAGTGTTTACAACCTCTTACTCACTTGGTCCAAAAAACATAATGTCATCAATGTAATGGGACGATATGCTACCTTGTGGAAGAGAAAAATTGATCAAGATCTTATGAACTAAATTGTGAAACATGACAGTTTTCATACCAATGAGATAGGACAGGGAAGGTATATTTCTGGCCTTGGTGGCTAAAAAAATGATTCCGATAAGTCTTATGGATAGGTATGGAGAAAAAGGCATTTTTCCAAGTCAATAATTGCATACAAGAACCAGAATACGTGTTCATCTCCTCAAGCAAGAAAACCACATCTGGAAGGACAGCTGTAATTGGAATCACCACTAGACTAAGCTTATGGTCATTCTCTAAGATCCACCCACCTTCTGTACAGGCCAAAAAGGAGTTAAATGGACATGTTGTGGGAGCAACCACCCCAGAAAATTTTGAGACTTTAATAGTGGCACTATTCTGTGCAATCCCACCAAGAATGTAATGTTTTTTGTTTTGTTTTGTTTTTTAATTTATAATTTTTTGGGGAGAAGCAACTCTAATGGCTTTCATTTGGCCTGTCTACCATAATAGCCCTCACTTCAAAATTTAGATAACCAATGTGGCGATTTTGACAAATCCTAAGTATATTTATCATTATTAAGCATTCTGGAATTGGGAAAATTACAAGGCAATAGTTTCAGGAACACTTTGGATCTGGTATGAATTAGATGTTCACTAAAACTCCACTGATAGCTTGTTTTCCATAGGACTCTATTTACACATAGTGAAGGATTAAAATGATGTTTTCAGTATTCTGGCATGAATATTAGTAGCACTAGTGTTCTGTAGTCCCAAAAATGTCTGATTATTTCCTTTTTGCTAGTGTATGATTGAACTGATAAAAGGCTATAGGTCCCTTTAGGGAAGGAAAAGAGAAATAGCAATGTTATACCTTTTTGGTGCTGTACAAGAGTCCTTCCTAAAGAAGATCTGGACTCTGCATTCCAGAAGTTCTAGGTCTATAAACTAGTTTAAGTCTGGAAATGAGTTGAGGGGTCATGACTCTCTGATATTATGATTTAAGTCAGGTTTTTATTCATTTTCCCTGAAAATTTTTTGCTTATATAAAGCCAGTAATAATTTAGTCAACTTTCTTCTCTTTCACATCTGGGAACACTATGATTCACTAGTCAATGCCAAGGTCTTCACAAGTCAGACCATTCCAATCATTGTTTTGTATCTGCTGTCCATTATGGTAGATATGACCACCTTACCTTTGGCAGTAGATTCCTGCTACTTGGCCCCTTCCACTCTGGAGTCCAATTATACCCATCACATTTAAATTTCTCAAATGAGTGATTGTGATTCCCACTGTCTTGCATACACAGAAGAAAAATGACAGAACTTTTCAAGGATATTGGTGGCCCCATCAAACTTTTGATTTTTAAGTGAAGGGTATATCTTCTGGACCTTGCCAATATGGAGGAGTAGTTTTTACCTGGTAAATCCACTCCAAAACTGATATTTTCCTTAGCCTTTGAATACTCTCATCAACAGTAAACAACAACAATAATCCAGCTTCTTCAGCTAACTCAGAGCGGGCCATGCTTTGATCTAACTTTAGCCAACCAAACAAATAAGCTCTTGGAAACTTTTCTTTTAATCTCAGCAAGCTGTGATATTAAATCCAGAATCACTGCTTAATACGCCCATGTCAAGAATTTCAACCTGATCCAGGTTTATGATCCTTCCACCATTATCCCACACCCTTCACGTCCATTCCTAATAATGTATACTCAGAACTCTCTTTGTAAGAATTAGAAAACTAGTTTACTTTTTTTATGTGTAATGTATTTTTATGGGTCCTGCTGTGTACCTCACCTTTAGGAGCTTAGTAATATTTAAACTTGTCTATATGCCTAAAAGCAAAAGTGAGTCGTGAGTTTTGGCATTGTCTTGCTGGGTAATTACATCAGGGAAGCTCATTACTGCTTCCATTGGTAACACAAATGTAATTTTCTCAGGCAGAAGTGGAGAGGCCAACCCTACAGGCCGTGGGGATGAGGATGTTGATGCCTCTGCCACTGAAAGTGGAGAAATCTCTTCCTCTAGCAAAATAATCTTATAAGTATTTAGGAGTACAACATACCTGGCACCATGAGATTTGTCCCATGTACATATCCCATTCTTTTTAATCTTAATGTCATCACTTTATCTGCAGATACCCTTCCAGGTTGAGAGTTAAACTTACATTATAATTCAGGCAAGCACATGATGATGATTTGTGTTTGTTTTTTCTTAAATTCAGTCCTATGGCTACAAGAAAGAAGAGTCTCTTTAAGGGCACACTTAGAAGTCTTTAAGTGTTTTTTTAAACTGGAAAATTGAATATTGGAGCTAATTCTTTTCTTTTACTACTTTGTACAGAGGTGCTAAAAGCAACCAGCCAATGTCATTGCATTTCTTAGTCTTTCAAAAATATACAGAAATATCATTCAATTCCTTGCATCTCACCAGTGATGGATTTGACCATAAAATGCATTTGTATTTTATATTTCTTTAAACATTTCACACCATGGATGATCAATACTTTCTACATTATAAGCTGGAAAGACTAAGGCAAATTTTTGTTTCATCAAATTAGGGAGCCAACTCAAAGAACCATTAAAGAACCTTTTTCCAGAACCAAAGTCTGAATTGATTAGGGTTTTCTTGGGGAACAGAAAAATAATTATTAGGTAGGTTTATAAGGTCAGAGGCAGGAGAGTCCACAGTGATATCTACCTGTGTGTTAGGTAACCAGAATATGGAGTAGCTGCTCAGTAAAGAAGCTGGAAGCCAGGGAACAAAAGAGATCAAGGATGCAGCAGCATCCCAAGACTGAGGGCCTGGGGGCTCCAAGGAGAGGAGCCACTATGTATCTGCTTTGGAAGGCTGAAGAAACTAGAGTCTGATCTTCACAGAGATGGTTGTAAAAGATATGTCTGCTTAAGAAGAGGAAAATTTGCTAAGCACACCAACATTCTCCTTCTTTCCCTTTTATTCCATCTAGGTTACAAGGCCTTTGGATAGTTTCATCTGCAATAGGAGTGGGTCTTTTCCCCAATTTGCTGCCTATATTCTAATCATCTCAGGAAAAAACCCACAGACTCACTCAGAAGTATCCTTTACCAATCTGCTGGCCATTTCTTAGTCAAATTGTCATGTCACTGTTAATGGTTACACAAAATGAAATAGTTTCTTTGAATGAGTTCCTTTAGTAATAATGATCTGTACTTAGTATAAAAAGTTGTGGTTTACAGATTTGCATTTTTTCCTGTAACAATCATAAAATTCTAAAAAAGATTTTAAATTTATGTAAAACATCTCATGCATAATATTTTCTTTGAAATGCTTCTTAACAAATTTTGAGACTTAGGTTTAGTTTTGATTTCTACTCATCATCCAGAAAAACAAATTATTTCTAAAACTTTATTAGAAATAGTGACAGGATATTATAAACCTTAGGGTCCAAAGGTCATTTTTTTTAATATGACAAATTATCTTAATTGCAATGTACTATAATCAAGAGCCCCATAGTTTCACCTAAGTAGAAGACACAATTGAAATACCAAAAAGAAGCAGTAAAAATATATTACCCTTATTAGCCATCATTTTTACCCAACTGTGGCATATCGGTTGGCAATAAACTTGTCTTTTTTTACAATACTCTGAAATATTTTTAGATTAACAGGAAAATATTTTAGATGTCTATTTAAATATTCAGCTCCAGTGCGATTCACCCTGTTACTGATAATTTTTTTTTTTTTTTGGTACCAGGGATCTAACTCAAGCCCTTGCGCTTGCCAGGCAGGTGGCAGAACCACTGGGCTAAATCTCTGGCCCTGTTACTGATAATTTAAACAAATTTTCATACTCTCAGATTTGTCATATGTCTATTGTAACATTACAAATCAAAAAGTTTTCAGATCTATGAGGAATTTGAAAATGCTTTACCCTACTCCTATTAATTTAAAAGTCTAAATACATGTACCTGGTCCTACACATGCCCACATACACATGCTCACAGAAGACGTGGATAAGTAGAAGACTCCACTGACCTCTGGCTACAGAAGTATGAAGTGAAAACTAGGAGTGCTTTATAAACAGTCTGGAGATTGGAGGTGTCACTTCTCACACAGGTCCCCCTTTTCACAGCATGAAAGACAATAAAGGCTTCAGGAGAATCTGGCCAATGATTGGATGACTACTATATTGTATGGGTGCACGTGTGTACTCAAGAAGGAAAACTTTCCAAACACAAGTGCTTTATTTAAAAAGGTAACAAAATTAGTAACCACACAATAGAGAATATAGAATCTACAGATTGTTTTGGCATAGCTGCTAAACAAATTTTCACAAGGATAAAAATAACCCATTAGAATGGAGAAATCTGACATCCATTTTGATGAAATATATTACGAAAAAAATCTATATTGTCTAGTTTTGAGTTTATGTGGAATGCAAAGAAATAGGAATATATATGAGTGGAAAATTTCTCTGATAAATACTAGATTTTGGAGTTAATAAAAAATTGAGATATCTATATAAATATATCTAAAAAAAGAAAAAGAAAATTACACTTGAAAAGTATGGCAGTATCACCACAAAAGAATACTAATAAGCAAACAGAATATGTGAAAGATTGTTATGTAAAAATTGGAGGTTGAAAAATATAATAACTGATGTTTGAATTTCATATAGGTCTCCTAAAACTTAAAAATAAAAATGACAAATTTTCTTATTGCTGGGTCAAAATACCCAATGCCTACAAGTTAAAGGAGGAAAGGTTTATTTTGGCTCACAGTCTGTAGAGGTTTCAGTCCATTGTCAGCTGGTTCTGAGGCAGGGCATCATGGCAGAGGGGCATGGCAGAGGGAAAGAGCTCATGGTGAGGCAGTCAGGAAGCAGAGCCATCAAAGAAGGATGAGGGACATAGAACCTTCCAGATCACACCTACAGTGACCCACCTCTTCCCACCAGGCTTCACCTCCCAACATCACACTAACCTGTAATGCCACCAGGGGACTGATCCAATGTCACACACCCATGATCCCATCACTTCCCCAAAGCCCCACCTATAAGCATATGAGGCTTTAGGAAGACATCTAGATTTAAACCACACTAGCATACAAAAGAATATTGTGTAGTTATATAATATAATATAATATATAATAAAGTCTAGATATTTAGGACAACATGGGTGGTAATCAGGTTAATCCAAAGGAACATCAGGATAACCCAAAGAAGTCACCTCAAAAAGAATATTTTGTATAAGTCATTTGATACTAAATGTTCTGAATGAACAAGTTCATAGAACAGAAAGTAGATTAATGAAACCTGGGACTGAGCTTGTGGGAGATGGTAATAGGAATGGGCAGTGTCTGCTGAAGAACACTCAGTTTCTTTCTGAGTAGTAACAATATTTCAAAATTACATTATTGGTGATGATTGCATAACCTCTTGAATATGCAAAAAATATTGAACTGTACAACCCAATTACATGAATTCAATTGTATGATTATATTTCAATAAAGTCATAAAAATAAGTCCTAATATATAAAATAAGATTTCAAGCATTTAATTTCTGTGACTATGAGCCCTATTTTCAAATAATGTAACTTCTTCGTAGAAAATATATACATTTCAAAAAATTAAGAAATCAAATATATTAACTAATAAACCCACCCTAACTTGTAACTTTCACTCTTAAAAGTTTTTTTTTGTCTTAAATCTATTTCCTCAGTAGTCTCCATAGTCAAATTGCTCGGCATTGAATTCTCACTCATTCTCTATTTCCTAGGTTACCTTGGTCAATTTATTTTACTCTACATTTCAATTTCTGTTTTTGTAAACTCAGAAGGTTCTAGTGAAGACTAAATAATTCATTACATAAGAAGGGAATATAATAATACCTGCCATGTAATTGCCTGACAGCACACCTAAAAATGTTGTAAAAATGTTAATATACAAAATAAATATATTTGCACAAATAATTGCTAATATGCATGTAATGCCACATACTAAGAATTATAAGCACTTTGACTATAACCATAAGCTCATTAGGATGTAAAAAATCAGTAACTTTGAACTTTTAATCACTATGTATATATCAAAGTTAAAGTTATACATTTATTTCAATTATGTGACCATAATTGCTAGAGTTCTGGTTATGGAACTTTATATGAAAATAATAGAAAATGTAAAATGGACTGTGAAAGATTAAAAACCCAGTTCAAAATAAATAGTAAGATGAAGATACATGTAAAGTGCTTAATGTTTCTTGAAAACATTTTTATTAACTCATATTAATTGTACAAATTAATGGATTTCACTGTGACATCTACGTAGAAAAACATTTTTGTAAAAATTATTAATCATTGAGCTGGGGCTGTAGCTCAGTGGTGCAGTGCCTGCCTGACAAGTGCAAGGTCCTGAGTTCAATCCCAGTACCAGAAAAAAAAAGAAAAAAGTTATTAATCTGTTTATTTAAAATATATTTATAAAGGCAAATGCTTATCTTTAAACAGATAATTATTTCCACTATTAACTAGTTGATTTCTTTTCTTTCCTTTTTATTCTAAAATAGGATCTCACTATGTAGATTAGGCTAGCCTTGAACTTAACTGTGTAGCCCAGGCTGTCTTTGAACTCAAAGCAATCTTCCTGCTTCAGCCTCCCAAGTACTGGGATTACAAGCATGAGTCACCATGCCCAGTTTAACTGGTTTATTTATACAGGTCTATATCTTCAGAAAAATAGAAAATTTTGGACCTGGGGCATTTTATTTAGTAATTTATTATTTGTTTCATTTGAGATTGATTTGAGTACACCTTTCCAAGTTTTAATAGACTTAATTAAAAAAGTATTAAAATCTCAGCTAGGAAAGAATTCAAACTTCCCTGACTATTTAAACATTTTCTTTTCTTTTTTTTAATAAATCTAGGTAATTGCAGATGAGAGTTAAAAAGTGAAAGAAAAGCAACAAAATACAGAAAAACAAAAAGATAAATATTAAATCTTTGAATATTTATAAGTCAAGTAAAAGACATTCTTTGTGGACTTTCATTTCATAATTTTAAACTCATTCAGTGTTTCCACTATTTTTGTGTGTTTCAAATAAAATACAAATTTAAAATTTATACCTGCATGTGTTTGTTTGGTGTGCGTTTTAGTGTTAATGGATGAACAAGAAAAGAGTACATGAATCAAATAAACTATTTCAACTATGTGATTTTTGAACTTGAAAATATTTTCAAATTATTAATGATTTTGTCTCTGAAAAAGTCCCTGAACGTACCATGTATGAGGAAATTGCTTCAGAGGTAACCAGATTTTTCTTGGAAATTATTACATTGACTAAAGGACCAAGGAGGCTAATTTCTCTCTTAACACAATTGTTATTTCATTGATTAGTGGTAAGCTAGAGACAAGAGTCAGAGCCCAAGGACACAGGAACAATTATCCTTTCCTGGGAGCAAAGCATGATGCTTTGCGGAGATTTGATTCTAGAATAAATCATTCCAATAGTGTGGGCAGCAGTTGAGATCCACTGTTTGAAAGTAAATCTATCACATGTGGTTAGCATGCAGACTGAAATAAACGCCCTCCAATAGACAAATTCCACCATTTTTCCTCCATGGGAATTGTTACAGTCAATGTTACTGTATTTTTTCTTTTTTGTTTCAATTGCATGTCTGATATTATTAAATGATATTTGTCAAGGTACTGCTGTCACAAATAACAATAAACTAGTTTTGCAAAGTTAACCCTTTTTTTTCTTTGTATTGTTAATTGGTTTTAATTATAATACTGATCCAGAAACAGTTAACTTAATTTGCAGGTATTAATTGTGTAATAAGCCCAATTTTTAAAAAGATGATTAGAAACTATTCGCTGCAACAACTAGAAACAAAAAAGCCATATATGCTCTAGTGTTTAGACATTCAGTATAAATATGATATCTATGTTTTTGTTATTTGATGACAGCTAGATAATGACAAGCCTAGTACAAAATATAAAGACTTCCTACGGGTTAAAAACAAGAAGGCTCACTTTGCATTCACATATTCTTTTCTTCATCATTTCCTTAGCTCTGATCTACTGGTTTCCGGATTGCCACAATCATAACTAATCCTTTGTCCTAAGTCTTGAGACATACCATGCCCTTTTCCAGTTTCTACCTTAGAATTATTTCAAAATCTGGTTCCTAATCTCACCTCCTTCATATAGGATTTAATGGTAAAAAAAAAAATACTTAAAACTACCTTCTTTCCTGCATTTATTCTTTTTATCCATTTCCAAATTATTAATTGAAAATTTATAAATACCAAGAGTTGAACTTATAGTGATGAACATGTTATGTCAGAAAAGATCTTCAAAGTATTTTTACATTAAAATACATTTTTACCAAACATCCATACCTTTATTTTAGCTTAATTATATATTATGCTCTCTCTCACAGACAAAATGCTTTTAAGAATGAGTGTTTCTACCTGTACAATTATTACTAATATAAGAGAGGAAGTAGCTTAAAATATTGACAATAGTTCTGATGACAGATTGGCTTGAAATTAAAGTGGAAATCTGGTATTGTTTTATGTAGAAAATCATATTAGCATGTGATCTCAAAAAATAAATTAAATATAAATGTAGAAAAGGAGAGGATATATTTTTCCCTAATCTGACTTTTTAATCTACAAAATGATTTTGACTTAAACGCTAGAATTTACTGTTTAGTATTTATAAAATATAACTGAAAACATTTAAGAAACATACTGTAAGGAAATGTATTAAATATAGTGATACCTAATACTATTCTGTCTTTAAATATATTCTCAGTTTTAAACAATTATTTAGAAGTTTTGCATGAAGACTGATGTGGTTTAATTTATAAGTTCTCCACTTATGTACTTGTTTCATGATGTTATGGAAAATAGTCAAATATCTAAGCACTGGTCACATAATTTTAAAAATAGAAACAGTTTTAAATGAAAAATTATTATAAAAATTGAGTTCATTATTAGCTTTTCTTCACTGGGACAAATTATGTGACACCTGAAATTTAAAAGAGGAGCGAGTAAATTTAGCTTAATGTTTTAGAGATTTCAGTACATGGTCTGCTAGGTCAAAGGCAGAAATATCATGGTGGAAGTCCACAGTGGAGGAAATATTTTTAATTCACTGAGTCCCAGAAGCAGGGACCAGAGGAAGAAACACAGAGGAGAGCCCAGACCCAGACTACTACGTCAAGCCTCCATGCCCCAGCCTAAGAAACCCCAACTTCCAATTTGCCCATTCAGCTATGAACTCATGAATGGGCTAACAGACAAATTTGTGCCAGGGCAATTCAATCACTTTCTCAGGAGTCTTTACATCTAATTCAACTGATTATTAAGATTAAGCAGCACAGGGCTAAGGATTTAGCTCAGTTCTGCTGCTTGCCTCTCAAGTGCAAGGTCCCGAGTTCAATCCCAGGTACCAAAAATAAATAAATAAAGATTAAACAGCACAGATAATATAGTCAAAGTAATTAGCACACTTGTCTAATATAGAGTAATATCTTAATAAATAGTAACCATTTTCCAAGGCATATTAGAAATAAATATTTCTTCTTACAAGTTAATTACATTACAGTCAGCAATCCATTGATATATAATGTCACATATCTGATCTTATAGAACCTCGTGTCTACTTTCCTATGGCTAACACTAGATTTGGAAAATTCTTGGACATACATTACGTTTGGGAGTGAAATATTAGAAAATATATTTCCATTGAGTATATAATCTCCTTGGAGTCTCCTGGTCACTTTCAAACTTATGTCAACTATGGGAAATTATTGATTTAGTGGTTTTTTTAAGAATGTAGATTATTTCTTTCCACTTTTAGCTTGCAAATAAATATTCTGTGTTTATACTAACAAATACGACACATCACATTTAACATAATTTTAACTAACCACAAATTTTTGTATATTTTATATTGCATATTTATCTAATAGAAAAACACAATATATGTCATTAACTATTCTCTTCAACGAAAACAGCTTTATTAGCTATACAGATAGGTCTAATTTTCTTTATTCAATTGTATTTAATTCAATGCTAAAATCAGACCAAGTTTTGGATGTTCATAAAAATTATCCATTCGCCATAATACATGTTTTCTCAAAGATGGGAAATCCCAGGCAATGTTGGTAGAAAGAATATTGGGGAAGTACGTAAATCAGAAATAAGAACAAATTCTCAGTTTGAAAGAAAGGCCATGAGATTTGAAGTGATATGTTAAAAAATCTTCAATATTAGAGTATTTTGTAATAACTATGATAAGCCAAACAATGAAGGTATCAGTTGGAATTTCCAATTTAATTTTCTATAATCTTGAAAAGACATCATCAGAGTTCATTCCTTTGGAATAATTCTATCTTGAAACTGGAAGAGCAAAATTCTCGGGAAAAGACATCAGGCAAGCAGACAAAAGGTGCCCATCTCCATTTGGTAAATATAAAAATCATATCAAAATGGGGTATTTTGCTGACTGTGGCAGTGCATTCCTATAATCCAGCACTCTGGGGCTCTGAGGCAAGGAGAATCACAGTTTGAGCCAGTGTGGGCAGCTGAGTGACTTAGAAAGATAGTGTCTCAAAAAAAAGGTTTTTTAAAGGACAGAGATGAAACTGAGTGCAAAGGCCTTTGGGTTCCATTTCCAGTACTACTACTACTAACAGTAACAATAAAAATAATACAGTCATAACCCGTGGCTCTTTTGTAGCATGTTATAGAATGGTAGTTGAGATAAATGCAGAGCATATTTAGAGCTGATCACTGAGTTCTGTGTGATTGTCCATACTAGAGCATGACCGTGCCATGTACACTTCTGCTTTATGTCAATGAATTGACACATGTGATAAATTATCAGGGTTGGTTGTTCACAGAAGATTCTTTTTAAGCTTTTCTCTCTAAAGATTTTTTTTATATAAAATAAATTATTGATTTTTTTAGAAGAGTAAAACTGTGGCTGAGATTATACACAGTTCATTTTGATAACTATAATAGTTTTTTTAAAAATGTAATTTTTAAAATTCTTTCTTATGCTTTAACTTTTGAGTTTCAAAGAGACATGAGAGAATATTATGCTATAAATTGACAAAGTGAGTTAACCTTGAGTTTCAGCTTCAGCAAAGTTGTTTTTCTAAAATAAAAATGCAATAAACTTCCGGAAAGTATAAAGTACTTGAGTGTAACTAAACATTGTTATATTTTGAAAAGTTTACATTCAAAGACACACTTTCATGAAAATTTAACATCTTTTTCTTCATTGGTAGACTTATTTAAAAGTTAATTATCATGTTTAGAAGATAGAGTCTATGAGGCCAAGTACATATATAATATATTTGAAATGCTTTTAAATAATACTCTGTTAAGCCAGGACAAAATAGTAACAAATATAAATATTTGAATGAGTTGTGTGAGAAACCACCTAAAGTAGCAACTCTTTCATTTACAGGGAGACACATTGAACTAAAAACAAGAAATTCTTTGGAATGTATTGATTTAGTTGGAACTTAATATTTAGTGAACCTTTAGGGATTTTGTTCTAGAAACAGATGATAAGATAAATAAGACACAGTCATATTCTTGTAAACACTTGATACTTATGTAGACAGAGAAGTGAACAATAATATTCAGGGAAAAATCTAAGTCCCAGACAATCTCTGATGGCCTAACAAGAACCTTTGCAAAACTGTAAAAAGAAAAAGTACTTCATGTAGAATTGATACATACATACAAATGGCCTTAATACTGTGCTTCAGGATAAGAAATTATAACAAAAAAAATCAGAAAACATTTTTACCATCCATGATTCTGAAGTATTTGTCAAGTCCCTTTATCTCTCCAGTTGGTCCCTGGTTTTACAAGATATTAAATTAGAAACACACTATTGAGAATAAAAGCATATACATAGAGTGAATTTTAGTGTTCCTCTTTAAAGGAAGCTTCACTGCTGATGGAAAAGCTGAGATGCTTGAAGGCACATCCCATGAATATAGTGCTTATATTTACTGAACTAAGCTAGGTCTGTTCTTAATGTGGTCTACAGTATTTGCAAAATGTAATATTTTGGATTATCATACCTAAAGAATAATTTGAAAGGCTTACGTTTGTTGAGAAATTATTGTATGTAGGGTAGTGTTCTGAAATCATTATGAATAATAACCAATTTAACACTCACCACAGTGCTATGAGGTTGGAGCTGTCATTATTCCCATTACAGAGACAAGGAAACTGTTTACAGGGAGGGAAAAAAGTCCTAAAGACCCTACAGCAGTAAAGGAAAGCACTAAGATTCAACTGTAATTTAGTTGTCTTAAATTCCAGGACAAAGATTACATTTGATATTTTAGTACAAGGACTCTTAGACCAGACTATATTAACTCATATTAATTTTATTAAATTCATGTCCCAAGATAGGACCTTACTTCTAGGTAACCAATATTATATTGGAGAATAACATTATAGCCAAGCTTCTAACTAAAGATAACATTGACAGTTCTTCTAAATAGATGTTTCAGGGTTTTCATGCTGTAATAGATTATGCAGATATGAAGTAGAAATAAGGGAAAATTACTATCTTGTAACACTATGGATGTTAAGAGGAGTAGAAGCAATTATGACAAGTATAATAAAATATGTGAAGCTTTTCAAAAGATGGATTATTACATATAGTGAATTCATTATTTCTATGCCTTTCTAAAAATCTCATGGAAAAAGCCTATGATATGAAAAAGCATATCTAATCAAGAAGAAAATGTTATCTTAACTCTTAAAATTAAATACAACCTGAGTTTCAGTTCTGGTTTTGTTGCTTCTCTGAGCCCTCTTTGAGCCTTACTGCGTGGAACTGTAATGAGGTGATAGGAATTACACAGTGATCTCTGAAGTTTTCTTATACTATGATAGGCTATGATTATAGAAAATTAGCAAATTTAAGTAAAATGAAGCCAGTAGAGTTAAACATGCCAATTACAACATACTAATTCACGTCTTACCTCTCACCGCTTCAAGTTTAAAGATGTGTTTGTCAAATAGAACTGATTTATGCAGAAAAATACAAATTATTCAACACTATGTTTTACAAGGAGAAAAAATATGTCCCAGATCAAATGTTTATCTCATTTGCAATATTGAAATCATTTATTACAGCTCTTTAAGGAGAGATTTGGACATATGTAAAAAGTATTTACCACTTATTTGCAAAAGAAAGAACATGGCGTTGGAGGCCAAATATATAGCTGGATTTGTGATGCAGCCATTTCTCATTGTACCCTTGTATTACTTTGCTAAATATTAAAATAAACATATCCCAATAAATATTGAAATTACACATTAGAATCTGATTGAATTTTAAGTGTGCCCATTATTTCTGTAACTTTTTGAATTTCCTGTATCATGTAATTTATTAAAAACAAATATGAACTATTTTTAAAATGAAAACATGTTCCCACAAATAGTAAAAGAAATCTTCCTCACAATATTCCTCTCTTAAATTTGGTGCCAATTTATGATATATACAGATATAAGAAAATTTTCCCTTTAAAAAAGCCTCCGAAATATTCCAGGATATTTTTCTACCCAGATAAATTATCTGTATCTAGTAACATTATTTCAGATTAAAAATGTGGAAACAATGACAATGTGGCTTCCAGGGATGAGCATGGTGCTGCATTGTGGGTGAGCTGTTCACTGGCATCATAAACTTCAATATAAGATAGGAAGACTTTATTGGAAAGGGGTGAAAAGGGAGAGGATAGATAGCTGCTCCAGTCAGTGAATGAGAGTGGGGGAACCCGAAAAGTCAGTTCCCTGTGGGCTTTACTTCTTGGCTGCTTAAGGGGGTCAGGGAGCCTTTTTTCCCTACCCGGAACTTGCCATAACCTGATTGGCTTTCGGACACCTCTGCCTACGCATCTCTTCTGGTGGTCTACCTGCAGCCTCGTTCTGTCTCTATGTTTACTTGTCCTTGACCTACTTCTCAGGATCTTATCTTTAGGATGGGCGGGGGTTGGTTAGGTTGGAGTTAGTAAGGTGATGTGTAGATATCTGTTTTACTCTATAATTATATGATGAATATAGTGACCCTAGAGTGGAAAAGACAGTGATCCTAGGACATTATGTGTTTGTATATAGGTGTGTGTTAGTGCATAAATGTGAGTAGATACTTATATATGAGCTTTTCCCCAACTTAGTCTCCTCCCATGGTTATCCCTCGTATTGTATTGGAGGTAGAGAGGGACCACTGTTCCCTTGGCTTTCTCTGTACTATGCCAGTCAGCTCTTTTTCTTTCTGGTCTCTTGGTGAAAGTCCCAAGGCAATTTGGTGTCTTTCTTTATCTGGTTTTTGTCTTTCTCTACCACTGTACTAGACTTACTTCCCAGGGGGAATTTATCTAACAAAGTTTTAACCCCTTCTAGTGAAGGTTAACTAGAAGACCTAATGAGGCCTCTATTGTATTTTCTTGTCTACAGAAACTGCCCCTACAAGATGTGCCACCATAGCATAAAATATCGGCTACTACAGAGAGCTAGTTTTCCAGGGCAAATGTTTTGAACACATTTCAGAGTGAAAGAAACAAGCTCTTCCATCTTTCAGTTTTGGAATCTTTCACTGTATTTCCTGATTTTTTTACAGAAGCTGAAAGAAACCATAAAAGGACATAAACCTACTTAAAACACTTGGCCTTGAAATATAAAATATGACTACTCTTCAAGTTCCTTTCATTAGAACACATCCCTATCACCATTTCATTTAGCTGAACAATGGGGCCAATTGCAAAAATCTCTGGGAAATGGCTCCCAATGCACACCAAGAGCAAAGGAAATTTTAGTTGACAACTGGAGATTCAATCATTTTTGTGGTTTTTTTTGTGTTATATTGGTTTAGAGCTATTATTAATGGATTCTAACTTTAATGTTGTAATGCAAATGAACAATGTTCTTTAATTAACTTTTTAACCCACTTCCAAAGGTGATTGTAAACTATATGTACTGCCAACATGTACTAATTTTTTTAAAAAAAAGAGTTAACTTTGTGAAACTTTCAGGACAATGGCACATATGAATGCAATTCTTCAAGAAATAGAAATATTTCACCTAATAAAACAATAAAAATTGAATTATAAAATAAATATCACAATTACTTTAGTTATTTAAATACTTGAGACAACAGTTATTAAGCATTAGAGAAATAATTATTTTATTTCTTAAAAACAAGTAATAAATGTAGTATCAATCAGGTAAATGTCCATAATCATGCTCATTGTTTTATATAATGTGAGACTTTATCACGCTTGCATAAGTACGCCTACCGTCTGAAACAAGAGGAGGTAAAAATATTGTTAGATTATTCATCCAAAGCTAACTATGAAGTCACTTCTTTTTCAAGTAAAGTTACAGAAGAACCTATGAATAATGGTGCTACACATTAATACAAAATATCCAATTTTGTCTATAGTTTTGAAAATAATATTGGCAGAATATATAGTTGTTCATAATTTAAATTTTTCAAGTTGAGAATAAAAGAGTAATCATATTGGTTTTTTGGAATGAGATGGAAGGAATTTAATGTATTTTTATATTTAAGCAATAAATTTATATATTTTTAAATGTTCTTTTAGAATACAACTTTGCAGGATATTATATAAATATAAACCCAAAAATGTAAATCACACATAGAATTATATAAACTACTCAGAAAAAAAAGTGGCATTCTTTATCTAAGAAGCATACTCAACAACATGGTACTTACAAAATATGAATTTTAAATATGAAAGCACATTTATCTTGAATGTTTCCTTTCAAAAATTGATGCAATCTACTAATTTTGATGGAAAATATATCATTATTTTAATAGATGGGAGAATAATTTTTCAGTCTAATTAAAGGCATCACTGAAGATCTTCGGCTTTCACACTTAATGGTGAATGGCTGAATGGTGACCACCTATGACAAGATAAAGGCAGTGATATTTATCATTATCAGCTCTATTCAGCAGTGTAAGTAGGAACTGTGGCAAATTCAATAAGGGAAGGATTATGGATAAAACTTGAAAGAAAAAAATAATTCTGTTCAGAGATAACATGGCTGGATGTACAAAAAATGCTCAGGGACTTCTACAATTATTGGAATTCATATGTATATTTTCCAAAGACAAGGTATATAAATCAATCCCATCCCTATGTACTAGGATAATAAATAAAAATTAAGACTCCAATTCTCTTAACAACAAAGTTTTTTTTTTCTAATTCCATTTATGGACCCCTTCAAAGGCAGTTTCTGTTGCCTACTTTAACCCACCCACCCCCCATGTTTTTATAACATTTAATTTTCATATAAATTTTTTTGGAGAAAACTGGACATTTTAGGTAATAACAATCATGGATCTTGATGATCCCTTTCTGTGGTTGCTTTTGTTGCTTGTTTGAAGTTTTTTTTTTCTTTGTTAAGGGATTTTATGAAAATAATTCTGTGAAAAATGTTTTCTCTGCATTCTAAAGTATGTAATGACCCTGCTCAGATGAATTTCTTCTTGTTTCTATCTTTTAGCCAAACTACCCATGAGACATACCTCTATTGGCATAAATTCCTTCTTTTCAAAAGATTGTTCTTAAGAACTCTTATCTATGTAGATTTTATTATTTAATATTAGGTGTGTGTGTGTGTGTGTGTGTGTGTGTGCACACATGCATGTGTGCATGTGACTTGTTATGTTCCAATTTGCAGACCAGTAGCTTGAAGTTTACTCTTTGATTGCTCCTAACAGGGTTTCTCCTTAGGCATGTCAACTGTCTTCCAGACTGCCAGACATGAGGACTATCTTATTTTAATTATAATTTGGGGGATTATTTATGACTAAAAGTAGCTAATTATCCAGTAAGCTTTTGTTCAGAGGTTTTGTTTAAGCCCCTGAGCCAAATCTTCCATCTTGTGGCTTGGGAATACATTCAAATCAACCTAATATCCTTCCCCTATTGCTCCTGTGTGAATCCACACTAGTGCTTTTTTACATAAGCTCTCCTATTTTCTAGCACTGACAGCTATCCTAAAAAAAAATGACTGATTCTATTAAACTCTTACCTATTGTAGTATTTGGTTTGTATTATACAGCTAACTACTTCCTCTTAGTTTGTATCCAAAAGTATTCTATTTTTTTGAACAACAAATTCAATTTTAAGAGTAAGGTTCCATCATCTCAGGGTCCTTGCTGAGCCCAAGCACTAGTATGACATAAGATAGACTAATGGTTGAAAGGTATCATACAAGCCCTCATAGCAATGAAACTCCAAAGAAGCAGAGTGTTTCATTTACTTATATATCAATTTGAACAAAGAATATAAACTGTAAAAAGGTGACAGAAATGTTGATCCCCTGAATAAACTCAGCCTTCTTGAGAATAAAGAAGACATTTATTTAGGGTTCATAAGAATTGCAACCTGGGAATATGGAAGTAGTCCTGAGATTGTGTTCAGACAATTTACAAAACGGAGACCACAGTGAGAGCTCAAAAGTCATAAAAAAAAGGGAGGAGCACTCTATCAGTTATTTCACAGGCTTTTGGATTGATGCTGGGAAAGGCTAAATTTTCTTGTTAGTTCAGGACTGGACACTATTAATAGTCTCTAGACAATTATTCAGAAAGAAAGAAGAATGCTTCAGTTCAACAGTTTCACTGATAATAGCCAACAGTTTTCAAGGGGCTGGTGGATTGGTTGTCCCCAGAAGTGAGTTTATGTCCTGGAACACATGTGCAAGGAGCATGGTTGAAAGTTCAACTACCGATGTCTCTAAAATGTGATCTGGCCTCTGCTTCCCCACTCCACTTGAGGGTTCTGGGCCAAAATTATTTCAGCTTGATATACTTCCTGTCAGGTAGTTGCAGTTGTAGTTTTTAATAGGGTAGAGAAATCATCAAAATGATGGAGATGAATTTTACAAGGCTTGTGTGTTCAGACTTCCTTGCACTTCCACTTTCTTGTCTTTGATGATCAGAATGTTGCTTTGTAATATTTCACATGAGAATTTGATCTGTTTTTAAGCAGCACTAAGATCAGAATGATCTTGCACCTCTTATTTTCCAAGAGACAAACTTAAACAGTCAATAGGTCAGGTGGATATATTTTAACTCTATCAGAAGAAATCACTCCCTTCAGATAGAGGTTTTCCTTCAGTCACACTTCCCCTAGTATGCATTGGTGTTGTAGAGATTTGGAAGACAGTGTTTTTCTGAGCTTGGTCCTCTGTACACAACATTGGACCTTTCCTCTAAGAGTGAGCTAAAGTAAGGGTTATTGGGACTCTAAATTCTTGGTTCACTGTGCTTGGGTAAGAGTTTCTACCATATGAATTGGGGATTAGTGGGAAATAGAGACATTTTATCAAACGTGTGTTTGGGTGGAATGTAGGACTGGGACAGGAAACTGTTGTGCTGGAGTGAAACAAGAACCAAATGAGAAGTGGACAAAAGAGCCCATCTTCATGATCATACTTGCCTGCAGAAGGGCACCCCGTGTAGAGGTCCTGTGCCGTATTACTAAAAAGTGGAGACGGGAGGATATCATCATTTAAAGGGCACAAGGTATTGTCAATCTTATACAGACTTAGCATATTTTCTTAAATGAATCTTATTTTACTTGCTATATTTCCACAGAACAATTTCCAGAGATTTTATTGTCTCAAAAAGTTTTTTTTAATCAATTAATCTATTGTTTTGCAGGAAAGACAGTTTACTGAGTTTCTTACTCCATCATTGTGGAAGCTTCTTGTTTCCTCTACAGTGTCTAGCCTTTTTTTAAAAAATAAAAATATATTTAAATAATATTAAACTGGGTATGGTGACACAGGCTTCTAACCCCAGCCCTCTGGGAAGTTAGGGCGGAAGGAACATGAGTTCAAGCCTTGCCTTAGCAATTTAGCAACTTAGAAAAAAACTGTCTGAAAATACAAAATAAGAAGTAATACGGAGGTAGCTCAGTGCAAAGGCCCTGGGTTAAACCCTCAGTGCTGTAAATGTATACACACACATCTACATGTGTCATTATTTGCTATTATGTGTATGCAACTTGAATTCAAGAACTAAGCTCAAATGAGCATTAATCTTTTTATTTTTGCTTGTTTTATTTTATTCTAGCCCATGTGGTCTTATAGTTAGATACTTTATTTTTAAATTAATTTTATTCGTACATTTTAGATATGCATGATCATGTTCATCATAGGGAATTGTACCTGTACATGATATGTCTTGATTCTTCTTTGTTTCCCATTTGCCTGCCCTCCATTTAACCCTTCTTCTCCTTATTTACAAAAGCTTTATTTCCATTTTTTTCCTTTTATTTTCTTTTCCCTTCCTTCATTTCCCTCTCCTTTTCTCTAGTTCACCTTCCCATTTGAACATTTTCTTCCTATTTCACAATATCTGTTATACATTTTGGTCCTTATTTACACTTGCGATTTTTCACACCAGAGTCATTTTTTTCTGTTTGTGCAAATTGCAAAGTGCCTTGCAGGATATTTAACATTTCGAATTACTCTTCACTAAATAGCCCCATACCAATCACTGTGATTATTAAACACCCTTAAATTGCCAAAATAAATACTTCCATAAGAATGTGGTCATGGTATAGTTTACCATTTGTATACATGCAACTTTAATATGTCTTTGAGAAAATTCATTTTTCACATATCTGCATCATTAACATGAATGTTGTTCAATGTAATATTATGTATTTATTTTATTTTTCTATTTCTAAATGAATATTAAGTTGGCCTTTGTTAAAATTTTCTAGGTAGATTTGATTATGTTGTCTATTATTTAAATATGGAAAAATCATTTTAAAATATATCATGTCTTCTAGCATAAATTTCATTTTTCACAAATTGGATTTGCTTTTGTTCCTATGACTTGCAAACATTGTATTTTTGCTGTTTACAAAGTTAACATTTAAACTCAAAGGGGCTGAGAAATTTCAAATTATTGAATAAGATTAAGAGTCAGAGAAAGTTGAAAACCAGGTGTTATGCTTGTTCCTCTGCATTGCACAGCACAGTCACTCTTCCACATTGTGTCCTGCTCTCTTAAAATATTTCTGCCTTCATCCAACATGTGGAACTTGTGTGTAAATTGGAATGTCTTTTCCAAAGAAAACTTATAAACAAAGAAACTGTTTAGAAATTGGGAAAATGTCTCTTACCTTGTAGACAAAATCCTATTCCACTTATCAATTGCAGTTGTTTAGATAAAAGTAGAAGGACACATGAAATCCACTGTGAAGTCTGCAAATGACAGAACATATGCTATTCATTTCTTTACTGTGTTTTAATACAAAATCTTGAAATTTGCATTATTTCCAGTTTTTATTGTGTATTTAATATCAAAGAATAAACAAAGACAGTTTCCTAGAAGAAATAGTTAATTGTTTAAAAATCATCATATATATTAACAATTCTTATAATGAGAAGATAATTGTGCATTGTGTTTTGAAATAGAAGGATTTTCTGACCTGGAAATCTGCCAGATCTACATTAGTTGTATTTTGCTTATATTTTTCTCTAAATCAGTATTATGCATTCTAAGTCTTTATCATTTTATATTTAACTAACAGACAAAAATACTAGTCAATTATATAGAAGTCATAAAAGAAATTACCATTTCCTAGAAATTTTATTTTTGCTATATTTCATTTTTGTAGACTCCACAAATTTTTTTCCAGATTAAAGCTGTTGTCAGACAAAAAAAATCAAAAATGCTAATTGTAATATTATCTTGCTAATCCAGACTTAAAAATGTATATAATTTTCCCTTCTATTTTGGTAATAATCCAATAGTTCTTGTCCAAAACAGGAATTTATCAAAAAAAATGAACAAAGTGATATAGTTTTCCTCTCTTAGATTTTGCTTTACTCCATTTAATGATCAGGAGCTCATTCTGGTTGTTGTGTCATAACATACTACAGTACAAGCTACATTCCCTGAGATTTTCAATTTCCAAAAAGTTATTTAACCTCAAATTCTTGATTATAGTACAGAAGTTACTGAGAGTTGGGGGATCTAAATCAGCATGTGAATAGGCTGACATTGTAACCAAAAAAAAAAAAAACAACAAAACAAAACAAAAAAAAAACCAAAACAACTGGTCAATTACGAGACTAAATTTGGGCTCTTTAATTTGAATCAGTGACAATATATTGTTTACTGTTATAGATTGTTAAACTATAAAAACAAAAATTTTCAGAAATTTTCTATGAAACTATTATCACAGGTTTATTCACTTAAATACTTATAGAAATTTAGATATCTGAAAATCCTTATTTAAAGGTTAAATTTTGAAGAATTTTTTAAAATGAGAAATCTCTCAGTGCACATAATTCTTGAATCTGTGGATTTGACCAGCAATCTATCAAGCCATGTTAAAGAATAAGATATAAAATGCAGAGCCGGGGATTTAGCTCAGTGGTTCCGGTGCTTGACTCACAAGAACAACGTCCCAAGTTTGATTCCTGGTACCAATAAATAAATAAATAAATAAATATTTGTTAATAAAATGTATATTATATATTAAGAATAATGAATAAAAATATACTTAGTTATTATAAATACACACAAATTAATAACTGTTAGGCCTTTTAATATAAATGTGGTGGAATTTGTGTGAAATGTGTTTGTAAGTATCCACTTATATGTATATGTATGAAAGAACTTTATAATCAATTATATCTTAATCCATTATTTAAGTAATAATTATTATCTCTATATTTTTATGGATAAACTTTCTACATGAAATTTTTTTAGATCATCAGGCTTTTATTACACAGTATTTTTAGGACAATAGCCTTTTAACTTTTAATTATATATTTTAAAATAATTTAATATTAGTTGAGGTAATTGATATGTTCAGTTATAGTATCCACGTTACTATGAATGTGTATATCATATTTTAAATACATATATTAATGAGTAGAATAATTTACATCTATATCAGTGCTCATTCTTGCAAACACCATAAACACCTATGTTTGTAAAGATTTCTTTTTACTTCATAAATGAGACACTTTACAAAGCAACAAAGTCATTGCCTTTGTGCTGGCATCAGTTTGACAAAATTGAATTAAATGTATTTAATACTACTTATATTAATTTTCACAGGAAAATAAACTGTGTTTTTAAGAATTCATTTTATGATGAGTATATGTAGATAAAACTTGATTATGTTCTTTGTCTGAAAGATGGCATAGTTGGGATTTAGGCTGAATCTGAGACATATTTTATGTCAAAATACTAAAAATCTGTCTATATATAAACAAAAAATAATAAATATTCACTGCAAAATATAAAGTGTCCGGAAAACATTTGAAAATTAGAAGATCTCCTTATACTTATCATTGGTTTATTATG
This sequence comes from Heterocephalus glaber, assembly GCF_053883595.1. Taxonomy (NCBI): domain Eukaryota; kingdom Metazoa; phylum Chordata; class Mammalia; order Rodentia; family Bathyergidae; genus Heterocephalus; species Heterocephalus glaber. The sequence goes on along the minus strand of NW_028258138.1, from coordinate 22,437,465 downwards.
TATGTACTTTCTTCCTTAAGCATTGATATTTGTAGGAAACATTTGGTTCTGTGTTGAATGTGTGTTGTACGGGCTTGTGCCTGTGTGTGTGTTAGGGTTAAATACGGAATCGGTTCATATGAAAATATAAGGAACTCTTCTTTTTTCTTTAGCTGCAGAATTTTCTGTTGTTTGAATCTTATAAAGTGTGAACCATCTTATTTAATCTTCAAACACTAAAAATACGTAATTTAACAACAAATGAGCACAGAAAAATGTGTGAGGGACAAAATGGCAGAGACGATTTTTAAAAGAGTCTTTTGCTATATTAGCAATGGTTATTAGATATACTAGAGCAAACATTCTTTTTTAATCACTATTGTGCTGAAAATCGTGTAAAGAACGTCTTTTGGGCTTTAAAAATACATAAACAGCTGAAACTAAGCAAGAAACTCTCTGAGTATATAAATTCATAATATAGGCCTGGAGAAAAAATGCTAATGACAGTGTGAATTTCAGGCATTAGGCCTTTGTAATGTTCCAAAATGAGAACCTGAAAGGTCTTCAATACATAAAGGCTCAATAAGGGGTAATACTTAATTGCTTGTGAGACATATATCATATTTTGATTTCATGTAATGGTTCAAAGATTAATGTTTCAATGTTGGCAGAGCTTTGCTTATCCATAAAATTATGCATGACCGTGAAATGACAGATTAACAATAGCCCAATCATAGTAGCTTTACTTATACCTTTGTAAAAATCCACAACATTTTAAATTGACAATATATATCAATATGATATAATAAACACAAATTGTGTGATTTGTACATTTAAAAAATTAAGTATTGTCAGTTATTTAAACTTGTGGTACTTTAGATATTCAACAAACAACATAGATTACATAAGAAGAGATTTCCTTAGTGTAATTTTTAAAAGTAAATGTTTTTTCAATGTTTAAAATGGAAATAAATTATTTCAGTTATAGTTATTTCTGAAGAAGACAAAACTCTGAATATTAAAGTGCTTGATTTTGCATTTAGTATATTTACATACATTACATTATGTGTAAGTATGTAAATAAATTATATATACATAATGAGTTAATAAGAAAAATAGGAGTGTTAGAGAAAGGACATGGATTTGAAGTTATATTTATCTTAATTTGATTCCCATCTCAACCATCTCTGTGATTTTCAACCAGTAATTGATTTTCTCTCATTTTCAATTTCATTAAATGAAAAATCAGTGAAGACTTCATTTGTCTAAGGATGAGCATTAAATAAGGCAATATTTATGAACTAGTCAACACAATGATTAAGAAGAAAGGTTTAATTATGGTAGTCTTATTGCTATTTTTGTTAGTATCATTATTGTTATTTACATATGTTTTTATGAATCTCTGCACTCACCTAACATGATAATAATATACATATGTTTTTTATGGAGATGAATTAACCTCTGCTAGTATATTTTCATAAACAAGAAGGGCAATGTTTTAGAAAGTTTCATGACATATAAATGTTATTATTTTATATAAATTCAATTATTTAAAATGTATGCATAGGTATATGTAAACAAAATAGATAAATATAACCTTCTTAACATTTACCCGATAATTTATGACCAAGAAAAGAGTATATTTGAAGTATTTTATTATTTTAAAAAATGTAAAGATAATTCCAATCAAAAAGAAAACTACTATATATTTGGTTGGATGGAAAAACATACACTTATGGATTTCTTTTGGAAATATTAAATAAATATATATTGAAAATGGAACTCTCCTTCATTGCAAAACAAGGTTGATGTTGTATGTCATTCTTTAGAAATAATCTTTAATATTTCAGAAAATGGTAGAATTGTGCCCCTCCATATTTCCATTATAATAGACCTATTATGAAAATTAGACTTGCTTATTAACATGTTAAATCTCACTTCCTGAGGAAGATAGAATTAATGAGCTTGTGGCCATAACACTCAGCCACTTTTAAAGAAAGGACCCATATAGAGGAAGTCTTTGATTTTAGTTTTTAAATACAGATCATTAAGATTGCTTCCTTTTTGCACATAGCTAGAATATAATTAAAATAGATAATTACAGAAAGTAATTACTGAGTTCTTCTTTCAGTCCTTGCACATTCATTAAGAATTATATATAAATCTAAATTAGCCTATAATGTTTCATAGTTGACAGCCCTAAAGCTATCTTGAAGTGTAATATTAAGAACAGTCATCTTTTCTCACGCAGATCTCTGCTTAATTTAGAACCATGAAAAGTTTTATTAATTTGTATAATTGGAGTTTTCAATTGTTGCAGAACCATGAATGATGAACTAACTTTCAGAATATTCAGAATTTATATTTGTCTTATATGGGAAAATAGAGATAATGAGTTGCTTTTTCAATTTTTCTTGCCTGTACTTTCGAATCCTCAAAGTTTTGCTAACTTTTGTTATTTCTAAAAGTTAAATTTGCATGTAAATAGATATCTTTCTCCTTCATTTGGCCTATTGAGAATATATGTGTTATGAACAATTTATTTTCAATACAAGAAAGAAGACCCAAGCAATGTGAAATGTTGCTGTACATAGCCAATGGTTTCTCTCTCAATGAGCCAAACTTTAGCAGCTTAATCTCACAGGACAAGAATCATAAAATAGTCTTTACCACTGAGAGATAGCTCCAGTCTTGAGCTTAATTATAATATTCATTTTATGAGTTTATTTTAATGATTATACCATTTCCTCTCTTCCCTCTTTGTCATTGATGCCTAGTGTATCTCATGAAGGTGTCTAAAGTTCGTTAATAAATGAGTGGTTTATTTTAAATTAGCAGTTTTATCTTTGTTAGGTAAATGAAAAGGACATAAGAATGATAAACAGTAATAGTAACAGTGTTGAAAAGTGAGATTTCATTTCTTCACACATGGTTATTATATTCAAACAATAGGTTATTATATTCATACAGTAGGTAAATGAACATCTGATGTATGACACAGCTCTTCATATTACTGAGGAAATGTGTACTATTTGGCTTAATCCATTTGTGTTTCTTTAACTGGAAGGCTCAGACTGGAGAATTTAAAAGTAACTGAAGTTATTTCAGCTAGTAGTTCTGGAGGCTAGAATGTCCATAGAAGCCCCACCATTTACTGAGAATTTTCTTGCAGTGGGGACTATGCAGAGAAATAAGAGGGATACCCAAGATACAGAACAAAACTAACTTTTACAACAAATAGATTCACTCCCCAGGTAAACCATCAGCTCATCTATTAATCCATGATAGATTACTTCATTCATGAGTGCAGAGTTCAGATGATATCATTGCCTCTTATAGGTTCCACCTGGTCTTGCTTCTTAATAAAGAATGAGCATTAAATTGCAATAAGAATTACTGTGGGGCAATCAAACCACAGCACTATTTATAAGTAATACTGAATGCAACTGTACTCAAGAAACTGGGGAAAAGTAAACTCTTATAATGAGATGGGAACAGCCGTGCATGGTGGTGAAAACTTGTAATATCAACATACTGAGAGTAGAATGTCAAATTCTAGACCAGCCTCATATGTCAGTGTTGGGGTCTCCTCGGTGGGAGACTGGAACTTGAAGACAGTATCCAATGAAACCTATTAAATGAAGGAGCACAGGGGACCAGAACTCTGTGTGAAGTTAAGGCCAGGTTTATTGGTAATATTCTTCTTTTATACATTTTTCTGTAGGATACATCAATCATTAACAATTTACAGTGCTAGTCAACTAACCACCAGTTATATCTGTGAGTATATAAAGCATCTAAAGAAGCATCTATGCTCCTTTAATCTTAGTGCATCTTATCTAAATCATCCTGGCTACTTAAAGCTTCTAAAAAGTTAGATACTCTTATCTATTCTTATGCCAAGCAAATATTTGAGGATCTCAAGGGACCACAGCAGAATGAGCACTGTGGGATTAACAAACAGCCTTCTGAAGTTAACTTTAACTTCTCTATCCGGGCCTGCCACAGACATCAGGACAATCTGTCTTCCCAAGGTTGTCCAAGGGCCTGAGAACTTCTCATATCCTCCACATGTCAGTGAAACATTGTCTCTAAAAAACAAACAAACAAATAAGCATAAAAAAACAACAAGATGTGTAACAATAGAAGTATGCATATGTTGCTCATGATAAATTAGTACTCTCTTAAAATTCATTTGAGATTATATTACTTTATACAGCCAAACATGTACATTTCTTAATATAGAGGAAGCTATCCCCCATCTGTATTGTTTATATATAATATATAATATATGTACAATACTATACACATGACTAACATCTCTAAACTAGTGTGTTAGAGTACATATATAAGATGCAAAAGTAAATATTATGTCATTTAGCATATTCACCTTTGAGATGAAAGTGTAATGTTAATCAAAGCATTAAACAATTAAACATCAAAAGTCAAAATAGTAGCTTTTATAAAAAGAAAGAAACAAGACAGGCATGATGGCACACACTTATAATCTCAGCACTCTGGAGGCTGAGGCAGGAGGACTGCTGCAAGTCTGAGGTCATCTTGGCCTACTTAGTGAGTTCAAGGCCAGCCTGAACTACATAGTAATACCCTGTCTCAAAAATCAAAGCCCCCCGAAAAGGAAACAAAAATATGATTCAAGACTTGTTTAATGTTTCATTTCCTAATGAATTTTAGGAGGACATAGCCATTTATTTCTTCATAACCAATGATTCTTATAATTATAATTTTAGTGATAATATGTTTATAGTATTTATGTATATATAATTAAATGTCCTGTTTTTGATGTTACAAAAGGAAATATAAGTAAGATAATATGAAAATTATCATAGCAACTCTTTTTAAAGCTGAAATACGTTAAACAGAAATTTTAATTTAAAGAAAACAGGAAAATGGTGAAAATGTAAATTATTTCATATGGAAAATATTATTGTGTTGATATATTCCAGTAAGAAAAATCTAACTTTCAAAATGAATAGAACGCATTTGCTATGCGTTTTCAGAACTTCAGCTGATGAGACATAACAATATAAAGAATACTTTAAAGAAAAACTCGCTAGCATCTTACATTATTATAGAACAGTAAGAGATGAAATAGAGGCCTTTGTTAATACAGGGCATTATTTCTTCCCATCTAGCAAATGGAGAAAAACGAGCACTTCCATCACCCTTTGCCACAGCAGGCTCACTACTTGGCTTCATATAGATCAGAGTACAGAGGCTCACTGTTCACAGCGCTCTTGCTCTCTCTCTCTCTCTCTCTCTCTCTCTCTTCTCTGTTCTTTTCTTCCCTTCCCTTCCCTCCCCCTCCCCTCCTCTCTCCTCTTACATAACTTTATTGAATTAAAATTTACATAGTATAGAATTTACAAACTTAAAGTATATGATTCAGTCAATTTTAGCATATTGACAGAGTTGTACAACTGTAACCACAATCAAAGCTACATCATGTTTGTTATCCCAAAGCAGAACACGCCACGGACTTGCTGTCGTCTCCCAATCCTTCCCCTGTAAACCTCAGCAACCACTGAGGTACACTCTATCTTCATAGATTCTCTTATTTTGGAAACTTGGTTTGCACACCCTTACTTAAACTTCTAGAGTTATCGTTCAATGTATTTATTATAAATGATGCATACAAATCTAGATTTTACCTATCTCATCAGTTAACATATTTGGAAATCTATTTAGTAAGTATATAATTATATGCATTTAAATAGCCAAACTTTCTATTGAAATCTGTTTTGTCTATTATATATTATCAGAGCACCATATAGCTTAAGTGTAATTTCAAGAAAATGATTTCTATTCAGAAATAAAATATCAATATCCTTTCTTCATTTCCTAAATCTACCCCCCTCCAATACCTGGTTGAAGTGAATTTTTAATTAAATTTCCTTTTAGACATGGTTTTTAACATTGATTGATACCTCAGTTTTCTTGAAGTAATGATGTTTATTTTTATACAAAGCCACGTGCCACATAATGACAATCTGGTCAATGAGGGATTCAACATACAAGGGTGATTCCATAAAATGATAATGTCTAAGGATATTGTACCCATTTTAGGTCATACAATTATGCCATATGATGTCCACACAATGGCACTATTGCCTAATGATGCAGTTCCCCAAATATATCCTCATCATTAAGTGAAATAAGAACATAATTATAATAAAAATAATGAATTTATTCATGTTTTCGTTCTAAAAGGATGCAATATTCCAGGAAACAATGCAATAGAAGTAATGTTATTAAACAATAACAATGATAAGATCAATTACACAAAACTGAATTTAAAAGTTAGTCAAAAAGAAATTTAGCACCTAATCTAAAATGAAGCCCTAGTTATGAAGAAGAGAAATCTCTTTAAGATGGTTAATCAGAGATGTTTTTTCCTTTACCTGAGGAGAAATTAGAACATATGTATACATTCAAACTAAAAGTAAGATTTTGTAATTCACTTGTGTAAAGATATATAAGGAGTGACCCAAAACTATAGTAAATGGTTAAATTTTTAAACATTACTTTAAGACACATTGCCATTAATCCTCCACAAAATATGTCCCCTCATTTCAAACATATTAATCTCTTTGTTCTTGCCACTTTCTGAAACAGTTCTGGAAGTCCTCTTTCATGAGTGCCTTTACAAGCTGTGATAAAAAATATTGTGAATGCTGCTACTAAGTGCCATTCCACAAATGACTAGCTTGTATAATATTACAGTGTTTCCTCATCCACTTTATTCACCATTAGGCACCATGGGTTTAAAGCTTTGTATAGCTTAGTATACTCACTTGATGTAAATAGGAAAAATGAATATCTCAACCAAGTATAAAGTAATAGATGAAAGAAAATTAACTTTTCACATATGCCTGTTTGGGGGAGAGTTGATTTTGCAGATCTAATTTACTGATTCAGAAAGATAAGGCCACTATTTCTCTGTTATTTTACAAGGAAATGGAAATTTGTATGAAAGAAATAAATCAATTTTTTAAAAAAATTCTTCATTTGACTTATATTGGGGGGCTTGGTACCCACATGGTCATCTCCTTTCCCTCCACCTATTCTATTTTCTGCCTCTTTCTATGCTACAGTCTGTAGATTTATCTTCCTAGGTGCATTTTTTGTTTGTTCCAGTGAAGCCCACTCTAATTTCCAGCTACTACACATCCTTTGATATTGTAAAAAGAATACATAAATATGAACTCTCAAAAGAGTTGTTGAAAGTATACTTGTTTCAATATCACACTTTCAAATTTAATGTTGTATTTCTTCTAGGGATTTCCTGAAGCAGTGGTTTTCAAATCTCCCTGCTTGTTCCAATAACCTAGAGAGACTTAAAAATATACTGATTTCCACACATCAGTATATATTTGTAAAGCTCCCCTGGTGATTCTAATTCACAGCTATGGATGAAAACTACTGCCAAAAACTGAGTAACATAATTGATTCATTTAGTGGTTATTTCATATATCACTGATGACATTTAAAATTTAGACAAGGAAATTATTCATTAGATTTTTTTCTTATATGAGCTAAGATAAAAAGGTTTACTGTGTTTACCTCAAAAGAAAAGGAAAAATATTAATTTTCGTGGTGAAGATTGCATATATATATACATATATATATACATACATATTTTCAAAGGTGTTTTATATATAAACTTTTGAAATCAAAGATGTTTAATTGTACTCTAGTTCATTTCTTCTTCTCCCATAATACAGTTCAGGAGCTACCAGGCCAGCAATCTATTTCTACTTTTCTATCCTGCAGAATCCTTTATAAGAAAGCACAATCCACAACAAAAGTGAAATTTAATGTGTCTAACACTTCTTAACAAAGCTTTGTATTTGAATACCTCAAATTAGAAAAAAAAATATTTAATTTAATTTTTTCAAAATTAATTTTATACTTTTAAATTCTGAAAAGCAAAAATTAGTAAGATAATAGCTCTTATTGAAAAGAATTTGGAATTTCTAACTTTATTAAAAAAGAATTTGGAATTTCTAACTTGAGTTCTTGGAGAAATTTCTATACTGATTTCCATAATGGTTGTACTAATTTACAATCTTACAAACAATGTAGCAGGGTTCCTTTTTCACCACAATAATGCCAGCATTTGTTAGTTTTTGATTTCTTGATGATTGCATAAGTCACCTTCTTGGATTTAATGTGACTTTTAATAGTAAAATAATTGTTCACCACCATATAATATCTAGTTAACTAGTACATAAACCCTGAATATAGGTATAGGTAACAAACATCTGAATGCTTTCTTCACTCACAGAAAGGATATTTAGTAGCTTTTAAAAAAGCAGAGTAAAAGATAAAATGATGAGGACTATCTAGAATAGGATATCCTTGGAATAAACAAATTCATAAAATTATTGTAAATCAAAGACTTAAAATTTTAAGATATGCCTCTAGGAATCTGGAAATCAATTTTGCTCAAAAAATTCAGAAAGATGAGGTTACTGAATTAAAAACTCATTAATAATCCCAGAACAGAAAGTGAAAAGATTAATATTGAAATAAATCAATATTTTGTATCTATTCATATGCTTTATATCACCACACAGAGTGTCTGTATATAAAAGGGAATTTTTTCATTTTTTGTAGAGTCTGTAAACAAATAAAACCATTTAAAAATTTGAATTGTATCCTAAGGTTAAACAAGTATTCGATGAGATGGAAAATATATATCTTATTATATAGTAATTTTTATATATACCCCATGGAACTCTGGAATATACAAGTACATGGAGTCATGAAAAGTATAAGATCTGTGACTCTTTCAATCATATACTTGATACATTTGAAGTAAGCCAGACACTAATCCAATAGAGAATGAGTAAATAAATTATAGAAAAGTCACATAATTAACTATTACACAGCAATGGAAAGAAGGGACCACCTAAATAAAGACAAGTGCAAGTACTGAATAATAAGGGAAGTACCAGAATATGTTTTCTTCATAGGCTATAATTAATGTTCAAATATAAGTAAAATATCATATATTTATATATTTATTAAAAATAAAGGATGAGATAAACACTAAATCCAAATGGGGTTTAATTCTAAGCATGATAAAGTAGAGGAGTATTAATAAAAAACTATTACAGATACTGTTTGAAGTCTCAGGCATTCCTGATCATTGTAATAATACTTAGTGTAATGTGTAGATATTGTAGTAGAGGAGTGAGATTGTACTTAACAGAATATATTAAAGACAGAAGGAAATTATCATCAGGTAAGATTAGTTTGAGAGGGAGAGATTACTAAGAGAAAACATTAGTGGTATAGGAGTTACTGGCTAAACCAACATAACAATATTCTTGCTAAAAAAGCAAGGGAGATTAGATATCATCTAGGGGCAGAGAACAATAGGATCCTGATCAGACACCAAAGATAAAGTGTTCTTGATAAACTGACTTAATAGAATTCTCTGTTAAAACTGGATTTACCAGGAAGTTCACAAAAGAGAGGAGGAGAAGATTCAGGAGCCTGCTTTAAGTTTGATGAAGCAATGGATTTTGTTATTAAGAACACACAAATGGACAGGGGTGATTGGCATTAACTGTATCATAACTAGCAGTGTGTTTGTACCTGTTCATGTCATCACTAAAATAAGTATTAAAACATTAAATTAATAATAAATGTCTGTGTGTAAGCAAATAGAGTTTTGGCTTTTTGGATGAGAGTTTGAAAGGTAGGATTTTGAGTAGGCACATAAACAAAAAGGGAAAAGAAACAAAAAAAGGATTGGAAGTAGCCAGGCAGAAGTTGGAAGATGTAATGATAAATGATGAGTGTTTCAGATGGAGAGAACATTTGGCTAGAAAATAATGTGTAACACACATCATAGCTTCCACATTTCAGACACTACTATATATGTGATTCATTGTTTCCTATTTCCCACAACTTTATTTCCATTTTATCTGGAGAAACCTGGGCAAGGAAAGGTCACAAAATGAGGAAGTAGAAGGCAGTATATATTTCATCAATATACCATCACAGGACAACTTCTAGCACATGTTAAGAAAAAAAAATGTCTTTACCAGGAAATGTATATAAAGTTGAAGAGGAAAATATATTCAACAAATGGTAGTAGCTTTCCTTACAGAAACAAAAAGTACATCAAAATTTAATATCTCAACCAAACTCTCTTAAAATGATTAGAAAAGAAGAGAGGAAGAGAAAGATGAGCATCTCTCTTTTCTTAGTCAGTTCAGGAAGCACCTTCTTGTTATTTTCTACAAGAGCCTAAGCCCATTAATGAAGGCTCAAACCTTATGACATAGTCACCTTCCAAAGTGCCTCATTGGAAGTCAGGATTTCAACATATGAAACACTGAAAAATGATTTAGGAGGATGGAATCATGGTGTTCATCTCACTCCCTGAATTCACATAGATCACTGCCACGGGAGCACATGTACTGTGTGTCCAAACACCAATAGCCAAGAGTGGCTAGGCTTTCGGAAAAGACACATGTAGGTACCAATGCTCCCTTTACAGGTCTTCCCGGGCTCCACCTCCAAAGGCCTCAGTCCTGAAAGTGCAGAATCAGTGCTATAGTTTGGAATGTGAATGTTTCCCCAAAGCCTATGTGTTAAAGGCTTACTTCACATTGCGGTACTAGTGGAAGGTGATAGAAGCTAAGGGTGTGGGGTCTTGTGGGAGATCTTTAGGTCACTGAAAGCATGCTTTTAAGGAGGGTGGTGGCACTGTCCTTCCAGTTTCTTCAGATAGAGGACTAATACACAGGAAAAGTTCCTTTAAGAAAAAGTCTGAGATAAGAGAACTTACTGGGGAAGCTAAATTATCAGTTCTCGACGTACAAAGTACTTCTGTTACTGTCTTTAGAACAAAAATCAGGTTAAAGATTGAACAAGGAGTTTGGTGAGTCACAATTTGTCTGGGGGAACCAGTATATTAGCAGGGATTGCTGGGATTTTTAAAAAATTTAGTATATAAAGATTGATTGTGAAATGATCTATGTTGTATTAATTCTTCAGCATATAAAAACAAAAGTACATAAAAGTCCTGATTAAAATTGATCTTCTGGAAGAAGCCAGGATGAAGCTTTTGTGGGTTTATTTTTTTATTTATTTGGACAGTCTGACAGGAAATACCAGCGATGCTGCCCTGGCTGAACTACCAAGTTCAGCCTACCAAGGCAGTGGCTGCTCTTCCCACAGTTGTAAGTGGAAACCTAGTGCCCTGACATTGCACTGGTCTCCTAAGAGAGAAAGTATCATGTCTCGATTGATCATAGCCCTATAAGTAAGGCTGATACAATAAACGAGGAAAATGTTCAGAATAACAGGAAACATCTCTGTTTCCGTGGCCTCTAGTTTTCATGTTGAGAGATTCCCATAAGCCATGACTATGACAGCTCTCCTCACTTCTTTCTGAAGAATAATCCTCTTGGCTCTAGGTCCACTAATTGCTGCTGAAAGTATGGCTACCCTGACCATACTTAGAACAGTGAAGATTATAAGTCATAGCTGCATGCATTTTTTTCCAGCTTCTAAATTAACATTTAAAAATTCATTCCTTGGGCAGTATAATATTTAAAGTATTATATTATCAAGGTATTCCACCTCTGAGAACATACTCAAAGGCAAGAAAATAGGTGTTTGTATACTCATATACATGCAGAATTTTTCACAGTAGCCAAAATGTAGAATCATCCTAAACAAACTAAATGTACATGTGGGATAAATAAAATAGCCATAATACATAAATATTTACTATATATTTATAATATGTTATATAAACTATATAATATATATATAAAGACACCCACAAAATAATTATTATTCACCCTCAAAACGGAAGAAAATTCTGACACATGCTAAAACAGAAAAATATCAGAAATATTATGCCAAGAGAAATAAGCTTAATTAGAAAGCAACCGCTGTATCATTCCTCTTATATGAATTACATAAAATAGTCCAATACACAGAGAGAGAGAGAGAGAAATGGATGGAGGTTTCTAGGAGCTGGGGTGAGAGGGAAACAGGAAATAGAGATTTATTTGTTTAATGGCTAAGCAGTTTTGGAAGTTCAAGAAAAAAGTTCTGTAGATGGCTATGGTTGCACAACAATGTGAATGCACTTAATGCCTCTGAACGATGCATTTGAAAAGAGTTGAAATGATGAATTCTATTATGTATACTTCACCACTAAGTGCTAATTAATTAATTTTAACAAATTGCTGAGTACATCGGCACATAATTCTGATCCCAGTACTCCGAGAGTCTGAGGAAGAAGGATTGCAAGTTTTAGCACAGCCTGGGAAACAGCAACTTAATGAAACCTTATCTCAACATAAAAAATTTTGAAAGGTATAGGGATGGCCTGGGTCTAATCTCTACTGTCAGAAAACAGAACAACTCAGTTAGATATTGGATATAGTGATAAATGTATTTTTCTCACACACAAATATTATATGAAGGCTATTGTTCGTCTTCTGATGTCATGTGTTTAAGGCTTTTGTTGCAAACTTTTCCGACCTCATGCAGAAATTTTGTTTATTAGACCTTTTTTGTTTTTATTAGACCTTTTACCAAAAAGACCTTTGGATGTGTAAATCCTTTGTTAGGCTAGGACATCATGAAAAAAATAAATCACAGCTACCTAAAAAGTGAAAACACACCATGAGAGTTTGACTTGTGCCTTTCTTTTCTGAAAACATTCAACATATTCAAGAATGTCTGTAAATTACAGTTTTAAAGAATTTTCAAGTATAATTCTAAATGTTTTATACTTAAGGATAAATAAAATAAATAGGCTACTTGGACATTTTCTCTTGTTTTACCCTTTATGCAAGTTTTACTTCAAAATATGCTTGCATTTCTCTGATCAGAAATGGATTTCAACCATAATGAGATTGATATAGTCATGTGTAATTCCCAGTTGGAGTTTTCAAAATGTATACACAGTTTAGGTAACTACAAAAATATTCATTTTATCAAAACAAAACCAAACTAATAACTTGTCAAGTTAGTTATGAATAAAAGTAGTATATAAGATTGGTTTTATTTTTTCTACTTTATACAACCTTTGAGATAAACAATGGACAATTTTTGGCAGTATAAATATTAAGCATTCCCAAACTACATTATATATTTGTAGGCACCATTTTCAAGTATTTATGTGCATAGGGATGGAGATTTACATATATTGTACATACATATATATTCAATTTAAAATTTAATACATAATTTATATCTTCAACTCTATCAAATGACATGAAAGAGATGGAAACAATACCAAGTAAAACATTTAGTATTTCATCTACTTTACTTCCTCAGCTGTGGGTTGGACAAAAATGTAATTCAAAGAACATTGCTAACATTTTTGTCGTGTGCATATTTCCTACCTAACTCCTATTAATCTATCTGAATGATACAGATAAGAAGGAAAGAGATTAGTCTTCTTAAAAGATAGAATATGATTTTTTTCAATCTCCAGATAAAATTGAGTAATAAACAGTCTTCACATCTGACGTGCTGCTCATGTTACTTAAAGATTGGACTTTAAAAAGCAGTCCGAAGTTTGTGTCTAGAGAATGACATTTTCACTGTTACAGTTAACATTGTGTCAATACTTGTAATGTCTAATCAACAATGTATGTCAAGATCATAATCAAATGTGCTCTGTGGTATGCAAGCAATGAGATAAATGGACAAAATCTATTTGAAATGTTTAGAAAGAAGGTGAGGAAAAGAAAAATTATTTTGAGTTTTTCCAGCAAATATCTAGTAAAGGAAGATGACAAGGATGTGTGCTAAAGAATCAAATTTAAAAAGAGTAGACTGAAGAGGGGGATAATTTTCATTTCCTGCTTTCTTCAACTAGTGATTTGGTGAGTATGATTAATAGTTCCATTAAAATTATTGGAAGACTATGAATAAGGAGATGGTGTAAGTGGAAACACTGAAATAGAGGAAAGAAAAATAAATGCTGTTGCATGTTAATCAAAGATAAAGTGTTTAGAAGTTTATGGAGTTATGCTTGAAATAAATGGTGAATAACAATAAAAGATTCATTGCCATTAATCCATCTCAAAATACTCCAGCTACATCATCTTTCACCACTTTCTGAAGCAGTTCTGAAAGTCTTCTTTTGTGTCTTTATGAGGTATGAATACAGTGAATGCTGCTGCCAAGTATCTTCCAACAGAGAGATTCATAAATATTACAGTGCATCCAGGGTTTACTTTATTCCCCATATCTGGCACCATGCAACTTCTGACTCTTCGCCAAAGTCAAAATGACTATGGCAGGTAAACATTTTAAAGTGAATCAGGATATCAAAGTATCCATGAAAAGATTTAAGAACTAAAACAGAAAGTGGCAAGAATGATGGGATAAGTGTGTTAAAAACAAGGGGGAGGGGTATTTTGAGAGAAATTGATGACAAGATGTTTTTTAATTATGTCAAGAACACTAAATATATCACTTAATTTTGACTTTCCTATTCTATTGATATTATCATTCCCCTTTTCAAATGAACAAGTGCAAAAAAGTAAGAGGTTATCTAATTTGGAAAAGTTATGTGATTCATATAACATCACTGAGAATCTGTTTTATTTAGTTGTTCTTCTATCTTCTTCACCTGGACAGATGAGGTAAAGAATGTAGTATTTGTATTTGATGAAGCAGCATTTCAAAAATTCAGGTGGGAAAAGGTACAGGGAAAAAATATGTAAGCAACTATGATTTGGGAATATTGGTCAAAGGTCTCTGTTTTTGCTGAATATTTAATCTTGGCTGCATTATGGTTGATCAAGCACTAAGGCTTGAGAGTTCAACTGAGGTTAAAGAGAATCAGCTGGGGCGCACCAGTGGTGTTTAAATGCACAATTCCTCTGAGTGCTAGTGTGACTAGGAATTTGTATTCGTATAGTTCGTGGAAAAGGAGAACTGTAGAAATGTGCTGGGGAAAGTACAGATAGATCATGCTGTAACTGTGAAACTACTGAAATCAAAGGCACTGCATCAGCCTTCCACATCTGTAGGTCATGTTGACCTTCCAGGACAAGGTTTTTCACTGTGTATGTTACAAATGTGCATTCTCCTGGCAAAGAGTCTAAGGAAAATTAACTCCTCTTCATCTTTACTGAGACTTTAGAGATGGAGTGGTTGGAAAACATGATAGAAGGAAGAAATTTAGTAGGGAGTTAGATGTTTTAAATTAAAATGTTTTCGAAGAAAATGTGGAGAATTGAGGACACTCTTTGGAAGCAAGATGATGTAAGTACAACAGATGTGGTACCCAGATGCACAGTTGCCAGATGCCCTTGCTGCCCATCCCTAGGGACCGTGAAGTCAGGAGAGACTCGAGTGTCAGCACATTCAGGACTTTACCTCCTCTTCAGAAAGCTACCTCTGAAAAGATCACATCCTTCCTGGCAGCGTGCATGCTGAATTTTTGAGTGTGGTGTCTAAGGGACTGGCAATTTTAGCTCAGTGTGTGCACTCTGACAAGCAATCTTCAACCCAGAGCTTCCAGTGGTGTTAGCCAAGGCTTTGTCTGATCTGTAAATGGAATTTTATTTCTTCCCTTGAGAAACTCTGAATCTTTCCCCTTCTTTTCACTGTGTTGGCTCTTAATAAATATTGTGTACTCCAGAATCTACTCATGGATGATTTAACTTACAGTATAAGAGGCTGTTGGGTTGGAGAACGTTTTTCCAAAAAGAAAAACATAATATTCCTTTCACAACATATCTGCAGTTTTCAGAAAATGACAAATGAAGAATAATCTTTAAAAACTGAACCAAGCTGTACATATTTATGAAGATTTGAGAAAAATATTATTATTCTTCAATGCACAAAATATGAGAACTGGAAAGAGAAGACTAGAAGTCAAATTAGAATTTGTCGTTTCTCTAGTTGTCCAGCTTTATGCAAATCACATATAATCACAGATTCTCAGTTTCAGCCTCAGTAAAACAATCCAAAACTCTGTCAGTGCATGTTTTCCTCTCCTTTCCACCCTTTTATTCCTATGAAAGAGTTGTCCTTGTTCCTTCCATGTTCTGCTGTCCTTTGTTAACTTCTCTAGAGTTCTGGCAACAGAAAAAAGCACAAGTGTTGAGTAAATGATTGAGATGTTATATACACAAAATCTGACTTATTGAACAAACTGAGCATTAATGGTTCTGCTGTTATCTCAGAAAATAAAGCTCTTTCCCAAATTACTCAACTTCACAGACAGTAACTCTGACACATTTATTAAGAATCTAGTCTATAAATACACTATTTTCTTCCAGTCAAACTTAAGTCACAGAAATAATTCTCTCAATGCAAATCTCAAACATTTAATTAGGATTTTTCTTTTAATTTGTACATTACAGGACACTTGTGTTATTATGGCATTATCAAGATTCATGAATAAAAGTAATTCTCTCCTTTACTCTTCCAGTGTAATGCAGCTACATATCTCTGTCAAGGTACCACACATACTTGGTGTGTCATTCTTTGCATATATTTGTCTCTCTTCAAAATTATTAGATCTCTGAAAGACTGATTACTTGGGCTCTGTATCCTGAGGAGCTTTCCAGATTTTGACATGTATTGTAGACAAAAATAGAGAATGGTGTATATTGAGCACAGTGGGTATATATTGTAATTAACATGGGACTTTCAAATTGTTTTGATCTGTGTTCCTCAGGGTTTTATATTTCCTTAAAAGGAGAGCTAGAGAAGTGAGAATTATTCACTTTCTTACTCCAAACATAAAATAGAGTTTAAACTAGTAAGAGCTGCGTCTTTTCAGACCATATGATCACATGAAAGTTTCCAAACCATGAGTTCTTTGTGTTTTCAATGGGTTTAATAATAATAATTTCTTAAGGGAATAAATGAGATAAAGTACACAAAGTCCTAATGCAGTCCTAATCAAAGCAATTATTATTTTTTTTAAAAAAAGGAAAAAGAGAAATGTTCTTTATGGTAAGAATTTTCTCCAAATGACAAGACATTATTGTACATAACAAGGCTAGTTTACTAATATGATAGTGTATTCAAGATCATTACTGCTATATAAACTTTTTTCGACCTCTCAGAATCTTCATCAATTAATATTATGATGTTTGTCCATATCATGAGAGCTAGGATATGGCATTCTCCCAGATAAATCAAACATAGATTTTCTTATCACAATTTATAAAATAAGAAGAAAAGCCCAGGTGTCAGCACTGTATTCCATACCAATTGCTCACTTTTTTTTAAATTTAATTTTATCGGTACATTTTAGTTATACAATATAATGACATTCATCATTGGAAATTTGCACCTTTACATAGTCTCTCTTGGTTCTAATTTTTCCCCCTTCCCCTGCCCTCCAACCCACCATCCCTCCCTATTTACAAAGATTTGTTTTCATTTTTTCATTTTCTCATATTAATTCCATTCCCTTCCTTCCTTTCCCCTACCTATCACACTTCCCCTTCTTCTACTGCCCCTTTTCTGCCTATTTCACATTATCTATTATACCTTTTAGTCCTTATTTACACTTTCAGTTTCTCACACTAGAGAAACTATTTGGCATTTACACATGCATCCTATTTATTTCACTGAAGTGTATCGCCTCAATGTACATCCATTTTGGAATAAAAATCTCTAATTTTGAATTTTTTACAGCTAAGTAGTACTGCATTTTATTAAAAAACCACATTTTCTTTATCCAGTCCCCGGTTGATGGGCATTTGGGCTGTTTCCAAATTTTAACTATTACAAACTGTGCTGCTATGAACATGGGTGCACATATATCATTGTGGTATGACTCTTTTAATTCTTTGGGGAAGATACCCAGCAGGGGAATAGCTGGGTCAAGTGGAACTTCCAGTCCTAGTTCTTTGAGATATCTCCATACTGATTTCCCCAGTGGTTGCACCAATAGACTCTCCCACCAGCAGTGGAGCAGTGTTCTTCTTTCCCCACAGGCCTGCCAGCATTTGTTATTGGTTGATTTCATGACAGCAGCCATTCTTTCTGGAGTGTGGTGGAATCACAGTATTGGTTTCTTTTGTATCTCTTGAATAACCAGTGATGGTGAACATTTTTTCACATGCTTATTTGTAATTTCTAATTCTTTGTCTGAGAAATGTCTGTTCATTTCAGAGCCCCATTTTTGGATTGGGACTTTAAATTTGGGAAGTCTGATTTTTTAAAGTTCTTTATAGATTCTAGATGTAGACCTTTGTTTGAGGGAGAGCTGGGGAAAATTTTTTCCTACATTGTGAGTTGTCTCTTCACCCTGTTGGTGGTTTCTCTTGCTGTGAATAAGCTTTTTAGTAAGGAGAGATCCCACTTATTGTTTGTGCTAGTTCACGGGCAACTGAAGTTTTGTTCAGAAAATCTTTTGCTACACCAACGTCTTCAAGAATTCTACCTAACTTCTATTCCAGCCCAGTTCAGCATTTCTGTTTTAATATTTAGATCTTTAATCCATTTCGATTTTAGTCTAGTTCATGGTGAGAGATATAGGCCTAAATTTAATCTTTGGCAAACTGAAACCCAATTTTTCCAGCACCATTTATTAAAGAGGCTATCTTTCTTCTAGTGAGGGTGTTTGGCTCCTTTGTCACAGATGAGATGGCTGAGTGTGCTGGAGTTGTTTCTGCATCTTCTGATCTGTTCCACTGGTCCTCAGGTCTGTTTCTTTGCCAGTACCATGCTTTTTTTATCACAATAGCTTTGAAGTATAGTTTCAAGTTGGGGGTTGTAATACACACTGCCATGTCTCTGTTAACTAGAATTGCTTTTGCTATTCTGGGTCTCTTCTTGTTCCAAATTAATTGTTGGATTGTTTTCTCAAGGTCTGTGAAGTATGCTGCTGGGACTTCAATTGGGATTGCATTGAATCTATGTAACACTTTTGGAAGTATGGCCATTTTCACGATGTTAATTCTTCCTACCTAGGAGCAGGGAATGTTTTTCCATTTTATGATACCATCTTCATTCTCTCTTTTCAGAGTGCTATAGTTTTTAGAGAAGAGGTCTTTGATATCTTTTGTTAGATTCATTCGTAGGTATTTCAGTTTTTTGGATGCTATTTTGAAAGGAATTGTTTGCCCTGTTTCTCTCTCAGTGAGTCTGTTGCTCATGTAGAGGAAAGCTTTTGATTTTAGTGTGTTGACCTTGTAGCCACCTACTTTATGTAATTTGGTTATTAAGTCTGGAAGACTTTTGGTGGAGGTCTTAGGGTCTTCTATATAGAGTATCATGTCATCTGCAAATAATGACAATTAAACTTCTTCGTTTCGTATCTTTATTCCTTTTATTTCTTTCTCTTGTCTAATTGCTGTGGCTAATGTTTCCAAAGCTATATTGAACAGGAGTGGAGATAATGGACATTCTGGTCTTCTTCCCGCTTTTAGTGTGAAGGATTTCAGTTTTCGAGCATTTAGTATGGTATTGGTTGTTGGTTTCTCATAGATGGCTTTTATAAGTTTGAGGTAGTGACCGGCTATTCCATTTTTTTTGTAGGGTTTTTTTCATAGATATGTGTTGGATTTTGTGGAATTCTTTTTCTGCATCTATTGAGATGATCATATGATTTTGTTCTTGGGTATATTGATATAGTATATTACATTTAATGATTTGCATATGTTGAACCATCTCTGCATCCCTGGGATAAATCCCACTTGGTCAGGTTTTATGATCTTGATAATCTTCTGCATCCTAGTTGCCATTATCTTATTAAGAATTTTTGCATCTATGTTTATTAGTGAGATTGACCTACAGTTCTCTTTTTCCGTTGGGTCTTTCTCTTCTTTGGGAATCAAGGTGATGCTTGCTTCCAGGAATGAATTTAGGCGTACTGCTTCCCTTTCAATTTCATTGAAGAGTTTAAATAGTAGTGACAGTAGTTCCTCTAAATGTGTTGTAGAATTCAGAGGTGAAGCCATCTGGACCTGGGGTTTTTTAGTTGGTGTTTCTAATTTAATATGTTTTCAAGTTCATTGATTGATATTTGTTTTTTTAGAATTTTTAGGTCTTCTTCATTTTACTTTGGTTATTCATACGTATCTAGGAATCTCCCCATTTCTTCTGTGTTTTTCATCTTATTGGCATATAGGTTCTCAAAGTAGGTATTGGTGATACTCTAGATTTCTTCTGGGTGCATTGTAATTTCATCCTTTTCATTCCTAATTGCATGCACTTGGACCTTTTCTTTCCTTTTTTTGTTAAGGTTGGCTAAGGGTTTGTCAATTTTGTTTATTCTTTTGAAGAACCAAATCTTTACTTTATTGATTTTTTGTATCATCCTGTTAGTCTCCATTGCATTGATTTCTGCTGTGATCTTTATAATTTTCTCCCTTGTATGAGCTATAGGTTTGTCATGCTCTTCTTTCTCTAGAAGCTTGAGGCTCAGCATCATGTTGGTTAATTGAGCTCGTTCTGTTTTCCTAATATGAATATTCACTGCTATGAATTTCCCTCATAAGACTGCTTTCATTGTGTCCCATAGATTCTGGTATGTTGTATTGTCATTGTCATTTAATTGAAGGAACTGTCTGATTTCTTCTTTAATTTCCTCTGTGACCCATTGCTTATTCAGAAGTGTGTTGTTCAATTTCCATGTGTCTATGATATTTTTGTGGTTTCTTTTGCTGTTGATCTCCAATTTCATTGCACTGTGGTCTGATAATATAAAGGAGATAACTTCAATTATTTGCACTTACTTAAACATGTTCTATGAGTGAATATGTGATCTATTTTGTAAAATGACCTGTGTGCAGCTGAAAAGAAAGTGTATTCTGATTTTGTGGGGTGAAACACTCTGTAAACATCTGTTAAGTTCATTTGTTCAAGATTTTAATTGAGTTCTAGTATTTTGTTGCTTGTTTGTCTAGTTGATCTATCTATTTGTGATAGTGGGGTATTGAGGTCCCCCACTACTACTGTATTAGTGCTTATTTGATTTTTCTTGTCCATTAGCATTTGTTTTATATAGTTGGGTGCACAAGTGTTTAGTGCATATATATTTATGATTGTCATCTCTTCCTCTTGGATTGTTCGCTTTACATGGATATAGTGTCTTTTGTCACACTTAATCAGTATTGGTTTGAACTTCACTTGATCTGCAAAGAGGATAGCTACTCCTGCTTTTTTTGGGGGGGGGGTTCCTGTCACATGGAGTATTGCTTTCTACCCTTTCACTTTCTGTCTATGAGTTTATTTTGGAATTAACTGTATTTCTTGTATGCAGCATATTGTTGGATCTTGTTTCTTGACCCATTCTGCCAGTCTATTTCTTTTGATTGGTGAATTGAGACCATTAACATGGATGATTATAACTGATATGTATTGACTTATCATTGCCATGATTTTTTCTTTCTGTTGGATTCTCCCCCTTTGCATTTAATTTCTTTTTGTGCCCAATGGATTCATTCTGCTGGGCTTTCTGGGTTTGTGATCCTTGTTGTCTTTTCCTAGGATATTGTCTAAAATTTTTGGAGTGCTGGTTTGGTATTCATGAAGTTCCTAAGGTGCTCTTTGTCATGAAAGTATCTTATTTCTCCATCAATTTTGAAACATAGTTTTGCAGGGTACATCAATCTGGGTTGGAGGCTGTTTTCTTTTAGGGCTTGGAATATGTCGCTCCAAGCTCTTCTTGCCTTGATGGTTTGTGTTGAGAAGTCTGCTGTGATTCTGATGGGCTTTCCTTTGTATGTGATTTGTTTCTTTTCTCTAACTGCCTGTAGAATTGTGTTCTTTTGTTGAGTTTCTGAAATCTTAACAATTATATGCCTATGTGTATATTTTTCTTCATCAAGGCTAGTTGGAGTCCTATATGCCTCACTTATCTGTATCTCAAGTTCTTTTCTGCTGCTTGGGACGTTTTCTGCCATCACTTCTGTGAACAGTTTTTTTTATGTCATCTGCATTGTCTCCTGTTTCTTCATTTACTCTGATCAGTCTTAAGTTATTCTTCTTTGCATCATCTAGCAGCTGCTGGATTGATTTCTTGTGGTCCCTTACTATTTTAAAGAAATTTTTTTTCCTGGGCACTAATTGCATTCTTCTCTTGTACATCTGAAAGTCCTTCCTCACACTGGCTCATTCTGCTGCATAGACTTTCTTTTCTTTTCTTTTCTTTTTTTTTAGATAGGGAAATCTATTTATTATAAAGAATTGGCCCACATTATTACAGAGGCTAAGAAGTTCTGAGGCCTATGGTTAGCAAGCTGGAGTTTGGAAGATCCAATGGTATACTTTTAGCCTAAGTCTCAAGGTCTGAGAACCAGGACAGCTCAAGGGCAGGCAGGCTTAAGATTTAAGAAGAGCTGTTTTTTTCAGTTTAAGTCTGAAGGCAGGAAAAGACCAATGTCCTGGCTCAAGCAGTCAGGCAGGAGGAATTCCATCTTCTTTGGCCTTTTTGTTCTGTTTGGGTCTTCAATAGATCAATTGGGTCCATTTGTATTAATGAGGACAGTCTGCTTCACTCAGTCTGTGGACACAAATATTATCTCACCCAGAAACTCCTGTTTGTCTTCTTTCTCTGGACACAGCACCAGAGGGTCTGAGATGGTGAAGACTGCGAGTCCTGGTAATTCTCTTTCAGTGCTGTGACCACTTTGAGTTCTGCACAAGTGTGCTGGGGATGTGATGGAAGCTGTGACCCAATAGGGCAGCCTTCCACCCCTTTCTCCCACCACAGGCTGCCCTGGATGTCCCCAGGCCACCTTTCTGTTCTGGGGAAGGCTGTGAACACAGTCACATGTTGTGAGATGCTACAGGTGCTTCGGTGCTGGCTCTGCTGCAAACCAGCTGTGTGGCCCTGGGCAAGGCCCTTTACCTCTCTGGGCCTTGTTTTCTCTTCTATGAATTGAAAAGTTTGGTCTAGGTGGTTGTTTAGAAAGTTTCTGACATGGAAGTGGGAACTGTATCTTCTATTAGAAGTGCATCTATTAGAACTGTATCTTCTTCACATTATAGCAAACAATTTTGTTTACCCTTGTACTTAAAGGAACACAGAAAGACTCTTAGAAGGTACTAAATTTCACTGGAGTGGTACTATGCTTCTCTGCATAGAAAGATGGTGTAGTTCATGGTAGTTAGCTTTGGCACACAGCATTCTGGCAGACCAGGGCTTCATCTGCACTGAGTTCATGTCGTTTTTATCGTGTTTTCCCTCCTTCTCTACATCTACAGCACTAGTGTGTCTTAGACGAAAAAGACAGTAGGGAAAATTCTGGTAACGTGTGTTCTGTCTCTGATAAGCTTTTTTTTATTACTTTAACTTTATTATTTTTTTTACTTTATTAAATTCTTTTATTGGTACCTTGTAGTTATACTACACAATTACATTTCTCATTGGGAATTGTACCTTTACATAATCCATCTTGGTTCTTACTTTTTTCCCCATTACTGTCCCTCCCTTCACCCCCCTCCACCCTTCCCTATTTACAAAGACTTTATTTCCATTTTGTCCATTTCTCAGCATTTTTTCTTTCCCTTCTTTCCTTTCCCCTGCCCCTCCCACTACCCCTACCCCTTTGGACCTTTGCTTCCTATTTTGCATTATCGATTATTCATTCTAATCATTGGTACATTTTAGGTATAAAATATAATGACATTCATCATTGGAAATTTACACCTTTACATAGCCTCTCTTGGTTCTTATTTTTCACCCTTGCCCAGCACTCTCTTCAACTCCTCCATTCCTCCCAATTTACAAAGATTTTGTTCCTATTTTTCCATTTTCTCATATTAATCCCATTCCTTTCTATCCTTTCCCCTAGCCCTCCCACTTCCTTCCCCTTTGCCCCTTTTCTTCCTATTTCACATTACCTATTATACCTTTTAGTCCTTATTTACACTTTCAGTTTCTCACACCAGAGAAACTATTCTGAATTTATTCATCTGTGTCCTATTTATTTCACTTAAGTGTATTGCCTCAATGTGCAACCACTTAGCTATAAATGTCTCTAACTTCTCATTTTTTATGGCTGAGTAGTACTCCATTTTATAAAATACCATATTTTTTTTATCCAGTCTCCAGTTGATGGGCATTTGGGCTGTTTCCAAGTTTTAGCTATTACAAACTGTGCTGCTATGAACATGGGTGCACATATATCATTGTGGTATGATTCTTTTAATTCTTTGGGGAAGATTCCCAACAGTGGAATAGCGGGGTCAAATGGGACTTCCAGTCCTAGTTCTTTGAGGTATCTCCATACTGATTTCCTCAGTGCTTGCACCAGTCTACACTCCCACCAGAAGTGGAGCAGGGTTCCTCTTTCCCCACAGCCCTGCCAGCATTTGTTATTGGTTGATTTCCATTATAGCAGCCATTCTTTCTGGAGTGAAGTGGAATCTCCTGCTGTATAGAATTTCAATGGAGTTTTTAATCTGGAAATCTGTTTGCATCTGTTTTATGGATTCCATTTGTTTCCTATGTTGGGATTTCATCATGTTCCTTAGCTCCTCTATTTTTTATCTGTGTCTTCTCTAGATTTATTAATCATGTCTTGCACTATGGGCACAATCTCTGCTGTTATCTGAGAAATTATTTCTGATTTCATTTTTTCCAGATCCTCATTTTTTGCCAGTTTAGGGAGTTCAGGTAGTTGAGTATCAGAGTGCTCCATCTCATTTCCCATGGGGGTTTCTGTAGGTGATTTTGAAGTCTGGTTTGGAGGCTTGTTTACATTTCTTTTCATTTTGACGGGGGGTGGTGAGTTCATGTGCTACTGATGCCTGACCAGCTCACCTCCTCTGTGCTGGGAGCGGTGCTACTGTGGCCTGGAAGCCTCCTCCTCTCCACTGGGAATTGTACTATGGAGGACCAGAAGCCTCCTCTCTGAGCTGAGAGCAATGGTGCAGCAGCCTGTAAGCCTCCTCCTCTACTGACTGCTCATTTTTTATTCTATTCTAAAAAAATGATTAGCAAGCCTACCAATGCAAACCTAGACCATAATTGGGAAATATGTTCAAATCTTTATTATCTTTTACTATATATTCCTTTTTCCTCTTTTAATAATGTCACAGAAATTTCCTTTCTTCATCTCTAAAATTATGAAAATGAGATTGAGTTCATAGGCATTTGTGAGAATTAAATGAGATAATAAGTTCAAGGATCTTAATAAAGTAGTTGCAATTTAATAACACATTTTATCACTATATTGTCACAAGTAAGCTTAATACAAGTTTTATTTACTTTTGGGGGGGGAATAAACAAAGTATTTCACACATATAACCCATATAGCAGCAGAGGGAAAGGTAATTGAGTACCTGTTACAGAATATTTTTAAAATCTAGACTTATTTTAGCCTTCCCTGTGAACACTTCCATGGTACCCAAATATTTATTACCCTGTTTATAATGAAATACAATGGCACAATACAGCTTCACACTGAATGTAAACAACTCAACCAAAAAATCTAGGGTATATCACATAATTATGAAATATTCTATGAAATAAGAGCTTGATGACCAAGCAGCAGAGATTTCTACATGAGACTTGAAAGCAAGTAAAATCTTTAGAACACTTAGCTTTTTCCTATACAATTAAAAAAAATTTCTGGCTTTTTTAATCAAAACACACATTTTAAATTCACAAGTGAATTGAAGGATATAAAGAATAAACATCCCTATGTTATTATTTTGAAAAATTGGGTTGGATAATAAGCTCACTAATCAATAAATCAGTTAACATGGAGAATCATAAAAAGATGTGTATATTTATCTCTTTAGTGATCTTTCCACTTATTTCTCTATTTTCATCAATTGTCTAAAATTAAACTGTCTCAAAGACACAATATGTATCTTTAAAAGATCATGCAAGTATTATATTGATCAAAAGATTTGATAAAAAAATTAAAGGCAATCATTAAATAACCAGCATCACATGGATTTCTTCAAAATTTAGATATTTGGATAAATTCAGATAAATTTAGATAAACTTTATTTGTGTTATCTTTACTAGTTAATTTATTTATATCAAGCATAGCAGTGTGTTATAATTCACTTTTTCAAATAAACTTTATTTTAATTTTATAGATTAAATGACTAATTTTACAACTATTTAAAAATGTTTATTGATTATATATCCTGGTTCTAATTTACACTTTCAGTTTCTCACACCAGAGAAACTATTCAGTATTTGCACCTGTGCATGCTATTTATTTCACTTAAGAGTATCAATATGCTTAATGAATAAAAAGATAAATAAAAATAAAAAGTTTATTGAACTATCAATTTAAATTAAATCATTAATTACAGTGAATATCACCATATGGCAATGAAAATGTTGATTAGTCTTAATTTTTGCTTTACTGCATCTGGATTAAAAGAGCTATCCCAGTACATACATATTATTATGTATAACATATAAATTAGAGATTTATTGATAAGTTTTGTAGATAAGAAGTTTTCTCTTTTATACTATACCAGATCTCCATTGTTTTATTTTTAGTGATACTTCATTATGTGTTCATATTTGTAATGATTCTCCTATAAGAATTCAGAGTATACATTTTTCTATAGCAATAAAATTCTTTTTAAAGGCATAGTGAATCTACCTTTCCTAAAAATGTCTTCTACAAGATAGAGAACCTATACCTATATGTCAACATTCACAATGATTCCTCCTAGAAGACATTATTCTCAAATATACAGATGAGAAGAATGAAGGCATATTTGCTCAAAAGGCTTCTGACATGTTTTGCTTAAAATGGAATATTTTAATGACTTTATTACCAAAACTACAAATGTAAATTTCCTCTTAGTTTCACATTTTTACACTTGATACGTCTTTTGCCTATTGTATTCTCTCTGTCCTTTATCTCCATCAATCCAATGTCCCTGTTTCCCATGTGTAAAGATCAAAGGGAGTTTATAATACTTGATCTGTCAGCTATCTTCAATTTATTTTAATCTCTACAAACTTGATACCAGTTAAGCTACATTAGCTAATGCTAGATTAAAATTGAGTCCTTACTTATGTAATGGATACTAACTTTTACCAAAAATACTTATTTTATTTTAAGTAATACATTCATTTTTTAATTTCCTCAAAATAGCATATTGACATTTTGACAAAGAAATGAAAAGATATACATTCAAAGAAAAATTTTAAATAAGAACTCTATGTGAACATTCATAAAATTGAATACACTTAAAAGGATTTTCAAAATAAGAAAATATGTCATTTTTATACAGGAACAGCATTAATAGATGGTATAGTTTACTATAACTAATACAAGACTGATTCTGAAACTTTTGGTGGGTTTCATTCCTCATTTTGCTGTTGCTTAGCTTTGGCAAGATTTAAAATAAAGTCAACTCTTCACTTCATGCATATGAACGAAATTAAATGATTCCACTCCCACCCATATGGTGGTCTTTCTGCACAGATGCATTTAGTAATACATCCTGCACAAAATCCCAGCTGTAAAGTGCAAATGGGGCCTTCATTTATATTCTGTTGTTTATATTTTTAAAATAAATTTAAAAAGCAAATAGAAAGAAAGTAATAAACAGATCATTGTCTATGTTGGCATTTTAGTGATGAAAGATAGGACTATAAACAAAAAGGAAAATAAAGACTCATAAATAGGACGTATATTCAAAATGAAGAAAATTCACATTGTTGATAAGGTTCATCAAATATATCCTTTAGAAGAAATGACTCCCACAAAACTTTCAGTAGCCATAAATGTCCTCCAAAGTTCTTTGGAAGAAAATGACTACTTAGAGAAGAGCCATTTGTTTAACTTTTTTTTCAAAGAGTACAAAGCTTTGAAAGCATGACAAATAATGTAAAGTTCTCTACATTTATATCAATTAATACTCAGGTAGGTTCATGCATAATTCTCAGTTTTAGTTTTAAGCTATTAAGTGGGTGAATTTTAAATGAAAATTATTTTCTGTTACTCAAATCTCAAGATGAGTTTCTGTCAAGAATATTCTTATGTTCCAAATTCCTATGGGTTTCTCAGTAGAGAAGCAGATTTAAAACTCTTCAATCTGAAAACCAATATGAATTTCTGGAACCCGTCAAGCATAGAAATGTATGAAAATCAATATGAATATCCAAAAGGTTTTTTTCATAGATATATGTGTATATAATAGACAAAGACAAAGATACATTGGACTCTGCATATAAATTTAATGAAAACATGCATACAAAACTGTATCATTCAGAATAATTTTAGATAAAATTTGTTTTCATCTGTCATTAGTTTTGTCTTGGGTAGAGTCTGACTCTGCTTTCAGTCTCTCTCTCTCTCTCTCTCTCTCTCTCTTTCTCCTAGGTTGTCTTTCCATAGTGATTTATATCATTAGTAAATTCTACTCTGACCAACAGAGTGTCTGGAACTTTATTTACCTTTATTTAGCTTCATCAGCCAGTAGTAATGCAGCTTTGATAAGAGTAAGATCAAAATTTCATAGCCTTTCCAAATTCTGTGTACCTTTCTTGTGTCTCCACTAAAGATGAACTGAACCAAGAGGGACTTTATTCAGTGGAGAAAGAACACTTTGTTCAGAAGTCCACACTAGAACATTAGGTACCTCAAATATTTGCATTTGGAGAAGTGTGCATCCTTCACAGCTCCTGAGCATAATTTGGGGTGCTGCCAGGAAACCCAAACTTCAGCATTTTCTCAGGGAAAGACACACCCCATGTCATTCCCTCTACTACCCAGAGTATCCATAGACAGTGCCACATTGAAGCCCTATTCATCCAAGGTCTTGGAAGGAGTTCTGGCTGCTGCTCCCTGCATCTCAACAAGCCAGGCTTTAAGAACAAGGTCAGTCACTCAACTAATCCTCCTAAGTAACTAAGATAGGTACTTTATTGTCTGAACTTCATGTGGGGCTTTGCCCACGCTGGTGGGCCTTGATAGGGATCCTGCAGAGACTGTGGATGTATTCGTGGTGAATTAGGGATAGGAGGCAAATTACTTAGTATGGGCTCTCTAATTCTCAAGGCCAAGTTTGGGTGAGTGGGGCTGTTTAACTGCCTCTTAAATACTAGAGTAGGCCAAGTCATTCTGGCAAGTACACCCAGATATTACTCAGATAAGTGGGTGTTTTCATCTAGCTTCTTCCTAGGTCCACAGGGGTTGGAATTCCTTAGGACAGGCTTTCTGGCTGCTCCCTGGGGTTGAATGTTGGTGAAAATGGCTGCCCATCTAGTACTCTGGAGCACTGGCAGGTCACACAGTTCTAAGTGGGCTGTCTAGCTTTGTTCCAGAGGTTTAGGAGGATTAGTCATACCCTTACACCATGCTTTTCCTGCCTTAGAGCCAGCTGACTCAGAAATGCATCATCTAAAAGCTGTAAGCCAAAATATATATCTCCTACTTTAAGTTGTGGGTGACAGATATTTTGTCTAAGGGATGAGAAAGTAACTGAGGGTATGACTAAGCAAAGCTATTCATGTCAGGATGGCCAGGAAGAAGACTAAGGAGAAAAAAAACAGATGAGGGAGATATCTTCTTTCAAGTCACACCCCAAGTGACCCACTTTCAACAAAGACTTATCAAAAAGAAAGCTATTAAAAACTGGGCTTCTATAAACATAGGTGCCCATATATCACTGTGGTATGATTCTTTTAATTCTTTGGGGAAGATACACAGCAAGGGAATAGCTGGGTCAAATGGGACCTCTAGTCCTAGTTCTTTTAGGTATCTCCATACTGATTTCCACAGTGGTTGCAGCAGTCTGCACCTTCACCAACAATGGAGAAGAAAACAAAGTCTTCTAAAAATAGGGACGGGTGGAGGGGGTGAAAGGAGCACAGGGAATGGGGAAAAAATAAGAACCAAGATACGTCAGTCATGTACAGGTACAAGCACTCAATGATAAATATAAATGTATTGTATAGCTAAAATGTACCAATAAAAGAACTTAAGCAAACAAAAAAAAAAAAAAAGAAAAAAGAAAGAAAGCTAAACATTGCTGACATAAAATAGCATAGGATAAAGAGTCCTATTCCAAAAAGGAAAAATAGGAGGACAGAAAAGAATCAGATGAAAGCAAATATTAAATCCCTTAGCTCCAAGTCCAGCACCTGGGAAAAGTTGTGGTAAGAAGTGAGCCAAACACAGGTAGGGTAGTCATACCCCTATGGCACTGTTGTTTGCAGCCCTCATGGCTTCTCTCTTGAATTGGCTTTATTCACTGCCTGTGGCTTTCCTCAGCAGATTCTAAGTCCTTGGCATCTTCAACTTCCTGGGGTTTCCACTGATCTTTTGGCTTTATTCTCACAGCTTCTCACATCACCCTCTGAGGAGCAAATTATCTGACCTTCCAGGTTTTCCTATGAAATCTGAGTGTAAGCCTCCCTGACCCCATAACTCTTGAATTCTGTATGCCAGTAAACCAGCACCTTATGAATGAGGGCAAGGCCTGACACCAGCTGAAGCATTATACAGGCCTCCTTGGATGATGGCTACAGAGAGCTGAGAACTATGAAAAAAATCCCAGGTAACAAATCCCTAGGTGGCTCTTTAAGAAGAGGCACCAAGGGCACTTTTCTCAAATGGAACCTTTGCAGTTTGTGGCCTTGAGCCTGTGAAAAGTGGGGTGATGCTGATTGACTCTTCACAGTAACCTAGATGCACAATCAAATGAGGCATCCGTTGGCAGACAAGCTTATAAAGAAAATAATGTATATTAGAATATTATTCAGATATAAACAAGAAAATCTTGTCACTTTTAGCAACATGTTTGTAACTAGAAATGTTTAGATTAAGTAAAATAAGTCAGTCCAAAGAAAAAGAAAAATTCCACATGTTTTTGTTCATGTGTGGAAGCTTAAATTTCATTCCATTGAAATAAAGACTAGTGTAATAGTCACATAAAACTACAAATTGCTGAGGTTAGGAGTGCTAGAGGGGAGTTATATGGCACATACCAAAATATAGTTATACCAGTGGAATAAGTTCTAGTGTTCTACAGCAGAGTAGGGTGTTGGTAGTTCACAAAAATGTATGTTTTATAAAGAACTAGATGTGAGAAGTTTAAATACTCCCAATGAAAATTTAATTGAAATTGTTTAAGGAGATGAAAATGCTGATTACCCTGACTTGATCATTGTATATTTTATACATGTTTTGAATTAATCTGTAATGCATAAATATGTATAATTATTATACATCAAATTTTAAAAATGACAAAGTTCTAAATTAACAAAATGAATGTTGTGTATCACTGA
The DNA here is from genome assembly GCF_053883595.1 of Heterocephalus glaber. NCBI lineage: Eukaryota > Metazoa > Chordata > Mammalia > Rodentia > Bathyergidae > Heterocephalus > Heterocephalus glaber. Next base: position 22,406,273 of record NW_028258138.1, on the reverse strand, counting down.
ATTGCAGAAAATAGTCTGAGGTTGGAAAAATCATTGCCGTAGTTATCTATAGTTATCTAGCTAACCGCATCAAGACTTAGTGGCTTAGACAAATATGTTCTTCAATCACAGATAGGCAATTCCAGCAGGGCTTGAGTGGGGTGCCTCTCTTCAATTCTTAGGTGTCAGTTGACACTCTGTCAGCTAGGGCTTGGTAAGCCAACTTCCAGGATATCTCACTAAATTTGCTGGACCGGCATTGCCAGCCACAAATCTAAGTGATTTTTCTGATGAACATCTCCTCAAAGCTGCTTGGGGGTCTCTTCAGGACCTGGCTTGGTTGTAAGAGGAAGTATTCCAAAAGATAGGAAGTGGGAATTGCTACTACTTACAACCTGAAAATTGTCAAAGCCTTTTTTTCTGACATATACTCTCTGGCACATCAGTTAGAGAAATAGCTCATATTAAAGAAAGAAAATAAAATCTACCTTTCGCTGGAAAAAGAGTTTATGGTCACCTTTAGTTTCTCACAATTATTATTAAGGCTGAAAAAAAGGGAGATGTACACAGGAAGGTCAGTGTGCTAGATTTAAAATAAACATTAATTATAGATCTTTGTTCCTCAAACCATCTTACTGCACTACAATTTTATGTGAGTAATATATTTTTGAAATGCTTCAAAAATAATATTTATGCATCTTTGAGAATAATTGAGTTTGAATAAATCCAATAATTTTGAATATTCTAAAGGCAAAGTTTATAAGACATTGTTTTTCCTATAATTTCACTATTTTGTTATAAAATTCAATTCATAATAATCAACATAATTATAATTGATCTATTAAGTTATAAATTACTTACCATTTTATTAACTTTGACATTTAACATTCATAGTTATAAATATTATAATTAACATTTAAAAACCTATAACTATTATCATTTGCTATTATTTTAATTTAGTTCACCTTAGAGTGTCATATGATTTGTTACTTTTAGTATAATAAAATTATAAAGAACTAGTTTTAAATATAATTACTATCTATTATCTTCACCAGGCAATTGAAAGCTAACCATGTAATTAAAAATGTAAAGCTTAGGTTTTAAATTATTTATAAAAATAAGTTTAATAACTTGTCTTTAATAAAAATACTGTGCCAAGACATGATTAGGACTAATTTGGTAAAAATGAGTTGCAAGAGAACATAGTACTGAAGTATAACATTTGTGACAAAGACTTGTTTGTTTGTTGTTTGTTTGTTTTCGTAGAGATCAGGCCCCTATATTTGCTGAATGTTTTACAAGACCCTGAGTCCATGGGTGTTTGTTCTTCTTATCTATTTAATTTTTCATTTTGCATTAAATAGATTAAAGATCAAGCCTTATTTCTGTTTCTTTCATGAAGGCTGTAGGGAGGCAGCAGAGAGCTGTTTCCAATCACACAGATCTTTATCTGGTACAAAATTTGTATTCTTTTTTTTTTTTTTTCTGGACAGTGGTAAATTTAAGTGACAGTAATTTTAACTGAGTCTGAGTTGTCATTGTTGTCAGTCTTTGAACCCTATATAGGCTTTGTAGTCTTAGCTCAGAAACTTAAACAGCTGTTGGAAGCAAACACTAGTGAAAGAATGTGATGCTGAAAGAAACAAGAGACTTAAAATGTCATACATTCATAACCAAAGGGGCAAACACCATTTTATCTAAACTTAACACTATCTCTGAAATATATGTTTTTCAAACTTACAAAATTGAAATGCTTATTTGAATCATAGACTCATCTTTAAAGTAGAAAAATCACCATCCCTTAAAGTTACACTTCACAAGTGAGAAAAAGACATGATACATTTTGAAATTTGACTTCATCACGAGGCTCCTTAGAGGCAATGTAAGAATGAAGATCTAAGCTTTGAGATCTCCATTTTAGAGCAATTATGATGATCACAGGTTAGTATTTTCTTTTTCTTTTTTTCTTTTGGTACCAGAGATCGAACTTGGGACCTTGCGCTTGGGAGGCAGGTGCCGGAACCACTGACCTAAATCCCCAGCCAACAGGTTAGTATTTTCTACAAAAAGAAAATGCTTTCCCAATATAAATTAAGTTACATATTATTTTAAATCTTTGTTACATTAACAATTATATAAGAAGATTTATTTTATTACTCATAATACACTTAAAATGCACCTTACTAAAGGAAGCACAGAATAGGTATTAATCTTAGATAAGAGAGAGAGTGCTACATTTCTGTTAGATTCAGCATGGACATATAATATGGAAAATAATCTATCCTTGGTAGAAGTAAGAGTATGGACCCAGGATCTTCATGGATACCAAAATTCAAAGATAATAGATTTGCTATATGAATGATATATTACTTGCATATAATTTGTCCACATCCTTCACATTCTTTAAATCAGCTCTAGATTAGTGATAATCCCTAATACAATGCAAATTCTTTCTGAATACTTGAAACACTATGTTGTTTAGGAAATGACCAAAAAGTCTATACATGTTCAATATAAGGAAAACTTTTTTTGGAATACTTTTGATTTGTGTTTGATTGAATCTATGAATGAAAAACTCATAGAAAGGGAACAATGTATAGAGATTGTCTATTGTAAATTATACTATGTTATATTGCATAGTATATTCAAGCTACAGTAACAAAATGCCCAAGATTGGCAAATTTATAAATACCAAAAATTATTTTTCACAGCATTGGAAAATGAGAAGTTCAAGAGGAAGCTACCAGCACCTCATGTCTCCATGTGGTAGAAGTTGGTAGGACAAAAAGGTAAGGGATGTTGCATTCTTACCTGGCACAAGAGTGGAAGGGAGTGAACCCATCCCCTTTCAAAAGTAATATCCTTGATACAAAAACAGATATAATATTTTGAAATTACTCTAGAAATTTCAGAGGAATTTGAAAATATGAGGTATTTGCTTATCAACATCTTTGATTTGTAACCTTAAGGTGCCCATCATGTATCTGTCAAAATTAATTTAACTGTTTTAAAGTGTTTATTAATACAAACTTTAAAACAAAACAAATTTTTTGTGTAATAGCAGTTATTTAGAACAGAAAATTATAGATAAAACATTTTTAAATTTTCATACTTTGAAACATCATACCTGTAATCAAATGATGTTATACTATAAATAATAAATTAAAAGGCACCAATAAGAGCACCAGCTCCCTACCAAAATTGATTTCAAATATACTAATGATGAAAACTGAGAGTTTCTGGTTATTTTGACCTCCATAGAATTAGACTTAAATGGGAAAGTTTTCCAGTTTTGGAGAAACCTTTTTAAATTATCACTTTTCATGATAGAACTGAGATGTATGTGGATTAATATTGATAGTAATTATATTATTGTAAGCATTTAGGAAAGATTTTCTTTTAAGAAAGAATGACTTGGAGAGTAAAGACTAAATACAAATATCCCTGCTAATAATTATTTAAACCACCTTGAAATTACAGAACCTGGCATTTACTGTATCACTGACACAGTAAACTTGAGATTTTAAAATGAATGCAGGAGTCAGGCACACATCTATAGTCTACTGTTCTGGCAAATCAATGTAGGAAGATCACAAGTTTGAGCCCAATCTATACAACTAAACAATTTAATTGGAACTAGTCTCAAAATAAAAACAGCCTAGAACTTAGTTCGGGTGAATGAAGACACTAGGTTCATTTCTCAGTACCACAAAACATGGAATGGAGAGTGAGACCAAATACTTCTGAATTTTTGGTTTTTTTCCCAAAGTATATCACACAGTGAAACTTCATATTTTTGATAAAATATGTTTTTTTTGTTTTGCTTTTTTTTTTTTTTTCGATACCGGGGATTGAACTCAGGACCTTACACTTGCGAGGCAGGCATGGTAACACTGAGCTAAATCCCTGGCCCTGATAATACATGTTTTTATAAAAAAAACTTTTTAGAGAAAAGTCAATGTATAAATTAGAACAATTCTTCAAATAAAACAAATCTAGTTAAAACCAAATTATTTTGTTCAAGTAGAAAATGGCTTGTTATAATGAAAATAGTTGGCCTGGGGATTTAGCTCAGTGGTTCCACCACCTGCCTCACAAGCACAAGGTCTTGAGTTTGAGCCCTGGTACAAAAAACAAAAAAGAAAGAGAGAGAGAGAGAAAGAAAGAAAGAAAGAAAGAAAGAAAGAAAGAAAGAAAGAAAGAAAGAAAGAAAGAAAGAAAGAAAGAAAGAAAGAAAGAAAGAAAGAAAGAAAGGAAGGAAGGAAAGGAAAATAGTTGTCAATATGAATAGATTTGTGGTGGAAAATGTCTAGTTGCCTCTTTCTCAGAAAGGTAAAAGTAAGTTGGACTAACCTTAATTAAGAGTATGACTTTCTTGAGGCTCATTTTCTAACAATCATTTTCTTTAATCATTTTCCTTTTTGTTTATAACTATTATGCTTTGATTTAAAATATCTCCCAAAATTCTCACAGTGTGAGGTGGGCCCTGGTCAAAGGGGCAGGTCACTGGGGGCATGACCTGGAAGAATGTTTTATCATCAGCTTCTACCTTACCTCTTGAGAAAACTTCAAAGTAGTCCACATTCAGGTTGTGGCATGGCTACTACTGTCAGATTTTAGCTAGATTTATAGGAAAAATTAAGAGCAAAAAGGGAGTCAAAAGGTAGAAATATCCATAGGTGACAAGCGAGGAAGTACCTGTATTATTAGGGTAAAATGAATTGTGACTCTCACAGAGATTAGCAGAGTTAAAAAAGGAACCAGGTTATTTGTAGAGACAAAAGGAAAGGTCCTTTGGAGCAACTCAGGAATCAGTAAGGATTCAGTAAGAACCCACTCATCACAAGTTAAAGGTGCAAAAGTACAAGCTTTCATTGAGATGAGGGCTCTTGGGCTCCATGCTGGAAAAGTGATGCCTAAAAAATTGTTTCCGTGGGATTCATTTCCCCAAGTTTAGCCTTCCAGGAACTCAGGGGCCTCTGCTACTGTCAACCAAAGGGCCAGACTATTGCCTGAGCTGGTAGAAGACCATGGCATCATCCCCCTGGTTTTATAGGATGCAGAATGTGGGAGTTGAGAGGTCATGAAGGCTTACACCTAGATTTCAAAGGAAGGCTTGGGAGGCCAGGCAACATTCTTTTGAGAAGAAAACTCATGAAATGGTGATGGTCAAGCCAAAGAGGTTCAGTGGAGATCTCAGTTATTTGGAAATGTCTGTTATGTGAATTTTCTGATGGGGAAAAACAGAGGCAGCAAGCAGATCTAGTCCCAGGGAGGGAGGCTATATGGGCTGTTACTTGCAAGGCCCAGTGGGTTGGGGCTGCCCAATCCCTCTGAGGCTTAAATCTTGCTGCAAACTACTACAGGCTACAGGCTACAGGCTTTAATGTTTGCCCTGCTGTGTTTTGGTCTTATTCCTTTATATACCCCTATTCATCCCTTATGGAATGGAAATATTTACTTTGTGTCATTGTACATTGGAAGTGTTTAGCATTGAGACTCATAGCCAAGAGTTTTTCTTGAGTCTCAGAGACTTTTGTCTTAGACTTTTCAAAAATGTTGTAACTGTTAAGATTTTGGTGACTCTTAGAATGGACTAAATGCATTTTTCAAAATGAGATCAACATGAGACTTTTGGGAACCAAGGGTCAAAAGTTATGATTTAGATCTAAAGCCTCCCCTCAAAGTCTCACATTTGGAGGTGGTCAGAAGAGATGGGTCACTGGAGGCATGATTTGGAAGGATATTCTCTTATCCTCAGCTCCTCTTTTCTGTCTCTACTTCCTGACCACTATACCATGAGGAGCTGAGTAGCTTCCCTCCACCATTTCCTTTCACCATGTAGTTTCTGCCTTGGAACTTGACAGCTGTGGATGGAACATACTGAAACTATGAGCCAGAATATACCTCCCCTTTTTTGCATTGTAGATTATCAAGTATTGCATCTTACCTATGTAAAAAGTAGCTAATGCATTAATTATTGCCAGAGTTTTTCCTCTTCCTTTACAGATCCTTGTCTGTTAGGGAAAAAAGGAGGAAAAAAACAAAGGTATAAACTCAACAAGATAGGTTTATTTCAGAGCACACCAGAAAAGGACTGCTCTGGTTTTGAGACTAGACCAGATCCTCTGATACAGGGTATGGGGTCATTTATAGGGTCATGGGGCTCAGGGACAGAGACTTGTGGCCACCTGCCAAAACAAAGCTTCAGAGTACACACGGGATAATTTCTGTCCAAAGGTGAGGCTTGGGAAAGCACAGGGAGTAATGGTTGTTATGAGTAGCAGAGCTGATAGCGATATGAGTCATTGAGTGCAGCTGTGGGATGTAGGAGGTGGTGGAGGGGGTGAGAGCAGTCTCTGGTCAGCCTAGAATGGCTGTGGTTGGTTTTCTTCACTGTCTACAAATTTAAAAAGTGACCTGATATTCAATTAATTATACATTTTAAATACTCCATATGCAAATAAGATTAATTCACATTTAAATATAAATTATGGTTTCAAGTTTCTGATTTATTGGTGGCAGTCTACTTGGACAGTGAACCATAATACTGCTGTCTGATTCCATTTGGAAAGCAGCCTTTATGGGGTATTATACAGGAGAGAAGGAGTCAATCCTTGTGGACTGGAGTCATTTTTAAAAATGGAGCTCTCTCAATGACCAGATATCCCAAGGCTTTCTTGCTTCTGCTCTCACTGAATACAACATAAAACTTTCAAATACTTTTCTTGCTTCCAAAATTACTGTGTTTTTTGTGGTATAGATAACACTGACTTCTGGGTCACTCCAACACCACCAAAACAATCTGTTAATGAGACAAACCATAGTTCCTTTCTTGGAGGCAAAGGAGAATATTGTCTTGACAGAAAAAACCTTGACTGAGATTTTGAAGTCTGATTTAAGGTAAAACTTTCAATGGAGGAACTTAAATCATAATAAAAATGCTTAGAACTATGAACACAGAAGGGAGAGAAATTTGAGGTAATTTAAAGGATCTCGATACATAACCCTTCAGTAAGTTCCCGGAATGAAAAATTAAGAAATTTGTAATCTCTATGTATTCGACCAAGAATTTTCTGCAATACTGTATTTGTTGATGAAGTCAATGGAGGAATAAAAGGAAGTTAATGCAGAAATTAAGCCCTATGTGTAGTTAGCCTCAGTTCTCAGCAGAGAGTCCAAGCAAAACAGTATCAAGACTGATGAAGCCAAACTGAGGACAGCAGCCTCTGCAACAGAGAAGCACTGGGCTAATGAGGACAGATTTAAAGACAGAGGAACAAAGTTATATGATTGGATTTCAAAATAGTGTTTAATAGCTTTAAACATATAAATACATGCAAATAGAGTTACAATATAAACCACAAATGGAACTTTTTAACAATAAAAAAGTCATCACTACATAGGCTAAATAGCAAAATGGATATTCCCGAAAAGTACACTAATGAGTGGTTGATTTTAACTAAGAATTGCTTTCAGATGAAAAGGTGATAGGAAAGTATGAAGGAAGAGGCAAGAGATTTGGGGGATTCATGTGCTCCAATGTCCAAACTGCAGGTGTGCCAGAAGGAGAACTTAAAAAAATCCTCAGAAATTGATGACATATAAATCAGTTCAATCTGATCATGTCCTGAGAGAGCAGTAATTATGCATTTATATCATAACCAAATATTTTGCTTCCTATGTGGAATTTTTAAAACATTGTGGTAAATGGACCAATGCCCTGCTACTAATAAAATGGGAAAAATATTTGAGCTACTGAAGAAACCTTGAAATCACACTATCCGGTAATTCTAAAGAAAGCTCCTTGCTTATGCAAGGTAGAGTACCTTGGGTCAGCAATGGTCTACTTGTGGGTTGGAGGCTTCTTTCTCGGTAAACATCTCGTTGAGGCCATGCGTGCTGAGAAGATTGGATGCATGAGTACTCAGAAATTTGTAAGATGGAATAGCTTATATTCTTGTATGTATGACTTCTCCTAATGTTTGGAATTGCTCTATGACTGGCACAAGTCACATTAATTGTTGTTTGGTTGCTTGTAATCCTTTTTTTTCCCCTTAAATTCTTCTATTGGTACATTTTAGGTATACAATATATTTACACTTATCATTGAGTGCTTGTACCTGTCCATGATGTATCCTGGTTCTTATTTTTTTCTCCATTACCTGTGTGTCCTTCACTCCCTCCACCCTCCCTTCTAATCCTTTCTCAACTTCGTTGAGCCAAAATCTGGCTGTTACTCTAGCAAAAACACTTTCGTTTTCTTTCCAAACCATAGCCTCTGCTCTCCAGTCCACTACTGTCCTCCCCTTTGCCCCGCCCCCAAAAGGCTACCCATTGATTATAGTATGAAACATTTGGTGAAATTATATTAGGTAATATTAATAGCATCTCCAACCAAAGTCCATATTTCTTGTTACCACAAAATATATTATTCCATAACTTTTATTTCTAGAGATGTATATAGAAGGCCTTAGAAACAGAGCTATCAATATGAATATATTTTATTAAGAAAGGTATTCATGTTTCTTCAAAGTGGTTATTCAGAAAAAATAAGTGCCACTTGTCAACTGCTCATCATAAATGTCACAAGATAGTTATAATGCTATTGTGGACCAGGAAACACACTTTTATCATTGAGCAGCTAAAGAAATCTTACTAAAATGATCCTTTATGACCAGCTTCATATTCTCTTTAGGTTTATAAAAGCTGCTAGCTTTTATAGAGCAAAGAGAAGCATCCTGCCTTGCTCTAGCACCCATCATTACAGCCAGGCTTAGACAACACCTGCTACTTTTGATGTTAATAAAAACGTATCATTTTATTCACTTTATGTTTCAGCTCTAATATTAACACTGTTCCTTCATATGCTTTATCATAGACATAAATAGGTAATGGGAATGAAAGTGCTGTGTTTCTACATTTTTCTTCATCACTGTTAAAAAACTTTAACAGGGACTAAGGAGAGATTTTACTGAAAAGATTATTGGAAGAAAGGAAAAAAACCTTTGCAAGAGAGTACTGTAAGCATACCAATAGAGAGGACACTCTGATCATTGGATCTGAAAGCATCTCAAGAGTTAGCCAAAAAGAGCTTTTCTTTTATAGAAAGGAATGAGCAAGGCTGAAAAGAAACAAATGTGATTAAATAGGAGATCAGAGCATGCTTTGCTCTGAAGTCAGCCTATTCTCAGGAAGTGTTGTAAAGGAGGAGTTGCATTTTGGCCAAAGGTACCTCTGAGGGAAGAAGAGAATCTTAACCAGAGTGGTTTGCTGGTATTCATTTTGTGTTTTATTTCAAGCAGTATTGTTCTTACTGACCACTGGGGCCAAGTGGTCCATACCATTTATGAAGCAAAGAATAAGAGTTTGGAAAGTGTACATCTGGTTTTGTTGTAGGTAAACAAGGAGGACACCCATTAGTCTTATCCAAGTCATTTGGTAAGGCTGGTTCATTGCAGTAGGATTTCATTGGGACACAATAAGTGTGGAGTGATATCTTAGCATTCATTTTAATCTAGGATTATAGTGCTCAGGTAAAAGTCAACTTTTCACAATGAATATTGTAAATAGACACCAGAGGTACTGAAAATATGTGTTAAAATTTCAAAACAAAATTTATATATAAGGCCAGGGATTTAGCTCAGTGGTGCCATGCCTGCCTCACAAGTGCAAGGTCCTGAGTTCGATCCCCAGTACAGGGAAAAAAAAATCACCTCAAAATTTACATATAATTACTTAGAGTCATGCAGGTAAGTTGAAAGTAAAATAGATATTCATTTTTGAATCAAATATTTGAGCATAGTCTAAGACAGGTTGTTATTTTATTTAGTTTAATATGTTTTATTTTAATTGACATATAGTGTTTAAACATGTTTATGGGGTGCACTGTAACATTTCAATACATATAGCCAATATGCAATGATCAACTCAGAATAATTGGCAGCCCAATCACATAAGATGTATACTTTTTATCTGTGAAAACATCAAAATCTTCTCTACGGGTTATTTTGAAATATTCGGTTAATTGCTGTAAACCATAGTTACCCTACTGTGCTACATTTGTTGTTTGTCCTAAGTGGCATGTGCATACATAAAAGAGGAAGAGAAATGTGGTCTGTTAGTATTAACATATCTGAAAATTGTGAGAATTATAAGTTATAGCTCTACTATTATGTAAATGTTTACAGATTACATATTATATGAAATTTTCAATGTAAAACGCAACATTCATTTTATTTCATCTTAGAATATAGCTAAAATAAGTGGCTTGGGTTTCTATTTTTTCATTGTATAGGAAATGAGTAGGTATTTATTTCAGAGTTATAACAGAATAATTACAGAATATAGATCACAACTGATTGATAGCAACAGTTTCTAAGTAATGCACTACATATTTTGAGTTCGGCCTCTATTCCAATGCTGACTCTGCAGTTTATAGCATCAATTTGGTCACTGTACCTTATTTTGTACATCATTTCCTTCATTAGTAAATTGAGCACATCAATTCTATCCAGTTATGTAAATGCTATTTCCTGCAAGTAAATTAACACCCTATAAAAAACAAACACAAAAAATAAGAGTAAACGTAACCTATTATTTTGATTTGTGAAATTCCTTTGTGAGTGAATTCTAATAATATATAGGTTAAAACATCATATATAAATAAGAGAACTCACAGCTTGGCCAGAAAAATTGCCACAGCTATGAATATATTCAGCTCCCAAACTTCTTTTCATCAGCTCATACACTATATTAAATATTCTTATTCTATTTTTTCCATAAAATAAAATCCAATGGTATTTCGTGCTCATATTTTCTTAAACTTTATGAAATTTTTCTACTAGCACTAAAGATATGACAAATATATGAACTTTCAAAAGCAAATCATTTTCATGTCACACCCCTAGAGTTTCCTCAACTAGCATAATAACTGATTCATTATTCCTCTGAGTACTGAAAACGAGTGTTCATAAATAATTGAGTTTTTAAACCCCATTATAACAAGGACATTTAAATGTCACATTTACTTACCAAATTCACCTTTTGTGCTGCCATGTAATTTTAATATATCTTTGTATGTACTGCACATGATTCCTTTCTGTAGCATTATCTCTAGGGAATGGTGGATTTTTCATAATTCAGCTAGCAAGAAAAATCTACAGGAACTGTTGAGATTATTAATTTTATAAGTAGACACAATGATTCAGTGCCAGGAAAATTTTAACCTTTATGAGGATCTTTGATGATAGCATTACACTGCTTAATAAAGTGCCAGAGAGCAGTGAGGTGAACCTATAATCATTTAATAGCAATTAACAAGGAAATTTTTGTGGCTTGGTTCTTCCTTATATGTCTGTTTTTGTCAAGGAGAGTTCACTACTACAATATAGCATATCTTTTTGGCAACAATGATATGAGTCAGTTAAAAGTAAATTGTGCAATAATGCACAGAGAAAATGGGACAATTCCAGAGCATGCAATTATCTGAGGGCCCTATGGAGAACAAAGTGGAGCATCTGTTGCAAACGAAAGAATCAGCAGTTGATGTCTACCTACATGCTGTGAAAAATCAACTGAGTAATACAGGCAAACACTTTAATACAGCATCCACTCTGCAGTCTCAGCTCACCTTGTATTTAACCTGGACAAAAGCCACCTCCAGCAGATCAAAATCTCTGTTAAAATTGTATGCAGTAAATTTATAAATTTACAAGGTAACACTTTAACAATGGTTGCTTTATTTATTAGACTTTTTCTATTTAGTCTACCAAAGAGTGTATGAATATAAGAAAGTTAAAATAAAATGTAATAAAAGAAAAATGCATCAGAATCAGTTTTCCCAAATTTATTTCTATATGAAATGATTATATGGGCAACAGATACCTACCAATCATTCATGTAAAAACATACCTGAAGGAATCTTGTTTGAAGCATTGCGAATAAGAACAATGAAAAAATAAAAACTCAACCTTTATCTATTAACCCTAAGTATATTTATCTGATCTATAGCATTACTAAATTTGTACTTCATGCTGTCAAATTCAAGGGCATAAACATGTGCACATACAAACATAAACCATGCATTATTTTTCCCTGTACATGCATAAGGTAACATTTCAATTTCCAAAACAATAGTATTTCAATTTCTTGTCATTTTGCGAGTATACCAAGATTCAAATAGATGAGTGAATTTCCAGAGTTGCAGCACTGGAACTACAAACCTTTGAGAAATAGAAGTCAGATGATCACAGAGGTATAACATAGATATTCTGTGCTTCAGAGATTACAAATCTCAATTTTAAGAACACCTAGCAAGTATTATAAATAGAGTGCTCTGATGAGATAAATAAGAAGTAAGCTGAAGGAAACTGTTCCTTATAAAAAGTCAGCTACTCCTCGGTTCAGGCCAGCTAGTCCATCTGAGAGCTAACCTACCCATTCCAATACTAAAGTTATTTTCTCAAGAGAAACTAGAGATTCCAATTTTAAGGGAATTCTTCACATAATTATTGTAAAGATAGCAGTCTACAGGCAAAATTCAGCCATGGCCAAATCTTTACTCCAAGAATTGGCATTTTATTCAGAAAACAGCCTCATGTCTCAGCCCAGGAAAGAATGAAAAGTATCTCAATGCAGAAAAAGATCAGAAACCTAGACGTTTACTTTCTTGTCCTACAGGCAGAGTGCCAAGGCATTCAAATCACAGCTTCAGTTTGGTCCAATCAGTTAAATTCACAAAAAGATAAGTTTCCTCCAGTAATCTTTATCCTCAATTTAGGGATTAGTTTACTTTTTAATTGAAAGTCAAGAGTTGAAAGTGGGTACATTTTGCAGCTGTATTGGAGGCAGTGTGACTATGTTCACACTCGCTAATTCTTACGTAACAGTGTTGCCTCCAAGGGGTGACTTAGGTGGCTATATGGTGAACTCTAGGTTCCCACAATCATTACCTCACATTTAATTTTGGAATATTTACAATATATTAGAAATTAATGAAAAAGTTTAGATATAAGTAAAATGCATTGGAAATTGCTGTTTTTATTGTGACGTTCAATATAAGTAGAAGAGTTTCTTAGGAGCTAAGAGGAAGGGGAAAAACAATTTGTGAAAAGGAGCAGAGAGAATCATATTTCAGAGGAAGTTGTTTTTTAAATGTTTAACTGAGATATAATTAGGACCATAAGTTTTAATGATTAATTTAGGAGGAAAATGTAACAAAATAGAGTTCATAAAATGTGGATCAGAGATTGAGAATGTGCTATGAATCCAAATCTTGATTAATATATTTCTGTGCAACTGAGGGGAAAATATAAATCTCACAAAAGCATGAAACAAGTGAGCTTGTTATATAAACTATTTCAGCACATACTTTTGTCCTTCATTTCCAGCTAGGAACTGTCCCTAATTTCATTCTTTCTCCTTTTTTTTGGTAGGGGGGATCGAGCTTGGGTCCTTGCACTTGAGCAGCAGGTGGCAAAACCACCGAGTTAAATCCCAGGCCCCCAGTTTCATTCTTATATGAGACTCTATACCAGTGGGGAGAGTATGGCAGTGGGAACACAGCCACTGATCACATACTGCTTGCAATTTTAGTTGGCAAGAACACATTTCTTGGGAAACAAGTAAGGAAATAAAATTTCCTCTTCAAACTGCCACATAAAAAATATTCTCTCTTCTGCTTCCAACTCATTATTTTACTTTATCTATTCTCTAAGCATACCCTTCCTCCAGAACAGAGCTCCTAAAACCCAGATTACCTGAAAAATGTGTCTACTACTACTATTAATAAAGGCAATGGTCAAAGGAGTGTGTGGAGTTCAACATTTAAGCCAGATATAGCTGTGTTGGAAACATACGTAATGTTACGTATTAGTCATATGACTGTGAGCAATTCACTTTACCTATCTGCTTCATTGAATAAAGGCAATAAAAACAGTAACATGCAGAGTTACTGTAAGTAAAGAAGCACTGTGAACCTGAATGTGTTCCTTTCTGGGGTCTTATTGTACCTGAGTATATTTGGCATCTTCATAAGATAGCATCAGGAGAGGCTGATTTAGCTAAGTTTTAAAACACACACCTATAATCCCACACTCTGGAAAGTTGATGGAGGGAAATTCCAATTTTGAGCCTAATCTGGGCAACCTTGTCTCAAACTAAGAAATAAAAAGTCCTGGTGATGTAATTTAATGCAATGGTCCTGGGTTCAACCCCCTACATTGAAGAAAAAAGAAATCAGAAGAAGGAGAAGAGGAAGATGAAGATGAAGAAGGAAGGAGGAGGAGGAAGGGGCTGATTTTCAGGAGGCTATTTATTTACTTGTTTATTTATTATTTAGTTTGGTTTTGGCAGGTAAATAAATAGGCAGAACACACGGGGGGATTTGGGGACATCACAATATTCAAAACATGAGTATTAAGCTCTGTAAAAATATTTATTTTACCAGGAGCTGACAAGACATAGACTTGCAGGGCATGAGCACATACATCACTTCAATAAAAATAACACTCAGAATTGTGAGTCGGCAGCAGGAGCTCAGCAGTAGAGCCATGTCTGAGACCACATAGTTTAACGGAGAATATCAGATGGAACTTGGACACATCCTTGATCTTTTGTCTTGAGAAAATATATTTTAACTATTAAGCTCAATTCTGGAATAGGTTGTTCATCAGAGATAGCTAAAATAGTCATAAATTAAACAGTGTTTTGATTTAAAGTGATGTTTTAAAATGTTAGGAGACGATTTCTCAGCGCTTGATACTGGTGCTCCCTTTTCTCAAATCTGTTTCTGTGACACATTTTGTCAACAAAGTGACTGTTGAGAGTAAGATTTTTAAGGAGCCATAGTGTAGGTGATATAGCAATGAAAACTTTTGGTGAGTTTGCTATTGCCAAGGAATTTTGATTATACTTTGCACACTCTAATTGATTTTCAATAACCATTAGTTTTGAATTCAAGCACATTTTCCCTCAAAAATACAAACGATGACAGAAGGAAACTTTCTTTATAAAAACATAATACTCTGCATTTTAAAACACAGCTGAAAGTCAGAAGCTCAAAGAATGAATGAAATATTGCCTCAACAGCACAGTTATTATTTTAAAATTAGCAATAAAGCAGGTACTGTCACAGAAATGCCAAGCATATAATGATACAACAAAACATCATGTGTTATTATCACAAATCATTTTTAGAGCAGATACTGCTATATTCACAAATCAAGGTCCTGTACAAACAACAGGGACAAGGTCCAATTAATTAGCTTTATATATGATTAAACAAAACAGCTGTCAAGTATAGTACAGTCTTGATACGGGGTAAAACTTTTAAAATGAATTAGTAGATGGACAAATAACTAAATATTATTGTCAGTTAAAATATCTTATTGCCGAAGTGATTACATTTACTCCAGTCTACTTAGGTAGATGAAAATAATTTGGACTGGAGCACAGTCCCTCTCCTCCGTCAAGGTGGCGGAGTATGACCTGACCACGCACATGGCGCATTTCTTGGACAGGCACCTGGTCTTCCTGCTCCTGGAGTTTCTCTCTGTGAAGGGGATATATAATGAGAAAGAATTATTACAAGGGAAGTTGGACCTTCTTAGTGATACCAACATGGTTGACTTTGCAATGGATGTGTACAAAATGCTTTATTCTGATGACATTCCCCATTCTTTGAGAAAAAAAAGAACCACAGTTGTTGCACAACTGAAACAACTTCAGGCAGAAACAGAACCAGTTGTGAAAATGTTTGAAGATAAAGAAAGGACTAGGCAAATGCAGTCAACCAGAGATGGTTGGATGCTATTTGACTACCTGGCAGATAAGCATGGGTTTAGACAAGAATATTTAAATACACTCTACAGGTATGCAAAATTTCAGTATGAATGTGGGAATTACTCAGGAGCAGCAGGATACCTTTACCTTTTCAGAGTATTGGTTCCAGCAACTGACAGAAATGCTTTAAGCTCCCTCTGGGAAAAACTGGCCTATGAAATCTTAATGCAGAATTGGGGTGCAGCCATGGAAGATCTTACCTGCTTAAAAGAGATCATAGATAATAATTCTGTGAGTTCTCCACTCCAGTCTCTTCAGCAGCGAACGTGGCTCATCTTTGTTTTCTTTAACCACCCCAAAGGTCGAAATAATATTATTGATCTCTTCCTTAAGCAGCCACAGTACCTTAATGCAATTCAGACAATGTGTCCACATATTCTCCGCCATCTGACCACTGCAGTCATAACAAATAAAGACATTCGATAGCGTCAGCAGGTGCTAAGTAAAAGTTATTCAACAGGAGTCTTACACATATAAGGACCCAATTACAGAATTTACTGAATGCTTATATTAACTTTGACTTTGATGGGGCTCAGAAGAAGCTGAGGGAATGTGAATCAGTCCTTGTGAATGAGTTCTTCCTGGTGGCCTGCCTGGGGGACTTCATTGAGAATGCTTGTCTCTTCATATTTGAGACATTTCTGCCATATCCACCAGTGCATCAGCATTAGTATGCTGGCAGATAAAACGAAGATGACTCCAGAAGAAGCAGAAAGGTGGAGTGTGAATTTGATTAGAAATGTGAGGCTGGATCCCAAGATTGATTCTAAATTGGGTCATGTGGTCATGGGTAACAATATAGTCTCACCCTATCAGCAAGTGATTGAGAAAACTAAAAGCCTCTCTTTGAGAAGCCAGATGTTGGCCATGAACATTGAAAAGGAACTTAATCAGAATAGTAGATCAGAAGCTCCCAACTGGGCAACCCAGGATTCTGGCTTCTACCGAGGAACCTTAGAGAAAACACGGAAAAAATATGAAACAATAAAACCATTATATAATGGGTAATATACATTTTAAAAGCAATTAATGTTTAGTGTAAATTTTGGAGAATTTGAATAAAATTGGTTGTGATTCATTTTAACTTGCTGTGACTGTCCAAAAAATAAATAATTGGAATGATACTAGGTTATGGAATGTATAGAAAAAGCGTAGAAATAAAGCAAATCTGAGAAATGCTTACATAGAAAACCGTATGGAAGAGTGTTTCCAAAACTGGAAGCTAATTCAAGAATCCACAGAATCAATTGTTTGAAAACTCATGTGATACCAACCTTATTCACACAGTTTTGCCATCATATCTGAAGTTAACATCAAGAGTGAGCACTATGGTTTGAATATGTTTTGTTCATTGTGATGTTCACATTGAAATTTGCCACTGTGGTGATGTTGGGGATTGACACCTTTAAGAGGGGAGTCAGAGCTATGTACTATAAACTATGATATTTAAATTTAACAGTACACTTAGAAGCAATGAACTAAACTGGTAAAGGCTAAGACTAAACTGACTTTCTTTTATCCAGAAATTATTCATCATTTTTATAATCCTTATCTTTCTAAGTGAAGATAGTATTCAAGCATCTGAACTAAAAACATAAAGTTGGCTTTGCTATTGCTTAAAAAATTGTCTTTTTTTTATTTGCATGGAAATTAACAACTTTGGATTATCAATATTTCTCAGCTTTTAGAGTTACAATTTATATTAAATCCAAAACTCTCAGTTTCACATACTTTAAAATAAAAGTCTATAGCATGTTTGAGTTCAACTATTTGAGTGTAAAAATGATTTATTATTATTCTACTACCACACATAACACATATTTTTCATTACTTATTTACATAAAGAAAACCCAGGATAAAAGTTTTAATAATATCTGTGGAATCACTTGAACAAAATATTTCTGTTTGAATCATATTATTTAAGTTATAGCATGTGTGTAACTATACAAAGAGCCAAAAAATAAAATACTCCTTGAAACATAGTTTTTAACCATAAGAAACAAGATAAATAAAATGTAAATTAAGAATTTTGTGCCATTATACATAATGCATATTTTCTCTTCTCAAAAAAAAAAATAAATAAATAAAATGCAAACCTCACTGGTGTGTGGAAATTGTCTTTCTTTTCATTAAAAATTATTATAATATATTAGAATGCTGAGCCATATGGTATACTTAGTTTCACATTTTTCTTAGAAAAGCAAAGCCTCCTGAGAGCTATTTTTGATTTTTGGACACATGTAGGCATATCAGGTAAATATCTCAAAATATCAATGTGAAATCGAGAAGTAAATCTGTTTTTTATGGAGATAACAAGCAATATCCAGAGTTGATGTGAAATAAGTGCAGGAAATAAGTCATGGGTTTTAACTAGCTGTATGTGGAATTAGAGTTAAGAAGATTTTAGAATTTGCAACATTCTTGATTAAGTTTGGTAGTAAAAGAAGAAAAATGAGAAATTGTAATTCTAAAAGTCCAAAAAAAAGATGGTAAGGAAGGAATAATGTCCCCCAGAGAGGAAGCAGAGA
This sequence comes from Heterocephalus glaber, assembly GCF_053883595.1. Classification (NCBI taxonomy): domain Eukaryota; kingdom Metazoa; phylum Chordata; class Mammalia; order Rodentia; family Bathyergidae; genus Heterocephalus; species Heterocephalus glaber. Next base: position 22,387,923 of record NW_028258138.1, on the reverse strand, counting down.
CAGCTTGTTCAAGGGTAGGAAGATGTACCAAAATAATAAATAAATTAGAAACTCTTATTAGTAAGCTTTGATTTAGAAGGTGAATGGGAAATTGATTTCTATTTTTTCTAGTTATTTAGAAGAAATTAATTCATTTATGAACAATGAAGTGTATATTAAGAAATTGGCAAAAGCTTTATTGATAGCACTGGAAAAAATGAAACAAATTTAAAATGAATAGATTTATCAATAGTATTAATAATTCAATTGAGTAAAATAATCATAAATATTCAATGAATTCTATGCTATTACGTGGCATCATTCAGTGCACTTTCAACTAAGATGAGATATGAATAACAATAGAAGTGATATTAATAATTAATAACAATAGAAGTGATCCAACTTCAAAAATTGCAGATGAGACAAGCCATGACAATCATGACAATTGAGTTGTTGACAAGAGAGTAGCTTATCATAAGAGTGGATCCCCTAAAGAAGACTTTTGTAAACACAGAGGTTGTTGAAATAAATAAGATCACAATGACTTTGAAGGGTACTCTTAAGAATAAAGGAGTCCCTGTATAGGACTCCAAAAGCACAAGAAATAATAGCAAGCATCAATAAAGAGGATTACTTCAAAGTAAAAACTTCTACACAGCCAGGGAAACAATCAAGAGTGTGAAAAGACAATCCACAAAATGAGATAAAGTCTTTTCTAGTTGCTCTTCAGACAAGAAATTAATATTTAGAATATTAAAAGAACTCAGAAAATTGAACAGCACAAAACCAAATAATCCAATCAATAAATTAACAGATGAATAGACACTTGAAAAGAAGTACAAACAGCAAATAAACATATCAAAAAATGTTCAACATCTTTAACCACCAGGAAAATGAAAATCAAAACTACACTGAAATTCCATCTCATCCCAGTTACGATGCTTATTCTCAAGAATACAAGAGAAAAATAAATACTGGTGAGAATATGGCAGAAAGAAATGGTTCTAGACTGTTGGTATAAGTGTAAACTATTAATGCAGCCCATATGCAAGTGAGTGGTTCCCTATTAAAACTAAAAATATAAAAACATTTGATCTCTCTATACCAGTCCTTGATATATTCTCAATATCATTCAGTTAGCATACTATAGTGATGCCCACATCCTCGTGGTTAAGGCATCTCTATTCACAATGGCTAAAGTATAGAAATAGCCTAAGTGCCTGTCAATACAGAATGTGTAAGGAAAATATGATAGATGTATACAATGAAATATCATTTAGCTAGAAAGAAAAATGAAATTATATAATTTTCATGAAAATGGATGGAACTGGAGACCATGATTTTAGTGACATAAGTTAGATTCAGAAAGTCAAACAATGCATGTTTTCTTTCATATGTGGTATTTTAAAAAATAGAGAAAAATCACAGGAAAGTAGAAAGTATTAAGAAGATGAAGGTTATCAATGGGAGGAGGGAGTGAAGGGGAAATGAATGATGTGGTAAATGTAATTAAAGTATATTATATACATGTATGAACATTCCAAATTGAAACCTATTTTTGTATGACTAAAAATCTAGACTTTAAAAATCTAGAAGAAAGAAGAAAAGAAGTAAATTATACTCATAAGTGGGATAAAATTTTAAGGCAAAATGAGTTGGAGGTGGTCTGCATTTGTCTTTCCAGGTCTCATGTTGGACAGTAGTAGACAGAGAAATATTAGCAAAGGGTGTAAATTTTCAGTTGTAACACACAAAAATCTAATGTACAACATGGTCATTATAGTTAATGATATGAATATTACTGTATTATATTGTTTTATTTTATAAAACAAAAAATATGCTTGATATCATCACATCAATTCAACATGGATTATTTTACCAATGAAATAAGAACAAAGAAATGAACATATAAATATTGAATGGCAAAAAATAAAATTTATTTTTCCCAGATAGCAAGACTATATATAAATTCAAAAATAATCTATACAAATTTATTATGGCTTGAATGGATAGTGTCCCAAATGTTGGTGTACTATAAACTTGATCCCCAGTATGAAATTATTGGGCAAATTATTAGGAGATTATTAGTTCTTAAGGCAGAAAAACTGTAAGAGGTGAGGACTAATGATGGAATAGGTTCAAGGGGATTCCATGACTAATTCTGTAGGTAAGATCTTCTTCAGCTAGTACAATGCTGTTCAGACCTTTCAACTACCATGACACAAATAAACCTGTTATTAACAAAGTACCTAGCTTCAGGTATTTTGTAATAACAAAACAAAGTAAAGTAGAATACAGGAAAAATTAATACAGTAATTTAGTCAAATATTGGAGATCATTGTGAATAACAATTTTATTTACATATTATGTTATGTACAAATTATTAATACCAAGATAAAATGAAAATATATGTATGGTTTACAATAATATTAACAATGGAAATTTATATAAAAGTATTTTCAATGATATCAACAATCATAAAATATAAAAATAATTCTAAATTTTATGTAAAATTTTCCTTAAAATATTTTGAAAAATAATTAAAGGTAATTTAAGACAGAGAAATTAACATATTTTTAAGGATTGGTATATTCAGTATTTTTAAATATTATTGCTGTGAAAAAAAATCTCTACATGAAATCAATATATGTCCAAATAAAATCCCAGCAGTGTTTATGCATGGGTATAAAACTTTACACACTATTTTGATTCTAAAATTTATTTCCAAACAAAAAGAATAGTCAAAGAACTCATAGTCTAAAATGACAGAATGTAACATATATGTATACTGAATAAAATTATATGATTAATTCACATGGTCCTATTTACATTCAAGGATTGGAGATAATTTAGCAGAGTAGAATAGTCTAGAAACAGTCCTGCCTTCATGCAGATCCCTAAATTATGGCATAGAAGGTACTAAACCCAATAAATAATTATGAGCCTTAACTCTGTTTCATATCATACTTAAAACTCCCTTCCAGATATAGAATGGAGGTGAGGTTATATGCCTACAAAATAAAAACATAAAAGTTCCTGGCAGATAATTTAGAAGAAAAGTTTCATGACCTTGAGATAGGGTGACATTTTTAACTGAATAAATTATTGTAAGTATGAATACATCATAAAATGCTTAAATTAAGTTATTTATCAATTAATTATTAGCATGAGAACTATAGGATACAGAGAGGTAGAATACATCTTGCACCTATTCACAAACAAAAATCTGGTGTCAGGTTATATATAGGTATTCTTTAAGTAATAAGGAAAAGATACAAAGTTCAATCATAAAAAGGAATCAAAGTCTTTCATCCATATGAAGCCAAAGATACCCTATATTTCCTTTAAAACTTTAGACTAGTTCAAATCTAATTAGTTTCCATAGATAATTTAAAACTTCCAAAAAGATAACACTATGCACCTACTAGAATTATCTGAAAATTTAAAAACCTAATAGCATTGAGGGTTGTTGAGAATGTGAAGCAAGTGCACCTCATATCAGTGGTAGGAGTATAAATTAATACAATCACTTTGGAGACTCCTTTGACATTAGCTAAAAAAAAGAAAAAATCATCCTAGGCCTTACGATGTAACCAGTGGTTATTATTTCTTGGTATGCGTTCAGTAGAAATGTGCAAAAAAATCATGAACATATTAACAGTGAAGGCTACAAGTGGAATGTAGTGGTACAGCACTTGCCCAAAATTAAGAGGCAATGGGCTAGATCCCCTGTACCACAAAACAGAAAACTATTATAAGCAGCATTACTCATAATAATAAAGGAATAGAAATTTCTTAATTACCAATAATTGAGGCAACCCAGATGTTCTTCAGTAGATGAATAGATAAGCAAATTTTCATAATCCATAGAATAAAATGTAATTCGATGATCCAAAGAATTAGCTATGAAGGCAGAAAAAGAGATGGAGGAAAATTGAATGTCTATGGCTAAGTGAAAGAAGTCAAGCTGAAAATTCTACCTACTTATATGTATCCAGTGACAAGTCATTTTAGACAAGTGAAACTACAGAAAAAATAATAATATGAAAGGATAGTAGAGTGTAGAAGGTGGAGGAAAGGGGAACAATAGGTGATGCATGGAGCATTTTTAAAGCAGTAAAAATTTCATTTATTATACAGTCATGGTGGATACATGACATTATTTCTTTAGCAAAATCCACAGAAGTATGTACACAAAGAGCGAATCCCAAAGCAAACTATGTATTTTAGTTAACGTTAGGTAGAAGTATGTATCCAATTGTATCTAGGTCCCCAAATTCACATTGGAAGCCCTAACCCTAAATTTCATTGTATTTGGATAGAGATAACTAAAGGTAAAGGAGGCCATTAAGATGAAGTCTTAAGCTTATAGGACTGTTGGAATTGTAGTAATAATAAAATAGTTTGCTTGCTTTTTTTCTCCATGGGTATACAATGAAGAAAAGAACACATGAACACACAGGGAAAAAGTGCTCAAACAAGACGGAGAGCCTTTATCCGACCCCAACTCAGACACTCTAATCTCAGATGTCCAGACTCTAGAACTGCAAGAAAAACACGTTTCTCTTCCTTATTAAATCACTCATTTAGCAATGGCAGCAAGAGCCCAAAATTTATATATATATATAAAAATATTGGTTCATTGATCATAACAAAGTTAACAGTCTGATGAAAGATATTAATAATAAGGACAACAGTCTGGGGAAGGGAAGTCTGTGAGTATTCTCTACTCTCTACTCATCTGTAAACTTAGCTCTAAGAAGTAAAGCCCATGAAACAAATATAACAGAGGCACAAGAAATTCCATGCCAGCACTATTTTTTCCTCACTCCTTTGCTGCTAGATTCTTTGATGAAAATTTTTTGCAAAGCTAATATTGATCCAAAGGACCCTTGAATTTGAGTCCTTCCACTGATTAGATGAGTGTAACTTCAGGAAATTCATCAAAATCTCCTCAGATTTCCTTCAAGTTTTCAATAAGAGGTGATGAAATTATTTAAATAATTATAGTAGTTCCTCCTTATCCATGGAGGGTATGTTCCAATTTCCTAGTGGGTGTTTAAAACCAAAGATACTACCAAACTTTATGAGCTATGAATATGTATGTATGGTAAAGTCTACATATAAATTTGGCACCATAGGAGACTAGCACAACAACTAATAATAAAAAACAAATATTAAAATATATGGTAATAAAATATTTTTGAATATATGTCTCTTTCTCAAAATAAATTATTATACTATATTCCCCCTTAGGATTATTTGAAATGGTACAATATGTGATTGCCTGAAGTAAGCTGAGTGACACTGACATGGTGACATAAAACTGGGCTATAACATAATGGCTACCTTGATCACAAGCACTGCAACACCATGAAAGTCAATCTGATTGCTGAAATATATACAGTTAACAGGATTAACAGGAAGATAGTTTCTATAATGGGTTAACTGTAAAAAAAGGGCCAGTCAATTTGTCTGAACAAGACAGAGTAGGACTGAGTGAAATTTTATCATGTTACTCATAAGAATCCACAGTTAATCTCATTTTGTATGCCAAAGTTTAGATTTGAAAAGACCATTTAATGAGTTACATATAAGCGGTCTGTGGTGGTATGTTACATGAGTCACATAATTAAAGATTATTAGTTAAAGAACTGAAGAGATGACTTCCATACTTGAATTCTTCTGAGTTGAGTCATGAAGACCCCTAAAATGCCTCAATAGAAATGCATTAATTTTCATTGTGTGCGTATGTGTGTGTGTGTGTGTGTGTGTGTGTATGCTCTGTTAAAAACAAAAATTTCTAATGTGAGGTCTATAATTATGCTTAAAGAAAAATACTTTCAATCATTTTACAAGCTGCAGACATCTTTGAGAGTATTTTAAAGGGCAAGAATTCTTTTGAGAAAAATTCATATACAAAGATTAGTATATAATTTTAAGGGAATTTCAAGGGAATGTATTCTTTGAATTCAAGGAAATATAATTTCAAGGGAATGTAGAACCTGGCTGGCAAATCCAAAAAGCTTACACTGTTTATAAATCTCTGATTTAGAATCGGTGCCAGTGGTTTTTTTTTTTTTTTTTTTTTTTTTTTGTAAAATTCTTTTAGTGGTACATTTTAGGTATATAACACAATTACATTTCTCATTGGGAATTGTACCTTTGCATAACGCATCTTGGTTCTTATTTTTTCCCCATTCCTAGCCCTTCCTTCACCCCCTCCACCTTTCTCTATTTACACAGACTTTATTACCATTTTTTTCCATTTCTCAGCATTTTTCCTTTAACTTCTTTCCTTTCCCCTGCCCCTCCCACTACCCCTACCCCTTTGGACCTTTTCTTCCTATTTTGCATTATCAATTATTCATTCTAATCATTGGTACATTTTAGGTATACAATATAATGACATCCATCATTGGAAATTTGCACCTTTACATAATCTCTCTTGGTTCTTATTTTTCACCCTTGCCCAGCCCTCCCTTCAACCCCTCCAGTCCTCCCAATTTACAAAGATTTTGTTCCTATTTTTCCATTTTCTCATATTAATCCCATTCCCTTCTATCCTTTCCCCTATCCCTCCCACTTCCTTCCCCTTTGCCCTTTTTCTTCCTATTTCACATTACCGATTATACATATTAGTCCTTATTTACACTTTCAAATTCTCACACCAGAGAAACTATTCAGTATTTATACATGTGTGTCCTATTTATTTCACTTAAGAGTATCACTTCAATGCGCAACCACTTACCTATAAATGTCTCTAATTTCTCATTTTTTATGGCTGAGTAGTACTCCATTTCATTAAAAAAAAAAAACCCACATTTTCTTTATCCAGTCTCCAGTTGATGGGCACTTGGGCTGTTTCCAAGTTTTAGTTATCAAAAACTGTGTTGCTATGAACATAGGTGCACATATATCACTGTGGTATGATGCTTTTAATTCTTTGGGGAAGATCCCCAGCAGTGGAATAGCAGGGTCAAATGGGACTTCCAGTCCTAGTTCTTTGAGGTATCTCCATACTGATTTCCACAGTGGTTGCAATAGTTTACACTCCCACCAGCAGTGGAAAAGTGTTCCTCTTTCCCTACAGCCCTGCCAGCATTTGTTATTGGTTGATTTCATGATAGCAGCCATTCTTCCTCAGGTGAGTTGGAATCTCAGCATTGTTTTCATTTGCATCTCTTGAATGACCAGTGATGTTGAACATTTTTTCATGTATTTATTTGCTATTTCTAATTCTTTGTGTGAGAAATGTCTGTTCATTTCAGATGCCCATTTTTGGATTGGGTCTTTAAATTTGGGAGGTCTGATCTTTTTAAATTCTTTATAGATTCAAGATAATTGACCTTTGTCTGAGGAAAAGCAGGTGAAGATTTTTTCCCACATTGTGGGTTGTCTCTTCACACTGCTGGTGGTTTCTCTTGCTGTGCAGAAGCCTTTTAATATGAAGAGATCCCACTTGTTGATTGTTTGTGGTAGTTGACAGGCAACCAAGGTTTTTTTCATAAAATATTTTCCTACACCGATGTTTTCAAGAGTTCTACCTAACCTCTGTTCCAACTGGTTCAGCGTTTCTATTTTAATATTTAGACCTTTAATCCATTTCTATTTTAGTTTAGTGCATGGTGAGAGATATAGGTATAGTTTTAATCTTTGGCAAGTTGAAATCCAATTTTTCCAGCACCATTTATTAAAGAGATTATCTTTCCTCCAGTGAGGGTGTTTGGCTCCTTTATTGAAGATGAGATGGCTAAGTGTGTCTGGTGTTGTTTCTGAATCTTCTAATATGTTCCACGGGTCCTCAGGACTGTTTCTCTGCCAGTACAATGCTGTTTTTATCACAGTAGCTTTGTAGTATCATTTCAGGTTGGGGATTGTGATACCCCCTGCCATGTCTCTGTTACTTAGAATTGCCTTTGCTATTCTGGTTCTCTTCTTGTTCCAAATGAATTTTTGCATTGTTTTCTCAAGGTCTATGAAGTATGCTGGTGGGATCTCAATTGGAATTGCATTAAATCTATATAGCAGTTTTGGAAGTATGACCGTTTTCACTATATTAATCCTTCCTACCCAGGAGCAGGGGATGTCTGTCCATTTTCTGATATCATCTTCAATCTCTCTTTTCAGAGTGCCATAGTTTTCAGAGAAGAGGTCTTTGATTTTTCATTAGGATGATTCCTAGGTAGTTCAGTTTTTTGGATGCTATTGTGAAAGGAATTATTTGCCCTATTTCTCTCTCAGTGAGTCTGTCATTGGTGTAGAGGAAAGCTATTGATTTTTGGGTGTTGACGTTGGAACCAGCTACTTGACTGAATTTGGTTATTAAGTCTAGAAGACTTTTGGTGGAGTCTTGGGGTCTTCTATATAGAGTATCCTGTCATCTGCAAATAATGACAATTTGACTTCTGCATTACCTATCTTCATTCCTTTTATTTCTTTCTCTTGTCTAATTGCTGTGGCTAATGTTTCCAGAACTATATTGAACAAGAGTGGTGATAGTGGACATCCTTGTCTTGTTCCTGAATTTAGTGTGAAGGATTTCAGTTTTTGACCATTTAGTATGATATTGGCTGTTGGTTTTTCATAGATGGCTTCTATCAGTTTGAGGTAGAGACTATCTATTCCAATTTTTTGTAGGGTTTTTATCATAAATGCATGTTGGATTTTTTCAAATGCTTTTTCTGCATCTATGGAGATATTCATATGGTTTTTGTCCTTGGCTCTATTGATATAGTGTATTACATTGATTGATTTGTGTATATTGAACCTCCCTGCATCCTTGGGATGAATCCCACTTGATCAGGGTGTATGATCTTCTTGATGATCTTCTGCATTCTGTTTGCCATTATCTTATTAAGGATTTTTGCATCTATATTCATTAGTGAGATTGGCCTATAGTTCTCCTTTTCAATTGGGTGTTTCTCTGCTTTGGGGATCAAGGTAATGCTTGCTTCCAGGAATGAATTTGGGAGTATTGCTTCCCTTTCAATTTCATTGAAGAGTTTAAAGAGTAGTGGCAGCAGCTCCTCTCTAAATGTCTTGTAGAATGAAGCGGTGAACCCATTAGGGCCAGGGCTTTTCTTAGTTGATAAGTTTTTAATTACATTTTCAATTTCATTGATTGATATTTGGTCATTTAGAATTTTGAGGTCTTCATTCAACTTTGGTGATTCATGTGTATCTAGGAATCTATCCATTTCTTCTGTGTTTTCCATCTTATTGGTGTATAGGTTCTGGAAGTAGGTATCAATGATCGTCTGGATTTCCACTGGGTCTGTTGTAATTTCACCCTTTTCATTCTTTTTGTTTTGTTTTGTTTTGTTTTTTGGTACCAGGGATCAAACTCAGGTCCTTGCACTTGTGCAGCAGGGGGCGAAACCACTGAGCTAAATCCCCAGCCCACCCTTTGCATTCTTAATTGCGTGGATTTGGGCCTTTTCTTTCCTTTTTCTGATAAGGTTAGCTAAGAGTTGGTCAATTTTGTTGATTCTTTTGAAGAACCAATTCTTGGCTTCATTCATTTTTTGTATCATTCTCTTAGTCTCCATTCCATTGATTTCTCTTCTGATCTTTATAATTTCCTCCCTTGTATGGGCTCTGGGGTAGTCCTGCTCTTCTTTTTCTAGAAGCTTGAGGCTCAGCATCAGGTTGTTTAATTGGGCTCATTCTGTTTTCCTAATATGTGTATTCACTGCTATGAATTTCCCTTGTAAGACTGCTTTCAATGTGTCCCATAGATTCTGATATGTTGTATTGTCATTGTCATTTAATTGAAGGAACTGTCTGATTTCTTCTTTAATTTATTCTGTGACCCATTGGTTATTCAGAAGTGTGTTGTTCAATTTCCACGTGTTTATGAAATTTTTTGAGTTTCTTTTGCTATGGATCTCCAATTTCATATCACTATGGTCTAATAATATACAGGGGATAACTTCAGTTCCTTTGCATTTACTTAAACATGTTCTATGTTTGAGTATGTGGTCTATTTTGGAGAACAGCACATGTGCAGCTGAGAAGAATGTGCATTCTGATTTTGTGGGGTGGAAGACTCTGTAAACATCTGTTATGTTCATTTGTTCAAGAGTTCAATTGAGTTCTAGTATTTCATTAATTATTTTTAGTCTAGTTGATCTATCTATTTGTGATAGTGGGGTGTTGAGGTCCCCCACTACAATTGTATTAGTGCATATATGACTTTTCTTGTCCGTTAGTATTTGTTTTATATAGTTGGGTGCACTAGAGTTTGGTGCATAGATATTTATGATTGTCATCACTTCCTCTTGGATTGTTCCCTTTACAAGGATGTAGTGTCCTTCTTCATCTCTCTTAATCAGTATTGGTTTGAAATTTAATTGATCTGCAAAGTGGATAGCTACTCCTGCTTTTTTTTGGGTTCCCGTCGCATGGAGTATTGTTTTCCACCCTTTAACTTTCAGTCTATGAGTTTCCTTTTGAATTAAGTGTGTTTCTTGTATGCAGCATATTGTTGGATTTTGCTTCTTGACCCATTCTGCCTGTCTCTTTCTTTTGATTGGTGAATTGAGACCATTAACATTGACGGTCATAACTGAAATGTATTGACTTGTCATTGCCATGACTTTTTCTTTTTGTTGGGTTCTCCCCCTTTACATTTAATTTCTTGTCATGCCAGATGGTTCATTCTGCTTTGCTTCCTGGGGTTGTGATCCTCAATGTCTGTTCCTAGGATATTGTGTAAAGCTCTTTGGAGTGCTGGTTTGGTATTCACAAAGTTCCTAAGGTGCTCTTTGTCACGAAAGTATTTTATTTCTCCATCCATTTTGAAAGATAGTTTTGCAGGGTACATCAATTTGGGTTGGAGGCTATTTTCTTTTAGGGCTTGAAATATGTCACTCCAAGCTCTTCTTCTTGCCTTGATGGTTTGTGTTGAGAAGTCTGCTGTGATTCTGATGGGCTTTCCTTTGTTTGTGATTTGTTTCTTTTCTCTAACTGCTTGTAGAACTTTGTTCTTCTGTTGAGTTTCTGGAATCTTAACAATTATATGCCTATGTGTAGATTTTTTTGATCAAGGCTATTTGGAGTCCTATATGCCTCACTTATGTGTATGTCAAGTTCTTTTCTCCTGCTTGGGTAGTTTTCTGCCATTACTTCTGCGAAGAGTTTTTTATGTCATCTGCATTCTCTCCTGTTTCTTCATTGACTCCAATCAGTCTTATGTTATTCTTCTTTGCATCATCTCACAGCTGCTGGATTGATTTCTCATGTTCCCTTATAATTTTGAAGCAATTTTTCTTTTCCTGGTCATTAATTGCAATCTTATCTTCTATATCTGAAATTCTGTCCTCACATTGGCTCATTCTTCTGTGTAGACTTTCAATGGAGTTTTTCATCCCCTGGAAATCTATTTGCATCTATTTTATGGATTCCATTTGTTTCCTATGTTGGGATTCCATCATGTTCCTCAGCTCCTCTCTAGATTTATTAATCATGTCTTGCACTAGGAGCACAATCTCTCCTGTTATCTGAGAAATTATTTCTGATTTCATTTTTTCTAGATCCCCTTTTGTTGCCAGTTCAGTGGATCCAGGTGGTTGAGTATCAGAGTGTTCCTTCTTGTTTCCCTTTGGGGTTGGTGTAGGTGATCTGGAAGTCTGGTTTTGAGACTTACTTACATGTTTTCTCATTTTAACGGGGGGGGGGGCAGGGGGTTGCTGTTGGGGCCTGTGAGGATCACCTCCTCTGAGCTGGGAGAGGTGGGACAGGGGCCAGGAGAGGTGATAGGGGTGGTGGCCCAGAAGCCCCTTCCTCTGGGCTGGGAGTGGCAGGACAGGAGACAGCCAAAAAGCCCTTTCCTCTGGGCTGGGGGCAGCGGGAGGGATGGTGGCCTGGAAGCCCCTTCCTCTGGACCAGGAGCAGTAGCACAGTGGCTCAGAAGCCCCTACCTCTGAGCCAGAAGTGGCAGGACCCAGTACCATGGTCTGGTGGTCTGCTGTCCTCTGTGTCTTTGCAGTGTGGAACTAGGTGGCTGTACAGAGGAGCACGAGTGTGGGGGGGTGTCCAGTGGATTGCTGCCGGGGCATGGGCTGATTCGGTGTTTTCCATGCAACTCGTGACCTCGGTAGGGCATCTGGAGACCTGCCTGTATGTAGAAGGCTATGTGCCAGTGGTTCTGATGGCACACACCTATAATCCTAGCTCCTCAGGAGGCTGAGGCAGGAGGATTCCAAGTTTAAGCCCAGCCTGGGCAACCTAGGGAGACCTTATCTCAGAATGAATGCCAGTAACTCTTAACTGTCTTAGGAGGTTTGCACAGAGCACCAGTTACTGTTTAATAGAGGGAGAAAAAGTGTGTTTTAAGTGGGAAAGATTTGTTCTCCAGGTGACCTGAGGCAACTTCTGGAGACATTTTTGATTGTCAGAACTAACTGGATGGTGCAGGTATCAGGTAGAAGAGATGAAGGTTGTTGTTTATCATCTTGTGATGCGTAACACAGGACTATCTGACCAATTATATCAATAGTAGAAAGTGTGAGAACCCCAATTAGAAATGAATGGATGATATGGTAGAGATACAGGTGAGTAGCAATTATTTTTTGAAAGACAATGCTACAACTTTTATGGACTATGATAAGAGTACAGAAGAGAAGTGCATACTCCAGTCCTGGTCAGAAATTTTGGAGATCTTTCTCTTTAGAGAGAGTGTTTAGGAAACTTGTGCCACTTGACATGTACCACTAATTTTCACTACATCCAAATTTCTACCTGTTTTCTCAACCTGTCAAGGATCCACTTAATCTTGTTTAAGCCAAATGTCCAAGTGAAGAATAGTTACTAAAGTTTTAAAAAGTTTCTCTATACACTAAGTCTGGAAATTCCATTAACCCAGCTATTCCCATTCCAGGAAACTTTCTGAAAGATTTAAAGTCATATCACAGTGCTACATGCAAATCCTTGTTGATAGTAAAAAAATTTATAGTAGCTAAATTTTGGAAGTGGCCTATATATCCATCAAAAGATGAGAAGATAAAGAAAATGTATTCACACACAATGCAGTGCTGCTCTGTCTTAAAGATAAGCTTGAAACATTTGTTGGAAAGTGGATACAATTTTAGACCACAATATTAAGTGAAATAAATCAGCCACACAACCTTAAACATAGCATGGTTTCTCTTATATGAGAAATCCAAATTGTAAATAAAGACCAAAGTAAAAGACAGATAACAGGAAAAATAGAGATAGATCATTTGCAAAAGGGAAGGGGACCAAGAGATAAAGAAAGGGGATAAGGAGGGGTGGGAAAGGGAATGAAAGAATTAAGATGTGTAACATATATGTATCAACTCCATGAGGGATGTAACCATCATGTACTGTGAATATATACTAATAAAAAAATTCATTTGCTGCAATTCATGAGAAACTTTATTCAGTTCTAGACACTTGTGTTCAAAGTACATTAGGAACCCTATAATTCGCTACTTCTAGGAAACCTCATGTAAGTCATTGTAATTTTCATGTCTCAGTTTCTGTGTTCCCATGGCCTAGATTATAATCCCTAGTACATTAGCAAAGGCAGCCTGGAAAAATGATTATGTGCATGGACTCAGGAGTAAAAATGCTATGGAAAATTCCAGGACTGTCACCCATTAGCTGTTTGGCTTCCAGAATAGTAGTCACCCTTTCTGTGTCTTAACAGGCTCTTCAGAAGTACAAAATTTGAAATTTATGAATTGTTAATTCTTGAAATTTTTTCATTTACTGTATCATTTTTCAGATCACAATTGACTTTGGATAACTGAACCTACAGAATGCAAAATTGTAGATTAGGAATACTGTACTTACCCTGCTTCATAAGCTAACTGTATTTTGGCTTATTGTATATTTATTTGATCAACAATATTTTTAGTGTGAGAGCTGACAAGCTAGTATAATAAAAATATATAGTAAATCTGTACTTTCAAAGGAGGGCAACAGCAGTGCTTTTTAAACTTTATTTTGAAGTGTGTTTTTACATATGTGTGTGAGAGAATAAGAAAAGAGATTAAATTGTAGTGATGAAGGAGCATTTAGTCATATATTAATCGGTGTTCTCATAGCTGCAACACAAAGCCCAACACACATAACATAAAAGAGGAGAGGTTTAATTTACTCCTACTTTCCATTCATGATAGGAAGACAAACATTGTGGCAGAAGTATGTGGAGGAACACAGCCTCTTAGCTCATGGGAACTTGGAATCAGAGTGGAAGAAGAATGCCAAGGTGGAAGTGGTAAAGTACTCTACCAATCCCTGGGTTAGGTTGTAAAACCAATTTAGTTGAAACTTTATCTGAATGATCACAAATAATACATGATTTTGAAAAACTTTAAAATAGGAAATATGAATTACAAAAATTGTAATTAGTCTAAAGAAATAAAAGCATAGTATTTATTTCTAGAAAACAACTTTGATGATGTGAAATTTTGTTTCTCCTTACATTTCACTATTGATTTAATGATATTATTTACTTTAAAATCAATTACTTGTGATAAAAATAATAATTGAAGTTCATGATAAAAAGATCCAGTAATAATTTTAGACATTTAAATGTTGGCAGTTTGCATCAAGGTCAAAAAGTATTTTGCTTTTATATCCAAAATATAATTAAATATAAATCTCTTTTTTTTGTGTCCACTCACATGACTGTTTCACTTTATCTATCTTCTGGATTAAACCTCCTAAAATATTAAAGAAAAGACTCACCCTAGTTGTAAAAGTATTTTCACACCAAATTACAAATTACAAAGGATTCTCACTAGAAATAGCCTCTTTTTACAGTTGAGAATGTTATAGATCCCTCTGTTTAGAAGTCCACAAAAGTAACTTGAAGACCACATATTTTAACTGAAAACATTATTAGCACATATTTTAATTACCATTGTGCCATTGGGTACACGTGGTAGTATTCTGGATTCAATCATTGTATGACTCACTATTCAAACTGTTGCTAAGCTTTTGAAAAGAGATGTGCTTTCTCTTAGTTAACTTAAAATATGCTTTATTTAGATTTGGATGATTGAAAATTAATAAGAAACTGTCCAGAGCAGCATTTATAAAAGAGCAGGTTTGACATACTTGCTGTATATCTAGCAAAACGTTCAGGTTTGGACAATTTAAGATGAAGCTGAGGAACCTGGGCCGAATGGGATTTACAGCCCTTGTTCTTTGAGATTTCTACATATTGATTTCCACAGTGGTTGCAGCAGTCTACACACCCACCAGCAGTGGAGCAGTGTTTCTCTTTCCCCACAGCCCTGCCAGCATTTGTTATTGGTCAGTTTCATGATAGCAGTCATTTTTCTGGGGTGAGGTGAAATCTCAACATTACTTTCACTGGTATCTCTTGAATGACCAATGATGTTGAACATTTTTTCATGTTTATTTGCTATTTCTACTTCTTTGTCTGAGAAATGTCTGTTCATTTCAGATGCCCATTTTTGGATTGGGTCTTTAAATTTGAGTGGTCTGATTTTTTTAAGTTCTTTATAGACTCCAGATAGTAGACCTTTGTCTGAGGGACAGCTGGGGAAAATTTTTTCCCAAATTGTGGGTTGTCTCTTCACACACTTGGTGGTTTCTCTTGCTGTGCAGAAACTTTTTTTTTACAGAAGCTTTTTAATAAGAAGAGATCCCATTATTGATTGTTTCTGCTAGTTCATAGACAACAAGTTTTTTTCATAAAAACTTTTCCTACACCAATGTCTTCAAGAGTTCTACCTAACCTCTATTCCAGCCTGGTTCAGCATTTCTGTTTTAATATTTAGATCTGTGATCCATTTCAATTTTAGTTTAGTGCATGGTAAGAGATATAAGTCTAGTTTTAATCTTTGGCAAGTTGAAACCCAATTTTTCCAGCACCATTTATTAAAGAGGCAATCATTCCTCCAGTGAGGGTGTCTTTGAAACAGATGAGATGGCTGAGTGTGCTGGAGTTGTTTCTGCATCTTCTAATCTGTTCCACTGGTCCTCAGGTCTGTTTCTTTGCCAGTACCATGCTGTTTTTATCACAGTAGCATTGTAATATAGTTTCAAGTTGGGGATTGTGCTGCTCCCTGCCATGTCTCTGTTACCTAGAATTGCTTTTGCTATTCTGGGTCTCTTCTTGTTCCAAATGAATTTTTGCATTGTTTTCTCAAGGTCCATGAAGTATGCTGCTGGGATTTCAATTGGGATTGCATTGAATCTATATAGCAGTTTTGGAAGTATGGCCATTTTCAATATGTTGATTCTACCTACCCAGGAGAAGGGGGTGTCTTTGCATTTTCTGATATCATAATCAATCTCTCTTTTCAGAGTGCTATAGTTTTCAGACAAGAGGTCTTTGATTTCTTTCGTTAGGAGGATTCCTAGGTATTTCAGTTTTTTCAATGCTATTGTGAAAGGAAATGTTTGCCCTATTTCTCTCTCAGTGAGTCTGTCACTCATGTAGAGGAAAGCTATAGATGTTTGTGTGTTAACCTTGTAACCAGCTACTTGCCTGAATTTGGTTATTAAGTCTAGAAGACTTTGGTGGAGTTCTTGGGGTCTTCTATATAGAGTACCATGTCATCTGCAAATAATGACAATTAAATTTCTTCATTTCCTATCTTTATTCCTTTTATTTCTTTTTCTTGTCTAATTGCTGTGGCTAATGTTTCCAAGACTATATTGAACAGGAGTGGCGATAGTGGACATCCTTGTCTTGTTCCTGCTTTTAGCATGAAGGATTTCAGTTTTTGACCATTTAGTATATTGACTGTTGGTTTTTCATAGATGGATTTTATCAGTTTGAGATAGAGACCATCTATTCCAATTTTTTTGTAGCATTTGTTATCATAAATGCATTCTTGATTTTGTGGAATGCTTTTTCTGCATCTATAGAGATGATCATATGGTTTTTGTCCTTGGCTCTATGGATAGACTGTATTACATTTATTGGTTTGAGTATGTTCAGCCATCCCTGCATCCCTGGTATAAATTCCACTTGATCAGGGTGTATGATCTTCTAGATCATCTGCATTCTATTTGCCAGTATCTTGTTAAGGATTTTTGCTTGTATGTAAATCAGTGAGATTTGTTCTGCTTTTCAGTTGGGTCTTTCTCTGCTTTGGGGCTCAAGGTGATGCTTGCTTCCAGAAATAAATTCGGGAATATTGCTTCCCTTTCAATTTCAGTGAAGACTTTAAACAGTAGTGGTAGTAGTTCCTCTCTAAAAGTCTTGTAGAATTCAGCAGTGAAGCCATCAGGACATGGGCTTTTCTTTGTTGGTAAGTTCTTAACTACATTTTCAATTTCATTGATTGGTGTTGGGTTGTTTAGAATTTTTTGGTCTTCTTCATTCAACTTGGGTAATTCATATGTATCTAGGAATCTGTCCATTTCTTCTGTGTTTTCCATCTTATTGGAAGTAGGTATTGATGATCCTCTGGATTTCTGCTGGGTATGTTATAATTTCACTGTTTTCATTCCTAATTGCATGGATTTGAGCCTTTCCTTTTTCTGATAAGGTTGGCTAAGGGTTTATCAATTTTGTTTATTCTTTTGAAGAACCAACTCCTGGCTTCATTGATTGTTTGTATCATTCTCTTAGTCTTCATTCCATTGATATTTGCTCTGATCTTTATAATTTTCTCCTTTGCATGAGCTTTAGCTTTGTTCTGCCCTTCTTTTTCTAGAAGCTTGAGGTTCAGTCTCAGGTTGTTTAATTGGGCTCGGTCTGTTTTCCTAATATGAGTATTCACTGCTATGAATTTCCCTTGTAAGACTGCTTTCAATGTGTCCCATAGATTCTGATATGTTGTATTGTCATTGTCATTTAATTGAAGGAACTGTCTGATTTCTACTTTAATTTCTTCTGTGACCTATTGATTATTCAGAAGTGTGTTGTTCAATATCCATGTGTTTACGAAATTCTTTCAGTTTCTTTTGCTATTGATCTTCAATTTCATATCACTATGCTCTGATAATATACAGAGGATAACTTCAATTCCTTTGCACTTACTTAAACATGTATGAGCAAGTATGTGGTCTATTTTGGAGAATGACCTGTGTGCAGCTAAAAAGAATGTGTATTCTGATTTTGTGGGGTGGAACACTCTGTAAACATATGTTAAGTTCATTTATTCAAGAGTTTGATTGAGTTCTAGTATTTCATTGTTTATTTTTTGTCTAGTTGATCTATCTATTTGTGATAGTGGGGTATTGCGGTCCCCCACTACTATTGTATTAGTGCTTATTTGATTTTTCATGTCCATTACTATTTGTTTTATATAGTTGGGTGCAATACTGTTTGGTGCATATATGTTTATGATTATCATCTCTTCTTTTTGGATTGTTCCCTTTAGAAGAATGTAGTGTCCTTCTTTGTCTCTCTTAATCAATTGGTTTGAAACCCACTTGATCTGCAAAGAGGATAGCTACTCCTGCTTTTTTCTCTGTTTTCTGTCACAAGAAGTAGTTTTCCACCCTTTCACTTTCAGTCTATGAGTTTCATTTTGAATTAAGTGTGTTTCTTTTATGCAGCATATTGTTGGATCTTGCTTCTTGACCCATTCTTCCAGTCTATTTCTTTTGATTGGTGAATTGAGGCCATTAACTTTGATGGTTATAACTGATATTTATTGACTTACCATTGTCAAGACTTTTTCTTTTTGTTGGATTCTCCCCCTTTGCATTCAATTTTTTGTTGTTCCTCGTGGATTCATTCTGCTGAGCTTCCTGTGGTTGTGATCCTCATTGTCTTTTCCTAGGATATTGTCTAAAATATTTTTGGATTGCTGGTTTCATATTCATGAAGTTCCTATAGTGCTGTTTGTCATGAAAGTATCTTATTTCTCCACCAATTTTGAAAGAGTTTTGCAGGGTACATCAATCTGGGTTGGAGGCTCTTTTCCTTTAGGGCTTGAAATACATTGCTCTAAGCTCTTCTTGTCTTGAGGGTTTGCATTGAGAAGTCTGCTGGAATTCTGATGGGCTTTCCTTTGTACTTGATTTGTTTCTTTCCTCTCACTGCTTGTAGAATTTTATTCTTCTGTTAGGTTTCTGGAATCCTAACTATTGTATGCCTATGTGTAGATTTTTTTGATGAAGGCTAGTTGGAGTCCTATATGCCTCACTTATCTCTATGTCAAGTTCTTTTCCCCTCCTTGGGAAGTTTTCTGCTATCACTTCTGTGAACAGTTTTTTTATGTCACCTGCACTCTCCCCTGTTTCTTCATTGACTCTGATCAGTCTTATGTTATTCTTCTTTGCATTGTCTAGCACCTGCTGGATTGATTTCTCATAGTCCCTTACTATTTTAAAGAAATGTTTCTCTTCCTGGTCACTAATTGCCATCTTATCTCCTATATCTGAAATTCGGTCCTCACATTGGTTCATTCTGCTGTGTAAACTTTCAATGGAGCTTTTCATCTCCTTCATTTCTATTTGCATCTGTTTTATGGATTCCATGTGTTTTCCAATTTGGGATTCCATCGTGTTCCTCAGCTCTTCAATTTTTTAAATTGAGTCCTCTTTAGATTTATTAATCATGTCTTACACTATGGGAACAATCTCGGCTGTTATCTGATAAATTATTTCTGATTTCATTTTTTGCCAGATCCTCCCAGCTCAGAGAGTCCAAGTGGTTGAGTATCAGATTGTTTCATATCCTTTCTCTTTGGGCTTGCTTTGGGTGATCTGGATGTCTGGTTTTGATATTTGTTTATGTATCTTCTCATTTCAATTGTCGGGAGGGGGGGGCATTGCTGCTGCTGCTGCCTGGGTGGCTCACCTCCTCATTGCTGGTTGCAGTGGTATGGCAGCCTGGAAGGCTCACCTTGTCCTTGGTGCTGGGGGTGGCTCTGCTCATAGGTGAACAATTAGATGGTGACCAATCAACTCAGATTGAGTCTAGGTGGTTGTAGGATGACTCACTTTTCTGAGGAAACTGGGGACTCCTAATTCCAGCTGCCCCCTGGTCAAAGAGGAAAGTGCTAAGCAAAGCTTCTATGTGTTTGCAATCACTGAGGAACTATAGTACCAAAGCCTTGGCCACTGCCTGAGGCATCCTACGCTGTCTAACCCAGAGATCCAGGATCTCTGCCAGCATCACCCAAGCAGGCAGACGGAGTGGCCAGCCGGTGAAGTAAGGCTCATGACTAATTTTTTCAACAAATAATAACAACAGCAGCCACAGCAAATACACTAATCCAAAATTTAAGAAGTCCAGAATGTAACCTTTGGGGAAGATTTTTATTCAAATATGACAAAATTCTTTGAACTCTAATATTAAAAAATAATAATAAGAGCAAATATTTCAGATTTTTTAGCTCTGAGTGTTTAGGTACTATGTATAATACAGATTTTCATCAATTCAATCTGTACATTATCACAATAAAATATTACTCATTTTGTTTCCATTTTAAAGGTAGGAGAATGGAGGAATTAAGTAATCTATTCAAAGTTGAACATCTTGTAATGGGTGGGCCCATAATTTGAACCAATGGCAGATATATCTATGTATATGTTATTCTCTTTACCTGTGAAGTTGGCAGAACATTGTTCTTCAGCAAATGATAAGTTGCTTTAAAGCTTCTCAACTAATTTTTACTGAACAGTGACCAGAAGCATGACTATATTTTAGGAATTTTAACAAACTATCAATATCCCATTCTAAGCTTAAAGAGAAATGTTGAAATAAGTATCAGCATCTCATATTCCTCAAATACCCTTCTTCAATCCAACAAAAATTTAAAGATTATTGACTACATCATTTGGAGCCCTAATAATATGAAAATTTCTAATACTATGCTGTCTTAAAAGATCTATGCCATAAAGGCTATTTTTTTATATGTGTTAGCAAAAGCACACATCCTGAGAGAGTATAGAAAAGTCCATGTTAATGTATATATTCACTATTTAACATGTTTTTAAGAATTATTGAAGTCCCATACTTACAAATGAGTTCCATTCAGGAAAAATTGTTCATAAATAAGATTCGTTAATAAGCCAACAAAGTGAGTCTTATATGAGTCTTATACATCTGTGAAAGTGTGAACCTTGAGTGTTCATAAGTCCTAACTTACTGAACTTTGTTCCAAGCATAGTGTGATATATAGAATAATTGAATAATCAATGTTTTCAGCAAAATAGGGGGCTTATACTGTAGAATCTTAAATCCAGTTAATGTAATGTAATAGTAAATAGAATGAAATAAACAACATGAGCAGAAAAAAATATGAATGAGCACTGTTAAATAAAAAGCCATGTGATCCAAGAAAGAAACATTGTTGGGAAAAATATCCTGGCTAACAAATACGGCTGGCATTTGGAGATAAGAAGAAAAGAGACAGGAAAAATCCCAAGAAGCAATCATTTTGGGAAATGCACAAACAATAACAGGTTGATGAAGACAGGAGGGATCTTGGCCATTTTAGGAATTAGTAGCTGGACAAATTTGCTGTTGTGTAGCATGATCAGAAAATAATGATGTCTGCATTAGCCAACTTTCTCATTGCTAGACACAATACCTGAGACCCACCATTTAGAGGAGGATAGATATACTTTGGCTTAGGTTTATTCCATAGTCTTCTGGCTCCATGACAGAAAAAGAATGGCAGAAGGGGATGGAGGAGAAAAGCTGCTCAGTGCATAGAAACCAGGGAGGAGACAGAGAAGGATGGTTCTGGGGACACAAATATACTTTTTCAGGTAACAGCATCAGTGACACAGCTTGAGTCAGTCTCCACCTCCTAAAAGAACATTCTGCTGTGAACTCATCAGTGGTTAATCCACAGATGAATATAATGCCTCCATGAGCCAGTTATCCTCCAAAACATGACCTCAGAGTGCATGACAGTTTGTGGGAATATTTTAGCTATGAACTATAACACTCTACCCCCAGTTCCCAAAAGGCTTATATCCACCTTGTTTCACAACATATATTTAGTACATCTCTGAGACTCTCCAAGTTCTTAACAGTTCCAGAACTGTTGAAAACTCCAAGTTCAAAATACCACTGAGGTCTCATAAAAATGAATAAAAACTTAAATACTTCCTATACACAATGTCATGGGGAGGGAAGGGGAAACAGAAGGAAATGAAACCAAAGCAAGACCAAAACCCAGTGAGGCACCATTAAATCTTGAAACTTTATGTCCAGTACTTAGACTGTGGTGAGATTTGAGCTCAAAAAGGCTTGGGCAGCCACCCCTACGGTTTTGCTGGTTGCAGCCTCTTTGTTCTCTCTTAGGTCGACTCCTCTTGCTGCCTCTGTTTTTCCTCTGCAAATGATTCATGTACCTAGTATCTCCAACTTCCTGGGGTTCCGACTATCACCAGCTCCCTCCTGTGCTATGATCTGAGTCTTTGTTTGGAGGCAATAAAGTTTGAAGCCAACAAAACATTATGCAGAAAGCAGTGAGGAATGACCAAATATATATTTAATAGAAAAAAATAAAAGGAAAAAACTCCCTGCTTTTGTGCAGGATTTCTGCGAGATTGACATTGTAGAAGTTTAAATCCATTGGCTATTTATACAGTTTTTGGTACCAGTGAATGTGGCAGAATGCATTGAAGTTCTCAGTTGCTGGTAGGCCTTTGATGTCCAGAAAGCCAGCTACTTCATTTGCTTTTCACTTCCTCCAGGGCTTCTCTCAATTGTGTAGGGATCTGTTCTTTGTCCCGCACATTACATTAGGGCCTGATAGTTTATTTAAGTTAACTATTTGGAGCCTTTTTTTGTCACTTCACTTAAGCCCTAATTTTTAGTTTACTTCAGGTTAACTATTGGAGACCTGCACTCTATCTAACTTTCTTTTATCTCCTAGCTCCACTACTGCTTTTTTGTCTTCACACTAGAAGCTTCACACATTGCCTTCTCAGGGGCACATTGCCTGGCCTCCTGAGCCTTCTGAAATCTGATAGAAATGTCCATGACACCATTACTCTTGCATTTTGCATATCAAGAAACAGTACCACATGGGTGATGCTAAGTTCTGCTAACAGCTTGACCAGTACATTGGCCACCTTGGACCATGGCTGTGAATAAGCAGGGAACTTTTAGTTCTTTTCAAAGCAAAGTCTCTATCACCACACACACGTGCACACACACACACATACAGACACTATTTTTATTTCACTAAAGAATCTTAATAAAAAGCCCTGAAGGATAACCTGAAATCTGAGTAGCTAAAACGTGCATGTGAATTTTTTCCTTAGAAAGAAAAGAGATGCCCCAAGGCTTTCATACAGAATCTGAGAATCTCATTGGCCAAAGCTTATGGCAAATGAGACTGACTTCTTGGGCTTTGGCCTTTAACAGTATCTGCATTCTCTGGCATTAATCACTTATTAACAATTTTATTATTTTCTGTTATCTCTAAATGTTCACTGCATTCTTATTAAAAACCTAATTTTTTTGTCACTCAAGGCAATAATGGAAATGTATATGTCCAAATTGACAGTTTTCTAAGAAAAAAAAGTGGCCTAAGGGATGTTGGTCTTGAATATCAAGATATATCTTATATCCTAGTCTAACAGACAGTGTTGAAAGAACTTTCTGAACCATAAACCTAAAGAACAAAAAAAAGATATATGTACTGGATTTCTGAAAGATGTAACTATTACCCGGGGACTCTGAAAGTACCAGCAGATGAAGAAATTTCACAAATATTTCTCCTAATAGTTAACATTTGCCATTATGAAGAAATAAAAGAATCTGTTTTCTGATCTTACATGTAAGGAGATGGGCAGTTGCCACTTCATCCTAACAATAAATAAAAAGGTGAACAAACAAAATCATAATCACAATTTATCTTAAATAGATATGAGAAACCGTGTCAGAGGGAAAGCTGCTAGCCCCCATCTCAAACTGGAGAGCCAGCATACAAGATATAAAGAATCACACCTTCCTTGAAAAGATATTCAAAAGGAAATCTCCCAGGGAAACCAGTACTGGGATGGAAAAACTAAAATGTAATGGAGTAACTGTTGGAAGCTCAGTACAGATAAATCTTAGAGACAGAAATTCCAATCCTATCTACTTGTAGAGGGGATGCTCATATTTTTGTTGTTTATGGCCTCAAGTGTTTGACAGGGCTCTCATAATGAATATTGAAGAAAACTGCCATCTGTCTTATGGTGAAAGAGGAAACTAACCATTTGAAATACACTTGAGCATTCTATTTTTCTTGCCAAGTGTTGCCCTCGAGAGAAGATACTTTACCAGAGAATTGGAAGCCTCTAAGGACAAAGAAGCACATGATTATTTTAGACATATCTTTGTGGACGTCTATCACTGCTCATCAGAAAGACTGAGGGAAATGTGAGAAAAGAGAAATACTCTTTAGACTGGGAAAGGCACACATCCCCACCATGATATTCAGACATCCTTCATACAGAGCAAAAATGTAATTCACTGGAAAAGGTACAGCAGTGCCCTCCAGACATAGTTAAAGACTCATTTCTCTTGATAGAAAGATAGGAGAAAAATATGTCTATCACTAGGAGAAAGATAGAAAATAGTCTGGAAGTCAAAATTCTAAACTATTAAACCTAACCCTGTTAGGGAAAGAGAAGAAAATTCTCTGCCACAAAAGATATAGCATAGATAAAAAGCAAAGTTTGGATCATGCAGAAAGAATAGGAATGAATGCTGAGAGAGATCGATCAACTCCCAGGTGAATAAGACTTACCTGAGACTGAGCCTGGAAAAATAAAATAGAGAAAGCTTCATATTCCCCACTCAGGCAAGCAAGCACTGTATAATAAGCAAAAGTAAGTTATCACTATGTGAGTGGAAAAAAAAATGAATGTAAATTCCCTCTGAAGAAAAACAAACTACAAGGAAAGCATAGAGAAGGGTATTAGATGGAGGGAAGTATAAACACTATAAAATTTTTTATCTGAATACATCATCCTAAGCACAGGGTATGACTGGAGGACTTTGATGGTACTATGATGATAATTTCATAAAAACTGAAGCAACACAAATGACAACAATAATTTAAAATTTTAATTTGAGAATAAAATTTGCCCCAATCACCCCAACATATGCATGAATGTACAGTCATATATGTATACATTTATGCGCATGCACACACACACACACACACACACACACACGACCTAACAGAATGAAACCAATATCAATATTTTCAGGAATAAGTCTAGTGCAGGGAATATCCATTAAAAATCACAAGACAAAAAAAAAAGAAAAAACAACTTAAAACACATTTGTAAAAGGCAGAGCAATAAATAGACTCCGAATTGAGCAATATGGCAGGATTTTTAGTAAGGTATTTAAACAGCTATGTCTATTGGTGGACATAAAGGTTGCTTCCAAGATTTAGCTATTATGAATTGTGCTGTAACAAACAATGTTATGCATGTATCAGTGTACTATACTTTTGAGAAAAGAAACCTAGAAATGGAATAGTTGGTGTTATGGCTGTGTCTAGATGTCCCCCTAAAGCCTCATGCAAATGAAGTGGGTCTTTTTCAGAGGTGGCCTGATCTAGAGTGTGTGACCCTGGAACTGATTCATAAATGACTCATCGTACTAAAGGTGCTAGGATTAAGGGTGTGAGTGCTACCTGCTCTAAGTAGCCTGGATTAAATAAAAGGGGCAGAAAGACCCTGTTACAGTCTCTTGTGGCTTTGCTACCTTCTGCCTGCCATTAAACTGTTGCCCCTCTGCTATATGCTACTCTGCCTTTGAGCGAGCCAACTACAGACTGAAACATCTACAAAGAACTGTGAGCTAAATAATCCTTTTCCCCTTTAACTTTGAATGTCTGGTATTTTGTCTCAGCAATGAGAAATGTAACTAAGACAGCTGGGTCGAGGAGAATTTCTAATTTTACTTTTTAAAAAAAAATTTCCATAGTGATTTCCACAATGGTTATGCTAGTTTACATTTCTACCAACAATGTAGAAGGGCTTCTTTTTCGACATAGCCACACCAGCATTTGTTGAATGGATAAAGAAAATGTGGTATCTACACATAATGGAATGCTACTTGTGCAGAATGAAGGATAAATTTGAGATTTTTAGGCAAATAGATACACCTTGAAAACATAATGTTTAGTGAAATAAATCAGACTCACCATCTTAAATACCTTATGGTTTGTCTCCTTTGAGTAATCTGAAGTACAAATAAGAGTAAAATAAAGGCTTGATAAAAGAAAACAAGGTTCCTCCCCGGTGACCATCTGGCACTGCTCTGTGGACCTAATAGCTCTGCAAGTGTGCAATAAAAAATGGCCTCCAATAAAACTACATTGCAAAAAAATGGGAAAGAAACAAAATGGAACAAGTAAAAAAGTTGAGGAAGCAGAGCCTGAAGAATTTGTAGTAGAAAAGTTACTGTACCATCATCTAATGAATGGGAAGGTGGAGTATTTTCTGAGTGGAAGAGATCTACAGATGCTGACAATATATGGGAACCTGAAGAAAATTTAATTGTCCAGAATTAACCAAAGCATTCCTTAATTCTCAAAAAGCTTGTAAAAAAAAAAAAAGATAGTACAAAAAGAAAATATTTATCTGACTGTGAATCTGATGATAGCTAATCAAAGAAGAAAAGAGATGTGGCTGACAAACCTAGAGGATTTGCTAGAGGTCTTGATCCTGAATGAATAATTGGTGCCACAGACAGTAGTGGAGAATTGATGTTTCTCATGAAATGGAAAGATTCAGATGAGGCTGACTTGGTGCTGGCAAAAGAGGCAAATATGAAATATCCTCAAATTGTAATTGCCCTTTATGAAGAGAGAGTAACTTGGCATTCTTGCCCAGAAGATGAAGCTCGATAACTTATATCATTTATATATATATATATATATATATATATATATATATATATATATATATATATATATATATATATAAAATGGGTCTTGGTGTTTGTTTCACTAGTGTGAAAAAAACAGCATTCTAATGAAAATCGAGTTTAATATGTTGGGTTTTTTTTAAGTATTTGGGGAAGTTGTTGGGTTTTGTTTCACATCAATAGCACTGGATACTTTGAACAAACAAAAAACTTTCTGTAGTTGCTTCCTTTATCAGAAAACAGCATTTGATAGCCTGATATACTTCCTCTGCTTTTCTAAATATTGGGAAAATTATCCACAGTCAAACTCAAAAACAGAACTCAGTTTTAGCTCACATGCTTAAGGACCATTCTGAGTTTTTTGTTTGTGTGTGTATAAATAAAATACTTATGTGAATTGTTTTTGTTTTGTTTTTAAACATTCTCCAAAACAAAAGCTATGGGTGATAAGCTTATGTTTGAGATGCTATCATTCTGAGCAACCTAAGAAGTAAATCACAGTTAAATTGAAAGTTTTCCTGATGCCATAACTTTTCAAGTTAAATAGATGATTCTGTGGTTAATTGGATGGTTTAAAGTGAGTATTTTCAAAGCAGCTATATCAGAATCCACATTTGTGTGTTTTGTTACAAAAATACAGCAGTTTGCTTGCAAAATTCCTGGAAAAAAAAATTGTATCACTACAAACAACTTCCCCACCCAAATAAGGTAAGTAGTCAACCTATTTTGTTTGAATTAGCTAAGGAAGACTTGTTAAGGGAACATTAAAGGTTACTCAAGACTCATTCTCTTACAACAAGTTGAAATCTGTACTCAAAGTCAGGATTCACGGATGTCTAAGACTTGGCTCATGGAAACCTATTGAGTGGCTAAAGGTGGTCACAATTTAGGACCTGCTAGAATAAATGAGTGAACAAACATAATCTAAATCATTGACCTGCATGTTTTTCTTGACACCAACTTGTTCCTTACCTGTAGGCTCAATCTTCAGTATTTGGGTTACTGTTTCAACAGAAGCCAGAAAAATAACTTTGTAGTAGTCAGAATGTTATCCTACTGTATATTGTTTACTTTATTGTAAATAATGGTGAGCAGTGGTCAATAAATAGTTTTATATTAAAAAAGAAAAAGAAAACAGGGATAAAGATCTTTTGCAAATAAAAAGGGGATTAAAAGTATGAAAGTGAGGAATAGGAGAGGAAGGAAAGGTGATTTAAAAAGATTTAAGACATGTACCAACTATCCTCAATGAATGTAATCATTGTTTGTAGGAATAATGATATGAAAATGGGGAAAGAGGATCTGGAGATGGAAAGAGCAAGGTGAGTTAGGAAGAAAAAGGAATTTAAAAAGTTCAAGATGCTTTCAGTGTGGGAAATTGTAGAATTTAGCTATCTAGTTGTAAGAATTGATCACAAGAAGTTTGTTAACTGAGAAAATTAAGAAGTCATTTCTGTTAATTTCCACAAGTCGGTTTGTTAAAAGAATTCCAGGAAACTTTTAGAGATATTGTAAAAGTTTCATGGGAGAAAAACAGGTTTTCCTAGTTTTCTTAGTAACCATTGTCCGGGGTCAGAGGACCATGACTCAATGACTCTATGGGTGGTGAGAGAGATACGACTCACTATGTACATCTGTGATGTTTGCGGTGGGCTGGTGGGCTTGATTTCTGCTGAAGTCATCCTGCTTTCTTGATACCATCTGATAAGAAGAGGGCTGCAGTGTGCTCTTAGATGTATGGGTTTGGTGAGGAAACGAGGGACTTGTAAATTTGCCTGTAGCTTTTATGAGTCACTTAAAGTCACTCATTAACTCCAGAGGTTAAAACCAAAAAGGCAATAGCCAGGATAACTAAGCTGCTTTCCTACATGTATAAAAGCCTTACTTCTTTCCTTTGTGATTGTCCAACAGTGTTAGAGGAATAAACTGCTGTTCATCCCCCAGGCTGCCTCCTTTTCTTTCTTTAAAGGTCGGTACTCTCTGGGGTCTCAGGTCTCCCTTTAGAGAGACTACCCACACTTTCAGTATATTTACTCACTCCCTAAGATGATTGTAAATGTCCTGTACTCCAAACCTGTATGACTAAAATAAACAATAAAAGTACAAATAAATAATAAAAAAGCTACGCAAAATATATTAAAACACTTAGTGGAAAAAATAGACAACATTTTTCAATAAGACAACATTTTTCAAGAAGGGAAATTTGTAAGAACAAGTTAAATGGAAATGGTAGAATCAACATCGTAATACCAGCAGTGAATAATTTATTTGACCATTTTAAAAGTAAACTTGAAGATACGTCAATTAAAATGATCCAAACTGAATCAAAAAGACACAAATATTTGGAAAAATATAAAAAATACAAGAGGAAACATCCCAAAACCTAACACCCTCTAGATAAAACCCAAGAGTAAAAAAGATATTAATTAATATGATAATTGGACTGAAAATAAGTAAAGATACAAATATTCTGTATTATTAAAAAGGAAAAACAACAGAAGAATAAAATACATATAGGACTAACAGAAAACATAATGCAGCAGAGCAGACTAAAATACTAGTACTATTATACCTGCAAAAACTGTAAATGCAAATGGTTTAACATTCCAATTAAAATCAAAACTAGCCAGATTGGACAAGAAATGCAAAACCATGATATACCCTGCTTATAAGAAATTCACTTTAGAATAAAGGAAGTAATGCTAGCTAAAATATAGAAATAAAAAGTTCAAAATTCAACCCCTCTATACAAGTAAGGACAACACTAACAAAAACTATAAGAATACATTTTCTTTTTACATCTGAATATTAAAAAAAGGTTTGCGCTAAGTGGGAGAATGCTTATTCACAACAAACAAATATTTTTTAGTAAACTCAGAAAGCTATGAAATGCTTCAACTTACCTTATTTTCACTTCCTTTTAGTTCTCAGTAGTGGAGAACTCAGAACAGAGCTAATGGGCAAATAACTGTAATTACTATAGTCTTTACTTAACCAGTTCTTCCTTGGAAGACTAGGTCAAAAGTCAGGGTAATATTTCACCTTATTCAAAACTTAATCAGTGCTCAATCTACTTCTAAAGCTATTTTTCAAAAATGTTTTAGTTTGTAACGAATGAATTGATAGATAACAATTTTGATAAATAAGGGATTAACTAAAAAGTTTGAGAAAATTGATAGCCCATGAAATGTTCATATGGGTTTTAAGGCACTCCAACTTATTCCAGGGATGCTAGAAGTTTTTATGTTTGTCCAGAGGAGTTTATTCATCAAGAATTATCTGAACAGGCCCTAACTGATCAGCGCAGGGCTGTACAGAGAGAAACAAACCGCAAGACAATGCTGTTAATTTACCCGACTGCATGGTAAAGCCTGACCGTCACACACTGACAACTGCTTAGTAAAGACCAGAAGATTTTTTTGATTAAAGATTGCTCAAAAACATCTGTCCAATCATTGGTTGATCATAAAACTAATGGAAGAGACTTTGCTGCCCTCACACAATGAAGAATACAGGCTTTAAAAAAATTAGCCCATCAAACAAACAAAAACTATATTAAGCAGCAGCAACAATAAAAACAAACAGGAGGAGTGTGTCTATTTTCCAAAATTGTCACAATATAATACTTATAATTACAGTTTTCAATGAAAAATTAAGAAATATAGAAAGTAGGTCCAGGGGAAGGAAGTCATCTACAGAAACTATTTGAGGAAGACAAAATATTGTAATTTCTAAACTTATACTTTAAAGTAGATATATAAATACACCCAAAAAGTTACAAAAAGTTCTGTCTAAAGAAATAAATGGAAATTATGCAAATGTTTCACCAAATCAAGAGTATCAATAAAAGTAAAGAAAATATAAAAAAGAAACAAATAAGAAATTTGAAATTGTAAAATATAATGACTGATGTTTCCTTTTCTAGTCTCCATTTGGAAAATTAAAAAAAAAATCAACAGCAGATTTGATCAAGTAAAGGAATCAATTTGGAGATAGGGCTAATTAAATTATACACCTTGAGAGTGAAAATATACTGAAAATGAGCAGTACCTGAAAGATTTTAATGGGATATTATTAAACATATCAATATACAAATAATTGGAATTCTGAGGAAAAAAAAGGAGAAAGGAAGAAAAAGTTTTGAAAAAAATTTCCAGAACGCAAATTTGCTAAAACGTTTTAACATCGCCTACACATTTAGCAAACTAATATCAGCAACACAGAAATGTACAATTGTTTCAATGTATAAAAATCAAGTAATATAGTGCACCACATTAATAAAATAAAGGCAAAATGATAATTTCAAATAATAATTTCAAAAATCTAATATATATTTATAACAAAAAATATTCAATATTCTTAGATGGAACTTGTTCACTTTGATAAAGGACATCAAAAACTCCACAACTGAATGTACAGTTTATGGAAAAATACTGAGAGCTTTTGAGTTAAGAATAGAAATAAGACAAAGAAATTTCTTCTTGCCATTTCACTCTAGTATTATCTCAGAGCTTCCAGCCATGGTAAGAAGACAAGCAAAGGAAACAAATGTTAAACAGATAGGAATGGAAGAAGCAAAACTATCTTCATTGGCAGATAATATAAACCTAAACAATATAAGCACAGACACACACACACACACACACACACACACACACACACACACACAAGCACATCCTAAACACAGTTATTAGAAATAAATGATTTAAGTAAAGCTGAAAGATTCAAGATCAATATACAAAATCAGTTTCATTCCTATACACTAGCAGTGAACAATGTAAAAACATAATTAAGAAAATAACTCCAACCTGGGCATAATGGTACACACATTTGATTCCAGAACTCTGGGAGGCTACATAAGGCAGGTGTATCATAAGTTGGAGCCCAGCCTTGGCAATTAGCAACTTAGCAAGATTCTGTCAATTATAATAATAATATTAATATTAATAAAAGGGCTGGGTTCTGGAAACATTAGCCAAGGCAATTAGACAAGAGAAAGAAATAAAAGGAATAAAGATAGGTAATGAAGAAGTCAAATTGTCATTATTTGAAGCTGAAAAGATACTGTATATAGAAGACCCCAAGAACTCCACCAAAAGTCTTCTAGACTTAATAACCAAATTCAGTCAAGTAGCTGGTTACAAGGTCAACACACAAAAATCAATAGCTTTCCTCTACATGAGTGATAGACTCACTGAGAGAGAAATAGGGCAAATAATTGCTTTCACAATATAATCCAAAAAACGGAAATACCTAGGAATCATTATAATGAAAAAATCAAAGACCTCTTCTCTGAAAATTATGGCACTCTGAAAAGAGAGATTGAAGATGATATCAGAAAATGGACAGACATCCCCTGCTCCTGGGTAGGAAGGATTAATATAGTGAAAATGGCCATACTTCCAAAACTGCTATATAGATTTAATGCAATTCCAATTGAGATCCCAGCAGCATACTTCATAGACCTTGAGAAAACAATCCAAAAATTCATTTGGAACACGAAGAGACCCAGAATAGCAAAAGCAATTCTAGGTAACAGAGACATGGCAGGGGATATCACAATCCCCAACCTGCAACTATACTACAAAGCTACTATGAAAAAAAAGCATGGTACTGGTGAAGAAACAGACTTGAGGACCAGGGGAACAGATTAGAAAGTGCAGAAACAATGCCAGACACACTCAGCCATCTGATCTTTGATAAAGGAGCCAAACACCCTCACTGGAGGAAAGATAACCTCTTTATAAATGGTGCTGGAAAAATTGGGCTTCAACTTGCCAAAGATTAAAACTAGACCTGTATCTCTCTCCATTCACTAAACTAAAATCAAAATGGATTAAAGATCTAAATATTAAAATAGAAACTCTGAACCAGTTGGAACAGAGGTTAGGTAGAACCCTTGAAGACATCGGTGTAGGAAAAGATTTTATGAACAAAACCTCAGTTGCCCATGAACTAGCACAAACAATCAACAAGTGGGATCTCTTCTTATTAAAAGGCTTCTGCACAGCAAGAGAAACCACCAGCAGTGTGAAGAGACAACCCACAATGTGGGAAAAGATCTTCACCTGCTCTTCCTCAAACAAAGGCCTACTATCTCAAATCTACAAAGATCTTAAAAAGATCAGACCTCCCAAATTTAAAGACCCAATCCAAAACTGGGCATCTGAAATGAACAGACATTTCTCAGACAAAGTAGAAATAGCAAATAAATACGAGAAAAAATGTTCAACATCCCTGGTCATTCAAGAGATGCAAATGAAAACAATGCTGAGATTCCAACTCACCCCAGAAAGAATGGCTGCTATCATGAACTCAACCAATAACAAATGTTGGTGGGGCTGTGGGGAAAGAGGATCTCTGCTCCACTGCTGGTGGGAGTGTAGACTGGTGCAACCACTGTGGAAATCAGTATGGAGATACCTCAAAGAACTAGGACTGGAAGTCCCATTTGACCCTGCTATTCCATTGCTGGGGATCTTCCCCAAAGAATTAAAAGATTCATACCACAGTGATATATGTGCGCCTATGTTCATAGCAGCATAGTTCGTAATAGCTAAAACTTGGAAACAGCCCAAATGCCCATCAACTGGAGACTGGATAAAGAAAATGTGTTTTTTTTTTATAAAATGGAGTACCACTCAACCATAAAAAATGAGAAATTAGAGACATTTATAGCTAAGTGGTTGCACATGGAAGTGATACTCTTAAGTGAAATAAATAGGACACACATGTATAAATACTGAATAGTTTCTCTGGTGTGAGTATTTGAAAGTGTAAATAAGGACTAATATGTATAATAGGTAATGTGAAATAGGAAGAAAAGGGGCAAAGGGGAAGGAAGTGGGAGGGATAGGGGAAAGGATAGAAGGGAATGGGATTAATATGAGAAAATGGAAAAATAGGAACAAAATCTTTGTAAATAAGGGGAATGGAGGGGTTGAAGGGAGGGCTGGGCAAGGGTGAAAAATAAGAACCAAGAGAGATTATGTAAAGGTGCAAATTTCC
Source organism: Heterocephalus glaber (assembly GCF_053883595.1). NCBI lineage: Eukaryota > Metazoa > Chordata > Mammalia > Rodentia > Bathyergidae > Heterocephalus > Heterocephalus glaber. Next base: position 22,354,127 of record NW_028258138.1, on the reverse strand, counting down.
AATGATGAATGTCATTATATTGTATACCTAAAATGTACCAATGATTAGAATGAATAATTGATAATGCAAAATAGGAAGAAAAGGTCCAAAGGGGTAGGGGTAGTGGGAGGGGCAGGGGAAAGGAAAGAAGTTAAAGGAAAAATGCTGAAAAATGGACAAAATGGAAATAAAGTCTTTGTAAATAGGGAAGGGTGGAGGGTGTGAAGGGAGGGCTAAGAATGGGGAAAAAATAAGAACCAAGATGCATTATATAAAGGTTCAGTTCCCAAAGAGAAATGTAATTGTGTTGTATACCTACAATGTACCAATAAAAGAATTTAATAAATAAATAAAGAAAGAAAAAAAGAAAAAATAAAAATAAAAGGGCTGAGAATGTCACTCAGTAGGAAGACTCTGAATTAAATCCCAGTACCTCAAAAAAATTTAGAGTGCCACTAAAATATTTAATAATAAATGTAATAAAAATAACATGATACTGAGATCTTAAAATATTTTTAAAAAATAAAAGATCTAAATATATTAAAAGATACCTCATGTTCATGTACTAAAACAACAAATATCTTCAAGGCCCCAATGCTTGCAAACGTGACCTAGTGATTCCATATAGTACCTGAAGTCTCCTGTTGTCTATTCAGTTATTTATTTGTTTTACAAATATGGAGAAAGGAATCCTCAAATGAATGTTGAAATATTATGGGCTGTGAATAGAGAAAATAACATTGTAAAGGAAAAAATTTTTCTAATTTCAAAACTTACTAAAACGATGTGGCTATCAGGAGAGTATAATACTAGCATATGATAGATCTCTAGAGTAATAAAGGAGAATTGAGAGTCTGGAAAAAATTTCGTATCCCTATGGTCAACTGATTTACAAAAGCAAATCGAAGACCTCTCCTGAGAAAGAAATAACCTTCATAAGAAATGCTGCTGTATTATTTAAACATTCACATCCAAAACCAAAAAATCTCCCCAAACAAAAACCAAGAGATGTAAAAAGAAAAAAACCCCCTCAGTTCACATGCTGTACCATAGTAAAATTTAACTCAGAATGGATGCCATAGATATAAAAGTTAAAAATGTAAACATTTAAAGAAAAGCACATAGTAACAAAAGCAATAACAACAAAATATTTATTGCTCTGTTTTATGTAACAATTTTTATTTCTAACAAAATTCTTGAATGAAAACATTTTACTATTTGACCTCATCAAAATTAAAAATTTTCTCTTTTACTGAACAAGAAAAAGTGACAAACTTAGTATCCAGAATAGGTAGTGAATTTTGAAAACAAAACAGCAAAAATGTTTTCAATTTTTAAAAATGATGAAGAATTTGAGCAGATATTTTAGTAGATAAATTATCCTAATGAAAATAAAACATATAAATAAATATACAATATAATCAGTGAGGTGTACATTAAAATCAGAATAGGATACATTATGTAACTATCAGAGGTAATAGGAAAAAACTTGACAAGGCCAAGTAACGATAAGAATTCAGAGCAAATAGATTACTCATACCTAACTGCTAAGAAGCATAAATGGTACAGCCAATTTGGAAAACTGAGGGTTTCTTCTAAGGTCAAAAGTCAGTATGAATCCATTCCTAGGCATTTACTTAACTAAGTCTAAAAATATACCTACACAAAACCCAAATATCTTCATAGTAGTAATATTCACAGTCACTGAACTCTGGAAAGGGATTGAAAGTCTGCTAAATTTTGAATGAACAAAAAAATGCTATCTGTCTATAAAATAGAATCTTAAATGCCATGTCAATGACTCTATGGCAAGATACTGAGCAAAAGAAGCAACTATCAAAATCTTACCCAGTGTGATTTTATTTACCTAATATTGTGCATAAGATAGAATTCTAGAAACAAGAAAAAGGTGGCTCAAAGCTTGGTTTGAGAGGAGGGAACTGACTACAAAGAGACACACAGAGATTTTTTTAAATGACTGATATTCCTTATATTGCAGCTGTAGTAGTGGTGACATAACTATATATATTTAAATGTTTGTCAAAGTTGATAGGATTGTAGGTCTAAAGAGAGTAAATGTTATTGAATGTAAATTAAGCTTCTGTTAAATTTGGCCTAAAATTATTTCTTTGTGAAGTAAATTATAACTTAATGTTTAAAATAAAACAGCATCTTGACTTGAAATTATGTTCTTTTTAAATCTCCACATTTGTCCTTATCAGAAACTGACAAATATACCCTCTTTAAAAAAATTTGATACTGCCAGAAATGTAGCTCAGTGGTGCCACGACTGCCTGGCAAACACAAGGTCCTGAGTTCAATTCCCAGTACCAAAAAAATAAAAATAAAAATCAGTTATTGCTAACACTCTGAAACAACAAACTTGAGAAATATTCCCCTGCCACAGCTACTTTCTCTTCTACCTTGACATCAGTTTCTTCCTGTAACAACTTCCTTTTTCTTAAATTTCACCCTTAGGTTCAATATCCAGAAGCACTGTATCCAGAGGTGAGTTGTCCGGTAGGATAAAATACCAAATGTTCCTTCCTCAAATATTTGATTTTCCAGCAGTGTAGTTTCTCTAGGCTTCAGGGGCATTTTCATAGGTGTAAGATTGTTATTCATACTGACACCTAGACCTGTAATTGTTCCGGGTACCTCTGCTCTGTTCTTCAATTCAATGGTTGCAGTTTCAGGGCTCAATTTTATCAAAAATTTCATGACATTCATCCAAGCTGTGTTATCACCTCTTTTATCCAATTCTGCACAGAACCCACTCACTGACTCAGCACATAAATGCTCATGAGAGCATATCTTTTTAATTGTAACCAGTCCTGGTCAATCACTGCAGCTGAACATTTAGCCAACTGCAGGCTGAAAATTGCTCAGATATGTCCAAATTAAGCAAACATGTTGCTGTAACCAATCAGAGCATTTCTCTTCTACTTCCATTTTCTGTTTGTTGATATTGCCTGCCTAAATTTGCTAGGTGAAGCTCTCATAACTTTTACTAATTTAAGGTGCTAGCTGATTCATGAAATGATTTTGTTTCATGAATCATTTCTTTGCTCAAATAAATTCTACTAAATTTAATTTGCCTGAATTTTTTTTAACACTTCAAGAAAATTGACCAACATGTCACACAAAGAAATTATTAGCATCGACCATTTTTGGGGGGACAGGTGAACAGTGTCTGTGTAAAATATGTCTGATTGTTAATAGTTACATGTCAACTGGACAAGTAAGAATGGCTTAACAGATTAGTAAAGCTCTGGGTGTGTCTGTGGATGCCTGACACATAGGTGTAAACTGAAGAGAGAAGAAACACTCTGGATTGTGTGCCACCAACCAATAGACTTGTCACCTAGAAAGAATAAAAAGGAAAAGAAGAAGGAAATCTTCCATTTTCTTTTTCTTTGGAGCTCCAGTCTTTGCATTACATTTGAACATTTGTCTTGAATTCCTCAAACTTGCATAGAGTTCTGCTTTCTGACGTAAACTTTCAGTGGACTCCACAATGAGCCCCAAAGCTTCAACCTTTGACTGGATCCTTTGATTCTCCAGCACAGTCAGCCATTTTGCAGTTTCCTCCCTCTTATCCCACAGACAGCGATTATATATTTTTTTTCTGGACTTCTAGTGAACTGTGATTAATACAGATTTGGGGATCAATGAAATGGGGTCTCTGCTGTGTTGGTACCTGACCATGTAGATCAGAAGCCTTTGAAACTGATTCACAGGAGGAATTTGGAAAGATCTGGAGATGCACCTGGTGAAGCAGACCTAGAATGTTGGAACCTAAGCTTGACTGGAGATTCTAGTCAGAGCTCAGAACAGAATGCTAACAGAAATGGAGACTGTAAAACCAGTCTGTCTCCGGAGGTTTCAGTTGGGAAGAAAGAATCCATTTGCAGTTGGACTGGAGACTATTTTTATTATGCTCTGGTAGAAAATTTGACTATAGTTTGCTCATGTTCTGAGACTTTCATGAAATTGACATCAAGGGTAGTGGATGAATTAATCTGGTAGAGGAAGTTTCAAGGCAGCCTAACATTCAAGCTGCAGCATGGATTGTGATTGCTGAAGTTGTGGGTATTGAGTATTTTTTTCCATTAATAAGGAAAGTGATGAACCCAACATATTTGCTCAGATCTATGTATTTCTAAAATTTATCTCCAGGTCAGTTAGTTTTTTCTGAGCTTCTCATGTATATATCAAGATACCTGTTGTTTTCTTTAGAGAGTGCATATAATTGAAACTCATCATATTGAAAAAGAAATCATTATTTAGGTCACCTCTTCCTCAAATTTGCTTCCCACCCTTTGTTTTTTTTTTCTTTTATTTAGCCATCATCACTTTATAGTCAAAAGTTTAGGTACAAGCTTCCACATTTGCAAAGACATATAGAAAACAATTTATAAGTTTACATAATGCCTATAAACAAAGTCATAACTGCATAAGACAAAGTAAAGATAATAATGGTAATGATTTGCTAACATATATTACTGAATATAATGAATACATGAATTTTTTTTCCTTCAAACTACACCACCTTACACACTCTACAAGATACAGAGATTCACATGTATTTACTTAGGTTCCTTTATTATTCAGATTTGTTTTTTGGCTGGTCATATCAAACAAATATCTTCCTTACTGCATAAATATGTGCACAAAGTAAACATTTATAGATATTTACAATTTGAAGGCTTTTGGTGGGAGTTACCTTGTTGAGAGACTTTTATAAAATGCACTACTGATTTTTTTTCTCAGTTGTCACCTATAATAAATTCAGTTGTTCAAATGAGACTTTTGGATACTATGTTCTTTTCTCCTTTCACTCTTTCATTACATGTAATCCAACTCAGTCTGTATCTGACAGAATACCTCAAAATATTTGAGAATGAATGAAGAAAGAAAGAAAGAAAGGAAGGAAGGAAGGAAGGAAGGAAGGAAAGGGAGGAAGAATTATGCTTCTGGGAATAGAGTGAATTTTAAATGGTACTAAAGGCACTCTGTGCCTCCCGTTAAGCATCATAAAACATTAAAGCAACTTCTAGAAGCAAAATTGCAAGTAAGAGCAGAATTTTGGGAGTAGGGTAAGTTACTCTGCTCCTGAAATGCACAAGTTAAATATTTTAGAGCAAAGAAATTAAAATGATTGAGGCAAAAGTGTCATAAACTCTTCCATGTTTGCCTCCTTAAATTTTATGCCCTACATACTGAATCTTATTTATATTTTTATATGAGTCACTACTTATGAATTCATAACTGTTTGTACCCCTCAAAGGCACTCCATTTCTCTATATTTTATGCCTGGCTTTGCTAAATCAATTAAGTTCAATTTAATTTAACTAAATAAGTCACAAAACTAAACCCAGAAGGCCACATTAACAAAGACAGACTGCTGCATTCACTTCCAAAGAATATTTAGTAGTATACATATTTCCTCAAACTGAAAGCCTATTTGATTTATTATTTAAGTCTGTAAATAGAATAAAATTGATTAGCCTTAAAATAATAGCCACCGTTATCTGAATAGAAAATGTAGTAAACTGAAAATAGTGGTATTCGTGACAGCTGTCCTAGCCATTCAACAATAAAATTTAAGTAGGAGTAGTAATGGAATGTGATGTCTTTTCTGCCCCTACCCTCTACCTTGTCCCTGTTTCTGTAGATTCAGTTCACACTTAGAAACTGAACTGAAACTACATGTGACTTTTTTTTACAAACCAATAAACAGATAATTGATGATGGGCAATATTATCATAACAAAGCTCTGTCTTTTGAACAATATTGTTCTGGCACTTGAGGATATTTTAGTGCTTCTTTTGCTTCACAAACACACCAAGTTCCCTAGGAGAACTGGCCAATAAACCTGGCAGAACAGGGAAGGTCAAAGCACAAAACAACTAATAGGATCTCAAGGGAAGTGTGGTGCAGTTGGTGGTTATTACCACTTAGGCCTAGACCAGGAGGTGGCTGAAAGTATATAAATTCTATCACATTCACCAGGTATAATATATAAACTTACCAGGCTCTCTGTGCTCCATCTTGATGTTTCTCCTCTTTCAGATTAATGCTACATCATTTTTTCCTCAGATAACATTTTAAAAATCATATATGTAAAAAGTTTTCAAGTTCTTTCAGGGTGGGAAAATACAATTTGTTTTATTGAGAGTTTAAATTATTAAGTATCATAAATCCTGGATGATGCAGGGACTAACTTAAATCATAATAGATTTTATGTTCATATTTTCCATGGACATCATGGAACTATTTCTATCAATTAGATTTTCATGGATTAATTAATTTAACCACCTTCTTTGGATAGGTATTTTCCTTTTTCTCCCTCAAAAATAAGATACTAAGAAAGTTCACTAAGGAAACAAAAAGCTGCCAATTATACAAATATCATGCCTTCTTATCACTCAGATATTTTTAAAAATATTAAACACAGATTAAATTTTGTTGACAGATCAAAATCATACATACATAAAATTGAAATACAATTAAAATTATTTTCAGGTATTCTTCAATTATACCAACATTCATAATCCACTTCTGAGTCACTTTTCCAACCAGATTCATCTCAAGAATTGAAAATATTTTCTTTTGCTAATATTGAGAGTCTGGGATATGACATTTCCTTAAAAATTTATGAAGTAAACAACAGCTAGTAATGATATGTTTCTAATATCATTTCACTAGCACCCTCCTGTGAGATTCTTTCTCAGGAAGTCTAATTCACAAACTCACCAATGCCAGCCCATGTAAATCTTTAAAATAGAAATTAGATACAGTGATCTTGTTTAAATAATCTTCCATACTTTTGCTGTTCATTCCACAAATTTTGAAGCTTAATAGTCACTTTTCCAAAAGGGATAGGTGTTAACAACTAATAATGCCATTATTATCCTTCAAATAACATTAATTTTAGGGCAACACCAATTATGACATGCCTTCTGATACAGTATATTAAGCTGGATATAGACATGTATCATGCATCAAAACTCGGACTGCTTGAGACTAAGGTCCTTTGGTTTTCCTCATTCACAAGATGACTTTCTCACCCTTGCAACATAAAATGAAGACTAAAAGGAAGGCACCATCCTTCCACTGGAGAATGAGCTGCCCTGTTGTGTCTATGCACACTCGGCCTCTGACAAGCCGCTCTGTAGGGGACCAAGGAAGTCTGGACATTCTCTCATTATGCTGACCTTCTCTAGCAAATAGGAGTCCATTAAATTTAAATAAGTCTTTGTCTGGGAAATTTTAGAGACTCAGAGGAAGCCTGTTTTCCACAAAACAATGCTTTGGAAACTCTATATTCTGAGCCATAACTTAAAAAATGATATTATATATCCAGTACAGTGAGTGATTCAGAAGCAGTTTGCACTAAATGTATATATCATATCTTATAACTAGTATACATTTGCTAGAATAAATATTAAGATAGCAAAACTCATTCTAAACTGCAGATTCCCTTATTTCCCTAGTTTCTCTGTAATAATGGTTTAATTAACTGAAAATAATTACCTTTATTTAATCAGGCTTCATAGTTGTTTTTGAAAATTCCTTCTTTAAATTGTAGTGCAGGCTATTACTTTTCTTTGAGACACTTAAGTGCAGAATGAGAAACATTTAAAACAAATGTTATTTATAAAGTATTTATGCCATTATTTCTGCCTAAAGAAGATGCTTCCTATAACTTAAAAACTTCACATTTCAATTTTGGTTTTTGTATTTTTTTGGTAGCGGGGATCAAACTCTGGAGGCAGGCAGGGGAACCACTGAGCTAAATCCCCAACCCACATTTCACTTTTTATCATTATTACTATATAATAACTTGATTGTATAAATGTATTCATTTTACTGCCTGGGTGTTTTCTATTATGACTATTATATTTTCTATACTATATCCTAATTCCTGAAACAGAATACTACCCAAAATACCAAAAACTAGAATTGAATGTGCAGTTTTATAGTACATTAATGATGCTGTATTTTTGTGCTCTCAAATTCTCCATGAAGTTTTCATGAATAGTTCATGTTTACTATGAAATTAATCTTCATATGCGTTTAAAATCATTTAATAGTAAAAAAGGAAAATATAATGGTGGTCACATCTTAATTGTGGGATAAATTATTTTTTCTGTGTTTTATTAGTCTGTAGCTCCGAATGAATTTGAATACTTACTATTCAAGAACATAAAAATGATCCTTATAACTGTTGATGGTCTCTCTAGAGGGAGACCTGGAACCCCAGAAAGCACCGACTTTTAAAGAAAGAAAAGGAGACAGCCTGGGGGATGAACAGCAGTTTAATTCCTCTGGCACTATTCAACAATCACAAAGGAAAAAAGCAAGGCTTTTATACATGTGGGAAAGCAGCTTAGTTATTCTGGCTATTGTCTTTCTGATTTTAACCTCTGATGATAACCAGTGACTTTAAGTGACTCATAAAAGCTACAGGGGAATTCACAAGTCCCCTGTTTCCATTCACCAATCCCATACATCAAAGAGCACACCGCAGCCTTCTTCTTATCAGATAGTATCAAGAGAGCAGGATGACTTTAGCCAAAATCAAGCCCACTGGCCCACCATAAACATCACAGATGTGCATAGTGAGTTGTATCTCTCTTACCACCTGTAGAGTCATTAGGTCGTGGTCCTCTGATCCCAGAAAATGGTAAATAAGAAAACTAGGAAATCCTATTTTTCTCCTGTGAGACTTTTACAAGGTCTCAAAGTTTTCTGGCATTCTTTTAACAAACAGACTTGTGGAATTTCCCAGAAATGACTTAATTCTCTTAGTTAACAAACTTCTTGTAATCTATTCTTACAACTAGATAGCTGAATTCTGCCATTTCCCACAATAACCAAATAAGTTATCTGGACATTTTTTTTAAGGATAAATGTTTTCTTTTTCCAGTTATTACTAATCAATTGATAGGAAAAATTATTGTCCAATTCAGGGTTTTTAAAAGGAGTGCTATATAGAAAATTTAAGAAGTAAAACATACCAGATGACAACCTTTAAAAAACATCTTAATATAGAGGAGACAATCATTTTAACTTTCAAGGTTTTGATTTTCTCATTTAGGTTTAAACCAAAGATATTGCCTACTTTGTTATTTTTAACCTCATTTTCTATAATTTCCTTGTTCTTTTAACCTGGTAAAACTGTTCTTTTGATACTCATTATGACATCTAGGACTTTGAAAATAGTATCTATATAACTATTGTCCATTGTTTTCTATGTGCCAAGAATAGTATGTATTTCTGTCAAAAGTGTCAAAAACTTAGGTTTAATTAGCCCAGATTTAAGGTGAAAAAGTAACACAAGTAGATGTCTTTGCAATAATTTACCCAAGCTTCTCTACAAATAAATAACAGAATTTAAATTCGGGTCTGTTCTTTTCCCAAGGTCATCATCTGCTCGGGTCCAGGGAGTACAATTTATCTGGCACCCCAAGGGAATGGCATCCTCACTCCATCAAACTCTGCTACCCTGGAACTTCAGTAAATTCTTTCTCAAAGGACCAGGCTGCCTCACTTATAATCTAATGTGGCAAGTAGTTTGGCTTTAGAGCATACTGCTAAGTGCAGCTGTGATCATAAACTGACCTACTCTCTCTGTGAATTCATCATTGCACAGACAGCTGCATTCTTGTCATTAAGAAAGAGGAAGCTACTGATTTCAGCTTGCATTGTCCTTGCTCTTTTGGAATCAACTCAGAAAAATAACATAAAAATGAGAAAGCTGACCTGTCTATGGATTCACTTTTATACAATTTCACTTTAGAATAGCACAATCAATGAAAGTTCTAACATTCATATTTCACTAGCCACTGGCAGATATTAAAGCTGTTTAACCTCTGCAGATGATGTTATGTGAGAAGCTCAATTCCCTGACTTCAGACCCCTGGTAATTTAGCATGATGGTGGGGCTGTCTGTCTAGACCCCAAGAAAATTTGCTTTTACTTTGGTAAGCTGGGAGTTTTCAACATTTCTGTAATAGCTGAGAGATCTCCCTTGGTCAAAGGATAAAGTTCCATTGTTTAGTCTCTCTGGGGATTTCCTTATTACCTTAAAAGAAGGCCCACCAGCTCCTCCAGACAGCATGAAGCAATATGGTGCTGGGAAAGGTGGGTGCAAAGACTAAAAGTGAATGGCATCATTGGTCTTAAATAAAGCCCCGAGTAAAAACACTAACTGCTAAATGCTTATGTATTTATGAAATAAAACATTTTTCCAGGAAATGGTATGATATGAAAATGGGAAACACACACACACACACACACACACACACATACATATATAATATATGCAATGGGAAATATATATATATGACATTTGATACTGCCTTTACTAGTTTATGGAACTAATATACTTCAGCCAAGAATTTTGTTTCTAAAGCATATGTTCTAAATATTGCCATATATTATCTTCTAAAGTGTTATTTAAACATTTTTGAAGTCACTTTGGACTAATAAACTCTAAGGGACATAATAGCTCTTGTTGGTTATTTGTTATATTACTCAAAAAATATCAGTGAGATGAGTTTGAAATATTGTGAAGAATAAAGCTTTTCTCACTATTTTTATTAAGCACAATTTATTGATTATTGCTGTGACAATGGATTTTTGTAGAATTACCATATACTGTGAAACAAAAATGTACAAGAAGTAGCAGGAAAAAGTACCCTCTTTGAATATTCATCTCAATATCAGGCTCCATGGTAAAAGCAAATGACATTAGACTAAATTTTAACTCACTTAGCATCTCACAAACTTAACTGTACAAGAAAAATACAGGTGAAGAAAGGGCTAGCTGATATTGAATGAGAAAAGGGAGCAAATATCTCCATGTAAAGAAATAACTATTAATGTGTTTGTGTTTTTCTGAGTCAGATAGATTCTTCCTCTTGTATGTCATTCATATGTCTAACTCTATCTGAAAGGCTCATTCCAGACTTCAGTATAACATACTCTCCAGCTCACTTAAGATTTTCCGAAACAAAAGCAATCTATTTGATCATTTTTTTTCCTGTACAATTCTTTTCATTTTCAAAAATAATCTACTAGAAAAAGTTTCAAATGTGTCTTTCTCAGTTTCCTTTTATTGTGAGCATTTAACAATGTGTTCTATATTTTGCCAAATCAAGTTGTAGAATTTGGGAAACAATTTTGCTAATAAAACTGGGTCTCATTCCAATCTGGAGGAGATTTCACTTCATCATAGGTGGATCCATGGAACTTCTTATCTTTAAATTTCTCTGGGAAAGAATCAGGTACAGTTTTTATGCTCCAAAAATTCCAATAGTTCAAGCTGCCCAACAATACATCTCTCTCTGCTCTTCTATTTTCCCATAGAAATACTAGAATTGGCTTTTGAAAAATTCAGTGATAAATGAATATGAGAAGTCTGATTTGTTAGGACCATTATGATAGAGATCAAATCCATGAGAATGAAATTTTGTAGTGGGAGAAAGATTGAGATCAACTCTAAATAATGGATGACAATTTATAACCCAAGAGAAGAGTATCAGTAGTTGAGAAATAACTCTGGTAAGAAACATTAGAAATAAGGAGGAGTTTGTCAAAATTGAAATAACAATACTCTTGCAATAGAGAGGCAGGAGGATCAGACATAATGTTGCTGAGGTGGAGGATGAGGAGTCTGATTAGATATTAAGATACAAATCATATTCTCTATATGTGTACATATAAAGATACAAATCATATTCTAAAGATGTGTCGTATAAGCACATAAACAGATGCACAGACAGCTTTCCACCTGCTTATCCTTAGAGAGGACATCTGAGGAGCACCAGCAGATACCTGAAATCATTGATATGAACAAGTCCTATATTTATTATACATATATGTCTGAGACAAGTGTAATTTATAGACACAGAAAGATCAGTAACAAGAAGCAGTAAAATTAAATAATCATAACAATATACTAGTATAAGGTATGTGAATATTGTCTCTTTCTCTCAAAATATCTTACTGTTCTGGGCTCACCCTTATTGTAATGTTTTCAGATGACACAATGCCTACAGGATGAGGTGAAGTGAGGTGAATGGCATAGGCATTTTGACATCATGTGAGGATACTATTGACCTTTGAAGTATACATCTAATGGAGAATCATGGAGTCATGACAGTGCCCTTTGGGCAAGGAAAATTAAATCCAGAGTAATTGAAGTTGTGGGAAAAGGAAGAAAACTATATGCAATTTTGACATCAGAGTCTATTTATGAGACCAGAGTCTACAGTTTTAAGGATCTAAAGAGTCAAAATTGAAAAAAAAATTATACTTTCTTGGTGGTAGAGAGGGATAGAGAGGGAATAGGTCAGTTGAAACTGAAATAAAAGAACATTTATATAAAAGTAAAATTAAAACTCAGGTGAATGCAGGGGAAAAACAAAAGATATAATAGAAAGTCTTCTACACTAGTGAGACAGTTATCACATCTCAAAGATGATTTGACATAACTGTTCTTTAGATTTGGTTTTCTTACTTTGATAGCATTTAGTACCATTCACTGGCTGCCAAAGAGAGGAAAACAAGTTGACTATTTCTTCAAGCAAAAAAGAAAACTGTCTACTGAAAGTAATGAAAATAATACTAAAATATATATAGTGAAAAGAAGTTAAGAATTATCAAAAGAGACCACCCCTGCCAGCACAGAGGAGGTGAGCCACTCCCAGCACACAAGAGTAGACTTCCAGGCTACCATGTCACCCTGCCAGCTCACAGGAGGTGAGCTGCTCCCAGCACACAAAAGGAAGCTTCCAGGCTGCCGTACCACTCCCACCATCACAGAGGAGGTGAGCCCTGCAGGCACCAGCAGCGCACCCGCCTCATCAAAATGAGAAGACACTCAAACAAGTCTCAAAAGCAGACTTCCAGATCACTTACGTCAACCCCAAAGGGAAACGAGATGGAACACTCTGATAACCACCTGGACTCCCTGAACTGGCAACAAAAAGAAGATCTAGAAACAAGGAAACCAGAAATAATTTCTCAGATAACAGCAGAGATTGTGTTCACAGTGCAAAACATGATTGATAAATCTAGAGAGGAGCTCAGGAACATGATGGAATCCCAACATAGGAAACAAATGGAATCAATAAAACAGATGCAAACAGAATTCCAGGAGATGAAAAACTCCACTGAAAGTCTACACAGCAGAATGAGCCAATGTGAGGACAGAATTTCAGATATAGAAGATAAGATTGCAATTAGTGACCAGGAAAAGAAAAGTTGCTTCAAAATTGTAAGGGACCATAAGAAATCAATCCAGCAGCTGCTAAACGATGCAAAGAAGAATAACATAAAACAGATCAGAGTCAATGAAGAAACAGAACACAGTGCAAATGACATAAAAAAAACTGTTCACAGAGGTGATGGCTGAAAACTTCCCAAGCAGAGGAAAAGAACTTGACATACATATAAGTGAACATACAAAGTTCTACAAGCAGTTAGACAAAAGAAACAAATCACATACAAAGGAAAGCTCATCAGAATCACAACAGACTTCTAAATGCAAACCCTCAAGGCAAGAAGAGCTTGGAGTGATGTATTTCAAGCCCTAAAAGAAAACGGCCTCCAACCCAGATTGATGTACCCTACAAAATTATCTTTCAAAATTGATAGAGAAATAAGATATTTTCATGACAAAGAACACCATAGGAACTTCGTGAATACCAAACCAGCACTCCAGAAAATTTTAGACAGCATCCTAGGAAAAGACGAGGATCATAACCCCAGGAAGCCCAGCAGACTGAATCCATCTAGCACAACAAGAAATTAAATGCAAAGGGGGAGAATCCAGCAAACAGAAAAAGTCATGACAATGATAAGTCAGTATGTATGAGTTATAAACCATCAATGTTAATGGTCTCAATTCACCAATCAAAAGAAATAGACTGGCAGAATGGGTCAAGAAGCAAGATCCAACAATATGCTGCATACAAGAAACAAATTTAATTCAAAAAGAAACTCAGAGACTGAAAGTGAAAGGGTGAAAAATAATACTCCATGTGACAGGAAACCCCCACCCCTACCCCAAAAGAAGCAGGAGTAGCTACCTTCTTTGCAGATCAAGTGGATTTCAAACGAAAATCTGAAACAATCTGGTCCCAAGAATTACAGATAAGGGATACTCAACTTGTATGTACAAATCTACTGTGAACATATGTTTTCATTCTTCTCAAGTAAAGAGTTAAGAACAGGACTGTTGGTTCTTAACAGTAATACCAGAAATTTCTATATTATTTTCCAATGGTTTTATCATTTTACATTCACATTAGCAGTATTAGAAAGTTCTAACTGGTTCACACCTAAGCTGACATTTGTTCTTTTAAACCTTTTAACTTCATCTCCTTAATGAGTGTATAATTCAGTCTTGTTATGGTACTGATTAGTATTTTTTTTATTCTAGTGTTGCACGCCTTTCATGGTGTGTACTGGCTATTTATTATCTTCTTGTGTTTACTTTTTAATTGGGTTGTCTATTAATGAGCTGTAAGAGTTCTTTATATATTCTGTTCATAGGTTATATGCATTATAAATATGGTCTGTTTAAGGACTACTTTTCATTTTAATGATGTCATTTAAATAGTTCTAAATTTTGATGGAATCTCATTTATCAATTTTTTTCTTTTATACATCATGTTTTTTGTATCCTAGGAAATTCTTGCCTACCCTAAATTCATAAACAATTTCCCTTATAATTTCTTCTTAAAGTTTTATAGTTTTAGTCTTTCATATTTAGGTTCATAGATCCTTTCACATTATTTCTCTGTATGGAAATAAATGGTTGAGGTTAATTTTTTAGGTACAGATACCAGGAATTCTAGTGCCATTTGTTGAAAACAATATCTTTTCCTCTGCTCTTGAATAGAGTTTATGTTCTTTAAAATGTTACTGTTAAATAATCATTCAAAACTCAGTGGACCATATATGTGTGGTCCTATTTCTAGATTCTCTGTTTTATTCCAATGATCTATATGACTTTCCTTACACCAACACTGCCTTGTTTACTGTAGCTTTAGAGGAAGGCTTAAAATTAGGTACTAAATGTCTTCCAACAATGTTTTTTTTTTTTTTCTTTTTCTTTTTACTTTTCTAGGTCCTTTGTATTCCTACATAACTTTTAAATTTCAATATCCAATTCTTCATTTACAGCAAGTATACATAGACCTGAATTTTTATATATACCTTGTGTTTTCTAATCCTGCTAAATTCAAATACAAGTTCTAGAGGCTCCTAGAGATTTCTTAGTATTTTCTCTGTAGATTATTATTTTATCTATATATAAAGATTTTACTTCTACCTTGCCAATCCTATCCCAATTGTGTCATTTTATTGCCAAACTATTTTGGTTTGGGCCTATGTTTCAAAATTTAATGGACAGATGAAGAGTAAGCATATCTGCCCTTGTTCCCTACCTTAGGGAGAAAGCATCGTATCTTCTCCATTCATATAAGGCATTTTTGCTGAAAGTATGGAGTACATGTCTTTGATCTGTTGAGAAGGTTCTGTTCTACTTCTAGTCTCCTGATAGCTTTTACCATGAACATCTGTAGAATTTAGCCAAACACTTTTTCTCCAACTACTGACAGGATCATATGGCTTTTTCCTCCTCTGTTAAAATGATGACTTTTGAGGGTGGATCTTCCAATGCTGAACCAACACTGCCATCCCTATAATAAAACCACTTTCTACATACTGCCAAAAAAAAAAGAGTTATCAAAAGAGCATTTTGAAGAAAGTTATTCTAATTTCTAAAATTTTCTTTTAAAATTTCAGCATTTATATAAACTTTTTCAAAAATTAAGATTATTCTAATGTTACATACACTCAAATTTTAGAAAACTATTCAATTGCCTTTTTCTCTATTTCTTTGTATCTACATTTTTGTATAATTATGTCCACATTCATTTCTACATCTGGGTACCTGGAAATCCCAGGCTGTATGTTAAGATGATGAAGTATTTAGAAAAACCCCAAAGAGAAAAATGAACATTTTAAATAACATAAGATAGTTTACTCATTCACTGATTCATTAAATATTTATTGAGAGCAAAAATAAATTGGACATGTAGGCATTAGGGATTTGAGAAATTTTTTAAATGATACGTTAATAGGGAAAAGAGAAAGTTGTTTTAGAGCTTATATAAACAAAGTCTCAGAAGGCTGGCTGGCTATTTGAGGAACTGAGAACCAATAGAAAATTGGAGATAATCTGATTGAATTTGATGACATTATTAGATATATATTTCAAAATGAACAATTTGTTTTATGATGTGTAAAGAATTTTATGAGGAAAGATTAGATGAAAAGTAATTACTTGAGAGAACATTGCAGTGTTTCTGAAGATAAACAAAGTGGTTATTTAGGGCAAAAGAGAGGAAGGTAACTTCATATGATAATTCTGGGCTAAAATTGACAGAATTTCATAAAGGATTGGTGATATTTGAGAAATGAAGATGTCAAGGTATGTTCCAGTGTTTCAACTTGTTTGAAAAAAATGTATGATGGGTCACTGAAGGAAGACTTAATTGTAGATAATCTAAAAGATTTATCATTTCAATTTGAGACATGTTCAATTTGAGCTACTTTTGTTCAACCAAAAAGAAGCATCAAGTCCACATCTGACATAAAGATTATAAGATGACAGCAGTCATTTGCATGAATTTTTTAAAAAATGAATCTCATAGATATAGGTAATTGTCTTAGTTACTTTCTCATTCCTGAGACAAAATACTTAACAATGAAAGTTAAAGGAGGAAAATTTTCGTTTGGCTCACAGTTTGTAGAAGTTTCAGTCCATAGTCATATGCCTCCAAGGCAAGGCAACAAGACAGGGGCATGGAAGAGGAGAAATGACAGGACAGACCAGGAGCAGCAAGTCTCCCTTTTCCTTTTATCTCATCCAGGCTACAAGAATTTTGGGTTGTCCAATCCACATCCAAGGTGGGCCTTCCCATTATCCACACTCAGAACTATGCTAAACCAGTCAGTGGACTAATTTAATTGTCACACCCTTAATCCATGGATGCACCCACTTCTGGAAAGCACCACCTATGAGCTCCTAAGGGTTTGGAGGGACACCTAAATACAAGTCATAATGGTAATCATTTAAATTCTGCATCACATCTTTTTACAACTGCATCAATGAAAACTATCGAAGGTTTGAATTTTTTTGAAGGACTAGAAGGATATTTTCCTTTATTCATTTTTCAATAAAACAAATTTATTAAACTAAAAATCTGCATGATACACAAACTTAAAATGAAGTAATCAATAGACCTCAACATACTGACAGAGCTGTGCAACAACCACAATCAGACAGCTCATTTTTGCCATCTCAAATGAAAGCACTCTACCTAGTAGTTGTCATCTCCCAATTGCCACCCCCCCATAAAGTCTAGGTAACCACTGAGCTACTCTCTATCTTCATAGATTTTTCTATTCTGAGAATTTATTATTTTTTTCTTTCAAAATAAATCATACTCAGAACAATAGAGAACTTAACATATCCAAAGAAATGTAAATCCTGCAAATATAATTACTTATTTTTCTCATTTTTTTGTGTCCTGTTTACTATGGTTTCCAAGCTTATGTGTCTGATTTACTTCACTTAATAATATGGTCTCAAGGTGCATCCATTTTCCTACAAATGCCTCAAGTGTATCATTCTTTTTCTTTATTCCTCTAAAGAAAAAAAAAATCCATTTTCAACTCTAATTCCGAGTCACTTATCATTAGACTGTCACATTTTTTTTTCCATTGAATTTGAGGATTAATGTTGAAAATGCCCTTTTAATAGGAAATGCCAGAGAACTTCCTCTTTCCCTTTCTTTCTCTCCTGATCCACTTCCTGTCATGTAAGGATAGAGCAAGAAGGTGACCATCTACAGGCCAGGGAGAAAGCCCTCACTAGAACCCTAACAAGCTGCCACCTTGACCTGGGGCTTTCTACTTCCTGTATTGTGAAGAAAGAGGTTTCTCTTATTTAGGCGGCCAAGTCTATGCCTGTTTGTTATTACATTCCACATAGACAAATACAAGACTATTTCAGAGAAAAACCAAGTACAACTTTCCAAGACACCTCTCCCAACTGAGTCACATAATATGTGCATAATTTCTCCAGTAATGAGCTGTAGCAATATATACCAAACATTGTCTACTAGAAAAAAATCATTAGAAACTCAATGACCAGGGTTTTTATTGGAGGCTGTTTATCCAGTATGTTTTAAAATATCCGACTCCCAGAAGGAAAGCAGACATGCTGCATAAACTATACAATCTGTACAAAAAAAGTTTAAGCACAAGGAGATATTTCTTTGAGTTCCAGAAATGATAGGAATTCTTCTTAAATCCCAGATGCCAGTCAAAGGCTACTTTTCTAGTGAGTATTTAATCTGGATTCTACCATGTACAGAAATTGTGAATAATTTAAAAAGGGACCCGAGTAAATATTGAAAGCTGAAACATTTGAAAGGTAGATAACAACATAAATGTCAGATATCTTGAGAAACACACTTTATTTAAAGTTTCAGGGCACCAGGCTTGAGGTGGCGCCAGGTGAAAGCCAAGACTGCAACATTACCTGTACTCGACCGGTTACTGGCATTAAATGAAGAGTTTGGCACTGTAGAATTTGCCAGGGAAACATATGTGGAGAGTGAGACCACCTGATATAGGAATTTGAGAAGAATTTTAGTTTTTTAATAATAAGATACTGTTATTTGCAAAAGGCAGTTTTACAGACTGCTGAACGTGGTTCAGGGAGCCAAATAAAGATCAAGAGCACATAGGTGGGGCCCCCTTTGTTTAGAAAAAGGTTATTTTCATCTCAACCCCATATTTCCAAGGAGCCTGAAATCTTCATTTTAAGATCTTTCTTTTATTGTTACTATTAATTGAGGTGGAATAAAAAAGAGTCATAACTAACAAACATTACCTTGAAATGACATAGTTTTCACCAGTTAGTAGATAATTAAAGGCAGTACAATTTTTTTTTTTTCCAAAGTAGAGAACTATGGCCACAGGATATATCATGATAAAGGTGGGGAATAAAAATTTAGGACCCATTTGAACCTCTTTATATTAACAAAATGAAGTCAAGAAGGCAAATAGAACTAGAATTGTAGCTGCAGTTTCCAAATGCTTATTTAACTAAATAATGTCAATCAGCCAATGAACTGACTGCCGTCTAATTTCCTAGGATTTAGGGTACTTAGGATAACAGCTGTGGGCACTTTTCCACTGCTTCTGCACCACAACATTACATTTTGGGGTCATACTTTCAGAAAATGAAGTAAAAGCCATGCAATGATCATTGTAAGTATTCATAATGCACAGCTGTGATTTTAGGATTGCTGAGTCCCTTCTACAGACTTTTCTTGAAGGTATAATGATCAAGACTATGATGGACAATGTGCCTAAGTTAAACTAAAGAAAGGAGAATTTGATTATTTAAATAGAAGAGTTAGAATTTCAGAGATGCACAGGAATATTTCTTCTAAATTTCAGGCACATATGTAAATATAGGTATAAGGATTTTCCAAAACTTCCTCACTAAATAAAAATGTACATTTAATTGCACTATTAGCTAAACTTTAGTTCAAATAGCTTCACAAAACATACATTTAAGCAGATGAATGTACACTTTCAGAGAAAAAAGTAAGTATTTGGAGTTTCTATTTGATTTTCTTTATGGATTTCACATGCAATACTTGAATGAATAATTTTTTCCTGGGAACGTATCTTCCTAGCATTGTATATAAAAGAGATAAAAAAATGAAGATGTTTGTTTTACAAAAGCATATTCTTTTAAATCATAATTTTCTTGGACAACTTTATGTAATAGGCATTATGCAAAAACAGAAAGCAATGTTATATTGAAATATGTAGCAAACACTAGGCCAACAGAAAGTACACAAGTTGCCTTGACATATATTTGAAGAATTGTAATACATTATTTCAGGGTAACAGCAGAAAGTAGATAAGACTTCATTTTCCTAATTGAAATATAATGCATGTGACACTAAAAAGGTGCAGAAAGCATGTGGTAAAATGATAAACTCAGGAGATTGGGTCAGCATTTGCTTATATAGAAAATGATTTCTAAGGCTACTGTCATATAATTCAAATATATATATATATATATATTTGGTATTTATCATTAGTTCCTATGCACAGAACTCTAAACTCTCAGAACTTCCACAATAATAATACTATCTCTTGTTATCACAAAGAGCCTCTTTAGAGCATATCTGAGTTAATACTGAAGGAACTAATTCAGGCTGGAGTGCCTAGATAGATTCAGGATACAATCTGGTATCCAGAAATGCCAAACATGTGATTCAGGAATTAAAATTTTTTCCCACTCTCTGTACTCTGGAGAAGAGGAGGAGGGGTAGAGACTGAGTTTTAAATGCCTGGAAAGATTTGGAGGACATCTAGGTTGGGGAATGTGGCATGCTTCAGGAGAGCATGAAAACTCTCTGCCACCGCCTACTTCCTGTAATTCATCCTATGAATGTCTTCAATTTGGTGCTTCATGAATTATACCCTCTCTAACACCTAATACGTATAAGGAGAGGACCTCCCTTAAACCTGAGGAGGCTGAGGAGTGGGACGTGAGAGCCCCGAGTTTGCACTGCATGTCGCTGAAACGTGGGTCGTTTAGGGAGCCCGGAGGTGGGGACAGGGCCTCTAAAGTGCACAGAAGCTTGTCGGACTGAGCTGTTAAGCTGTGGAGTCCACACTAACTCCTGGAATTAAGCCAGAGTTGAATTGAGTTGTTAAGACACCCAGTTAGTGCTGGAGAATTGGCTGCTGGGATGGAAAAATGACACATATTTATGTCAGAAAACACCACATGAGTTCAAGGTACCTAGATGAAGAAGGTGAAACTGCCAAACTTGATCAACTGAAGCGCTGGCCTTTAAGTCTTTGTCATTGCCCTGAGGAGTAAGAAAAGCAGACCTCAAATCTGTTGGTACAGGAGCAGTCTCCCCAGACTCCTCTATGGAAAATTTTGCTTTTAATTTTAAAAGTTGTTATCCTATATTATATTTAAAGAGAAGTGTACATTTCATACTGTACGTCTTGGTAATTTTTACAAACTGAAACATGCAATCCAGGAACTAACTTTTCTTTGCTTTGTCCGGTTTCATTATTTGTTCCAGCTATGAGGTATTTACTGGAAATATGATTGTGAAGATTGTTTCCCAGTATGTAGTTTAAGTTCTTAACAATATTTTTGATGAATCAAAATTCTTAATTTTAATGTAATTGGATTTGTCTTTTTCGTAATTTTTTGGATCCTGTTTAAGAAATTATTTCTTGTACTGAGATCAAGTATTTATCCTATATTTCATTCTCATCCTACTATTATTTTTTGCTGAGATTTAGAACTATAATCTACCTGAATTTTTTGTCTATAGTATAAGGTAGGGATATAGATACTGTTGTTTGCTCCAAGGTAAAATAACCTTTCTCAAACCCTTACCGTTTTATCATCCCTCACATTTGAAATCCATCATAATTTCCATTTTATGTACAATGCGAGGTGGGGTAAGGACACCTGTTTTCATAAATAAATGTCCATTTGATGAACATTGATAATGTGATCATTTGTCTACTTTAACAAAGCGCTACTACTACCAAAATATATGCTTTTTGAGTGCTCCTGGAATATACACTATGTTCTGTATTTTTCATATTATATTAATATAATAGTAACATTTAGTATAATTTTATGGCTTTATAATAGAATTACTTTTGGTATTGTAATGTTCCAAAGTTTTTCATTCTATTTGAAGATTATTTCATATTTTCTTGGAACATTGTAGGAATTTATCTGTCAACTTCTAGGAAAAACATTTTTGTAAATATTTTGATTGATATTGACATTGCATAGGTAAATTTAAGAAGAAAAGACATCTCTACGATATTCTGTCTCTAGAACATACTCATGTTATTTATTTTGATCATTAGTTTCGTCAATTAAATTTATAAGTTTTGTCATATAATCTTACAAAGCTTTGTCTGATTTATTCTTAGAGAGTTGATTACAGATGCTCCTTCTTATACAGGGAGTACTTGCAGAGAAGCGGATTGCAACTAGGAAATATTCCAAATCACAAATTCATTCAAGACACTTAACTGACAAAACATCATAGCTTAGCCACACAGTATGCTATAGAGTATCTATACAACTGCGCACTATCACAAAATTAAAAATGTGTTAGTCAAATCCTCGTAACTGGGGTCCTTTGCATTCTTATTGCTTTATGAACTGTATCACTTCGTAAATTTCCAAATACATTGTTTTGTTTCTGGAAGAAATACACTTGACTTTTTATATTGGTCTTGGATAAAGTGCTCATTTTAAATGAACTAACTTAGAAAAAATGTATTATATTTTAGAGATTTTAGTTGTTATATCCAAAACTGTACAATTTTTTAAATTTCCAATTGTTCCCCACTCTCTCTCTCTATCTCATCTCTTCACTGCAATGTTGAAGTGTTCCATTACCATCTTAAAGCGAAAATCATGAGTATATTCATATTTTTTCCTCTTTGCACAGGAAATTTTTCAGACTTTTAAAAATTACTCATTATGTACCCACTCTAGGTTTTCTGTTAAATATCTCATTATTTAACAACCTTTTCCTAGTTCACTGAAAGTTTTTAAAAGAAGTGTTATTGAACATTAATTTAATGCCTTTTTCTTCCCTTTCTGTTGATGTGATTAGATTTTTCTTTCTTAAATGTCATTGACAGGATTTTGAATCATAGCTTTATCATCCTGAAAAAAGTAGTAGGGAAAGTCATCTTCATTTTTCTTTTCTTTTCAGAATATTTTGAACAGGATTGGTGTTGTTCCTTTCTTAAATGTTTGGAAGAAGTCATTACTAAAGCCATCTGGTTCTGGATTTTCTTGTGAGAACTTTTCTCAGATAACAAATTTAATTTTTTGACAGATGCCTCACTAATGAGGTAGTATATGTCATATCTTTGGTAAATTATATTTATGAAGGAATACATTCATTTAGATCACACTATCAAGTTTTTTGCAGAATTGTTTTTAATGTTATTTTTCATTTATCTGCATAGAGATGTATTTATGTCCTTTTATTTTTGTTATTCTGTTTTCACTTCTTGATCAGCGTTTTTATTACACCAATTAACTTTTTTGGAATTTTTACTATTGGTTTTATTTCCTCCTTTCTGCATTTTATTTCATTCATTTCTGTTCTTTTTTTTTATTCCTTTCATCTTTCTATAGTCTTGTTTCTTGAGATGAAAAGTTAACTGCAGCCCACAAATTTTGATCTGTAATATTTTATTATAATTGTGTTAAATAATTTTCTAACTTGCATGCTAATTTCTTTCTTGAGGTTCATGATGTTAGAAATGCATTATTTAATTATCAGGAAGTAGACTGTCTCCTAGTTATAATTATGTTGTCCTTTCTCTTAATTACATAACTGGAGATCATATTCTGACTCATTTCCATATTTTGAATTTTGTTGAAACTTTATTATAGCTAATCACATGAGTGGTTAATCATGTGATTAATCGATAACCTCACACATATACTAGAAAGGAAAATAAATTTTGTTGTTTGGTACAGTGTTATATATCAGTGAGTTCAAGTTGGTTCATTTTAATATTCACAATTCTTCTCTCTTTACTTATTTTTGTGCGAGTTTATATTAAGTATGCTAGAGACACTCTGGATAATTAAATTCAAAATTCCTTCAGGTGAGTTTTAGGCAAATGAATGTTTTAATATTGCTTCTAGTGATTCTAGTTTTAGTCAGATTTGAGAAGTTAAGAAGCTTCAATTAAAAGATGAATGACTTGAAATGCCAATGATGAAGCCCTTAAATGGATGACAGTAACCATCCTGGTAATGTGTATGCTTATATGAAGCACACATCTCAGGGCGTTTTTGCACAATGTCTTTTTAATGCTGTTTTTAAAATGTAGGAAAGTTTTGCCAGTAAATGCAGTAAAGCAAATGAATATTTTTTTACAGAAAAAATGTTTTCTAACATTACAGCATACAATAAGCATATATGGTAAAGTAGTAAGAGAACATTTCATAGTATTTAGCTTCAAGATTTTAACACTTTGAAAAATTTCAAATAATCTTCATTACTAGTTTTCCAACAAATCAGAAAAAATACTTCTTCATTGTAAATTATTTTCCTAGTTAAATTTTCTCATTTTCACAGTTTATATTTTGCAATAGCAACTCATCAAAAAAAAAAAAAAGACAAAAAATTTAAGAGGAATACAAAATCTCCAAATTAGACATGGCGAACAGGTAATCTAAAAGCAAACTTCGGCTTTCACACATTTTCTTTGTATGAACTTCCAGCTTTAATAAAAATTTTCACTGCTGCTTTTAAACAGAAATGTTATATAAAAATGCATATTCTAATTCTTTTAAAATATTAATGATTGACAGGATCTAGTCCATAATTTTCTTCGCATCAATGCAAGCATCTGTATTCTTTTAACTTTACCCACTTAGGTATACGCTTGGAAAATGGAATACTTGCAAACCTTGCAATAAATTTCATAATCTTAAATACCCTAAGTATTGTCATTCATTCTATACTTTATCAAGTAAGATACTCATTAAACAGAAGATTTGATGGATTAACTTCTAGCAGAAACTGTAGGAAGCTTCTGACAAGTATATGAAGAGATATGCATCAAATATGTGCAATGATAAGAATGGAGATATTTCTAATAAAATTATTAGTGAGATTTTAATTATGTTTAAATTTTTAAAAGTTGATCAGTAGGTGTAGCTTAGGGTCAGAAATAGGAGTAGCAATACACAGCAGACTGGGATGTAGTTATTATCTTATAAATGTCTTCCTCTCTTCAAGCTTAGGGTCACTGAAGCAGAAGCAGTGAAGAATTCTCCACAATGTCCATCACATATATATGTTATGTTGGTTTCTTAAAATAGTGACAGTCAATGTTACATGACAATTTAATGTTAATAGAATTTAATTCTAGTTTCTGGAATGGTGACTGTCATACAAATCTGCTATCTTTCTGGAATTAGATTTGTCATACAAATGTGCTATCTTTCTGGAATTAGATTATTCCTTAGAGAGAGCCTGAAGAAAAGAAGACTTGATTGTAACCCTCTAAGTTCTGTGGAACCAGAAGTTAGCATCCTTCTCCCCAAAGGTATTGTCAAAATGTCATAAAAAGGATGGATCTTCAAAGAGGAAGAGGCTGGGCTGTACAGGAGCTATGGCAGAACAAATAGTGGCATTATTTTCTAAAGTGAGAGAAATAATTTGCTGTGAGAGAATAGAAAGAATTATATTTGTTTCTTTAAATTCAGTGATGCAAAGAAGACAAGTTTTGATGTGCTTTAGAACTAAAAGAAAATCAGTTGTGTGGTTTCTGTGACTCCATGTAGATTCTGGGCTGTACTGTAGCAATGCAAAGCTAGGTAACACTCTATGAAAACCAGCAACCCTCCTTCATTGAGAAAAATGTATGAGAACAAGTCATGCTTTAAATATAAGACAAAAAGAAAAAGTTGAAAGGAATGCAAAAACAACAATGGAAATTACTAGGCAGAAAGCTGAAACATAGGAGAGTTTTTTCTCTTTTTTGAACCTTCAACATAAAGAATTTATTTCTTTCCTAAATCAATATAATTAACTTTATTCGTCAGGAGAGAATAAATAAAAGGTAACTAAAATGTTTGAAAACACTACAAGAATCTTTAGAGAGCAGCACTCATGTAGCTAAAAAATCCACTGGAATATAGAGTTTATTATATCTTAATTTCATATAATTCACCAACACATCTAGACAGAAAATGTTTTTACAGTCTTTCAGTGGTGGGTTTGTTCCTGCAGAGAATCTCTAGTTGAACAACTAAAGGATTTCACAGATGTACACAGCTTAGTTTTCACATGATTTGAACTTTGAAAGCATTCCTTATGAAAAACTGTTACAAAAGCTTACACAACTGGCCCTTGAAACTTAAATGTATAGTCGAAATTTTCCCTTCCCTCATAAAGAGAAAGAAATTATTCTACTTAGGGATGGGATTGGCTGGTATCCAAAATTCAATTTATAGCTTCATTTCTAGCCCATTAAATACTAGATAGACAGAGATCCAAAACTAGTCTAAAATAACAGATGACATACTTTTCAGCATGTAAGGAAAATTACCAACTGGCTGTATCCTTTTTGATTGTAGGCCAATTATTACTTAGATTGCCTCATTTTAAAATTTTTATTGCTGATCAAATAATAAAATCAACTATGAAATAATTGAACATTCTCCAATAATTCTGAAAAAATAATTCATTGGGATGCAGGTTCATTTTTATGTGAAAAATTCTCACCAAATTTTAGGGACTTTTTACAGATGATCATTTATAAAAGTGTGTCTCCAATAGCACAGGACTCTTTCATTATAACATCTCAGATTTTCTCGAGGCTTGGGATCCCTTTGTGTTTTCAATTGACAATCTCAGCAGAATAATTGCATGATTACTCTTTGACATGCTGAAAAATGATGGCTGTTCTCTTTATCAAGACTTAAGGATCAGTTGATATACAGTGTTTTATCATGCATACTTTTGAAAATTAATACCTGCCCACAGTCAATATAAAATATTTCATTAAGAATAAATATATTTATTGAGATTCTGTATCATAAATGTACTGAAAGAACTGGACAAGTTAGTATTGCAACAGATCACTAGTAAAATAAAATATATGAATTGTATAATACAGAAAAGGTATTATTTGCTCACAAAAACTCCTTCCTAAAAGGAGCTATCAGTCCTGAGTTTTTCAAGTTGAATGGACATTAACACAAGAAAGGGGTGTTCCTGGTGATATAAGTACAGAGGTGTTAAGATACTGCAGTGGAACAGCTATAGAGAATAATAAGTCATCTGGTACGGCTGGAGCAAGGATGTGAATGGTGGATTTGTGTGACCTGAGTTAATCGGATTATCCCAGAAGAGCTCTCAGAAGGCTAGGTGAAAAGTTTTCACTGATGCTATAGCAGAATTTCAAACTGCGAGCAACTAAATAAGGCTGTATTTTTAAAAGATTCTTACAGCAGTTCTTGTAAGCATTAATAGAAGTTCTTGTAAGCATTAAAAGAAGAGTGACACAACAGGCAGAGAGAAATAAGACCATGAAAAGAGAGAAGGAGTGAGAAGGTATGTTTCGGGGATCAGTTTATTGGAAAGGATTTGGATGTAGGTAAGAAAGATATATAAAAATTTTCCTGGATAATGAAATGATTGAAAAATACGTTTTGGAAGGAAGTTAATAAATTTGGACTGATTTATATTAAGAATTAAGTATGAACTTTGGACCTTTTCTTCCTATTTCAAATTATCAATTATTCATTTTAATCATTTTAATCCTTAATTACACTTTCAGTTTCTCACACTAGGGAAACTATTAGGTCCAAAGCGGGAGGGATGGTGAGAGGGGAAGGGGAAAGGAAAGAAGGGAAAGAAAAGATGAGAAAAGAAAAAAAATGGGAACAAAGTCTATGTAAATAGGGAAGGGTGGAGGGAGTGAAGGGTGCACAGGTAATGGGGAAAAATAAGAACCAAGATACATCATGTACAGTTACAAGCACCCAATGATAAATGTAAATGTATTGCATACCTAAAATGTACAAATAAAAGAATTTAAGGAAAAATAAAAGAATTCAGTATGAGCCCTAAATGCTTAATTGGTTGTGTTATTCAAGATATTTAATAACAGGTCCAGCAAAGGCAATGCTTAATGGGGATGGACACTGGCCAATTTCTGAGAGAAGGACTTGAAGACCACTTGACCTGCCAGGGTCAGCAATAGACAAGCAAGTACAGCTGTCACATGGCTGCAAGTTATATCACTTTGGAGCAACAATCACTAGTTTAGAGAAAAGGTTCTTGAGAGTAACAGGTGACAACTGCTTTAACTGGCTCATAGAATCTACTTCATATGTTCACCATAGTGAATCAAGCTATCAGCCTTGTGTATATGACTATGTGGATGGGGAGAGCAATCTACATTAGAGACGAAGATTCGTGAGCCTTTTCCTTTTCATTAGAGGCTCTCAATACATTTATTCAATTTCCTTCAGGGTTATTCCCAAATAAAAAGTGATTTTCTGTTCTCCATGCTTATAATAAGTTAATTAAGATTCCTTTATATAAGTTTTTAAGAAAGAATAACTAAAAGACATGTTAATAAGGAGTTTTAAGCAAGATTTTTAAATTTGCTATTTAAAATGTCAATATTAAGTAATGATTAAATATCACCAACATCTTTACACTTTAACTATTTCTTTTTTTTTCTTTTCCATGTTTTGAAAATCAGATTTGGATAGCCACAAAGCTATCTCAAAAATGGAAAACACTGAATTTTCTGAGATTATATCCATGTTGCAAGCTGATAAGTTAGGCTGCCATCATTTCATGGATGATGATGGAAGATACGACATTCCTGGGTGAGACACACATGACATTAAGTCACAACAATTCTAGTAGTTAGAATATCATTATTTTCTTGAGCAAGTTTCTCAAGCTCCATTTTCCATAGGGCAAGCAAAAGGCAGACAGGTAAAGCTTGAACATAAAGTCAATTGTGTTAACAGGAGAAAACCCTGAGTTTAGACAACCTAATTCTTTTGTAATGGGCAGAGCTAGCCTGCTCTTTGCTCCAAAGACAGACATTATTTTACTGAACTGTACAGAAAACAAATCTTCCCTTTGGACTTGAGGGAGGCTTTATTTCTATCTTCCAAGATGATTCACTGTGCAACATCGCTGAAAGGAATCTAGACCAGCACGTATAGAAATAAGCTAGATCATAGAGGATTTTGTCCAACTAATACCTTCCTATTTTCCTACAGTTCTGACTCCAATAAATACACTTCTCCATCAGCCACTCTGCTTAGTCAGTTTAACTTTGCTCAATTTATCTCCTTCAGCATTTAAATTAGGTTATCATCACCATCACTCCAAGCCACAGTTTAGTCTGTCTGCAGATTTTACTCAACTCCCACTCTTCTAATCTCAATTACCTGAACAAATCCCAGAAGCCATTAGAGTTCATGTTATAACTTCATGTGGCTTAAATTTGGTAAATTGATCATTCTGTGTGGCTGGGAGCACAAATCTAGTACAGTAGGATGTATTCCCAATAACAGAAACTTCCCTTTTCCATCCCCGAAAGAATTATAGGGCATTTATAAATTCAAAATTGAGACTGACTTGAAAGTCTGCAACACCAAAGTAATATTTACTTAAATGCTTATAGGCCACTAATGATCACCAACAAGGAGCAAGTCCTGTGATTTTCAGAGGAGAAAGCCTGGCTTCTACTCAACATATATATTCTTGTGATTCCTAGCTTGTTTCTCAGTTTAGGTCAAATAATTGGGTTTACTCTGATTTTTGAGGGCCTGTTTAGGGTTTCTACTGTCATCCATGGCACTGCTCTCCCAAGCATGACTGAATGACAACCATATAGGTGTAGACAATATAGCTGTGTTGACAGGTAGGTTGGGAGACACAGTCCAGTGACTCTGTACTGTTGTCCATAAATTTCTCTACAAGATTAAGGAAAACAATTATCAAATTTTAGACAGATACACCAGGCAGTTAAATTAAGTGTTCTTCCAAAAGCTTTGGCGATCTGCACCAGATGTTTCATTAAGGAGGAAGGCTCCGAAGGCAGTTATGAAAGACAAAGGTCACTGATGTCTCTCACTTCCTCACTCTTCCCAGGATCTGCTATACCTACTTCCTGGTACTTTAGGTACTTCTTGTTTTATTTCTTTATACAACCAAAAAATTCTGTGCTTCTCATTTGATAGATATAACTTTACTTTCCAATCATCTGTTTACACCCAGTACTTTTATATGTATAGTCAAGTATTTAAAGGGCTAGTACATTTTCATAGAACTGACAGATATCTATTGTGTTCTTTGCATTGCAAACTGCAGGATACTCATCAAGAGATCACTACCTTTTTTATCTAGGACTGCAACAATCAAACACAGAATCCAGGTAACTGACCAAGAAGTCAGTTCAATTCCCTAGGTTCCCTTTTGTCCAGGATGTCACCCAGACTGCATTCCTAACTTGCTTGTTAGGGTAATGACGAAGCATTATATCCAGATATGGTGAGGACAGAAACCTGAATGGATGTACATAACTCCAGCAAAATTCCCCTGATCATAACAGAAGCTGCATTTGGCAGTGGATTATCCCTTTCTTGGTGAGATCTACATTCAGGAACAAAACTGCCTTATTGAGGTACAAACCAAGAAGTGATAAGGATGGGAGCTAGACAAGATTTGTATGAATTTTGGAAAAAGATTTTTCATGCTCGTAAATTCCAGTTGCTGTGGATTGTACAGAGCAAAGCAGACCCACTGAATGCTATGAAAACCATTTATTTTTTAATGGATTTGGGAATAAAGATTCACCATTGTCAAAGTACCAATGGTCCACAGATTGAAAATATAATTTTCAAAGACTATGATGGTGTTACCTAAGTCTGCAAATTGGACTAGCGTATCAACTTATTCCCTAAAACCTTGTCAGCAGTGCTCAGGCACAACTCACAGTTTCACAAGGGATCAATGCCCAGTGCATTCATGGAGCTATAAATGAGCCAGAGAAATATTCCATGTATTGCTATTGCCCTTACCAGAAATCATAAGGGTCAATATTTTGTGAAAGCACAAATTTATCATGTACCATAAATAGACTTCTTTAGATTTTGCCTAGTGTACAATGGTGAATATACTGCTATGTTTGGTAAAATGTGATAAAATGTATGACTTATAGAGAGGAAAAAAATTATCACACACAAATGGTCAAGAGACTCTTAGAGTGAAAGTAAAGATTTTTCAATCAATATTCTTAGATATTCAAATACACTATTAGTAAGTAGCCCATATTTCAAAGTAATAAGTACTGTATTTTATACAATACATTTTAAAATGGTTATTAGAGTACAACCAATTCTAGCTTCTGAAGTATATACTATGTAAGTAGGGGTCTCCTAATTTCAAAAGCAATTTGAAGCTGATAGTTAAATAAGGACTCTTACAAACACAAATCCTGCCTTTTCGGTACAGACATAATTCCAGCCTCAATCATGTTCTTCCTTACTAAGGACGTGTATTAGTTTTTAGTGCTGTCATAAAAAAAATACCACAGATATTATTTTTCTCATAGCCCTGGAAGCTTGAAATTGAGATCATAGGGTTACTAGATTCGGTTCCTCCCAAGACCTTTTTCTCTGGTTTGCAGATGACTGCCCTCTTGTTATTTCTTGAGATGATTGAGTATCTAAGTATGTGCATTCCTGGTGTGTTTTTCTTTATTAAAATTTCCTCTTATATGGACACCATTGGAATTGGATGAAAGACCACCCTAAACAGTCTAACTAACTTAATATTAGTAATTTTTAAAAAGCCCCTCTCTCATAGTAGAATCACATTTTGAGATACTGAAAGGTTACAACTTCAACATATAAATTTTAGATGCATGAGATTCAGCCCACACAACATGCTTTCTTAAATACTATGCTTCTGAAATATTTATCTAGTCATGAGCTACTACCACTTTTATAAAAGGTGTCAGGATAATTTTTAATACTACTAATCCATGGCTCAGAGATAGGAGAATTTAGAATTCAAGACTCAGGAATGAAAGAAAACACATTGTGTTGATCTTCCCACTATCTCTCAGGCAGAGATGCTGGGAATTGGGAGATCTCCTGGGCACCTGGCTTGCATTTCCTATCTAGCGAAGAGGATCTTTCAGGTTAGCATGAGAATGATATGATCTCTGCAGACACATACAAGATTCAGGATTGGGTGCTAAGGTGTCTCAATTGGTTTTCAGCTTTTTTCAACAATTGTGTGAAGGTGAAGGGGCCTGGAAATTAAATTCCTCTCAGTTTAGTGTCAGTTTAGTGTCAAAGGTTGATGTAGTCTTTCTGAAAGAAAACCAGTGGTAGCTGTGGTCTTGGGAACGACACTGTAGACACAGTCAAGACCAAAGCCTGGTTAATCCAACCAGTAAAAACATAATACTCTGTTTTAGATTCAGAGAGTTTACTGCTTAAATAGACTGTAAAAGAACAAAGAGTGAAGGGTGCTAGTTACCCACGTCTCACCCACCAGAAAATGACCCTAGAACAATAGAACCAGATGACTGTAGGAGGAGTTACAGAAAACTGTTCATGTCACTTCTCAGCTACCAGGAAGGCTCAGTTGTTTGGTAGCCTGTGACTATACTGAATGGAGAGGGGTCCTGGTGACTCAGAACCCTGGACAAAGTGAAAGTTATCTCCTGATAGCCTCCTGGGAGTAAAAGGGGTGAATTGGAGATGTCCTCACTGTAGAATACTGCACGCTGTCCACTTTGCTTTGCTCAAGGACCTCCACAAGGTGTGACGAGACTGAGATAACAGTGTTTCTAGCTTTGGCCCACGTGACCTCTGTGGATAAATACAATATTACAGGCACATAATCATCCATTTCCCAACAGGTCCTCATGGCTTTCTGTTCATACAGCCCACAGCAATGTTTCTGGGTCATTTGTAAGCAATTCTACTCCTTTATCATATACAGGGGCTCAGTAGTAAATACTAAATCAACATCCATCTGAATCATATGCAAGAGAAATGATTTCTGAGTATTGGTTTGAATTGCAAGGTAGAATTTCTATATTTTATAGACATGAGGCTATCCCGAGGTCAGAAAATAACTCATTTTAAGAAAAAACAAACAAACAACTTTAGATTTGAAGATAAGGATGATATAATGGGGATTAGCTATTATTTTTATTTTTGACCTTATGGACCATATTTTTGACAGAAATTTATCATGGTGTGGGATGTTATTAGACTTCTTCATTTAAAGAAATAGCAGATGTTTTAAATTACAAAGCCCCACTGTTCATTTAAATTCATTTTGGACTAAAATTATTCAATGTCAGCAGATAGTTTGAGCCATCTCATTAATGGCAATGTCTATGGGGGTTTTTACCTACCTTCTTGTAAATTAAAACACATTTACAGATAGGGTAGGTCACTTGGAGTATCTAGAGGCAAGACACTTTAAAAGAAACCAGGGAATATTTTCAAAAAAACAAGCTCTGTTCTACATTGCACTTTAATATGAAAAACCAGAAGATTGGCATCATCATACTGAAATTAAAATTGACTCATTCAGCAAAATGTCTCTTTAGTTGTGGCATGCATATTATCTGATTTTTCCAAATGCGAGAAACTTAATCTTCTTTCCTACCACAACAGCATATGATTTTGTGAAATACATATTCACACAGATAAATTAATGTCATTAACCAAATGATCATGTAATTTTAGTTCATCACCTTGACAAATTAAGAAAGAAAATACATTGCATCATAATACCTTTAACTGAAATATTGCAGAATTAGACAATTTTAATAAGCTGTAGTGCTCAGGAGACATGAAAATAGAGTGCTAGAACTCAGTGTGGGAATACACAATGAGGATTAGTCACATTGTGTATTCAACAGCATACCCCAGAGAATCTAACTAAATCTGTACTATATTTGTCATTAACAGCAAAACAAGCTCAGAGTAGAAAAGGAGAAAAATCATTAAAAGTAGGAAGAGATCTATATTGGTCATCGACTACACCAACTTGTAATGAGAAGAGCAAAAGGGCAAGGGATTTGGAATATGATCCAGTGAGGTGCTGAAAGAAAGTAAAAATTATTCCAGTCATGTGTGTTCTAGCTACTTTGTTTGCATTTTAATCTGCATCTGTTAAATGTCTATTCATCATCATATTACATGAATCTAATTATGCATTATATATTAATATAAAGAAATAAAAATATATTCATTGTATGTTGAGGGTTTTTTCTGATGAAAATCAGAAAACAATTAAGTGTAGGAAATAAAGAGATAATATATTTCTCTTGTTTTAGGCAAATCTTTAAGTTGGTCTTCATTTTGTGCTTATCAATAAAAGGCAAAAATATACCATGCTATTTATATTACTAGTAATTTCATATTAAAAATATTTCACTGACAAAATATTAAAAATAAGAAGAGAGCGCAAAAGGCAAACATTTCTGCTATATAAAATGAGTCACATATTCAGGGGAGTAGATCCTGGACATCCATTATTTATCCTCATAAGTCACTATAAACTTTCTATTATCTTCCTAAAAAATATTTAATCCTTCTGTCCACTCAAAAATCTATCTTTAATCTCCTTCTTCCATTAATTTCTTCAACATTCATTTTTAAAACTAATTTTCTAGGCAAAGAAGACCACAAGAAGTACCAATATAAACATATTTTTCTCCTTTGAAATTCCAAAGAAAATTCTCCTTGAACAAAAATATTTAGTAAGCAATATAAAATTTCCTGAAGCTTTTGTGGAAAAGTTGGAAAAGTTTACGTAACAGTTATTCACTAGAAATAGAACCAAAATTCTCTTTTTCCAGACCTCCTGCAGAATTTCCCTCCACTGAAATGGGGTGTTGTTTCTTACTTTCTCCTAAAGCATTTAGCCTTTCTTCTTTCTTTTGTACATGCACTGAAACTTACTATAAGTTTCAATTTTACTTTCTCATCCTCTCATGGCATGTCATCCAGGCAGCTTAAGTGCACTTTGGTATGATTCATAACACTGTGTTGTCAAATTCTGCATACTCATTACAGAAGACTGGGAAAATGAGAACAAGAAGATGAAAGCTAGAAAAAAAATAGATTTCTGCAGCCTATTCACAGCACCTTAATTTTCTGAATTCCCAGTTTTACTGATTCAAGTATATTAATAGAGTTGTTTTATAATGTATACACAAAATAATATCCATTAATTTTACTGGTATTTTCACTTGTGATGTTAATATAGACTCAGATAATGTGGAAGATAGAAATTTTTGAATAAATCATAATCAAACATCCCAAGAATGCATTCCTAGTTCTTCCTAGGATTTCCTTATAAACACTTTCATACTAACTTTTTCTCATATTAATACCATACACTGAAGTTTCAGTTTAAATATACAGGAATATTATATATGCATATATATTATTTATACATATATAAAAATTAAATTATATAGATATATTGCAACAGTTTATATTTACCAACCCAAACAAATTTAAGAACAATTTAAAAATGAAAGAAATCCTCTGATACATTTTCTCAGCAAGCAAGGTGGATATTATAAGTTTTTTTACAGAGAAAATAAAAATTCTTATTCAACAACTTTCAGAAAACAATAGTGTAAACAGAAAAAGGTTTGTTTTTGTAATTTATCTTGTTATGTGTTTAGTTTTCAGGAAAAAAAAAAAAGCAAGAAAAATCTAACTAAGTTCCTAAGTTTCAGAATGAGACATGATGGACAAATTTTCTATCTCTGGAAAAGCAGAGGACAGAAAGGAGAGAAAGTAGGAGGTAACAGGAAGAGGGAAATGGAGAAAAGGAGGAAGAAGAAGAGGAGGAAGAGGAGAGAGAGGAGGAAGTAGAAAAAGAAATGGAGGAGATAAAGGAAAAAGGAAGAGGTGAAAAACAAAGAGGAGAAGGATAAAAATAATTCTGGTCCAAAGTGAAGCAGGACCTCACAAATTTGTAAAATACTATTTAAACTTTCTGGGTTCTGTCCTATTCCATAAGCTAATTGAATTTGTAGAACACAGGTTTCCTGTACCTAGCCCAAAATAAGACAGTTGCTTGATTTTCTGATAATCTAAAACAAATGACAGCATGATGCTGAGAACTCACTATTTCCAAGAATTATCTAGTATCTACCCTGCTGAAAAGTGCTTTATTTTGGATGAAATTGTTTGTAAGTTTGCAATACTGTATATTTCCACACCACTTTCAGTCTTTCTGCATTGATTTTTTTAATGTTCACTTTTGTGTGTGTGTGTGTGTGTGTGTGTGCGTGCCAGGGATCGAACTCGGGACCTTGCGCTTGTGAGGCAGGCGCCGGAACCACTGAGCTAAATCACCGGACCTGCATTGATTTTTTTAGAATTGAAATCCTCAAATGGCTATAAACTATGGGTAATCATACAAAAATATCCTCAACATGTATCAAATGTACATGATAATGATAAACTATTTGGTTTTCTAGTTAGTAGACAGCTGGGTCTATGGATAACAGTTTAGAGTTACAGAGTAATAGAAGATTCTTTCTGCTTTTTATTCTGTTTCTTTCCATAAGTAAGTCCATAGTTATATTTCTCAATTTTATTCCATTAACTTCACAGTTAGTGAAAATATTGTCTTAGTGTCATCTTGGTGTTTCTACTGTGATGATTTTTTTAAACTACTTTCTGATCTGAATCTACAACTACAATATTTCAAACTCCCCAGTTACTTTGTTACAGTTAAATCCAACTTTGCTGGGTTTTCTGCTCCATTCTCATCATTCTTTACTATGCACTATCAACTATTATTATTACTTGCCTCTTGGTTTGTGCCAGTAATTAAACCATTGTGTCTGATTCAAACTCAGCTTTTTGTATTTCTCCTCATTATTCTAGGAGCTCTACAAACCATCTTTCTCAATTGGCTATCTGGCACCTATGAGTTCTGCAGGAACAAGAATGAATTTTTTAAGTGATATATTGAAGGAAAACAGAGCCAGACCAAGAAATATACATGCTACATGATTTCGTTCAAATGAAATGGTAATATTAGGAAAAATAAATTTAAGGTGACAGAAATCAGAAAAGTTTTGTCAGCAATTTCTGTGGACTGATTGAAGAGGCATAAGAAATGTTTCTTGAGGGCTGGGGATTTAGCTGAGTGACACCATGCCTGCCTCGCAAGCACAAGGTCCTGAGTTCAAACCCCAATACCAAAAAAAAAAAAAAAAAAAGAATGAAAGAAATGTTTCTTGAATGATCTGATTGTAATAAAGGTATGCGTTACAGAGGTAAGCGTATTTGTCAAAAGTCACCAATTCATAGGGCCGGGATATAATAACAGCACAACACATGCCTGGAAAGAGTGAGGCCCTAAATTTGATTCCCCAGTACCCCTCCCCCAAAAAAGACCATGAAAAGTCACCAACCTGTATAATTAATATTTACTTGTATAATTAATATTTCTTTGTGTTCAGATTTTGACTCAACTTTATAATCATGTGACCTTTTGTAAATGGGGAAGGGACCAAGACATGGAGCAATGAAGGAGTCCAGGAGGAGAGGTAAAAAGAATTAAGATGTATTAAGTACACACCCCAACTTCTCACAGTGAAAGTCATCAGTATATACTTCAAGTAAGTACTATTAAAAATAAAACAAGATTTAAAAAAATGAAATCAAACATCAATAAGTAAAAACAAATTATAAACATGCAAAAGGGTTGATCTAAGGCAAAGAGAATAAAAGCTTAATCATAATTACAGGAAAAAAATCCAACAAAAATTCAAACTAAGGGTTACTTACCAGCAATCCAGAGGTTGTCTGAATGGAGTGTAATGGAAACTTCTAAAATGCTAACACTAGCGATTTGAATCCTAGTTACTTGGGTATTTTCACTTTTTGAAAGTTAATCAAACTGTGATATGTATATATCATACATTTTATATATATATATATATATATATGGTGAAGTTTCAGAATTTGTATTTTTAAGGCAATGAAATATAAAATACTTCTAGAAAATATTATAGTAAAGATAGTCATTATTCAACAAAATAGCCATCCACAGATTTGATTTTTATTAATAAAAGAAAGCAAAACCAAGCTGAAGAGAAAGAGTGATAAAACAAAACAAAGCTGACTTTGTGAAAAGCAAAACTTTGAATTTTAAAGAAGCATGGTGTCTGTCTCATTGTTCATGTGATCTGAGCAATAAATACCAGCTTTTTCCTCCTGGTTGACAGCAGTTTCCAAAATGAAAGAGAGAAATTGAAATGATTTCTTCCTCAAAAATCAGGTTACTTAAGTGTATAACTTTCTGCAATGGAATTTAGTATAAAAGCAGAAAAAAATGCATTTGATTTAGTCTTTTTCTTACATTTTTGTTGAAACTATTTATCTAGTAGTCACACTGTTGTTATTTTCAGTTGTTGCTAATGTAACCAATATAAAAATTAGAAATAATAATATGGTCACTAAAAATGGTGTTTTATTTGATATGCAGGTATATTTTCTATTCAATAGCTATTTCTTCTTTTGTTATATGTTTACTTTTCAATTTTATGTATTTGTCTATACACATTTTCTTTCCACATGCATTAACAGATGCACCTTTAAAGTATTATTGGCATAAATATTAACAATTCCATATGTACAAAAAGCCACAGCCATTGAATTTTTCAAATGAGACTAATTTTTTAGCTTTTATTTTATATTATTGACTGAACTACACTGGTGTTTAGCTATAAATATTTTGGATATTATAAAGGTATTTTAAAGATTTAGCAATATTTTCATTAATCTTTACCAGAGAGAATCAAAAGTACTGTGGCTATCATTCTCTTATAAATCTGTTAGCATTCTCTCTTGATGTCTATCTATTCACTTTCTTCAGAAATCATACAGTTTTACGTGACTAAGACAGGCACAGACAGATGTGGGGCCAGGTTCCTTTAATCCTAAAAGAAAAAAATTAAATAAGCAACTTATCCTTCCTTTTCAGCCCATCTCTAAAAGATGTAAACTATTTCTTCAAGGAAAAGAGATAGAGGAAATTTCACATTGTGACAAAGTTCTCAATACCTGGGCCTCTGGTCCTGCCCCATGGACAATAATGGTGACATAGAGTCATTCACAGTGTTGCAAGTTCACCTTCTGAATGAGGGAGGGGGATGAGAGCTTCTCCAGGAAGGTAAATAAATCTGAAGGAGACTGAAAAAAGAAGCTAAACCCACATTATTGCCCCTTTACCTCATCCTTAGGCAGAAACAATACCTTAATTTTCACAAAATGAAAGCTGGAATTTTGTCTTTGTGAACCAAGACCCTTGAGAGTTTTGCATTTAAAAGAACTGAAGAAACAAGCCAGCAAGCAGAAGTAAGGCTCCAGTGCATCACACTGATGTCACCTTACTCAAAGAATTCAAAATATGGCAAGCACATAGCTACCATATGTATGTCAGCATTAATAAAACAAACACCAACAAACATTTCTAAATTAATTTGAACAAATTTAGTTACTTCTTGTATTTAAAAATGACAGTAGTTTTCTATTCCATTGTTCTTGAGTAATGAAGAGTAATTATGACATCTATTACTTATTATCAAATACATTACATATACTTAGTTTTATACATATGGACACATATATATATTTATATTTATTCACATCCATGTATTTATAGATACACACACATATATGAAGCATGTGTGTACACTTATCTTGAATTGGGGACAGAATTTTTCAAGCATGTTCATAATTAAAGATACTATGTGCCTACCTATTTATTTATATATTTAAATTTATATGTCTGTTTTGAAATCATAATTATCATAAATCCAGAGAAACTCTAGAGAGAACAAAAGCTACAAGTACTATATAATCTCACTTTCAATATGAAGATTTAAGACCACATCAGCCAGGAAATTATGTCAACTCATTTTTTTTTTTTTTTTTTTTTTGGTACTGGGGATCAAACTTGGTATCTTGCACTTGTGAGTCAGCTGGAGGAACCATTGAGCTAAATCCCCGGCCCTCTTCATTTTATTTTGAATAACAAATTCAACCATTACAGAAACATTTACATGGAAATAACACAGGTTAATTTCTTTCTAAAACTGAATATTTCTTCATATTAAATTCAAAATTTAATATCTGTACATATTCTAATAATCTTTAGAATACTTTTGTAAGCTATATTATACTTCTGTGCTCTTGAATCAATATTCAATATTCAATATAGAATATAGATTATAGTCCAACATATTTTTATAAGAATGGAGCATTAGTATCTAACAGTTGAAAATACCTAAACTTGAGTCACTACTCAACATATATTACATATTTTTCTAAGCAATTCGTGTTTAATAATTAATAAAATCTACTACATTCATAAGCAGTAGTGAAGTAAGCGAGTTAACCAGAAACCCCTCAATACCCTGCACCTGAACTTTACCCCTTTTCCTCCCTGGATTGCTTGTTCAAAGTCATGTTAATCAGCATGTAGCCTGCCTTGTGGTTAAGAACAAAGGAGAGAATATATCTTGTCTTGTGGTTAAGAACAAAGGACAGGACATGTTATACTATGACCCTAACCATAAAGATAGGGATTTCCTGCCGGATCCCAAATATAGGATTTTAATCTAACTTGCAATGCGCTTCTGTGTGATAACTAATTAATATAATTCAGTATTATGACAGAGATATTAAGGAAAGAGTAAAGGAGGTTGCTAAAGAGAAAAAAAACCAATTTTCTCAAAGGAAGTACACCAGGAAAGTTTATACTAAAGAATGAGAAAAAATAGGTGAGGCACTAACCATACACCAAATGAGTCTTGCTGGGATGGCTATAACAGTCTAATTTTCTGTACAAATAAAATTCTAAGAAAGAAAATAGTATGGCTAAGTTCCAATGCTAGAAAATAGATGAGTGTAGAATTCTGTCACTTCCCTCTCCTTGCTCAAAGATGAGATCATGACATTCCATTGCGGGCTTTTTCCCTTTAAAAACTGGGCTTCCATGCTTGACAGATACCAAGGAAGATGGGAGCGCAAGCTCGTCCTTGGTCACTGGCTATTAAAAATGCTCCTTTAATTTGGACATTTTTGTGGTGTGATTTTTTTCGCTAAGACAGCTCTAACTGTAGTTGATTTTATAAATGAGTAACATAGAACAAAGGCATAAAATAGCTTTATTCAGTTTAACATTTTAAATGTAGCAGTGAAAATAAATTAGTCATATGTTTAATTCTGCTTTATGCATTTTCATTACTTGTTTTATGACTGATCGTGTCTCTCCAAATTATATTTTTAAATCTATTTTGATTTGCTTCCTGACTCTTTCATTTCATATGATGTTAGATAAGAAGTTTTTAATGATGTGTAATTTTATGTCACAATGTGGGGCTATGATGTTGAGGTACTAATACATATTATGGACAGAAACATGTAATTTAAATAATTTCACTCATTGATGACAACTTTGATTTGTTATCTTTGAGAAAAATTCAAAGAAAAAAGGAAATGATAAATGTCTTATTAAATGTATCCTGGAAAATTCAGAGGTAATGATTATGGTTCAGAGAAACTCTCATACTGTTCTTTCGGCTTTCAATGACTGGTAGTTTGTTGGGGAAGATAAGTTTACCCACACTCTTCTCTGACATTATCCCAAGACTTTTGAATTATGCCTCTCTAGATTATGTTCTCTTAATATTTTAGAAAATATAAATATAAAGCATGATACTCTTAAATGATAAGTAACCTATAATGACTTACCTCCCATACATGCCCTCAAAACAAAGAAAATACCAAGATTGATCATGATTTTAGCTAGCCATCCTTGAAACTCATTCCTGAAAGGAAACATAGGGCTTTTAGACCTTTAATCTCACCCTATTCCCCTTCATGCTTGAAGTTTAAATAAATTTCAAGTAACACATGAGACTAGATAGGAGATACTGTTCAGTGATGTTCAAGCCTCAGTTCTTAATGGGGACTTTGTTTTTCTTTGGATCTTATAAATGGCATTTCCTTCTTATTCTTCCCCCAGTGATGGAACTAAATCCTTTGAAAGACCCTCTACCAATCACTCTTGTCATACTTAGCCCTGAATAGATGTGTGCAGCCCAAGAAGGATGAAACCAAATGTGTTAGTGGCATCGACCTAGAGGTATATGTCAAAACAGATGTGTGCAACAGCACAAGATTTATTAAAATCATCATCAAATTTCTGACCCTGAAAATTTACAATTAGCCACATGGGACTAGAAAGTCATTCCTCAAACTCAATTTCCCTATTCTCCTATAGCCTCTTTCTCTTTCTCTCAAAAAAATCAAATATAATTTAGATGTAATGTAACATGCTTCTTTACAAGAGAAAAGAATGATAACTCAACATTGGCAGTGCCTTAAGTGAAATCTATAATTTCTTCAAAAAAGAAAGACAAATGACAAATGGCATATGAACACAACATGTCACTCATGTTAATTCTTTTGCAAGGAATCAAAACTTCATAGGAAAACTGAGAATATAATTCCAATATAATTAGAGTGATCAATTGTATTTTTTCCTATTGAAGAACATTAGTTCACCATTGCTAATTTGTTTTGTATTTATCTGATTAATATGAAAAAAACAACAATTTCAACACTAAAGTAATTAAGTTCCCTATATATATTCTACTCAATTTTCTCTATTCTTGAATTCTCTACATTGGAATACCCAAAAATCATACTCAACTAAACACGCTGGGGTCATGCAGTGCTGTTTCAGACTGTCTTTGCAATTGCCAATTACCATTACATCAAAATATACCTCCAAAAGTAGGTTTTTGCTTCTCCTTACCACTAGTGCCC
This sequence comes from Heterocephalus glaber, assembly GCF_053883595.1. Classification (NCBI taxonomy): domain Eukaryota; kingdom Metazoa; phylum Chordata; class Mammalia; order Rodentia; family Bathyergidae; genus Heterocephalus; species Heterocephalus glaber. Next base: position 22,311,553 of record NW_028258138.1, on the reverse strand, counting down.
TAGAAAAATCTGGTATCACTTTCACTTGGGCCATCTCAGAATTGTTCTTTTCCTACTCGACCTACTTAATAAATTTCTATCCAGCCTTGAAGATGATAGATTGAAAAGGAAATATAGTGATGCCAAAATTCTTATTTAAGCTCTTCAGAGGCATTCTGGTACAAATTTAATGATTTATAAACAGGATTAGCTGAGAAACTTTACACTATTCCTCCTCCCTTATTATGTGGCATTTGCTAGAACCTACTTACCTCAAAATTCTCCCAAGCAATTTTTCATAAAGCATTATCTCTACAATCTTTTACTCATACATTCTCCCTCTGATTTATTGGAAAAATACCAAAGTAGTTAAAGTGGCAAAGCTTATTCTGTTCTTGCATTTTCTGCATCTCTTATTTTAAGTCTCATAACCCACCCCCAAACCTTGTCTTTACACATTACTTATGGGCAAATCCTTCTAGATTCTTCTGCAAGCACATTTATATATCCTTACATTCTAATGCTTTCCCAAAAAGAGAAATTAGTCCACTGCCTTCTCTTTGCAATCTTATTGGAACACAATACATTCATCCCTTTATATATTGTTTGTCTACTTTTTCATTACAATGGTAGTGTTGAGTGGATGCCATAGACACCATATGGCATTGAAAGCCTAAAATGTTTTGCATTTGATCCAAAGTCTGCCAACTCCTGTTCAAAAATATATGTTTGTTCTTTCAATCCTAAACTCTTCTTAAACTCAGGACTCAGTTATGCATTAGTCTTACAGGAAATGTGAGAGAATATTCATGCTATATGCTGAAATTGGGTTACTGCCACTTGTCTGAGCCTTTTGTCTGTACAATCTTATTACTTAAGCATGCACCTATACTATTGAAATTTCCCACTTATTTGCCTATGTTCTTCACTCTACTCAGCTTTTAAAGAGATGCATTCTTTTATGTTGCTGCATGACAAATGGTTGGCAAGCAGAAAATATAGTTTGCAGATTGAACTACTAGGAGTGAAGCTAGGGAGTGAGTGGAAATTTCACAGTGATTAAAATACTGCACACACTGTAAAAGGGTAGTAGAAAAATGTTGTGATAACTAATTAATATAATTCAGTAATATAACAGTGGTTGAGATACTAAGGAAAGAGTAAAGGAGGTTGCTGAAAACAAAAACAATTTTCTCAAAGGAAGTATGTCAGGAAAGTTTATTCTAAAGAATGAGAAAAAATAGGTGAGGTACTAACCATACACCAAATGAGTCTTGCTGGGATGGCTATAATAGTCTAACTTTCTGTACAAATAAAATTCTAAGAAAGAAAATAGTATGGCTAAGTTCCAATACTAGAAAATAGATGAGTGTGGAGTTCTGCCACTTCCCGAAGCTCCTATTTCCTCAACTTGATGAGAATAAGTTGCCCTTATAGGTCTTCTTCCAAAGAAGTAATGGGGGAGCTGAGTGTTTATTAAATAACTTCGAGTAAGTAAGCTACACATATTAAATGTCTTGACTCATCTCCTTTTACTACCCTCATATGAATAGTTTTTTATTTCACTTCCTCATGAGAGGCAGATTCCTTAACAATGCATTAGGCTGATGCCATAACTTTCTGCTCACCTCATGTTCTAAGAATGCAACACCCTTGGATAAAAACACACCAGCCCTCTAATCTCATCTCTTCCCCTTCTTAGCGCTCTGCAGGATTGAACTTAAAAATGTGGAGTAGTGGGACAAAGAGATACAGCAATTTTCCCACGTTTGGAATTATAAACCCTTTGATTGCAAGAGGAGTGCATGGAGGCCATGACTTTGCTCTGGGACAACCTCTCCAAATATCCAGCTTTCTCTTCTTTATATAATAGCATTTGAAGTATTAAAATGTATCCCTGCCCTAGCTCTCCGCTCCTGCATCTAGAGAAAAAGAATATATATATGGAAATAATATATTTACCATAAATATCAAACTGAATAAATATATTATTTAATACAAATTCAATAAATCCATTTAATATATGCATTTTAGAATATAGGAATGTATTTTGAATATATTCATTTACAATGTTATTTGAATATATTAACTGAATGTATTTTAATATGCTCAGCAAAAAATATATGTGAAGAATACATTCCTAAAATATATTTTTGAAATATTTTTGCATATATATCATCAATAATCTATTCATAAACCATAAAATAGCTACAAGAATGATTCTCTATTATTTCTTTTGAAAGATATTAATAACTCAGGATTTGGACATAGTCTTTTCTCAAGCACACTATCATCCTTTCTCATCCTGCACATGTAGGCTGTCCTAACCAACATTTCATCCTTAAATTCCTCCATCAAAAAAGAAGGGTCTAGGCTCTGTGGTCATACTTGTCTCCAACATGCAGATGACCCATTAAAGCTTTCTTTTGAATACTCTCCCCATTGCTACTCAAGTCTGCTTATAATGATATTTCCACAATTTGACAAACTTTCTGCTAGGTGTCAAGATTCCAGTTTCTCCTACCTATCAATGCTTTAACATCAAAGGGTGATTGTTTTACGAGACTCCCCACCCTATGTGGGCTGGGATACACAAAAAGGAATGTCTCAGAAACCCCCAGGCATCATGATTCTATATTCATCTTTTGTTGTAGTTTGCATGAATGAAGAAAGATAGACAGAATGTGTGGCTGATGGTCATAAGGTAACAGCTATCATGATGACTGTTTACTTTATCTTCAGAAATGTTTAAAACTTTTAATTTTTGCAACAGTTTGATGGTTCTTTCCTTGAAATATGGATTATTTAATGCCTCATTTTCTTTATCATTGAGTAGTAGTTTCAAAACACAGACCAACAACAAAAGATCAATTCAAGATGACATCTCAAAAGTATAAACAGCTAAATTATAAAAGAGGAAAGGTTGACTGAGAAAAGGGTATTCGAATCCTATAGTAAGATATATGGAGACATAAAAGAACATGGCATTCTGAACAGCCTGAATGGTCAAAATTTTGGAATGTGCAGATAATAAAGAACAGAGAAGGTTCTTAGGGAACAGATGAAAAAGTATCTCATATATGATATTTAAAGATTTGAACATAATCAAAAAATTTGCTGAAAGCCTACTTTGATCTATATATGACAGAAATTTTCAGAAAACATATTCCTTAAGCAATTTTATTGACTTAAATTCCTTTCTCTTTGGTAAATGGATTCACTCACATAAAGGGTAAAATTTACATATATATGTAATTGTTCATAAAATGTTACTGTAAACATTCTCTATTCTCTAAATGATTTTTATATTTTTTAAGTACTGGTATCAGAATTTAAATAAAAGTGTTGAAGACAATTCAGTTTACAGTTCTGCAGGATAATTACTAAGAACTAGACCACAGAAGCAAATATAAATAAGGAAGATATTAAAGATGGCTTAATAACAGCAGACAATTAGCATAACTATCTGGGAATCAGTTAACACACACATAAATGTAGGTGGATCAGGTCTTGCTGGAGGTATAAATTACTCTGAGTTACTCACCTATTTAAAGAACGTGAACTCTGTAGATTTTTCAAATGAGTATTAAAGGAAGTCTCATTATGCAAAGTGCAGACTTTTATAACTCTGGAAAGAAAATGTCAAATAATATAAAAATTTGGAAGCATGGTTGAATAACATTATCAGTTTCCAAAAATAAAATAGGAAATTCTAAGAATAAAAGTGTTGTCCATTTTTATTATTCAATTTCCAGAAAAAAATCCAATATTTTAAATGATTATAAATAGTAAGGATTAGAATGTACAAATTTATTCTATAAATAAATGACATATCATCAAAACTAAAAATGTATATTCAAATAAAATGTACAAATATGTATAAATGTGCAATAAAATCATCAAATAAGGCTAAAATTTGAAATTTGATTAATTATAAACCAGGCATGAATGTGATTCTTTTTTAAAATATACATGTTCTCAAATTAGAAAAATGCTATTATCTTTTGTGGACTTTTTTTCACACCTAAGAAAATGAATATTATATAAGCATAAATGTTTTAACTATATTTAAAAAGAAATACTATATGATTGAGTATTATATCCAGAAAAGACGTTGAAACAATTTATTGAAAAGACAATTATCAGAAATTATTTCTTATTTTACAGTTTAAAATCAGTTTGGTGAACAGATAAATAATTTGAATTTATAAATTTTTCAAAAAGAATTTGTCTATGTATACCAATAAAGTCATTTATTATGATTGGTTAAATTTTATTTTCAGATATTAATAGTCTATTTTTGCTCATGAAGAAATCATTTAGGTAACACTGATTACAAAGTAATCAATCTTTAAATAATTACTTAGATAATTACTTTAGATGTTATTTTAGATAAAGATCAATCTTTGGAAATGTCTATATAGAAAACTAGTTTTTGTAAAACTATCCAATGAAGGTATGAGTTTGTAAAGTCCTATACTTTATCTGAGAGTAAGAACATGATATGTTGGTGAAAAACAAGCTAATGTAAGTGTGTTGAATGAAAAAAAAAAAAAAAGAAAATGGAAAAGTCAAGCCTCATGGGTATTGTATTATATGGAATTACCTGCGTTACTTTATAGATGCATTATCTCTAGTGATGACACCATACATCTGTTAGTATCCTCAACTCTTCTTTAATACCTTAGATTAGTGATATGTAGATGTCATCATTTCTAAAACTTAGATTTTGAAATTAACTTTACACATTAAAAATCAGTACAACTCTAATAATCAAAAATTGCAAATCTTCGCTTTGACCCATGTGCTCTGCTAATCTTTGGACTTCCTTAGCTTTAAGTTTAATCATGATAATTTGTATTAAAAAAAACTCTTGTAACAAATTGTTTGTGTAAGAGAAAAAAGTTTACAGTTAGGATAAAATATGTCTCTAATAGATTTAACTATCCATTCTTGTCCTATGGATACCTGAATTAGTAAATTTCTAATTCAGTGTGTATCCTAAATTTAAGATGGTGATATTTTCCATAGCTTATTCTCCACACAGATTCTTATTCCAGTTAACTTTGAGTACTTATCTAATGTAACCATCTCTATTGAATTACTGAGGATGTTGATATAGAATTTATTTATAAATTTTTGACAACAATATTAATCATAATACAGTAGGCATTTGAAAGACATGAAAATCCCAAAATCAATGCAAAACTGCGGTTACAATCTACAGCACTGGAGTCTTATGGAAAAGACAGAAACATACCAGATCATTATTAAAAGTACAAATAACAAAGTTGTGCATAAAATTATCAGTTAACCATGAAAATACATTACTCAGGTATTGGGAAACAAGTTGAAAGAGTTAAAGGAATAAATTAGTTTGGTAAAGAATTCAGGGAACTGATTCTAGAATCAGAAATTCTATAATCAGAATATGAGGGAAAGACTGTGAAAACTTTCACAAATTGAAGTAGGAACGTGACCTGGAAGATAGTATTACAGTATATATAGTGTAGGTAATTGGGGAAACTAAGGTCGTACACATTAATCTCAGATTTGTACCCTAGGGCTTTGGGTGCTTCATAATGCTACCAAAGATATAGAAAAACGTGAAAATTGTAATGCTCACATAGTTGATCAGTTAGAGTTGTAGAGCTCCATGGCCACACAGCAAGCATAGCTATCTTAAGTAGGAAGGAAATATCTATCAAGTGTTCAGGCAGCTTCTAAGATGTTTCCTGAATGCTCTCTGTCCCCTGGGATTCAGCCTTTTATATAATCCTCTCCCTAGACAAGAGGGCTGAAATTTTGACTCACTTCTGAGTACATAGGATATCATTTTACAAGTTAGGTTATAAAAAAAACCTGACTTAACAATGATGCTCTCTCATTCCCTCTTGGATCACTGACACTAGTGAAAACCATTTGTCACATAGTGAGAAAGCCCTGTGAAGAGGCCCACACACCAAGCTTGGAGACAGATACACTGAGGCTGCCAGCAGCCATGTGAGGGAGCTTGGAATTGCAATCATCTATACGAACTGAGTCTGGCAATGGCTGAAGAACCACCAAGAGCACAACTGCAACCACACTGGAAACCTCAACCTGACACATCTGGCTAAGTGAATGGCACATCCTATAGCCACAGAAACAATGAGTAATAATCCACATTTGTCAATTTAAACAGCTCCATTTTGAGGTAATCTGCTGTACAGCAAAAAATGACTAATACAAGAGGGTAGCAAATGGAACAGAGTTGGAATAGTAGCCAGAAACTAAAAAGTTAGGGAAAGAATTGATCCAGCAAGAACCACTCAACCATGCAAAATGATGATACTACTGAGATAAATGGACTTTAACTTGCAGTGCTTGTATCATGACATTCATTATGGAAAGGTAATCTAATCATCCTATTTCAGAAATATGGTTACCTTTAGAACATACAGTATAGCAAAACACCTAGTAAAATCAGCCTTTTAAACCCTCCAAAGACTACTTTGGCATCTGACAAAGAGCAAGCGAAAGGGCCCCTGGACTGAAAAGAATATATACTCAAATGAAAGAAATATTTCTCCAAAAATAAAACTAAAAAGACTCTAAAAATGATAAAGTGATGTTGGGTAAACAGCATCAAAGAATGTCTACTGTCAAAGGATAAAAGAATTCAATACTTAACATAATCTTTATATCTAAGGGAAGATTTGAGTGCACAGTTTTACAAGAAAAGCCAGGGACATACTTAAGAGTCATCATCATTTATCTAGGATAGGATTTCTGATAAATTCTTTTGATAACCCAGGGAAACCAGGCTTAGAAGAGCCATTAATTGACAGCAGATTCCTAGTAACAACATTGCAAATAAATCTTTTTTTAGAAACTCCACATTTGAAAAAAAGATAAACTCATAAATATGAAAACTGAAAAACACATTTTAAAGAAATGAGAGCCTCTGGTCTTCAAAGTCCAGAGAGAAAACAATTTCAAAGATTCACAGGGTCAATTGTATTAAAACATTGCAGGAAAATAATAGCAAAATGACCTTCACTATAGTGAATGAACATTGATAGAGTCCTCTTACTAAAATAATATAAGCATCAAAATCTTGTTTATAAGAGTTGGTGTCTATTGTTCACCCTCAGAAACAAGTTCATAATTTCAAGTCTTTGGCAAGATGCCAATATAATTTATCTATAAATTGGTCACCAAATACAGTTTACTTTCTTTGTATTATATTCCTTTGAAGGCAAAAACAGTATCTTCTATCTAACATTTACCTTAGTTCTAAGAATATGTTGCGCTATCAATAAATCAATTTTAGATAAAAAGTTTACATTGTTCAGTATAGCTATTTTTATATTCTCTTTACCATCTATCTTTATAAAAGACTGTTAAAAAGCCATTTTAGTTACAATTATAAGACTGAAAGTAAATAGTCTTTCTCTCTCTATTTCTCCTTGCCCTTAGCACATATGTGTTTGTGCATCTCAGATGCAATCAATAAAACTTTTATGTATTTTTACTCCTTTATACTTTTCTCTACTAATTAGAAAGGAGGATAGAGTGAATCTAGTGAAAAAGTTAGGTATAGCCACTATTTGGTTTATTGCTTAGACTAATTTTTCCTAAACTATAATCTGTTCCTCCAACAACATAATAGCTACTCTATCATAAACATAATTTTTTGTACAAGGACCATTAGTTTACTGTGTTAAAAAAAATAAGCTTCAATATTAAAAAAGAAAGAAAGAAGAAAGCCTAAAATAAAAGTACACAATATGTGGGCCGGAGATTGAGCTCAGTGGTGCCACCACCTGCCTTGCAAGTACAAGGTCCTGAGTTCGATTCCTGTATCAAAAAAAAAAGTACACAATATGTATTATCTATATTTTCCTTTCTTAGTTTACAAAGGATTACCACGTTTAAAGATTTGCTACTCTGTGGTAGCAGGGAAACAAATGGGTAGAGGTCTTGGAGCAAACAATTTTCCAGCTTCACTCTAGTGCTTGGTCCACTTTCCTAATAACTATGCAAACCTCGGGACAATCTTTCACAATCCAGCTGTTAACAGTAAAATAAGTTTCAGTATTTTTTTTATTTATTGTCAATGTACATGTGGGAGATCTTTCCCCATATTAATGGTAATACCAATTTGTTTCAATGTCTCCTGAGGTTAGTATTTCATAGATTTTACATGCAATTTGTGACATGATTTATTTAAAGTTAGCAGTACAGGAGCCCATATTTCTTTGCCAATTCCAGTTCACATACTAACTACAGATATCCTCATGCATTATAACAACTGAAAAAATTTGAAAAATTGAGAATCATGAAAATGGCATTTCAATAACAGTTCAGTTCAGCAAAGGGACAGAATTTGCCATGCAACATAACGCTTTGAACAAAGTTAATGCCTTGTGGAAATCACATTTCCCTGGAAGAAGATTTTGTTGCTGTTGGTGAGGGTCATTTAAAATAAATATATAGTTCTTCTATGACACATATTTTCCTGTCAGATAAATATACACATACTGCTAAAATATAGGGCTATATTAAAGCAGGACTTGAAGGAAAACAAGTTTTTCCCAGGCTCAGGCAGTTTCCCCCTCAGATTACTTACCCTCACAGCCCCAGTAGCTGTAACTCTTTGTTCTGGTACAGATAAAAATGGCAGCTATGTCCTGTAAACAAAGTTCATGTCATCTTGTTCTCACAAGTTTCACAAGGTTCTGTCTTTTTTCACAGCTAAGGTGCAAAACTGCCTGCCCTTCTCCTGCTTCTGTAAACTTACTTGCTACTTCACTTGGAAGACCAACCACTTTGACCAAATGTATAAAACTGAAGCCTTTCCTTTGTTCTAGTCTCAGCCTTTGGACATTAGTCCACAGAGTTGGTGTGCACCCAAAACCTGGAATAAATCCTTCTGTATCACTCGTTGGTCTCTCCTGTTTCTTAAAATCCTGTAATAATATCATAAAAAATAGGAAAATGGCTACACCAAATACAATGTAGAAGACACATATGAACATACAACATACATACACAGCTAGAAATAGGTGACAATTCTTCTTAAATAATGAATCTCTGGTGTAAGTTGCTTTACTAAAGAAATAAATGCCTGGTAATTTCTTAGCTTTCCTTTATCCATTCTCAAATTCAAAGGTAAGGCCAATCTTGACCAAACAAGAAGTTGTAATATATTTACCTGCATTAATACCACTTATTATCAATATGCTTTTATTTAAATAGCAAAAACAATTCCATATTTGTACACACACACACACACACACACTCACATATAGACACACAAAGAGAGAGAAAATGCAACAATCTGTTCCATACTATCAAGTTGTTGCATCAGCCAGGGATCTTTGAAGGGGGGTAGGGGTCCCCTGTAGAGACTCTCTCTTTCTCTCTGGGTCCCTCACCCTCAGTCCCACAAAGAATGAGGAAGTGGGGCAAAACCACTGACTTTGGCTCAACACCACCACTTCTGATAGAAAATATTAAAGTCAGGACTGAAGTGATGCAAAGCAAAAGTTTATTTATGGTACAACAAAGGCACAAAAATCTACCTTAACAGCAGAGCATGCTGCAAGGTAGGGGACTCCATCAAGTTAATCCAGTGGGTTTCTGGAGTGTACTCACCTTCATAGAGATAAACCTCTTTCTAAAAATAACTATTTCACTGATTGATGCGATCTAGGCCAATCAGGTCTTAGTCTTTGTGTCCTAGTTACTTTTCTCTCATTGCTGAGACTAAATATCCAACATCCAAATTTAAAGGGGGAAAGTTTATTTAGCTCACAGTTTGTAGAGGTTTCAGTCCATAATTAGCTGGCTCCAAGGCAGGGATGGCAAACAGGCATTGCAGAGGAGAAATAACTGGCCATGCACAGAGTAGCAAAAGCAACAAGGCGACCATAACAGCTTCTTTTCTGTCCCTTCCATCTTATTCATACAGTTTAGGTTTGGTGGCACACACACCCTTAATCCTACTGCACTTGAGCCTACCACTGCACCATGAATCAGTCACACACTCTAGATTCAGCCACCTCTGAAAAAGTCCCATCTAAGACTGAACAAGGATTTGGGAGACATCTAGACACAAGCCATAACAGTTTGTTTTTGAAGTGATGAGAAGGTCAGTAGGTAGGGGTTCCTCAAGCACACAGTAAATACACATAATAGTTTCACAAGGGATAGCTTCCTCAAGCACATAGTAGGCATTAAGCATGTTGCAATTTTACAACTATCAGATACCCAGGTCTTGCCCTGAATTCCCTGCCTATACTCCCCTTAATCTGTCTCTACAAAGTTATTTTGAGGAATATGGTTTAGTTAGAGTTGTTTAAGATTTGGATATTTTGTAGAATTTGAAAATATGTAATAAATTTTAAAACATAGCTGTTATAAATTAAATCTTTAGCTAGAGCTCTTTATCTCTCCCATATGCACATACACAAACACTCAAACAAAAATACAGGCATAGAATGGTTTCCTACCAAACAATTAAAATGAATCATTGACATTATTAATTCTTATTTTACAACATAACACATATTGGCAGAAACTCTTAAAAGGTGTGAACAACATCTAAACATAGAATAACTTGCTTGGTAAAGTATTATTGAGTTTCTACTTTATTTTCATGGGATGAAGTAAACAATGAAATACTACTTTGCAATTCATATTTTTGCAATTAGTCTTGAAGAGGCGATTTAAAATAATCAGCTCAAAATTCCTTATTTTTCAAAGGAAAAGTCAAAATTCTTTAAAAGGACCTAGCATTAGAGTGGCCCAAAAAGTGACAGGGACAGTTCCCTTTTCATCTTGATAAGACAGGAGAGATGACAAAGGAAAAGTCTAGCAGGCTTTCTGTTGCTCATAGGATTGATTTGATTGAATGATTATTTAAATATCCATAAATATATTCAGAAATATTTTAAGAAATTATAGTTCAACCTTGTTTCTCTACTTTATTCAGGAGCTTATTTTTTCCCTTAAATTCTTTTATTGGTAGATTTTAGCTATGCAATACATTTACATTTATCATTGGGTACTTGCACCTGTACATGATGTATCTTGGTTCTTATTTTTTCCCCATCTCCTGTCTTCCCTTCACCCCCTCCACCCTTCCCTATTTACAAAGACTTTGTTTCCATTTTTTCCTTTTCTCATAATTATTCCCTTCCCTTCTTTCCTTTCCCCTTCCCCTTCCACTTCTCCTATCTCTTTGGACCTTTTCTTCCTATTTCAAATTAATGTAAATAAGGATTAAAATGAATAATTATAAGGAACTTATCTTCGATCACGTGTGTCTGGATGTGGATGTGGATGTAACATAGATGTGGCAAACACTGGAACTACTCAAGTACACATGTATGTATATATGTGCCTACATGCAAACACACATATTCTGGGCTATGAAATTGCATATAAAATACTGTTGAGGGATTTTGAATCATAATTTTCATTAAAAGACTGTGAGATTTTCTTTCAAGCATTCTGTTTGAATACTGCAACTATGTAATAGGAGAAGATGGTGACAAATTTCCAAAATTCAATTAACTAAAAAAACCATGAATAATCTTATTAATAGTGCAAAATTGAATACCTACAAGTTAATCTATTATTTCCATGTCTCTTATACTTCTGTATACTTATATTATCCTTATATATGTGGAATATAAGATGAAACCATTAAATTATATTTTGATAGATGATGGAGAACATTTTGGCTTAGAAGTACTAAGTGATATGAAAGTCAATTGAACATTCTTTGACTACCATTTATCTTGAATATTTCCTTGGTCAGATTCTTGGGATAGAAAATGAACAATATGTATTTCCTCTCTCAAAAAGCTCAGAATCTTTTTTCATATTTAGTATTTTTGAGCCCTTCCTTCCCATATTTTCCCTAATTATAACACAAACTGATGTTATAAGATTCTTTTAAATCAGTGTAGCTTGAGATAAACATGTTGGTGTCAATAATTGCATGGTAGTCCATTTATAGTCTAAGTAATCTAGAATTTTCTGTAATCACAGGTAATTCAATTATAAGAGTAAGAAAATGCTTAGGAGTCAATGTGTTTTCTCAAACTAAGAATTCAAAAATATATTCATTTCAGGGGTGGATTTCCTCACTCATACTTTTATTCACTGCAGAAATATTTACAAGCCACCTTATATTTGTCAAAATATTTAAATGAGTAATTTATGTTTAATGATATTTTTCTCAGAAATAAATACACTGGGGTTATTAAAAAAACTTTTTGAATAAGAATGAAAATATAGCATATGTAAAGCTAAAATAATGCTTAGAGAAAATTTTACAGCACTAAAGAATTTTAGTAGAAAAGTGAAATGTTCTCAAAAGATTTACATATACCTTAGAAAACTTGATAAAACAGATACTTAAACTAAAGTCAAATGGAAAGAAATGAAAAGTAAAGAAGAGAAAGAAAAAAATTAACTTTGCAAATGAAAAATAATAGAGAAACCCAAAATGTTATTTGGAAGAATCAGTAAAATGATATCTTCAGCCACAGAGAATAAAAGGAGAGCATACATAAATTACCAATATCAAGAATGAAGAAGTGGAAATAACTATGCATTACAAAGACATTAAAGGGTGGCAATAGGCGATTAGAAAAAATCAATGGCTTTAAATTTGATAACTCAATTGGAATTACAAGTTCCTCAGAAGATACACCTACCAAAGATCACTGGATAAATAGTTATGCTGTTTAGTCCTAAATCTACTAGAGAAATTGAATGAATTATCAAAATATTTCCAACAAGGAAACTCCAATCTCAGGTACTGATACTACCACATTCCAGTAAATTTTAAGGAAGAAGAATATAAATTATACAAAAATGTTTCCATAAAATACAAACATAAGTAACACAATTCATTTTATGACCTCAGAATTACAAGGGTATCTAATAAAAATATAAAAATATCATTTGTATTTGCATAAAACTAAATTATCCCTTGCAAAGATCAGGAAAAAAGCAATGATATTCATTCCTACCACTTCTATTCTAAAGTACACAAACAAAATACAGATGAGGGAAACAAAGACTATCTGAAATTTTCTATACTATTTTTATGGATTTTCTTTCACAAATTACTTACAGATTCTAGGCAAATACAATAAAAATTACAGCACGGTTATTTACTTTCTGTTTATTTTTATTTCTTCACTGATTTATTCATTGTTTATAGAAATCAATAAACAAATTCTAAATTTTATCTAAAAAATGAAAAAATTAGAATAAGTCAAACAAATTTGAAAGTACATAATTTTATGACTCTTATGAAAATGACAAGCCACTTACTTGAAAATATTAATATCGTGGGTCTGTAACCACAATATGGAAAATACTCCCCAAACGCAATAAAAAGATGCAAAATGATCCTGTTAAAAATGGACAAAGACATTAAAAAATGAATTAGTGACAGAAAATATATGAATGACAAATAAGTTCATGAAAATATTTTCAACATCATAACCCTACAGGCAGCAGTGAGATATGACTATATCTACTAGAAGTTCACAAAGATTTTGTCCTGTTTTCTTCTGAAAATATTAATTTTAACTTTTTCATTTAAGCCTCTGATCAATTTGAAGGGGCTTTATATGACACAAAATATGGGTGGTTATCCTTTCTTCCTCTCTTTATTTCTCTATCTCTCGCTTGCTTGCTTGCTTGCTTTTTCTTTCTTTCTTTCTTTCTTTCTTTCTTTCTTTCTTTCTTTCTTTCTTTCTTTCTTTCTTTCTTTCTTTCCAGAGGGTATATGAATGTCAAATTCGTCCAAATTCTTGTTAACAAGATAGATGTCTCTATTTTAATTGCCATACTATTTTGGTTGAAAATCAATTGATTATATATACATGGTCTATTTATGAAATTTCTATTATTTTTTATTGATCTAAGCTTCAGTCTTTTTGTCAATACCACACTTTCTTTATAAGTGGAGCTTTCCTGTAAGTGTTGCAATCAATTAGTGAGAGTTTTAACTTTACTATAGGATTTTGCATTTTTAGTTTTTCTCTGCTTTCCTAAAATATAAAATCCTCAATAGCAAAGACAAATATAGTCTAAGTATGTACATTTTATTTACTCTATTATTTTCTAGTCACTGAAAAACTGCTAGGCATATGGCAGATCTTCAATAAATATCTACTGAATTGACAATAACATATGAAGTCATTCTTAATTTGAACCCCTAAATATTAAAGATATTCATTAACATTATAAATTTTAAAGGATATGAAGAACTGAAGATTTGTTAGACTTCTGAGGTTTTATACTTAGTATTCATAATTTTTTGTGTGTAACTACTTTGACAGTTGTACAACATCTTTGGTTTTCATAGAATATTTTAAAATCTGTAAAATAAAAAAATTAAGAATAAAAAATAATATAAACATTGAAATTTATAAAATAAACTTTATATGTTTATGACATAATGCTATGAATTATTAACACATTAATATTTTATACAGATGAGTATCTAACAATTATGAAAATAGGGACATCTAAAATTAAATGCCTATCCAATATCTCTAATAAGTTAAGAAAAAGAAAATATGTATGATTTCTATATATACGTACAAATATTTCACATGCTTTTATTATTTGTCATACTCGCTTATTATTGAGAAAAATGTTAAATTTCAGCTGAAGGTTAGAAAAAAACAAATGCATAATTTTTTTTCACATCTAAGTTCATGAACTCATTCTGCCCCAGTTTTTATTACTGAAGTGATTAAGAACTTGTTTTTATCAGAAATATACTTTTTTCAAATGTTTTTTCATTGTAATAGTAAAGAAGTTTGTTTAAACAATTCTCAGCAACAATAGTACCATACACACATACATGAGTATATCTCCATAGAAACTTTACAAAAGAATGCAATTTCCTTACAAAAGAATACAAATACAATTTATAGAAATGTTTTGTCATGAGTGAATTAAAGAGAGGTTTTCAATTTTTTTTATAAAATGCTATTTGCTTTGAAAATAGGTATCTTGGAACTTGCAGCTATTTCACAGGAAAAAGATCTGAAACAGTCTAATGCGAAGGTTCCCAGAATTGGCTACAGAACAGCTCTCTTGAAAGCTTCTGATAGCATCCAGAGATAAAGAGCCAAAGGTAACAGAGAGGTCTGCCAGAAGAGTCTATAGAATTGCAAGCATTTGTAGAGAAGTGCCTCTAAGGTAATTGATAAAAACCAGAGGTATAGTTCACTGAGATAAGAAAGTACCAAACATAAGAGAGTACAAATTTCTGCTGGGGAAAACTGAGCTAATCCATCAAATTTAGTTTTTTAGTCCCTTTCTACTTCACAGTACTTCAATAAAATCTGTATTTTAACAATTTAGAGACGTTTACACAAGCAGTCTGTAATGGAAAAATGCAGTAATCTTTAACTGCACTTTCTAGGAAAAGTTTACTTGTTATAAAAGAAGGTGGAAAGCTGACAATTTTTATATTTGTGCTGTCTACAAACAAGCAGACTTTTGCAAATGGAAAGGTGGCCAAGCAATGAAAGGAGAGGGGAGGGAGAAGAGAGGAAGAGGACATAAAAGAATGAAAGGTGTGTGTTTTGTACATGTACCAATTCTCCAATCATTATATACTGCAGATGTGTACTAATAAAAATAAAAATTAAAAGAACTAATTAAATAAGCAGAGTTTACAAATCTACTATGGGGATTTAAGTAATTTGGACACATAGAATTCTGTTTTTTGGGCCAGAGATTTAGCTCAGTGGCATCGTGCCTGCCTTGCAAGCAGAAGGTCCTGAGTTTGATCCCCAGTACCATAAAGAAAATAATTTTGTTTTGTAATGAGAAAATAAATATATAGCTTATATTAAACAGCCAAAATTCATCTTTTACTCTGAGCCAAAAGATATGGCTTCGTGCAATATAGTAACAGCTGTCTTAATAAGCATTTATACATTAAAGCCATTTCTTACATAGAATGGGTTACAGAATTGTCAGGAATGAAACTAGTATTTCTTGATTATCAGTATTTACCAAATCATTTACTTGACATTACCAACTGTTTCCTGTTATCTTTTAGCTTAAAGATCATAAGAAAAATACTTTAGCTGTTTACCCCAATTTTCTCAGATCGTTGGATGGCACCCAAAGTCAAAACCATAGCCCATTATCCTACAAAAACTCTAGGAATTCCCAGGGTAAATTGTTCCATGTAATCCTATTCCTTTGTGGCCTGTAAAGCCTTTACCTAATTGTCCTTGTATCCTGCTATTGACTTTTTGTCTGGCTGCTTGTATTCTGTATCAATCCACCTGCAGTAGTCTGCTATGTGAAAAGGGTTTTCTCAAGCAGACTCTTCCGTCACTGTACTGTACTTGATCTCTGACAATCTTGGGGAAATTAATCCCTTGGCAGTCAACAGTTTGAGCTCATCATCTTCTCTGCCTGCTTCTGTATCCTCCAGTTTAACTTCTCTTTCTGGTACATTGGAAAATAGATTTCCTTTATCATGCCTGACGTTTGTGGGAAAAGAGATTATAAGGTAGAATTTCTTGTCCATCAAGTGATACAATTCATGCCACACAGTAATACAGTTCTTATGGACTTCAATACAGTCTTCTTTCTAGAATGCCTGAGATGAAATGAGAATGTTCATAGATGTACAACTACGCTTCCTTCAAATGTCCGCTCCACTCTATCATGTAGGGCCATGCTTAGTCTGGCCTTTAACACCAGCTCTTTTGTCATTAATAGGCATTTTTTTCTTTAAAGCAGCCCATTGTCTTCCTATAATCTGCATTTTATAGTATTGTGTTCCTACCACCATTCTGTCAGATGGATATTGAATATTTCTTTTCTATAGCTAGCAGAATCTGTAACTGTAAATCTAAGGCAATGAATAGATACAAGCTTAAAACAATTCTACACATTTGATAATAATTGAGAAGCCTGTGCTTGAACAGGAATACATTGGGTGTTGCATAGGAAACTAAAAAATAATATGGCCTGCCTACCTACTTTATATTAAGTTGAGTTAAAGTCCAGAAAGGGGCAATCTGTTATACAGGCCCTGACATATACATCATTTCACTGAATTTGCACTATAATTAAATGCTCTTCTTTAGAATTGCTATCATGTTTTATAATAAAAAGATAAAGTCAAATAGGAAGTAGTAAAGGTGGAGCAAACATGAAATAGCTAAATACCAAAATAAAGATGTCATTATTCAAATTTCATTGAATTAACCATAACAATTTATTGACTAAAAGGATAGTACACTAATGTCAGTATGGGCTTTTTCTATATGTAGCCCAAGTGCATGGACCAACATTAGCAAATAAATTCAGGTCTGAAGATTATTTTTGCTGGGTGGAATCAACATAACATATCTTAATTTTAAAACATCCAGAAGGGATATTACATTTCTAATTTCCCTTGGCTCTTAATAAAACTCTTCATACTTTTTCTAATATTTTGAAGGAGACAAGATATGGATTAATAAGACCCTTGATCTCTGAAATCCAGCCTCAACTCTCAGCTAAATCCCAAATCTACTGATGACTGTGATTTGATGTAAAACATACAACACACCTTTGTCTTCACTTTTTTCCCTTAAAATGAAATAATAGTCATATGTAATAATATTGTTTGAAGATTAAATGAGATAGTAGTCATTTAATAAAATGGATTGCACTCACCAGGCACTCAACAAATAATAGCTATTTTATGTTTGAAAAACATACAGTGTGGTACATTTTAGTTATACAATATAATGACATGTGTGAAAGTCAAGACACATATAAAGGACTGAGGAGTGTATATTTTAATCATTTATATTTTTCAATACCAAATATTTTTACTGTCATTATATAAAAATAACCACTGATTGAGATTAATGTCTAGCTTCAATGGATTAAAGACTTTATTGCATATAAAGTTCAGAATATGTCCCAAAATAGAGCAGGGTTTACTTTTGAGTGGGAGCTTAAATGGGCTAGAAAAATATGACTGAACTACAGGACCACATGCTGCTGACAGTTCTGAATTTAGCATTTGACCAATCAGTAAAGTGGTTGGCTCTTTTTCAGTTACATTCAGTAGCATGTGTACAGCTAAAATATGGAACAGGATTTAATCAATTTTGGTGGTTTACTATTAAAGTGTAAAAAGTAAAAAGGCAGTTAAGAAGTGGTAGGTTAGGGCTGGAGTGTAGCTCAGTGGTAAAGCACTTGGCTAGCATACAAGGTTCCGTGTTTGGTGCCCACTCGTGGAGTGAGGATTGGATAGGTAATATTTCAGAACATAAAGTAAATAATATTCATCAGATAAACCAATACAAGATAATTTCTTGGTCATATTACATATCCATCAAGGTTGGTGGGGTGGAGGTTTGCTGCTGGTTGTATTCAGACTCTGTAAAGTTAATTTGACATTTCAATGTTTCAATCTCAACGCCTCTTTAAATCATCTCTACTCATAACTCATGTAGTGGCTCATGGCTACTTTTCAACAAAGGAACTAGGAAGGATGTTCCTATATGACTGTGAGACAATCATAGTTTTTGATAGCAGCATTGAAGCTTGATATACCTTATGAGTAGAAAGATTATTAGTACACTATGTATTCTAATATCAATGAGAAGTAAGATGGGGTCTGTGTTAGAATGAATTTCAGTGAGTGAAGAGTTAAAATCTTAAAGAAATAAATGGCAGGTGACTATAGAATGTAGAAGTATAGAAAAAAGAGTCTGAGCAGGGAGGAAAACCTAAGAAGTGTATTAAACAATTGATGGAAAAAAGAAATTCAGGTAGGTGGAATAATAGTAGTCTAATGAAATGTGAAAAAGAAAAATAATTGTCCATTTTCAGTTTCAGTATTCAAGGACTACAGATTTTTTAAAAAGTAATGTTAGCTGAAAGCTAGGATATCATTTGGATCAAAAGAGTGAAAATAATGAGGCAAGAACTTGGACTTAAACAAATTATTTAATGGCTCATGGCTAATGATGTTTAGAGAACACAATGGAAATTTTCGGAAGGCTGGTTGGATGTCAGATGAGTCACGTTAAGGATTATACAAATGCAAACCCAACATGGGTGTGTTTTTAGGAAATTAACCATTACCTTGATTTTTTTTCAGTGCTGTGGATTGAATCCACGTCCTGTCATGTGCTAGGCAAGTGGCCCATCACTGAGTTACATCTTCCGCCCTACCTTGATTTCTTGAAGTCTTATGATGATGTCTAATAAGATAAAGGGCATAATGGAATTTGATCTATGATCTGTAAAGTTAATAGTGTGTTGACATTATAGAGAGTTTTTTTTATATAAAAGGAGCTTTTGATGGGAACATAGAGAATCTATTGGCTCCATCTAATCTGAACTGTCTTCAGCATCAAAGGTGTTAAAAGAAGTCAGGCAAAGAAGTAAAATAAGTTTTAGGATAGTACAGAAAATTGTTTAAAAGATACATACTACGGCATCAACAAATTCAAATAACACAATCTTAGAATGCACAGAGTGTACTTTCCAATTTAGTAGAAAATCTGACCACAGTCTATTTTCAGTGTAGATGAGGAGCATAATAAAAGTCCTAATTAGCTTGACATTCACTTCAGTGAAATAAATAATGGGTATGTAACATAATTAGATGTTGGAATAGAGAAATAGCTGGAATTGTGCGTATGATTTCATTGCTAAAAATTTGTTATAGTGATGAGGTTTTTGCCTTTGTATTTTATCTAGCCGAACTGTTGAGTTGGTAATTATTTTAAAAAATAGATCTATTTAACTAAGGGATTAGAATAAAAACCTATTAGAAAGATAGCGATACAATTGGTTTCTGACCTAGTAAATGGTAACTTAAGGAAATAAAAATTTTAATCACTTAATTTATCACAAACCTTTTTTTAGTTTCTTATAATTTAAAAGAATAATTTCCCTGATCTTCACTTCTAATGAACTTTACACTGATTAGATCAATCTGACTGTTCTTTTAAATTTGAATTATTAGATATAACTATATTATATATTTCACATGATCAATTAAAAAGCCTGCTTTAGAAATAAAGGATTTTGAATTAAGAAACTTACAGAAGGTGAACATGGCACGGTAACCTTGGAACAGAAATGATGGATTATCTTGAAATTAAAAGTCAAAAACTTCTAGTATACACAGTATAAAAAGGGGTATGTTTTATTAATATGCAAAAATGAATCTTAAGAAATTATTTCTCAAATGTAATGTTAAAAGAACAAAACATTGAATAACAATCATCCTAGTTTTATAAAGAAATGACATCTTCAAGTCACTTTCCCTTTACCTCCAAAAGTCAAACTACGGTGAGGTTTTAGTTGGCAGGAAAAACAAACAAAAAAAAAACCTGCCAAACTCTGATAGTTTCCACCCCAGTATGAGGTTATTTCACAGGTAACTCTTGACAAAAACTCCATATGCATGACCACTACATTCCCCTGGTTTCCTGTTTGTAATAGGTGCGTGATTGCCTGAGAAGCTTGCACGTGAAACGGGGCACGTCTTAGCTCCCTCAGAGTAGGGAATGTGGAACTGTGGATTTACACTTTGAAACAGTAGGGCATCTGAAATGCATAAGAAAAAAATTCAAGTTAAAGAGCCAGTTTTATGCCGCTTCCATTATATTCTTTCTTTGGAAATTTGTACTACATGTGAAGACATTTAGGAGAAATGGAGGGATTTGAAGTAGCTCAGTGAAAGACTGCATTTGTGTGAGGCCTTGGGCTCAATCCCCAACATCACAAAATAAATAAATAAAAAGAAATAGGCATTTCTATATTTACACTTCGAAAAGTCAATTTTAGGAACCACGTTACTCTTTTTTCTGGCCCCATAACAAAATGTCCAATAATCTAAAATACCTGGAAACATAAAGAAAAAGGGTTTCTTCATAACTTACAGTTTTGGGGACTGAAAGTCCAAGATCAGCTAGCCTCCACCATTTGCCCTTTGTGAGGCCACCCCGGCTTATTCACAACATGAGGGAAAAACAGAAAAGGAACTGGCCACACGTAGGAGGGCCAAGAAATGGGGTGGACTTGCTTTAAAACAGTCCATGAGAATTAGCTTACTCCCAGAAACCAGTACTAATCTCGTCCAATGGTGCTGCCCCCAAATACCTAATTACCTTATGATAGGGTCCACCTCCAACAGGTTCTACCACTTCAGTATTAACACTGAGGACCAGGCTCCCAGCACATGAAACTTTCAGGGACACTTTCATTGTATTCAGACTACAGCAGGGATATGTAAAGATGCTTGTGCAGATTTTATTTATTTAAATACAAGTTGTTAAAAATTTACTAAGTGCCGAGGATTTAGCTCAGTGGTTTCGCCGCCTGCTCCGCAAACACAAAGACCCGAGTTCGATCTCTAGTACCTGGAAAAAAAAAAATTTACTAAGGTTTTATTTCAGGTTAGTTACTTAACTTATTCATATTGGGGTTTACAAGTGTGAAATTTCTTCTGAAACGAAAGAGACAAACCAAATTAACTAGAAACTGCAAAATAAAACCACAGTGTTGACTTTTTAAGGATTGGATGTCTTCAGCTTTTAAACTTGATTGACATATGCATAGAAACATAATGTACCCATTCTCCATAGCTTAAATTCCATCAACTCAATAAAATCAATCACTCTTTCAAGAATTTCAGAATCATGTGTTGATAATTTAGTCCCAATTTTAAAAGTCATTTATTAATTTAGATTTATAAATTAGAAAGTTTCTCTCTTATATATGTGCTTCCAACTCAAGTAGAGCTTGTTGAACAAAGAGAATATTTTTGACTCAAGACTAACAGTATACTTCTAAGATTTGAAGGGCAAGCTTATAAATTGAACTATTTGGAGTATTTTTTTAAAACTTTCAGTTTTAGGCCCATGAGTCTGTTTAACCAGTGATCATATAAATATAAGTCAGAATACATATTAATGATTTTAAAATCCTCCAACATTTAAATGCCAGATTTTTTATTATCTTAAAATTTCCTAATGTCTGAGGTACTCAGATTTTTCTATGATGGTACTGATAGATATATTTATTCTCATTAGTTTATATGTTAAAATCTATCAATTATTATCACTTGGCCTAAAATTATGCCATGGCTAAAAAGTTCCAATTTTTGAAGAGGAAAGATTGTATATATTTCCATTTCTGCAACATGGTATTTCCTATCATTTGCATCTTCTTTTGCTTTCTGAATTTCTCCCTTCTTCTTTTCTTCTTGTATCATGCCTTACTTTTTATATTCTACCATTTATAGCTCCGACAATCAATCTTCCAAGGTACAGTATCCTCCACATATGTATATATGTTTTTTGTTCCTTGGAAAACCTATCCTCTTTTACTATTAAAATTTTATGTATTTTACAAACTATACCTTATGCCTTCTCTTATATCATCAGGCAGGTAACATCAGCCTCTGTCTCCTAGGTCCTTCATAACATTACATTATACTTCTATTCTTACATTTGCCAAACTGTTTTTTACATTCAATTTGTGCTTTATAGCTCCTATTTAGATCATTATAATTGAAGTCCAATATTCTATTCTTTATCCATTTATGACCAAAATAGTTCATATACAAAAACTGTGTGAATAATTTATTACTTGAATAAATAAGTTAATGCATGCTAATAACAAACCATGTGTGACAAATCCACATTTATATGGTGTTGGAATACAGCTATGTCGTTGAAAAGTGATCACTGCAAACCTCGAAACTCTGAAACTTCAAGAGTCCTAGAAGATTCTTAGGGACTTACTCTGGCTCAGAGAATCTTTCATAATTTACAGTCTCCAATACACTCTTTCCCAGTTCACAGTTTTGGTAATTCCAGAAAAAATAATCCCTTGAATCAGGAAAGCAAACAACTGGCACTGTGGGCAAATATTTTTTGATATGGAAGAAGTACTTTATGTTTTCTTTCCATGAACTTTTGCAGATTTTCTGTGATATTTACATTTGTAAGCATGTTACTAAAACAGTTTGAAATTTCTAAAACAAAAATAGATTGGACCAAAACTATTGAGCCCCACAGTCAATAAATCAGTGGTGCACACTTTTAAAAAGTACTGAAATCTGTAGGAGACAGGGTTAACATCAAAGTCGTCACAAACTCTTTGCCTAACCATCATTCATTCACCTGAAACAAAAGTTTCCAGCTGAAAAGAACACAAAATTTAGAGCATGAGAAGAGAGACCACTGAAGTAAACAACTACAAAATAGATCATTGCTCTGTTTGTTTTTCATCCTGAAAGATTTAGACATAAAACACTTATATTTATATGAACTTCTGAAGCATCTTGTGAGTATAAGGCATGAACTTATCTGACTGCTCTATAGTTTTTAACATGTAGAGTATTTTGATCAATGGAATGTAAATGAATGTGAAATTTATATCACAACAGAATTTTAAATATGAGTTAAAGTCTATCTCTTTCTCTCTCTTGTTTCTGTACTTTTCAAAGAGAAAACCACTTCAAGGCTGCTTCATTCAGCACCAAGAATGAGGAGACATGGGGAAGAGAACTGAGGAGTAAAGCTACCAAATATCATCATTCTCATGGTAACATAAGTGAGACAAAAGTATAATGTAAAGTGCTAATATTTAGAGACTGTTGTTATTGCAGGTCTCTCATACAGAAATGAATACTAGATTAAGAGTGGTACCAGGCCACATGTAAAACTGTAATATGTGCCACTGACTTTGGGTTGAGTGACAGGGAGTGTGGAAGTGAAACTGTGTTTAGCAAAATGATGATCTATGTTATTTAAGCTGAAATATTTACCTCCATCACAAACTTAGATAATGTATATAAAGAATTTTTGTGTCTAGCTTTGTTATTAGCAATGTTTATTATAGCACCATGGGAGAGAGTTCAGTTTTTTAAAAAGTCCAACTGCTGTAAATTAGGAAGAAAAAGAGAATCCGAAAAGTTCAGTACTTGCATGTTTGAAAGAGGTGCTCAACTCAAATCCACACAACCTAAACTTAAGAAAAGGCATGAGCCACATAAGCAAATGAAGACAAGCCCCAAAATAAACATTAATTCCAGGAGAGGGAGGAGACAGTCATCAAGCTCTTTGGTAGGATTTCTCACTGACTTATTACCAGGAAAAAAGATCAAATATGTTTGTTAAGATCACCGTATCTCTCATAAAGTCTAGAATAGAGATATATTTCATAACTGTGTATTTATTGGCACGAGCTCCTCACTGAAATCACATAACAAAAAGCCACAAAAAAAGTTTCACAAGTTGCAGCCCAAAAATATACCATGATATTGGCTTAACAGAGTCTGTAAATAAAGGCAAAACACTCATTAGGCCCTCAATTTCTCCTGCCAACAATGTCTTGACAAAGTTGGTGAGCTGCCTTAATGGACATATGTTCCCACGTGTCTTTCTGATACAGTCAAAAATGGTGATGGAAAGTGAAGAGACTCCCAGAGGGCAGACTCAAAGTTATCAGACACAATGATTGGTAGTGTACAACCAGGGAATGGAACTAGGGTCAAATTACAGAATATTCTGCACCTTTACAGAAGGTAGACTTTCATTATTATTCCATAGTGATTCATTGTCATAGGGCAGGAAGATTGAGTATCATCTCCTTTTCTTCTGATTGGTATATTTATTTGTTATACTGCCCCTGTTTCACTGTAAAATATGAAGTTTAAATAGTGATTATGTGATTATACTTACATTATTAGTTCATATGTTCCCAGATCAAAAGAAGCTACAATTGAATCTGATTGATTTTATGACATATAGGACTTTGCATATTATTCTTTCCTTTCTTTGTTGTAAGAGTTATTTTTTATACAGTACTTGGGGAAAATACTGAGTTTAGGTTTTATGTAGGATGAAAGTGAATTATGACCCATTAGTAGTATATATGGGGGTGACTGGCATTATTGTGTGAATATAAGCTCCTTCCTAACATTGGTCAACATACAGGTTTTTTTACTGCAATAAAAAAAATAAAACTTTTTGATTAAAATGAGCAAACAACAATCAGAAAAATTTTTTGGAAACAGATGGGATTTAAGTCATATTGTGAAAGTAGAATATCTAGAGAAGAAAGGGATGAGAAAAATATATTTGAAGCAAAACTAAGAATGAGTGAAATGGGAAAGTAGTGGGCATGAAGTTGGCTCACTGGAGATAATTCTTATCATTAAAAAAATTATATAATGGAGAGCAAAAGGAAATGGGCTAAAACTTGAACAAGTTTGCAAGTTTTTACAAGATTCTTCACCATTGCTACGTATTTAGGAATGGTACATTTTAACAGGCAGACCGTGACTTATGATGATTAGATAGGCAATTTTTAAAATTTATGATATGAGAAAAGTGATACAATTCAGTAGAAAGCATACTTCAAATTTTGATATTTTCCAGGCTAGAGATATGCAATAGGATGATCTGAGCAGTGAATGAGCCACAGCTCCCAGTCAGCCACATGATCTTGAGTAAACAACCCATAATTTTGCCGTGTACTATGTTGCCAAGCTATGCTGTTCAGTAAGATAAATATATAAAATGCACTTCTGATATATGATATTTTCAATTCATGACAGGTTTCTCAGACTAACTCCATTATAAATCAAAGACCACCCACGTAGCACAGCTAGGTATATTATGGTCATGTGTTTCTAGCTCCTCTACTTTTATGGCTTATTGTGTATATGATGAGATGTACTTCTTTTTCAAAGTGCTCATAATTGTCACAGGTAGGATCTAGAAAATGAGGCATACTTCCAATAATTTTTTGCTCTCAGATTTGTTGGAAAATATTTGCATGATAATTTGTCAATATGAAATCTTTTAAGTTTTCGTTGTCTCTTAATTCACATCCTTAAAAATAGCTCTCAATATTAAATTAAATGTAGCACACACATGCAGGGACCAAGAATATTATTAAAATTATCCATATTGTTTAACTTTAAATTTTCACTCCTAAATGAAAGGTATTAGTCTGTATAACAGTAGCAGTTAGTATATCTTGTTTAGTAAAAGAATACCACTGTCAGTTATTCAGAAGGGCTACATTTGAATTATGTGACCTGAGACCTGTGGTCCAGAAGTTAAAGCCAATGGTGACATCTCTTTCCATCTTAGTGTCATCAGAGGCAACGTTTTAGGGATAAGAGTTTACTTCAAAATTACAGGTAAACATAATAGCAACTTTTCTTTCCATCTTTTAGAGAAATGATGACTTCAATTGTGGTCATTTTTAAAAATTATTTATAGATGGTAAGTAGTCTGCAACAAAGAATTTTATTCGTTCTTATATAGTGGAGGAAATCGTTATGTCATTAGGCATTTAACTCATTTCCTAAAAGCTGTACTTTATAGCCAAAATGAAGAGTTTTAACATGAGCAGATATTGCCTGATAATGTGACTCCATTCAAAAATTCAATGACTCTAAATTGAGTCATTATTTTATTTTTCAGTCCTTATTGAGTGTTGACCAGTGGATTAAGATTTCACTTTGTGGGCTGTGGATTTAGCTCAGTGGTGTAGTGCTTGCCTCGCAAGCTCAAGGTCCTGAGTGCCATCCCAGGTAAAAACAAAGATTTTACTTTACAGAAGACTTTAGCTCTTTATATATTCTTTCTCTGTGCAATGGTAAATTTGAGCTTGATTCAGCATATTACATTTGAAACCTCATCATACCACCTTAACATTATGTCTCAAATAAATATTTGCAAAGCTATGAACCCAAAGTAATTGTTAGATATTCATAATATTGAATGTTGATGATAAAACTCTGTGCATTTAATTGACTTAGTAATTCATGTAAAATTTGTGTTCCATAACAGCACAATAGATGAAGTGGAAGGTGGGTTTTCAGGAGCCTCCACATAGTGGGCATGGCTCAACATTGATGTTCCCAGAGAGCTAGCCAAAGCATTCCCCTCTAAATCTCCTCAGTACTTGCCCATTCCTCTTCCTGTTCATCGTTCTGTTTCCGAGGGATTAACAGCAATTTAGAAGCTGCTTTTCCAAAAATTACTGACTTTGTTTTGACCTATATATGATTGACGATCCCAAACAAAAAGAGAACAAAAACTCACCATCTCTGCCTTCAGGTTGCATCTCTCTCCTTTGTTACTTTAAACTTTGGGTCTGATTCCTGCTCAACTCTGACTCTGGAAATGTTAATCATTTAAGGAGGTTTTGTCTAAAACTGGTAATCTTCCTCATTCATAGCTGAAGACATCAAGGTAAAAGTAAGATATTTTTAAGATTCACAGGAACATCAAAATTAACAGATTAGCAGCTGCCAGCTTTTATAATTTGTTTTTTTGAAGACCACCAGGCACCTAGAAGTCACCAATCATTGCCCTATACCTACTTAATCATAGACCTAACTCACTCCATATTTCCTTTCTGATTGTTCTTTCTCTGAGTTGCGCACCTTGGATTCCAGGAGCAGTAAGTCCAATCAATACACATGTTGTGACAAGAGTTGTAACTACTCCCACAGAGTAAGTTTTCTCATCACAGAAAAGGGTAACAGTTAAACTGGATTTGTCAATTTGATTGTCTTGGAAGCCATCCAGGAAATTAGTAAGGCACACTTCTAGTTGGGTCATGGAGGTGTGACCCTAATGTCTAATTCTGGTCCCTTGTTTCTTTTCTAGTGTTATTTCTCTGTCCTGCATCATGAGTGCCATTATCCTTGTTCTGCCATGATTTCTGTCTTGGAGCCAGTCAACCATGGACTGAATTTCCTGAAACTGTGATCCATATTAAATCTGTACTCCACTAAGTTGTGAGTGTTGGGCATTATGTCTCAGTGACAGGAAAGCTGACAGTTTCTGAGAAATAAAAATTGAGGCAACATTGCTGTACAAAGAGTAGGGGCATAGTATGTCAGCAGTTGGATGTCCTGTGATGGGTGAAAATTTGCAGGAAAAAATCAGAGGAATCTGGAAAGTGATAGGAAGATCAATATATAGTCTATACAATGTCTTTGAGGTTACATAAAGGGTATAATATATTCTGTGAACATGGAAAAGGTCTAGAGATCCCAAATAACACTTGATATGTACTGTTGAAGAATACCAGCAGTATTCGGGTAGTAGTATTCTGGAATGTAGTAAATGCAATAAAAACAGAGATTTTCAGGAACTATTACAATAAAGAGACCTCAAATTCTGAATATAGTAAGAATGAGAATGTATACCCAAGGAGGTGGTAGTAAGTGGACAGAAAATTACTAAGCAGAAACACCAGGTGAACAGTGGTGTAACTAACTTGATGAGTTTCTTATTGACAGCAAATCTGAATGAGTAGATATCAGGTATGTTGGGAGATGAGATGTTGGATCAGATATTGAGAATGATCAAATAGCAAGGTTGGAGAATTCTCAATAAACTGATAGCAGGATTCTTGCTACAACAGGACAGTGTAGTTCCAAAAAGAATGGCACCTACATAAAGACATAAATGGCATAGGACTTAGCTGTGGTCTGGATGATCATTATTTCAGGATGGTCACAGGGAAACTTGTGAATTAGCTTTCCTGTGCCTGAATCATAGCCACTGAGATCTGGCTCAAAATAAACTTCTTTCTTAATTCCTTTAAAGCACAGTTATTATTTTTCATAAACAATATCACAATGGTTTTGCCAATTCCTTATTTCTTTCCATCTGAGAAACGTAGCAAATATTATTAATTCATCTGAAAAGAGTTATCTGAATGGAAGAAGGGGTACCTGGATGAAATGCAAATTTTGCTAAATTGTAGACTTTCAAAGCTAAATGTGACTCACAGGGAAGCCTAGTAAAAGGTAAAAAGTATGTAAAGTATTTTTATTTTTATTTATTTTTACTCATTAAGTTTATTGGTACATTTTATTTGGAATTAAGCATATACCTACACCTGTCATTTGAGAATATTTTCACTAATTTCTAACTCTTTATTAACCCACTTTAATTGTGTATCTTCATAGATAGTTGATCATTTTAACTCTAGAGGTCAAATAAATGCGTTAAGATGTTCAGCAATTTCTGAAGGCTCCCTGCAAGTAAACTGAAAAAATCTGATAAGGAATTGCAATATTTCTCTTTTTCTAATTGGAACAGAGATCTAATTACCATTTTCAATACTGTTAGTTCATCTGTGATTTCGAAGTAGCTTCTGCCTCCTGACTCTGGTAGAGGACAAAGGTCAAGACTAACTTTGTATTAGCATATTTCTTTTGTTCAGTCACACCAGGAACCATTGCTCTCTGTCATGTTTAAATAAAAGAAGAAATCTGTAGCTTCTATGGTGCTTGAGAAACCACAATGCCCAGATAGGGGGTTAATTAAGAATGAAAAAAAGCTTAACATTTCCCTCAAAGCAGATCTCTTGGAGAGGTCATTTTCAGAGAGGTGTACATATGTGCATCTTTAAATGCTTTACAAAAGTATATATTTTGGAAAATGGAGAACCAGCCAATGATCATGGAAGTCAGAACTAGAAAGTACAAGAAGTAATTTTAGAAGTACATTAGGAAATTTAGCATTTTTTGTCTGTTGAGATCATATGCTTGGTATTCATTTTGCTACATATATATTGTAAAAATATTTTCATGGCGGATTATTTTGTATTCACTTATTATACATTATATTGAATAAATCTATTGTTTTTAATTGTTTCTGTCATCTTTCCTCAATTTACATCAGATAAGTGACTTATTAAATCATATTATTGATTAAATTGTGTTCAGAGTAAGAAAGAAAATTATAAATTGCCAGACAGTTAATTTTTTTTTTTTTACCATTTGTATTATAGAACATAGGGCACTGTGGTGCCCGCAAAAGTAAATGTGTTTATTCATTGTGA
The DNA here is from genome assembly GCF_053883595.1 of Heterocephalus glaber. Taxonomy (NCBI): domain Eukaryota; kingdom Metazoa; phylum Chordata; class Mammalia; order Rodentia; family Bathyergidae; genus Heterocephalus; species Heterocephalus glaber. The sequence goes on along the minus strand of NW_028258138.1, from coordinate 22,281,670 downwards.
GTATATAAGTGTAAAGTATGTTCTCATAAGTATAGGTTTCTCTTTGGTTAACATAGAGTCCTAAATCATATATATATATATATATATATATATATATATATATATATATATATATCGGTTCACAAACTTGATTTCTTCCAGGATTCTGATCACAAACTAAGTTGAACTAGAACTGAATCAAACTCAATGATTAAGTTCGATGTTGCCCTTATGGAGAAATTTGATTTGGTTCTAGTCTAGCTTAGTTAGCAACCAGAAGCATGGAGAGAATTGATTTTGTGAACTTGTGAGACTGCATAACTCTGTAATCATAAAACCTCCTAGCCTCAACTGTGATTGAATGTGAGTTAATGGATAAAGATGCTTGTTAGCTTTGGGACAATAGATAAAATCTGTAACAGACCTAAAGTCCCAAAGTAGACTACTCAACTCCTTGTTTGCCCGGAACTGATGTTCCAGACACCACAATCTGTAGAACAATCTGCAAATGTCTGCTGACCATCAATACATGACAGTCAAACACTAACCTTTGTCCTTTTTTTTAATTCTATATGTTAACTTCCCCCTCAACCCTGTATAAGAACAGCTTCGGACTCTGAGCCAGTTGCCTCTCTAAGCTACTTTGCTTTGGGAGTGCCATCTGGCCAGACTAATAAAGGTCTGTTTTACTTTCCAACTTGTCCAGTGTGTTCCTTCCTGGGTGTTCTTCACTGCAGTCAGCTCCTCGGAGCATTTGGCAAGGCCCTCGGTCTTACAAACTGAGGTACCACTAGATATAGAGGTAAATATAGATATACACATACATATACATGTAGATAGATATAGAGTCACATTAAGCACATGAAAAAAATAAAATAATAAATTTACATAAGAAATCTTTTCTACATTATGGTAGCCTAAAATCTACCAAATGAAAGGTAAAAGTTTCAAAATTTGACGCAAGATATTGCATTTTGCTGCCATCTCTCCTATCATACTATCAACATAGCCTGTTGAAAAAATATTGCCAAGTTTATTAATACTACGGCAGAAGAAAGCACTACCTTCACAACCTCTTAATATGTTTAAGATGAAAGGTAGCAATAGCACAATTTTTTTTAAAGTTTGGGAGATCTCTTTTAAGATGTGTCTTTTCGTTATGGGATAAATTACTCCCAACTTGTTAGATGTTGCGTGTGCTAAGTTTGTGGTCTCACAACATCCAGGAATGAAGTCATGAAACTAAGGAGGAAGTTAGTATCCCAGTGTGTGGCCATGATCCTATTGTACATAGGTAAGTTAATTAGATATCTTATAGGCAGTTAGACAGGGCCATCCCATGAGGAGCCAACATGGAGGACAATGAAAACGCATTGTAAAAGGAGAGAAATTAGCACACCCATGTAGGCTGAATAACGGTGATTGATATTCTAAAGAAGTATGAATCACCTGGGGGGGGGGGCAAGGTCTTAACCCAGACTCTTTGGGAAATATCCTTGACCAACCCTTACTGAAAATCCTTGTAGGCTTGCTATGTAACTTGCTCCCCCATTTGACCCCTATTTAATCAATATTTCCTGGATGACTACTTGTAATATTATTGGTTGGTCATGGTTTTGCCCCACCTCGTGTCCACCTTGTAAATTTCCATTGGGTCTTATAGTTTTGTCCCACTTTGTACCCACCTCGCCACATGGCTTTGCTGTATAAAACATCTTTGAAACGTGGGGTGGGTGGGCAACCCACTTTCCAATCCCCCTTCTTTCTCTCTTAGGCAGAAGCTTTCTTTCTCTCAATAAATTTTTCTTACGCTTAACCTCCATTGTTCCTAGAATTCATTCTTCGATTTTAGAGAACACAAACACGCGTTCGGATATCTAGAACATTTGGGAGTTACATCTCTTCCCCCTATATCAATCCCTCTCTGACTGTTACTTTCTAACTTGGCTATCTATAATACTTCTTAAGTACAGACAAATTAACAAGAAGCATATATCTTCATGTAAAAATGAGAAAAGAAAATTCCCTCCTCTCATTTTCCTTTCATCATTCTCTTAAAAATATGTAGTTTCTTTTCTTTTAAAAAAATATACATAAGGGTGGAGGGCATGAAAGGAGGGCTAGGAATGGGGAAAAAATAAGAACCAAGATGCATTATGTAAAGGTACAATTCCCAATGAGAAATGTAATTGTGTTGTATACCTACAATGTACCAATAAAAGAATTTAATACAAAATATATATATATAATATTATATGTAATATAATATATATATTGACATTTTGTGAGATATAGTGACATTTGGTCAATTTGCAGGACTAGGAGTCATTCCTGAAATACAAACATTAAGATGATCACCCATTCTGACAGCTTCAGTGGGATGTTGAGAGATCAATTTTGGTAGCATCTTACTCAGCTTGCTAAAATATCTCTTCTTCTAAAGCTATGGAAAATCTATTTTCTAAAGAATATTAGCTAGTTCTGAAGGTGTCCTCAATTAACTCTTAAAATATGTGAGAAATTCTACTTTCAAATCTTTTAATCAAGTAAGGACTAGTTATTCATTTTCTAGTAAACATATACAGAATTGGTTGTATGCTTCTGACTATATAAAAGGGTAAATGTTATTTTTGCCTTTGAAAATTTTAAATGGATTGTTTGTAAGGGAAGTCCCATTCTACCATAATGCTTAATCAATAATACAGCTGCTTTACAGCTCTATTAAATTTCTGGGGAAGAAATTTCTTGGTTGAGGTGGATGATTTTGTTTATAATTTTATTTTTCCAGCATTTCCTGTCCTGGAACAATCCAGTCCCAGTGTATGAGAACTAATGCATGTTCTAAGAAGCAAAGGGAAGAGACAAATGGAGCCAAAATTATACAGGGTGAAACATAATGGGGACTTACCATCAGGATCATAGTCCTAGGTGGATGCAATGCCAGGTAAACCTCCATGATTTGAGTCAGAAAACAGGGCATATACACTGATTAGGACAAAAGTAACATCTTCCAAACCTGTACCTAAATTGTTTGAAGCAAGTTGCCACAGTCCAGTCATAAAAATACACATAGCATAGTAACGATGTTATTTATCAATAATATACTGGAAAACTATATAAGCAAAACTGACTAGTATTACTCAGGGGCAATCCTGATGGTCAGGACTCAAGAGTTCTCTGAAGAAGTCAAGCTGAATCCATATGCGTCAAATGTGCAAGCCCTGCTAGGTACTGGGCAAACTTGCTATGCGGTGGGTAAAGATTTACAGGTATAGTGAAAGAAAGGTTTTAGGTAAATCTTCAAGTATTGAGATTTTGTACTAAAAATGAATTGAGCCTCTGTTGGTCAGAGAAGGGGTTATTTACCATCAAGAAGGCAAGTAGGCTTGTCTATTATTCATATAGGTGGATATTCAGGAAGATCTTAAAAGAAACAACAAAGTTGTGACTTCATCTTCTTGAGTGTGAAACTTTGGGACAACTATATTTCTGTTAAATGCAGATAGTGGAATAGTAAATTTATGTTACTCTGAGAATGGTTTCAGTTGTAAGGTGCAAAACTGCAATTTGAATGAAATAAGCCAAACATTGGTGTTCAGGGTAAATAGACAACATATTCCAGTTATTATGAGAGAAAACTTATTTATATATTGTTGAAATTCATGACCACTCCTGAAGTCCAGAAATAAAGTAGAAAACATGAACATGAAGATTCTGGGTTTATACTGCACTATTGTCCTGTTCATAGAATAGATTTGCTATGTGTCTAATGTCACATATTTAGATGCCACCTTAGTCACTTTCTTGTTGCTGAGACACAATACCCAATGCCAAAAACTTAAAGTAGGGGAAGTTTAGCTTGGCAAGTTTGAAAGTCTCTGTCTAAGGTCACCTGGCTCCAAGGTAGGATGCCATAGCACAGGGGCATGGAAGAGGACAGTTGCTCATTGTGTGGCATACAGGAAACAGAAAGATATCAAAGAAGGAGCCAGGGAGAGAGTTAAACTCTTCCAACCCATGCTACCATGGATTTGCCTTTTCTGACCAGACTTTTCCTCCTAATAGCAAGCCAGCTATGAACTCTTATAATCTAATCACCTTTGAAAAGCCCTGCCTGTGAACACATGAGATGTTCTGGGGGAGCATCTAGATATAAACCATAAGAAATGGTCAAATCCAATCCAAGATTTAAGAAGACAAGTCTGAACTTTGTTTTTGGGGGTTTTTTTCAAACTTTTCAGAAATTTTTCAAAACACTTTAGGTCATAAGGGGTCCAGGGTTGGGCACATAACTCTACACTTGCTTCAAAGGAGCAACTTCCTGAAAGATTTAAAAGCATTATACCACAGTGATATATGCACATCCATGTTCATAGCAGCACAATTTGTAATAGTTAAATCTTGGAAATAGCCCAAATCCCCATCAACCAATGAATGGATAAAGAAGATGTGGGGTTATTTTTAAATAAACAATGGAGAACTACTCAGCAATAAAGAAGGATAAACTTAAGACATTTATAGCTAAATGGATGCATCTAGAGACCATAATCTTAAATGAAAGAAATCAGACACACATGTGTAAATATTGCATTGTTCTTCTAGTTTGAGAAACTGAAAGTGTAAATAAGGACCAAAGTGTATAATAGATATTGTGAAATAAGAAGAAAATGTTTAAATGGGAAAGGACACAAGGGAGGGGGGAGGGGAAGGTAGAAAGGGAAAACAAAAGAAAATAAGAAAAGAAAGATAAAAGGGAAACAAAGCTCTTGCAAATAAAAAGGAGAAGAGGGTAGAAGGAAGGGGAGGGGAATGAGAAGAAAATAAGAATCAAGATATATCATGGTACAAAGTCCATATGATGAATGTGATGGTTATGTATATCTAAATGCACTAATAAACATAATGATAAAAAGAATACAAAACAAGGGAGAGAATATGAAATTAAATGAAAATAAAGAAATTGAATGAAAATAGTAACTTCAAGAAATGTGATTGAATTGGTAAAACTGAATACCAGACAACTTAATGACATTGTCAAGATGAGATAGAAATAAATGAAAATTATTACATAAAGTATCAAAGGTATTGTAATAATAGTGTAATTAATAAGAAAACAACGTATTCTCAGCTGCCATCCCATGCTCCTAGGGCAGAGAAGCTGAGCAGGTCCCAGCACCCGGAAAGAAGCTCCCCCTCCACCATCCCAAGCTCCTAGGGAAGAGAAGTTGAGCTGGTCCCAGTGCCCAGAAGGAAGCTCCCCTGCTGTCATCCCAAGCTCCTAGAGCAGAAAAGATGAGCCACAAGGGCTCCAGAAGCACCGGCCCATGGTAGAAATGAGAACACATGTGAACAAGTCTCAAAAACAGACTCCCAGATCACCTACAGAAACCCCAAAGGGAAATGAGATGGAACAATCTGATACTCAACCAACTGGACTCTCTGAACTGGCAACAAAAGAGGATCTGGGAAAAATGAAATCAGAAATAATTACTCAGATAACAGCAAAGATTTTGCTCGTGGTGCAAGATATGATTAATAAATCTAGAGAGGACACAGATTTAAAAAAAAAGAGGATCTGAGGAACATGATGGAATCTCAACATACGAAACAAATGGAATCCATAAAACACATACAAACAGATTTCCAAGAGATTAAAAACTCCATGGAAAGTCTGTGCAGCAGAATGAACCAATGTGAGGATAGAATTTCAGATATAGAAGAAAAGATTGCAATTAGTGACCAGGAAAAGAAAAGTTGCTTTAAAGTTTTAAAGGAACATGAGAAATCAATCCATCAGCTGCTAGACAATGCAAAGAAGAATAACATAAGACTGATTGGAGTCAATGAAGAAACAGGAGAGAGTGCAGATGACATAAAAAAACTTCACAGAAGTGATGGCAGAAAACTTCCCAAGGAAGGGAAAAGAACTTGACATACAGATAAGTAAAGCATAAAGGACTCCAGCTAGCCTTAATCAAACAAAAAAAAATCTACATATAGGCATATAATAGTTAGGATTCCAGAAATCAAACAGAAGAACAAAATCTACAAGCAGTGAGAGAAAAGAAACAAATCACATACAAAGGAAAGCCCATCAGAATCACAGCAGACTTCTCAATGCAAACCCTCAAGGCAAGAAGAGCTTGGTGATATATTCCAAGCCCTAAAGGAAAATAGCCTCCCACCCAGATTGATGTACCCTGCAAAATTATCTTTCAAAATTGGTGGAAAAATAAGGTACTTTCATGATAAAGAGCACCTCAGGAACTTCATGAATATCAAACTGGCACTCCAAAAAATTTTAGACAATACCCTAGGAAAAGAAAACGGGGATCAACCCCAGGAAACCCAGCAGAATGAATCCATTCGGTGTGACAAATTAAACAAAGGGGGAGAATCCACAAAATGAAAAGTCATGACAAGGCTTTTAAAACTTTTAACTTCATCTCCCTAATGAGTGTATAATTCAATCTTATTATTGTACTGATTAGTATTTTTCTGATTCTAGAGTTGCACCTCTTTCCTTGTGCTATACTGGCTATTTATCATCTTCTTATGTCTACTTTTTGATTGGGTTGTCTATTAATGAGCTCTAAGAATTCTTTATATATTCTGGTCATAGGTTATATGCATTGTAAATATGGTCTGGTTTTTTTTCCCATTAAGTTTATTGGTACATTTTTGGTATAAAATACAGTTGCATTCATCATTGGGATCTTGTACCTTTACATGAGTATCTTGGTTCTTATTTTTTTTCCACAGATTTTACAGAATTTAAAAGGATATAGAAAGCATATTACAAAAATCTTTATATAATTTATCAGTTAAAATGTTTATGAGCCTGCTGTTGTCACATAGGTAGGTTTTCAAGCTAGGAATTTACTTTCTTTAATAGGTGCTATTCAAATTTTATATTTCCTCCAGAGTTAGTTTCATTAATTTGTCTTCCAAGGTACTTCTTAGAAGTTGTCAAATTTATTTCAAAACAGATTTTTGTAATATGCTTTCTATATCCTTTTAAATTCTGTAAAATCTGTGGTGATGTCTCCTAGATCTTAATATTGTAATTTAAAAAATGTATAAATGATATTTTGTAACAGGAAGAAAAGGTCTAAAAGAGCAGGGGAATTGGGAGGGGTAGGGGAAGGGAAAAAAGGGAAAGGAAAAAATATGAGAAGAGGAAAATAAATGGAAACAAGGTCTTTCCAAATAGGGAAGGGTGGAGCGGGTGAAGGTAGGGCAAGGGAAGGGGAAAAAAAATAAGAACCAAGATAAAAAACTTAATGGGGAAAAAAATAAAAAAATTAAAAAATAAAATTAAATTAAAAATGGGCATCTGAAATGAATGGACACTTCTCAGATGTAGAAGTAAAAAACAGCAATTAAATATATGAAAAAATGCTCAACCTCACTGGTCATTTGAGAGATGCAAATTAAAACAATGCTGATATTCTATCTCACTCCAGAAAGAATAGCTAATATCAATAAATCAACCAACACGAGATGCTGGCAGGGCTGTAGGGAAAAAGGAACTCTGCTCCACTCTTGGTGAGAGTGCAGACTAGTGCTACCAGTATGGAAATCAGCGTGGAGATTCCTCAAACAACTAGCATTAGAGGTCCCATTGGACCCATTTGAATCTTCTGGTTATTTTCTGCAAGAGAATTAAAAGCATCATACCACAATGTTATATGCACATCTATGTTTATAGAGACACAGTTTGTAGTAGCTAAATCTTTGAAACAACACAAATTGCCATCAATTTATGAATGGATAAAAATTTTTTTTTATAAAATGGAGTACTACTCAAAAATAAAAGATAAACTTGAGACCTTTATAGCTAAATGGATGCACCTAGAAACTTTACTCTTACGTGAAATAAATCCGATGCACATGTATAAATATCACATTGCCTCTCGGATATGAGAAACTGACAGGGTAAAAAGGACCAAAATGTATAATAGATAATGTGAAATAGGAAGAAATGGTTCAAAAGGAAAGGGGAACTAGGGAATAGGAGGGGGAAAGGAAGGAAGAGAAAAGAAAAAAAGCAAGTGAAGAAGGAAAAAATGGAAACAAAACTTTTGTAAATAAGGAGGGTAAGAAAGTAAGAAGAGTTAAAGGAAGGGGAGGGGACTGGGGGAAAAAGAGGAATCACAATATACCATGTAAGGTACAAATTCCCTATGATGGATGTGATCATTATGTATATCAAAATTGTACCACTAAAATATAAAAAAAACAAATTGATAATAACAAGTTTTTACTAAACATTTTTTTCAATTGGTTAGTTTTCCCAATGCCCTACTCCCAGCATGTTTAACCTAGTTACTTTTAGTTTTTAAACAAATAATTATCTGTCACTTGAGAAAGTAAAATTAGACCTATTTTAAAAATGCCTATATTGTGGTTTTGTAACTGAATCCAGTCTTCTTTATATGTGAGTAGCTTTCATATATAACATATTTTCATTTACTTCTAGTTAATTCAGTGAAATGAGAGCTATATGCTTATATACATCATATAGCAGGATGCTGCTGCTAATTAATCATCAGTGCATTTTATGTCTCTTAAAGTAAAAAAAAAAATCAATGAAGTGCAGCAATAATCTCATATTCTAAACTTTTTTTCCCTTGATAAATCCTGAAAGAATCCATTTCTGTCAAGTGTTAAGTGTTTGTCCTCCTTGAGTTGTCGGCTAGGTGATAAGTGGTACGTTAAAAACATGTCTGTGTATTTTGAAAGGTGTCTGATAAAGTTTCTTCTCAGAAAAGAATAAAAATACCTGTTATTTAAAAATAATAAATCATGAGCAAAAATGTACAAGAAAAATGTTTTGAAAATATTTATCACTTTTCAATAACTATTCATATAGTATTGGTTAAAGAATTTTTACAGAATAACTTTTAAAACCTGCACATTCTCTTATAAATAGGTAAAGAGCAGGAAGAGAAAACATATAAAAAAATCTATGAAGGGAATCCTTCAAATAACCAAAAAAGTGCTAATTTAAATGTAATATTTTGTGCACATTATCAAAGACCAAAAATTAATATATAGCCAGATGTGGTGTCACATACCTGTAATCTCACCATTCAGGAGGCTGAGGCTGGAGGATCACCATGAGTTCAAGGCCAGACTGAACTGCAGAGTGAGACTATCTCAAAAAAAAAAAAAAAAGTGAATATATAACTAGTGTTAGAAACTAGTCTGTTAACTTCTGCGTATTGAAATAAAAACAATTTATAAAACAATTTAGTAACACATATCAAAATGTTTAAAATATGCTTCTGATATATTCATACTCTAGCTAATATATCAACCTGTGTAACCTTACAAATCATGAAGCAGTCATCATGTTTTCCCTTTTCCATATGATCCAACTGAGGGACTGAGGCATTAAATAAATGATTCAAGGCTGCTAAGTGTTGGAGACAGATTTCCAAACCATGATGGCTGTCTGGAGAGGCCACACATATCAACATCATGATTAATTTGCCTCCCTACTTTTATAATCCTACTTAAAGAAACAATCAGAGGAAGTATAAAGATATATGTAGAAGGTATTTCCATATGGCATGCTCAAAGTAGCTAAAACTTTGATATGAAGTGTCCAAGTACAGAAGAGATTTGTTCAAAATGCTTACATTTCAAAGTATGAGGGAATGGAAAGGAAAAATTATGAGAATAGAAAAAAAATGGAAATGAAGTCTATGTAGATTGGGAAGGGTGGAGGGGTGAAGGGCGCACAGGTAATGGGGAAGGAATAAGAACCAAGATATATCATGAATAGGTACAAGCACCCAATGATGAATGTAAATGTATTGTATACCTAAAATGTGCCAATACAAAAATTAAGGAAAAAAAATGTTTACATTAATCAAAATTGGCACAAAAAATAATTCCTTGCTTGAGGTGGTTAATTAATCCTAGCCCTACCCCTTACTTTATAGGTCTTAGGTAAATGACAAAATTTACAAAATATTTTATATATCGCCTTTTAAAATAAGTTTACTAAATTCTTAGCAATACTGTCTATGGAGAAGCATGGGACTTTTTGAAAGAGGAGATGGGTATCGAATGGAGTACAGTATTCAATATGCATGATTGGTTGCTGGAGAGTCTTTTAATGTTCCTTAATATTACCTTGTCAGCCATAAATTTCCATTGGAAACTCCTATTTCTGTGTTTTCTGTTTCTGTTTCTTTCTTTTTTTTCTACATGTTTAGTATAGAATATTGATGCTGTTTGCATCAAAAACTTGGTATATGCATATAACATGTATTGATCATTTTAAATCCCTTTGACCAATTCTCCCTTTTAAAATCTCTTCCTTCATCCCATTCCTTACTTCCAAGAGTCCTCTTTCCTTTATTTTGCTTATTTATATTTTATATTTCTCATTGATTTCTAATCATAAAGAATTTTGTCCTTGTCATGGTTTATGTCTGGACAGTCTCTCAAAGTTTGCGCTCAGGGGTTTGTGGTTGGCAACTGTATTTTGGAGGTCCTAGAGCTGGCTTGATGTTGAGAGGTGGGTTCTGGTCTGAAGAGCTGGGGCAGTGGTGATCAGGAAAGTATACAGCATTGTCTTAGTTACTTTTCTTGTTGCTGAAACCAAATACTAAGGGAGGAAAGGTTTATTTAGCCCACAATTTGTAGAGGTTTCAGTCCTTAGTCACCTGGCTCCAAGGCAGGGTGGCATGGCAGACAGTCATTACAGAGGAGAAACAGTCCATGGAGGACATAAGGTAGCAAAGTAAGCAAGAGACTACCCCAGCTCTCTCTATCACTTATATCTTATCCAGGCTACTTAGGGCAGGTAGCACTCACACCCTTAATCCTAGTGCCCTCCATCCTAGCATTGCACCATGAATCAATTCCAGCTTCACACTCTAGATCCAGCCACTTCTGAAAAAGCCCCACCTATGACCTCATGAACTTCTGAGTCTCTGCTTCACCCTTCATCTATCTTTGTGCACCAAAATAAGACACTGCAGTCACTGTGCAAGACTGCCATGAATAGCTGTCTTATCTTTCATGGTATAAATATGAATACAGATATTGAGCTCTTGAACCCCTATATGGGAGTTTTAACTTCATCTACTAATTGATCCATCAATGAAATCATAATTTGATGGCATTATTAGGAGGTAATGGAAATAATAGGTGAGTCATAGTTGAAGGGAATTGATCATGGAACATGACCATGCTGAGTATATCTGCTTCCTAGCCCCTACCTCTCTGACTCTTTCCCCCTTTCTCTGTTACCTGGCCAGCATGAGGTGAGTAGTTTTTCTCTGCCATGCCCTTCCACCATGATGTTTTCGCTTCACCAAAGGCCTGAAACAATGGCACTGGCTGGCCATGGAGAGAATCCTCTGAAACCATCAGAAAACATAAACCTGTCCTTCTCTTAGATGTTTTCCTACAGTATTTTTTCCAGCCAAACAAAAAAAGCATGCTAACACAAACTAAATATTGCTGCATTGCCAAAGCCACTCTGATGTTCTCCTCAGCTCAACTACCTAACACCAAAGCAACAGATAAAAGAGCAGAGCAAAAAATTCTTAATTACTTAGCTGTTCATGCTTTATTTTTTTCTCTTAATCCTTTTCTAAAGGAGAAGGCAGAATTGTTTCTGCCATGTCATATTACCAATTTACTAAGAAAAAAATATAATACCATCTAGCTGGCATAGGCTTCTCTAACACGGCTTGTAAACATTTGGGGCCCGGAATTTAGCTCAGTGGTTTCGCCCCCTGCTGTCGCCGGTACCATTAAAAAAAAAAACCGAAAAAACATTTGGATTGATTCTTCGAGAATTTAGAGTATATTCTTGTCCAAGTCTAAATTTCAATACTGGTGGGGTCAAATGTTTCACTTGCTCTGAAATAATATTCTAATGATCCAAACTTCAATGGGATGTGATTTAAAAGCAAAATGAAAGCCAGGTGCGCTGATGCATGCCTGTCATTCGAGCACACAGAAAGGCTGAGGCAGAATAAATACAAGTTTGAGCCCAGCCTGAGGAACTTAGTGACTTAGTGAGAACCAGTCTTAAAATAAAGCTGAAGATATAGCTCAAGGTGAAGGTCCTGGATTCACTCCATAGTACTGCAATTTAAAAAATAGATAAACACACAAATACTTTTAAAATATAGAAAATAAAAAGTAAAAGGGAAATGAAATCACATTTAATAATTCCTGTTATAAATAAACACTAATATTAGAAAATGTAAAAAAAATAGTACTTATTTTTCTCTTATATTAAGTAACTTTTTAGAAATTAGGAAGACTTATTTTAAATCAGAATAATTAAATTCTTGTATGTTTAAATTTGACAAGAGAATGGTAAGTCTATAAAATTTCCTACAAGATGTGCAATACAATTTTTACAAGGATTTAGAGGAAATTTAGAAAACCATCTAATTGACAAAGAATGAAAAACATGATTACATCAAAAAGATATAGATTCCTTATGCCAATGTTTGTCTGAGAATTTTCACAGTGGACAAGGAAATAGCTGCATAATGGGGATGTTGTGCCAGATGTTCCATTTTCCCTGAAACTAAACTAATCACTGCTTCTGATTTGGTCTAGAAGGGGGGGAAAAAACTTTTCAAACCACTAGTCCTTTTGTTCCTTGTGTTACATAAACCATCAATTCTTTCCAGTTCTTTTTCATAGGCTTATTACTTGAAGTCTGAAGAGATTAGAGATGTCCTATTTAAATTATTATATTTAAACATTGGATAAATGTAACTTCTTCATTTTATGGAACTTGATGTTCACATTTAAATTGGCTTCCAAGGGATATTGTAGAAGAATAAACATTAAGGAGATAACCTGCCAAACACAATTTTAGAGTTTAATTATATTTCAAAGGATCTCTTGAATATAGCTATATTTTTGTTTATGTTTTACCTAAGAGACATTTCATTTTATCCATCTGGAATATATTTTAGAACATGTTCTCTTTTAAAATATCTTGCTAGATAAGTATTTCATGAACCTTTAATATATGAACATAATTTAAAAAATTAAATTGCCCATATTTAAATAATTATTTAATAATATTTTATTAGAAAATTAAAACTATTTTAATTATGACCTCTTATAAAATATCTTTATATTTAGAAAAATAAATACATTATGGCAAAATACCTTGTGTCTCTATAGACAAGAAAAACAAATTATCCCAACAAAATATATGCTTATGGATAATTTTCATTAACTGGATATTTTCTTATTTCCTCTATTAAAGCAAAATTTAGATATGCACTACAAATCTTTTTGCTTCAAATGATTTTTGAAGCTTTAAAATTTGCCAATAGACATATATTTTAAAATATATGTAATAATAAATATACCTCACAATTTATTTGCATCAAATTAACTAAAATAAGAAACATAGATAAGGGTGGGTTTTAGCTCAGTAGCACCACGCCTGCCTCTCAAGCACAAGGTCCTGAGTTCAATCCCCGGTGCCAAAAAAAAAAGAAACATAGATAAATACAAATTTTAAAATTCAAAGATGTCACCCAGCTATGTCATCTATACACATTTTTTTGAGTTTTAATAAGGAAACTCAGATACCTACCTACCCTCAACTCTCAAATACTTATAAAAAATAGATATAGCACCTGAATTTAAATTGTATGAATGAGGGAGCTGGAGTGTAAGGAAAGAAAAGACAATACAGAAGTCAAAGATACAGATAATAGCTAGGGGTACATATCTATTCCTATTCAAACAGAAGGCCATGGGGTAGGGTGTAAATGTAATTCTTTATTGTCTTGATTTCAAAATCTAAATGGTAAACATGTTTGATTTTGAGATTCTTAATTTAAGCCAAAAATAAGTCACTTGTTCATGGGAGGCAAATTTTGCTTATTTTATTTTTTGCTTGCTTGTTGACTTGTTTGGTTTCTTGACAATAATGCCTGAGAGAAATTCTGGAGGGAGCCCTGAAGATGTAAATTCATTTCCCTCCTTCAAAATACTCTAGTGAGTTTTAAATACCATTATGTATTACTTTCTTCAAGGAAAGACAATTTCCCAAGTATCCAAATTACTTATTAGTGCCTCAATAGTTTAAGTTGAAATATGAGTAAAATTAAAACTATCTGGAGAAGTGGTTGCATGATGAAAGTCCCATAGCTACTTCAAGGCTCTAACCCAGACCTGCAGAATCCTAGGTAATGATAACTCCAGTATCAAATCTTATTGTTACTGGACAACTGTATGTACTCAGTGCGATATCACTATTTTCCTTGATACATAAATTATCTGGATAGTCTCTGATAGATGTTTTACTTTGAAATGTTTATTCTTTGTTATTCTTCAAAAGTTGCTTGCAGATTTCCCAAGTTAAAGGTGAGGAAATAGATGCTATTTAAAGGATAAATTGACTCAGAATTCACTTCAGGCAAACAAGCACCTGTAGCCAAAGTTTGAAAATAATACATCTGCAAAACATGAATGTACAAGTTCTTTGCATTACTAGTCTCAAAACAAAGCTTCCCCATGGTGCAAATATTTCTTGGCTATTACAAATTTAGTTTATCATGCTTTGGGGTAAAGACTTCTTAAAAATCTATTCTTGTTCACTGCATTTCAAATAATTTTAACACATCATTTAATGCATTTTCTATGAATTTGTAAAGGATAATCTTAAATCACTGTTTCACTTTGTCATTTGATCCATTCATATAATTCTAAACAAGCCATTTATGTTATATTTTAATAGTTAGAATAAGAAGTCTGGTTTATTTTTTCCAATGGGGTTTAATTTTTTTTGTTCAGGCTGGCCTTGATCTTGAAATCTCTCTGTCTTAGTCTCCCAAGTAGCTGAGATTACAAAAATGTGCCATCATACCTATCCATGAAATTTCATAGATGTGTTTTTACCAGTGAAGCATACCTAATTTTAGGTATAAATTGCAGGAAAAATACTTGGATAAATCCAAAAGAAGATTTATTATCTCAAGTAATAAGAATAACCCTTTTCCAAAGAACGACAGCAACATTACCTCTAATCCATAGCTCACCATGCTTTCTCAAGGAGGTCACAATCTGAGCTAGAATAGCAATGAACATTTTTGCGTAAATGCAACAATTCTAGCTCTCCTGCATGTCTGTCAGCTCCCTTCCTCCTTTCCTCCCCTTCTTCATGATAGTTTGTATAAATGAAGTGTACAGTGTCAGCCATGAAAGAATTGATGGTCTGAATATGCAGTGAATAGTGCCTAACAAATCTAGGAAAATGTATGGTTGAAAATGTTGTTATTCTACAGTTATACTCCTAACAGTAAATATAAAATGACCAGAAAAATATTTATCATTTAATTTTCCAGCATACTGTGGAGAATATTGCATTTACAATCGTTATCAATGAACCATAGTCACAGCCTTTTAGGGAGTTACATAAAGTCAATATTGATGTTTAGCACAATGAATGGTTGCACCATCATGAGTAATGATGCAGCTGACATTACATAAATGGTATTACAGAATTTTGGAGGCAAAAATGTCCATATTTTTCCATTCAAACAGGCTGATAAGAGCCATGTTATTATGTATAATAACAATATTGATATCTTTTTTCATGTTATGAAGATTTATGAAACTAGTAAGAAGTAGTACATTTAACAATAAAGAAAATAAATAAATGTTCTCTGGGCCTGAATAAGAAAATATGGTTGAGAATACTAAAAAGAAATAGTCTGTGCACTGATGGATAATTAAAAACTACATAAATACACTCTTTTCTGTCCATTATTCTAAAAGTTCACTAATAACACTCTATCTTTGGCCGGGGATGTAGCTCAATGGCACAGAGCCTGCCTGGCAAGCATGAGATCCTGAGTTTGATCCCAGGTACCAAACAAACAAAACAAAAAACAAAAACAAGATACTCTATCACATATTTCTTCATGGATTTTGATATATTTACAAATGTATAGATGTTCCTTGCAAAAATTATCTGCTCATAGGTCTATACATTGGGTCAGTCCTACCCAGAGCAATGTAATATTAAACCAAGGCAAATACAATCACATGATTTGAAATCTTTTGTATAATTTCCACTTCATACTCCACTGCTAAAAGATCTGGACAAATTAACCTCTTTAATTTTGTTGTGTTTCTATTCAACATGAGGATGTAACACTAGTTACATCAAAGGATTGTGTGAAAAATAATAAATTCCCAGGAATCTTCTAATGACTTTAAAAACAATATATTTCACTACTCTATGACCATATGTAAAGAGTTGATTTGAACTAATTTTACCTAAATAATTAAGGGAACATGAACCAAAAAAGCAACTTGGGAGATACAGCAAGTTGTCATGTTTATATATAGACAGAGCTCTTATAAAACTAAAAAGGTCTGCTTAATTCAATTTTCAATTTAAAAATAAATGAAATACAAATTTGTTACCCAGTGGGAAAACGTTTTAATAATGTTGAAGGCTGAATCATGAGTTTAGTTAAGCTTATTAAATAATTCAATCTGATATCTTTCATTAATGTTAATTTGGTTCTCCATTAAAACCTCCCAGAACATTATTGTGTTGCTACCTTATCCCATGAGTCACATGTCTAGCAGAAGAGCTTGAGCATTTCAAGGTTTCAGAAGAGTTAATCCCTAAGCAAGTTTCTCATTTGAGAACATGCGTACAAGTTAAAACATGGACGTAGATTGAACCTATCTTTTTGTCATCAGCATTGAAGGGATAATTCAACAGCAAAAGACATTGGAGCTCATCTGAGAATTCTGCCTCTCATATTGCCTATCATTATATCCACAAAGATGAGAAAAATACTGAAGATGGTGGAAACTGCCATGACACTCATTCCTATAACACTTTGAGCATTATTTGTATTTGAACATTACAATTCTTCTTGCTTCTGCAGTTCCCTAAAATCATTTACTTAATCTTGATCCTTCATCATGAATTATCCTATCAGGAATACTGGTCTCTAGTGACTGCATCAAAAGTTGCCACGATGATTTGTTAGCAATGGTTATGAATAGTCATCTTGCCAAGATTAGGCAGAAAATTGTGACTGCTATTCATTTTTCGGTCATGTTAAAAATACCATTCTGAGTTTTATAGGAGTAAATCTAAAGAGTACCTTTTTCATTTCCACTTTTGTTGAACTCATTAATCCATAGTGATTATATCTTTAGAATTCAATACCTTTGAGTTTTTATAATACATCCATCATCCACATCACTACTCATGGGGATAAAGCATTGGACAGGATTGTCTGACATTTACCCATACCTTTAATGTGTTATAGTCCCTTAGCATCAAACAATCGTTTCAAAAGTTCAAAGAAGATAGGTGCAGATGCCCTTTGGAAGACTAGTCAGGAGCCTGAAGCAAAAGATGGGTGTCTATCTTTTGTACCAGCAGTAGGTGCCCACAGAGGATGAGTGATGTTTGCTGGCATCTACGCAGCTCTTTCATGTCATAGACTAAAGATACTCCCATAGTAAACATGAGATCTCACACTTGCAGCCTAGTCCAAAGCTCAAGTTGACTGTGAACAGTCCTGAGCTCTGGTCTCTAAAATTCATAAATCTACATGAGCAGTCAACACTATTCTGAGTGGCCTGTCTCCTGTGATCCCATGGGAAAAAACAACAACAACAACAAACATTGCTGGTCAACAAGGCTGATTAGTTGCCTGAGCTACCATCCTTTAAAACAAGAATCCACAGGCCACCACATAATCTTGCAGAAGTAAACCCTCAGTTCTTCTGGGCAGCTGGTTGGTCCAATTATGTACTTTGTGACAGTGTCAGAAAGTTCCAAAAAGGGAGGACATAAAAGCACCCTTAATCCATGCAAAGCCTTGTCAGGGCACATGGGGCTGCAATGAGAAAACTGAAGGCTGCAGCATGTCCCAGGCATTGAAGGAGCCCTTCAAAGATTTCAAGAAAGGGCAACACAAGGTGGGGCCCAGGACTGGATCGAGATTCACATATGACCTGCTCCTGGGGCTGTCTTGATTCTGGGTCCCTTACTTCTACTTGGATGCCTGCACTTCTTGCTCACTTGCAGTCCATTCATAAACTTTTTTTCAGTGGTCTATGTACAGTTCTTGGCTCAGTCCTGGCCCCATCAGTGAATGTTCTGTATGTTAACTTTCTATAATCAAAATGAACCACCAATAAACTTTACTAAATTCAGATGGCTTTTCTCCATAAGAGAAATTCTGTTATTACTTCTATTTTTTTTATCTCAGCTACATAATACACTTGAAAGTTTTCTCATGGTGTTTCACAAATGTTATTGGAATGTAAAACTCTTTTGTTTTGTATGCAGTAGAGACTGACTGTATTAACATGAAGTAGATAATAATTTCCTCTCATTTTTCTTGCTCAAAAATGTCTCAAAAAATCTTCTCCAGTTGGATTTTATAATGAGGTATGACTTTTAAATCTGATTTTACCATATCCTACAAAATAAATCTTTAACCCACAGGGCTAGAAAATTTCATTTGTATTCATCAGGTCTATTATTTTGCCTTTAGTCATAATCTCACCCAAATCATCACTTGTAGTACAGATAGGAGAATATTTCATTTTTTTCTGAAGTCCTCCAGTTCTACCAACTCCTTTAGGAACTTATTCAGATATTTAACAGCCTCCCCTGTGAAGAAATTCATTTTTCTATCTCCCATTTTCTCAACCTTGTTATTTGCCCCTTAAAAAGCTCTGGAAATGTTTGGCTTGGCCAATTTTTTAAGTCTTCTTCATAGAATTACACATATTTGAGCATAGCAAATAAAAGAAAAAAGAGGAATTATATTTTAACTTCCTTAGGACTTGACTGCATGACACTCACCTTAGTAAAACTGAAGTGATAAATCCGGAATATATGGTAAGGTATTAGCAAAACCCCTGCCCTCCTTTAATCACATTTCTCCTTGAAAACTAGTTATACAAAATAACTGCAATATCATTAAAGTTGCATAGCACTAGAAAATAGATAATTCTTGGACAAAAATAAATTGTGAGACGTGTGTGTGTGTGTATATATATATATATATATATATAGAAGTAAATACATAATGAATTTATTTACATTGCAGGTAAATATACTGTCTCCAATTTATTTATCTGAGTTCTAAAATAGTAATATTTTTCAATTTTCCCTTTATTAGAATGGACAGAACTTGTTTCAAATAAATAAAATTTAAATGAAGATGTGTTAGGTGTGCAGATTTGCTTCCTACTAAAGCTGAATGAGAAGGAGATTTCCAGGCCCAGTAATATCATTTTACAGAAAAATATATTAAAATCCTGAGCTATTTTGTATTTTCTCAATTTAAATTTATGTGCCATTCAAATCAGGCAAAAAATTAAATACTTAATGCTTCTGTGCTGAAACAACAAATCCAATTATTTTGTAAATATATTTTTTAAACTATGCCTTAATTTATCTTCTTCTAATATATTTGCAAAAATAAACATTCCTGGAATTAATCGAAAAAGCATGACTTTCTTAGCCCATTTCATTCCTCAATATTATTTACTGGTAAACTATGAGGAACTTGAGATTATTGCTTCATTCCTAAAAGAACAAGTACTAGATCCACATGTTCAAATAGAGAGTAGAAAACAGAAGGCTTTAAGGGAAAGATACAGAGCTAGAAAATAGCAAGGTGATGTGTGAGGAGGGAGGAATGGTGATCCAGAAAGTAGATGGTTGAGTTCCAGCCAGGTCCAACCCTTACACAAGTGCCCAGCTAGCAGGCAAGTGCACACTGAGGAAGACTGGAAATAAATACAACTCCTACACACTTGGATTTGCCAATTACCAAATAATTAATATTAATTATTAAGAATATGACAGGGCAGGAGGGGAGGAGAAAGGGATTAAACAAAAAGGAATCAGGCTGTTTTATGTACATATATCCACTCCCCAAGATGATTGTAAACTTGATGTACTGCAACATGTACTAATAAAAAGTTAGCAGTATCAATAATCGTTAAAACAAATAAATGTAAATGATATTTACAAATCGAAACAAAAAGAACACTACATATTGGTTATAGTCTTTCCTGAAATGAAAGAGTCTTTTATTATAATAACTAAGGGGCAAAAGCAAACATTTTTTGTTGCTATTGTCACTTTTCATTATAACCCAGTTCTCTACTCCTAAGTCTGCAAACATCATTTCTACATATAAGGAAAAGAAAAAGAAAGAAAAGGAAAACACTATAAATCTTTACAAGCTTATGGGAAGCTAGAGCATCATAAGGATACTTTTGATTTCCTGGAACAAAATTATACCATTGTTATACCATTATACCATTATAATCATTATGCCATCCTTATGCTCATTATACCTTTGTTATTTTTACTAGAAAAACTATTTTAGAGTTAACAGTGAGAGGGAGGGAGAACTTGCGGCTTAAAATGATATTTGATGAGAAAGCTCTGAGCCAACATGTCAGGAATAGTGCATCCCTAGGCACATGGAGTGTTCTTTGTCAAGACTGACTGTAGCCAGACTTTCTCTGCTATTGTAGCATTGCACAAGCCTGTGTTTCATAGTTGTGGTAATGCTGATCTTTCTGGTCTGTATAACTTTACTTTTACCTCGCTTTCCTGTACAGGTCAGGGGAAGAAAGAGAGAATATAGACTAAAAGCAGAGTGTATGAGGAGAAGTGGTGTGTGAGTCAGTTCAAACTTCTGTAACAAACTATAACAGACTAGATGGTTTATAAACAACAAAGATTCCTTTCTCACAGTTCAGGAGGGTGAAAAAATCCAAGATCCAGGTTCCAGTACATTCAGTATCCAGTGAGATTTTACAAACAGCTTGTTCACAGGCAGCTAAATTTTTTGCTTTGTCCTTGAATGGTAGAAGGGGTGGAGTGGCTCTCAGAGTCACTAATCCTATTCTTCAGGCTCCACCTTCATGACATAATCACCTCTCAAAGGGAATGCTTCCCAATTTTATTTCATCGGGGCTCAGGGTTTCAAGTTATGAAGTTTAGGGGTGCACAAACATTTACTGTACAGCAAATGAAGACAGAGTAGGCAAGGTGCATAGGGTTACATGAAAAACAGTTTACAGAGTGCATAATAAATAAACATATTTGAAGTTATTGTGTTCATTCAAGACTACAATAAATTATAGTAAAAGTAATAATGAAATAGATGAATATAACAGTAAAGAAAAAAAGAAGGGATGAAATCTGTGCTTTGCCACCAAAGAATTATCTTCTTAAGGAAGAAGACAAGATGTGGGTAGAAGGGTAGAGGAAGATATCACATCTTATGTGTTGGTGTGGTGATATGTTAGAGCCCAGATACTAGAAAAACATATTGGGTAGGTCTTTTGGTCTAAGAAGACATATGTTGATATACATTGGGAAGAAAAATAAGGAAGCAAGACATCAAATAAACCATGGAGAAATCTTTTTTTTTATTTGCCAGCATTTACGGTATACCATAGCATTAAATATTCTTATTTATTGCTTTATTTTGACCTTGCCAGTCACTTTTTTCAGATTTTATTTAACTAGCACACATGTATGGTACATAATGCTCACATTCTTTGTGGGAAGTTGGTACATGTACATAACACATCTTAATTCCTTTTTTTCATTCCCTCTCCCTTCTCTCTCACCCCTTCACACTTCTCTTGATCCCTTTCATTTTTTGTACACATTTGCAGTATATAATGCTTACATTCCTTGTGTGGAGTTGACACATGTACATAAAACAGCCCAAACCACAAGCTTAAATATCACATTTCTTTTATATGGGAGACCCAGAGTAAAAATAAAGAGCAGAATAGAAGATAGATAATAAGAAGTAGGGAGACAGACCTTTCTCAAGGTGGAAGGAGATCAAGAAATGGAGCGAGGATGAAGGGAGAGAGGGGAAAGAAAGGGGATGGAAAACAGGATAAATCACCTTTACGCACAAAATACACATTAGACAATTATTAAATGAATTATTGCCAGTAATTCCATAGGAAGCATGATCATATACAATTTTTGATTTAAATTAAAACATTTCTGAGAGGAAAGGATGGGATAAACAGTGGCAGAACCAATTAGAACTTTCTGCCTTGATATCAGAGGAACACAGTGTCAGGGCCTCGCCAGTAGTGCTAAATAACCCTAACTATAGTACCATGATCGTCATCACCACCATCATAGCTCAGACCTCCTTAGCTCATGTCTTGAAATAGCTGCATTCTTTTACTATATCATTTATTATACCATGAGTATGGAATTTTATTACTGTAATTATTGTTTATCTCATTCCATAAAGAAAGAAAAAGTAGATATAGGGGGATAAGGAAGCTTTCCATTACTGTAACAAACACCAGAGAGACAAGTTTTATTTTATCTCCAAGTTTTGGAGGCTTTGTTCTATGTTCCACTGTCCCATTTCTTTTGGACTTGGGGCAAGGTAGTTCATAATAGCTTCCCACCTCATGACTGGGATGTGAAAACTGAAAAGGAAAATGAAGCAATGCCCTCAACCCCCTTTTGAGGCTCACCTCAGTGTCCTAAAACCTTCTACTAGGCTCTATCTCTTAAAATGTTCTACTGCCTCCCGATAGTGGAGGTAGTCCCCTAACACATAGGCATCTGGTGGACATTCAAAGCCCAAAATATAGCAGATGATAAACAACTTCATGCATTTCACACATGTAGAACTTGGTATAATACAGAACCAATGTCTCTATTAACTCACAGCTTTAGTTAACATTATGTCATATAAAACAACTCTAGTTAGGAGGCAGCTGAACTTGTTTACAAATAACCAGTCATACTAAGAGCTATCACAAAAATGCAAAGGAACAATTGTATTGTTTCTAAGGTAAAGACATTGTAACCAGCAGATGGATGCTATGGGAGTAGAGCACCAACAGAGTGTGATTCTACTATTTCAAGACTCAGGTTATGGGAGGATGTTGCCCTGTCTTGTTCCTTTTGAGAATATATAGCAATTATCATGAAAAGAGAAATGAAAAAAAGATATTGCTTAATAGAGCCACTCAGCAACTCAGGATTCTTCACATCTTGCCATTTTTTGCTTCCGTTGTTGTTTCCTACTCAGTGTCTTAAATATTTTCATCCCATCTGGTAATTACAAATAAGAATAAGGATTGAATAAGGAAGGTATTTGTTATCTAGATTTGCAAGTGTCACATTTCAGTACATATTTCATTCCTTGCATCTAATTTCATTTGAAGCTAAAACAAGTAAATTGGTATTGTTTCTATTTCTACTACTGCTCATCTGGACCATTTCAAAAGCCTTCTTAACAACCTCCCCTGGCTTCTGTTCTATAACTTCCACACAGAATTTAGTTTTGGAATCCTAGTGTTGGCCTTTTATTCGCTTTCTGGGATCTCTCTTCCAATCTCATTTTTTTCCTTATTCCTAATTCTCACAAGTCTCTCGATATTCCCTATATTTTCTGTATTTTTTAAAAGACTTCTCTTGCTATATAGAACCATAGGACTCTGTCCTTTTCTTACAAATGCCTTTCTCTCACCTCAAATCCACTATTTAAAAAAATTAGTTAACTTCTACCAACATACTAATCTATAAATTAGAGAAATGAGATTATTATTAATAATGATAATATATGTAGAGCAAATACTACATGCTAATTTTAAGTATTTCACAAATTTTTACTCCTTAGATCTTCACAGTGACCCTATTATTGCCCACACTGGATGTATAAGGAATGTGAGTATAATAAAACAAGTTAACTGCTGATATCATTAGGCCTATATATGGCAGTTCCATGATTCTTATAACAGCCAGTCTGCCTCTGTTTCCAAACTTGCTTTTACTAGGGACATCTCTTTAATGCTATAGTTTAAAGGTGTATTTCCATAGTGTACATCATTCATTATGTTGTGTGTGGTTGCTTCATAACATCAAAGTCAAATTTATATAGCTATATGTTGCTGTATTTGATTAGTATATATCTTTCTTCTTCGGAAGTAATTTCTATTTATGTCAAAGTCATGAACACTTTGGCTCATTGGTATTCCCCTGACACATTAACACAGTAGCTGACAAATAACATGTGCATAATAATAAATCTCTCTGTAGAAGAACAGTAGCTCCATTTCTCCCAATTTGAGGTGGTTGTGGGTTTACTGATTTCCAGATTTCAGAAGTGTTTTTTTTTTAATAACATATAACAACAAACCAAGAAAACATTAAGAATCACTTGAAATTCATATCTGATTGACCTTTTGGAACATGCTTGTGCCAGTGAAGTGTAATCATCAACTTGATTGGCTTGGGAGCTTCCCAGAGGGTTAGGAAAAGACACTGACAGGTGTATCTGGGTGGGTCACCCAGGCACAACCTTTGGCACTCTGTTCTCTGGCCTTGCCTTGGAGCCAGTGAGTGATAGACTGAATCCTCTGAGCCCATGAACCAAATAAACCTCTCTTTCTTTTATGTTATGGGGCTGTCTGGTAATCTGTCCAAGCAATAGGAAAGCTGATGTACACAATATTTGCGAATTAGGGTAGCAGTTCTAATAAAGTGAAGAGTAATATTTGATCACCAAGTTTAGTCTACTTAGAAAGTCTGATACTTCTTCAGCATCAACAGTATTAAATTATTTACATTTTTTGTTGTTTTCCAAATAACTATAGAGATTGGCAGTGATAAACTACACTGAACAAACTGTATGGATATATACACATTGAATCTATAGCACATATTTCCACATTTTATGTAGATTTGGCTTACACTAAAAAACCGAACAATAAGAAAAACATAACTAAGATATCTATGTTGGACTTTTATGTGATTTTTAAAATAAATCTCTTAATATGTAGCTTATCATATTAGGGGGATGTATAATGCCCTGTTCTTTTTCTCCCTTTTCAATCCAGACAGTTACAAATTTTGGCTACTGACAGATGTATGTATATACTCAATGGACCTCATCAAAGATAGATCCTTTAATATCATTTTACAAGGATATTAGTTCAGTGCAAACAAACAAAGGCTCCTGTTTTTTATGTTATGAAACGACACATTTGAGATAGAAAAAATTTTCACTTCATTTAGAGTTTTAAAGGCACATGTTATTTTAGGATAAGGGCATTTCTCAAATTATCCACAACTTTTCCAGATAATAGCTCCCTAGTACAGATCTTAGAAAGGACTGATATTATATAGACTTGAATAATCTTTGAAAATACTCATTGAGTAGTTTTGAGAAGTATAATGTCTAAGCTCAAACTTTTAAAGGTTCTGAGTCCTTAATAGGATTCATAAACCTACCTACTTAAGTATACACTTTTACCAAGAACATATTTGCATTACATAAAAGCTGTAGTTAACGCAATGTTAAATATTTTAGAACGCAAAAATTTAGCTTTATAAGTGAATTCATTTGAAAAATTTACAGAAAATTTTCAGACCCATGCCCTCTCTCGTGTGCATGTCACCATTTTGTGACAATCCCAGAGCCTTCACTGGATGATGTTCCCTGTCTGAAGACTGGAAATGTAGGACGAGTTTACTGCTTCTAGCAAAATTCTACTTTTGGAGAGGGGGTGAAAAATAGTTCTCCACAAGTAGAGGTATAATTTTCATTTCATCAGAAGTAATAATTTTCTCTGAAGACTGTAGTAAGCTTTTTTTTTTTTTGACAAAATAAAGATGATTATAAAATGTGCTCATTAAAAAAGGCAACAAAGAAAAAAATAGTTCAAGTAATCACAGCCATTACTGTGGGGGGATAGGTAAAGGTCCAACACATATCCATGACAGTATTGCTTTTTTGTTGTTGTTTTTTGTTTTTGGTACCGGGGATCGAACTCAGGTCCTTGTGATTGTGAGGAAGGTGGCGGCACCACTGAGCTAAATACCCAGCCCCATGACAGTATTGCTTTTAAAATCTATCTCTCTGTCTGTCACACAGAGATCTCCTATATTACAGTCATATTTCTATCCAACCATTGATTTTTCCAAAATTTCACCTCGAATCCCTCTTTCTAGTAAGATAACATATTAAAAGTTTCCAAATATGTCTACTCACTTCATTCTTCTATTTTCTTGTATGCAGTATTTCTTCTCCTGAAATTCTATATATCCTAAAAGCTCCACTTTATCCTCATCATATTCTTTTCAGTACTCATGCTGTCTCTCCCTAGCCTTCTCTGAATATTGTATGCTTACCATTCCTATTGACCCTCTTGGTTATAACTGTAATCTTACATGTCCATGTCCCATTCCCTCTAATGTTTTCTGAGCCCTACCTCTGATGTACATTTCTGACATTTATTTAAATGTGTATTTTAATTTATTATTAGCCTGGGACTATTTTCTTCATCTGCAGAGTCCCACACACTCCTCCTCTCTTCTCCAAATGTATGTGGGCATAATATACCATCAATAAATATTTTTTGTTTTTATTTATGGCATATAATGTCAATTTTTTATATTATTTATTTTCAATACAGTTTTCTTTGGCTGCCTCCAGTTCCATTTCTATTAATCTATTTTTATTCCTTAAAAAATATTGTACTTAAGTATTGCAAATATACCGGAGACCCTAAGGAACAAGTGCACTAACCATTAAAGTGAAACTTTCAAAAGCAGTGAAGCGATGGAACTATATTCCCCTATCAAATACACTGGATTTGCACCAGTAGTTTAAAACTCATCTCTGTCAGAATTATATTTTCATTACATCATCCCAGAAATTTGGTAAGAATAAATTACTATTCTCTTCTTTCTCTGTCTTCGTGTTTCCATTTTATTCAGTTAGGATATATCATGACTAAGCTTCACATTTGAAACCAACAGTTGCTCTGCATAAAAGCTTAAGTGGACAGATATTCCCTGACAAATACTTTTTTATGAAAAGATCAATGCTATATTATTCTGTACAGAGAAGAAGGATCTAAGTACATCCTGGCTTTTAACAAGCAGTGGGAAAATTACAAACTGAATCAATATGTCCAACAGAATGCCTGTTCATCTGCCTCCGACTTGGGCTATTCCTGGAGATACTTCTGCAGCTGCCTTTTTTCTACATTTTGTTTTCCCAACTGACACGTGGAAACCTGCAGACTGAAATACTAAGACTTCAAAGCTCCCACTCTGTGTGGGCAGCATCTTTCACTAACATCAAGAATGATACCATCACTCTCATCATGGAGCTAGAAAATAAGCCTTCCTCCGGGGACAGGTCCTTGGAGAAGCTTTCTGTACCCCTGTGTCAGAATACGATTTAGCAAGTCAAGGAATTGTGGCACACTTGCACAGAAGACCTTTATATTCTTTCCAGCCTTTTACCCAAGTGATAAGCTTAGGGCTATATTTAAATTTTAAAAAAATCCCCCAAATTACTGTTCTGGACATTTAAAAAATACTCTGAGTCCCACAAAGTGATATTAGTATTTTAGTGCTAAAATATTCTTTTAATATAGATTTTTCCCACTGAGACTATTATAAGTATAGAAAAGTAAAAATTTTTCCTAGCTTTTGAAACTGACACACTTAGACTTCTTTTTATTATTAAATTATTTTATTGGTACATTTCAGGTATACAACACAATTACATTTCTCATTGGGAATTGTACCTTTACATAATGCATCTTGGTTCTTGTTTTTTCCCCATTCCTAGCCCTCCCTTCACCCCCTCCACCCTTCCCTATTTACAAAGACTTTATTTCCATTTTTTCCATTTCTCATTAGATTTCTTTTTAAATACAAAGGCAAAGCTGATAAAGTACTGCTGTTAAATATTTACATAGACACCAGCAATAACAATTAGAATAACAAGAGAATGTTCTAGATGTTGAATTATGTTTATACATTTGGATTATAAAAGGATAAGAATGATTTTAAACAGTTACTTCTAAGCAAAAATTTTCAATAAAGTAACTTTTTATGGACATCACAATGAATGTCTCCATTTAAGTAATTTTCAGTATATTGTCAGCCTTGCAATCTTTTATACAAGCCTAGGTTTTTAAGAAAAATGTTTCTGCTACTTTCTTGCCATATAAGCCGATTGCCTACAAACTGGTCATATCTTTGAGGCAGGATTGAATGTATAACCTTGAATTTCGAAGTACAGACAATTTCGCTATAGTAAGTAGAGGCTTGGGTCTTTTATCTACCTAACAGTCTCCCTTGTAGATTCAATTGCTTAGTTCCCCAGGATGAAAGACGATGCCCAATAACTGTGAAAACTGTGGTGCTTTTGTCCTGAAACAAATGTAAAACTTTTCTAAGACTACCAAAGAACAAATTGGTAATTCTAGTGTCATATCAATATTTGATATGCTAAGGGATTTCCATTTGAAGGACCAGAAAACCACTCAGTACCGTATTCAACTGGAGAACAAAAAAGAATAACTGTAGCATAATGATCAAAAAATTAAAATTACCCAGGGATGAATGTGTTAGTATATAAAGATAGTGATGCAAAGCACAAAACATTAAAGCATAAAAAATCAAATGGATATGGGTGATAAAATGATTTAATTGTGACATAATTTGAGTTAAGGTGATTTACAGATTACATTTCAGATTAGAAGAAGTGGCAGTTACAATAATAATGAGAGCATAGTAACAACAATAAAACATTTCTTGTTTGATCAGTACTGACAATGTCAAAATCATGATTATCTCCCTCAGACCTGAACGAAATAAAATTTCCATAGGCAGATCAAGCCATTTATTCAACAAATATCACTCACTCTGAATATTCAAAAATCCTTAATGTCTTCTACTATATTTACACTAAAACATGATGGTCTGTATTTTAAAGTACTGGTTAGCTGCCTTAGATTGGAATGAGCTACCTAAGGGCTTGGGCTGACAATAAAAGGAGGAACCATAAAGACATTAAATTCTGCCTGAATTTTTAGGCAAAAATTAAAATGTAGATGTGGCAACTCTGTCTTTCCTTTGTCCGTACCCTTATCTTACGTTGTAGGCTTTCATGTAACAGTTGAAACACTTTTAGGTTAAGAAAATTTTGTGAAACTGTTTCAATTAATAGTTTTATATATATTCAAATAAATAAAAATGACATATATATAGTATAAAAATTAAAGTAAAATATCCTAGAGATTCTTTTGCATTTGAATAAATCTTTTTGAAAAAATCCATATTAAAATGTAAATTTCAATATTTGACATAATGAAAAATTTGTTGTGATAATTTTTAAATAGTACATATCACTGCTTTACCCATATTGTCAATGAAAAATAGGAGTCTAGCTGCTTTTTGACCAATAGCTGAAGCATCACTTGATGTGTAACATTCACTTAATAGATAGCTTTTTTCGTAATAGGTGAATACTTTCACATTCTTTTTTTAATAAAACAAACACTTGTAACATATTTTCAAGTCATATTTCTAAGCACTTTACAGGTATGCTACCATTTAATTGTTAAAACAACTGTGTGGTTTATATAGTGATATGATTAATACTGCACTTCATGTTTGTTTCTCTAATAGAAAATTGAATTTGTATTCAATCTTGGGTGAGAAGTTTAAGTAAAGAAAAATGAAATTTGGGTACATTTTGAGATGCTAGAGATAATACACATTATTTGGGATGTACATCTAATGCTTTATTTCTTCTATGTAAATGTGCAGAGTCAGGGGATGTCCAATTTTAAAGAATTAATGATTATTTTATGAATAAAATCTCCATAAATCTTTTTATAATGCAGAAAAATAAGTCCAGACCTCTCTCTGTTATGCAAAATTTCTAAATCATTTCTTTTACATTTTACTTATCTGAAAATCAACCTTTGGAAAAATAATCTCATTGCTCAATATGTCTGCATTGTGCTAGTATTATGCTGTTTTTATTACTCTAGCTTTGTTGTATAACTTGAATTCTGGGATTGTGATGCCTTTTGTTTTGCTCTTGTTACTTAGACTGCTTTGGCTGTTCTGAGTCTCTTCTAGATCCATATAAATTTGAGAATTGTTTTTCTCTAGTTTTGTGAAAAAATACTCATGATATTTTGATTGGAATTACATTAAATCTACATATCATTTTTTGTAATATAGACATTTTGACAATATCGATTTTGTCTATCCAAGGACGGGGGATGTCTTTCCATTTTCTAATGTCTTTTTCTATCTCTTATTTGCAGAGCACTATAGTTTCTGTTACAGAAGTCTTTCCTTTTATTGGTTAGGTTAATTCCTCAATATTTAATTTTTTATGGTATTTTGAATGGTATTTTTCCTGATTTTTTTCCTCAGTGGATGCATTGTTAGTTTATTTATTATTAGTTATTATTAGAATGCTCATTTTACTCTGTGCCACATTGCTGAATTTCTTTGCTATTTCTAAGAGCCTTCTGGTATAGCTTTTTAGGCTTTTATATAAAGCAGCAGTCCCCAACAGTTTTGCTACCAGGGACCAGTTTCATAGAAGACTAGGATAGAGTAGGTGGTTTGGGGATGGTTCAAAAGCATTACATTTATTGTGCACTTTATTTACACTACTATTATGTTGTAATATACAATGAAATAACTGTGTAACTCACCATAATGCTGAATCAGCAAGAGGCCTGAGCTTGTTTTCCTCCAACTACGTGGTCACATCTGGGAGTGATGGGAAACAGTAACAAAATGTGTCCCTCACGCTCAATCTACCCTGTAATCTCATTTCATTGCTGCCACTGTAGAAAAGTATGCTTTTTTTTTTTTTTTTGGTACCGGTGATCGAACTCCAGTCCTTGTGCTTGCACAACAGGCGGTGAAACCACTGAGCTAAATCCTCTACCCTAGAAAAGTATTCTTTAGAATGATAGGATATTGGAAATGGAAGCAGGATTTTTGTGGAAATCACAGAATTTTTTTTGAACGGTGCCTGAATCTGCCTTTTTCATAAGCCACATTTTTCCAATTAGACATTTTTAACTAAGTTTATTGGTACATTTTAGATATATATAATGATCACATTCATCATATGGAATTTGTATCTGTCTATGACATATCTTAATTCTTATTTTTTTTCCTATTCACCTTCCCTCCCTTCAACCCTTCTTCCCTTCCTTATTTACAAAAACTTTGTTTCTATTTTATCTTTCTTTTCTCATTTTCCCTTTTTCCTTTCTTCTTTTCCCCTTCGGCCCTCCCTAGTGCCCCTTCCTATTTGAATGTTTTCTTCCCATTTCACATTATCTATTATACATTTTGGTCCTTTTTTACACTTCCAATTTCTCACAACAGAGAAAGAATATGATATTTACATGTGTCAGATTTATTTCACTTGAGTATGGTCTATAGTTGCATCCATTTAGCTATAAATCTCACCCTATTAAAAAAGCTTTTGCATACCAAAAGTAATCACCAACAGAGAAAAGAGACAACCAACAGAGTGGGAAAAAAATTTTCCCATCAGAAAGACTGATATGTACAATATATAAGGAACTGAAAAAAGAAAAATCAAATCCCCCAAATTTAAAGACCCAGTACAAAAATGGGCATCTGAGATGAATACATACTTCTCAGATGAAGAAGTACAAATAGCAAATAAATATATATGAAAAAAATATGAGTATATTCTTCCTTGACTTTAATCCAAAATGTATGGAGATTTAAAGCTGTCTCAAATATAATGTTAAGGCCACCATCACCTACAGTGTCAAGCAGTGGATAGGATAAGATAAGCTTGTAGCATGGAAGAAACTGAATTCACCTGGCTTATTTACAAATTGGTTGCTGATCTATTCCTCCCCAGTTTAAGGATATAGTGGACCCTCAAGTTATGACCGGCCTGACATACAAACAACTTGAGTTTATTAGGTTAATGAAAGATCCATCTGCCTCTCGTTATCTGTAGTGTGCACCCAGATAAACATCCAGATCTCAGCTGTGTTAACACTACTTAGTTACAACCAGCCCTTGGGAACTGACTGAGTTTGTAAGTCAAGGATTCATTGTATTTTTTTGTTGGAAAGTAATGCTCAAACTCATTTGAAACCTTAAATTGGTGATAATCCCCCAGCTGTGAGAAAAAAGACCCTTGCTCAGTCACTTAGAAAATCCCTGCTAAAGTTTGAAACAAGTCAAAAATCCCATTGTCCACTCCAGAATTGCAATTTGACTTAATCCAGGCACTTTTCTGTCAACTTTGAGCATAACTATCATTCTCTCTTGAAGTGACATATAGAGTTTGTCGAACAGGTGGAATATATCACATGAGTAAGTAAGTTTTATGACTCATTCTCTGTCGCTGAAATGTGCTGCCAGGGGTCACTCTTTGTTTTTTTGGGGGGGCGGGCAGTTAAGAAACTGCTGGACCAGTTCTCATAACTCAAAAACTTGGCCAGTGATCTACCATTAGGAAACCCTTTCATTTCACTTCTATGTATACTAGACGTGTGTGTTCTGTGCCCATCTCTTCACAGAGCTAGGCAAACAGACATGAGTTAAGGCCATATACATTTATATATATATATATATATATATACACACATACATACACACATATATATATAACTTTAATATATATATTCACATGCAAAATATTGTTGAGCTCCAGTAACACTTTTCAGCAAGCTACCATTTCTCTCTGAATGACACCTTGAAAGGACATGCATTTAAAAGTGGCCTCTTTGACCCAAGTAGTGAAACTAGAGAAAGGTCCAGTCATGGTAGCCACTCTATTCCTGCATATACTGACACAAAATGACCAATTCTGTTTTGGTGATTTGTAATCATTCAAAGACTTGAATCTTTCATCGGCTGTGGTATTGTTTGGCAACAAAAGTGTATGTAACATATCCTCATACACATTCTCCTGAAAACATATGACACAAAAAACAAGCACTGTTGCCTTGTCAACATTGGTCAATTTGTTAATCTGGATTGTGTACTGTAGTGACTCATTAATCCTCTCTAATAATTGTGCTGCAATATCCTCTGCTATTACATCAAGTCTTCTAGTTATGTTGTGAGCCAGAAGAGGAACACATGCCATCTTTCGAACAGCAGCCTCTCCTGCAATTTCGTGATAAATATCCTTAGACATAGTAAGATCTACTTTTCACCAACACTGAAGCGCTTCTTAACCTTAGGAATGCAGTTAGCCATTAAGAATGATGATGTCGGTGTAGACACATTTGATGAAGAGGTGGCCTTCAAAAATTGCTTTTGTTCTTTGTGTCCATGTCATTTTCTTTTGAAAAACTTGCAGGGCTTATCTCTTAATGTCTCATGCTTGGTCTTCATGTGGTGAAGCCATTTTGAAGGTTTTATGGATTTGTTAGTCGGTTGCCATATATCATACAGAGCTGACTTAAAGAATGTGAATCACTGGTTGCAATGAACCTATAATTCACATAAGAGTACTCTTGGTATTTTCTTTTAAATGCACCTTTCTTTTTTGTTGGCAAGCTTACAGTCTTCTGTTGTCTCTTCATTGAGTCTTCTTCTTTTTTTCAAAGGGCTTCTCCAGTAATATTTGTTTTTCACTTATTTTGGCTAGGCATAGCTTCTGAGATTTACCAAAGCTGTGACTGAGACAAGGACACAGTGCAAGAAAGAGGACCAGATGGAAGTGGTAAGTGAAGTCCTGAATAGGCTGCATACAGACTAAAGCAAGTGTCAGATTTTGACTTAAAGCCTGGCGTCAGACGCAGCTGTGCAATTAAAGTACAGTAACTCACTTGTCACTCTAAACCCTTTCATCAGATGCAGTTTAACTGTCACTTACCATTCACTGATATGGAATTGATAGGGGTCTGCAACCAATTGACTTACTGTGGTCTCTGTGCAGTCATACTTCTCTGCTGATGTTCACCTGTACCTGCAGGCACTCACTCCTCAGAGCTGCTGTCACATCCTCGGTTTCACCTCTCAGCACGAGGTGTTAGAGTCTCCTCAGGAGTGCACAGTCTGGATGCCCTGCATGCACAGGTCACAGCAGGGTCCACACTCCTATGATAATCTAGTATAACGGGTGATCTTGCAGGAGGCAGAGCTCAGGCAGTAATGTGGGTGTTGGAGAGCTGCAGTGAATACATGTGAAGCTTCGCTCACTCGCCTGCCACACACCCACTGGTGTTTGACCCAGTTCCTAGCAGACCATGGGCCAAAACAGGTCCATGTTCCAGGTACATTCATCACATCCCCTTAATGCAAAGGGTTATGTTGTGTGAATAAGGATAGTTGGACTTTTTCATTTCCTATTTGACTCCCTTTTCTTTCTCTTTCCTGATAACTTTTTTTTTTTTTTTTTTGTGGTACCAGGAATCAAACTCAGGACCTTGCACTTGTGAGGCAAGCACAGTGCCACTGAGCTAAATCCCAGCCCACCTTTTTTTTTCTTCCCTGATAACTCTGTCTAGTATTTCAAGTATTATATTAAACAAAAGAAGTGATATGAACATGCTTGTCTTGTTTCTGATTTTAAAGGGAAAGCTTTCATTTTTTTCCACTTTTCATATGATGTTGCCAGTGGGTTTATCATAAATGATATTATTAATTTAAAATGTAGTCCTTCTATATGTACTTTTGTCAGAGCTCTTGTTAGAAATGGATAGTGGAATTTGGACAATAATTTTACTGTTTCTACTGAGATGATAATGTGATTGGTATTCTTCTGTGTATCCGCTGTATTACATTTATTAATATATGTATGTCGCTATCCCTGGGGTGAAGGCAGTTTGGTCGTGGTTTATGATCTTTTTAATAATTTATTGCATTCTGTTTGCAAATATCTTTTTGAAACACTTTGTTTTGCATTTATTTTTATTAAGGAAATTATCCTGGTAGTTTCTTTATTTGTTGAGTTCTTATCTGGTTTTTTTTGGGGGGGGAACAAGCTTCCAGGAATGAATTTGGTGTTCCTACTCTTTCAAATCCATGGTAGATTTGGGGGAATATTGGCATTATTGCGTCTCTGAAATTCTGATGAAATTCATCAGTGAACCCACTGGGCCTTGAGATTTTCTTGGCAGTTTTTGCCAGCTACTGCTTGAATGGAGGACTAATATCTATAATATAAAATAATTTTTAAAATAACTCCCCTAAAATAAAAGATATGATCAAAAATGAGCAATACACATCTCAGAAGAAGTGCAAATGATCAATAAGCATGAGAAAAATTATTCATTATTATTGGTTATTAGAGAAGGAAAATCAAGCCAATATGTGATTCCATCTTACTCACATAAGAATGGCTATTGTCAAAGATTCAATAAACAACCAATGTTACTGAGTTTGTGCAGAAAAAGAAAACCTATATTGTTGGTGAAAAGATAAACTAGCACAACACCTATGACAATCAGTATGGAGATCCCTCAAAAAACCAAAACTAAAAATTCCATTTGATCCATCTATACCTCTTCTGGGTATCTTCCAAAAAGAGTTACAGTCATTATATTCCAATGTTACATACATACCCATGTTTATAGCAGCACCGTGCAGAATAGCTAAACTATGGAAGGAGCTTATACGCCCATCAACAGATGAATAGGGAAAGAGAATCTGATATATATATGCATGATGAATTAGTAGTCACCCATAAAGTAGGATAAATTTAAGTCATTTGTAAAAAAATGGGTGGATTTTGACATGACAATACAGAGGGTTAAATATCACATCTTCCCTTTAATAGGAGAGACCCTAAATGTATATAATTTAAAGAGCAAAATAAAAGATGGTAGGAAACAGCAAGCAATACTCTGGGAAAATGGGAAGGGGATCTGGGACAAAGATGAGCAGAGGGTGGAGATAGAAAAGAAATAAAAATGATCAAGATATGATTTGTTTATGTATTTATTCTCTAAGTTGAATGTAGTTATTATGCATTGTAAATATATACTAATGAAAAGTTATAACTGGGAAAAAGAAACCTAACCAAAGTAAAAATAATAACCTGAGTTTCCTTCCAGATTAGAAATACTGTAGTTTGATTATCATTTTTATATCTGTAAATCTCTATCTTTTAATTCCCTAAATATGATTCCTAATATTTGATGATGTGCTTTTTCCAACTCTATCACTTCCTTTTATTTATCTTCATTATAAAATAATGTTGAGCAAGTTCGGTAATCCCTACTCGTCAGAATAAGTTCATAGACTCTTTGAAAGCAGAGTGATCTTTAATTTTCATAGTTTTTCTTTAATCTTTTAGAGATCAAAATTCATGTTTAATTAATATAAAAGACATGCGTTTATTGGTGTTAGTTTCCAAACAACAGACCATGTTGGCTTTAGGGGAAGGTTCCTTAAACTGTTATAAATAGTTATAATGATCTTTAGAGAAAGAAGTGCCCTATGGCCTCATGCATACTTCATATTGTAAATGAATACTGATTTGTGTTTGTTCACTTAAATGTCTAAGATGTGATGGTGATAGACAGATTTGTGAGGCCTGATAATAATATAAAAAATTAAGAATATATTTTGCAAAGTTGATATTTTCTGTTGACTGTTTCACAAATACCATTTTTCCATGCTAAAATGATTTTGTTTTTCTTTGTTTTTATATTGTTTCTAGTGATAACCAGGGCAAGGAACTAGAGAGTTAATTAGTGAGTTGAATAAATCATATTTTAAATAGGCCTCAATAAAGTTTTAAGATCTGTTGTTACTGTGGGTGGCCAGACTATCAGGTGATTTGAGTGTCAGCTCAGGGACTTACATAAGGTCTGTGGCCTTCATGCTCCTCCACTTTCCAAAATATATAAATTTACAGGTTTATAACTGAAAGGAAGTTATCAAATGAACCACCTCTGTCATGAAAACACTGAAGTATTGCTTCTCATTCTTGTGTTGTTACATGGATCTAAAAGTTTGAATATATTGTGCCAATAAAAAATTTTCCCGAGAACTTACTCATTTTTGAAAAAAATTTTAAAAAGTGAAGGTCTGCAAGCATAGGGATAAAAGATAATACTATTTGGCTGCATATTTTTTCAAGCTTATAACCAAGAATTTAAAAATATTTTAGGAAATCTCATTTTTCTAAATAAATATAAATTAGGATCTCTCTGAAATTTATGTAACAATTTGATGAGATTCATGTCTTAAATTAAACGAATAAAAGATGAAGAAAAAATATTTAAAAGTAGGTTTATAATTTTCTTATTAAATTTCATCTGAATCTGTTACAAGTAGAGCAAACTGTTTAATTTATCCATAAATACAGTATAATTGCATTAAAACAATATATATGTAGTGTAACTATTTTCACAAAGCCACAGAAAAGGCAGTGATATCATATATGATTATAAAAATTTCACAGCGACTTTGAAGTAACATTTTAATTTTGATAAATATAAATATAGATATATTTATTAAATTCTGTGTTTAAAACACTTCAGAAAAAAATCAAACTTCTTTCCAAAACCTGAAATTCTCTCTATATATGTCTTTGTTTAACATGATAATTCTCTTTTCTACTTTATTATGTGAAAAACTTATGTTATAATTTTATAATGTCAAGACATTTGTGTCACTTCTGAGATGGTTTCGTTTCACTGCTTTTCTCTGCATAGCTTTTTCTTCATTTTTACATGCATGATAAATATTTTTCTGTTCCTAGATAGTGTTGTTTTTATATTATTAGGTGCTGGATTTTTTTATTCCTTTCAATATTTTCTAGTCCTTTAAATATTCTCAAATTCCATCAAATATTTACATATTTTACATTTGTATGTTAAAAATCTAAATATAAATTTAGGATTCATATTTGAAAGCATGTATACATTCTAGACATTGAATAGTGTGACAGTTAAGCTGGACTGTCAACTTGATTGGCATAAGAACTGACCGGAGGATATATAAAAACCCTTCTCTGTGTGTATTGGTAGGTCATGGTGGCATGACCATGGATCCTGCATATTTGGTCTCTCACCCTTTCCTCTTATTATGGTCCTTCTACTTTCCTTCCAGCCACCATGAGGTGAGCATCATTCTTTTGCCAAGTCCCTCACCATGAAGTTCCTACTTTGGAAGTAGCTAGCCATGAACTGAATCATCTAAAACTGTCAGCCAAATAAATGTCTCTTATTTAAGTTATGGGTGCCAGATAATTTTCCCCAGCAACAGAAAAGCTGAACAACATAGTAAGCTGAAATAAGAGATGTGAGGTTGTTACTATGACTATACCTGACCATGTTGTTCAGAAGACATTGGGTATTACTGTGAAGGTCTTTGAAAATTTTTTGAGATGAAGCCCAGATATGCCCTGGAATGCTGCAAGCAGAGCATGCTAGATGATTTTTCTGTTTAAAACTCAGAAGACCAGAATGTTGATAGGAATGAGCACAGTAAAGGTGAGGCTTATGAGATTTCTGTTTGAGAATGAGGACACTAATGGCAATTGAAATAGTGTCTGTACATTTTACATTCTGACAAAAGAAGGTCTCTTTTTTGCCCAAGTACTGGGACTTTGTGGGAGGTAGTGTTTAAGGGCACTGGACTAATTGATCTAGTGAGGGAAATACCAAGGCAGCCCAATGCTCAAGCTGCAGTAAGGTAATGCTGATTACTTTTAGCTGGGTTTTTAAATGAGAATTGAAAGAAAAATCAGAGCATAAAATTTTTTAAAATTAAAATTTTGACCTAAAAAGAACCCTGTGCAAAGTTGAGACCAAAAAAAATGTGGTTGTTGAAAATATTAGTGTCATTCTAAAGGAACCAAGTACTTTGAAGTGAGATGAGATGAAAGATATCTTGAGGGCATCTCATGAATGAACAAGAGCTCATGTATGATAGGCTGAATAATGTAAAAATTTAAACTTTTACTTGAGAAATGAGCTTCTGGACCCTTGTTCAAGAAGGGATGGCTAGGGAATTTGTTCTCTGGGATTCATCTCCCATGTTCAACCATTCAGACTCTGAGAGTCTGTGATAGCCACGGTAAAAGGGAACCTGGCCATTTCTCATACTAGTAGCAGACCTGAGCCTCATTGAGGTAATGCTGATTTTTCAGGTATGCAAAATTCAAGAGTTGTGGGGTCACAGAAGCTTCCACATACATTCCAAAAGAAGCCCTGGTTGGCCATGAACAATATATGATACGATCAGAAGTCCTGCTGGGAGCCCCTAATAGGGCAATGCATGGAGCATTGAAATGAAGCTGAATGTGCAGTAGAGATTCCAGGAAGTTCGAGATGCCAAGAATGTGGAAACAGTTGCTGAAGAAAGCTTCAGAGTGTGAGCGGAACTAGCTTGAGAGAGGCAGCATGGCTCTATGTTTGTTCCCTAGAAGCTAGCCATGGCATTACAGGGTCTAATGTTTGCCCTACAGGATTTCAGTCTTGCTTTCATCTGACTCTTTTGTCTCCCTCTATTCCTTCCTTTTGGAATGATAAGATTTACCCTGTGCCATTGTAGTTTTGGATTAAATAATTTGCTTTTCAAACTTTACAGAGGTTCACAGCTAAGAGTTTGCCTTGAGTCTTAGAGGAGACTTGGACTTGAACTTTTAAGAAACGATAAAACTATTGAGATTTTGGAGGAAGGGATTATTACACTTCTGGATGTATATAAGATAATTACATCATGGTAGGCAGAATTATGATCTTTTTATTGTCTGCATTTGGAGATTAAGTATAGTTTATGAAGATGTGTTCTAGAGCCAAGTTGATAAGGAATGCCTTGTGTCATTTATGCTGGGATTATCAATTTAATTGGCTTGAAAGCCACACAGGGGGTTAGCAAAGCACATTTCTAGATGTGTTTGAGTGGGAAATGGAGGTGTGGCCTTGGCTACTAGATCTTATCTTTGGCTCCTTCCTCTCTGGTACTGTTAGCCTTCTCTGCTTCTGGCTACCAAGAAGTGCACTCCTTTGTCATGTAATTTCTAGAGCCAGCCAGCCATGGACTGAACCCTCTGAAATTGTGAGGCAAATAGATCTCTCCTCCTTTATGTGGTGGGTATGAGGCATTTTTTTCCCCCAGTAAAAACAAATGTGACCAAAAAAGTTAAAACCTCCAAAATTCATGTCCACCTCAACCTCAATATGCATATTTATTTTAATGAAGGTATTTAGCTTTCTTTTAAGATGTGATCAATTACATTTTTGAAGATGATTTCATACAGCATTAAGTATGCCCCCTCAAGTCACGGATTCCTGGCAAGCACAGGAATCTAGGAAAAAAGCTTGGGATAATTTCTGCCTCAGAATCTCCAGAAGGATCCAGCCTTGGCAACAATTTGGTTTCAAACTTCTGTTCTTTCAAGAATTAATTTACTTTGTTTTTAGACGCCTAGTTTGTAATGTTTTTGATGACAGCCCTAGGAAACTAACAAACCATAAAAGCAGGGTTAAGTTCTTTACAAACAAATCTAAGAATTTAGTTATATATAAATTAATTTCAATATTAATAATATAGCACTCAGGGCAATCTACAAAATCCACAATTTCAGAAATATGTAGCTTATCTATTCTAAACCTCTAATTTAGGAGAAAAGTTAGTGACTTGATAAAAACTTCCATGTCTTGATAGTTATGCTATGCATTTGAATCCCTCAATTCATAGTCTCATAACCACACCACCAATCAAATCTTTATC
Source organism: Heterocephalus glaber (assembly GCF_053883595.1). NCBI lineage: Eukaryota > Metazoa > Chordata > Mammalia > Rodentia > Bathyergidae > Heterocephalus > Heterocephalus glaber. The sequence continues at coordinate 22,241,136 of NW_028258138.1, read as the reverse complement.
AAATTATGGTTATTATAGTCATGATTCTGGTTCTATTTATGTAGAAGATAATAACTTTTGGAAAAATAAGATGCCTTGTACTTTTTTTAAAATTTCTTTTTTTTTTTATTTTTTAAATTTTTCTCTCCACCTTTATTTTCTCAGGTTAGCTTTCTGTTTTTTACTCTGTGGAAACCATGTCCATGTATGGCAATATTAATAGGTTGCCTTCCCAGTAGTCCCCTAGTAACAGAGATTTGGGCAGAAAAGGAAATACCAAGGAGCCCTTAGCCCTTAAGAGTGTAAGTCTGAGCCCCATGGCATAAGTTAAACAGTAAACCTAGGGTCTTCAACATAATTGCAGTATTAGAGAAAGCATTCTGAAGAGCTATAACATCTGAATTTCATAGACACTCCTGCAAATTTCTATTCATTCCAATAGAAAATACAAGTGTACCAATTTTCCTGTGAATTGGCTATTATAAAAGCCATGTAATATAAACTCTGCTAGTTGAGTTTAATCACAAGTGTGCTCTTGCATTCTTCCATCTGCTATACCAATAAAAAAAAATTTGTGATATTGATTGATGTGGGGCATTTATCTATTTTCTATGAAAATATTAATTTTAATTATTTTAATTGTCAGCAATAAATAAATACATGAGGTTAAATGTGGCAAACTTATGTATAGATTTTATGTAGAAAATGGAGCCAAAGTTAGTGACATCTTTAATCTTGAATGTTTCTAGTCTCCATGTTTATGGAATATTTTCTGTTCTAGCTATGCTTTACAGCCTTTTTATTCATCATATTATGTAGAAATTATATTAAATACTGTTTTGAATTAATTGCTAACATTTTAGAAAATAGATTGTTGCATGAACAATATTCACATTTATGTTTTAGATAAGCCTCATTTTGTTTAAGAGCTGATAACTAGGAAAATTATAATTAGAATATTAGAAAAAAACTGATGTATAATTAAGGTTGAGCTGTCCTTTAAATGTATCTACACAACATTCACATATATTCATTAACTTCAGATGCAATTGGAAGGCACATAATTAATGCAATGGTTCTGAATGTTTATCAAATTACCACCAATCACCAGTTTCTAGATAATGCTCAGCAACATCATATGTGGAAATCAATAAAATACTAATTATAAATTACTAATTGTAATGACTCCACAAGGCCCCCAAAATGGCATCACTGTTTAAATTAAATTAAGTTAGTTTTATTAACTCAATTATTGAAGGATAAGCTGTTTCAAGCTGTAAAATTTTCAACAGACATTTTAAATAACTTTTACTGTTACAATTAATGCCAATTCTTTGAAATGCAGAAACACAAACAGAAAGATATGAGGATAATAGGTCACATCAATTAACACATGCTTGCTTACGAGTTCACTTGACATAAAGTGAAAGAAGTATTGAAACATTCATACATTTTTATCTTAGCTGTTACTTTTCTTTAAAGCATAGCAATACAGGAGCAATGACCTTTAAGAATTTCTAAGCAAACATTTCTTACATGCTATGAATGCAAAATCTCTGAGACTCATTAACACCACAACGAAGACCACCACTCATTTTCTGTTAATATTAAGATATGTACAGCACTGTTATAATGAATCAGCTTTCACCAATTTTAAAGTCCTCTGCTATCCTTTAGCTAGGTGATCTTTTTTTTTCCTTTGGTGGGTTTTTTTTTGGTACCAGGGATCAAACTTACGACCTTGGGGTTGCGAGGCAGGCATGGTGCCACTGAGCTAAATCCTGACTCTAGGTGATCATTTTTGAATAAATCTTTTCATACTATAAACTGCGGAAAGTTAATTTTTAATCAATTAAATCACATTTTAAGGAACAAATCAAAATTAATTAACTTCAGAGCTCATCAAAATGAAACACAGGCAAATGTAAATTGGTTCCAACTTCACACCACTAATTTCATTTGGAAACACATGTTAATTATTTAGGCATATCAAAATTAATATCTTAATTATTTTTTTCATATTCCCACTGATACGTGGAATACATTTGTAAATGAAGACATTAACTGTGTTACAGGAAGGCTTCTACTACTCACAGATCTTCTCATGCATGATAAAGTCACATGATCTCCAGTTTTGTGTCCTTAAAAGATGATGGGGGAGGAGGGTGTCCGAAGCAGTCAGGCAAACAAACAATCAGAATCATTTAGATTGGACCACCTTAAGTATATTATTATTGGAAATTTTAAATTTAAGTATTTTCTAGACTGTGTGAAGCTAAGAGGCATTCCAGTTTACTTGAAAAATGCAAAAGGCCTTCATCATCATCTACATAGTTCTCATATTGTAAGAAAGTAAATTTAATTATTTCCTGTTCGTGATGAAATAAAAAATAGCAATATATTTCAAATTAAAGGAAACTAGTCCCAAAACAAAATGTGTTAATAGTCTGGTGTATAATTTTGGTGATTTCTTAGACTTTACTGCAGATTTTCCAAGGTAACTACTTTTTCCATAATAAATATCAGCTGATATCACCTTCAAAAGCATGTCTTCAACTTCTCACATAGCATATATTACTTTATATCTATATTGCTCTACTGAGTGGTCTTCTACCTTTTGTTTTCCTTCAGCTTCAGAGAGAAAAAGGAGTTTTGTCCCATTCAAATATCCCCAGGACAAATTGTGTCATCTTTTCTTCATTTATTTTTCCCCTTTGTTTCTAGAAGGCAAAGAATTAAACTTATGCCCTAAATGTGTCATTTCTAAAGTAGCATACCAAACATTGGATTTCATGCTTCTCTCAACATGTACCGTTGCTTGCCAGTTTTTGAGTTTCTAATTTTCTTCTGATTTTTTTCTCATTAAAGGTTGGGTTCTAACTGGATAGAATGGCATTTATATGAAAGCTAATTTATGAAAACATAACTTGGTATAAGTGGTATGAACTACAAAATTCATCAGTTGGCAAGGTGCTCCATTCTTCCTTAGGGAACCCAGTTTATACTCCTGTTTATTAATGTAAGAAAGCCCTAGAAATAACATTGAAATCTATCTTCGAGAGATATAACTGCTATCAGATTTCATATCTCATTCAGTTGAAAAAAAATAAGGTGTTTTAAGATTGGTAGAGAATTTCTAAAATAGTACTTTGTGATGAGTCCTAGATTCCCCATTATTTTCTTCTAGGATGGTTATGCTACGCTCTGTCAGGGCAAATTAGGGTGAGTGACATTAGCCAAGAGAGTCTTAATATTCCCATCACCTTGATTGAAGTTTAAATATGCTTCCTCCACCCTAGGTACCTCCCTGACTTCCTTCTCACTCTGGAACAGCTGGGCTATTCACACAGACCACTGACTTTGCTCTCACTCCAACCTTTAGAATCCAAGTACCCTGGTCATAGAACAAAGTATTGTAAGAATTGACCCCAATCAAAATTTCAGCATTTGTAGATAAATAGGTGTAACTTGAAAATATAATGTTGAGTGAAATAACTCAAACACACAGCCTTAAATATCCCAGGATTTCTCTTATATGAGAATCAGCCTCTCTCCACACACACACACACACACACACACACACACACACGAAGTTGAACAAATTCCCCAAATTATCTATTCTGTTGTTTCAAAAATATTTTAACATACATGCTAATTTATTTCATTTATAGTACTAGTTTCTTCTTGTTCATTGAAAAGAAACTTTTGTCGTTTTGTTTGCTTCTTTGTGTCTTTTTTGTCTATTACTTGTTCTCTGAATAACACTTTTTCCATTTTTTTATAATTATAATAAACAGTATATTAACTATTGTTATTCTCCAATTATTTTGTTATGAAGTTTTGTTTTATGTTTTCAAATAAGAAGAGTGCTTTTTATATTTTCTTTATTAATATCTATGTGCATTATATTAAAATAAAAATATAAGAAAAACAAACTCAGTTAATAATGCATTTGACAAAAATCATTCGTCAACACCCCTTCAATGTCCTGCAGTACTTTTCTACTATGCCTGAAATAACCTACCACCACTTTTTCCCCAGCAGAGCTGTGTTCAGACTTATTTATGGTTGGAATTCAGACTTATTTGTGAGTTGAGTTCAGACTTATTTATACTTTCTGTCTTCTGTGGCCATTATTTTGAATAAAGTCATCTTCGTCTGTCTAATGTTCCCTAGTAGAATTTTCTCTGGCAACCTAGATCAGTAACAATGATGATAATGTGGTTGTTTCATGCATTTCTTGAGTTAGCGGTACATAGGATGGGAATGTGAGTGACATTTTTGTGTGATCCCTTCAATAATCATGAAACATGGGAGGATGTTGATTCACAACAGCAGTTTGAAGTTTTACTAATTGATGCCATTAAAAATAAGGACTGAAATAAAAAAGATATTGTTAAAAAGTCAAAAAGTAACATATATAAATGAATAGCAGTTAGTTGTATTAAATTTTTGTAGGGGATTTGAAATCTGATAAAATAGAAACTGTGACACAGTGGATATGTACCTGGAGTAGAAAACCTTGACTATAATTTTGATTAATTTATCTCTTCAATTAGTATGAATTACTGTACGACATAGACCCTGCTGCATAATATTGTTGATATCAAGGCATATGTATTCTAAAAGATATATATATATATATATATATATATATATATTATTGTTTTTTTGGTACCAGGGATCGAATTCGGGTTCTTGCACTTGCACAGGAGGTGGCGAAACCACTGTGCTAAATCCCCGGCCCCTAAAAGATATTTTAAAATTACAAACATGTACTTCTTCTTCACCACGGAGTGTACCCTACAAGGACCTGCTCCACTGACTTATCCTTTAAAGTAGTTATAAAAAAGGGTTGCACCTAAAGTTTTTTCTTTTTTCAACTGTCAGTAATGTCATATTTTGATATTGATACAAATGAAGAATTGAGCTCCATTTCTTCTGCAAGTGTCATAGAGATATATAAAGACACAAGAGAAAGAAACTTCAATTATGTCTTTGTAGTATTCCATTTGATTGTTTTACTTACAGTTCCATCCATAGCGCATAGCATGATCAAAACATTGTTTCATTTTCCTCCAAAATACTATAAAACAGTTTTAATACTATAAAATACTATAATTTATCTTTGGATTATATACTAATTTTTCCAGAGTAGCAATTTAGTAGTCTTAATGTGTTAGTGTTTATGTGTCTTTAGAGCCTATGACAATCCATGTTTATTTTCTAAGAAAATATTTAATTTCTTTTTATGTAAGTATAAAATATCTCTTACAGAAACCCACCATAGATTTGCAATAAAATATTAATGAGAAGATCTCAAAAAGTACTCCAAAAATATCCCTGTAAATAAAATATTATAGTCAAAATATCAAACTGAACAGTAACTCCAGACCCTTTGCTCTTAACCCTTTGTGTTCAGGAGATGTGTATACCAAACAGACTGTTCTCTGAAAAGCTCTCGTGTCATTAGGAGATGAAGATAATGGAAGGTTACGCTGCAGAGAGATAAGTGATCAGGGACCATTCACATTTTAGACAGAATAAGTATAAAATGTTAAAGAGTAATATTAAGGCTAATCGTAATTACGGAAGTAGTGAAATATAGCTTATGTTTAGCACTTCTCTTATGCAGGCCTTTTTCTAAATAGTTTAGCATCTTTTTTACTCAAATTGCTCTAATATTTTTTTAAAAGCTAAAAAATTGACAGATAAAAAATTTTATAATGATATATCATTTGCTGAAAGCCACACTAGTAGTATTGACAAAACATCTAACAGGTTTTGTATTTTTTAAAAAATGGTGTTTCCACATAAAAGAAAATAATATCGCATTTTTATCTATATTCAACAAACAAAAACATTTTTGAAATGCAACTGTTTTGTATATTTGAAACTTTAAAATACATATTATTACCCCAGCAGAGAAAATAAGAATTCAGAGAATTATTTAAATCTATGGAAAAAAGAAATCGTCAAAACTCGAGAGCAGTTCCTCCTAAAAATTTTCTCACACAAGCACACATAACCCCAAGCACATATATACACATTTAAGATTCTTACATCTCTTCACTTAAAGAATGTGCTCTTACTTTTATTTTAATAGCACTTTAATCATTTTAATATGCAACACTTAATAACAGATTTTTCAGACTGAACTAAAGATTAAATATATTTTAGCAATCTTGAATATCCTCAGTAACACTAAGGGTTTGTGTTTATGACACTTTTTACATACTATTTTCCTTAAAATGTTTGTGAAAATATATAGAAGGTTGCATGCTATGGTTGTTTCAATAGATAAATTTATAACTTGATCTATGTATTAGTCAGCTTTCCCATCACTGGCCTTAAGCACCAGACATCCACAACTTAATGGAGGAGAGCTTCATTTCTTTCATAGTTTCAGAGGATTCAACCCAGCCCTTAGCTCTCTCCAAGGAAGAAATGACATGGCAGAAGGGCATGGGGAGGAGAGTTGCTCAGCCTATGGCAGCTAGGAAGCAGAGCAAATAGGAAAAGCCAGAGAGAGAGACATGTATCTTCCACAAGTCTGCCTCCAGTGACCCATCGCCACCAACCAGGCCACCCCTCCTAACAGCACATTCAACTATAAACTCATCGATGGATTAATCCACTGCTGTATGATCCAATAACTGTCTGAAAGCCCCACTTCTGAACACAAGAGACTTCAGTAGAACATTGTAGATCTAAACCCTAGCATTCCAGCCTGTTAGTTTCTATTCTGGTTTAGGCTCAGCTTCCTTGAATAAGTTTTGTCAAGGAGTGACCATGAGAATGTATGATAGAATTTTTTCTTGTCAAATTGTTGCAGTCAGTTATCTTAGGCTGGTCTCTTAGTTTTATTCCTTATGTTAGAAGAGATCTATAACAGTTGTGTTTTTAAACTTCACCTTACCCTACTATCCATAAATGCTTTTATATCTTACAAAAAAGTTATAACTTCCCTTTCATATTATCTATTAAATCTCCTGTTTGGATGTTTCAGGGATTTTGAAGGTTTGGTCTTTGATGCACTGTATTAGAGCCAATGTCTCAGAAGTGGAACTTTCTTTTGAACAATTATGGTTTGAAGAAGTGCAGCAATGTATCCTCAGTCAGAATGGTTGGATGTGGAGTTAATAGATTTGCAACTATAGAAAATTGTTTCCTGAATGTGTGATTGATGATGTTATCTTATATTCCATTCACTTTAATGCAACAGAATTAAAACAATATTTATTAAATCCTCTATCAAGTTAAAACAATCAAATTTAATTAGTTGTGGAAATCTAGAAAAATGTCAAATAAGTTCAGTATATTTCATAATAAAAATAAACATCCTGTTGTACAGTATATATAAATCATCACTGATATGCAATCAGTATGTCAATTAAACATAAAAGAAATTATTATATAATTTTGTCTCCCCTTTGATTGGCCATTACTACTTTAAAAACAATGACTATCCATATTCTACCATCAAAATAGTATTTTTTTCTTTTGCTCTAAAGAAGAGCATACAGAGAATTTCTGTCTGATAAGATGTGTTACCACATGCTAGGCTCTCAACACCATACACTCTTGCCACCTTTGTGAAGTGAGAGAGATGTTAACAGCAGTGGTCTAAGAAATGCTGACTGCAATTAAGGTTCATTTTCAAATACATTTCCCGATTCTTTGGGGTGACAAGACTGTTCTTATTTGATTTGCTTGAAGATTACCAAACCGGCCAAAATGACAAAGTCATGGTTTTTCTATTTTTTTGAGAAAAAGCATCATTAATGATAAGTAAAATCAATTATGTAGAAAGTTATGTCAAGAAAAAGGGGTAGAGGGAGAATAAGTCATGAACTGTATATGGAAGAAGCTAATATGAAATTTTAACTAGGTGACAGTGAAATCAGGCCTGTATTTCTCAAATAAGGAACACTTTTATTGCAATGATTCTTTACTTATAGTGATTGTTTGCTTTCATTTTATTTCCTGATTGGAAAATATGAATATAATGATTATATACAAAATAAGCACACATGGAAATATTCAAATTTCATAAGCAGAGTTAAAGTTCCTTTTACTTACAGGTTTTTTAAATTGTGTAACTTTTATTTCTTTAGTACATGTTTGCAGTACATAATGATTACATTCATCATTTGGTGTCAGTACAGGTACATAACACATCTCAATTCTTTTCACTTCCCTTTTCAGTCCCCTCTTTTCCCATACAACTTTTTAAAAAATTATTATATTCCATGCAAGTTGATCTAATCTTTCTAGCTTTTTATTTAATATTTATTTAATGTTTAATTAATATTCTTCATATTCTTACCCAATTTATGTTCCATTCTTGGAAAGTACGTCTCAAAAATTTTCGAAGTTTCCATATATATTCATAATATTAGTTTACCTATATTAGAAAGTCAATTTTTTGTTTGTTTTTTATTTGAACCTGTTTATATTTTTTCTGTTTTTGATGAACATTTACTCAGCATACTCCATATACAAAATAAATCTGACAAACTGAAATTTAGTAAGAAATAGTAGAAACAGTCTTAGAACATATACTATTCTATCAATCAATCAAAATATCACTAACAGGTAAGTTTCAACTGACAATTATAGGCAGAAAGTTATCTAACTTATAGTTTGAAATTCCATTATTCAATATTTGAACACACCAAAATGCACATGGAATAATAATCAAAATGCACAAAAGACCCAGTAGGAATGTCCAGGACTCCTTTCAACTATATCCTATGTACAACCCCTAGGTTCTAATATCAGAGAGAATTTATTAACAATTCCTATTTTGCTTGAAATCATACATGTTTATATAAAATATAACCAATTATATTATTGTTTTACGTGTTTTAAATACCATAGCTTAGCCATAATGAATTATTAATATTATAGAAGGCTCTATTATTCATTTCACAGAAAACCTAGTACTTCACTGAAATGATTTACTTCAATGTGTTAAATCAATATGTATATATAAGCATTTAGATATTTTTCCCAAATCCTTCTCTATTAAAGACAAGGAGGTTGCAATGAATATTTTTCTCATTTTGACTCCTGTTAATGAACTTGTTAAGAGGACTACAACACAATTTATCTGGCAGTAATCTCAGAAACAATAGATTAAGAAAAGAGGCAGAGAGAAAGGAGAGAACCTAATAAAGTTCCAGATTTAAAACCTTCACCACTGTAGGCAGTTGGGGTTCAGTCTTGCTGAGAAATTTCTGCAGACAATAGGCAATTTGCCTCAGAGTTAATCCTAACTTTGGGACAGGAGTATAAGGCATACATACCATGACTCCTCATCCTGCCCATTATTGATTAAAGCCTAAGTACAACGAATTAGCTTTTGGATATTTCTGTTCATTGCTTGAATATTATCTGATACTCAGAGAATTCTTCAAACATAAAATGCAAATTTTCACATAAAGTAGTCTCATAAAGGAAGTATCAATGGAGTATTGACAATCTTTCCTACAATATCTTTATTGATATGTATTTTTATTCATAGGATATGGTATATTTATTTTTAATTTTGCAAACGAACTTATTTTCTCTCACCAGCAATGTGTTCATATTTCCAATACATTTTACCAATCACAAAAACTTAAATACCCTTTTTGATACTTGGTAAGACAATAACTGGAAAGAATACCTTTTCAGTTTAGTTTTTGTTTTAAGTAATTTAATTAAGGGTCAGAGTAAGTCAATAAAAGAAGCCTGAATGTATCAGAGACCCCTGCAGAAGATCCTGATCTCCTGCTTGGTGCTACAACAAATGGCAAGAACAAACACTTAGAGATAGGCTTAAAGGTCGGGGAGGGACTGGGATGGCCAGTGCTGGATGAAGCAAAGGCCCTGATCAGCCAGAACCACTGATATTTATTGGTGACACAATCATTAAATTGGGGTGAGGGGACTAGTTATGGTTGCTAGGGATAAGTTGTTGACACAGACAAGGCTTGTAAAAGAAGAGACTAAGCATTTTTGTGTTAGGAACAGATCAGGCAAATGTTGTGGTTAACTATTAACCTTGTCTTTTCAGTTAAGAAGGTTTTAATTTTGGGAACAGAATTTCATTGTGAGGCACTCTTACCTTGGCTGAGTCATGTAGGCTTTGGTCTGACTCACTTCTGAAAACAAGACAATTGCGGGGTTAACTCTTTACAGCCTGCACTACTTACAGCTTGCTTTGGACATAATCAACAGGGCACTGTCCCATAGGAATCGTTTTATTTTTTTCCTATGAACTAAAGTCACACTATGTTTTCCATGTCCTAATTTTTAATATGAAAAATATTTAGCAATTTGATTCTTTCCATTACAATATAGTCTCTAAGAGTGGTACTAAATCCAGAGGATCATTACAGAGTAGCTCAATCCAACAGAAGAAGAGAGAATGAATGCAGGATGGTGGCCTCCAGAAGCCTTAGAAAACCCTGTGAAATCTAAGAATTCAACCAAGACTTGGGAAGTATGAGATTTAAATAGTCAGAGAAAAGTAATTAGGATGTTACTGTTTCTAAGAATGGCATAAGCAAAACCTGACTACAGGATGAGTATATTGTGCTTGTGCTAGCTAACATTTGTTAAAAAAAATTGATGAGTGACAGTGAATTCTGAAGACCCTAATATATTAATTCTTTGGGCACGAGGAGGCAGATTCTTGAATCTGCCAGAAGAAAGCTTATTAAACAGCTATTTCCAAAATCCAGCCTGGGAAATTTATGTAATTTGTATCAGAAGCAGGTGAAAGAGGAAACAAGGACAGCAGATAGAAAAATGAGTGATGAGTGGTAAAAATTCTATTTGAAGATACTGCTAAAGTTCAACTATCCCCATAAAATACATACAAAACAATGAACTAGAATCTTGTGGTACAAGTCCTACTATTTTCAGAAAAAATCACATCTTAAAATTATCATTATGTAAATATTTGATTTATATTTTCCTGTCAAAGCCTAAGCATTAAGCATTTGATCACAGAGGAGAGAATAATCATATATATATAATATATGATATATAAATATCCAGTCTTATTTTTCCAATATCTCACTGTAAGTATATGAAACTATCAAAAATTTAGTAACCAAACTTAGATTTGGCATCTTTTTCCTAGTTTGTTTTTATAGACAAAAATATATTCTGTAAAGTTTATAATGAAGATTTTGTGACATACTATTTTCCTGACTAATTTTACCTTTACAGCATCTGATCTAAAGTAGGATTTGAAGATCATTTTAGCTACCTCTTTCACACTAGAGGATAAAATATTTTATTAACTAGAACATTAAGGAAACTACTGTACTTCTCTAGTGAGAGAAAGAAATGCAAACATACTGGCTCAAGCTAGATGAATGACCTAAGCTATTTTTTGTTGTTGTTTTAATATGGTTAATAAGTACTTACGACTGACCATAATTCTTCTTGCTTTAATAGAAAATCATAAATATTAGATTTGAGGGCATCTCACTTTGCTACCTCATTAATTCTCTTCCTTTTTAATGGGTTTCTAAATCTTGCCCTTCTGTTTCTTTTGCCAAATCCTTCTTTCTCTTTTGTCTCTTACTAGTGTTAGCCACTTAAAACTTTATGCCACTTGAATGTTGATGAATGTTCATAGAATTAAATCAGTTTATTAGAACCACAGAAATTGGATACTTGAAAAACTGATGTGTTTGTTAAGGAAGTGGTTATGAACAATGGAATAAGATTTGCAATTTATTTTTCACATTCATCACAATGTTTTTCATGAAAGTATGTGTCACAGGCTTGAGAGAAAATGCCTAATATAAAATTGACTATCACAACATTGAATGTGTACTCAGAGTATATTGACAATATAGTAATTCATTTTGATCTTTATGTCTCAGAAAAAATAGTAATAAGATTTTTTTATTTCTAGATAATAACATTTCATAAATTTAAATTAGGACATTTTACATAGTCATCATACATGACTGAAAATTCAGTAATTGTTAGAGATTAGTCTGATATCAAAAAAACTGAAGAACTTTGACACAATTCTGGTGTGACAAAGAATGCTAGCTAACCATCAAACACATTTTCTCTTAATTTTCGACACGCAGATGAGTTTTTTCATCTTTTCTTGCAGGTAAGAGAAACTACACTGTTAAGTTCTAGCCAACAGAATGAAATCTGACATGCTACCCACCAATACATTTTCCATAAACAGTTATCCACATGCTTCACACCTATTACCTTAAAAGCCAGGCCTTAAGGGTGGTAGCATCAAAAGCATAAAGGAATGTATGCTCTAAATTGCTACTTAGCATCAATCTGCTTGGCAATGAAGAACATTCATTTTAAACATTCCATGAGCAAGAGTTCACATTCCTTTAAACCACTGATATTTTATAATTTATATGTTAAGACAGGTTGTTTGATTTTATCTAAAATACTTCTACCTCTGATTCTGTAAACCTGTGTAATAAGTTTTCTTACATGATTGTATCTGTATCTGTGTCTATGTTCATATGTCTATGTCTGTCTGTCCGTCTATCTATCATTTATTTAATATCTATCTCTGTTCTGTTTCATCTAGAGAACCCTAACCAATTCAAGCAATGATTCCTGTAAGTGTATTAGAAAGGTTTAATGGCACTGTTCCCCTGCTTTGCTTTCCAGGTTCCATGAACTAATCATCTTTGTTCTGCTTCACGCTTCTTCCATGATGCTTCTGTCTTGGAACCAGGCAACTATGCTTCGAGTCCCCTGAAACCGTAAGCCAAATTAAGCCTCTCCTCTTTTAAATTGCAGGTGTCAGTATTGTGTCCCTGTGACAAGAGAGCTGAATAATGCAAAATTCTTCATGATCCTATGTTTTAAAGTGACCTTACATTTTCAACTTGCATCATAGCCTGAGAATTATCAAACTGAAGTTGGGCACACGATTTGGCAAATCTAAAAATATATATAAGCCAAATTATGAGAAGATTAAAAATAGATTTATGTTTCATGTTCCATTATGGCTGAAGTATTAAAGTCAACACAGATAATTGGTTGTTAGTAAGATGTTCTAAAATAAAGGAAATGTATAGGAAGTAGTTTAAAAAAGAAACTAAAATACTATTCTTCTTTTCCACTCCATATAGAAAGTCCCATAAATTATTCCTTTTATTATGTCTGTAGTCTTGGTTGTCTAGAAAGTAGAAAGCTCACAAAGTCTCTCAATGGAAGAAACCAGGAAATTAGTAGGTAGAAATTAGAAGCACTTTACTATGAGAGTGAATGTGCAGTCATCTGTTCTATGATGGTGGAACTTGATCCAATATACCCTTATACTTTGCAGTAAGCACAATGTTAGAATGTAGCAGTGGAAAGTGCTAAAGTTTATATTAGCACTGAAAAGGAAATTCCTGGACCTCATGTGTTTCTATTCACATGCACTTTCCCCTCTTTTACCACAGAGCTCTCAATTGCTCATCAGAGAGATATCCAGTGACTCTCACTCCTAATCAAATGTTACCGTCATCAGTAGGAACAGCTTCCTTATGAATTTCCCCATCATCTCTTGGTAGATTCCTAATGAATCCACCTCAGTGGCTCCCAAAGTTCAATTTTGATCCCAGAAGGGTATTTCCTCCTGGCATCTGCAGGCCTCCATTTCCTTCCCAACTCTACCTGGAAGGGGTGTTTCTTATTTGCCAGCACTGCTGCAATACCATGGCCGTCAGTCTTGCCTGCCAATACCTTAAAAGTGTGAGGTGTGTTTTCTGTTTGCCCAACAACTTTAAAGAATCTCTGGACTATGATAACTCATTTCTTCACTGCACAATGAGTCTGCAACTACATCATACCCAGTGGTGTCTAAAATCCAGCCTTGATGATGCCCCTTATTTTTTGGAGATTCTCATTTCATCAAAGGAAATTATTTAAAATTACTTTTATATACCTACCACTCTGTCATAATCACTGATGTTTTATGTTCAACATTATCTGTTCAAATCCGTTTGTAATTTCTGACTCCTACTTAGACTTTCTTTGATACAGTGAGATTACATGGGTGTTTTCTAAGGTACCCATATACAGGTAGTCAGGATTACCTAATTGGCAGTAGGCATTACTTTCTTCTCTAGACAGGAAATATCTATATACTCCCCTAGGATATGTTATCATCCTCAGAGACACTGATATCTAAGCTTTCACAACCACGTAGGCCAATCACGTCACCATACAATGACCTGCAAAGGAAAAATGTTACACCTAGAAGCCCAGAATGTACACTCAGCTTTTCATTCTCCACTTTAAATCCAATCAGACAATAAAAGATTGTTAGACACTGGAAGAAAACTTTTAAAAGGAGAGCAAAAACAATAGCAAAACATTTTAATGAAGTAGAAATTATATAAGGAGAAAAGTTAAAATATGAGTAGATATTAAACTGGATGAAAAAGTGACTACATGAAAATAAATGCATATTTTTCTAATTGAACTATAGGAAATTAGAGAAAATGCAAGAATGAATAAATCCAGTAGACACATTGTAATATATAATTGTAGTTATCTTGAAAGAAAGCAAAGTGACAAAAATAAGAAAAGCAAGAAAAGATGACATGATAACATAACTCTGCTCCATGCAATCCAATATCTGAAGAGGTGTATTTCAAAAAGAAAAAATGAAAATGAGAGAATATTATATATAAAAGCTAAACAAAATGTCTCTATAATACAAGAAGATAATTTGACCTGTCCAGTATAATGTCTGAGAATAGAATCATATCAAGGTACATGAAATTCCAGAAAATGGAAACAAAGAAAAATTCTGTAAGGTTTGATGGGAAAAATAGGAACATCTAAATGATAAAGAAACACAATGGCTTCAGACTCCTCAGGAGTGATAGAGGAAACTAGATACAACAGGGTAATGCTTTATAAATGTTGAATTAAGATTGTTTTCAACTTGTAATATTACTCAAAAGTTAAGTGTTTGTCAGAAGAGAATAAATACTTTTTTCCAGTGAACAGTTTATCATTTTATTAAAATGGTATAAATAGTTTGACAAAAGTGTGCAACAAAATGACATTCGCCTTTCTATATATTATAAATGAAGTACTAGAATACAACAATATAGTTCTAAATGTGAGATGGAGTGAAGATTATAAAGAACAGAAACTTTTCAAAAGGTTAAGGCTGTCAGATTTTACTCCTGAACTATGCATATCTATAAAGATTGGTAAGGAAAGCCGTGTTCCTTTCCTCATCTTTCCTGCTGTGCTCATAAAAGCAACAACAACAAAAGAAATGCCAAAAATTTTCATCAAGTGAACAAAAATAAATCCAAAACCTTGTTTACTTCATCACTTGGTAAGATTACATCTTTGCTTTATTACATTTTTATTTGATATTCTTATACATTTTTCTCCCATTTGCCCTGGTGATTATACTTCAATTAAAAAAAAGAACATACAAAGGAAGAGAAAGTCTTGGGATATATACACTAGAGATCAACTCAAGTCCCCAAGATATTTGTTAATAGAAATCTCAAGATGACAACTGTGCAACTGCATTATAGAGCCAAAATCCATCCTAGATCAGCCCCAGGGCTCCAAGAGAGATGTTTAGAAAAATGAAATTGATAGAGTATCTGATGGATTTGAATGTTTTAAGAGATTTGGACGGGGATGAATTCAGTAGAAAGTGTAGTTAAAAATTAAGCAAAGCATCACTGCAGACACACAAAAAAGGTAATTTTCAGTTACAGGAATAGAAGAAAATTTGGAGATAATGAAGGGATTGTTTTGCTTTCTGAGAGATGAACATAGATGACAGCAGCAAGAACCAAATGACAGGCAAGAGCTTCTTACACACACTGTATGCTGATCTGCAGATACATTCAGCCACAAACAGTGTCTTGAACAGTGGATTTCAATTTCATATATTACTGAACGGATTTTACAAAATGATTTTAAAATTTTTATTAGATGATAAACAGCAATAATTTTTTTTTTTAAAAAAAAGAAGAGTAATGGGAATTGCAAAGCCAGCTATGAGTATGATCTGGATTGTTTTTATAAAGTAAACTTTGATCTAACCAAAATTATCACAGAATTAAATTAGGAAAAATAGGGCACTCAACAAAGTAATAGGGGAGGGAAGCAAGAAAATGAAATGTTCGCCTATGTTGAGAAAATCAATAATGTTTAAGCCTGGGCCAGGGATTTAGCTCAGTGGTGCTGCCACTTGCCTTGCAAGTGCAAGGTCCTGAGTTTGATCCCTGGTGCCAAATAATAATAATAATAATAATAATAATAATAGTAATAATAATAATGTTTAAACCTAAAACATAAAGAGATACACACAAAATCACATTTATCAGTTAAGTAAATTTAAAAACACTGTATTAATAGAAAAATAATGTTAGAAGAGGGGAATGAAGGAAGGTTTGAAATCACAGTTTTTCATGTGCATATCTGTCTAGAAACACTTTGAAAATATTGTCAACATTTTAACAAGTTAGATTTGAAAAATATTCTAGCTACATCTGATTTGTTCTACTTTTATTTCATCAAGTATGTAGCAAAGCTTTGGATACATGAAATATTGATTATTTTGAGATACTAATTTGAAATATTAGGTGATATAAAATAGTGAGAGAAAAATTACAACATGTGATAGAGGATTTTGTGCTTTTTGTTTTTTGTTTTTTGCTATTTACTGTGAACACGTTTTCTCTAAATTTCAAATGTAGCTTGATCATTATTTACACAATATATTAGGTCCCTTGAAATGTTACCTGTAAGAATAAAAATCTCTATTTTCTATATGACATATTCATCTTTACCTCCATTTCCTTTTCTATAACAAACATCTCCATTTTATTATTAATGAAATATGATTTCTTGTTGTCTACAGGATTATTCTTTTACTTTGGGTTGCATTCCTTTAATAAAATTCACTTCTTTGAATCAAATCAAACAAGTACCTTTTCATAAACTGAACACATAAGAATTCCCTAAGAGTTGAGCTTAAAGCACTTTCAAGCTCATTTTATAACTCAGAAAAATAATTTTGTGAGATAAATGAACACAATGAGTATACCAGCACACCATTTGTGAATCTACCAAAATTAATAAATATTCATGTTTTAGAGTTTTTGTCTGACCTAGTAATTAGCAGGCTTTCATTATTTGTTTATTTGTGACAACAACTGGAGGTAAAATATTTAAATGAGCATGGCAGATATAAATGCATGAGATTTTTTTAAATTTAATTTTTCCTTTGTAGACAATAAAACTTCTATCAACATATTAATTCACATTCAATTTAATTTTAGAGTAAGATAAAGGTTTGACACTTTTTAATGATGTAAATAGTTTTTGTTTCTCAGTTTTTCAGAGAAAGGGAACAGTTTTACGTTATCTTTTCACTTTATCTTGTCCCACTTAACCCATGAAATGGATTTAATTAAAGATGGCACTAGAAGAGGGTTTGTTGTTAGTTGTTCTCTCTGTAGTACTTTCTGGACTTAGAGGTCATTGTGTCTCTTCCTGGCTATCTCTATCATGTCCAATTTCAGCTCTCAGTTTCTAGACCAATAAACCAAAATTGATTCTAACAATTTGAATTTGTGAGCAACTTAGCCTGCCTGAAATATTGCTTTTCTACTTTTTATTAGACTCACTTAAATAAAAATGGGTTACATTTTTGTCAGAGAATCTCAGAAGAAAGTTCTCAAATTTGAAAAGAAATCAAACCAGAGTAACTGTAACATTCCTTTTAATTCCACAACTATTATGGTTTTGAAGTCAGCAGCACTCTTAGAAATATTTCCATTTATCGGTCACATGCTGCATGATGAGTTCAGGGTGGCTACAATGTATGAAAGAGATAAATACACATAAATGGTTACATTACAAAAAACAAATTTCAAAATGATTATAATATAAAATAAAATTATATTCACTTTGTTTGGAGACTTCAAGTCCATATTATATAATTTAAAGAAAAATGAAGGTTCAATTTTCATTAATATTGTACAGGCTGAAGAATAACTCAAAATTCTCAGCCATTATATTGGTATTCATCCTACATGGATTTTAGATAATTGCAATTTTTAACTATTTGAAAATGTGGTAATGAAATTTGCATTTTTTAGGTAATAGAGCTAATTTTGTAATATCTCACCACAAAGTTATTAAGATTAAATATAAAGAAATGCAGTATTTGAGCATGAGCAGATAATTTATTTCCCAATTCCACTATCAAGATTAGTAATACGCTTATGCTCTTCTATGGAAAATGCATTCACTTATTTTTCTCCTGGAAAATATTATAGCTTTTTTGTTTATGATGAAGAAAATGTGTGGGTTTTCATCTTTGTATTTCTCCTTTTTAAAAAAATCCAAGGACGAGATCTCTCACTTTTGCTATACAAAGCCTCTGTTTTATTAGTTTACAATTTATTTTTTCCATACTACAAATCTCTTTATTTCTATAATATTTTTCTGTTTTTCTCCTATGTCACTCATTCATTCATTCATTTTCTGAAGGAAATGAATTATTCAGGTTGAAAGGACGCAGGAAACTATTGGAGTAACTTTGTAACAACAACCTTGAGAAAATGATGATATGTTAAAATCTTAAATAAATCCAAACTAGAAATTGAATCAGAGAAATTCTCTTGAATTCTGTAAACTTTAGCACATCTATCCGCAAGAATCAGTTTTGATTATTTGTGAATTTCTTTCCAATTCCAAAAGGCTCACATTTAAAGAAGTGCTCCCAACTAGCACAACTTGTGTTCACATTTATTTATTATTGAGAATGATGAAAATTGTTAACTGTTCTTTCTTTTAAAAATACCTTGTGTTAGTGTCAAAATTAAAACTATAATAAAAATGACAGCTAAGTTCATGTCATACAATAGATTCTCAGAATAACTTTTATCTATCTTCAGACATTCATGAGAAATAGCTTTCCCAGGAATTCACAAGTGAAGAGAAGAAACATAATAGGGTAAGGGAGTAGCTCAGTGGTATAGCATCTGTCTAGTATATACAAGGACCTGAGTTTGTTCCCCAGCAATCCCCAAAAAGAACTCTATTCCAAGATACTGTTTTTTTGGTAATATTAAATATTATGCAGCACAACAAATGTTTGCTTGATTTATAGATTAGATGTCTAGAGACAAAAATCATTAAAGGTTTTGTAAATCTCTTTTGGTTAAAATAATGAGAGTGGAAAAATTTAAATAGGTAACTACCTATGTGAGTAATCCAGTAATCCATTAAAAAATATTTGAGGGCCGGGGATTTAGCTCAATGGTTCCACCCCCTGCCTCACAAGTGTAAGGTCCCAAGTTTGATCCCTGGTGCCAAAAAAAAAAAAAAAAAAAAAAAAAAAACTTGAATGTAAAGACATGTCTTGTATGAAAGAATACCAAATGTCCATTTTATAGGCCTCTGCTGAAATTTTATAGACCTCTGATGAAATGGAGAATAGCTGTTAATTTACCTACATTATTTGTGACATTTATTTCCAAAATGTTTTACATGAAGTTGGACCCTAAAATACTGAGAAGTCTCACAGGAAATTACATATATATCCAAAGCTTAAGTCTTCATTCTGATTACAAATGATGTTGAAAATGTGTACCTTGGGATTGATATGAAAACAAAAGTTAATGTTGTTTTGCAGTTTATACTAAGTAATGAGAGATTAAATGTAAGAGAAGAAAAAATTAATTCATGGCAGAATTTACCAGAGAATGTATTACCATCAAGAAACTCGTGCCTGGATTACATTACTAGACAAGTGATACTGAAGGATGGAAAAATGGGTAAGAATTGATGAGATAAAGGGGAACAAATTCTGAATTGCTCACACGTGATGTGGATGACTATGTTCAATTAGTTAAAGCAATGTCTTTTATTCTGTGAAATTTTCATGACAGTAACTTGAGTAAGCCTTGATAAATGAAAAGCATCTCAGTGAATATTTAATTTTTCTCTTGAAAACTGTGAAATCCTTCTGATGTACATTATTATGATTAAATCCATATGTAAGAATAAAAAGGAAACACAAATTTTTGTTTGATGCTTGTTTTTAAAAAATGTGAGGGTATGAACTACCAAATAATAGATCTACTGGCATAAGGACTTCTTCGTCTTCCATTAGTAAGCTAAGAATGTTAACTTAGGTCTTCATTTTATTTGAAAATTGTCAGCAGTAGACATAACATAATTATTTAAAAGTCAGGAAAGTGATAATGTATTAATTCTGACATGTAGTAATTCTGGAAAACTAGGAGTATCTTCACCTCACTTTTGTGCTTCCTTTATTTTGTGTAAAAAGTTTTTAAATACATTTGTGAATCATTTTTAAATAAAAATAGTATGTGTTAAACAGTAGCATAGAATCTTTCTCATTTTTTCTTGATATAAGAATGAAAGTGTTTATGTAGGGTGAATCAGTAGCATGGTGTGATGTAGAAACTATCTGGTCAGAGTGAAATGTGCTTTCATTTTTAGTACTTGCTATATGCAGTACTGTAGACCACAGGGTTTTCACCCCAGTGCAGTGGGCTTCACCGAGTTTTAATGAAACTGAAACTCAGATAAAGGGGTTATCTATTGCTTGAGCCACACTGGGTCATTGTGGGGACTCAGGATAACCAAGAGGTGACAAGCTATGCCCTGTTTGCCATCACACTACTGATCTCTCGCACTGTTGCTGGCAGAATGTGATTTTAATAAACAGTGCAAAATAAATGTCATCGGAAATTCTCCACGTAGAGAACATAAGTAAGGGGAAAAAAGTGTGATCAGTGCAAGCTTTTGTCACATGAAATGATGAAAAAAATTCTCTGGGGTTTTGTGAATTCTCTTTATATTCAGGAGTTTGATGTTGGGTGCTGTGACATTTGTGCTGCATGAGTGTATGTATTGTCCTTTGCCTTATTCCTCTATTTCCTTGTGCTAAATTCATAGAAGCAGTCCCAGTAGTTTGCTTCCTCTTAGCCCTGAAACATCAGACCAAATATACCAAAATATTATATATGCTGAAATAGGAGTCAGAATATCTCATACATAACCTTTCCTTACCACTGAGAAGAAGTGGCAAGAGGGAAATCATTAAAATCCGCAGACCTCAATTTTCTTATCTAGAAAGTGGGACTGATAGCAGTTACATTCCTTACTTCATAGATATTATGCAATAAAATTTTTAAGGAAAGGATGTTTTTAAAATTAACATATAGATATTAGCTTTATGGAAATAGGACTATTATTTATTTGAATTTCATTAATGCATGCTTCTAGTACAGAATAGCAATGTTTGTTGGGGAAATTAGTACATGTATATAACATATCTTTTTCTATCTCTTTATTCCTTTCTCTCTTTTCTCCCCCTTTCCCTAATCACCTCACCCATCTCCCAGAGTCTACGTTCTAATTTTCCATCATCATCTTTCATTTATTTTATTCATAATTTAGGTTTCTCATACAAGAGGAAACATGCCCTACTTACATTTGACTCTGGCTTATTTTGCTTAATGTGATGAACCTCAGATCCATCCATTTTACTGCAAATGACATTATTTCAGTCTTCTTTATGGCTGAATAATGTTCCATTATGTATACATACCACATTTCTTTATTCACTCATATATTGACAGACACCTGGGATGCATCCACAGTGGGTATTGTGAATTGTACTACTATAAAGAGGATACACCCTCAAATTTGTGGCCCACAACTACCTGGAACCTGGTAAAAAGTGTATGCAGTCTCCCACCAAATTCTGCTCCTTCTCAGCATGCACTGATGGGATTTCCCGGCCATTTGTGCTGCTCATAATGCCCCTGATGGTCTGGGGTCTATAGCACAGACACTAACTTTAGCGATATGTTCTGGTCTTGACAGACAGCTCTCCATGCAGAAGATGTATAACTTTAATTTTTTATTGTTTAAAACAACTGTCTATTTAT
The DNA here is from genome assembly GCF_053883595.1 of Heterocephalus glaber. Lineage (NCBI taxonomy): Eukaryota > Metazoa > Chordata > Mammalia > Rodentia > Bathyergidae > Heterocephalus > Heterocephalus glaber. Next base: position 22,219,189 of record NW_028258138.1, on the reverse strand, counting down.
GCTGAATTTTCACATGAACATATTGGCTGGTGCAGAAAGTTTCATACTCTAGATTTTGTTTTGGTATTTTTCTGACTCCAGTAGGGCTCAGGATTTTCCTTTTTTATATACATAATTAAAGTGTCCATTGACATGTTCAGAGAACTAACACTATTTTATGCAAATATTTTTTGTAGATGAAAAACATGTACAGTGTTCTATTTAATACTCATCATTGTATAAAAAATAGTTGGGCCAGTAGACATTCTCAGCAGATTAACTGGCAGCAGACTTCAGGAAATGAATGTTTGTGGTTTTTTTTAAAAAAACTAAATAGCATGTATTAACTTTTACATGATTACCTAGATTTAATTTGATATCACAGTCTAATTTTTATTCATAAGCCAATTTTTTCCTAAATGCTTTATATGCATTAATTCACTTAATATTCATAGCAATCCTGTGAGGTGATAGTTTCTGTTGCTATAAAAATTATTGCAATCTTAAAACATATTTATTTTCTTTTAATTTTGAAAGTCAGAACTCTGAAGTGATTCTTATGGAGCAAATAGCAAGGTGGTGGCAAAGTTAGTTCCTCTCCAGAGGCTCCAAGAAAGAATCCTGTCTATGTCTCTTTTATTTTCCAGAAACTACCAACGTTCCCTGGCTTCTGCCCATATCATCCTAACCTTGCCTTCTACTGTCACAGCACATTCTGCTCTTGTGCAGCCCAACCTCCTTCTGCCTTCTTATAAAGACATCTTTAGTTGCACTCAGCCCACTGAAGTTATCAAATACAACTCCATCTAGAGATCCTTAGTCACATTTCAAAGTTTCTTTTACCAGTTAAGATAAAACACTTACACGTTCTAGGGATTTTGTTCTCAACATGTTTGGAGACCCATTATTATGTTTATTAGGACAAATTATTATTCTTATTTTATAAATGAGAAACCTGTGGTTAAGAAAAAGATAAAATAACTTTTCTGAAATTATACAGGTAGTGAACAGTAGAGCTAGAAACCAAATATAGTGAGTCTCAAACTCTTGGCCTTTATGCCATTCTGATTTTATGTTAATTGATCCTCAAAGATAAAAAGCTTGGCTAATCCATTACATCCTTCATTCCCAAAGATTCTATAACATAAAACAGACTCCAGTCTGAAATGGCTTACTGTAAGTAGATGATATGGTAGATATTTTTTTGGCCCACACCAATGGATGTGTCAATAATGTGTAAGCCAATAGAACATATTTCAAATATCTCCAGACTTCTTCAATGCAACAAATGTCTGTCCAATTCAGGTGTTCTTGATGGTGTGAAAAAAATCAGGCCAGATTTCCTGCAATGCTCTTATAGCTATGACAATCTCTTTTGCGTTCCCCTGTTAGCAGAATTTCATGTTTCATGTTATCTGTGCAGGGAGATTTCAGTCTCCTGTGTAATCCCTTCTGAGGAATTTAGGATAAAAGTGACCGCCTGCTCACAAAACACCTATGCCATTAGAGTCTCCCAATGGAGGCCTACATACACGGGTTTTAGTAAGTTTTTCTCATCATTCCTATCCTCACAAAATGTTAAAAGTCACTCTAAAATTGTGTTGATTTATAATCTAGGCCAGTTTTTAATGTTGTTTCTTAGGGACCATTTTCCAACATCTTCTGGAGATAATTTTTGCTATCACAATGAAGAGGTACTCTTGGAATCTAGAGGGTGAAAATCAGGGAAGTTGCTGAATATGCTACAAGACATTGAACAGCTTCAAGAAAACAATAGTTATCTGAAAAAAATAAAGAAAAGAAAGCTATTTCTAAAATAATGTAGGAGATGACTACATGTTATTCTTTCACCTAAATCCAGTTTCTCTCTTTCTGTTTCTTCACACCAATAACTACAGATAGCATTGGCTCTGAGGCGAATAAAAAAGGAATAAAATATGATAAAAATTGAGAAACTTTAGACCCATATAGGTGTGGAAGACATTAAGCTTCCCAGGTTAATATTTTAATCACATTTTATTGTTACTATATATTCTACCGTCCCCTTAAAAGGATTCTAGGAATCGCTTCTCAGCCTTTTGGCTAAAAATCAAGAGTAAAAGGATTCTAGGAAATTGTTGAGCAATCTGCACATCTTTAATGTGATTTACTGTCTTTATATGAATGGTTTCAGGTCTCTGATATAGTAATACACAAACTGAGAGTAATCATTTAAAACTTCTATAACCATTAATTATCACCAGATTATCTAACCTTGATTTGTAGTCTTGAATCTATCCCTATAACCTGTGTGTTCATGAACAAACTAATTAAACTTTCCAATCGCAATGCCCTCATCTATAAAATGAGTGCAAATCCCATAAATTCAAATATTATACAAATTTTTGTGCCCCTAACTGACAAGAGACTGATGTGCATAAAAATAACCTATCTAGCATGTTATAAACATGTGCACCTTCCCCTTTTTTCGTAAGAAACCTAGGAGAATGGCAATGTTTTTATTCTCAAAAGGCCTACCCATGCTCTTGCATTCTACAAGATGATAGAGACATGTAGTAAAAAAATAAATCTGTGTTCCTGACTATCTGGGAGTAGGGCAGAAGAAGTCACAACGACTTTATATTCTTTCCCACTTATCTCATACTCTTAAAATGTGAGATCCTGCCAGGTGTGGTGCCCCATACCTGTAATCATAGCACTTGAGAGGCTCACATAAGATGATTTTTGAGAGTTTGAGGCCAGCCTTGGCTACATAGTGAGTTTAGGCCCAGTCTGGACTACATAGCAAAACCCTATCTAAAAAAAATCAAAATCAAAAGTAGAGTGATGGGAGAGAAAAAACCTTAGTAATATTATATATATATATGAAGACCATTATGTATATCATTCAACGAGAATATTATTGTTATTTATGGTGTTCTGGGCATGGGAAATACAACCAAAAAATGGAACAGAAAAAGCCTATTTTTTCTGAGGGGAATATATAAGGCATGCTCTGATGGTTATAGATACAGGCATTCCTGAAACAGAAGCTAGGAATCACCTCATGCTCTCAGAATCTGTGGAAGCTTGAGCAGGGCCTTAGACTTCACAAAGACTCTGAATTAGATCGAATTGAACTCATTTAATTTTTTAGTTTTTATTAGTATATGTTTGTGATACACAGTGTATACATTCAGAGTGGAGAACAGGTGATATGCACATCACATCATAATCCTTTTACTTTCTCTTCCTGTCCACTCCCAACAATATAAATAATTTAAAGAGTAAAATGAACAAGTCTATTTCTTCTATGTCACAAAAATCTGGGTGGCAGGAGTAAATTTGTGTTGGGTTTGGGATAACCAAATATTACACATCAGGCGATGGAGGTTTGATAGTGGTGAAATCAGAAATGGATACAGTTATTGTTAGATTGAAGAATAGAATTTAATTTTGTCTGACAGCAAATGAGGTTCTTAATCACTTGTAATGAGGGATATAGTGGAAAGAAAGTTGATGATCTCAGTTTATTTTTTGTGTCAAAAATGGGTTATGCTTAAAAAATCTTGTAATTGTCTATAATTATATAAGCCATAGTAATTGAATAATATTATGGGTATATTTCATTCTGGGTTCTGTCAATTGTGTTTTAGTGATCTACTGTGCTTTTAATAAAAGAAACTTAAATGAATAATTTGCAGAAAGTTTCAGGACCCATTTTAAAAGTTACATATACATTTTGATTAATTCTCACAGGAACCCTGAAAGGCAGTATTATTGATTCAATTTTCATGCTAGGTCACTAACCTTTTCTCAGAAATTCCACAAATAGTATTATAAGTAAGATCCAAACCAAGGTGTGTATAGATTGTGAAAGGTAGGAGCAAATAGTTTTTTAAAAATATGTATATTTAACCAATATTGCCATCATCTGTAGGAAGGGACCAAAAAAGCATTAGTTGAATTTTCTTTTTCTAAATTTATGAAACTAAATGAATGTTAGAGTATTAAAAATCAGAGTATCAATCATTTTTTAGGTTGTACTGTTTATGCTTTTAAAGCTCATACCAGCACTAAGACTTTTGAGATATGTGTGTTACTCCCTCTCTTTACTGGCCAGAGTAACTAATTGATAATCAAGTATTTTTTTCTTGACAGAGGTTGGTTAAATAGTAACAAAAGTGGTACAATGTACTGAGTTGTATCCAAGCAACCTGTTTACCTAACCTCCCTAAGGACTTCTCTCTATAGAGAACCTTATTTTTACATCTGGTACTAAATCATTCTATTTTCAGTCATAGCATTAGTTTTGTTGCTTTGAAGAAAGTCTTAATAAATTATTCTTATGAGCGTCAGGTTTTATTCTTTTATGTTACAGAAAATCCAGGTACATGCAATACATTTTTTAAAAACTAGACAGGAGCTGCAGTTCATCCTTTGCAAAAAGATGCCAGAAGCAAAAGCTATCAGAACTCTGTAACTCTGTACACACTACCGCTATTTGTAAGGTAGACCATTAAAAGATAACTTGCCACATGTGGTTTGAATCACAAAACACATGATATTTACAAATATAGGCAATTAAATAGAAAACACCTCATTTCAGTTATAGGAGTCTACCATATAACACTCAATCTACAAAAGTAAAACTTAAATTGTATGTAAAGCACTGCTAAATTTTTATGGTGAAGGGCCAATTCCCTAGTATGCAAATAGAAAGCAAAATTAGAATGAATAGGAAACAGATTGAAAAAACCTATATTTTAAGAAAAAACAAATTTTTATTTTGGTACTGGGGATCGAACTCGGGTCCTTGCACTTACCCAGCAGGCGACGAAACCACTGAGCTCAATCTCTGCCCAAGAAAAATATTTTTTAATGTAAAGTAAAAAATATATTTATAGTTTCCAATGTGGAAGGGTAGATTTCAAATACTCTCAGCTTATATATAAAGAGAAGTAATCTCTTTATGATTTAACCATCAACATGTGAAGAAGAAATTGTAATGAATAATGGGAAACGCTTATAAGATAAATTTACTAAAACTCTCTTGAGTGTAGAATGTTTTCATTAAAGCATAAAGTCTCACTAAACACTAGTCATTATTATTTAATAGTTTCAACATAATCATCCTAAAACATCTATTGAGAACAAATAATTTGTATTGAAAACAGCCCATTCTCCCCACCACATGCAAGTCCTTTTTTTGTGCTTTTGGTTTCATTTCAATACCGTATGACCGTCTTTGTTAAGATGGTTGATGTATTATCAAAATGTGTGTTAGGTGGATGGAAAGTGACAGATGTGAGGAGTGAAGTAGGAAGGATATGTTTCTGAGAATGACCATTATCTTATTTGCAAAGCACTCCCCAAGCACAGCCATCAACACACAAATCTCAATTGCTCTGTCTTGACACACACATTTCTTTTATACGTTGAAATATCTTGTGTGTATATTTCTCAATCTTATTGTCAATTTCTCAGTTGTCTTGTCCAATTCAAGACAATCTCAACCTTGTCCACTTTAGAAATGCACTCTTTCCCACACCGGACGCAGTTAAAGTTCTTGCTGACATTTTCATAACACCAAATGTTACCTGTAAGATAAAAGCTATTATACTATATTATCAACATTCAAAATTTTCTAAATTAAAATTAAAATACATCTAAAGTGAAAAACTTTAATTTTTAAAAATTTTTACTTTCATTGACATTTTTAAGATATTTTGAATATTAAAATTGGTGACATTTTTAGTGCTTTTGTTAGTTACTTTTCTCTCATTGCTGAGACAAAATACATCAGACCCAAAGTTAAAGGGGCAGAGGTTTATTTGGCTTACAGTTCATAGATGTTTCAGTCCATAATTTGCTGACTCTAAAGCAGGGATGGGAAACAGGCATGGCAGAGGCGAAACAACATGGTGTGCACAAGGTAGGAAAGGTAACAAGAGAGAAGCTAAATAGCATGCCCCTGCCCCTTTTATCTTATCCAGACTACTTAAAGTGGGTGGAGCTCACACCCTTAATCCTAGTGCCCTTGAAGCTAGCATTGCATCATGATTCAATTTCAGCTTCACGCACTCTATATCAAGCCTCTTGCCACATGAGACTTTGGGGGGACATCAAGACCCAAACAGAGCTTTAATATTTTTATATTAACCATGCATTTGATTATTAATTGTATGGGCATCCACATAAACATAATACATATGTTCACAAACATGTATTTGTGCTTATATGAAACCATGTATTAAATAGGCTTTCTTCCTAGTTAGATATTTCTTATTCATTCTTATTAAATCAGGACAAGTAGAATATGCTTTTTCTTTTAATACACATGACCGAAGTATCTAAAGGTATGGTTGAAACTTACTTTTGAAATATCAAATATTCAAAATGCACATAAGACACACATGGGTAAATGCCGAGTAGTTTCTCTGATGTGAGAAACTGAAAGTGTAAATAAGGATCAAAATGTATAATAGATAATATGAAATAGGAGGAAAAGGTCCAAAAGGGAGGGGAAGTAGGAGGGGAAGGGGAAAGGAAAAAAGGGAAAGAAATAAATATGAGAAAAGGAAAAACTGGAAACAAAGTCTTTATAAATAGGAAGGGATGGAGGGGTTGGAGGGAGGGCAGGGGAATGGGAGAAAAATAAGAACCAAGAGAGATTATGTAAAGGTACAACTTCCCAATAATGAATGCCAACATATTGTATATCTAAAATGTACCAATAAAATTAATGAATGAAAAAAATGCACCCATGACTGCCCATAAACATTGAGTATTCTCCTAGATGAAAATTATGTGAATTATTTTGTGCTAATGAACAAATTTATTCAGTAGGATTAGATGGGTAGGAAATTGCCATTCACTGTAAAATTAATGATACAGAAAATATTTCCCCTTATAATTTGTTTTTTTAACTCAATCTGGATATCGAGATTCATGTTTTTATTAGATGCAGCTTGATCCAGTTTCCGCACACATACAACACTGTTGCCCATCGATAGCGAGGATTTGGGCTGCCCACACCAGGCATGTGAAAATGGAGAAAATGAACAAGAGGGCTGACTTCTATCTCTAGAAGGTATTAAACTATTTTCTAAAAGGCACTTACTTTCAGATGCTTCATGAAGGTTAAACTACTTTCAAAAATAGATTAAATTTGGAGCTTGGAAAGCATATGTTGGAAATAACTGCATAAATTAGTTTTTCTCAAATCTTATGGCAAAATGTTTTTTTCCCTTAAATTCTTTCACTGGTACATTATAGGTATACAATACATTTACCTTTATCATTGGGTACTTGTACCTGTACATGATGTAACTTGGTTCTTTAGATCTCATAATTATAGAAGTTAAAGTGATTTTTTTTAGACTGGGTCACACTATGCAGTTCAGGTTGGCCTTGGACTCACTATGAAGCCCATGCTGGCCTCAAAATCACAGCAATCCTCCTGCCTCAGCCTCCTGAGTGCAGGGATTACAGGTATGAGTGACCAGGTATGGTATTAAAGTGATCTTTTAGGTGGCACTAAACAGAAACATAATTAGATATGTGAAGTAAAATTTTCTTACATAAATGAAAATTGCTAAGATTTATTTCTTGTAAATTTTGGGGGAGGTGGGTTGCATGTATATATCTCTTATTGGGCTAAACTTTAAAATTTTATAAAAATGTGTATAGTTTGTCTATTAGAGCATAAGGATAGGAACATGATTGGAAACGTGATTTGTTTACCATATGCAAAAATCTGGACATTTGCACTAAAATTACAATGAATTTTACTGATCATGTAGAGGGAAGGCTACGTTGATGCTGAGAAAATTCTACTGGTTTATAAAAATGCTCCAATAATTTAAGGATCCAGCTTCCTGCTTTAAGCTGTTCAGTCCTTTGAATATCTTCAAAAGAGATTACAGTCATCCTTTGGTATCTGCATATTTTCCCAAATAATCTTATACATTTTTATGCTTAGGTAGTTAATATTATATTGAGAGTTTGAAAAAACTAAACAGAAATAACATATAAAATATACCGCTATAAATGTGCATGTGTGTGTGTATGTTGTGTGTAGGAAACAGATACAGGTATACAGGAATGAACATACCTGAAACTGTAGAATCATATGTAAAATATTTCAACTGATGCTAAATACTTTTTAGACACACATTTGTAAACACCCATTTTTAAAGATACTTGTTTACTGGAACACAGCCATCAGTTAAGATTGTTCAGTATATTTTATATAGTATTTCATTCTTCTATGTTCCAAAACCCAAGAAATTTTTGTGTCTGTGCTTTGTCTTGGCAGGAGACACTTTGATTATTCTGAATGCATCCAGTCTCTCAGAATATTCTCAGTATTTGTGAGAATGGAGGAGAGAAAGCCAACAACCCAGTGAGTGCTGGAGGTTGAGAAGGACTAGTGAATGTAGTCATTGGACCAAGCTGTATGACAGAGAATACAAGAACTATGGTAGAACTACCTCAGCCGAGAGAGAGAGAGAGAGAGAGAGAGAGAGAGAGAGAGAGAGAGAGAGAATGGGATCTTACCAATGACCATTAAAATAATATTTTTTCACAACTGTTCAAAAAAAATCTAAACCATTTATAGTGTTTCTTGCCATGACAGAAAACCCTATTCAAATTAGCTTTAATGTTTCCTTTTTCAGATCTATGTGCTCAGATAATTTGGGGAATAAGAATTTATTTATTTTAACACTTTGAGTCATTTTCTCTTAAGATTGTCCCCATGTGCTCATTTCATTTTCCGATGATAAAAGTAATCGCAAATTTGCATGTGAGGGAAAACAACATCCAAAGAATGAAAATGAAGAAGGCTCCTCTAAGCCTTTAGGAAATACCATTACATTGAACAAACTCAAACACTGGACTACAGGTCTATTCCTGAACCAAAAATGACAAATGATGATCTTATATCCAAGTCTGTGCAAAATGTTGTTAATTGTTATGCCAACATAATTAAATAGTGGCAACTTTCACTTCCCAAAATTTCCTGGTCCATGTAATAAATGACATTTCTTCTCTCCTTTAAATCCACTTGGTCATACCCTGAGATCTGATGAGATCTTGTTGGAAGATACGTGACAGATGAAGAAGGGAGTATATCTGAATGGAAACCAGGTTCTTTAAGAAATGGACAATGTCTTTCAATGCATTTTTCCTGATATTATAAATCAAACTATGTGTCCCCCAAATACATATGAAAAACATGACTAAATTTGGAAACAGCACTTGTAAAAAGGTAAAAAATGTTAAATGAGTTTGGCTAAAAACTAGTGGCTCTATGATTGTATAAGAAGAGGAAGGGCAACCAGAGCTCTCTCACTCTCATTTGTACAGAAAATACAAAGAGGAACACAAATCAACATCAACCTTGTAATCACTTTCATTTTGAAATTTGAAAATCCAGACACTGAGGAAAAATAGGTTCCTATTTAATCTATTCAGTCTTTGGAGTTTTTGCTATGGCATCTAGGGTCAATGCATGTGATATACAAATGTGTATGTATATGTATTAATTACCCTAATAAATACATAGGAGTTCAGCTGTTATCCTGGGTACTTTCAATTGTAAGTGTTTGGAAGGACAAGAGCTTTTCTATTTTTTCACTCCATCTGCCTATGTGTTTTAGGACTCTCAGGTTCTCTAATTATGGAGCTGAGTCCTCAAGTCTGGATGAAGAGGATGAATGCCACACAGTCCCTAGGCTTTTAAAATGCCATATGTTATGTGTGTATTCTTGGATGATTGTGAACCACTTTAGACTTCCCCTATGCCCCACTTTAGGGGTTGACTGGTGTATGATAATTTGGATGGGCTCAATGTAAATTCTGTTTAAATTGTATGAGAAAAACACAAGGAAGTTTTTTAATATAAATTGCAAAATGTAGAGAAAGGTGTGACAGCGAAGGTTTAATCAGAATTACTTTGAACTTTTTGGCCCAGATTTGAGACAAAGATAACTTTTATGCCTAAACTCAGTGTGGCTATTCCTATTTTTGTTCTAATATACCTTTTTTACTCATATTTTTCACGTGGTTGGAAAGCCCTTTTGATGGAAAACATCATTTCTTATATGTTGCATTTGTGCTTAAATAAATAGAGAATATCAGGTTAAATTCCTATAGAGTTCTATTAGATTAATTATCCATCAAGTTAATTATTAATACATATTTAGCAAAATAGTGTCAACTTAATCTAGTTGCTCATTTTACATATAATGTATACATCTGGGAAATGCAAGGTAGAAAGAGACACAAGTCTTATGCTGTGTGTACCCAGTTACTTAGCCTGGGCTAGACCTGTTGCTGGCTCACTGTTAAGGCTGGAGCTCCCTACTCCTAAACATTTGTTTACTCTTTTGCATTGATGATGAAAAATTATATTTTATCATATTTAGGAGAATTTTAATGATAACTTTGAATTAAATACATGAATATTTCTGCAGTAAAACATGAATATTCATATTATGTATGATAAAGATTATAGGATCAGTTTGAGTCAGTTTTTCTTTTCCTCTGTAGGAGCTTAAGTCAGCCTGAACCTGTATTCAATTGTGTTGCAAAAGAGATTTTCATATTCCAGAGAGTTTTGGATTTCAGAATTGGGTAATGGAATGTACACCCGCAATACCATCAAAATCCAGACTTATGGTGAAGAAACTTAGATACAGAGAATAAATTAATATTCCCAGGCTTCTATAGCTAGTACCTGAAGAGCCATGATGCAACTCCCTGCAGTGCAGAATCATTATGTTGCCTCACTGAAACTAGTAAGAAAGCAAAAGAGGGTTGATGATCTTTGATAAAGGGTTTTAGGAGAAAGTGACATTTCAGTAGTACTCTGCTGAAATTTTACAGTTACTGTATGTTGTTAACTCTATGCTTCTAACTATATAAACTCAGCACATTTATCAAATACCTGAAAGAAAGAGATTGAAACATGACCTTTGGGTGAGTTTTACTGGCAGAGTTGGAAATAGAACTAGAGATTGGGGGTGGAGGAGAACGTGGATTAAGTATTAAGTTCATGGTTGGAAATTCAGACACTATCCTGGAATTAACAAGAATTGATTGAATAATGAAATCGTATGGTCAGAGTTACCAGAGGTTAATGAGATAATAATATATGGATATAGAGAAAGATAGGGATTAATTGAAATGCCCTTGTATATAACTTTTTTGACTAAAGCAAAATAATTACTTGCAGTCTCCATCACTTTCCCTGTGTCACTGAATAAATTCACATGAACTCTTGTTCCTACTCTTCTTTTAACAAATCAAATTTGTATAGATCCATGAGTATTAAAATATGGCAAGGTCCTGTCCTCATGAAAATAGGGTATAACCTGTGGAAGAGATAGTGATACAAACATTGAATACACTTCTTGAAATGTGTTCAAAGTAATTTAAGAAAGATTTTTAATAGCCTGTCAGTCATGTGATATTTGATTCATATTTTATTCCATTCAATGGTTCAGTATTAAACAGTTTAGAAATGGCATATTAAACTTGAGATACATTGTTACCTCTCTGCTTTCCAAGTTGTAATCATGGGACACAAACACACCCAACTGGATGGACAGTCTTATCTAAAATCCTCACTCATTAGGAAACACAATGTCAATGTTAAGTAAAAATGCAATGCCCTTATAAAGAAAGAAGTAACCAGAAAATAATATAAATTAGATAGAAAATGCTGCTTCTCAATATTTTGAAGTAAATCAAGACTAAGTAGAGAAAGGGCATCAGGCAAAAAGTTTCAAAATCTATGATGAAATATCAAAACTGTGCAAGGAGTAAATAAAAACATGTTAAGTGCAGGTTATATATTATGCTTGGTTTTATTATCAGTATATGAGATAATTAACTATAGTAGCACTCAAATAACACCAGGATAATGAAGTTCTGTCAAGCTCCCTATTATAAAGCCTATACTTTTATATTTTCTATATATGACTTCCCTTGAAGCTGAAAATTGGGGTACAGCTGAAGGGCAAGAAATTTCAGTCTCCAAGTGGATATTTAGATAAACATGTGCACATTCTCTATGTGTGTGGCTATACATAATTTTCTGTGTATGTTTGCCTGTGTTGCTATATGCACATATACGTTTTGTATATGTATACATACACATATATAGAACAAACAACTTGTGTTTAAGCTATACACACACATATTATATATTTATATATATCATGTTAGCCAGCATTCTTGTTGCTGTGATGCCACTTTAAAGAGCAAAGAATGATTTTGGTTCATGGTTTCAGAAATTTCAGTCCCTTGTCAGCTGACTGTATTGTTGCTGGGCCCATGGTTAGGGGAAACGTCATGTTGGAAAGGCTACCAGACCAAAGCTGCTCACCTCATGAGGGCCAGGAAGCAGACAGAGTCTGAGCATGATCTGGCGACCCCGCCTTCTACTTTTGTTCCATCTGGGCCCCAGTCTATTGGATGCTGCTGCTCAAATTCTGGGTGTGTCTCTCCTCTCAGTTTGCTGTCCCATATGCCAAATATCCCTGGAGACAATTTCACAGATACACACAGGAGTGTGCCTTAGTAATTTCCTAAGCATTTCTCATTCTCATTAAGTTGAAAACCAAGATTAATCATCTCATTACTTAAATAAAAAGTAATTATTTTAATATATATTTTTCAAAAATTAATGTTATGTGAAAACTTCAAGTTTAGTTTATTAATCAGGAGCTAGCCATTTATCTATGGACTAGGAATTCTTTTTAGTGATGTCACTTCCCTTGAATATTGAGTTATAGATATGCCCTTTGTATAATTTACACTCATACTCTTCTTCAACTTTCCAATGAATTTTTGCTTGTGTCTCACTCTTATATCAACTAAGATTTTTTTCACTTCAAAAATAACTCAATGTTATTTATTATTTTAAAGATACTCCTAATTTGCTGGTCAGTCACAAATGTTCGCTACTTGACAGATCTTGAACTGAAATGTTGACCTATAATGATTGTATATAATCCATTCGAGGATTTTTTTCAAACTTAGTTTAATTTTTTTACTTCTACTTTTCATTATTCTTTATTTTACTTATTTGAGTAGAAATAAATGGCCTGGTTATTAGAATACAAACTTTATTAATAAAATTGATAAGGATAAAATAAGAAAAAGAAAAACAACATGATGAGTCTTTTTCCCGGACACTTGTATATTTATTTTATGTCCAAGACTTTACTAGAAAACTGTTGGAAAGAAGAAGAGAATTTTCTACATAACGTTCTTAGAGAAATCATGTGTTCTGCAAAGTTAAGCTGTTTGATCATGCTGAAATTCAAGCACTAGCTAAATATAATTCCCCAATGAGCATATTTATACATATCATCCATTATTAACTTCTGTACAATATTAAATATAAACCATTTCCAGGCAGCCTGGCATGAATTAAAAATATGAATGCCACCATAGTATTGATTATTGTTCTACATGGTTACACTGTAATATGCATGGTAATGCAAAATAAATATGCTAAGAATGAATAACAATCCTTTGAAAATACTAAAATATATACTGTAGACATTCATATACTATGTACTCTCTTAAATGAAAGAATTTTTAAAGTGATCTAGTATTACAAATATAGTTCTTTACCATAATAAATTTTAAATTGTTGGGTATTTCCTCTGTGGAATATTTTTACCTTCTTACATATGTTGGAATAATCATGAGAATTCTAAAATATAGGATACAACATATTGTTATTAATAAAAACATCTCTACTATCACATCATTAATTTTGTGAGCATTTAACACATGTAATCTTTCATTTTCACGAAACATTGTTTGCCGAACAGACTCAATAATTTCAATCAAGACACCATTGTTTTAAACCCATCAATATGCAAACTACTGTGCCACATACAAGAAAAAACAAGCAGAAGTAATATAATTTAAAAGCCGGATGACCTCAAAGAGTCACTCATCCACAAAAAAGAATACAAAGGAGAAAATTTTCTACCAGTTCAAGACTTTGTTCCTTGTGATTTAAACATTTTAATAGACTGCTACCTTAAAGATTCACTTTTAATTATCAAAAAGTAAAAACCAGTTTACATAATGTGTGTGAATTCATACATGACATGAAAAACAATTTTATTGCTTTCAACAAAACAATAAATGCAACTACTTTAATCTACTAGAACACTAAATCAATCCAATTCATATTATTTTTTAATTTGCATAAATGTATTAGAGATAACAAGGATCCAATATTCAGGGTTCAAAATTAGAGGTGCAAAGATAAAAGACTATTGCTTGTAAAGAATCATTTCTTAACACAGTTACTATTATTTCTAGTCAGAAAGCTATCATCATTTCCAAGCCACATTGCAGTGAACTGCCTGGTGACAAATATGATGATTAGAACTTCATGAAAATTAAGTTTCAGTGACAGCTCCTAAAGTGAAGTCCTCAAAGAATATTAGTGTATTATAAGAAAGAATTACACTTGTAGGACAACTTAATACTCTCATAACCTTAAAGCAAAAATAGATTGTAGCAAATTCACTTAATATTTTCCCTTTAAACAACTTTTGTTAAGATATTACAGATGGTTAGAGAAATTAGTCTAAGTAAAGGTTAAGAACATAGTTTCTCTAGTGAGAGAAACTGAAAGTGTAAATAAGGATTAAAATGATTAGAACAGGGCCAGGATTTAGCTCAGTGGTTCCGCTGCCTGCTTTGCAAACACAAGGTCCCAAGTTTTATCCCTGACACCAAAAAAATTTTTTTTTAAATAAAATGATTGAAAAGAATAATTGATAACTTGAAATAGGAAGAAAAGATCAAAAGGGTTGGGGAAGTGGGAGGGGAAGGGGTAAGGAGAGAAAGGAAAAAATTTATGAGAAAAGGAAAAAATGGAAACAAAATCTATGTAAATAAGGAAGGGTGGAAGGGTGAAGGGAGCACAGGTAATGAGGAAAAAAATAAGAACCAAGATACATCATGTACAGGTACAAGCACCCAATGATAAATGTAAACATATTGTATACCTAAAATGTACCAATAAAAGCATTTAACCTAAAAAAAAAGAACATAGTGAAACCAATTTCTTAAAACTTAAAGATGTAATTCAAGGTAACAAAATGAAAAATTTTTAGAAATATCACTTAATTCCCACCATTGATACATGATAACCCTTTCCAATGCTACTTGTTCTTTTATAATTTTTTAATTAATTAAATATATTGTTACATTTTGAATATATGTAATGATCACATTCATTGTAGGGAATTTGTATTTTTGTATGATATATCTTGATTCTTCTTTTTTCTCCCATTCTGATCCCCTCCTTTCAACCACTTTTCCCCTCATTTATAAAAGCTTTGTTTGCATTTTTTTTCCTTTTTCACTAGATTTTATTTCTGTTCCCTTCCTTCCTTTCCCTCCCTTCTCTTTAGTTTTCCTTCCCATTTCAACATTTGCTTCCTATTGTACAATATATATTATACATTTTGGTCCTTATTTACACTTTCAATTTCTCACACCAGAGAAACGATCTGATATTTACATGTGTGTCTAATTTATTTCACCTAAAAGTATTGTAACAAGGTACACTCATTTCCTAGAAATGCCTCAAGACTATTCTTTATGGCTGAGTAGTACTCTACTGTATATAAAAAACACATCTTTTATACCTATTCATTGGGTGATGGGCATTTGGGCTGTTTCCGAAATTTAGCTATTTCAAACTGTACTGCTATAAAAAGGTGTACATATATCACTATGATATGATGCTTTTAATTCTTTGGGGAATATACCAATAAGGGGAATAGCTAGGTCAAATGCAACCTCTAGTTTTAATTTTTATTTTACACATGTGTGTCCTATTTATTTCGCTTAAAAGTATGGCCTCAATGTGTATCCACTTAGCTATAAATGTCTCTAGTTTCTCACTCTTTATAGCTGAGTAGTACTCCATTTTATAAAAAAAATCACATCTTCTTTATGCAGTCTCCAGTTAATGGGCAATTGGGCTGTTTCCAAGTTTTAGCTATTACAAACTGTGCCACTATAAAAATGGGTGTGCATACATCACTGTGGTATGATTCTTTTAATTCTTTTGGGAAGATACCCAGCAGAGGAATAGCTGGCTCAAGTGGGACTTCTAATCCTAGTTGTTTGAGGTATCTCCATATTGATTTCCACAGTGGTTGCATGAGTCTGCACACCCCATAACAATGAAGAAGGGTTTCTTTCTCCCCACAACCCTGCCAGCATTTGTTACTGGTCAATTTCTTGATAGCAGCCATTCTTACTGGGGTGAGGTGGAATTTCATTGTTGTTTTAATCTGCATCTCTCAAATGACCAGTGATGTTGAACATTTTTTCATGTGTTTATTTGCTGCTTTTACTTCTTTGTCTGAGAAATGTCTGTTCACTACAGGTGCCCATTTTTGAACTGACTCTATATTTGGGAGGTCTGATTTTTTTGAGTTCTTTATATATTCTAGATAGTAGACCTTTGTCTGAGGAACAGCTGGTAAAATTTTTTTCCCACATTGTAGGTTGTCTCTTAGCTCTGTTAGTGGTTGCTCTTGCAGTGCAGAAACTTTTTAAAAAGATGAGATCCTGGTTGTTGATTCTTTGTGCTAGTTCCCATGCTACTGAGGATTTGTTCATAAAGTCTTTTCCTATGCCAATTTCTTCAAGAGTTCTACCTAGCTTATCTTCCAGCAAGTTTAGTGTTTATGTTTTAATATTTAGATCTTTAATCTACTTGGATTTTAGTTTAGTGCATGGTGAAAGATAGGGCTCTAGTTTTAATTTTGGCAACTTGAAATCCAGTATTTCCAATACCATTTATTAAAGAGGCTATCTTTCCTCCAGTGAGGGTGTTTGGCTCCTTTATCGAAGATGAGGTGGCTGAGGGTATCTAGAGGTGTTTCGGCATCTTCTAATCTGTTCCATTGGTCCTCCTGTCTGTTTTTTTCGCAACACCATGCTGTTTTTAATCACAGTAGCTTTGTAGTATAGTTTTAAGTTGGGGATTGTGATACCATGTCTCTGTTACTTAGAATTGCTTTTTGCTATTCTGGGTCTCTTCTTGATCCAAATAAATTTTAGGATTGTTTTTTCGAGGTCCGTGAAGTATGCTGCTGGGATTTCAATTGGGATTGCATTGAATCTATATAGCAATTTTGTAAGTATGGCCATTTTCATGATGTTGATCCTTCCTACCCAGGAGCAAGGGACGTCTTTCCATTTGCTGATGCCATCTTCAATCTTTCTTTTCAGAGTGCTATAGACTTCAGGGAAAAGGTCTTTGATTTCTTTCATTAGGTTGATTCTTAGGTATTTCATATTTTTGAATGCTATTGTGAAAGGAAATGTTTGCCCTATTTCTCTCTCAGTGAGTTTGTTGTTGGTGTAGAGAAAAGCTAGTGATTTTTGTGTGTTGACATTGTATCCAGCTACTCTACTGAATTTGGTTATTAAGTCTAGAAGACTTTTGGTGGTATTCTTGGGGTCTTCTATATAAAGTATCATGTCATCTGCAAATAATGACAATTTCACTTCTTCATTTCCTATCTTTATTCCTTTTATTTCTTTTTCATGTCTAATTGCTGTGGCTGTTTCCAAAACTATATTGAACAAGAGTGGTGGTAGTGAACATCCTTCTCTTGTTCCTTAGTGTGAAGGATTTCAGTTTTTGACCATTTAGTATGATATTGGCTGTTGGTTTTTCATAGATGGCTTTTATCAGATTGAGGTAGAGATGGTCTATTCCAATTTTTTGTAGGTTTTTTATCATACATACATGTTGGATTTTATCAAATGTTTTTTCTGCATCTATGGAGATAGTCATATAGTTTTGGTCCTTGGCCCTATGATATAATGTATTGATTTGCATATGTTACACCATCCCTGCATACCTGGGATGAATCCCACTTGGTCAGGATGTATGATCTTCTTGATGATCTTCTGCATTCTATTTGCCAGCATCTTATTAAGGATTTTTGCATCTATGTTCATTAGTGAGATTGACCTATAGTTCTCTTTTTCTGTTGGGTCTTTCTCTGCTTTGGGGATCAAGGTGATGCTTGCTTCCAGGAATGAATTTGGGAATATTGCTTCCCTTTCAATTTCATTGAAGAGTTTGAACAGTAGTGGCAGCAGTTCCTCTCTAAATGTCTTGTAGAATTCAGCAGTGAAGCCATCAGGACCTGGGCTTTTCTACTTGGTAAGTTTTAATTACGTTTTCAATTTCATTGGTTGATATTGGATTGTTTAGAATTTTTAGGTCTTCTTCATTCAACTTGGGTTATTCATATGTATCTAGGAATCTGTCCCTTTCTTCTGTGTTTTCCATCTTATTGGTATATAGTTTCTTGAAGTAGGTATTGATGATCCTCTGGATTTCTCCTGGGTCTGTTGTAATATCACCCTTTTCATTCCTAATTCCATAGATTTGGGCCTTTTCTTTCCTTTGTCTGATAAGGTTGGCTAAGGGTTTGTCAGTTTTGTTTATTCTTTCAAAGAACCAAGTCTTGGCTTTATTGATTTTTTTGTATCACTTTCTTAGTCTCCATTGAATTGATTTCTGCTCTGATCTTTATAATTTCCTCCCTTGTATGAGCTTTGGGTTTGCCCTCTTCTTTTTCTAGAAGCTTGATGTTCAGCATCAGGTTGTTTAATTGGACTCTTTCTGTTTTCCTAATATGTGTATTCACTGCTATGAATTTCCCTCGTAAGACTGCTTTCATTGTGTTCCATAGATTCTGATATGTTGTATTGTCATTGTCATTTATTTGAAGGAACTGTCTGATTTCTTCTTTAATTTCCTCTGTGACCCATTGGTTATTCAGAAGTGTGTTTTTCAATTTCCAAGTATTTATGAAGTTTTTGTGGTTTCTTTTGCCATGGATCTCCAATTTCATCGCACTATGGTGGGATAATATACAGGGGATAACTTCAATTCCTTTGCACTTAAACATGTTCTGTGTGTGAGTATGTGGTTTATTTTGGAGAACAACCCATGTGCAGCTGAGAAGAATGTGTATTCTGATTTTATTAGGTGGAACACTCTGTAAACATGTATTTTGTTCATTTGTTCAAGAGTTTGATTGAGTTCTAGTATTTCATTACTTATTTTTTGTCTAGTTGATCTATCTATTTGTGACAGTGGGGTATTGAGGTCCCCCACTACAAATTATATTAGTGCATATATGACTTTTCATGTCCATTAGTATTTGTTTTATATAGTTGGGTGCACTAGTGTTTGGTGCATAGATATTTATGATTGTCATCTCTTCCTCTTGGATTATTCCCTTTACAAGGATGTAGTGTCCTTCTTTGTCTCTCTTAATCAGTGTTGGTTTGAAATCTACTTGATCTGTGAAGAGGATAGCTACTCCTGCTTTTTTTCAGGTTCTCGTCGCATGGAGTATTGTTTTCCACCCTTTAACTTTCAGTCTATGAGTTTCCTTTTGAATTAAGTGTGTTTCTTGTATGCAGCATATTGTTATATTTTGCTTCTTGACCCATTCTGCCAGTCTATTTCTTTTGATTGGTGAATTGAAACCATTAACATTGATGATTATAACTCATGCATATTGAGTTATCATTGTCATGACTTCTTCTTTTTGTTGGATTCTCCCCCTTTACATTTAATTTCTTGTCATGCCTGATGGGTTCATTCTGTTTTGCTTCCTGGGGTTGTGATCCTCAATGTCTGTTCCTAGGATATTTTGTAAAATTCTTTGGAGTGCTGGTTTGGTATTCATGAAGTTCCTAAGGTGCTCTTTGTCATGAAAGTATCTTATTTCTCCATCAATTTTGAAAGATAGTTTTGCAGAATCCATCAATCTGGGTTGAAAGCTGTTTTCCTTTAGGGCTTGGAATACATCACTCCAAGCTCTTCTTGCCTTGAGGGTTTGCATTGAGAAGTCTGCTGTGATTCTGATGGGCTTTCCTTGTATGTGATTTGTTTTTTTTCTTTAACTTCTTGTAGAATTTTGTTCTTCTGTTGAGTTTCTGGACTCTTAACAATTATATGCCTATGTGGAGATTTTTTTTTTTAACAAGGCTATTTGGAGTCCTGTATGCTTCACTTATCTGTATGTCAAGTTCTTTTCCCACTGCTTTGGAAGTTTTCTGCCATTACTTCTATGAACAGTATTTTTATGTCATCTGCACTCTTGCCTGTTTCTTCTTTGACTCCAATCAGTCTTATGTTATTCTTCTTTACATCATCTAGCAGCTGCTGAATTGATTTCTCATGGTCCCTTATAATTTGAAGCAATTTTTCTTTTCCTGGTCACTAATTGCAATCTTACCTTCTATATCTGAAATTCTGTCCTCACATTGGCTCATTCTTCTGTGTAGACTTTCAATGGACTTTTTGATCTCCTGGAAATCTGTTTGCATCTGCTTTATGGATTCCATTTGTTTCCTATATTGGGATTCCTCCATGTTCCTCAGCTAGATTTATTAATCATGTCTTGCACTAAGAGCCCAATCTCTGCTGTTATCTGATAAATTATTTCTGATTTCATTTTTTCCAGATCCTCTTTTGTTGCCAGTTCAGGGAGTCCAGGTGGCTGAGTATCAGTGTTCCATCTCATTTCCCTTTGGGGTTGGTGTAGGTGATCTGGAAGTCTGCTTTTGAGACTTGTTTACATGTCTTCTCATTTTGACCTGGGGGTTGGGGTGCTGTTGGCATCCACACGGC
Organism: Heterocephalus glaber; assembly: GCF_053883595.1. NCBI lineage: Eukaryota > Metazoa > Chordata > Mammalia > Rodentia > Bathyergidae > Heterocephalus > Heterocephalus glaber. The sequence continues at coordinate 22,198,497 of NW_028258138.1, read as the reverse complement.
TCACCTTCTCTGAGCTCAGAGCAGTGGGATGGTGGCTCAGAAGACCCCTCCCCTGGGCTGGGAGTTGTGGGATGGAGCTGTTGATTGATTTCTTGATAATAGCCATTCTTTCATGAGTGAGATGGAATCTCTACATTGGTTTAATTGGCACCTCTTGAATGACCAGTGATTCTGAACATTTTTTTCATGTATTTATTTGCCATTTGTACTTCTTTATTTGAGAAGTGTGTACTCATTTCAGATGACCATTTTTCTATTGAGCCTTTAAATTAGGGCAATATGATTTTTTTGAGTCCTTTATATTTTCTAGATTGGTCCTTTTTCTGTAGAACAGATGGCAAAAATTGTTGCCCACTCTGTGGGTTGCCTCTTTACTTTGTTGATGATTTCTTTTGTTGTACAAAAGGTTTTTAATAAGATGAGTTCCCACTTTTTAATTCTTTGTAATATTTCTTTTTTAATTGGGGTTTTATTCATATAGTCTTTGCCTATTCCCGTGTCTTCAAGAGTTTTTACTTATTATGTCTTCTAACAGATTTAGTGCTTCTGTTTTAATATTTAGATCTTTAATTCATTTCAATTTTAGTTTAGTACATATTGAGTCATTCGTCTAGTTTTAGTCTTCGGCATATGGAAAGCCAGTTTTTCCAACATCATTTATTAAAGAGGCTATCTTTCTTCCAGTGAATTTGTTTGGTCCTTTTTTCAAAGATAAGGTGACTGAATGTGTTTAGAGTTATTTCTGCATCTTCTAATCTGTTCCATTTATCCTCATATGTATTTTTTGCCAGTACCATGCTCATTTTTTTTAAACCATGCTTTTTCTATCACAGTAGCTTTGTAATATTGTTTCAACTCAGGGATTGTGATGCCCCCTATCTTGCCTTTGTTGCCCAGAACTGTTTTTACTATTCTAGGTCTCTTCTGTTTCAAAATGAATTTAGGATTGTTTTTTCTAATTCTATGTGTTATTCTATTGGTATTTTGATTGTGATTGCATTAAATTTGTATAACTATTTTGGGAGTATGGCCACCTTCACTATGTTGGCTCTTCCTATGTAAGAACAAGAGATAGTTTTCCATTTTCTGATAGCCTCTTCAATATCCTTTTTCAGAGTACTGTAGTTTTCAATGTAAAGATCTTTTACTTTCTTTGTTAGATTGATTCTTAAGTATTTCTCTCTTTTTTTTTTTCTATACTATTGCAAAAGATGTTGTTTCCCTAATTTCTCACTTAGGTAGTTTGTTATTTGTGTACAGGAATCCTATTCATTTTTGAGTGTTGACTTTGTGTCCATCTACATGACTGAAGTTGGTTATTAAAGCTAAAAGTCTTTTGGTGGAGTTTTTGGGGTCTTCTATGTAGAGTATCTATCATGTCATTCACAAATTATGATAATTTAACTTATTTACCTATCTTTATTTCTTGCTTTTTAAATTTATTTTATTTATTGCCTTTATTTCTTTCTCTTGTATAATTGCTCTGGCCAGGGTTTCCATAACTATATTGAATAAGAATGCTGATAGTGGACATCTTTGTCTTGTTCCTGATTTTATACTAAAAAGTTTCAGTTTTTGACCATTTAGTGTGATGTTGGCTGTTGATTTGTCATAGATGTTTTTTATCAGATTGAGATAAAGATCTTCTACTCTAATTTTCTATAGTGTTTTAATCATGAATGTATGTTAGACTTTGTCAAATGCTTTTTATGCATCTATTGAGATGCTCATGTGATTTTTGTCCTGGACTTTGTTGATATGCTGTATTACATTTATTGATTTGCATATGTTCAACCATCCCTGTCTTCCTTGAGATGAATCCTACTTGGTCATGATATATGATAATCTTGATGATTTGCTGCATTCTGTTTGGCAGTATATTATTGAGGATTTTTGCTTTGATGTTCATTAAGGAGGTTGACCTGTAGTTTTCTTTGTTAGTTGCATCCTTCTCTGGTTTTGGTATCAAGGTAATGCTTGTGTCCAGGTACAAGTTTGCGAGTAATTGCTTCCCTTTCACTTTCATTGAAGAGTTTGAGAAGGAGCAGCATTAGATCTTCTCCAAATTCCTTGTAGAATTTAGTAGTGAATCCATCAGAACATTGGCTTTTCGTTGTTGGTAGGTTTTTTTAATTGCATCTTCAACTTCATTGCCTGATTTGAGGTTATTTAGAATTTTTATATTTTCTTGATTCAGCTTTGGTAATTCATATGTATCTAGGAATCCATTTCTTCTGGTATTCCGTCTTATTTGAATAAAGTTTCTTGACATAGGTATTGATGATCTTCTGAATTTCTGCAGGATTGGCTGTGGTTTCACCCTTTTCATTCTTTATTGCATGTATTTGAGCCTTTCCTTTTTTTGATATGGTCGGATAGGGATTTTTCAATTTTATTTAATCTTTTGAAGAAGCAACTCTTTGATTCATTATTTGTATTGTTTTCTTAGTCTCAGTTGCATTAGTTTCTGCTCTGATTTTTATAATCTCCTCCCTTGTACAAACTTTGTGCTTAAATGGTTCTTTTTCTAGAAGTTTGAAGTTCAACATTAGATTATTTATTTGAGCTTGCTCAGTTTTCCTATTGTGAAAATTCACTGCTATAAACTTCCCTAGTAGGAGTGCTTCTATTCTGCTTCATAAGTTTTGGTTTGTTGTATTGGCACTATCATTTAATTGTAGCAACTGTCTAATTTCTTCTTTAATTTCACCTGTGAGCCATTGGTTGTTCAAAAGGGTGTTATTTAATTTCCATGTGTTTATGTAATTTTTGTGGCTTCTTTTGCCATTGATTTCCAATTTCACTACACTATAGTCTGATATTTGCATGAGAAAATTTCAATTTCTTTGCATTTACTTAAATTAAGTATGCTGTATGAGCTAGTATGTGCTCTATTTTGGAGAACATCCCATGTCCAGCTAAGAAGAATGTGTACTCTGATATATTGGGGTAGAACACTCTGTAGACATGTATAAAGTCCATTTTTCACAGCTTTGGTTCAGTTCTGATATGTCTTCATTGATTTTTTTTGTCTAGTTGATCTGTCTATTTATGAGAGTGGGATATTAAGATCCCTCATTACAGTTGTGTTAGTGCTTATTTGATTTTTCATGTCCATTAATATTTGATTTGTATAGTTTGGTGTGCCAATGTGTGGTGCATATGTATACATATATATAGTTATATATATAGTTATATATATATATATAACTATATATATATTTATGATGTTATTTCTCTTTTTGGGAGGTGCTTTCTGTTAACAAGTATATCGTGACCTTCTTTGTCTCTCTTGATCAGTCTTGGCATGAAGTTCACTTTGTCTGCAAACAGAACAGCTATGCTTTGCTTTTTTACAAAGTTCCTGTTTCATGAAGTATTTTATTTCATCCTTTAACTTTCAGTCTATGAATTTCTTTTTGAGTTAAATGTGTTTCTTAAATGTAGCATATTGTTGGATCTTGTTTTTTTCATCCATTCTACTGGTCTGTTTCTTTTTATTGGTGAACTGAGACCATTTACATTGATGGTTATAACTGATATGTATTGGCTTATTCTTGTCATATTTTTTTCCTGTTGTTGGTTCCCTGTCTTTCCCCTCTGTTTAATTGCTTGTCTTGTCTGGTAGATTCTTTCTATTGGTGTTCTTGGAATTATCTTTTTTCTAAAATATCCTTCTTCCTTCAGAACATTTTGGATAGCTGGTTTGGTGGTCATGAATTTCTTCATGGAAGTATCTTATTTCTTCATTGATTTTGAAAGATAGTTTTTTGCAGTATATCAATCTGGGTTGAAGGTTGTTTTCTTTTAAGACTTGAAATACTACACCCCAAGCTAACCTTGACTCAAGGGTTTGTGTTGAGAAGTCTTCTGTGATTCTGATGAGCTTTCCCTTATAGGTGATTTGTTTCTTTTCTCTAACAGCTTTTAATATTCTATCCTTATGCTGAATTTCTAGAATCTTGATTAATGTATGCCTTGGTATAGACTTATTGTGGTCACGGTTAATAAGAGTTACATATGCCTCACTTAGGTGTCAAATTCCTTTTTTATGCTTGGGAAGTTTTCTGTCATTACTTCTGTTAACAAGTTTTTTTTATTTGTTTGCACTGTCTCCTGCTTTTTCATTGATTCCAATCAATCTTATGTTGTTCTTCACATCATCTTGCAGCTGTTAGATTCATTTCTCATGGTCCCTTGCTACTTTTTAAAGAAATCTTTCTTTTTATGGTCACTAACTGCAATCCAGTCTTCTAGATCTGGTATTCCGTCCTCACTTTGGTTCATTTGGCTGCATATACTTTCAATAGACTTTTTAATCTCCTGGATATCTGTTTGAATCAGTTTTATGGATTCCATTCTTTTCCTATGTTGAGCATTCATGGTTGCCATCATTTCCTAAGCTCCTTTATTTTTTTTTATCAGTGTCTTCTAGATTCACTGAGTAAGACATTCATTATGATTTTTATCTCTTTTTTTTTACCTGAGAGATTATTTCTGATCTGATTTTCTCTATGGCTTTATTCATCCGTTTTTATTTTTTTAATTTTGCTGCTGAAAATTCATGTGGATGGCTTCTGATTTCCTCTATCTCATTGCCCCCTGAACTTGTCCTGGTGGTCTGGAGGTTTGGGATGGTATTTTGGTTCTGCATCTTGTAGCTTTCTATTGTTTTAATTTTAATTTGTTGTCTGTGTTGAAGGTTGTGAATTGCTTATGGTAGGTGGCTTTATCACTAGTAGTGAGGTTTCTCTAGGAAATGTCTATTGCTCTGAGATTTTTTTCTATGTGCAGCTGGCTCTTGGCCTTTGTATCTGTCCCAAGGTCCTACTTTCCCAATTTATTAGGAGAAGTTGCTATCTATTTTGCTCAGCACCCAGTCCTTTGGTACTGGACTATAGTGGTCATTATGACCCCATGCAAACACAGTGTTGTCATACAAGGGAGAACAAATGATTACAATAGGTATGGAATCCTGGCTAAAGTAGTAGTACAATTAGCAATAACAATAGCATCAAGCACAGCCTAGAAACTGACAAACTGGTAACTATTAATTTGGTAACTTTAATTTTAGAAACAAGATCTACAGTTAACAAAATCCAACATAAACCAGGAACCTGCATGCAGTGAGTTTCCCATTACTAGAGTGATTTTACCCTGTGTGTGTGTGTGTGTGTGTGTGTGTCTGGGGTGGGGTGGGGATAAGTGATAGGGGAAAAATGAAGAGAAATAAAACTGAAATGAAATAAAAATGAGGAGAAATAAAAAATATACAAATGAAGAGATATCGTAGAAGCAAAGCTGAAAGACAAAGGAAAATCACCCAAGCTTTGGGAAAATGGAGAAGAGGACAGGAGAGAAAGAATGAAGGAGAAAGCAAGAGAATATAGAAGTGAACCAGAAAGAGGAGAAACAATATTCACTCACATGAAACTATCAAAAACTCAAGAAGGACAGTTGAAGAAAGAACAAAGATGACCAAAACAAAACAAAGTAACAACTTAACCAAAAAAATGAAAGAAAAACAAACAAAACAATAAGAACAAACAACAAAAATCTATAAAATTCCTCTGATGTCCACAGTTCTGTGGTAGTGTTCAAGTCAAACCCCAAATTTGTGCTGGGTAACCCCACCAAGTCTCCAGTAGGATTTGTACTGGGTGCAGGGCTGATCTTGGCCTCCTGATGGGGGACTGAGGCCTTCTTCTGTCAACTTCTGGATATCCCTGGGCTGCCTGCCCACATTACCTTGCCCTGTTTGTCTCTGTGTTGTTCTCACAGTTGTTGTGGTACCCTCAGACAGGGAAAACCTGAGGCTGCCCCCAATCTTCTGTACAGTTGGCCTCTCCTGGCCCTTACTCAGCCTCCTCTGTTCCATTCTGCTGACAAGTCTTTCTCCTGTCTTATACCACTGGAAGCAAAGCAGGAGAGGTGGTGCTGTTCCACTTGCTACCTTCTGTACAGCTGCTGCAGTCCCTAACCTTGTTGTAGCTAGAGGTTCCAGTTAGCCAATATGGAGCATAACAAAACAAGCAAAGAAAAGAAAGGAAAAGAAAAGAAAAGAAAAGAGAAAAGAAAAGAAAAGAAAAGAAAAAATATTGGTGGCCCACTAGGGAAGGAGCAGCTTCCTGGTCTCTTGCCCTTGTGTGTGCCAGAGAAATTTACTGCCAGGCTGCAACATCCTCTGTTTGGAGGAAGTCAAAAGAGAGGAAGAGTCTTATATCCCAAATCTATCCTGTGTGCCTTGTGTTTCTCATGCTACTGCAGTCCATCAGTTTTTTGGGAACTTCCCAGAAGGGCAGTTTGTGCTGAATGTGTAGGTGGAGGTCCCACAGGCAGTTCTTTGGGCTGCTTTGTCATTTTATAAAGTTCTATCTCTGTTTTGTTTGATCTACAAGTTTCTTATTTCAGATTGATTTTGTTATCAGAATATATGTTCCTCCTTTTCTTCCTATTACCTGTGTTTTTAGTTGACTTTCTCTGAGTAACTCCAACATGGCTTCTCCTCTAGTCATCCATGTTGAATCCTTTCTCTTTTACCACTTTTTTAATCAGCATTCTATACTATTATGGTACTTAATTTAATTACACCTGAGATATCAGGCAGTAACATATTTCCATGGGTCAGAAACTATTGTTCTTTTACATTTCCTTTTTTCCATCATTTTATTTTTGTTTATATTTACATGTGTATTTATTATAATCTTAAGACTTCAAAGGTTTATTGGATTTGGGTAGAAGTGGTCTGCTTGGTTTTGAAATAATCCAAAAAGATAACTTCGAAAATCATACATCTTTCTAATATCTTCACTGCACCTCTTCCAGCTTTATACATATATTACTATATAGATTGACCTTGCTCTCAGATAAATTCCTGAATAAAAATGACAAGAAATAGTGAATGTCTCATGTCAAAGATACAACTATAATAAATAGAACAAGAAAACTAGGCATAGAAGTGATATGTAATTTGCAGCAACGTAAGCTGCACACATGTGGTCCTTCCTCTACCTCATCCATACTTAGTCTCAGTGCACTTGCATGACTATGCTCAGTGAACACTGGTCACCCAAAGTGAGTGATGTGACACTTTGATGAGGTGCTGCCCGACTGGACAAGTTTTTAAATAGCTTAAGTGTCCCCCCTCCAGTTCTGGGTGATCTTGGAAAAACTAATTTTGAGGCCTCAGCTGTTCAGCTGTGAAATAAATTTGAACTGTAGTAGTCAACAAAGTATCTTTCAGTCATTAGAGCCTATTATTTAAAATTTAGCTTTATACATAATGAATAGGAGTCAAGATGCAGAATCACAAATCCAGTGAAAAGTATCCAGAATATTACAGTATAACCATTGGTTTAGAGAGATACAAGTTCAACAATTAAAATATAATTTGAAAAAGACCGCAGATCTTATAAAGATTTTTTCATTTAGACAACTTGGGCCTACAAGGAGCTGGGACATAATCAGTTTTATAAACGCAAAGTCAGGAAACATAAAGACTACTGGTAAATATGCTCTTCCCCTTAATAGTTTACCCAGCAACATCAGCTTTCTTGACTAGAGCTGCATAGTCAGAATTTTTGAAAATATTAAGGCTACAGTTTTGTGGTTTACTAGTTTTGCTTTAATAAAAGGGTAGAAATTGATTCCAACTGCCATATTTAATATAGTGCATTTTAGATACTCTTAATATGAGTATACAAGAAAACATCAGTAAGGCATCATTTATCATCATATACTATAACTCTTTAGTTTGTAAATTCATGGAATACAACCTCTACTATATCACAAGTATTATGTCACTTCTTGGGGAAACAGATAAACTACTTTCACACATATCATTTTCTCAGGCTCTACTTCTGTTGGGAAAAACCCAAAATAAAAAAGTATTTGTAGGGCTGGGGATTTAACTCAGTGGCTCCAATGCCTGCTCTGTAAGTGCAAGGACCTGAGTTCCATCTCCAGTACTAAAACGAAAAAAAAGAAAAATAAGTATTTGTATATGGGAATGTGTGTATGCATGTATTCCAATATTCATGTATGCATGTATGTATATGTTAATGTATTGAGGGGGAAGATAGAGCTGAAATTTAGTGCAATCTGATCATCCAGAATACCATACAAAATGTATGAAGAAACAGAGTAATGCATTCTTGCAACAGCAAATAATTCATAGAATGACTAAATGAAACAGAATATAGAGAGAATGGTAAGAGAATATTATCTGGTGACTGACATTAGCAAACTTTAAACAGCTTTCTATGACCCATTAAAAGAGTTTATACTTGCTCATGAAATGCATTAGGAACACATTGAGATAATGTTTTCCAGTCAAAGAGATTTTTGGATATTCTTATAAAACAACATTGAAGACAAAATGGGATAAAGGGAAGGTGAGCAGATGTGGAGAAAGATATGGATACTACAGCAAATAGACTTGTCTAAGGTTCATTTATCTTATTTTTATTGATACATATTGGTTACCAAAGGAGGGGTACTGAACTTGTCCTCTTCCATGTCCCTTTCTAGTCTTGCTACAAGGACACCACATGCCCTCCATATGTCCAATACCCCTTCATGACATGGACATCTCAGTTAATGGTGACGGCATGCATACAAGTGCTAAGGTTAAGAAACCAGCATCATCATTGATGTTTCTCTTCCTTTCATACCATGTGTATTATTTCCAAACAAATTCTATTGTTTCCACCTTCAAAACAGAACTAGAATTTAATCATTTCTTGCCATGTGCACTGAGTCACCCTGTTCCAACTTTCCAATTTCCATCTTTAGACTAAAATTTCCTCTTGACAAGGTCTTTCACTGGTACCCAGGCCTTCGAGACACTCTTCAACACAATCACTGAAATGAACCTTTAAATCCTAAGTCTTAGCAACATTACATTTAACCAAATTTGTTTGCATAAAAGCAAATCTCTTTCTGTCTCCAATTTTACTGTCCTTTATCTCAACTCAAATTTTCTTAATTTGTACAACTTTTTTCTATCCATTTAGCATGTTACATATTGTTTAAAAGTAGTGCTATAGTTTCCTGTGCTCAAAATCCCTAGGTCATTCTCCACTTTACTCAATAAAAGCCAAAATAATTATAATTAATTACAAGGCTGACTGTTCCTTTATCCTTACTGCTGCTGTTTTCTCCACTTCATTTCATTTACATGGGCCTCCTTGCTCCAATCTTAAAATCATCCAAGATCATTTTTTTCACAGCAATATCCTATTAGCTAAGACCTGAACCTCCTTCAATTCCTTGTTCAAGAATCAAGAAATATTTTTCATTAAGAACATTTGATTAATGATTAAGCTATGGAAAGTCATATCAGTTTAAAAAAAATAACTCTCAGTATTATGCTCCCTGTGGAATTACTTTGTAATTATGTTTTCATGCTGTTTTGAAAAGTATCTGTTGAGAATTATATGCTTTTCTTCCTAAGCTTGATACATGTTCAATCTTTGATAGATTTTTGGCTAATTATTATCATTATTATTCATTTAATTAAATGCATATAATAGGATATAAAAGATCTCTGGAGGCATTAGAATAGCAATTGCTTCCAATTTTAAACAAAGAGGTATTGCTTCCATTTTTCTTTTAAAAACTACACATTTCTTGGTTCCCTTCCCAAAAGTTCTATCTTGCAAAAATTCTATCTCCATATTTCCTATTATCTCTTTCATTTTACTCTTTTTTTAAATTTTGAGTTTCTCATATAAGAGAAACCACGTGATATTTAAGCTTGTGTATCTGATTTATTTCATTTAACATTGTGATCTCAGAAGGGAAGACAGGAAAAGTGGATGAAAAAGAATTAAGATGTATTATGTACTGGTATATGTACTGGTGCCACCTCCCCATTAGAAATGTAATCATTATGTACTAAAATATATACTAAAAAAATGAAGATTTTTTAAAAAATGAGTAAGTACATAAATAAAAATCTCACATATTTTTGGATTAAAATAAGTGTATTTTATACATTTTTCTGGAGAGGCCATTAAAAATATACAACCACACTGAGTATTTAGGGACTTTTCAGGACATATTCTGACCAAAATTGTGCTCTACTCCCTATTTTTTGATAAGTTCCATAAGCATAACCAAAGCTCCCTCTTTTCCCACCTAGTCATAGTTATCATTTTCTTTATGATAAATCACATTAAGATAATATATACCAAGCTTTGACTTCAAGTTAGTGATGGATTAATACATATTGATTAAACCTAACACTGTACTTGCATTCATTTAGATTTATTCCAATAACCATAATCTTGGCCTGTATCATTTAATTTCTAAACTTTTTTTACTTTGTTAAGTCTGTGCCTTCTCACTGATATGAATTAATAACAATGCACTAGCATATTGCTTTTGTGAAATAATAGTGTCATTCAATGCAAATTTCAGGTACCTCTTCTGAAGTCTTATCCTTTTCTTTAAATGTAATTAGAGAAATGTGGAATATACGTTCATACAAGATCTTCAAGGCATATACACAAAAGAGCAGAAGAAAGCTCTAATCCTTCTTGAAGGCTCGATACTATTTAACTGCTTGAATCATTGCCTTCTGATCTGTAGCATGATTGTTACTCATAATTTTCCACTGCATCACTGAGATAGCTTCATGTCAATGTATACCATGTAGTGCGCCATGCTATGCATCAGGTCATTCCTCTACAGCTCACTATCATCTCATCAGACTGTAAAACACATTTAACCTAGTAATACTCTCATCTCTCTCTCTCCTCTACTCTCCTCCCCTCTCCTCCCCTCTCCTCTCTCTTTCTCTTCTCTCTGTCTCTCTTCAAGTGTACATAAGCAAAAATTTCTTCTAGAAACCAAAGAAGTACATCTTACTGCTCACACTGCCTATACTATATTGATTATAAAGCTATTGCTTTTTTCTTGACTCCAACCATCAGAGAATATGGGAAGCCTTTGATTTCAAATATCTGGCCCAAATTCAAATATCTACTTAGTTCTAAAAAATTACTCAAACAGAGCTGGCACTTAAATTTTCTTTATCAATACCATGTCATCCTTAAGATATTCTTAGGATTTTTTTATTCTTAAATGAGGCAGTAAGCAAAACTTCAATGTACCATGTAAAAATGAATTAATTTTAGCATGTCTTTTGAGTCTATTTAAAATATTATATCCACTTATAAATGAGCTGCTGAGCTGATGAGAAAATAAGAAATGGCCTCCCGGGCAATGAGTGATAGAACTAAGAATAAATCTCAGCAGTCTTCATTAAAAATTATGTTTTTGCATCTCAAAATAATTTCAAATTTCTTTTTTTAATTAACTTTATTTATTGGTACATTTCAGGTGTGCAACTCTTTTCAAGATGAAGAAAGTGTTTTGAAGACCTTGAATCAAATGTGCAAATTAGTCTTTGGAATTGTTATGAAATCATACTTTAGTTAAAATTAAAATAAAATTTTAGAAGATAAACTATTATCTGGATTTTTTTTTGTATTCTCACTATTGCTTCTTTATATCTGGGATGTTTCTGGGGAAATAATGCAGAAATATTCTGAGCAGCAAAAGCAGAAGAAAGACAATCCAATTTCAATACAACCCCCATAGACTCTTGACTATTTGTTTACCCTCTAGCTACTTCATCTCCCAAACCCCCTATGAATAGTTCCTTTTTTTGAAAAAGGGGTCTATTATATTAAATAATAATTGCACATATTCATGAGATACAATGTGATCTTTATATTGTGCAATGATTAAATCTGGTGACTAAGGTCTAGTATTCTACTGCACAGCAATAGTGACAAAAGGCAATAATAGTATATTATCATACACTAATCTACGTTACAGTTGCATACATTTTTCTTCTCTACATAATACTGAGAATTCTGTGAATTAACTTTTTTACTTATTACTTAATCATTACCATTTCATACATTAAAATTAATTCTGTGAGGAAATGAAATTTATCTGCCCTCTTCCTTATTGAAATTACAATTCTTGAAACATAGTAGTTAATCAAGAAGTATTTACTAACTGAAGAAATAAATTGAGAATCATGTAATGCTAAAATAATCTTAGAGAAAACATACTAAATGTATCCTCCTTTATATATATGATACTGATTCAGAGGACAGCTGAGTTATTTAAAAACCACTGAAGTACTTTTCACCCAGGTTTGTAGTAAAATGCAGATAAGTTAACTCATTCTAGCTCTTGTTGCCTTTAAATCAATAGCATAGTCTCTCCTCTGATAGTCAGGTTTTCACTTAAAAGATGTCATTAAAAATGAGATATGACTGTACATTTTTATATGCAGCCTATGACTGCAATGTTTTTGATTATGTTTTCTAATATTGTTTCAGTTTTTCTTAGTTTATGTTCTTGTATCCTCGTACTTGTGACTTGCAAACACTCCTACATTTTTTAATATCATTTGATGTCTGCACATTTTTACACTTCATTTATCCACATTAAAATGATAGCTGAAGGCTTCAACTCATGCTTCCTGGATACTGAAATAACTCTAAATCTTGATTCTGGCACTTATGATATCAAGCAGCAATTTCAGATTTGTTTTAAATACAAGTTCAACTGAAATGATATCATGCTTAAGGACATAAATCACAGTCTCAAGGGCTAAATTTGACCGACATCGGCACTGTATACCCAGTATAAATATTTTTAAATGCCAAGGAAGGTGTATTAATTTACTGGGGCTACCATGACAAAGAATAGATAATTTGGTGGCTTATAACAGAAATTTATTTTCTCATGGTTTGGAATCTAGAAGTCTAAAATACTGAAAGATTTTTGTAGTGTTACCTGTGACTATTAATCATGATATCTCAATATCATTGGATTAAGAAACATTCAATAGATAATAATGAAGTTTGTGGGTGTGCCTAGGTGGATCATGCAGGTGTGGTCTTCAGTATGGTTATGGTTTAGATCTAGTGTGTCTATCAAAAGTCTCATGTGTTCAGAGGTAGTACTTCTGGAAGGCGATTGAGTCACGATTGAGTCACTTGATGCTTGGGTCACATACAGAAAATGACTTGTATACTTTGTGCACCAGTACCCATACAAAAGAAAATCATTTATAGTCATTGTGTCATGGTAGTTACTATATGTATACGTATAAATATACCTTTGTGGAGAAAAAATAACTTTACTTTCCAGGCATAATCAGAAAGAAAACATTCTACTGTATTTGTGAATAAAGGAATCACTTCACAATTTAAAGACTGTCATCATAAGAAAAGTGGAAGATATAGAAGATTAAAGATAACTATTATTTATATTATTATTTTCAATATATTGACTTTATATTCTAAGATAAATTAATAATATCTAAAACACAAGTGGTGCTTCTTATATAGTATCACTCAGTGTAACCAATAGTTGTACAGCCTTTTGATTTTGTTTGTTTCTACTCACTTATACAGACAAAGCTTTCATGTTTTCCAATTGTGATATTGACTTTGTTTCATTCATTAACATTTTCCTATTAAAAAATCTTACATTTCTTTTGGAGAAATTTTGTTGAACTTGTAATATCATATTGGCTTTTTTTTTTTTTTTGGTACAGGGAATCGAACTCACTGTGCTTGTGAGGCAGGCACAGTGCCACTGAGCTAAATCCCCAGCCCAATATCATGTTATCATTGAGCATTTGTATTTATAAAACAAAATGACTCTAAGTGTTTAGTCCTCTGGAGAGAGTTTCTCTCCACCACAATATAATACAATATAATATTCATTTCACAAACAGATGAGGTTTTCGTGTTCTAGTTCTATGAAGTTATTTTGTGATGATTGATTGAAGAAAGAGTTACACTAGATTCACAGTCCTCTTTAATGCTAGAACATATATGACAGGGAAGTTATTTGATTTCACAAGTGATCACTGGTTTGTTCTTTTTTTATCTATCACTGACAAATTCTTACATACCGTATATTTGATCCAGGTACTTCCTTGTAACTAAAACTTTATTTAATAGTCTGTAGGATAATTTAGATTAATTTTGCTCAGCAAATATCCATTTTTTCCTCCACTCCTTACAAGTAGGCATATTTTCTTACTCTACCAAGGCTGGGCTTGGACCTCAGATTTCATGGGGCAAGCCTTCTTATCTGCCAACTGCAGAGCCCTTTAGGGTGCTTGATTCATTCACCTCTTAGGCTCATGGTTCTCCCTGTTACCTTGGATTCTAAAATAACAAATTAAATCTGAACCTAAGTCCCAAGTTCAGTACCTAGCTATGCAGAACCTGTCAGCCAAGCCCATTCTAGGCCAACTGAACTTCTGGATGGATTTTATGAAATCTAACCTTTGGGGTGTTGCTTGATCATTTGATCTCAACCTGATAGTAAAAGAGCAAGCATCACCATGATTTCCCGTTTCTACAGGGATCATTAGCTCCAGCTATCATGGGAAAAGTGGGTCACCATCAAACAATAGTTGCAGGAAGTCTTGCTAAATTTGAGGCAGTCATTTGGATAACTTGTTGACATATCCATGTCAGATAAGAATCACAAATAATCAAAGTTACAGTGGTAATGTAACCAAGTTCTCAGCTTCTTGAAAATGAAGATATGAGCTATTTCATGTGCTGAACAACCTAGATCTGATCACATTGTGAGGAAGACAACCTTTCCTAGAATTTTATGAAGTCAGTTTTCCCACCATCCTCCTTTTAAGTAAAATCTTCTGTGATGTTGTTGAAATCATAGTAGGTTCTAAAGTTGAACAGTACTGTAGTGTATCTTGGCATTGTAGAGTTCGCCTCAGTAGGGTTAAGACCAACAGTAAATAGACTATAAGGCCTTTAGTTTTGCTTCAGAAAATACTTTCAAATGTATTCTTTTTTGTAAATATTTGAGTTAAATTTTATGGCTATGATACTTTTCCTAAGATACATGCTCTGTCTAACTTTTCGGGGGAGTGGAATGGGGTTCTTTTTTTTTTTTTTGGTATCAGGGATCGAACTCGGGACCTTCCACTTGCAAGGCAGGTGCCAGACCACTGAGCTAAACCCCTGGCCCATGGAATGGGATTCTTTAAAATAACTTTGTAGTCAACCTACTTCATTGGCCCTGATCATCTTAGTGCAGAAGAAGCGCATTAACTTTTAAAGGGTTTTCTATTATGCTACTTTGATTAATATTTTTATTATTGTCTAATCCTACATTTGGAAAATATAACCAATAAACTGCACACCTCTGCTAGCTTTTTTTTGTTACTATAACCACAAGCAAAACAAACAGATGTTTATATCACAAAACCATTTTGGAAATATGCAAGATCAAGAAAAACAAAAATAAATACAATAGGCAAAGAGCACCATTTTTTTTTAATTCAGTAAAAACAATTACCCAAGAAGAGACCTGCATATGCTACTCTTATATTCCCAAGCTGTTGCTGATTCATTACTTACCATATAGAAAACAATTATTACCCTTTTTTCAGCTGAAGTTCGAAAAGGAATGAAGTTTCTGTCAATGACTGACTTTATATAATACTTCTAATATTTTTCTCCCAATAAAAATATTTGTGGTATTACCTAATCAAATTGGAATTACCTAATTTCTGAAATTGGTTGAGTTTAAAATAATAATCCAAATGTAGTTTCCTAAAAAAATGAATGAGCCATAAGTAACATAAACAATGTTATACACTTTTTTCTTATTAGAATAATATATTTTTTGTCTCATTTATACCTGTGAGGTCTCTAAACTGGGTGTGGTGATCCATCCCTGTAATCTCAGCACTCTGGGTGGTGGATGGGGAATTGTACTTTTTAACAGAGCCTGGGAAGCTTAGTGACATAGTGAGATCTGTCTTAAAATTTAAAAAATAATAATAAAGGATTGGATACATCACTCATTGTGAAGGCCCTCAGTTAAATTATAATACTGGAAAAAATATGAGCTTTAAGCTATAATTTTACATGGTAACAAAATATAAAATGTAAGTAATCAATGAAAGACATATTATGAAGTATTATGTTGCATAAGATTGAAGGTATTTTCCTTTTGAAATAAAATCCATATCCATTACACGTAATACATTAATATACAAGGCCCTAGGTTCAATCCCCAGCCCCACCAATACAAAACAAACAAACATGTAATATACTACATTTAAGCAATGAGCCAAGCAGGGGAGTGTGAGCAAATGCTCTATTTTTATAGCTAAGTTTTCAAAAAGTAAGTGCTTCTTCGATTATAGAACAAATTCATATTATCAAATACATTTAATATTGTATTTGTAAATGTCTTAGATGTAAAATTATTATCCCAAATTTGAATATGTATTTAAGTATTTAATTTGCGTAGTGGAAACTTCTCAATGAGTTCTATAGTCAGTGACCCCTTTTACAAGGCTAAACTTTCTGATGCCTCCACAAATATAATGATATTTAACATTACTATCCTTAGATTTGAGTGGATTTAAGAGATAAATGCATGAATTACATTTGGTTAAATCACATCTTCTTTTTATTAGCACTGGTGTCTATATGTTCTGTATATGCTTTGTACAATCTGTCTGTCTATGCCAGCTGCATGATTATGCCCCCTGCCTCCCTGTATATTTGAGTATTAATTTTATGCTCAATGAGTAAATTCACCAACTTATGACTGAAGTTTTGTGTGTCATGAATACTTTCTGTATATTCTCAACTATTTTATTTTTCAACTTGCTCATTCACCAATTTTTAATCCATAAAAGTTAAAATGTTTGTACAGTCAATTAGTCAATCTTTTCCTTAACATTTTCTGTGTGTGGTAGAAAAGAAGGGATTTTAAGAAAGAGTTTTCATTTTCAATAAACTTTTATTGAGCACTTTTCCTAGCTTAGGAGCACAGAGAGTCAATTAAGTGCTTGTCCGGCATGTAATTTCAATCCAGTTGTGGAGATTAAAAAAAATGTATATTCAGACAACATTAGGAAATGTTTTACCAATGGTAATTTACAAATAAATGCAAATTGATACCGTGCAAATTGAGAACATATGTGGTAAGAATAAAGGAATGGGTAATTGAGTGGAACTTCCCAAGAGGGGGAAATTGGAGATAATAAAATTCATAAAGCTTTCAAAAATTTCAAACATCTTTTTATCAGTGGTTTTTCTGTGCACCTGTGAATTATTCCACTCTGCAGAGAATGAAACACGTTGGACCTTGATGAATAGGTTTTTTATACTGTCTTAGTTACTTTTCTCATTACTGAGACAAAATACCCTACACTCACAAGCTAAAGGAGGAAAAGTTTATTTCAGCTCACAGTTCGTAGAGGTTTCAGTTCATAGTTCTAGGCTGTTCCCAAGGCATCTCTACTTTGTAGTTACAACTTAGTTTTATTATAATGTCTTTCTGACTTTTAGCCCCCAGCACTCCCTGACATTCATCACTGATATAAAATGAAAAAGGAAGAGGTGATGACATTATGACAGTGATTCATTTAAAGTTCTGTGTCTGTTTTATGCTCTACCTTCTAATCTGCCTAATATTAGATTCCAATGACCCAGTTCTAAAGTGTAATATTTGCTCCTATTTGGCCTATGTATCTTGAATACTTAACTTGCCTACTACCCTAGTGAGCAGAGGGTTAAAAAAATCAGGAAAGTAAATTCATCTTGTTTCACTTGAACAATTAAAAATTCAAATTAAGCTTCTCTTTCCTGGGGGTTAACGTAATTACTCAATACTAAGTTATCTACTTAGCAAATCTGTGTGGATAAAAATTTCCCCTGAAACTAGAAAACTAACTCCTTTTCCTTCCTTCTGTATTCCATAGCCTATGGTGTTGTGGCCTCCTCCCAAAATCAGAAGTAAAAAAGGATATTTTAACTATCAAGTTACAGATTTGTTGAAAGTCTACAATGTGGAGAGTGAAAGGTTGAAATAACCTTGAGAGACCTCCGAGTCTCTTGAGAACATAATGAATCCTGGATATGCAGCTGGCACAAAAACAAGGATGGTTACTTGTAACGAGAGTGGTTAAATAGAAAGAGTTCGAATGTCTGCAGTGCAAGGGAACGTTATTCCCTGAGTTGTAAGGATACATTTGACCTTTTCCCTGGAAAATAATTAGTCGCCGAATTATGTGCAGAGGAGGGGTTGGGGGTTGTGGAAAAGGTATATAAAGGGCAATAAAGTGGAAAGAGGGGTCTCTCCTCCACCTCTCTCTCTCCTTTTTCTTTTCCTCAGAGGTTTTGTTTTTCTTTCATCCTCTCCCCTCCTCTCAGGTACTGTTCGACTAGTGACGGCTGGCACCGTCACTACAACACTTCTATCCTGTGATTAATAGATGCCATTCTCTCATTACCAAGAAACATTGGTCTCTTCATGAATTTTGAAAATAGTGTGCAGATATACAGAGAGATAGAGATAGATACATTCAAATTAAGGAAATATAAAGCCAATTTCCAGGTAGTAAGCATGAATATATTTTAAGAAACAAGTTCCAAATTTTGAAATATACTTGTTTCATTTAGTTATAGAATCAACTACACCAGAATTGGTATAGAGCATAGTACACAAGCATTCACCTTATGAAAACACAAATATTCTTTGGGGGTGATACCGGGGATCAAACTCAGGACTTTGCTTTTGCAAAGCAGGCATGGTGCAGCTGAGCTAAATCCTGAGCCCTTAACACAAATATTCTTGTCTTTGACTTTAGTGATTAAATACTATTTGCTTTTTTGGTCTTATTTCCGGTAAGCCGACTCTTGAAATTACTGTTCCATCTAAATTGCATCCCCTTGTATTCCTGTACAACTCTAAATTTGCCTACCCTTTTCTTATGCTGTTTTTTGGTTAAAGTACTTTTTTGACTCCCACCTTAAACTATTTAGTTCCTTCTGAACCTGTCATTAGCTGTTTCAGGCTCACTTTCTTGATCCTCCAAATCTGGCTCTGTTCCCATTGCACCCTCTGGTGGTCATATCCATTTTCACCTTAATTGATTAAGCTAATTCTAGTAATTTCATAGTGCTCACAGTTGTGGCAGATTTAGAAAAGGCCAACTAATCCAAATTTAGCCTGTAGAACCGGAAGCAAATTTCTCCAGGAAGACTTTTAAGACACGTATTCTTATTTGCAAAACGGAACTAAGGAAAACAGTGTCTCTTCTATTTAAAAACATATTCTCATTGCTGCTGTTGCTGACAATGATGTTCTTTTATTTCACACTATTCAATCTGTTATTCCTGAATTTTTAATAGTTTGAGTTTGAAATCAACTGAAGGTGGGAAAAATAAAGTTTATTTCTGTTCACCTGGGGGAACCAGTTGGATCAGGCTCTGTTTGTGTGCTAAAGTTCACTTTTAGCAGTCATTTTG
The DNA here is from genome assembly GCF_053883595.1 of Heterocephalus glaber. Taxonomy (NCBI): domain Eukaryota; kingdom Metazoa; phylum Chordata; class Mammalia; order Rodentia; family Bathyergidae; genus Heterocephalus; species Heterocephalus glaber. The sequence continues at coordinate 22,179,148 of NW_028258138.1, read as the reverse complement.
CATTCATCTTCCTTATCCAAAATCTGACTTGTATCCTGTGTTTCCATAATCTTCTGCCCTTTGAAGAAGAGCCTTAAAATCACTACCAAATCTGAAAATGTCTTATATTCAGTTTCCTAGCTTTTCTCCTGTTGCAACTGATTTCCCCACGGATTTCTTGCATTCTTTCATAGTCTGAGTAGTCTGAGCAACAGCATTTGCAGTCAATTTTTGTATGTGGAGACATTCCAGTAGAACGGTCTTTTCCTTTTTTGGAGGATATTTGTTTAATTCTGTATATAATAAATGTGAAGACATCTTTCTCTTCATCCCCAGAGGCATTTGCTTGTATTACAGAGTAAATATTATCTTTACTTTCTTTGGAGGGGCAGAAGACTGAGTCAAAGCAGTCCTACCTAAAATCGGGGTTTTATAATTGTGAAATTTCTTTCCTGTGATGATTCCCACTACACAGATGGTTAACATCTGGCTCTTGTCCTGTTGCCTTCCACATATTGATGTACAGAAAACCAACATGTATAACAGATACAAATGGTCCTTGTCTCTCTGACTAAGGAGTCATATGCACAACATTAGCCTGCTGAAGGTACATATTCTGGGTAATCACTACTGTATCAGCACTCAACAAAATGAATGCAGCATAGCAGCATGTTTCCTGATTCTTTGTGGCTAGCTGATATGTTAATTTTCAAGTAGGATAAAATCACAAGTCCTTCACAACTTTAGATTTAACATTCTACAGCTATGGTACTGTAATATGACTTTGAATTTAACAATTGACAACCCTTGCTTTATATTTACAACTAGAAATAACGATATGTAAAATCAGGTGCCATGCTGATTTGATTACCACTGTAGTGGAATTTTCCATCACTCATCGATAGTTATATCTGCCATACAGGCTGCCCTACCTGTGCTTATTCAACATAAAGAAAGGAACTTTGTATGCGATTTTTCTCTGACTATACATGGTAGATTCTCAAAAGTATTCCTGAGGAAATGAATACCAGGATTTTTAAAAAATAACATTATTGGCTTTCAGTAATTTTTCATTTGAAAAAACTATCCCATCGTGTTAGATAAATAGAGTTCTTTTATATTTGTAAATCAAACATTTTCAAGTATCTGAAATAGAAATGCAATTTTAAAGAATAAAATATGCCACTATGGAGAGTATATGAAAAGTTTATTACTAAACAGCCAATGACTCAGTCATATTGCTAATCCAGCCCTACAAAGTATTATTAAAACTTAGTTACATAAAATATCAAACATGTATTATGTCCTGCCATTTTTGTGGGTAAGGCATTCTAGAGTGGCATCCACTCTGCCTTTCTCTCAAGGTTGTTTTCAAGATAATGGCTGCTGTTTCAGTCATCTGAGAGTTTCCTGTGACTGGAGGATCACATCAAATGATGGGGTCACTTCCAGAAATGGTTAATCAATCTGAGTCTTGATAGGAGCCCTCAGCTTCTTGTGACACTCTAGCCATAGGGGTGTTGGAGTGAATTTGGACATAGTGGCTGGGTTTCATCTCAGAGTGATACAGTGGAACAACACAATGCCAAAGGGTCTTTTTTGACCTCACATTGAGTCACATTCTGTAAGCTGTGTAATAGCTGATGGGATACACATTTTACTTGATTCTACACTGGAAGGAACTTGACCGGACCTGGTGGCCACTAGGTGAGAGCAATGTGAAGGCAACACAGAACTCTGGCCACTGCAGCAATGATAACAGTCTTGGAAGTCTAGCCTGCAGGCAAGGAAGCTATCAATCTAAAAGGCTCTGTAAACCATTTTTATTAACTGACACAGGAACGACTAGATAGGTCAAATAAAGAAAGCACAGTATATAATTTTTTGATATTATTTGAGATAATTTCTCTAAGCGTCATTTTTCCTTCACACTTACTTCAAAGAGCTGTTATGATAGTCAAGTTTAACATGTGTTAAAAGATTTGACAAAGTAATATTAATTATTTTAATCATCAGATGCACCTCTATCACAGAATGCCAAATAGACATGATTTAACCAACAGAGAGAATGAGTGATATATTCTCTTGAAAATTTCTGGATGTCAGTAGAGTATATGACAAATTTACTGACAACACAAGACAACCTCACATATGGTATGTGTTCATGTTACTTATTTATTAATTGTAATCCTTGGTAGATGTTTGCATTAAAATTTATAAGTTCCAGTGGAACATGTGTGCATTTATTAGATGACAGCTATCTTGTATTTACATTTTTATCTATGTCAAAGAGAATTGCACAGACTCTCATAAAGCACTTGGAGGAAAGACTTTAAAATATAATATATAATTTATAAAGCATTATATAATTTATGATATTTTGGAAGATATTTTGCTTCTTAATATGCACAAGATATATTAAAAATTGGCTAGAGAAGTATTTGTTTTGTCTAACCCTCTATATGACAATATTTATCTGCAATTTCATTCTCCTTTATATACTATGCAGCTTGGCAACAAGCTCTGTATCCTACTCTAACTCTTGCTCACTAAATCTATTGCAAAAGTCTGCTTTCTTCTGATTCTTTTGTTCAATTTTTTAATATCTCAAATTATTACTAGCACAGTAAGTTTTTACTGAGAATATTGCTCTAAATTCTTAATGAAAATTTAAAATTGTTCCCAAACTTATAAGGTTATACTCTCTTCCTAAGATGCTTATGAATAAATATTCTGAAATATTGAAAATTTAAAGTTAATAGAATGTCTTTAATATTCTCCTAATAAAAGTATAGCTCTTATGTTTACAATGATAAAAATGCATTTTATGCATTTTAAGACAGTTAATTTGAATTTTTATGCCAGCCTTTTCCCTATTTTAATGGTTACATTCTTATGGCTTACTGGTCTATGTGAATTTCCAACTTTATATAGAAGAGAGTTGTGTCTTTAGCCCTAAGGATTCAATGTAGGTGAACTGAAAAAAAAAATTACTTGTTTCAAAACCAATGTAATAAGAAAATTTAAAGCATGAATGTCTAAATCTTTATTTATTTATTTTAGAAATTGTGTCTAATGTCTAATTCACTGTCTGGAACTATTAGGTACCTTCTGGCACTCTGGTACTGCAGGTTGTTCCCTCCCACTGAAAATCTGTTCCATACTATTTTCCCCAGATAACAGCCATATTACAGTTTTCAAAGTTCAAATTTTTTCCTCACAGATATTTTTAATAAAATATATTCATGATATAAAACTACTTAACAGTTTACCTCTATTCTAATAGCAAATATTCTATGCTGTTTATCTGCAATGTGATTAAGATGTGATAAGAAAGTCTCCCAAATAAAACTAATTGAATTATGCCACTGAAAGCAAAATAACTAACTAAATAAATAAGTAAAGGGAACACATACTTTCATATTCTCCTGAAGCAAATATAAGGTGTTAACTCTGTATAATTCTCTGCTCACTCATGAAATTCTGCCATGTACGAAAAATTAATCATTTAAAACCATGAACTCCACATGGGTTGAATCCACATACTCAGAGACTAAATTGGATATTGGGCAAAATATTCAGCAATGTACAGGAAAGCATGTTAGTAAAAGACCCCTTGCCACACAGAAAAACTCGTGAAAACAAAGAAATCTGTTATATATAAACTTGAAGTTAAAGTAACAGATATTTATTTTGTTTTCAAAATTATGCTGGCATTGAAGTTTTATATACCCTGAAAATCATTTTGATTGTAAGATTATTCATACAAAAATAGTGTTATTTTTAAAGGGTTAAATATGATAGATATTCTCAGGGTTCATACTTTATCATTATATTTATAAAATATGTAATTATCTATTTTATGTTTCTTGTGCTAAATATCTCTCCAAATACCTCTTCATTTGTTAAAACTGTAGAACAGTTATTAGTTTGAATATTGAGAAGGGGAGCCAGGTACGGTGGTGCAGGCCAGTAGTTCCAGCACTCAGAAAACTGAGGCAGGAAGACTGTTGCAAGTTTGAGGCCAGCCTGGGCTACATAGTGATTCCAAGGCCAGCCTGAACTACACAGTGAGATCCTGTCTCAGAAAAAAGGAATATTGGGAGGGGAAGTAAAATGGTTAAAATGTAATGTGAATATTTACCAATTCTCTACTTGTAATTGTGATAGATCTTAAACATATACTAATAAAAATAACTGCTGGACAATATCTAAAGGATGATTTCCAAGCAAACAAATTTGCTAAAGGATATTATGGAATTAGGATTGGAAATAGACAATGAGATCTAACTGAATTTCTTGCTTTACTACTCAATGCCATTTTCATCAGTTTTTTTATATCATACAGCTTAATAGGAAGTGAAACAAAATAAAAGCTCATTAATTCTGCAAATTTTTATTAAGTTCTGAGCAAAAAGTACATTTAATTTGGGCCATTCATGAGGTAAAATCATAAATTTCACTTTTTTATCTTTTACTTTCTTGACTTTCTCAATATAAACACTCCACCTTTTACCATGCTTGAAATATTAAATGGTTCCATGGCATTTCTTGTCACTGCCAAATGACAGCAAGTCTAACAATCATTTTACAGTGAAAACTCAATGTGAATATAGTAATTTAAAACATCCAATATATTAATCAACATTACAATTCTCATTTAATGATGAGATTCTCTCCTTTGTTTTTTAGCTAAGACTGACTATAATGAGCTACCAGCTTCCTAGAAATATGTCTGGTCATTTGACTCAGATATCACTCCCAATCTCTTTCTCTTTTTCTGCTATGTGAATCCTCTCAGGAGCCAAGAGATGTGAAAGATGAGAGATGAGGAAATCAGGAAGTTTTAGTGGTACTATATGAGATGGTTTTCAATTTTATGTTTGTTTATTTTATTATTGTGGTCCTGGGAATAAAACCCAGGGCTTTGACTCATGTATGCTAGCCAAGCCAATCTATCAATTAGCTATATGCCCAGCTCCAGATTTTCCTAATTAGTAAATGTTTCAAGTTTACTCATTTATAGATGCTTTCATGAGTTCACTGATCAGTCCATTGATTTTCAAGACATGGATTCTGCTTTCCTTTAATCAGGCCCTTCAATTTCTACCCATAGATAAATACTTGCTTGACTTATAAGGCAATGACATTTATAGTTCATGTCCTTTGCACAAAATACACTATTTTCAAGGACATCTGGGGCAGCTTGCAAAACTTACTCCTAATCCTTGCAGAATTAAGGGCTTCCATAGCCCGAATGTTTTCTGTTATTAAAAATTAATATAATCTGCCACTTGCTCCCACCTGAAAGTTTATAATCCCACTTTAGTAAGCTAACTTTAGTTTCTAGACACAACAATACTTTCAGGTATCTAAAATTTGTTAATCTCTTGACTTAAAAATAAAAAGAAATAAATAAAAGACTGTTCCTCTCATTCTCTTGACTTCAGATTTCTAATTCTTTTTTATTTAGCTCAGATGCAACCTTAGCCAGGAAGCTTACATATCTCTGGTCAACTCTAATCCTCAAGGTAGAGCTAGATACCATCTTTTCCTCACTAAGGCCCTTTAAAAGTTTATTCAGCACATCATCACAGTAATTAGAATTTTCTTTTTCAACATCTAATTCTCCAGCTTTAAACTCTTGGATGGCTTTGCCTTTAATTCACTTTTGCCTGATTAGAACTTAGTAAATTATGTAAATGATAAATATTCAAAAAATATTTATGGAAGTAAACTAAACTGGGATCCCATAAAACCTTTCCAGAATCCTCTCTGTGAAAATACTTCTTTGAAAAATGTGTCTCATTATGTACATCTTGGCTCTAATGGTTATTGTTGAATGAAATCATTCATTCAGGACATGCACCTTGCCTTTGACACTAATTAGATTGAATCAGTTAATAAGATCACCATGGCATATTTATGATACAATAGTGGAAATAAATTATCACCCCTGTAGAGATATTTTAAATTAGTCTTATATTTTCTTTGGTTTTTCATCTTTAGATATGCCAAATAAGGGAACTGAGTGTTCACGTTTTTTAAAATGCATTTTAGGAGCAATTTTGTAGTGTGAAGTGCTGAAATAATATGCATTTATCTTTTTCCTCTTATCTCAGAGCTCAAAATGATAATTTATTTTAGAGTTCTTAGGAGCTAGCACTATGAAAATGCATGAAAATAAAGAACATAAAACTTTTAGAAATAATTTTCTTTTTGGCAAAGATTTTAAATTATTTTTAAATCAGGAAAGTATATTTTGAACAACAAACTTCACAACATTAATATTTTATATCACTATGTATTTTGCAATTAGACAAATTCCTCACAATATATCACTATTTCATTCAAAATACTTTTGGAACTTTCTGCACTATGCTAAGAACTGAGGGCACAAAGATAAATGTGACAGTTTCCATCCTAATTACGGTGACATGTAAGGGATGATTAGAATTAAGGGCAGTAAGTGCATGAATTGAGATAAGGAAATTTACACTGAGAGTTTTCCTAAGAAATCTGAAGTAAGGTGAACAGTATGGGCATTTAAGTGATAAACAAATAAACAAAGGTCTGAAAGTCTGGTGATATAAGCAACTTACTGGATATAAATATCATATCTAAGGAAGAAAAGGGTTACTCAGATGAGAATTGGGTGAACGGAAAAGAGGGTTCATAGAAACAAAGGTAGATATTTTCAAGAAAGAGCTATTGAAAAGAATGCTAATTTTATTCAGTTTGTTCTTAATTGTTCTATTTCTATGACTAAGTCTATTTACATAATTGAGAATTGTGCAAAAAGTTCAAGTAAAAAAAAAAAGTATAAGATTCTTCTCCCATATTCAACAATATATGCCTCATGGAAATGGAAACCATTACACATTTCAGTTTTTCAAATTTTTTTTTTTTGGTACTGGGGACCGAACTCAGGACCTTGCACTTGCGAGGCAGATTCCAGAACCACTGAGCTAAATCCCCAGCCAAGTTTCTCAAATTTTTAAATTACTATTTCATGCTGGCCAAGAAAACTGTAGTTATAATTTGGCTTCCCTTATAGGTTTCTATGCTTGTGAATCTTGATCACCAACTGACTGGATTAAAAGAATCATGGAGAGGGAGTTGGAGTGTGAGGGCCCAGTGATGAGTTCATGTCTGACTGAACGTTAGAATGTGGGCCTAGATGGAGGACCGAGGTCATGGGAGCATGACCTAGAGGACTACAGAACTATATCTGGACCGTGACTGAGACCCCCCCGCCAAACCTGGCAATCAGCTTCATATTCGCATGTCCTGAAATTGTACCTGATTAGAAGAAATTCATTAATATATATAATCCAATTCACTAAGGCATGTACAAGCTGAAATTTAGTTTCCCAGGCTTTGTAACACAAGAAGAAAGAAAGAGGTTATACAGAGGTTGTGTATGCAAGTCTTTTGTGCCCCTATTTTAATCTTTAAATTTTATATAGGTTGGACAATCAAAGAAGCTTCTTAACAGTGGATTTAAGTAAAATGAATTTTTTAAAACACAGAAACAAAGCAAAGATCTCATCTGAATTATTAGGGCAAGAAAAAAGTGCTGGAAGACTTCAAAGAGAGAAAAAATAGGAGTGAAGTAGCTGAAAGCAGATCTTATGCTATATTTATTTATTTCTAAGCTAACTCTGCTTGTATAATCAGGAAGCAAAACTGAATATATAAAATTATGAACTAATCTTTGTAACTGTGTAGACATACTGACACTTGTAGCCATAGTAAGAACATAAATTTATTTTGTATTCATTGCAGAGCTAATAGCATCACTATTTAAGTAGACGACTACTACTCATATTTGCATTTGTAGAATACTCCACATCTGAAGGACACATAGTTTGGGTAAGAATGAAGTGTTCTGTGAAAAAGATAGGAAAAGCAAGGGACATGGAGGAGAGATGGACATAAACAAATAACTAAATAGAAAATTCTAATACTATGTGGAAAAGTTTTAGTAGTAATGTAGGGAGAGGAGATTTTGTATATTTATTGAACTATGTATATCAATAAGTAGCTGCATTGGAAAAGTATTAAAAAATATTTTGTATTTAGACTTTTTTTCTGGTGAAGCATTCAAAAGGACAGGTGTGGGGAAAATAAGTTGGGTTCAAGTCCATATATTTAATATTTTGATTTGCCTGCAAATTTTCCATAAGGAAATATTCTACTGCAGTTAATTATACTGACATCAACCAGAGACTAAGAAAAAGACCTAGTGGAGCTATAAGTATTTGTAACTTTTAAAAATATTAGTAATAAATAAGGGTGTGGGTGTAGGTGAAGTCTTACATATAAAGCCTTATGGAATGAGGAAATCAGGGGACAGAACAGAACCCACCAGAAAATCAACATTTCAGTCTAATGAAAATCATCCTCAAAAAAAAAAAATCCCTGAAAAATGTGGAAGATTGAATTTTAACCAAACTTTAGTTTTATCTATCTCTTCTTAAACTATAGATGAGAAAATGATGACTACTACAGTTACTGAAGAACATAGTCAGCATTAGAACAGAAATTTTAAGAAAATGAAATTGTCTTTCCCATGTTAACCCACTCATCACTGTCAAATAAGAAAAATACTTTCAGAAACGGACAAATTGTGGCTGTAACCAGTATGACCAGTAATGTTTATAAATTGTCTAGATTGGATTAGAAAAAGCACAGCAGACTAGTAAAGCACACTTCTGAGTGTGTCTGTGTGGTGTTTGCACAGTTGGTTGGCACCCAGATCAGTAAGGTGAGGGGCAAAGACCAGCCCAACCGTGAATGGCACCAACCAATAGTGCTGTGGCCTGGATGGTATAAAAGGGGAAGAAACAGGAAATTGGTGGTGCGTCTTTTGAAAAGCTTCATTCTGCTTGAGTAGGTACATCTTTTGCTGCTGCCATACCTGTGGACATCATACTCCACTTTCTTCAGTCTTTCAAAACAAACTCACACCACCAAATCTTCAGGGAGTTTTCAGGTCTTGGTCTGGACTCACACAGTATACTTGAATCCTCTGAATCTCCAGCTCCCTGCTTCATGGACTAAGTAGTTATTCAGTTCATCAGATGTTCAGCATATGAATGGCCACTGTGGACTCCCCTGCCTTTGTTCCTGTATGATACATATAATGGTTCTAGAGAAACAGTATGGTAAGGATGAATTTCTCTAATTGGTGTAGTGGTTCTTGGAGTTGGAGCTCCAGTTTGGTGGGATGTAAAGCTTCCATAATCTTTTCCTCTAATAAAGTAGAGTACTGATTTTACATGGTTTGAATTGTTTTCGGAAATATGCAATATAGATTTATTCAATACTCTCAATTCACTACTTTTGAGATGTAAGGCTTTTAGTGACTCTATATGGAATACTTTAACATATTTTAGAAGACTAAGAAATATGATTTTGGCTGTTTCCTCTTTGCATCTGTGGACAAACTAATAAAAGAAAAGAATGAGCTCACATACACTATTTTCCAATTCCAGACATGTAAAAACAAACTTAAGGCTTTTAAAGTGTGTCCTCAAGGAGAATTTTCTCTCTGATAGCCTGAGGCTGAAGTTGTGAAAAACCAAACACAAGCTGTTATCATGCAAATGGATGAATTACAGCACAAGTGTAACTTTCAGGCTTGAAGGGTGTCTACAGTTAAAGTGTGGGCAATGATCAGAAAAGAACAAAATGGGTCCTGTAAGTTGGGATGGAGATCTTTGGAAGGAACCTGATGAGGAACCTGGGACGTTGAACTCCTGAATTCTAATGGGATTATTTCCCAGAGGAAGACATCTCCCCCACCGGCCCATTGACAGAGGCATCATCAACCTCAATGCTTGCGGTGTTGGGCTCTCCAAATGTGTCTGAGGAAACTAAACCTGCATTGCCTGTGGAAACAGTAATGGCCTTCACTGGTTCAGTTACCAAGCAAGACAATGCTGATGCTTCTCAGCAGTCACACTCACCATCCACTTTTGCTTCTAAACCTATAACAAAAGTCAAATCTCAGAAAGTTCCTAAAGATTAAGTACACAGCATTGAGATAGGAGAGTACGTCAGGGCAAGTGGGTGTGACCCGTCAATCATGGAAGACCCAGAACACAATTACAGACACAGAATCCTCAATGACCATGCGAGTTCCCAAACCCTTTACATGAGACTGGCTGGGCCAATTAGAAAGTGCTATGTTTTATTTTTTCATCTACATCTTGCACAAATATAAATGGGCCTTTGATAGGACAGCTTAAATTTGACATTAGTCCAAGTGAGTTTCTGATAGGTTAACTATCTCAAATATTCTCTTATTGACATGAGAGAGAAGCAATCTAGGGATGGGAGACTCTCAGCATTATCCTCATGGCTACTGTGAGTCTGCTCACTGGCTTCTCTCACCCTGCAGAGTATCCTGTGAGCCTTTCACCAGCCTGCGCTCACTATTCAAAGCATATTTATTTTGTACCTTTAGTAAATGTAAATCCTCTTTATTTTTCCACATGTCCTGTCCAATTCTTTGTTCAGAGCACCACAAACCTGGAAGAGATTTCTTTAGGACCTACAAAGCTGGTAACAGTATGAGCCACAAGTAGGTATGCTACACTCCTGGAGAACTTCTTGAGTTTTCTAATTTTTACAAGCAGTGATCTGGAGAATAGGTATGGGAGTGGATTTTAAGGCTGTGGGATCATTGCAAAAGGAACATAAAGCTGTATCTGTCTGAATTTTTGATATGGCCCCTTAAATCCCCTAGGGATTCTAGAATTAATGTTGCAGATTGTAAAGGAAAAAAAAAACTAAGTTGATTCCATTTATTGGCTGAAATCTGGATCAAAAGATGATCCACCATAAATGAGCTGGAGATACCTGATATTCAATTCCATACTCTGTGGAGTGAGGGCTTTTGTGGTGGGAAAGGTCAGATGGAAGCCTTTGCCTAGTGTCACCAGCTAGTGTGGATATTTGCTTTTAGTAATAATGGAAATTGAAACCAAAACACAGATTTACAGAAAAAAATTTAAACAGAAAAGTTAGCAGGAATATAAAAAAAGAGCCCCAGAGTGAAGCTCATCTGGTCCCAGCACCCAGAAGGAAGCTTCCCCCCTCCATCCCAGGCTCCTAGGGCAGTGAAGCTGAGCCGCATGGGCTCCAGAAGCACACCCCTCCCCGCTGTGGAAATGAGAAGACACACAAAAAAGCCTCAAAAGTAGACTTCTGGATCACCTACAGGAACCCCAAAGGGAAACGAGATGGAACACTCTGATACTCAACCACCTGGTCTCTGAACTGGCAACAAAAGAGGATCTGAGAAAAATGAAATAAAAAATAATTACTCAGATAACAGCAAAGATTTTGCTCATGGTGCAAGACATGATTAATAAATCTAGAGCAGACACAGATAAAAAAAATAGAGGATCTGAGGAATATGATGGGATCCCAACATAGGAAACAAATGGAATCCATAAAACAGATGCAAACAGATTTCCAAGAGATTAAAAATTCCAATGAGGCTAGAATTTCAGATATAGAAGATAAGATTGCAATTAGTGAGGAGGAAAAGAAAAATTGCTTTAAAATTGTAAGGGAACATGAGAAATCAATCCAGGAGCTGCTAGATGATGCAAAGAAGAATAACATAAGATTGATTGGAGTCAATGAAGAAAGAGGAGAGAGTGCAGATGATATAAAAAAACTCTTCACAGAAGTGATGGCAGAAAACTTCCCAAGGAGGGGAAAAGAACTTGACATACAGATAAGTGAGGCATATAGGACTCCAGCTAGCCTTAGTCAAAAAAATCTACACATAGGCATATAATAGTTAAGATTCCAGAAATCCAACAGAAGAATAAAATTCTACAAGCAGTGAGAGAAAAGAAACAAATCACATACAAAGAAAAACCCATCAGAATCACAGCAGACTTCTCAATGCAAACCCTCAAGGCAAGAAGAGCTTGGAGTGATGTATTTCAAGCCCTAAAGGAAAACAGCCTCCAACCCAGATTGATGTACCCTCCAAAACTATCTTTCAAAATTGATGGAGAAATAAGATAACTTCATGATAAAGAGCACGTCAGGAACTTCATGAATACCAAACCGGCACTCCAAAAAGTTTTAGACAATACCCTAGGAAAAGACAATGAGGATCACAACCCCAGGAAACCCAGCAGAATGAATCCATAGGATGTGACAAATTAAACGCAAAAGGGTGGAATCCAACAAAAAGAAAAAGTCATGACAAGGCTTTTAAAACTTTTAACTTCATCTCCCTAATGAGTGTATAATTCAGTCTTTTTATTGTACTGATTAGTATTTTTCTGATTCTAGAGTTGCACACCATTCCTTGTGCTATACTGGCTATTTATCATCTTCTTATCTACATTTTAATTGGGTTGTCTATTAATGAGCTCTAAGAATTATTTATATATTCTGCTCATAGGTTATGTGCATTGTAAATATGGTCTGTTTAAGGACTGCTTTTCATTTCAATGATGTCATTTAAAGTTCTAAATTTTGATGGAATCTCATTTATCAAATTTTTTCTTTTATACATCATGTGTTTTGGATCCTAGGTAGTTCTTGCCTACCTTGAATTCATAAATATTTTCCCTTGTAGTTTCTTCCTAAAGTTTTATACTTTTAGACTTTCTTATTTAGGTTCATAGATCCCTTCAAGTTATTTTCATGTATGGAAAAAAAGGATTGAGGTTAATTTTTTATATACGGATACCAGGTGTTCTAGTGCCATTTGTTGAAGACACTATCTCTTCCTTGGCTCTTGAATCGAGTTTATATTCCATAAAATGCTAATGTTAAATAATCTTTCAAAACTCAGTGGACCATATACGTGTGGTTCTATTTCTAGATTCTCTCTTTTATTCCAACGATCTATATGTCTTTCCTTACACCAACACTGCCTTGATTACTGTAGCTTTAGAAGAAGTCTTAAAATTGGGTGCTAAATGTCTTCCAACACTGTTTTTGTTTTTGTTTTTATTTTTGGCTTTTCTGGGTCCTTTGTACTCCTACATAACTTTTAAATTTCAATATCCAGTTCTTCATTTATAGCAAGTATACACAGACCTGAATTTTTATGTATACCTTGTGTTTTCTAATCCTGCTAAATTCAAGTACAAGTCCTAGGGGCTCCTAGAGATTCCTTAGTATTTTCTCTATAGATGATCATTTCATCTACATATAAAGATTTTGCTTCTGCTGTGCCAATCCTATCCAAGTTGTGTCATTTTATTGCCAGACTATTTTGGTTGGGCCTAGGTTTCAAAGTTTAATGGACAGATAAAGAGTAAACATATCTGCCCTTGTTCCCCACCTTAAGGAGAAAGCATTGTATCTTCTCCATTCATACAAGGCATTCTCACTGGAAGTATGGAGTACATGTCTTTAATTTGTTGAGAAGTTTCTGTTCTACTTCTAGTCTCCTGATAGCTTTTACCATGAACAGCTGTAGAATTTGGTCCAATACTTTTTCTCCAACTAGTGACAGGATCATATGGCTTTTTCCTTTCCTCTGTTAAAATGATGACTTTTGGGGGTGGATCTTCCAATGCTGAACCAACACTGCCATCCCTATAACAAAACCACTTTCTACCTCCTGCCAGATCTGACTTCTAATAGTTTGTTAAACAAATTTCTATCTATGTTCATATTTTTTTCTTCTATTATCTTTATCCGATTTTAGGATTAGCACAATGTTGAGTTCCTAAAATGAGGGGGGAAGTGTTCCTTCTTTTTTCTGCTTTAAATGTTTGATATAATTTATCAGTTAAAATGTTTATGAGCCTGCTCTTGTCATATAGGTAGGTTTTCAAGCTAGGAATATACTTTCTTTAATAGATGCTATTCAAATTTTATATTTTCTCCACAGTTGGTTTCATTAATTTGTCTTCTAAGTTACTTCTTAGAAGTTGTTAAATTTATTCAAAAAATATTTTTGTAATATGCTTTCTATATCCTTTTAAATTCTGTAAAATCTGTGGTAATGTCTCCTAGATCTTAATATTGTAATTTTAAAAATGTATAACTGATATTGTGTAACAGGAAGAAAAGGTCTAAAAGAGCAGGGGAATTGGGAGGAGTAGGGGAAGGGAAAAAAGGGAAAGGAAAAAATATGAGAAGAGGAAAAAAATGGAAACAAGGTCTTTGCAAATAGGGAAGGGTGGAGGGGGTGAAGGGAGGGCAAGGGAAGGGGAAAAAAATAAGAACCAAGAGGCTCATGTAATGGTACAAGATCCCAATGATGAATGTAACTGTATTGTATACCTAAAATGTACCAATAAAGTTAATGGGGGAAAACAATAAATATAAAATAAATAAATAAAAAAGAGCCCCAACTTGGGTAGCTGGAGGGAGTACACCCTGAGAGAAGAGTTCAAATTGACTCACCCACTAAGGCAGGTAGCCAGTTTTTGAGCAATAGCTGGTGGCCTGAGTTCCAGTTGATTATTATCCCAGTCTTAGTATCACAATACTGGAATCTACACAGCTGGCAAGGATTGGCTCTGTATGCAGTGGATGTTCTCTGTCATGTGGAACTATGCTTTTCCTCAAAGGTATGTGATCACAAAATTTGGGACAAGGGTTCAAGGCTTCAGGATGCAGCTAAATGTCCCTGTAAACCCCTTATCTTGGTGCCCTTGATTTGAAATGTGACAAGATCCTATAAATTCAATGTTTATCAATCCTGTCCTGCCAGATTCTAGGCAGACACACCCGAAATGAACAACATACACCTAAGCAGAGCTGAGAGGAGATTTCACCCAAGATTTATAGTAACAAAAGGTAAAAAACTTAAGTCAAACTCTGTTATGCTTTTAGTTACCAACTGTAGGCCAGGGGAAGAGTCAGAGTTCACAGCAAAAATGTCTTTCAAATCTGTGACTATCCCAGAAGAAAACACAAATCATGCTTTTAACAAGCAGCAGGTAAGTGTGGATGTCGTGGGTTTTATTTATATGATTAACAGTCTTCAAAGCATATTCTGTTCTTCCTCTAAGGTCGTTGTTCTTGTACAAATAAATTGGGCTCTGTTTGCCTACTCCAGAGAGAAGTAGGTCCCTATTTAATTCTTAGGTGGTTGTCTCCATTTAGCTTGTTTTGAGACCTTGAGGTTTTTCCAACCCCTTAGAGGTGTTACATTCTTTTGAGCTAAAGTTTAAAACTACAAGCTTGTGTGGATCTTATCTATAGCTAATGTTGACTTTACTTTTCAATAGCCCCTAATTGCCTGTCTCAAATCAGCTACTAACTTTTTGACTAACATTAAGATTACTTCATTAGGAATACAGTTAATCAGTTACAATAATACATACCTGATGAGATTTCAAAGATTAATTCCACCATCTAGAAATGGAAAAATATAGGGATAATAGCTTCTATCACATTCCCATTTAACTTTCCTATTTGGTCTGTGCAGAAGATAAATGGATCTTGGAGAATGACAACGAATTACTTTCACCTTAATCAGATGATGCTTCCAATTACAGCTGCTATACCAGATATGGTTATCTTACCTTAGTAGATGAACACATCTAGTACCTGGTATATAATGTTGACTTGACAAGTGCTTTTTTCTTCATTCCTATTCATAAGGCCTACTGAAAGCAATTTGCTTTCAGCTGTCAGGTCCCACACACTTTTACTATCCTACCCCAACTCTCCAACTCTGTCATATTTATTTCAGTGATTTTGATTGTATCTCTCTTCTACAAGAGAAATATATCACACTGACCTTTTATATTGTTATTATGCTGATTGGACCACATAAGCAAGAGGTAGCAACCAATATGGACTCGTTGATAAAGCATTTCCATGTCAGATGATGGGAAAGAGATCCAAGTAAAAATCAAAGGTCCTATATTTTAGTGAAATTTCTAAGAGTCCGGTGGTGAGAGGCATGCATCAGCATCCTTTCTAAGGAAAAGAATGACATATTGCATTTGGCCCTTCCCAAAATAGAGTCCTAAGGGCTAGTGGGTATTTGCAGATTTTGAAGCAACACATTCTTCACTTGTGTGTGTTACACCGGTTCCTGAGTGACTCAGAAATCTGCTAGTTTTAAGTGGGGCCTAAAACAAGAGAAAGCGTTGCAGAATGTGCAGGCTGCTGTGCAGGTTTCTGTTGGGAGCAATGCTACATAATTCTAGGGAAAAATCATTTGAGTAGGCCTAGTTCTCCTGCCTACAGGCCAGCAATAACACTCCAAGACATACTTCCATTTTGGCCTCAGGTCACAAGGAAGATCTCAATGATCCCATGATGCTGTAATGCTCCAGAACAAGACCACACCTGTGGGAGACGCCCTGGGAGGAACCAAATCTTCATCTGTGTAGCTCATGGGAGGAACTAAATCTTCATCTGCATAGTTCCTCATTGTTCTTAGATTTCCACTTCCCCCCACCCAGTCTTTTGTTACACCTTGTTCATCCCAATATGATACTGAAATCTACATTATTCATTTGTTACATTTGTTTCTTTGGATGTACTAAATACAAAGTGCTGCAAGCTAGAGGTTTTTGTCTTTGCTGCCCAGAGCAGCACTGATCAGACCCAAAGCTCAGCTTCTTCTCAGTCTCATTTTTCTACCTTTCCTGTAATTCGCCGTGTGCTGCCGTGGCTCGCAGGAGACCAGGACTCACTGCAGAGGTTCTGGTAACGTCCCCTTCCCCTGTCCCCTACAGTTTCTCTGCCAATTGTGCCATACAATTCAGCAGATCCAGTTACACTGGGTGTGTCAGCTGCAGATAGGGCTGCTGGAGCCTCTGGCAACCTCCTTAGGTGAAACACAGTGGAGGCCCTCAGGATTTGGAATAAAGTCCTGCAGACAGCTTCCCTCTCCTTTGAGGAATAATTCCTGGCATGCTACTTGCCTTAGTGGAAACTGATCACTTGACCAGGGGAAACCAAGTTACCATGTGACCTGAACTGCCCAACTGACCACCATGAATTGGGTATTATCTGACTGGTGAGTCATAACATCAAGCAGGCATAGCAATAATCCATGGTCAAATGGAAATTATCTATATATATTCAGGGCTGAGCATGTCCTGATGGCACAAATAAGTTATATGCTGAGGTGACCTAAATGACCATGGTTTCTTTTCCTGCTTTTGGGCCTTCTGTCCCCTAATATGCACCTATGGCTTCTTGGAATCAATTGACAGAGGTAAGACAGAAGACCAGGACCTGGTTTACAATGGTTCTGTGTATTACACAGGCACCATCTGAAAATTGATTGCTATAGCTCTGCAGCTGCTTTCCAGGGCATCCCTGAAGGACAATGGTAAAGAGAAATCTTCACAACTGGCAGAACTCTGGGCAGTGCACCTGGTCAAACATTTTTCTAGGAAAACAAATAGAATAGACAGAATAGACAGATGTATGGTAATATATCAATTCATGGGCTGTAACCAAAGATCTGGCAGAATGGTCATTGAAACAGAAGGAACACAACTAGAAAATATGTAACAAAGACATTTAGGGGAGAATTATATGCATAGAGATTTCTACATGGGAGAAAGATGTTATCATTTTTTTGTGTTTCACATAATTACTCACCAAAAGGTGACTTCAAGAGAAGAAAACTGTAATAATCAAATGGATAGGATGACCCATTCTGTGGATAATAGTCAACATCTTTCCACAGTCACCTGTCATTGCCCAGTGGATTGTGGTTGCAGGGATGTAGGTTACCAATTGGCTCAGTAACATGGACTTCTACTTCCCAAGGATAACCTGGTCAGAGCCACTGCTGAGTGCTCACTCTACCAGCAGCAGAGACCAACACTGAGTACATGATATGGCACTATTCCCCAAAGTAATCAGCCTGCAATGTGGTGGCACTTTGATTGTTATTAGACCATGACCATAATGGAAAGGGCAGCACATTGTTCTAACTATCATAGACAATTATTGCTGGTACAGATTTGTTTTCCTTGCATGTAACACTTTTGTCAAAACTACTATCCATGAACTTACATAATGCCTTATTGACAATCATGATATTACACACATCATTATTTTGGATCAAGAAACACAATTCATGGCCAAAGAAATATGACAGTGGACTCACGTTCATGGAATTCACTATCCTATCATATTTGCCCTCATTAAGAAGCAACTGGATTAGCAGAATAGTACAATGGCCTTTCGTACATGTTCTGAAACAACATTTGATATGTGGTATTGTTTCTTTTATAGCCAGGATTCATGGGACCAGAAATCAACAGGTAAAATGGAAATTGAACCACCTACCATTACCACTAGTGACCTACTGGCAAACTTTTACTTCCAGTTCTTGTAAACGTATGCTCTGCTGGTCTAGAATTGTTAGTACCAGAGAGGCGAAGTCTTCTATGAGGAGGCACAATATTATTATATTTTTCTAGCAGCTAAGACTTTTCCCTGGCTATTTTGAATTCCTCATGCCTCTCCATCAACAGGTTAAAAAGGCAGCTACAGTGTTGGTAGGGATGATTGTTCAAGACTGCTGAGGAGAAATTAGGCAACTATTCCACAGTGGCAATAAGGGAGAGTATGTATGGAGTACAAGAGCTCATTTGGGACATTTCCTAGTAGGTATCATCATGCCCTGATATTAAGGTCAATGGGAGACTACAATAACCCAATCCACACAAGTTCACAAATGTCCCAGACCCATCAGGAAGGAAAGTATATGGTTCACCCAACCAGATAAAGGACTAAGACCCACTGAGGTGCTTGCTAATCTCCAAGGGAATACAGAAGAGAAAGTAAAATTTAAAAGTCATAAATACCAGCTACAACCACTTAATCATTTACAGAAAGGGCAATTGTAAATGTCATGAGTATTTCTTTCCTACTTTGTTAATATGCTTATGAATATGAATGTATATTTTGAACGAATATCTTTTCTCTTTGCATTCTTATACCGTGTAACATAATATTGACTGACTTAATATCAGTACTTAATATTAAACCTACATCATAAGTTATATAAAATTAGAAGAACACATCACTCAAAGAAAAATTAGAGTTGTATTCTGGGAAAAAAAAGTGTATTTTTGATTATATGCAGAATAGTTGTCCTATATTAGGTAGAATCATGAATGTCTTATTGTCATTATCTGGCAGTTAAGTATGGTTTAAGGAGAAATGTCTGGTTGTCAAGTTGATAGACATGGGGTGGATTGTGACTATTAATCCTGATACAGCAACTTGACTAATTTTATTTTTTGTACCGGGGATCCAACTCAAGACTTTGAGCTTTCGAGGCAGGCAACAGCACCACTAAGTTAAATCCCTGGCCCTTGACTAAATTACAAACCACCTAGCTGATTAGTAAAGTACTTCTTTGCACCTGTGGGGTGTTTTTGAGATAATTGGCACAAGGGCCAACAAACAGGAGGGAATACCCAATCCAGCGGTATCAACTAATAGGATTTTAGCCTGGATGAAATAAAAGAGAAAGAAAAAGGAAGTCAGCACACCTTTTTAAAAGCTCCATTGTTTGATCAGGTGTGTCTTTTGCTATTCTCATTGCCTATGGACATTAGACTCCAGTTTTTTCTGCCATTCAACAGAGATATACCCCAGCAACTCTGGAGTTTCCAGCCTTGGTCTGGTGCTGCATCCCTGATGCCTGTTGCTCGGCATCTACAGATTCTTAGACTGAGCGACTACTAGATCCTCTGGCCCTTCAGCACTCAGATAGCACTGTAGCACTGTAGACTTGCCCAACTCTGATAGCATAAGCCCACCTAATAAATCCATATATATTCCTCGAGTAAAACTTAACCAATGCAATAGGGTATAGAAGAGTTTTCTTGCCTCACATTTTAGAAAATGAAATATGTTCCAAGAATTTACTAAAATTCCCAGATTTTACTCCAAAATGTCACATATCAGGAAAGTTGATTTACTGAAAAGAAGAGAAATGACAAAAAGCTTTAATAAAGCAACTTTGAAATTGTCATTAATTTCCTTTGAAGTGAAGAAGTTTTTCAGAGAGCATTCAAAAAAAAATATTTATAAAACATACTTAGTATGCTTTGTTCTCCTGGTTTTGCAAGCATAAATTCATTTTTTACTCTTTCTTTTTTACTTTCATAAATTCATTCGTTTACTCTTTCTTTTACAAGAAATAGTTAATTCTTTATTTCAAATTGAGAATTTAATCCAAGGAATTGGTTACAAATCTGAATAAATGAGGAAAGGTTAGTGATTCCAATTAGAAATAGCAAAAGTTGCATTAATTTTTGAGTGAAGACCAAAATGAAAAGAGCAGGGACTGCCAGAGACCAGGGCCCAAGTCTCCTAACAGAAACTGGAATAGCAGCAGTAGCCAGAGACAGGATCCCTAGGTAGTTTCAGCCCCATCCACCCAGAGATGGAAAATATATGTTTGTTATAGAAGCTGCCAAAGACAGAGTGTTTAGGTGTGTCCCTCAAAATTCATATGCTGAAACCCTAAGACCCCATACCTCTGAACGGGACTGTATTTGGAGAGAGGGCCTTTGACAGTATAATTATGACAAAATAAGTTCGCGTGGGCAGGTCCCAAGCCAATCTGACTGGTGCCATTCTAAGAAGGACAAAATAGCATACTGACAACCCACAGAACCAGGGCTTGGACCTTTGCAGCTCGAGACCTCCTGACACTTTGATCTTGTATTTCCAGCTTCCGTAATTCAGAAAGTTAACTGGTTTTTTACTCGACCTGTGATAATTTGTTATGACAGGCCTGGCACACAAATAAAGAGAAGCTACTGATATAATTTGCCTTCTCTTTTCCCTTAGACTAACAATCCTTCATCTTTGCTTACCATTGGTAAATAGCTTATTTGACCTAGAAACTAGAAAATTTAGCTTACAATAGATGCTCCCCTACATGAGATATGAAGTAGAATACAGCATAAGCATAATACATATTTTAACAATCCATTTATCACAGTCATGACACACTACACTATTCTTGTTTTAGAACTTTTTTCTTTTTTTGTTTATTAGTATCTTTGTTATATCTAATAATTACATTTATCTTTGAGAATTACCACATATACATAGCACATCTTAATTATTTTTACTTCATTTTCCCCACCCCAGCCTACGTCTGCCCCTAGATCCTCTTTCAAGAAAGCAACTATAAGGTTCAGATAGACTTAGATACTTACCTGAGATCAGAGTTAGCTATGAGTTCAAGTGCTGTGCCATAATCAGTAGCAGCACTGACTCACAAGGTCAATAAGCCTCCAGATTGTTAAATCTTAACAGTGAAAATGTTAAACTTAGCCTAGGACAATGAATACAATAATCTCAGAACTCTAATGTAATGTAGAACATGAAGGTTCTCCCTGCTTATGTAAATAGTATATAAATGTATGTGTTCCCCCCGTATGTTGCAACAAGTGTTTCAACAACAAGTCCAATATTACTAACAGTTTGAAACAGCAGCATCATATTTACTATTATCCTTTATGTTCAGCCTTTATTTTGTGAAGTGTTAGATAGTAAACATTTGTTTAAATTGAAACTCTAGGAGTGTGTGTGTTTGCATGTATACTTGTTGGGGGGACACTTAACAGCAACTCAAAATAAAATTATTAAAATAAAATGGCTTAGTAAAAATTATGTTGTTAAAATTGTGCTAAGGGAGAGTTTTAATTATTTTTAGTGGCTAACCAAATTATGAGATTATTGATTTTTTTCACTTCTGTAGACTTATCTAACTAAAATTTTTCAGTCTTAATTTTGCTAAAGTAACTAGTTGTAAAGGAGGAAACTAATAAACTGGTAAGGATTATGCAAAGAATGCAACTGATTACCCGACTCTTAAATCTAACCCAAGATTTTGAGTGATTTACAGACATGACAGCACTCTTAAATGTTCCATCCATAATCTTCCCCATCACAGACCACTTGAACCTCTCCTCTGTGATTTCTCATCAGTAATTCAAGTCTCTAACCTATATTTGAGTGGCGGTGTTATTACTAATAATCCTAATCATTTGGCATTCATTTTTCAAAAGAACTGATGAGCCATCTAAAAGCCACACTGATCCCACCGAGTAAGTAAATATAAATACTATTTCAGTGATACATTGTCTCTGTTAATGAACCTTTCCCAAAGTACAGTACATATTCTAACCAATGACATCACTGGGCAGTCAGGCTATTATTTTATAAATTGTGATTTTGAACAAATGAGTGGTCTATTAAATAAATAATTTTGATTACTTCATCAAAAAAATCTTTCCTGTGGCATTTCTCTTCCACCACCATATAATTTGCAATATATCGTTACTATCCTACTTCCATTTAAAACTTTCAGACTCTGAGGAATTCTGATAACTCTGTAATAACCTTGAGAGGGAAGCTCAAATGGTCTTTCATGTCTTAGGATCCTGAAGATGTATCACCTTTTTAATAGGATCTCTTGCTTGTTTTGCATAATTCATGGCTCACATAAGACTTTAACAAGGAAAAGTGCATAGTTTATATGATGTTTTGCTGGCATTCTGCATATTGATTGTCTATTATATTTTATGTCTTGATTGCAATATTTTTCTGAAATAATTCACTTTCAAGTGGAAGGACTATAATAACAAGAGTGACTCAAAAATGTACATGCTAGCAGCTTTTCATATTTGCATACTGAAATCCTTTTATTTTTTCATTTCAGATTGCAATCCAGAGTCATTTCTAGATGCTACACAATTATAAGATATTAAGGGCATCTCCTTTTTGACAGAACTCCATGATCTTCTTTCAGAAATCCCAGAAATCCCAGCTTTTATTAAATCTTACTCTAGATCCTCCTTGATATAAACATCGTGAAAGCAAAGCTATTATCATTCTTATTAAACAACTTTTCTCTCCTCCAAAATGATAACTATAATACAAAAAATAGCTATGGAATAAATATCAAGAGACAAAAATGATACTTTCATTGATATTTTAAGCATGACTCAATTTTTACTCCTAGTTTAGAAGGGAGAAAATGAAACAACAAAACAAACAATGTAAAAATATAAATAGAAGAACTTTCAAAGTAATTGATTATTTAAAGGTAAATTGAATTTTCATTAATCAAACTTTACTTGTTGAGAAAGCTAAGTCTATTTGTCTGAAGTTAAAACAACTATTCTCATTTTTTAAAAAAGTTTCCATCAGTGAGTAATGTGAGGAAAAAGTGTTACATCCATAATCATCTGTCCCGTATTTTCCTGCATTTCCCATGGTAATACTTGCTTTTGTGGATTTTTAAAATAAATATATCTTTAGTGATGAAACATAGGAGAATATTTTGTAAAGGGTGATTATATATATATTTATATATCAGTGCTATTTTGGATAAAAACTTGTTTAGTAATAAAAATTGCTTTGCTTAAATATGAATATTATAGTCTGCTTCTCATGGTTAGGAAATGGTAGTCTTTCTGAAAAGCAGGTGCTTTTTCTACTACAACTCCATGTCCTGGGCCTCATCTTCCAAAATGTCAGACATAGAACTCTCTGATGAGCTGTCCCCAGTGCACTCTTCCTGCTCCTTCAGGGCCTCCTCCGTTTCCTACTTCTGGATGTACTCTTTAATTTCTGCTTATATTCTTCTGGTCAGTGGAGGCACATGGCTGCTGCATCACCAGTGAGAGAATCTATGGGCCAACAGCTGGGGCAAGAAGGACTCAAATATATTAGAATATCATACAGCCGAGGCTGGCCTCAAACTGTCAGCAATCCTTCTGCCTCAGCCTCCTGAGTGCTGGGATTACAGGCATCAGGGGAATATTACATACAAGCTAATCTTAAAACGATTTTTATAAAGTAGAGGGTATAACTCCTGAAAAGATGTATGTAATTCAACCTTCACTAAAAATGTGTCCAAGTACATTTTGTAGGTCAACCAGTTGAACTGAATCCATCCAAATAATCAGCTAATTCATCTACTACTCAAGAGCACTAGTGTGCTTGCTTCACCCTTTGAGGGTAATTACAATTACAATCATCAAAGATCTCAGAATCTGTGGAAGGAGACAGTGAAAAATAATCCAGTACATATAGTTATGCTTAATCTTTTCTGCAGCTGTTTATATTTCTTCTTTGTTCACATAGTGGTATTATTAAGTAGACACCGTGTGAGAAGACATGATTATGTGAATATGTGTGATAAGTGAATAAATATTCAGCTTTAAAGACAGTCACCCCTTCCTGAACCCATTTTGGTATCTAAGAAGCATGCATCATTCAATTGACTTTAGTACTCTTTCCAATATGGCAATGACGATGTAGGCTATATCGTTTTCAAAATAACTCCTTTTAAATTTAGTATAAAGAATAAACACACCCATAGTATTGGGAAAATTTGTTATTACACTGATGAGTTAGAATCTCTACTTCATTTGTTTAATATGATTTGCAAGGATGGCTTTATAGATCATTGCATTAAAATCCAGCCAGCTCCTTTGGGAAATATAAAAGAAAATTCAACCTGAAAATATGATGTATTTTATTTAGATTTGTTTTAAAGCAGTTGTTTTCAACTAAGGATGACTTTTCCCTCTAGGGACATTTTGCAGTGTCTAGGAATATTTTTGATTTTCCAAACTGGGCAAATATTACTGTCTTCTAGTGACCAGTGGCCTGGAGTGCTAGTCAACATCTAATAATGTCAAGAGAAGCCCTCTCATAATTATTAAGCCCATAATATCAATAACACAGAGGTTTAACACCCCTGTTTAAAGGAATCTGAAGTGGAGGAGGAGCTGCTCACCCTTTCAGAAAGCATAGTCACAGTGTGAAAAATGAAAACTTGTCTCAGTTTGAAACTGTTATTTCACTCCCTTTGAAACTGTTATTATGTCTATATAAGCTCTAAATCAAAACTGCATCTCTATCATATCTCAATAGATCTGTGCTGAGAATACAATATTATGACTTTTTTCCCTGTGACCAAATTGTGATTTATTAGTAAAATTTAAATACTCTGAAATATTGCTATCACCTAAGAGGAAAGATAGTCTATTTGTAAAAGACTACCATGATAATTATATAATATAGGTAATGTAAGAGAGAGAAGGAAAAATACTAGGAAAAGAGTAAATGTGAGAAGTATATACTTAATTTATTGACATGGATGATGATAAGAGGCATGTCCATTGACAGGACCCTGCCTAGAAATACTTGGAATTTGAAATAAACTGATGGGACCATAATTCAACATTGTAAGACTCTAAAACTGAGTTTTCAAGTAGCAAAAAGGTCCAAATCTGCTGGTTAATATAGATATACTTTGTGATGTGAAAAATAATAAATAGATCAATTATTTCTCATTATCAGTATTTTCACCACTGTCAGCATAGCACTGCTGTAAATGAAACAAAATCTCATGCTCAAATGACTTTTTGAGGTTTTCTAACTTTGATGGACAGGAGGAGATAATGAAAAAAATATCCATTTGCATATTAGGTATTTTTAGGTTACATATCATTATGGTTTTTTCCTCTTTAAAAGTAAAAGGAATATGCTCTTTTATTGACAAATGATATAAATTTTCATATTGACACAGAGAATATTTTAACTAACAAAGTTGTCTTTCTAAATAACAATGCTGTTGTGAAATCAAAGATGATTCAGTATTCAAGCTTCGGGTTGAGTTTTCATAAAATTAACTCTAAAGTTAAGTGTCTATGCTGAAGGTCACCCTGGTCCAATTTATGTGTACACAACCTCTGCAGTAACATTCAATGCTGTTCTCTTGAAGATATTAATGGTTAAAAAACATGGAGGCCTAATTTTTTCCACCAGGCCTTGAATATTTATGCACACATTGCTAAGGGCATCTTTTGGAGAAAGAAGCCAATGAAAGGCTGTCTTTGTTCTAAGAGGTATAGAAGCATCCATAAACAGAGACCTGAGTCCTGATCCTGAAAGAAAGGAGCCACCAGAGTTAATGTTAAGTCCATCCTATTAAAATGGGTTCTTTACCTCAGTACTAATGATAATTTAGCTCTTTGGAGTTTTTCTGAGCATGGTAGAATGTTTAGAAACTCTCTTGACCTCTTTTCACTTAATGCAAGTAGCAGCAACTTGCTGTCTTCTTCATCCTGAAATTAATTTGTAATAACCAATTTTTTTTTCCTTTGGACATTAACAAATATTCCTTGGAGAGAAAAATCACTTCTACTTGAGAAGTCCTGTCTTAGAATGATACAGAGATTCTTCTGTTTCTTTCCCTGTTCCCAGACTAGAAGAAAATGCAAGCATATCCCCTAAGTAGGTCATCTTTGCAAGTTATTATCTAAACCAAACCAATTTTGAGAGTTAAAAAAGATGCTATCAGTAACTATGCTAGGTAAACAGATTTAAACGAACCACCACTGCTAACTGATGGGGGAAATTGGTTACATTAGCTATAAGCCATATACAAGTAGACATGACCTGAGAAAGCTTTTTACCCTGGAACAGATTGCCAAACTCCAGTCAAGTGAATAGAGCTTTTAAAAACTTGATGGTTGTATCTGGATATTCAATAAGTGAATCTGCTTTCAATTTGAAAGTGGTAAAGTACTTAATTTAATTGTAATGTTTTGGCAAGTAGTGAGAATAACAGGAAATAATTTTAAAATTCTTAGTGTTAGTTTTGAGAATAGGATTTGAGGCATTCATAAGACATATCTAGAACTCACTAACTTCCATAGTTGACATTCTGGTGCAGCATGGTTTTTGGTTAGTTTGCTGGTTTGGGGTGTTTTGTTTGTTTATTTTGCTTTTGTTTTTTTTCTCTGGTATCACATTTGTTTTAGTGTATGTGCTGCCGAATCGAGCACACATCACATTTGCTTTGAAATATCTAATTTAAAATCTGCAATGCTGGTAGCAAGTTTGGGCATAGTGTTTTCTCCTATTGTGATGAATAATTTCCTTTGTCAGTTTAACAGTCCCATGGGCTGCTCAGATTAAACCTTATTTCTTAGTAAATTTGTAAAGGTTTATCTGGGTGAGATTAGTGCTTGAATAGGTTACTTTAGTAAAGCAGATCGCTCTCTCCAATCACTCAATCTTTTGAAGTCCCAGAGAGAATAAAAAGGCAGAGGAAGGCAGAATTTACTACATTTTTCTTTTCATCTGCCTATTTGAGCTAGAACATTGCCTTCTGTTGCCCTCGGATTTGGGATTTACACAAACAGCTCCCCTGGTTATCAGATGTTTGGATTTGGGCAGAAATTATAACTTGCAAGTGCCATATTGTGAGGCTACTCAGCCTCCATAATCACACAAGAAAATTCCTCATATCTATAGCTAGCTTCCTATGTCCTTGGGTTCTGATTCTCTGGAAAATGCTGACCAATGTACCTATCTATTAGTAAATATATTTATAGTTGTTTACTACAGATCTTCATTCTAGGTCTTGCCACATTTCCCACCTCTCACATTTACTAGGGCTAGAAAATATTGCAAGCATAAAGTGAAATATATGTTCCAAGAGGACGATATTGATTTCCAAAGTAGCTAAGGTAAAAAAAGTGCTTAGTATTTGACTAAAGCATGTATTTTCTGAACAAAGTGAGCACAGTGATAGAAAAATATTTTGTTCAAAAATATGACACTAGGCTTTGATAATTTGCATATCTTCTGTAACTCAACAATTTAAAAGCATGAAAAAAATTCTTCACTCAGAAAATTCTATCTGCTGCTCAGTAAAGAATAAATTCAGCTTTTCTTTCAGTAAGAAAATATTATGACATTATTCTTTTTGATAAAATATTTTAATGGTTTGTATTCATAACAATTAAGTAATATTTCTAAATTTATCTTCTCTTGTCCTATATCTCAGCTGGTTTGGAATGGCTTCTGTATCCAGCTTTAATTTACCCAGTGACCTCACTGGCGGCTGACTATAAGGCATTCTAAAGAAATATCATTTAGTGGTCAAAAACTGAAATTCTTCACACTAAAATCAGGAAGAAGAGAAGGATGTCCACTATCACCACTCCTGTTCAATATAGTTTTGAAAACATTAGCCACAGCAATTAGACAAGAGAAAGAAATAAAAAGAATAAAGATAGGAAAGGAAGAAGTCAAATTGTCATTATTTGCAGATGACATGATACTCTATATAGAAGACCCCAAGAACTCCACCAAAAGTCTTCTAGACTTAATAACCAAATTCAGTCAAGTAGCTGGTTACAAGGTCAACACACAAAAAATCAATAGCTTTCCTCTACACCAATGACAGACTCACTGAGAGAGAAATAGGGCAAATAATTCCTTTCACAATAGCATCCAAAAAACTGAAATACCTAAGAATCAACCTAATGAAAGAAATCAAAGACCTCTTCTCTGAAAACTATGGCACTCTGAAAACAGAGATTGAAGATGATATCAGAAAATGGACAGACATCCCCTGTTCCTGGGTAGGAAGGATTAATATAGTGAAGATGGCCATACTTCCAAAACTGCTATATAGATTCAATGCAATTCCAATTGAGATCCCAGCAGCATACTTCATGGACCTTGAGAAAACAATCCAAAATTTCATTTGGAACGAGAAGAGAGCCAGAATAGCAAAAGCAATTCTAGGTAACAGAGACATGGCAGGGGGTATCACAATCCCCAACCTGAAACTCTACTACAAAGCTACTGTGATAAAAACAGCCTGGTACTGGCAAAGAAACAGACCTGAGGACCAGTGGAACAGATTAGAAGATGCAGAAACAACACCAGACACACTCAGCCATCTCATCTTCAATAAAGGAGCCAAACAGCCTCACTGGAGGAAAGATAGCCTTGTTAATAAATAGTGCTGGAAAAATTGGGTTTCAACTTGCTAAAGATTAAAGTAGATCTATATCTCTCACCATGCACTAAACTAAAATCAAAATGGATGAAAGCTCTAAATATTAAAATAGAAATGCTGAACCAGCTGGAACAGAGGTTAGGTAGAACTCTTGAAGACATCAGTGTAGGAAAAGATTTTATGAACAATACCTCGGTTGTCCATGAACTAGCACAAACAATCAACAAGTGGGATCTCTTCTTATTAAAAGGCTTCTGCACAGCAAGAGAAACCACCAGCAGTGTGAAGAGACAACCCACAATGTGGGAAAACATCTTCACCTGCTTTTCCTCAGACAAAGGTCTACTACCTCGAATCCATAAAGAACTTACAAAGATCAGACCTCCCAAGTTTAAAGACCCAGTCCGAAAATGGGCATCTGAAATGAACAGACATTTCTCAGACAAAGAAGTAGAAATAGCAAATAAATACATCAAAAAATGTTCAACATAACTGGCCATTCGAGAGATCCAAATGAAAACAATACTGAGATTCCACCTCACTCCAGAAAGAATGGCTGCTATCATGAAATCAACCAATAATAAATGCTGGCAGGGCCTTGGGGAAAGAGGAACCCTGCTCCACTGCTGGTGGGAGTTCAGACTGGTGCAACCACTGTGGAAATCAGTATGGAGATAGCACAAAGAATTAGGACTGGAAGTCCCATTTGACCCCGCTATTCCACTGCTGGGGATCTTCCCCAAAGAATTAAAAGAATCATACCTCAGTGATATATGTGCGCCCATGTTCATAGCGGCACAGTTTGTGATAGCTAAAACTTGGAAACAGCCCAAATGCCCATCAACTGGAGACTGGATAATGAAAATGTGTTTTTTTTATAAAATGGAGTACTACTCAGCCATAAAAAATGAGAAATTAGAGACATTTATAGCTAAATGGATGCACATTGAAGCGATACTCTTAAGTGAAATAAATAGGACACACATGTATAAATACCGAATAGTTTCTCTGGTATGAGAAACTGAAAGTGTAAATAAGGACTAAAATGTATAATAGGTAATATGAAATAGGAAGAAAAGGGGCAAAGGAGAAGGAAGTGGGAGGGGGAGGGGACAGAATAGAAGGGAATGGGGTTAATATGAGAAAATGGAAAAATAGGAACAAAATCTTTGTAAATAGGGAGGAATGGAGAGGCTGAAGGGAGGGCTGGGCAAGGGCAAAAAATAAGAACCAAGAGAGACTATGTAAAGGTGCAAATTTCCAATGATGAATGTCATTATATTGTATACCTAAAATGTACCAATGATTAGAATGAATAATCGATAATGCAAAATAGGAAGAAAAGGTCCAAAGGGGTGAGGCAGTGGGAGGGGCAGGGGAAAGGAAAGAAGGGAAAGGAAAAATGATGAGAAATGGAAAAAATGGAAATAAAGTTTTTATAAATAGGGAAGGGTGGAGGGCGTGAAGGGAGGGCTAGGAATGGGGAAAAAATAAGAACCAAAATGCATCATGTAAAGGTACAAACAAGTTCCCAATGAGAAATGTAACTGTGTTGTATACCTAAAATGTACCAATACAAGAATTTAAGAAAAAAAGAGAAATGTCATTTAGAATTCTTTTTGTGTTTTTATCATATTCATAAAATTCTTTTAATCTACTATAATTTTGTCATATTTATTCTGTTCTATGATCATCATATTCCATAGTACTACAAAGACATGTAGTAAAAAAGTAACAACTCAGTTGCTATTCCATTTGTTTTTATAAGGTTAATTGGCTTTTTTTTTTTCTGGTACAGGGGATCAAACTCAGGACCTTGTGCTTGCAAGGCAGGCAAGATGCCACTGAGCTAAATCCCCAACCCTCCATTTGTTTTTAGAGAATGAGATTTTTACATGTTGTGAAGCACTGATAACAAAATTAAATCTTAACAATAGTTGTTTTTATTTTCCTTTTATCTAACTATAAATGATAACTATCAAAGATCTAAAAATTTAGGCTTTGTTTTGCAAGTAAAGTTGATTCTTTAACAGAAAAGTTTACAGAAAATAATACTCAATAATATCATTTTAAATATCATTTTAAATATTTAAATATCATTCGTCTTCCAAATATAATGGATTTTTGGCACAAGTCAGTCTAACTCATCTCGCTTCCAACTAATAGTCATAAAACTCAAGCACATCTTTCTTATCATCTAGTAGTTTCTTTTTATTCTACTCCATTCATTTTTTCACTTAAGTAAAAAAATCCTAATTGTACCAATTTCTGCTCTGACTTTTCAAACTCACCTTTACCTATGTCCAGACATTCTGTCTCTTTTCTTGGTTTTCATTTTGTTTTTATTGTTTCACATGTGGGAAAATTTAGCACTTCTTACCCTCATTGTTATAATATCTTTGTTTGCATGATGTGGCCCTTCTTGTTTGTTTTTTTTTTTAAAGTCATGTTCAAATTAGTGGGATTTACTTCTCTTGCTCTTTGCAGTATGTTTGAAAACTAGGGATTGAAAAGATCCAGGCAGACTTCATGATCTCCAAATATGTCTCTCTCCACTTGTACCTTGCTGGACCATTAGTTTCCACATAATGTCTCTATGTAGTCTCATTTTCACCCTCACTCTACCTTACTTGGTTAAATATGGCTTCTATATCTGCTTTGACCTCACCGACTCCTGGCTCTTAGGCACAGGTTGTGGTTAACAGGATGAGCAGTTTTGCTATCACATTCCATACTTTTCCACTTGCAAACTGCCTGGGTACTTATGAACCTTCCTACTCCTCTGATTTCAGCTGTATGTGGAACAGTTATTTTTCAAAAAGGCACTTTCTTTCTGGGGAAATATTGTTACAGACTCTTTTAAGACTGTTACAGTTAAGGTCTGCTGGCCCTTCCTGCTGCTCCTCATTGGTTTGTCTAAAAGTTCTGGCTTCTCCCAGAGCTCTGCTACTCAGAGCCAATGTGTCATCATGTAAAGAGTGAGTTATTAGGATGCTGTTTGTCTCTAGTTTGCTGAAAATTCAGTCTGTAAGGCTTTAATTTTGTTTCTATATAACAATTATAATTTAAAGAAGGAAAAGTGGAAAGAATCAGAAACAAGCCACCTCCATATCCATGCCACAAATTCCCTCATTGACTTTTAGAAATAAATAATGTACTTCAACTGTTATATAAAAAAGTAAAGATTATATTTATTATGGAAACTCACACATTCTCTTCTCTGTCGCTGTTTTTGTCTCTTCCATTCTTCTATCTCCTTTTCTCTTTATCTAGTATGGCATATATGTGGCAAAACATCATGAAAAGGTATGAATGATGACAAATAATGAATATTTGGATATTTAAAAATATATATGGCATGTTAAAAACTTCCATAGATTTCAGTGTCATTCCATCCTGGCTTCTGTTTTAATAGCCAGAAGAAAATAAAGATTTATGAGTTAACTATGGAGAAAAAATGTTTCAATATTCTGTGTTTAGTAAGCGTATTAAGGACTTCCATTGTGTGTACTTTTTAAAGCATTCTAATTAGTTTTAATTTTGAAACACAATTTAAATTTACTTCTGATGTATACATTTTCAAGTCTATGCACAAAACACTGCACAAGATGCACTAAATATTAATGAAGTGCACTAAACCTCAAAATGAATTATCAACATGAGGACACACACGGGATGTAAGATATATTATATGGTTTATTTTCTCACTGTATATTTTCTTTGCTCTGCAGAAACAAAGTCTAGATGATCTAAATTATTTAGATAAATGTTTTTATTGTTAGAATTCTTATTAAACTACTGAATCTGAAAATTGTTCTGTTTCTAAATAGAGAAAGTTCATATTTTTATGCTAGGAAATGCTTTATTATAATATTTTGCAAGTCTCATTTTCTTCAATAAATGGTACAGTTTCAGTCCTTTACTCAAATATTTAGAGAAAGTTGTGTTTCACAACTCAGACATTTTATATTTTAGAAAGAGAAATTGGCATGTGTATTGTATATTATTTAACACTTCAGTAGTGTCTTGGTAGTACACAATAATAGTTCTGGTCTTAAATGAATGAACTATGCCTACTAATTGGATTTAATATAGTCAGGATGATAAAAAGAAAATAAATAGTTTCATGATCATTGAAGTACTGTTTTGTCAACCAAATAACTTACCTTAAAAATATGATTGCATTAAATGTGGTAAATAAAAAAATCAGATTCTATGTTGGTGGATAAAAATTTAACAAGGTGGGAAACACAAGAGTGCACTAAGTACTTCAAAGCACATTTTCAGAGTGAGATTAGATAGTAATTTAAAAACTTAAGTAGTATCCAAATATCAGCAGGGGATACATGCATAGCTATAGAAGATAAAATGAGAATTTGTAATTCTGCATATGCAATTTGGGTGGCTTCATCTCCTTTTCCACTTAGTGAGAATTTTCTTGTATTATAGCCCTAAATCACTTAAGCAACTATATGCACCTAAGTACAATCTTCCTTGGCAATTGATTATATTTTTGGCTCTTAGGTAAAGAAATATGGCTTAGAGAAACAATTCAGACCAGCATTAAGTGTATATTTGAAGTGTCAAATGAGAATTTAAGAAATACACATTCTGAAAGATTTTAGAGATCTTGAAGTGAGAGTGGCACACATTCTTTTAGTTCTCCCACTCAGCTTCATCAGACCATCAAGAAATATTTGAACCTTAGGAAAGGAGGCATTTGGCTATTCTAGTAGTTCTTAAAGTTCCACAAGTAAAACAATGTTCATTTTTATTGACTACTGTGGGGTGTCAAGTGTATGCAAGACAAAGAAGAGACAGAAATGAAATTGTTTATGTTCTTCTCATGGGATTTGAGACATAATGCTATGTCAAATGAGTGTGATATATATTATGGACCTACTGAATTTTTTGTCAATTATTTCATCAACAAATATATTTCTTTCTTCTTAATTGCTTATTGTGTCATATATGGCCCGAGGCCCACAATAAATAGTGGGAAAAATATGCTGGCATTTTTGGAATGCCTTACATGCTTTTCAAATTGAAACTGTTATGGAGCAAAAATAGCATTTGATTAGTAGAGCCAGAAAGAGGCAGATTAAATTCAGTGCATGGCAGAAGAAATATTCAATACAAAATGTTGTTTATCATTTTATGCTTTCTAATTTTCTCAGAAGACATAAGTTCAAGGATTATATATCCATTTATATTGCAATTCCTAATTATCTATACTTTTTTGCCAGAAAAAGAAAAACATGTTGTCTTATAAAACATACTTGTCAGTTAACAAGTTATTGTTCACTTGAAAAAGTGTCTGTCCATTTTGCAAAAAGAAAGTTATAGGTAAGTTTTCCATAGACATTCCTGTAAATTTCTCTGTTATTCAGTATTCCCAATGTTTTATTTTGTATACTGTGCTTATGTGTTTTTATTATAAATTTGCTCTGATTCAATGGTCAAACTTAGAGAAGAAAAACTGTTCTCATAATCAAAACATATGTTAACATATTTTGGGTTGAGAAGGTCTATATAAAGTATTTTAGATTTTCCATACTTTAAACCAGGAATTGATGATGTACATAAGACTATATATAGAGCACAAGTGCCAGTGCTATTGTCTATACAAGTCTGTGGTCTTCCAAAAATGATAAGAATGGAGTTCTCATCTTAGCTGTGCTTGTTTATATTATTAATTTCTGATTATAGTTAATATGATATGATAAGCTACTCTAAAATATATATGATTTATGTCTTAAATATAATTTTAAGTATTTATGCTTACTGTTTTGAATCAAAACAATAAACAAGTTTATCATATTTCTGTAATATTTCTTGCCATAGTTATTTACCCCCTTCTTTGGTATCCAATAATCCTTTAAACTTGCCATAGGGTACCCCTAGGATTTCTGTGAAAAAAGAAATATGTAACTCTGCATTCTCTGTATCTAGATTTTAATTTGCACCACTTGAATATTATCTACATGCACATGCACATATATTCTGGAAATTAATTAGTAACATGCTAGTTTATTTTTTTCAAATTAATGCAGGAACATTGGAGAGTAAGTGCATTCTCTAGCCTATGTTGTAATAAATGAAGCTGTGCCATATCTGAGAGCTGAAATCTTAACTATGTTCATGATTTTAATTTTTCAAGTGAAGTTGGTAAACATTAAGCTTATATATGTAATGAATATTACATGTGCATAATAATAATCTATGACACTGCAAAAATCACAATCATTAAAATTTTTTTAAATAGAAAAACAGTGTGAAACTAAGGCTGTGTTAAAAGGGAAACTCATATCCTTATAGTGTTTTATTGCTTAAAAAAGGAAGAAAGAATAGAAGCAAGACAGTAAAACAATAAAATATGTACTAAAAAGGAAGTGGTTAGAATGCAATTTTCTAAATGTGTCAGTTAATAAAATTGCAAAAAGAAAAATTGATAGCACCAGAACTCTCCTTGGTGTCTGTATTAGTAATGTTCTCTAGAGACATATTCCAATAGAGTAGTTATACAGACATGCCCTTCACAGTGTAGTTTCAGTCAACAATGGACTGCATAGATGATAGTGCTCTCATAACATTGTGACCACGAAGCTATATTAGTTTGTGTAAGTGCACTCTGTATGTTTGCATGATGAAAGCGCCTAATATGATGTTATTTATTAGAAGAATTGACTCATAATAATGGAGACTGAGGAGTCCTGAGATAGAGTTTCTCAAACTGGAGAGCTTGGAATGCTGATATCATGGTTCATTACAAGTTCAAAGCCCTGAGAACCTTGGTGCCCATTATTGTAAGTCTTGGAGTCCAAAGAACATATAGTGTGGAATTCTGATGTCTAAGGCCAAAGAACAAACATATCCCAGCTCCAGGAGAAAAAAAGACCAATTAGACTCTCCTCTTTGTTGTTGTTGTTGTTGCTTTTGTTGTTTTATGGGACTAAGGTGCTGTCTAGGTGTTGCGAGCCCACACTGAAGTTAGATCTTTTGCCTCAGTCTATGAACTTAACACCTCATTGTCTTCCAAAAACATATACAACAATATGTCTAAAAGTAATGCTTGACCAGCTTTGTAATTATTCCTTAATCTTGTCAAATTAAAAGTACCTGACTTGGTATTCAGTGATCAGAGTGGATTATTGTATTTAGATTCCATATAGATGTATGAAGCTGACACTATCTCTATTTTATGTAGATTACTAAGAGTCAGGGAAAGGAAGAAAGTCACAGGGTAAGGTGAACAGTACCTAGTGGTTGTGGAATTTAAGTAAGTTCTGCTTGAGCACATGCTCTCAATAAATCATAATGTTTGTAATATACAAATATAATGCAGATTCTTAAATAGATCAATGAAATAGAATAGTTTTGGATATATTTTGAAATAAAAATGTTTCTGATACTCCCGTCTTCCATATATATGATTTGTCTTCTCTGTGCCTTTACAATCAAAGAAATATCTGAAAAATCAAGGGGAGAGAATTACAGAAAAAAGGTCTTGGGAAAGGTTAATATAAAGCAATACATTATGGAGAAGTTTTGGTTTGCAAAAACCATATACGCTTGTCAAAAGTAAATATATCCTAGAATGCGAAAATATTAGGTGAATATGTTAGAGTAAGAAGAAATTTCCTCTCTGCTTCATGCAGCTGCGGGACTGGAGTATTAGCCAACATTCATAACTGAATAAATTGTTTGGGGAGTGATCCAGAAAATAGTACTGCTTGCTAAGCCAATTGCAAGTAGAATCCTATGCTTTGCAACACAGTGCAACACAGTGCCTATGTTATCCTGGCCATGAGCCTTACTGAGAAACCAAGGAAATAATATTCTATGAGAATACAACAGACAAAAAATACAGCATCAAAATTGCAAGTGAATGATATTGTGCTGGTGTTAAGATGTATCCAATTATATAACTTAATTTTATACCTGCTTATAGTATATTATTAAGGAACCAGGGAGTGCATAATGGAGAGGGAAGAAGTAAATTGATCAGGATGAAAAACTCAATCACAAGTAGCCCCTAACCATCAGGAAGCAGCCAGAGTGGTCATTGCCTTGCCTCCATCTACTCTGGTAAAATGATCCAGTCAGAGGGCAATGCCGGGACAGAGTAGAGGCACGTAGGAAGCAATACAGGGCAAGACCTGGGTGGCCAACGATTGTAAAATTATCACATGGTCATCTTGCACTATTTGCTTGGGAAATCTACACCTTGTGAAAGTATCACATGCATTTACTGTATGCTTGAAAGACCCCTGAACTGACCTTTTTCCCTCCCCAGAAACAAAGGCTAAGATCCCGATTGGCCTATATTGCACCAATCAGCGAAGCAGTTATTTTTAGAAACCAGTTTACCCCTATGAGTAAACCTCAAACACATCAGGCAAAGCACTGGGACCCCTATTTTACAGCCCGCTCTGCTGTTAAGGTAGCTTTTTCCTGCATACGCTGCGCTATAAATAAACTTTCACATCACTTCAATCTCGACGCCTTCATTTTCTACTGGAGGAGGGTGAGACATTAAGCCAGCCTGACCCCAAATCCTCATTCTTCACTGGCGTGAGGGCGAGGGACCCAGAGAAAAGCAGAGGTTCACCATGGGGCACCCCCAGTTACCTCAGAGATCCCCTGCTGGAAATAGCACTTATAACGAGAGAAAAGTTGGATACACAGAAACATCAGGGATATGTGGACACAAGGTGGCTATCTTCAAGTCATAGGCATGACTCAGGAGAAATCAAACGCGCAGACTCCTTGATCTTCCAGAAGTGTGAGAAAATAAATGTCTGTCATTTAGTCCCCCCGAAAGAAAGAAAGAAAGAAAGAAAGAAAGAAAGAAAGAAAGAAAGAAAGAAAGAAAGAAAGAAAGAAAAGAAAAGAAAAGAAAAGAAAAGAAAAGAAAAGAAAAGAAGAGAAGAAAAGAAAAAGAAACAAAGAAATTATGTGGAAACCCACACATGAACACACCCACAGAGCACAGAGCAAAACCAAGTGGTCAATTAAAATAGGATGTCAATGGTCTATCAGTCTCCTTGGTGTCAAAGCTATGAAATTTAAATTCATATTGAAATATCTGTATGCATCCAGTTTATTACCAAAAAGCAAGCAATAGTAGTTCAATAACATCTATATTATTCAGATGTGATGAGGATGGAGCTGGGGTTATTTTTTAAAAAACAATTTTTTAATAAAGTTTCACTCAAATACAAAAAGAAAAGTCAAAGTATCACACACATGTCTATGTGTCAGATTTCACAGCATTTAGATCCAAAATAACTACAAGGGACAAAGTGACAGAGAAATAAAGAGTAGAAAAAATATTAACTAACATTATATGATAAACCAAATGAGATAAAGGTATTAAGAATTAACAACAAATCAGATTGAATATGCAGTAGTCCCCTAAACCTCTTACCTATGGGAATACACTCCAAGTGTATTCCCTGGTTACTACTTGAAATTGAAAAATACAAAACACTATATATTTTACGATTTTTATCTATAGTACATACATATGAAAATTTTAATTCATAAATTAGGAATAGTAAGATATTTTCATGAACTACTAATGACAATCAGAACAATTATAACTATGTGATATAATAAAATCATGTGAATGTGATTTCTCTCTCTCAAAGGATCATTCATCTTCTATACTCACTGTTCTATACCATGAGCTGATATAGTGCTGTGGTTGATGGTGAGTAACTGAAGTCACAGAAAAAACAAAACCTCAGATAAAGGGGGACTAGTGTGTTTTATTGTATATCTTGTAAACACAGGACACACTCTTTTCATATATAAATGAAAAAAATTACAATTTTCTCTCATCACATGGACAAAGCCACCAGAATTGAATAACATTGTGTTGGAAGATTATGACAAAAAAGACATTCTTTTATAATGCTGATGAAATTACAAAATGTTGCAAACAGATCATGAGCAAAATTCTTTTCAGCATAGCAATACTGATTGAGCAAAAATTTATCAAGGAGGGTATAGTTCAAGTATATTTACAAGTTTTGAAGTAATGCATGAACACATCAACAAAAGCAAGTAAAATAATATGAGTTTAGAGATATAGTATGTATAACCCTAGAAGTGCCAGGAGAAACAAGATAAAATGAAAGAAAATGAGCTAAAACTATTGCCGTAGAAAAATGGCAGGGGTGATGACTATTGTTTATATAATGATATAGTTCTTCTCACATAAAAATATAAATCATATCATCTGTGATCTTTCATTCTCTCATGAATATATCTATCCATCTATCCATTGTGGAGTGCTCATAAATATCTCTTAAAAAAATAACCATATTATGGTATGAGAAAACTAAGTGGCTAGGTATAGAGCAGGGAAGAAAAGTTATGGCAAACCCTTGTTTGACTTTTAAATTTTAATGTATTCCTTTATTAAAATCAGAAATAGAAACCACAAAAATCTAGGCAAACTTTTAATACCTTTTTTTCTGAATTGATCGCTAAATGTAACACAGTTTATTCCTATTGAATGGCATTAAAGGCTATTTTTATTGTAAATGCTCCATAAAACTTTGACCAGAATATGTTTGTGATATTTCAGATGCTTAATTTAACTCATGAAATCCAGAACAGAGCAAAACAGCCACTGCAGATGTTAGATCAGACAAGTAGATCCAGAACCACTCTGGGACGTGTGAGCCTGAGGGTGAGTGTGTCCACAGGATCTGCACATCTCAGAGTTGACTCACCAGGCAGAGGATGTGCCCAAGCGGAACAAGCAGTAGCTCTGGGAGTCCTCACAGTTAGGAGTCCCAAGAGAAGAGGCAGAGTGGAGAACAGCTGAATCAGAAAGCTAAGGAATACATTAGTCAGTGCAAATTGAAATGTAAGAAATTAGAGCGACAGTTGGAGAAACAATCTGAAACTCCTGATCAACTGAGAGGCGAGAATTATCAGTTACAGAAGCCAAATTTGGAAGGAATGGTTTTTGGAAGTTTGACAATTCATTCATTACCCTTTCTTTCTTTTTTTTTTCTCCTTAAATTTTTTTACTGGTACATTTTAGATATTCAATACATTTACATTTATCATTGGGTCCTTGTACCCGAACGTGATGTATCTTGGTTTTTATTTTTTCCCCCATTACCTGTGTGTCCTTCACCCCCTCCACCCTTCCCTATTTACATAGACTTCATTTCCATTTTTTTCTTTTCTCATAATTTTTTCTTTCCCTTCTTTCCTTTCCCCTTCCCCTCCCACCACCCCTACCCCCTTGGACCTTTTGTTCCTATTTCAAATTATCAATTATTTGTTTTAATCATTTCAATCCTTATTTACACTTTCAGTTTCTCACACTAGAGAAACTATTCAGTGTTTACACCTGTGTGTCCTATTTATTTTACTTAAGAGTATGTCCTCTATATCATTCACCTTTCTGAAAAAAAGATTTTTGAGAGGTGAAGAATTTGTTTTTGGCTATTTAAGTAATTTTTCAAATAATTTTGTCTATATAATAATATTATATATGGATATAATTAACTTTTTATGCCCTTTCAGAGTTGATCCTCAAAATAAATTACTTCCATTTCTACTAAAACTTTCCTACAAGTATATTATTACTGAAAAGTAAGAAAATCACTAAATCTTTACATTATATGACTTTTCTCTCAATGTATGTACTGTTTTCCACATTTGTCTTTTATTCTTGATATAAACATAGTGTTATATGCTAAGAAATTATTTGCAGAAATTTATTTAAAGGCTCTGTTTTCTACTTTATAGGCTATATGAATTAATATAAAAATATACTGATACAGGATGTGGTATGATAGGAAAATCATATTTATTATTCACCTTGGAAACATTTTATAAACATGTGCATGTGGGAGCACAATATTTTGCATACTAAGAAATAAGTGTTAATTACAAAAAGGCAGGAAGCTGTGAAAATATTTTTCCTCTGATGAACAACTCTTCACCTCATTTATTTATTTGTATTGTAAAGATAGAGAG
Source organism: Heterocephalus glaber (assembly GCF_053883595.1). Classification (NCBI taxonomy): domain Eukaryota; kingdom Metazoa; phylum Chordata; class Mammalia; order Rodentia; family Bathyergidae; genus Heterocephalus; species Heterocephalus glaber. The sequence continues at coordinate 22,138,371 of NW_028258138.1, read as the reverse complement.
GAATAAAAAATTTCTATCAAATGAGAGTCAAGTTGATCTATGCGAATCAAATAAATGAACAAAAAAACTTCATAAATGCATTGAATTGAGAGAATCCTTGAAAGAATGTGTGTGGAAAATTGCACAGATAATTATCTCAAATTTATCTTATAAATTAAGATCTAAGCTGCTTAGCATAGAATACCACAGTTTTCCTTTAAAATATTATTGTTTGGTTTTAACATATGCACTTTATTGACATTTAAACTTGAACATAATAAACTCATTTTAAGAACCATATTTTCATAGAATTATTACAGTAGATTCAAAGATTTAAGGACAAGCAATGAATTCCTATTTCACTCAAGTTTTGTCATGCGTGTAGCTTTTGAGGACATCAATGTTATGAAATGAATTGTGTTGTTAAGAAAGATCAGTAAACATTCAGTCCAGATAATTTTGCCAACTGTTTTAGACCAACTCAAACTCTGTAATCTCCCTGTAATCAGTTGATTTTAATCTCTCATAACAATAGGACATATTTAAACATACCACATATATTTATATATATCAAAACAACTACAAATACTGAAATTAATACCAAGAACTTAAGCAAGTAAAATTCAAAGATGTGAAAAATTTTTCAAATTGGAGACAAATATAAAAATTTGACAGATACTTATCGCTTGCCATTTATATACAAGGTATATTATTATAATGATCACAGTTTTTGCTTATATTAACATTTACATAAACTGGATGTCATTTTTAGAGGTTGTATTAGTGACAATTTCTTTTTCACAAATTCCCTTTGGACTATCTGGAAAATTTATTTTGTCAAGGACTTAAAATATCAATTGCTTTTTAGTAAATAAAATTGTTCTAAGGCAACAAAGTACAGAATAATAGGCCTAAAATTTAAAGAATAATTGAATTATCACTCCAGAACACATAATGGAATGAAAGGGCAAACTGGAAGTAATTTGTGTGGTAGTTGTTGAAGAAATAGCTGGAAATGCAGACTGTACTGAAATGTTAAGTTCTGATTATAGAAAGTAGTATTCAAAATAATTAATTTCCTTAAAGTAGTTTTTAAATAGTTCATATCAAGAAGAAACCATGGATAAATTTCAGTGTGGTAGAGGGAATTCCACACATTGGCAGTTTTATTATACATGCAAATTCAACAGTATTAAGTTAGTGAGCTACCAAGCACATACACAGATTTTTTGGCATGGGAGGCTGGGATTTCTAATTGTGACTGTAAAAAATACTTAAAAGAAAATCATGAAGTAAAATATGCTCAATTTTGTTCACCATGATATAGTCTAGACTTGATGGGATATATTTTATGTAATTTAATCAATTACTTTGTGTCATAATATAAAAATAATAAATAATATATAAGAATGCATCAATGTGTACTTGTCAAATATTTTAAAATATTTTAATAATACAAATATATAGATAAATAAAACATTGGTATATAGTGTATGCATTTATTTGTGTTTGTAAGTGTTTAAACCTGCCTTTATCTGTGATGAGTATTAACAAATGTTTTGTGTAATCTACATTATGCAGCATTAAAAAAATAGACTTATCTTCATAAAGTTTCCATTTTTAAAATATGTGTAGAAAATTATCCTGTTATAAAATTGAACAGAAAATAACTTTTCAAATTGAGATCTTGGAAATCTTCCTTTTGAAATTATAATGAATGAATATTCTCCAACCAGCAAGTGTATATCATATCTCCTCATGTGCAATGAAATTGCAATACAATTTACATTTCTGAATCTTTATTTAAGTGTAGATTCATCACCATCAAATTTACACTATAGGGTTGGGGATTTAGCTCAGTGGTTCTGCTGCCTGCCTTGCAAGTGCAAGGACTCGAGTTCAATCCCTGGTACCAAAAACAAAAAGAAAATTTACACTCTAATGAGTTTTATTTTTCAAAAAAATTATTGACTTTTGAGAATAATATGAAAACAAAATTTTTCCCAATTAGTAAACTTGTTCTGGAGCAGTGTGATGGTTATGATTGTCTGCTTATTTCTCTTTAAAATTCTGAAACTTTTCCCAAATTGTCTTTACTTTTAATAAGCTTCTTACTTTTTGAGTGTGTGTGATACATTTTATGGAAGTGGATAAAATACCTGTGCTATATACATAATGTCATTATATATTTTTCTGAAAAAATCTAGTGAAAGAGAAAGGATGTGGCTTCCTAATCTACTTAATTATTATAATAAAATGAATCATAATGAAATTTTCACTTCTAATTTAAATACAGTTTTGATTTTAAAAATACATAACAGAAGCTGAGCATAGTGGCACACATCTGTGATCCCAGCACTCAGGAGACTAAGGCAGTTTGAGGTCAACCTGGGCTACATAGTAAGGCCAGACAGCCTGAATTATATAGCAAGAAACTGTCTCAAGAACAAAACAAAACAAAACAAAACACAACAAAAATACATAATATATTAACTTAGTGTTTACTTTAGAAGTACAGTGTTATACAAGTTAGAAATAATCCTTAGTTTTAAGATTTTTTTCAAATCACTTTTTAACTTAAATTATTTAAAATCTCTGTAAGAGAGATTAAGTATTAAATTTTGGATTTAAATGTTTATGAAAATCTTTTTAATGAGATATAGGAAATTCGAATGGCAAAATGAAGAAGGTTGAAAAATAAAGAGTTTAGATACTTGGTAAGTTTAGCCTCTTCTGGAAAGTCTACATTTCAAACATCATTTCCAGGGCACTTTAGTTATTTAGTTTTGTGTAGCCATTTATTGGTAATTATCTCTTGATTCATCAAAGTGGAAATCTAGAGTGGTTAGTTTAATTATAATGTGGTTAAGTTAGAAAGAATCATTCCTCTTATTTTGGCTCACAATTTGTAGGCATTTCAGCCCATAGTCAGCTGACTCTATAGTAGGGCAGCATGGCAGAGGGGCATCACAGAGGAAAAACAGTCCATGGCATGGCAGGCAAAAGGCAGGAAGCAACAAGCCTCCCTTTCTCTTCTATCCCATTCAGGCTACAAGTTTTTGGGTGGTGCCACCCACACCCAAAGTGGAGCTTCCCATTATTCACACCCAGAACTATGTTAAACCAATCAGTGGACTAATTTCACACAACCTGAATCCATATTATAACCCTAAATCCAGCCACTTTCAAAGAATCCACTATGAGCTCACAAGGCTTTGGAGGACATTTATATACAAGCCATAGCACCTCCACTTTAGTTATTGTCAACCATGGTAACCTCATGTATTTAGGGAAATTATTTTTTTGTGTATAAAATTTTTATAAATAGTCATACGTATAAAATTTTCAGTATGTATGGAGTATGGTGGCAATTTAATGAACTACCTAGCCCTATCACTAATATTAACTATTGTAATGAGCCTCCACACATTTATCAGGTATATTTTCTCAAGTTTTACTGACATTCTTGTCTTCTGGACAATACAATCAAAATATTCCAAAATGAATTTAGAGTTGTTCAGGAAGGTACTATTTTCCAAAATCCAACATCAATACCGAACAGCCCTCTGAATTCACCACTGCAATTGCCTCACCATTCTTACTTGAACATCACCATGGATTATAATATTATCAAATTATATTCTTTTGAACAAAATTAAAATCCATGAATCTGTACCTATGAAAATATACAGACTGACTACAAATAGAAAGAGGGAGAATTCTTCCTCAAAATAGAATGGTAAGTAATAAATGTAGAGGGAATGACTGAAAGCAGAAATCCTCATTTGACACTCCTCAAAGTAATAATTAACTCAAATATCAATGGAGACTAAAGCTAGTGTGTAAAAGTTGAATGAGTACTGGGATATTTGCCTAGTTTTAAAGTACTTCTCTGTAGAATTCTTATCAATTATAAAGAGGGAAACTATAATTTTATAGTAGAGAGAGTTATTATGTACACTTAACAGAATGATCAAAGTCAACATTCCCAATAGTATGATAGATTGACAAATACAAAATAACTGGCCTATGATTTTGAAAAATGTAAGGTCATGATGATCAAAGAACCACTGAAGAACTATTTCATAATGAAGAAGGCCAAAGAGACATGGTGATTAATGCAAAGGAATCACATTTTCTTAAAAAGTCATTATTGGGACAATTGGTAAATTTGAATCTCATGTCTCAGCAAAGAGTTTTGTGGGATTACTTTCCACTTTTCTAGCAATTTTTCATTAAACTGAATTACTTCAAGACAAAATTTGTAATGATACTGCCACTAAATGAAAAATGACAGCCTATTTGAGAACATATTAAAATAAAATTATGATAAAGATTAGGGACTGAGATTATTTAATATTCAATCTTTTGTTAAGCATACTTCTATTCTAACATAAACTATGTGTTTTAATTTCTTGACTAGTTTTACAGGCATGCTAACTGGGGAATATTAGAATTTTTCTGTGAATAATAACAAAGCTGACAATCCAAGGAAAATGTATTAAATTCATTTCTGCCAAGGAATTTTAATGAACTATTCATCTGCACAATGTTATCACAATATATGTCTGTTAAAATGAAGCATACTTGATTATTTTTCATTTAATATTATTAGAGATTCAGGCATCATCAGTCAAATAATTGTCTATCATGACAATATCCTTTTTAAGTAACCATTAAAGCAGAATCTAAGATTAAGTTATTCATAGTGTCATTGCTCTTGTTCAATTGTTTAGACAGAATGGTTTATCTAACACAAACTTAAAATCTTTTATCGCAAAACTATAACTTTTCTATCATATCCAACAATGTACAAGTTAATAACGTTAAAATAATTGTGAAATTATAAATGACTTTTCATAGTGCTTAATGACTATCTCAGGTATAAAGACACATAGCTACTTCAAGAGGACTGAACAAAATCTCAGGTAAACAGCTTATAACTGCTAAACTATACAATACGACTTCTATGTTGGATTCCGAAGTCTCCTGGACCTTCTTATCCTCTTTGTGGGAGGCTATTACTAGTTCCTCCCAATGGAAACCTTTGTTGGCTATATCCATAGCAGTCCTGCTGACCTTATTATTTAGCCCATGTATTCTTAACTATTTCTTTGCCTTTTGTCTCCTCCAGACTTAAAGCTGTAAGGCTACCCAAGATGACAAGGCCTGGCACCTATGGAAGGCCTTTAGATAGACCCTCTGTAGAGCAACTCTGACTGCTGATCACAACTACAGCCCTCTTCAGTTGGAAGTAGCCAGAACGATCTTCACCCTTTGCCCTCTCACAGATATTAGGGGTACTTCTTCAGAAGGGGGAATATTGCAGATAGGTAAGTAAATTAGATATTTTGTAGGCAGTTAGACAGGGCCAGCCTAGGAGGAGCTAACATAGAAGACAGTGAAGACACATTCTCTCTTCAGCATTGTAAAAGGAGAGAAACTACCATACCCACATAGGATGAATAGCAGTGATTGATATTCTAAACAGGTATCAATCACCTGGGTGGAGGGCCAAGGTCTTAACCCAGCCTCTCCTGGAAATATACCTGACCCACCCTTACTGAAAATCCTTATAAGCTTGCTACCTGACTTGCTCCCCCATTTGACCCCCATTTAACCAATATTACCTGGGTGACTGTATTTGTAATCTTATTGGTTGGTCATGGTTTTGCCCCATCTCATCCTCACCTTGTAAATCTCCATTGGGTCTTACAGTTTTGCCACACTTTATACTCACCTCACCACATGGCTTTGCTGTTTAAAACATCTTTGAAACGTGGGGTGGGTGGGCAACCCACTTTCTAGTCCCCCTTCTGTCTCTCTTAGGCAGAAGCTTTATTTCTCTCAATAAATTTTTCCTACTCTTAAAAAAAATCTCAGGTACAAAGACATATAGTTGGTTAAATAAAACTGTACAAAAATCTCAGGTATAAACACATATAGCTACTTAAAGAAGACTGAGCAAAAATGTAATTGTGTGAGTTTATTGCATAATAAGTTTCACACCATTAAATTTTACTCAGATCACAATTAAATATATTTTATTCACCATGTCAGGAGAGGAAATCACCACTAAATAACTTGAATGTATGTTCATTCCAATTTGTTATGGTTGGAAAGAAAAGAAAAGAGGTTTCCTTTGCAATTGTAGCTTTTCAATTTCAGTAAAACAAAGTAGAATTATGTTAGTTATATGAAAACACTGGAGTTCTAGTATACAAGTCTTATTTTCAAGATGAAGTGTAGGCGGAAAGATATTTAAGAAATATCATTATCTTGTGCACTCTACCAAAGATTTTGAATAAAGGGATATGTAGCGATTCATTTTTAGCAATTTGAACTGCCTAAGTTTTGTGAAAGGCCAAGATTAGCATCTGGCAAAGGAATCCGATAACCACAAATTCTAGTTCTTTCTTATATTACTCTTTATAAATATATTGCAAACAAATGTAGGTATTTGTTTAGAGAATATTCCAGCTACTTGTAACAAATTGTATTTTTCTAGAAATCCAAATAGAGTTTTCATAATGGACTTTCATGATGGAAGCAATGCTATACCTTGATTACACTGTTTCTTTTTGCCCCTAGACACAAAAGGACACCATTTCTTCAGGCCCCTTCAGTTTGGTTGTGTCAGGTAGCTAGTTCTGTGCAAGGGAATACTGTATGGGCGAAAGTGATGTTGTGCTCTACGAACCCTAAATCTGAAATATCATATGCATTCTTCCATTTTATCTCTTCCATGTTTAGTGGTCAAAATAGGTAGTAGTGGAGGATAGTAAAGACCAAAATGCATACAGAGCCAAAAACCAGAAGACACTACTTTTTAAATTCATCCCTTGATAGAGAGTGATCCAGGAGAATCCTCACTCATTACGTGAGTCTGAAAGTAACATTGATCATATTACTCCAATCAGAATTAAAGTTGCTTGTTACAGTTGCTCATTTATCTGGCTAATATATCTTTCAATTAGAATCATGAAGTTATCTGGAAATAAATGGCATGTAGGTACAGGTGTGAACGTGCAAAAAATGTGTTAAATTGTGTAAATTTCCTATCAATTTTCAAACAGAGTAACTGCATTTTCCATACCAAATTTGCAGTCTATTCTGAAAGAACAGTATGCATTACAAGTAAAAATTCCTATGGAGATTCATTATTAAAAGAACCTAAATCAGTACAGATTTAAGCAAGCAATCCTACCATCTATACTTATATGTACCCTGCAATTGATGAATGTGGATATTAATGAAGTGATCCTAGAAAGATACTTTCTTAAATTTCTTACTAAGACTTTATTTTGGAATCAGATTATGAAAAAAATATATTTTAATGGGCCAAATATTATTTGGGTCATTAATACCCACAGAGAGTATGTAACACTTAGCAAGTAGTGGGTGAGAGGTTGCAACTTCTCATTGTTCCTTCATGGACAATTTAAAGTTTCTAATCACACTAACAGAATATAAAGCTAGCCTTTACTGAACACTTGGCAAAATACAGGGCAATTCACATGGATCGTTTTATGTAATCCTTACAACCAACCAAGGGAACTGAGAATTGTGGTGGTTACTACTTTATAGGTTAGGAAATAAAGCCCAGATGCCATTGTTCCAAGACTGTGTAATAGTAAGCACTTTGCTCATCAAGCTATCCTCAATCTTCCACCTAGCACCTATTGGACAATAAATACCTGGAAAAGGTTCACTTAAGAGGATTATGAGCGAAGATTTCCCCCACGTCCTCTAATCCCAAACCCATCCTGTGTGCCAGAATCACTGGTGTCTCTACAGGGAACTCACACATATTTTAATTGTATCCATCTCTGGGTGCTCTCAAAGTTCTTACCATATTTCACCTTCAATTAATGATAATAGAGTGCATGCCCTAAAATGATGGAATAAGTAATCTACTTCTCTTTCTCATTTTAGGAAAACCTGGAACCTAAATGCATTTTATGAACTTGTTATAAGTTCATAATAAAGCAACTACAAATTGACATAAAACAAGCTAGTGCCTTGTTCTTTACCCATCCCTCAACTCAATCCCTTGATACTATGGGTTATATTCTAATACTAAAAGACCAAAGTGAGAAAAATTAAAAGCTGACCTCAGCTGACAGTTCCAAAAATCAATGTTCACACCCACCTAATCACAAAATGCTGCTTCAGCCCAGCTGGAACAAGTGGTGGTCACAGTGGCACCTTCAAGATTAAAGGAAAACTGCATTGTCTGGGTTAATCAATAATTTTCTAAGGAGGAGTAAGGCATTCAGCTGAGCTCTAAGTAAGATTCTTCTCATTACTGCTTTCAAAAGAATGTGAGGTGTGTGAATAAATGTTATATCTTAAATACAGCATTTTAAAGGTTTGCCATTTGCTGAGATTTAGGAAAAACAGTGAGATACATGCCTCTCTCTGTTCTTTTGTTTAAGGAAAAATAGAAAGTAAGAGGGATCCATCTTGAGGGATTAGAAAACACAAAAAAGAATGAGTACTTATATTAAATACAGTAGTTATATTAATACTGTGGACATTTGGGGAATTGCATTTTTCAGATCAACAGTTAAATTCTTTTGACACAATACAGTATTTATTTATGTTTAGTTTGGTTTTGAGGTTGACATTTGTTTATGTTTCAATACTATCTAAATTTACAATATGTGAAAGGTGTGTAGATCACTTTTCATCCAGTTAATTGAACATCAAAGTATTTATGGTGTTTTATTTTCCATAGATTAGAGATTTATGGAGATATGCTCATCAATTTTAAAAAATGTTGAACTGAACCAGAAAGTGATTTGTTCAATTGAAATTGGAAGAAACTCTATTGGTGGTTTGTTTCTATGTTAAGGAAGGGTAAAAAAGAAAGAACTTAAAATTTCTTTTCATTTTTAGAATTTTATAATATTATCTAATTTGAGACTTACAAAAAGCTCCATGAGACAGATTTTGGTTCTGCTTGTTACCTTTCTGATTTTTTAAAAATGTTATTTGAATGAGACAGGGATATTCAAGAGTTGTGAAATAAATGTTGGAATTATTTTTAAAGCTTTATGCATATTGATTTAGTCATTTTGAAACTGTGTGTGTATGTGGTGTGTGTGTTTGTGTGTGTGTGTGTGTATGTGTGTTTACTGGAGCCTGTGCATGCTAAGTAAGTGAGGTTCTACTGAACTACCAGCTCATTCTTCATTTAAGAATTTCCTAGTATTGGCATCTCAGTGAAACCTTAAACTTAAATCATTGAATTGCATTGAAGCATTCTATTGTGAACATTTGATGGCTTTAACATTTGTTAAAGTATCACAATGAGCCACAGAAATTTGGGTCCTCAATAGGAAGTGCAGGTAGTAAAAGTACTAGAAGACTACCTGTAAATATTAAAACACAAGGGTACATTCAGGAAAACAAATAATAAACTGGATGTATTTAACAGAAGAGAGTATAACAGAGAAATAGAAGCTTATGTAGTATTTGGAAGGGCTAAGAGTTCTAAGATCATATGTCATATAATCTCAAGAGTTCTAAGATCATGTGCCATGATCTCAACTACCTAAGCACTAATTTGCTCATCTGGACACAGATGGAAAAACCTCATATCCAATAATGTCTGCATACTTTCAAGGGCCTGCCTGCAGAAACTATTAAAGAATAATGGCTGTCAATGCTTATCACAAATAGAGCCTAACCCCCACTATTGATGAACAGGATTGCTATGTTCTTTCCACAGGAAAAGGAAATGAAGGGATGAGAAAGATGTTGATTAAATAGCAAATATTTCCACATGACTTCAGTTGCTACTACTAGCAACAATCAAGTAGAAAAAAGTATTCTTGAAAGTGACAGTTGGGATGAAAAATTTTAAAATATGTCAAAAATATCTGTGTTTTTAAGTAAACACATGGACTAACAATGTGTTATAAATGTGAAATAGTGTTATTCTGTTGTATGAATTGATTTAAAATTGAGTTCAAAGAAAGTCTTTGTATGTATGGCTTTTTGAGGGATAATTGGTGATTATGTTAAGCTACTATTTCTCAAAATATGTGCATTCAGTTAACCAATTTTCAAAAAACCTGCTTATTTTCTACTAAAATGTACTGTTAGAGGGAATTCATTACCAAACCAATCTATTATATACCTGAGATTAGTAAAACAAAACAAAGGCGGGGGGAGTCTTGTAACCAACTTAAACTTACCTTTTTGACATTTTTCGTGCTCACTAGGACTTTAACAAAGATCTCAAGTAACAGTCAATAAAACTTCTTAGTGAAAATGACATGAAACCTGGTTCCGTGGTTCTCTTTTCTCAGTGTGGTGTATATGAGTGTGTGTCACCTCTCTCTCTAAACTAGCAAGAAAAACCATATAGTCTTTAAAAGCACGAATGTAACAATTAATATAGCAAAGGGACATCTTACAACTTCTCACAGTGCACACTTCATTAGCTAAAACCCCAAGGGTAGGATAAGCAGCCACTGGTGTATATCAAAGCACAATTCCAAAGTATTTATTTTACCCAGAGGCAAATGCATATGCACGCACATGACAACAGGCATTTAATGAATGAGGCATCCTGATTTTTAAAGCTATTGCCCTCAAACATTTTGTATTTGGTATTTGTAATATTTAACCTAGAAACTTGAATTGGCAAGTATAAAACAATGGTAGCACATTATTTATTGCTTTCTTCACAGTGATATAGAGAGAGTTCACGTAAGATTCTAAAAACACTGCTTCTTTGAACAATGTGAAATGAGCTTTCAAGTCAAAGATATGTTTTTCTTGAGATACTGGTAAGCTGTTTTTAAACTGTAGAAATAAATCTACATTGGAAAAAAAACACATTGATTCTGACAGATTGTGAACATTTTTGCCAAAAGCTATATTTTGTAACAATGTGTATGCAGAATAACAAATATTATAAGAGTTAAAATAATGAGCATTCTTTGCAGCTATGGTTTTTAATTGATGGCAGTTTCAAAGTAGATTGTTACAAAAAAAGGTTCTAAGTACTAAATTTTTTTTGTTTTGTTCTCCTCTTACTACTTTTGTTTGTTATTAGTTTTCATAATTAACTCCTAGTTTGTTTGTTTTTCTCTGTGAGGTAACTTATTACTTTTGGTTAGTTTTATTTCCTTTGTGAAAGTAATGGGATTTATTGATTGTTGTTATATTAAAAGAAATAGAGGGTTATAAAGAAAGAGAGTTATTATAACAACTGGTTTACAATATTATGGAATAGTTTGAGTGTTATAGTTCCAGTCAGAAAGTGAAGGCCTGAGATCCAGAAAATTCAATGGTATAGTTGTAGTCTGAATGTGAATTTGAGAAAAGAAGATCCCTATTTGTTCTCAAAAAGAGAGAGTCAATATTCTTACTTATTAAGGCCTTCAGCAGAATGGATGAGGTCCATGCACCCTGGAGAGGGCAACATGCTTCACTTGGTCTACAGACTCAAACATTAATTTCATCCAGACACATAGACAAATTATGTTTAACCAAATATTTGTGAATACCTGTGACCTAGTCAAGCTGACATATAAGATTAAGCATGACACTTGCCCATATAATGAGGCTTGCATTTGTCTGGAACAACACTGAATATTAAAATTCAAGTGGTCAGTGTACCTGCTAGACTGGTAGTTGATTAAATAGTATTTGTGAATTCAGGTACCTGGCTCATTTTTTTGTTGGAAAAATTGAGAAAAAGAATCATTTATGACAAGATCAATTTTGATATTACCATCCTTTGTGCAATTAAACTTTGCAATTCTTACAGAATTCCATGATTAAATTCCCTCTGTTCTCTTCAAATCTGGGAGTTGATGAAAGTAATGTTTTTGATTGCAGGAACTATCTTAAGCACATATGTAGTCTATAACCCTGATAATCATCTAAGAACACATTATTCATTAAATAGCTGATGAGTGCTTATTCTGTTCCAGAAACCTTGCTATATTACCATAGTGGGTCCAAAATTTTTTAAAAAATAACTTTGAAGAATTAGGGGTCTTATTAAAAATTTTCTCTATTGAAATGATTTTTACTGAGGTCACAAATAGCACAATTTATCATCATATGCTAATGAGTTGGCAGTTCTGCATAAGGCACCAATTCATTCATTGTTTTAACCAATACTATTTTACAATGTCAAGTTTTAGAATAATTCTGATTCAAATAGGTCTTCTCTTTTATATTGTGGGAGAGATTGTAAATTATTTACTTTTGCCAGCCCTTTGAACTTGATCGCTATTCTTTTGTCTGCCCTTTAGGAGTCACTTAATTCTAAATACCAAGAGCCTTTTCTGTCACCAATACATCACCTAAAACCTTGCTGAGGGAGTTCAGTATTCCTCATCTTTCCATCTTGTGACTCAAACCTATTTAACAATACATGAGATGTTTGGCCCTGTTATAAACCAACACTTCCTGACAGGGGAATAAATGAATTCTGGTGTTGGAAAGCTTTGTCAGCTCCTACAGGCCTTGTATTACATCAGGGACTAGGAGACCCTCGTCAGCAATCTGTCTGACCTCGGCCACTCAGATGTGACTAATCTTTCTCAGGTTAACTACAAGAAGGGAACAATCTCATCAAATAAGTTTATATTTACACCAGAAATTAAATCACCAATATCGTATAGGACTTAGGAATGGAGAAATGTCTCTTATGTGGTAGTCATGGTATGAAATGAAGAGCAGGTCAGCGAACTCCAGAGGTGAGGACACACTCTATTATTATATCAAAAAGGTGATGGCAGGGCTCTTGAAGTTGTCAAGACTGAAAATAACTCCCACTCCAGAAGACAGCAGCACAAGGATGCTGAAGAGCCAGTTTCTTTTTTCCATACAAAGAGTTCCAACTAGCATAACATTTGCCTCAAGTGATTTCTAGGTTATATATGTCAGTGATTGAAATGAGAAAGGAATCAGCTGCAGTTTACACACAATATTAAAGGGTAATATATAGGAAGTTGTTTTGTCTATATAATTTATATTGCAAATTAAGATAAAATTTTCCTTGGACTTAAATTTCACATAGACTTGGTCTTATGCATCAGTTCATATATTTAAAATATAACATTACTAGCATGAATAGCCCCAAATGCCAATCACTTAATTGATTTATATTTTATGTAATTCTACATGAACAATTACAGTTGGATTTCAAAGATTATGACATTGTTTTAGTAGCAGATGACATTTTTATTTCATTAAGCACCACAATTTTGACTGCTATGAATTGGCACATGTATTGCATTTAGAAATCAACAGTTATTTTAGATTTTTTAAATATATTTGCAGGCTTTTATCCAGTGCCCTTGACATTTATGAGGTTTAGCTTTGTTTTGTCTCATTTGCTTTGTTTTTCTGGCTGCCTTACCTCACTTCATGAGGAAGACTTCTGTGTATTTCCTTTATATTTACATACAGTGGGACAATGACAAAAAAAATATTTTAAAGATTCACATAACAATATTTTCACATAGTGACAAAGCTAGAGAATATAGATCAATTTGTGCACCAAGAAATCTAAAAGTATGATTCTTTTTGTTGTTAAGAAAAGAAAAAATAGGAGGACCCCCAGGCATACCTACCAGCTGACAGCGTACCAGCATGGACATCTGCAAAAACAACACCCCCACGCCACCCCCTGGTCTCTGGACTCTTGGCTGTGGAGCTACCTGGTTCCACACTACAGAGGCACGGGGGGACATAAAGGCCATTGTCTTGAGTTGCAGAAGTGAACAACAGAGAGAGAGGGCCTCTCTCAGACTCTTTGATGAAAACTGAAGCCCACTGGAAAACTGAAGAGAATCTCTGCAGTAAAGGCACACCAAACCACTGTACTTGGTAAGGTGGAGGGATCATCACCTCCCATCGGAACCTGGACTATCTTCAGGGGAAAGGCAGCTGTAACCTGCAATAGAACCTTGCAGAGTTCAACCCTTCAGGAGGACAGGGAGCACAACTTGGGACTTGCAGCCAGAAATCTGCCTGAATCTCATAGGCCTGTGACTGGCTTGCTGAGACTCATTGACTTACGTCTGCACACTTCTGCCTATGTTGTTGTTGTTGAAGGAGGCCCTTCTTTTTTTATCATTTATTTTTTATTTTCAAAGTTATCACTATTTTTTTTGCTCTTACTTTTAATTTTTTTCTTCTTTTTCGACTCTTTTAAAATTTTTTTTCTTATTTCTTTCTTTTCTCTTTTCTTTCTCTCTCTCTCTCCCTCACTTGCTTGCTGTCCCACATTCTTCTTCATCATGCTTTGTGTTCCTGTTCTGGCATGAATTTGTATTTCTTCTTTATTTTTTTTTTTCCTTCTCTTTCCTTCTCTCGACTGTGTCCTCTGGCCTCACTGCTAACTTTCCCTTATCCTTCTACCTATGTAATCCCTCCCTTGCCAACTCCTTCCAACTCCCCATTTCGAAGGGCAAAGTTGCTATATTAAAGAGTTTATTTACTATAAACATATGTTGGATTGGTCCTCCATTTTGATTTAATTCACACAATTAAAGGTGATAGATTAATAACTATCACAAATTGTCATTTTCTAAGAGGTACTTGATGCTATTGTGTTGCTGATTGTATCACTTGGGCTAAGGTGTTGTGATTGATCTAATCAGTTGTCCTTCCTGGTATAATGAAAATGAGATAGCCTCAGAGCCATTAGAGAATCTAAACTTAAAGACCAGCTATATCTGGAAGACACCTCTGAGGAGCAATCATTCCATAAGGGTTCTAAATACATAAACAAAGATGCTTACAATAAGCAACTTCAAAGTATAAACCCAGGAACTAAACTAAGGACAGTACCAAAAACAAAAATGAGAAGACATTTAAGCAAGGCACAAACTCAGGCTTTCACCCCACAAAAGGCAAATTCTGGGAGAAACGTGGTGGAAAAGTATAATAATGAACCACCAGGATACCCTGAACTGATAGCACAGAAAGTAACAAAACAGATGAATGAGGCTCTAGAAAAATTCAAAGCAGAAATAATCTCCCAGATAACTACAGAGATGGTGACCAGAGTGAAAGACAGGATTAGAAGCTCTGGAAAAGAAACAGATAAACAGAAAATAGTTGAGCTCAGAAACATCCTGGAAACCATGAATGCCCAGCATAAGAAAGAAATGGAAACCATGATCACTAAACATTAGAAGGAAATTGAATCCATGAAACAGATATTCAGGAGATTAAAAATTTCATTAAAAGCATGCAGAGCTGATTAAGGGAATCTGAAGATAGAAT
Source organism: Heterocephalus glaber (assembly GCF_053883595.1). Classification (NCBI taxonomy): domain Eukaryota; kingdom Metazoa; phylum Chordata; class Mammalia; order Rodentia; family Bathyergidae; genus Heterocephalus; species Heterocephalus glaber. The sequence goes on along the minus strand of NW_028258138.1, from coordinate 22,123,125 downwards.
ATCAGATATAGAAGACAGGATTGTGGTTAAGGACCATGGAAACAGAGATTTCTTAAAAATAGTAAGGGACCACGAGAAATCAATCCAGCAGCTGATACATGATGCAAAGAAGAATAATATAAGACTGATAAGAGTCCATAAAAAAACAGGAGAAAGTACAATTGATATAAAAAAACTGTTCACAAAAGTAATAGTAGAAAACTTCCCAGACAAAGGTGGAGAATTGGGCATACAGATAAGTGAGGCATATAGAACTCCAACTGGCCACAATAAAAATAAAATCTATACCTAGACATATAATAGACAAGATCCCAGAAACCCAACAGAAGAACAGAATCCTAGGGGTAGTTAGAGAAAAGAAACAAATCACCTACAAAGGAAAGACCATCAGAATTATGGCAGAATTCTCAGCACAAACCCTCAAATCAAGGAGAGCCTGGAGTGAAGTATTTCAATCCCTAAAAGAAAATAACTTCCAACCTAGACTGTTGTATCCTGCAAAATTATCTTTCAAAATTGATGGGGAAATTAGATACTTCCACCACAAAGAATACCTGAGAAATTTCATGAACACCAAATCAACACTCCAAACAATTCTAAGCAATATCCTAGAAAAAGACAATGAAGGTCACAACTCCATAAGGCCCAACAGTGGGAAGCCACCAGGCAAGGTAAGACACTAAAGGGGAAGGGGGAAAAAATAAGAAATAAAAGAGTCAACAACAGTAAAACATCATGACAAGGATGAGTCAATGTCTATCAACGATAGTTATAACTATCAATGATAAAGGCCTCAATTCACCAATCAAAAGAAATAGACTGGCAGAATGGATTAAGAAGCAAACTCCAGCAGTATGCTGTATACAAGAAACACACCTAAATCAAAAAGAAATTCATAGACTGAAAGCAAAAGAATGGAAAACAGGAACACAGGACACAGAAAACAGGAAGACAGGAATTATCAGCTCTGATAATTCTTGGTTGCTTTGGGCAATGAAAACTTTTTGCCTAATGGAAAATTCAAATTGTGAAACTGATCTTATTTTTTTAACCTTACTTTGTAACCTTGGAATAATTTAAAGATTGTGGTGCAAGTTGAAGGCATAATGGTGTTTATCTAAGGCCCTATAGCAGAGTAAGCAGGTCTGGGCAGGGGGAGAAACTTTGTTTTTAAAAGATGATTTCAAGATCCTCTGTCCCTTAATAAGATACTTTTAAAAACTCTGTCTTCACTTTGCTTAGAAAAACTAATATGCAGTGAATTTGAACTAAATTTTTTTCCCTTCTCATGAAAAAAAAAAAAAAAGAAAAGAAAACAGGAAGACAGGAACACAGAAAAAAGCAGGGGTAGCAATCTTATTTGTAGACAAAGTAGATTTCAAACCAAAACTAATTAAGAGAGACAAAGATGGTCACTACATCCTTGTGAAGGGAACAATCCAAGAGGAAGAGATGACAATCCTAAATATATATGCACCAAATACGAATGCCCCCAACTATACAAAACAAGTATTAATAGACATGAAAAACTAAATAAGCACTAATACAATTGTAGTGGGTGACTTCAATACTCTGCTATCACAAATATATAGATCATCTAGACAAAAAATTAACAATTAAATTCTAGAACTGAGCCAAGCTAATGAACAAATGGACTTAAAAGATGTTTACAGAGGGTTCCACAACACAAAATTGGAATACACATTCTTTTCAGCTGCATAGGGGGCATTCTCCAAAATAGACCACATGCTACCTCATAGAACATGTCTAAGTAAATGTAAAAGAGTTGAAGTTATCCTGTCTATATTATCAGAACAAATTGCGATAAAATTGGAGATCAATAACGTAAGAAACCGCAAAACTCCCACAAACACATGGAAATTGAATAACACCCTCCTGAACAACCAATGGGTCACAGAGGAAATTAAAGAAGAAATTAGGCAGTTTCTACAAGTAAATGATAATGCCAGTACAACATACAGGAATTTTTGGGACACAATGAAAGCAATTCTACCCAGGAAATTCATAGCAGTGAATGCCCATTATTAGGTAAACAGAGAGTGTGAGAAATTGTAGAATTTAGTTATCTAGTTGTAAGAATTGATCACAAGAAGTTTGTTAATGGAGAAAATTAAGTCGTTTCTGGGAAACTTCACGTCTGTTTGTTAAAAGAATGCCAGAAAACTTTAAGTGACATTGTAAAAGTTTCTTGGGAGAAAAACAGGTTTTCCTAGTTTTCTTATTTACCATTGCCCAGAATCAGAGGCCGCGACCCAATGACTCTATGGGTGGTGAGAGAGATACGACTCATTATACACATATGTGATGTTTGTGGTGGACCAATGGGCTTGATTTCGGCTGAAGTCACCCTGCTATCTTGGTACCATCTGATAAGAAGAGGCCTATGGTGTCCTCTTTGATGTACAGGACTGGTGAACAGAAACAGGGGACTTGTAAATTCTCCTGTAGCTTTTATGAGTCACTTAAAGTCACTTGTCACCAGAGGTTAAAATCAGAAAGACGATAGCCAGAATGACTAAGCTGCTTTCCTACATGTATAAAAGCCTTACTTCTTTCCTTTGTGATTGTCGAACAGTGTCGGAGAAATAAACTGCTGTTTGTCCCCCAGGCTGCCTCCTTTTCTTTCTTTAAAGGTCGGTGCTCCCCAGGCTCTCAGGTCTCCCTTTAGAGAAACCACCAACAAGAAAGGACTCAGATAAAGAACCTAATGCAGAACCTCAAGCTCCTAGAAAAAGAAGAGAATAACAAATCCAAAGCTCACACAAGGGAGGAAATTATAAAGATTAGAGCAGAAATTAATGCAATGAAGACTAAGAGAACAACACAAAAAATTAATGAATCAAAGAGTTGGTTTTTCAAAAGAATAAATAAAATTGATAAACCTTTAGCCAACCTTATCAAAAAAAGGAAAGAAAAGGCTCAAATCCATGCAATTAAGAATGAAAAAGGTGAAGTCACAACAGACCCATCAGAAATCCAGAGGATCGTCATTACCTACTTTGAGAACCTGTACTCTAATAAAATGGAAAACACAGAAGAAATGGACAGATTCCTAGATACATAAGAATTGCCAAAGTTCAATGAAGGAGATATAGAAATTCTAAACACCCCAATTACAATGAGTGAAATTGAAAATTTGCCAACAAAGAAAATCTCAGGTCCTGATGGCTTCACTGCTGAATTCTACAAGACATTTAAAGAAAAACTATTGTCATTACTCTTTAAACTCATCAAGGAAACTGAAAAGGGAACAAGTCTTCCAAATTCATTCCTGGAAGCAAGTGTTACTTTGATTCCACAACCAGGGAAAGACCTAACCCAAAAAGAGAACTAAAGGCCAATGTCCCTAATGAACATAGATGCAAAAATCCTCAACAAGATCCTGGCAAACAGAATACAGAGGGTCATCAAGAAGATCATACACCCTGACCAAGTCAGATTTATCCCAGGGATGCAAGGATGCTTCAACATTTGTAAATCAATAAATGTAATACACTGTATTAGCAGAGTCAAGGACAAAACCATATGATCATTTCATAGATGCAGAAAAGGCATTCGACAAAATCCAACACCCATTCATGATAAAAATCCTAGAGAAAACTGGCATAGAGGGTCTTTATCACAACCTGATTAAGGCTATCTATGAAAAAGCAACAGCCAGCATCATACTAAATGGTCAAAAACTGAAAACTTTCACACTAAAATCAGGAATAAGACAAGGATGCCCACTATCACCACTCCTGTTCAATATAGTTCTGGAAACATTAGCCACAGCAATTAGAAAAGAGAAAGAAACAAAAAGAATAAAGATAGGAAAGGAAGAAGTGAAACTGTCATTATTTGCTGATGATATGATACTTTATGTAGAAGACCCAAAAAACTCCGCCAAAAGACTTCTAGACTTAATTAACAGATTCAGTAGAGTAGCTGGATATAAGGTCAAATCTCACAAAACAATAGCTTTCTTATACATAAATAACATAATCACTGAGAGAGAAATTAGGGCAACGCTTCCTTTTACAATAACATCTAAAAAAATGAAATATCTAGGAATCAATCTAACAAAGGAAGCAAAAGACCTCTACACTGAAAACTATAGCACTCTGACAAAGGAGATTGAGGAGGATATAAGAAAAATGGAAAGACATCCCTTGTTCCTGGGTAGGAAAAACCAATATAGTGAAAATGGCCATACTTCCAAAACTACTATATAGATTTAATGCAATGCCAATTTAAATCCCAACAATATATTTCACACAACTAGAGAAAAAAATCCAAAAATTCATTTGGAACAAGAAGAGACCTAGAATAGCAAAAGCAATTCTAGGCAACAGAGACATGGCTGGGGGTATCACAATCCCCAACTTTAAACTATACTACAAAAATACTGTGATAAAAACAGCACAGTACTGGCAAAGAAATAGACCCAAGAATCAGTGGAATAGATTAGAAGATACAGAAACAACTCCAGACATCCTCAGCCACCTTATCTTTGACAAAGGAGCCAACAGTCCTCATTGGAGGAAAGATAGCCTCTTTAATAAATGGTGTTGGAAAAACTGGATTTCAACCTGTCAGAGATTAAAACTAGACCCATACCTATCACCATGGATTAAACTAAGATCAGAGTGGATTAAAGATCTAAACATTAAGACAGAAACACTAAACTTGCTGGAAGATAAGTTAGGTAGAACTCTTGAAGACATTGGCATAGGAAAAGACTTTATGCACAAAACCTCAGTAGCATGGGAACTAGCACCAACAATCAACAACTGGGATCTCAGCTTATTTAAAAGCTTCTGCACTCCAAGAGAAACCACCAACAGAGCTAAGAGACAACCTACAATGTGGGAAAAAATTTTTAGCAGCTGTACCTTAGACAAAGGACTACTATCTAGAATATATAAAGAACTGAAAAAAATCAGACCCCTCAAATTCAAAGACCCAATTCAAAAATGGTCATCTGAAATGAACAGACATTTCTCAGACAAAGAAGTAAAAGCAGCAAAAAAATATATGAAAAAATGTTCAATATCACTGGTTATTTGAGAGATGCAGATGAAAACAACACTGAAATTCCGCCTCACCCCAGAAAGAATGGCAGCTATCAAGAAATCAACCAATACCAAATGGTGGCAGGGGTGTGGAGAGAAAGGAGCCCTTCTCCATTGTTGGTGGGAGTGCAGGCTGGTGCAACCACTGTGGAAACCACTGTGGTAACCACTATGGAGACACTTCAAAGAACTAGGGCTAGAGATCCCATTTGACCCAGTTATTCCGCTGGTGGGTATCTTCCCAAAAGAATTAAAAGAATTGTATCAGAGCGATATATTCACATCCATGTTTATAGTGGCACATTATTTGTAATAGCTAAAGCTTGGAAACCGCCCAAGTGCCCATCAACTGGAAACTGGATAAAGAAGATGTGGGTTTTTTTGTAAAATGGAATACTACTCAGCCATAAAGAACCAGAAACTAGAGACATTTATACCTAAATGGATGCATATTGAGGCCATACTCTTAAGTGAAATAAATAGGACACACGTGTAAATACTGAATAGTTTCTCTAGTGTGAGAAAATGAAAGTGTAAATAAAAATTAAAATGACTAAAATGAATAATTGGTAATTTGAAATAGGAAGAAAAGGTCCAATGGGGTAGGGATGATACAGGGTGGGGGAAGCAGGGAAAGGAAAAATTATGAGAAAAGAAAAAAATGGAAACGAAGTTATGTAAATAGGGAAGGGTGGAGGGGTGAAGGGTGCACAGGTAATGGGGAAAAATAAGAACTAATATATATCATGCTCAGGTTCAAGCACCCAAAGATAAATGTAAACATATTGTATACCTAAAATGTACCAATAAAAGGATTTCAGGAAAAAAAAAAAAAAAGAAAGAAAGGAAAAAATAGCTGGGCCTAGTGATGCACGCCTGTAATCCCAGTACTCAGGACTCTGGACACTGGGGCAAGAGGATCACCATGAGTTCAAGGCTAGCCTGGGCTACATAGTGCGTTCAAGACCAGCCTGAACTACAAAGTGAGACCGTGTCTCAAAAAAAAAAAATAAATGAAAGAGCTCCTCAACACAAGGACTCATGACCTAAATTAAACTATGATTCATATCATCAATAAAATGTTTAGTTTTTGAAAGGTTATCTCCACGTACATTTATTAGTAATATATATTGATTATCATCTTTTGGTTGTCCTCTGCGTATGGACTCATATACATCCACCTAAGAATAAAACTGGATATTTTTCTCAAAAAGATCAGAGGCTCAGTTGTCAGTCACTGTCTTTCATAGGCCAATTTATTTCTTCTCAGACATGAATTCACCTCCTCCTCTCCTTTGTCTCTCTTTCCCTTTCCTTCCTCCTCTCCCCTCTTCTCTTCTCCATCTCATTCTCCTTCTTTCCCCTCCCCTTTTCTTTTTGCTCCTCCTTCTCCTCTTCCTCCTCCTCGTCTTTCTGCTCTGTTTCCTCTTTCTTCTCCTTTTAATCCTACTTCTTCTTTCCTGCCCACTCTTTCTCCTGGAGACTGAAATCAAATCTAGGGCATCAATGTCCTAGGCCATAGCTCTGTTTCTCTACAACATCACAACCCCATAATCACTTTCACAAAGTTTCTCTGATTCTTCTAAATTGGAGTCAGGATTGAGAATCAATAGGCCAGAGTAGAGTTTTCAAAATTTTAATATACAAGCAAATCACTTTAGAATCTTGATAGAATGAAAAATCTGATTTAGTGATGATGATTGGTTGAGTCAGGAAAGTATATATTTATACACAGATCTCAGGTGATGCTGTTGCTATCATTCCATATATTCCATGTTGGGTAAACAGGTGCAAGAAGATATGGCAGCAGTAATTGCAAGATTAGTAGAATACCATAGTATTTTTTATCATAGCTACAAATCCCAATCTTCTTTCTAACAATTTAATGGAGAAAAATCAATATTTTCAATAGCAAATAGATATATATTTTCATTGTTTGTTTTCCAATACTTAGATCAACTTGATTCAAAGTTGGTTATGTCATCTATTCATTTTTCTAAGATCCAATTATCAACAAATATACTTTCTGAAAAATAGCCGTATGTCTACCTATAGAGTTTGAAATATGAGCCTCCAGCTATGAATATGCTTTCAGGTGACAATATAGTAAAAATTAAGTTATGATGGCACAGTCCATAGGGCTACTGCTTAAAAGTGTAGTCCATGAGCAATTACATGAAATTACCCTGTGAACATCAAAAACTATTATTTATCAGGATTTTATCTTTTTCCTTTTATTTTCTAAAATGTACAATTGATATACATGTTTAGCTAAATTCTGAAGCATTTCAACCATTTACAAATGGTGAAATTTGAACAACATATTTAAACCAGCATTTTTCCTCATATTGATAACTGCATAGTCCTAATCATTCAAACAATTCAAGTATTTGCTTTTGTTTCCTGTTGTAACAGTATCTATTTGGTATATTTCAGGAAATCACGAATATAATAGTTTGTCCTCAGTCATTTCTTAAAGTATTTTTTTTTACCTTATGTTATGGTTTTCTAAATGCAAGCCTGAGGTTCAAATTCGTTGCATTTGTGTAAGTTGTATTTTGGCAAGTTCTTTTTATTACTTGGTTATGACAAGATATATTCTGAAAAGTAGTGAAGTTTCATGCTATCAGTGCAGAATTCCTTCTTTGTTAGTGGTGTGTGCAAAGCCATCTGTTCTCTTTTGAGAGGCAGTGATGACTTGTGGGGACAGTGAGGGCTTGTCGGCAACTGGAAGACAGCACTCTGCATACATCATTATCTTGTCTTTAGTTGCACACTCATGGAACCCTTTTAGGCTGTTTTTCTGGCTGAGGTTGGCATACACTGGGGGAAGAGTATCAACAGTCAAGGAGGGTTGCTTATTAAATTACTCATTTCACTTTTACAGAACAGCTGCTAAACCAAACTGGCTAAAATATCTTAGTAGTTATCCTCAACATATGTTTGAATACAGATGCTCACTCCAAGCAACTCAAAAGCTTTAGAGGTTGATAAATGTTCAGCTGTTTGAATATGAAGTCATGGCTAAATGGATATGTCAGGATGCTTGGCTTGTTCTGCTACTTTTAGCAGGGAATAAAGGTAGGCTTTTGTCTATTCCTAGCATATGGAAAAAACAAATTATGAAAATATTCATCTATTGCTTTTAATAAAGTATCAGCTCTATTTTCTTAGATTTTTAGTAAGAAAAACCCCTTAAATACTATTTAAATCAAAATAAATCATAGAATGATGTTTATTTATACAGCAAGATGTACAAGTATATAAATCCTTATATAATTTCTTGTGACTTGTTCCTTATTGAAGGCAGAGAGTTCATTCCAAAAGACTATTTATTAAAGGTTGATACATTAAATTAATAGCTGCCACAAGCATGAATTTGAGATATGGAACTTTTGACTTTGGGACTTGATATTAGACCACTAGCAACTTCTCATGGGTCACTGCATATCCATCAAATTACAACAAATTTTAGTCATGGCTGGTTTTTATGATGTTTGCATTGGTGACCTAGAGATGAAAGGTTTTATAACTCATTACAAATCACCCTTCAATCAAAATGCTTCTGATTTAAAGAAAGGAAGTTATATTTTTTCTCAACAGGGGTCAAATTCCTCCTAATTCCTGAGCTGATTTTAGCTACAAAATGAAAGGTTAAAAAAAACTAGTTTTTTTCTTTGAAATCTTTTTTTCAACAAAAATAATTGGCTCAATTAGTTTATTATTTTTCAAATAAGAAAACATTAAAGATTGTTCTGGCACGGGGCTATTTTAGTTTTAGTTTGGCTTCTATTTTCTTATAGGTTTTTATTAAATGCATTTGATAAGAATTCCTTATTTTTAGTAGTGATGCATGCAAATATATTCAAAGCTACAGAAATTCCCTAGGCAAATATAAGCCCAAACAGTCTTTAATATATTCTTTGATTAACTAGATACTTAATCATTCTTATCTCTATACTCAGTGCTGTATTTACTGCTCAATCCACACTATCACTATTGATTGGATTTTCTTACATATTCAGATTCAATTCACTCTCATTTTAAAGAAAGTTAAAAATAATCCAGGATTGCATTATTCTTCAAAAGAATTCTACAGACATCATTTGAAATATTTTGAGAAATCCTTTTACGGAGAATGAATTCATCACATATGTAGGTTACTGGTATTACTGAATGTGGGAATGTGACCCCAATATTGACAAGAAAGATAAAAGTAGAAAATTAGAGTTGTCATTGTCCATTGTTCTTTTAAAATATTAAAAATGTTCTCACTTTCAAGAAATTGCTAAGTAAATCAAATTGTAGAAAATAGGCAACACGTACATAATAAAGAGTCATACAGCCTTGTAATTTTTTTAAATTGATCTTTGTAATTTGAAAAAGCCTCTTAGAAGCATGAATTCTTCCAAATATCCTCTTCACTTCTTTCAGTTTTTAAGGCTCTTAAGAGGAGAAAAATTATTAATGAATAAGCCACTATTGAATTTAAAATATCTACAAATGGGATGAGCTTTATCTACTGTGTGTCTGCATTTAGATAGATTGTCAAAGATTTGGTGTCAGAGTTTTCTCTGCATTTCTGCTGTTCTCTAGACCAGAGAAAAATTTTCACTGATTTCTGACAATGTTAGTTCAGCTCAGTCTCCGAATCATTTTTATTCCAGTTATTCTCTCAAAACCTAAGGGCTCTTGACAATCTTATAACTACAATTTATGTTTTGCATTATTATTTATTCCTCATTTAAATTATATTCACCTGTTGTGTTGTGACACTTTTTAAAGATGGTAAATTAAAAAATATTTTCATGCATATTCTCCACAATTGGCCTTTATTCATACTTAAATTCATGACTGTATGATTTATATTCACTACCTTTATTTCCATTATAATTTATATGATTAGAAAATATACCTTTTTAAAATTTACTGTGCAAAATATTTACAAGTATATTGTAGTTTAAATTATTATTTTTTGTTTTGGAGTTTTTAATCCCTGTAGCTTTTTAAAATTTTTACATTTTTGAAATAGTACTATTACGAATAAATTTCTAAAAATCTAAGTCTTCATGTGCCTTTTCCAATATAGCCTATAGAATTTCTTTTAAATTACTTTATTCTTTCATCACTTTAAAAATCTTTTATGGCAAAGACGATCAGTTTATTATAGACAATTTAAATATCATTTTTAAAAAATCTCACCTGAAGTGGCTTTTCTAAATGATTACATTCCTTCATTTGCCTTATTGAGTGTCTCTACCATTTAGGTTTATCTGAGAATATGAAGTAGTTAGTATTTGATTTAGCTATGTATATTTCATTTAAACAAATGCATAACCAACTATTTCCTTTCAACTTTAACTCCAACATTGCTCTCCATTTTAAAAGAAGACAAATTATATAATTTTCAGTATAAAAAAGTTGAGTTTTGTCATGGTGGAAATTCTTTCCTAATAATTCACCTCCTCATCGTCACATTCTAGTGTCAGTGCCTCTTGTACCATCTTTAAGGATATACAGCCATCCTGTGGCATCTGCTTTGTTCTTTTCTTGAGTGACTAGCATGTTTTCCACATTTTAACTTATTTTTTAGATTAATAATATGGACATAAATGTACATAAGTCATAAACACAAAGCTTGATGAATTTTTTTTAAAAAGATGAGTACATGTTTGCCAGGCAGAATGAAAGTTTAAGCTAAGATCTTCATCTCTTTATGGCCTTTACAATCCATTTCCCTTGAAAGCCAGAAAGATTTGGGAATTAGAAATTAACTACTGTGATTAGATTTCTTTAAGTGGCTAAGCTGATCTTATTTAGATCCAAAGTTAGTTGACTCAAAAAGGATATTCCCGTGGACTGGATCATCTAATCAAATGAGCTTCTGAAGAGAGTCCAAACCTTCTCTAGAGGGAACTGTTTGAAATGACAGAGATATTTCTACTTCCTTCAAGGATTACATGGCCATCCTTACCAGGAGGTAGAGACATGTTGTTTGGTCTATGTGCTTGCTACCGAGTGTTCTGTCCTATAGTCTTTTCTTCCTGAGTAACAAATCTTCACAAACTGAGTGCTTTAAAACAAACAGGCACAGAAGGGAAAGGAAAAATGATGAGAAATGGAAAAAATGGAAATAAAGTCTTTGTAAATAGGGAAGGGTGGAGGGGGTGAAGGGAGGGCTAGGAATGGGGAAAAAAGAAGAACCAAGATGCATTATGTAAAGGTACAATTCCCAATGAGAAATGTAATTGTGTTATATACCTACAATGTACCAATAAAAGAATTTAATAAAGTGCAAAAAAAAAAAAAAAAAAAAAAACAGGCACAGTAGCCCACACCTATAATTTCCTTTACTTGGGAACCCAAGACTGGAGGATCCCAAGTTCAAGGCCAGCTTGGAAAACTTAGATCCTGCCCTGAAATGATTATTGAGGCTTTTGCCTCAGCCTGCTGGAATGCTGAGATCAGAGATGTGTACCACCGTGCATGGCTCAAAGAATATTCTTATATGACTCTTTTTTCCCTTGAAATTCTTGACATTTTTTTCTTTCATTTCTGTTTAAAATCCACCAAATATTTTTGGGAGAGTAGTATAGTGAAAAGTGGAGTCCAGGTGAATTTTATTATCTGTCTGAATATCTAATACACTTGTCCCTAGGTATCCATAAAAAATTGGTTCCAAGAACACCATGGACGCCAACATCTGTGGTTGTTTGGTCCTTATATAAAATGGTATGATAGGATTTGCACATAACTTACACATATCGTCCCATATATATCAAACCATCTCTTGATTACTAATAACTCTTAATAAAATGTACATTCTGTGTAGACTTCAGTTGTTGCATTGTTTAGGAAATATGGCAAGGAAAAAAAATCTATGTCCATATTCAGCAGGGATTGAATTATTTTTCTAAATATTTTCCATCCGTGGTTGGTTACATCTGTTGGCACTTAGGGCGGAGCCTCTGTCTATCCAGTATTGATGAGGGATCACACCTTCTCAACATGCCACCTTGTCACAATTGCCACATTCAAATGGCTATTTCTGTGGGGGAATATTCTGATCTGTGTTTTAGTTAACTTTTCTACATTTGCATCTAGTATGCTGTCTTAATAATTACAGTTTTATAGCAAGTAATTTCTTTGTTTATTTCTTTTCAAGGATTGTCTTTCTATCCTTGGTTTTTTCAGGTTCTGATAAATTTAGATTGAACTTGTTTATACATACATTCATATCCACCACAAGCATATGAACAGTGCAAAACTTGCTGAAATACTAATTACATTACCATTCGATTTATTAATTTATGCAAATATTACATATTTATATTATTGAGCTTTCCCATCCTTCTTATTTGTTATAATCTAAATTATTTTATGCAATTGTGTTTTGAATTTTTAAACACATATGTCCTACACATCTTTGATTATTCTTGGACATTTGATGTTACTGTAAGTGGAAAGCAATTTTTAAAAACTATATAATTAGTAGAAGTAAATTAATTTGTTTACTTTGTATAATTTTCCTGGCATCTGGTATTCTTGGTAAACTCTTTAATTCTGTTTATTAATATAATTCTAGATTTTTCTAAAAAATATATGATCTCCAATTAACTGCTATGCTAATTTCTTATTATATGTCTTTTATTTGTTTTTCATATTTTTATAGTGTGAAAACCATAAAAATTTGAACAGAATTGTGATAGGAAGTTTGCTTGCCTCATGTCTAATGCGCAAGGAATGCCTATAAATAATTTTTCATTAATTATGAATTGCTATCCCTTAGTTGTGTGTGCTGTCTGTAATTAAAGGGGGCTCTTTCCATACCCATTTGCTAAGAATTTATATAATGAATACATGTTGAATTCTGGCATAGACTCTTCTGTATCTATTAAGATAAAATTATTAACTTTTTTTCGACCATTTAGTTAAAGGTGGGAAGTTGATCTTAAAATGTTAGTTTGTTTATCATCATTGAAATACAGCTCACTTGATTTTTTGTATTGTCCTGTTTACTTAAAGATAAAAGAATTAAAATTAGAATTTAATGGTGTACCTTTCTGTATTCTTTAAATTTTTTATGTCCTGCATTTGATATGCAGCTTGTATAAGTAGTATTGTTTGTGTTTAGTTTTAATCAGGATTGACCAATTTGGACATTTATTCTGAGTATTAATTCATATGTACATGATTAATGACAAATTGTATATTTGGCATTTATATAAATATAGTTTTTTGTAGTTAACACATACTTTTATTTCTCTTCCTGTTTATTCTTTTGCACTTTTAAAATTTAAAATTTACCAAATTAGCTAGCATCAAAGTCATTTAATTTTTTCAGTGGCTAATTTGGTATTTGCATTATGTATTCTTGATTTATTGTTGTTTTATAAGACAATTTTCTTTCTGAAAATTAACCACTTCATTATTTTAATTTTTAATTATTTGCTTGTAATACAATTTTGTTTCTGCAACATTTTTCACTTCTCAATTACTTTAAGATTTAATTATCATCATTCAAAATCAATAATCATCTGGGACCAGAAATCAAACTCCCCTCCGAGTTTTTACAGAGGCTTGGAAAAGAAATAATTCCTCCACTAGAAAATGACCATCTGCGCTGGATGTGGTGGTTTTGGCCTGTAATCCCAGATCGTGGGAAGTTGAGGTAGGAGGGTTACAAGTTCAAGGGCAACCTGGATAAATTAGCAAGACCTGTCTCCAAATAAAAGCAGGAGAAGGGAATATAGCTCAGTGGTAGAGCACATGCCTATTATATGGGAAGTTTTGTGTCATTTCCCCATTGCTCCAAAAACTAACTAAATTCATAAAAAAATAAAAGAAAAAAATTAAAAGCAGAAGAAAAGAAAAGCAATAATCCTCTGACTACAAGCAGGAATCAAGGGACTAAGAATGAAAAAGAACAAGAAGAAAGAAAATTATTTGTTTTTGATATCAAAGTATAGCTAATTCCCATTAGTTTCTGAAAGTTTTAAAATATCTAAGTAATGAAGACTCAGCCAAAATAAATCAGAAATATTTAAAAATTCTTATCTTAACTGTTCCCCCACTGCACCACCTCATGGGGATTGCTGAAGGCCTTGACATTGAGCTACATCCCCACCTTTTTATTATTTTTGTTTTTGAGACAATCTTGTTAACTTGTGAAGGTTCCCAGGCTGGGCTCAAATTTGCATTCTGCCTACCTAGCCTCCCAGAGTGCTTTACTCTTTTTATTTTTGATCAGTACCAAGATTCTCAAGACAATTTCTCATTTTTCCTAATTCACGTTATCTCTGTCATCACTTAGTATATACTAAGCACTTTGTGTCCAAAAAAATTATTTACATTTCTACTAGTTAATCCAATAGTATTTTCAAATATAGTCATTTTCCTATTACCCTGAAAATAATTACTACATATTCAATAATTTCTTCAATGGAATAATGCAAATTTCTAAGTGCATGTCTCTTGCTCTTCAATCATATAACTTATTTATGTTCAATTTATTTGACTTGTCATCCTGATCTCATCTGGAATGCAAAGGTCAAATTTTTGCAACCCAGCATAGTAATATAAGGGATATTTTTATCACAGTAGCTTTGTAGTATAGTTGCAGGTTGGGGATTGTGATAACCCCTGCCATGTCTCTGTTACCTAGAATTGCTTTTGCTATTCTGGGTCTCTTCTTGCTCCAAATGAATTTTTGGATTGTTTTCTCGAGGTCTATGAAGTATGATGCTGGGATCTCAATTCGAATTGCATTAAATCTGTATAGCAGTTTTGAAAGTATGGCCATCTTCACTATATTAATCCTTCCTACCCAGGAGCAGGGGATGTCTGTCCATTTTCTGATATCATCTTCAATCTCTCTTTTCAGAGTGCCATAGTTTTCAGAGAAGAGGTCTTTGATTTCTTTCATTAGGATGATTCCTAAGTATTTCAGGTTTTTGGATCCTATTGTGAAAGGAATTATTTGCCCTATTTCTCTCTCAGTGAGTCTGTCATTGGTGTAGAGGAATGCTATTGATTTTTGTGTGTTAACCTTGTAACCAGCTACTTGACTGAATTTGGTTATTAAGTCTAGAAGACTTTTGGTGGAGTTCCTGGGGTCTTCTATATAGAGAATCATATCAACTTCAAATAATGACAATTTGACTTCTTCATTATCTATCTTTATTCCTGCTCTTCCTCAGACAAAGGTCTACTATCTCGAATCTATAAAGAACTTAAAAAGATCAGACCTCCCAAATTTAAAGACCCAATCCAAAAATGGGCATCTGAAGTGAACAGACATTTCTCACACAAAGAAGTAGAAATAGCAAATAAATACATCAAAAAATGCTCAACATCACTGGTCATTCGAGAGATGCAAATGAAAACAATGCTGAGATTCCACTTCACTCCAGAAAGAATGGCTGCTATCATGAAATCAACCAATAACCAATGCTGGCGGGGCTGTGGAGAAAGAGGAACCCTGTTCCACTGCTGGTGGGAGTGTAGACTGGTGCAACCACTGTGGAAATCAGTATGGAGATACCTCAAAGAACTAGGACTGGATGTCCCATTTGACCCCGCTATTCCACTGCTGAGGATTTTCCCCAAAGAATTAAAAGAATCGTACCACAGTGAAATACGTGCACCCATGTTCATAGCAGCACAGTTTGTAATAGCTAAAACTTGGAAACAGCCCAAATGCCCATCAACTGGAGACTGGATAAAGAAAATGTGTTTTTTTTTTTTTTTATAAAATGGATTACTACTCAGCCATAAAAAAATGAGAAATTAGAGACATTTATAGCTAAGTGGATGCACATTGAGGCGATACTCTTAAGTGAAATAAATAGGACACACATGTGTAAATACCGAATAGTTTCTCTGGTGTGAGAAACTGAAAGTGTAAATAAGGACTAAATGTATAATAGGTAATGTGAAATAGGAAGAAAAGGGGCAAAGGGGAAGGAAGTGGGAGGGCTAGGGGAAAGGATAGAAGGGAATGGGATTAATATGAGAAAATGGAAAAATAGGAACAAAATCTTTGTAAATAGGGAGGACTGGAGGGGTTGAAGGGAGGGCTGGGCAAGGGTAAAAAAGAAGCACCAAGAGAGACTATGTAAAGGTGCAAATTTCCAATGATGAATGTCATTATATTGTATACCTAAAATGTACCGATGATTAGAATGAATAATCGATAATGCAAAATAGGAAGAAAAGGTCCAAAAGGGTAGGGGTAGTGGGAGGGGCAGGGGAAAGGAAAGAAGGGAAAGGAAAAATGCTGAGAAATGAAAAAAATGGAAATAAAGTCTTTGTAAATAGGGAATGGTGGAGGGTGTGAAGGGAGGGCAAGGAATGGGGAAAAAATAAGAACCAAGATGCATTATGTAAAGGTACAGTTCCCAAAGAGAAATGCAATTGTGTTGTATACCTACAATGTACCAATAAAAGAATTTAATATAAAAAAATAATAATGATTAAAAAAGTAATATAAGGGATATTATCCCTAATTTTTATGTTGATACTAATCATGTGGCAATATTCATTTTTCATAATTTAAAATTAAAAACTGGTTTATCACATTTAAATTTTTTTTATTGTGCATTTAATTAAATAAGGACTTTCTTTTAAAATACAAATGTACTTGAAGAACCGGAACTGGTTACTAACAAATGCAGGACCTCTCAACACCAATCAGATTATAAATTGAGTTTTCAGCAGGTGGAAACAACGATTTGATACTCTGAATTGTATACTGGATTAAAACTTGTGTATATCTGAATTTCTTTTAGGTACTAATTTTATCTCTCAATTCTGTTCCTTGACTATTATTTCTTTTGTACTCTTTGTGGATTTATAGAAAATTAACTGAAACTTTCAAATAATATAAAACTCCTATTAAAGTGTTCTTCTGATAAAATGTATAGAATAGCTATAATTAGCATGTAAAAGCAGATTAATCAATACATTAATTTCTTAGTCTATTACAAATTAAAATGGCTTTCCAAACTATATCATAACAAATTGAGAATTCCATTGACTGTGAAAAACAATTCTATTGACTCTTACATAAAACTCATATATAATTATGTATTAAAGAGTTATTAAATTTGAAAAGACCACAAGTATTATAAAGAAGATGCATATTTTGGCAATGCATTTATATACAAAGTTTCAACTTCTCTCAACTTTGATTAGTTATCATGTTCAACAATTTAATTTCATTCCTTTTCTGAAGAATATAGTTCAAATTTTTCATTAGTCCTCTCAGATATATGCATTAGTTGCTAGTCAAAGTGGGAGTAAAAATAAATACCACATCATCGAAATGACCAAATATTATATTTTATGATACTGACTACACACACTGATTTTTAAATTAAAAATCAATAGCATAATATTCTGGTAAAGATCTCCATACCATTTTCATTGTTTTCTACTATTGTATTCTTCTATATGCGCACATTATAAATATCAGCAGATGAGTGCATACAAATATCATAAGGGAAAGAAGAAATAAAAGAATCTGCTTTGATGCTTTGGGTAAAACTACAAAAATAACAACTTGATTGTTATTTATTTTCATGAAAGATATTAGGTCAGCATATATTTTAGAAAGGAAATTTATTCTCATCTCAAGAATATACATATTCTTATAGATGATTCACTGCATCATCTAGAAATTCTATAGATTAATAATTTTTACCTCTAGGCCCAATTAACTAATTGTCTAAACTTTTGACCTAGATCACTTATCTTTTTTTCCTAAATTTAATTCAATTTGCAGCTTGAAAACTTAATCTTCTCTAGAAAAATTAAAAATGAAAAATTGATAGAATTTTGTCTCACAATATGCATCCAGTATCCTCAATTTCAATGAATCTCTGACTGGAATAGTAATTCTTACATTCATTTCTGAAAGTTTGTTTTCATATATTACAAAGTAATTCTTTTTAATTATTTGGAAGAACAAATTTTTAAAATTCTAACTGTTCAAGCTTTTACAAATGACAAAAAAAAAAAAAAATGAGCTATCAGCCTTTGTCATAAGAGTTTTCCTTCTATTTTAGCCTTTAGGGTCTTCTAAACATATTACAAGGAAACTGCTTTTCATTATAGCTGAAAAGGTATGATATTTCTTTAAGCTTATAATTCAAAGTTAGCTTTTATTTATGATTTCAAATGTAGAGCTGTTCAAGAAAAAAAGAGACAAAATAGAAAC
The DNA here is from genome assembly GCF_053883595.1 of Heterocephalus glaber. Lineage (NCBI taxonomy): Eukaryota > Metazoa > Chordata > Mammalia > Rodentia > Bathyergidae > Heterocephalus > Heterocephalus glaber. The sequence continues at coordinate 22,104,831 of NW_028258138.1, read as the reverse complement.
AAAGCTTTTGTAGATAAGAAGGGGTAAAAAGGGTTGAAGGGAGTGGAGGGGGATGTGAAAAATAAGAATTAAGTTATATTATGTACAGGTGGAAATTCTATATGATGAATGTGATTATTATTTATATCTAAATTGTACTAATATTTAATTAAAATTTAAAAGAAGATACATTATTTTTATCTTTTTGACTACTTTAATTGTAATAAAATAGAAGGAAGAAAAGGATGCATTCTTATTATTTTTAAAATCTTTTTAAGAGTTTATATTGTAACATTTTCTTTATCACAACATCCTTGTTTTTATGGAGTGACAAAGGAAAGATGACTATTAGACTGCTTGTAACATAATATATTTTTTTTAATTGAGGACCTGCATTCCGGAGTTCACTTATGCCCTATGGGATGATCTACTCCATAGAGAAATCACTACATCAGGAATGTCTTCCTAATGTTACTCCTGAACAAACCCACTCATATATATTTCAGTTATTATTCTTATTACTGAAGTGCATTTTATTCTTTCTCTCCTTTTCTCTTCTTTCTCTCTTAATTCATACATTTTTATACTTCTTTTCTGGTATAGTATAAAATTCAGAATTTAGTTTGTCAACTCTAGGAAGAACTTGTTTGAATTCTGAAACTCTGTGTGATAAACGTCCCAGAACGGGATCTAACTCTTTGTTTTCTCATCTTCAAAACCATATTTTTAAGTATGTACAGTAAGATTACTCTGAAGGAGGCATATCAGGAAGTTTTCAATGTGGTTATGCCTAGCATGGTGCCTAAAAGAAATGCTGTTCTACATTCATTCTTCATCTCTGTGACTCATACTAAAACATTTTTATACCTTTTCTATGGTACATTATTATATGATATGCAAATTCTAATGAAGTGGTACAAAGTTTTATAATAGAGCTATTTTAAATTTAGGGGGCCTGTTATTTTCTGGTAATTTTTTCATATTAAAAAGTTAGCCTCAGGCCGGGGATTTAGCTCAGTGGTGCCGTTGCATGCCTTGCAAGCTCAAGGTCCAGAGTTCGATTCCCTGGTACCAAAAAAAAAAAAAAAAGTTAGCCTCTAGGATTCTGAGATAAATAACAGATTTTTCAGTTCATTTGAGAAGATGGTAATTTAATGTTCTTAGTAACAAATTGTTATTCTGTTAGAAAAGCACTTTGAAATCAAAGCAGTTTGTTACTAGAATATGATTTTCTCAATTATTAAAATATGAGAACTGTAAGAATAATTTAACCATTTACTTATGTTTATTCTATCATTTTGGAGTGCACAGAAATATGCAACTCTAAGCAGATAAGGAATAATTAAGAGGAGTTAATAGATATAGATTTCAAACTAATATCGGATGTTATGCCTCAAAACAAAAATTAAAAGTTCGAAAAAGGAGCTCAGATAGGAGGTCCTGGAAACAATGTTTTATATCAATAAATTCTATCCTGGGCAGGGGATGTAGCTCAGTGGCACCATGCCTGCCTGGCAAGTGCAGGGTTCTGAGTTCCATCCCCAGTACTGAAAACAAAAAGAAAAACAAAACAAAACAAAACAAAACAAATTACATCCTATAGTTCAGTTTAAATTGTTCACAGAGATTAATAACAGTAAGTAATATCAGAACTGGATCTATACCTGAGGTTTCTGATGTCTCTTCTCTTGCTGGCATCATTGTACCACTACCAGCAAAAGTCACCAAACCACGCAGTAATTATCCTTGGTGCTGAAACCTAAGAAATGAAATATAAGATATAGACTAAACTGATCTTGTTTCAGTCATTTCTCATATATCCCAAATGGCACACGGTCATAAAAGAGGTTCAGTGGAAAACAACAATGTCCTTGATTCTAGTAAATTTAGGTAAACACAAGGTCCCTGGTGCTTTAAGGAACTAGGGGTATATTGAGGTAAATCCATTCAAACTGATACAACTTTTTTGTTATCATTGTTAACAATACTTGTATATTTGTATGGAGATATGGAGTGAATAATCTAAACATTATTATTTTGAAGAGTATATTTTGAGTGATGCAGCACCTTTATGTCAATTCCCCATGATGAATCTAGAACTCAGATTCAGAACCAGTTACCATTTCTCTGATTTGTAGTCCTGGTAATGATTTCTTTTACACTTTTGGAGTTTTTCTTGAGCCCATGAACTGCAAGACTAGAGATTTAGACTTTAATATGATTTACTAAAATAGTTTTACTACAAATGTTCATGTGATTTATTCATATGTATGAATAAAATACACTATCTTAAAATTAGTTAACAAGTAACTTTAAAGCACTTGTTTGGTGATTTGTGTATTATATTTAGAGGAAACCATTTAAAACAAGTCTTTAGGGAATTATAAATATGTAGAAGTTGCAATCTGACCCATAAAACTAATCTTTGCTGATTTTAAATGTATTTTCCATTTGAACTATTAATACATAGAGTGTATTTTCACATTCCATGGTTTATGTATTTTTCAAGAACTTCTGAAATCACTGTGTAATCATGTAATATCATTCTAATATGAGCCTTCGATTATAGTGAAGATGACACCAGTTTTGACTCAACTATAGTTTTGTACAGTGGAATGAATCCTAGATTTAAAATCATGACAAATATTTAAGATATTGATCAATTGATCATCAATTAATGACTTGTTATCTCAGTTTTCCCTACTTAATCGTTTACATATCTCACTACACTATACGAACTAAAACAGGATGGATATGTAAATTTCTTTCTACATCCCCTAACACCTTATAAATGTTGTAAGTTATATATATATATATATATATATATATATATATATATATATATCACTATTCTGCATTCCGTGAAGACTGAGAAAAACTAACTTTTCTGAGCAGTGTGTATCCCTTATTTATTGACAGAATTTGAAGAGGTATTTTGAAAAAAAAAAAAAAAATAGAAATGAAGCAATGAGAGTGATTACAATTGATCACCAGGTCACACAGTAGAAAGAACTATCCTTCATTAGTGTTTTCCTGTACATAGAACAAAGTTTAACAATACCAATTAGAAGTGCTTGGTGAATTTCAGTTGAACTGATGAAAGTTCGTTCAGTTGAATGAGCAAAGATAACAGAATTTGGAAATAGTGTGTTATTGACAATTTTATTGACTTAACCTTTTCTTTGAGATACTCTCTGAATTCTTTTAATTTTGGGTAACCTTTTTTTCATTTGTATAGGTTTCAGGCAAAGAGCATAAAGTATTATAGAAATAATTATAGATGTTTTATCATGTTGAAAGAATTAATATGTATACACATGCAATAATTTGTATGGGTGGAGTCAGACTGTTTTTAATAATCTGCCCGTTAAAGATCTGATGATTTTCAGAGCATCATACAAATATCCAGGTTGATCATTTTCATTTGAATAGATTTTTCAAAAGAAATAAAATGCATCCTATTTAATGGAAAATACCATTGTCCAGACATACATTCTTCAGTATGGTAGGTATGAGTCACCTGTAGATATTTACATCTAAATAATTAAAATTAAATAAAATGTAAATTCCCTTTTCTCATTTGTACTCATCACATTCCAGCTGCTCAGTAGTCACAAAAATAAACAGACAGTACTAACTATAAAAAATTTCTATCATTGCAAAAAGTTGTATTAGTGCTGGTCTACCTAGAAAATAATACAGATGATTTTTATTCATTAATTGGTGATAAAATTGTGATATTCTAAATCCAAAGGTTTTAGTTTTAAAATATTAATTTTTAAATTTCTACTCATTTATTGATATACACTGTATTAAGGTGGAGATAGAAAGAATAAGAGTGGAGCACAGCTATGTTATTGTATATACAAACCATAATCTCCATTAATTTCTATGTGGATGCAATAAAGTATGTATTATATATGTGTTAAATATAATTTTTTCTAAACACTGAGATGATTTACATTTTAAAATGTCTAGAGAAATTATTAATGCAAAGCTTTAATTTAGTAAACACTCATTATTTAATTTTTGAAACAAGCCAACAAATAGTAGAAGCAACATTACACACATAGCACATTCAGTATGAAACGGGGATATTTCAAAATTCTTCTCTTGTGAATGCATTGCTATATTCATATGCATTAACACTATAGTTATAAAACTACATAATTAAGCCAATTTAAAATGATTATTTTATCTATGATTCATATCTTGTTCTATCATTTTTCGTTACCTAGTTTTATTAGCTTTAGGATTTGTCTATAACTACAGTCTGCTGGGTCAACAAACTGCAAGAAGAAGCATTGTAATCAGCTAACTACAGACATTTTAATGTTTGGAAATTCTTCAAAACTCAAGACACTTACATTGCATAACACTTTTTACTTGGCTGCTTATTGCCACATTTATGATTCCAGTGCTATTTTTTAAATTAGTAAGTCCTAATCTCCTAAAATGAATAGGCAAGTTTTTCCTGAGGTTTAACATGATGACATAATTTAAGCTCTTTTGGTTTAGATGAAAAAGTGAAGGAGACTGAAAGGAAGAAATTAGTGTGTTGCATGTAAGCTCACAATTGCACAAATACACACGGTGCATTTGCAAAATGTTTTTTAAAATGTTTAATGTTATAACCTTGGAGAATTTAAGATTTTGTTTCCTCCATTACCAGTGGCTTAGTTATTTTAAAGTTATTACAATGAACAGCATTAAGTCACTAGTCTACTGAACTCATTGTACAACACAGTTTTACCAAATCTTTGAAAAAGATGTGACTTTCCTCTTTGAATGAATCACTCACTTTGGAGTAGGCCTTTTACATGTGACCCCATGTTTATCTTGCTGAGTATTCTGCCCTGCATATCACTGGTGTCCAGCTTTCTACAACTGGAAATGATACAGGTCATTGATGCATTAAAATTTGTCACCTCTATCCATCCTGAAATGTTTTTCCTCTTGTTATAATTTGTCTTCATTCTTCAAAACAGTTCTTTATCCAAGGAGCTGTCTTCCAAGGGCCTTTGTAACAGTTGACCTTGTAGATTTCATTTTCCATCTGGTCATTTAGTGAAGAAGTTGTTCTGTAGGAAAATTATGTCCCCAATTTTCTCTGACAACTGTATTATTTTATCAAGCAAAATACTATCAGGTTTGTCAGGTGTACTTATCTTCCTATGATCCAGGCTGATTTTTTAAAACAATTTTATCACTCACAGAATGATCTGTTTTCACAATTTTGATCAGCATTTCTTGTTACTTCCAGTGTACTTGAATTCACAAAAATATATAGCTTTCATTTTTATTTTCAGTAAAATGTTAGATTTTTCTTCAATAGACCTTTTTTTCTCTCCTGTCTCCCATTCCTTTCCTTCTTCCCTTTCTTTCCTCCATCCCTTTGTTCTTTCCTTCTGTTTTTCTGTCCTCCAACTCCCCCTCCTTCCCTTGCTTTTATTTTTCATCTCTGTATTTGCTTATGGACCAAAGAAACTAAAGCTCTGGAATAAAAGCTGTAATCATTAACAAATATAGAAAGTATATTAAGAAATATATAAAATTCCAGTTTTCAGAGATTAGCATACACCATTTTTATAGAATGTTATATATAAAATTACATTAGTAAAATCCATTTTATTATTTAAACTCATTCTTTACATATTTTATCACCTTTTTAATGTTTTATAGGCTAGCAACACATTTCTATATATCAAATGATTCTCCTTCTCTTCTACAATTTCCATAATTTCCATATAGATGTGATTATTATTTCTATAATTCTGTATTTTTCAGGTGTATCAAATGTCCAGTCATAATCCAGGTGGTTTGTTTTATTGTGAATCGCCTCAAAGCAAACAGTAGATACAATATTCAGTGGTACCTTCGTTCATCCACTTAATTCCACAATTCTTGTTGTAAACTGAATAAGTCTTGAATCAAATCAAATTTCCCTATAAGGGTCAAAGTCACCAGATGTGGAGTTTGCAAATGGGAGCAAAATTCTGCAGAATGCTTCTGTTAGCCAACTGACTTGTTCCCAAACAGAAGTGTTCATGAACAGAGGAATCACTGTATGCCATATTTGCCTTGGGATCATCATTTCAAGGGAAAAATGCCTCAATTAGAAGACAGATTAAATAATATTAAAACATGTTAGACTTAGTTTTATTCCTATCCAATAATTCTAAATATATCTATCTACAATAAATCACATCACCTAAAGATGGATATTTAATATTCCCCCCATTAAAGTTACTAAATAACTAGATAAGCAAAATACTGACCTTCTCTAATAAAACTTCCAGGTTGTATTTACCTATTGATACATAGGAAATATTTCAAAAATTGGTTAAACAACTGGAACTGAAAATGAGGAAAGAAGATTCTACTGTTGTTGGAAAATATTTTAGGAAGATGCTAGTAAATGTATATGTGTCCATTTAAATGTGTCTAAAATATGTAACATTTTCTTTACAATTTCAAATTTTAAAATCTTAAACAGTTTATTGAAAATTGTTCCATTTTGTAAAATATAAATAAATAAGAGGAAAAACTTGTGCTAGATTAATTTCTTTACATTGCAAATTGGAAGCTAAATTTATGTTATTAATACTTTCGTATAATTAATCCTTATATTATTAAACATTATATTAGCTGTCATTCCTTCTGATAAACAAAATTTTACTGACTATTAAGATTTGGAGTAATTGTTTATCGGTCCAAAAATTTGAAGAAGAATGTAATAAGCTGCATGAGGAGATGAATTGTTCATTTACTGACAAGCTATTTTAGGGAGGTATTTTAGAAAGCAGTTAAAACTTAGAAAAGAAATGAAAGCAAGGGTAAGAAAAACTTCATTTTGTTTTTATATGATGACTTCACAGTGTTAAGGCATCAGTTAATTTAATATTGACAGCTTCCAAATGAGGTGTGTGTGTGTGTGTGTGTGTGTGTGTGTGTGTGTGTTTTCTCTAACACAGCAGAAGTTGGCTGAACTTTTCCAAGGTGAGGGAAAAAGGGCATTTATTTCAAGAGCAGGCCATTTCCCGACATAAATGGTTGTAATATGAAAGAAAACAAGGCCAGGGGAATCCTCATGGACTACAGGTCCTTATCCAATTGGCAGTCACTAAAGGAGCATGCTTTCTCTAATGTTTTCTGCCCCTGGCAACCACCTGTTCTGTCTGACCAATGGAGAATATGCTAGCACAAGAGGAAGCTTCCCAGCACAGCTCCTGCATAAAGAATTGGATACACAGGGCCTTCGCTGTAATTGAGTGCCATATCACCACATCCCTGTGGAGGAAATGTACCATCTGAAAGCCACGAAGATGGGAAAGGCCACTTCTCTGCGAGTGTGTACACACTCTGAAAAATAATGGAAATGCGTAAACATGATTTTCAACAGGATTTCAGAAATATATTATTGTCAAAATAATGTCTAGAGACATTGCCTTACTGTTTAATATAAGGCAGCTTTGCAGTCTTTTATAACTTTCTCCATCCCTGTGTGTGTACAAGGGTTAAAAAACAGGCTGATGAATTTTTAAAACAGAAAGATATATTTTTATTGCTCATTTCTTACATCCAATTTATGGTGAATAAATATGATTTTTCAATATTCTACAACTACTATCAGTAAGTTTCTCTATTTATTGCATAGCCACTATGTGTTTAGAGTTTTCTAGCTAATAATGAAAAAGATGACAGTATTTTATTTTGGTTATAATCCTAACACTCATAGTGTTTAAAGGAAATATTTATTCACCAATATCTAAATTAAATCCAGACATGCGCTGCCAACAGTATCTAGTAATCTTTTATCACTTCTTGTGACATGGTTTTGGGCATTCACATATTTTTTATGAGTACAATTTTAAACCCCAAACCAGAAGTCAGAAAATTCTTTTGAATTAGGACTGATTATAGTTGGAAAGGTACTTTGAACTGAGAAAGGAATGTTCAGATATTAAACTCGCTGAGAGGTACCTTGAGCTAAGCAGAAAACAGCACAAAAGCCAAATATATCTTTGTGGTTTGCTAAATTTCCATATATTATTTAGTTAAATAGTACTTCCTATTAACCATATTAAAGCAAATATAGGACAGGGCTTTTCTTTCTTATTCAAAGTGAATAGAATGCAATGGGAAGCACTTTTGAAATTTTCTTTTTAAACAATGAAAACTTCAGAATATTGAAGACAGGAGTCCCAGAATCAAGGTGGGTATGCCATGTGAATCCCAGTAGGTTTTAAATGACAGGCCGGAGAGACAGATGCAAGAATGGAACACGGTAAATGCAATGTAGTTACAGACACTAAATAGTAACTTATTAGGTTAACAAAGAAGACTATAAATGATTTACTATTTCAAAAATTGACAAAGATAGCTACTTCCTTTCCTGTACTACCAAGGCTAAATGGATGTATGTTTGAATGTTTTGAGGAGTAGGGCATGTAAAATTTATTTCTGACTGATTGGCAGTATGTTCTTCTGTATAACCATGATTCCAGCACTATCTATCTATCTATCTATCTATCTATCTATCTATCTATCTATGTATCTATCCAGCCACCTCTATCATTTATTTTGATAAAAGGATAATAAAATGTACTGAAGAGAATCCTCATGAATGTGAAAATGTATTGCCGCTACAGTTACACTATCAAAAGAAAATTTTAAATGTCATATTTATCCAGTGGTTATTACAAAATATGGTTTTTCAATTGTTTTATATACATTTTCCATTATATTCTGATAGCATTTGCATGATATGCAAATTATTTTAAAATTTTACGAGCAAGGATACTGAACATACAGGGAACTAAGAAATATTTTGAAAATCACTTGCTTAGTAAGTGCTTCCAGTTTATGCTGTGTAATGATCTGTTACATACTTTACAAATATCTACCTTCTGATCTTTTTATTCAGAACACTATTTCACTTGCCCTCAGTCATATAGTGTCAAGATACTTGTATATTTTTAGAGAAACATGCTAATTTCTTGAAAATTTAAATGAAATGTTACCAAGTTAATGATTTTAACAGCTACACGTACATTTTTACACACACTTCCATCCTTGTAGTTAATGTAAAGTTTTAGAAAATACAGTACTGCTCCTTCTAGCTGGAAGCACTTGTTCATCATAAAATCTCTCATATTTATTACAACTAGCAAAGCTATTTTTTGTTTACATGCTTAGCTATGAAGTAATATCATAACCCTAAAGATCTGTTCCTGATTGACAATATTTAAAAATCAGTTTTAAAATGTAGCCATTAAAGAAAAGAAAAGATTCCTTAAATTGTAAACACACTGATATAATGCCATTTTGGTGCAATAACAGATATGTTTTCCCTTTATCTTACTGAAGGTTGTTTTAAAAGAGGAGGGAATTAGTGATGCAGAGGGGGGCTGGGGGAGAAATGGCACAGAGAGGACTGCAGAGTGGCGACAGTAACAGGAGTCTTTCGGAAATGCAATCAAATTTTATCAATTCATAGAAAGACTGGAAGACAAAAATATGCATTCAAAGTAGGAGAAAATAAGAGCAAAATTAATTTTTGAGAAATATATCAAAATAATATTTCATTAAGTTTAGAAATCACTTTCAACAATGTTTTCAAATACAGCCCTAACGACAGTAATTTACATTTACTTGGTAATTTGGAATAATAAATTTCAAAAGAAGTTGTGGTTGCCCTGTTACTGGATTAGCTGTAAATAAAACAGTAGGTGTCTTTTGTCCTCTGCCACTATGGAGCACACTATCTGTTATGACAGAATGTACCAATAAAGCTAAAAACAAAATCTAAAAAAGAGTATTTAATATTTATGGCATGTAGAATATAATTTTATGGAATGTGACATTACAATTATTTTAAACTATGGCATCAGTGAGCATGCTAAGAACCTGTAAAATAGGAATTTATATCTAAAAAAGATACAAAAAATTGTTTAAAAGCTAAAATCCATCTAGTTGAATTGTAGCCAACCAACATCAACTGAAACACAATTAACTCTCTTGTCTTTGGCCTGGTGTGCTCATTTCAAAGACAGTTTCTGTATCTGTAATGAGTATGATGAAATGCTGAAATCTGGGATTTGTTATTGCCAAAGACCAAGTTAAAAAAAAAAAGTGAACTGCTTGAGCTTCGGTATTGTTTCTTACATGACTTAGCTTTAGGAAAGAAAAAGTCTGAGTGCTGAGAAAAAGTGGAAAACAGGCTTAGAAAGGGTCTCATCATTTATAAAACAATATAGCAAAACAATTAACTGCGAACACTTGAAATAGAAATGTTCTTAGCATGGAAGAGGGTGACAGATTATGGGTTTCACATTCTGTACAATGAAATTTGCATCTCCAAGGACTCTCTATTAGCTCTCATATTCACTTTCTTAAGATTCCAGATTGTTATAGAAACATTCAAAGAATGCCTTGGCATTCTATTAAAAAAACATTCAAAGTAATTTAAGAAATTGCAATGTTAAATAGTGAAAAATTTATGTCGCAGCTTGTTTCTAATACATTTGATAAATGAAGCTATTCTTTGCTTTCTCCCTTCTTTAAATGTGTTGGGCTGACTGTGAATATCGAACCTGCTTATGTGTAGTGTGATCAGTGATGTCACTTCAAATCCTGAGAACAGGCCTGGGGGACTCGGGCTCCCTCTGGTGTCCGACTGATTCTTTTCACAATAGTTAAGGGAAAGAAAAAATGATTAACATTTTAAAAAAAAACTTTCTATAATAAAAAAGTCTATATAAGTAGTAAGAATAACTTACATTTCTATATTGTCTTCCACAAGATGTCAGTATGACTTTAAGTTAACTTGAATCAAGAAAATGGGCATTCTCATGTTAGACTTTTAAAATGCGTAGACTATTGCTTACTAGAAAAAAGAACATAAGGTAAATCTAACAGGAATAATGTTTAGTAATTTTGCCATAAAAGACTCTAAATTTTGTAGAAATAGATTTTTATTGATAAATATGACTTCTTATGTTGGTATTCAATTGGCTAGCTAATTTGAACTGTTATTAGCTATTTAAAATAAAGACATTTCTACAAAAACCCCACAAGTTTAGCATGAATCCTTATGCCTTAAGAAACTCATCTATACTGGAGATAATTTCAATAAATGATAGAAAAAATTTACTGTTTGCAGACCTTGCAAAACTTATAAAAGACTATTTTAGGATTTGACGAAGGCAATAAAAAGAAGACGTAACAATTTATAACTATGTGGAAGAAATTCTCTTTCCTAGTATTTTACTTTTTTTTCTTTTGTTAAACATTGTGTTGTGATGTGTCTTTCTAAATGTACTTGATGTTTAGTAGAATTTGTTCTGAACATTATTTGGCATTTTAATCCTTAGACATAGTAATATTTTATTCAATAATTCTTTTTATTAAATGTTGTTGTACCTGGTAGCAGAATACAATGTTTAATTACTTTGGTTGTTTTTTTAAAGTCATACTCTCATATATTTAATACACAAGAAATGGTTATTGATTATACATATTTACTTAGAATAAATATTAAATCTCTGTAATGTGTGTATAAATACAAAATATGTAACTATATAATTATATTTTTACAAATTAGATATCATAAATTATATATTTATATATTATAAATGTTTATATAAGTTTTATACAGTATATAACAAAATAAGAATGGCTGCCAACATTTTCCCATACATTATTATTATTGATGTATTGTTATTTTATTATTTTTTATTTTCATTAATTCTTGTTTGTTATGCATAATGGTAAGATCATCATGGTGAGGTGATATTTTAAAATTCAAAATTAAAGTTAGATAAACGTGTGGTAAACAAAGTATAATTATCTAAATAAAAACTAATATTATCTAGAATTAGATATTATTCTCTTTTTAGAATCAGGCCACTGCTAGCTTGCAGAAAGATCCTACTCCAAAGTAGAAAGTAAATTTGTAAAAGAAAACACCAAAAAAAGAAGATAATGAAAATGGTGCTAACAAAGTTACTAATGAAATCTAGTAAATAAGTTTGGAAAATTTTCTCAGAGAAAAATCAAGATAGAATAAGAGAAGTTGAATGTTAGTTAATTCACTCATTTGCCAATTAATACATATTACATACTTATGCAATAAGAATATTTCACTTGCCACGTGGTGTTATAATTTTACCTAACTTATTATAAAGAGATGAAAGGGAAGAATGTAACATTAATTTCATTTCTCAAAGAAGAAAATTAATCAGAAAGGGGAAATAGCTTGAAAGAATCACTTTAACCAGTGATTTCGTACTGCCCAACGCTGGAAAGACTAAATCACATAGGAACTGTCACTGGTGTTAAGCAGATTTTAGCATATTCAGGATCAGCACAGACATGGAAAGATGAGGATCTGGAAAGAGTGGGGAAGTAATTATTGGTAATGGTGACAGGTAGTCAGCATCAGAGAGCCAGTTACCAGGTGTCCATTCTGCAGAAAGGTAGAAAAGAGTAAGCACATATCAATCATTTTAAAAAGATTTCCGCTAAACCATGACTGTGGGCTTCATATGAAGATTCCAGTCATCAAGAAGAAACACATTAGCTTCTCAGGTAAGAACTGCATAGGTGTGCATGGAATTAAAGTTTACAGACAAGAAATCCACCACAAGAAGGAGAAAGGACTACACAGTTTTTTTCCATTAAAGGAAAAGATATATATTCTGTTCCTAAGACTGGAGTCGAGATCAATGAAGGGAAAGCAGCAAGCTAAAGTAGGATTTGACGGTGCCACTGTCTTGGTGTCAGCTGGAGCGGCTCATTAACTTCCTCTGGGTTCGGAGCAGAGGCTGGTCAGACAGACATAGATCCAGAGGTGGGGGAGAATCGAAGGAGAGTGAGGAGATGTCGACTGATACGGGAACTAGACACACACTGCCAATTCAGGTGTTTTACTAAGATGTGATGGGAATATTTCTCAATATATCAGTAGTATATGAAACACTCTCATCTATCAATATCAAGGATAGTATCAACATTACATTTTAGAGATTTCAGAATAAATTTTATCCAAATACAGGAAAAGAAATTGAAACCGTACTTCATGACTTTTCTAGTCTTTCAATTGTTTCTATCCAAAGACTACTTTCTAAGAACGCAGTAGAGAAGCCTGCCTTAAGTTTTCTGTTTCTGAAAGATGATTATCCAACAAATAGGATTCCGTCCAAAAATGTATGTGGGTCTAGTTATGCAATGTCTGCTTATTTTGGTCTTTGTGTTCAAATGTGACTTTTTTTTCCCCTGGAATAACGTTCAATCACCTCTGCAGGGTTGCAAGTCTATTATTAGATATGTACACGAATAAAGTGCTCCCAAAAAATACTATATTGTGTTTTGTGTAAAAATGAGGATTAAAACACGTAAAATTCCTTTTTTGTCTTTTTGCTTGGCAAGAATTTAGAGATAAATTTGAAAAATCTAACTGTGTTGCTTTTTTAAAGATCTATTTATTACTATTCATTATCTTCCTGATCATAATTGTTAAATATACATGCTTATATATATAGATAAATATAGAGTATATAGATAAATAGACAATTTTCATTTTACATTTAAATATTATTTGAAATTTAGGAGTAAAAGGTCCTTTGAATGAAATAGAATGTGAATAAATATATTTCTCAGCTCTAAGATAAATTTTTTCTTACATAGAGTTTTTTTTGTTTTGTTTTTGTTTTTGGTACGGGGGATCGAACTTGGGTCCTTGTGCTTGCGCAGCAGGCAGCAAAACCACTGAGCTAAATCCCCGGCCCTCTTACATAGAGTTTTAAAAAATAAAAATAAATTGGTGCATTAAATATATAAATTTAATGACCTAAAATGATGATGTAAGATCAGTTTTTTTCTAGGTATCTAAAGAAGTTCAATAATATGAATCTTGTTATTGAAAGTACAATATATTTTAAACAAATATAGCTCATAGAACTAATTAAAAATGAACAAACTATATTTATATTGTATACCTAAAATGTACCAATAAAATTAATTTTTAAAAAACAACAAAAAAAACAATTTGCAGAAAACTTTAGTTTGTTGGTTTGTTAGCATGTTTGTTTGCATATTCATTTCAGAAAAAAAAGTTCCCTGACTTGTCTTTTGCAAATATGCTTATATTTTATTACCAGAACCCATACTAAATAAAATCTGAATGTCTTTATTCAAAATTATGGTTATCTTTAACTAGTTAGTTAGCTAGACACACATATGAATATGTTTAATCAGAAATACACAATATATTCATGTGTGTGTGTTTATAAGTTCACACACTTTATTGATATTTTATAGTTGTATTATATGATGCTGAAAGGGTGGGTGATTACTAAATCAGTCCACTGATTGGTTTGGCACTGCCCTAATCCTGGTTGCTGGGATGCAATACAAGGAACAGAAAGAGGCTTGTCTTTCACCTTGTTGCTTTGCTATCTTCTGCCCACCATGAACTGTTTCTCAACTGGGATGCCTGTCTACTGTCCCACCCTGCCTTGGAGCCAGCTGACTATGGGCTGAAACCACTACAAACTGTGAGCCAAATAAACCTTTTCCCCTTTAACTTTGGGAATTAGATATTTTGTCTTAGCAATGAGAGAAAAGTATCTAAGACACCACATTACATGAAAAAATGAATGATAAAACAAGGTATTTTTCTTCTAACTAGATTGCATTCAAAACTACAATGTCTTATTTATGAACCATAAAGTTAGGTGCAGAGGGACAAACTGATTATGAGTTCACAGGGAAGAACATAGGATAGAAATTACTTTAAACAATTTCAAAAATAGGAAAGGAGAAAAGATAGTGCATAAAATTCAAAGCAAACAATCAGATTTATAAAACTAATTAAAAAGAATCCATTTACAAATGGTATAATTTATAGTAATTTTCATATTCATATATTTGTATTTGTTTACACTACACTAATTTAATTACCACTAACCTAAATAATATAACTTTGAATACAAAGAAAATTATCATTGCTATATAAAATATATTGTAAGTACAAGGACTTGTGTTTATTCATGTGATAGAAAGTGTGCTTTAATATTTTTGGCTTGGGAGAAGGTAGCACAGTGAAAAGGTGCATACATGACTGGAAAGGTCACTTAATATCTCTGGATTTCAGTTTGAACCTTAAAGGCTTAGATCCATTCTCCTGAAAAGTCTTGCAGCTGTAACATCCAATGATCCTAGGGCATGTTTTTCATGTTTTCTCCTTGGCTGTATGGTTTAAGAGGACAGAGCATGGCACATGGATGGCCCAAAGAGCTCTATCTGCTTTGCAAACATTCAGAACAGCCTTTTCAGAGAGCACTCCAAAACAGTATGTCATAGGACTATGATCTTTCTCTCTTTACTTTGCACTTTTTTCTTATAAAAGAAATATGTGCTCAAGAGACACATGAAATATCCAATAAAACAGAATGATACCAAATATAACACATACTTTGTTAAGCTAGAATATTTTCCAATAATTCCTACAGATAGTAATTAATTTCACTACATAAAGGCCTATATTATAGTATTAAGTTGATATTTGCAGATTTTTATTCAATACAGTGAAAAATCCAACTATACAACAGAGGCTGTCTCAGAACACAAATTTAGTCACATTCCCCACCCAGTGGGCATAATTCGGATCCAAATTAGATAAATTAAACCAATACAAACACCTGAGCTTTCATATGCACATGGTCATCTCCGCAAGTGAACAAAGCTGTAAAGGAATAGTAAGTAGCAACACAGCTTCCTAGAGTTTCAACCAAAACTTATTTGAATGGAAATTTCTTTTAGATATTTTAAAGCTAAAATAGGAGCAGTAATAGATTTGGTGGTCATATTCCAGATATCCTTACCAAGTGAAAAAATATGTAAAACGGTGGTACTGACTAGAATAATTTATATTAGTGTGTCTTTAATTGTCTTTGCAGTATGCACAGGGAAGCATTCTGTTTGGATAATTACTCATTTTGGTGAAGATTAGTAATTTGGCTCATAAGCACTTCAGAAAATTACTCAAAATATTGCAAGAAGAGAATTTCTTACAAACACTCAGACCTACATGGTATAAGTAAGTGCTCCTTTCATATGCTTTTCACCAGAATATTTTAAGAAATTCTTCTAAGCATTTTTCTGTTTTTATGTTGCTCAAGAGTGCCTTTTCTGGTAAAGAGAGCACCAGTTATTTTATTTTTCTATGTATATCAATTATTATGACATATGCTTTTAAAATTATAAGCGTTATGACTTAGAGGAAATTGAGCATTGCTAAGATACTGATAATTGATAAATATATCTCATATGCATAATAAATAGAATTAATGAATGTCATATCTTACCATAATATGATGGTTAAGCTTAATTGTATCAACTTGATTGGCATGGGAACCTCTCAAGAGATTCATACACTTCTGGGTATATGTGGCTGGGTCGCAGAGGTGTGATTTTGGTCTATCTCTTGTTCCTGGTTCCTTCCTTTTTAGCATTGTTCTCCTGCTGTATTTTCAAGTTACCATGAACAACATTTTGTTCCACTTTCCACCATGCTGTTTTTGCATTGGAGGCAGCTGACCATGGACTGAATTCCCAGAAACAGTAAGCTAAATTAAACTTCTCTTATTGTAAGTAATGGATCCCATGTACTATTGTCCAAACAACAGGAAAACTTTGATCATTTAAAAATATAACATTATTAATGTTTATTTAACAGAATATTAGATATTATTATTTGTAGATTAGATTAATTCATTCTAATTGTTGGCAACTTGTAAAATAATAGTTTCTAAAGTGAAATATATCAGTTAACCTAATTTGGGAATTTTATTGAGTATCCATAGTTATAAATGTCACCATGAAGAGTTAAAACAACAGTAAGGATTTACTTTTCCCAGGGAACTTACGCATGTGTGTGTGTATGAGTGATAATCAAAGTCCCCCAAATTAATAATGTGCAGCAAAGACCACACTAACATTATGAAACTTTTAAAATTTAAGACTTCTATCTAGAATTTTTGCTGATAAAGTTGATGATTTTCTCAGGGTTCTAGTGCATCAAAACTGTAATCTGTATTTAAAATTCTATAATTTTCCACTTTTAACTTTCATTTATCTTTGTTCCCTTGAGAACACTTAGTAAGTTGCTGGTAGGTATATTAAATTTGAAAGTGACACATTAATCTGAATAAAAAACAAGTCTTCATAGTCAGGAATACCTGGGTTCAAAAGAGAGCTCTAATACTCCATGGCTGGGTGACCTTGTCAAATTACTAGATCTTTGTCTCTAGTTTTCTCATCAAGAAATGGGAAAAACAATGTTATTCATAAAGTGTCTGAAAAAATAAATCAGATAATGTGTATAATATGATCAAATTAGTACCTAGCACAACTTACCTATTAAAAACTATACAATTGCTAATGAATGTGAATATTAGTAACTTCTCTAGTTTTAGATATTACACATAGATTATATTTTACTATAAAACAATATATTTAATATATTTTTTCTTTCTAAAAGTATAATGTCTTGTATTTTATTTTCCTAATTATTTTATAACCATCATAAGACGGTAGCAGTTTTCATTGTAGGCAATTCAAATTTAATTTTTTGTCATTTAGTAGACACCTAGTAGGATCCTGCAGTCAATAAAGGAATTCAATATGTTACAATCAAAACAGAAAAGGAAGTCCATTCTAGGACACTGATAGTGTAATGTTTCCCGAATTACCTAACTAAAGTAAATATAACTTTAAATTCTACCTTCTCTCTTTCCATTATGCTTAAAAATTTGATTATAACCAGTATCTATCATTTACTGAGGATCTATTTGCTTATCAGACACCCTTAGTGAAATAGTTCTTTAGGGATTCTCAGCCTGTAATGACTTGGCTCATTTTACACTTTTAAATTAGAGTTTGGCATTGGTAGCTATAGTCTAGTAATTAGAGATGAAAGCTGAATTAAGGAGATAGTAATCTATTAATATATAATAATGGCATCAGAGTCACCAATAAATAAAACTTTCAAAATCATTAGAACAGAATTTACCTTTAAAAATATCTTAATAGGCAAAACTCTCACACTTCATTTATGAAATAAATTATAGAATTATGTTATGCAATGAGTAGGAAATTCATCTTGCAGTTTTCCATTCTTAAGCATTCTCTAATAGAAAAATCATTACCCTGGATTCAAGTCATAGTTTTGCTCCTGAAGCTGTATGAAACTGGGAAAGGCATTTAATCTTTCTTGATGTCTTTTTTTTATTTTTAAGTTTACAGTGTCAGATTCATGTGCTATATACAAATGCTCTATTCTTACAGTTAAATCTTTAAGAAATATAAATGATGGTGGAACATTGAACAAAATTTTTAGTTTATCACTTTGTTTCTGATTCCCAGGAAAGAAAAATCCATACAGAATTGACTCATTAAAAATGAGGTATTTTTGTCAATCTATCAAAAGATAGTTCAAGTAAATGGAATAAAGACAGAAATATTAATGTGAAAAAACTTTGGCCCTTCTGAGTGAACCTAACTTTACTGTTCTTAATAGTTACAATGATACTTTGTTGAGATGCCACCTGTAAATTGATGAAGAAATACCGAAAGGTCAGATTTTCTGAACGTTGATTTTCTTTCTTGTATGAACAATGAATTTTGAAGTTACATTTTATGGCCACTCTTTATTATTGCCATTTGCTAATTTCAAGGTGCATTAGGTATAATTATTCTTCTAATAAGGACAGCAGTAAAAAGTATATTTGAGGAGCAGGCTTCACTGAAGTTGCCATATTACTGGTTCCTCTCTACAGCATTTTCCATCCGCTCTGTAAACAGTATTAATGCTAGTTTCTCAATAAGACAGTATTCTTGAATACTACTGCTATATTCCAGAGTTAAAGAAAAGACCCTCCAGTGTTTTAAGACCATGCCATTAGCTCTGATGAACTAAAATGTGCTATGGCTGATGTCAGAATGATCACAGCCCTTCATTAGGAGTGCTACAGGGTGAGCAGGAGCATTGCTGTGCTTGAAATTCTAGGGAGCTGGTCATCATGGCTATTCATTAGTAGGATTATGGAAGTCAGTATGAGAAGACAAGGTGAACTGGATCCAGGCAGGGCTCTGTTAGCAAAGTAAGAATCTTGTTTCTTATGCAGGGTCAGAAGGCAGCAACTGAAGTGATGAGAAAGGGCTGAGATCAAGATCAAAGATAGGGGATTTTAAAAGTGGCCAGCAAATGTAATGTGCAAAACATTGAGAAGCAACAAAGGTATAAAGCCAAAAATAGGATGGCAACGAGGTTTTAGGTGAGTCTAAAGAAGGTCATAGATGGATCAGAGATCCCCATGGATGCATCCATTCTTGTTTATGTGGTGCTATAATCTACGTGTTTGTGTGTTCCGCAGAGTCATATGTTAAAATCTAAGCACCCACGTGATCATATTATGGGTGGAATATTTGGAAAGTGAAAGTCATGAGGGCAGAGGCCTTAGGAATGGTAATAGGGCTGTTATAAAAGAGGTCCAGAGAACTATCTTGCTTCTTCTACTATGGGAAGGCATAATATGTGGTGGATGCTTTCTTTCAACAATAAAGTAGGTCCTCACCAAATTGTAGACTTCAAAGCCCCCAGAAGCATGAGTAATAAATTTCCATTGTTTATGGATTACTCAGTTTATGGTATGTTGTAGCAGCCTAAATAAATGAAGACACATAGGCCCCTTTGTAAATAAAACAAAACACCCACATAGCTCATGGTAATATGCACTGTGACATTATTCTGAGTTGTGTATACCAGAGTACTGTGTGTGTGTATGGAATAGCATTAAGTACAGTATATTATCAAAAGGATCATATCATTTAATGATGAAATACATTAAATATCAAGGTTTTGATGAAAAATAAAATTTCTCTGAAAGATAATTAAAATTAAATTTAAATTCTGATTTGATCACAAATGTGGTTTTCCAAGAAAAGATAGCACATTATATAAGCAGAATTAATTTTTATTGTCTTTCTCTTTAGTTACCAGACCTCTTTCATTGTTTTTTTAAGTTAATACATTTATTGACAGACTTTATGGAATTTGCATCATTCTGTAGATGCTGTTGTAGGCCAGCAGTGCACAAAGTAAACTTTGAATTATTCCTACAACAAATTGACTAGTTGGAATAAAATAAAGTAATAAAGCTATTTTATTACCCTGGATATATAATAGTTTGCTGAGTAAAGACTGTATCTTAACATTTTGTAAACAGTCAGTGCAGGAGACTTTTCAAAAATCAATTTCTGTATCTTTGAGCATGGATCATGTGTATTGTTCCTTGAGATGATTCCATTGATGAGTGGATTTCAGTTCAAAGATGTAAGACACATACACACCATTTTTTTATTCTGGAATATTCCAAAACAAGTGAAGTCATCTACATGCCGCTATTTCTACCTTCAATGTTAATGTGGTTATTCTGAAGCATGAAATGAATACATAATTAGCAAGCCAAGCCTTTTTTATAAATATGTTCATGTTTTTATTTTAATAAAATAAGGTTGTCAAGTTTTGTTCTGAACAAGAAAATAGTACCGTTGAAATACTTCCGGGAAAAAAATAGGACAGACTTTGGTTTAAAAAACAATTTCTCTTCTTTTCTAAGATCCCAGGGAGATGTTCCTGGACTCAGCCTAGGGAAGACAGTTGCATGGTTCCTCAACCTGACATTTGTGGAGTGGGTAACTACTTGCTGTCTATGGATCTCCTGTGCATTAAGATGCATATTAGTGCCCTGGGCCTCTCCCCACTGAATGACAGAGCACCTTCCTTCCAGGTGTGGCAAAATCTCCTGACATTGGCAAAAGTTTCCCAAGGAACAAAACAGTCTTTAGTTGTGTGACACTCCTTTAGAAAAGCTCTTCTTGAGGTGGTAATTGGTGTGTAAAAAATTCATGGCACCAAGAAAGAGAATTCATTAAGAGATTCTGTATGGGAAACAGAGATGTGAGCAGTCTCTAGAAGAACTGGTAGGTATCTATTATTCAAAATTGGTTTTCCTTTTATCTTTTGCTGTGTCTCTCACACTCTCAATATGCTTCATTAATACTTGAGTCGAGGACTTAAAACAGGTGACTATGGGGCCGGGGATTTAGCTCAGTGGTTTCACCGTCTTCTGAGCAAGCACAAGGACCCAAGTTTGATCCCCGGTACCAAAAAACCCCCCCAAAACAGGTGACTGTGTTCAGACTTCAAGGGAAATGAAATAGAAAGGTAAAATGTTGAGAAGCCTCTTATAAAAACAAAAGTGGATCTAGAAGAATAAAGTAG
The DNA here is from genome assembly GCF_053883595.1 of Heterocephalus glaber. Taxonomy (NCBI): domain Eukaryota; kingdom Metazoa; phylum Chordata; class Mammalia; order Rodentia; family Bathyergidae; genus Heterocephalus; species Heterocephalus glaber. Next base: position 22,083,503 of record NW_028258138.1, on the reverse strand, counting down.
AGATGTGGCTGATGACAAACTCCTACCAGATTTTATGTGTAGAACCTAAAATTCATCCTCAGCCATCCCTAGTAGCAAACAGATTGGGATACTTAGACTGTATTTGTGAAGATGCGGTATAGAAGTTTTTTCCCCATGAGCTAGAGTAATATAAAACATTTAGCTACCCACCATCATAAAAAGTTTTCAACATCTTATCCTATGACGTATAATGAGAATTTCTGGAGTTTGGAAGAGAAAAATAGGAGTAAAAGGGGAGAAGATCTTAAAGATAATATGGATATGCAGATTTACCTAAACTTTGATAATTCAATTGAAGATAATTAAGGGAAAAAACTATAACTGGAAGTTCTTAGGAAATTTACCCAGAAAATACAAAAGAAAAATATGGATCCAATAGAAATAGTCATACCTCATGACAAAGTTAAAAAGTTCAGTGATATAAGGATTTACATAATGTTTTCAAAACTCAATGGACAGAGACATTTACACTCAATTGGCATTCATAATAAAAAATACAAATAAACTCTTAATGCCTTAGTGTATGAAACTTTTGCATAAAGGACCTACTTCATACAATTAAATGAATTCACATACATTTTATATGTAAAAATTAATGTTGGTGTATAAATTATTTCCATTATAAACCGAAATAAAAAGAGGTTAAATACTACTATCTCAAGCTATATTAAGAGAAAATATGAAAGATTAGGATAAGATATGACAAAATATTCAAGGATATCCTCCTGTATAGTATTTTATATTTTTAAATTTCTATCATGCAGGACTTTGTGGAGGGTAAATATTGATTTCTAATAAGACATGTATAGATATTTAGCTTCATTTTCCTGTACTAATTCATTTCACATAGCCAGACTATTTATAGCAGGCCAATTTCTTCCACTAGTGTTGAATTTCTTGGTTTCAGGAAGGCTGCAAAAGCCAATAACAGGTGTTAAATACAGATTTATTTAAATTGAGGACAAACGTTAAAAAATGGTTGCGGGGGGGTGGACTGTTATTGTTTTTAAACATGTGAGGATTATCTCATGTAAAGGTAAAAGGTAAGGGATTTTTCTTCTTAAATAATACACATGTATTATATTTATAATAATGGACATTGGTTTATTATTAAGTAGAATATTAATAGTTTGTCACTATCAAGGAAAGAATTTTATTGCTACTATGGTAATTAATAAAATTGCTTGTCTGACTTGAAAACAACAGAAACAAAACACCACTAGGAGAAGAAACCTAAAACTGTGTACAATAAGGCATCTTTAAATTTAATTGTCAATTTTATTGTGCTTCAAAATGCATTTGATTAACCTATGTGCTATCATAGCTCTACTTAGTGGTATCCATTGCCAGAGACAAAGGATTTGTTATCTAGCAGGTAATAACTGGCCTCTTCATGACAGGATCTGTGCAGACATTGCATCGGTCAATACTATCCATGGACAAAAATATGATTTCAGAGTGCTGTGAGCAATATTTGGACAACCTGCATCTCACATCATGATCCTTGTTGTATAAAATATATTCATTGTGAGCCACTGATAAATTCCTTTTTCTTTTATTACTTTGTCCTCAATAAATTCTTGAAACTGTCATTCACATTTTTGTCAGTATGTAACAGGTTTGTTGTATTTCATGCTTTTTCCATTATTATATTTTCCAGCGTTGTCTAATGAAAAGAATATAATATCCCTTAGAGTTAAGAAAATATTATTCTAGGAAGTGGCAAATTATAGGCAGTCATTGCATAATTTCAGAACGAAATGAGCAGTTATTTGCCCAGAGGGAACATGAAGTAGCCATGAAGGAAAATGACCCCATGTATCTTGAAAGAAATTAAAGAGCAAGAATCTGTGACAATTAGGGTGCCTCAGTATCATAAATCTGGCTCTTCTATTTCTTAATTTTAAACAGAACATTTAAGAAAGTAAGGGATTTCCCAAGGAAGGTGTTAAAATCTAAATTCTACCACGAAAAGATCCACTGTTATACACTCAGAAATAGCTTAGTACAATATCTAACATGTTGTCATACCAAGAAAGTAGAAATTATTTTCAGAGACATGATGATTAGAAAAAGTGGCATTAATGGAGAAGGGAAGGCAGTAGTAGGATAATCTATTTATAGAAGTTTCAGGCTATCTGTCTATATATAGTGAATATTTTTCTTCCTTTGTGGTAACAAAAAAAGAGCCCAAACAGACAATTTTCTAGACAAGTAAATGAATAGATATAATGGTTTGTGACATTTTAAAAATATAAATGAACACATGGAATGTCCTATTTCCTAATAGTGCGATCTTAAGGCACATGAATTCTGTCAATATACAGAGTAAACAAAAATAACACCAGGAATAGGGAAATAAAAACAGTGTTTAAACACTGCCCACAGCACCATTCATGCCTAGGCCCCATGTGTACATAGTAGGCCTGCACGCTTTTTGCAAGAACAGCTTGCAGATGTAAGAGGCAGAATCTCTCTGAGATAATTTCCACATATAATGCACCTTATCATTTTCTATCTCTCTGCTACTCCTTAATGTTCATTTTATTGATTCTTCTAAATCAAATTTATCTGCTTTCATTTAACCATGCATCCAGTCCTGTTGGTATTTCTTACTACTCAGCTTTTCAGATTCCTGAGTTCTGTTCAACTCACTGTTATTTTTATAAATGAAATAACTAAAGCACCAAAGAAGCCTCTGAAACGTTTCTGCAGGTATGCGAAGAAGCTGATAAATTGTCTTAAGTGTAAATTACAAATTACATAAAGGAGGGAGGATGCATTTCTATACTTTTTATATCATACACAGTGTATATGACTTAGTCCTGTTCATAGATGTGTTTATTTCATGATTGCACTCATTGTCTGTATAATGGGAACCATGCTTTTGGAGGGAGGACAGTGAACAGAAGCAATTTCTTTACGCATTGTCTTTACACCGTCAATCTGTTAGAAAGAGAAACTGACCTAGGCAAATGAAGGCAAATTACTTTGTCACAGCAATGGAAAATGAACGTGTTTCTGATGAGAGCCCTAGAGAGGCACTTCTATCTTTGCCTGAAAAGCAGTTGAAGAAAAGAGAATATTGTGTGCATGTGACACTCTGATCTCGAGACCCCTCAGGAAAATAAATTTGGGTAATGACACAGAAAACACAAAAAAGCTTTGGTTAATAATATTCCAGTGGGCCACGCCTTGCCTCCAGCCCTGAGAATAGTGATTACCACCCCCTTTTAAATTTGTGGTTATGCTGAAGATCTAATCTAGTAACTTGTGCATGCTGGGCAAGTATTCTTACTACTGAGAAACTTAATGAAAAAAAATGAGCTACATCCAATCCTAGACATTCACTTGACTATGCATGTCTGAACTTACACAATACATATAATGTTTCTCAGTATTAACAGTCTAACCCCTTTCCCAACTGCATCCTACCTTTGTGCTTGTACACACTGACTCTTCAAATTAGACTGCTATATGTTCTTAACACATACTGTGTGCTTTCACATACCTCATGCTTTGCTTAAACTCCTCTGTCCTGCCCACATCTCTAACTACTCCCGTTTTCTGAGGTTTCCTGAAGCCTTTCTTACTCCCCTATTCTGAAATAATCTCACCCTCTTTTGGCACAATAGCAGTTTATTTTTACTTTTCTTAAAACAATTTCACAACCTCAGTCATACGGTCCAATTTTGTGTTCATTCCTGATCGTCTCTTCAGCAAGACTATGATCAACTCTGGGCCAGGATAAAATAAGTATACCACCTTCATATATTCTGGAGTAACAAAACATTGCCCATTCGCCTTTTCAGTGTACACAGGTGATCTCTCTTGCCTACTGGGTCCTGGGGTGGGGGTGTCTATCTCCATTCTGGTGCCCCCTTTCTCTCTCTGGTTCTCTGGCCATTAGGTGACCAACTGTCCTCCCCAACAGGTCCAGTTTCTGCCCTGGAGTGCCCCAACTATGGACCAAAAACTCTAAAACCCGTGAGCCTAAATAAATTTTCTCTTCTTTAAATTGCAGGAGCCTGACACTGTTTCCTATCAACTAGAAAAGGACTATGACAAACACACACACACACACACACACACGCACGCACAATCACAAACTCAAAATGGGTCTTTCACACAGTCTTAGGATAAAAACATTTCATCAGAAACTTCTCCAGTGTCTGATGGATCGCTGCTTTTCTTTTTTCTATTCACACCTTACTCTAAGATTTCCTGTCTAAATTATCTACAAGCTACTAAATTCTCCTCTGGCAAGGTTCGATTCTTTGCTTTAGATAAAAGTAGTTCAACTTCAACTTCTAATAATAGGAAAATCCAATAGTCAGAACTGCATTTCTCTGATTACTAGGTGGTGTGTGCGTGTGTGTGTGTGTGTGTGTGTGTGTGTGTGTGTGAGAGAGAGAGAGAGAGAGAGAGAACTTGACCTTCAGTGTCAAGTTGAAAAACTGCAGACTTTGTAATGAAGAAGTTATCTGGCACAAGCAGTATCCTTCTGACTCTGTGTGTGTGTGTGTGTGTGTGTGTGTGTGTGTGTGTGTGTGGTCCCTTGATCCCCCTAGAGAAGTCAAGAAATAGTAAAAATATACAAGTCATTTTTCTTTCACACCTATAGATGTGCTGTTTCCACTCTTTCCTGCCAAAAAGCTGACCCTGAGTTTACTGAAGTAAGTTTACTTACAGTTGTTGCAACCTAGAACCAGTAACAGGTGCACTAAGAGTGTCTTGGCAAAAGAACTTTTCAAATATATTTTCCTCTTATAAAATCAGGGAGGAAGAACACGTTCTCAAGCTGTAAGTACAGAGGGGTCCATAGATTGGAGGAGTTAGCTATGGTACAGGCTGAGAGCTGCCCTTTCCCCTCGTCTTTTCCCAAAAACCTCACCCCAAAAGGTCAAGAAAGATGCTCTGAAGGCAGTAAATGGGGTGGGCGTGGGGGTGGGAGAGAGGGTTGTTAAGATTCTGAGCTCTTCCATGTCTCTATCCCATCCTATTTTTCAGACCCTATTGATAAGGAAAAACTCCTAGGAACTCCCTGAGCCTGAGGTGAGACAGTTGATTACTCTAAGGAGCCAGAATAAAAGTGCAGACTGGAGGACCCACTCTCAGCCCGGGGCCAGTGATTTTGCCTCTTTCCAGGTTTGTCTGGCCCAGGTTTGACATCAGTGACAGATGGCTTCCTACCCCTCCAGAAGAAATAATGACACGCTGCAACCTTTAGGTGAGGACTTAGTTCTGGGTGCTTGCCCCGCTCCATCACTTCAGCGTAAACAAGGATTCCCGCACGATTCATCTTTCCACACTGGGGCAGCCTGCATCGTGGCGCCCCTCCCGGGGACCCGGGCCATGCCGAGCCCCAGGGATAGAGAGTAGAGCCCTCAGAGAGGCGGGGGGGGGGATACCGAGCCCAAGGACGCGAACCTTTAGGACTGATGGCGAGGGGAACGCCGCCCCCCACAGCTCGCCCCGCCTCAGTCGGTCTCTCCTAGGTACCTGCTCTCAGCAGCAGCGGGTCGAGACGTGAGAGAAACAGTGCATAGCCCCCGCCTACCCCAGCGTCCGAGGAGGCAGGCGGTGTGGACACAGGGAACTCGCGCTTCCCCTCGGCCGCTGCGTAGCGCAGCGCAGCGCAGCGCAGAGCAGCAAAGCCGGGAGGGGCCGCCGCAGGAGCTGCCGATCTGCTCCGGGTCTGCGCGCGGAGGAGAGCGGCCAGGGGAGCCACAGAGACCCCCACTCCCTCCCATCGCCAAGCTACGCGAGCTCCCAGAGGACTGAGAGCCGGGGTTGCGCCGCGTGTCCCCATCTCCCCCTCAGCCGCTGAGCCCGGTGCGCTTGAGGCGCAGGACCAGGCGGCCGTCTGACTGTCTGCGGCATCCGCGTCCGGGCGTGCATCCATCCGCGAGTGCGGGCGTCCCCCTGCCAGGCGCTCGCGGCCGCACCTCTGGTCGGAGGCACCGGGGACCGAACCCTCAGCTCGGAGCCAGGCTGCGGACGAATCCCGGAGCCGCGCGCCTGACGGGAGAAGCCGTCGTGCGGCGCGGAGGGATCCGCCTCGGCCGCGCCTCCCTCGCTCGTCCCCGCCCCCGCTCCCTCCCGCCCGGTTGTGCTGCCGCCGCGGCGGCCGCTGCCTCTGCTCTGCTCTGCTCTGCTCTGCTCTGCTCAGCTCTGCTCTGCCGCCGCCGCCGCCGGGATATAGTGCGGCGCCGAGCGGAGCCGCCAGTCACTTCGCGAGGAGGAGCGCGCGGCTGCGGCGCCGGCACCCGGAGCGGCGCGGGCTCGACGGGCGGCCGGGCAGCGGAAGGTTCTCTCTCCGGGGCTGGACTTAATAACTTTGGAATTGTCCACCAGTGTCACGTCCTGAACATGAGCCTCCTCCTCTCCTTCTACCTGCTCGGGTTGCTTGTCTGTAGCGGGCAAGGTAGGAGTGTGGTGCTTTATTGCATTTACTTTCCCTCCCCCTTCCACCCAACCCAGAGAGGCAAAGAGGGCACAGGAGGAAAAAATGTTTAAAAAGAACTAAAGTTGCAGTAACTGTTGTTATCCTTATTATTTTAGCTCTTTCTTGTGGCTGCCCCTAAAATTGTATCTGTCTTGTGGAGACCCTTAAATGAGGGAAAAAGAGAAAATGCAGGTTTGCAGATGGGCATCAGTGAGCAGGAGATTGAGGCAAACTGCTTTTTTTTTTTTTTTCCCTGGGATTTTAGCTTTCTCTGATTTTGATTTTCAAAAATTGAATGGGTCTGTTGGTGTGTATTGATACTTGAATATCAGAGGTTGTGGAAGAAAAGGTTATGATGATGTTTTACAGAAGCAGCAAAAACTATAAGCATTAAACTCGTTTGTAAAATATCCCTGTTGTGTGCAAGAAATTCAATTCTTAGAGACTCTTTTTTTCCCCTTTCCCAAGACCAATTCCTGACTATGAAGTGAATGATGATAGCTTATGTTGGAAACTAAGAAGGGCCGTGGAGATGGGTGTAAGAAAGCAAATGGATAAAACTGGGGATGTGTTGCAGTCATTCATTTTAGCCCCCATCTCCTTGTTAATATCGAGAAATAGAACTATTTTATAACATGAGGTTGTAATTACTCTTGGAAGGGATTTTAGGGTTATGGACAGCTGGTGGGAGCTTTTAGATCTTGGGGGGAAAAAAGAATAGCCTAGTATAATAACCTGAGGGAGAATTTATGGGTGCTACCTCTGATGATCTGGATAGAGATAGATATGAATTTATCTTGGTTGTATAGGTAGCACACATTCACAGGAAATATTTGTACAATAGATGGAAGCATTTTCAACTGTCCACACAAGTTTGGACATTTAATTGGGGAAACAAAACGCTAAAACGTGCATTGGTGAAAGTCTTTCAAGGAGGCGATGGCAGTGATCCTACGATGTGTAATAGTTGGAGATAATGTTGTATTATTAGTGTAGCATGGATTTTTAAATAAAATAATACATTACAAGATAAGTTAAAATATCTCCACTGTATCGATTCTAAGCGTTTTCAGCCTTCTCTGTGTTGCTCCTGTGGTCCAGCAGGGGGTGGTAGAGCTCCATTTTAAACCCAGAAACGGTTGTTCCTGCTCTTCCACAGTCCTATCATTCTTCAGCAGGGCTTGACATTTTGGATGTGAAGCTTTCCTTTCTCTGCCCTTCTCCTCCCCAAAGCTATAGTATTAGTGGCTGATGAAACACAATTGGGTGCAGATTTTATGTTCAGACATAAATGTAAATGCTGGAGATTGCCATAGTTTGGAAAGTGTCTTGGTGAGATGCTCGTTTTCCCATAACAGCATAGAGTATGTAATATTACAGTCTTAGAGGGATTGTAGATATGTTCATCTGGAGCTAGCGTTACACCATTCTGTTAATTCAGACACTCTTATGGCAAAGATGGATGTACACAGGTGGATATCCCCCAGATGCGGTGCTTTCATTTTTGTAGATCTACTAATTGTATTTAAGTGTTCCTTTGTAAAATGGAAAGGTATTTTCACAATACTGAAAACTGCAGGTAAAATACAACTGCAATTAAATAAGTGGAGGTGGTGTGGAGAATTATAAATCATAAGCAAGTTTATGTGGACTTGTGATTACATTATGAGTTGTTTGGAGAAGAAAAATGTCTCATTTATGGAGTCTGGGGATTTATCATTGCAGACACAAAGTGTGTTGGAATTTAGAGTCGGAAGGGTCATCTAGGAATATTTAAATTCTAGGTTTTAACAGTACACCTAGGCAGGCATAATTTGGGTATGTATATGTCACATATATTGGAAATTATGATTCAGCTAATTTATGATCCGACTATGAGGTGTTTGGAAAGGGGGACACTGAAACAGAAGCATGCCCACAGGGGAGCCCATATTCACTGTAATGAAACAGGGTAGGAAGAGAGCATCATTGTAAAGAAGATCTCTCTATCTAGTACAGTTTCCAAACGCTTGGCTCTTCTAGATCCATTGATGCATATTAGAAGGGCTGGCTTTTGTGAGAACAAACATGTAGTACTTCTGTCCATGTGCCTTAATGAAGTCAGAGATGTTTGGAAATAGAAATCCTCATCCCAGAGTCTAATTCCTTTATGCTGCTGTTTTGTTCTCTAATTAAGGATGCAGCATAGAATATCAGATACACCACTGGGAGCTGTCTTAAAAAAAAAGTGAACCTAGTGTAACTCATAATTTTGTTTATTCTTTTGTAAATGGGGGCATAGAAAAGCCAGCAGTCAGTGATCCCTGGGCTCGCCTTAGAAATACTAAAACCCCAGCTTGCTGATTTATGTTTCCAACAATATACTTGCAGGGGATTTTATGAAGCATGATTGAAGCTATTGCTTTGGAAAGTGGTATGCAGTTAGACTGAGGAAAGGCAACGATGATGTATTCCCTTTGAAGTAGTCAAAACGTTTTGAACCACTGCAGTTGAAAGGAAGAAAATGACAGAAGTGAAAAGCTGACTAACTTAAGTGGATGCCAATACGATAATTAGCTAACGAGGCCTAATAGTTCTACTCCCAACTTTCAACAAAATGTTATTGTTGTACTGTAGTGAGAGCATTTTAGTATAGCAGAAAGGGTCCTTGAAAAGCCACTGGTTTCTACTACAAGCTTGGGATCTAAAGAAATAAGGCTGGAATTTGTCAAGTTTGATCGTCAAGGGATATTCTAGAACACTGTCACTTCTGCAGTTGTTTTTGCTTTCTATTCAAAATTTGGTCGCAGCCTCAGTTGACATAAATCTCAAGAAATAATTCAAGTCTCAGATTCACAGTGTATTTGCTGTTTACAATTTTGTAAATGCAGATTCTCAAAGTATGTATGGGTTGCTTTCCTGAAACTTTTTAAATGTTTAAAATGATTTTCTTATTCTTTTAACAAATCACCCAAGAATGATTCATAGACCTCCATCACTTGTTCACATATATAAAATAAAATCACTGGTACACTAAAACCTAAGGTTAAGGACAGTGCTGTTCATCCCTCTTGCAACCCACTCAGCGCACTGTAGTTAGAACACTTACTTAAGCTGAAATCATGGAATGGGGAGGAGGATGAATTCTCAAGTTAATTCGTTAAACCGGGCATCTGCTTATAGTTACTCTTTCTGGATGAGTGCTCTTAAGTCATTGTTCATTAGAGACATGTGTCTTCTAAAAATAGAGCACAGGTGTGTGAGGGTCTACGAGTTTCAGGTCCAGAGGAGTGATTTCTCCAAACTCATCCTCTTTCTAGGCTGCTCAGACTCAGCCTCTCTCACATCCTTTCTCTGTGTTACTGTCTTTCTTGGCTGCAGGCTTTGTTGTGCAGTGTTTCCATTGAACCAACTGCATATTCATTTGCTCTTAGAGAAGATAGGTTATGTAAGTGAGTATCTTTATTGTCAGTGAACGACCCAGAGGTTTCCCTCCCTTGCTTTGTGTGAAAGGAGCTAAGCAGGTCATTTTCTCACTTCCATTTCTCCTGCTCAATCAGGCCATGCAACAGAAAGAGAAGTTGGTGGGTCCCAGTGTCAGATGAGTTTATTCAGTGACACAGGGGGCTAATGTTCTCCCAGAGGTTATATCCTACTAGAGGAGCAATTAAAGGAACAAAAGAACCTCATTCAGTAAGAGAATGAAGGCAAACTTGATAGCATTTTGTAAATAAATGTGCTTTGCAAAGCAGAGCTAGTTGGTAATGGGGTCCAGAAGGAACTAGGGAGATTGAGGCTGGTAACCAAGTGAACAGTGATTTGTTTTTGCCTGTTTCCTTATGCGGGCACAGTGTGAAGAGAAACAAACAGAATTCACAATTTGAGGCTATGCAACTGATGCTGCTGCTTTTTCTGGCTTTTGACATTTGGGAAATCATTTTAACTCATCTGTTTTCAAGGTCATCTCTCATAGCAATGAACTTTTGAGGCCAGGAAGAAAAGTGCTCGATAAGTGGTAGAGGGAGTGGAATTGCTTTTGTTCAGTTTGGTTTGGTCTAAAACAAAATTAATCCTTTGGGTGTTGGTATATGCAAAGTTAATTTAGCAATTTTAATGTTCTTATAAAGGGAATATGGTTGTTTTTCAAGTTTTTTATTGACCTGAATTCTGAATTTCCTGCCCCCTTTATACTCTCCCAATTATATTTGAGATAGGCCTGTTTAAAGTATTATAAATTAGTTTTAATTTTCCAAATTACGTGATAGGATAATACTTTTTAAAATGCAACCAGTGCTTTTATGGGTTTATTAAATGTAATATCATCACATTTCATGGAGCTAAGGAAGCTTTAGTTGTTCAGCCAATAAAAGTGCTTCACCATGGCACACTTTTAAATACTTTAATAACTCTTCATTATTTATAACTATAATAGCGGTACTGTACTCCTAAATACTGACGTATTTCTGTTTCACATGTTCACTTGTGCCAGTAACGGTTCATCAAACATCAAAAGACATTTTAGAAAGCTACGATGTAATGAAACAGATTTCCTTGAATTTAAATAACTGAGGGGCATGATGGAGAATTTTGGGAACATTCTTAGGCATAGCAATCAAAAGTTGAGAGTCTGAAAAATTTGGTCTGAAAAATTTAAATCAATTGATCAAAATCTTCTTGGCCCCATTTTATTTTTTGAAAAAAACAGAGAACACATTGATTCTGGAGTCACATGACCCTATGCTACTAAGAATCTCTTGACTTTGAAGAAAACTTTACACTATAAGAACACTGTTTTGTTTTTTGAAAATTTGATATAAAAACATTTGACGAGTTTCCTTTCATGCTCAGCTGTGAGATATAGTTGTGATAATAGACATGCATAGCGTCTTGTAAAATATCAACCGTACTATGCCAGGTTTTGTTCACTTTTTTAGTAATAAGCACAGAGGTGTATTTATTCATGCTTAAAAATAGCTCATTTATTCAATTTCCAAACATCATTTAAATGTTCTGAAATTAGAAAAAGAGGGAACAGAGGTTATTTATGTACTTGGTGAGGCATACTCATTTATCATTTACCCATTTATATAGTGTGTATTAAATGCCTGCCTATCCCAGGCACCAAATTAGGCAGTGATACTAGAAGAGTTGCATAGGTTGTGTAAGGAACAACCGCAGGGGGCGCCACTTGTAGTCATAGTGGTAGAGCACATTTACTTTTCACAATTTGCCAGCAGATGGCAGGAATGGGTTGCTGTTTTGTATTATGAATTCTTTCAAAGGGCTGGTATTAGCATCAAAAGACTTAGGATGGGCACACAATTAGAATAAGTGATTTACTAAAGACTAAGGCAAGTAAAATGGTTAGTAACTACAGCTTTGGTCTGCAAATTATAATTCACTTCTCTTAGTGCCAAACTTTTGCACAGATTACAAATATTAATCTAAGATATCTTCCGGTCAAAATAACAGATATTTAAATTTTGTGTGATTTTGTCACTTAATTAACAAACATTTATTGAGAGCTTACCATGAGTTTAATATCAGCATCTTGAAACAGTACAGAGCACTTTTCCAAAGTGTCTGCAAGCACTTTACAACTTACAACCATCGAGTATCCAACAGATTATTAGCTTTATTTTATGGCTGAAGGAATTAACTTACAGAGAAATTATTTGATTTGCCTCTATCAGTTATAGTTAGCAGTTGTAATTAGTAGACTTTTTGACTTCTATTTCATTGTTTATTTTTTAATATATGTGGTGTGTTGGTTGAAAATTTGCATGTATATAGAGGGGTGGGGGATAGCACTACTACATGATGATAGTTAAGAAGACAAAAATATAAATTTAAAAAGCCAAATAATCATCAATAAATCAACAAACTATTGAGCAGTGAAGAGTTACAGTGTTGTAAAAGGACAAAAATCTCCATATAATTAATTAAAAATTACATGATGTACGTGAGACCTGCTAAGTTCAGCACTTAGAAGGAACTAAAATTCACTGCCTGCTTATTCACAGGCTCAGTTGTATCAATCCTCTGTTATCTTATTAGCATCTCCCCATTTACATATGATGATGATGAGACATAGAAGACACTAATAACTGCTTAAGGTTCCATAGCAATTTCTTCAAACTCCAGCCTCTAACCAGACACTCATTGCAGTAGAAAGAGCTTCACCTTGGGGATAAGTGGTGATATACTGCAATGCAAAGAGAAAAGAAATGGTTGAATAAATGGTAGGGCAAGAGGTGTTTAGAGAACAGAACTAATCCAGTTTAATGAATCCCGTGTAAGAATTTATCAAGTGTTTGGATTCATGAAACAGTATTCATTAAACAGCCTGAAAATGTGAGTTGTTGGCTTTGAGAATGGAGTATTTTGGGGAATGGGAGCCAGAAAGTCTTTGAGACCTAGCTAAGTTTGACTCTTGGGTCAATCTTTGGGAGCCAGTGTTTGGGGAGGAAAATGACATAATTAAAGTTTGGTTTGTTTTTAATTGCGCTGGTCATATGTATAATGAACCAGAGGTAAATGAGAAAGGTGTGAGTGAACAAGACAAGTTTCCATGGAAGACTTAATGGCTGTTGGTAAAAGAATTCATCTTGAAGTTTGGCAAAGTGACATCTGAAGTGTTAATCGGTTTTTCCAGAAAGAGTGGCCATGTGTTAATAGGAAGTAGGAAATAAGGAAAACCTTGTATTAGTGGTCATTTTAAAATGTATTTGTTATTTTAAAAATCGAATCTTAAGGTGGGGGTGGGCATACATGCTTTTGATATCAGCACACTGGTAGGCAAAGGCAGGAGGACTCAAAGTTCAAGTCCCAGCTGGACAATTTAGTGACATAGAAGGACACTATTTCAAAATTAAAAACAAAAAAGCCTGGAATGTATCTCAGTGTGGACTGCTAGGGTTCAATTGCCAGTAGTGCAGAAATTAAATAAATAAATAAATAAATAAATAAATAAATAAATGTTGTTTGTTATACCCATGCGAGACCTAAGTATCAGTAATAAATTATTAAATGCACTCACTTCTTCACAATTGTTTCTCCACTTTTATTTATCAGTCATCTTTATTTCATTCTTCCATCATCATTTGTATTTATTATATTGCGTAGGTTTGAGATTTGGGGTAAAACTTCAGAAGCATGTACGTGAAATTTGCTTTTATTATATTTTTTTCATTTAAATCAGTTTCTTGACTTTTTTTTTATTTCTGGGAGACCAGAAGAAAACAAAAAAAGTAAATAAAATTTGAAAAACTAAACTGAAACCTAAAATAACACAAAAAATATTCTTGTTACTGAACATACATGGTTTAAGTAGTGTCCGACGGAAGAGAAAGCAAATAATATTTCTGAGCCTCAATTTAGTCAAGGAAGTCTATCGTTTTTGCTTATTATATCATTTAATTCTGATTAAATCACATTTTGTAGATGATATTCCTGAGTTTCACAGTGATTTGCCTGTAGCTTTTAAATATATTCTGTAAATTGACACCCAAAATTTTGGCCAAAGAGCATTAAATCTATTTAAGATATATTTTTTCAGTCTTTTCTCCCACAGTATGTATTCTTTTGATGTACTTTATGTTATGTGTGATTGGTATATAGGGAATGGCAGATTATAATGCAGGATTGTGTTGATCCATACATAATTATACAACTCATTAATTTTTACCTGTCAAGAGCAAACTTTCTCAGAAAGCCATAGCAATGTGTGAAGACTAAGAAAAATATGAAAAATCAACTTAAGTGCCTTCTTTAGTACAATAATTACTTTATTTAGTGGCTTTAAGAAAATCTGCACTTCCACTACAAAGTGAGGGTGCAGCTAATGAAGCTGAGAAGTCATTTTCCTCTGTGAAATGACATTACTTTGTTTTATTCTTTTAAAATTTCACCATAAATACTGAGAGTCTTGACTTTGGTAGCTTTTAAATTATGATGTTAAGATATTTGTTTATGGTTGCCTACAAATTTCTGCAGGTTTTCAATATGTTCTGCTTCCTAATCCTGGCTTTTCCTATAAGACATGATTTTTTTTTTAACAGCATAATTTAAAAAATGTCATAGTTTTTCAGGAATGCACCATACACATGTAAACTAAGCCACTTTAACATGGCCAGGACCTATGTTATAAATGTGTTCCCATTTCCAAATATAAACTCGTACTTATATCTTGTGGTAGAAATTGGGTGAAAACCTAGTTAAATTTCCCCATAAAGTCAACATTGAACCTAATCATTGTATTTGATTTGGTTCTTGTCGAATTTGGTTTGTGACAAGAGACATGGAAAGAATTCAGTTCATGAACTGAGGCAGCACTGTGATTAATGAGAGGGTTTGTGGCCATTTTTCTTTATTGTAATTTATCAGTTCCTAATGATTTTTCTAGTACATCTAATATTGAACTTAGTGATTATTTCTGTGTTTTTTTGTTCCACTTAATTTATCGCTGATTATTTTCTACCAGTCAGAGTTATTAGTCATAATGCATGAGCAGAGCAGGTGCATTTCATTTGGGAAATCCTAACTTTGATCTGTTCTGCCTTCTATTCATTTACAAAAAAAAAGCATGCTTTCTAAATTTTAGTGCATGCTAGTTATACTATTGTGTAACTAGCTAGTAGTCTCATATTTTAGCCTGGTGTGTACACAGCCTGTGAATTTTATACTTTTCCCATCTTTCTTTGCTTGGGAAATTTCTGTTATTTTTCTTTGCCACTCAGCCTATCTCATCATTGAAGACGTCTTCCATTCTTCTGACAAATACTGTATAAATTAATTCATTGCTGGAGAGCCAAAGATGATAATGGTCAAATTCTGCATATCAAGTTATTGTATCCTGTTGTGACTTTCCATGCGAACACCATGAGGGCAAGAAAGCCTTTTCATCCTTGTTTCCCATTAAATGCTGTGCACATTAGTGTGTTTACTCATGGAACATAGTGGGTGCTTACCAAATGCATACTAAACCAATATTTAAATATTACCTAGAAGTAAACCAAAATGGTAGAAAATTTTAAATATGTTTATTCTTTTTTTCAGTACTAGGGATTCAACTCAGTACCTTGCACTTGCAAGGCAGGCGTGGTGCCACTGAGCTAAATGCCCGGCCCATAAATGCATTTATTTTTGAATTTAGATAATGATTTGGTTAGTAATATATTATGTATTGATCTGGGTATTTGTTTCAAATGTTTTGTTTATCTCACTGCCAAGTATGTGGCAGACTTTTAATAAATACATAGTTGTCTATAATATAATGTAGCAATAGTGACTATTTAATTTAGAAGGAATAGCACAGATGGCCTGCTTTATCTCTGATCTTACCTGCTTACAGAAAATCAATTAGCCTGTGAATAAAGCAAATACATGTTGCTATAAGATTTGGTTTTCAAGTGTATCTAAGACAGGAAATGGTCTAGGAAATGGGCATGTGGTTGGGGTTTCAAAAGTCTTAACATATAGAAATGTAGAATTACGTGAGGAGGATAAAGCATGTTGAGAATGATATAATTAACCAGATCAGATATTGTCAATAGTAAATGTCTGATATGCCAATAAAGCAAGTATTTAAAGCCCTTAAACTCAAGATAATCCCATGTGGTTAATTAAAAGTTGATTATTCCTTCAATGTTTATTGGAAACCAGTTCTGAAATGCATGTACACAAAGAAAAGACTAGCAAGAGAAGAGTTGGTTGTTTTATTTTATTTTTTATCCAGGCCCTTGGAGTTTCTCTTTCTTAAATGAAATTTCCTTTAGGCTCAAATATCCACTTTTGTCTTGACACCGTGTTTTCTTTTCCCCTCATGGTTATTTTGGCATTCTCTAGGTCTGACTTCAGTGATAAAAGCATTTAAGTTAATTGGGCAAAATATATTTTTAGATGGTTGAGAATATCTTCATTACCTGTTTGTCTGCTTACCATTTATTCACTAATGTTACCATTATTATATATGCCACTTTTAACTTGAAATACAATTTCCAATTAAAGATATTACTACTGCTTCTGATGAATTCATTTTTACTTTCCTTTTCCCATCAAATTTTATAATTTATAATCACTTTAATTGGTTATTTGGATGAGTCATTTTATTTCAAAGCTTCCTCACAAGCCCCATGCTAATGGATTCCACCTCTGTAGGGATTGCAGGTGGCCTGCAATTTAAAAACAATGCTCAACATAGGTTATTAAATGGTATTATTCCATCATCTGTGGTGTATGAAAACTTTCAGAACCATATTCAAAATGGATATGAAATGTTCAACTTTAGTATTCTCATGTTCTGAAAATAACATTTCTTAGTACAAAATTCTGAGCTATTACCCAGTCATGTCAGTTACTAATATATTTTCTCTTTCATGTCCCTGTTTCATTTTTATTATGAGGAAACATTTTATCAAAAATATGTTACTTTCCAAACTGTATTAATAAAACTATTAATGAAAAGGACTTCTTTAAGCAAATCATACCTCCCTCTTGTGAGGAAAACCCAAAGATTCTATTATTTGTATTGTGAGAAAACCACCACTTTTATTAGTCAACTTTCCCTTGAGACATCCTGCTTAACTAACTGTCTCTCAGCCTTATATCTTTCATTTCATTTAAAGTCTCTGTACTAGAGGTGATGTACATAGGTGTGAATGTATGATGGGACGAGATAAGTTTTCACATGTATGAAGTAACTTGTATTGTTTATGAACAAAACACATTCCACTGTTCAAGCAGAGATGCATGCGGGAAGCTGAGGTTGAGTGGTAAAGTAAATGAAATGTGAAGATCAATGCCTGATTTGTTTCAAGGAAGACAGTTCATCAGTTCAGGGAGAATGGGGAAGCGATTGTTGTGCCAGATGGTTGAAACGGTTGGATAAAGTCTGACATAGGAATCTGCAGAGAAAGGGAGAAGAAGATGCCGAAGTATAGGTAGTATGATTGTGGTAACTTTGGTTTCTCATGGACAGTGTCTATGTGTGACTATCCGGTGAATTCACTGAATGAAAGAAGGAATCTTTTCAGTCCCTGGGCAGGATGATTTCATGAGAGTTATTTCATTTTTAATTGGAAGCATATTTAGAAGTTCTGGACTATTATATTACTGATGAAGAAACTGAATTTCTTAAGTGGTGTATAGCATCTAACAAAAAAAGCTATATAGTACTAATTCCACTGATTAAATCATTTTCCCTTGAAGTAGCAAGGGATTGTTGAACAGAGAAAGCAAGCGAGGAGCAGTTGTAGTTTGAGGCTATCATATTCTGCCATCCAAGTACTAACCAGACCGACCCTGCTTAGTTTCCAAGATCAGAGATGGGGTGTGTTTAGGGTGGTATGACCCTAGACCAGACTCTTATATTCTTTCTGGTCATTTCCTTTCTCTCCCCAAGCATGATAAAAGTAAAATTTTCAAGAATTACATATATTTACAGTGAATAAAGTGATATATATGTGTGTATATATATATATATAAAATGAAACTATTTGCCAAGCAAATGAACATATTCTCATATTTATCTTCTTTGTACTGAGAATATTTAAGGTATAATCTCTTAGCAGTTTTCAAATATGTATAACTATAGTCATGCTATGCAATAGATTCCCAGAGTTTATTCTATCTAACTGAAATTGTGTACACTTTATCACTTCATTTTTCCTACCCACTAGCTCCTATTAAATACTATTCCATACTTATATGATTTTGACTCTTAGATTCTTAAAATAAGTAAGTTCATGAAGTGTTTATGTGCCTAGATAATTTCAACTTAGCATTATGTCCTCTTAAATTTATCTACATTGCTGAATGTAACAGTATTTATTTTTTAGTTGAATAGTGTGTGTGTGTGTGTGTGTGTGTGTGTGTGTGTGTGTGTGTTTCTCACATTTTTTATCCATTCATCCAAGGATAAACGCCAGACTGATTCTGTGGCATGGCTGTCGGGAGTAGTGCTACAATGAGCGTGGCAGTGTGAAGCTCTTTTGACACATAGATTTCATTTTCTTTGGACATGTACACCGAAGTGGATAGATGCTGGCTAAAAAAATCACAGGCAACAAAAGAAAATAATACCAAATAGAATTCCATTAAAAAAAGCTTCCAGACAGCAAAGGAAACACTGAACATAATGAAAGACAATCTAAAAGATGAGAGGAAATTTTGCAAACCATACCCCTGGTTATGAGCTTTATATGTAAAATATATAGGGAATGTATATAATTTAAAATAGAAGTAATAACAATTCCCGATTAAGATGTGGGAAAAGGGATCAAATATATATTTCTCAAAAGAAGAAATGAAAATGGCCAAAAAGGACATGAAATTGTGATTAGTATCATTAATAACTGGGGAAATATAAATTAAAAACTAATTTGAAAAATATAATTTAAAATAGAAGTAATAACAATTAATTCCCAATTAAGATGTGGGAAAAGGGATCAAATATGTATTTCTCAAAACAAGAAATGAAAATGGCCAAAAAGGACATGAAATTGTGATTAATATCATTAATAAATAGGGAAATATAAATTAAAAACTAATTTGAAAGTTTACCTTACAGTAGTTAGAATGACTATTATCAAAAAGAAAAGGGGCCAGGGATTTAGCTCAGTGTTTCTGGCTCCTGACTCATAAGCACAAGGTCCTGAGTTCGATCCCCAGTACCAAAAAAAAAAAAAAGAAAAAAAAAAGATCTCAACTGATGGTGGAAAGGGAACAATTGCATACTTTTAGGGGAATGTAAAATAGTATAACCATTATAGAAAGTAATATAGAAGCTGCTCAAAAAATTAAAGAGTAAAACTACATCATCTAGTCATTTCTTTTGAATGGGCATTGCTAGGATAGTGACTGTCAGTTACTAAATGAGTAAATTTTTTAGTGACATACAACATTAATGATCTCGGAGAACCAGCAGCATTTTGAGATATTAGAGTGGTGTTCTAGGTGGCTGCAGATAGGGTAGCTTGATTGTTTAGATTAGTATAATTCATTAAAGACTATATAACATTAATATTTAAATATAAGCTGTATCTTTAAATGGCTTCCCTCACTATGAAACACTATAATTATTAATAATTTAGTAAATCATCATTTTGTGGTTGACTTAAAGAATACTTTCATTATGAAATTACATCAGTTTAGGATGCTTTCAGAGGCAAGGAATAGAACAATTCAAAAAGGCTTAAAAATAAAAAAATCTATTATAATCTATAAGAGGCCATCTGGAGGCAGATTTGGATTTCATGTTTCTGCTCATGATTTTGGCTGTTTTCCTTTACTTCGTGGAAGCAACTTGGCTTCAAAATCTCTATGTATCACATTCTTGTGCAATAGCATATGAAGTTGGGAAAGAAATAAATATTTTTTTCACTGGCTTCCTTTGAAGGAAAAATTACCATATGTTGTTCCTCAAATCTTATTGGCTGGAATTTTTTCAGATGAACATCCTTAAACCAAACATTGTGGGAGAGACTGACGTTAATAGTTTCCCTTGACTAATCAATGTCTTATGCTGATAGGAAGACCTGGCCCCGAAAGCAGATGATTGACCAATCAAATTCAGTGTCCCTCTAGTAATGAAGAACAGAAGAGGGACAAGAATGGGAGAGAGACAGTCAAATATGTCTGCCCTGGGCCTGGAAATGATGAAAAGGACCTTCTGGGCAAAAATATGTAAATAATGTCAAAACCCAACATTTATAAAGTGTACCATTTTTATGTACTTTGCATATGTGATCTGATATAAACTTGTGAATTTATTTTGGAAGTTGATTCTGTTTCATGGATGGTGAAATGAGATTTCCAGGAGATTAAATGAATTCCCAAAGTCACAAAGGTGCTGAGTGGCAAGATTGGATTTTGAACCCTGGTTGACTGAGAAGCATAGCCTTCTCTCTGGCAGATCATTGTATAAGGACATCATCAACACAGTACAACGTTTTACCATACAGAGATGAAGAATGGTGAGGTAGCAGTGAGGTGTGGTTATGTGTGTTTCTACTTCCAGCATCAAGGGGGAACACTTGAACAGTTCAGGAGTTTGAGACCAACCTGGCCCACAGAACAAGACCCCACCTCAAAAAAAAAAGATGATAGAAAGAAAGAAAGAAAGAAAGAAAATATAATGGTGACATAAGGATACTAATTTTTTTGTGAACAAGCTATGACCTACCTGGGCACTGTCTTAAAGTTTTTATACTAGAGCTTATTTAATATCTTTAACTTTTTTATTTTCTTAAAAAATTGTCAACTAAGGAAATTAAAAGACAAAGTGAATTTGCCTGAGGTCACATAGTAATGAAGAGACCAAATTGTGATTTAAATACAGGCTTGCTTCGAATTTGAAGGCCACTGTTACACAACACTCGAGGACTGTAGTCAATGCATGGCAAAGTTGAGGGAGCAGATTTGGAACGGAGTAGAGTGCATACCTCTGAGTAGTCCACATAGCTCATAATATGCAACTGAAATATTTAATAGAAGTATATTTAATTGGTTTTATTTTATTTTCCAAACTATACAAGAGAATAATGTTTTCAATTAGGGAGGCTAAGTAAAATAATTCATTTGATTATTAGAAGAGGAAGAATTGGATAAAAAACAAATGGGTCAGAAATGAGAAGTTGAAACTGAAAATGAGTGCTGGTTTCAAATTTTAACCCTGAGATGGGTTGAATGCTGACATACGTGTGGTCATGTACAATCAAGGTTCTAGTCTAATGCATGCCTAGACCAAGGAGAGAGATTTAGTTATTCTTCACCACTGACTTGTTTCTTACTGAAACTGCACAGTTAGTTAAAGGGCAAGGCAGTTCAAGGTCAGGTATTTAGGTGCTTCTGAAACTGTACATCCACTGTAATGTTGTTTTCTTAGATAGACATTCTACATTTTTATTTCTTTCTAGGTACTCACTCCAACACTATAGTCTTCCAAATGGCCAAATACGTAAAATTTTGTGTAAAAATTGGTTATAAAATTATTTTAGTGGACATCCTTATCTTGTTGTATAAAATTATTTTAAATACATATATATTTGCATGTAGCTGTGTATAGAGATCTTTGTGTATACATATGTATAGGCATACATATGTTTATACACACATACTTATACATATATAAGTATATATCATAATTTTGGTAAACCATACTATATTCAATGCTGTATCAAAATAGTTGCTTTTTTTTCATTTCTTTTGTTAGTACTGAGATTGGTGAACATTTTAAATGATATTTTCTTTGATAATTTTTGCCTCTAAGAAGAAACTATACTCCACAATAATACATTAGACTTATTATCTACACTTTGTGAAACTGTAGCCTAATTAGCCAGTGTTTAATTTCTGAAGACTAGAAAACAATATCTGTTGTCTGTTACACAAAATGAACAACTGAACAGTTCTCCTACCTTACTTTTTCAGAAAAAAACCTCTCATTACACAAGTATTTATAATTGATGATGTTTTCCATCAAAACATATTCAGTGAATGTAGATAAAATCACCACTTGGAGCATGAGTGCTTTGATTCCGTCCCAGGAAGTGTAATTGAACTGCATGCACAAGCTTGAATTCTTCATTTTATTTTCCCTCATTTGTAATTGAAGAGATGGAAGGCTGCTAGCTTTCTAATAGTGTTATACCCTCTTTTACACTGCACCGATCAACTAAATTATAACATTTCTTGTTAGAAAGCTGTTGAATAAATTGTTTAACATATTTGTAGTATCACAATAAGTATTGAATCATAAAAGTATAGATACAAATTCTCTTGTATCTCAGTGGTTGATTGTCATGTCCCTTTTGAGGATTACTAAGTAGATAATCTGCTTCTTTTTCTGATGACAGAGAACAAATTCATTTGTGTAAAGAGCTTTTGAGAGATATATTGGTTATGTTTTCAATGTAAAGCATTTCCAGATTTCCAGGTATTCAGACAAATAAGTGTACTTATTTGCAGCAGAGTGTTAGAATTAGATAACTCCTATTAGCTCTATCACTGGGTTATTTATGACTTTGTGGAAATAAACATATTTTGACAGGAGCTTCCCTTTTTTAATAAGACCATCGGAGGTTCCTGTTTTAAAACATTTCTTTGATTTTCTTTTCTCTTTATAGTTTAGTGACGGCAGTCAAAATTGTTTCTAAGATGTTCAAAATTCACATCACGTGGCTGGCCATTGAAGCATTCTGGCTGAGTGATTGAATGCTAAATGGATTCATGCCAGCACATGGCAGCTCCGAACAGAGGCCAATCGCTGCTCAGTACTGGGGTGAAACATTTTCCCATGCACCAGTTTGTAGTTGTTCCCTGTGAGAAATTTGGACCCCGTGGCCCAAAGGATGTCTTTAGCAGAGAATTCGGTGACTGTGTTTTATTTCCAGTTCTGTTCCATGCTCACAGAAAAGTCTAGATCTCTTTTCATACCTATGCACTAAAAATCTTTTCTTCTTCATTTCCTTTAGCTTCAAAGCAAGATTTTTGAAACTTGAATTAGTTTTTTACTTATCTTTGTGGGCACATAAACTTCCTTTGCCTTCAAAATATAGTTTCAAACCAGAGGTCAGAGAACAGAGTCTGAAATCTGGCATATTTGTAATCAAATTCTGCCTGCATAGTTTCTTGATGTGAGATCTTCAACAAGTGGCTCTCATCTTCTGAAATGACTGACTCCTTTTTTATTTGGGAATATTCCTTAATATTCACATTTGTAAAGTGAGCATAATCCTGTTAGTCACATAGTAAGTGCTCAATGATTATTAACTTCCATCATGAGTATTATATACTACTGCCAAGTTATAATTACATACTTTTTTGATATTTCATTTAGCAAGCTTCATTGAAACACTTTCCGAGAGAATTTGGACCCATGAAAAAACAAAACCCTGGTAAGATGTTAGGTTGCTTATTTTGAGGTAATTATTAGTTTTGGAAAGCTGTATTTCCACTTTCCCCTTGCATACATTTTATTTTAATCTCCCATGCTTTACAGACTGCATGACAGCTGGTAAGGCTGGCATCGGGGCCTTTATGGTAGCTAGCTCTAGCTCCCTCTCCATGTTAGCTCTTTACCCTCATGGTACAAGGCTTCATAGTTACGACAGAATGTAGAATTCAGTTTACTCTTCGCAACTGAGAGCTTCTAAATCTTGAATCCTGTAGGAAGGTTAGTCTCTTTCTCAAGGTCTTCTGTTCTTAAGGACCTGCTTTCCCCTTGCCTCCCTTAACTCATTGTTGTCTGGGTTCTGGTAGAAGCCCATTGTCCTTGTTTTTTTTTTTTCCTCTCCGGTTTTCTTTGTCCTTAATTCAAGTGTAGCTTTTGGTTTCATCTGGACTTTGGCAGGGTTGATATGACTGGCGTTTTTATGGTCTATTTTTCACAGCATGATTGATATTTAATGGTTTCCACACTACTGAATAAAGCTTTACCTGAGCTCCCCTGACCTGGTCATGGTCAGAAGCTTAGCAGTTCTTTCATGACCTGGCTAGTAGCATTTCCCCCATAGCCCGTGCTACTCTATTTCCTGTTTTGAGTTTTAGTAATCCTCTTAACTGGTTCACTAACACTTTATTCTTCTCTGAACCTTAATCTTAATAAAGGAATCATGTGGACACTTTTTAAAGTTTCTTCCATATTGCAGTAGAAACAGTGAAGAGGGGAGGGAGGCCGCTTACACGCTCTGCCGCCAAGTAGACTTCTATCTTTGTACCTTGATTCTCCTTCCATGCTTGTATATAGAAAGCAAGGATAAAGTCCGGTTTTATCTCAGATCTTTCAGTGGTGACTGTGGTAAGGATTGTAGTGATAAGAATGGAAAGGTGGACTGGTCAGGTGTTTTCTGGATCCTAGCAAGGATTACAATAGAAAAAAAGAAAGGAGAGTATGCTATGGAGCATTTGGCCATCCGCATTTTTCATTCGTCCTAGCAGTTGGTCACATCTTCCCCCTCTTCCCTTTTGCTCTTTGTCCTTTTATATCTTCTTCCTTTTCTACTTCACCCTTTTTCTTCTGGAATAAAGAAGAGGTTTAAGGATGAGTAATAGGTGAGAGTTATGATCAAAATATTTAGTATGCATTGAAAATTACACAAAAATATGAAACTAGCAGAGAAACTGAGACAAGGGAGATAACAGGGGTGAGAATAATAAAAGTATTATATGTGCCTGTAGGAATCTGCCAAAATAAAAACAGTTCATTTCTATAACCAATATAAACTTATAAGAAAGGTGCAAAAATAATTTTTGAGTCTTAGAATTTGACTTCCAAAGCTGAACATTGGCTGGGTTGTCCCTGTGGGTGTGAGTCACTGGACTGGAGCTGAGTTGTGGCCCTGTTCGTGCTTGCTGGAGATCAACTTGACAAGCCAATCCTCAAGTTCGTATGGAAATATATGGGCCCCAGAATAAACAAAACAGTCTTAAAATAGAGGAAACAAATAAGATGATTTACACTCAATGACTTAAAAACTTACTGCAAAGCTACTGTTATCAAGACGGTGTGGTTCTGGCAAGAGGCTATACCTATGGATCTATGGAATGGAACTGAGAGTCCAGACATAAAACCCTTCACTGATTGTACAGTCTATTCCACAAGTTGTGCTGGGACAACTGGACAGTGACAGGCAAAAGAATGAAGTTGGGCCCCTAACTCACATCATATGCAAAAATTAAAACGCATGATAGATGCACACGTAAGAACCAAATGCAGAAGAAAGCATAAGTGTGAGCTATTGTGCTCAGATTATGCAATGGTTTTCTTAGATATGAAACCAAATGCATAAATGACAAAAGAAAAAACATGATTTGGACTTCATCAAAATTAAAACTTTTATGCTTCAAATGACATCACTAACAAAATGTGAAAAGAACATCGCCAGAATGGGAGAAAATATTTGCAATATATATCCCAATATCCAAAATAAATAGCTAAAATATATATAAAAAAAGCTAAACATTAAAGGCTATTCTTTCTACCATGCTCTATTTAAAGTGCTGTCCAAAAATCAGAGCTGATTATAATTTTTTAGCTCTTGACATCTGAAGTCCCCATAAATCAATCAATGACTCAGTTCATGGGTTGCAAATCTAGAGAGAACTGCAGCGCATAAGTGACTCAATGGGAAAACATAAGAGACTCAATGGGAAAATAACAAGGGAAGAAAAAAGTAAGAATTGATTTTTTAATGTAATATTTTTATTTTTATTAGTACTTCTTTGCAGAACATAGTGATTAATTTCATTGCAAGGAATTGGTACATGCACACAACACATCTTTGTTCTTTTCACTTTCCTTTATCCTCTTTTTCTTCACTTTTTTCCCCTCTCCCTCCATCTGTTGATCTCCTTCTCATTTGAAAAAAAATCGATCTCCCTGTTTCCTATTATCTTTTACTTTGCTCTTTAAATTATTTATATTTTGGTTTGTTCATAGACAAGGAACCATGCAATATTTAAGCTTGTGTGTTTGATTTATTTCATTTAACATTATGGTCTCCGGATACATCCACTTTCTAAATGATGCAAATTTATCCTCCTTTATGACAGAGTCATACTACATTATGTTTAATACCACATTTTTCTTTACTTATCTGTTGATGGAAATATAAGATGCTTCAAGTATTTTCCTATTATGAATTGACTGCTATACACATGCATATTCATTTGTGATTGTAGTATGATCTCCTTAACTCTAGAAGGAATGTCTTAACTAGGAGGGGAATAGCTGGGTCCAATGGAATTTCCAGTTTTAGACTTTTGAGGAATGTCTACAACAGTTGTACTAGTTTACACTCCCACCAATAATATAGAAGAGTTCTTTTATCGCCACACCATTGCCAGCATTTTTTACTACTTCATTTCTTGATGATAGCCTTTCATTCTGGAGTAAGATAAAGTCTCAATGTTGTTTTAATTTGCATTTCTCTAATGGCCAGAGATGTCGAACATTGTTTGTGTTTGTTAGCCATTTTTACTTCTTCTGAGAATTGTTCATTTCAGTTGACTATTTTTTTGATTGAGTCTTTTTTGGGGAATGTTCTAATTTTTTGAGTTCTTTATAGATTCTAGATATTAGTCCTCTGCCTGAGGAATAGCTGGCAAAAATGTTTTTCCATTCTATAGGTTGTCTCTTCATCTTCATTCACTCTATTGTTTGTTGCCTTTTCTATGCAGAAGCTTTTTAAATTGATATACCCCAATGTTGATTCTTAATGTTATTTCTTTGGCAGTTGAGATTCTGTTCCGTTTTGATCTGCATGACTGGTTTTGTTCCAGTACCATGCTGTTTTTATCACTGTAGCTTTGTAATATAACTTGAAATCTGTGTTTTTGATCCCTCCTGGTTTGGTCTTATTGCCCAGGTTTGCTTTTGCTCTTCTGGGTCTCTTCTGCTTCCATATAAATTTTAGGATTGTTTGTTTTTTCTAGTTCTGTGAGACATTTTTTAATATTTGGGATTACATTAATAAAACTAATGTAACAGTTTTGGTAATATGATCATTTTGACAATATGTTTTGATTCTGCCTATCCAGGAATCCAGGAGCAGGATCTTTAGATTTTCTAATGTCCCCTTAAATCTCTTTTTTTCAGAGTACTGTAGTTTTCATTATAGAGGTTTTTCATTTCCTCGGTTATGGTATTTCCTAAGTAATTTTTCTTGAAGCTATTGTGAGTGGTATTATTTTCTTAAGAAAATCCCAATACACAACGGATTCATCATTAAATTCTACAAGAACTTCAGGGAAGATCTAACACCAATAATCCTTGAGATCTTTTGCTAAAATTGAAAGGAAAGGAGTACTGCCAGATTCATTCTTGGAAGCCAGTATTACCTTGATTACAAAAAGGAGTCATCTGAAATAAAAAACTATAGGCCAGTCTCTTTAATGAACATGGATACAAAAATTCTCAGAAATATGTCAAAAAACAAAGTGCAACAAATCATGGGAATGCTCATTGCTTATGACTAAGTAGGCTTCATCTTAGGGATAGTTAAACATATGCAAATTAATAAATGTATTACATCACATAAACGGAAGCTAGGACAAAAACTGCATGATCATCTCAATAGATGCAGAAAAAGCCTTTGACAAAATCCAACATCCATTAGCGATAAAAAAAAAAAACCCTGAACAAAATAGGTATAGGAAGGCCTTGTCTCAATCTGATAAAATGTGACAAAGTTATTCCCAACATCAAACTACATGGGGAAAAACTGAAAGCTTTTCCTGAAAATCAAGAACAAGAAGATGTCTGCTATCACCATTATAACTATGTCTGTTCAGTGTAGCAGTTGAAACTTTATTCCAAGTAATCAGGCAAGAGAAAGAAATAAAGGGATATAGATAGGAAAAGATGTCAAACTATCCTTATTCTCAGATACATGATCTTTTACATAGAACATGTAAAAAAATTCCACCAGAAGACTCTTAGATCTAATAAGCACATTCAGCAAGGTAGCAGGATATAAAACCACTGTGTGAAACCTTACAGAAAATTCCAGAATAACTCTAGAAAGAGTTTTCCAGACACTTCATAAACCAGCACTGTTAAATTCTCTCCAGTTTCCTCTTAGTTTTTGCTGCATAACCAAGCTTAAGCCTTATGGATTTGAACCTTTTCTTAATGGTTTATATTTCTCTGTCTCTTATAAGCCACTAAAATATTAGATTAGTGATGCTTACATTGACATGAATTTTATACGGTCTTGCATTCCTTAAATTAAATTCATTAATTTTATCTTAATTAGATTATAAGCTTATCCACAAACATTAGATGTTATAATGCATATTGTAGATGGTTAATAAATAGTCGTTGAAAACCAAGTGAATTGTAGTCCCATTTTGGTATTTATATTTAGAATAAAGAAGAGATTTAAAACTTGAACAAAGAAAATTTGATTTAAATAAAATAATAGGGCTTAGGATTTAGCTCAGTGGTTCCGTCGCCTGCCTTGAAAGCACAAGGACCTGAGTTTGATCCCCGGTACCAAAAAAAAAGTTTAATCCTAAATAAAATAATAACCCTCTTTAATAATCTTTCATATAAATTATTTAAAAAGCAAATAAATGTAATTGTCAGAGTTCCACATTATATCATGTCTAATATATCTAGGCTGGCTCTGTCTTGATCTGGCTCTAAATGTTATATAGAATCTATTTTAGATATATAAAATATGGCATGGTTTTACAAAAGAAACTATCTAAACAGTATTTTTGAATTATTTTATTGCTGAAATTATTCTATTAGCTAACTTATTTCCAACCTGTATCTGTGAGTATAGAATACAATATTTCTTGAAACGATTGGAAAATATTTAATGCAATTTTAAATTATTTATTTGTATCATTATAGGATATTACTAATTTCTGAGTAATCATTTTTTAGTATTTTAATTTGACATAAAATATTTAAACTATTTTTATAAGTTTGAAAATTTCAACATGTCAAAAGTGGCTTTTCTAGACCTACATATCTAGTCATAGTTAACCACAATAGCAATAACAAAGGCATAATAAAACAGTAAAAGAAGTCAACCACTTTAAAAATGTCTTTAATTTTACATATAATTTACCACATATTTAATATTTAATTTGCTTTAAAATAATTTAAGATGGGCCGGGATTTAGCTCAGTGGTTCCGCCGCCTGCCTTGCAAGCGCAAGGACCCAAGTTTGATCCCCGGTACAAAAAAAAAAAAAAAAAAAATTAAGATTTATAGTCTGCAAATGTAAAAGGTTTAGCAGTAAAAATGTGAAAGACATATATTCAACAGTGCTCTTTAAAATCTAAGTACAAACATGGTAATAGGAAAGGCAGTGGCATAAAAATCCAAACTAGTCAGGTTACTTCATTAAAAGTTACATCATGGGCCAGGGATTTACCTCAGTGGTTCCTCCTCCTGCCTTGCAAGTGCAAGGCCCCTAGTTCGATCCCTGGTGCCAAAAAAAAAGATTACATGCATCCCAATGTGGTGGCACATGCCTATAATTCTAGCACTTTGGAAGGCTCAGGCAGGAGGATTGTAGATTCAAGTTCAGCCTAGGCAACTGAGTGACTCTAAGTAGGGCTTGTCTCAAAATAATAAATAAATAAATAAATAAATAAATAAATAAATAAATAAAGGAGGTAGGCAGATTGGGAATGTAGCTAAATGTGACGACCTCACCTTAAATCTCAGTATTGCAAAACAAAGAAAAATATCTTCACTACATTCAATTCTAAATTTTCTGGGGAACACGTGTTATGTAGTATTTACTATCAAGAAACTATACTATTTATCTGTAAAAATATAAAAATAATTTAGTCTGTGGTCCTTCAAGTTAAGCAATTTAATAGAAGATTTCTATACTGGTTTTAGAAAAAGTTATATAGTATCTTTTCATATAATTATTCTTGGATAGTGCCTACAGCATAACAGATTATATTTATTTATAATGCTGGTTACTAGTATATGTATGTATTTGTACATATCTATATATCTCTATATCTATCTACCTATATCTGTGTCATGAAGACATAAGCTTTTTTTGTGGTTTATTGTATGATTTGTGTATCTTATTTGGTACTGGGGATCGAACTTGGGACATTGCGCTTGCGAGGCAGGCACCAGAACTACTGAGGTAAATCCCTGGCCCTGATTTGTATATTTTAGATATTTCAGTGATGCTAGGTTTTTCTTTTTTCAGTTAATTCAAGGTTAAAACATACTGTAACTGATAATTTTTTAAAAAATATCACAAATATGTCTTTGAAGATTTTGATTTCTGTTTCACTCATTCCTATTTGTCAAGGTCTTGCTTTGTTTAGGTGTTGAGCTCTATGGATAATATAAAAAAATATAAAAACTGGACCATTTTCTCATGAGGTTTACCACCTAGCATCAGTAATAACACATTTATTACTAAAGCAGTGATTCAAGGAATATGTAGAATTTCAAAAGAAGTAATAGAGTTTGATACCATCCTGTGAGTGATTTTTGATTACATGGATGTACACAAAGGGATAAGAATTCAATTGAAGCAACACAGTGAAAATAAATCTCTGACTCAGAAAAAACCAAAATCTAGGAAATTAACCAGTTTTGTTCTGCCACATACAGACTGTGAGTTCCTTTAAGTCATCACTATTGCTAGGTGCAGATGTCTAACTTTTGATCATGCAGTTCTCCCCTGAAGCAAAGAAGGTTTTGTATTTTCCAAGAAAATCCTAGAAAAGGCAGAGTGAATTGAAAAGCTTATTTATAAAACAAGAATTTGCAAACTCAATATCTTTATTTTATAATACTAATTTAAAAGATTGTTTAAGGGATAGGTGACTTATTCAAGTAGTGACAGGTAGCAGGTAACATTGCTAGGTCCCCAATCCACTTTTTGACTTATGTAAAAAACTTAAAGCAATTCTTATTGTAACAGGGTCCTAGAGACTAGGCCTGTAGTTGCTTGAAGAGTAATTAAAAGCAGGGTAAAGCTTGGCATCTTGCCTACATATTTTATCTTTCTTTATTACATTAAAACCTTGGGTCATATGCTTACTCTGCTGTGCATAGAGGCATGTTAATCATTTAAGAAGTGTCTGTCTAAAAATGAGTAATACAAGTTCAATAGCCTTCAATTTACCTATAGCCTATCTCATACCCTTCAAGACTGAAGACACCAAAATAAAGAATAAAGTAACTTTCGAGATATGCAGGGAAATCCAGTTGCCAGCTTTTACAGTGTTCAGTTTCAGTCACCTTGGAAAGCCTGGAAATCTCCTGTCATTGTCCTAAACCTGCAGTTACCTCAGTTTCCAAGCAGAACCTCTCACAGAGCACTTCATTATGAGGTCATCCTTCAATCAAAAGCAATTGTTTCATGACAAAACCAAGACTGACCCTTAAACAGGAGCTAGCATCTCATGATGGGGACTAAATTGCCTCCTCCAGTGATGATGGCTGTCCCAGAACCTCATAGAGCCACTTCTGAGATACTTACTTACTTCTGATCAACCAGACCATGACCTTACCAGGATTGCATGCTCTGCCATCTATGCAAACACCCTCAGCCATGAAAACCCTGACAGCTGCCTTGGGTCCCCTTTCCTCTACAACCCCAAAGCTTCTCTCAGCCCCTCAGACACATCCTGAACCTCTTCATCTCTTCTGCCCATCATGGACATGCTGATTAAAGTTCCTTTTCTGTCCTTGACCACTGCTCATTTTGATTAGCGTCATAGGACTGATTGCTAAGCCTAGTCTGTTAGAAACCTCAGAGCCAGGGCTTTTGCCTTAAACTTCTGGTAATATCTTTAGGGAAAAATACATGTTAGGCCAAAATTTTATGTGGTTTAAAAATGTTTTAAATATGTGACATTATTGCTTCCTTTATTCAACCAAATACCCATTGTAGCATTTTATTCCAAGGGAAATGGTTTTG
This sequence comes from Heterocephalus glaber, assembly GCF_053883595.1. Lineage (NCBI taxonomy): Eukaryota > Metazoa > Chordata > Mammalia > Rodentia > Bathyergidae > Heterocephalus > Heterocephalus glaber. The sequence goes on along the minus strand of NW_028258138.1, from coordinate 22,051,634 downwards.
AAAATTAAACTAGAACTTTTCTAAATATGCTCTATCACTTCAGGAGTTCTGTGTAAGAAAGTATATTTTCAAGATACTGGGTGTCCTATTTTTTCTTTCATATTTTGTGATTTATTTCTGTTTTTAAATGCTGAAATTACCATTAAAGAGTCTTTACTGCATCTGAAGTATTCTGCTTACTTAGAAAGAAAACAGTATATTTCATTTTTTCCGAATTGTATTATATTGGTGTTCATTTTTTCACAAAAGTGATATATTTTGAAAGAAAACTTTGGACAGAATTGTCATTACCTCCTGGGTAAAGAATGCCACATCCTAGGTAGGATAGAAGTAATGAACTAGGCATACTGGAGGAATGCACTTTTATGTAGCAGAATGAGAAATAGATCCAAAGTAACTGATTTGCAAAGGACAGCCACAGACACAGGTAAGGTACTGGCTCAAAGTGTTGAGTAAATTATTAAACGACTTTTGGGCAATTGATGTCAAAATAGAGTTCAGTAAGCTTGAGGATTTTCCGTATTTTTTGAATGACGAATCATAGTACGGGGTACACAGAGAATGACCAAAGCCATGTTCTATGTAGTTATTTGAAAGTTTAAAGTCAAGACGTTGGCTTGATGAGAGTGTTGAGAATTTGAGAAGTATTGGGGTAGCATGGACTTATTCAAGATGCAAGGGGATAGCAAGGAAGAGAAGAACTAATAGGACCCCAGGAAATAAGCAAGGTGGGTGGTCATGTTGTAACACTGTTAAGACAAATAGAAGAGTAATTATCTGATGATGATAGCTAAGGTTCCTTTGAGAAAAGAAAGGTTAGGGGTGAAATTTAAGCAAGTTTTTAACTTTAAGTTTAAATATTCAGGATGAAATTTTTATGAAAGTGAAGAATATTTAAGATTAAAAAGACTTATTTGAAAATTAAAATTCAGTATTTCATAGGTTTATCAGGCAATTTCCCAAGTCCTAAGAAATCCCTACATGGTCTCTATTGATGTTTCCTTGTACCTGACTCCTCTGAAGAATTCTATAGGCAATGTATCTTTTTACTTTTATGATTTTAAAAGAATTTTTAACCATCAGCTTTCTCATTTCCTTACCGAGTTCTAATGTTTTAATTGATCATAGGGATTCTGTTTTATTACTATATATATATACACTGTCCATTGCTAGATAAAGTGAGTTCATTTATGTATTTATTGTAAAAGGTCTTTGGAAACCATTTGTTTAGCAGTCATTATGATAATCATTAGATACGAATTAGGTTTGTAGAAATGAAGAAAGCATTGTCTCTAATCCCAAGGAAATTTATTTTCTTTCAGAGAAGACACTTAAGCAGAATGCTTCTATACAGTATTCCAATTATAACCAGTCTCTCATACATGCAAATAATTTGCAAAGATGAAATAATATAGATGCATTATTTCATCATATTTTTCAACTAGTCTACTCACAATACATAATGATTTCTTCAATTGTGCAAAATATAATGTAGTTTAATTCCAGGTTTTCTTTATCTTAGAGAAAGAGGGGTGAATAAAAATTGTTAGTTTAACAGGTCCAGGAATTTCACATTAGAGATTCTTAACAAGGATAGTCTGTTTAGGATCTTTATACTTTGTTTTAATTACCAAGTGTATTATGTTACATACATTTCTTCTCTAGTTATTTCAGAGTATTTTATATACGAAAGTGAGTTCTGATTATGTAATACACAATTTCCTAACAGTACTCTTTTTCTGAATTACATTTATTTCTTAAATCTTAATAATTAACACGGTCTTTGCTAAAATATCTCATGCTCAATGGCTTGTTGATTGCTTTAGAATTTTGGCATGTTTTGTATGTACTGAATTTGTTGTTTTGGTTCTTATTAGAAATGATGCAAGTCTCCTAATTGCAATCATCTTGTTATTGAACAAATAATATTAAAATCATAATCCAATTCAAAGATTTATGTTGTGTGAAATATATTTACTTAGAAGAGTCTTTAATGATGCCTGACCAGCTCTTTTGAAAGAAAACCAAACACAATGATTCCCAATTCACAAACAGACCTTCGATATTAATGATTTTCGGTCATATTTGAGGTCACTTTGTTGTTGTCATTGTATTTAATCTTTGCAGCATCTCATCGTTATTGCCAGAAAACTTTGGTGTGTAGCCTGCATATAATCAGGGACAGACAACTGCAGCATAGACTACCTTAGCTGAATTAAAATGAGACAGTATAATGCAATATGTGAAATTATAAAAGACAAAAATATGAAACTGAACAGAAAATGCCCACAGTCTTCTCTTTTTTGTGATCCAAAATATTTATATATATATATGATTTATCTAGAACATGCTAATATTGTAACATAAAAAGCAATGTTTTCATGTGCTTTTACCTGATTGTACTTAATATTCTATCACCGAATAAGGAAAGAAAACGAGTGTGTGGGTGCAGGGATCTAATATTAAAAATTAGAAAATTATGTCAGCTACCATCATAGTTATATCACCCATGTTCATTAAGTGTGAGTGTTTAAAATTACTTTTAATGTGAAAATTAAGTTTGAAAAAAATAATTTTTGAGAATATTTGAATAAATAGCTGATTTTTTGACTATCTTTAAAGATGGGCTTAGCTCATATATCAAGATATTGTAATTCATAAACAAACACAATATCTGATTAAAGAAAAATATAAGGTCTTTATTAGCAAAGACTGGCATTTATACAAATATTTACAGTGTCCCTTCTTCTATTTGACTTGCTCTATTGTCCTAAACCTAAATCAGTTCACTTTGCAAATGAAGTTTGTGACAGTGGCCAAGGTGTAATCTGACTTAATCAGAAGCATTTATGCAACCCAGAGAACAATAGATTCTTTCTGTTGTAAAATTCTTGGTTGTTATGTTGCTAGTATGCTGTTTGTGACTAGAATGCAAAGTAATTTTAATCCATACATCCTTTTTTCTGTGCTGGGATCCCTGCCAAATCTATGCCTGTGATTAACTTTTGAGGTTGTCAGTTTGAGACAAATGTCAGGGCAAGAGAACTTAGGGCAGAAAATTTGTAGCCAATGTATATTTAACAATTAGTATTGGCTTTCATAATTAGAAAACAAATAATTACCTTCATACATTAATCCTTTGCTTGACATTGAATTTGTTATTTTAAACTGCCACATGCTTTTAAGGCAGATCTTCAGTAAATTTCATGTAGAGCTGATATAATTGAAAACTGTCTGTTAAAATCATATCACGTAATTATTCACAATATTTCAGCATTTAAAACTATCTGGTCTTTAGCTGAGGTGGAAGTCTACAGCATTCAGAATCACTTTTTGCTTGGTTTACTTTACCTTTTTCTTTTGAGTGATTGATTAATATTCTAGTCAAATGTTGTTGGGAAAACAGATCCTTAGGCTTACAATGATAATACCTCCGTGCAAATTTAATATTGACTTAATTTCTCTGGGTTTTCATACCTTTACGACATAAAAGTACTTTACTTTTGTTACATTCCTTAGGGTATACCCATAATTAAGTCCAAGTAGGGATGGGAAGTAAGAAAATACAAGTTACGCAGCCTGCTGTGCAAGCGCAAGGACCCAAGTTCGATCCCGGTACCAAAAAGAAAAAAAAAATACAAGTTTACTGAATATCACCATTTTGATCTCATAACTACATTAGACATTTTGAGTGAATCCTGGTAACAAATCTGTGGAAAATAATTCATTTTATATAAGTCACCAATTCAGAAGCTAAGTTGCACAGAAGACGAACCACTTGTCTGTGTCTGTTCAGCAGATATATGTGAATAATCTGGACTCGAAAATCACTTTACTTTCAAAATCCACTTCCCATGACTCCATACAGTCCTAACTCTATGGACCTGCGGCTGTAGTTTCCATTCTCCCTTCCTTTCACGATCATGGTGATAGAAAGGAAGGAATTTTATGGAATATTTGTGAAGAGTTCCATGAAAATGTAGCTGTGTTCCTTCCTCATTTACTATGCCAGACACTTCGCTGAGCTTAGACTTTTTATCTCACTTGAGTCTAGGCATGTCTGGAAAGGTAAATACTACTACTGACACATTTTACAAATGATGAAAACAATGCTCAGAAACTTTCAGTGGTTTTTCATTCAAGATAAAGTGGCTTGACTTTCAAGACTATGTCTTTGATCACTGTTGTATTAGTTTCCTGTTGTTACTGTTACAAATTGCCCCAAATTTAATGGTGTTTTTACATGATAAGTGTTTCTTCTGTTACTCTCTGCAGGTCAGAAATCTCAGGATTTAAAATCAATGTGTCAGTAGGTTAGTCCTCTCTCTTGAAATTCTAGCTGAGAATCTGTGTTCATGCATTTTCCAGCTCCTACAAGTCACTTGCAGTTTCTTGGCTCATGGCCTCTTCCTTTGTCTTCGAGGCTAGCAGTGAAGAATCTTGAAATCCACCCTACCTCACTGCCCCGTCTGTCTTCTGTTCCTTTGCTGCCATGTCATCGTGGTTTGAATCAGCTTCCCTCTTGAAAAAAGCCTTTGTGATTAAATTGAGCCCAGGCTGATGATTCCTCATAATCTCGCCATCTGAAGATTCTTATCTTCTGAAGAGTCTTTTACAGTGTCAGGCATCATATACAGGTTCTAAGGCTTTGCAAGTGGACATCTTTGGGGGAGACATGCTTCTGCCTACTGCAAGTATGATCTACTAACCTGCTCTTCACAGTGTGCTTCCGTTTAGAGTGAGTAGTGTTGAGGGAAATAAGTCGAAAAATGTATTATACACCCACTGTCAGCAGCTCTAAAGAAATGATTCAGTATTAATTGATTAGTGAGACAAAGAGGAACATCATGTAAACTCAGCAACTAAGGTTCTTTATAAGTTAGTGCAGAAATAGAGGATACAGTGGACTTTAGAGCTTCATAAATTACATTGTGAAGAGTACACACCAACAATTTTAACTTACAAGTGTTAATAAATTTAAGAATTTAACAGCCTAAAAATAATGACAAGGACTGAAGTGAATAGTGAAAGCTTTTCATTTTTAGTGTTTCATTTTCTGTAGAATGAGAAAACACCTACATTAAGAACTAATTTAACTGCATGTATAGTACTTTATCCTGTTTGAAAAATTTTCCTATCTGTGTTCCCCTTGAATTTCATCTTGACGATAATAGAAGGCAGGCATTTTACAACTGCTTTATAAATGATTACCTCTTTTGAGGCCTGGTAAATAACATGTATCATTAGTTTTACTATTTATTTTTCTGCCATTTTAAATGTTGAGTTTGCCATTTTATATAGAATTGTTTCATAACTTGCTGTAATAGTTTTAGTGACTAGACAGCATATTAATCCTAAGAAATAAAATGTCATGCACTGAGATATGGAGAGTTTTAGTCAATTCCCCAGAGTCACACAGCTTATTAATTATAGAACTGTGCCTGCTACTTGATCACTGGGCCCCAGCTGAAACTGCCCTTGCATCCAATTCACTTCCCAGATCTAGGAAAGATTAATGAGCTGCAGAGCTTCTGGTTTTACTACCAGTTCAGGTTCATTTGTGTCATATAGTCATTGGCAATAAATAGTTGTGTGTTCCTGTGATGTAGATCATCTTGATTTTGGAAGAGGGAAATATATGTTTTACAAAACTTTCAAATATATCTTCAGTATTTAAGAGAGCAGTGGTGGCATTGGATTTTGCAAGCAAACTAGAGCCATAGTCAACATTATTGTACAATCTTTTTCTAAGTTATCTGAATATTTGTTACTTTAAGCTTTATGAAATACACCCCCCCCAAGAGGGAGAGAGAGACACAGTTTCTCTATGGTAAAAATAAAATGTGAAAGTAGTCTTACACTCTTTTCACCACTCAGTCAAATTTTCCCTTTAATCTTAACACAATGTACTTCAGAGCAGAAGGGCTACAAGAAGAGAAATGTGGTTTAATAGACCTTGATGTCAATTAAAAATAGTTTAATACAATTAATGATTGTCAGTCACTGTCTTTGATGTCCTGTCAATGCAGTGGTGAACATACAAAGAAAATTTCTAGCCATTGTCAATATTTTAAATTAATTATTTTTCTAAATGATATATTCTGAAGTATTCCATGTTAAATCTCCTCTTAGGAAGTGATCTCCACCTGGTGGCAGCATGCTATAAGTGAATGATTATGGAACTTGAAATAAAGCTATAGCAGTTAAAATATTTTCAATTATTATTTACTAACCAAATTAAATTATAAGTTATGTTTTCTTAAGTGTAATATATAAAGTGACTTAAAATTTTTAAATTTGCCATGCTATTTCCTTTGTGATGTAGACCAATAAGACTCTATAATTTCTTCTTCCAGAAAACCACTGACATTAATCTATAAATTACAGGGCGCTACACATTAGCACCAGCAAATGTTATTGTAATTGCTAGAAGAAACATCAGTAAAGTAATACTAATGTCTATGTTACTTCATTTTGAAGAGAAAAATATGTGTTGACTACATTAAATCAAAATAAATCTCTCAGTATTTCATATCTACATTCTTCATTTTGCCTTAGTTCTAAAATATAGATCAGCTCTTAGTGACTTTTTAAAAGAATTTAATAGCAGTGCATTATGCAACTATAAGAAAATATTATTCAAGTACCAATTTACCTGAACAGTAGAATAGTTCGATTAAGAACCGTTACCTTTTGTTCAAAGCTGATGAATATTGGTAGGTAGGAATATTTTGGTATGATTTAAATCTCCCTTTTTCATAAAATATATTCAGAAATTAATCCACGCCCCTTGATGAAATACTATTTTGTTTCTGTTGGGAACTGTACTTCTAGAATCACATGTTTTATTGCTTTTTGCACAGTATTCCGAGTGTGTACCATGTTGTTTCAGTTGATAAGGTATAACAGCTAAGGCCATGGCATGAGAAAATTTTCATATCTTTCATATAAATGAAATAGTATTTGTTAGAAAATTTAACTTCATTTCCATGGTAGCATATGTTTTCCAGTTATAGTTATAGCCAGTTAAGAGTTTCAAAGAAGACAAATGACTTCATGGATAACAATAACATTTAAACTGTTCAAAATGAAAGAGTGAGACTGAATAATTTAAAATTGATTACTTGCTTACAGTTGTTTCTGTTTGATATAATTATTAATAATAAGAAATACCAGTCATTTATTGTATTTTCAGTTTTTACTTTTGGCTACATGTTCAATGAGAGACGACAGAGAACACTGGATTATTAATTTGTAGCCTATGAGTAATTGTGAAAGCTTTGTGATTACCTGGAACCAAATAACAGTAAACAATAGAGATGTCACTAGAATTCAGGTTTTGTTAGTTAAATATTTAAACTGAAAACTGACATGGATAGGGAGAAGAATGCTGTTGCTTTGCAAATATTGATTTATTTTGAGTTTCTTTAACACATATTGAAGTTGGTGTTTTAAGATTATTTGCTTAAAATTGGGAATTTCAGCATAAAAGTATCCAGAACCCTAAAAATGTTGATATTTTGATAGGAAAAGCTTTTTTGTTTGACAGGTAGAGTATCTTGAACATATATATTAATGTAGATAATATCAGTTTGAGGTATTATTAAATTACCTTATGAAATTAGTCTGCTTTTCTCATTAGATTATGAACAGTGGTAGGAAAAATTTTAGAAATAGTTTCTCCTTTTTTCTAGCCATACGTTATAATTTCTTTTGAGTTACTTGTGCTTATAATTCAATTGAGAATGTTTTTGTTCTACTGCTAGATTATCAATTGGCATATCCAAGTCTAAAATTTGTTTTACTAGCTATTAAAATTGATTTCTCTGCAGAATCCAGAAAGAACCAGTCTAATAGGTATACTAAAATTATTTTCAGTTAAGCATTTCCCCTTCCCCCAAATAGATCCCACTGTACACAAATATTGTTTCAAATGAATTTTATATAAGAAAAATCCAGATTAATATTTCTAGACATTTTATTCTATGAAAGAAATAAAAATCTATAAATTGCTTATGTGTAAGAAAATGGAAATGCTGTTTTTTTACTGTTCCTCCTGAAAAATAAAATTTTACCTAAATTTATGTTTTCTCAAGACAGAATACAGTTTTCACTGTCTCCAGGTTTCAATTAGGATGGCTCTGTGGAAGGAGAATTGATAGCACAGAACCTCATTCTTCCTTCCATGCTATATTCCCTTGAACTTAACCAGATTAACCACCCTCCAACAATATCACTAAAGGAAATTGTTTTGGTTAGAGAAACAGACCTTATAAACATAATACTTTTCTTTCACTTGTTCTTTACAGTTTATGATGTTTCTATTAAGTAGATGTAGCAGATACATTCCATAAACTGTTTCCTTAACAAAACCAGATTAAAAAGCAATCTTTTTTTTCAAAGGGAATCACACATCTTGACAAAAATAATGTTATTTCAGCAAGAAAAGCAGGACCGTGTGTGCATATTTTAAATTGATATTTGAATAATCAATTTGATTTTGAATGTGTGAAAACATTAAAAATTAAAATGAAGGGCCAGGGATTTAACTCAGTGGTTTCGCCGCCTGCTGCGGAAGCTCAAGGACCCAAGTTTGATCCCCGGTACCAAAAACAAAAATTAAAATGAGAACATTTTCCCAGCACTCCTGTAATGTTTTTTTCCTATAGAAACCTGCAAATCACTGAAGTTGCCAAAGAGTCACTTATGAGATTCCCTCTCAAGTGCAGCACTAAATGTTAGGTTGCTTGTGGATTCCTAATCCTTGGTTAACATTATAAATCAACACTTGTCAGATCAGGGAAGCATATTAACTGGAGTTATTATATTTCAGAATAGTTAGGAGTGTTTTTTATTCTGACAGCATCCCAGAGAGGAGAGTCTGTGATGAGTAGCTACAGATAATTCATAGTGGTGGGGAGGCCACACATTGCCAGTTATTACTATGAAGGCAACTTCTGCTAGCATGGCATAATTCTCTCTACAACCCTGTATTTTAATTCCTGTCATACCAGAAAGTCATTTGCTCCTCTTACTAAACTAGCAGCTGTCACCTATGTACATTTTTATAGTTACAGTATTTTAGAAAGTGAGTGAAATGTTATAGAGGATATCTTAACTGAATCTTCATTTTCCTGTTGAAGATACGATTGTCTTTTAATTATTGAGGGCTCACTAAACTGTGTCTCAAAGAAGCTGTTCTAAAGAATTTCTTCACAGCTACTCAATGAACTGCCTGCTCTCTGTTTCAGGTCTGTCTATCATATTTATTCTCTCTCTCAGAATGCACTTACTTAAATTTACAAATGCATATTTATGTATAAATGTAAGAAAATACTAATATGACAGACACAGTTATTTCTGGATTTTAAAGGGGCTTGGTTCCAGAACTCCCCACAGCTATTCAACTCCTAAAACGTTCAAGTCTCTCATATAAAATGGTCTAGAATTTGCATATAACCTACCTACATCCTCCTGTATACTTTAAATCATCTCTAGTTTACTTATAATACTAGCTACTAATGTAAAGGCTATATAAATTGTTGTGATTCTGTATTATTTAGGGAATAATGACAAGAAAGAAGTCTGTGCATGTTCAGTAAAGATGCAGTATTTTTAAACACCATTTTTAAAAACTCATGTTGGTTGAATCTATGGCTGCGGGAACTTGTGGGGACAGAGGACTAGTTACATATATCTTTTCCAGTTTTACTGAATTGATCTGCCTTAGAGAACTACACCGGTGGAAACATAGCATTGTATAGTAAATATTTCAGAAAGATTGAAGAAATTTTTCCCGATTTTTTTTTCTTGAAAACACCTCCTGGTAGACTTACATTATAAAAAGCCATAAAAAGCATAGATCCAACAATGAATACTGACATTAGGTTATTTTATAAGACTTTTGCAAAACTGTTATGTTCTGGAATATTATGATGCCTTTGGAAAGTGTGGACAACAATAAAAATCATTTGGGACAGTAAAAAGTGATTTAGAAGATGCTATCACTCATTAATTTTCTAAATGGGTGGTCCCACAACAATGGTAGTGTTAGCTGATGACTGAGAAAAGATTGATATACAATTCTTTTTCACTTTTGTTAGTCGGATATCCAGAAGAGACAGTATAGCATCACTGATCGTGGAATTAGATGAGTGTCTGTATTAAATGAGCATCTCTTCTAAGTGCGTCTCAGCTTGTTTATCTCAGTAGATTACATCCCAGCATACCTGACCCTAGGTCAGAAGTCACTGAAGTAGTTAAAGTAGAATGGTGTTGCTGTAAAGATGTAAAGTTTTTGAGTTTTCTTTACAAAGTAGATATGGCCAACCTAGATAAATGAATTTGACTTAGCTGGGAAGCAGTTCAGAATATACAGATCGACAAGGCCTTATACAAACTGCTTTGTATTTCTGATTTCATTCTTTAAAATTTTGGAATATTTGGATTTACATAATGTAATATCTCGAGAATAAGACCAAAAACTAAATACAAAATTCATTTACATATACCTTTGGACAGAGGCTGAAGATAATTCATTTTTAGAGGCACATTTTTAACTGAGACATGTTACACAAGGTCAAGTGTGGAATGTTTCATCTGGGTCACTCTGGTGCTAAAAAATGTTCAGATTTTAGAGTATTTTGGATTTTCATGTTAGGTCATAACATGAGTGTGCACAAGCATACTCGTGGGTGAGAGACAAACAATTGTACTGGCAGAGAGGGAAGAAATGATTAAGATTTCATTTGTCTTTTTCCTAATAAAACTGATAAATAAGGAAGTTCTACTAATTTGCTATATCAGAATTTGAGCAGAGGATGTAGGTAAGATACAGAAATATGGGCAAAATAGTTTATATTGACTGTCAAATTTCAATATTTTTTAGGCCCACTGGAATCATTTTAACATATTTCTGTATGTTTCTCAAACAATAACACATAAGCTAAGGCAGGATTGTGCTAGCCAAACAGTTTTAGCAATATAAAATTTGGAGGTTTTCAGAGATTGACAAATCGAAGTCTACACTTAGATGAATAAACACCTCTCTTTGCTTTCTGGCATGGCCTCTTTATATTTCTAGAAAGCAATTTAACAGGAAAATAAGAGTCACCTTTCCAAATTTAGAGGGAAATGTTAATATGCAAAGATCTCAGGATTCTTGTTTTCCTTTATCTTAAATTCTTCTTTGAATCTTGTCACCTATATATGAGGAATGTTGCCAAATGAAAAAGAAGTGTGAATTACTCTTCTCACAGTCTTCCATTTCCGTAGCTTCTATTTATACTGGCTTGATATTATGCACATGAAATGGACCAGAGGTTCTAGAATAATGAAGAAATGGTTTGGCTAGGTGAATGGAATGCAAGTCTGATGTCAGTCTTTCTGCAAGAGCTGTCCTTGATCAATATATTTAAATAGCAATGTAACTTACTTTTCTTAGAGGAAATGTCACTCAATTATTCTTGTTTGAGACCTTTATAATAAGGCAAAAGAAACAAAAGATATCTGAAATCCAAATATCAATATAATTTTATTATAAGATGTACTATGAATATAGTTTATTCAAGGATTTATGTTTCTTAAATTATTAGAGTAATGAGATGGGAGGGATTCTTTCTAAAATGTCTATGTTAACTGATTTATAAATGTGAAGCATTTCTGAGTAAAACTTTACATATTGAACCACAGTAGGACTTAGGGGAACTGATTGGACTTTTCTAGTCCTGTGCCCCTCACAAAGGTCTTTCTATTTGATTCCATGCTATTGTCAGAAACCAATAAATGGGAATAATATAGGAAATATAGTCCAATGGCTAAGAACTGTGGCCTTGGACTCAGTGTAACTAACGTAGAATTCCAGTAACACTAGAATGAGTAATCATGTATGGCATAGAAACTATTGTAATAATAAGTATTTCATGAGAATACTTTGATAATTATATTAGATTATATTATCTGATGCATCTAATATCCAGTAAGTAGCTTGTGTTGTATGCTTATAATTTTTGTTTTAAAAGTGTTTGGAGAAAGATTGTATGTAATGTTGAGAATTTGTATTTTATTGGTTGGTGCTATAGAATTACCTTTCAAAGGGTAAATGTATGTTTGCATATCTATGCATTATATATATTATGAAACAGCATGCAGACACTCATATACTGAAATATATGAATATTTTGTTGTTTTTATTTTGGTGCTGGGAATGGAAACCAAATGTCTTGAGCATGATAAGGAAGGGCTCTACTATTTAGCTATGTGTACCCAACCTCTATATGTAAATTGTTGAGTGGCTTAAAGCAATCAAAAAGTGTAGATTATGAAATTTAAAATAGGCTTTCCCGGAATGCCCTAAGTCAAGTATTATATTTTATGGAGACAGTATGTGTGTGTGTGTGCGTGTGTGTGTGTGTGTGTGTGTGTTTGTGTGTGTGTGTTTGGAGGAAACTCAGGTAAGGGGAGGGAGGAGAGAAGGAATGGAAGAGAATGCTTATTAATTATGGAGATATAATGCAATGGCAAAGTGTACTGATTTGTTTTTACCTAGCAAAATAAGAATCTCAGTTAATGTTTCCTACTGGTAGAATTAATAGCTACAATGATCTTTAAAGATATGGTCTCCTTGAATATTTATATTAATCTTCTTAATCAAGGCTGTAGAAATTCTTGAAGCAAAAGAAAAAGTAGTGTTTATAATAGATGATTCCTAATACTTTGTGGCAGTATTTTGTATTTCAGTGTTAAATTCAAGATAGTCAACTTCAAGTGGTGATCATAGTAGAGAAGATGAAGACCACTCCATTTCACTTTGGAAAAGACTTCAATATGCTGTTAAAAATAGTATGCCTGTAAACAAGATCTCATGTGAAATGGTAAAAATACCATAGGACCAGAGTGTTTTCTTTTCTGTAAAATACATATTGTGATACTTGCCTTATGGAATGAGCATGGGTGTTAAGTTATTTCTTATTAAGAAAGTTGATATGCAAGACCTGACTCAGAGTGGGTAGAACTCTTAGTGGCAATGAGTGAATCAACACTTCTGTAATCAGATATGATTGCATTGACAGTTAAAGTAGGTCTGTGTAAAGGGAAATGATAATCTGAGCCCTCCACTTTCTTTTACATAATAAAACATATCACATGATGTCAGCCATGTCCCCTTCTTTCATATCTATCTGCAGAAGAGTTACCATGTTTCAAGACCATTGTCTCTTTCCTATCTGATATACTAGATACACAGCAAGTTTATATCAGATAATAGTCTTTATAAATGTTAGCACTATATTATCTGGGTTCAGATTTTCATAGTATCGCCTACTGGTTTTCTGATTTTAAACAAATTGCCTTTTATTGGACTCACTGTTATTGCCCAGAACATTGGTGTGATAATATTACTCCATTCCTAGTATGTCCTATATACTAAGTATAATGACATGCACAAGGCACTCAGAAACACTCAGATCTCAGGAGATGCCAGCTGTTTCATACACAATGATATCTTAGGACACTAGTTTATGTCTGCAGTAGGATACCTGTGAATTCCCTGACAGGAAAATGTTGTTACTCGTCTTTCTGTACTTGTCTATCTCATAGAAAAGAAAATGACAATATGTTAACATTTTGGTGTTTATTTTTAATTTTGAAAAGGTTCCATGTAAATTAATAGGTACTCATAATGCTTTACATTTGCAAATCCAGATGACCTTGATTAAGTTTCACTCAGATGCTATATTGGATCATGTCATAAAAAGTCCAAATATTTAAATCTCAAATTTCCTTGACATAATTGTATAAACATACAAGTTTTTGGTTTTCTAAAAACAGTTTTTAAAATAAACTTTTATTTTTCCCTTGCAATCTACACTTATCACATTTACTGTCACACTCCAAGCTATTTATGTGCAGGCTTTATTTTATTTTTGTAGCACTGAGGATTGAATCCAGGGTCTTCTCAATGAACAATGAGCTATATCTCCAGCCAATTGTTTTTGAAAGGCTCTAAATCTAAATGTCCAGGATGAGTCCAAACTTTTGATCCTCCTGCCTCAGCCTTCCAGAATTCTGGGATTACTGGCTACAGATTTTTCTTTTTAACCATTTCTGATGCTCCCCTTCTCACAATTTCTTTTTTTCTGCCTACACCAAGAAGTTATTTAGCTAATTTCTCACTTACCTGTTTGCACTGATAGTGTGATTCAGGAAAACCATTCTTCCTTTTTTTATTCTTCCTATTATTTATTTTATTTTAGCCAGAGTTAAATGTTTAAAAGAGCAAATTTAAAAACCTAAGCTGTAATGTTTGCTGATTCAAAATGAGTATGAGGAAAAACAAAGAAGAAAACTAAACAGAGTAACTCTGGCAAAATATCTAAAAAAATTACTAATTATTTGGTCAGAATGAAAAAATTTTCCCGGCCAATTTACCTAATGAACATAGGTGTGAAAATCCTCATTAAGATACTGGCAAACAGAATGCAACAAATCATCAAGAAGATTATACACCATGACCAAGTAGGATTTATTACAGGGATGCAGTGATAGTTCAACATAAACACATCAATAAACATAATACACCAAATTAACAGAGCAAAAACCATAGGATCATCTCAATAGATGCAGAAAAAGCATTTGACGAAGTCCAACACTGTACAGAAAATTGGAGAAATGGTTTATATCTCAATTTGATAAAAGAAATCTATGACAAACCAATAGCTAACATCATACAAAATGGACAAAAACTGAAAGCTTTCCCTCGACATCAGAAATAAGACAAGGGTGTCCACTGTCACCACTTTTATTCAATATAGTTCTGGAAACATTTGCCAGAGCAATTAGACAAGAGAAAGAAATAAAAGGAATAATGATAGGAAAAGAAAAATTATATTATCATTATTTGCAAATGACATGATACTCTACACAGAAGACCCCTAAAAGTCCACCAAAAGACTTCTAGATTTAATAACCAAATTCAATAGCGTAGCTGGATACAAAGTTGACACTCAAAAGTTAATAACATTCCTGCACACAAATAACAAACTCCCTGAGTTAGAAATTAGGGAACCAACACCTTTCACAA
This sequence comes from Heterocephalus glaber, assembly GCF_053883595.1. Classification (NCBI taxonomy): domain Eukaryota; kingdom Metazoa; phylum Chordata; class Mammalia; order Rodentia; family Bathyergidae; genus Heterocephalus; species Heterocephalus glaber. The sequence continues at coordinate 22,036,555 of NW_028258138.1, read as the reverse complement.
TAGCATCCAAAAAAATGAAATATCTAGGACTCAATCTAATGAAGGAAGTAAAAGACCTTTATGTGGAAGACTACAGTACTCTGAAAAAGGAGATTGAAGAGAGTATCAGAAAATGGAAATCTCTCACTTGCTTTTGGGTAGGAAGAACTAATACAGTGAAAATGGCCGTACTTCCAAAATTGTTATACAGATTTTATGCAATCTCAATCAAAATATCAATAGTATATGACACAGAATTAGAGATAACAATCCTAAAATCCATTTGGAACCAGAACAGACCTAGAACAGCAAAAACAATTCTGGGCAACAAAGACAAGTCAGAGGGCATCACAATCCCTGACTTGAAATTATACTACAAATCTACTGTGATAAAAACAGTCCTGGAAACAAAATAAAACAAAACAAAGCAAAAAAGAACAGACCCAAAGGTCAATGGAACAGGTTAGAAAACGCGGAAACGACTTCAAACATACTCAACCACCTTATCTTTGACGAAAGAGCCAAACACCTTCACTGGAGGAAAGATAGCCTATTTAATAAGTGGTGCTGGAAAAACTGGCTTATCACATGCCAAAGACTAAAACCAGACCCTTATCTTTCACCATGCACTAAAGTAAAACCAAAATGAATCAAAGATCCAAAGATTAAAACAGAAACACTAAATCTGCTAGAGAAAAGAATAGATACAACTCTTGAAGACATTGGTGTAGGCAGAGACCTTATGAACAAAACCCTAACTACACAGAGAATATCAGAAAGAATCAACAACTAGAATCTCATCTTACTACAAAGCTTTCCCCAAATAATAAATTAGCAACAAAGTAAAGAGCCAACATATAGCGTAGAAAAAAGTTTTTTCCCACCCGTTCCTCAGACAAAAGAACTAATATCTAGAGTATATAATGGACTAAAAAAAAAAAAATCATATGCTCCAAATTTAAAGATCCAGTCAAAAATGGGCATCTTAAATGAATAGACACTAGATGAAGAACAAATGGCAAATAAATATATAAAAAACATTCAACATCACTGGTCATTTGAGAGATGAAAATGAAAACAATGCTGGGATTCCATCTCACTCCAGAAAGAATGGTTGTTATCTAGAAATCAACCAATAGCAAGTGCTGGTGGGGATGTGGGGAAACTTCTCCACTGTTGGTGGGAGTGTAGCCTGGTGCAGCTATTGTAGAAATCCACGTGGAAATTCCTCAAAAAGCTAAAACTACAGGTTCCATTCAACCTAGCTATTCCCTTTCTTGGTATCTTACTGAAAGAATTAAAAGCATCATACCTCAGCGATACATGCACACCCATGTTTATAGCAGCACAGTTTGCAATAGCTAAATCTTGGAAACAGCCTAAATGCCCATCAACTGATGAATGGATAAGGAAGATATGTTTTTAAAAAATATATATGTGGCCGGGATTTAGCTCAGTGGTTCTGCCACCTGCTTCGCAAGCGCAAGGACCTGAGTTTGATTCCTGGTACCAAAAAAATAAAAATAAAAAAAAATATATATATATATACATGTATATATATATACATGTATATATATATATATGCAATGAAGTACTACTCTTACAAAAACAATAAGCTTGTCGAATTTCTAGCTAAATGAATGCACCTTGAGGCCATACTCTTAAGTGAGATAAATTGAACACACATGTTTAAATACCACATCTTCTCTGATATGAGAAACCAAAGGTGTAAATAAGGACCAACATGTGTGATAGATATTAGGAAATGGAAAGAAAATGTTCAAATGGGAAGGTTGGAACAAGGGAGGAGGGAAGAAAAGAAGGGGCAAGAAAAAAATAGAAGGAAAAAATGGAAACAAAGCTTTTTTAAATAAGGAAGGGAAGAGGAGAGGTCGAAGGGAGGGGAGAGAAATGGGGAGCAAAAAGAAGAAGCAAGACACATCATGTACAAGTACAAATTCCCTATGTTGAATGTTATCATTATGTATATCTAAAATGTACCAATAAGATAAAAAAATACCAAAAAAAGATCCTCTACTTAGCATTTTTAGAAGAGTTTTTCATTAAGTATGTATATTCTTTATTGTATTAAATTAATCTCTAAGAGAATAACGTTAATATATGCTGCTAGGAACAATTACAGCCTCCTCATCACCATTTGAATGAGACAATGTACCTAAGTATTTATAGCCACTTTATGAAAGAACTTCTATCCTAACAAAGGAGTCTGCAATACTGTTTGGTTTGTACAACTTAGAGAAGCTGTACATGTATTAATGAAATGGTTTTAATAGGTTTTCTTTAAATGAAAAAGATTATACTTGAAAATGCATTAAGGATATTTCTATTTTTACTAGGCCAATTGAGAAAATATTTTCAATTCATCAGTGATTTCTTTGAATATAATTAATTACATTTTGGATAAATATATATTTTTAAAGTAGCAATTATTTTTTAATTCATTAATTTATTGGTACATTTTAGGTATAAATATGATGACCTTCACCATTAGGAATTTGTATTACATGATATATCTTGGTTCTTATTTTTTTCCCATTCTTCTGCCCTCCCTTCAACCCTTCCATCCCTCCCCATTTACAAAGATGTTGTTTTCATTTTTTCCTTTTCTAATTTTTGAAAAATAGAAAATATGCTTTTAAACAAAACTAGTTTTGCTAATGAGTTTCCATTTAAATTCTAAGTATTCATTAACCACAAGGTAGCTAATGAGCAGTTGTTTAATGAGCAGCAGAAATGAATAGACAGGTTTTCCTTTTTCTTTTTTTGCTTGTTTATTTCATGCTGACAGAAAGTATTGATATGTTGATAAAATAAACAAACAAACAAAAAAACCCCTAAAAACAATTTGACCTCACAAGACTTATTGAAAAGATGTTGTTATAATAAAATTTAATATATAATGGAAACTTACAAATAAAATTTCAATTTTATTAATACAATTTAAGGAATATATCAAACTGATATTTAAAAAAGGTCAAGTAAAGTTATTGAAACACATGAAGTCAACATATATCAGTCTATTATGCATTGCATTTTGTCTGCCATTATATCTCATTACCTCCCATTTACAGAAGTAGGAAATTGTACAGATCTTTTATTTTGTTTTTCAAATCTATATACTCATGTATTCTATTCTGGATTTTTACTGACCTGACATTTCTCATACTCTATCCATGTCTTATACAATATGAAGAACTAAGAAAAATAGAAAATATTTATTATTAGAAATATTATTAGAAAATATTTTCAATTTACTATAAACATTACTATTAAATGTTTAATAATAAAACATTTAGAAACATATTGAATGAGTTTGCATTGCAGGAGAAGACAATGTCTCAACATTCACATGAACTTTTCTTTTTGAAATTGTTATTTCTTGAGTTTCTTTCTCTGGCCTATCCTTTAAAACTGATTTTCAGGTGGTGAGCTCTAAATTTTGGCTTCTTATGCGGTAATTTTCAAAGAAGTGAGTCACTAGGCCTCTGCCTTAATAATAGCTTTTGCTGGTCCATCTGTGCAAATATCTTCCTTTTATGGGTCCTTAAGCAGCACATTTCTAAAATGATCAGTGTAATTTTACTTCACCTTCCGATAGTGTGCAGCAAGCAAAAATCATCTTTTGTGCAAATTTTATCTTATGCCTACTGATGAAATCAAATTCTAGTTTCAACCATCCCTTCTCCTTCCAAATTTTGGAATTATTTTGGGATTCATGGAATTGGATTAATTATAATCTATATTATAGTTGTTGAGAAAATTTTATAACACAGTATTAGGTTTATATTTTATTTTCTCAATTTTTGTATTTTTATAATGTTGAAACTAAAACATACACATTAAATACCCTATAATGATCAAACCCTAATGTTATTTTTTATGTCCCTGAAATATTTCTACATTAAATTTCTAATTATAATTTTGTTTTCCTTCAGCATATTTATAATTGATGGCATGGACCCTTTTGAATTGCCTAATTAAAAATAAAATGCATGACAATTAGAATCTGCCATTGACTATCTTGGTGATTCTTTTCTCTCCTTAATAACAGGACCTTATATAAAAATCTTAGGTTTCCAATTAATCTTGTTGTTATTATTACATATGATCATGTATATAAATGGCTATTTGAAAATATAAATAATATACATGTGGAAATACATTTGCGTAGGAACATTTGAAGATAATCTTACTCATTCCTCTAATTTATTTCCTTTACACACAATTATCCTACAGTGTTCCTCAGCTCAAGTCTGATGTAAAGACTCCTTGAGTTGAATACCTGGACCTTGCAGTATTTGAATGTTTAATTAAAATCACATTAAGTGCTATAACATGTAGTTTTATTACTCAGAGTATATTTGAATTTTACATAGTCCTTAATGATTATTTCATACATTTTCCTAAATTGTACTGGAGGGTTAAAAAACAAAAATAAGAACCAAGAGCGATTATGTAAAGGTGCAAATTTCCAATGATGAATGTCATTATATTGTATACCTAAAATGTACCAATGATTAGAATGAATAATCGATAATGCAAAATAGGAAGAAAAGGTCCAAAGGGGTAGGGGTAGTGGGAGGGGCAGGGGAAAGGAAAGAAGGGAAAGGAAAAATGCTGAGAAATGGAAAAAATGGAAATAAAGTCTCTGTAAATAGGGAAGGGTGGAGGGGGTGAAGGGAGGGCAAGGAATGGGGAAAAAATAAGACCCAAGATGCATTATGTAAAGGTACAATTCCCAATGAGAAATGTAATTGTGTTGTGTACCTAAAATGTACCAATAAAAGAATTGAATTAAAAAAAAACTAAAGAAAAACAATACAGTAAAGTTCATTAAGGGTGTACGGGAAAAATCATCTTTTAAAAACCATTTTATAATTCAGGGATAACTAAGATTTATGTGAGAAGAAGCTAAGTCAGAGATAATGTGCTACTTGTATGAATGTTCATTTGGGGGGTCCATTTTGAGTGTAAACAGACCCCCACTGTCTCAAACATCAACATTTTTCTTGAAATAATGAAGGTGCATTAATTTATATGGCTCATTGTGTTTGAGGTCAGCATTATAGCTTCTGCACCTTGCAGTGTCTGGTGCCATAAAAGGCTCGTGGCAAACACCGTCGTGTAAAAAAATCAAGCAGATATTTCTGTGAATTTGGCTACCATTGCTATTTTGTAATTTCAGAAACCTACATCTCTTTCAAGTCATCATTTTAGATTCTCATATAATTCTAGGTTCTTTTTATCCTTTATGGTATACTACTAATTTCCTATTGTGTTGCTTTCTGCAGCTAAGATGTAATAAAATTAGTGACTCATGATTGATTTCAAAGACCTTTTCCCGCCATCATGATTGTTGGTATCAGGCAGAGTTTACCAGCAGAAGACAGAAAGAATCCTTTAACCCTAACTTCAGTAAGCTCTCTAATAGAGACTAAAACTGATCATGTTATTTTTTCTTTGATGTTTTTCTCAAGTTGTATTCCACAATGTATTTCAGATATGACTTGTACTACTATTACTCTTTCTAGCATATAGTAAAGATTCTGTAGGGCCAAGGCTGGACAAGAATCTAAGAAGCATTCCATAATACACAACTTTTTCAAAATCATCTCTTCGTCCAGATTCACATGTTGCATTTCCTTGGAATTAATTCTTTCCCAGAAACACATCAGCCCTTAGGCCAACAGGCCTCTGCTGACCCAAAACCACAGTCCTGCCAGCAGACAAGTTCAGACAGATTTGAAACCCTTTGATGAGTCCAATTTATGCTCCATCTGGGCTTTCTGGTATAATTAGAAAATAAATCATCATGTGGTATCCTGTTTACTCTTTTTTCTCAAAACAATAATAAATGTAGATAATTTTAGATGATTTAGCAAAGGATTAATGGCTTATTAAGGAAATTAAAATTTAAAAATGATATTTAACGTGCAAGGAGTCAATTTTAAGGGTTGCTTTGTCTGTTTGCCTATATTTTGCTTAGCTCCAGCAGTACCTTTACCATTTCTCTCCATTTACTCAGTTTTTACAATTGTGTGTATAATTTCTTTTATTTTCCGCTTTTATATAATAGTTGCAAAAAGGTAATAAATTATGATTGGTTGCATTGATAATTAGTTATCATTCTATATACTTAAATTTATGTTAATAGGACTTGATTAAAATTTAAATATTTCTCCTGAATAAATTTAAGGATGGTTGTGCATTTAAATGTTGGAAAGACAGATGAGTTTGCATTATAAAACTTTGCAGGGATATAAGAATAACTTTTTCACACTTTTGTGTTTTATGTATTCATGATAATATTTTAACATTTGTGTCTATATTCCTATGGGAAGATGGCATGTTATTATGTACTAGTGTAAATTATGAAAAATTATCTTTTAATAGAAATTATGATAAAGCTTGCCTATGAAGCATGTAGAGTTAATACTACCATTTTAAACTAATTTTCTTTTTATTTAAAGATTCTGGGGATGGAACCCAGGGCCTTCATACTAAGCTAGAGCCCCAGCCCTTTTAAAAACTATTTTATTATTTTTTTTTTTATTTTGAGATAGGATCTCATGAAGTCACTAAGCTGCCTGGGCTGGGTTCTAATTTGAGATGCTCACGTATGCTGGGTTTACAGGTGTGCATCGCCAAGATAAGCTGATTTTTTTCTATCTTTTTATTTTTGGTAGTGCAGAGAATTGAACCCAGAAGTGTGCACGTGATAAGCATGCTCTCTATGACTCAGTACACCCCCAGATAATTACAACTTCGTTTTATGTGTTTTCACTATTTAGAAATTTTGAAATGTGGAGGTTGACTTTGTGGATTTTTTCATATTAAAAATAATCAATTTTTAATATTTTGTATGATCTTATTTACATATACTATCATAAACTTTTTGTATGTGTATTTATGTCTCTTTATATCATTCCTAGTGCTCCATACACTTTTTAATTTCATCATGAGTATCTTCATTTGAAGGAATAGTTTTGCTTTCATTCATCTCCTTTTTATCATTACATCTTTTGTTTTTCTCTTATGCTCAGTAAAGATAAGATATTCATTTCATTCCCAATTTTTTGTTTTATTTTGTTGCTTTTTTTGCTCTATATTTTTATTTTTTGTTTAGCACTGGGGATCGAACTGAGGACCTTGTGCTTGCAAGATAGGCATGGTCCCACTGAGATAAATCCCCGGCCTTTGCTCTATTTTTAAATAACAAAAGTTTTATTTTATGAGTAGAATTTTAATTATTTCTATTAAATTGAAATTTAAACTCTTTAACCCTTCATATCTCAGTTTGTTAATTCCCATGATCTTTAAAAACATCAATTGCTATATCTAAAAGGACTCTTGACTTTTACCTCAATTTGTAAATCTTACTACTGAATACCCTGTGGTCTAAAAAATTAATATAAATTCTTAAGGTTGTAACTATGCCTTAATACATGAAGATATACAACTCATATCCTCCTCTACTAGCTCATGATAAATAGAACAGTATTTCATAGCACAGTTTATAATCACAGATTGAATAAAATCTATCAAAGTGAACTATCAGACAAAATTACCAGACATAATTAAGTAAAGACACATAAGCATATATAATTTATATATTTGAATATCTTAAGCTTTTATTGATAATTTTAAATATCTAGTTATTGAAAATATTTGAATGTTCCTCCTACAAGCATGAATGTAATTAGAAATAAATAGCATAATTAACTTTCAAAATATGAGATAAATGAATGTCTCCATATAATTCATATCTAGCAGCTTCATCGTGGTGATTCGAGATGGAAGCAAATTGGTTTCATCTCCTATTCCATTTTTAATTATTATAAAATACAATGAATTGAAGTTTTGACTTAAAGAATATTTTTTGGCCAAAATTTATTGAGTGAAATTTTACATATAGATTCTGAATGGTAGTTTTGAAGATAACTATGAATATGGAGAAGCATAGAAAAACTTGTTCAGGTTAAAAAAAAAAAAAAAACCTTTAAATTTTTAGGTTCCTCTCTCCTAGCCCTGATAAAAATCATTCATGACACTGCTTCAGCCTGATGACTCTTTTCAGTTAAACACTTTTTTGGAGTAAATTTTTTTTTTAATGTAGAAATAAAGAAGTTATTGCTTAAGACACTAAGATGGAACAATTTCCTTCTTCGTAAGGTCCATAGGAAAAATGTGTGTCACAAATACTCTAGGAGAAAATAAATCATAAAAATGTCAGCTAAAGGAGGGAAATACAGGTATAGCATTTTTGGTTTTGAATATCTCTTAATTTTGCGACAACAATACTTCACTTGTTAGATATTGGTACGTATTTGATATTCCTGGAGAAACTGAAAAAAGAGATTAAAATAGAGAAGCCATTAGTTAGCTAAATTATCAAAAAATACTTTCATCCACTGAATTTGTGACCATCCTTCGAAACCATTCAAATAATTTATTTGTGTGTGTGTGTGTGTGTGTGTGTGTGTGTGTGTGAGAGAGAGAGAGAGAGAGAGAGAGAGAGGCCCCACTGGATACCTTAAAAGGTTGGTTAAAAATTAGATCTCTTGATCAAGCAAGTAGTTATTTCTAGTAGGTAATAAATTGTAAGCTACTTTGACCATTTCTTTTACTCAAGTACAAATAGTTTTAGTGTACTAATATAGAACTTTTTAGATAGAGAGTAATGGAGAATCTGAACAGCTTTGGAACAATCCTACTGACCCCTGTCTTCTCTAACTTATTAATTTGTTTTCAGTATAATGACTTATTAGGAGACAGAGAAGTCCTGGGTGATATGTAAAGACAAAAGCCCATCTTGCCACAAAATGGAGTGTGCCAGAGGAATTGGTATTCACCTTAGGATAGAGCTTGGGGATACCACATGGGATTTAGGATTAAATTAATTATCTCATCACTTAGTAGATGTTATTTCCATTTCTAACATTTAATTTCCTCCTTTATAAAATCACCATAATAATGGAGCCTAACTCATAGACATGATGTGAGAATTGGAAGAGAAAATCCATATAAATACAATGTTGGCACAACACATGTTCCATAATTAGTAGCCCCTAACACCATCATTACTATGCTGAAACATCTGTAAATGCATATTACATATTGTGTGGGGATAGAAACCTATTAGGATAAGAAAATGACAAAATAGTACACATATTCTTAAAGTAACTAATTTTAGCAGTATCTTTATAGTCCATTTATAGTTTTTCTCGATTGAGAGAAATTCTGGCCTAAATATTTTTATTTGTAGCAAATTAACTTCTACCCTTACACAGAGTACAAAATAATTAAAAACCAGTATTTTATATGTAGTATTTTATTGGAAATTATATGGAATACTGATATGATTTATTTTATTATCTAAACATGGAGTCAGGGAGTCATATTTTTTCATGTAACTTGCCAATACCATATACTTTAATTAGTACTGTGTACTGAAAATAATTTTGAGGTAATGTGGCAGAAACATGGTGAAATTCCAATTCAAATTAATGTGGTAGTTGATTTTATTTGACTTTCTTTTTCTTCTTTTGTTTGGAACAGTGTAATTTTATTTTACATTTGTAAGGTTATATTGCCCATTTGTCTTGTTCGTTTGTCAAGTTGCATAAATTTCTGCAGAGGTACATTGAACTAAATGGATAGTTGCCTTCAGAGAACAAGTGACAGAGATATTTGTTGTTTTTTTTTTAATCACAAAAAGCCTATTGCTACTTCTTCTAAAGGAAAAAAGTGAAGTGTGGCCTGATCTCTAGAAGCCATAAAATGTTCTGAAATACAAGAAGGATCAAAACTTTTCAGCCACAGATTGAACTATTGGAATTGTTGCTGTTTGTGGAAAGTCATGTTGCAGTTTTATGATGTTAAACATTTTCAAACTGAGAACAAACAGATAAATATATTATCATGGGGATGTCAAGAGCAACCTGAAAACTTGAGAATAATACCCTTTCATAATTAGAGCTGGGATAGTAAAGAAACCAAACTTGACTCTATTCTGTTTTTCCCCTTTATTTCATGGGGCTTACAAAGCCTCTTTAATAGGTTGAATGAAATAATTTCTTTTTGTTTTACTGTATGCAATTCATCTCTTCTGTATATTCAATATCTGTCTATTTTCTCCTCCCCCCCAAAAGACCTTAAAGGCCTAAACCACTCTAAATATTGAAAAAAGTAGACACAGCATTTAAAAGCAAATTAAAAATGCCCAGTTCTAGAAACGGGTTAAAATCCTACCTTTATAGCCTTAAACTTCATCTTTTAAACATTGATTAAACTGTTATAAAAAGAATTCACAGAGGCAGTAACTGGATGCTAGATTGGAGTACTAGGTAGTAGGATTGCCATCAATACAAAGAAATTAAGTTGTCTGGGAATGGGTAAAATAGACTTAAATTCTGCTTTCGTAGCTTGACATCATTTTTAATTTGAAATGGTTCACCATGTGATGACAATTCCACTTAGAAGCTATTATGTTTGTAACCTTAATATTCTCAAGGTTTCCAGACTTCAGAAGAGTAATGCCAACTTTTATTGTCTGATATCTAAGCACTTAGGTTTCTCAAGTATGAATGATTCTTGCCAGGGCAGAGTGCTCACACACCCTCCAGACTCTTCTTGGTTGTTATGAATGCCTTTCACCTGACCTCTGGCATACAGAGGATTTTTCAGTACAGAATGTTAATGGTACCAAGCTAGAGGAATTCTGCTATAGAAGTGAGAAGGTGGTCATGTTGGCACAATTTTTTTTGTCAATGTATTTATTCACATAAAGACATGCTCAACTTTGTATTTACTATAATTATAACTAATTATGTAAAATATGCTATTTACATGCCTGAAGTAATTTGATAATAAGGTGAAGGTTCTGTTTGTACACGTAACATAAAATATGTAAATTAGTGGCTATTATAAATACAGTAATAAAAGCATAGTAAAATAATTGTTAGAAAATTTAAGTTGGTTTCTTACAGGGCACAGGGCTTTGCTTAAAATAGTGATGTTTTGATGCATTTCAATTTAAAACATAGCCCACTAAACACCAATAAATGATCCTACTATCTATGGAAGTAGTAAACAAAACTCAAACTATATTAAGTACAATTCTAGTATTTAGTGATATATAACTGTATTATGAGTGCATAAGCATATTTTGTGAATGTATGTCTGCATATTACTTAATTTAAATCATTTAGATTTTGATACATTATATTTAAAAAATTAATTTACCTAAAGATAAAAACAGTTGATAAGTGTTAAATTATTTAACCTTCTAAATTTTCTAGTTATTTAAAATGTGATAAACAGACCATTTCAGATATCAAAATATCAGAAACAATACAATTTCAAGATATATGATAATATAAACAATATGGGATGCCTATTAAATCATCTGTTGTAATGAAGTATAAATCTAATCAGCCCCTATTAAGCAGGAAAAGAAATTAAGAAAATTGATATACTGAAATATGCTTCTTTTTCAATAGTGTAATGGGGTCATGAGTAGTATTTACCAAAACACACATATATGGTCTTATTGGGAAAGGAAACCTCTTTTAAACCTGTTTTTTGACTTATTTTAACATGAAAGTTTGACCTTAGTAGGCATAGAATTTCAATTTTAACCAAATTAGTATAGTAACAAAAATGCTTTTTTTTTTTTTTTTTTTTTTTTCGTATTGGAGATTGAACTCAGGACCTTGTACTTGCGAGGCAGGTGCTGGAACCACTGAGCTAAATCCCCTTTGCAAATCTACAAACAGATACATATCTCAGTGAAGTACTCCCCAAACAAAACTAGGATCTACACAGTATTATATGTGTGGCAGCTAGGGGAGGAGCATTTGTGTCCCTTTCGGACTTGCTAACTACAGAGCAGGGTGGAAAGATTAGATAAATACATAAATGATTGCAGCATTGAGAAAGAGCAAAGACAGTGGTTTTCTTATTTTACTTACACTGAAATCGAGACAGTGAAATTTACCTAGATTGTTAGACATAGAGAAGTTCGAACTTATTTTGTTCCTGGTTCCAGGCAGTGTTCAACTGATGCTCTCATAGTATTTAAATTTCATTAACCACGTTTTAACATGTTTTCCTAGTAAAATGACAGCTCTAGTTGTTTTATTTTTTTAAAGTACGTTGTAATTATATTTTAATATGTGAGTGTGACAAAGGTTTCAATTTAGAAAAAAAATTAAATTTATTGACAGTTATCTGCATTACATTATATAATACTGATTTGTCATATGTTTTAAATATATTGGTAAAAATACATGGCATGCAAAATTAATTAACTGAAATGAAAAAAATTGTTCTGTATATTTTCAGCAATAAGCTGTACAGTTATGTGATATCTTGAAATGAAATAAAGACTACTGCTATATCAAATCAACAGTTACGGGTTGATTGTCTTTCTCTCCAAAATTCATATATTGACGTTCTCGCATCCAGTACCTCAGAATGTAATCAGATTTGGAGATAAGGCCTTTAGAGAGGCAGTTAAAGTTAGTTCATCAGACTGGACCTTATATGATATGTGTCTTTATTAAAAAAATTAAAGAGAGAGAGAAATTTGGAGCCAAGCATGCACACTAAGGAATAGCAAGTAAAATATAGAGGTTGGGGTGATTCTGCAGGAGATAAGAGATCCCGGAAATGACCATCAGACTGCTAGGAACTCAGAGAGAGCTTGGGGCAGATTCTCCCTGGGAGCCGTCAGATGGAAGGAACCTTACTGATCATTTCGTCTCACACATCTATGAGAAATTTGAGATGTATTTCGCTTGTTTAAATTACACAGTCTATGGCATATTATAATGGTAGCTATCTGTATACAATACTGTTTTGAAAGAAAAATATGTATTGGTTGTTTTCAATTTTCATACTGATAAAGAGGCCTGAAAAAGAAAACTCATATGTCTATGATAGACAGTAATTATGTAATCACTTCTAGGAAATAAATTTTTTTTATTTTCATTAAAAAATTTATTTATATTAAAATTTTATTTATATTTTATTTATATTAAACAGTAAGAAAGATGATTATAATACATATATAAAATAAATAAAACACTTTTTGGGGGTTCCAAGAATATGAAGCACTTATATTCTAAGTATCTCTGTAGGGAATCATATTCTCGTATTTTATTATGATCAAATAACTACTGGGGAAAATCTTTCAAAGAAAATAGGAAATTTTCTGAAACAAATATCCTTGCTGGTTTTCTGTTAATCTAAAGTCCATTTTACTTTCTTGTTTTCTTTTATCTGCTACTAGTAAAATCAGTTCTATGGTACAGGTAACCAGGTTTAGTAAAATCTCCATGATTTAGTCTTTAATCTTGAACTTGCTCCTGGAGGTCAGATCACTACTTATCTTTACAGCCTTGATGCCAAATTAAAGATATCATTTGGAAAGTTAAAAACAGTAAATAAAATTGTCAGAAACAATAATAAATCCCCTAGCATATATTAGTTTATTTTTGTATTCAATGTGATTGTTACAATAGTATGTATTGCTAGTTTCAACATTCAAAGTATTATGTTTTTGAATTCTTTATGTTTATTAAGATCATCCTTTGTATTAGTCATATTGCTGACTTCTAGGGGTAAAATGATAAATATATTTTCTTACATCAACAGTGCTTCTGATCTTGTTATGAATTCAAGGCACTTGAACACCAAATACATTTTGATAACAGCTATGATGACAGCAAAATTAAAGGGTATAATGAGAGACAATAGCAAGGGCAGTTGTTTGGGTTTGTATATCCTGGAAGTGACTGAACCATGTCAGATTCCAGTGGATTCTTTTCAAGAATTACAGGGACATAAATCTCAGTGGAAGAAGGACATTGTGTGCAAGCTTTGAGTTGTGACAGTTCAGTACTTGTTGAAAACAAAATTAGTTTTGTGTAGGTTTAGCTTAGCAAAAATGAGGCTGGAGGAACAGGCAAGGATAAAATTACATTGGCCTTGAAGGACATGTTAAGAACTGTATAAATTCAGATGGAGAACCCTTTCAATTCAAAGTGCACAGGAGAACCATTCAGTCAAACTGTCTTGACTATCAGTGTTGGCCTAGGACTTTAATTGTATGCATTTTACAGAAATCTTTGTCAGTTCTTTTTCTCCAGAGATTCACAGTCTTGGAACTTGTTGAAAATTGTTCCATTCCATGGTACTGATATCTTGTTGCAGTCCCAGTTATGGTTTCTTGATGTACATTTTCTTTTTGTCCACCCACAGCATCCTGCCTTCCTCTTGTGTTTATGGGTGGTGCCACTCATTATAGGAATGGGTGTTGGATCAAGATTCTGTTGGACCAAGATTCCTCTCGGCTCACACTTTCTCTGAAGTGTAGATTTTCTGCCAGTGTACTTCTTTTATGAGAAATTCATATTGAAGTTTCTGGCAATAAAATCCTGTATGATGTTACAAAAAACTGAAACATTAATATCAAGTCTCAGGAAATAGTTTGTAGTTTGTTACAACATTTGTACGTGGAGCTTCTAGGTATCAAATCTGATAAATGCCTGTGGGCTGTAAAATTACAGTGCCATCACTTCTTTTCTGCAGTTAAGAACCTCACTTTCAAATAATGGAAAATTATAGACATTATAGATGAACAGTGCCATTCCTTTAGCTCCATTTAACATAAAATTACCTTGAAAAGGTGAGTACCACCCTTAAAGAGCTCAAGCTTTTTTGCTTTTTAAATATCTGATCTGTGAGTCAAAATAACTACCTAAAACAACAAAACATCATAAAACACATATAAGCAACGTGGCATTGCATGAACACATTTTATTCTCATTTCTGAATGGGTAAATTTTCTTTACAAAGCGTTTCTATTCATGTAAATATGTCATGTTTGTTAACAGTAACTGCTTGAAAGGTTATTCCGATAATCAATATTCAGTAGGTTTTTTTCAGAATCTAAAAATGTGGAGAATAACTTTAGTCAAATCAATATTCAGAGCTTTGAATCAGTTGAGTCCTAGTTACTTCTCAAGGTTACAAAAATGCTTGGTTATTTGGATGGGATTGTATGATATGAGTAAAATATTTATTCTTAAAACATTTAAAATGGTTTGTATGTAAAAGTTTTTGCCAATAAATTTGAAATAATCAGAAAAAGGAATGTTCTATTTCAATTCAAAGATCATTTTAATTCACTAACTCTTAGCTAGATTAATAGTCCTACTAAAAATTAAGTACTCTCCAATGCATGCTATGTGTACCAAATGACCTCATTAAATAGGTATATGGAGAACAGATGCCTCTGTGACCTGTCTCCAGATTTACTGAGCAGCGAGTGTCCTTGTTTTATTGTCCCAATGATCAGTGAGTGAATTTCAAATTAGGGACACAAGGACAATATTTCCTCATGGGATATTCTATATATTATTTGGACAGTTCTCTTTGCAATTCTTTATGCAATTTGGAAGAATTAAAAATGTTGAACAAGATTCATCTTTTGCTGATGAATTCTTATAAAATATGAATTCATATCCATACTATTATAAAATATGAATATATAATTCTTTTTAGGCAATAAATGCTTCCTTTTCTAACCAGAATTTAGTATTTGCTTATAAATTTTCATTAGCATATCTTTGCCTAACTATGGACATTGGTCTTTAATTTTTAAGTATTAACACATTTTAAATGAAACCATATTTGAATGGTTGCATATAAGGCATCCATGATTATGAATGTATTATTTTCTGCAACACATTTGTAACTTTAAAACATTTAATGCAAGCTGTTATTAGTTTGCTATTGTGACTGTTGCTTCTGGTATTATTAAGGTTATAGGATAGTGTTAGTTATAGAATAATGCAGTCATGAAACCAATGCTTTATATTTTTTAAAACTTATGGTAGTATCTTTTGAAGAGGAAAATTAAATATAAGTATGAAGTAGAAGTGTAAAATTAATTTTCTAATGGCATATTTCAGTTTCTTAGTTTTTCTTGTTCTGCATGTTTAACTTAGAAATGCAAAGGAAATTTGGGGTTATTATAGAGCTGGAGTTAAAATTTATGTTTATTTGCTATTTCTACTTCTTTGTCTTAGAAATGTCTGTTCATTTCAGATGCCCATTTTGGGATTGAGTGTTTAAATTTGGGAGGTCTGATTTTTTTGAGTTCTTTGTAGATTGTAGATAGTAGACTTTTGTCTGAGGAACAGTAGGTGAAAAAATTTTCCCACATTGTAGGTTGTCTGTTCACACTGTTGATGGTTTCTCTTGCTATGCAGAAGCTTTTTAATAAGAAGAGATCCCACTTGTTGATTGTTTGTGCTAGTTCATGGGCAACTGAGATTTTGTTCATAAAATCTTTTCCTCCACCAATGTCTTCAAGAGTACTACCTAACCTCTGTTCCAGCTGGTTCAGCTTTTCTGTTTTGATATTTAAATCTTTAATCCATTTTGATTTTAGTTTAGTGCATGGTGAGAGATACAGGTCTAGTTTTAATCTTTGGCAAGTTGAAACCCAATTTTTCCAGCACCATTTATTAAAGAGGCTATCTTTCCTCCAGTAAGGGTATTTGTCTCCTTTGTCAAAGATGAAGTGGCTGAGTATGTCTGGAGTTGTTTCTGTATCTTCTAATCTGTTCCACTGGTCCTCAGGTCTGTTTCTTTGCCAATACCATGCTGTTTTTATCACAGTAGCTTTTTAATGTAGTTTCAAGTTGGGGGTTGTGATACCCCCTGCCATGTCTTTGTTGCCTAGAATTGCTTTTGCTATCCTAGGTCTCTTGTTGTTCCAAATGAAGTTTTGGATTGTTTTCTCAATGTCTTTGAAGTATGCTGCTGGAATTTCAATTGGGATTACATTGAATCTATATAGCAGTTTTGGAAGTATGGCTATTTTCACTATGTTGATCCTTCCTACGCAGGAGCAGGGGATGCCTTTCCATTTTCTGATATCATCTTCAATCTCTCTTTTCAGAGTGCTATAGTTGTCAGAGAAGAGGCTTTTGATTTCTTTTGTCAGGTTGATTCCTAGGTATTTCAGTTTTTTGGATGGTATTATGAAAGGAATTGTTTGCCCTATTTCTCTCTCAGTGAGTCTGTTGTTCATGTAGAGGAAAGCTATTGATTTTTGTGTGGTAAGCTCCACTGCTGGTGGGAGTGTATACTGGTGCAACCACTGTGAAAGTCAGTATGGAGATACCTCAAAGAACGAGGACTGGAAGTCCCATTTGACCCAGGTATTCCCCTACTGGGTATCTTCCCCCCAAAATTAAAAGAATCATACCACAGTGATATATGTCCACCCACGTTCAATAGCAGCACAATTTGCAATACCTAAAACTTGGAAGCAGCCCAATTGCCCATCAACTGGATAAAGAAAATTTTTTTTAATGCAATGGAGTAATGCCCAGCCATAAAAAAATGAGAAATTAAAGACATTTATAGTTAAATGAATGCACATTGAGGAGATACTCTTAAGTGAAATAAATAGGACACACGTGTAAATACCAAATACTTTCTCTAGTGTGAGAAACTGAAAGTGTAAATAAGGACTAAAAGGTACAATAGATAATGTGAAATAGGAAGAAAAGGGGCAAAGGGAAAGGGGAAGTGGGATGGGTATGATAAAGGAAAGAAGGAAATGGAATTAATATGAGAAAATGAAAAAATAGAAGCAAAGTCTTTGTAAATAGGGAGGGATGGAGGGGTTGAAGGGAGGGCAGGGGAATGGGGAAAAAATAAGAACCAAGATGGGTTATGTAAAGGTGCAAATTTCCATTGATGAATGTCATTTTATTGTATACCTAAAATGTATTAATAAAATTCATTTAAAAAAATAAAAAATAAAATAAAGAATAAAATAAAATTTAAATGTACCATGAGTATAGTCATATTTAAAACTAATCATTATATGCAAAGTAAGCTAAAATGATGATGGTGTACTCAAAACATTGGTGAGTTTTTTGAAGAAAGCTTTCTTAGTATTTCCCGGAAAATAACAAATGTCTGTTATCAATTAAAAGTCCTCATCTGATTTTAACAATTTGAGAGAACCATAGTATAAGTATAGTATTTATTGTAGATACCCTGTTTATTGAGGATGTTTTCTAAATTTTATCTAAATGTTAGCCTGCTCCTGGAAATTTTAAAAGTATGTGCATTCAGTTACATTGGTTTATGTGCACCTGGAGTATGAATTATTAAGAAAAAAATCTGTCTGCACAAACAACTTACTGAATTTTGATAATTTATATCAACTCAAAACTATTTAAATGTGATTAAATTTTACTAGGTAGTATATATAAAGGTAAAAATTAACTATCAGAGGTGAATATATGTTTTTCCTTTCCTGTCATGAAAGGAAGAATAATACCTCAATTAAAATGCATTACTGAAAAATGCTATTTAATAAAAAAAATATAAGCTCTTGATAATCACATATGAAGAAGGAAATGTGTACAATATTTGCATATAAAATGTGGAATCTATATTAGTATATAATTTTTACAATATTCTTGTGACTTATTTAGACAAAGAATAAATTAATTTTAAAATTTGGATGCCTGTTTTATGCAGGAATAATGTGAATTTTTCTAGGAATGAGTGTTTTTATAAAATTAAGTTTATTGATATATTTTAGGTATACATTATGATTACATTCATCATTGGCAATTTTTACCTTTACGTGATATATTTTCATTCTTATTTTTTCCCATTCCCCTTCCCTCCCTTCAACCCCTACACCCCTCCCTCTTTACATAAGCTTTGTTTATGTTTTTTCCTTCTTTTCTTCATTTTTTTCTTTCCCTTCTTTCCTTTTCTCTGTCCCCCCTCACTTGTTCCCCTTCTCCTTTGAACATTTTCTTCCTTTTTCGCAACGTCTATTATACATTTTGGTCCTTATTTATACTTTCAGTTTCTCACATCAAATGAAGAATTCAATATTTATACACATGTCCTGTTTATTTCACTTAAGAGTATGGCCTCAAGGTGCATCCATTTAGCTATAAATGTCTCTAGTTTCTCATTATTTATGGCCGAGTAGTATTCGATTATATATATTATATATACATATATATATATATATATATATGTATGTATGTAAAGCATATCTTTTTCATCCAATGGCCAGTTGATGGGCATTTTGATTGTTTCCAAGATTTAGCTATTACAAACTGTGATACTATAAACATGGGTGTGCACATTTCACTGTGGTATGATGTTTTTAATTTGGGGGGGAATATACTCAGAAGGGGAATAGCTGGGTCAAATGGGACCTCTAGTCTTAATTTTTTGAGAAAATCTCCACAATGATTTCCACAGTGGTTGCACTAGTCTACACTCCCACCGGCCATGGAGAAGAGTTCCTTTCTCCCCACATCCCTGCCAGCATTTGTTATTGTTTGATTTCTTGATAGCAGCCATTCTTTCTGGTGTGAGGTGGAATCTCAGCATTGTTTTCATTTGCAACTCTTAAATGAGTAGTGATGTTGAACATCTTTTCATATGTTTATTTGCTGCTTCTACTTCTTCATCTGAGAAATGTCTATTCATTTCAAATGCCCATTTTTGGATTTGATCTTTAAATTTGAGAGGTCTCATTTTTTAAAGTTCTTTATAGATTCTAGAGTGTAGTCCTTTGTCAGAGGAATGGCTGGAAAAATTTTTTTTTCCACATTGTCTATTCACATTGTTGGTGGTTTCTCTTGCTGTGAAGCAGCTTTTTAATAAGACGAGATATTTTCTAACATTTCAGGAGAATTTAGTCCCTGATATTATTCACAACTTGAATTACCAAACATTTTATTTATCTGTTTGCATCATATTATTTTTCTGTGGGCCATTTCTTAAATGCTGATCACCTCTTCTTTGTGTAAATCTTAACATATATTCCAATTTATGTTAATTACATACAATTATCTAAAATTATTCTGAAAAAAAAATGTAGAACTGTATAAATTGTTCCAAAAATATGATGATCATTTCTCTGCACTCCCTTAATCCCCTCCAAGATACATAACATAAAGGTACAAATACCCAATGATCAATGGTATCATATTGTATACCTAAAATGTACCAATAAACTTAATGAAATAAAAAAAATCTTGATGGTCATTTAACATAAATACTGAAGTGACAGGCCTATATTTGTATAGCTAGCAGTTCTTTTTCTTAATAAGCACAATATCAATGAATATGTTAGTATATATGTGTATATTTATATGTTTAATCAGAGTAATTATGATTATAGGAAATTGACCTGTTAACAGTTATAATAGAGAAGGGGCACGAGAGATGAGGAATTAGCTTAACAATATGTTAGAAAAAATTTTTCATATTGAAAAACATGTTATATTTGTGAATCTCTCTTGATGAGACAAACATTTAAAATTGAGGAACTTGCTTTTATGTTTATAACGTCTGTCTTTAAAATACAAGATAGAATAAATTTCTATAAAAATGTCTACACGTATTCAGAACACTCCCTACCATAATCATGGTTAAAAAAATGATTCCAATACAGCTCTTGACTTAATTAGAACAATATTAAAATAGTTATGACCATTGTCCACATACTCTGCTTCTATGTTAAGAAAGTTAAGGTGGGGTATATATTTACTATGAGGATTTTACAAAGTACTGATGTGAGGTAGTGTCCACAAAACTATCATTTATTCTTCTTTCATGCATAAGTTTACATATAATAACCTTTCTATGAGGTCAGCAGCTACTCAGTTTAGGATCAGTATGAAAAAGAATTGTAAAACCTGTCTTGGTAACTCTATAGACAGAATTAATTTTACTTTCTGTGAAGAGATTATTGAAGTGTGAATTATCTACTAACTATAATGGTAACTATATAAACACCTAGATAAGTAGTGATTCACTTGAAGCCATCATCCTTATGAAGATGTGGTTTAATAGCTTCTATTGATATATTTTCAAAACTTTTTAAAAACTTAGGTTTCAATTCATTTATGTTCATATGGTATTCTTATACATAGGATTTTATTTTATTAGCACAATTTATGAGTGGTTATGCTATCAGATATTACAGATCAGCACACATAGTTTGAACCAAGAATCACTAATTTTTGAAGAAATATAAGTTCTGAGGGTATGAAAGGAGAGGCTAGGGATTATAAGAGTGCTTTCACTTGTCAGTGGTAAAAACTTAAATCTATGACTGCTTGTTTCAGAAGACTTCTTTGCTAAGGAACATAAACCAATGGTGATCAGATATGCGTTATTTTTACTCTACTGTTTTAAATAGGTTTTATATTGATCTTTTGTGAAGCTTATGGAGGTGATTGCTACTTGCCATTCAGTGAGATCAACTGATCAAAATAGAGTACTCAGTAAAAGCTTATATTTCAGTCCATGCTCTTTAATTATTTCTATGCCACAAGGTGTGCCAGACAAAAGTCACTTTGTTATCTGTTGAATGAAAGGAAAAGGGATACCAGGCTGGAGTAGATTGTTATATGAGAAACACCCAATACAAATATAAGGCTTATTCTTAGCTGTCTTACTCTGTCTAGTTATTTTCATTTTAAATGACCTCACCAGTGCTCATTTTCTTTTAGCTATTTCAATGAGAAATAGTCCGATAAAACTGTAGAATTAAAAAGGATTGTAGTAAATATTGGATAGGCAGTTTAACTTCAGTCAGTTAAACTGGTGAATTTGTTCTAAAAATAAAGATATTATAAAGGGAAAAGAGATTGTTTTAGTGACTGTTTATAGCTCACTATATTTTTAATATTGGAGACATTTCACTTTGATATAATTGATTCTGTTTTATTGCATTTGTTATTTGGCAATCATGGTGCAGTGTATTATGACTCAAGATGGAGATAAAAGATGAGGAGGACATAATTTACATCATAAAGACACACACACCAGGAAAGATAGACATCACCAAATAAAGATTCAACAACTGTTTCCTTCCAAAATAATAACTGAACAGCATCTTGTGATATTTCTTGTATGTGGTTTTGCATTCATATTCGGTGACCAGTGACTTGTTTTTATTGCACTTTTCTGTTGCACCATTATCTGGGTAATGAATGGTAGCTAGAACTTTCTCCTTAAGGTTGCTAGGATTTCATTTTGTGAGGTAACTTTTATGAATTTCTAAATCAACTTCATTTTCACACACTCTCTTGGTGTTTTTGTCAATAGTAGTTTAACCCTGAAGTGCAGAATAAAATACAAAGGCACTGTTATATTTCAGTAGCCATATGATGTTCCAGAGTCAATCTGCTAAATTGATCCTTAGTCATTTCAAAAGGGATGCAAAATTTTCCCTGAAATTAAAAGCTGATTTCAGAGGATGACATGTAAAAATGACACATGAGGGCCTGGGATTTAGCTCAGTGGTTCTGCGACCTGCCTCCCAAATGGAAGATCCTGAGTTCGATCCCTGGTACCATAACAAACAATCAAACAAATTAAAAAATTACACATGATTAGAATACAAATGTGAACCAGACATTGTGCTATGTGTTTGTAATCCCAGCACTCTGTGAGGCTGAGGCTGGAGGACTGAAAGTTTAAGCCCAATTGGAGCAATTTATGGTCTTAGTGAAATCCTATATCAAAATAAAACTAAGTAAGAGCTTTGATGTAGCTCATTTCAAAGGTCCTTGACTCAATCCTAGGGAGCCAAAATATGATTAAAATATAATTTTAATTATATTCACTATGGAGAATATTCAGAAACTCATTGCATCTCCTCAGAGATTTTCATTCATTTTGGACACCCCCTGTACAGATTTCAGTGTGAAGCCAGTTAAATTCTTTAATTTCTATCAAAAAATAAATTTATGTGATTTAGTCATGATTGATATTGATGTGTCTTTTACAATGTCAGGTCCCACTCTAGGAGCAAGGAGAATATGAGTTATATATGACTAAAATATTTACTTAACCGGGAAAATTATAGAAAGACAGTTAATGGTGAAATACTGTAACTGCAAATGTTATCTCAACATTTAATTAATTAATTAATTTTTTTGTGGTGATGGAGAGGGAACCGAGGCCCCTAAACATGTTAAGTAAGCATCTTAACACAGGGCCAGATCCCTAGCCCAGAAATGCTTTTCTTAACTAGGTATTTGTATACAGCAATAATTATAAACCAAAGGAGGTTTTATTCTCTTCTTTACATGAAAGAGAATGTTTCCTTTCTTACCTGAGTCATAATACAATGGTATAACTTTAGTATAGGTAAACTCTATTATCTGGTGATAACTCTTCTTCTGTCCCACCCAGCCAAGCACTTCTCCACCTACCATTCTTGGAGAAAGTATTTTTGAGAAATTCTTAAAATGAAATGTAGGAAAAAAATAAGGGGCTGGTAAATAATATAATGCCATTACTGTTAAATTCAGGAAAGCAATATGTGGTAAAATAAATTCTTTAGGAGTAGAGGTAAAAAGATTTAAAAAAAATAGAAACCATGGGTTAAATTTTACTTATTTCCATCTTTTTTTTTCTTAAATTCTTTTATTGGTACATTTTAGGTATACAATACATTTACATTTATCATTGGGTGCTTGTAACTGTACATGATGTATCTTTATTTTTCTTCCCATTACCTGTGAGCCCTTCAGCCCCTCCACCCTTCTCTGTTTACATAGACTTCATTTCCATTTTTTTCCTCATAATTTTTCCTTTCCCTTCTTTCTTTCCACTTCCCCTCCCACCACCCCTACCTTTGAACCTTTTCCTATTTCAAAGTATCAGTTATTCATCATTAATTCTTTTAACCCTTATTTACACTTTTAGTTTCTCACACTAGAGAAACAATTCGGTATTTACACATGTGTGTCCTATTTATTTCACTTAAGAGTATGGCCTCAGTATGCATGCATTTAGCTATAAATGACTCTAATTTCTTGTTCTTTATGGCTGAGTAGTACTCCATTTTATAGAAAAACCACATCTTCTTTATCCAGTTTCCAGTTGATGGGGACTTGGGCTGTTTCCAAGCTTTAGCTATTACGAACTGTGCTGCTATAAATATGGGTGCACATATATCACTGTGGTATGATTCTTTTAATTCTTTTGAGAAGATACGTAGCAGTGGAATAGCTGTGTCAAATGGGACCTCTAGCCCTAGTTCTTTGAGGTATGTCCATACTGATTTCCATACTGGTTGCGCCAGTCTGCACTCCCACCAACAATGGAGAAGGGTTTCTTTCTCCCCACATCCCTACCACCATTTGGTATTGGTTGATTTATTGATAGCTGCCATTCTTTGTGGGGTGAGGTGGAATCTCAGTGTTGTTTTCATCTGCATCTCTCGAATGACCAGTGATGTTGAACATTTTTTCATATAGTTATTTGCAGCTTTTACTTCTTTGTCTGAGAAATGTCTGTTAATTTCAGATGCCCATTTTTGAATTGGGTCTTTGAATTTGGGGAGTCTGATTTTTTTCAGTTCTTTATATATTCTAGATAGTAGTCCTTTTTCTGAGGTACACCTGCTAATTTTTTTTCCCACATTGTAGCTTGACTCTTAGCTCTGTTGGTGGTTTCTCTTGCAGTGGAGAAGCTTTTTAATAAGATGCAATCCCAGTTGATTGTGCTAGTTCCTGTCCTACTGAGGTTTTGTTCATAAAGTTTTTTCTATGCCAGTGTCTTCAAGAATTCTAGCTAACTTATCTTCCAGCAAGTTTAGTGTTTCTGTCTTAATATTTAGATCTTTAATCCACTTCCATCTTAATTTAGTGCATGATGATAGGTATGCATCTAGTTTTAATCTTTGGCAGATTGAAATCCAGTTTTTCCAAGTTTTTTGGGTCTTGTATGCAAAGTATTATATCATCAGCAAATAATGGCAGTGTAACTTCTTCCTTTCCTATCTTTAGTCCTTTTATTTCTTTCTCTTTTCTAATTGCTGTGGCTAATGTTTCCAGAACTACATTGAACAGGAGTGGTGATATTGGGCATCCTTGTCTTGTTCCTGATTTTAGTGTGAAAGTTTTCAGTTTTTGACCATTTAGTATGATGTTGGCTGTTGGTTTTTCATAGATAGCCTTAATCAGGTTGAGATAAAGACCTTCTATGCCAATTTTCTGTAGGGTTTTTATCATGAATGGGTGTTGGATTTTATCGAATGCCTTTTCTGCATCTATTGAGATGATCATATGGTTTTTGTCCTTGACTCTGTTAATATAGTGTATTACATTTATTGATTTATGAATGTTGAACCATGCTTGCATCCCTGGGATAAATCCGACTTGGTCAGGGTGTATGCTCTTCTTGATTTCCCTGTGTATTCTGTTTGCCAGCATCTTGTTGAGGATTTTTGCATCTATGTTCATTAGGGAGATTGGCCTGTAGTTCTCTTTTTGGGTTGGCTCTTTCCCTGGTTTTGGAATCAAAGTAACACTTGCTTCCAGGAATGAATTTGGAAGGCTTGCTTCCTTTCCAGTTTCCTTGATGAGTTTAAAGAGTAATGGCAATAGTTTTTCTTTAAATGTCTTGTAGAATTCAGCAGTGAAGCCATCAGGACCTGGGATTTTCTATGTTGGTAAATTTTTTATCACATTTTCAGTTTCACTCATTGTAATTGGGGTGTTTAGAATTTCTATGTCTTCATTTAACTTTGGCAATTTGCATGTATCTAGAAATCTGTCCATTTCTTCTGTGTTTGCATGTGGTCTATATTGGAGAATGACCCGTGTGCATCCAAAAAGAATGTGTATTCTGATTTTGTGGGGTGGAACACTATAAACATCTATTAAGTCCATTTGTTCAATAGCTTGGTTCAATTTTAGAAGTCCATTGGTAATTTTTTATCTAGATGATCTGTCTATTAGTGATAGTGGGGTATTGATGTCCCCCACTACAATTGTATTAGTGCTTGTTTGGTTTTTCATGTCCATTAATATTTGTTTTGTATAGTTGTGGGCATTCATATTTGGTGCATATATATTTAGGATTGCCATCTCTTACTCTTGTACCGTTCCCTTCACGAGGATGTAGTGACCATCTTTGTCTCTCTCAATTAGTTTTGGTTTGAAATCTACTTTGCTGCAAATAAGATTGCTACCCCTGCTTTTTTCTGTGTTCCTGTTGTGTGGAGAACTGTTTTCCATCCTTTTACTTTTAGTCTGTGAATTTCTTTTTGATTTAGGTGTGTTTCTGGTATACAGCATATTGCTAGATTTTGCTTCTTAATCCATTCTGCCAGTCTATTTCTTTTGATTGGTGAATTGAGGCCATTAACATTAGTAGTTATAATTGATAGATACTGATTCATCCTTGTCATGATGTTTTACTGTTCTTGGCTCTTTTATTTCTTATTTCCCCCCCTTCCCTTTAGTTTCTTATCTTGCCTGGTTGCTTCCCTCTGTTGGGCCTCATGGAGTTGTGACCTTCGTTGTCTTTTTCTCGGATATTCCTTAAAATTGTTTGGAGTGCTGGTTTGCTGTTTATGAAATTTCTCAGGTGTTCCTTGTTGTGGAAGTATCTATTTTCCCCATCAATTTTGAAAGATAATTTTGCAGGATACAACAGTCTGGATTGGAAGTTATTTTCTTTAAGGTCTTGAAATACTTCACTCCAGGCTTTCCTTGATTTGAGGGTTTGTGTTGAGAAGTCTTCTGTGATTCTGATGGGCTTTCCTTTGTAGGTGATTCGTTTCTTTTCTCTAACTGCCTGTAGGATTTTGTTCTTTTCTGGGTTTCTGGGATCTTGACTATTGTATGTCTAGGTTTAGATTTTTTTTTTTTTAATTTTTATCATGACTGGTTGGAATTCTACATGCCTCACTTATCTGTATGTCCAATTCTCCACCTTTGTCTAGGAAGTTTTCTACTATTACTTATGTGAACAGTTTTTTTTTTTCTGTCAATTGTTCTTTCTCCTGTTTTTCCGTGGACTCCTGTCAGTCTTATGTTATTCTTTGCATCATCTAGAAGTTGCTGGATTGATTTCTCGTGGTCCCTTACTATTTTTAAGAAATCTCTGTTTTCATGGTCCTTAACCACAATCCTGTCTTCTATATCTGATATTCTATTTTCAGATTCTCTTAAGCTGTTCTGCATGCTTTCAATGGAGTTTTTAATCTCTTGAATATCTGTTTGAATCTGTTTCATGGTTTCCATTTCTTTCTTATGGTGGGCAGTCATGACTTCCAGCATGTTTCTGATCTCATGTATTTTTTTATCTGTTTCTGTTCTAGAGCCTCTAATCCTGTCTTTCACTCTTCTCACCATCTCTGTAGTTATCTGGGAGATTATTTCTGCTTTGAATTTTTTTAGAGCCTCATTCATCTGTTTAGTTTCTTCCTGTGTTATCTGTTCAGGGTATCCAGGTGGTTGATTATCAGGATTTTCCACCTCATTTTCCCCAGAATTTGCCTTTTGAGGGGTGGAAATGCGAGTTTGTGCCTTGCTCAAATGTCTTCTTTTATTTGTTTTTGGTACTGTCCTTGGTGTAATTCCTGGGTTGATACTTTGAAGTTGCTTATTGTAAGTGTCTTTGCTGATGTATTTAGAACCCTTATGGAATGATTGCTTCTCAGAGGTGTCTTCTAGATATAGATGGTCTTTAGGTTTTGAGTCTCTAATGGCTCCGAGGCAGTCTCATTTTCATTATACCAGGAAGGACAACTGATTAGATCAATCACAACACCTTCGCCCAAGTGATACAGTCAGCAACAGGATAGCATCAGGTACCTCTTAGACAACGACAGTTTCTGGTAGTTATTAGTCTATGACCTTTAACTGTGTGAATTAAATCAAAATCGAGGACCCACCCAACATATGTTTATAGTGGATAAACTCTTCAATATAGCAACTTTACCCTTTGGGATGGGGAGTTAGAAGGAGTTGGGGAATAAGTAGGTAGAAGGATAGGGGAAGATTAGCAGTAAGGCTAGAGGGCACAGGGAGGAGAAAGAAAGAGAAGAAAAGACAAGTAAAGAAGAAATACAAGTTATGTCCAGAACAGGAACACAAAGGGGAGATGAAGAACAATGTGGAACAGCAAAGGAGCAAGGCAGAGAGAGAGAGAAAGAAAAGAGAAGAGAGAGAAAAATAAAAATTTTAAAAGAGTGGAAAAGAAAAAAATTTAAAAATAAGAGCAAAAACAAATAGTGGTAATTTTGAAAATAAATAACAAATAAAAGATACAAATGAAGGACCTCCTTCAGTGTATGTCTCTGCTGTCACAATAGACAATGTGGGCAGGAATGTGCAGTTAGAAGTCAATGAGTCTCAGTAAGCCAGTCACAGACCCATGAAATTCAGGCAAATTTCTGGCTGCAAGTCCCAAATTGAGCTCCCTGTCCTCCTGCATGGTTGCACTATGCAAGGTTCTATTGCAGGTTGCAGCTGCCTTTCCCCTGAAGATAGTCCAGGTTCCAATGGGAGGTGATGATCCCTCCAACTAACAAGCATGGTGGTCTGGTGTGCCTTTATTGCAGAGATTCTCTTCACATTTCCAGTTGGGTTGTTTACATCAGGGAGCCTGAGAGAGGCCGTCTCTCTGTTCACTTCTGCAGCTCAGGACAATGGCGTTTATGCCCCGCTGTGCCTCTGTAGTGTGGAATCTAGTAGCTGCGCAGCCACGAGGCTAGAGGCCGGGGGCGGGATGTTGGGGACTGTTGTCGCAGGCAAGCTGGCAGCTGGTGGGCATGCCTGGGGGAGTCCTCACCAGTTCCGTGTCTCTGTCCTGGTCGCAAGTGGGCGGAGAGAGCCAGATGCAGTCAGTCTGCAACCACTCTGCCCATGTGGCAAAGCTTCCATCTTCTTTTATATACACATAGAAAATTTTCTCATCTTTCAAATATGCTTGCAATGATATCTCTTCTATGAAAACTTCTTTATATATATAGTAAGATCCAGTTGACCACCCTTTATACAACATGCTATATAACTTTTTAATCTTCTTTTGTTGCTCCTAAAACCCACCATTTGACAATTACCATCACAAAATTGTAGAGTCTAGCAAATTTGAGGAACAAAATTTGTGTGTGTTTGTGTGTGTGTGTGTTTGGAAATATATACATTTGAACAGTGTGCATGTGCACTAAGAATAAGAAATGGTTGTTTGAATGCTAATTTTTTTATTTGCAAAAGCACAATGACAAAGTGAATGATGTTACTGTCTGGTACAGGGAAATATGTTAATATTAAATTCATACAACTTGGAATAATTTATAAAAATCAAGGTTTCCATCTCATCAATGCTACATATCAAACAAATGAAATAAAATGAGCAACTAGTTAAAAAAATTTCCTTATTTGTTTGTCTGGGTGAAAGTAAAAGCAGTAAGTCCAGTGAAGAACCTCTTGGTGTTATTAAATAATAAGCAGTGCTAAAGCAGAAGAATTATTTTCCTAGGGATAGTCTATGAATTACTCTTGTAAACTTTTCAGTCTCTGTTAACTTCCAAAAATATTTTTCTCAATTCTAGTGTTTGAATTATATTTAAATATATGCACCTGTTTACAACTCACAGTAGTGACAGTAACGAACAATTGACACACAAAATATTCTCTGATAAAAGCTATCTCAGGATATATAACATATCTATATTTTAAATATTTACATACCAGAAGTAGATAGGTAGGTAGGTAGATAGATAAATGATAGTGATTTAAGCACTTTATGGAAAAATCTTGGAAAGAATTGAAGATATAAACTAATAAATTATTAAACAATCATAGAAAAAGACTCTCAATAACTGTCAAAATTCAGTATAAATGGCTGAATAAATAAAATGAGACACAGTAGCTTATGAAGAAATTATAGTTGGCAGTGATAAGGGGACAGAAAAGGGTGTTGGGAGTTAGTAGACAAAATGGTGAAATGCGGCCAGAACATAGGAAAGATGAGTAGTTATGTACAATGAATAGAGGCTGAAAAGAGAATCACCATGCCATCTGGCTCTAAAATATTGTGGCAATAACTATGACCTTCTTGTTATAGCTAAAGAATTCATCAGGTCTTTGTAAATACACAGATTATATGCTCAAAATGGCAGAAGACTAGAATCTAGCAATATGACCCATGAACAGAAAATATGGGAAAACAAATAATGGTTGATACCCCAATAACCCTTCCCACTTCTGTTGATTAAGTGGTAGGAAACTATGGTAGATTGGTAGGAATGAGTATTGATAGGAATGGGATATCCGATAAATATTTGGAGAGTACAATGGAAAATACTTACTAAATTTAAGGAACACTTAGAGAATCTGAAATTCTTGTGAAATTTTGACCTATGGAAATTGACAGGATGATATCACTAATAAGCCAAGAAAATAAAAAAGCAGATGGGAAATAAGTTTTGTAAGAATACCTTTCTAAACATAGTGAACTAACTTGATGATTATGGAAGAAGAAATGGAGGGCCTTATGTTTACACTTACATAATCCAACATGTGAGCAATCGCTAATTAAAACAGAAGTTTTAGGATTTTCACCAAAACAGATGATATATATTCATGTGAGTCAATACGATTGTGAAGAAAAAGAATATAAAAGAAGTAGTTTAAATCATCATGTTCAACATTAGGGAATACATATTGAAGAAGCAAATAAAAATATGAAAAAGGAAAAGGAGAAAAGTATGCTATCAAGGAAAAAAAGGACAAAAAAAAGAAAAAAAAGGAGAAAAGTATATTATCAAGGGAGAATAAATGAAACATTGGTAAAAAATTAAAGAATTTTGTGGGGTTATTAATGAACTTCTCTCTAAACTTCTTTGTAAATTGAGAATTTTTTCAAAATGAAATGTGGGCAATGGGGAAACAAATACAGAAAAATGAAGAACAGAGTGCAGCAATTAAAATGATTATGAAAATGATTTGGTTTT
The DNA here is from genome assembly GCF_053883595.1 of Heterocephalus glaber. Taxonomy (NCBI): domain Eukaryota; kingdom Metazoa; phylum Chordata; class Mammalia; order Rodentia; family Bathyergidae; genus Heterocephalus; species Heterocephalus glaber. The sequence continues at coordinate 22,005,714 of NW_028258138.1, read as the reverse complement.
GTGTTTAGGACTGTCATATTTGATATTCAAAAATTTTGACTTTAACATGGAAATTCCAATGAAATAAGTATGCAAATATAGTGTATGAAATTGCATTGTAGATTTGAAAGTGGAAGTATTTTGTAACTATTAGTCAGAAATCATAACTTGCTTTGATATTTCATGTTTTCTCTCTTACTTTTCAAAACTTTAAAAAATTGACAATAAAATTACTCTAAGATGGAATGATAAAAATAGCAATTTGATCAACAATAAATGTTAGCTATGTAATGAAGAAAACATTTTATTGCTTGATTACTTGTCATATTTTTGAAACCAAGAATATTAGGGTAGAAACTGTGATGGATTTTGAAAGGTGTTAATTTTTCAGGAACTTCAGAGCTCATATTGGCTCCCTTCATGGTGATATAGTAAACATCAGACATGTAAATCCTAGGTACTTCTAAAATTTATGTTGTATTAAACAGTGCATTAGCTGTTAGAAACAAATCTAAGATTTGTATCCAGAAACAAATTAAAGAAATATTTATTTAAAATTCACAAAATTATGAGTTAAATTTACTCTGTCTCTGATATAATAGACAGTAATGGAAGTGGCAAAGTTTGTTGACACTAGGTGATTATAACATGAAAATGTTTTATGGAGTACCAAAACAATAAGCAAGATATTCTACCTGTATGCAAGTTTCTATCATTAAGGAAAAATGGATATAAAAATGTTTCATGGGAACTGCCAAACAAGAAAGTCATTCTTGTGTTACTAACAATCTCAAGTTGGTGAGTACTATTATAATTACTTTCAATTTTATAAAATTTATTGCTGTTCCATTTATTTCAGTATTCTGGTTTTTGCTTTATTTTATTAAATGTAAACTATTTATTAAGGCTTTTATGGATTTATTTATATTTTATTATGGAAAAGTGTACATTTACCCTTTTAAACATTTTAAGTGTTTACTGTGGAAGTAGGTACATTCATATTGATGTGTGGTTGTCACAACTATTCATCTCTGTAAAATTTTAATTTTCTCAATTTAGAACCAAAAAATTATTAAATGACTTCTTATTTTCTCTTGCCACTATTCACTGTCAAGCATCTTAGAAGTCTTTCTTTTTCTGAATTTGATTACTAGATGTACCTCATGTAATTGGGATCAAAAAGTGTTTGTTCTTTGTGCCTAGATTGTTACACTTAGCCTAATATCTTCAAACCTTATTCCTGTTGTAGCATGTGTCAAAATTTCCTTATTTGTTAGCTCACTAGTATTCCATTGTAGCTATATATTACATTTATTACTTTTATTTATTTATCTGTTAATGGATACATTCATAAATGTCATCCACAACACTTTCTTTTTAATTTCCATAAAGTTTTTAGTTCTGCTACCATAAATCCTACTTGTATGAAGATTATAAGGAACTTCTGTTTTATAGTTGATTCCATAGTATCATAACTCCATGTCTAAAGGGAGAATTGCATGTATCACTATGATAAGATAATTTTTAACTCTTTCGGGAAGATACCTTTAAGGAGAGTATCTGGATCAAATGAACTTTTAGTTATAATTCTTTGATGAATCTCCATACTATTTCCTTAGTGATCCTACTTATCTTCACTCCCACCAAAAACGGAAAAGGGTTCCTTTTTCCTCTGAAGCCTTGCCAACATTTGTTGGTTGAGTTTTTAAAGATGGACATTCTTTCTGAAGTGAGATGGACTCTCAGTGCTGTTTTAATTTGCATTTCTCAAATGGCCGGTGATATTGAACATTTTTTCATGTATTTATTGATCATTAGTACTTCTTCATTGAGAAGTGTCTATTCATTTCAGATTTCCATTTTTGTATTGGGTCTTTAAATTTGAAAGGGTCTTATTTTTTTGAATTCCTTATATAAATAGATATTAGTCCAATCTGAGGAGTAGCTGACATTTTTTTCCTGTTTTGTAGATTGTCTCTTCACTTTATTGATGTTTTCCTTTGCTATACAGAACCTTTTTAATTTGATGTAATCCCATCTGTTGATTCTTGGTGATATTTCCTGTGAAGTCATGGTTTCATTCATAAAGTCTTTGCTTATACCTGTCTTCAAGAGTTTTAGCTATTCTGAGTTTCAGCAGAGTAAGTGTTTCTGTTTTAACTTTTAGGTTTTTGATCCATTTCAATTTCAGTGTAAATCAAGGTGAGAGATGTGGGTCTGGGTTCAATCTTCAGCATGTGGAAAGCCAGTTTTTCCAGCACTATTTGTTAAAGAGGCTGTTTTTCTTCCAGCAGTAGTGTTTGTACCCTTTGTTAAAGACAAGGTATCTGAGTGTGTTTGGAGTTGTTTCTGCATCTTCTTTTTTTTCCCATTGATCCTCAAGTCTTTTTCTTTTTGGCCAGTATCATACTATTTTTATCACTGTACCCTTGTACTATAAATTGAAATCTGCGATTGTGATACCCCCTGCCTTACACTTGTTTCCAAGAATTGTTTTTGCTATTCTAGGTTTCTTCTGAGATGTGTTATATACATGTACAAATCCTCCATGGTGAATGTGTTTGTTATGTACTGCAAAGATATACTATACTTTACAAAACAAAAAAGAATTGCAAATATAATTAACAGATCAAAATAATTAATCAAGTACATTTTCTTTAATTTATTACTCAGAGGACATTTATGAAGCCACAGCATGACTATACAGTTTTAAATTTTATTGATTACAATGTGTTATAGCCAGTGTATTCTTCCTCAATCATAATGCATAATTCAGTGTGTCCTGCAAAATTGCAATCAGTATTTACATTAAGCCACCATTTTCATAAAACTGTGCATGAGTTATATTATGTGCTATAGAGGAATTGTGTCTCTGATTTTCACTGCACTTTTAGCATACCCAAGTGACGGAATCTTTTTTTTTTTATTCTGGGAACTGAACCCTGGGCCTAGCACTTCTTGGGAAGTGCTCTACCACTGAGCTAAATCCCCAGTCAACTATATCTAGGATCTTGAAAGCCAAACCATACAACCACGTTGTCTAATCCAGTTTTAGAAAGTATAATTTAACAATTCTTTTACTGTTCTGGCATAAATATATAATGTATTTTGTTGAGACTGCATTAGTCTGTCAAGTGCAGGCTTTTCTAAATCAATTAACATGATAAAACATTCAAATCTGACTGTCTCCAGTTATTATCACCACAATATATATTAAACAGGTTTATCTCCCGTATTTCACAGTAGAGGACCCATTAGGGATGAAAGATTTATTTGAGGAGCTTCTGGTAAAAAAGAGCCACAAACTAAGATCCCTGATTCCTTGGGAATAGCTCTTTCTATAGTAGAGTGTTTTTGGTATTAATGTTGCATTATTTTTGTAACAAGTTTGTTTCTGGATAGTCACCTCATTTGACTTAATCTCAGAATTGAGGTCATTGTGATACACTGTTACTCATCAGGGTGTCAGGCTTTGGTAGGTGGAGAAAGTGAAAAACTTTTTGCTTCTGAAGAACCTAGAACATCCTGAAGACTAGATGGGATTAAGCTAACACATCTTTCTTTCTTCCTCTATCTTTTGTTGCTATCGATTTTTATATTAAAAATCAGAATAGCACATTTTTTGTGACAGAATAGGTTCAGGGAAATTACTTAAACTTAATACCTCTATTGAGGTTGATGTAGTTCTTTTCTTTGTGAATCACATATTTGTGAGACAATCCTCTTTATAAGAATTGCTAGCAGAGTCACATTTTCTTACTTGAGGCATTCGTGAGTGTCAGGATTGGTGACAGATTCATCATAAGCTGTGATGCACTCTGTTGTGTGGTCAAGAGTTCAACTCTACCAGTGCTTTTTTTGTACTGGGGATCAAACTTAGGACCTTGCGCTTGTGAGGGAGGTGGCGGAACCACTGAGCTAAATCCCCAGCCCTCCACCAGTGCTTTTTGAGATGGAAAGAACTGGTAAGTAGTACTGGAAGCAGTAGGTTATAGATAGTATGCAATTATTAGAGGTAAAAACTCTGAAGAATTGCATGGGTAGATTAAAAGTCTACAGGAAAATTACTTGATAGCAAACATCCTGGTGAGAAGGTGATGAAACAAAATTTGAATTCTGTGCAGCTTTCTATAAAGTATAATCAGTTTGTATTTGAAGCTTTTGGATCTTCCCATGTTTGCTAATTCCTAAATGATATTAGAGGCTTACAGAGAAGCCTGACATTGCTGCAGAGGAGAGTGATTTTCGTAAATGTGTATGGAAATTTTATGACTCTTCCAGAGTCAAGTGAACTTCTACTTTGTTCCAAAGACATAATATCTGGAATAATTAAGCAGGTTTTAAACACATGCTAATTTTGCTATAGTTCTGGATGCTGGAAATCTGAGATCAGAAGGCCAGGTTGCTGAGGTTCTATTGAAGCCTTTTTAACTGTGTTTTGGATGGTCACCTGGTTATATCTTTCATGACAGAGAGCAGAGAAAAAAAACAGGCTTTCATGTAAGGCAATAAATCCTATTCCTGAAAGTTCCATTCTCTTGACCTGCTTATCCCCGAAGCAGCCAACCTCTGATAACCATCAAACTGGAGCTTACGATTCCAACGAATGAAATTATAACGTAGTTTAGGACACAAGTAACTCCTTCCATAGGAAGTGCGGTTCAGTAGGTTCAGTATAGAAACATCAAATGAAAAACACTTCTTTTTAAATGAAATTGTGTCTAAAGAGAATCTGAGAAACATGTTAAATAAGTAGAAATCTTTATTGTTTGTGATGATGTATTTAAAAAGTATGATCACGAAGATCAGCATTTTCAAAAGAAGTTTGATAAAAGTATCATTATTATTACAAGGGAAATGAACTGAAAACATTCTTTTCTAGTACTATTATAGGATTTAAGCTGACTTAGCATTTAATGCAAAACTTGGACCCTTATAATTTACTAAAATAAATTTAAAGTAATGTCTTTATTTTCTTTTCTCATCCTTTTCAATGGTAATTACTTAAGATCTTAAATTGCAAAACTTAGTTAGAAAATTAGTTTTTTTTCTATTTTCTTTTGTGCACATTTTGCTTTGTCTAATCTTTCTCTTTTGAAGATCTTTATAGCTCTTTCAGTTTGAAACATGCCATTCACTTCTCTTTGTTTCTTTTCTAAACATTGTTTTAAAACTGGGTCATTCTACATTGATCTCTTTTTCCTTGCTTTTTGAAGATCATTGATTCCACAATAAAGAAGTATCTCACATTCAGTATTACCTATGATTCCAAAATATAACTTAAAAAATTCCTACAACAAGAAATTTGAAAATGGAAAACTGTATTTTCATGTTCTTTTTTTCATGCCTGGCAAAAGCCACATGATGCTGCTGAAGTTGGTCGTTTTAGTTTTTGTTTTGTTTTGCCATGGAAAAAGGGAAGAATCTCATAACAAACTGAGGTGTAGATCTCATTTTCACGTTTTTCCACCATTCACAGGGACAGGGAGGGCTGTAGGGTTGAAGAACATCTGCATTCACAGAATGTGCACATCAATGGAAGAGAGTTAGGTGACTGGAGCCTTGGTCAAATTGATGAAGCTGATCTTTTCCCATCATAAGATATTGTTTATGAGAAAAAAAGAGGCAGGCATAATATCAAAGAGTAAAATAATTAACTTCAAATAATTTTCTACCGCCTGTAAGGTCTGTGATCTTGACCAAGTTACTCAATTTGGCTTATTCTTACATTTTCACTTAGAAAACATGTTTTCCTATAATTAAAGAAAAAATTTTGGCAAAATCTTTAGGTGAAGTGCACTATATATATATATATACATATATATATATGTATATATATATGTTTCATAATAAGCAAGGGATATAGTGATTATTTAATGTAAATTACATGGAGCATTGGAATTGATTTAACATTTCATTTGCTTCCTCTATCTCAACATTAGATGTTTTAGACGTAAAGGAGAAAACATTCAGCCTTCTATTGTAGAATTGGGGTTTGGATTTATTGTATTAATGGGATAAATCTTCAGTACACTTTTAAAATTTATTGGATTATTGAGAAAGAATTATATACTAGTCATTGCACAAAAATAAAAAGAATAGATCCCTGTTTCTCTCTTTCTAAATTTCAGATTAATGAAGGTCAAAGTATAAAATTTTGTAATGAGAAAGCCCATGTGTAAATTGATTTTATATGCAGAATGGTCAACCTAGTACATTCGCTTTCGTGTTTACAATGAAAATTTTGTAAGTAAAAGATAGAAAAGTAAAATATAAATATTCTATGTCTCCCTGAAAAGCTAATAAAATAGTTCAGGTAACTAGAAGAATCAGTGACTTAAAATGAATTTTTAATTCATTAACATGAATTTAAGGTGAATTTCTATTGAATCCATAGAAACTGGTATATATTTACAAGTTTTAACAGACTTTATGAAAATATTTCATGGCCCATGATTTTATCAGTCTACCTTACTCATTTTCTCAGTAGTCTTTTTGGGAGTGAGCATGTGACTTTCACTGGCCAAGTTGTATCTAACCATTTAAAATAAATTTGAGGTTCAATGGTGAATTTTGAGAGTTATTTCATATTAGGAATCTACAATCAATTTTTTGAGATCACAGGAATAGTAGCAGAATTATCTTATATTGATAGTAAAATTGACATCAGTGAAGTTCTAACTCTATCTTATTCTGAATATTGTTTAACTTTAAGTAATATTATTTCACCCAGAAGGGGAAGGTATCGGATTTTGTTTTATGCTAATTTATGAGAAAATAGAAGCATTTAATATTGTTACCTCTAGTTTATACCAAACTGAACATAAGTGTTAGGGGAATATATAGTGTTATAGTTTGCTTTTGAGTGCTTATGTATGTTTGAGTATTCAAGTATGTGTGTGTATTTATCACATAAGAAATATAATCATTAATAGATAAATGACTTCACATTAATTTGTAACTGAAAGAAGAGGATTATATGATTCACAAATAATTTGCTATATATGGGTGATTTTCTTTTGATTGCAGAATGAAAAATTTTATATTAGTTCAGTAAAAGGTGTCATTTTAATCCAGTTGCATGTACACTTGTTCCTGTTGTATATCTCAGAGATTAATAGATTTTATTGATTCAGTAAACTTTTAGAAGTTGCCTGCATAAGTGAAGAAATTACAAAATTTATGAAAAGATAAATATACAAATGCAACTTAGGCTTTGAGAAATTTACATTTAGGAAAAAATAAAATTGATGAATCAACAACTGTGATAAGGGGAGTGTATATAGTGACATTTTAAAGAGAATAAAAAAGATTTGCATATATTAATGACAAAACGATTGCTTTGTTCTCTTAATTTTGCTTAGTTGCTCTATTGCTTCAGTCACTGCATTCACTATGACCATCTACTTCCTATATTGTTAGAACTTTCATCCCCTTACTTTTATTTCTTCTTCCTAAGCATAAGTTTTTCTTCGTTATCCTCACAGAATATTTTTAGAAATACTCATCTGGCTAAAATTTAGTTGGCTTTCCACTCTTATAACATTAAGACCATGCTCCCAGGCTTACAATGATGGAAGTCCCTTCACTATCCGGGCACATTATGCCAGCACATATTTTAGAAATTCAGTGCCATTAATTATTCCCCAAATAACACTTTTATTTTTTCCAAAAGGATACTTCCAATTTCTTACTTCATTTATATTTAGTTACTTGTGCTTAAAAATACTACCTTTGCTGCTTCTGCCTGGTGAAATGTTTATTTTTTAACATGTGATTAATGTATGACACTATGTCTATACATTAACAATGCTGCTTTGTACATTTAAAACTATCTTAAATGGGTGGATTTAAAGATATGTATACATGCCTCAAATACAAAACAACCCACATCTCAAAACATATTAAAACAGAAACCGATTGGCTAGAGGAAAATTTGGAAGCGAAAGATATTTCTTATGTTCATTGTGGTGATGATTTTATGATTGTATATGTAGGCTTAACTTCATCAAGTTGTACACATTAAATCACATTAAATATATGCATTTTTGTGCAACCCTTATACCTCAATAGGGAGGCAGGGAAGCAGGGATGGATGGAAGGAGAGAAGGACAGACTAGAGAGAGGGAGAAGGAGAAGCAGAGGGAGAGGGAAAAAATCCAAAAAAGCCCCCCAAAACCAAAAACAAGCCCTGGAATTTCACTTTTTCTATGGTGGAATATCAGACTTCTTAACTTAAAATTCATATAATGAAAAAAATGATTCATATCTCTCATATTTATTATTCTTTTTATTACTTTAGATTTGTTTTGGTAATGTTTGTCCTTCTCATTATTTGTGAGCTCCTGGAATTTTAAAGACAGTACATACTCATTAAAACTTTCCTTGTGTATTATACTTACCAGAATTCATAAAATGACTTATTGATTATAACAAATATGGTGCTATATCTACTGAAGAATTGGTTAGTAATTTCAGATTAAAAAAATAAATCCTGGTCGTCTGACCATTGCCATAGGGAACCTAAACTTAAATGTCTTGTTTCACAGATTAATGCCTCTACCACATTGATTATTACATTCAGCTTGAAAAGTAACTAGCTCAGTTCAAATTAGATTTTATTTAAAGACTTAAAATGATATATTGGCTATTACTACCTACCTAGGTTGCTATTACCACTAGTTCATCTGAGAAGACTACTCTTTCTCTAAGTTAAAATACATTATATTTGCAATACACTGTAGAGAGTTCTTTGAATTTTATCTGACTAGTTAATGCCAAATAAAAATGTTACTTGACTTATTCTTCATGATCATTCTCATGCCATATGTTTCCTTGTAGTAGATCTGTAATTTCCCCCACTCCTAACCTTTATTACATTTGAGAAAGTTTTAGGTTTTTCACAAATTCTCGATTTCTCTTTGGTCTGTGAGTCTTTGCACTTCTGATACCTCAGTTTGAAAAGCTCTTCCTGGTCTGTGAGTAACTTTTGGGACTGCAGTTTAATGTTCAAACATCTTGAGAGCTTCCTAGCTTTTCCTCTTAGATGCATGAGTTAGAAGCCTGTGATTTACTCATTTATCAGTCTTTGTTTCTATCATAATCTTTTCAAACCACAGTGTCTCTATAAGTTTGACTCTGTTACTGGCCCACGTATATTTTAAGGTCTAGAATCTCTCTTATATTTAGTAGTTTTAACACTAACAGTAGGAGGAAGAGTAGTGTGGTAGCTGAACTACCATTAGTGATACTAAGAGCAGAGAATTTTATATTCTCAGTTGATTTGCATAGTACATGGAACACATTGTATGCCTACTGTTTGGACTGATGATTGGATGAATGAATATAATAATACTAATAATATAAAAATATAGTAATACTAACTTTGTGGTAATTATTATCTCCACTTCTGTGGATTGAGATTGAAGATCAGATAGTTGGAACTTTTCACAGCCAGCTGAGCTTGAAATCTAGACCAGAGTTGCATTCCAAAATCTTCATTTTTAATTGAAATTTTATTGAGGAAATTGTAGATTCACATGTAGTTGTTAGAAACTATACAATTATTCCTTATATATGTTTGCCCATTTACTCCTAGGAATAACACTTTGCAGAAGTGTAATATAACATCGTATCTATGATATTGACTCTGTTACACTAAATATATTCAAGTTTACTATATTTCATTTCTTGTATGTCTGGTGGAGAATGTAAGTGATGTTTTAACCCATTTAGGCTGTGATTATAAAAATATTGTAAAATGGATGTTTAAACAACAGATATTTGTATCTCACAGTTCTGTAGCCTATGAAGTCCTTGATCAAGGAATGGTAGGTTTTATATCCAAAGAGGACTTACATTCTTAAACATAAAGGGACATTTTCTCATTTTGTCCTTAAATGGCAGAAGAGGTGAAAGAGTCCTCTGTAGTCTCTTTTATATGGTTGCTAATCACTGCTCAAATGCTTCACAACTGGGTGTTAGGATTTCAGCATATGTATTTTGAAGGGACACAAACATTCAGAACATAACTGGCAATAAGTTCTATACAATTGAGTCAACTCTTTAGCTTCCCTTCTGCTACCATAGTGGAGATCCTGAAGTTTCAACCTCACAAGTAGTCTTGTCTTTTATAATAATACCTACTTCTTTCCCATCAACATGCCCTTCAGTCTGTAACTCTTGGAAACCACTAATATGCCCTCTATTTCTAGTATTTTTTATTTCAAATATACATTTGAAATCATACCACATGTAATCTATATTTCTTCTGATTTTAAGTATTGTGATAAGCACTATAGTAATAATAAAAATATAATTGGATTTGTGTATGTCATGAATACCATTGAGTAAGAGATTATCATATTTATGTACTTTTGTACTACTAATCAGCTTTCCCGTCACTCAGACACAATACTTGACACCAACAACCTATAGGAAGAGAGGTCAATTTTGACTCATAGTTTTCAGAGGATTCAGTCCACGGTTGGTTGAAATATAATGGCAAAAGGGTATGGGAGAGGAAAGCTGCTCACCTGATGGTAGACAGGAAGCAGAGAGAGAAGGGAAATGCCGGGAACAAGGACATACTCTTTCAGGTCACACCTCCAGTGACCCACCCCTCTAACCAGACACCACCTGCCAGCAACACATGTACTCATCAATGGACTGAGCACATCAGTTCTGAGGACATGAGACTTGTGGAGAACATTTTATATCTAAACCATAACAGTATGCTTTCCAAGCCATGGAGTTAGAAACAGTGTTATTAATCCCCATTTTTTTTCTCACAGGTCTTGTATGACACAGGTAATATTGGCCTTTAATAAATATGTGTAAATTAATGAATAAATTAATTTCTAGTAGTTAATAGTTGCAGAGATTTATATGAGTACTTTTATAACTGATCATCAATTATGCAGATAAACAATTTTAAATTCAGTTATAATAATTGGTCACTCAGCTGGTGTGATTTTACAGATCCTACAGAAACCTATGTATCACTCCAACTCTACTTCTAGTCTAATTTTAAATTCTTTTTAAATTAAAATTCCTTCATTAACATGGGATTCTGCAAACATAAATGCAACATTTGTTTTTTTAAAATATGTGATTAAACTCCAGACACACTCAGCCACCTCATCTTTGATGAAGGAGCCAAACACCCTCACTGGAGTAAAGATAGCCTCTTCAATAAGTGGCGGTGTAAAAATTGGGTTTCAACTTGCCATAGATTAAAACTAGATTTATATCTCTCACCATGCACTAAACTAAAATCACGATGGATTAAAGATCTAAATATTAAAACATAAACACTAAACTTGCTGGAATACAGGTTAGGTAGAACTCTCAAAGACATTGGTGTAGAAAAACATTTCATGTACAAAACCGCAGTCGCACATGAATTAGCACAAACAATCAACAACTGGGATCTCATCTTATTAAAAGCTTCTACATAACAAGAGAAACCACCAACAGAGTGAAGAGACAACCCACAGTGTGGGAATAATTTTTCATCGGCTGTTCCTCAGACAAAGGTCTACTATCTAGAATATATAAAGAACTTAAAAAAAATCAGACCTCCCAAATTCAAAGACCCAATCCAAAAATGGGCATCTGAAATGAAAAGACATTTCTCAGATGAAGAAATAGAAACAGCAAATAAACATGAAAAAATGTTCAACATCACTGGTCATTCTAGAGATGCAAATGAAAACAACAGTGAGATTCTACCTCACTCCAGAAAGAATGGGTGCTACCAAGAAAGAAATCAACCAATAACAAATGCTGGCAGAGTTGTGGGGAAAAAGGAACCCTTCTCCATTGTTGGTAGGAGTGTAGACTGGTGCAACCGCTGTGGAAATCAGTATGGATATACCTAAAAATACTAGGATTAGAGATTGTATTTAACCCAGCTATTCCCTTGCTGGGCATCTTCCCAAAAGAATTAAAAGAATCATACCACAGTGATATATGCTTACCCATGTTCATAGTGGCAGTTTGTGATAGCTAAAACTTGGAAACAGTCCAAATGCCCATCAACTGGAGACTGGATAAAGAAGATTTTTTTTTAATAAATGGAGTACTACTCAGCCCCAAAGAATGATAAACTAGAGACATTTATAGCTAAATGGATGCCATTAAGGCCATACTCTTAAGCAAAATAAGATCCACATGTGTAAATCCTGAATAGTTTCTCTGATGTGAGAAAGTGAAAGTGTAAATGAAGATCAAAATGTATAATAGATAATGTGAAATAGGAAGAAAAGTTCTAAAGGGAAGGGGAAAGTGGGAGGGGTAGGGAAAAGGAAATAAGGGAAAGGAATAAATATGAAATAAGGAAAAAATGGAAACAAAGTCTTTGTAAATAGGGAGGGGTGGAATGGTTGAAGGGAGGGCAGGGGAATGGGAAAAAATAATAACCAAGATATATCATGTAAGGTACAAATTCCCAAAGAGGAGTGTCATATTATATTCCTAGAATGTACCAATAGACTTAATGAAAAAAATGTGATTAACTTTAAACTAGTAAGAAATCTGCAATTATTAAGAAATCTGCAATTATTATTATTGTTCTCATTCTTTCTGTCTTTGTAATTAGGGATCTTACCTCTTTTACAAGGAATAGAGAGTTTTCAAATCAAACTGCTTGCAAATAAGATTTCTTTAAAAGCATTCACGTGCTCAGACAACTGGGTAGAAATAAAGAGCTTAGTATCTGGATAATTTCAAGGCTGAGAATTGTTTCCTGTCTGCCCTTTCTGTCATAGCACTTCTCCTCCTGCACATGTTATGCTTCTCTTCTTTCTGCACCTGCTGAATTCCTGACCTTGTATTGGCCTGCTGTATGCTAGTTCGGACCCTATTTCTAATTCATGTCCGTTTGTCTTGACTCCTTCCACTTGCTGCCATGGGCTGGAAATCAAAATGTAAAAGTTCTCAAAAGTCCTAGGGCAATGCTTAAAGTTTAGATTCCAGTTGTATGTTATTCTTTTCTTGAAACTTAATATCATGTCATTGCTTTTAATATAGGAACAGATTTATTATTCAGCATAAGTAGTTTACTATAAAAATTGTAGGAGTAAGTTTATTTATTTTTTTTTATTCTTGAGTTCTTTTATTGGTACATTTTAGGTATACAATATGTTTACATTTATCATTGGTGCTTGTACCTGTAATGATGTATCTTGATTCTTATTTTTTCCCCATTCCCTGTGCTCTCTTCACCCGCTCTACCCTTCCCTATTTAGAGAGACTTTGTTTCCATTTTTTTCTTTTCTCATAATTTTTCCTTTCCCTTCTTTCCTTTCCCCTTCCCCTCCCTTCACCTCTACCTCTTTGGAAGGAAGTTTATTTCTTATGACCTTCAGATTTAATTAATGGGCTTAGACTTATTTAAAGAAAAGTATTAAAGGTGTTCTACTCTTTCATTTGTGCAGTCATAGGAATACATTAAAAGCTTTTCATATGACGAGTGTAACAGGTGAGGACATAGTCTTTAAATAATGCAGAATATTCAACACATTTACTTTATGAGATAAAAAGTGACTGAAGTTGTGTGTCAACTATAATAAAGTTGATTTCATAGGAGATGAGAGTAGAATGGTAGTTTCCAGAGGTGGGGGAGCCTGGGAGTGGCAGCATGGGGAGATGTTGATCAATGAATACTAAGTTGTAGTTAGGTAGGGCTAAAAGATTCAGTTGTTGTATTGCTCAGTAAGGTGTCTATGGATAACAATCGTGTAATTTACATCTAAAAATCCGGAAGAAAATGTTTTGCATATTTTCATTTTAATGAATATTTGTAGAAAAGAGTATGTTGAACCCGATTAACATTACACAATGTATACAGATATTGAAAGATCACATGGTAGTTCAGTAATATGTGGAATTTTATGTTTTTAATGTGTAAATTAAAGAAGTGTAATTTAAATTCAAAAGATTTTAAAAGTGAATAAAAGAGCTGAATGACCCACAGTATATTGATACTGAGGTACCATGACCACGAAATGCAAAGGAGAATCTCAGAATAGGAGGCGGTTCAGTGATACAGTTAAAATAAAAGAAAGACAGCGTGGTGGAAATGAGTTCATTCTTTGATTTAATAGCTTATTTTGCAGACATAAGAGTCTATTCATAAACCGTTTACCTATTTTCCATTTCAGTTGTAGGAGACTGTATAATTGGGAGAATTACATGCATACAGTAGAGAGCCATTCAAAAGACATATTATGTATTACATGGTTGGAGTAGGTGTATCTTGTTCCTTATATCATTTCATTTATATAACACAAAAGGGAGAATGCATTTAGGCTTGACTTTGGAGGAGCTGAAGAAATCAGAGCCATCAAGAGCAATGAAGCATGCTTCAGTGTAGCAAAATGTAAAACTATCAGAAAGTGTAATTAGACATTTTGAAAAAAAATTAAGAACACTGATAGTGGTGGCACTAAAGCATGAGTGCTAAATGAAAAGGATAATTAATCTAACCACCACCTACAACACAGCAAACGGTTTTGTCTTAAAGACTGCACAGTTGATAACTGAAGGAATTCTCAGTTTATATATTTCTCTTCCTATTCTGTTGATATTTTATTCAGTGTACTTAAGTTATGTTGATATTTTTCAAATTGTAATGAAATTGTTTTATTCTTGACTTCCCGTCCATAAATCAGTATATACTTTTGATAATGATATTTATCGTTTTGTCTACATATTTAACACTGCAACACACCTTTTAGGAAAGGTGATAAGAATTACATGAGAATTGTGATTTTTTTTTCTAACTTTATATGTGTGGTAAATTCTTTCCATGCTATCCTTGTCATTAGAAAGAAAATACCAGTTTGAAAGAACCAAAGGTAATTTCTATATTCTGCTGAGGATTTTTGTTGATTGCCTTTTGTTTCTGTGAATTTTCAGTACTGTCTTCTGTTCTTTCTTCTCTTGTTCCATGAAGCCACTTTGTATTTCAGACAAGTAGGATTTTCCAATGAGGAAGTGAATTAAGACACTGAAGAGAAAAGTCTACCTTTTCATCTTTCCCTGAGGCTGTGTGCTCAGCTCACGGCACTGCTCCCCATCATAGTTCAGCTGGCACCATTCTCTGTCCTCCTGGGCTCACCTAACCTTTCCTCCTTGTGGCCCTTTGGACCACCAAGCAGCCACAGCCTTTCTGCAGCTAGTTTTGGTGTCTTTCCTCTCCCTCATGGTTCCCCTGTATTTCACCCACATCTTTATAATTAGTCCCTTTGTAAATAAGATGTTATCTTAATTTGAGTGTGCCATCTGTTTCCTGTGGGGACCATGGTGAGACACAGCATTCTGGGTCACAAACAAGACTAGGCATGCAACAAAACAAAAAATATCGTAAGATTCTTGCATGAGGGACTAAGGATGCATCCTATATAGATCATGGCCTCTGAATTCTAGATCAGAATCTCTTATCTGGTCTTGGTTGTTGAAAGGCTGAAATGTTAAAGGTCTGATAAATATCATCTCTAGAAAATCTGATGTTGTGTGTGATCACTAGTTGTGTTATCATGCAGAGAATTAGTCTAAGCAGTAAGTCAGGAATAAGTCCTGCCATTGAGCACACAGAAGCTATGTGAGGATCACCAATCCAAAGCATATAAGCTGTCAAAATTCATCTTAAAATAAATATTTTCTCATATGTTTTATATGTTTAAATTCTATAGATGGATGCAAATTATAACTGCATACGATAAGTACATATTGGTGTATTAAATAATACAGTGTTTTAACTGTGTGTAATAAATAGTTTTCAAATAGTTAAATATAATTCAGGTTAACATTCAATACGACTATGAAGAAGGTACAGCATACTGTCTAGGTCTCCTTAAGAGAACTGAGTTCTTTTAGCCTAAGAATATGTTGATAAAACTTTAAATAGTACAAAGCCAAAATAATAGATTATGACCTAGTTATAATTAATATTGATTTCTTTGATGACTACTACCCATAACATACAATAAAAATCATTAACTAAATTTAAATGTATATAGTTGCATTTTTGATTTGCAAGTTTTAAAGAAAAGGTTGTGCATTGGTAAATTTCATTTTTATGCGAATGAATTATAAACGCAACGTCTGGTTTTTGTGGTTTTTTTGGTACTGGGGATCAAACTCGGGACCTTGCGCTTGCGAGGCGGGCGTCAGAACCACTGAGCTAAATCCCCGGCCCATAAACAATGTCAATGTTCTTACCTAAAATTATGAGGGGAAAACGTGAAGTCATGTATAACAACTGACACGATCAGTCATGTTGGGCACAGACAAAGTTTGGATAGCTTTCATCCCAGACATTCATTTTATAAATAATTTTTCTTCCAGGATCAGCTTTGGAGGTCTCTGAATCAAGGATTTTGAAGTAGAGAAGTTATGCTTTTCGACAAAAGTGACCTTTATTTGAAAACACAGTTATACAATTATTCCATAGAAGTATTTGAATGTTAATTTCAAAAATCCCTATCATTTAAAAATGGTTTTATTTTCTGAAAAATTTCCTCCAAAAGAATTGTGTTATTCTCAAAATTAGGGTGTACTTTGCAGTATAACTACTTATGATGGTCTGAAAAAAGTTATATGAGGTTTTTTCTCTTCCTAATGTCTCTGTTCTGCTAACATATTAGGGACTATTGATTACACAATATAGAATCAAATTTAAAAACACTTTTATGTTAGTTTTCTGAGCTGTTTTCATGACAGATAGTGATGCAGCAAGGGTGAATATTTCTCTGAACATCCATTTCAAACTAAATGCCTATGCCAGAATGAAAGGGTTTGTTCCTCTAAGGTGCCTCACCCTGCTTTCTCCTCAGTTTTCTCCATTTGACATTGTTCAGTAGTTGTACCATGTTGTCGTCCTATCCTCCTTTGACATGCACCATTGCTCGGTATAATCTGTGTTTAACCTTTCTGACCATGGATTTTGGAAATCTATCTGCCTGTGTTTGAATAGTAAGACACAATGCCATTATTTTTTCTGAGTTTTTAAGTGTACACCTTGGGTACACTGAATAGCAGCTTCTGAAGAGGCTTGTTCTGAAATGGAAGATAAACCCAAAAGCCAGCAGATGTCAGTGTCATAATTCTCCCAACATCAATAACTAATGGGTAGTAATGATGGCTTGGTAGGGTGCAGTTATAAACTACTGCTACCCTCTAGCACCTTTCTACTCGGGAATTGTAGCTTCAGCAGCAACTGGCTCTTGTTGCAAGAGCAGAATGTCAGTAATTGGCAAGTTTATCAATAGTTTATAGATTTACCTCATGTATTCTGACCTATTTTTTAAAACAATTATAAAAGAGTACCTCTGGCAAAAATGTTCATTCTCATGAATAAAGATAAATGTACCACAATTAGAAAAAATCTGTCTTTCACAATTTCCCCAAGTGATTTGTATATATTGAAGGTTTCAAAGCATTGCTTTGCTCTCCCTTATTCCTTTCTTCCTGTCTTATCTAATGTTGTCAGATATGCTGCCTTTGTAAATGTTGAAACTCTGTGGCCCTTTAATATGAAATTTCCTAATTTTAAAAACTGCACAGTCAAATTCATTTTTTATCTTTTGTGAGAACAACTGACTTTGAAATGTCATTAGGTTTGAGAGGGCACCAATTTGCAAATCCTATTCTAAGCCAAAGTGAAGATAGGTCACCTTATTGTTTTCTAGAAATAGTGACATCTAAATGTCTAAGCTAAACTATTATTAGTAAAAACCAAAGTAGAAGATGTAACAAGGCTTACGTAGTTCTTAATAAATTCAGTAGTATATTTTACTATATTGCTACCTGCTATTACTATTCTGCTTCCAATATGGTCATTTTAAACCATAATTCAAAACCATTGCTTCTGCCATTGGCTTCTTTCTTAGTCAGAAACAAAAGCCAATGTCTTGGAAGTTTTCTGAATGCATCCCATTTTTTTTCCCCATACTTCATGTCCAAACACTCCAGAAATTTTGCTGTTCTTTCAACCTCCTAGACAATCTGCCTCTGAGTTTTCACCTCAGATACTTCCATGGTTTGCTGTGTCTCCTACGTCAGTGCATTCCTCTGAAGTTACATTTTCAGTGACGCCTTCCTTGATTAAAACTGTAAATCACTAGCTGCTCTCTCTTCTCCCAACTTCTACCTCTTTAATGGTTTTTATCTAGAGCATTCACCACTACTGGATATCTATAAATTGTTTTATTCATTGATTTAATTTTCTATATCTCAACACTAGAATACTAGTTCTGTGAAAGAAGAAAACTTGAATGTTTTAGGCTGTATCTCCAATCTGAGTACAATGCTTGGCACATATATAATAGGGTCTTAATTCCAGTTGTATGAAAAAAAATCACATAACATTACTCATTTTTAGATCTTTGGTCTTTGTTTTCCTTTGGGAGCAGTGTAGATTGAGGTTTTTTTAATGTGAGTATACAGGCTAGTTATAAATTATGATCAATATTTTTATAGATATTCAGATATGCTGTATTTTCGGAATTGTTTACTATTCTGTGATATTGAAAAATTAAAAGCTGTATTACCTTACTTTCAGCTGTGTCTATATCTTTACTTAGAGGCACACATAATATCTCTGTAATGCAATTCTTTTACATCGTAATTGTTAGCCATTAATTATCAGCTCTAGTACAAACTGAATATTTTAGCTATACTTTCTTACTGGGTTTGAACAAAATGGAACTTAAAATTCAAAGACAGTATAATTAAAACAATACATCTTAGAAGTTTTTTATCTAAGCGAGAATGGAAATGGAAATGATTTTACACTTTAATGAGAATAATAAATACAATTCCAAGTACTGTTCAGCTTTCATTCCAAAAAAAGATTTGAAATTGTCACTTTTTTCAAATGTACTGGTTAGCAAAATAATTATTTGATGCTGAAATATATCTCTCTAGACAGAATACTTTAAAATGTAGCATGGTATTCTTCCTTGTAAGTGTCAGTATCGAGAAATTCTAGTTTAAACCTTTCATTTAATCCTCTTACATTTTTTTAAAATGCTGTGAAATTATGCCTGGCCATATTTTGAAGGCCAGTATTTACTTATGTACTCTACATTCATTGAAGAATTGGTTTTAGAGAGTTCTATTTTTAGCTCATGACCTAAGAAATTAGATGTTCCAAAAATATTTCATATTTAACAAATAAATTAATATATGGTAATCATATTTTTATATATAGAAGAGGTCAGTACTCACAGTTAGTTCTCAGTAATAGATAAGGACATTGCTTGTGATAAGGAGGGTTTCTTTATTGATGCTGTCTATATGAAATGGGTAAGTAATGAACTAGAATGCTTGACTTAGAATTATTTAGACATGTTGTTAAATGATTCCACTGTGGTAGATACTAAACATTAAAGGGAGGAAAATATTAAAATATTCCATGTACCTTAATGATCTAGGAGATTTAGTAGATTTCCTATAATAATATCATTTGAGTTAAATTTTAATTCAAATATTATAAATAATTCTCCAGGCAAGAGGTATTTACTCCCCCAAAATATAATTACTTTTATTTTTCATAAAGTGTGAATATATTCATTAGCACTTATAATTATTTCTGTTCTATATATAATGATGACTTATCTGACTGCTTTGATGCTATAGAAGGAGTGCAAATGATAACTTTTCTCATAATGATAATGTAGATATTATATCAACTGAATGCCAAGTTAGTTGAAATAATACTTCTATTTTAAGGTGCAAAACAAAATACGAGGACAGAGATGTAGAATAAATTGTGAAATATAGAAAAAAAGTCAGCCTTGGTTCTTACCTCAGGAAATTGTTTTAAAAAATCCATATCTATAGCTATCTATCTGTCTATCTATCTGTCTGCTCACAAAGTTACTGAACTATCACATGATCCAATTCTGTAGTAGTCTCCTTTCCTGTTTCTAGGAACAAATACCCAGGTATTTGACACTTACAACTTAAAGGAGGAAATGATTCATTTGGTTCACGTTTTCAAAAGATTAAAATTGGCAGGCTCCAAGGCAGAACCTATTTATGGCAGAAAGGTATGGTGGAGGAAAGATGCCCACTTCATGGTCATCAGGAAACAGGGCAGGGGCACTGTACCAGAGAGGAAGTGGCTAGGGACCAGATATAGTCCTCAAAGTTCATACCTCCATGACGCACCCGAAAGACCTGAAGTATGCCTTACTAATTCCATAATCATCTCCCAAGTCAAACAAGTTAACAATTAAGCCTATCATAAATTGGTATTTTTATATCTTAAGTACAAATTATGGTAGTGATTTATTAAATTAAATTGTTTTAATACTTTAACAAAATATTAAAACAAAATAAAAATTTAAACAAATATTCTGCAGGATTTTTGTAGCAATAAGTACAACATCAATGATTTGCCATTTGTTTTAGCTTTCATAAAAGTTTTCAAGACTTCGTGACTTTATCAAGGCTAAAGATATTGGTAAATATAAGAATCAGAGAAAGAGCAGTTACACAACATGTTCAGAGAAATCAGTTAAAAGGGATAATAAATTGGATCAAGGTTTAACTGAGACAGGACTTTAAAGCAGGCAAAGGATAAGACTGACAGGAAGACAGGCTGAGATCCTGCCAGTTGGCTCCTGTAATGGATGCTTCTCATTTTGTCTCCTCACTGTCTGTCTTCTCTTGAAAATAGAGCACTGTACCTCCTCTCTCTCCATTCAGTCACACCCCCCCCCCGCCACACACACACAGACACCTTCACTGGGACGGGAGAATTGTGTCTCAACCTTCTCCAGTTGGGATCCCATTAATAGATGTGGTGATATATTGTGATAATCCAGAAATTGACAGGATTATTAACTCAGTGGACTGCTGTTCATGGTATTTTTATGTAAAGATGATGGGAAATAATCTTTTCTTTTTTGGGTCATGGACTGTTAGACTGTCAACATGAAAGGTTCTATAAATGAAGAGAGGAAAACTAAGTAGAAGGACCATAAAATTCCTGGCAACACACATTAATCCTTTCCCAATTAGTCCTCCATAATTACTCATCAGATTCACTCTGCCTTTTCCATGTGGTTACATGAGCCAGTAACTGTTGTTTAGAAACTAGGTGCATTGTTTCATTCTCTGGTGGAGTTCTAAATAATACATCTTCTAAGAAGAGCTTTCACAAGTGCTCTTGGAGGCTATATAGAGCCCACAGATGAAGATACTGTGGATGCTGGTTGGAAAGATAGTAGGACATTGGACTATAAGGAAAGCTCAAGGGATGCTTTAGATCACCAAGTTAACTTTCTCTTATTACAGACAATAAAACAAAAATGCCCACATTATTTTATTTTCAAGGAGATTTCAGAATGTACTCAGATTATTGTGTTCAGTTTCACATCCTTGAATCCCACAGTATTTCATAGAAAGTTTATCCTTCCCAAACTCCCTCTTAGTCTGGTAAGAGCCTATAGCCAAGTTAATATAAATCATACATGGTCATGATATGTCTTTGTGATGGTCTCAAACCATCAAGGTTTGTCATGCTCACTTTTTATTTATGTCTGCTTAACCTTTAACTGTGATCCAAATGTAATTGCTTCATAATCCGGTTCAAGGGGTGTTTCATTCCTTGCAGCCTGACAGTCAAATTCTCTTTTCCATGATTCCTTCCCTTTGAGGTATCTCTATTACTTATTGTGATTTTCCCCCTTAGTCATAGGTTTTCTAAGTGGTCTTGGCTAGAGGACTGCCTAAGTCTGTGTAGGTATAGGGACAAAGGAAGATTCTGATAATTTTCAGGGCTCTTGCCTGTGCAAATAATTTAAATCAACATAAATCAGAATGAAATCATCTCATATTATAAATAAAAAGGTACCACCACATAAGCCAGCAAAACTGATTTCCTCACCAGGGCACACTCCTGAAACCCGTTTTACAACCCAGCACCTGGAAGAGTCCATAGATTTGAGTTTCAGAGCTCGTCATAGCATCTGATTGGCCGCTAACACGTGACAGTGCTAGGACATAGAGAATCATGGGTATGGGTGCATACATGCCCTAGTGCTCTCTCATAAATTCTCATCCAAATAGTTCTCTAAGTTCTGGTTAACCTGCATATCAGAGGGCAGTTAGAAAATTGCCAAGGACCCCATTATGTGCAGAACCACACCACAGACCCCACTTTTTTGTCTAGAGGAGGTATTATCCTTGACATCATGCACTCAAAAACAGTCCATTAGCAAGTCATGCAGGTTTGACCAGGTAAAATTATTTTAGGTTTGCATTCACTTGTTTTCATTTTTAAAACCTCTATCCTGGTCCAAACCACTGTTCTGTAATAGCCTCATAACTCGTCTTCCAGAAAGAGAATCCTTTTAGAAATTCACATGTGATTACTCTAGCTTATTAGTGCTTAAAAATAGTAACTTTTCATTAGTCTTGGGGTGAATTATAAACCTGTTAATGTAGTGATAATTTCCTTGATATTCTGTGTCCACATTGACTCATTTCTACCTATAACCTGGTGGCATCTTTGCCTGTGTGACTGACATTGGATTCTGGTCTTCACATTCCTGTCCTTATTTCTGTCTCTTATTTTTCCATGATTTGTGCTGCCTTTGTCTAGAAATTTTTTTTCACCTAAAGAATAATTGCCCCAAAGAACTCTTTTCTTCAAGAAAACATTTTTGAGTGGGTTAAATACCTCTTCTTTAAGCATTACTTATATCTTTCATCATATTTGTCAGGTTATATTTATTTTGTTTTTAGAGATATGTTTGTGTTTCCTATGTCAACTTGATGAAATAGATTCCTTGCTATTTTGCTATATACCATGGCATACATCTGACTTCGAGTGTATTCTATGATACATTTGATACGTTATTCAGACTGGCTATATACATTGAATATTGAATAACTTGAAAATTGTAATTCATTGATGAATAAAAATAAAATTTAAATGTTCATGGTCAGTCTTACATAGCAAAATGAAGATATGTTTTTTTAAAAACAACATGCAAACAACAAGAACGTATATTATTAATCAGATAATAGAAAAACAAATGTACCAGGATAAATATGGAAAGAGTATATCCTCAAAAAGCTTTAAGAAAGATAATATTAAGACCATTCCATTCCTTGGGCACTTTTTATTACTTGAAATGTAAGGAATATTTTCAATCGCTAACTATAATTTTTCTAGATAAACTGTTACTTAGAATTTTAGGTATAATGCAGAAACTGAGGTTTGCTTTTATGAAAATATTTAATGTGGCCTTCTGAATTTCACTTACTTCAAGGTTGCTAAATCTGTTCTCAGATGAAATGAATATAGTGATTTATTCTGAACTTTAAACAAGATCATGTATGTTATGTGGTAGTTTTCTGCAAGTGTTTTAGATATGATTTAATTGGAATACTTATGTACAGATGTAAATAGGTCACATTTAAAGAGGAAATTCTCAAAGGTAGATTATCTCTATAGAATCAAGAAAATTCAAATTAAATGTTTCTAATTGGAATAATTTCCATAGGGACATTAGTCACAATCAGTGCATAATGAAGAACATTGATTCATATTAGAGCTATAATTGTTGATTTTTGTTAGGTTTCTCTAAATATTATTATTCACTATTGGAATTAGTTAATTAGCTTTTTAATACCAACTCATTAATTAATAATTAATTGACCAGAGTTACTTTCCCATAAGTAGTACTGCTGTCTTGCAATATCTTCAGAAATAAAATCCTAATTCACATTATATTTTGTTTTAAGTGGGAAAGCAAGTAGCAGTGATGAAATGTGAGAGCAATTTAATTGTTAAAAATATAACAACTATTTCTTCAAAGCACATATCATCCAGTTTAATCTCTCATTCAGGGGATACACTTTCAGTGCCAATCACAAAACTGACATCATAGGAAAAATCATACACACATGTTCAGCAGATCATTGGTAATAAATCTTAAACAGTAGTATAATTGATTAGTCATTGCTTTTATGCTTGAACATTTGTTCAAAACATTGTGAAAGCTTCTTAGAAGCAAATCTTAATCTGTCACCCATGTATCTGTCTGTCTATCATTTACAAACATAAAGACACACAACTACATTAAGAAAGAAAGGCAGAAGGAAAAAAATGTAGAAAAGAGGCAACCTACCTCTACACTGGAATGTCTGAACACTAGGTGTGGAAGAAAATAATTAAGTGAAAGTAAAAAAGAATTTTTCAACAGAGAAAGGCCAAGACACTTTTTAAATATGCCATATTCTGCAGGGAGTGAAGAAAAATAACTAACAGAAATGACACAGGAATATTATAAGTAAATATCAGTAAATCAAAAAATATTTAAATATTACTGTAGAAATTCAACACAGTAACTTTACCTTTGTTTCAGAATTTCTACCAAGTATCGCCTCTCCTAAAGAATCTTTCAGAAAGCTGTGGTAATTTTACTTTACCTTTTGAAAACATATATTGCTAATCAAGCCCATTATGTACATTCAGGGGAATTCATTAAATATTGGATATTACACTTTTCCATCAAAAATTGACAGAAGTACCATTTAAAATAAATTGGAAGTGAGAGACGAGAGAAAAGAGACTAATAAGGCAATCGTATAACAAAGATAATAAGAGCAGAACATCTGTTTATGAGAAACAGGTCCTTAATTATCCAGTAGAACATCATTTTCCCTTGTCTTTTGTTTTTATGTTACAGAAAACCCATTTACTAATACTGTTAATTTTATTTAATACCTTAGATAATGCCACAGATTCTTATCAGCAAGGATAATGTTGCCAATTTGTTTCCATTTTCTTTATCTCAGACAGAATAAATATGATGTTGACTTGAAATGTTGTAATTCATTTGTTTTTAAATTCTCAAGTGCTTTAGGTGAATTTCTTTTCCTTCCTTCCTTCCTTCCTTCCTTCCTCCCTTTCTTTTTACTAGACCCATTATCAGTGATCTCTTATAGTACATACAAACAGCTTTCACTTTGCATGGTTGTGGGGTATGATTTAAAAGACAGTGGACGTTGAAATTGTACAAACAAGTCAATGGAAAAATTATTATTTTGTGATATTTAAATTTTTGTCAAAATTAAAATCTTTTTTTATTCTTGACTGTAAATGGATAACAATCTAATATTAACAATCTATTTAATATCCTATAGTTTAAATATTAGCCACATTGAGGACTAATATGTTTCTTTCTTTGTAATATTTATTGAGAATAGTTTGAGCAGTGCTTCCCTTTTTTTCTATACTTTATTATTTGCACGGTATTATACATAAGTATATTTTCTATACTTTATTCACTTGGCAGGTTTCTTTCTAAGTTTGGATCAGCCCCCAAATTCTAGTGTTTCCCTTTTAACATCATGAAATCTCTCCAAGAATTCCTTTAAAGTGAAACTTTTGTTTTGTTTTGTTGGTGTCACTTTCTCTGAAATAAGTTCATCCTTTTTGTTGCAATTAATTTCTTCAGTGTCTGTCTTGATGAAGTCTTTTTAGATTCCTGTTTCAGGGTTCTTTAATAGCAGTCATGTAACATGCCCCAGTGAGTTATTTTTTTCTCCCACTCCATTGATCTTTGATTTGAATTTCACTTATCATGATTTATCTTTTAATTTCTTCCATGAACTTTCACTTTTGTCACCCAGTTCCCTCTTTCATCATCCATTTGTTTATGGTCATGTCACCTTATCACTGGAAGACACTGAATCAATGGACCCATAGAATTTGCTTTCTTTTCATAGCTGAACTACATTTACAGTGACCAATCAACAGCAGAAGATGGATTACAGAGATGTATATGATTGGTCACTGTTCATGATAACCATTTTGTTCTTTGAGTAATACTTTACTTGCTTAAAAGCTAAATTTTTACTTAATGTAGCAATATTTTAACTTAATGCAGATGCAATCAATACACCATAGCAACTGAAATTTGAAGTATTTTGTAAGGAGTTGGTAAACTTACCTAAACAATGATAACCCAGATTGATGCATTTTGGAGCTATGCAGAATTGAAGACTGTTTGTTGTTTTGTTGTCAGCCAAGAATATTGATCATTTTATTGTTTGTGCATAAATGTATTTTTTTGATATTTTCAACAGTGCAGTGTCAGATATATAACCTTATATGTTTACAGTTTTAAATGTAGTCTTTCCATATTTTTAATAACATGTACATTTTAAAGGTACATCACACTTACCTAGACAAGTAAAAGATATCTGCTGAGTAGGCAAGGAAAAGCAGACAAACAAATAAACAAACATCTGACTGTTTCAGGTCTGCCAAGGCCAGAGGCTGCAAGGAAAGTCTGCAGCTTTGTAGGTCCAAAAACACTGTCATAGGGAAGTATTCGTTGTTTATCAGTAGTTCTGAGATTGCTTTATCATAAGCAAAATAGCAAGAGTACAGTTGCTAAGACAAACATTTTAAATTGACAGTTACATGTGTAACCATGAATTGGATGACAATTGTCATGGTAGGGTGGGTTTATAATATATTTTGCCCAGAAATCTCAGCCCTATCTTCCATATGACCATAAAGGGATCATAAATTGGCTTGAATGAAGACTAAATGTTCCTACTGAGAGGGCTCTACAGGCAAGGATACCTAACACTTTAAAGGACATAATAACAGAACAGTATGTTCAGATATAGTCACCATCAGCCATATATTAAGCACCTGAAATCTAACTAGTTCAAATTGAAATGTAAAGGTAAAATACATATTAGATGTCAAAGATTATTATGAAAACCTTATGTAAAAATCTGAACTTTTGTATTGATCATTTGTTGAAATTACATTCTTTAGATATATTGGTTTCACTGAACTATACTATTAAAATTAAATGCATTTTTCGTTTTACTTTTTAAAATGTGGTTTCAGAAAACCTTACATTGTGTCTGTGGCTTACATTGTGTTATTAGTCAGGACAGTTTATGGCCACACAGTTTTTGTTCAGATTTCAAATTCACGACTTTCTGTATAACATTGCACCTAGTATTTAAGCTCTTTGTTGCTCAGGTTCTTCACCTGTCAAATGAGGAAAGAAATAGTTTAAATTAAAGTTAATAATAAGTATCTAGCACCTAAGTATTTGCTTGACATGTACTTGAACACTCTGTGTTATTGTTGCAGAGCATTGACCAATACAGTAAAGGCACTAAACACAGTCTTCTTCTTATACAAAATATTTTTTTAAAAATATTTGTTTTCTTAAATCAGCATCATTTGCTCTGTCTAGACATATTGCTGTATTATTAGATTGGGTTGCACTTTCTTTACATCACCCAAATCAGGAATACACACAGGACTGTTGTTAGAGTGTTGAAACACAGCCCAATTTCATCACCAGCTTGTTTATAATTCATCCCAAACAAGCTTACACCCTATTTCTTTGTTTGATTTATTTAAGTGGCTAACATTATTATTGTATGTGCACGTTTTTGTGTGTGTGTGTACATGTGCATGAGTGCATATGTTTTAATTATTATTAAATTTTTTATTAAAGGCTGGATTGTGTCCAAATAAAAGAATTTCTTAGCCAGCAAATGAAATAATTAAACCATTTTAATGTCTAGTATCAAAAATAATATAGAATTTCCTTTTATTATAAAAATAAATTTTAATATGTAATTATGAAATGGAAATTTCTCTATGAAGAATCCAATTTAGTACAAGCATATGTTCCGAAATTTCTGTTGCAATGTTGAATATATGATAGGTGTTCTATAAATTGTTACACGTTAATTGATTGGGATAGTTCCATTTTGAATACACATTTGAAATACATTTTGGTAATATACATATACTTAAATGAACTAAACTTGCCAATAAATTACATTTATTTCTGTTTCCTGTTACTATTTCTCTATTGTTTAAATATCTTGAGAAAAGAATTATTTCAGATATTCATAATATAATTTTACATTTCTCCAGGACAAGTGATATGTACCAGTATTACTTCTTTGGATTTATTTATTGTACATTCTTCCTAAAATTGGAAAAATCAGAATCTAAGATAACTATTGAAGCACAGAGTTAATTATATAACTCAGCATTTTTATATCTTTTTATTTTTCTCAGTGTCACTTTCAATTACACACTCTTAAAATTATTAAGATACTTAACCACACTAAATTTGTAGTATGCTCAAAAAGAATACAAAGTTTGTTAAGAGTCTTTATTATGAATTTTTTCACTTTGAAATACTTCCATACTGATGTTTTTGCCTTTTTAAAAGATATTCTGTTTATTAATTTTAAGTTTAGTTACATGCCTGTTTAGTTTAGTAATATATGATAAACCTCATCCAAAGCTTTCCTAAAATCCAACTATATAAAGTGAATGTCAATGTCTTGAGATAATAATAACTTCAGAGTATTAGAGTAGGATTTTTAAAAGTATAACCTTTCCTGAGTAAATTCATGCTGACTATAATTAAATCATGCTTCACCAGATTTGCTTTTACTGTGGTCTCTAAATACGTTTCAGTGACTGTAATTCTACAGTAGATATTAGCCTTTGTCACTCTTGATTCATTTTCTGTTGTTCATTTCATAGTACATTCTGTAGTTTAAATGTCCATTTAGTTAACTAATAATGTTCTATTAAATAATAGAAGAAAACATTATTTATCTTAGTTGAAGTTTCTAGTTTTTAGAACTGAAATTTTCAAAGTGATTTAATCTTAGCTCTATTTTTAAGTCAAAATTATAATGATAAAATATATGGAAAATAATTATGGTAAAATATAGTGTTTTTTTCAAAGTTGAAAAAACTATTTTACTTTTTTCTCAAATTCATTTTCTTTTTATAATTTGAACAAACAAAATGAGTATCTGTAGTAGCATTTATCCAAATGAGGAAATAGAATAATCCACCACAGGAACAAGGTATTTAAAACTTTAAACTTTGCATTGATATCTGAAAGTATATTATTGCAGTTTTAATGCATCTTAAAGTGTGCCTAGCCTAGAAGTTAAAGTAATCATAAGACATTTATCATCTCAGGAAAATGATATTATGATATGCAATTAATTTTTAATTCTGACCATTATTTGATTGAAGCCATGGAAACAAAGCACAGAAAATGACATATACTTCTATTAAATTTATTAAAATTAGAATTTTTACTAAGGGATGATGTATGTTCTTATAAAAATTAACAAACATTTGTATATTTTAATTTATATATTTTAAATATTTACTAAAGTGGAATTCTTAATGGACAATGGTTTTTACAAAGGTAACATATTTTCCATGAATACTGAAATTTTCGGTTTTCCATTTACTTGTAAGAAGGAATAACTATTTATTCAGTACAAGAGAATAATCAATACATATTGTAATGTAGAAGAATAAAACATCTCTCCATCTCTCTCTCTCTCTCTCTCTCTTTTTGGTACTGGGGATTAGACTCAGGACCTTGTGCTTCCCAGCCAGGCAGTAGTACCTCTGAGCTAGATCCCTGGCTCAAAACATATTTCTCTTTATTGGAATCCCAAAGGTTATTTTTGTTCTAAGCCAAGCAAACATAAATCTTTATGTTTATGATATTTAAGCTGCATAAACATAGTATCAGAAAAATATGGAGAAAATAATAGTTATATTGTAATATATACATATTTATGCTCATATTTTTGCATTTATAATACAAGCCTAATTTGTTAAAATGAAAAGAATGAATCAATATTAAATAAACTACTGTAGTTTCCTCCATATTATGGCAAAATGCCATGAAAATACAGAATTTAGACAGTGTAATAATCTGTTTTAGAAAGGTAAGTCTATGTGATATATGACTGGAGGTGAAATGGTTTGATTTCTACATGATATATCTTTTAAATTTTTACAAAGTTGGAGGGTATAAATAAGAATTATATAGCTATAGTCTATTTTTAATTCACTAGTGTTCTATGATTAAACTTTTTGCTCTCTTTTCTTTCTTTTGGTGCTTTGAGATTCCTGAAGTTGTTTTTTGGAAATCTAATATTTTCAAAGATAAATATTGTCATTATTATGTAAACACAAGTTTTGGATATATGAAATGACATAATTTCAAAATCATATTATTGTATTTACCAATAATAGAAACTTCCTAGTTTTTCTGGATCTGTCTTTATAATAGACTTATTTATAACTTGATACGTTTTTGTCCAAATCCTTTGAGAATGAATCCTATCATTTTTACACCTGATATTATATTAGTAATATTCAAATGGGTTCCATAACAAAGAGCCACATTCCACTTTTGAATACCTTGATATATGCAGATATTGGAATAGACAGTAGTAATAATAGATTTAGTGGTCAGATGAATTTTATTTGTGTTTTAAAGACAAGTAAATTAAGGCCTGATGGATCAGGCTGTGAAATGAGTTACATTTTATTCCAAAACTAAAGTATTTTCTGTGAGGTCCATTGAAATAAAAGGGAATGTGACTGTGTTAGCTTTGCATCACTGTAATAAAACACTTGAGAAAAACAACTTGAAGGCAGAAAGATATATTTTGGCTTACAGTTTTAGAAGTTTCAGTCCATGGATTGGATAGATTTATTGATATGTGCCTATGATGAGCAAGAAATCATGGTGGAGAGTGTAACAGAGGAGGAGGGTGCTCATTTC
This sequence comes from Heterocephalus glaber, assembly GCF_053883595.1. Taxonomy (NCBI): domain Eukaryota; kingdom Metazoa; phylum Chordata; class Mammalia; order Rodentia; family Bathyergidae; genus Heterocephalus; species Heterocephalus glaber. Next base: position 21,975,094 of record NW_028258138.1, on the reverse strand, counting down.
CTTGCAGACAGGAAGAATAGAAAAAGGGTATGTGAGACAAGAAACATGGAGAGAGAAGATATCCTTTTAGGACCTATCACCTCCAACTGTGCCCCACTTCCTAAAGTTTCCACCAACCCCCTAAAATGGCATCAAATCATTAACTCACTGATGAGTCTAGAGTACCCATGATCCAGTTACCTTCTTGGAGACCCTGCCTCTGAACTTTCCTAAATTGGGGACCAAGCATTCAATGCATAAGATGTTTGGGAGATGCTTCAGATTCAAAACACAACAATGACTCATAGCACTGAATGTTCATATTCATTAACTGTCTTGGGATGAGATATAAAGATGAAGAAATGAAGACGTGTCTTCATAAATTCTCATCAATATAGAAGGTTTATTTGTTTGTTTGAAATCAGCTTGATACAGAGTCCTGTGTTATTATTCAGGACAGTAATTTCCAGGGACTTACTAAGAGAAAAGTTCCTGTGTGGAATGGCTCAGGATAGAAAGGTATAGGAGTGCACTTTGCTGAAAGCCCTTAAGAAATCTAAGAATCAAACTGAGGCAATCAAATCTAGATGTGTGATCATCTATTAATTCATTTATTCACTCATACGTCAATCGATATTTATTGATGAGACACTATTGTTCTGACAATATGTTAGACATTATCCAAACACCATCAGTGATTGGGAAAAAATAGAAAATGAAACAAAGTGAGTAAATGAATAAGAAAGTCAAAGCTGGACCAGTAATCAAAACTCTAGAACATAGTAAGATGGATCTAGGGTCATGCCTTCGTGATGGCTTGGGGGATATATATGCAAAATATATACATTTTTCCCTTATTAAACATTACTTTTGGAATAACCTGGCTCAGGTAAGGTACACTGAAGTCACAAAGAATATTAATGAAAGCCTTTAAGAAAAAAGTAAGGGTTGAAGGTTTTTAGCCCTCACTAGTTTTCAAGTGCCAGTTGCAATATTGGCATTTTTCCACCATTTCTCTTCGTTCCATGAACTGGACATTTCTAGTAGCTATCCAAATTTGCCTCAGCCACTCTGCAAGACTGTCCTTACTTTAGCTATGACTGAGTACAGCTTAGGCGTGACACATTTTATTATTTACCAATATTAAGACCAATTAAACTTTGCAAAAGAGAATTATTTTAGCAGTAAATATTTTTGCACTTTTCATGTTTGAGCCTAGTTCCCTGGAATATAGTCTTTGAGTATAATGGAACTATCATTCTGCTTAAATGGATTCTCTTTCCCTCTTTCTGTCTGATACTCTGGCTTGTTACCATGCCCATTATCTATGGTTGTCCTCTTCCTCTCCTGTGCAGAACCTACACATGTAGAAACATGAACATTGTTCTGGGAACACATCCTTTCTGGAATCTCAGTGCAGCTTCATCTATCTACTGTAAGAAGTCAGAAACACTTCCTTATCTTCCTTTTAACTAGCCTCCTAGTTTCTTAAAAAACTTGGCCAGTTAAATTTACTTACCAGGCCCTGAATGCTCCCAGCAGTATCCCACAATGTAATCTAAGTAACATAGTTTTCGAGGATACGTTCTTTGTATAACATAGCATACTGTCTCCTTTATGATATTTTACAGAGAGAATAATAGTCATGATGTGTGAATCTATTTTATTCCTTATAAAGTGTTTTCACATGCATTAGTTAATTTTAACCTTACAATTGTGAAAATGAATACAAAGTGATGTTTGTTGAGTAGTTTTCCTTTATAATATATGGAATAAACATACTGATAAACATTCGCCTTGATGGAAGATGAAGAATATGACAAATACATAATATTAGGCAATTATAAAATAAAATTATATTTCACTTTGTGTCTTTCATTCAGTGATTATGATTATTTCAAATAAAACTTTATTTTTGGAAGCATAAGCGATGCATACTACCCTACTTATACTGACACATATTCTAACAAGAATTAAGATGGAGTCAAACAATTAAGTAGTTTTCTGACTCTGGGTAAGACTTCTCATCTATGGATAACCTCTGTAGTATTTACTAGCTATTTAATACTATAGGCAGGTTATTTATTGTTTCTAGACCTCTTTGCTCATGGATAAAATGATATCTTAATGTTGGGAGGATTAAACAGTATTATGAAGAAATTAGTAAACACAGAATAACATTTTTTCATACTATAGATCATCACTGTAACTATAGCTTTCTTTATTTCAAATCTACAATTTTTATTTAGCAGAATAAACATGGCACTGATTCACTGATACTGATATATATTAAAATGTAATCATGGGGCTGGGGATTTAGCTCAGTGGTTCTAGCACCTGCCTTGCAAGCGCAAGGTCCCAAGTTCGATCTCTGGTACCAAAAACACCCAAACAAACAAAACAACAACAACAAAAACAACAAAAGTAGTCATTTTAAAAAATAATCATAACAGGTTGTTTTTTCTTGATTTGTGAAAACAACGACTGGAAAAGCAGGATGAAAGAAAAATGCATTTAGGCACTTGAACAAAAAGTAAATGAAAAAGTAAGCAAAATTAATATAAAAGCATTAGTTCTGCAATCCTGCTTTAACTATTTTTTTTAATCTTAAAAAAAGTTGCTATTAGTCTAAACCTTAGCTGTGATCATTATGAACATTTCCAGCTCTCAGTGTTTTTGGGTATGTGCTGGCATTTGATTGACTTGTTTATGAAATGATTCATGGCATGTGGCAAGCTTTGGCCAGTGAAGTGTGAGGGAATGGCATGTGTCACTACTTGGCTGAAGCCATTTGTACTCCTCATGATTGTGAAAGTTTGAGGCAAGATGAATTTTTTTCCATTGTCCTCAGCCTGAGTTACCACGACTAGAGCGCCCCCTGCTGACGTTAACAGGACATGAAGCAACAGAAAAACCTTTGCGTGTTAAAACATGACACTTGGGTGTTATACTTAACTGCGTCATACCTTAAACTATTCTGCCACCACATTTGTTTAGATTTTGAATTGTAGTTTAATTTTGTTTTTTATCGAACAAATGATAAAACATGATATGCAATGTAACCTCTTATTAGAAACACTACCGATATCAGTGATCCTCAATTTAAATGCTTGTCCAGAATTTAACAATGTAATTTTTTTAGTTCTTCAAACTAAAATAAATTTCATGTGATATTTTATAGATAATGTAGCTTTGATTAAGTTGCAAGGGGCATACAAAAAGCTTTAAACATAAGAGTATGGAAGCTTATGAACTGGATATTTAATAAGAATTTTTGGTACTTAACTCATAGTTTGTGGATATAATCCAAAACAATTCAATCAATGAAATTTAGCAACATTTTTCAAGTGCCAACTGTCTAAAAGCACTATGATAAATTTTTGACTGATGAAACTAAGTGAAAAATAATTGAAACAACATGTATGATTTCCTAACATGATGATTCTCAGTGGGAAATACTAATGTATTATTAAACAGTTGGAATATATTTTTGTGAATTTACCTATCTTTAGTTATAGAAGTCATTAATTTATAAGGAAATATTGAAATGAAGAAAAAGAAAGAAGAAAAGGCAAGCAAACAGGCATCATCTTCTTTGTGTTGTTATTTTCTTGAAAGATTTTGTTTAAAACAAGATGAAAAACTCTCATACATAGCCATTTAATATATCTTAACACCATTTCATGCCTTTGTAGCTTTAAAATGTTATATAGAGTCTGTCATAAATAATTTCAAGTTCCATCATCTAATGCATGCATTCTTGTCTAGTCTTTTTTATCAAAGGATTCATTCTTGTGAATCAACAAGGCTTAGACACAAACTAAAGAGAGCTTTCATCGTTTTTAAGAAAGTGACGCTAGCTTACAGTCTCCTAGGAAACTCAAAAATTCAGCAGCTGTAGAAACTCCCAAGTTTTACAAAACAGCTATTATTGGGGGGTAAAATCCTCCAAGAAACTCTTCCCTGCAATCTCACCTTATTTTTAAATTTAGTTGAAGACACATTTTTCTTAATATTTATGGAAATTATTTGTTACAAGCAGAAAAATGTGAACAAAACTCAGATCTGGATTCTCTCCATTTTTTGATCTGTGTGAAAGTGAAATTAAACTCAGGAAAGTTAACAAAAGGCTGATTATTTGAAGGGAACGATCATCAAAAAAACAGCAGAAAAGTACAAATCTAGAAAGTACAAACAGAATAATTAATGAGGTGGTATAACAGCAGTTAATTTGGAAAATGTATATACATACCAAAGAGAGAATATAAAATTAACCGCACGAAACAGCATTTCTCTCTGTGAAATTAAGAGCTTCATAAAATAAGCTTCAAATTTTTTAAGAGAATAATATTCTATGATGTTTCTATATATTTATAGAAGTTCATTATATTCAAGTTTGTTAGTTATGTTCTCTTGGAGATACTAAGATCAATACAATAAAAATTTGTTTTAGAAGTAAGTACATGTGTTTTACATTGTCAGGCAGTTATAGAGTGGGGCGGGCATTTTGCTGTCATGGAAAAAGTGACTAATGTTAGTCACTGTACTTGTGTGTGTTAGTAATATCTTTGCTATCAGTGGATTTTGATGAGCAACATGCTGTCTTTAAGAATGAAATTAGTAATGTTATTTGACAGCAAAAAATGACAATTGACGAACTAAATATACTTGGGAATTTTCAGTACATTGACTCAGCCTAGCTGCTATGAACTAGAACAACAAAGGGGAATGTCTCTGACATCTTGCAGATGTAAATCGAAGACTTTTGAAAAATATAGTTTCTGTGACTTTGGAGAAATTAACCTCTATGAAACTTAATTGCTTCATGCTACTTCAGTGTGATTTAGAAAAGTTTTCTTTCTACAAAAACTGTCTTAAGTTTTAGTAAAAAAGTATTTGCTTTCTTTTTCCTCTCTTTTTTATAGACATATAAGTCCTTTTAAGCAGTAGTTGTAATCTGACCCATATCAATTTACACACAAATATATATTAGTTTATTGTATACATCTATATTTCCAAGTGCAATATAACAAGGATGCATAATAAAAACATGAACATATTTGCCATATATGTTACATTAAAGATTTTGTACCATTTAATTTTGGACACAGAGGTTCTAATACCTTTATCTTTTGAAGAGATATTTATTGTTTGCTTGCTAAACATTTGTTCTATGAAGATATGAAGGTACAGATATTCTTTGTTCTCAAGGTAGATATATTAACTTTTAGAGAAAGTTAATAAGTAAAAAAATTAAAGCTATTAGAATGTTTTCAAGGAAGTTGCATTTGGACTGAGAACTGAATGATACATTGGAATCAATCATTTTATCATCTGGGAAAAATTGTTGAAGACAAAGAGAATAGCTAATACAGAGTTTCCATGAAGAGAATGAGCTTAGACCATGCAGGAAAAGAAAAGAAGGGTCTGTGGCTGAAGCACAGTTAGCTAGATGTGATAACAAGCCCCTAACACAGACATAGGTATTTGCCTTGAATAGTCTGTTCTCTCTTTGCACTGGATTTGGGTTGCTGGACCAATAGAATACAGCAGAGTTAATGGGATTTTACTTCTGAGATTAAATTATAAAAGACATTGTGTCATCCTTTTGGCTCCTGTTTTATTCTTTCTCTTGGATTACTTCCTGTGGAGGAAACTGTGCTGAGGAGAAACATAGTGGAAAGAATCAAGAGGAGAATAACGAAAGACTAATATCAGCAGCCCTGTCAGTGAGTTGAAGTGTGGGTCCTCAGAGTAGTCTTCAGAGTCTGCATCCAAGCCAACAGCATGAGTGTAATTTCATTAAGAACCTGAAGCAGAAGCTAAATTTGTTACAGATTCCAGACTCTCAGAAATAGTATGGAATAATAAATGTATACTATCTTAAACACTGATGTTAGGAACAATTTTTAGGCTGTAATAAAAAATGAACATACAAGAAAATGGTCAGAAATGAAGTGATATGGTGTAGGACTCCATAAACCATGCTAGGATTTGAATTTTGTTACATTAATAAGAAATTTGAAATTATGAAGCATGCAGGTAGTGCAAAATTATTTCATTTTATATAAAAATAGTTTGAGTCTTTAGTCCACAGTTTTTGAAGAGAAATGAGAAGAAAATAGAAGTTGGGTATTCCATATGTGTTTGGAGACATTGATTAGACTCGAACAATGGCAACATAGATGAGTGGAGAGTTCTGGGATATGATAGCAGGAAACTGACAAGAATTGGTACACATGGAGATATCCTTAGAATAAATGACTACTTTCAATGGATGAGAAAAATATAAGGCAAGAAACTAATAATTTGAAAATGTCAAAAATACATTTTAAAAAATGGTCTATTAATATTGACAGAAACATAAATAATAATGACATATTTTTCATCTGAAGACCAATAATAAGGCTAATAAAGCTCTTCATGTTTTAAGCCTGGAATATTATTCACTCTAATTTACTCTAATTTAATCTAGATACAAGACTAAATTAATAGAAATTCTCAGTAGCTAGTCTGCAAATTCCATGTACTTCCTGCTAGAGATTCCATGTCTAGGAATTTAGCCCAGTAAAATGTTTGCAGTCTTTAGCAGTCTTACTGCACAATCATGATTCATTGAAGACCACCTACAATGGTAGAAATTTGGAAGCAGTTTATAAGCTTTTGATGTTACATGCAATAAATCAAGTTAATAGCATAATATAGAGTAAAATAAATGTTTAAAATAGTATGTTTATTATGATCCTATGTATGAAAATGCATAATCTATATATGCTGAATTTCATAATGTGTGTGTTTTTATCTGTATGTAAAATTCAGGATATATTTGAATGAAGTTTAGCAAATATGATTACTTCTAGTTGGTGAATGTGGGGAAGATTTTTTGCTTTCATCATTAGATTTTCTAATCTTTAGGGGTTATTTTTGCTGATATGTGTTTACAACTAAAAATAACCTGAACCTATTCAGAAAAATGTGAAACTGAAAAGCTACTGAAGATTTTTTTAAAATCTTCACTATATCATGGAATTTTATTACAAGAAATAATTACAATAATTGCATTAGTAATTTTCTCTGACCATTTATTTCCTTTATGGTGATAATTTTAGATCTTAGCCATCTATGCCCATGCACATTTTTAAGTCTTTGGAGATCTTTGTTTTTGTCTATTGTATTAGAGCTGAAGAAAAACAATAGCAATGATAAGAAAAAATTAAAGCACGATTGACTAAACTTCCATGAAAAAAAGCAGAAGAGTAATACCAAAAAAAGAGAGAGAGAAAGTAGAAATATATACACAACAGAGTTGTTAGTTATTAGGTCTGTTTTACAAGAAAATCAGAGATTATTCACAGCAGTTTTACAGATTGATATAATGATGTTTTGTCTCCTTTACATTTATGAAAACAACTTAATTTGATTAGACTATTTATTAAAATTATTCTCATCTTTTTTTTCTGGTGCCATGATTACTGAGGATTGAAATGCACTCCTTGCATATGCTAGCCTCCCTACTCCTCTACCACTGAGCTGTGTCCTCAGCCCTTTTTATTTTGAATCAGGATCTCCCTAAATTTCCCCAGACTGGCCTTGAACTTGTGATCCTCCTTCCTCAGTCTTCCATGTAGCTGGAATTAGGGGTATGTGTCACCATACTTATGGTTTGCTGAAAAAAAAAACACCAGATAATAATTAAGAAATTTGTTTTCCATATATAATGGATACTAATCTAAATTTTTGAAGGTTAATTGGAGTCTTTAAAACATCTCTCAATATGAATCATAATAATAGGGTGCTACCTATTAAATACTAGGCTTATATGTTATTCACTTGTATTGCTACATTTTATCCTCATTAATATATTAAGTCATTTTGATTAAGAGGTTCTACTGCAGAGACAAGACTTCCTGAGGCTCGGAATTGACCTGTCTAGTATTACAAAGCTAGGAAGTGGAGAGCAAGAAAATAACTTCACAATCCATAATGAAAGAAATCTTTGTCTTCAAACAGTGAATCAGACTTTTCCTATGCACAGTTTGTAGGCTTATTCACATAACTTCCAGTATTTCCCATTTCTTTATATTATTGATTAGGGACAGAAAAAAACATTGGAAAGTTTCATACTAATCCGCTTTCCCAGGCTATGTTCTCCCCAACTCCAGTCCCCAAACCAAACTTCTAGTATCCATCTTGGCCATATATTCTGTTTGTTTGATTTAAATGTAATTGTCATTAATTCCCTTTATAAGCCATTTTTGAAAATTCCTAATATGCATGTAAAATGCATGTGAGCATTTAAGGCAAGGTAGTGATACTAAAGGAGATTATTAAGGGAATTCCAGACTGGTAATCCACCATATTCATTATTGACAAGTTGAACTTTGTCTCTTCAGCACTAGCAACAGAAATCCTATGAAGTGACTTTGCTTCCACTTTGATGTGGCTGGTATGAGTTAATATAAAGTTAGTGGAAGAAAAATTACTTATTTTTCTCTTTAATCCTTGGCATTTCTAGAACTCATTCATAGTATACCACTTGGATATTACCTAGCATTATTCTAAAGTTCATTAATACTTTAATAAACATTTAATGCTCTTAATTGCACATGGTAGGTGGAAATGTGTTTCCCTTAAAGTACAAGAAGCTATAACATATGGATAACCATGTACTTTAAAGCTTGTTTAAGCCTTCTCCTTTAATTTTGTTCACTGTCTTTGTATCAGAAAAATATTTCTCATATTTGAAATAAATTTATTCAACTCAATCATAAAATATTTTAAAAATACACTTTGGTCATAATTTCTTGATTTTTTTCAGTTAAGTTCTTACTGAAATTTACTGTCTGCTAGGCTTTAAGTCTCTTTCAGAACTCCTGCAGAGTGAGGCTATATATTCATATAACTGAATTTCATTTAAAATTTAATTTCTGTCATAAAAGTTGAAAAATAGCAAACTAGGTTGCATTTGGCCATGAATTACACTTTTGGTTTTGAAACTATATTGAAGCTATCAGCTACCATCCAAATTGTCAAAAACCGTATGCTAACTGAAAAGGTCTAGCTGTGAAATTATGGATTGCAACTTTATCAAGCACTGATAAGAACTCAAAACACGAATTTTAACTTATCAAATTGTAAGAGTGAGACACATTTCAAAATCCTACAGTAGTGGGATTTTTAAAATTTCTCATTTGTTATGAATAATAATAATGTCTTGGAGAGGAGACTATTTTTGGAATGCTTTATCACTTTGGAATAAGGAAAATTCCACTTGGATCCCCAGTCCCTTATTGGCATGAATCCCCTCCTTTCATTTGTTGTAATGGGAAACTTTCCAACATACAAATACTGACATTTCAGGAATTTGCAATCAAACTTACATCGTATGAACATGTGCTTCTAAATCAAATCTTATGTTGGATAACACAGGATAACAAAAATACATTATTTACCAAATATCAGGTATCAGGAAAGGTTGTACAGTGAGTGAGAATTCCTATAGGTTAAGATAAAAATTTTCAGTTTTATACAAATTTTCCGGTGCCTGAAGAAACAAAACTCACCTATCATGTATGAAAAACTGCTTAGTTGTTGAGGCCACTTCTCCTATGAAAGATCATTAATGCTTGCTGTGCCTGTAATATGGTTTTAGATTTCATTTGAAGAAAGCATCTTGCATTTAAAAATTCCTTCCCAAGTACAAACTTGTAAGAGATGTATGATTCTGTTGTTTAGGGTTCATAATATAACCCTAAACTGTCATAAATGAGAGTCTGTACTAACTGGAAACTCTTGAAAAAATCAGTTCATATATTTTAGTTGCATTGCATTATACCACATACGATAGATATTTTAATATAAAATTTCTCATACACACGGATTAACATTCATGAGATCTTCTGGTGTTAGAAACTGAAAATGTAAATAAGGATTCCATTTTATTGTTAATTGAAATTAACAAAATGGTTTTTAAAGCTCAGTGAATTATTTCTTTCATTTTATTTTGTATGTGATGTAGAACTTTGACAGTGTGTTGATCTGGCACTTTAGGATTTCTGGCTCTTCCCCAAAATCAAATTATTAGGAAATGAGATGAGAGATTAGTAAATAAAAATATATTTTTTGATCATGAAACAGTGTATTTACCCTTGTTAATCTCTATTCATTTTTGTTATTAAAATTAATTTTTCATAGAGTGGATTTTATATTTTCTTTATTAATATCAACTTGTATTAAAAAAATTTAAAAATCACTATGAAAGATAAAAGTTTTGAATAAAAGGGCATCAAAGTAGCCATGACAGTGCAATTATAGACAGAATAGAGGACTTGGAAAACTGCTTCAGAAAGTGACAGGAATGATGGGATAAGGGTGTTCAAAGCAAGGGAGAGTATTTTGAGGGAGTTTAATGGTAATGTTTACTTTATTGTAATATATTATTTGAACTTAAACGTTTACCATATTTTTATCACACCTCTTACTTAAGCTTGTAAATATATACTCAAATTGTTGGATCAGTTCAAATATTATTTCATCTTTCTGTATTGTTTTCTTCTTCTTCTTCTTTTTTTTTTTTTGGTACCCGGGTCCTTGTGCTTGAGGGGCAGGCGGTGAAACCATTGAGCTAAATCCCCAGGCCTGTGCTGTTTTCTTTTTGAGAATAAGAACATCTAACTCATTTCTTTATCCCTGTTAGGATATTTTTATCATGTGGTATCATTCTTTTAATATTCATAGAAAAGAACATAAACAAAGAATGCCAGTGAAGTTATAGAAAGGAAACACAGAGTATGGATTTTATTTCTATATTCGAAATTATAGGGGTTCTGCATCCTTCAGTCAGTAAGCAAAAAAGGATTTCCACTCAGGTGTGTCCTTAAGATGTTTGAATTATAGAAGAAATATGAGAGTTTCAGGAATTTAGCTCCTGCCCAAACTACTGTCCTGTGTGTTACCAACATGTTTGACCTTTCAGAATTTGGGTCAACAGCTTAACAAAGTTTCAGAGCCTTGGGATGTTCCTTCCAGGCCCTGGCTTGTGTCCAAGCCTGGAGGAGAAAACATGCCCCTGACCACACAATGTGAAGACGGTCCAGTTTCTCAGTCAGGACAAAGAAAGCCCCGCAAGTAGGAGAACTCTACATAGTGAAAACAATTTCCTCCTTATTTTATGAACTCTGTGGTATATCTGATTAGCACTACAAAATTTCATGAATCTGTGTTTTTTTCTTGAAAGTATCAGAGACTGCCTCGAGTGAATTATGTTTTAAAATATTCTATCCTCTGATTTCATTAAAACATAAGACAAAAATACGATTAGACACTGTTTTGTGTGAGGGCAAAGAATATCTCAATAAACAACGGCTTTACCATTTTCAGGTGAAGCCATTTTAGTTCCTTAAACTAGTAACTTTAATTTCTTAAATACAAATAATACAATATTGGTGAGATTATAAAAAAACAGTATGAGAAAAAGATCTGGAGAGAATGTGTATTTAATACCAAGAATTGAATAATGGATATTTCAAAGTAAAACACAGAAAGAAAACTATCATTCAAGCATTATTTCAAGAAATGAGTATTTCTTTGTATTTGTGCATTTCTTTTGTGAACAAACCTTTCTTTAAAGGTAGGAAATTTAATCCCTCATAAAATATAGTTCTAAGCAGAAAACTGTTCTCCAAATGCGGGTTTGTTTACTTTATTTGAAAAAGAATCATAAACATTCATCACATTTTCATTTCTCATGAATCTTTCTACATTTATAAGAAAATTAATGAATAAATTACAATGATCATATATTTATGTTTTGATTATTATTTTGTTTGACCCCATACCTTTTTTGCTCTTTTAAAATATAAATTCATAATTCAACAAAGAGCTCTGTGCTAGAGCTACACCATGAAAGTTGAAGGCAGAGGCATTATTTAATGCTGAAATATTGAATATGATTGTCTAGGAAAGAAAAGTGAATGGCAGAAGGGACCCCAGGCTACCCTATGGGACATAATGCTGTTTGGAAGACATGAGCATGAAGTTAATCCCACGAGAAGACTGACATAGACAACATTTCTGTAAAAATTTGTGTAGAAGCCAAATGTAGAAGGTACAAGGATGGGGAAGTCCACTAAGGCACATGGTACAGATCAAAGATCTTGTAGAACAAAGATAATTCCTTCACTGTAACTGGATGAAAGCAAAGTAGATGGTTGCAGAAGCAAGGTGTTTGGTAGATCTGGTGGAAACTGAATGAAGAAAATCTCCTTTAATTTTTCGTATTTTTAAAGAAAAATTAGAGGCACATTTATCTGATGAAAGAAAGTGGGAGGTGATCACTGAGGTTTGTAGAACACGAGGTAACCATGGAACACAGCACTATACTAGACACTTTGGAAGTCAAGGAGGCTAGGGAAGTTTTCTGTTCCCTCATTAGTCTGCACACTTTTCAAAGGAAAATTGAGTCCCATTTTCCTTGAATATAGAGTACCAAACTGGTCTCTGGCATAGTTAATATTTATGGTGTAAGTTATTGAGCCATTTGTTTAATGAATCACATAATAGCTGTTTTAAAGACAGTTTTAATATTTTTGAAGAGTTGTACAGTTTTAATTTAGCTTTGACATGCCATTATCAATTTATGAAATTCTATTTTCTTATACATTTCTAGTTTCACTCTTATGTTCACTGTTAAACACTGTATGTTTTAGCATATGAAATTGTTTTTTACTCCTTTTTAAAGATATAATGTCCTATGACTCATTGTATTTTGTTTTCATCATCCCACTAACCTCTCTTTTTCCCTCTTTATGTAAAATGCAGTTTGGTGTATTTTATTAGATTCTGCTCTGAATTTTGGATCTTGCATATGTTTGTGAAGAACAAACAGGTAGCTAGAAAACAGTGGACATTTTCTAAATATCGATCCTCATTTTTTCGGTACTTGTTATTATAGCTTCTATCAACAGTGTTGGTTTTCTATTTGAAGTAAAGTTAAACCTTATCTGGTGGCCTCAGTGTACTTTAAATACACCTCAAAATGCAATGAAATTTCTCAGTTGCTTCTTATGCTTCAAGAGCTGTAGTCATTGCTCTCTGGAAGTTATTTTATGACACGCTGATTGCTAGATGGTGTCAAGCCTGATAACTCCACTTAAGAAGTATGAGAAGGGAAAACTTTTATCAGTCTGTCAACATCAGGCCTCATCAACCACAAGCAAGTGGTCGAGCTAAAGGAACAGTGCAGATCATAAAGAAGGCCCCAAGTAGATTATTATAGCAGCAGATCAGCCAGTAAGATAGGACAAGTTGCATAAGGTTTCTCTGTCTCCCTTCTTGAGTCAATAGCAGGTATAAGTAAAGGCATATCTAGAGGATACTTGAAACTACTAAAACTGAAAATTTGTTTTATGTGATTAGAGAGAATTAAGTACATATTGTTCCTTTCCTTCATATGATTTTGAACACAGTGGGGATGTGTCGCTTTTCTGCACAAGATTACTCTGGCAAAACCACATCTTTGCCACTTGGTCTCATTAGTTATTTTGGATGTACTGGGACTTTTAGAATTTATGACACATTTCAGCTGTTCTCAAAGTGAGAATATCCCACAGTTCTATAGAAAATACATTTCACGTTATCTATAGGATTAAAAAAAATGGCAGAACTCAAAACTGTTTACATAATATTACAAAGACAATAATAGGGATTTTTTGATGTGTTAATCTTTGCATTAGTGGTGCAAAGGCAGTTTCATTTAAAGATATCCTTCAAGAAGCAGTAAAATAGCATTGTGTTTATGTCTCAAACCTTACATATGCATCTTTTCATTATTCAGTGAGACAAAAAACTTCATATGAAGCATGACAGCTGCACACTAAAGTGAAATAATTACCTCAAGAAATTAGAGATTATTTAAGTTGTGAGCTAAACTAGCAGCTTGTATTTTAAAAATGAACCATTATTTTTCATAAAATGGCAGATAAACTATGATTGCTTTATTTGGTTATTTAGCAGATTGTTTTTTCAAAAATGCACAAAGTGGACTTGTCACTAAAGGAAATGCTGACAGTATTTGTTTTCATTGACAGCATTTATGTTTTAAATAAGTGACCTTAAATTTAGAACAATTCTGCTTTATGAATACTTCATATGTGTTTTTCTTTGGCTATTTACCTAAAATTTTATGTCTTACTTTAATACTGTTTTATCCTTTGATTTGACTTATGGTAATGAAGTATCAAGGATAGTTTTTAGTATCGATAATCGTACTGTTAGATAGTTTTCTTTTCAACTTGTATGACATCAATTTCATACTAATTACTTTCTCAGAGTTAAAATATTGTAACACTTCCATATCTTTCTCTGACTATACCAGTCATGGTACCTCATCACTTTCCAGGGTTTCCTTCCCTTTACCTTGAATATATCAGTTATGTGTTAGCTAATTTCTCTCTTTCTTTTCCAGTCTGTGCCTTTACATTATATGCTTAATACGCTGTAAATACCTATGGAACCAGAAAAATGGCCTTCAATTTGTTTTTAATAATATTTACATAAAATGACAACTATTTTAATATGATATTTAGAATAAGCCATACTCTCTAAAATCCTGATACTCCATGCAGGTTTGGAAGAGTGTGACAGGTTTCCATGGGACTCTCTAGGCACATAGGAACTTGAAAGCAACATAAATTATCTGATATCCTATTCTTCTCCTGATGATTTCTTAAAGATTTTTTGTTCTATGACAAAACCCTATTCTTCAAATGGGAATTATAAAGAGTATTATAAGCTTAAGCTACTATGCAATTGGTTTTGCATGAATGTGCTTCTAAAATTGTTTGGGAATACAAGTGTAATTATGCACTGATGGACCCCATGGGATATAACCCTTAGCTTACCGGGGTTGGTGTTACTACTCTGACATAGGAACAGGTTAGTGACAAGGGTAGAAGTCTCATCTGAGCCAAAGCTCTTTCTTATACCTAAGGGATGTGACAGAAGATATGACTTAGACCATTTTGATGATGCCAAGATCACTAAAGAAAGTGGTTCACTAATGGCTGTTACAATGAACCACTGAGCAGTATCTTCTTCGGGTAAAGTGGAGGACCGAATGGTAGATTGACAGACCTCAGACTTGCCAGGACTTCCTCCCCTTTTCCTTGAGTAGCTCTGCCCTCCTATACGGTTAACTCATTTTGTCTATCAGTTTTATTTGAACAAAATTTTCCTTCATGAAACAAAAACCATATAAGAAAGTCTCATTTAATGTGTTCTCCAGGTCAATTTTACATTTGTTTGGGAATATATTCACTGCTATTATCTAGTAGGAAAGAAAGTACTTAGGAGATTTTTATCTTCTTGCTTTTGGCATTACTCTTCACTCTGTGCCCCTGCTTGGAATTCTAAATTACCATTTAACATCCTTACTGTTTACCATGAAATGGAGATTCAAAGTATATGTTCTATGAGAATTATTGAATTTAAATGAAAACATTAAAATCTTCACATTTATTTTCAATTTTTCTGACCAAGTAATTCATCACCATGTCTCTTCTTGGCAATTAGTACATCAGGTTCATTCAGGGCTAAAGGGCTGTTCAATAATTAAATATGCTATTCTCACAGATTATTTCCTTACCCTTGGTGATGCAGATTGAGCCTTAGCCTTCAATATACGAAGCATATGTTCTGCCACTAAATTATAACCTCAGCTCCTCCTCTCAAAGATTAGTAAATCCTATTCTGCCTCTGCAGATAAGTTCATGGAATATCCCTACATTGACTGTGTTTTATTTCTTATTGTAGAGTCTTTTGGTGAAATTTTCCCTAGGATGACTCTTATTTTCCTTCATGCTTTGAAACTTACTTCCCAACAGTCATCACGATTTTGTCATGAGTAATTTTAATTATAAGTTTGAAACCTTGGGAATTGTGTCTATAAAATTTACAATGTTTTCAATATGAATGGATTAAATCACTTCAGATTGGCTCCAAAATGCTACAGTGTATTATCAGAGATAACAAGAAGCACATGAATACAACTGGAGGCCAGTACTTTAACTCTGCTTTTCAAAAGCTTTCTTTTTCTTCTTTCATGTTTTTTTTTTCCCGTCTCAGTTAACCTGTTTGCATAAGGATGAGCAGTTCCACGCATCATGGCTAAACCTTGTATTGTGTGAAGGAGGAATCTCTATTTTCTGGCATTTTAAAATTTAGGATCAATTGGTTATTTTTCAGATGCTTGCAGCAGACATTTACTTTGTCAGAAGTGAGTGACATGCCATTATGAGTGGATTATCATTACTGCTTGGAAGAAACCCCAACTGTTATGTATGTAGTATTGAAGTGAACATAATTGTTTACTAGAACTTTGTTAGATCTTGTGGGAGATGACATAAAGTAAATGCAAAGCAGAAAAACTACCCTTAAGTGCACTATAATGTATGAACTATTGAATACACATGTATATGTAAACAAGTCTATATGTATACATGTACAGGAACATATATACCTGTGCATGTAACAAGGATATAGAACATAATCACTACATAGATGATGCTGGTGAAGTTATTCAGACATCGTAGCCTTTATTCAGTTCCTTTAAGGTTAAGATCTTTATATATGTTGACTCTTCCATCTGGAACATTTTCTTATTATTTGTTTTTCTGTTTGTCTTAGTTACTTTTCTCTCACTGCTGAGACAAAATACCTGGTACTCAAAGTTAAAATATGAAAGGTTTATTTGTGTCAGAGTTTGTAGAGATTTCAGTTTGTAGTTGGCTGGTTCCAAGCCAGGGTGGCATAGCAGAGGAGCATTGCAGAGGAGAAACACTTCATGGTGGACAGAAGGCAGCAAAGCAGTGAAGAAGCAAAACAGCAAGTGACAAGCAATAGATCGTTTCTGGCCCTTTATACTGTATCTATGCTACCTGCCCTTAATATGGGTAGTACTCACACCCAGGGTGCGACGCCCTAAATTGTACCCAGAACTATGCCAAACAAATCAGTGGACTAATTTAGTAATCACACATCCTTAATCCCAGCATAACACACTCTCTAGATCCTGCCATCTCTGAAAAGCCCCACCTATGAACACATGAGGCTCATGCAAGCCATTTTCCTAATGGAAAAATCTCTCAGTCAATGTTATATTGGAGAAAAATGGCTAATTATCCTGTTTAAATACCTGACTGTTCTGATGCCTGTCAAGACTACAACAAATAGGAATACGTTATTGTAATGAAGCTATTTGGAAACTTTGAGAGTTCAACAAAATGAGAATGTATCACCTTCTTTTGTCTTGCTCAGTAAACTTGACTAGTTGTTTGGATCAGTGCATCAGCAGCGAAATAGGATAAGATTTTAAGTCATCTTTATATATGCATAATCATATGTTCTGATAGATTACTTATTACAAACAACCAGTAAGACAGGGAAGAAGACAATTAAATCTCAAGATAATCAAATCAAGTGCCTCTATTGTTCAGGAACTGGAGAAGTCATTCTGCCTCCCTGCAAGTTGAGAAACCGGCCTGTGAAGCCTTAGGCAATGCAAACAAGCTCATATGAGTGACATTGTAGGTGAGGTTTATGGAGGGACTGGGAATGATCCATATTCGATTGTATGCAATCCAAGTGGATCTGTAGTCATGCAAATTAGAGTAACTCTAAAACAAAGGTTTATGCTTTTTTTTTCTTCTTTTATTTTCATCTTGTTTGCACTTTTTTTCCACCCCATTGCTACTCTTCCTTCCCCAGTATTTCTACTGGTTAATATTCCCTTTCTGACCTGTATTCACATGCTCACTCTTTTACAGAAGTGTACATAGGATGCTTGGTGAAGCACAATTGTTTCCTCTTTTCTACATTCCTTAATTTCTCTTATAAACCTCATTTTCTTCAATGTTTATATATGACTGATGACAAGAACAAAGGCACACTTACACTGAATAGCAAGGTTCTTAATTTCATGTCTACTAAATTATGGACTAAAAATATAAAGGTATCTGTATTCATTTTCATCACCTTCCCTTTGATTATAGTTTCTGTTTTCTTGCTCTACATTTCATTTTGTTTTAAGCACATTGTGCATTACTTTCCAAAAGTTCAACTGTAATTTTTCATTTGGGAGATTATGATATTACATTTGAACTCCAGAGTCTAGATAATTGGGCATTTTCTTTCAGTTCTAATTCTCTTTTATATGTTCTCCTTAGCATAATGATTACTTCATAGTAATATTATAGTCCTTTCTTACTTTAATTAATGTCACATCTCAATTCTAAGTGCTTGTTTTCAGCCCCAGGGTACTAATTTCATATCTTCTTTCTTAAATTAGCTGACTATAAACTCAGATTTCGGGTAGTTATGATAGTCATACAGTTACTTTGTGCCCCCATCAATATGAAGAAATTAGTGTTTTAATGAAGAATTTTTTACTATTCCATTAGGTATTTGATTTTAAAAGGATCAGAGTATCATTTCATCGCTTTAAGTTAGTTATTAGCAATAGTTGCTCTACAGATAATATATTTTTTAATTGCTAGAATCATTCATTTTTTGAAAAATGGCAGAAAATATATAAAAATCTAATCATATGTGTCTTACCATAATTATTTTATTATCATAATATTTTATTTAGAAAATAATTTTCTTAGAAGACAACATTTGTTTGTGAATGCAATTTTTTCTTTGATAATATTAGGAAAGAAAGAAAAATAAATTTTCTAGTATCATCTTATTAACACTACATCTAAACTTTTAGAAAATTTCAAATATGGCTGATAAATATAGAAATAGTGTTTTTAACATTTATTCCAGTAAAAAGTTTGAATCTCAACACATTAGTAGGTAACTGTATGATAAAATTTAGTGTTTGTGTTCAAATATAATGTTTCTATTTGCTTTTTGTTTTCTTGCAAAATACCTTTGTGAATTTAACCTTCATTGGTCCCTAAGCACTTCATTGTTTGACTTGCTGCCCTTAGGGTTGAGGATTATATTGAAGATACATCATTGTTTGATAATTGCTTTAATGTGCTGACTTATTATGTTGGAAGAATTTCTCAGTTTTATTTGCTCATTGTACATTGCAAAAGATGAGAGATACTTCTTAGATTTTATTAGTTTTGTAGGTAGAACAGTAATGTGCTTCCTACCTGTATGGAAATTTGTTAGAATTAATACCTTTATTAATGATTTGCAAAGATAATGACAAAATAAATTCCATAATTTCCAGAATTTTATTTAAAGTATAAACTTACAAAAGAAGGTATTACCCCTTGACTATTAGCCGTCATTACATAATGACCAAAAATTCAGTTTATTGTTCATAAAGAGCAAAATAACATTAATTTTGGGGATGGAAGATGGATTTCTGGAGTTGCATTGTGTATGATTGTGTGTGTGTGTGTGTGTGTGTGTGTGTGTTTCTTCTTAAGAACTTGATTTGGAACTGATCTTGGAAGCATAATAGGATTCAGCAGGAAGTGAATGTTTACAGGTGGTGGAAGCTGCTTTTGAGCCCTTGCAGTAAAATAGGAACGTATGTTTGCCAGAATGAGGATAAATCAAGGTTAGATCATCATAGAGAAAGAAATTCCTATGGTATTTTAAAGGCAGTGATGATTTTACAGGAAATTAACATTTATTTGTACAATGTGAAACACTTCACTGAGTTTATATCCCCTTTTTCTCTGTGATTCATTGATATGTCATGCAATCATTATTTATATCATTGCTTTCCAACATTTCTACATGCAGAATTTTATATCAAGAAATTTCCTTTTATAAAATTATGAATGATAGCACTCTGACATGTTATTTCCAACAACTTCTAGGTAATAAAGTGAACACTGCAGATTCTTCCATTTTTTTGTCCTTCATCCCTTCCTTTCTTTTTTTTTTTTTTTTTTTTTTGGTACCAGGGATCGAACTCACGTCCTTGCACTTGCACAGAAGGCAGCAAAACCACTGAGCTAAATCCCCGGCCATCCCTTTCCTTCTTAAGCTATTCATTAAGAATTATTCCTTAAGATGTAGAAGGATATATTGAATTAAATCAGTAGTCTTATTTAATATTTGCCATTTGACATAAAGTATAAATAATGGAAGAAATTGTTTTGTGTTATAATTTTACTTTTAGATGAATATCGTAGCTGAAAATTTGAATTGCTTTGAATTGAGCTCTAATTATGAATAGAAAAGCTATAGGATTTTCTTATTCCCTATTTATTAAGGAATTAATATGTGTCAAAACAGAATCAAGGTTGCAAAGTGTTCTTTTAGCTTCTTTAAGATTAGGGTTCTTAATTAAGGACAAGAGGATTCATTCTTAGCGAGTTTAAATAGAACAGGATATATCATGAATTATTCCTTGCTATCTGAAATGTTTGGAGGTCTGATGAAAAAGACTATATATAGGTTGAGCCTGCAGGAATTCCTGCCAGAATCATGCAGTTCAAGTGGTCTACGATGATCAGCTGCTTGTATTATGATTGGCTGCGTGATGAAGCAGAAAGCTAATATTCTAGCTCCAGGCTCCACAGACATGTTCCATCAGAAACCATGAGACAGGGCGAAGTGTAAAGGACAGTACTTTGAGCTGAATGGTGAGGAGTCTTGTATGCTTGGTGCTTTTAAGAACAACTGTGAAACGTGAGAGGGTGAGGTTTAGAGACAGCAGAAAGAGCAAAAGCAGTACATTCTGATGATGATTAAGGCCCAGGTGGGTTTTAGAGGAAACTATAATATATCAGTTATTAGTGGTGGTCTGATAATGTTCATAAATTTTTTAGTTAGATATAAAAATCAACAAACACTGTTATCTGGGAAAAGAGACCAGTGTCAGTTTATCCATGCATAATTTAATAATAACTTATTAATTTAATACATGATGCTACATTATATTATTCATTAATTTAACCTCTTAATATGCTCTGATAAGGTGATTACATGGAATGACACATGGTTCAGTGTGGTAAAAAGCCTCCAGGTACTGCAAGTCTTATAGGTAGCCTAAGTTTGATGAAGATACTCAATTTTGAGCCATAATTTTAGTAACAGGATGATGAATTTTTTTATCCTGTGGCTTTATTTCTATTTATATTAGAAGTGGATTTCTACAATAATCCTGTGCACAAAGTTATCCCAGTAATTACTGGAATAAAACAACAACTATTGATTATTTCTTAGAATTCTGTGGCTTGGCTGAGTGATTCTTTTGATCTGGATCCACTGTTGGCTTCTCTGCAACTTGGCTTGGTCAATCAGCAGTGATCAGGGAGCTGGCTGGATCATAGCTGAGTCTACACAGTTATTCTTCATGTAGTTTCAAATCTTTGAGCAAGATAGTCTTGTATCCTTATACGAAAGGCAAGAGGCCATGATTGTAAGAAAGCATGCAAGATTTTTGAGGCTTAAAATCAGAACTGCCACACTTACTTTGGCTGTGTTCTCTTATCTTAAGCAAGCTAAGGATTACTTAAAATTAAGAGATAAAGGAACAAGCTATGACTCCCTGGAACATTCACAAAACTACACTGGAAATCACTCACTGCACTCTTCTGTACAGTTTTGAGAAGTAATTCAAACCAAATCCCGAATGACTCTTTCTTACCTGACTTCTTTCTTGTTGAAACTGCAACTCACTTTCAGACAAAGCACATCCCTAAGCAAGTTATTTATTGTCCTTACCACTAAAACTGTACAAATATAATTAAATGTAAGAATATTTATTGAGCACATACTATTTGAACATCCTGCAATAAACAAGCACTTTTTAAAAAAAAGAAATGTCTATAGTTATCTTCTTTTAACAAATTTCAGTATCATTTTTCTGCAGTCAAAATCACATCCCCATGGAATGGATTATAACTCACCAGTGTGAGAGATTACACGAATGTGATATTTTCTTCTTATTGCCTCATTCATTCATTCATACTGAGGATTTACCTAAGCATCTTTGCACCAACCTTCAGCATCATCTTTTATGTAGATAGATAGGTAGATAGATAGATAGATAGATAGATAGATAGATAGATAGATAGATATTTTTTTAAATTTTTGAGACAGGGTCGTTCTAAGTTGATAAGTTGGTCTGGTTGGGCTTGAACTTGGCAGCTGTTTTGCTTCAGCCTCCGACACTGCTGAGATTATAGGTACGAGTTACCACACTCAGCGGCCTTATTTTTTTTTAATGAGTATTACTTTAAGGCATTACCAATAATGAATCTTGCTGTGGAAATTTCATGAAGTAAATTGGAAGAACTCGTAAGAATTAGGTGTCTATATTAATAACCTATTTGTATAATATTATCATTTAAGAGGTATTAAATTCCCTAGTTTGAAGATTAAGTAGAGGTACAAAAATAGTTCCCATTTCATTCATTCTTAACCATTTTCTAATGACATTAAAGTGGATTATCTTTGGCAAAAGTAAGGGCTATTTCAAAGATTAATAAACACAGTGACAGACCAGGTAGTATGCATTAACTTTTGATGTTTTCCACCTCTTAATCATTCACAGTAAAATTATAATACATTCTTTCAATTATAATGTATCACTGTTTGCAAATGTTCATATGTATTCCAGTGATCAGATGACTTGAATTTAGCCTGATTTCTATAAAAATGCAATATCAAATAACATTTGTTAGTCACATAAGATATTCTAGGGTTTACCATACTGAAAAATTTTAAGATTGTAGCTGACATCAATTTCTGAGGGCTGCCATTTGCTTATTGAAGTAGCAACAGTGTAATGGAGAAAATATGAAGGAAACATAGAAGCAGGATCGAAATTTTATTCTCAAGGTGGGGAAAATCTGTAAAACTTTTTCAGAGCCCATTTTTCTGGATTTATGAACTATGAGCCAAACTCATGAAGTAGTTTGTAACTTGAGTCATACCATAATAATTTTAAGCTCCATATTTTTTTTTTCTTCTAGGCTCTCTTTCTTTGGACCATGACATCATTTCTACTAATACCTTAGGTTTCTACCCTAGTACTAACATACTAATAAAACAACTAGGAATAAAACTTTCTCCTACTTCTCCTATGCAGGTGTCAGAGAGACATTTATGTTATCACATTTACCTTCATTAAAATGCAGAATAAGTAAAACTAAAAAGAGGGGTTATTCTGAAACCTGTTTCTATCAACCTATAAAAACTGGTTTTCAGATTTTCAGGACTTTTTCAAATCTGATTGTTAAATATAGCCATTATTAAGAATTTAACTATATAAATCACACATGTTATAAAAAAATAAAAAAATACTAAAATGTAAAAACCACTAAAAACTAATCACTTTCTAATTATTTTATTACCTATACATTTTTAAAAGTTCAACACGTAGTGTGGTGAACACACTGCGTAACTCCATATCATTCCACATTTTTTGAAAACTCACTGATATGTTGATGGCTACATTACAACTGTTTTGTGGAAATTAGCATGTCATTTATTTCAGATGAATTCTCAGTATTTTTCCAAATGGAATATTTCTTTTCACTCTGTTATATTGTAAGTGGATTTAATGCTTCTTGGAAAAGGGCTTTGAAAATTTATCTATGGAGATACTACAATTTTTTTTAAAAAACTTTAAAAGTGAAGATTTTTTAAGCACAGTGAGATCATGTATTCCTTTTTTTGTGTGTGAGCCACTTGAACTCCAAACAAAAATTGTTTCAAAGAATTGTTGAACTGGAATGAAATTAACACAGCACAATAATGTCTACCTTGAACTTGAATCAATTTCATTTTCCATTCATTTTGAAGAAAGTTAAGCAAATACGTCATTGTTTTCTTCACTAGTATATCACATTTACTCAAAAATATTTACAAAGCTTTTGCTTTAGCATTTATTCTGTTTTAAGTCAGAAAATTCTTATGCCTGCCTTAATCTTGTAGTATTTATTTAACCTGCTTTGAAAAATAGGCTACATCCAATTATGTTTCCTTGTAAACATACTCTATTAGTCTCATTTGAGAATTTTTTTCCTTACAAAAAGATAGTGAAATAATTGCTTTTCAAAAAAGATTAGTGAGGGAACTTTTATTGGTTAAGTGCTACAGGAAGTTGGGGACAGATTTGACTGCCTCTTCTCATTGCATCTACGAACATTTTTAATAAAAGAAATACAGAGAAAACTCTTCTTTGAACTAGCACAAGCTAATGAACACAATTTTAGTTTTAGTATGAGTGATGTCTCAGATTGTGCAAGGCAATGAATTAGTCCAGATACATTTGCTTATTTTGTAGTGCTAAATATTCATATATATATATATACACACACACACGTAGTTTAGATAGAATAGACGCTATACATCTAATTTTGGCTCATGATGTTTATAGTCTTAGTAATATAATAACCAAAATATCAAAATGTTGCTGCTGCTGCTGTCGTTATTGTTGTTGTTTGGCAGTGGTGCTGGAATGGAACCCAGGATCTCATTCTTGCTGGACAATGCTCGTCCACTGAGTTGCACCCCAGCCTATAGAGGTATGATTTAACATCTTGAATTTAAACACCACTTGCACACTTGTCTGTGTTGTGATTGTATGTGTATATGGTTTGTGAAAATTTATATATTTGATGAATTTTTGAAATGCAGTGTAATCTTACCATAAGAGAAAAATTTTGGTTGACATATCTGTGGAAACTAATGCTAATCTTAACACAAAAAGGGAAAATGCATAGTTATATGGTTTTTTTAGAAAATAATGGCTTCATAACAAAAATATTAGCAACAAAATAAAATATCAGTTCATCAAAGTTTTGTTTAACAAAATGGCTGTTTCTATTCCATTACATAATTTTACATTTTAACTGATATATGTGTGCACTTTTTGACACCAGTATAATTTTTTTAAGTAAGAAAAGTGTTTAACTATGTAACCTAAACAGGAAAGTTTGATTTTTGGTTAAAAAAGAAAAGCAAAATGAATCAGATTTGTGGAGGGATACTATTTTAATTATATTTTGAAGACCTTGGAAAAATAATAAAATAATACTTTTTTTTTACTTCATCATCAAAATACGTACATGCTTGTTTTTCACAGAAAATTTGATTTAAGAGTCACACACTTTTATTTTTAATTTAGCATTTGATAGGGGAACATGAATAGAATGTAGATGGGCAGACAGGGTAACTGATATAATGAACTCTTTATAAAACATGGGATTAATTGCTAAAATAAGTAAAAACTAAAGAATGAAAAAATATTGAAATTGAGCATTTTATACTACTATACATAAATTTGGAATTTATAAATTCCGCAGAGGCAGAACAAAAGTGATATTGCATAATAAATAATTGATCTTTTCATGAATTTAATTTCTCAGTGAAATATAAAATATCCATATAAAATGCAAAAGGTTTAAACTTTTCAGGGAAGGAAATATGAGTTGAAAAAGTATTTGGAAAGATAAACATTGATTTACTAAGATATTGAAATACAAGGTCAATAAATTAAATATACATTTGAAATTATAGATAATATGATGATTGCCACACAAGATCAAATTAACACTGTTTCAGAAACAGTAGAAGAAATCAGAATATCATCCTGGGTTAAGAAAAATTATTAGAAGATACTTGTGAAAGACTAATGTAAAAAGAAAAAATAAAAAATTATGGGCAGAAATTAGTTAAAACAAATGCAACTATTCTACCTAATAAATATAATATTTTAAATTGTCTTTAATCTGATTTTGAGTAGCTGTCCTTTGGCAGGTAAATAGATTACAAAATATGTGTGGATGTTTATCAATTGTTATGTGGGTTCTCCCTTACTATAAAACTTTTTAAATAAATACATTTTAATATTTAAATATTCTAGGAATTACACTAAAATTATAGCAGTTTTGGTAAGTCAGAATAGAAAATAAAGAAATAACCAGTGATTAGTCTATATTTATGTTTAAAATATGTAATTATGTATCTATATTCTATGTATCATAAAGTTGGTATTGTTAATCAGTAGAGAAATAATAATTCACTAATGCAGACAGTGCGCTATTGTAAAAAAACCTGTTATTATATTTCTGTTTAATTGAAGATAAATTCCACAGTGTCTATGGAGTTTTTTGTTGTTGTTGTTCTGGGGATTGAACTCAGGACCCTGTCCTTGTAAGGCAGGCATGGTGCCACTGAGCTAAATCCCTGGCGCTCTAAGTAGTTTCTTAAGAAAAGTAAAAATACCAGAATTAACACAGATATATTCCCTGTATGAAGCATTGGATTAATCAATTTTTATGAATTATCTTGTGTTGATTTAAAAGATGGGTTGCCTTTTATTAGTTTTTAAGAAGACTTATAGGCATTTTCACTTTTAGAAAAGTACACATTTAGATAACATGCACTTTTAAAATTTTTCCTGTGTTTTTGTTTTAAATATTTGCATGAAGTACTTTTAAAATGAAAAGAGAATGAGTTTTCAATAGCTAAAAATACAATATTATGTACTTCTCTTATATTCAATTTTATAAATACACAAAACTTTTTGCTTTTTAAAATATTTAGTTGACAGATTAAAATTGTATGTATTCAACATTTATAATGTAAGGATTTGACTTATCTGCTTATTGTATGATTATCACAATCCTGTTAGCACACCAAACAACATATAATTAGAACAAATAAAAGCTTAAAGTAATGATTCCATTAGCAATTTTAATTTTAAGTTTCTTGCAATTTCTGTTGGCAGTAAATATTCTCTAGTTCTTTGGGTAGATATAACCAAAATACCATAAATGGGGGAGCTCTTAAAGAACAGAAATTTATTTCTCAGTGTTCTGGAGACTGAAGTCCATGATGCAAGGCAACAGCAGATTCAGGGTCTGGTGTGGGCTTCCTGCTTCATCCATAGTCTCTTCTGCTTTTCTCTCCACATGGTGGACAGTTAGCTAGCTGTCTGGTTCCTGTTATTTACATAGACACTAATCTCATTCATGGTGGCTTCACCTCATGTCCCAATCATCTCTCCGAAACCAAAAATTGTATGCAAATATATTGCGGATTAGATCTGAACCTAAAAAATTTACGATGATGCCAAGAGTCAGGCAATAATAAATGTTCAACGTAAGAAAAAATGTTAAGCATGGTCAGTTACTTACATGATTAATATGAATATTTATGGGAAGAATTCATGTATGCAGGTGGTAGTGGTATTGATTTGGGGAAATGCAAGGGAACTTTAGATTTAGAAAATAGAAGAATTTAACAAGAGTAAATACCTCTATGCTTGCTATATTAGTTGAAGGGACAACACTGCATTTAAACAAGAACATTGAATCAATGTCTCAGGAAAAACAAGTATGTTATGCTGCCTATGTATTTTATTATTATTTTAAGTTATATTTTCAGATATGAACAATTCTAAGAATTTTCAAAAGTGATGTCAGAAAACAAAAATATGTACTATGTAAAATAAAAAGTATGTTGGATATGCTTCATATATATTTAAATAAAATCATAAATGAATTATCTTTTGGATTCACAATCCGCTCTGTAGAATAGTACTGATGTTATAATTTGACATTATCTAGCTGTTGTTAATGCAAGGCTTTCTGCAACTGAAAATTATAAAAAATTACTTGTTCATCTAGGAAAGTAGACCTTGTCAATAGCATTTTATTAAAGATATTCAATAAAATTTTTATTGGGTTATCTCTTTCCGAAAGGATTTTTAACCAACATTGGCAGGCCTCAAAGATGTTGAATAATATATAACTTTATGTGGCTCAATATCCCAAATTCTTATTAGACTATGTAATAATATTTCTTATAACCATTTCACTAATATAAAAGCCTCAATATAATGTATTTAAAAGAAACTTGTAACTATAAGTAATATGATTATATTGTTAGTTTGGCCCACAAAGATAGTCTTGCCATTGAATACCCTCCATATCTGTGTATTTATTTGCCTACACTGTGCTTCTGTGTAAGTTACAAATTATTGTATTTTTAAAAGGATTTAGTTCAGTAGTTTCGTTGCCTGCTGTGCAAGTGCAAGGACCCGAGTTCAATCCCCGGTATCAAAAAAAAAAAAAAAAAATATATATATATATATATATATATACTATTATTAAACCAATTCAGACCATGTTTTAGTTGAATATTAAAAACATTAAGACATATGTTGAAAGTACAAGGTGGAAACTTATTAACATTTTAGTACATATTAATTTAAATTCTCTATGCAAAAATAATGATATTTTTTAAATTGGGTTTTTCAGATGTCAGTGGTTACTCTTGGTATTAGACAAAAGCACAGAATAATACTTTTAAGATCATGTCATAAAATGTCTTTGATGGATTTACTTGCCTTGATGAGTTCTATATGGAAAACTGTTAATTGTGTCAGAATAAAAGTTTCTTTACATAAGTATGGATCTTCATCTGAAAATGCCAAGATGTATTAAAACCTGTGAAAATAGTATCTAATATAGACACTGCTGATTGATCATTAATGTAAATTTTTGGACTTATGAGACAGAGATACTGCCATTGAATAACATCTAAAAGCAAAAACAGATGACTTACTTTATTTTAGAACATAATTCATATTTCTAAATTGATCTTCTTGCTTCATTCTTTTAAAAATCGTGTATTAACTTGTATATATGCAGAATACCCCATTTTATAAATATTAATTACCATAATTACATATACAGCTACATTTTGATACTATCTATATTACAGAACTGCGTGCACATTGCATACGTATTCACTTTTATGTTTATATTTAATTCAAGTTTTTAAACAATAAATTTAATACAATTCATCGGTTAATATATCACCAAAGGATTATTACAAAATATCTGTTCTGAATATAATTCTACATCTCTTTTTCTTACCTTAATAAACATTTTATTTTGTATCTTTCATTTTTTGAATTCTGAATACATATTGGACTTTTGTTATCACCAAGATATTGAGCGAGATTCTGGATGTACAGAATTGAAGAATGTAAATTTTTTTAATGTAAATACCTATGTAGATATCTCAATTTTCTATTTATATTATAATAAATCTAATGTATACTTGTATGCTTCATATATTAGTGGCTTAAAACAACACATAGTTTTCATTATATACCCTAGTTCTAGAGGCCAGAAATTTGAAATGAATCATACAGTACTAGAGTCTAGGTGTTCACATATGGTTGGTAATTCTCATTGGTGAGATAAAGAGTTCTTTTCCTTCTTTTACCAGGCTACAGACTGCTTTTGCTTATGGTCCCTCTCTAGCTCTCATTCTCACTTTTTTGTTTTTGTTTTGTTTTTGTTTTTTTGGTACTAGAGATCGAACTCGGGTCCTTGCGCTTGTGCAGCAGGCGGCAAAACCACTGTGCTAAATCCCTGGCCCTTCTCAGTTTTTTTCTTTAGCGCTTTTTCTCTCTAACGTCTGCCTCTGTAGTCACATAGTCTTAGCTGATTCCCCTGACCCCCTCTTTTCTTTCCTGAGGGTCCTGTGTTATGCTGTGCCAAGGGAGAGTCCAGGCTAATATAATTTTCTTAGCTCGAGATCACATAACTCAGTCATATCTGCAAAGCCTTTTCTTCACATAAATTAATATATTTACAGGTTGCGGATATTATATAATGGTCATTTTGAGGGTTACTATCGCTGTAGTACCGTTTATATTCTTGCATTTCTTTTAAACTTTCTTTAATTTGTATATGTACAGATTGAATCGGAGAAAAATGCCTCAATATTGTAACTTCAAAAAAAATATTGTAACTTCAGATTTTAACATAATCTCTATATACATTAAAATAGCTTTCTACTAAATCCCAGAAATCTTACTCAAAACTTATATGTCTTTATACTCTAAACACAGATTTTGGTTTTATATTATCAGTGTAGATAAATCCCCATTTTATTTTGATGAACTTATTTTATAATAAGTAGGGAGAAGTACATAAGCATGAACTTGAATCATAATCAATATTTGAAAAATAAACATCCATACAGCTACCACAGGAAGCAAGAGTAAAACCCTTCCAGCACTTTCTAATTTTTCACATCCCCCTTCTAATATAAAAAGCATTAGACATAACCACTACTCAAATTTCTGGTAATTGTTTTTTGTATACTTTACCACTTACAAATATAACCATAAATAATTATCTCAGACCTGTGTATATAAGGTAAATCAAACCATACTCTCTGTGTGATGATTTTTCAATTTTCTTCCCTCAAATTACACTTAAAGGTCTATCTACATTTTTGTTTATAACTTTGTGTTATTTTAACTTTTGTGAAGTGTTCTACTAATTTGATTTATGATGCAATTTTTTTAGAAAGTACAAACCAAAACAATAATGATATTAAAGAAATCATTCAGAATTGATTTTCATATGTTGTGATAACAGTCTCGAAACTCTTTGCCCAAACACAAGTTAATTTGGCTTTCTTTACTAACCACTATACATCTGCCATCAGTCTGTTCTAATGGTATTTAAGACTATCTGAAGCAGCATCTGTAATGAGATAATGACACTTTCCCTGGCAAAAGGAATAAGTAACTGGGTTGGTTGTGGTGGTTTTTGTTGTTGTTGTTGCTCCTGCTGCTGCTTTTGTTGTTGTTGTTAAAATTTTGCCTAGAGTGGACACGGTACACTTCTGGTCCTAATTCATCAGGCTGAGTAAGTCACAGGAACACATTTGATTCTAAGGAGGCAGGGAAGTGTACTCATATGGTGTTCCTGGAAGGAAAAGATCTAAAAATATATAGCAAATTGCACTAATCAGTTATACACTGCAGTATTAGTCATCAGATATTCAGTTCACTGCTTCTGTCTACAAAATATGCTCAGTGTCCCTGTAGGGCCAACATAGGAGCACTTTAATCATAGAATCATACTCAGAGTCCATGATGATGAATGATATGCAGTAATTTTGTCATTAACAGTCATTACAATCTCAATCCAGATCATGTTCTGATCTGAAAACTTATGAAGTCAAAACTACAGTAACTCCTCTTACACCACAAATGAAAAGGGTACAGAATAACTGTAGGGAAGTACTCCATTAAAAAGGAGAAGAGTCAAGAATTTATCGATACACATGAATTCCAAAATAACACTAGACAGATGGTTGTGAACATTCCAAACTTGCCAGTAGAGACTGTTCCTTGATTAGATCACAATTCTGATTAATGTGATTTTCCTTACTCTGTAATTCCCTTATTTTCACTCTTGTAGAAGTCCTTCCTTTTTCCATTAATTTCCTAAATACATCTGAAGAAGACATTGGAGAGTAAGAGTACAGGAACTTAGGTGCTCTAAGTAGGCTTGTTGAATTTGTTTTCAACTGGAGGAGATAAAGAGCCCTAATGATCAATCAAACCTTGAATAGCTACAAGATTTTTATACCTGGTTATATTTTGTTTGGTAGGTTAAATATTATAAAGCTAGTAGTTTTTAAATTGTTTTTATCCTAGCCTTTTCATAATCTAACCCTTAATATCACTGTATTTCTTTGCTTTTCATCTTCCATTCTACTCTCTGCAATTTAATTATCGTTATGTTGCATTTTACGG
Organism: Heterocephalus glaber; assembly: GCF_053883595.1. NCBI lineage: Eukaryota > Metazoa > Chordata > Mammalia > Rodentia > Bathyergidae > Heterocephalus > Heterocephalus glaber. Next base: position 21,943,554 of record NW_028258138.1, on the reverse strand, counting down.
ACTTTAGAGAAAAGAGCCACAATGTTAGTCCCTTTTCCCTTGTGACATTTTATCCAATAGAAAAGATTCAATAGATGCCAAATCGATTTTGTGGTTTTGCAGTGAGTCATCTCTGTAAAATTGCAGTTGCTAGCAGTGTGTGTCATAGTTTTACCTTTCATCTGTTCCTTGCTGCAAGTTTGAGTTCAGTTGCCTCATTCAGGGCCCCTCTCAGTTTCTTAATCACTTTTCTCTTCTAGCTGTGCAAGTCTGTACAATGCTTTCAAGCTGACAACTTTCTACTTTTTCTGCATCCTAATTTATCTCCTTCTGATCTCATATCTTTCTTCTGACAGATAGCTTGCCAAGTTCAACTAATAGGAACCAACCTATGCATTGTTTGTTTTGACTTTTTTCTAGCAGAACACCAAGTTCATTGGGTACATTGTCTTAGTTACTTTTCTCATCAGTGACACAAAACATAAAACAACTAACATTAAAGGAGGAACAGTTTATTTTGGCTCCCAATTTGTACAGGTTTCAGTCCTTAATCAGCTGGCTCCAAGGCAGGGTGGCATGGCACAGTGGCATGCCAGAGGAGAAACAGTCCATGGCATGGCAGGCAGGAGGCAGCAAACATCAAGCTTGCCTTCTTTTCGGTCCCTTTATATTCCATTCACGCTACAAGTCTATTGGTTGGTGCCACCACACCCAAGGTGGGGCTTCCATTATCTACAACCAGAACTATGCTAAACCAATTTAGTTATCACAGACTCTTTATCCCAGTATCACACACCCTAGATCTAACCACCTCCAAAAAGCCCCACCTATGATCATATAAGACATCCATGGACATCTAGATATAAACCCTAACATATATGCACTTATCCTCTGAGTTTTTACAGGCTACAACTTTAGATAACAGTGTACAACATGTGTCAATATGTATCTTCAATTCCATCATTCCTGCTCCTCCTAGGAGATTGCTTGACAAACTCCACACAGCCCCTATGTAAATGCCCCATGTATTAAAAGCATTTATTATGGCAGCATTTGACTTCTAGGTATTAATGTTAGATATTGAGCTTGGTTACATTGCAGTTACTAACAACATCTAAATTTTGATTAATTAACAATAACTTCATTTATTACAGTTACTACATGTCTATTATGGACTGGGCCTGTCTTTTCTTTCTCTTCATATTGAGGCCTAAACTATTTAGACAAGTACTGTGTGCATATTATAGTTTACTATGGTGGGGAAAAATAAAGGAGGCAGAGAATCCCAACTGTTTGTTAACTTTTCCTTCTGACACAAGCCTCTATCATTTGTCTGTAAAAAGGCACTGGAAGTCATATAGCTATAACTATAACTGTGGAGAGAAATGCAATCTCACTTTGTATCCATAAGGAAAAATGACCAGAAAGAGTGTGAACTCCACTGTAGGATACTGTAAATGATAAGGTGTTTTTGCAAGTGTCTGAAATAGATTTATCTATATGTGGAATTTCAATTTTCCTTCCTATAAAAGAGATACAATGAAATCCTTTGTCTCATTATAGATGACAATGGAAAGCAAAGGAAAATTTGTGTACTGACAATATGTGAAAGGAGAAATAGTGACAAGCATATATAACTTCCAGAGCTGATTTTACCAAAGAGAACAGATGGATATGAGTGCCATTTTACAGAGACTTGGTTCTCTGGTAACAACCAGAGATTCAGTCATAGGTTCTTTTTGGTTCAATCTTTGCTTGTTACTTTTACTTGAGGTTTTATTAATTGCCTTTTAGTAACATTTCTCCTTTTATCAACTCTTAACTGAAAAAGTCATTATCGATGTTGCCAGTGTTCAAAATAGTGTATCAGGATCCAAATTATTATGCTGGGAAAATGTGGTACTGTTTCTAATATTTCCTGTTAATTTTGCTTGCTTTGAAAATCATCCTAAATAATATTTGGGGGGAATATTGTAGTTTTAATATAATTATTCTCATCTATGATTTTTTTTTTTGGACCTTGTGATTGCAAGGCAGGTGCCGGGACCACTGAGCTAAATCCCTGGCCCGTCATCTATGATTTTTGAGTATAATGTTTTCTGTAGTTGAAATATGTAGAAACATTTGGATCTGGAAGGAGACTGAAATTCTCTGTATCACACAGTGTGTTTTTATAATTCTGGGCAGTAAGAAGTACTAAAATGGGCTAAGAATTTACAACGTAGTCATCTGTTTTAGATGACAGGATAATGTTATTTGGGGTCATTTTGAGAAAATATATAAGGCAACATGATAAATTATCATCTTCATTATGATATTTTATTTTCTATTTTAAATGTTTGCCTCCTAATTGTCAAAGTATGTCCAAAGGTACAATATATTTTATACTTTTTAGCCATTTCTAAAATATGTTGGTAATAGTTAAGGAAAATGTTGCCTTTTCTTATGTAGAGATATTTTTTAGTACCTGAAGTGATAGAAAAAAATCTTTCCTCAGGTTTCACACTTATGTATACCTTGAGTGCTTAGTTTGCAGTGCTAATACAGAATTGTGGAGAGGTTTAAATGATGTGTGAAGTGCCATTTTAGCTCTTCAGTCTCTTTTCCCTTGTATAGTATATCTTCCAACAACCCATACAGAGAGAATTTACATTTTGCCTTAAAATGTAGCTATAATTATTTTAACTATTCTTAAAATATTCTAGACCTTAGTCATATAGTATTGCGCCAAGCTCCTGAGTTCAATCCCCAGTACAAAAAAAAAAAAAAAGTGCATAACAGCAACATTAAAATTGAAAAATTCAGTTAACAATTTTAATTTCCATGAATACATGATAAAGCATGTTTGTCACTGTTATGGTTTAGATCTAAAATATTTCCACCAAAGCCCCTGTATTGAGATGTGGCTTTTGGAAGTTGAATGGATGGGTAGGGGACTCTACTCATCAGAGTAAGCACTGATGATCTCACAGCTGAATGTGCTGTTAGGATGTGTGGCCCAGTAGGAAGAGGTGTGTCCTTGGGTGGGTGTGAGATTTTGGAGGCTGTGTCTCCCTCCCTGTTTCCTACCTTCTCTCTCTGCTGACAGGCAACCACAAGTTGGAGTTGAGCAGCTGTCCTCTTAAAGATCCTGTCACCATGCACTTCAAGTCCTGGACACAGCCAGCTGTGCAGTGAATCCTCTAAAACCATGAGCCAAAATAAATCTCTCTTCCTTTACATTGTAGATTTTGGGTATTTATCCCAACAATGGCAAAATGACCAAGACAGATACATTATACCTTAGATAGATTTTAAATTAGATCCCAAGTTCTAATTTTAAAATTAGACAATGATATGATTGATTATGCCAGAATCTTATATAAAATTTTATCTAAAACAAATTATTTACAATTTAGAACTTCAAGAAGCTTTCATTTTGTATATTGTGGCACTTGACAATATAGCAGAATTTTAAAAATATATTAATACCTGGAAATGCCTATAAAGCATTCTAAATCAGGTACAAGATTTTGTGGCATTCAAAATGATTTAGGAAAAGTATTCTGTCAATGTGTGTTCATTTTAGTTGCTGCTAAACACAAAGATAAACTTTGAAGACAATTGTCAGTTTCTTTTCTCAGTGCTATGCTTCTTGTAAGCACTCCCTGTGATGACTTCTGTTCTCTTCTTTAATAGGTTTAGAACATTAGCAGGAAAATGACACTCCGAATTCGGGGTTGGTTTACTTTGAAGAAACATTTGTAACAGCATTTCATTAAATATTGCTCAGTGGAGAAACCAGCTTATCACCATCTCTTCTATGGTCCCTATCTCTAGACTGTAGAAACACACTTTTGCCCAACTTTCAAGGTCTGATCAGGATTTTTCAAAAAGCAAGTTTTGTCTTGCCTTGGCAATAACTGTACTTCATATTTCCTAAGTGTGAACAAGCACAGATTTCTTCGTTAATTGCTGGTTTTAAGGTAGAACAAAATGTCCCCTCCTTGTGTGCTTTTTTTTTTTTTTTAATGCTTTTATTGGTACATTTTAGGTATACAACACAATTACATTTCTCATTGGGAACTTGTACCTTTACATGAAGCATCTTGGTTCTTATGTTTTCCCCATTCCTAGCCCTCCCTTCACCCCCTCCATCCTTCCCTATTTACAAAGACTTTATTTCCATTTCTCATCATTTTTCCTTTCCCTTCTTTCCTTTCCCCTGTCCCTCCCACTACCCCTACCCCTTTGGACCTTTGCTTCCTATTTTGCATTATCAATTATTCATTCTAATCATTGGTACATTTTAGGTATACAATATAATGACATTCATCTTTGGAAATTTGCACCTTTACATAATCTCTCTTGGTTCTTATTTTTCACCCTTGCCCAGCCCTCCCTTCAACCCCTCCATTCCTCCCTATTTACAAAGATTTTGTTCCTATTTTTCCATTTTCTCATATTAATTCCATACCCTTCTTTCCTTTCCTCTACCCCTCCCACTTCCTTCCCTTTTGCCCCTTTTCTTCCTATTTCACATTACCTATTATACATTTTAGTCCTTATTTTCACTTTCAGTTTCTCACACCAGAGAAACTATTCAGTATTTATACGTGTGTGTCCTATTTATTTCACATAAGAGTATCGCCTCAATTTAGCTATAAATGTCTCTAATTTCTCATTTTTTATGGCTGAGTAGTACTCCATTTTATTAAAAAACCACATTTTCTTGATCCAGTCTCCAGTTGATGGGCATTTGGGCTGTTTCCAAGTTTTAGCTATAACAAACTGTGCTGCTATGAACATGGGTGCACATATATCACTGTGGTATGATTCTTTTAATTCTTTGGGGAAGATCCCCAGCAGTGGAATAGCGGGGATGGTTTAACATATGCAAATCAATCAATGTAATACACTATATCAACACAGCCAAGGACAAAAACCATATGATTATCTTCATAGATGCAGAAAAAACATTTGACAAAATCCAACATGCATTTATGATAAAAACCCTACAAAAAAATGGAATAGATGGTCTCTACCTCAAACTGATAAAAGCCGTCTATGAAAAACCAACAGCCAATATCATACTAAATGGTCAAAAACTGAAATCCTTCACACGAAAATCAGGAACAAGACAAGGATGTCCACTATGACCATTCTTGTTCAATAGAGTTTTGGAAACATTAGCCACAGAAATTAGACAAGAGAAAGAAATAAAAGGAATAAAGATAGGAAATGAAGTCAAATTGTCATTATTTGCAGATGACATGATACTCTATATAGAAGACTCCAAGAAATCAACCAAAAGTCTTCTAGACTTAATAACCAAATTCAGTCAAGTAGCTGGTTACAAGGTCAACACACAAAAATCAATAGCTTTCCTCTACATGAATGACAGACTCACTGAGAGAGAAATAGGGCAAATAATTCCTTTCACAATAGCATTCAAAAAACTGAAATACCTAGGAATCAACCTAACAAAAGAAATCAAAAACCTCTTCTCTGAAAACTATAGCACTCTGAAAAGAGAGATTGAAGATGATATCAGAAAATGGACAGAAATCCCCTGCTCCTGGGTAGGAAGGATTAATATAGTGAAAATGGCCATACTTCCAAAACTGCTATATAGATTCCATGCAAATCCAATTGAGATCCCAGCAGCATACTTCATGGACCTTGAGAAAACAATCCAAAAATTCATTTGGAACAAGAGGAGACCCAGAATAGCAAAAGCAATTCTAGGTAACAGAGACATGGCAGGGGTTATCACAATCCCCAACCTGCAACTCTACTACAAAGCTACTGTGATAAAAACAGCATGGTACTGGCAGAGAAACAGACCTGAGGACCAGTGGAACAGATTAGTAGGTGCAGAAACAACACCAGACACACTCAGCCATCTCATCTTCAATAAAGGAGCCAAACACCCTCACTGGAGGAAAGATAGCCTCTTTAATAAATAGTGCTGGAAAAATTGGCTTTCAACTTGCCAAAGATTAAAACTAGACCTATATCTCTCACCATGCACTAAACTAAAATCAAAATGGATTAAAAATCTAAATATTAAAATAGAAACTCTGAACCATTTGGAACAGAGGTTAGGTAGAACCCTTGAAGACATCGGTGTAGGAAATGATTTTATGAACAAAACCTCAGTTGACCGTGAACTAGCACAAACAATCAACAAGTGGGATCTCTTCTTACTAAAAAGCTTTTGCACAACAAGAGAAACTACCAGTAGTGTGAAGAGACAACCCACAATGTGGGAAAACATCTTCACCTGCTTTTCCTCAGACAAAGGTCTACTATGTTGAATCCATAAAGAACTTAAAAGATCAGACCTACCACGTTTAAAGACCCAATCTGAAAATGGGCATCTGAAATGAACAGACATTTCTCAGACAAAGAAGTAGAAATAGCAAATAAATACATGAAAAAAATGTTCAACATCACTGGTCATTCGAGAGATGCAAATGAAAACAATGCTGACATTCCACCTCACTCCAGAAAGAATGGCTGCTATCATGAAATCAACCAATAAGAAATGCTGACGGGGCTGTGGGGAAAGAGGAACCCTGCTCCACTGCTGGTGGGAGTGTAGACTGGTGCAAGCACTGTGGAATGGAGATACCTCAAAGAACTAGGACTGGAAGTCCCATTTGACCCTGCTATTCCATGTGTGCTTTTTGCTGACTGAGGCATTCTCTCAATCCACCCTCCAGACTGTCACTGAAGTACTTTTGAAATCCCACTGAGATAGTGAACACAAACAAACAAACCAACCTGGGGTTTTAAAGATATACTATATATGTTTGACTTGTCTTTTTTATACCTCCTTTTTATTATTTATAAATTAAAAGTGGTAATGATAGCCATAGTTTGTGAATCCTAATCTGAATGTTTATTGAGTCCTATCTTTATTTGCCTACTCCATAGCAGAAATCAGTGAATAACATTCATATAAGTTGACTGATGTCTACCCTTCCATTTTGTAAATGTTATAAAAATAATAGTTTTGGCCTCATTCATATTATCACTCTCCTGTGATACCTCCACTAATATTATATTGTGCTATATGTACTTGGCTCTCCTTAGATAAAACCAGATCCAAAACAGAAGTATTTGGGGAACTTTTGTACAAAACATATACAGATTTTTTTCTTGTCATTCTTTCCAACACAATAGAACATAACAATGATTTGCACATTATTTACATTTTATTAAGATTACATATGTAATCAAGAGGTGATTTAACACATACAAGAGGATGTGGGTAATGAATGTGGATGTAGATGTGTAAATAAACCATTTTATGTGAGGAAATTTAGAATCCTAGAAGTGTGCTTTTTCTCAGAGTCTTGATATCAATCCCTCATTACATGAGGTGATGCCTTTATACTGCAAGAGGTTCCAACAGGTGACTGCTTTCATCAGTGGTATATTTATATTAAACAAATTGGGTAAGTTGTTTTGGATAGTATTGAAATATCACCGGTTATTAAAGTACAAAGTTATAATTGAGCATAATTCAGTATATGACTTTTCCAAATTTCAGAAGGCATGAGGACTATGAGAAGATACATCTTCTGTTGATTGAAGCCCCCAATCTTGTGATAATTTGTTATGCAAGTATCAGAAAACTAATAGACATGTATTAATATCCCTACTTCTTGGAACCTGTTCTTGAAAAGTAGCATAATTTTTCATTTCCTTGGCACATTCGTTTTCTTTATGGAATACAAAAAGAATTTAATACACAATTATCACTGTAAAAATTAACTGCACCTTTTGATGTTTTATTTTATTCCTTTTTGTTTATATGTGATGTAGGATAGTCAGATTTCCAAATGTCTTAATTTTAGCATTTCTGCTGCTGAAGAAATGAATAAATTGCTTGAAATGTTTATATAAATATCTAAAAACAAATATACAAAAATATAAGCAGTGACATATATGTGCATGCATAATTATACTAAGATATGTGAGACATGAATGTACAAATAAATATTTAGTTCTCTGTATGAAAAAAGAGTAAATGTCTTTGTTTATTGACCTCAGTTTGTTAAAATAATTATTAACATTTACTCCTCTAATATAAAGAAAACAAAACACTTTTGTAAATTTATGTACTAGAAACATTTACTTTGTTTGAAGTATACACAATAACTTCTATGATAGAACATTCATCATGAACAATTATATAATTTTCTCAATGATGAAACTAGTGTCTCCAAGAATTTAAGGACATAAAATAGTAATGATGATTTCTAAGATTTATCCAGAGTTTCTGTTTAAAAATCTTTTCCAGGCCAGGGATTTAGCTTAGTGGTCCCACCACCTGTCTTGCAAGCACAAGGACCTGTGTTCAATCCCTGGTACCAAAAAAAAAAAAAAGAAAGAAAAACAAAAAACCTTTTCCTATTACTGGTAGAAGTTTCAGGTTACCTTCAGAAAAGGAGAAATGTAATATTGATACCCATTTTAAATCATTATAATTGAAATGTTACTGCTTGTTTTAATTTCAGAAGGTGAAGAACAATAAGTGTAAGGAACAAGAAGTCTTGAAAGATAAATGACACTGGAAATTTAAACACATATTGTGGGCTATAAAGACATATTATTAAATCCTCTTGGGCATTGATACTAACATTTCTATTTCAGTAATATTGGCAGGAACATTAAAAAATTCACTTGGACCTGTTGGGCATAGCAAATTTATCCAGTAAGCCATACTGTCAATAAATGAGTATTGGTGAAAAAATATTATTAACAGAGATATGATAGTATTTTCCTTTGGAGCATCAGTATATTAGTGATGTTAACAGACAAACTGAATTGTATTAAAATATGAAAGAAAAATAATTATTTTAAAAAATCACCTGAGTTTTACAGATGTTTTCAGTCTAAGCCTGAATTCCTTTCTCTTACTGCAATCATCAGGTCCCCGAATCATTTTTGTTTTGGTACTAGTAATTTCCACATACATCTGTATTTACACATTTCTTCTTTACTTACATAGACTATTTGAGGATTAAACTGCAATTATATAGTGTATTAGCTGGCTTGAAAGCGAGAACATCATGTTGAAACAGGTGGTGGAGCAAAGCTGCTTAGTTCATGGTGCCCAAGAAGCACAACAGAGGGAAGAGTACCAGAGAGGAAGGGACTGTGGACTAGATACAGTCATCAGGAAAACACCCTTATGTCCAACCCAAACACACATATAAATATGCCTTTCTTACCTCCTAGTACTTTACTAACCTGAAAGTCAAAGTTGATGTTCAAGATTAACCATCGCATTTCACCCCTTGTCATCTGAACACCCTAACACATCTTCTTAAACCAAACTTCATCTCCAAATAGACACAATGACAAGTTTTAATTCCATCAATAATGATAAGACTGTCCTGTATACAACCACAAGTGCACTAATCTCTTTTCCAATGTCTCAACAATTCCAGATGTTCAAGCCAAAGTCTCTAAGACTCAAGACAGATGTTTAGCTGTGAACACCTGTAAAATTCAAAAAGCAAGTTGTATGCTCAAAAAAAACCAAAACAAAATAAACATTCCCATTTCCAAAAAAAAGGAGGAATAGGTGATTATAAAGAAATTAGACCAAAAAAGGCCTAAACAGTGCATGGCAAACATTAAATCTTGTACCTCCATGTCCATTTGACATCTGAGGCACATGGTGGTGATGTGTGAGTTCCAGAAGTTGTGAGGGGCCCCACCCCTACAGCTCTGCTTGTTGAAATCCACATGACCTCTCTCAATCAAATTTGTTTTTTCTTTTAATAGTACATGTTTTTGATACATGCAAATTACAGTCATCTCGGGGAGTGGGTACATGTATATAAAACAACATGTTTCTTTTTAAAATCTTCCCTTCCTCTTAGCTCATGTTTATAGCATATGATATTTACATTCATTGAAGTTATTATGTTCCTGTACATAGCATATCTTTATTGTACCTATTTTCCTTTCCCTTCCTCAACCCCTTGTCCTTGATCTCTTGCACTCTCACATCTCCTTGTCTCCTTCTTTTCATCCTTCATTATTCTCTTTGTTTGCACTTTGTCTTACTCAAATGAGAGATACCATACGGTATTTAAGATTGTGTATCAGGTGTATTTCACTCAACATTACATTTTCCAGGTGCATCTACGTTCTTATAAATGTCTCAAATTTGTCCTTCTCTGTAGCTAAGTAGTATTCTATTACATAGACACCACATTTTCTTTATCCAATCATTTGTTGATGGGTACACAGCCTGATTTCAGGACTTAGCGATCATGAATTGTGCTGCTATGAGGCTCACTTCTCAAATGAAAGACTGAAATTTTTTCACAGGGTAGGATTTTTCATATTCCTGAACTGCCCTTTAGACATCTTTCTGTCTAAGTTCAAAGTCCCTAATATCTGTTTAATGAACTTAATCTCTTCCAGAGACTCCTTCTTTAGTCCTAACTGTACATGTCTTTCTTCTTCTAGAACCAGAATATAAGTTATCCAGATCTTTTACTTGAGCTGTTTTGTTTCAGATTCTCACTGTAAGCAGCCTGAAGTACCCATACCAAGCCTGAATATTGAGCTGTTTTGAAATGTCCTTCACCAGATCAATTAGTCCAGCCTCCTAAACATTTTAGGATATAGGCAAAATATCCTTGAGCTTTTTGACCGAATGAACACAAGGGGCCTCTAACCCAATTTCCAATAGAGTCCTCATTCCCATCTGAATCTTCATGAATATAGCCTTTATTATTCTCATTTCTATCAGTATCTGGTCTTCTGAACTCATACCAGAATTACTCTTCAAGCTGTGGTTACAACCTTTTAGGCTTTCAAATTTTTCCAAAGTCTTCCTGCAAAGGAGTTCCAAAAACTTCTGAATCACATGAACAGGTTTAGAACAGCAGTAACTTCTCTGGTACAAATTTTTTGCATTATCCAACTGTTTCCAAAGCATAATCATAATAGAGGGGCAATGCAGAGGAAAGATGATCACTCATTGTGGCCAGAATGAGTGGAAGAGTTTCAGAGAGGAAGAGACCAAGGATCAAATATAGTTCCCAAGGTAATGACCCTGTGACCCACCTAGAACTTTGTTTTATTTATCTAGAATGTCTCTCAAGCCAATAACATTGGTGGTCAAAGTTAACAGTCACACATATAAAGAAAGTGTCATTGCTTTTTAAAAGAGTAAATGTAGTATGTTTTATTCAACTAGGTCTTCATTAATGAGTTTGGGTTATTTGGGTTGTTACTATTTTGGGGATGGCATCATCAAAACACAGAGAGTATCACATCATATAGAACGATTGCTAGCCTGGATCATAAATCTTTATCAAAATATTTATGGAGTGTTTATTTTAGGTATATTTTAAGCAGTTAAAAGGCTGCATCCAAGTTAATTTTCATAGTGGTTATAGAATTAATTTCATGCCACCAGCAATGTATGAAAGTTCATATTAAGTCAGCCCCTGGTAAGCCAACTATGTTGTTAAACTTTTGGATCTTTGCGAATAGAATAAATAAGAAAATGGCTTTTCAATTTTTACAGCACCCTTATTTTTTCCTGTGAGGTGTATGTTCTTGTCTCTATTTAAAATTTTTACCTAATTTTAAATGGCTTTCATTAAGCAAATTAATCTTTTGATATTTCAGATTTTAATTATTTTTCTTAGTTTGATCTTCATGTATCTTACGTCTTTTTACATGAATGCTTTTAGATGTAAACCAACTGGTATAACTTTTTCATATTGTTTCTGAATTTTGAATTTAAGTTTTAAATACTTTCACTCTTCGACATGTAGAAAAGGAAACATTTTTTGTATTATGTTTATGGCTTACCCTTTTACACTGCAATTTCTGGCCACTGGGGAATTTGTCCTGATGTATGACAGTATGAATTACCCATTTTATCCCTTTCCTACCTAGTCTCTAATTGTTCCAATAGCAGTAATTGAGAAGTATATTTTTCCTCACTGTTCTTCTATGCTGTTTTTAAATTTTGTCCCCTTCATCTATGCCATCACTACAAGCATTTTGTTCTGTAATGTTTAAAATATTTTTGTTATTTTGTACTTTTTTTTCTTTTTTGCTCATTTTATTCTTCAGGATTTTTTTCTGGTAGTAATAATTTCTACTTTCAAATAATTTGTTAAACATATTCACTTCTTTTTAAGAAAAAAATTATGATTCTTTTTGCATGATGTTAATACCTAGTTACTTAATAGAATGTTCACATTTTTGTCATGAGAAGTACTCCTCTCCCGGGATGATGGTATTTTTAAAAATTACTTTATGTTAAATATCGGACCTTTCTAAGATTTTTATCACTACTTCAAAGTCAAGTCATTTTTCAATTTTCTATCAGTATGCTACCAGTATAAAATTATTAATCAAAACTGAGAAAAAATTGAAAATTATGTAAAAATAGCATTTAAAAATACTGAAAATTATATACTTAACAAATTAATTTAGGACTTGTACTCTGCAACCCCAAAATATTGCTGAGAAATCAAATATAATCCAGATACTTGGAGATGCAAAATAGTAATCTGGGATTGAAAGACTCAATTATGTCACAGTTTCACATTTTCTCAAATTAGTCTCCACATTCCATTCCATAACAATTTGTCTTAATTTTTTTTTGAGATTTAGAACTTCCATTCAGGAAACACTTTTAAATCGCCATTCTCATAAAACATAAGAGAAATCTTCCCCAATCAAGACCTCTTCTCCCAAATGAATACCTTGTGCTTCTATCCTTTCTTTTTTCCCCTACTTGCACTCATAGATTGAACTACAGGCAAAAGAAGCAAGTCTAAGAAATTGTAGAAAACATTTTAATGACATAATTAGCTGGTAAGTGAAATCTACAAAAATCTAGAGAAACATACACAGAAAGTATATGAATATTAGTGGAATTTTGAAAAATCAGGGATCAGCATACATGAGCAAAGCAAACCAGTGTGTGAGGATGAGTATTATGAAAGATTGAATTTATCACTTCTCATATTCATACCTTTCAAGTGAAAGTGCTCTCTCCAAGAATGAATCCCTTGTAGAGATTCAAGCTGATATCCAATGTGGATTGGCATGTCAAAATCATATTTTTTTTCCATTAATTTTATCGGTACACTTCAGGTATGTAATACAGTTACATTTATCATTGGGATCTTGTGCCTTTACACGACGTATCTCAGTTCTTTCAAAATCATATTAATTTATTCAACAAATTTTTCATGGTTTCTTATCATTTAGAAATAAGAAAACTTTTGACAACAATAAAACAAAAACAGCACAGAAAAACTTTGAAATTCATGCTAATATTAAATGTAAATTATTTTACAGTAGATTCATTCAGCATAACAAGAAAAATAGGAAAAACACCAAAAAATTAATTATGTTTCCAACATCTGGACCATGATTTAGATAGTTTAAAATCAAAAATAAGTTGAAATGTAGTATAAATTAATAACAACTTATGTAAATTTATAGCTGCAATTACTATGACTGAAACAATCTTCTTGAGTTTTGTTTTTGCCATGAAACTGTGCAATGTATCTTCTACAGAAGAAACAGTGATGAAAACATTAGCTATTAGTGACAAGTGAATATGCTTGATGGTTTTATTATGTAATATAAATTCTGGTCCTTTGTTGTTCTGCAGAATTCTAGGGTAGTTTAAAAATTTATGTGGTACAAAAACAAGATGTAGTGAGAAATATTTGCAGGTGCTTAAGTTGTCATAATTATTAATAGTTCTGAGAATTCCCCTTACATTTTCCAGTACATTCAGTTGATATTCAAATACTGTCATAAAAGTTAAACTGAATTTATTTTCTAATCCACAAATAATTCTTAAAATAGAAATAAAATAAATGTGATTTGGAAGTTGTATATTTTGTAGAATTATATTATAATTATTTTTGGTAATGCATGCGTAACTACATTTGTTTTCTTTCCAAATAAGATTCCACTTTTTCCAGCCATATTTAGTATTAATCTTTATAGATTAGTGATCATAGAACGTCTGTTCAACTATCCAAATACATGAGTCTAAATCTGGGATCTAGTATGTTCAAGTAATTGCTTCTGTCATTATCCTAACATCAAACCATATGATGTTTATACCTTTCTATATAGGATTTATTTGTTTGTTTGAAACAGAATCTCACTATATAATGAAGCTGTCATTGTACCTTAGATCCTCTTGCCTCAGCCTCCTGAGTGCTGGACATACAGGCATGTGCCCCCATGCCTGACTCTTTATCTCTTTATATATAATTTTGTAAATTGTGTAGTGCATATGTGTGACTTTGTTCTTTCAGCAAAATTTCAAATTGTTTTGGCTATTCTGGGCCATCATTATATATATATATATATATATATATATATATATATATATATTTTTTTTTTTTTTAATTTGTGGCAATTTCCTCAAAATTTAGTGTATGAAAAACTTCTTTTGAAATTACCTTGCATTTGTAGATCAATGTTGAAAGAATTAATAATAGACAATATTAATAATATTGATTCTTCTCATCCTAGATCATGGAGTTTTTGTCAATTTTCTGAGATCTTTTTACATTTTTCTCAGTAATTTTTTTTACTTCTAAGCTTTCAGGTCACATGTATTTCATATATTATTTCCCTAAGCATTTCGTGATTTTTATATTATCATGAAAAGTATTGTTCTTACAGCAAAGATGTTTTTCTTTGCTCATATATACAAACATAAATAATTTTGCATATTGATCTTTAAGCTACAAATATATTTACTGATTCTCATTGTATTTTAGTATAGCTCTTGTGAGTTACAACTCAATTATAAGTTAGTGGTAATTCCTTATAATCTTTGTAGCTCACTTTCTTTAACATCCTACTTCCTGCAGTGCCTAGAAAGTCCAGAACAATTAGAGACATGACAGCAGATACACTTTTTTGTTCCTGCTTTTAGGGAGAAAGCATTCAGGTTTTCACCATCAGATAAAATGTTAAATGTAGGTATTTTGTAAATATCATTCTTCATGTTGAGGAATTGTCTGATTCCTAGCTTGTTGACATATTTTAACAAAAGATGTTGAATTTTGTCAGATTTGTTTTGATATCTGTACAGGTAATCGTCATGCTTTCCTTTTATAAATGTGCTGGCTTTATTTGATATCCATTCTTGAAATAAATCCAACTTGATCAGGATGTTATCTATTTTATATATTGCTGAATTCAATTTACCTATGAGTTCTGGTTTTGATTCCCATGTCTATTTTCCTAACAATATTACTTTCTAGCAATTTTTAAAATTTTCATTTTATGTAAGGCCAGTTCTGTTTTTATAAAATTATTGTGACATTCCCTGTTCATGTTTGTTTTGTGAAAGAATTTATTGAAAATTTTGATATTATATATTTCTAATATGGTTGATTAAATTTCCAGCAAAATTGTCTCTTTGTAGTTTTCTGTGAGGAAAGACTTAAAAGTTTGTTTCTCTAATAGTTGTGTATTTATTTAATTGATACTACTCTTTTGTGTCAGTGTTTTCTAGATTTTTGCCTCCCAGGAAAACTAGGATCATAAATTTGTATCTGTATCTTCCAAAAATGTGACTTAAACCAAATTTTAAAATTACTTTTTATTTAACAATTTTTTAATGTAATTCATTAACTTCAACATATCCTTTCTTCTCTATGGATTATTTACAAGTGTGTTTCAGTTTCAAAATATGTGGAAGCTTATTGTCCATTTTAAATTTGATTCTTTTAGATGTAGGTAATATACTTTATTTGATTTTGCTATATTAAATTTATCAAAACTATACAGCCCAAAATGTCATGTATCTTGGATATTCAGTATTTTCAATGTACTTGAAAAGAAAGCAGTTTGGAGGTTTTTTACAAGTTAGAAATAGAGTACAGTATGACCAAATAATCTCATTATCAAAGATATATATCTCCAAAGGGGTTACTATCAGTATGTCATAAAGACATCTAAACTCAGTTGTTTATTTCAGCATTATTCACAATAGCCTGGACATGGAGTAAACCATGATGTCCACTGGTAGAAAAACTGATAAAGAAAATATGGCATATTGAGATATCATTCAGCCATAAAATAATGACATTCTGTCATTTACAGTAAAATGAATGAACTGGAGAACATTATGTTAAGTGCAACAAGACAAGCCCAGAAGGACAGATGCCATATATTCTCACTTATATGTAGAAATTAAAAATTTGATGTAGTGAATAGAATAGTTATCAGAGTCTGCAAAGAACATGAGGGGAGGGAATGGAGAGGGGATGACTAAAGCACACAGGGGACAGTTGTGTGGGAGAAGTAAGTTATGTCCTTAGTATAACACAATAGGATAGATATAATTGACAGCTGAATATTTGAAAATAGTAGAGTGAATTTTGAATGTTCCTAGCATAGAGAAAAATACATGGGATGATAGATACATGATGATCATCACAATTTGTAAGTATGTACCGAAATATCATATTGTGATGGCGTGTGTGTAGATGTTCCCCAACTCATGAAAATGAAGTAGGGCTTTTTCCGAAGTACTTGGATCTAGAGTGTGACACTGGAATTGATTCATCTTGCAATGCTAGATTTAAGGGCGGTAGGATTGAGGATGTGAGTGCTACCCACCTTAAGTATTCTGGATTAAAGGGTCAGGAAGAAGTGGTAAGGTCTGTTGCTGCTTTGCTGCCTTCTGTCCACCATGAACCTCCTCTGCTGTGCCACCCTGCCTTGGAGCTAGCCAATTATGTATTAAGGATTGAAAGCTCTACACACAGTGAGCTAAATAAACCTTCCCCCGCTTAAATTTGGGTTTTGGCTATTTTGTCTCAGCAACGAGAAAAGTAGCTAACCTATTTTCATGCAAAATATTTGTACTATTACTTTGTGCCAATTAAAAATAAAATATATATTTTAAAAATTAGCTATTCCTCACTGGTTGCCTATTTTGGTCTGCTTGTTTTAATTGCTCAGGGAGGACTGTTGAAATTTTTAACTATAATTTATGTGTTTCTCTCAGTTCCTTATGTAATTTGAATCTGTTATTAATGGCACACACATGCATCATTTTATGCTTGTGAAATTATCCTTTTACAATTTTGAAACTTCCTTCTTTATTTCTGGCCATGCTCTAATGATCTTGGCTCTGGATATGAACACAGCTTTCTCTGTCATCTTGTAATTAGTGTTTGCACACATTTTTCCATACTTTCATTAATCTGCGGTACTCTGTTTTGTGGTTTGCATTGTACTGATATAATATCAGTATCGTTCTGTGTGTTCTATTGTGCATAAAGTGTGTTTTTCTCTACGCATTCCAAGATTTTACTGTTGATTTTCTGCAATATTCTGCAATTTTCAGTGATATTGTTATCTTACCCCTTGCTGTGAACATTTTATATGGATTATAATTAGAGTTTACTGAGCTATTTGAATCCGAGTATTTATATTTTTTCATAACATTTGGTATGTTTTCATGATGGCTTTCTTCAAGTATTTGATGCTCCTTTCTCAGTGACTCTTTATTTCGTATTTGATGAACTGATTGCTGTTTTCCTGCAGTCATTGGTACGGTGTATATTTCTGCACGTTTTATTTCTGCAACATAGCTTGGGCAATTTTTATTATCATTGTTTCAAATTCACTAGTCTCTTACTCTTCCTGTTCAGTCTGACTTAAGTACAACTAGCAGATATATAAGTTTAGGTATTACACTTACAACTGCAGAGTTCTTTTCTTTCTTTTTCTATGGTTTCTCTTTTCCTCTTCATATTAATTCAGGTTTTCCTTAAAGTCCTTGAATATATGCTAAGTACATTTTAATTGTCATTTATATCTAATTGTATTCATACTTTTTTTTCTGCTTCTGGGTCACATTTCCGTACTCCTTCATTAGTCTACTCCTTTTGTTGTTGAATGTTAGTATTTGTTATTCTCAACTTGTTTAATTTCTGGATGTTATAGTGTGTTCCTGTAGAGGAGGTTGTGTTTTGTTGAGAAAGTAATTTGTATATTTGAGGATTGTCTCTTTATTCCTTGCTTTAAACATCTTTTTGAGTCCTAGTAGAATGTACCACTTATTCAATAATTAAGCATATCTACCTTAATGTAGATATCTAAACCTTGTGAGTTCTGTTGGCATTTGAGCTTACTCAAAAAACTCCTCAGTAGTTGCTCTTGCCACTTTGTTACTTTAGTATTCAACAAAAGAATCAAGGGGACACTTAATTTCTGGAGATTCTTTCTTCTGTGTGATCTCCATTTTTCTAGTGCTCTTGCACAGATCATAGCCACCTTAGCACTTCTGAATTTTCTCTCCAGTTATAGCTCATAGAAAACATTGTGCTCTAACACTAATCTGTGTTTGGATCTGTCTAGTAAGCAGTCCTTTCAGTGTGAAAGTCAGGATCATCTTCGTGTCTCCTCAGGAAGCAGTGTTCTATACTGGCTCCATCCCAGATGTGCAAGTTCTCTTTCAGAAAGAAAATTATTCTCATTTTTTTAGTTCTTTAGATTAAAGAGGCTGTCTGGAACTATTACAACATCACAGTAGCAATGGATATTCTACAATTTTTTCCTTACAATGATATATTCCTTATTGGAAGATTTTATTTCCAAAACTTACTTTTTCCATTTGAAACATGATTCCATTATCATTTTATTTGACTCCTTCAGTTTTTCATTAAAATATCACCTTTTTGTTTTCCCAGGAAATTCTTGGCGATATGTGTGTCCAGATGATATTTCTTTTTGCTGTCTCAGTATTTTCTGACTTTTCTGCAAGTCATCTATTTTATGACATGCTTATTACCCATTGACTTATTATATGCATTGCTAAAATATATACAAAAAAATTCATGTCCACAAGAGAATTATAATGGAAAAGTATGAAGGATTTTGTAGCATAAATATAAGTAAATAAATTCAAATTGTATGGCCAAAACATCAGTTTTAATTTGTGAAAGGAAGCTTAATGACTTTTATAAGATATAGTTAAATGTGAGATTTTGGGATTAGGGGGAGCCACAGTACACTCATAGTGGACCAAATAAACAAAGACATAATCATTTGCAAATTTGCAAACATAGAGGGGAGTGTGTAAAAGTATATATGACTTGGACAAAAATGAAGGTAATTAACACTAGAGTGATGATTTAAATTTTTCTTTTTATCTATCAATAGTTTCTCAGCTAGAGAATTATGGGTTCATATAATTCTAATAGTGACAAAAGGTAGAAGAAATAGCCTTAGACTATTAAAATAGGACATTTTGCTCATGTGCAGAAACTTTGCCTAAGCCTGAGGTTAAGGGCAGTGGATTAATTAATCTGGAAGAAGAAATTTCAAGGCAGTCTAATGCTGAGGCTATGTCATGGCTACTGTTGGGGGCTTTTAGCCAGCTGTACATTGAGAATCAAGAGAAAACAGCCTAACAGAATAATTTAAAATTTTTTGAATTTGGTCAGAAAGGAAGGACCAGTAAAGTTGAGACCTGCAAAATGGAACAGAGGAGGAATTGGTTGCTGAAAGACTAGCAAGAAACTGCCAAGTATTTCAGAAGAGGATAATAGAAAAAGTGCCCTGAGGACATCACACAAACCAGCAAGATTCCACCTATTGCAGCCTCGAAATTGCAGTGAAAGACTGTTTGGTGAAGAGAGCCCCAGAGCATTATGTTCCAGAATGGCGGTGGTCTATGGAAGTTGTTCTTTGGGATGAGATTCATCGACACTCAACAGCCAAGAGAGAAGGGAGCCCGGGTACTACTCCTGATGACGGCAGACCTGGCATCTTTAATGTGGTGCTGGTTTTAGATCCAGGCAGAGTGCAAGAATTGTGGGGTCAGGAATGCTTCCACTCATATTTTAGAAGAAAGCTTGAGAGGCCAGGCAGTATGCCTGGGCACACTGAGAGGGAAGTGTATGAAGCTGTGAGTGTGAAGTCGAAGGTGCACTGTAAGTGTGAAATCGAAGGTGCAGTGGAGACCCCAGAAGTTTGGAGAAGTCAGGAAAGTGGATTGACTGAGGAAAATTGAAAGGAAGGAACAGAGCTGTCCCAAGAGAGAAGCCTTGTGAACGACAACCACCAGAGGTGCTTAGGAGCGGAATCATCCAAGCCCTTTGGAGTTTACATCTTGCCACAGATTACCTTTGATGCTGGACATGGACCACGGAACAATAGGACTTAATGTTTGCACTGCTGGATTTCAGAGTTGTTTTGATCCCATTCCTTTGTATCCCCATTTGTACCTTTTGGAATGGTAATGTTTGTCTTACACCACAGTATTTTTGAAGTTTTTAAGTTTCTTTTTATTTGTATGGGAACTTGCAGCTGAGAGTTTGCCTTAAGTCTCAGAAGAAACTTTAGACTTGGACTCTTCAGCAGTGCTGAAACTGTTAGAATTTAGCAACTCTTAGAGATGGACTAAATGCTTTTTGCATAAAGGAATGTACATGTGTCTTTTGGGGCCAGGGGCAGAATGTTATGTGTCTAGATGTGTCCTTAAAACCTCATGCAGTCATACATGTGGCTTTTCAGAGGTAGCTGGATCTAGAATGTGTGATGCTGGGATTAAGGATGTGCATTCACTAAATCAGTTCATTGATTAGTTTGGCATAGTTCTGGGTAGGATTAAGGGTGCCTCCTAAGTGTGTACCCTAAGGGCACATAGCCTAGATTTAAATATAAAGGACAGAAAGAGGGCTAGTGTTTTCTCTTGTCCCTTGTTGCTTGCTTTTTGCTACTTTCTGCTTTGCTGTCTCCTGCCTGCTTGCCATAGACTGTTTCTCTCCTGCCTTGCCACTCTACCATGCCACCCTGCCTTGGAGCTAGCTGATTAAGGACATTTACAAACTGTGAGCCTAAATAAACCTTTCTTCCTTTAAAAATAATTAAATAATTAAGGTAGGTAGGACAAAAATGATGACTAAGTAGAGTATAAGAGAAAGGAAGAAAAATGTTCAAAGTTTGCTATTAATTTGGCATTTTCATGACTAAACATTTAGTTCTACTTTTAGCTGAGGTACAGAATACATGATAAGATCAAATATTAGGAGAAGAGATTATATTATTTTGAGATGTAAGTTTGGAGATGCTGCAATTTTAAGTATATATGAGGTATAATTGAAAACTATGGTGCGTGGTTAATTATTATTGTAAAAGACACATTGTCTTTAATCTCCCTCAGAAGACTCCTCATCTCTTCAAACACACTTATACCACCATTCTTGCCGTATTCTGAGGCAGTGTTAGTAGTCTACTCTCAAGAATATCTTTAGTTGTGCTGTCATGGATGTCTTAGTTTTCTGAATGGATGCAAAATACTTACCTATAATAATCATTTCATCTTTGTGGAAGAGCCATGAGTCACACAGTGGCAGATCATGTGAGTAAGGTGGGTGACAACACACCGTAATGTTTTTAAGGGCCTGCTTTTCCATTGGAAGGTAATCAGCAGCAGCATTCACCATATTTTTGATGATAGCTCATAAAGACACTCACAAAAGAGGTCTTCTAGATCTGATACAGAAAGTGGCAAAAATGATGGGATAAGTATGTTCGATGTGAGGGGGAGTAATTTTGAGGGGGTTAGTGGCAAATGTGTTTTTTTACTGTAATACATTTTCAGAAAATTTATTTACTGTATGTTTTCTCATCTCATCACATGGTACTTATATTTTGGATCACCAGTGAACAGAAGTATAAAGGAGAGAATAACACATTTGATAACATCATTAAATAGCAATTAGCTCAACTCTTCTGGAGAATTATATAGATAAAATGATTTATATTGTCTCACACACCAATTATATGAGAAAAAAGGAAGATTATTATTGATCAAAATTTTTTATGGATTTTGACAACAAATTAAGTATCAGACTACTTTTGCTTATGTTGGTATAAGCAACTATATGCATATTTTGGGAATATTCAAGAAAGATGATAAGAAATATTTTAAAAGAACTATTTTTACTCGATTAATTGTGAGAATTTAATAGTGGTATCATTTTAAGAAGGTTGCTATTACATAGTAATGAACTTATGAATAAAATGGTATTTTGTCTATAATTTGCTTTAAAATATGGTACTGGATAAAAACAAAAGATATAAAACAAGCAAAATCATTTTGACCATTCTTAAACCAAACGATGGTAGTACATGTAAATGCACTGCACTATACCTCTGTATATGTTTGCTATTTGTAATATTAAAAACTAAATCCTGCTATGTAGAAGAGAAATATGTGTTTATATATATATACACCTGTGTCTATGTGTGTGCATGCAAGTATACAATACTTTTAATTACAGATTGTACAGTATTTCTATAGAATGGATGTAGAATTATAGGGCCAAAAGCAGACATCTTGGAATTGTCATTGAATGAGATAGTTTTAAAAAAGGTTAGTGCATAAAGTGCCACCAAAACGTGTAGAAAAGAAATGGGATGAGAGGGAAGGACTTTTATTATAAAGATGAAAATAAAATTATGAAAACATATGCCATTATTTGGTAAAGTCAAAAAAATTATCAATGTGCTTCTATTTGGGGGCAAGAAAGAGAATTATGTAATTTTGAAATGAAGGATTTGTACTTGCTAAGAGGAAAGATGAATTGCGATCCCACCAGCAAAAATATCAAGTACAGAACGTGAAGTCGTATGAGAAAACGTGAAGAGTGTGATCTCTTTGTAAGACAGGAGGTTGGAGAGAGGCTCATTAAGGGTTTGCCGTGTGAGCTGTCAAAAAGATGAGTGGCACCCCGTTATCTCCACATACACTGCATTGTAGCTACTAGCGAGTTGCCATAAATATTTATATACATTTTATTGTAAATTTTATATTTTAAATGAAGATTATTAAAATATTCACACTTATTTATACATTTTTATTTCATTGACTTCTTCATTTTTCCTTTTTGTTAAACTTCAATACCTGCCAGTTTATTCTTGTGTTAACTATTTATGGTTATTTATTGCATTGCTATGACGTAGTATCATAGTACTCTCCTTTTCTAGTGTTTAATGCTTGGTTAAATAGATGGTTTATTATTCATGATTTATTATTAATGTTATAAAGCAGTATTGGAATTAATGTTGGTTTTAATATATGGCATGAAATTCCTTTTTGAAGGATTCTAACTTAATAGAAAACTAATAGAAAATTTGACAATACTGAAAATATGCAGAACAATTTTAGATAATTTAAACATGAGCCTTTTCAATGAAAAATATTTAGCTTGATTATGTTCTTTCTGAAACAAATCTGGTACTGATTGTACTCCAAACAAACATGGCAACATTTTTTGCAAGACTTTTGAAAATATTTTCATTACATATGAAGATGAAAAAATGCTAAGAATTACTTGGCAGAAAATGCTTTAAGATAGTTCAAAAACAATCAGTGAATAATTAACACACTTTACTTTGACATGTAGGACCATTAAAATAAACCTTATGTCCGTCTGCATAGAAAGTCTGTCATGTTTCATGCTTTCAGTAATTCTTTATTTGGAATAAACAGTAACTTCCACCCTTTTCTTCCTGGCCTTATCTCAGTACCTGGAGAATATTCAGAGATGATGCAAAGCCATGCACAATCTCCATCGATTTGTTCAGAAATGCATACAAACATGTCAAAATGAAAATAGAATTGCTACACAGCCACATTTATTTTTCATATTTCTGTCTTTCCTCTTAAAGAATGAAACATTTCTCTTCTACTTAACAGTAAAAACAGACAAAAATAAGGAAAATACCAAATTATTAGTGTTTGAATGTCAAAGGTGTAAATTTATTTTGGACACATCTACACACTGTTGATTAGACAGTAATGTATTCAGGGAAAAGTATTATTTTGACATTAAATAATTTGATAGTAAATGTTTGCCATACCTATTTAGCCTAGAAACCTGAAGAATAAATGACAATAAAGTGTAGCATACAAGTCAGGAGAGAATACTTCATAAGCCTAAAAAGTTATGTTTCTTTTATTACTGTGTATACTTAACATCAAAATGATAACTGTGGAAGTCAATTATGGATAGATAATTTTAGATAGGCCTACTAAAATACATTTTATAATTTCAAGGTGGTATTCTTAAATCTATGTTCTCTATAAACCAAGAAAATGAATTGAGAAATATTGAACTGATGTAATGAATTTCTCTCAGAAAACAACTGCAAAAGTATACAGAGCTATGAACATGATGCAGCTGTAACTTGTTTCCTAACAATATCACTGCCAAGAGTATGGCCTTAGCTGGTTAAGAAGAT
Organism: Heterocephalus glaber; assembly: GCF_053883595.1. NCBI lineage: Eukaryota > Metazoa > Chordata > Mammalia > Rodentia > Bathyergidae > Heterocephalus > Heterocephalus glaber. The sequence goes on along the minus strand of NW_028258138.1, from coordinate 21,919,284 downwards.
GGCATGTTTTCTAATGAGGCTTAACCTTTCTATTCATTGTCCAGGTTTCCCTTCCCTCACTCTTAGAGTGGCTTAAAAGCTCTTCTTGTATCAGAACTCAAATTATTCTCGGTTGAAATTTTCCTAAACCCACAGATTTTCAGTTCGCCATAGAGGAGCAGGTACATTTCTGTGATTTTTTTTTTTTCACTTTCCTCTGTTAGACTCTGTAAGATGCTTGCAACATGTTCTTTATTCCCAAGTATTGTTTCTCTATTCATCTGTGGACTCAGGGCTCTATCTTTCCCTCTTCTGATGTGTTGTTACTCACTGGTGCATTAACAGACAGAAAGGAATTATATCCTGCTCTGAATTTTAGCAGCAAGCATAACTCACTACTTGAATCTCAGATAAAATTAGCTTCCGCACTGAGGAGAAATATGAACACCTTGTTATGTCCTGGGCAATACCACTGAACATTTTTCCTTAGTTCTTGCACTTGGGCTTTGAGTTTTAACAACATTTTACACATAATGTTACAGATTGCAGTAGTTTTTCACATTGGTGAAATTCTGTTTTTCACCTTCACAAATTACTTTGGACACAAGACATTGATAGATCGTGAGGATGTCATACATGGAAGATCAATAACATATTTAAAATTGCAGAAAGTAATCTCATGTCACTATACTTGTATATTGTCACATAAATAAAGGGGATGAATTAACTGAATTGCACTTTATAATGTGTTCTCTGTTATACAGTCTCCAGAGTGAGAACTTCCTTCATAGACTCATCTGTGTTTTTAAAAAAATCTTTGTAAAACAGGCAAATAATATCCACCTGTACTTGCAGCTGTGAGACAGAAATATTTTAAGACAGTTTCTATTTGGATTTCTGCAGGTGAAATTTAGCAGAACCTACTCTAGGCAATGGGCTGAAACCTTTAAAAATGTGTTGCTGTTCTTAGTTTTACTTCTAGCCCAATTGAACTTCATTTTTGCCACCTTCTTCTGTTGCAGTTTTATAGAACCTCACCACACATGTCATTTTGATATAGGAGATACTAGTACTTAATAGCTAGGAGCCTTGAGGTGAAAAGTTTTGGCCTTTTAACTCTTCCTAATCTGAGGTTCAGTTTCACTTCTGATATTTAGCCATGTAATCTCTGGAAATTTAACCTCAATTTTGCCTTACGTGTTTACTCTGAAATAGGAGTTGCTGAACTCTGCTAGGCATTTGGATAAAATGCTTGTGAATCAGCTCCTTGGCTTATAAGAATTAAATATAATTTGGAACAGTGAACAAAGTATAGTGAATGCAGACTGTACTGAATATAATTTGTATGTTAATATATGATTAATTATTTTTAAAGCAACTCATTCACAGTTTTGCATACAAGCAAATAGTTGCATGTATATATATATTCATATGATATTCATCATATATCATCATAATATTCATCATATATATATATATATATATAAAATGTGTGTGTAGGTTTATTATATGTGTGTGCTTTTTTTGGTACTGGGGATTGAACCACCCAGGGGTGATCTAACACTGAGCTACATCCCCAGTCATTTTTATTTTTTATTTTGAAATAAGGTCTCATAAAATTGCCCAAATGACTCGAGCATGCTAGCTTCCTGCTTCAGCCTTCCTCAGTGGTAGCATTACATGTGGACACTACCCTAACTGGCTCTTCTATTTCATTTTTATATTATAAATATGTATATCATAACACAAATTCTATCTATCTATCTGTCTGTCTGTCTATCTATCTATCTATCTATCTATCTATCTATCTATCTATCTGTCGAGTTACATTAAAGTCCAGGCTCCAGCACTGGTTTAAATAAGGGATATATACAACCAAGGAAAGAGTTCCTCATCACAGAGCTTTATATTCTTATTGACTAAATAAAGAACAAGTAAGAAAAGTCATTTTATGCTTATCTGCTTTTCAAATGGTTTATATCTTAGTGTATCCCAGTTAGACTGCTGAGGTTTGCATTAAAATATCTTATTAACAATTCTATTACACTGTGAATATATGCACAGTGTAATTTTCATTAAGGATTCAATCATTACGTTATTTAATTTGTGCATTGTTTTTATTTTGTGTCATCATGTGACAAACAAAAAATAGTGACAAAGTTGACATAAACAGAAAAATATAGTAATAATTACTGAATCATTCTTGCAGGATGAAAAATGTAATATGAATATATTCTTGTTGCAAAAATCATTTATTTTCAGCACATCATCATTGTATGTATGAATGTTTCAATTAGATTTCTAGTATTTGTGTCATACAGTGAAGAAAGAGTCCAAAATCTTAACACGTAAAGAGGACTATACATTAGTAATAAAATGTTCATGAGGAATTTGCTATATTTTTATCTCTAGATTTTTATTTTATTATGCTTCTATTTTATTGTGTATAGATTTTGTTTCTTTAACAATCAAGTGTTTATTATATGCATTTTTTATAGTGGGTTATGGGAAGTTAGAACTGTTCTTATTATACTCAAAAACTGAGTGCTAGAATGGATCTTTCAGATGATTCTGTTCATCACTGAGTATAGAGATAATAATATTTGAGGAATGTAATTGGAATGATTTGAAGTAATCCCAATTATATGTTGTGTATGTGTTATTATCTATATGTTATATGGATAATTATGCATGTTAAATACATTTGTGCTTTTACTACAGTAATGTATTAATACATATTATACCTACTAATATATAGTGGACCTAATATTTATCTAATGATATTTAATACATATTAAACCAACTAATTGTAAGTAATTATATAGCATTATATGTTATATTACTATATATTGTAGTAGTACATTTCTATACATTGTAATTGTCTTTTACTTATATATGTTGGTAATATTAGTAGTATTTATAATACTGTATATGTCTTAGTTACTTTTCTTGTTCCTGAGACAAAATACCTGACACTCAATGTTTAATGAGGAAAGGTTTATCGAGTTTACAGTTTGCAGAGGTTTCAGGTTATAGTTGGCTGTCTCCAAGGCAGGATGGCATAGGAAAGGGGCATCACAGAGGAGAAACAGTCCATGGCCAAACAGGGCAGGATGAAGGTAGCAAACAGGGGAGCTACAAGTGACCAACAACCGCGCTAGCCCTCTTTCTGTCCCTAATATTATGTTCAACCAGGGTGGGACACCATTACCCATCCAGAACTATGCCAAACCCAGCAGTGACTTGATTAAGTAATCACACACTCTTAATCCCAGCATCATACATTCTAGATCTAGCCATTTCTGAAAAAGCTCCACCTATGACAGCATGAGGCTTTGGGGGGGAGGTCATCCTGAACAAGCTATGACAATATAATGTATTATATTTGTTGTTGTTGTTGTTACAGTAAGTAAAAGTATATACCTGATGAATAATCCATAATTGATGTCACACTAATGAAAGGCTAATGAATAAAATTTTTGCATTAATGCGGATTGAACAATATAGTAGTTCTGTATAATAGACAAAAACATCAGAATCTCAGTAATGTGTTAAGTGACATTTCTTTTGTACTTTTAAAAATAATTTTAAATCACGTTGTAATTTATAGTCAGTGTCTAACAGTATTATCTGTTTCAGGAATTTGTATCACATTATTTAGCTCTGGGTACATGTAAGACTTTTTTATTCAAGATTAGTGTGCTTAACCTGATTGAACATGGTATTGTTCTGTTTCAACTCTAACTGGTGTACTGCAGTTTAATTCTGAAACTAACCACCTGTCATTAGGGTAAAGCCACCACATCAAAAGCTCTGTGATTTTGAAGATGCTCTCACTTCAGACACCTGCTGTACATAGTATTCCCAGTCCACCTGTACTTCTGATGGACTAGATACAAATTCAGGGGTTCCTATGACATATCCAAGTTCAATAATTGGTGAAAATAGTACATAGAACTTAGAGGATAACTGTACTTTTAGATTCATTATGAAATATTCAACTCAGGAAGAGCTAAAGAAAAAACACATAGCATGAGATCTGGGATGATTCTGAATATAATGTTCTTGCGATCTCTCCTAGAGGAATCGAGATGCAGCCATTCATCACCTGGCACACCAATGTGTTCAACAACCAGGAAGCTCTACTGAGCTCATGCCCAGAATGTTTTGTTGTGTTTTACTAGAGTAGCATGGCTGAGTAAATCATTTGTCACATGAGTGAATTCAGTCTCTCTTCCCATTCTCTCTGAAGGTTAACCTAGTTAGAAGTTTTAGCTGTAGAATCACCTTGTTGTTCTTCTGGGCATGGCCATTCCCCATCCTGAAGCTATTCAAGGTCCTACCATGAGTGACTTTATTAGCCAAATTCTCAGCTGTGATTTGAGGAGCTCATATATAACAAAGAGATTCCCATTACTTGAGAAATTCCAGGATCCAGGATTTTCCTCCCAAGAACCAGGGACAAAGGCAACTTTTTCATTACACCGCAGTTATATTGGGATTCAAAGCCATCTCTGTGTGCTTAGAAGTAAGTTCTTGGCACACTATGGATGTGGAATAATTTCATTCATAAGATATGATGGAAATTAAGGAATATGCAATATTCTTTCTAAGTTATTTCTTGATTACTCTTCATTATATTTCTCAACATTGATGAGCATTTTGATAAAAAGGATTTTATCACTAGTTTCTTATTATTTGTCTTACTGAATCATTTGACTATAATTTTAGAGACAATTGTGACAAAGTTATTATGTACAAATTCAGATGCTCTTTATATCACTTTAAGAAAACTGTTATACCATATATAAGTTGCAGAAAAAAATTGAAGGAATGAGTCACTTTACCCAAATACTCATCTGTAACACATTTGAAATTTAATTATGTTTTCACAAAATTAATTCTAAGATATGACTTTAGAATCATTTCATGGAATCAATGACAACTTTATGTGTAAGTTTAAAAGAATATTATTTTTATGAAGTGGAAAAAACTAAATGGGCCATGACCCTCAAAAATATATATAAAACATAAAAATGATATTTGCTGATTCACCAGTTTGTAAATTTTCATGAGCAGTTGTACTTAAAACTTCGTGTAAATACCAGTTTAGCAAATTACTAGCATAAAATACCACAATTTGCATATAACTGTGTGCTTTTCTGGGAACCAGAGTATATTTAGATTAGCAGGAAATTTTGTTTAAAGGTCCTCTCAAGTTCATACATTTTTATTTCCTCACATTTATTTAAAAAGCCCAGACTTTGCAGTATTCTGTGTCCTAGTGTTACATTTGACACATGCACACATACACCTAAAGGCTGCAACCTTGAAAAGAAACAAAGTTGGTTCTTGGTAATGATGGGCATGTAGTGAGATACAAAGACCTGTAAAAAACAACTGTCACATTACCAAAAACCTTAGGTGCAAAGTAATCATTATTTTGAAGTGTTCCGAACATCAACACTGATCTGAAATATATCTTTTATTGGCAAAGAAACCAGGTTGACATTTAATCTGTCAAAAAAATGTGAATAGTAGTTTAAGTTTGTCTCTTCAAAAAAAAATTGGCATTTCCTGTGAGGAAATTAAACTACTTTTATGAATAGATAAAATAAGGAAGTCCCAATTGCTTACTCAGTCCTTGCGCTTAAAATAATGAAGTGTCCAATTAGCATATTCCTTCATCCCCTTTACTAAGTAGTAATTCTGAAGCAAAAGCGATGTCCATCTTATCTTGTATTTCTGTCCTTGATACATGGTATTGAATTAATGATGTCAGGGATACAGACTAAGAAATAAACTCATCAGTTCCCCTGAAGAAGCTTATACCCCGGGTAAAATAAAGATAAATGCAATGCTTTCAGTGGTGACAGCCAAAATAGAGGTCAGTGATTACCTGTAGGAGGAGCATGATTGAAGTACTTCAAAGGCAGTTTACTGAAAGAGAAGAGACTCCAGAGGGATACAGGAAGCTAGAAAGGAGATTAAAAGCTCTGTTATTGTCAAGAGTGCAGCTAGTCCGCCTGCTCCTCTTCTTTACTGTCCTCAAGGTTTTTAGTTAATCAGCATTCTTCCCTCTGGAAGACATTTTGTTTTGGAAAATTATTTTTTAAAGGATTTTTCTCACACAAACTCAGTTCTTTAAAGTATAATATATGTATATGCATATACACACATATAGTATAAAATATATACTCCACAAACCCTATGTATACTCCACAAGCCCACATTTTTATTTGGTTTGTTTTTCTTTGCTTAGGATTTTTTTTATTGCTTCATTCAAATCATTTATCTGGTGTGCTCTGTTTTTCTTTTGATATGCTGTGTTGCTTCATATAACATACAGATTCTGAGCATCAGTTTGCTTAAATTTTTTTAATAGTAGCTATGAATATTGTGTATATTGTTGCCAACATGATACATGTTAACTTCACTGTTTGTTTGCTTGTTTTTGTTTGCTTACTGAGTTATCAGGAACAGTTCTAATAACTTACATACATAGCTTAATCGTCACAAACTCTTAAGGAATTACTATTATTATTACTATTTTCCAAGTAAATTGATGTTAGAGAAATTCAAGTAATATAAAGACTTCCATTTTAGTGAGAGGTTGGAGTATACTAAGACTTTTGTGTTCTGCTCCAGACTGACTCATTTATTTTAGCTCTTAATTATCATAGAGTGAGCAGACCAGATTGGGTTCTGATGACCCTGATTTTCTCCTGGCTCTGCATTCCTAGATTGGACCAATGCAGTACAAGAAAACTAATAATGATTTCTGGAATCACTTCTTGAATACAGGAAGTCTCAGCCAACAAGCCTGGACCCAGATAAGCTCCATTTATAGTTAAACTAGAGTGGACAGCTGCCACCAGATGGCGCCAAATACAATTAAAAAAATAATAATAATAAGGTAGTGTCCCAGATTTCCCTTGGGGAGGCAAACTAAGCCTCACCATTTTTATAATCCTGTACTTTACTGTACTGCATTGAGAATTTTTTTACTCCATTTATTTTGGTATAGTGGAGTTTTCAAAATTTAAAACAAAAGAAAAAAAAAAACCTTGAAGGAGTATTAAATTTTATGGATGACTACCAATAATTTAGGGAAAGTTATAAAAGTTGGGCCTTTGGAAACAACATCTGAGATCTGCAAGAAAGCTGAAAAGGCATTAATCTGAAATGCAGAGAATTACTGAATTACCTTTAAAATATGCCAGCAAAGAGATAAAGGTAATGCCAAAGCTAGTAACTTATTCGTAAGATCACTTTTTCTATTTTGATCAGATGGCAGTAAGAAAGTGCTCAATCATTAATTAAATTCAGCCAAAATTTGTATTTTAATAACTTTTTGGTCGTTGTTATTAGATCAAAATTTGGGGGCACTGTAAATTTAAAGAAAGCCTTGGAACCCTAACTTTTATTCAGATACTTTAAGAAAATTATTATGGTTGTTTTTAGAACTGTTTTCCAAGATAATTTATTATAAGGGTGCTAAATCTTATTCATATTTATGCTCACTAATTTATTTATTGAAGAAATATTAACTGAGTGATTAAGTGAGTATTAGACATTATATGGTGAGTCAAATGGATTAAAAACCTACCAATGGGGGCTTACTGTGTATTGGGAAAAACATAATTCACAGATAAATGAATATTGTGATGATTGATTGTGTTTGTTCTCTGGATACAAATGATATAAAATTACTTATTCCATATCACTGTCTTAAGTAGTTTTCAGGAACCATTTTATTTAGTTCTTGTAATAAGCTTGTTAGTTTTAAAACCATAGTACCTTCAAACCACCTTCAGGATTGATAATTCACTAGAAAGACTCCTATGATAAGAGAAGCTGCCACATTTATGGTTACTGTTCATTATATGGACAGAATAGAGGTCAGAAACAGTGAGGGGAAATGGAACAATATGCAACTCCAGGGGAAGCCAGGAGTAATTGGGAAAGTGTCTCTTTCCTGTGCAATTACAAGAAGATGCACAAAACTTCCCCAGCGAGTGTGTGGACGGCATTGCAAGGTGCTGTCAACTTGAAGTCCACCTGTGAGTGGTACTTAGGCATTTTATTTGGTGATTTTACCTAGGGGTTCACCACTTTTTTGACTGCCTTGAGCCCCATAGACATCAGTCTCCTCTCAGAGCAAAATAGATGTTCACCATATTCTTATGGTTTGATCAGACCTGTGCACTGTAACTAAAGGCCTCGGGCATAAAAAGGCTGATGTTCACTGTAATACAATGTGGCCCAAGGGCTGGAGAGTACCAAAACAATTTTGTCAGGTAGAAAGTTCCAAGGACTGTAATATTTCTTCCCAAGATCCTGTTGAATTACTTCTTTGGAGTATGCAAAGTTCAGACAACCTAGACCTAATGACATGTTTGTTTAACTTCTCAGACCACCTGTTTGGCTCTATTCCTTCTTAAAGTAAAACAATTACATTTTTTCTGATCATTTACATTCAGCATATTATTTATATTTTAGTCACAGAGAAAGTCAGGAAAAACTCCACATGTGTTTGCTATGCCTTCCTACAAAATTGATCTTTGTACATACACCAGATATTATTATGTATGGGAATCATTAAAATTAACAATGGATAAGGTATTCTGGGTTCCCAGTCAGTTGAAGACAAAGCCAGTTCCTCTATCAGTTTTGTTTTGAGACTGGCCAGTACAATCTAACCTAGATATAATTTAATTTGACTATGCCTTAACACATCATTTTTGTCTAAAGATATGCCTCTCACCAAGGCAATATGGACTTTTTGTAGTTCATATTACTTTATTCCTACCAGATACATTATCTTTCCAAGTCTGTTTAATAACATAATGTCCACCAAACAAGAAGATACATATTTGTATAAAGCATATTTTGGCAGTTAAGACATAAATCTACATATTTTGTCTATTATAGCTGCAGATTCTGCTAAGCACTTGGTAATCAAGTTTATAGTTATACAATATTCAGCCTCCCAGGGGTTACATACCACTGTACTCTCTGATGAAAGAGGGGAGAATAGTTTCTGGAAATATCTTAAGTAATAGCCATTGTTGCCGCGACTCACACAGCATAAGGTCTGAAGCTGGGGAGCGTGGTGGGAGATGAAGAAAGATGACAAAGACCAAGATTACTCTTAACTGGGACCAGGTGGAACCATAGCTTATCGGGCGCTAATGGCCGTCGGGAGCACTGTGCACCCTTCCTTCCTTCCTTCCTTCCTTCCTTCCTTCCTTCCTTCCTTCCTTCCTTTCTTTCTTTCTTTCTTTTTTTCTTTCAACCGGGGATCAAACTCAAGACCTTGTGCTTGGGAGGAGGCAGTGGAATCACTGAGTTAAATCCCTGGTCCATGCACTCTTTATTTATATAGAAGGCAGACAGGAAGAGAAGGCGGGGCAAATAGTGCTACCTGGCCTAGGAGCCTAGGCAGAATGTAGCGTGAATTTAGGGAAACAAGGTAACTGTCTCCGGGGGCTGTGGCACCTAAGGAGGAGAATGGGAGCAGGAAGAGAGGAAGGGCAGTCCCCAGTCTTGGGCCGTGGCACTTTGTATTAAACATGAATAGAATGAGTCCAAAGAAGTAGTCCTTTTCGACATTTCCACTCAGTCATTAAAAGTTATTCCAGTTCATGTCACACAATGATCCCACTAACTAGGCAGGCTTTAATTGAACTTCTCAGTTTCAAATAAAACTATTTTCTTATTGCTTCATCAGTTTCCAAGCAGTAGATGATCCATCTGCATACAGCATCTCTTCCTAAAAGGTTTCTTTGTTGAAGTAGTATCTTTCTGATCAGAGTATTCAGACTTGAATTCCATTTGATAAAGTTGTTTTGATAACTTGTAGAAAAACATTTACATCTTTGAAGTAATGTTTTTTGTAACTTGCTTTTAGGCTGCCTTTTATCCACATACTATTCTTACTTACATCATTCTATTTTTTCTGTAAGGTAACAAACTCCATAGAAATGGTTTCCAGGGGTTACTGTGGTTATTTTGGGGGGGTTGGGGGACCAAATTAAGGGTAGTAGTGGATGCGTGAATGGGAATTAAAGTGAGCTTTCTTGTCTAGTTTCAGGAGAGGCCTGCAAATGTCTTCTAAGACAGCAATAGCATTTTGTCCTACTTTCACTTGAAATCTGTTAAGCTTCACATGAAATCATCAAAACTATGATTATAATCACATACAGATTTTGAAAGAGAGAAAAGTATAACTCAATAAAAATAAAATTTAAATTTATGTTACAGTAAAATTTTTGCTTTTAGTTGTAAAGTATAAAAATATCATGTGTACAGTATATTCTCATTAAAAATTTATGAACATGAACAGTAGGAAATGGGAAGAAGATGAGTACATTTCTCCAAGTGTCAGAAAAGAACAAAAGTCAATGAAAGTGAAAACAGTCGGTCAATAGAAAAAGTCAACAAAACTGGTTCTTTGAAAATATCATTAAGATTGATAAGATTCTAGCCAGGCTATCTAAGAAAAAAGAAGGTGCAAATAAGTAATGTCAGAAATGGTAGTAGGTACAATCCTACAAATCTCATGGACATTAAAGGGATAATAAAGGAGTATTGTGAAGAACTTTTGCTTATACATTTGATAATCCATGGAAAATGAACTAATTCCTATGCCATCTTTTTTTTTTCCTTGCAGTTCTGGGGTTTGAACCCAGACCGAGGCATATTTAAGGTAGCACTCTACCACTGAGCTACATCCTCAGCCCTAGGATCATATCCTAGAAACACCCAAATAAGAAGTAGAAAATTGAAGTAAACATGTTAAAAATTTATATTGATAATTATTTTCCAAAATAAAGAACATAGGTTTACTGGTGAGTTATACCAAGTATTTTAGAAAGAATATATACTAGTTTGCAGTAATCTCTTTGACCTGAGGGCAACAGAAGAAATACTCCCCAACTTATTCCTTGAGGCCAGGATTGAGCAACAGTTAAAGATATCAAAAGCTAAGAAAACAGACCAGTATATCTTGGGAACATATGTGTAGAACTTCTCAACAAAATATCAACAAATTGAATCCAGGAATACATAAAAATAATTTTGTGCTGTAATAAAATGTTTATTCCAACTATTCAAGAGTTGTTCAACATTTGAAAATCAAAATAATTTTATGAAATATAACACCCACTCATAATCAAAATTCTCAGCAAATCATAGTAGAATTTCCTCAACCGTATTAACTGATAAAGAACATTTATAAATATGTACAGGTCATACCATACATAGTAGTAACATACATAAAGCTTTGACAGTAATATCAGGAACAAAGTAAATATGCATTCTTTTATTACCCCTTTTAAAGATTACACCAGAAGTCCTAGATATTATAATAAGAAAAGAAAATAAGAGATATATAGATTTGGAAAGAATAAATAACACTGTCTTTGTTCACAGCTGACATGATCATCCATGCAAAAAAATGTGAAAGAACTACACAAAATTTTATGGAACTGTTAGTTTTAGCGGAGTTGCAAGGTATAAAGATAATGTATAAAAATCAATAACTCAATTGTATATGGACATGGACCAACTGGAATTTGAAATTAAAAATATATGATGTTTACTCTTCTATAAAGTAAAATGTATAGGCATATAAATTTAACAAGACACATTAGAACTACATGAAGAAAATGTAAAACTGTGACTAGCAGTAGAGCTAAGAACTATAGCAAAGAACTATACAAATGGAGAGATATTCCTGATTCATGAAAAGCAAGACTCAAAACTTTCAAGATATCAGTTCTCCCAAGTTGATGTATAGATTCAGCACAATTCAAGAAAATCATAATTTTCAAAACCTGGAAGCAACCAAGATGATCTTCACTTGGCAAGTGGATAAATAACTTGTGCTACTTCAAAACTTTTAAATATTTTTATTGTTTAAAAGAAAAGTACCAAGTAATGAAAATTTGAGTGAAATGTAAATTCATATCACTTAGTGATAGAAGCCAGTCTGAAGGGACTACATACTGTATAATTCAAACTTTATTGCATTCTAGAAAAGCAAAACTGTGGGAACAGTAAAAAGTTCAGAGATTCTTAGTGTGTATTGGGAAAAAATGAATAAGCAGAGAACAAGGGAATTTTAGGGCAATGAAATTATTCTGTATCCTACTTCAAGGGTAGATATGTGTAATTGCATATTAATCAAAATCCATAAAACACCAAGAGTTTTCTCTAATATGAGCTGTAGACTTTGGGTAATGATGATGTGGCAATGCTAATAAACCACTTTTAACAAATATGCCATTGTGGTGTAGTATGCTGATGTTGTGGAAATTCTGGATGTGTGAGGAGAGGGCACAGGGTTTTTTTTTCCTGGTCAGTTTTTTTGTGAACCTGATCTTACTATGAAAATTAAATTTATTGAATTAAAAATTTTAAGAGATGAGTTACAACCTTCTGTTTTTCATTTTGAGAGCATTTAGAATCACACTTCAGCTTTAAATTTTTATATTGTAATAGAGTGCACGGTCAATTAGACAAGGGTGTGGTAATACATTTGTAATGTGACATTTGCAACCACTGGGATGATTAATAACCATGCATTAAACATTGGCTGAGAATCCACACTTGGAAATGGTGATGGGATTATTACTATTTAAACAGGTTTTAAACTGGGGGGATCATGAACACTTGCAGTGTATTTTCTTAAGAAAATATTTCAAGTTAAAAATGCTTGTGGCATCATGTTTAGTAAAAGATAAAGCTTATGGAATTTAGAAGAAAATTGTGAAAAAAAATAAACGTCCATGAACATTCATATGTGCCAGGGACTGATAGAGGGGCACCTTGCATGGATAATCTTATTTGACTCTCTGATTACCCTTATTTATCAGGGCACATTGTGTCTGGTTTTGGCATTGAAGAAATTGAGGTACATGGAGGCAAAGTAAAATGTTCACATCTCACGCATAGAATGTGCTAGTTAAGTGTGAAATGATCTTACCTCTTGAGCAAGAGTTGTAATTTTTCTATCCTGTCTCCCACCTTGCTTTGTTATGTCTCTTAGCTACCTGTGACTGCTGCTGACTGGAATAGTAGGAACTCTTGAGTATTGAAGAGTTTGATATTCCCACCTTTTAGATTGATAATTATCTGAGAAGATTGATGGGCAAGTAGAAATAAAATAAAACAAGGATGATCTGAGATGTTATTACTTATAGCAGAAAGCAGTTTATAAATTAAAACACATCCTATATGATTTGACCTGAGAGTGCGAATGTAAGTGGGATGGGATGATTTATCTTAAGTCACCATAAATTGTTCTTCATAAATATGAATAAATAAAAGGAATTATTTTAATTGATATAGTATCGTGGCTTACACATTGTATTTTCAAACTGGAAAAATTTTCATTCTTATACTTTTAAAAAAACCTAATCACTATAAGCAAATTAATGAATTTCTATGTTTTTATTCTCCCAAAATTAATCAATCAGCACACAATGAATGTAGTTGTTATGCGTTATGACTGTTTTGTCTCACCCAATATACATAGTTTTTTCCAGTGTTATGCCCTATTTAAACTTTTTTAGCAATCTTGCATTTGTTTCCACTTGTTTTCTGACAGAATAGTGACAAATCATCAGTTTGGTAAATTAGGAGGAAAATGTAACAGATTTCCATATGCCACAGCCTCAAGCTAAAATCTAAAAAAAAATTAGAAATGAATACTATTCTTATTTAAAGATGTTATAATATTTTCTGATATCTTATAAATTATCCACTAATAAAATAAATTTCTTCTTGATACACCTTTGTAATGTTGATCTAATATAATTTTAATCTTATATTTTTAGAAAAGTTTATTATTTTATTGTAGTCAGAACCCATTTATAAGTGTGGAAAGTTTTCTTTTAAGAAAACACATTAAAATAATTCCTCTTTGTATATACTTTACATGTACAGTACATATTCCACAGTTTTAGTCACATATAAGTAATCACTTTTTTACCGTTTACAAAATGTGGTATATTTATATAGAAGAAGTGAGTGTACTGGTTTAAAATTGTTCTAACATTTAACTGAGTAAATGTTTCATCTTACATATTCAATGACACAGTCAATTTTATCTAGAGTTGCAGGCAATTCATTAATAGTTAGCAGATAAATGGATATCATTTAAGATATTTATATCATGAAATTGGACACATATACTGTATAAAAATGAAATTTTTCTTACAATTAGACTTTTGAAAGTCTCCTTGCACATATATCTCATAACTTGGATTATTTTCCGAATGCATATTTTACAAATAAGAAATATAGAAGAAAGGGAGAAAATATATTTGCTTAATTCACTTGTACTATTTAATTTTCTGCAGCCTTCAATTTTTACTCCATCATATTAATGGAACTCAATAATAGAAGAATTGTCTAATGTTTACAGTGTCAAATATATCTTCACTTTTCTTTCTTGCAAAGGAATTTGAGAGCACATAGTAATATAAATAATTAATGTAACAATATCTAGAATATAGAGTATTCAAGTATTGTACAAAGGACTTATAAAAGCAATGATTTTTTTTCATTTAGTAACAAATGGGAATTTCTCTGTGACATAGAGCTACATCTTAGAGAGCTGTTAAAATTAGTCACTAATTACTTGCTCTTCATTAGGAGGTAGACAGCATTCTATGGAATTCATCATGACAAATAATGTAATGAATCATACATATAATCAAATACATAATAGTGTGTGTATATAGTTGAAATGTAGCTACCTTTCAAAGTAATACAGCCTTGCTTAGAGAAACATTACTAGCTCTTTTCTTTCTATCAATTTCTGAGGTAAACCTTGTTCATTTGGACAAACAATATCAGATGTAAATATAATCATGCAGGATGCTAGTAGACTTGAAAAACCAGGTGGGTAGTGCTGAAGATAGCAAGAAGCGGATACACTGGAGATTTGCTTTGGCATTTGTGATGAGGACTTGTGGGACCTACTACGGGTCTGGCAGAAAACTAGAATGAATCATGATTCAATATTTTAGCTGCGGGTAGCAATATTATATTTACTCAGAAAAGGAACCCTTGGGGTGAAGAGATTTTAGTGATCATTAGTGACAAAGGGATACGTTCTCCGGTAGGTATCTATATTATTTCTAGATTCCTAATATACAGTAGCCCATCATTTCCACTTATACTTAAAATAACATTTTCCCTACTAATTTTTTTTGCTCTTGTCTCCAAAGGATTGATTCTTTTAGAATATCTGGTTTAAAACAGAAGTATCTAAGAGTTCAATTTCAGAAACATTCAAAATGTTTAGGCAGTATAGGGTTTTCTAAAACAAAAGCATTGGGTATCTGTGAACTCACTGTGCAAATCTGTGTTCTCACAATTAAGAGATAACACTTTGTATCATTTTATTTTGAAGAATGAGGCCATTTGTGTTACTGTTTCAACTGTTGAATCTCTTGACTTGAACTCTTAGATAAAATCAATCACATATTATAAAACTACATTGATTAGATTAGTGCCCATTTTCTCTTTATCTGACTAAAAATTACCATCTGAAAATTTCAGAGGAATTTCTGTGGCCATAAATATTATATTTGTTTTTCTTTACTTTTGTTGTTTTTGAGATAGCCTCTCAATCTTCGGTGCTCAAGGATTCTCCTGCTTCAGCCTTCCAGTTAGCTGATACTCCAGCCAGTCTCCACTGTGATTGACTTTATAACAAAAAATATTGAAAACTGAGTGTCACGGCAAACTTAATGTTTATTTTAAATATCCTCCTAAGTGATAGGTAACCCATAAATGAATTTTGTTATTAACCACCTGTCTTTCACGTGCACTTGTTAATGTAGATTTCTAATAAATTCTTGCATAATATTATTGAAATCTTTAGCAAAGTATTGAATTTGGAGATTTCTCATGGAAATATAAATGTACATTTGGCACATGTATGATAGAGTTAACAGAATATTGAAATAAAAATATAAATAAAAAACTTTGAAGGAGGAAAATAACATATTTGATAGTTTTTATGTAAAATAATTTTAAGATGTGTTTTTCGTAATTTTACTTTCCATGAATTTGAAATTTTGTATGTTAAATTTTTATTATTTTTGTGATGAATCCACTGCTAATGACAATGTGATATGTTGCATACAATCATAAAATTATAAGTTTTATGTAGGCAGATGACATGCTATGTTTTTGTACATAATCAACCTTTTACCTCTATCTACATTAGATGATTGCTATGGTAGTTACTTATGACAGAGGATTATATAAGAGTTTGCTGAGAGAGAAAAACAAACAAAAATAAAACTATTACAAACATCAAAAATTAAAATCTCCAGAGATCATTACCTATTACAACCCAAAAGTACATCTAAATAGAAATGTCTAGCCTTGTAAGCAACATCAATACACATTACTTAAAAATATGTCCAGTTATTTTGTTGATCCATTCAGTCTTAATGGATTTTGGAAAGACCGTGTGGACCACAGAGAGCAAGAGAGAGAGGGAGGGAGAGAGGAAGGGAGGGAGACAGAGAAACAGAGACAGAGATTTTTCTTAAAGAAATCACCTTTTAAGAAAACAGAATCTCAGATTAAAATCATGTGGAGAGCTTTACACTTAATAATTTATTGTGAATGAATTTTATTCAAAGAGTAAGTCAGTGTAAAAGCCTATTTTTTCTGTTACTACTATAACTACTTCCAAAATAGCAATTATATGCTTGCTTAAAAGTTCCATGTAGCAAACATCTTTGACTCAGTAATCCATATTTATTCATTAGACTTCTAAATAGCTTGGCAGAATGTCTAGAAATTTACTATTATGTGCTACATTGGATTATCAAAAGAATCTTAGAAATATTTGTAGCCTTACCAAATGCCTGAAGAATGCTTACTATTTCACGTGAGCAGCAGCCACAACAAATAGTGAATGCAGAGCTGCATTTCAGTTCGGATGGTTCCATCACAATTTTTTATCATTCTGTGTTGGGGTTGGGTTCTGGGAAGGCCCCCCATGCCTCGTGCGCTGAGAGGCTTTTTGAAGTTGCCTGGATCGCTGAGAGCCTGGTTTCACCAATGGGTGGATACACTCAGGAGCTCAGGGCTGAGTGTGCTATTAAGAGGTGAGCTGCTCTGGACAGGAGGGTCCCTGGGCCCGTGAGCTCCGAAGGTGCATCTCCTTCCTCCCCACTACTCCACTCTTCCTTCTCTCTCTGCTTCTCTCATGCCAGGAGGTGAGCAACTTCCCTGCCCTCCAGGCCCTTCCACCATGCTGTGATACTTTTCTCGTCACTGATAAACAGAGATAGCCAAAACTGGCAACTCCAAGGAGGAAAGGCTTCTTTGGGCACGGTTTGTAGAGGTTTCAGTCCATAGACGCCTGACCTCCAAGGCAGAGCAGCAGGGCATAGCAGAGGAGAAATAGCTCAGGACACGACACACAGAAAGCAAAGAGACCAAGGGAAGGAGCTAGAACCTGCCAGTCCACGCCCCCACTCTCCCACTTCCTCCAACTGGGCTTCATCTCCAACAACACACTTAGCAATAATCTCATCAGTGGACCAATCCTCCACTGTGAGTACACGAGGCTTTGAGGGGACATCTAGATACATGCCTTTTCTGTGTTTGAGCTTGCTGATTCTACATGTGCTGAGACCTCTGAAACAGAACAAAAATAAACCTCTCCTCCTTTAAGTTGCAGGCATCAGGCATTTTTGCTCCAGTGATAGGAAAGTGAGGAAAACGTACTATATATGTCTTTAGTTGCCCGGTCACAGCTACTTCAATGGATTAAAAACCTTTATTTTCATGGTCATTTTAACTCTTGGAAAAAGCCACAAGTCTCACAGTGCCAGTTCTAGTCAACAGTGTGAATGAAGGCACACTGATTTTTTACAAGGTTTCTTTTCCACCGGATGGCAAATGGAAGCAGCATTCACTTTATTTTTTTATCAGACCTCCTGAAGACTCTCATGCAAGAGGACTTCCAGAACTACTTCAGAGTGACAAGAGAAATACGATGAGTGTGTTTGAAGTACAGGGGGAAAGGATGTTTGAGGGTGTTTAATGTCAATGTGTCTTTTAGTGTACTAGTTTCTTCAAATTTTAATGATCACCCTAGATTTTGATCACCTTTTGTATAAAGTTGATACAAGGGTAACACTAAAATTTTTAGGAAAAGCTTCTTTTTTAAAAGGAAAACCTGTGTTCTCCCTCTTCTTTCTTCTCCTCTCCCTCCCCTTCCTTTCTCCTCCATTCTCCTTATTTCCCTTCCCTTCTTCTCCCCTCCCCTCTCTCCTCGCTTATCTCTCCCCTCATCCTTTCATTCATTTATCTCTCTCTTCTTTCTTTCCAACAATGAATGAAACTAATTTAAATGAAATTGCACCCCATCTTCTTGTCATATTAATTACCATTGCTTTTGCCAGGAGATAATAGTACTGAGAGGTAAATTTATAAACTATAAGAAATTTTTCCTCTTAATATCGGACAAATATTTTTAAAAACAACTTACACATACTTATATTTGATTTTAGATTGAAATTGAATTTAGCTCTCCTTTAATTCCATTAGTTCAAAATCAATTTCAAGTGACAAAAATGTGGATTCCATTGTTGTTCTTTTTATAACAATTAAAATCCTGAATTTGGTTGGTACTCTTGATTATTCTTATGAAAAAGAAAGCAAGGTAATAAAATTTATAACATATTATGTTCAGCATCGTTTTCTTTCAAATTATTCTGAAGTCTTAGACCTATTAAAGTAATTTATGATCTTTTCCTGCACAATGTTCAATTACTGTTTAATTATTTTTAGCTTACCAAAATTTCAGTTTATTGAGTTTTTGGTAGAGAGATAAACATCTTTTGTTAACACAATATGATGCAGACAATAATAAACACCTAATCTATACTATGAGCCAGATGTAGTGGTTGGAAGAGCTGACATGAGCATATATTCTAACCTCATTCTCGAGGATTTCAAATCTCCAATTTTAAAGGATGTTAACATTTATAGTCTACCTTCACCTTCATTGTATTATGTAAACTTTTATTGTTCTCCTGTTATTTAACAAAGGGAGAAATCACTTAAAACAATAGTATTGTGATTATATGTTTTCAAATGATACATTTTTATTATTTGGATATTTTAAAGAAGATTTTCCACTGTCAGTGCTGATGAAATTGTCCTCTTTTGCTTGGCTTGGAGGCTTGAACAGACTACTAATGTTGGCAGTTGATCAGTGTCAGGTATTTGCATATAACACAGTGAAAGTTGTCAGAAAGGGAGTGTCTGCCTATCAAATGCTTTGACCTAGAAATGATAGGGCTTGTTCAGAAGTGGAAGGATCATAATAATCAAATGTTGCTCAGACTAGAAAGGGTCATACAGAGAGTTTGATGATCCCTAGTGCTTTCAGAGCTGTCTCTGAGTTCATATGAAACAGTTTTATGACAATAAGGGTTTTCATGTCTTTCTCCTCTAAAGAATTTAATATTGAAAGTCCGTATGTCTTACATAGACATCATCATGACCAGCTTTAATTTGTTATTTTCACACTCAAACTTGAAAAATTATGCTAAGTAAACTTCTGTATGTGTTATTAAATATTGTGATAGTTTATGTGGTATTTTTTTTCTAAGACTATATTTGAAAATACTAAAAAATCATGTATAACTGTTACAGCCTAAATTTTTACCTGGATTCCTCTTTTCATCCTATCATGGAATTTCTCACCTTAAGAAATTATTTTCTTGATGTGAAAATACTACTAAAAAATTCTAGTCAATTCTCAAATGAAATGCTTGCCCTTCAGAACTTGTTTTCTTGGCATGAAAATACTAATCAGAAAGTTCAGTTAATTTTGAAATACTCTGAACATGCTATTGGTTTTAACTGTAATCCCAACAGCTGTTGTCATTTTTAAAATGTGTGACATTTGTCAAAACTCCTCTGCAACATTTTAGCTTATTATTGTAAAGTTGGACAGTTTTGTTCAAATTAGAGAGTATTTAGTTCATTATAGAAATAAATACCTCTTGTTATTGCAGATGTCATCTTCATGAAGAATATGCAGTTGTTTTGCACTCACTTTTTCCTCTGCAGATGTAAGACATTATAAATCGACTCCACTACAGACCTCATTTATATTCAGACATACCTCCAGGAAGCAAGCAGCACAGTGTCTCCACAGAGGAAAAACTCATCTATTGTTTCCATTTTCTACTGATCTGTAACAAAACAGACCTATCTTCAGAGCTTAAAGTAAAAAATATTATTTCTAAAAATTCTGTTATTGGACTGGGAATTCTGTTATTATTAATTGGGAAAATGGAATATCTAAAATTCCCCAAATGACCTTGTGTAAGTGCCTGACCATTGACCATTGGGTCTGCTGCTATTCCACAGATCAGCTGATAGTTTTGGGAAAGGACTTTATTTGTTCATGGTGGCTTCTGCTCATCACTACTTGTCCTTTGTCAAAGAATCAGTGCTACCGGTGTTCTAATGGGTGATAGAAGAAGCTTTATGCCTGTCTTAGTTCCTGTCTTGCTGGGACAAAATACCTGACACCCACAAGTTAAAGGAGAAAAGCTTTATTTTAGCTCTCAGTTTGTACAAGTTTCAGTACATAGTTCACTGGCTCCAAGGCAGAGTGGCATAGCAGAGAGGCATCGTAGAGGAGAAACTGTTCATAGTGTGCCTGGCAGACTGCAACAAGCAGTAAGGCAGCATTCTTTCTGGCCCTTTATGTTCCATCCAGGCCACAAGCCAATTAATTGGCACCACCCACACCCAGGGTGAGGTTTCCATTATCTGTACCTACAACTATGATAAACCAAATTGGTTATCACAAACTCTTAACCTAGTATCATACATCCATGGTCCAGCCATCTCCCCAAAACTCTCTACCTGTGAGCACATGAGGCTTTAGGGGGACATCTAGATACAAGCCATAATAGCTCTCAGAAAACCGAGTGTTCAAAATTATACTGTCATTCTTACCACCTTCATCTTGTTAAATCATCCTGTTAAATGGGTAGATATAATTTACCTTGGTTTTAGTATAAATAAAAAAATTATTTAATAAACACTAACTTCTTGTTATGTTGATGTTCTAGATACTAAGTGTTTAAAGATGCCTTTTTGTAAACATTCACTAAATCGCTGATTCTTTGCTGTGTTTTATGAAAGATTAAAAATTTATTATTTTATGATAAAATGTTCCAAAATAGTATTACAAAATAATACATAAAAGGAAGCCATCGTCCTAGGAAATAAAAGCATCAGAAGGAGAAATGCACACGTTACATTGATGTCTGAGGCCTCAAACTAAAGTAATGTTGTGGGATATTCAGTGATAAATAATCTCAGTATAAATTCATCAGTGTGATGTTTCTCAGAAGTGGGTGAGATACACACACATATGTATTTGAAATGAATGTTGTGTTATTTTGCAATCTTGCAATCAAGTACATGAAAATATTTTCCTGTCTTATGTCTTTCACTGTAAGTTGATACTTTAGTAACTAATAAATTATATTCTGAAACACAGCTTGTTCATAGAACTGTACATTTTCGCATTAGAAAAGGGCTTTCTTGAATTCCATTTGTAGAAATGCAATCTCAGTTTCATATGCTGTATATATTTTCCTAATTCTGAGTTCCAATGAAATAAGAAAATTGGAGGAAGGAAGAGAATAAGTAACAGGGGGAAAATACTTTACTTTTGAGTTTTAATTTCATATAGTGTGTAATGGAATACCACCATATAGTTCCTTTGCTGAATAGGGAGTAGTTGAATGGTTTCTTTAGAGAATTGTCATTTTGTAGTACATAATTTTACATTTTCTGCAAGTAAAGCCTACTCTTTTGTCATCTTAAGTGTTTATTTAATAGGATAATTTGAATAAACAGTATTAAGGCAGAATTATATAATTTATAGTAACAATTGTCAGCACAATCCCTAAAAACTTATTAACTGGTTGTTGATGGCTGTGTTCACTGTAATAAATAAGCATGGAATAGACTTTCTTAAAAATATACCTTTTATGAATATGTTAAGATCTGATCACAACACATTTCTTGCAGGATAACTGCTTACTATTTAAGTCCCTTCCTATATTGAAGCTTTTACACATGTGAAAGTGCCTGGGTGATTTTTTTCTTCATGACTCTGGGACTTGTCCTCTTCATCGCTCACTTAGGTCTTTATTGAAACACTTTCTTCTATGTGACTAAACTCTCAGTTCTCCAATATTTCCTACCCCTTTCTTTTATTTTTCTTGCACAACATTTATTGCCATCAGGCAGCTCATATATTGTGTAAATTTATCAAACTGCTGTCTCCCTGCCTTATTAGATGTAATCTTTGTGACTCCAGGGACTCCTGTGTAGTTTAAAAATGTTCAATACCGTATTCACAAACCAAGAGTAGTTATTGACCCGTACTAGTCACTAAATAATATTTTAATGAATGAATGGATCACTATTGAGAAAATGATAACTCAAAGTTAATACTAATGAAATATTGAGCAGATATGTATTAACTGGAGTCAAATATACCTTCCCATGTTGATCATTTTAGAGAATTATTTAATAACTTTATGACAGTATTAAATACCCTGATAACAATAAGAAATGCAAGCAGTCATGTCTCAGTAGTGTTGCAGGATTGGTTCTAGACAACTACAATAATCTGAATCACAATTTTTGTTTGTTTTCTAGTGGATAAAAAGCCATGTTTATACGCACTGAAGTCTATGGGATTATGTACAAATCTTAATTTAAAATACTTTATTGCTAAAATAATAATAATCTTCTGAGCCTTCACCAAATTGTAGTCCCTTTGTTACTGGAGAGTCTTGCCTTGATGTTGACGGCTCTTGAGCAGTGGGGTGGTGATTGCTGAAAGTTGGGTTTGGCTGTTGGAACTTTTTCTGTCATGCAAGATTTCTCTGTAAACTGCAGAGCTGCTTGATGGGATTTTGTCACAGAACTCTCAACATAGGAATCAGCATTCTCAGAATCTCAATTAAGTTTATGTACTGTTCTGAATACTTTGTTGTCATTCCCACAAAGTAGGTAGCATCTTCACCAGAAGTAGATTCTATCTCCAGAAAAATTAATTCCTTATCTCTAACAAACAATTCCTCATCTGTTAAGGTTTTATCATAAGACTGGAGAAATTTAGACACATCTTTAGGTTCCAAACTTAATTGAAAGTTCTCTAATTTTCACCACATCTGCACTTCTTCCGGTGAAGTCTTTTAAGTCACCCTTTAAAATCACCTATGGGGATTGAAGTCAAATCCCCCAAATTCCTGTTAATGTTGAAATTGTCAGCGCTTCTTCTGAATCACACATGTTCTTAGGGTTATCTGGATTGGTTCATCCTTTCTAGATGTTTTTAATTTACTGTTCCCTGGCCCATCAGAGAGATTGCTGTCTATGGCCACTATAGTTTTATGAAATAAATTTCTTAAATAATGAGACTGCAAAGACAAAATTATACCATGATCAAAGAATTGCAGAATGAACATTGCCTTAGCTGGGCTGAAAACAACATTAATCTTATTATGCATCTCTGACAAGGCTCTTAGCTGATGAGGTGTGTTGACAATGAGCAGTGATTATTTTAGGGGGATTTTCTTTTTCAGAGCAGTATCTCCCAACAATAGGTGTGAAATATCCACTAAACCATATTGTAAACAGATATACTGTTATCCAAGAATTATCAGTTCATTTACAGAGCATAGGTAAGAGTAGATTTAGTGTGATTCTCGAGTCCTATGATTTGGAGAATGATAAATAAGCATTGGCTTTAACTAAAAGTTAGCAGCTGTGTTAACCCTGTCAAAAGAAGCATCACATCTTTTGAAGTTTTGAAGTCAGACACTGACTTCTCTCTACATCTGAAAGTCTTGGCTGGCCTCTTCCTCCAATGTAAGGGTCTTTCATATATTATAAATCCATTGTTTGATGTTTCATCAATTATTTTAGTTAGATCCAGATAACTTGTTGCAACCTTTTGTCGGTACTTACTGATTTACCTTATGCTTTTAAAACAATGCTTATAAATTTATTTTAATTGTAATGTATTAATACACATTAGAAGTATGTAATTATTACATTCAGCATGGAGAGTTGGTACATGTACATAATTCATCTTAGTTCTTTTTGTATCCCCTCCCTCCATGTCCTTGTCCCCTTCCATTTACAAATGCGCTTTTTATGTTTTCAGCATGGCTATTTTTTTTAAAACTTCATGCACACACCTCTTCTAGCTTCAGACTTTTCTTCTGCAGTTTCCTCACCTCTCTCAGCCTTGAAGAGAGTTAGAGCCTTGCTTCAGATTAGTCTTTTTCTTCAGGGAATGTTATGATAGTTTGATCTATCCAGAAAACTAAAACTTTCTCCGTGTCATCTATATAAGGCTGTTTTACTTTCTCATCATTTCTGTGTTTATAGGAATAGCACTTTGAATTTTCTTTTGTCTTCACAACTTGACTATTTAGCACATTGGGCCTAACTTTTAAACTTGTCTTCCTTGCGAAAATGCATTAGAGAGTGTGACTTTGCATTTTGTGTGAACACTGTAGGGTTATTAACTGACCTTTTTGTTTGTGGAATCTCAGGAAATAGGACCTTGGAGAGAGATGAAGCAATCAGAACACACACAATATTAAGTTTGCTGTTTTGTATAGGCATGATTTAAGGTGCCCCAAAACAATTACAGTACTAACATCAAAGATCACTGATCATCACCTATTTCTAATAATAGTGAAAATATTTGACATATTGTGAGAATTACTGAAATGTGATTCAGAAACATGAAATGAGAACATGGTGTTGGAAAAATGGTACCGATTGAATTAATTCAGGTAAGGTTGACACAAACCTCTAGTTGTCAAAAAACCAGAACAAAACAAAACAGAATCTGAGCAGCATAATACACTGAAGCATGATCAAATGAAGTATGCCCATACTAGGTTCCACATTGACACATCTCACTAGATATAAGAAGCAAATACTTTCAACATGAAGTCTCTGAATAGTCTAAAAATGTTTTTAAATCTTGGTTAAGATTGAATGGGCTTGCTATTTCACAGTAGACCCAGAATACATATTTTCTGATTTGAATTCTAATGGTTTTACTGTAGTCTTGGACTGCACAGACAGTAGCTTCAACTTTGATATCCAGCTCCATTATGTCAGCTATTAACGTGTTTCATGGTCCTAAGTAACACTGATACATTTTGTCATGTGTCTGTTTTATCATTTTCAATAGTGTTTTGCTCTAGTTCAATTGTCTTTGATACAATTTCTATTAGGCATCTTCGCCAACCCAATTTTATTTTATCTACTCAATTCAGCCTGTTACTTCACACACAATTGCTGTAATATCCTAATATATTGAAAAGCCAATATCTTTCCAACATATATTTCAGTTATGATTTGGATAGAGATTAGCACCAGACAACTTGACATATTGGGCAGTATTATTCTTAGTAAGATGCATATATGCCTTTTCCAAATCATTGTAGTCACTTGCTCAATCTTTTAGAGAGTATTTGCTCTTCTGTGAGATAAAAGGAATAGTCTAGGAAAAATAAGATAATTTATAATAATCTTTAAAACCAAATTTTGAAAACATACCTTTATAATGTGTTTAATGTATGATATAGTACAGGTGATAAATTACTCAACCAGGGTAAATTATGTGTGTATTTTCTGTAATACACTTGGAGGTAAAAATAGGGCATGGAAATAGGCAGTCATTCTTGAGAAGTTATATCTTAGACGGTGTGCTAAGCATACTGTATAAAATATGCAGTCTGTACTACAGCCTTATTAAGCAGTCTTGAATTTATTATGTCTCTTTCACAAGAGAGGAAGCTCAGGGACACCAAGGTTAAAAAATTTGTCTGGGTCATGCAACTGATGCTTTGTGGAGCCAGAATTAAAATGCTTGTGGTTTGACTTCAGAAGCTGGTCTCTTTATCCCAGTGCTGGGCTGCTTCCCACATAACTGAATACCACAGCCACTGCAGACAGCATCTGGAAGAGAGAGCAACAAACAGATCTATTTTGACTGTGCTGTAAATTTCATGGGAATGATAAGAGATGCCATAAGAACACATTAGAAGGGGCAGCTAAACCAGGTTCTGTAGACAAGGAAATTAGAAAACAGTGAGAAGGAAGACCTTGTTTAACCCAGTCCTAGCGGTACTTGAGCAAGGCAAATGCACTAACCAGATACTGATAAATGGGTGAATTAATCAGATGTAACATCTAAGCCGAATCTTAAACTTATAAGAGAGTAAAAATCCAGAAAACTCCCCTAGAGAAATCACATAGGATTCAAATGTGGGTGAGTCTATAAATTTGTTTTGAACACTTAAATTCTTAATTTACTGTATCTAAAAGTATATATCACAAATTTATTGATTAAGAATATATATGTCAAATTTAGTTTACTACAATGAGATTAAACTGGAAAAATAATGATAAAAGATACATTCAACCTCCACATTAATTGCACATTTTCAGTTTAATGATATACCAATTGATATATGTAGGAATATAAAATTAAATATCCATCAATAAATTATAATCATATAATCATAATATAATTATACTGATAAGAATTTATCAGAAATTTTATTATGTAAGCTATGAAAGTAAAATAAAAGAGAAAAGTATTTATTTTACAATCCATAAAAGTGAAACTCGGCATGATGGTGCACTCTTATAATCCCAGGATTCTGAAGGCTGAGGCAGGAGGATTGCGTTAAGTTTGAGGTGAGCCTGGGTTACATAGTGAGTATAAGGCCAGCATAAATTACATAGGGAGACCCTATCTCAAAACAACAACAACAGCAAAACTCCCCAAAACATAAATGTTGGATTGCTTACGCTTGGAAGAATTTTACTGTCATTATAAATTTTTGTATTATATAAAATGATAAAATGATATAATTAAGAGAGATAACTTATCTTATTGGCATCCTATTCCTAACAAAGCCATGAAGCTAATTTAGGGAAATAGGGGAATGAAGAAAAAAAAAACAGCAAGGAATCTCCTTCAGAACATGGGAAATGATGACTGGAATGCTTTAAAGTTGGAATTTATAAACAAAGGAATAAAGACAAGATTTAAAAAAGGGGGAGGAGAAGTAACTAGTGTTAGGCTAACTTCAAAGAATATTTGAACACATTCTCTGCTTTCCGTGGGGCTAGATGTCAGCACCTTAAAACCTGATAGTTTTCTACAGGTTCCCAACGTGGGCTGCTTCTTAGGGTCACCAAGGGAATGCTTAAAAATTTGCAGCCTGGGTTATCCTACTGATGAAGATTCAATTGGCGTTGTATACAGATCTGGGGAAGAACACATTTTTCAGACCTTCCCTGGTGGTTTTAATGCCCAGAAATTGTTGATAACACCTAATCCAGGTCTCTGTGGAAAATTAAATTCAGGATGTTATTTGTTGGAAAGTGTTAATAATTAAATCACAGTGTCCCTGTGTCGTACCCCAGGATCTTGCCATTTCCCATTCTAGTAAACACTCAAAGTAAATACTTCTTGGGAGAAAAAAAAAAAATTGTTCCTTGTTCCCAGTGGACTTCTAATGAAAGAATCAACGTTTTAAAACTTAGAGTGTTTCTGGGAAGAGAAAAATGAAATGTCTTATTTGGAAATTGTTCACCAAATAATGTTATTTTGTCACAAATGGAACTTATTCTGATTAAAGAAGCTTATGATTTAGAGTAGGAGAAATACCTGTAAACAGACTACATTTGCAGATGCATTTGACAGAGGTGAGAGAGGAGTTAGCACTAATTTAGTCAGTGTAGACAAATGACACCATATTCTAAGGAAGAGGAGTGAATTGTAAACGTTAAAAATAACAATGCATTGTCTAGAATTGCAGTAGTACTACAAGCAAGTTAAAATGATAGTTTAATTTTGAAAAATTATAAAATTCATTCTAATGTTTAACAAACTGTTACGCCTACATATATTCAGTATAATTGTTTGGCTTATTTATAAATCATGTTTATCCAATTTGTTATACATGTGATTTTTATTCCACACTTTTCTACATTTGAAATTGTCTGGCACTTAGCTAAGACTCATGATGGAGAATCTTCACAATCATGTGGTGTGATGATGAGCCTTGAGATACTCATCCGATTTCTTTTTGGGGGCTAAGGGTGGGGATATATTAGGGGTTGGACTCAGGGCTTTAACACTTAGATACATGTTAAGCCACTTATTTATTTTAAATTCCGAGACAGGATCTTGCTAAATCATGAAGTTGCCGGGGCTGCACTGGAACTTTTGACTCTCCTGCCTCAGCCTCTTATAGTACTGGGATTACAAACATGCACGAGCTGGCACAGGTTCAACTTCACCTTCATCGTTAGCTAACTAGCTCAAAATACTCGATTTCAAGGATATATTTTCTTAAAATTTCGATCTTTCTCCTAGAATTATGTCTAGTTTTATTTTAAAAATTAATTTATGTTGTATTTATTATCCTTTTATGGAAAGATAAAATATATTATTTGCTTTTAAAATTAAAAGTTTGCCACATAGCCATTTTGAAAAACTGACCACATCTCCATAGCTGTATTTGTGCCGTCCTATCAACTAGCTTTATAACTTTTACATATAATTTGTAAAAGATTGAAAGAAATATATTCATAGTGAGCATTATTTAATTTAGCCTGATATTGGAAACTTTGTGGTTGCCAATAATTATTTTTTTTCACTTACACAGCTTTATTTTAGCAGCTCAATTTTTACATTCTACATATTTTTCTTTTAAATATATTTCTGTTTCTGTCTATTCTGCATAGATGGCATATTCATTAACTCTTGTAGTTGATTTTTTTACTTGCCATTTGCTGCTACCTGGCCTGAAAGATGCCAATAAATATTGAAATATCCGTTTGGATCAATACTTTGGGGTATTGTTGCCAGGTCCGGGGGTTCTAGGCACTCCTTCTAGAGTTCATTTCCAGGTCTTTCTTGTCAGGAAAAAATAATTAGACAAAACAAGCGCAAAAGGAAGTGAGGTTTTACATTTATTACAGGTGGGAAAAGAAACATGTACTGCAGAGAGAGTTTCCGCCACCTAGAAGAAGTACGCTCTGCAGGGTGAGAGCAGATGGACACTCAGAGCAGTGGTTAAGAGCCTAAGGGCGGTCTTCTTTTGTATCTCCCACTCCTCGGGCTCAAGTCAAATCTAATCCCTCCCTTTCAAAATCCCTGAATTTTCGTGAGAAGCGTTGAAGATAGAGTTCTCAGATTGATTCCAGGTGCAGGGCTTTGGGAACATTTTTGGGCACATTTCCTGGGTCTCCGTAATTGATAGGTCATCGCCACTTGCCCAGCCACCTTGCCACACCCTAATCCCCAGCCTCAGTATATTCACAGATAAATTAATACATAGCAAGGAAAATTATTAAAGTTATACTTATAATAGTGGGCAGTTTTCATTGTGTTAAGGAAAATGAGAACTAAAAATGCACTTAATCCAGAGTTTCATTAATGCACAGTAAAAATGTTGCCAACACTAATACATTCTTTCACAAGGCAGGATAGTGGTAGTTGGGGGCAAGGCAGGGTGCTGAAGCAGTTTACAGAGGGAAACTGTTATATAAAATAGCAACCAGGTACTTCTGAGTGCAGATCATCTACTTTTTCTTGATGTAGGTTCTAGTTTTTTTAATTGGCAAACTTGTATGGAATCTTTACAAAATGCATGCATTTTTCTCCATATCTATTATATTTAATAGAATATTTTTTAAAATTTCCAAAATTTTGCTAGAAGCTAAATTGCAAGTTTAAATATAATAAAAATAAAGATATTTCCCCATATTTTTCTGGTATTTTCTTAAGATAACTGATACCAGAAAATGTGGAATTTGTAGTTACTACAAAGCAGAAACTGTATTTCTAGTATTAAAACATCAATATATTCATAAGTCCAAAATGAATTATGATAGATTTATATTTATATTATCTGGACTAACAATAATCAGGGAGTTTTAGTATTATATGTGTTAGCAGGAGCTGTAGAATTCTTGTAGAACTGCCAGTGTCCTATTTTTTCCGCATCTAACAGACTCCTTAAACTTTTGAAGTTAGATGTCTGTGTACATACTAAGTAATTTAAAGCTAACTGTGAGGGGGAAAATGTACAGTTTTTAAGAAGTGGAAAAAGTGAAATTTAAGGTGTTTGCTAATGCGACAAATGACCATTTTAGAACTTAATGGGAATTATAGAAAATAACTTTTTGAGACACTCTAATATTTAAATTTTTTCCTACTCAGTAACTAGTATAGATGATTTATATATTGCAGAATCAATAGATTATGGAATTACTAAATGGACATTAAGGTGATCATGATTTAAAAATTTTTATTATAAAAAAATACATTTTCCAGATTTGTAAAAGTGAGTTTTTTTACTGACCTTTAAAAGGGTAAATCACGGTAATTAATTCAAGTAGTAGAGTGATTGCTTGCTTTTCATGCGTCAGAGAATAGCTTATTTTATATTTATATATATATATATTCTGCAGAATTGCCAGATATAACTAAATCCTAGAAAAGCATATTATCTTTTTAAAAAGACATGTAGAGACCTATGAAAACATAATATCATTTAAATGCAAATTTGAAGAACACAAGACAGAGATTTTAAAGCGTTTTAAGGACATATATAATTAGAAAATTCTATTCTCAAGATATTTTTTGGAAATATAACTTTCTGTTGTCTTATATATGCGATTGTTCCTGTATCATATCTTTTCAGGATTTAGGAATGCATGTTTAGGACATTTGTGTGCGTATGTATGTGGATTGCTAATTTAAATAACATTTAAAATACAATTAAAATATACATTTAAGATACTTCAAGATACACCTGTTTACTGCAGTTTTTGAATGTTTTGACAGTTGTTTCCAGTCATAATAAAAGGCAACTGAGTTTCAGCAACTCTTTCACTATCTTTCTAGTAACTTTTCAAGAACACTCACTAATTGTATTGAATAATTATTATAAAATAATGGAATTCATTGTAGTTCATGCTCCTATAAGTTGTCTCTAACAAAAACCCATTTTAAAAAAGATCTCTTCAAAAATATTTTCAGACCTTCACAATTTTAAATATATTATCTGGTTCTCTTAATTAGCAAAAGAATATGGATAATATTTGAAGTAGATTTTCTCATTTTTACCCAGAGGATTCTTGAATGAGTCAGGATGAATAATTCTGATCAGGGTGCAAGGAATATGATTGATTATTAATTGCTCTAAAATGAGGAAGTGTTGCTATCACAAATGGTTTAACTCTTGTGAGACATAGTAAGAATTATAGGCATGAGTTGAAGTTTATTAAATATTTGTAAAATTCAAACATTGTTATCTTTAAGGACAGCTTTGTAAACCATGAAGGATATGAATTTCATAAATTGTAATTTGCCATTGGTATACCGTTTTTATCTCTTACTACCTTCTCTTACTTGTTTTTTGAGAGCCATTAAGGAATTGACATAGCAGATTGCCATTTGTTCTATTATGAAGAAAAGTAAATCATGACAGTTGGGTTAAATGACTTTCTAAAACTTACAAGAGTAGTTCTTTGAGTCACGACCAAAATTTGTCTTTTAAATTTTTTCTTTCTCCTACCTTGCTGTGGTAGTGCATACCAGCAATCCTAGCACTCAAGTAGCTGAGGCAGGAGGATCACTGCTAGTTCAAGTCCAGCCTGGGCTACATAGTGAGAGCCTGTCTCAAGAAACAATAACAACAACAAAAAACTCAATTTGTTTCTTCTTCTCTAATGAAATTAAAATCAGTTCCCAGATTAGCCCAGGAGTTTATGAAACACTGTATCTACTAAAAAAACTACTCAAATATATAATGTGAAAAGAAATTACTTGGACATAAATTTTGATGTTCCTATACTTATAATTTTCTACTATTTTCCACCCTTCATATATAAAGTCTTATATGTGTGAAGGTTAAAGCTGATAATTTAGTATAGTTTCTAAAATTACTTTTAGGAAGGCAGACATTTAATTGGTTGTGAAATTCCCACCCAGAGACAAAACTGAGGTGAATGGGCTCTTTTAACCCTAAATATACAACTTAGTTTTTTTTAAATAAAATAAAATAAAAATTAGAAATAGCAATGACATTGAAAATATCTCCAATTTACACATCTGTGTGTATTATAACTAAAACTTTGAATATCCAAAATTTATTTAAAGAAAATAATATTTCATTTTACCAGGAGCATCGTTTTAAAATCATACTTATCATTTCATATAATCATCATGCACTACACATTCTTATATCATTTATTTTCCTGATGTAATTTGATTTTCAATGTGCATTGTACTCCTGTGACAAAAATGAAAAAAAGAAGAAGCAGTTCCATATCAGTCAATCCAATTACATTTGCCAATTTTCTATACAATCCCCTGTGATATGTATCTTGTGGGTGAAGAGAGCTTTCAGAAGAAGAATCACCTTTTACTTTCTCCTTTTTAATAGTCATTAAATTAAATAAATTATGTTAATCCCAATATAACCCTTGCGTGACATAAACTAAACAAATTGAAGGTCATGGTAAAAGTGCTTATAATTACTATAACTTTATATCTTCCCTGGGATTACACCATATGAGCTTCTGCAATTGTGGGGCCTTGGGTATTCATTAAACCTGACTTGCTATTGAATGAGCACGTTAGTGAGATAACACATCAGATTATTTTGAGACTTGAAATCTATAGGGGAATTTATATTAACAAGGATCAGATAGAGAATATGTCTGAAGTTGTAGATTTCAAATTTTATAAAAGTATACTTCTAGACTTAAAATAAGACTATACTTAATACACAAGTTAAGAATAAATTTTCCTGCAAAAGAATATTCATTTATTTGACTCATTGTGAATGCTGTATAGAGCTAAAATAAACTGATACCAACTTCCCATAACCTAATAACAAGTGATCTAAGTAGCCCTGCTCTTGTTTGTTTTGCTGGGATGTTCGCATCACATGTTTGAAATAATAGAAGCAGATTTCCCATAAGGAAGTACAAATAAGAGAATAACTAATAAAGTACCGCATAATGAAAAAATGGTACTATATAAAGGAAATAACACTCCTATTAACAGGCAGTAACAGCAGTTAATAGATGATAAGCTCTTGTAGGCTTTATCAAATGTTCAGCACTGTGTGGAAATTTGAATCAATTTTGGAGATACTGTTTTTCATATTGAGGATGGTGTCGCAGTTTACTACCCATACCAGTTCTTTAACAAATATATTTTAAAGGGGATTATTTAACAGAGAAGACCGAAACATTTCTTCAACTATCTATGGTTTAAAATAACCTCAGTGTTCTCCTTTCACTTTATTTGTCTCTGGAAGCTCACATTAAAAATAAAGCCAAAGAATTATGGAGATGCCTCATTAATAGTCATCAAGACTGGATTAAAACAAGTGCTGAGAAATAATTTCACAATGGCCCTTGCAATTTAAAGTTATGGAATTAAGTATTCACATTTATGTACATTATTAACGCCAAAAGTAAATAATTCTGGTAAATTGCAAGAAAAGTCTAACAAGATTACATCATGTAGCTCCATTTTTCACAAAAGACATGACAAGAAATATGACTAGTTCTCTCCACTTAAAAAACAAAAGTATTAGTTCAGCTAGATACACATTAAGTGTGTCTTGACTAGTAGTTTAAAGAGAAAAACCTTCAAACTGCAGAGCCATTTATTCAAGTGCAATTTGATGTAGAGCCCCATCATACACAAAGTGTAACAGCAGGGCTGATTAAAATGGGCCAGGTGCCTTGGAAACCAGCCCAGAAACTTATGAGAACCCTCCAGGGATCTCAAGCATTCAGCACAACACATGTGCATTTTAGATTGTACACTGTTAAGACCAATAAAACTTCAACATTTATTTAGTCTTCCCAGATTATTATCTAAATAAGGTTTTAAAAATCATCAAGTATGGAGGTTTCCTTTAATTCCACAGGAAGTGTTCACAAACTATGCCTTTTGAAGCCCCATCAAACATAGTCAAGTTTATTTAATTCCTCCCTCTTTTAAAAGCCAATATATTTTAAAAGAGTTTTAAATATATGGCAAAATAAGAATAAAAATAGGCCATTTCTTACAGAGGACTTTGAGGTAAATAACTGATGAAAACATAAAACTACTTTCTTATCGGTAATATTGAAAGACTGTGTAAATAAGAGTGTCTAGGTTTAGAAATTCAATGCTAAAATTTTGAGACTTGAGTGCAGCAAAATTTAGAAGTTATCTTAATCTAAAGTTAAGCAGTAGTCACATTTTCAAAGCAGTTACCTTAAAATGAACTTTTCAATTCTCACTGACTACAGATTGTTAAAGTGGATACTTGAATGATATTATGTTATGAAAGGTCATTTTAAAAGTGAATTTATTTCCCACATTTTTTGGTCAGACTCAAAATGAAACCACTTAGAGATCTTAATATGTACTAGACTGGTCTGAGAAGCAAGTTAGCTGCTATCTCCCTAGAATCCGAGATATCTACAGGAAGATAGAGAGGAAATTGCTTTGCACTGGTGATAGAACAAAGAAAGGTAGTTACTAAATTGTGAATGTTCACATTTTCTGGATTTTATCTAAGGAGAAGAATGCCTATGTTTTTACAAGCCTGGATATGGGCATGTAGAAGAGATGGTTGAGGTATAGTTTAGCACCTCAGAAGAGATGTAGAAGAGAGTCAGCTTTATTGACTGCATTTATTGTTGCCTTATTACAACAAAATGCTTGAAACAGCTAACTAATAAAGAAGACAAGTTTATTTAATTAACAATTTTGAAAGTTCAAAGTTCAAATCAGGCAGCCCCATTGGATCTGGCATCTTATAAGTGCAGTGGATAATGGCGTGCCATAGTAGAAGCACATGGAGGAGGAAACAGTCTCATCAGCTGGTGCAGAGACAGAGGAAGGGACGGAGGGTCCGGCAATCCCTTTTGAGAGGATTCTACCCATAGTCTAAGGATTGCCCTTGAGGCCCCACTTTAAAAAAAGTGCTGCAGCAGCTGCAATATTGCTGCTCCAGGGAACCTAGTCATTACATAAGGATCTTTGGGGGGATACTCAGCATCCAAACCATAGCAGATGTGTTGTGGATCAAGGGGGTTCATTTTGCTTTTGTCCAGTTGGGCAATAAATACTGAGCAGTCAGAAGATGGAGAGAGACCATTGCATCCTTATGTATTAAAAAGGAGCAACAGCTGGAAAAGTTACTGTGTAAGTGAGGAAAAGTCTCCAGATATTTACAAAAGTGTGCTGGGAACAGAAGAGTTTCTTTTAAATAGCTTTCAATCACAGGAAGCACAGGCTCAACTTTCCAATTTATGAATTAAAGAAGATTTTTGTCATTTTACTTCTACTATACCCACCCATCTCCAAACATCAAAGCTTTAAGGAAATTTCCCACTAAATAAGTTGAAATGAAGCAACGGAAGAAAAATAAATTGACAAGTGTGATTTAACTGAGTCTTATTTCTTCCATCTTCTTGTAATTGATGTAAGACTTTACGATTGATTCTAATGATGCATTTGGAACTAGAATTAAGTCTGAACTAATAGTTTAGATAATAAATCTTTCTCAGTCTCTGCCACTGACATAATTTGATGTATTTGTTTGAGACAGCTCAGTATAAGAAGTTAGAGAAGCCAGCCTAGAACAAAACTGCCTAGGATTAAATTCCATTCCGTGCACAGGTAATGGAGAAAGAAATAAGAACTAAGATACATCATGTACAGGTACAAGCACCCAATGATCAATGTAAATGTATTGTATACCTAAAATGTACCAATAAAAGAATTTTAAAAAATTTCATTCCACCATTTAGGAATGATATGACCTCAGGCAATTTATTCAATTTCTTGTTGCCTTAATTTTTTATCTGAAAAATGGGTACAAGAATATTACCTACTTGGTTAGACGCCTGTGAGCAGTGACAGTTTTACACATCTCCAAGTATATATCACATAAAATTATTTATGATTATTAATATTATTATAAATAAGAGCTTTAGAAAGCTGGCTACTTTGTTATTGGCAATGTTAAATCAAATATTCATACATATATACACTTTTATTAAGTACTATCTAACTGTTCTCCAAAAGATTTTCCAAATCTAGATTTAAAAGATAAAAACTCCTTCTAAATGGATGGCCCATGAAGGGAAACATCAGGTGACCCCTTTAGCAATGAATGATAGTTTATAGAAAGTCAGCAAATGTTAATGTTATTTAGGAGATGTATACAGGACAGGTGGACCGCATGACCTGTTTGCTCTGTGAAAATTACTATTTGAAATGACCTGATTTTCAACCTGAGAAATTTCAATGTGACAAATTATGCTCATTTGGCTTGTAATGATGTTCTGATTATAGGCTATAAGACCAGTGATGGATTTCCTTGACTTATTTTCTTAATGTTCTCAAATCATATTGTGACCTTTCCATATGCAAGCACATAGCAGTATTTTCAGAAACTAGTAAAAGTTTCATAATTATACATTTAAATATATAGTTATTTTCTTAGGAAACAGTTACAAACTGTACTTTAAATAAATCCTTGTGTCAGTTTTTTTCATGCACTCCTAATTTATTTACAGAAGAGTACTGTATGATAAAATCAGTTTTAAGACTCATCTTATTTTTCTTGTCATTTGTAAGATTTGTGAAACTCTTCAAGTCAAATATGCTTTAGATGCTGTATCCAGAGGTATTAGCACATATTTTTTGTTGTTTTTAATTATTTTCATTAAATTACTCTACATTCTTGTGTGTACAGATTTTTTGTTTTACAATGTGGATAAAGCAAGTCACCAGAGTTACAAATATGAACAAGCATGATCATGTCATTGCCTTCATGGTGCTTGCAAACTGTTGGGGGACAAATCATCAATGCTCTTACATTTATGACTCTTTAGCAAAGAGGCAATTGTTACATAAACTGAGGAAACTTGAGGAAAGGGCTGATATTTAAAAGCTGAGAACAGAAGAGCAAGCCAATGAAAGAAAAGCAACTGAGGTGGGATGAAAAGTTTGAGTATTTGAAAACAAAATTGAATGGAGGCGGTATCCAAAAGGCAGCAATAAAGGCCATGAGTGAGGTATAAATATGGAGGTAGTTGCAACTTGGGAGACTGTTCAGTGCTGTGGTGAGGTTGAAACCAAACTGAAGATTTAGTCATTAATCATTACAGAGAAATAGAAACATTATATATAAATATTTACTTAAAAAGTACTTCAGCTAAACACGGGTGGAGAGCACCAGGTGATTGTTGGGAAAGGATGAAGGACCAAGGGATAGTGTTGAATAAAGAAGATATTAAAGCAGAAGAGAATGGTGGAATGATCTGGTCCATGAAGAGATGAGATTGATAAAAAGGATAAGAAGTTCTGGCATAAATAACAGATAGATCACATATGCCAGGAGTTCATAATAAAATTACAGATGAAAAGAAGTACACAAATCGAATAGAAATAAGTACTACTAATGAGAAGAGAATTGAAAGAAAAGTTTCTTGAGCCAGAGCACAAGTACCACGATGAGACCTATAGATCTTAGTATTTATGGGATCAATGAAGTAGCATGGTAGACTAGACCAAGGCACAGAGCCTTAAGAAAGACAAAAGTGAAGTTTTACACATTTACAAATCTTGAACTATATCTTTTTTATTACTTCAGAATGACTCTTCTACTTAAAATACTTAGCTTTGACTTAAACAGATATTGATTGACCTAAAAGAAAATTTCCTTTTCTGGATCTCCAAGTTAACTAAAATGTTAATTCTGCTCTCTGTCTCTTTTATCCCAGACCATCTGAACAGAAACATCTCTGTATCTGTCATATCTAGGACAGTCTACATCCTGAATGAACATTCCAATTTTAATAAAAGTACTGAATAGATTTTAGTAATAGAATGATGTGTTTTATTTTTTGTTAATATTTGATAAAACTTTCAGTAAATCCTCATCTATTTGGGCCATGCTAAGAGGAACATAAAGTGTGGTACTCATCACAGGCAGAAAATTTAACTGCAGTACAGCCTAGCCCAGGACAATTGTGGCTAGGACAATGAAAACAAAAATGAGAGACCTCAAAGAACAGTCAACAAGCAAGTGAGGAGGACACTATTTCTATGACAGTTAATATTACAATCCTACTCAGAAATTCCTAGTATACTGACATGCTTTCTGTTTCAAATTTAGAGGAAAATATAATTATTACAGTACAATATTGAAATAGACTTTAAACCATCTTTACAAATTTATTACTAATATTTTACTGGATTATATATTACATGTTCTACATATCAATTCCATGTGAGAAGACCAACACAATAACATTTTTCATAATAAACCAAGAATGAAAATATAATAAAAGCAGACCATATTTAATCTTATAATTTGAAATAGCTTCCTAATATGCTGTTCTGACCTATAACAGGAAAAAATCCTGATATTAGTAATTAGTTTAATTTTTCTTTTATGAAAAACAAAATTGTAATTTGTTTATGTATATGTCATTTACAAATACTTTATTTTCCACATAGGTAGTCATTTCTCTATTTTTTTTTTAGTCAGAAAAGCAATCTGGCCTAGAGTAACTTTGAAATATTAGTATATATTCCATACGTGCACAGCACGTCATATAGAAATAGAATTGCTGATTTCCAGTAATATATTAGGACTTGAATTAAGATGTTTAGCCCTGTTAACTTATTTAGTGGGGAAGCATATCTCTTATTTTGAAAATGAGAAAACAGAGAAAGAGAGATAGAGAGAGAGAGAGAGAGAGAGAGAGAGAGAGAGAGAGAGAGAGAGAGAGAGAAAGTGTTTAACTTGACCAAGGTCGATTGTCAAGGGGCTTATCCAGTTTGACTCTAATTAATCTATTACACACTTAGGTCTTTCTACAGAGCCCAATAGCAGTAGTAAATCCTAGTGGTAGCTACAATCTTGAGAGTTTAAAATAAAACCAATATATATGATCTATTTCAATATTTTGTTTTTGTTTTAAAATATTTATAATACATATTTCTTCATCTGATATGAGATGTCAGAATACTTGTATTTTTGATCAGTGTCTTCCCATTTTCTCCACTCCCAACCCCTGGTAATCACCATTGTTCTATTTCCACGTGTTCATCTTGTTTAGTATCCACATATGTTTGTCTCTAGTTTCATGTATCTAATTGGTGATAATGAAAGATGTAGAGGTGATACTGTAAGTTTAGGGTGATGGAATAAGTTTTACTGCAACCACTGAGATATTAACTTATAAAACATTAACAAACCTCATTCATTTACATTGTCATGTGTCAATTGGAAAACAATAAGAAACTTAAAAATGAATCAATGTGTAAAACTATTAAGCAGTAGAAAATATGAAAGTATGAAAAAAGAAGAAAAAAGGAATTAACAATGTGCTGTTTATGCCTTTGAGTAAAATTGTTGTATAGAAAAAGCTTTAGATACTCACTTATAAAGATATGTTCAGAAGTAGATCCATAAGAACAAAAAAGTTCAATTAGAAAATGGAATCAGAAAAGTAGCATAAGTAGGTGATTGTACGTTTTTGTTTTTCAGTATTAGTGTAATTTTGCTCTTTACGTATGTAATTCTTTCATATCCTTTCAAGGCATAAAACAAAAAAAAACGACATTAATAAAACACTATTAAAAAACCTAAATTTTTACACAATAAAGTAAAAACAAAAAATGGAAGACATTTTCTATTTCATATAAAATAATAAAAAACAATATGACAAATTATTCTGATGTGTTTTTGTCAACCTCCTCTTCAACATGTAGCTTGCCAAATTACTCGATGTTGTGGATAGTATTGGTGCAGTTATAATGCATGACTGAAAATGTGAAGATGAAATGTTAGTCAGATTCTAGTAACATCTCCTCAATTTTATACCTTCAAACGTACCAAACCTAAGGACTGACAGAATGTGAAAAACTATGTGAGCTAAATTGAATTTTCGTACTTACTCTGAAGATGGAAATAATGATTTAAAATGTTGATATGATTTTTAAATATGAGATTAAATCAAATTATTTATCGGGGCAAAATAATCTGTGTCTTAGTGATTTTCCTCATTGCTGGGACAAAATGCCTAGCCTGAGTAAGTTAAGTAATCAGTTTAAGTATAAAACCATACTGAGCATAGGAGAAGTACAGTGGAGCCTGGAGAGCACAAACCTTCTCTAAGAAAATCAGATTCACTAAAAAATGTTGTCATACAAACAAAACACGTTTTAGAGCCAAACAGAATATACCCTGTTGATAAATCTTTGACATATAAATCACGGTTGGAAAAGTATGGGAGTAAAGCAATAATCAGTTATTTAAAAAACTTATATTCTGGGTGACATGTTAGGTTTGTAAACTCAAATGAGTCTGCACAAGGTGTAATGCTTTGCATTTCAAATGCATCTTATTGCAACTCTTTTTCCAACTCCTAATCTGAAGGGTTTGAAGTGAAGAAATGACTGGGGTCA
The DNA here is from genome assembly GCF_053883595.1 of Heterocephalus glaber. Lineage (NCBI taxonomy): Eukaryota > Metazoa > Chordata > Mammalia > Rodentia > Bathyergidae > Heterocephalus > Heterocephalus glaber. The sequence goes on along the minus strand of NW_028258138.1, from coordinate 21,878,654 downwards.
TGAGAAAAGCACAGTAGATTCAGCTGAGGAATTTGCCAAAAATTTACTAAGGGAGATACAAGTGAAACTCTTGATATAGGTTGAAACAGAGCTAAAATGTCAGACATGGTGAATTGGAAAATATGTCACATTGGGTGACAAAAGTTTGAGTGTGAATATTGCCTTCACAGTTACTGTGACTAGGATATAACGTGATTCTCCATGCCTTGGCTTATCCTCTGTTAAATTATATTAAAATATTTCCTATTTTACCTGGTTCATAACTCTCCTATGAAGGTCATGTAAGGAAATGTACCAACACTTTGTTAGTTCACTGTACCAATTTTTCAGCTGACCTCCATGTACTTAAAGAAAATACTCTGCGTCTATGCCGCTTTCTCTTTCTTCCTCTGTATATTTAAGTCTGCTCATTTTCAAATTTAATATAATGATGTTCTAAACATTTGTACTTTATTGTAAAAGTAGACTAATTTTCTATTAATTTTATTGGTACATTTAAGATATACAATATAATGATATTCATTATTGGAAATTTGCACCTTTACATAATCCATCTTGGTTCTTATTTTTTCCCCATTCCCCTGACCTCTCTTCAACCCTTCCACCCCTCCCTATTTACAAAGACTTTGTTTCCATTTTTTCCTTTTCTCACATTAATTCCATTCCCTTCTTTCTTTACTCCTACACCTCTCAGTTCCCCTTCCCCTTTGCAACTTTTCTTCCTATTTCACATTGTCTGTTATACCTTTTAGTCCTTATTTATACTTTTGGGTACTCACATTGGAGAAACTATTTGGTATTTACACATGTGTGTCCTATTTATTTCACTTAAGAGGATCACCTCAAAGTGCATCTATTTAGCTATAAATGTCTCTAGTTTCTCATTCTTTATGGCTGGGTAATACTCCATTTTATTAAAAAAAAACAACACATTTTCTTGATCCAGTCTCAAGTTGATGGGCAATTGGACTGCTTCCAAGTTTTAGCTATCAGGAATTGTGCTGCTATGTGGGTGCACATATATCACTGTGGTATGATTCTTTTAATTCTTTGGGGAAGATACTCAACAGAGGAATAGCTGGGTCAAATGGAACTTCCAATCTGAGTTCTTTGAGGTATCTCCATACTGATTTCCACAGTGGTTGCACCAGTCTACACTTTCACCAGCAGTAGAGTAGGGTTCCTCTTTCCCCACAGTCCCACCAGCATTTGTTATTGGTTGATTTCATGATAGCAGCCATTCTTTCTGGGGTGAGGTGGAATCTGTGTTGTTTTCATTTGTATCTCTCAAATGAGCAGTGATGTTGAACATTTTTCATATGTTTATTTGCTACTTCTACTTCTTTGTCTGAGAAAAGTCTGTTCATTTCAGAGGCCTGTTTTTAAATTCGGTCATTAAATTTGGGACGTCCGATTTTTTTAACTTCTTTATAGATTCGAGATAGTAGACTTTTGTCTGAGGAAAAGCAGGTGACGATTTTTTCCCACATTGTGGGTTGTCTCTTCACACTGTTGGTGGTTTCTCTTCCTGTGCAGAAGCTTTTTAGTAGGAAGAGGTCCCACTTGTTGATTGTGCTAGTTCATGGGCAACTGAGGTTTGTTCATAAAATCTTTTCCTACACCAATGGCAAGAGTTCTACCTAACCACTGTTCCAGCTTGTTTAGGGTTTCTGTTTTAATAGTTAGATCTTTAATCCATTTTGATTTTAGTTTAGTGCATGGTGAGAGATACAGGTCCAGTTTTAATCTCTAGCAAGTGGAAACCCAAATTTTCCAGCACCATTTATTAAAGAGGCTGTCTTTACTCCAGTGAGGGTGTTTGGTTCTTTTGTCGAAGATGAGGTGGACGAGTGTGTCTGGAGTTGTTTCTGCCTCTTCTAATCTGTTCCAATGGTCCTTAGGTCTGTTTCTTTGCCAGTACCATGCTGTTTTTATCACAGTAGGTTTGTAGTACAGTTTCAAGTTGGGGATTGTGATACCCACTACCTTGTCTTTATTGCCTAATATTGCTTTTGCTATTCTAGGTCTCTTCCTGCTCCAAATGAATTTTTGGATTGTTTTCTTAAGGTCTGTGAAGTATGCTACTGGGATTTCAATTGGGATTGCATTGAATTTATATAGCAAGGAAGTATAGCCATTTTCACTATGTTGATTCTTCCTATCCAGGAGCAAGGAATGTCTTTCCATTTTCTGATATCATCTTCAATTTCTTTTTACAGAGTGCTATAATTTTCAAAGAAGAGGTCTTGAATATTTTTTATTAGGTTGATTCCCAGGTATTTCAATTCTTTGGATGCTATTGTGAAGGGAATGGATTGCCTCATTTCTCTCTCAGTGAGTCTTTTTTTTTTTTTTGGTACGGAAAAGCTATTGATTTTTGTGTGTTGACCTTGTATTCAGCTAATTTACTGAATTTGGTTATTAAGGCCAGAAGACTTTTGGTGGAGTTCTTGGGGTCTTCTATATAGGGTATCATGTCATCTGCAAATAATGACATTTTGACTTCTTCGTTTCCTATCTTCATTCCTTTTATGTCTTTCTCTTGTCTAATTGCTGTGACTAGTGTTTCCAAAACTATACTGAACAGAAGTGGTGATAGTGGACATCCTTGTCTTGTTCCTGATTTTACTGTGAAGGATTTCAGTTTTTGACCAGTTGGTATGATATTGGCTGTTGGTTTTTCATAGATAGCTTCTATCAGATTGAGGTAGAGTCCATCTATTACAATTTTTCGTAGGGTTTTTATCTTAAATGCATGTTGGATTTCATCAAATGTCTTTTCTGCATCTATTGAGATGATCATATGGTTTTTGTCCTTGGCTCTACTAATATAGTGTATTACATTTATTGATTTGCATATGTTAAACCATCCCAGCATCCCTGGGATGAATCCCACTTGGTCAGGGTGTACAGTCTTCTTGATGATCTTCTGAATCCTATTTGCCAGTATCTTATTAAGGATTTTTGCATCTGTGTTCATTAGTGAGATTAGCCTATAGTTCTCTTTTTTGGTTGGGTCTTTCTCTGCTTTGGGGGTCAAGATGATGCTTGCTTCCAGAAATGAATTTGGAAGTATTGCTTCCCTTTCAATTTCATTGAAGAGTTTAAACAGTAGTGGCAGTAGTTCCTCTTTAAAGGTCTTGTAGAATTCAGCAGTGAAGCCATCAGGACATGGCCTTTTCTTAGTTGGTAAATATTTAATTACATTTTCAATTTCATTGATTGATATTGGGTCATTTAGAATTTTTAGGTCATCTTCGTTCAACTTTGGTAATTCGTATGTATCTGGGAATCTGTCCATTTCTTCTGTGTTTTCCATCTTATTGGCATATAGGTTCTGGAAGTAGGTATTGATGATCCTCTAGATTTCTGCTGAGTCAGTTGTAATTTCACACTTTTCATTCCTAATTGCATGGATTTGGGTCTTTTCTTTCCTTTTTCTGATAAGGTTGGCTAAGGGTTTGTCAATTTTGTTTATGCTTTGGAAGAACCGATTCTTCACTTCATTGATTGTTTAGTATTGTTCTCTTAGTCTCCATTGCACTGATTTCTGCTCTGATCTTTATAATTTCCTCCCTTGTATGAACTTTGGGTTTGTTCTTCTCTTCCTTTTCTAGAAGCTTGAGGTTGAGCATCAGGTTGTTTAATTGCCCTCGCTCTGTTTTCCTAATATGAGTATTCATTGCTGTGAATATCCTTCATAAGACTGTTTTCACTGTGTCCCATAGATTCCAATATGTTGTATTGTGAATGTCATTTAATTGTAGGAACTGTCTGATTTCTTTAATTTCCTTTGTGCCCCATTGGTTATTCAGAAGTGTGTTGTTCAATTTCCATGTGTTTATGAAATCCTTGCAGTTTCTTTTGCTATTGATCTCCAATTTCATTGCACTATGGTGTGATAATATACAGGGGTTAATTTCATTTCCTTTACACTTACTTAAACATGTTTGATGCTTGAGTATGTTGTTTATTTTGGAGAACCATCCATGTGCCACTGAAAAGAATGTGTATTCTGACTGTGTGGGGTGGAAGACTGTAAACATCTGTTAAGTTCATTTGTTCAAAAGTTTGATGGAGTTCTAATATTTCGTTGGTTATTTTTTATTTAGTTGATCTATCTATTTGTGACAGTGGGGTATTGAGGTCCCCCACTAATATTGTATTAGTGCATATTTGATTTTTCATGTCCATTAGTATTTGTTTTATATAGTTGGGTGCACTAGTGTTTGGTGCATATATATTTATGAATGTCATATTTTGCTGTTGGATTGTTCCCTTTACAAGGATGTAGTGCCCTTCTTTGTCTCTCTTAATCAGTGTTGGTTTGAAATCCACTTGATCTGTGAAGAGGATAGTTAGTCCTGCTATTTTTCGGGTTCCAGTTGCATGCAGTATTGTTTTCCACCCTTTAACTTTCAGTGTATGAGTTTCCTTTTTAAATAAGTGTGTTTCTTGTATGGAGCATATTGTGGGATCTTGCTTCTTGACCCATTCTGCCAGTCTATTTCTTTTGATTGATGAATTGAGACCATTAACATTGATGGTTATAACTGACACGTATTGACTTATCATTGTCATGACATTTTCTTTTTGTTGGATTCTCCCCCTTTGTTTTTATTTCTTGTCCTGCCTGGTGGATTCATTCTGCTGGGATTCCTGGGGTTGTGATCCTCATTGTCTTTTCCTAGGATATTGTCTAAAAGTTTTTGGAGTGCTTGTTTGATATTCATGAAGTTCCTAAGGTGCTCTTTGTCATGAAAATATCTTATTTCTCCATCAATTTTGAAGATAGTTTTTGCAGGGTACTTCAGTCTGGGTTGGAGGTTGTTTACCTTTATGGCTTGAAAAATGTCACTCCAAGCTCTTCTTGCCTTGTGGGTTTGTGTTGAGAAGTCTGCTGTGATTCTGATGGGCTCTTCTTTGTATGTGATTTGTTTCTTTTCTCTAACTGCTTGTCAATTTTGTTCTTGCATTGGCTTTCTGAAATCTTATCTATTATATGCCTATGTGTAGATTTTTTTTTGAGCAAAGCTAGTTGGAGCAAAGCTAGTTTTGAGCAAAGCTAGTATGCCTCATTTATCTGTATGTCAAGTTCTTTTCTCCTATTTGGGAAGTTTTCTGCCATCACTTTTGGGAAAGTTTTTTTTTTAATGTCATCTGCCCTCTCTCCTGTTTCTTCATTGATTCTGACTAGTCTGATGTTATTCTTCTTTGCATTGTCTACCAGTTGCTGGATTGATTTCTCTTGGTCCCTTACTACTTTTGAGAAATTTTTCTTTTCCTGGTCACTCATTGCAATCCTATCTTCTATATCTGAAATTCTATCCTCACATTCACTCATTCTGCTGTGTAAACTTTCAGTGGAGTTTTTGCTCTCCTGGATATCTGTTTGCATCTGTTTTATGGATTCCGTTTGTTTTCTATGTTGGGATTCCATCATGTTCCTCAGCTCCTCTATTTTTTTATTTGTGTCCTTTCTAGATCTATTAATCATGTCTTGCACTATGGGCACAATCTCTGCTGATATCTGAGAAATTATTTCTGATTTCATTTTTTCCAAATCCTCTCTTGTTGCCGGTCTGGGAGTCAAGGTGGTTGAGTATCAGATTATTCCATCTCATTTCCTTTTGGGGTTGCCTTAGGTGATCTGGAAGTCTGCTTTTGAGACTTATTTATGTGTCTTCTCATTTCAACAGATGCAGCTTGCTGTATGCTTTTTGAGCTGACTTTTTGCTCACCCAGTGGTCTTGATTTCTCAGCAAGCCACTGAATAGCCTTTATTCTGCTGCTCCCCAGAATACCAATTCCTGGGTTCAAAGTGGTGGCCTTCTGTATCCCTGAGCTGACCTGTTGTCTGGGTGGGCTTCTGGCTGGGGCTTAAGCACACTTGGGATGGCATCTAGGCCTGCCTCTTGCTGGGGCCCCTATGTAACTGTTGACTGGGAGGGCCTTTGGTTGGGGGCTGTGCACTCCAGTTCCTATTGTCTGTACAGGCTTTGGCTAGGGTCTCCTTGCACTTATCAGTGGTATCAGGCAAGCCTCTGGCTGTTGCTTGTGTGCCTGTAAAGTTTTTTTCCAGGCGTTTCCCTGGCTGTGGCCAATGGTATGGTGGGCCTCTGGATGAAGCCCGTGCACCTGTGCAGCTCCTCTCTGGGCGGACCCCCAGCCTGGGTGGGTGCCCTGGGGCCTCTGGGCTTGAGGTGGACCCCGACTCGGATCTGCCTGCAGCCACACTGGTCTGGGCCACACAGCTGCTCCCCAGGATCTGCGCTCACACACCCACAGATGGAATGGCAGGACTCTGTTGGAAGACTATGCACCCCTGCATCTCCTTTCTGGGTGGACCCCCAGCCTGGGCCAAACTAGAATAATTTTAATTTCTGTTTACAATGAATGAGAATAATCATGGAGAATACAGTGAAAAAATGATATGTTTTTGCAATTTTGCCAGAATGTATTTTACTGGAAAAAACGAGGTAAAAATACATTGACTTAGCACTGTTTTCCCCCTTGAACAGAGAAATACCCTATGGAAGCATAAATTGAAATGTTTTTGAATTTGCACAGTGTCTGCTAGTTCACTTAATAAAATAAAACTTTGGACAAACACAACTCCCAATAGAGGGAAAATAATTCTTACTATTCTGAATTTGGCTCTAAAATTCAGTTTCTTGTCCAGGCTTTCTGGCTCATGCTTGTAATCCCAGCACTTGGGAGGCTGAAGCAGGAGAATTGCCATGAGTTCAAGACTAGCCTGGGTGACATAGTGAGTTCAAGGATTCAAGTCCAGCCTAAACTACATAGCAAACCTTGTCTCACAATAGAACAAAAAAAGATTCAGTGTCTTAGCTACGTGTGATGGTAGACACCTGTAATCTCAGCACTCTAGGAGGCTATGGTTACTTATCAACACACTGTCTCAAAATAAAAATTATAAGACTGGTTATGTAGCTCAATGAGAAATCACTGGGTTCAATCCACAGTATGGTGTGTGCTGAGAAGAAAGGAGTAAAGACAACTAAAATCAGTTTCTTTTTAGTGTCTGTCAGTAACTGCTGGTTAATGAAGGGACAAAAAAATGCATTGTGGGTTGTTTAAATTCCTCTCTGCCAATGTAGCTATAAATTTCTCTGTTTTCCTCTCTGTATTACACACGATAGGCTCGTCAAATCAACAGCACAGAATTTGTAGCATAGCAGGCACCTAATAGATAATTTCTTAATGAATATAAATGCCAGAGACCACAATGGAACATTGAAGTTTTAAAAGTTTTTACCATCATCTCAGATAAAACAAACAGCATATAAACATGGAAATTTATCTTGCCATTATGTATTGAGGCTCAGTCTAAGGTTGCCCATACATAAGGTGACCCTGTGGCCTATTTGCTGGAATAACACAACTTTTGACTATTGTCCAACCAATAAACAATAGCTTTCTCTCTAAGTGTCAAATGTAACCCATTTTGAATACATTTTATGATCACCCTATACCAAAGTGATACCTCTTTCCACATTTGTAGCCCATGGAAATAATCAGCCTCTTTTATGACCAAGGAGTATCTAACATGTCTAGAATTTTCTTCCAGGTTCAAGGCTGAAAGCTAGGCATTCTTACCTCCATCTGCCTAAGATATGCAGGTTGGTGTCTTTGAGGAGCCACTTCTCTTACACATGAGTATCTTGAGAACAGTGATCACATTCAGAAGATAGACCTAATCAGTTTCAGGCAGTTTTACTTAATGATTTCAATAGGGAACAAAAAATTAATAAAGAAAAATTAATATAAGAAATACACATGTGCCATGGTATAGCATATTTCCTAATAAGCTAAATTCTATGTCATAAATTTAAATGATTTATTTTTTTTAATTCTTTTATTGGTACGTTTTAGGTATACATTACACATTGAAAACTACAACACTTTAAATGATTTATTATACACAGTTTGTTTTTTTGTTACTCAATAACCTGAAATCCCTAAAAATGCTTATATCTGTGAACTCTTAATGTTTTATTTCTTCTCTTCTTTTAAGTAAAATATTTCTTTGTTGGAGTCACTCTAGAATACTCCACAGCATTTAAATAATTGCTTATACCCTCTAGTAGCCATTGAAAGAGAATAAAAAGCTAGGGTAATTCATATAATCATAATTGTATTGTACATATTAACTTTAAATATTTTCTGCCACTACTTCTGTAGTGCCCCCCCAACAAAAAAGAGCACTTCAATTTTCTTTACTCATAAAGACTGGTCCCCCAAAACAGAAAATCACCTAATTTTTTTCTTATTCACAGGAAGTAGACCTAAAAAGAGAGGAAAGGAAATAAGAAATCAAAGTTAAGATTGGACTAACATTGCTGACAGATCTAATAACAATCCTCATGAAATCTTGGTTTGACCTAGACAGCAGTGCCATGAAAGGATAAATAGAAAGCATGCTTGAAAAGGGGCACTTTATTTTGAATATCAACAAAATGGACTCTCATTGATGTCAACACTTACTTCATACCAGGAAATACAGTGTGCTGGTTCTCAGAAGTCATATGACTCATATAGTTGATCAACCCTCAGAAATAGGTTCTGAGAATTACAAATTAGAAGATACCATACCAGAAATGAATTTGAGAATTTTATAGGCTTTCATTAATTTTTCTAGCTTTCCTCCAGTGTTAAGAAATAAAGTAATATATAGAAATAAATTGATGGCCAGATAAAACTGTCAGATACTATTTGCAAGAGTTAAGAACTTTCTGGTTATGGTGGAACATAGAATTAGATACACAGATAACAAAATCACATTTAAAAACAATTTACTTACTGTTTGACTTCCTGTGATGCTATCTTCTATTTATCAGGAAATAATCTACCTAAATTAGTAATAAAAATCAGGACAGGATTATGTTAAACATATCTTATAATTACTGTGCCCCTTCATTTTCCTTCCATCGTTATGGGGAAAAATTCAGTCTTATAAATTGTGTGTGTGTGTGTGTGTGTGTGTGTGTGTGTGTTTGTGTATGTGTGCTTCCCTACCTTACTCTCCTAATTCTAAGATACAGTCTTGGCTGTTTCAATAATTTTCCTATGGATCTTTCTTCTCTCACTGTATCTATCAGAGTATAAATGACAAATAATGAAAGAATAATTATTTTGTGACTAACACATATTTCCTTATCCTAAGCAGCTTGGCAGAAGAATCCCATCATGAAATTGAAACATAATGAGAATGACTTCACTAGTGTTTGCTACTACTCTGTAGGTAGATAATTAAGCCCATCTCCATAGTAAAACACCTTTTCAAATTTCATCCTATCCCTTTTCCATACATGGTTATAGTTTCTGAGTGAGAGGTATGAGAAATAAGATTATACATGTGCACTTAGTCTCCATTTCAGAGAAGTTTGTCTTTGGGTAAATGTAAAATAGTTAATACACAAAGACAAGGTAACCCACAAGACCATGCTTTTGAATTATTCTTTTTCTCCTGCCTTTTTGCAAGGAATGCTTGTTAATGACATGTGCGCCATGTTCTATGACTGGTAGATGAATGCCAGAGTTGTAAAATAGTACATTTATTATATCCTTAAGAATACCTGCTCAGAGAATCTAAATATGGTTCCATAACAACACATAATTATGAAAGTCTGACAAATAAAGGACAAAAACAATATATTTATATAGTGAATTGATGGAGAAAAAACCATTATGCAGAAAGAGAGATACCAGAAGACTTAGGCAGATTAAATTCCCAAAATTTAATTCCTATAATACTTAATCTCCTGTTAAAAACTACAAGTCTTGGGCTTGGAATTTAGCTCAGTGGTTCCACCACCATCCTTGCATGCACAAGGTCCCAAGTCCAATCCCTGGTACAAAAACAAAAAAACAAAAAAAACAAAAAACAACTACAAGTCTTACAAAAACATGTTTAAAAGCAGAAGAAGGATAACTCAGTTATTTTAGAGGGGTATAAGGAGTCAAGCCCTGGTCTTTAGAAACCAGATTTTTGGGATTAAAATTTATGCTAGGCTATTTACTTCATTTGTGAATTTCTGAAAATGACTTTGTCTGTGTTTCCTTCAGTGTATTACTGTAGGAAACTGTGATAAAGATTGTATGTACTTCATACTGTAGTTGTGGTGATTAAAGAAATCAAGCTTTGTAAAACTTTAAAAAGTACATGATGCATCATAGGTGGTCAATGAATGTGAGCTACTATCATCAGTTAAAATATTTAAAATTAGATCTTCTGAATAAAGGAGATCACCCGTACTTCATTCATTTGATTTTGAAGAAGTTAATTATTATGAGTAGCTTGAATTTAAAAAAAATTTGAATTGTTAACCTCCATGGATAAAATCTTCCAAACAGATATTCCATTTAATTAAATATTTAATCATACCAATAAAGGAGAAGTAATTCTCTACAACTTGATTCTTATCTTTTTTATCATGGTATTTCAGGTATAACCTTTTGCTTCTCTGGTCATCGTTATGGGCATCAGTTTTTTTATCTGTGCTGACGGAGCCTACGAAAATCTGCAACCTTTGACCTGAAGTCAAAAAACACCAACAATTTCATGGATTGCATTTACCATGTTAACAATAATACCAATTAAACGTAATTGATATTCTACAACTATATTTTATAAATTTAAAATTTGATTCATAGTAGTAGTAATGAGACTGTTGACACTTCTTCAAAAATTAAAATAGTACAAATACCATGTAAGGGGAATTTGATTTTTAAATTAATTGGCTTCTTATAGTTGCCATCTTTGCTTTCTTTGTTTTCCGTCTTGGCTTTTACAGTAACTAACTGTGGACGTGCTTATGATTGACTTGTACTTACCCATTTTATCCAGAAAATCTGAAAAACTAAACTCTGTACTCTAGAATAAGAAAACTGTACATCGTTTCTTGGAGATCATGAGTACAATTCACATATTGCTTACTCCCAGATTTAATGTATTTGTTTCTGCTTATTGTTAGTTCCTTTGGAGTATAATTTCACATATATAGTAATGACCTCAGGGTAAGTGATTTTAGAATTGTTCATTAAGTCACCCAGTAGTTTGATTTCACATGGTGTAAAAATTTTGCTTCACTTATTCCTGAATCCTCGGGGTATAGTGCATTTCCTAAAACATGATGGAAACTGAAGCAATATTTGGTGAGTAAAGAAAACTCCAGGCAATTCTTTTTTGCTGTAGAGTGCCTGGAATGATCAACAGTTTCCATAACAGTTGGAGTAATTCCCAGTGTTTGAAATTAATAAGATTAAAAATTGTTTTCTGATTACTTAGAAAAATTTATAGATATTGGTTGATTAGTAACTGTAGAAGTTACTATTTGGTACATTTGTTTTATAGGAGTTCTTCCTTTGGGCTATACCATTTTCAAGTCAATTATTTTACCTATTGATTTTACTTGTTATTTTTTATTAGTAGATAAAATAATCTGAGACACTGGCAGAGTATTTTTCATTTCATGTATCTCCTAAGTTAACATTTTATTCGACTCTCAAGCTACATCTCCAGGTTTGACATTTGTGTACTTAGTAAGACAGAACTCTCCTTAGAAAGTGATACTACCATTGTCTTCCTTGGTTCTTACAGTTTTAATATATGGTCCTGACTGTGGCATCTTTTACTACCAACATCTTGGCATCAAATTATTCATAGAATTCTATCCTATGTAATAAAACTATAAAGAAATATATGACTCCCAAGGCAGTTACTGCTGACGTTATTTTTATGGTCATATTTTATCTTTAAGATTTTCAATAGCTTTGCTATAGTGATACACATACTCCATACACATACTCCGTAATTTTGTGTTGAATAATTTATGTAAATAAATCATAACAAAGAGATTTCTTTGTAAGAAGCAAATTTGTTTTGTTCATTTTTTTTTTAAAAAGACAACATTTTCAAATAGAATACTTTTTAAAGCTGGAGAGAAGGACATACTGGAAGTTAGATCTGCATCCCAGCTAATACTCTGACAGAGTTACCTGACCGTGACATTCAGGTTAACATAAACATTATAACTTCTGCCGTGAATATTTCCATACACTGATCTGAAAATATCCACTTTATTTGACGGAAAAATTATCAGACAGATGACACTTGTGCTCTTTAATATAAACTAAATTATTTTAGAAAAGTTGGATGGTTGCCAATTTATTCATATGACTGAATACAACCATCTGGCAAATATTTTTCTTAATGGCTTTTTGGGGTGTTATGCAGAGTAAAGAACTTTTGTAGGCTCCTGACTAGAATTTCTAATTTAGGATGGGATTTATTCTCTGTTAATAGTTATTTAAACATTCTATCCACACTTTGCCTACTTTGCTTAGTTCTAATGTTCCTTTTCTAAGGACATATCATCTTCAATAATAGACTTATGAGATATTTTATGGACATTTATGCATAATTATATGTGTATAAAGTAGATAATATATTCACAAACATCTGTATTTGTTTATGTACATATGTAGTACATACAGATACTACAGTAAATTTACCCCCATTTCTTATTTTTATACTGTATCATTAATAATAATTTTATATATCTGCTAATGATAAAATGTAATGTATTTTACTACTAAAATAGACCATAAGTTTATTTTCTATGTATACGTGCATATATCATAATTTTCTTATAAAGCTCTGTTCAGTAGATTCACATTGAACACATATCAGGATGTCAGAATTAACTGTGGCACTTCTAAATTATATTATTATTTATATCCCTGCCTGGAAACCAGTATAGAATAACTGAGTCAGAATATTCTGGTTTATAACCTGCATATTGAATTCTCCGGTCATTCTCCTATGTTTAATTTCCTTGAATTCTACTGTTTTTCATGTAAATTATTTTTGGTTTAAATGTTATATCAAGTTTAGAATTTTCAGTAACTAGCGATGAGTTATGAAATATATACCTTTTCCATTTAAAATCGAAAATGAAGAACTACAACAATCTTTGGCATTCACTTTGGTAGAAAGCATTATTAATTCTGATGTTCTATCTATCTTCTATTTATCTATGTATCTATCTCATATAAATTTTCTCAAAAGAACTTCTAAGGTTTCTAAGAATTTTGAAGTTTTCACTTCTTAAGAAATCCTAGGAATATTTGGTTTACTCTATCTGAGCTGATGTAATAAAACTATGACTCAGGAGCTTATAAAAAACAAATTTATTTCTTTTAGTTCTAGAAGCAGAAAATTTCAAGATCAAAATGTCAGCATATTTAGTGTCTGATGAGGATCAGTTTCTTTGTTCATAAGTTACAGCATCTAGTCGTGTCCTTTCATGGTGGCCCGGGTAAAGCAGCTCTCTGTCCTCTCTTATAAGGGCATTAATATCATTCATAAGTGCTATGGGTGAGTGCGAATCTAGGGGTCATGCTGTGGGGGGAAGGGCTGGAAGGAGGGGCAAGTCAGTGGACTTGTGACTTGGAAGGGTATATTCTTTCCCTGGCTGTCTGCATCCAAGCCATGACATGAACAGTTTTTATCTGCCAGGCCCTTTTACCATGTTGCTTCTGCCTTGGAGCCAGCTAACTTTGTCTGAAACCATCTAAAACTGTGAGTCAAATAAACCTTTCCTCTTTTAAATTGTGAGTATTGGATATTTCGTTCGAGCATGACAGAGTGACTAAGACAACTGCCAAAGCTTCATTTTCTAAAATCATCACATTTATAATTATATTTAGACATATGAATTTTGGAGGACACAAATGATAAAACTACTGTCAACATCTTACTTCTCCTACAATACTACTGTGCTTTCTTGGACATCATAGATGATTTGAAAATGTTAGTGAAGTGAATGAATGAATAGTGTTTATAGAACAGAAGTATATAGATGATAAAATGGTAAGTAATGGGCTTGATTTTAATTAGTTATACATTACGTATCAAGTTGTAGATTCTAATTTAAATACCAAGAAACTCATGGTATCTGTATGGAATATATTTTTCATGATGATATTATGAAAGCTCTTGGGAACCTCTGTTATTACACAACTATTAAAATGATGCTCAACAACTTGTTTAATAATTATATATGAGAAAATGTGAAAGTGGATTTCCCTAATTGTATTTGATTTACCTAATTATTCTAAACTAATTGTGCTCCATAGTGCTGTTATGACCTTGCAGACAGTCACCTTAGCATGGCAAAATATCAAAATGTGCTACTGAGTTTCAACATTTAATGTTAAAATCACTATCCCCAGTAAATTCTTCCAATATAAAAAAGTTTAAGACCTATATCTAAAGAAATTACTTTTTATTGCTTGCAGTTGTAGGTGTTACTAAGATATTTCTGCAATATAAAATGACATGCTTAAAAATTTGTTTTTAATTTTGTTACAATTTGGAATCAGGGATATCTTAAAACTTTAGTTCCTCAGTACCTAAGCTACAGATAATGCAAATATTGTTGTAATGCCTATTAAATAGAAGGACTAACACACTGATTCATTCAATAGAAAACTGGTGGAGTAATGTGTGTTATTACTTGGTTTGATATCTATAACTTTCATAGTTCAGTCAGATAATTTTATATATATATATATTTAATAATGTCTTATTAAAATTTCATGAGAAAAATTTGTGCATGGATGGGGTATTTATTACTATCTTAGTAGGCCATAATCTTATCTATGGGAAACTCTCAGAATTTTAATATTTTCTTTAGAAACCTTAAAAGAACATAAACAGTATGATTATTTGGGGATATTAAAATAAAATGGAGAAACAAACATGACACCTTATAGATCACATAGTCATATTTGTTTGCATGCATATAGAACACAACACAGATGAATCAAAGTCTCGTTATGTTAAGGCCAAACTGTCTTGTTAATTGGTTTAAGAGTCAGTGATCTTTATTTCATTTTATTTTCTGTGGTGCTAAAGATCAAACCTGGACCTTCTGTGTACTAGGCAAGCCTTCTATCATTGAAATATAATCCTTTAATTTAAATAGTAGATGTGAATGTATATGAGTATTGGCACTCAGGAAATCAATGTTATCTCTCTCAAATGTTTGTCTGTATCCTTGCACAGTTTTTCTATGATCAGGCATTAGGGCAAAATTTCAAAGTAGGAACAGAACTGAACTGTTTTATGCAGTGTTTGATGGAACTGAAGTGTTTGATGAGAGTGAAAGTCATGCTATTGAATCTCTCATGTCAACAGGGAATCAATACTGGAAATGCAGCTTAAGATAGCAAAATGAAAGCCTGAGCATTTGAACTAAGTTGATAGAAGGGTGCTTATGCAAAAGATACAGAACATGATTAGGAAATGAATATGAAGTTATTGAGTGTGAAGTTATGAATAAACAATCTGACCTGTAAGCGTAAACTTGACATATGGATTATGTAGCCTTCTTCAGATACCCATACCAGGTATTTAGTGCAACTATAACAAGAGGATTGTTTAGGACAAATTGATAGGATGTGAAGAGAGGAACATAGACCTTTAAAAGCAACAGGACCTCTACTTAGTAAAATATCAACTCATATTCATAACAATTGCATGAATATCAATTTATTTTAGTTAAAGGTAAACATAATCAAGAGAACATCAATGCTTTAATCTCTTCTTTTGCATATGCATTGTCAAAAGAAACTAAAGAACGAATAAGACATCATGCTAATTATCTTATTTAATGTGTTCCTTTAGAAAGGTATGACGGCCATTTTTTCAAGTTGAATCAGAAAATTATGCCAATGAATTATGAAATAACTATTTCATACATTATTAAATTTTTGTGACTGTGAACTTGAATAATGAAATTAATGGAAATGCTGTTAGATCCTAAGTCTTTTTGAAGTTAATTATAATTAATCGCTAAAATTTTCCAAGATGCATTGAAAGTATACGAAGCTATAAATATTTCTGAAGTATAAATTACAGTAGGAAAATGTTTAAAATTTGGAATGTAACACTGGTTGATGATATATGACCTTGAGTCAATTGACAATGAATAAAATAGAATATATTAAAGGAACATTTTAATTATTACTTCAAACCATTTAAATGTCTTCAGACTAATAAAATGCAATCTGTACTAGGCAGCATGGAAGGACGGAATTGATGTCCCTGTTGTAATATTAATACCAATTAGAAGGCTTTGTAATAGTAAGAGCTGGGGTGAGCAGACGTACTAAATATCATCATTTTATTCCTAGTCCATTTTTAAAATGTTAGGATGACCTTAGGTAAAAATTCTTAGCGTCTTTTTATTTTAGCTGTTCATGGGAAAATGTGCATGATTATAAATTTCAGCTCTCATTAAATGGATGTACTTGATGACAGATCAGATTCTGATAATTAAATAATATAAATTCTTGAAAAGCGGTACTCCCTAGGTGGAGATTAGCCACGAAAGATCCTCCCGGTGTGGAAACTGCCCAGGATCATTTCCTGTCTGAGGTGGTAATATTCAACAGGGGCTTGATCCTGGTCCTGAGAAATAGTCCTGAATGCCATGTCCTCAAATGTTGTAATCCCGAGAGACTAAAATTCCTAAAATCTAAAATCTCTCAAATCACAATCCTGTGATTGAAATCTTAAATATTGAAATCTTGAAAGCCAAAATACCAAAACCACACCCCATTCAAACAAAAACAGCACCATAACAAGAGTAGAACACCAAATTGTGGGAAAAGGATTAGTGCATTTTTGTTCAGACCAATGTCTTTTATTTTTACATTATTTCCAGTAGTAGAGTAATAAATTTTTGTAATACTTTGGAAGTTCTAATTCAGTTTATGGATTATTTTGCAAATTTAAATTGATAAAATGAATTCTCATGATTTTCATTTTGTGTGAAAACAATTGTACATACATAAAAACATTAAAACTTTTTCAATGAATGAAAACTTTTTGGTTTTATTCAAATGTATGTGTTACAGATAAAATTTCTCCATATCTGGATTGTATATATGGCAGTGAGCCATCCTAGATTTTGATTGATCTTCCTAAAAAGACAGGTATTTTACAGGGCTGTGGAGATATATATATCACACCAAATTACCACTCACAGTAATGAGCACTTATGTGCTTCACTTTTTGAGCTATTTTTAATAAATGCGGTTAGTTTTCATAAAACTGTTATACCTGTGCATTGTCATTAGTATACCCAAGTGTTTCTGTTTGTAAAACAAGTGTGTTACTATTGCCTGTTTTATTATACAGTTATCTATGTTATTATGCAGTTCTCTATGAAATTGTCTGCTGTTTTAATGTTTCTCAAAAAATTCAGTTAAAATTTTTTTTAAACTTAATTTTTGTAGAATTATGTTTTGATATTTTGATCTTCTGGTATTTCAGTCTTTAGGAATTTTGACCATTCAGAATTTCAGCATTCAGGATTGCATTTAAAATTCTGTCTTTTTGAAAGCTTGGCATGGTGGTGCACACCTATAATCTCAGCACTCTGGGAGGGGGAAGCAGGAGGATCCCAAATTCAAGCCCAGCCTGGGCAACTTATCAACTTAGCAGGACATTAAAAAAATAAAAAGGCCTAGAGATGTAGTTTGGTGTGAAGGGTGCGGAGTGAATCCCCAGTAACACATAAACAAAATCTGTCCTTTTTCTATTATGGTCCAAGCTTAATATTTTAAAATATAATTTTAATACATACATGCACAAATGAGTATAAATAAAACTGAAAAAGATTAATAACTTAGGTGGATCATAATAACAACATAGTGATTCTCATACTATGCAATAATTTTGCAAATATTCTCATTGTGGAAAGTAAACATGGTACTCATAGGGTATCGCTGTACTTGTAATCAAGTTTTAGACCATAAAATGTATTTGAATATATGCTATAAGAAATCAACAAAATTCACTGCTTCAAATACAGCAAAGAATTTTATGAAAAGAAAGGGAAAATGAAATTAGGGGTGACTGATTAGTATGACTTAATTTTAGCTTGAAATAGCACTAAAAGAAACTCTTTGCAAGAGGAATGATGTAATCTTGGAAATGTGCTGATTTCAGATGTTTTTTGAATGCATATAAGGATATGAACCATTGAAGGTGAAAATTTGTGGAAGTTTTATTGATGATTGTATTTGTGATAATGAAAGCCTAAAAGAGCTGTGATGTTGGTGAGATGTGTAGTAATGGGCACTTTTATAGAATCAACTTAGATGCTCTGTGAACCTAGTGAATTTATATGCATTTATGTATTATTGTGCAAATAGTAATGCAAGCTAAGTCAATATTTCTTAAATGTTACTCTAATAAAAAATGAAAGACAGCTCATAGATAACATTTATTTAGTTTTTCCAAGAGTGCTTGGGCAGATTTGTGTGTGTGTGTGTGTGTGTGTGTGCATGTGTGTATATGTATAATATATCCATATTCAATGTTGTGAAATGTTTAATAATTTTTAATGGAGAAAAATGAGAATTTGCCATTGCTTTCTCCTTTTTTTCCATTGTATGGGAAGAAATATGAATAGCATTGCAACAAGAGAGCTAAAATCCAAAATAAGCTGAAGTAGAATGTTGATAAAATAATTATTTTACTAAATAAAATAGGTCCTATGCATTTTCCAGGTGGTTGATTATCAGGGCTACTGTACCCAAGGCAATATTTTGCTTGTAATTTG
Organism: Heterocephalus glaber; assembly: GCF_053883595.1. NCBI lineage: Eukaryota > Metazoa > Chordata > Mammalia > Rodentia > Bathyergidae > Heterocephalus > Heterocephalus glaber. Next base: position 21,859,992 of record NW_028258138.1, on the reverse strand, counting down.
CATGGAGCTAGTCACTAAATTATTAGCAGGTTTTTAACTGTGTGTCAGATGCTGTGCTAGGCATCAGGAAGATATCAGGTAGTCAGAATCTCAGACACTTAGTTATCAGGCATCAGGAGTCCATTACATCTCGCAAGGAATACTACAGAACAGAAGGAGACCAAAGACAAATTGAGTAAGTGGAGTATGTTGAAGAAGGCTGAAAAATGTCAGAGCAGATGTAAGATACTACTGGCTTATAAGAGGTCATAATTAATCACGTTTTTTCTTCCAATGTGGGTTACAGACCTACTGAGAAATAGACATGAATCTGGGCAGATGGAGAACAAAACTTTAACTTTATTACTGCTAAAAGTGAATTGAAGGACATAACCTGAATATGTGCTTACAACCTGGCCTTCTAATATTTATTCTCTGAGATGAACTTACTCATCCAAAGCTGCAGACCTGACCCAGTGTGTTACTATAGAATTAGCTAAAACATCTTAGTACACCATTCTGTTCACATGGGGGTTGAGTCAGTCGTGCCCAGTTTTAGTTTTCTAATGTATCAATGATGTCACTGCATTTTGTGGTGTTTATAATGAATAAGGGAATGCATTACCTAAGGTTACCCTAAAATTTAAAAAATGGAATAGGAATAAAATGATGATATTTAGTACATGTTCGCTCACCCTAGCTCTTGACATTACAAAGTATTCTAATTGGTATTAATATTACCATAAAATAATCCTAAAAATAATTCTCAGCATCTAGTGATAGGAACAGATAATTTGGAAAGGTTGGCTGAAGTTTTATCTATGAGCAGAAGTGAAATGTTAATCTTCTGCTAGTAAAAAATGTTCCAAAAAAATCAAACTGATAATTTAAACCTAGAAACACTAATACAGAGATTGAGTTTGTAGTAGGTGTGTATATCACAAGGAGAATCCTAAGGGTGCTTGTCTATTTTCTTTTCAATAGAAAATTCAGCTTGTGCTGTCAAGAGATTTGAGTACAGACCTATGAGAATTAACAGAGAAGAGAAGAATATATCTGACATCCAGCGTCATCCTATTATAAGACCCAGCCAGGCTTTGAGATAGTTCAGTATAAGCACCATTTAGAGAAAATCAATACTGAAGTAAATTTTGTATGGTGGTCTAATTTTATGTTCAAATCCCAGAGCACAAAATCTTAAGACAAGAATCTGAAAGAAACCCATCTGGCCGTGGCATCTAGAAATAAGAATTCCTGTATATATGCTGTGGGCACCTAATCAGTATTTTGGTACCTATTTTTATTTCTCTAATTTATTTCATCATATCTCTGTTGAAAAATTGCAATTTTGTAAGGCACTGCACAATCCAAACCAAACCAAACCAAACCAAACAAACAAACAAAAAAAGGGGAAACAGAACTCTTAAATGTCTTTCCTGCATGTGGTAAGGGCAATTCTGACAGTGATCTCACATCTGTTCCATCCTGTGGTTATTCAATCAAAACCAAATCTAGGTACTGCTGGGAAAACCCTTTAAAGATAGAATTAAGGTTACTCACCAGTTGGTCTTAAATTACCGAGATTATCCTGGTGGGTACAAAATCACCTCAGCCTATAAATACACAATGGAGGGGACTGAGGTGTCAGGCAGAGGGATGCATCATAAGAGTCAGGGAGACACTTGGCAGAAGCAAAGGCAGAGTGATTCAAACTGCAGAAAAGATGACTATGATTGCTGGCATTGAAGATGAGAGAAGAGGACTGAAAGAAAGGGGCTAAAAGCAAGGGAATGTGGGTGGCTTCTGAAAGATGACAACAATCTCAGGCTTAAAGCCAGTATAAAAGTGCAAATCTCAGTTCTGCACCTCAGGAAAGTGAATTCTGCGAACAACCATAAAACCTCCAGAAAAGGGCACAGCCATGCCCACGCCTTGACTTTGGCCTTGTCCGAAAGAATATTTGTTCCATGATGTGCCATACTGTACTTCTGGCTTACTGAACGTATGAGATCATGAGTTCTTGATGTTTTAATCTCTTACACCCACTGACCTATTAAAAATTAGGCAAAATCTTTAAGTGAATATTGTCTTTGACACCACATCTCATAACCTTTTAGACACTGAGGTGGAGAGAACCCTTTGAAGACCCTGTGATGAATTACGAATTATAGGTACAGTTAATATATTGAGTATTACTGATGTGGCCAAGATCAACATTGTTAAAATACCCTTTGTGATATGATTGTCAACATACTGTTCACTAAATTGGGCAACACTATTCTAAAAAAGTTACAGCATATGTCTGATTAAGTAAATTAGGGATATTTAAAAATAATAGCTGTGATAAACAGGATTTTTTAAGAATAATAACTTCTTAAAAGAAGATTGATGAATTTATGCCTATAATTTTAAATTCTGTAGCTTTCTCTTGCTGTTTTCGTAAGATCAAGAGAAACCACTTCTTTTGAGGACAGCCTTTCACTTTTTCTCCTCCTCTAAGATGCAGCACATGATGGCTGTTTGTTCTGCAGCATGGAGGCTTACATCCTAGATACATCCTTCAGCTTAAAGTTGGTGTTGGCAGAACGACAACCACTCGAAGATGCCCATGTCCCTGGAACCAATGATTATGTTGTTTCATGGAAAGGGAGAATGAAAGCTTGAGATTCAATTAACAGTCTACCGCTCTACAGATTGGCTCACCTGAAAATAGAAAGATTATTATGAATGGGAATTGTGTGGGCCTAGTGTAATCACAGAAGTCCATAAGATAGCCTGAAACATAGGTGACTTGAGAGAAATGCATGAGGTGGCTTAGAAATTGAACAGAAGAGGCATCTGGAACCTGTACAAGGTAAATAAAAGGATTCTCTCCAAAACCCTTTAGAAAAGAGTGCAGTTGTGCCTACATTGTAAGCTCAGCCCAGTATGTAGACCAGAAGTCTGATGTACAGATGATAAGTTTACTTTTTTAAAAAAACTATTAAGATTGTTGCAATTCATTCCAGTATTAAACATAAAAGTAATAAATCCTCTGTACACCTCACAGAGTATGAGCATAAGGACAAGCATTTTATTGGGTTAGAATGTGTGTCCTAATTCACTCTGGGACAGGACCTTGAATTCTGCATTTATAGCAAGCTATTGGGCCACGCCTTATGCTTTCAACACCAAGTAGATTAAGTTTGTCACAGATGAGAGTACCCACAGCCTGCCAGCTGAGGCCTATAGAAGTACCTTCATTTGTCTAACAATTACTGCTTAATGCATTTTGCAAATATAAATAGATACTTTAAAAATCTAATTTCCATGTTGAAAAAGAATTTGAGAACCAAAGAAACACTGACAAATTAGAACTGCTCATGGAAATCTCTAAAACGGTATGCTACAAAATACCCATGATCTAGGGAAAGAATGAAGTTTGGGTACATTTCTGAATTGCTTATAAAATAAATGGTTTGATAATTAACAGTTTGTCTCTAGTGAAAATTACTAGGATTTCATCACTTTTCCTGCATTTGCCTTTTTAGTTAATATTTTGTCCAGAATTCAGTAAAGTACAAACAAATTAGTTTTTCTGTTATTATTTATGACTAACTGCAAGGACCACTGCTTGCTTTGAAAATCAACATTGAGTTTTCACACATAGTCATTCTCAAGGAGAGCTTTAGTTAGATGATATTGAGATAATTGGTAACTTCCCAATATTCCAAGAGATGATCTAAATGGCCCAGTGTATACCACTCACTTCACCTTCTCTTATTCATCCCTCTTCCCAGGAATTCACCACGCTTTCCTACAACCTCAGACCAAGATTTTCAGTGTTTGTACTCAGAAAGACTTTTAAGAAAACATTAGGCCCCACACCACTTTAAGTAAACTCTCTAGCGGTAGCCATAAAGCATTAGTGCTTTGTTTTAAACTCTTAAGGTGGCTCAGTCTATTAGCTTAGGGTTGATGTTCATTGGTCTGGAACTTCACATTCTAAGATGAAAGAAATAAGTAGCAAGCACAGAGAGACACTGAGTACTTGACACATACATAGCATGATGTGAAGTAGTCCATACATGCAAAAGTGTCAACAGCCACACCACTCTAAATGGGCTTGATCTTGTCTGTAGGTGCAAAAGTGCACTACATGTTGAATATTTAATATAAAACACGAATAAGTAAAATATCCATATGTTTTATATTGGTTACATGGTCAGTTAATAATTATTTGGGTACTGGGTTGATAACATAAGCTGTTAAATTATCTTTTCTATTTTTATTAATGTAGCTAATTAGGATTTTAAAATTATATATATATATGTATATATATCCTAATATAGGTTTAGTATTGCTATCCAGTGCTAAACTAGAAAGGCCTATATTTTTTCTAACTCACAGAGCACTTCTCTTTTCTACTGCTTTTCTATTCTTCCTTTTCATATATTTCAAAGTTTTAGATATTTAAACTCCTGTTGCTTTAATATTAAGGCCAATCAACAATCTGAGATATTTCCCAGCTTTTCTCTCCAGAACTTTCCTTCCTATTCTTTAAATAATAAGTGAGTTCCAAAGCAATTAAGATAATTATTTATTTGTTTGCTTACGGCCCTATCTTGGTATAATATACACCATTGTTGTTTGAAGAAATTAGTGCAAGAGAAATCCTTGTTCCAAACTACTGTTTGAAGAGATAGATTTTTAAGTACTGTGAAACAAAGGTAAAAAATGCAACCTTTATTTTGGAAAATGTTCATAACTTTTTGTATTTGAGAGAATTAGTCTGTGATTTTTTATACAATTAGATTTTGTTTTGCCATTCTCTTTATCTGTCTTTTGATTCTTCTCTAACCTTAACACTGTTCAGATCTGTAAAGGAATAAGGGACTACAAACCTTTTAAAATGTAGTTTAACTTGCAACCTGGACAAATTGTTTTATTGTTCCTCTTTGGGGAGGGTTTTCCCCTTTACCCAGTTACTTATCCTATTATGTGAAAATTTGAAGGAAAACATTGTAAACTGTGATTATCTTTTTTACTCTTTGTCATATTCTTTCTTTTGGTAATGTTACTGTATTGATCAATGTAAATTCCTGCTATTATTTTCTATATTTCTGTTATTGTTACACCTTTTGCAAAGAGTAAGTTCATCAAATATTGGATGTTTTCATATATCTATTCAAAACCAAACTTACATATAGTTTGTAGCATATATGCGTATATAATATATTCAGATATAATGTATATATGTATAGACATAATTCTCCAGAGATACAGAAGCAAAAAGTTGTATGTGTACAAATATATGTACACATATATGTCCATATACTTAGAGATAGTCTGATGAATGGATAGATTGATTTAAGGAATTAACTCATACGATTATTGGTGTCAATAATCCTGAAAGGTGTAGGGGAAACTATTAGATTGGAAACTCAGACAGAGTATTTTGTGTTCTGTTTTTCTTTTTTTTTATATATATTCTAGAAAATATTTTCACAGCCACACATAGATGTTTGGGATTTGACATAATAAATTTAACTGTAGCCTAAGTAGATGGATACCTATATATGTATACCTTCTTATAAATTCATTCACATGTGTATATATGTGAATGACCTGATTTAGTAGGAAACATTTATATACATAATATATATAACATATTATTATATATTATGTATAATACTATATATATATAATATTACTGAAATGATTAAGAGCCCTCACATGATAAAGTTAGTAGAGCTAGCAAGACTTCAAGAAGACACTGGAGGGGCAACCCACTTTCCGGTCCCCCTTCTGTCTCTCTTACACAGAAGCTATCTTTCTCTCAATACATTTTTCCTACTCTTAAAAGAAATAAAAGAAGACACTGGATTTTATAAACATAGAAATGCTGCTATCCTACGCTTATCCTATAATCTATAAGACATTGTTCTCATTCCATAAATCCTGGAGCCTAAATGTTAACAAAATTGAACCCAATCACAATTTATGAATATATTAATATAATACTTTGAGATGTGAGCTCATCACATGGAACATAAAATATTATTCATTTATATATTTTATTAAATAAAATTTAAAATTTATATTGACAAATTTAATACACAAGTAGAACTGTTGGTCAAGTCACATATTTTTGGTAATTCATCAGGTAAAATGTATGGAATTAAAGTAAATACTAAAGAATATGTAATTTTGAAATACTCCATATGTAGAGAAAGTAATTAAAATTGAAACTAACATCTTACTAGCATGATAAAAAATCACATACTGTTAATTCAGCTAATTTGGTCTGAAAATTAGCTTCCAATCATTTGCCTTTTCATTTAAATATTGTGATTACATTATGTAGTTTTCATTGGACTATAGGATAATTGTAAATTTCTCTTTCATATAATATAACAATAATTAAATGTCCTCTTAACTCTTATATTTGATCATTTTAACGTATATACTATTTTTGTTCCTAGGGTTGTTTTGATCCCCTGATATATTTTATAATTTATTTTTATGTGTAATTTATATATTTTATATATATACTCTTAGGTATGGTTTATGTATAATTTTATAGTTTATGTTTCACTTCATTCTGGTTTATTTCTTCATTATCATTCACATGCTTAATTCTTTGGCTTTCTGAAGTTATATTTTGTAGTACTGAATAAATTAATATGCAGATCTGAGAACTTATGTAACTTTAGTCCCTAACATTAATTTCCTTATCTACCAGTGACACAATAAAATCTTTTTCTATAATGCCAATTGCATAAAAAATAATTGAGTGAATATAGTGCAAGGAAAATATAATGAACTAATTGATATGCAAGTCATTAGCAAAATGAAGAGAAAAGATTCAAAATAGAATACCTTCACAATTTTTTAAAAGGAAAACTCAATATTTTACGAAGTCAGCCAGAATCTCATGTGTTTTCTATATCGCCATGAAAAATGGGAGAAACAGTTTAAGGGTTGTAAGTTTATGGATATTCTAAAAATGTCTTCCCAGTGCCTGTTGACTAGAATCTATCTACATTTAGCAATAAGCTTTTCTTCAGTGATTAAGTATTGATGAGTTTTGTTTTGTTTTTTGTTTTTTCTTTTGAGACATCGTCTTGCTATGTAGTTCAGGCTGACCTTGAGCTCCAGGCGATCTTCTTGGCTGATCTTTTTCATGTCCCATGGTTGGTTATAAAGGTGTGTGCCACCACTCCAGAGATGCTCCCATTTTTGTAATGTGAACTAAATAGGCCCAAAAAGAAGAATGGAAGAAAGAAAAAATCCCAGTAAATGTGTATTTAAGTCCTTTTTCTGATACTGACTATGAGGTTACAAGTAGAAAGAACACTTAATCTCTCTGACATTAAGAATTTTAATCTATAAAGTAGAGAAAATGGTATTTTTTCACATGGATGTGACACAAAATAGTATAAAACTCTTCGTTATACATATTCAACCATGAATATCTATAATAAGAGACATGTAAATAATACACTTACATTATATTCCTGTTTCATACATACATACATATATGAACTTTTTTCACATCATTATGTTGAAGATTTGATATGTCTTGGGGTATAAAATAATCTATTATACACTGTAACTTCTTTGCTTAGTGTTATTTATATCATCTTAATACACATACTAATTACAGTAAGTTTAGGTATTATTCTCTCCATATTGATAAAGTCACATTCAAAGAGGCTACATAACTCCATTCCCTTCAAGTAAAGATCAGGACCTGCAGGCAAGGTTGGATGCGACTGTGTTCCTGCACTGCTGCATCCACTCATACTACACTTTTGCACCCGTTCACTCAAATGTCGTCAAGACTCAAAAGATCACCAAATCCACGGCTTTTAAAATAAAAAATATATACTTTTTAAAAAAATCTATAGAGTACCCTGGAAGCTATCTTTATCCCTTTTCTTCTTTTACTTTTTAAATTTCTTTTTCTTTTCTGCAATCTCTTGTACTTTCTACCTTTCCCCTGGCAGTTTAACTTGTAATGTGTTGCTAAATTGGATAAAAATCATGGACACAGACTTCTTAAAATCTTGTGATCTTGGACATGACAGATGGTTCTAAACTTTGTTTGCCCATGTATAGGTAACAGTAATATATAAGTTTCAGGCATATTATAAGCTTAAATGTATAACATTTGTAAAACACTTCATGTAGTGCTAACATATTTCCAAATTTGATAAAATTACATTATACTGTTCTTTTTGAGATTGTGCATATGAGATGTGTGGTTTTGCTAATAGAAACCTCTTTTACTTTTCATTTCTGATTTAAATTTTACTCATAATCATGTTCATAAATATTATTTTATTATTTTGACTAATTAGAGTTCTTTATGTTCCGTTGTTTCTATTCTTCACTGTTTACTTGATTGCTCCAGTCTTCTCTGTTCTGTTCCCTCCATTTTGTGTTACCATGCCACTATGCTCTCAAAATAACTTTCTAATGTTCCATTTTATCTTAATCCATGTATTTCAAAATGAGTGACTACACTTTGCTATCCAAAAAAAGAAAAACTAAAGTTTGTATTTATTCAGTTACAAAATTCCTCTAGAAGTGCTCTACTTAGTTTATCAACACAAGTACCTCTCCACAGAGAAAAGAATTATTCATTTATTATTATTAAAATTGACCAATTACTAAGTATAATATTTTTCTATATTTTGAGATATTAGAGATCCTTCAAAAATCATATTTTTGTTAATTACATAGTCATTGCTAATTTTCCTAGAAGACTTATCTTCATTTTTCCTTTATTTTACAGAAAGTATATGTGTGTAGGCATATGCCCACATACATTCCTTACTACTTACTAAAGTGAATTGATTAGATATCACATTGTCTTTAATCACCTTTGTATAAATTTATATGATTTTTATTCTATAAAATAAATTTAATTATAATATTTCTAGAATCAAAATGACACTCAAGTAGTAAAAACATATTCACTGACACGTTACTTTTTAAGAATATACTCATTTTTCTAAATTTTAATATGTCAATGAGAACCTTGTGACAAAATCAATAATGTTCTCAAAATCACAGTAATTCAGTTATATTTTGTAAGTTTGTGTAGTTCTTTTCTAATCTGTCACTAAGCTTACAGTTGCAGGTATACAAAAAAATGATGATGAACTATGAGGAAATTATTACCCTTCTTTCTTTCAAATCAAGTATGCATATCTTCAGGTCAGTAATAGCCAGCTTAGATAGTACTGGTGCTAATATTTTGTGACACATGCAGTATGGTTAGATTTTATAAAACGGGAAAATGTAAAACCTGAATGAATGTGTGAAGCAATGTTATATAATACACCACAATTTTTATCAGTACTATGGAAACGACCTTGCTTTGAAAGTTCCTTTCAGACTAGAGTTTGAATAAAACACACTCAAAAGAAAATAGTTATATTAGTGAGATTCAAAAACTATTGCTTTGTATATCAAAACACTCCCAAACTAAATGCAATATAAGCAGAGATAAAGTGACAGGCCAAGAAGAGCAAAGCATCATCTAGAAGGAGAAAGTGAAACAGAAAAAAGTATTTGCAATCATCACATTTCAAACATAATTTGAGAGGTATAATCTATGTAAAAGATAAAGAAATTACTGAACACATTGCCTGACATGATGAGGGAACAGGAGGTCCAGAGCTCTCTGCAACGTTTATTATCATAGTAGAGCTCTGTTTAACAACTTTGGGGGGGGGGTACTAGGGATTGAACTCAGGACCTTGTGCTTGCAAGGCAGGCATCAGCCCCACTGAGCTAAATCCCCAGCCCCAGTAACACTTTTTATGAAAATCTCTTGTCATTTAGTTCAGCCATACAAATGTGTAGCAATTTGCACAGAAGGGCAAAGACAAAATTTTTCCCCATGGGTATTATCAAATCCTGTAAAGTCTTTAAGATTCGATAGTTTTTCACATTTATGTCTCTCTTTGAGCAGTCTTATTTATTATGAGAGGCAAAGAATTGCCCCATATTTCTATTGTATGTAAGATGTCTTTGTTATCTCCTAAATATATAGGATAATGAGTTGCGGTTCAGGTAGAATATATAGGCATGTGAAGATACTGTTCTCTATAGTTTGTATTTTTCAATAAATGTCTTTCACCAAGGTATTGTTTTAAAGAATTAAATTACTCAAGTGATATGCTTGCAATTATTGCACAAAAAATATATAAATAGGTGCTAAATATATTTTAGAGGCACTACATAACTTTACACTGAAAATTCACTTAACTGTAGACATTTGTTTGAATTTTCATTAAATCCACAAGAAAATTAATATGAAGGAAGAGCTTTTACACTAAGGCAGTATTTAGAAAATGGTCATTCTTATCTTGTCCTCTATTGTGTCAATTTGGATCTTGCAGAAAAGATTTTAGATCATTTCTGTATCTGAAAAGCTTTCAAATTTTCCCTGCTCGTTGTGAGTTCAGCTATACAATCAGTATATATGACCTTTATTGTTTTGATATATACTCCTTCTAAATTTAAGTTATTGATCACTTTCCTCATGAAGAAATGTTGAATTATATCAAATTCGTTTTTTGCACTTATTAAAAAATCATATGAATTTTGTTCCTGTTAATATTCTATATCACTTTTAGCTTTGGATTCAAAATATGCCCCCCCCAAAAAAAACCCAGTAAAATGTGTGTGAAATATATAAACATTTCCTTGGATTTAATTTTGAGTAAATACAATTAACGATAACACCTAGAAATTTCTGACACAGTTTTATTTGCAAAGATCCAAAGAAGATAATGTATGAAATTTAGCACAGACATTTCTAATTGCTACAATGTCTGATATGCAAAGTCCAATGATAAAGATATATAAAACATCACCTAACCTTATGAATAATAAAAAACAAAATGCTTCTATGAGATCGCTGTATTTTCATAGGACCACAGGAAGCTTTCGATATTTATGATAGATTTTCATAAAAGACAAAATGCTTAAAAATAAGAGATACAACTGTATGAAAATAATAAATAGAAAAGTAGTTGGAATTCTATACAAGTATAGTTGAATCATTTTAGAAAAAGAAAAATTTTAATTGACCAGAAGCATACACATTATCTCAAGTTTATATGAAAAATGGAAGATTTTCAAATACCTTATTGCTGGATATCTTCTCAAAAAACTAAAACTACAGTTTCAATTTGAACCAGTATACATCTCCTGGCTATATTCTTGAAAGGGTTAAAAATATCATGCTATAGTGATACACGCATATTTACCTTTATAGCAGCTCAATTCTCAATAGCTAAGCTTCACAAACAGAGATGCTGGTCAGTAGACGAATGAAGAAAAGTGGCATAAATACATAATGAATTCTTTTTTCAGCTATAGAGAAGAATGAAATCATGTCATTTATAGGAAAGTAGATGAATCTTGAGACCAGAATGTCAATTGAAGTAAATCAGACACAGAATTGTTTTATATGAGAAAATTAAAATTGAAAGAAATGGGAAGAATTTAAAATATATTTATAATAAGTACTATTAGCAAGCAAGAATAAACTAACTTTTTGTGGTGCTAGGACTTGAACCCAAGTCTATATGCACACTAGGCAATCTGGTACCACTGAGTTATATTCTTTTTCCTTTTGATTAAAAATATATTTTGAGACAGGATCTTGCTAATTTGCATAGGCTTACTATGAATTGGTAATTATCCTGCCTCAGCCTCCTGCATAGCTGAGATTACAGGTGTGTGTCACCATAGGCACCAAAGCTACACACTTAATCTGATAAAGTATATCTATGGATAACTTATGGCAATTATAGTTAATAGAAAAAGTTAGATTATATTTTCATTAAAGTAAGAAATGTTAGGTTTTGCTAACAGTGTTTCTATTGAACACACAAAGGTATCGGTTAGCACAGTGGTTAAATAAGCATAATTAAATACTTAAAAGAACTGAAAAAGGAGCGAAAGCATGTTGTTGCAGATGATGTAATTGATGACAGAAAATCTAAGAGAATCTACATGCAAACTATTAAGGTCCATTAAAGATTTCTCTGTGGGAGAGGCAGCCCACAGGGAAGAACATGCAGAGGCGCAGATCCAAGGAGACAGATGCTACAACTATGCTAGTCTAGACCATCATGCCAAGGGCTGCAACCTGCCACCCCAGACTGAGAAGTACCACTTCTGCTAAAGCATTGGATTTATGATGGTCTCATGTCTACTAAAGTCCCAGCAGGCTCCCAGCCCCTAGGGAAAGCCAGCCTACTTCCTGGAGGAAGAAGAAATCAATAGCCCTGCCCTGCTTCCAGCGGTCCAACATTGAGCATAATGGGCATAAGGGGCATGCAGGCTACCAGGAAGTTTCAAGGAGCAGGCATAAGTCACCAGAATGGAGAAAGTTGGGGTAAGGAGAGTGGGAGTATCTGGCACTGCCTTGTATGTCAGCCCGGGGGTTCCCAGCATCACCCCATCTTCCCTCAGAGGTGAGGCAAAGGAACTCCAACCATGCTCTATCCAAGTAAAAGTGAGGGCTTTGGGGGAATCATCCTAAAACCTGCATGTTTTTTCTGAGGCTTTATCCCAGAGAGGTTAGAAAACTTGTTTTCCTTTTAAAGAAGGATATGTAATAATATTTCCCTTGCCAGGCTAAAGCAATTAAGCATGAGATCCCATTCATGGACCCAGCCCACAAGCTGCTACATTCTGTGGGAGGGAATCTTCAGAGCAATGCCTGGTTTCTTTAGCATCTTTTTTGCTCATACCCCAACCTTGGGATGTGGTCCTGGAAACTGTTCCAAGCAATGGGTTGTGATGATAGATAAAAAGGGTGGTCAGAGAACAGCTGCAGGCCTGCTGCTCATAACTCACTCCCACCCCTTTCTGGGCCAGTGTGATTTTATTTATTTACTCCTTTGGATAACTGCACCTTGGGTCCCACTTTCTCCAGGATGCTGACTGTATTGTGTATGAATGACGTATCTTGTGCGTTGTTTTTCTGTAATATAAACATTCTGGCTTTATATTTTTGCATATTTTAATCTAAGGCCCTCATTCCTTCACTGCGTTCCCAGGTATATGAGCAGTCTTGTGGATAAGTTGGCAGCAGCTCCAGGTCTGCGGAGCAGGAATACATTTTGTTTTTATCATTGTAGAAAGCAAACATTTGGAGTGCATAGCTTACCAAAATGAACTACCTCAACTCTGTCAATTAGAGCTGAATCTTTTGCCACGGCACCTCTTGAAACCACCTCCACCTTGAAAATGTTTCATAGACTAGGTTTTAAAGGGGTTGTCCCACGACTTGATCTTTTACTGGAGGATGGGAAATTAGTCTAAACAGGAAAACGTCCCAGAGAAATTAGGAGAGGCTGAGCCAGGTGAAAGACCCACAGAGGAAGCTGGGGTTAGGCGATGTGAATGTTGTCTCATTCTAGGGCACAGGGCTTGCTTTATATATCTGATCCACCCTTTGGTAGATAAGTCTAGCTCTACAATGCACAACAGGATGTATATGCAATTTTTTAAAAAAGTGAACTGCTAATGGCCAAGTTTGAAGAACCAGTACTCTTGTATCCATTCTGTGCTGTGAGGAAATGGCTCTATGACTCAAGGACTAAAATTCTGAACCATTCAACATTCTTGGCTTCCAGGGAGACCCTTCAGAGAAGCCCTCTTTGTTGTACCAGGAGCCAGTGTCCTTCCTGCTGCAGTGTTACTGACAGTGTCTTGGTAGCTCAAAGAGAAAAGGAGGATTTCATTCACATGCTGTGAGATCACTGCAAACCTACACTGCTGCATTGAACTAGGACAAATGCAATAGAACACATTGAGTAGTGTGTGTCTGGTCTTGGTTTCTTGCCTCCTTCAAATGCTGCCCCCTCTTTAATACATTTGTCTGGGCTTTGTAGGATTTTACTGCGCCTCCAAGTTGGTGATTGCCAGGTAGCCTAGTTTATGTAAATGTAATGTGTTGGTCTTTTCTCCATGTTCTTTTAGGATTGTATTGTTTACAAACTTCTTTTTGTATTGAGAGAAAAATAGCCAAAGCATGTTTGACAGAAAGTTCTGCACCAGGCAAGCAGATCTGAAAAATAGGTTAGGGGAGTCTTTTTGAAGTGGGGATCTTGAACCATCTTTTCTTTTGTAGTCCCCTTTCTCTTGTTTCCAGTTTGGGACCCTGCCCTAAAAACTTGACTCCTACCTTCTTATCCCCCTAAGTAAACCTACACACCCACATACATATCTATTTAATTCTTGGAGTATCTCTGCAACTCTTAAATGATTTATGCAGAAATCCTGAAGGTACAAGTAGCTCCTACACCTTTTTCCCAACCTCCTGAGTCAAGATGGTTATTTTGATCCAATTCATATCAAACACCTGCTCTTTGGATGGATTAAACTTTCTCAGTTTGTAATCAGATAGAGGCCAGTGGGGGGGCCTTCTTTGGGAATGTGGGGTCAGGAGACAGGAAAGGGAGTGTGAATGTGTATTCGTCACTCAGGAGCTTTTGTCAAGAAACATGTCAAAGTGGCCTCAAAATTATTTAATGAGAGACAGACAATTTAACTCCATGTTTACGGCTAAAAACCAAAGCTTTGTGTGAAATTTTGAATTTATAGGGAGGGATGGAGGGGGGTGGTGGGAAAGTGTGTACCTATCCATTCTTTCTTGGACCCTTCACATCATTCCTGGACGTCCCAGGACCAAGACCCCCTGGGCCTTGGTGACCCTGTCACTGGGGTGTCTGTTTGATGGGTGATTTTGTTGTACCCCCTAACACTTACTTTTCTAAGCATTTTATAATATGCATGCTGACTCTTCCTTCCCTTCTCTTTTCCCCAGGAAACTACAATGAATAAAAGGTCTTATTGGTACTCAAAAGAAATTAAAAATCCAATGTGACCCCAAATGAAATCTCAAAATGTTTTCCAGTGAATATGAACTTCTGAAACTAAAATTTCTTTTTAAATGTAAACTTCCATCAGTAACAAATATTATTTTGGGGAAGGAAACAAGGTAAGGGAATTATTCTAGCAGATATTAAGTCTAATTCAAAGCTATCTCAACTTGTAGCATTCTTTTTTTTTTTTTTTTTTTTTGGTACCGGAGATCGAACTTGGGACCTTGTGCTTGTGAGGCAGGCACTGGAACCACTGAGCTAAATCCCCGGCCCAACTTGTAGCATTCTACAACAGTAATTCAGTTCATAATTCTAAGATAATTGGCTATCTGTATGGAAAAGAAAAATTTCTCCCTTTTCAAATGAGATAAAGACTTTAAATATTTAAATTTTAAACCAAGAAAATTAGAAGTGTTTTTTTTATTCTAGTAAAGGAAGGATAAACAAGATAAATAATACATCAAATAACTTATTAAATTTAGTTTCATAAATTTAAAAAATTCATTGATGTGATGAAAATGATAAAAATATGAAAGATGACAAGTAGAGGATGAACACAACTCATGTTATTATAAAATGACTGAGATGCAGAATATATAAAAGCTATAATTCAATAATAAAAGGAAATAAGTGTTATAGAAAAATCACCAAAAATGTCAACATATCACTGAAAAAAATGACCAATGATTGTTATCACAGGCAATCATATTTTAGCAGTGATACCATTTATACTTTGGAGTTTGGGAAAAAAAATCTAAGTCTAAAGGCAGTAAATCTGCAAGAGGGTTATCAGAAATCAGGACCTGTTATACATGACTAATGGGTATATAAAGCCCACAATATATTATACCCTGAAAAATTGAAGATTCACTTTCCTGATATATCAGCAATTTTCTAGTTTATATCTAATCTGTGGAATCATTGAATGTGTAACTTTATATTGTTTATTATCACCCTGTGTATAACACCAGGGAAATAGAATCAACCTAAGTATCCGTAGTTAGAGAACAGATAAACTGTCATTTAGTTCCACAGTCACATATATATGTATATGCATATATATAATCAGTGAAAAAGACTGATGTATGTCTTTATGAATCATTAATATAGATTTAGAAATCTAATGTAGAGTGAAGTAATAATTGACTTTAAAATACTACATAGTATTTGTAAAACTTTAAAACACACAAAGTAATACTTTGTGTGTATTTATGCTACATTAATATAGTATGAAGACAAAATCTTCTTGAAAACCATCATTGCTATTTTAGAGACTTTATGCTTGGGAAGAAAAAAACAAAGAAGAGGTGTAGGTTTAGTAATAGCTCTGTCTGGTGCAACTCAATATTATCTTTCTGCTTATTTGTTTAAAGTGGTATTAACATATAACCCCCCTCAAATATTTATCATTTCCATGGTGAAAACATTCACAATTATTTCATCTAGGTTTTAATATTTAGTCCCTAAATGTTATCTATATGTATCCTACTGTGCAGTAGTCCACCATAACTTTTTACTTGATCTCACTGTAACTTTATAACTATCTATTAACTTCTCCCCATTTCTCCATCTCCCTTATTCTGCCTGATTTTTATAATCATCATTCTACGTTCAACTTTTGATTAACTTTTTTAGATCTCACCTAAAAGAAGATAATGCTGTACTTGTTTTTCTGTGCCTGACTTATTTCACTGAACATGATATCTAGTTTCATCCTTGTTACTGGAAATGACAGAAATGTATTACTTTTATGGCCAAATAGTATCCCATTTTATATGAACATGACATTCTCTTTATCCACTTACCAACTGATGGAGTCTTAGGTTGTTTCCATTTCTTCGCTATTGTGAATAAAGCTCCAATAAACACATGTCAGTTTGACACATTGATTTCATTTCTTTTGGATGTATACTTATGAATGAGATTGCTCTACCACATTTTATTTCTTTTTTTAATATTTTGAGAAACTTCTATACAGCTTTCCATAATTGCTATACTATGTGTGTAAAGTTTCTCTTTTCTCTGCATCTCTACCTTTATCTTTAGTCTTTTTGATCATGGCTATATTCATTGTGGAAAAGTGACATCTCCTATGGCTTTGATTTGCTTTTCTTTTATAGTGATGATGAACATTTTTTTTTCATGTTGGCCACTTATATATCTTCTTTTAAGAAATGTTTATGTAGATCTACTGCCTATTTTGGACCTGATTATTTGGTCCTGCTTTGTTTGTTTCCTACTGAGTACTTTAGATTCTTTTTATATATTAATTTCTGGACGAATATATTTCCCCCATTCTGTGGGTTGTCTCAATTTTGATGTCTCTTTATATTTTGTATAGATTTTTAAAAATTTAGTCTCATGTAGTCATATTTGTCTATTTTTGCTCTTTTTATTTCTTTGACTGTTTTGTTTTCACTGGAGACTCGGGTTCCACATGGCTGTTCATAAAATGGCTTGAGAGGTAATGGGTAGAAGACAAATTAAAACAACACATAAACCAGGAGAGAAAAATAAAAGGCAACTAGCAGGAAGATAAGAACTTTCTGCTTCTTAGTCTGTGCTCTGATAAGTTGCTGATGTTTCTGAACAACAAAGACAGATAGCTTCCTTCAGCCCTTTGTAAGGGAGAGGAAAGCATAGAACAAAAGACTGGCCATCCTCAGCCTCAAGGCAAAAGGTAAAAGTAGCTATACTGATGTTATGAACTATGGGGAAGGAGGGAGGGTGCTGTGTAGGATATGGGCCAGTTGGAAAAACTTTTAGTTTTTAAGTTTCCAGATGGTATCTCTGAGTGTCCTTTGAGTTGGAATCACTCCAGTATGGTGGTGGTAGGGTTCCCAATGCCTATAGGGTCTGCCTAAATGCTGTAGGCTGTTGGGACTCCAGGGTTACTGCAGTAGCTGTTGGAAGTAGGAACAATTTCCTGGGGTTGGGTCTCAGACCAGGGACTTCCAGAGTGATTTAGCTGGGGTTCTTCTAGCTGCCTTCTGGTTTTGGCTGCTGTCATGGCCTGAAGTTGGAAAGGCTTTGATATCTGATCTGAAATTTTGGGGGGTCACCTGTTCATCTTCCTCCTTTTGTCTCCTTCCAGTGTGACTTTTTTGGGTTTTACCTCGTCTGCACATTGTACCAACTGCTGTTGGTAAAAGAAGTTTGGGAAGTGTGGTCTGTGGTACTGCCTTGATTCCTCTGCACACACCCCTTCACTGATAATTTCGGTCCCCCCCAGAGGGAGTTTTTGATAACACTGATAACAGAGGAAGTATCATAGTTACTTTCTGTCACTAAGACATGATACCCAACTTCCACAACTTAAAGAAGGAGGGGTTATCTTGCCTGTCAGTTTTAGAGGTTTCAGTCTATAGTCGGTTGGCTCCAAGGCAGAGAAGCATGGCAGGGGAGAAACCGTTCTTGACATGGCAGGCAGGAGGCAGTGTGAGAAGCAGGGAATATGAATGTATTCCCTTCCCTCTTCCAGAAACATACAGTGTTTGCATTCTTTTATCAGTCGTTGTTCTCCTGTTGAGACTATCAATGTGATTGGGAATGTAACTGCCACAAATTTGAATTTATCCATCAAAGAAGTGCTTTGAAGACTAGCTTCCTAAACTTATCTGAATCATCATTTGGTCAAGGTTTGAAAGATTATATTAAATCTTTTCTAACAACAATAAAATATTATATAGAATTGCTTAAACATTTTACACATCCGGAAACTGCTTTAATAGCTTTAGATATATTGATTCATTTGCAAAATATACATATACACAATAATTATTATTGTTATTTTAATAATGAGTAATCTGAAACACAGACATTGTAAGTGCTTTCCTTAAGCTGTCATAGCTATGAAGTACTAGATTTGGATCATCTATAGTCGTAAAATGTCGTTCATTTATGAAAAGAAAATTAATAAAAACATATTATTTTAATTTTATTTGAGCCACATTAGTTAAAATTATAAGAAATGCTTAGTATTCTTTATTTAACTATATTTAAGCATTCTTTTAATCATTGTTTTTCACTTTGGCAATTTAAATAATAAAAAGTAATTTTGGATTTGTTGAATTTTTACTATTCTTATTTAAAAAAGTAAAGCTTGACAACCTTATGCCTATCCCCAAGACATATTTTGTTTCCATTATATTACACTAGTAGACCATGAAATCCAAGCCTGCAGCCTAAAGATGTAACAGCACTCTCTTCCCATCACAATGTACTTTGATCATAGAGGGACACATATTATGCTGTGACATTTCTTCCTTTTCCTCTATCTCTTTTCTTTCTTGCTCTCACTCTATCATGATGCAAAATGCCAAGTGTAACTGACTCATCTTTGTAAATTGTTTTGTTGTCAGTAGGGTGCTTACCCATAATTTATTTTTAATAATTTTGTCAAAATTGAATCATGTTTCCCTCAAAATATTCCCAGGTGCTGTTTCAACCAAGAAATTGGAAAATAACAATTTTCTTCAAAGTTCTTTGTGTTTATAAATTAAGCACATAAATAATTTATGTAAAATACTTAAATATTGGTTCAATAACTGCATTTCTTGTATTAGCTGTGAAGGTCAAAACCCTGGACAGAATATGTTTCCCTACTTTATCCTCAATTATAGGTCAGTGGAATGTCTCAAACATCAAGAGGTACAAGAGATGTGCAGTAATAATTTGTGCAATTATAAAATGTTTTAAGGCATTTATCCAAAGTGTGCTGAATCCTAAAGATTTGTCATCCTCACAAAAATGTCCAGCAATTAAAAATGATGGCAAGATTAGTTATTGGGAATTAATCATTGCTAAAAACTTAGAAGTGGTATATTGATTTGCACTAAGAAAAATGTAAAAGTACAATGCCAAAAGTACCCAACTGCTTAACTTTAGAAGCCATAGAACTGATTTAGTACAAGAGAGGGCAGTAAATTTAACAGAACTTTTCATAAAACAGAGATGTGCATGGAACATCCAAAATATTACCTAATAAATTGAACTACTGTAGAATTTATATGACAGTTCTCCCTTTTGTAATTTAATGAGTAAAGTTCTGACAAAAACTTACAGGAATATATGTATCATTATCATATAATTCCTGGGAAAACAGTATGAGATATTCAATTTTGGAGAAAGTAACAGACTATAAAATTAAATACACAAGAAGTGCCAACAGTCTTGGCTTATTTTAACTGTAATCTTATACTGCAACATTAACATCTATTATTAAGGACTTTTACTAGTAAATAACTATGTCATCATGTTTTAAAGATAGTTTACATGGATTACTTAGTTTCACAAATTATTAAAAGAGTAAAGTTTAGGATGAAATGTATTTTATTTACTATCTTGTTTATGAAACAATTTGTATATTCATTGAAGTAAAGATTATATAGAATAACTTTATTTGGTTTGAGAAATAAAAATAGGAAACTAATATTTAGTGATGTTAAGTGGCTTGTATTATTTCCAATCAAACACATCTTACTTTAATGTGTTACTTATCCACCTATTAAAGAGTAAGTTTTTAAACAATTGGTCCCTCTTTGAATTAAGTCATATTAGTGTATACATGTACTAATTGACATTAATATTTTATGTTTTACCCCTTTCTAGCATATCTCAACACAATAATGACTTTCTTGGTCATGTTTTGTTATTAGGAAAAACAACTTACTTCATGTTATTGAAATTAAATCTCTTTCTAGTTGAATGCGTTTCTCTCAGAGATCTCAGGCTTTACTTCTAACTCAGGAATGTCTTTTCAACCTTCCAAATATTTCATTCTTATTGTATGTGTAATTGTAAAGACTTTTTCTTTTGGATTTTTGATACAAGTTCTCATTATGTAGTCCAGGCTGGCCTCCAAATTGCAGTCCTGCTGCCTTACCCTTCTGAAGGATGCAACAATGTCCAGATTGTAAAGATGAATTTAAGCCTTGTCACTCCATTTATCTTCCAGTTAATGTAAACTATATGATGATTCTTGATTCATATTAATTCAGAGAGACATTTATAAGGAGCTTTCAGATAGTTAAAGGTTCCAGACTCCTGTCATCCTACTAATACTGCTACTACTTAAATATAAATTTCATTTTTGTTATACTAAAATTTTATGAAGTAATTGAAGATAAATAGTTTTTATTTTGTTGGTTTATGAGTTTTTTGAAACAACATCTCATTCTGTAAGTCAGACTGCCCCTAACTCAAGGCATTCCTTCTGCCTCAGCCTGCTGAATCCTGGAATTACAGTCCTGTGCCATCACACCTGGTGAGAAGTAATTTTAAAAATATGTACATATACATATATACACTAATATTTGAGTTACCAATAAAAATAACTTATTAATGGCTTAGGAACAATAAACATGTTGTGTATTAAAATGGGCTAATATTAACATTTCTAATTATAAAAATCTCAGAACTAAGTACTTTTGTATTATTGTTAGAGGAATCAGCTGGTAACAACTGTTTACCTCAATTGTATGGCCAGGTTTGAATATTGCCTTCCTTGCCTCTTGATGACAGTCATGGTTTGCATGTCAGAGAGGCAGTTTGTTTCTGGCGAATGGGTTTTGGATGATTTAGAGACATAGCCAATGATCGTAGAAAAACTAAACTTATTAAGGTGAAAATATCCATTACTAGGTTAAATTTTTACTATATATGTAAACATATATTTGTGATTGCTCATGAAGTAGAAACATTAGTAATCACACATTTATAAAAGATTTGTCTTTCACAATTGTTCCATGGTAGAATGCATCGTTTCAGTTTTGCTTACAATCCTTTTCACTGGTAGGAGTAACCATAGGATCAGTTGAAGCTTATCCTCTGTTTGAGCCAGGCTTAAACAATCTGCAGTTCTTTTGGGATCTTTGGTGAGGAAATGGTTTTTATATTTTGGCTCTTAGAGAATGAAAATTTCCATATTCTTTGTGTTTCTGGGATTTTGTTGAAAATTCCAATATTAATGCTTTTTCTTTTTGGTAGAAATACTTATTTAGTTGATCATCCTACAATATTAACCCATTTCCTTATTTGATGTTTCCGTTTTTCTCGGGTCAGTTAAGTTTGAGAAGTGCTTGTTTGTGTGTGACTTACATGTAGGTTAAAATTTTATTTTATCTTTATTCTTGACAGAAGAGAAGAG
The DNA here is from genome assembly GCF_053883595.1 of Heterocephalus glaber. Taxonomy (NCBI): domain Eukaryota; kingdom Metazoa; phylum Chordata; class Mammalia; order Rodentia; family Bathyergidae; genus Heterocephalus; species Heterocephalus glaber. Next base: position 21,837,963 of record NW_028258138.1, on the reverse strand, counting down.
ATAGATAAAACTTTGAAGATCTTTCTTTCTCTTTCTTTCTTTCTTTCTTTCTTTCTTTCTTTCTTTCTTTCTTTCTTTCTTTTACTTTCTTTTGGGCTTGGGTTTTAATTCTTTCTTCCTCATCATCTGTGTAATCCCCAAGTTACATTCATAGAGTCAGGCTGAAAGCTGTGAAAATATCCTACTAGTAGTCCCATTAAAAAGGTGTTTTGCCATTCCTCTGTTTTCCAAAAAACACTGAGCTTATGTTATATTTTTAAATTTATATTCACTTACTTATCTTTTAAATGGGAGTATGTATACAAAAGAAATTGAACTTTCAATTTGAATGAACATTTTCTTCCTAGAGAATGTTGAAATTGGTTTATTCCTTTCAAATTTTTTTTGTTTTAAAATACTCTGGAAAGTAAGATGCTGATTTCAATTCATAATGACTTTATTTAGTGATGATATTTCTCACTTGTAGATTATCTTCATTGTGAATCATTCATGCACTTTTACCCAGCATTAATGACCCGCTGACCCAGGCTTTCCTGAGAATTAATGAGAGTCTGCAGTAGTTGGAACCTTTAAGCAGAATGAGGACCCTGGATCCTCACAGACACTGCCTTACAGGAAATGACTGACCAAGAGGTCAACATTGCTGCTACTCTGCTGAGACCTTAACAGCATGATGAATAAATTACTCAGTGCATTTTTTTTCAGTTCAAATAGATATTTTCTAAAAAGAAAATTGCAGCTAAGTACATTTAAATTCCGATATTTGCTTTCAAAATGTTTACGTTTATTACTATATAATGTTCCCTATAGTATTTTCTAACTTTAAAAAACAAATATTATAGGAAAAGAGTTGATAAGTAATTCTATATATCTATACAGCAAGTCAAAATAAGCCATGAAATTTAATTATTCAAATACGTTTATAAACATATAACCTTGTGTCAGGTATATGGGCAAAAAAAAAACGGATGGAGGAATTAAAATGGATTTTTAACATGCTTCAGTTATGAAGAGATAAAGGAGTTTTATATTTTAGCTCTTTCACCAGTTAAACTTTTATAAGTCTTAATGATTGTATTTCTATATTGCACAATTTAGCTTTGGGCAAGTAGGAAGTACTTGGGATTGAAACATTTGAAAAAATTTTAAAGGACATTCAATCCATAGCTTTATATAATTATTCCCTGGTTAATAACAACTTTGTATTATATTTTATTTATAAATCAACTTCACCAGTATAGAAAGCATACATCAGGTGAAAGAACTACTACTCTCCTTTATTATTTGTATTCATTTTATGAAACTCATCAATCATAAAAGACTCCAAAATATCTAAAATTATAAAATAAAATTTCACAAGTGCAAATAGTCAATTTCCAACCAATTATAAACTGTGTATTGAATGTAATGGAAAATTGAAATAAATTTAGTTTACATAATAAACAGGATTTTTTTCACTCACCAACTAAAAACCATAGAGGTTGTCTATGGAACTATCTAACAATGAGACTCACCATTCACTATTCACTACTATTTGCTTCCTGAAATCCAACTGTATATTGCCTTGTGATATATCCTCATAGAACCATCTATTCTTTCTTTGCTTTTTGGTTTATTAATTATTACTAATAGTATCAATATAGCTTGGGTCAAGGTTTAGAACTTTTTCTTTCTCGGAAAAATCATATGTATTTAGTATGCATATACTGAATTAACTTGTACCTCATTCAAACAAGTTTCTGTTACTGCTTTTTACCACATGGATTGATCATAAACACGAATAAAAATCTGAATGTTACTTGTATTATTTGACCTTTAAATTATACATCTAAATATTTTACATAAATTTTTACAGAAGACCAATTATATTATTTATATGAAATTAAGAATGAAGAGCACGCTAAAAATTACACACAAGTTTGTAATCATGAACATTTGAGCTGTGCAAGTAAGTTTAATTTGAAACATAATTTTGTTTGTAACTAAACAGAATGGTATGTTTCAGTGATTTGTTCTCCTTTTAACAGTTGTGGCTTTAAACTCAAACCTACAAGACACTTTTTAAGAGGGTAAAAGCATGTAAAAGTTGTATCTTTAGTCATTTTGGTAACAAACATTAGGACAGTATTCTTTTTCATAAAGACTTGTAATAATATGTGCATTCTCCACGAACATAATCAACTGGAGTTTTAGGGAGTTGTTTACCTCAATTTCCTGAAGTTGCAAAGTGGAAGCTTCTCAAATTTGTATTAAAATACTGATAAAGGCTTCAATCACATGGCATAATCTTCTCAGAGCAATTCCCCCTGGTGGGTCATTACAACAGATAATGGAAGCATTTGGAATCTCTACATACAATTGAACTAAATGAAATTAGATTCCCAATTTCCTTCATATGAGAATATTTCATAATGTTGTCAGCATTTATTGAGCAATAACCTGGAGGGTTGACACTGTACAAAAGGGAGAAATACGTAGAGCTCTCTAGTCTGTTTTAGCACTACCTCTAGAATGTGTATTGCTTTAAATTAAACATTTATGAAAACTGTAAATTCAGATGTTGGGAAAACCTGATGTTAAAACTGTTGGTGAAGATTTTTCCCCTGAGGCATTTGCAACCTGCATTAAAGAAATATACAGAAATTCTATATGGAAGGGGGAGTGCCTGATCCTGCAGTAATCTTCAGGCAATGCTTAACCAAGGAGTTGTCTAGAGCAGAAAATTTGAAAAAGAGAAGTGTGGTCGATGAGTAAAAAAGTAAGTGAGCAAATATTTGCAATAAGCAAGTGTTAAATTCACTTTAAAGATATTAAATATTCTTGATAATAGTTTGTTGTTAAAACAGTATTAGTATAAACAAGGTTTTCAGGTTTTTATTGATTATATTTTAACTGTTTTGTAAAATTCAACATTTCAATTGAGTATATATGGTGTTTTGATATATGTATATATTATCTAATATTTAAATTAGATAATATCTATGTCCTTAAATATTTACTATTTGTTTATGGTAAAATTTTCAAAATTCTTTCTTCTAGCCTTTTGAAATACATGATACATTTTCTGTAGCCACCCTATTGTGCAGTACACACCAGAACAACTTGATCCTGTCTAATTAACTCACTACACTTTGATCAGCCTTTTTCTATTCTTTCCAGTGTCCTTATCTCCCTGGCTTATAATAAAATCTGTTCTACTTGCAAATTTTATAAGATCAAAGTTGAGAGTACAATTAAAGGATTTAATATTTCTAAAGGTTTTAGAAAAGTCTTTAGCACAGGTACTAAATAAGTGTCACTATTTTTATTGTTCTAAACAGCACCACTATTGGCATATGATATAGTCAAAATTAGTAGGATGAGGTCGCTTCTATGATTGTATTAGAATGTCTTGATGAAACAAACTGCAGAAAAGGATTGACTTATAGACTATCCTGTCCTCCAGCACCCTTTATACCATTATGTGTCCCAGAGACATGCAGTTAAAAAAATGACACAAAAAGAATAAGGACAATAATGAAACCTTTATAGAACATCTTATATTTTGGGGACTCTTTTCTACTAACTTAAAAATTAAACAAAAGTTTTTTGTGAGTTTTTTTTTTTATACCAGAGATTGAACTTGAGTCCTTGCGCTTGTCCAGCAGGTGGTGAAACCACTGAGCTAAATCCCCAGCCCTTTTGTGAGATTTTTAATGATAGACTGTTACATCATTCTAAATGATGACAAAAATGTGTATACTGTTTATATAGACTTATTTATTTATAAATGTAGGAAGTATGTAGTAAATAGTTGTTCCTGTCTACTTTTCATAAATTATGTATTTAAATGGGTATATGATAATTAATTTAGCAAAGCTCACCATTTAATATATTATGATTTTCATGTGATAATATGGATTTTTTTTTCAGTTCAAATGTCATGTACTTCACCCAACTGCAAGAAAACAGGTAATGTGGAGAGCTGTAAAGGGAAGCTGTTCGGGAAATCTGGCCAACTCCATTCATATAATATATTTGCCAGGTGGTAATGATTAATTCCAGGTAATTTGAAAGAATGAAGTCAAGGTTCTGATTTTTAAATTTATTTTATATAGCCTGTAGTTTGGCTTCAAAAGTTGACTACCTTTTTTATCCAGTATCTGCTAATTATGGATTGGGTCTAGATGTCTCCTGAAAGCCTCATGCAGTCATAGGTGTGTGAATCTAGAGTGTGTGATGCTAGGATTAAGCACATGTGATTACTAAACTACTATGCATGAGTGATTGGTTTGGCACCACCCTAATCCCATTAGTCTGAATGAGATAAAAGGGGTAAAAGTCACTGTAAAAGCCCTCTTGTTGCATTTGCTGTCTTCTGCTGCAGTGAATTGTTGCTCCTCTACCACACTGCCTTGGAGCCAGCCAATCATGGATTAAAACCTCTTAGAACTGTAAGCCAATAAACATCTCCCCGTTTAACTTTGGATGTCAGGTATTTTGTTTCAGCAATGAGAGAAAAGTAACATAGAAATTTGGTACCAGGAGTGGGGTTGTTCTTGTGACGTTACCTGTCTGTGTGGTTCAAGAGTCTTTGGAACTGGCTTATGTGAAGTTGATGAGTTAGGAAAGATTTGGAGATGCTGGCTGAAGAAGTAGAGCTGGAATGCCTTAGACTGTTTTGTATGGGAAGCTCTGATCAGAGCTCAGAAGACCAGAAAGCCAGTAAAAACCAGGCTCAGGAGATTTCTGCTGGGAAGAAGGACTGCATTGGCTCTTGGACTCCAGACAATGTATATTATGCCTTGGAAGAAAGATTGTCTGCCTTTTTTTCTTGTCCAGAGACTGCCTAAGACTGAGATTAAGGACAACAGACTAAACTTGCAGAAAAATTTCAAGGCAATCTAATGTTGAGGTGGTGGCATGGCTACAGTTGGGGGCTTTTAGCCAGATTTATCTTGAGAATCAGGAGTAAAGAGCCCAGCAAAATGATTTATAACATTTTGAATTTGGTAAGAAAGGAAACTTGCATAAAGTTGTAGACTGCAAATATAAAGCAAAAGAGATCCTGATGGTTGAGAAGGAACAGGAGAATGGAAGAGATGGCCTGAGGACCTCACAAGAAACAGGAGGTCTCTGGCCTTTGCACCCTCAGGGTTGCAAAGGTGAAAGAATTTCCTTTGAGAAGAAAGAAAAGCATGTTCCAGAATGGCAATGGTGGCAGCATAGAGAACCTGTTCCTTGGGATTGAGTTCAGAGTGCTGAGTGATCTGTTCACTTGACCCCTACAGCCAAGAGCGAAGGAAGCCTGGCTACTGTGGCAGCTGGTAGCAGACCTTTGAGTCATCCACATGTTACATGCAGAATGCAGGAGTTGTAGCATCAGGAAGGCTTCCAACCAGATTTCAGAAGAAAGTCTGGTTGGCCAGGCAGTTTGGCCCTGAGAGGGCAGTGTATGAAGTTGTGAGTGTGAAGCCAATGGTGCAGTGGAGACCCCAGAAGTTTAGAGAAGCCAGGAGCACGGATTGCCTGAGGAAAGCTGCAAGGATGGAGTAGAGCCAGCGCAAGAGAGAAGCCATAGGAGCTACAACCACTAGAAGTGCTGTAGGGGTGGAGCCACCCATACCCTTTGGAGGTTACAACTTGCCACAGATTTCTGGGGATTTTGGAAGTGGAACTGTGGATTTAATATTTGGACTGCTGGATTTTGGGCTTGCCTTGGTCCCATTCCTTTATATCCCTCTATTTGTAACTTTTGCAATGGGAATGTCTATCTTGTGCCACTGAATGTTGGAAGTGTTTAACTTTCATTTGCACAGGGGCTACAACTCCAAAGTCTGCTCTGAGATTTAAGGCCTTAAATTGTATTATTACTCAGTTCTCAAAGAATCAGGATGTTTTCAGTTGATGTAATCTTGCTCTTGAATGTCACAGCATCAGGGGGCTATTGAGGCTTCAGACACCCCTAAACATAATTTAATTGTGAAATTATTTTCCCACAAATTATGTAGAATAGCTCCCAAAAGTAATACAAAAAATGGATAGACAAATGTAGCTTTGTATTTGTTCTTAATATTTAAATAGTAAGGCTTTTGAAATTGTGATAACAAAGAAGTGTAAGAGAAGTAATTGAAACCTTTGCCAATCAGAGTAGAAATTGAAATAGTAGGAGAAATAATTGAAAAAAGTTATCTAGAAAAGTAATTGTTCCCTGTGTATTTTAGAATTTCTTATTTGAAAAAATAAACAAGTTAAAGTGTCATCTATGGTATCACACATACTTTAATTAATACTTTATGTATAGAAAAAATTGAGAAATGAAACAAGGAATCTTGAATTTAATAGAGAAACTCATAAGGAAGTTATTTCCAAGACTTTAAGAATGAAAGAAATAGTCTCTTGTGAGTACACTGGGTTGCATGACTCTTCATGTCCCAGAGTTTCAATAGCTCTACTAATAAAGAGAAAAAGTCTTAGAAGTATGGGAAGAAATTCTTTAGAATTCATAGAAATGTTTCAGGCCACCTGAGAAGGAGAGTAACACCTTGAAAAAGATCATAAAATATGATTACAATTTTTAAGGGGAATGTAGCTTAAAGTTAAACAGAAGTTCAATTATTATTGATTCAAATGTGTTTGGTGCTGTACTACCCTCCTTTGAGCTTTACCAAATATAGACATGCTTTGAGGAACCAGAAAATAAGACTGTATCTTATATTAAACATGTTGAGAAGTAAGACTTCAGAGCTGTTCTCTTTATAGTTTTTGGGCTTGAGCTATGACCCTGATATCTTCTCCTGACAGTGGTGGCTGTATAGGTGTAGTCTCCACTGACTGCATAGTTTAAGGGAACATCTGAAACTGTTCTTCTGGGAAAAGATCTAGACATTTTCTAGTACTTAAATCCTGCTAGGAAGACAGAGATGTAACCGACTTAAAAATGCATAGGTTATCTATTTGAATGGGTCCTGTAGCAACATATCTAAGAAATATGATAGAAAGAACAAAGTCTCTATAGTGTCCAAAAAAGTGTGTATTAGAATCTGTCTTACTCATCATTATAATATAGTTTAATATGTGAGAGGGAGCAGTAGTTCTAGTTTCCGTATGTACATAAAAATAACTCGAGGAGTGACTTTTAATATCTACACCTTTCCCTTATTTTCTGATTTAGTTGATATAGAATGGGATACAAGTATTGATAAATTTTTGAGGCTTTCAATACTATAAATGAGAATTGATAATGATTAGGAAGTGCATTTGTCTGAGAACCTCTGCTTAGGTGAGACCTATTTAGATTGGAGGAGAGTTTTGGGAAAAAGGACACAGACTTATACTATCTTCAAAGTGCCCTAATACCTCAACTTGTCAGTCAAAATAGTAAAATACTTTCATTGTGAAATTAAACCTTTTATTGATACCTAGAAGAAAAAAAATTACTGAAGGAACAGAAATACCCCAAACAAGAATTGGAAATGCTCAGTTAGTTTAAATTTTATGAAGTAAAGTCAAATACACAATTCACACAGATTCCAATATCTCCCTTGTAAGCTCTCAAGAACTTTGTTGCTTTTCCTTAAAAAAAGATAAAAGATTTTGTGAACTATATGAGTTTTTTGGAAAACAATAATCTTTTATGTTTTAGTTTATGAGAATTATAATACATTCTTTGTATTAAATGCCAGGCATATACTGTATATTGAAACAAAATCAGGCACATGGTCTATCACATACTTCATCAAGATATCCATTAAATTTAATTGTTCTAATAATTACTACCTTTAATTGAATCTGAGGTAAGTAATATGTTCTTTGATGGCAGGCAGAGATAGTAGAAATCAGTATTCTTAAAATGTCCATTTAAAATGTTTGAGATAACTAGTTATAATTATTCAAGGACAGAATGTTGCAAGACATCTTTGATCACTCCTGACATATTTCCCCACTTTTCTGTGTGCAAGCTATATCATCCATCACTATTACATTCCCTGTGCCTGAGTTCCTCCAAGCATTCCTTGTTCTCTCTGCTGAAATACCTTTTCATTCTTAGTGTCACTTGTTCACTCAGAGATCAGCTAGTATTCACCCTGTAAACTTTCCTCTGAATATTGCATTCACCATATCTGTACCTGAAGTGATTCATGACTAATTCTTTTGTGGTTTCATGAACCTTTGAAGTATTACATATGTTAAAGTGGTTGCATTATGTTTCACTCTTCTCTTTTTGTAAGTTATTTGAGAGTTTTAGTATGGCTTTTAACTTTGCCATAAGTTTAAGTATTTCTTTTTGGATATGGATGAGAAGTTGTTTTATAATCCAGGCAGACATGTACAGTGTATAGCTCCAGTGGCTAGTAGCACCATCTCTTCAATAATACTGTGAAGAAGAGACATAAAAATAATGTGAGTGAAGGGTGTCCTCTTGCTTCTACCTAAACTATGGAGAGAGAGACAGAGACGGAGTCAGAGACATAGGGGAAGTTAGTTACATGGCTGGTGTGAGTTAGATACTATGCATAGAGAAGTAAATGTCAAATGGCTTGTGAGGTTTGGAAAGATGTAAAATAAATAGTTATAAAAATGAGACATGAGTTGCTTGATGATGGATGTGGTTTCAAAATATGTCTGAAAAGTTTGTAACTCTTTGCAAGCATTAAACTTCCCTCCCTCCTGTTCGGTGTGGATTGTACTTAACGACTCAATTCTGATCAACTAATTAGAGGTGATATGACAATGTGCTATTTGGGAGTCCTAGAAGACAAAGGGCACTGAGTTTTCCTCCTCACTTATACTCTCTTGGATCTCTCACTTTTCAAGGCTAACAATATCTCCATGCTATAAAATAAGTCCAGTCAAAAGGCCCAGGGAGAGGTTCCTAGCCCCAGCAGTTGAGATTTCTTGCTAAAAGTTATGTAAATCAGTGGCCTTGGAAATGAATTATCAGGAAACATCCTGATTATAATCATAAAGTATTCTGTTATAACAACCCAGCTAAGCCACTCATGAATTGTTGATCTACAGAAACAGTGCAAGAAATAAATATTTGTTGTTTTGAGTCATTATGTCTGGGGTACCTTGATATGCAGCAATAGATACTATAGTAGATAAGATGTAGGTAGATGGGACCGGGGATTTAGCTCAGTGGTTCTGCCGCCTGCCTTGCAAGCACAAAGACTCGAGTTCGATCCTCAGTACCAAAAAAAAAAAAAAAAGAAATAGGTAGATGCATGATAGATCAGACAGAAGTTTCAATATACAAAGATATAAGTAGTCTGGATTTAGAAAGACATGTTATTGTAGCCAAATGTTTCTTAAATTCAAAAATAGGGTAAACATAGAAGTATCCATTTATATAATTAATTTTACCCTGCTTTTTTGATAATTATTAATTTCATGTAAATCTGAAAACCTTTTTTTTGTTTCTGATTTACTGGACTTCCTTGATACTCACAAAACTCTCATTTAATGTAAAAAAAAGCAAAATAAATGAATGAAAGATTATTGTCCAATGTAATTTCCTTACTCTAAATATTTAGTATGAATTTTTAAATTTCAAAAATTAATTCTTCAAAGTTAAAAAAATACAGATAATATAAACTTTGTCTACTGTTTGGAGTGGAATGATTGGAGACCTTTATTTGTTGATGGAATACTAAAAAAAAAATGCAAAGCATAGTTTTTGGATAGTATGAGAGTTATTGACCGTTTCTATACCAGTGTCTCTATAGAAGAATTAAACATATTTAAAAACATTGATAATAGATTTAAGATTTATGACTATTATAAACAAAACAATTCAAATAAACTTTTGAAATTAACTTCAGATTTTAAGTTCCATCTTAATCTTAAACATTACTATTTAAGTATTTTCAGTGAATTAAAATCTACATGTGTTCCAAAAATTACCATAAAAGTGAAAAATAGTTACCCTATAATTTATGACAAATCATTTTTTATCTTCAATGAAATTTGTATTGAGTGAAATGAGTCATCATATAATCATATTGTTTGTCTTAGCCAGTGCTTGCTTTATGAAGATTCATGTTGCCATGTAATTAATGCATTAAAAGTATGAAATTATTTTAAAATGGGTGTTCATTTCTATTAACACCTGCTTCCTTCCATTGTCCTGTATATACTGCTTGCAATTGTATTGTACAATGCAGGAACTGATTTGATTAATGTGGAGGAGACTTTTTTTGCTACTGCTCATCACTTCAAAGAGCCCAAGTGGCTGACCTTCCTTCCCCCTTTCTTCTTCTCCTTGCTCTCTCTCATAAGAATTTTAACTTATTTTATAGCTTAATATTTGAGGGATAGACATAGAAAGAAGGATGACAGAATGGAAAGAGAGAGGAATGTGTGTGTTTGTATTTGTGCATGTGTGTGTGATATTTGTTTTTGTCCATAAAATTTAATACAAATTTGTACATATACGTATACATGCACAGGTACCCTCTGTAGGAATGTGTCATTCTTCCCTCAGGTGAAAAAGGCAGTATCAGTCCTTGACTTTCTGGCCCACATTCTTAGTTGTAGTCTGAAATTCTTTCTTTAGATCAGGGCATTATATAAAAGTAACCTGAATTATGATTTGCTGAGGACTGAACCCAGAACCTTCATAATGATCATCTACTCTCTATTCCTATTATGATATAAAGAATATCAATAATAGTAATAATAAATACATTTTATGAACTAACATTTCCTAGAAGATACATCAAAATGTTGGGCCAGGGATTTAGCTCAGTGGTTCCACGGTCTGTTGCTCAAGCACAAGGACCTGAGTTCGATCCCCGGTACCAAAAGAAACAAAGAAACAAACAAAAAATGTATGTCGATAAGCACAACCAATCCTTTATTAATAGACCTGTACTGCAACCCTTTGAACTAAGATTCCACAAGAGAATTAAGTTTCCTAGAAAATGATTTAATTAATTATTTTCTCATGTCTCTCAAGCATAGAATGCAGTAATGCCATCCTTGATGCATCTGAGAGAAGGTAGTACATTTTACACAACACCTTGGGATCCTGGGGATTGATGGTCCTACAGACCATCAAGTGTTTCGGAAGACCTGCTTTCCCACTCAGGATACTGAAACAATGCCCATCTGCTCCACCTCTCACCTTACCAAACCAGGGCACGTAATGGAGCTCTGTATTAGCACCCTCATCATGAATAAGTACATTCAGTAAAGTAGTATTTTCTTTCTCTTGAGTTTTTTCCTCCAAAATGACAATCTGATTTTCCTTACAGTAAGTGGCTTGCTAAAATCAAGAATATCATATCTCTTCTTTAACAGATTGTCAAAACTACTTAAAGGTCTGAACTTGTTTTTTGCTTATTCTTTTGGACTACAGTATGTTACTCTGAAAAAAAAAAGATGTTTTCTACAAGTAAATATTACAATAATTGTTAACATTTTAAATGGATTGAATTTTTATAATTAATTTTCTTCTATTACATTCTTTAAGTCTGTAGATTCTACTATAACATTGCTAGATAAAAGACACAACCAAATACAGTAAATTGTTTTGAGAGCATTGGATTAGTATCACATGGTGTTTCACCAAGAGAGCCGTACCTCTCTGTGGTTGAGTATTTGAATCATTTTAAGAACCACTGCTCTAAGGTGCTCCTTTTTTGCTGGTTGATAATGTGCAGTAACAGTTTCAGATAGACTAATTTGTGCCTAAGTGATAGCTAATATATCTTCCTCCCAGGTAGTATTTAACTTGATTAAAATGGACAGGTCAACATAAGGCATTGCAAGTGGGACTTTCAAGCACCATTGAACGCTAATTGGGTAAGACAAAGCTTATAAGAAAAAAAGTACATGGGGAGTAGCGTAGCCAACATTGTAACTAGATGTCATGAAAGATTGCATTTGCATTACATCTGAAGCAAGGACTTCTATCCTGCTTAGTGCCTGCTGCCCAGGGGGCTGCTTACTTTGGCTATAAGTTTTCTGCCATTACTCATTAGCATAATGCAAAAAATTCTGGTGATTTTTCACATCATGAAATCATGTTACCACTTGTTTTGAAAGTTTGCAGTAGATTGTAGAATATTTTAAAATATAGATGAAAATAGAATCAGCCATTCCCTCTATTGTTTTTTTTTAAATAAAAATAATTAAGCAATCAAATTGCTTAATATGCAGCACAGTGGTCAGGAAGTCTAATGCTTCTGCGAGCCCTTCCAGGTCATAACCTGTATTAGAGGAGAAACAAGGTGGAGGCCCCTGCAGTGACTTATTTGGAGCATTCAAGTTCAATTCTAAGCAATCTTGTCGGCCAAACAAAACATTCCTATTGGATAGTATACTATAAACATGTACTAATAAAATAAAAAAGAAAAACTCCAAAATTTGGCTTATTTTATTAAAATATATTTTAAATTCATCCAGTAAAATTGTATGTATAACTAATAAATATCTTTCTGTTTTGAGTTTATTTTATTCATGAAACACAATTTTGATCATAGACTTGGCTCTGTACCTATCCTAATACTGCATGATCATAATTTCTCATTGTTTATGAGATAATATGTCCTCCACTAATGCAGAACTAAATTAACTTTAAGTGTATGCTTCTTTCTTTTTCCCCATTAACTTTATTGGTACATTTTAGGTATGAAATACAGTTACATTCATCATTGGGATCTTGTACCATTACATGAGTAACTTGGTTCTTATTTTTTTTTCCCCTTCCCTTGCCCTCCCTCACCCGCTCCACCCTTCCCTTTTTGCAAAGACTTTGTTTCCATTTTTTTTCCTCTTCTCATATTTTTTCTTTTCCCTTCCCCTACCCCTCCCACTTCCCCTGCTCCTTTAGACCTTTTCTTCCTGTTACACAATATCAGTTATACATTTTTTAAAATTATAATATTAAGATCTAGGAGATATTACCACAGATTTTACAGAATTTAAAAGGATATAGAAAGCATATTACAAAAATCTTTTTTGAAATAAATTTGACAACTTCAAAGAAGTACCTTGGAAGACAAATTAATGAAATTAACTCTGGAGGAAATATAAAATTTGAATAGCACCTATTAAAGAAAATATATTCCTAGCTTGAAAACCTACCTATATGACAAGAGCAGGCTCATATACATTTTAACTGATAAATTATATCAAACAATTAAAGCAGAAAAAATTAGGAACATTTCTCCCCTCATTTTAGGAACTCAACATTGTGCTAATCCTAAAACTGGATAAAGATAATAGAAGAAAAAAGTATAAACATAGATAGAAATTTGTTTAACAAAACAAACTATTGGAAGTCAAATCTAGCACTATGTAGAAAGTGGTTTTATTTTAGGGATGGCAGTGTTGATTCAGCATTGGAAGATCCACCCCCAAAAGTCATCATTTTAACAGAGGAAAGGAAAAAGCCATATGATCCTTTCACTAGTTGGAGAAAAAGTATTGGACTAAATTCTACAGCTGTTCATGTTAAAAGCTATCAGGAGACTAGAAGTAGAACAGAACCTTCTCAACAGATTAAAGACATGGACTCCATACTTCCAGCGAGAACACCTTATGTGAATGGAGAAGATACAATGCTTTCTCCTTAAGGTGAGGAACAAGGGCAGATATGCTTACTCTTTATCTGTCCATTAAACTTTGAAACCTAGGCCCCACCAAAATAGTCTGGCAATAAAATGACACAATTAGGATAGGATTGGCAAGGTAGAAGCAAAAATCTTTATATGTAGATGAAATGATCATCTACAGAGAAAATACTAAGAAATCTGTAGAAGCCTCTAGAACTTTTACTTGAATTTTTCAGGATTAGAAAACACAAGGTATATATAAAAATTCAGGTCTGTGTATACTTGGTATAAATGAAGAACTGGATATTGAAATTTAAAAGTTATGTAGGAGTACAAAGGACCTAGAAAAGTTAAAACAAAAACAAAAACAGTATTGGAAGACATTTAGTACCTAATTTTAAGAGTTCTTCTAAAGCTACAGTAATCAAGGCAGTGTTGGTGTAAGGAAAGACAGATAGATCATATGAATAAAACAGAATCTAGAAATAGAACCACACATATATGGTCCACTGAGTTTTGAAAGATTATTTAACATTAGCATTTTATAGAATATAAACTCAATTCAAGAGCCGAGGAAGAGATAGTGTTTTCAGCATATTTCAGTAGAACACCTGGTATCTGTATATAAAAAATTAACCTAAACCCTTTATTTCCATACATAAAAATAACTTGAAATGATCTATGAACCTAAACATAAAAGCCTAAAAGTATAAAACTTTAAGAAAGAATTATAAGGGAGAATGTTTATGAATTTAGGGTAGGCAAGAACTTCCTAGGATACAAAAAAACATGATATATAAAAGAAAAAATAGATAAATGAGAATCCATCAAAATTTAGAACTTTAAATGACATTGTTAAAATGAAAAGTAGTCCTTAAACAGACCATATTTACAATGCATATAACCTATGACCAGAATATATAAATAACCCTTACAGCTTATTAATAGACAACCCAATTAAAAAGTAGACACAAGAAGATGATAAATAGCCAGTACAGCCCAAGGAAAGTGTGCAACACTAGAATCAGAAAAATACTAATCATGAACAATAACAAGATTGAATTATACATTCATTTGGGAGATGAAGTTAAAAGTTTTAAAAGCCTTGGCATGACTTTTTCTTTTTGTTGGATTCTCCCCCTTTGCATTTAATTTGTCACGCCCAAGGATTCATTCTGCTGGGTTTCCTGGGGTTGTGATCCTCATTGTCTTTTCCTAGGGTACTGTCTAAAATTTTTTGGACTGCTGGTTTGGTATTCACAAAGTTCCTAAGGTGCTCTTTGTCATGAAAGTATCTTATTTCTCCATCAATTTTGAAAGATAGTTTTGGAGGGTACATCAATCTGGGTTGGAGGCTGTTTTCCTTTAGGGCTTGAAATACATCACTCCAAGCTCTTCTTGCCTTGAGGGTTTGCATTGAGAAGTCTGCTGTGATTCTGATGGGCTTTTCTTTGTGTGTGATTTGTTTCTTTTCTCTCACTGCTTGTACAATTTTGTTCTTCTGTCGGATTTCTGGAATCCTAACTATTAATATGCCTATGTGTAGATTTATTTTGATTAAGGCTAGCTGGAGTCCTATATGCCTCACTTATCTGTATGTCAAGTTCTTTTCCCCTCCTTGGGAAGTTTTCTGCCATCACTTCTGTGAAGAGTTTTTTTTTTATGTCATCTGCAGTGTCTCCTCTTTCTTCATTGACTCCAGTCAGTCTTATGTTATTCTTCTTTGCATCGTCTAGCAGCTGCTGGATTGATTTCTTGTGTTCCTTTACAATTTTAAAGCAATTTTTCTTTTCCTCCTCACTAATTGCAATCTTATCTTCTGTATATGAAATTTTATCCTCACATTGGTTCATTCTGCTGTGCAGACTTTCGATGGAGTTTTTAATCTCCTGGAAATCGTTTTATATCTGTTTTATGGATTCCATTTGTTTCCTATGTTGGGATTCCATCATATTCCTCAGATCCTCTGTTTTTTTTACCTGTGTCCTCTCTAGATTTATTAATCATGTCTTGCACCATGAGCACAATCTTTGCTGTTATCTGAGTAATTATTTCTGATTTCATTTTTCCCAAATCCTCTTTTGTTGCCAGTTCAGAGAGTCCAGGTCATTGAGTATCAGATTGTTCCATCTCGTTTCCCTTTGGGATTGCTGTAGGTGATCTGAAACTCTGTTTTTGAGGCTTGTTTACATGTCTTCTCATTTCCACCGGTGGGGGTGGTGCTTCTGGTGCTCATGACTCACCTTCTCTGCCCTAGGAGCCTGGGATGGTGGTGGGGAGCTTCTTTCTGGGTGCTGGGACCAGCTCACCTTCTCTGCCCTAGGAGCCTGGGATAGCAGCAGGGGAGCTCTCTTCCAGGTGCTGGGACCGGCTCAGCTTCTCTGCTCTAGGAGCCTGGGATGGTGCTGGGGAGCTTCCTTCTGGTGCTGGGAAGTGTATGCTTCTTTTTAAAATCTGGCTCATCTATTATCTCTCCAGGGAAAAGGTGTCACTAGAGAAGGTTACTTGATCTCTTCTGTAAAATATATAAATTAGAATTATTTTAATGAGATAATTTTGTCTGCTAATGAGATTATCTATACAAGGTATCCAAATGTACCCTTTCAAGAAAAGATACAGAATGTTACCTATTTTGTACATTATTGAAGATATGAAAGCACAATATATATATACATAAAAAAGTATTTCAAAAATGCAATCAAAATAAAATAGTGGCATAAATACAGTTACTGTATGACTTAAGTACCAGTGCAATTCTCTATCAACCAATTAAACAAACATTTTGTTTATCCCCACATTTATGCACTGTGCCCATGTTCTTAAACACTGGGTAAAGTACATTGGATAAATTTGTGGCTAAACATCATTTAAAATTAAATCATCATTTACAGATCTTTCCATTCTTCTTTACCCCTTATCTCTCCTCTCCTTATCGTTCCTGTTACACAGGTGTATGGTTAATCTGCCACTTACCCAGGGCTACAATTTCCAATTTTCCAGTCACATCCATGTTGATGTTAACCTGTTTTTATGGCACGAGAGGCATTGCTACTACCTGGCTTCAAATTGTCAAATTTCCCAGTAGTAAAAGACACTAGAAAAGTATTTTTCCCCCTATACTCTTTATTGTACTTTATACATATTGTAGGATGGTTTTCCCTGCTTTCTGGTCTGGATTCCTCAATAATTAGACAGATTAATGTACTACTTCTTCGAAAGTCCTTGTACAACACTGAGCCAGTATTAATGATTCCTTTTCTACAGCTATCACACTTTGCTTATGTACAACCCTTGTGTTCTTTCTTCAGTATCACTCGGGTGGGTTTGTCACACATTTTCTACTAAATTAGAATAAGCAATTTGGACAAAAGCTAGTTCATTTTGATATAACCAACAATAACTGGAATAATTCCTCCTTTACACAGTAGGTCTTCAATAAATACTATTTGTTATAATGTGAATGATTAATACCTCCCAATTTATATGCTGCCTTTTAATCACTAAAATTTAGAATTAGAAAATAAATTTTATACTAGGACTTTTCAGGATTTAATTTTGCATCAGAACAGATTTGGTTTCATGTTATATTTGGGTAGAATACATACTAAGCTATCAGAATGATATTGACAACTTTAGCTGTATACAGATATGATCATTTGATGTTTAGGCTCATAATAATCCTTTATGCCTTCTGGGACCGATTGTTGCTTTCTCTTTGGTATCAGAATTATTAGTATCTTGGAACATGTCACAGCTTATGAGTATCTTCTAGGCTTCTTTGTAGAGAGTGCCATGCTTATTAAAGAGACTGAAGTGTACTTCTTGTATTGCACTTTGTTAAAAGATTTTTGTCTAGTAGGATCTAACTCTGGCTGTTTTAATAAAGGACGCCTCTATTCTGTGATTCCTCTAAGCTATCTTCACTTACATCTGCAAGCCTAGGATCATGGCCAGGAGGGAATAATCTAGTGCTAATCATTATTCTACTGTATCCTTTAGCTGATGGTGTTTCAGATTGTTAGGATGCCTTTTGGAAGTGTTTCATTGCAAACAGTATGCCAAAAAGTGTTTTGAAGAGTGATATTGTTTCTTTATGGTCCATGACACCAACTGCTTTTTGACACACAATTCACTTATTTCTCATATGCATCTGTCTTCTATCTTCTAAACAGTAAATTTCACAGAGGCAGAGAACTCCATCTAACTAACTTCTTAGAGTATTATGTGGCTTGTAGTAAGTTCCTCATACATATTTGTTGAATTAATGTGACTCAACTTCTCTGAGATAGACTGAGATGTGCCCTACCTACCCCAGACTGATTATTAGGCATAACAGCCTCCTGGTGTTAGACCCCTACAGCACTTTCTGCTTTCCCTAGAGTATCAATTCATTGAAAAGCTTTTCTTCAGACATTTTCCTGTTAAGCCCACAAGAGTTAAAGAAGGACTGCCTGTATTGTCTAGAGTATAAGTGCACATCACAATCTATGCCCATCTTTAAAGCCAAATTTTCAACAATGTAGTACAAGTTGGGTTAGAGTTGACTAGGATGAGGGAATATTTTCGATTGCTGAAATACTGTCAGTCTTACTGAGAAATAGTCTAGTCATTTCTTGCAAGTTGTTTACTTTAATTGGTCAGTGAAAGGTTGGATTATGAAATGCTTATATCTTCTTGCAAGCACAGTGAACAGAAGGCAACCTCAAATGTTGGAGAGACTACAAGATTTGGATTTTAATTTTTTGATGACATAAAGTTCCACTTCTTCAATCATGTGTATTCCTTATGATGTTCCATAGATCCAAATTCTGGAACCTGAGGCCTATAGAAAGTGCAAATTAAAACAATAGTTCACCTTGTATTTCAAATATATTACAGTTCCTCAGTCCAGGAATTCAGCTATCATCCAGGCATATCAGAAGAGGTCATTATAAATTCTCTTCTTTGGCTCTCCTCATTGAACTTAGAACCATTCAGCTTTTCAATCAAGCTCCTCATGTGAGATAAATTTCTGCATTGATTCGTCTTCCCCACATCTGGCAGTCATTTTCATGGACTTTCTTTTTGTAAGGATAGCTGTTTTAATGTTACAGTCTTCTGAAAAACCCATCATGAAAAAGAGACTACCTGTCTGTAGTTGCCATTAAACTGTGTCTCCTTTTGGTTATAAAAATAAAAGTGGATGCTTTGAGTTGAAATACGACCAAATTTATATGGAGGTTAGGAATAAATTTGATCACTGGACTAGGGAATTTACAGCCAAACACTCTCTCCCATCAGTTAAGTGGAGAAAGAAGTAAACTATTTACATGATTTTTTTCCCCATTCTGGACGGGAGGTGGAAGCATCAATGATCTTCCGTACCAGATAATATGTCCTATGGAGTATTTTAGCTATGATTGGAGGAGGTTGCTTGCCAACTGAGACAGTGAAAATCCAAAATATCTAACATTGCTTTCTAAGTTTTTGCTAGAAAAAAAAGATACAAAATATAATAAAGAACCAGGAATTAGACATGTAAGGGAGCACTCATCTTTTGATGGGGTGAAAAACTTACTCATGTGAAATTGAGTTACTGAAGGAAACATTAGTTATATGTACTATTTCTTATTTTGTGTTTTGGGATATTTAGTTTCCTCACCCTTCAAATATGATAAAGCAGTGGACCCAACCACTTGTCCGCAGTCAGCTATTTGTCTGTAGCTTTATAAGAGCCAGGCAGCATGAGAAGAGGTGAGCTGTGAGCTGAACTTCATCTGTGTTTACATACTCTGCATCACTGGCATTACCACCTGAGCTCCACTTTCTGTCTGATCAGAAGAGACAGTAATCAGTAATGGTGAACCTTTGAGAGCTTTCAGTGATAACAAACAGCAGGCTGCAGCACACCTGCCATAGGTTCACCACCACTGCCTTAGGTTATCATAGCAATAGAAACTCTACTGTAAACCACACATGTGAGGGATCTAGTTTATGAAATTTCATCTCCCTTACAGTCAATGGGAAATATGTCTTCCACCAAACAGGTCCTTGTGCCAAAAACGTTGGGGACCACTGGTGTAAAAGGACTAATTGCTGAAAGCTTATAAAGAGAATATCTGAACAGATTCACATATGCTTAATTAGGGGATGGAGTTAAACATAATTTACAAATTACAGAAGTTGTACCTTTTTCTAGGCATATTCTAAAGTTTATATATTTAACGTGTACTAGTAGTACTTTTTCTTATTTCTTTTAAGGTACTTGAAAAGTAATAAAATATTAAAGTATAAAATATTTTTGTTATACATACTAGTTCTGTTGTATAAGATTTAATGTGTTTGAATGAAAAAAGATTTATAAATACGTGAGGCTGTTATTTGGTTTTAAAGCCTATCATACATCTCATTGATAGTGTAATAATTATTTCTCCTTACAATCAATCATCCAGTTTATATTTAATAGCATTTATTTCCTTCATTATCACCTGATATTTAAATAAAATTACCAGAATTTAAAAACATTTTCAAAAATATAAGAAAAAATTTAGCTTCCTCTCTCTGGGGCTGAAAATGGGGGAACGGAGTGGTATCTTTTTATTTGGAAAATTTAGATTAAAATATGATGTTTTATAGTCCATTAATGTGTTCATTCATAATTTAAGATGCCTATAGTGTTCCAATTTCTAAGAAAGACTCTGGAAACTGAAAAGTCACTGTCTTTTGCAGACAAATTTCACTGTAAATAGACATATGGCTATGTAAACAAATAATCACAACCAAAATGTGGTAAATTAGACTATTATGCTCAGAGCTGTGGAAATGTATGTGTGTACACACAAACATATACATAGACACTAAGAGAGGGAGGAAAATTACTGAAAAATAGGAAGGCAGTATAACTCAGTGACAGCAAAGGTAGGGAATAGGAGAATTTCACCATAAAAGGTCTGTGGAAACCTCTATTCTGAGACAGCAGTGGTCCATAGGGAGAGTTGTGGAAGAAGTCATACATGTGAGGGAATTTAAAACAGGTTACATATGTTAATATCAATTTTAAGTTTATTATCATAGAGATTGGGCATAAATCATTTTTGAAACCAGGGTAATTTTTCTTAGCATTGATTGAGAAAATTGGTTAGTCCAACTAGGCTTGTTAAATTATAATTATCTTTGTTTAGTCCAGAATTTTCTTCAGATATTTACACAGCAGTAGGTTTGTGTTGATGTGGTTGTACTCTATTTCCTACACTTTAGCAAGCAAGTAGTGTATCACAAAAAGTGAACACCAGGAGTTTTATTATCAGTTATGCAAGTTCAATAAATTCTACAGTCTGTTTTAATAAAACAGTAATACAGTGCCAGGCCTGGAAATCTTAAGCATGTCAGTTAACATTTGTGAGTGCAGGTGAACTAACTTTTCTTGAATCTATTTCATTTATATTTGGATTGAATAAAGAATTTCATGGTTAATTTGAAAGAAAAACCATAGATAGAATTTTAATCGCTAGTCTCAATGAGTAGTGCACAAAAATGGAGCAATTCTCTTGATTCAACAAAAGAGGCTATCAAATATTTCGAGGACCTCTAGAGCTAATAAATAGGGATTACTATTACAGCAGTTCATAAGTATTGAATATTTACTATGTATTAGACACTGAAATGCTTCATGTTAACCTACACAATAATGACGGTACTATTATTATATTCACATTATACAGCTCTCAATATTATATTCACATTAAGAAGTTCTGAAGACAGAATCTTGGTTTTTTGCACTTTAAATAATTAATTCAGTGTCTTTTAGATAGAATGTCTCAGCTTAACATATTTTCCCCAAAATCATCTACATGTTTGATAAGGAGGTGAAACCTGCTATGTAAGCTGATGGCTATGGGAAAACTCTCAGCTATGGATGCATTCTCCAGGCCTTGGTTCTGTTGCTATTTTGTTTTGACGGTTGTTGTTATTTTATTTTGTGTTCTTTTGTTTATTTTTTTTCTCCTCTTCTACATTTCCTGACTTCTTGAACTGTTGTCTTTAGAGCAACTGCTGGTGAATATGTAGTTTGTCCCCATGACTTGGTCAGGACCAAGGAGCCTCAGTTCCATCTTAGTTCGTCTCCTGGCCTGTGGCCCCTTCAGTGTTAAGCTCCATTTTCTATCCTACTCTGGCAGCTTTGTGCCTCAAGGTCAGTTGTCTCTCACCATGATCTTTACACATCAAGCCTAAAGAGGAAACACTTTATGCTACATGGGGCAGACTCTGGTTTCAGGATACTGCATTTCCCACACAACACACCAGTCAAGGATCACAGAAAGAGATGACTTTCTCTTTCAGATTAATTATGTCACAAAGAAAATTGTCTTTGCTCCCTTAGTTTGATGTAAGTCTACCATCTATGAAGTTGCTTCACTCTGTTCTGGTCCTTTCTCTACTCCTCCCTTCCTGTCTCTCTGTTTTCTCTTTTTTAACCTTTTAACCTAATGAAAAACCTTCTACTGTGTTATTTTAGCCCAACCAGGGAAGTCATAAAATAGATCAAGTCCTGGCAACTTCATAATTTTCATTACTCATCTGATTATCTCTGTTTCATGGGAGAAGGTTAAGCTTCCTGTTGTCTCTTCTAAACAGGGAAGAATTCTCATCCCCAAGCCATCTATTTATCCCTCTTACAGAAAAAAACAACTTGCTTTTTTACTTAAATTTTGAACAGTATCAATACAATAACATCAAATATTTGGAGATTCAGAATTAGTTCAGGCTAAGGATATAGGGTTCCCATAAATTTTACTATGAGTCATTTGAAGACAGAAAAAGCTGGATCCATTTCCCCTCTAGAACTTGAAATCACCAGTCTAGAGATCCCATTGGCACCTTCCAGATATAATCATGTAAGATTCTGAAATGCCGGAAATGCTTTAATTGAAAAACAGATATTAGAAGGTTTTCTCTATAATTTAGTCCTCCAAATTTATGTGCTATTTTTTAAATGCTCTAAATTTGCCTATCTCTGTGAAAATTTTTGAATAAATTCTTTATAAGATTTGTCTTTTTGTAATACTTAATCTTGCTCTGAAACATAAATGCGTCAGAGAGTTATATAAAGTTCTACACTGATTTGGAGGCCTAAGATATTGAACTACTATTTATTTATTTATTTATTTATTTTTGGTACTGTGGATCGAACTCGGGTCCTTGCGCTTGCAAGGCAGGCGACAGAACCACTGAGCTAAATCTCCGGCCCCAACTACTGTTTACTTTTTAAAACATAGAAATGTTTTATTCTTTGCAAAGTGAAAATTTTTCAAACTGGTGAAATATTTTTCCAATGGAAACATGAAATCAAACTTTACTGTGAGCTCTGGAATAATGATTTTACATGTGGATATTGAATGAATTGATTAATTAATGTATAGTTGTGTATCTTTAATCATAAATGACAACTTTACTGTGGGCAATCAGGGTTATCACATTCTATAAAAAACCTGAATATTATGAAACATGCCTTATTATATTCTTTCTAAATTGTTTATTTTGAAAGATTGTATTTCTATAGAAATATTTTTGAGGCTCGATTGAATTACACAGTAAATATTTACATTTTAAAATGCATTATAGTAAAAGACACATTGCTATTTATCTTTAAAATACTCCTCCTGAGTTTGAACACTTGTATATTATTGTTCTTGATACTTTCTGCAGCAGTTCATGCTCATCCACCTTATTCACTGGATCTGGCACCGAATGACTTCTGTCTCTTCCCTAAATGACAAAATGACCACCAAAGTTAAATGTACTGAATTGTTTCAGGTCATCAAGGAAGCTAGGAGAGTGTAGCTAAAGATACTCACAAAAGAGGACTTCAAGAACTGCTTCAGCAAGTGGCAAGTGTGATGGAATAATTGTGTACAAAGTAAAGGAGTTTTTTTCAGAGAGATTAATGCTGATGTGTTTTTACTGTAATATTTTTAAATTTAAACATAAACTTCATTTTTCCATCATAACTCCAGTGGTATACATTGCTGTGTTACAATAATTTTATGATTTACAGTGTGCAGAACACATTAATACAAGGGTGAAATGTTTCATTGTTCACTCTTGTTAATACTTCTAATTCAAAAGATTTTTGTTCCTGAGGCTGAAGAGAGTGTTTTCCTTTTACTCTCTATAATATATTGCAGTCATGTTTTCTACAAGCTGACAGGTTTCACATTTTCTGACAATGTATATCAAAGCATTCTGGCAAACAGAGAAAATGTTGAATAGCTAGTTCTACAATATAACTCAGGAAGAGAAGAAAGATGAAACGTTCTAACTGAATTGTTCTGTGACAGATGTTTGCTTTCTGATTTGTCAAGCTTAAAATATAAGATTTATGGTGACCTTAATCTGGAGAGAATTTCCACTTACATGGTGGAGATAGAGCACTTACATAGGCATCCAAAGACTTAGGAGTCAGATTAATACAAACATTCTCAAATAATTTAATTTATTCTTGTAGAGTTTGCACAGTGTTAAAAAATGTACAGGCTGTCCTATGCTGACTTCATCAAAGAGGCTAATAACTCATATGTCTAAGTGGTGCCTGTTGAAGTTTACTTGGATTGAATGTGGAACTTAAACTTTGCTGCCTCTTTGAGATATTTAAGTTTTAATTAAATGTCACACTCAAAATAAGTGATGAGTGCTCTGTTCTGGTTTCCTAATGGACTCCGGGACTAACTACGACATAAGCACAGATCGCTTCACTCAGCACTCAGACAGC
Organism: Heterocephalus glaber; assembly: GCF_053883595.1. Taxonomy (NCBI): domain Eukaryota; kingdom Metazoa; phylum Chordata; class Mammalia; order Rodentia; family Bathyergidae; genus Heterocephalus; species Heterocephalus glaber. The sequence goes on along the minus strand of NW_028258138.1, from coordinate 21,813,675 downwards.
TTTGCACTCAGCACTCAGCACTCAGACAGCTTTGCACAGCCTATTTGGCATTAAAGCTCAAGGTTTACTTTTATTTACAGTAAAACAAAAGATAAGAGGTAAAATAGCCTAAAAATTTCCATTCCTGTAAATATTACAGTAGCAAATCCAACAATGTTATTGTTATTAAAGAACCGTTTGTTGAATATTGCTATATAATCAAGTTTACTTAAATTATGTTTACATTTGTCACTTCTATATTTACTTTTCAAATGTACTGAATGTTATTTAACTTCAAAAATGTTTTTTAAGAGAAAAAACATTCTATCCATTTTTCAAAGCAAAAACATATTCAAATAGTATAAACTTCATTTTTATAGACATTCTTTTTGATATGGAGTATTTACTTTAATTGCTTTAATAAGCACAAACCCATAAATGTGTGGCAGAGGAGAGGTTCTGAAAATATATTTGATCGATTTTACTTAGTGCTATGTTTCAACGACTGGTATCATATAATAATCATACAGAACATTCATTGCCTGACTCTCATGGTCTTCTCAAACTTTTTTTCTGGGCATTTCCTTACAGATTTTCTTATCTTCACTTTTAGTTTTCTGTCTTTTTATTAAATCTATTTGCCATTTCTTTTAATTCTCATGACTTTTTGAGCATCCGTTATTTTTGGATGACATTTCAAATGACTTTGAATAACTTCAAATGACTTTGAATGACATTTCTATTGACTTTGAGAAATATGTATCTTTCCAAATAAGGAGGAATAATTCATTTTTAACAAATATGTTTCCTGGGTTCAACAGTGACGATAAGGACACAGGGATACACACATTCTCTCACTGTGGATAGCTAAACTATAGAAGTCAATTTTTGAAAATGAAAGAAATTATAATTATTGTGCATTACTATTTTAGAGTAGGTACAAATTTTAAAGTATGTTTCCAATGAGAAAATCATTAACTTGGCATAATCAATAATTTAAGGATCTAATAGGAAGAAGACATTCAGAGATTTGTCATGTTACTAAATAATGCCTTAATCTTCTAATTTGCTTAATGTTGAGGTCCATGAATATAAAGCTGGTAGCTTGAAAAATGTTACAGAAAATGGTACCAAGATAAATCAGTGTCTGAAATTACGTGTGCATTTTTTGTAATTCTAATTGAATCCAAGACTTCTTTGTGTCAGGAAGTAGACTGACTGTAAGTTTTAAAATTCCTGCAGGTGATAAAATGACCATTTTAAATGGCACTGCTAAATGTTGAATCAAATTATAAGGAACACTTGATTCCCCTGATGAAACTTACAAATGCCAATGACTTCATTATATTTCCATTCCTGTAAATTAAGGAAGCCTCTTGAAAATATCTGTTACTTGATCTGCATGCTTACTTAAATTATAAATACTAATTTAAGTTTTGATATTATAGCACATTTCTTTGTTTTAACAGTGTATATGTTCCATTTTGGAAAAACTGACTCATGAAATAAATTGTGGCTATACATTTCCCCAAAATCAGATAATAGGAGAACTATACAAAATTCTGTCTCCTTTTATTTTCTCAAATATAAACACACTAAAATTCTTTCTCCCATTAGTGATCCTTGTGTCACCAGAAAAGAAAATCTTACCATTTTTTTTTTGTGTGTGTACCAGGGATTGAACTGTGGACCTTGTGCTTGGGAGGCAGGCGCGGTGCCACTGAGCTAAATCCCTGGCCCTTACCATCTTTGACTTTTTAAAAAAATACTACATCAACTTCTAACTGTTCATATTCTTTGTCACCACTCAACCCAGACACTTATCATAACATACCAAAAAATGCTAATTTATCCCCCTCACTCCAATTTGTCAATCATTTTACCCCCCAACAAAGGCCAAGTTTGCTTTTAGTTTCTATTTATAAATAATTAATGGACAAAACTTTGAAGTGCAGACATTTTTACCATAGCCTTTGAGATCCTCCTTCATAAAATCCTTTATAAACTATTTTTTCAATTATATATATATATATATATATATATATATGAGAAGAACTTCATTTATATTGATCTAATAGCGTAAACATTCTCTGAACATTTCTGTCTAACCCAACATGGGATGCTCCCAGTCTTTCCCTTTCTTTATTACAGTATCTATCCCATCTTCTTGATCCTTTTAAATTTTATTGCCCTCTACAAAATCTTAATCTCTTAACAGACATAATTAATATATATCATGTTATTTCATTATCCATGTTTTTATGTAGTTTCATTTTCTCCAGAATAAATTGTCCCTTGACAACGGAAACTAGCTTATTACTTTTTTTTCTTAAATTCTTCTATTGCTACATTTTAGGTATACAACACAGTTACATTTCTCATTGGGAACTTGTACCTTTACATGATGCATCTTGTTTCTTATTTTTTCCTCATTCCTAGCCCTCCCTTCATCCCCTCCACCCTTCCCTATTTACAAAGACTTTATTTCCATTTTTTCCATTTCTCATCATTTTTCCCTTCCCTTCTTTCCTTTCCCCTGCCCGTCCCACTACCCCCACCCCTTTGGACCTTTACTTCCTATTTTGCATTATCGATTATTCATTCTAATCATTGGTACATTTTAGGTATACATTATAATGACATTCATCATTGGAAATTTGCACCTTTACATAATCTCTCTTGGTTCTTATTTTTCACCCTTGTCCAGCCCTCCCTTCAACCCCTCCATCCCTCCCTATTTACAAAGATTTTGTTCCTATTTTTCCATATTCTCATATTAATTCCATTCCTTTCTTTCCTTTCCCCTACCCCTCCCACTTCCTTCCCCTTTGCCCCTTTCCTTCCTGTTTCACATTACCTATTATACATTTTAGTCCTTATTTCCACTTTCAGTTTCTCACACCAGAGAAACTGTTCGGTATTTATACATGTGTGTCCTATTTATTTCACTTAGGAGTAAGGCCTCAATGTACATCTGTTTTAGCTTATTACTTTTGCATTCAAAAGCATCGAGAAGTGTCCTTAAATAAGCTATTATAGCCACTTACTCTTAAGAGTGTCATTCCATGCATTTCTAGGAGAATCACTCATAGAGTAAGTGTAGTTATCATGGCTTCATTTTTTGAAGCTTTGAGATTAAAGCTTTTTCTTACCTGAAATAACAGTATTTTGTGAAGATATTTACTGATATTAATGAGACTTCAACTCCAACTCTAATACAAAATGACTTATTGATATGGTACACTTGTGATAAATGCAATCATTATGATTAATCATTAATCATTGGTGGCTATAGGATGCAATGAATCTATATATCACAACTATCACTCTTTTCTTTAAAGATGTTACCACTATTCCAAATCCATATGTAAGGAGAGTGAAACATCAAAATTAGATATTTTAGCATCAGTGAATACCATTTAATTTTCAAGCTGATTTAATTTTCAATCCTAAACAATTATTAATCTGAAGACCTTGTTTTTTATAAATAAAAACCACATATCAGTATCTAATTTTACTTTTTCTGGCTAACATACAGTGTAATTCCAGAAATGAAGAAGATGTAATCTAGAGAGATGTCAAGTGTAGTATCTCTTTCTAGTTTTCTCTAAACATGGCTTTTTGATATTAGAATTGTCTTCTGACATTTGGGTCCAAACTTACTCATTTGGATGCAGATACAAGTCAACACTGAGCAAAGAAAGTCCAGATGTTAAATGGCTAGAGCAATGATCAGGACATGCCCTCACATTTCAGTGCTTTAGGTTTTAACTAAGGTCTACATGCTTTAATATATCTACAGAGGTCAATTAGAGCAAAGCTGACTACTTGGAAATAAAATAGAAAATTGAGTTCATTCTTAATATATTTTCAAACATGTATAGCAGCAAATTATAGCAATGTAGCCAGTCTCTTAAAAACATAGTCTTGATTAACGGGTGCACTGATAATCTGTATGGAATGAAATATTAATCAAGTATTTTAATATAAATTAACTAATTTCATACTCAACTTCATTTTATTTTGGTGAATGTATGTTATTTATTATACCTGTCAACAAATTAGTATTAAATTATCCAGAACGTTATTTGATTATGAGACTCTCTACATCTTTGAAGTTTTCTTTTCTATAATTCTTCCTTAGAGAGACATGTTTACTTCAAAGCAGGTGTGTCCGAGCAGCAACCCTTACACCCCATGTGGCCCTGGATGATAGAAATGCAGCTCTACAGATCATAAAATTCGAAACTTTATTATGTGATTTTAGTGATTTTTTTAAATGACTCATTTATGTGGTCCCTTAGCATGAACTGTGTAGAAGACAATGGAGCCAGGCATTGATCCATCCATTTCACAAAGCAAGGTCATATAGCACACCTGTTTTATGTTTATGTTGCCTTCTTTTTTTGTTGTACTAAAAATATAAAAATAAAGGAAGTTTCATTATTTACATACATAAACTACATAACATTTAATACAATGATTCCTCTTTCCTCTGTGTGGTCCAGGCAACAAAATGGCTTGGGCACACATGTTCTAAAGGTCAGCGATACAAATTGTTTAAATAATACTTGGAAGACATTTCTCAAATTTTGTGATATCCTGATATCTATTTAAGACAATGTAGTCACTGTCAATGTTCTGTACCTCGCGTGCAATAAGCCACCAATAAGTGTTTGATGGATGAACAGTGGCATTGTGGGATAAATTGTGAAATAAAATGGGATTAATGAGCCCTGGCATCCAGAATTGATATTTAAATATGTTAGAGTAGTGAGTATAATTATCGTGAATGTTTCTGTTTTGTTTTTGTTTTTTTGTAAAAACAAATCTTGACTGATCAAAGATGTTTATGTTGATACAACACAGTGGGCAATCAGAAGCTATTTTGTAAAGTTATGGACATTTTAGGTTTGCTTTGAAGATAGGATATGCCCAGCCATGTGGAAATGTGAAAAAGGAAGAAAGTTCAGGGAAATGTTGGAGAGAATAAAGGTAGAGCGACAGAAAAGTGTGAGTAAGCCGGAAGAGAGTAAGAATCAATCTTAATGTCTATGCAGAAAATTTCCACAAGTGTAATTGAAACAAATTTGAAAAGGTAAGTTTTCTTTCAATTAAAATTTGTACAGTAATTGATATATTATCCAAAATAAATCTACTTTGAAGATTTTTTTGTTGGAGAGCACAATTTAAAGATAGTCTTAAAATTTTCCCATGCAATAACCATATAATTATTGTAAAAGGAAATTTAAAAAATAAATCAAATAATATGGAAGCTCATGAAATAATTTGGATTAAAATTAATGAGTGCCTGTTTTTGAAAAAAAATGTATACAAATGGTATCTCAGAAGTTATATTTCCAAGTCTTGGATATTGATTAATACTGACCAAAAAAGAAATTATGAACTTTGAACAAATTTTTGTGGAATTGGAATGTGTTTAGTTTGACTATGGAAAGTTTAGAATTAAAAAGCACTACCGAACTGAAAGTTATGTTCATACTGGATACTGTAAAATTAGATTGTGAGAAAGTACAGAATGAAGATTCAAAGATAAAAGGGAATTGATGGCATGGGATAAAATGATGCCTAAAAGTAAAAAGTAAAAGAAGGAATGATAAAAGAATGAAAAGTAACATTATACTTTTTTTTCTTTTATCCTATGGTTCCCACCTGTTGTATTCATAGTTAGGCCCACGTCTTCAGGTTTTAAAGTCCCTGCTTTTTCACCTTAATTTTTGGATATCACAATCCCATCCATCTCTTCTGATTCTTATAAGAGAAATATCGAATTTCTTGAGTTCTGCAATTTACCACTTCCATCCCATTCCATATAAGTTAAGACCGCTAAAGAGATTAGCTACTTCCTTGATGGAAAACTTACCTATGAATTGTAATTAGAATCAGCATTATTCACACTAGTTAAATATATCGCTTACTTATGTGTCTATTAGTTTTCTTCCTATACTTTCTGGCATGTACTTTTCTTTTTATTTCTCTCTGAAAAATGAGATTTACTTGAGCACTTTGATCTGCTAAAATAGGTCAAGCATCCTCTGATTATTGATGAATTATGAGTAAAAATATGACTCAAGGCAAAAAGGAGAGAAGAGTGCCATGTAGCCTAGCCTAAGTATCCCAGAAAGGTTTCCAAAAACGATGAAGAAACTTACTAATGCAAGATGAGGCTTGTGAGGAAACATTTATTTTATAATATTGTTTGAAAAAAATCATTTTAAAGTGCTAAACAACATATTTGACAAGCACTTTTTCAAAACATTTTGTTCTTTTCTCACATTTTAAAAAATTAAGTCTCTGTTAATGGATATTTAAAACAAAATTGTATGTTTTTATGGAGTACCATGTGATATTTAAATACATGGACACAGTGTGTAATGTTGAAATGAAATTAAATATATTCCTCAAACTTTCACCATTTCATTATTATGAAAACATTCTAAATAATTTCTTCTATTTTTTGAACTGTTTGTACTTTCATAATTCTTTCTTTAAATATATTATACATGGTTACATTACATTCCCAGTGTAAAGTCTCTAAAATGTATATATTTTTTGAAATTTCAAAGTGGCCTTTTTCTGCTGTTTTTCTCTCACAGTGCTTTATTTTACCATTGGTTTGGTAATGTCAGAATCTTAGTTGAAATTAAAGAAAATTTCATTTATAAAATTATTGGCACCTTCCTTAATAATGTAGTTGTTCCTTAAGGGATTTATGTTTAATTCTGCCACTTGGCTGTGAGCCCTGAATGTGAGACTGCCTTCTTGGGTTTCCAGAGAACATGTGCTCATGGTTAAAAATTCCAAACCTGGATATGGCAGAAATTGTGATTAACATAAGTGGAAAAATGTTCCTACTTCCCAGGTAGGAGGAAGCAATTCTCTTAGTCATTTCTCTGTCAGGGAACTGATTGATTGTATTATCTCTGTGTACTCTGGGTGGGTATTACTCTAGTCCAGTGTTATCTAATTCTGGTAGCACCGCATTGTACTGCTGATGCTTGGATACTAACTCTTTGTAGCCTGTTCTAAGCTAAATAAATCTTTTGATTATTTGAACCTTCTAATCCCCAGTGTAGGCTTGGACTCTGGTTTCAGATTTTTTTCCATTTATCCCTGATACCTTCGTTACTGAAAGTTCAGCGCTTTATTTCTGGAAAAAAAAAAAAAAGAGAGATGGAGGGTCAGAGTTTAGGGAGTGAATGCACTCATTTGTCCTATCGTCTAAGTACGTGTGACAATTTACATGAAGCCAAAGTTTCACTGTATTCTAAAGTTCTAGATCATCCAGCTACTTTATTTCTAATTCAACAACAAACATTTATGGTATTGAATATCTGCCTCCTTTCTATTACCTTTATCCTGGTTTCTTCATTTAATGCATTTATGTTGTGAATAGCTATACTCATTCTTATTGTCTTGCATAAATCCTTTTTCCAGTGTATACCTCCTTTCATGGAAATATTTTATTAAATAATCTACATGTGGCTAATTTATATATTTTAACTATTATAACTACAGCATATAGTTTTCTTTCCACCAGTGTTTCATCTTTTGTGAAATATTTTACATCAGATATTGCCCAATATACGTATACTTGTAATAAGGAATAGCTTCCTGAATATGAATTAGGTTCTTTGCTTGACTAGCAAAATTTAGAAGTTAGCTTAAATAAGTGCTCTACCCAGTTTAATAATGCAATATATGATGCTATTGGATTATATTTCATAAAACATCCATTTGTGATTATGGGTAATAAAAATTTAGGAAAGTGTTGCATTTTGACCATGTGGTTTACACATCATTCATTGCAATTCATATTTAAGATCAGATTAATTGTTACTCAATTTTTTTCAGCTCTTCTTCAAGTGACAATTTCACTTAGCAAAGTAGAGCTTAGTGTGGGCGAATCTAAATTCTTCACATGTACAGGTATGTATTGTATTCAAAATTTCAGATAGATTGTTTTGTATTTAATTTTTGGTAAAATATATTGGTTCAATTTAAGAGCTGAAAAACTCAGTTTCTTAAAAATAACTTATCATTGCTTTTATAATAATCAAAAAAATACTTAATAGCCATGTTTTATCTATTAAACTCCGTGAATATAATTTCTTTTATTTTCAATTTATTAATTTTGACTGTCAAACTAGCTTATTATAAAATAGCATTATGTTATGAATAACTTACAATGCATGAATAATATCTTAAATAAATTTATATATTTCTGCCTAAGTAGTAATATTAGGATAAATGTAAAATTATAACTGAACTGTCTTTATAAATAAGCAATGAATAAATTAGATATGGCACAGTGCATTTTAGTTATATCTGAATGAAAACCGTAGGACAAAAAATCCAGCCTTTAAAAAGGTAAATATTCACATAAATTAGTTATTTAATGAAGAAAGTTTTTCCAAGTGCTATTAATCAAATGTATCATGATAGCTATTGAAAATTGTATGACCCTTAGTTTAATCATGAAAATAAGGTTTCGTTCAGAATACATTTAAGTACTTGAAAATCAAATTCTTGTTCAGAGTATCATAAAACTCACAAGTGAAAACATTCTGCATCTATTTAGACTCATCCAATTCATTTTTGTGCACACCCAATTTTGTACCTAGAGCACAAAATATAAATACATTTATATTAAATATTATCTATTATATTAAATATATTTACTCAGCGCTAAAATTGCTTATGAGGACATTTTAGAATTGTTTCTGTTCTTGTTTATACTAAAGCAATTCAAACCTGATTTGAGGTAAATCTTACTGAATGGAGTGTGTGGTAGACGTTATCTTGCGAATGATGCTTATTTAAATTGTTATTAAACTTATTAAAATAGAAACACAGTTATATAACATATTCATAAAGTATATACAGAGTACATGTGTGAAAAATATCACATTTTGAAAAAATTAATAGCGCCTATGATTCTTCATTCATCTATCTTTCTAAAGGTCTCAATTCATAAGTTTATTTGTAAACTGTATACTCAAAATTTGTAAATGAAACAGTAAAGACTGGTCCAACATCACATATTATAGCAGAAGAACTTTGGAATGAGATAATATAGTTCTGTCAATGTTATTTATATTACATTTACACAGAAGTAGTTATATGCATATACACTCAATTATATCACATGATAATAGATTAAAAAATAGTTACAATAAATTTTGAAAACAAAAGAATAAAAGTTTGTTATTTTATATATTCCCATGTCACTATGATAAGTTACAGTAAGTTCTGTGTATTGAATATCATCAAAATAAGACCTGAGGGAAAAGTATTAATTAACATCATTCAATCACAATGAGTTCCTTCTTTTCCTCCCTTGTTTTGGTTGGGGATTAGAGTGTAGGTATGGGGACTCATACTTAGGGTCTAGTGTATTTTAAGAAAGCACTCACCTACTGAGTTATTCTCTAGCTCTTGAATTTATTAATAGGAAAACAAATAAATAAATATTGTTTCCTTCTTCATAAGGATGTATAACCAAGAGATAATTCATACTAATCGTATTACTAAAACAGGAATCTAAAAATAAAGATATGGAAAGCTATGCAAATAAGAATGCTTACTTTTTTTCTATTCTTAGCGTGACTAAGTATATATGACGCTAAATTTTCCAGAACCATTAAAAACATATATATATATATATGTATAAAGCTTGATAAAATAAGCATGTGTTAGATTTAAACTGGAAGGTAAATGTGCTCTGTGATCTAAATAAAAATGTATTACTTGTAACAAGTGATTTTTTATAACATGCCCAAGAAAATAAAAACATTTAATGATATTTATTAGTAATCTGTAACTGTTCAGTCTTACCAACACTAGAAGTTTTGATAGAAATTTTTATTTACCAGAAATTCTAAAAGAATGAAAGTTATGATAGCTGTATAAAAATACAGAATAGATTCACCATGAATTTTCTACCATATTTTAGGAAATAAAATGTCCAACATTTTTCTTAGAATTCATATTAAATCTGTAGTACAAAATTAATGTGATGCTCATTTACACTGTTCCTCTACACTTTTTCTAGAGATAAAACAAATACTGCCTACATGCATTATATTTTAACTACTATGGTTTATGTTTCTGTTTAGAACTGGATATAGCACAGCTAAGATCCATTTAAAATTCTACCGTTTTCATATTTTAACTTGTTCAATCTGTTTTTAAAAAGAAAGATAATTTGTTTCTAAAGCCATTTCATAAGAACAAATCAGGAGGAACAATTTTCTTAAAAGAGGTCCCATAGATCTTCCTAAGTTTGTACATTTCCCCAATGCTTTTGAGTTAGTAATATAGGCTGCTGACACAAATCATCTCAAAAATAATTAGATGAAATACATCAATTTGTAACTACAAGCAAATATATGTAACGGTAGCTTTTACAAAATAGTTACTAACCTAGTTTCTGAATTGTAAAGTTTTATGTTTGTATTATAATGATTTGATGGTAATTGCCTAGCAAGATAAGTATCATTTCAGTATATTGTAATTATCATATGATTCAGTAGTTAACAATTTTAGATTAAAAGATAAAACTATTCATTTCAGTTGGGGAAAGAGATTAGGGTTTTAACAGTAGTCATTGGCCTTCTCTTAAGGGGACAATTTGGGAAATTAACTCAAAATTCAGAATTATGGTTTTTATTTTTGTAAGCTCTTTATTAAGGAAAACATTGCTGAATTTTCACTCTAGCAAGAGAATTTAACATAGGAAGTTTTATTAATATCCATATTTGTGTTCAAATATATCTGTCAACTGCTTTTATTCTGGGACACAGCTTTAATACTTAAATATAGTAATAATCCATAGATGATTGATGTAAAATTTTGACTCTCAAAACTTAAAGGCTGTATAGGAACTTTCTTATGGATTTTGGATTTTGCTTACTTGCACAGGATTGAGTACTCAATGTTGGGTAATCAAAGATGAACATTTGTGTTAACATTTGTGTTTACTTTGCAATGTGAGTGATTTTCAGATTTCCAGTCTTCTATTTATACTTTTTCTAAATTGTTAAAATTTTACTTGATAATAAATATCACTGGCAAAACAAACAGTTGAATGTGTGCCCAAATGTTTCTCTTCCATGGCTCTGTACAGCAATTGGTGAACCTGAGAGTATAGATTGGTATAATCCTCAAGGAGAGAAGATTATTTCAACACAGAGGGTAGTGGTGCAGAAGGAAGTCGGCAGGTCACGACTAACCATCTACAATGCAAACATAGAAGATGCAGGGATATATCGTTGTCAAGCAACAGATGCCAAAGGACAAACACAAGAAGCTACAGTTGTTTTGGAAATTTACCGTAAGTCAAGTATTTATTAGTTTAATTGTACTTTGTTTTAGAGAATTCAGAGAAAATATGTTGAATATTATAAGCTGACACACAAGAACAAATTATGTGATACATAATGTTCTAAGACATGTAAAACCTCAGAACATCTTAAAATATATACTTGGTAAGAGTTATAAATCTATAAATGTAGCTAATTCTATAGGTTAAATGATATAAACAAAATTGTTACAATTTTCTCAGTACAGTAAGCCTCCTTTGAATAAATTATTTGTTATTTGGTAGTATGAACTATACTTGGGGTAAATTTTAAATTTAAAATAAAATATGATTGGAACAAATGACATACATGTGTCCTATCACTACTATTTTTAATATCAATAGCATGAAATCTATGGGAAAAGAAAATGAACAGGAATAGAGAAACAAAGGTAAAAATCAATCTGGTAGAGAATAATATCTCCTCAAGATTCTTCACCACCGGGTATTTTCATTAAAAAGATTCTCAAAATCTACACTTCATTTTATGCTTGAGATGGATTGTTTTCCATATCCTTTTCTCTTTCTTATATTTACAAATCAAGAAGTGGTGATTTCACAGGATCACTGTACAATGCTTTCACAGAATCACTGTGAATATTATGACATCCTTAAAAGCAAACTCTACAAATTACTTTTGTGACTTTGAGCAAATTGCCTAACCTCCCTGTCATTTGTGTCCCTATCTATAAATGGATGTAATAGAACTTCCATCATACATAGAGTTTGAGGATTTCATGATCTAAAATTGCATGAAGTATTCACAACGATGCCTTATGACAATATGTGTAGTTAATGTTTACACCTGTAAATATTATGTACATTTTTAGAATATGATATCCTAAACTGTCACTTCTTTATAGCTGTATATTTTATTATTCTAGAAATAAGATATGGGAAAAATGTCAAGTCATTCCCATAGTAAGGTTTCTGGTTCGCTAATGAAGAATTTGTTAATATGTTATAGGTCTTATTTTTAAAAAGTTTGCATCCTCTTTTTGAACTCCCTGCCAAAAGACATTTTTTTCTTATTTTTGTGACCAGCTACAGTACCTGTTTCACATATAACAAAAATTAAAATGTTTAAGGGCACAGTATCTTAAAAGATTTTTCAGTATTATAAATGGACAAAAGAAGATCCCTTGTTTGTTTTTCTGAAGATAAAAAAAGTAAATCTTGAGGGTCACAACAATGCTTTGCTTTCAGGAAAATTCTCATCAAGTACAAGTATCCATGTTCCTTTCATTGATGTCTGTTTAATGCCAACCTAAGTCCTAGAAAAGAAATACTGCAATTGTAAAAAAAGAAAAAACAAAATAAAGAATATGGTATATATACATGCTATGAAATTTTAAGGAAAATAAAGTAATGGGAGTAGAAATATAAGAAAAGTTGAATGAGGAAGACTTATTGCTATTGCCTAGGAAGGGTTTGGGCAGAAATCAGAATGAATTTTATGGAGTAAAATTGCCCAGAGCAAGAACAAACCTGAAATATTCAAAGGAATAAGAGGAAAACAGTTGTTCCTGAAGCACAATGACCAGGACAGAGAAGAAATGGATTAGTTGTGGGGTAGCCTCCAGTTCACATAGGACCTACTATGGCACTGTAGTAACTCTTGAGTTTATTCTCAATGAGATAAGAACTTATAAGGAGAGGAATTATTTTATTTGGTTTAAGGTTTTAAAAGACCAAGGCTTACCTAATTATTTTACCATAGCATAATAAACACCTTTCCTAAAATGTATTATTGTGAAAAGTAATAATTGTCTTATGAACTGTTTTACTTTCTGGCTACAGAAAAACTCACTTTCAGAGAAGTGGTATCTCCTCAAGAATTCAAGCAAGGAGAGGATGCGGAAGTGGTTTGCAAAGTCAGTAGCTCACCTGCACCTGCTGTCAGCTGGTTGTATCATAATGAGGAAGTCACCACTATTTCCGACAGTTAGTATTTTGGTAACTCCCTAAGTTATATGTTCTAAAAATACTGCAACTTGTGAAAACTCTGAATATATGTGGCCAATTAAAGAAAATGTAATTTTTGACTCAATATGTCAAACAATCATTTTGACAACTTCAAAGCTGTAGAGAGATTAGCAAACCATGGCCAAATTCAGGACCTATTGTTTGTGTAAGATGTTATCAAACACAGCCCTGCACAATAGTCACATATTTCCTATGTCTCCTTTGTTGGCAGAGGTGAGAAACTGTGACAAGTGGTTTGCCTTCCAAAGTGTATGATAGCTATTATCTGGATATTTATAGAAAAAGTTTGCTTATTTATTGTCTACTTTCAAGGAAAATTTAATACACTTTTCAACAATAATGTAGAGTGAAAAGAGTACATACTGATTTGACATATTATAATTCAAACATAATTCTATGATCTCAGTGTAGGTAAGCTTAACACTTTTATGAGTCCTGTTTATTATTCTGGAGATGTTTTTTCAAAGATATCTACATCTTCCAAATATTATGGAAAACTACGTATGGATAACAGAAAGTACATTCATTCAAATTTTCTTTATGATTTTGATTCAAACTGAGCTACAATCCCAGAACAATATGACATTTGAAATTGAAAGCATAATTTTCTCACATTATACTTCTTTACTATTGTGCATAGGGAACATTTTCAATTTAGAATATTTTTCAATGCACCTGCATTGCACAGAGGTACAAAATAATTGTATCTTTCAAAAGTATTTTCTATCTTGGATGATTCCATTTTTGTGTTTTTGAGAGATGAAATTTCTACAGCATAAAGGACAGAAAGTAGAGTATCTATTTTTGAATATCTAGAGAGAATGTATCATAATCATGTTCAATAGTCATTTTTTAATGTGAGATTATTTTTCTGAGCTTGGCACATTCAATGCTTGTCAGATTTTGACAAAAACTCATCATTAATAAAGAATGATAATTTCTTTTGGTTTATTTAGTGTAATTGTTTTAGTTTTTATTAACAAATCATGTGACTATATTGTACCATATATTTCAGCTTTTTCTTGTAATCATAAAAAGGTCATTTCTTTTCTAACAATTTAATAATAATGTCTAATTTTCAGATTATTTGATATGAAGCATCATATGTATGATTTGTCATAAGCCTTATTAACAAGAAGATTTTGAAACCAATTATATCTTTTTAAATCTTATTGAACAAAGCCTCTAAAGAACGTCTAATCATTGAGGAATGGCTGATAGTTAAGGGCAGTGAGAATGGACAAGTGATGTTTCTATCATACACTTTCCACCATCTCCCCCCATAACTTGGATGGAATGATGTAAATATGCAGTCCCATTTTGGTTGGGCCCCTGTTAATGGCCCTGAGTCATCGAACACCTTTTCTAATTGCTGTGCTCCTATATCAGATTCTTCATCTGTAAAAATGATTATTTTATTCATTTCAAAAATTATTGAAAGTTTGGAAATTACACATTACACATGCTTAAATATTGATTAACTTAATAAATTATGTGGTTAGGTATTGAGTTCTCAATAAATTACATTTATCTCATTTATTTATCTCATTCTTTCTTCCTGAGCTTTTACAATCTTTGCAATTAGTTGTACCAAAATATATGTATATAGTTTACATTTAAGAGAAAATGCAATGTACAGGAAGCCACTGGAGTTAAAAATGAAACATAACTTTGAATTAGATGGTAGGTAAATCAACGAAAACAAAATGGGAAAGTAATAGTTTTTAAATATTATTTAAATTATTCAAGAGAGTCATGAGAAAGCTCAAATGTTTCCAAACTTGTGATATTGGATAAAACTTGCCACATATTTTGTTACTGAACAATTCATCCATTTATTATGATCTACAAGATATAATGTTTTTTATTTTATATAGTTCCTTTTATAGTTAATGGAAGATTAAGTTTGTAACTCTGAAATGAATGGGTATAGAGATTAAAAAGAATATAGATATAGAGGATCTAGGTACTTTCTGTTGTCCTATTGAGAAATGGAAGTAGAGTTTATATATTCCAGATCAGATAATGAGAAATTATAAATATTCATTAATTATACTTTCAATAGTAAATATATGGTATATATACATAATTACACTTCCTCCAGAATAATGTAAGTGGAATTTTCCCATGTTGCTTTTGAAGAGAGATCCATGTACTAAAAAATCCAAGCCTGTGGCATTTTCTTTTTATAAAAGTTGAATATTCTGACTTCTAGTGGCACTTTTTCTTTCATGAGGGGATATACCGATGTTCATTCAACACTGATAAGTTTAAAAATTATCTCATGAGCTTTGTAAGTACTTTGCTTAACATCTAATGGAAGTATTCTTTCTGTATCAATAATTATGGATAAAATATTATTCAAAAATAATTTTATATAATCTGGTTCTACTATAAAATGTTCATTTAACAGTTACTGATTACCAAATTTATGCTTTCTAGAATTCTAGATGCCATTGATTCCTAGTTAGCAAGAAAAGCAATTCTGTGGCCTTCAAAATAATAATAATAATAATAATATTAATAATAGCAATAGTCTAAAGGTACAGACAGATAAATTGAGATAGAGAAATCACTGAGTTTATTTTAAGGAAAGTACAACAAAAATGTACAAAAAGAAAAGTACACCTAAACTATTTAAAGTAAGAGAGAGTGTTAAAGATGCCTGCCAGGAAGAAAATACCATCTTTAAATATGAATGGCAATTAGGCAGGAAAACGTATAGTGAAAGCTTCTCAGGAAGAGTGAACAGCTTGTGCAATGGCCAGAGGTCAAAGCCAGAAACTAGAATAATTTCATTACTTCTAGAAGCTTTGAGTAAGTACAATTTGCGTAGTCATATAATTAGACAAATATAACTATATAACTAGTGTATCTTAATCAAGACCTAGTAGGAAAAGAAGCTAGGCAGGAAACATGGCTTTGATGTTTCTTAAGGAATTTGGAATTTATCCAGAGGGAAATCACTGAATGGTTGTAATGAAGGCAGTGACATGGTCTAATACATATTTGAAAATGATATTTTTATTTTTATGAATAAAATGACTTGGATGGAATTCAAGGCAAAATTCCAGGCCTGAGAACAGTTAAGATTCTAGGGAAGTAGTTGCTGAGGGAGAAGAGCTTTCCAGTGGTGGTAAACCTTTTAGAGCTTTTTATGATAAGATGGCTGCTACGACACATGTGCCATAGGTTCACTCCCACTGGTCTAGACTAAGTAATGATAAAGGCACCAGTGACAGTACTTAGAGTTTTTTTTTTTCGCTATGCCCACTTGAGATGGATATCTTCGTGAAAGATGTCTTAGAATTTGACTTGCACGAAGAAAGTTCCATGACTTGCAATTTTCCTTAAGCAGATAGTTCCATGTAAAAGGATTGTAGATATGTGAATATAGACTGAAGAAAAGCAGGTAGAGATATTGAGCTAAATTTTAGACAAGCTCAAATCAAAGTACTTACATCCCTTCTAATAAGATACATATGGAAGACTGTTAAACAGTCACAGAACACAGAAGAATAATCTGATTTGAGGTAAAAACTGTGAGTTATCAAAATGTAGATAGTGATTGAAGCCAGAAGGAAACCAGTGAGTAGGTGTAAAATGAGATTAAGAAAGAAAGGACAGACTTAGAAATAACTTGGTAAAAGAATGTAAAGAGATAATATATTCAGTAGTATCTGATTTAATTCACTTTCTAACTTTGATAATTACAAATTAGTTTTCTGTTATAATGAATAAAAATAGATTGTGCTAGTCACTTTCCTATTGTTGAGATAAAATCCTGACACCCATAACTTCAAGAATGACAGGTTTATGTGGCTTAGAGTTGCCGGTGTGTTCAGTCCAAAATTAATTGGATTCAAAACCTAAACAGCACAGTGGGAGGGACTGGCAGAGGACAGCTGCCCATCTGGTCTGCAGGAAGCAGAAAGAAAGAGGAGCAGCCAGGGAGAAGAATTTATCCTTCCAAGTCACTCCCCAATTAATTCCTTCAAACCAGGCCCCACTTCCTAGCAGAACATTCTGCTTCTCAACTCATCAATGAATGAATCTACTTACGAGTAAATACTTCAGTCACCTTTCTAACACACTAGTCTTTTATGGGACATTTTAGATCTAAATCATACACAAATAATCCATAACAGTTAAACGTTTCTAAAATCCATACTTGTGAGTGCCTGAAGCAGTGCTTTCTTCAGATATTTTCTGGAAACAGGTATCAGTGATACCTTTTGTTTCAGTAATTTGCTAACAACCTTACATACACATTTGAAATGTAACATATGCAATTTTCTCATGGTTTGTTTCCTTTGTGGAAAAATTATAGAGACATGAACACATATTTCAGCATATGTTTAGATTTACAAGTAATTGTTGTTTTCATAAAGTTCTAATACTTTTTTGAAGTTAGTAAAACTAACAGGAACTAAAATTTTCCAGGTAGAAAAAAACATTGATGTATTCTCATCAAAGATGTTTATTATGTGCTTGTAATTATTAATGCATATGATCAATGAATTACTGATTAAATAATATTGCCCTTACTACTTTTTTATAATTCAAATGAAGTATAAAAATTGGGAACCATTAAAGTTAAAATATGGTACATATTTTGACAAGTAAGAAAACATAATATTATAATGATCTATACATTATTAAGAACATCCCTGCAAACTTCTGCAGAATTACAGCCACTTATACTAATTTCACACTAAAAATTTTGATATAATTTTTAGGGTTTTGAAACTTCATGAATTTTCAGAAGTTCATAGTTATTTCAGGATTTTATGTGATTTATACCTTAAAAACATTTACAAATAACCTTTCTTCTTGGTCTTTGATTGGCAAGAAAATTTCATGTTTGCATTTTTATTTTCTAGGGAAAGCAATCTGCATAAACATTTTATCTCCATTCTTAGGGTCGACCTAAAGAAAAAATAGGAAAATTTCATAAATCATAAACCATGTGGCTCTAGCTTTATAGTCAGAATTTTTTCCCTAAGGTATCCTTTGAATCTACACATTCCCATTCCCTTTAGTTATGTCTTACACAACAAGGGACTACTTGCTTGTCTGTTTCAATCGAGGTCTATTGACAGATGTGTCCTGAATGTGTTATTTCTGTCCCAAATGTCTCCAGTCTCATTATGGAACTGGTATGACAAATTGTCTCCCCAGTCTGAATGGCCTATTACGATAGTGGTTTATTTCTCAATCATGCATGTCCATTTAGCAGCAACAATACACACAGAATTCTACTCTGTGGATCCAGATATCCAGGTAATGGGATTTCTACCTATTTTATAAGTGGTTTTCATGATTTCCCTACTATCTGTATCAAGCCAGGAGATAGTAGAAGAACACTGAGTGTTAGAACAAGTTCAAAAGGTAACCTCTAGACTATAAATATCCTAGGTTCTGTGCACCCTAAATTAATTCCAATTCTACCTACCAAAAGGCCCAAAGTAGATAAAGACTGTGTGTCTCTTACTAAACAATGTATTTTAAATACAATCTCTAGGGTAAAATGATATTTAGTAATATTCATGGATGCATTAATTAATGAAATTTAAGCTCTTGCTTGTTCAAAATGTTTCAAAAGAGAAATGTAAGAACATTCTTGACATAAGAAGAAAAAAAGGATTTTAGAACTGCAACAAATTGCAGTAATCACAAAGGTTACCAGACTTACAAAATAATGGGGTATGTTGATATGCTGTTTACGTGTCTTAGGTTACTATAGAATATTATTTTACACCATGAATTAAAATGCAAGCTGTATATCTGATTATTTTGTATGTAGGCATGTGTACATGTATACACACAAATAGAATTGAAATAAAATTCAAGTCTAACCTATTCATTTCTAAAGATTATCTTGCTTTTAGCCATAAAACAATTCCTTACATAAATATAAGCTATAAACTTTTAAAATTCTTTATGTGATTTGAATGCTGTTTAACCATTAATTGATTCTTCAGCGTATGAAAAACTACCAGTTTAATTGTTGAGGTAGAATATTGAATAAATTTTCTAATCCTTTTCCATTCCCAAGTTGTTACATATTCACCATCAAAAGCTTTCATGTCTGCAATATCTAATCTCATTGCATTGTTCTTTTGTGTGTCATTTCTGCATTCAAAGCACCAAAGGGAAAATAACAGCCTAACGGTTTTATGTGGATATAAAGTCTTGAATGTATTTTAGAAAAAAAGGTATAACAAGGCAATGTAGAGTGGAGAAGCTGACGCCATGAAATTGCATTTTACTTTCAAATTTGAATTTGTTTGTTGATGGAAAGTTTGATAATGTCAGACAAATGCCATATTTTAACTCTTAGCAATTTGGAGCACACTGGACTCAGGTTTCAATTACTAATACCATTTCCTGCCCTTTACTTACTCTCCAGATCGGTTCTCTGTGTTAGCCAACAATAATCTACAGATCCTCAACATCAATAAAAGCGATGAAGGGATATACAGATGTGAAGGAAGAGTGGAAGCTAGGGGTGAAATTGACTTCCGTGATATTATTGTTATTGTTAATGGTAAGTAACAAATACTTCATGTTTTTTCTACTGTTCATTTCAGCGGCATGTTTATTGAAAGGGCAAATGTGTTAACCCCAGACTCAGTACTTCCTTCCTGAATATTTTCTGTGCCTAAGAGAAGTCTCCCCATGTCTCTGATAGGAACTACTATGCTATGATATCATTGTATCATTGTAATCCTGTCATTTTATGACATCTTCATGGGCAGGATCTCTGATTTACTCAGCTGCTACCCTAAAATGACTTTTCCCAGTCTGTAAGCTGCCTTCTGTTATGTGTGTACTTGCAGAAACAGTGCCAAATGAAACATCGTAAAGTAACACACTGGATTATATTTTAAGTCAGATCAATCACCTATTTTATTTTTTAAATTAATTTTGGACATTATCTCCATCTTCTTAACTTTAAGAACTGAATTCAGAAAGTTACTTTTCAAATGTCAACAGACATTAATATCTATGTGAAGCCAGTGAGATATGTTTCCTGTCACACTTGCTTTTTGTACTATATTCCCTGTTTGTGTTACTAAAATATTCTGTAAGGCTAGAAGTTCTTGCAAGTGTCCCCATTTGGGTCTTCTAGTCTGTGGAGCCCAATGTATTTCTTTAACATCTCTCACACATGCTCTATTGCTTCTATCATAATTCATTTCTATGAGGGTGCTGAGTTTCATTTCATTTTTTTCTTGAATTGCTACACCTTGGGTTTTCTACTCTTTTTTTTTTTTTCCATTAAGTTTATTGGTACATTTTAGGTATACGTTATGATGACATTCATCATTGGGAACTTGTACCTGTACATGATATATCTTGGTTCTTGTTTTTTTCCCATTCTCCTTCCTTTTTTTCACCCCTCCACCCCTCCCTATGTATAATAGATAATGTAAAATAGGAAGAAAAGGTCCAAATGGGAAGTAGGGAGGGGGGTGGGGGATGGAAAGAAAAAAATATGAGAAAGGAAAGAAAAAAAATGGATTCTCTACTCTTAATCTCACTGTCTCACCTACCTCTCTACCAAACATCCCAGCCCTAGTAATTTTTAGTGATTCTCATTACCTTACCTTCAAGCCAAAATTAAAATGTCTCTTCTTGGTATAGCAAATCCTCTGTAACTGGACCCTCCCTTTGTATTGTATCATGAACAACCTATAATTGAGCCATATAAAGACCAGGCCTGCAGAGGAGATCTAACTTTTCAGAAGCATTTTTAGGCGCATTTGGCCCGGTAAGTTTAAATGTACCATAATCAGTGGGGGATTTAAGTTCAACACAGAGGAAAATTTCAGAGCAAAGAAAGAGGTTTAAGTATGGATATGTCTGTATATATCTGGATCAATATATTTATTTATTTGGATCTATATGCATCTCTTATCCACTTATTGTATAAAATAAATAAGTGTAGATAACAGTGGCTGTTTACTTTAATTATTGATTTATCTATCAACTGTTCGTTTCCCAAAAGATTTACGTAAGCAAATATTTTTGTGGTCCATATTTTCTTACGAATATAGGATATTACATATTAATTGATAAATATAAAGGTTTAAAAGTTCCAATTTTATAGGAAGGAGTATATAAGCATTTTATTCTTTTAGGATTATATTACATACACTATCTATATGTACTTATATATTAAAATATTAATTACTATATGATATTAAAAAGAAAATATCTAGCTGGCATTGTATGCTAATCTTTTGTCATTGACTTTGATAGCATAATTTTTACTCTACAATATTCTTTGATGCATTTATCACATGCCCTGTTCACATACTATAATCTGTATTAATGTATTTATGATTACATTTCTTTTGATGGAGCAATTATTTGAGTATGAATATGCATCCATATAACAGAGTTTGAAACTTCAAGTTCATTATGGTCTGTGCTCAAACTGGAATATTTAGTTCTATATTTTTCCACATTTCAGAATCAGTAAGAAGTACCGAATGTTCTATGCTGTGCCATTCAAAACACTCGTGCAGATAGAGCCCTGTTTTGTCTGTGTTAGACTGATCTTCCTCAAAACAAGCCCTCCTCTCACTCTCCTCTAACGAACTCAGTCACAGATTCTAATTTGATATTCTTTGCTTGCACAGCTCAGTAACCACATTCTCCCTTCACAGCCACAAACTTTTGTACTCAAAATTCCTAGAACCACCTTTCTTCAAAAGTACAATGTTCACAGGATCTTCCTTTGGTTCAGTCCTCCACTGGGTAAGGCAGCGTGACTCTGTCAAGACAGCTGTGCTTGGCTCTCACATCTCTCCTTGACTGCAGCTGGGGAAAGCCCTCTCTCTATTCAAGTATTACTGGTTCTTGTCCTGTTTACTGGTCCCTTTTAAATATTGAGATTCTGAGGATGTTTTTCCCTTACTATAACTCTCATAAATCCCTTGAAAATTTTTAGTGACACTTTTGAGA
The DNA here is from genome assembly GCF_053883595.1 of Heterocephalus glaber. NCBI lineage: Eukaryota > Metazoa > Chordata > Mammalia > Rodentia > Bathyergidae > Heterocephalus > Heterocephalus glaber. The sequence continues at coordinate 21,791,351 of NW_028258138.1, read as the reverse complement.
CTGCAAATAGTAATAATCAAAGCAGTACTGTTCCCACATTATTTTATATTTGTTCAATTACAAAATTTGACTCTTGCTATATGTATTTATCCCAAATTCATATTCTCCACTTTCTCACTGGATTTTTACTGACTTTTATCCTTACTAACTTGGCTTTTGCCCTTGTCCTCTTTTGTTATTCCCCCACCTCCTGCTAAGTATACTGAAGACCAAATACTCACCCAACAGCTGTTCATATACAGTGATACCTTGTCTAATTTTGGCTTTGTCAAAAGTTCTACTTTTCATTCCATTGTTTGTTCTTTGCAAAATTTTCCTCCTTGTTCCATCCTATAAATTCATAATATTGTGTTTCAACAGTGGGTGGAAAAATGTCCTCGTTAGATTCCTTTGTAGTACCCACAATAATATCCAGTGTTATTGATGTATTTTTCTAAATTATTCTGTGATTTTCCTATTGTATTTCTTGTGCCTGTGTATTGTTTTTCACAATTATCCCCTCCTTTGAGCAAGTTTATGTGTCACCATCATTGCCCATTGCCAACCTGAAGTGAGCTGCTTCCAAGGGAAAATTATGCATCCCCACCCTACAGTGCCTGTGACTTGCTCTGACTAATGACATATATAAATGTAATATGCACCGATGAAGAAACATTGCCTATATCATCTACCTCTTCTTATCTGCCATAAAATTTCTTGACTTAAATAGGAAGTAAGTTTTCAGTACTGTGTTGAAGACATGAGAAGCAGAGTTGTTGCTGATTTGCAGGAGCAGACATACGAGTACGAAATAAAGCATTTCATTAAACAATGAAATTTTAAAGTTGCTATTATTACACAAATGTCAGCGTTTTGGCAATTATGCAATTCCTAAGACATTAAAGTGGACAACTTCTTGAGTAGCCTAGGTACAATTCAGATTACAGTAACTCAAAGCATAAAGTTACAAGTACATTCAATGAAGAATGTATGTACAGAGATAAAGACTTATTAACTCAGGCACAGTAGTTGGACCCAACTATTCAATAGGATATCTGAGGAGGATATGTTGTGTGCTCTGTCAGGTGGAAATAAGTATAAAATGGGTTAAAATGAGGATGAATTCACAGAGAGGTTTGGTTAATATTTTAAGAGAAATCCTGCTAAATGACTTCAGCACTCTATTTTTAATTATATGGTTCCCCTCTTTTTTTTTTCTTGATATTTAAAAAATATTTTCCTATGCTCACATTTAGTTTTTGTTGAGTATTTAGGCAGGGCTTCCAGCCTGCCTAAAGCTTTTTTTTTTTTTTTTTTTTTTTTTTACTAGCCTACCTACTACTACCTTCCTTTCATTATCATACTTTTCTTTTCTTTCTTTCTTTTTTTTTGGTACCGGGTATTGAATTTGGGCCCTTGCGCTTGCGCAGCAGGCGTTGAAACCACTGAGCTAAATCCCAGGCCCCTATAACCATACTCTTCTTGACTCTTAATGTATAAAATCTTTCCAAGAAAAGGTCCAAAGGGGTAGGGGTAGTGGGAGGGGCAGGGGAAAGGAAAGAAGGGAAAGGAAAAATGATGAGAAATGGAAAAAATGGAAATAAAGTCTTTGTAAATAGGGAAGGGTGGAGGGCATGAAGGGAGGGCTAGGAATGGGGAAAAAATAAGAACCAAGATGCATTATGTAAGGGTACAATTCCCAATGAGAAATGTAATTGTGTTGTATACCTACAATGTACCAATAAAAGAATTTAATACAAGAAAAAAAGAGAATTCTATATTGTTAATGTAATTCAACTCCATTGTAGTTTATTATTTGATAATTAGTAAACTTGACTGTAATATATTAAAAAAAAAATCTTTCCAAGGCTGATTAACTGAAAAAGGCTGAATTAGCTAGCTGTCTTTTCTTTTATTCCTGAATTTTTTAGCTATATAGTTTTACATACATGTATAAAAAACACGTCTGCTTATACACAAATCATGGCTACACTCTTTAAAAGAGATCAATGCCATCTGTCTTGCTTGATCTATATACATCCTCCAGCACATGAATTCCACTTCTACAAACCTACTCAGAAAATGTCCTATAAATCAAAGAGCTGAAAATAACTTTTAAAGTTATAGTCAGTAGAGGGTTACTTTTAAAAAATATTCTCATCTACTACAATGATCCATTATTTTCTAAATCTGTTGTAAATTTGTGAAGAAAGACTCACTAACTGCAGGTTCTAATTTAAGGTAATAGAGGAGGAAAAATTGAGATTTAAAAACAATTGTTGAAAAACACTTAGGAGTATAATTTTACAGCAATTGAGCTTCTCTTTCAACATTACAATCAACAGTGAATGAAAATGGACAGAGATATTTGTCCAAATGGCTATCTAAATACAAAGTGCACTTTGTTATCTCAGTGACACTCAGGCAGTGATTTTGTCTTCTTTCCTATTTGTAGTCATTTTTGAAGGTCAAGAAAATGTGGAAAAGTGCCTTACTTGTTATTATAATTGAAAAATACTTCATAATGTTTCCTTTATGTTTTATGCAATGTTATAAAACATAAAGCATTTAGAAGTATAAAAGACATTGAAAAGCCACTGTAGCTCCATGTATTATTAATAATGTAATTGAATCAACCAACCATACAGCTAAGGTTTTTAAATCAGTTAGATGATTATAACTTGTGAATGAATCTGTAAATATAATATGTAAAATACAGTATATAAGTTGCTCAAGAATCAATAATAAGTATGTTTCAAAACTAGAATACTTACTAATTTTAATTTTTTCCTAAATATCACACTAAATTTAAAGACTAGTAGTCAGTGAATGTAAGGTAACATATATCTATCTATCTATATATATATATATATATGTATATATTTTCTGTCTCCTTAACAATTGTTTCAGCTTTTAGTTTTTAGAAATATATATAGAGAGGATGAGCCATCTACAGAGAGCTAAACACACTTTCTTTGCCTTTCTCCTCCATGTGAATGATTGATACAAATTGGTATAGTTCCTTACCCTCTTTTTCAGTGTTGATATTTCTTGGCCACCCAGATTTTTCTTAAACTGGCATAATATCATATTTGAATGCCTGTAGAAATGTTTATATTCATTTTGTAACATAACTCTTTTAATCCCTGATGAGATTAGAAAAAGAAAAAGCAGAATTTTCTCACTTTTGAATCACATCCAGCTTCTTAATTCACCTGTCTTCCAGATAGCAGTTTTCTGTTGTTATGTAGGTATTGAAGTTTGCTGTTTGTTTTTAATCTAAAATTACACTGATATATATAAAATTGGGTCTTATCACTTATGGGAAAATGAACAACTTTATATAAGCATTTCAAAATATCTGAAGGGGTGTGTGAAATGCTATAATAATGCAAATTTTTACTATTTCACAGAACCAATCAGTAAAATAAAAACTACCATCAAGGTATGACCTGAATAAGGTGTGGTGGCACAGACCTGAAATCCTAGCTACTCAGGTGAAAGAGGCAAGAGGATTTCAAGTATAAGCCCAGCCTGAACAACTTATTTACAACCTGTAAAATGGGCTGGGAAGGTAACAATGTAGAGTTATCTTTGAGTTTGATCCTCAGTTTTGCAAAAAAGAAAAAATGTCTGACTTTTTTAGAGACAAAGAGATAATAACATTCTGAACATGCAATGTCCAAATTACACTAAAGAGATACTCAGAAGTCCTGTGTCTCAACATGTGCTGCACTATAACGTCACTTAGGAAGTAGTGTCAACATTTTCATATTGAAAATTATTTATGACCAGTATCTCTTGCCTTTGTGTTTGAGTTATATTTTATGTATTTTAGAAAAAGTGTAGCTATCCAAAATATGTGTTTAAAATAGTGAAAAAGTGTTAAGAAGCAGAGAAAATTCAAGTTCTATAAAAATTACATAACCCAGCATTTGTACATAGTATATATTCCTGGTGCTAGATTGTCTTCTTAACCACAGTTTCTCCTTTTCTTTCCCCTTCTAGTAGATATGATTAATCTCCCATTAATATCTCTCTCTCTCTTCCTCTTACTTTCTCTCTTTTTTTTCTTTTCCAACCAGGCTGATTTATAGTTTCCCTATAAGTAGTAGTCCAAGCATATTTTCTACCAAGTAATTCTTAATTTCATCCACCTTATTACACAATTTCCCCTCATGAGATTTCATCTAGGTCCATTTTTATAAATTTTCCCAAGCTTCACATATTTGACAGGACTCACTATACTCCAGGTTATTCTAATTTAAGTGTTTTATTGTGAATGAGTAGATATGTGTATCCAGAGTAAAAGAATGCAGGCAAGCTCCGAGGCTTCAACAATCAATCCCATGTGCAAGATTCCCAAGACCTCAATTTGTACACAAGATGGTGCTAAGCCTTCAGCTTTGACCACCAAGGTCTGAGTGAGGTTTCTCAGTGAGCTGCCCAGTGGGGACGCTTAAGTAATCAAGTCAGGCCTTGCAGATTGTTTCAGACAGATGCAAACTATCAGTGCAGAAAATGACTTCAGGGGTTGCTAGGAAGAATTTCCCAGTACATCATAAATTTCAGTGCCCTGATCTGCACCAGAAGTCAGATACCAGCCATGCAAGTATCCCTGGAGAGAGTGATAGTTTTCCCAGCTTAACTGTAAACCAACTCTATCTCTACAGTCTCAAAAAGCGTACCTCCACACTGATAAGAAATTATCCTCTTCAGTGTCAAACTATGTCACAAATTGTACCATTTATTCTTTCGAATCAAAGTAATGTTTTATCATCTCAAGGTATACTGTTGATAACAGGAGATACTCTATAACTTCTGGAATGATTTCTTCAGTTTTTAATTACCTTATATAAGAATGATATCGCCTCAGTCACATACATATTTGTGTAGTGTTTGTATAGCTTGTGTCTAGGCCTCTCTCCAAAGCCTGATTGAGTCATAGGGTCAGTCATAGGCAGGGTTTTTCAGAGGTGGCTGGATCTAGAGTGTGTGGCACTGGGATTAAGTGTGTGATACTGGAATCAAGAGCTTGTGATAATTAAAGTAATCCACTGGTTTGGCACAGTTCTGGGAGTAGATAATGGCAAGGCCTTCCATGGGTATTAGTGCTACCCACCCTAAGGATGTGTGATCTAGATAGAATATAAAGGACAGAAAGAACACTGCTGTGGTTGTCTGGTGCTTCTTTGCTACTTCACTGCTTTGCTGCCTTCTTCGAAACATGAACTTTTATTCCCTGTGATTCTGCTCCATCACAACACTGTCCTTTGGAACCAGCAAACTATGAATTAAAACTTCTGCAAAATGTGAGTCAAAATAAATGTTTCCTCCTTTAACTTTGGATGTTCGGTATTTTGTATCAGGAATGAGAAAATAACTAAAACAGAATTTAGGCCTAGAGGAGTGGAGTTGTGGATGTGACTGTACCTGACCATGTGGTTCAGGCACCTTTGAAATTGGTTTGTGGGAAGAGTCTGGAAATGCTTGGAGATGCTGGCTGAAGGAGCAGCCCTAGAATGTTCTAAGCTGTACTTGATGGAAGATTCTCGTAAGACCTCAGAAGACTAGAATGCTGACAGATGTGCTGCCAGTAAAGATCAGGGCTCAGGAGGTATCTGCTGAAAAGAAGGACCTCATTGGCTGTTGAACTTCAGAAAATGTGTGTTATACCTTGGAAGAAAGTTTGTCTGCATTTTGCTTCTGTCCAGAGACTTTGCCTGAGACTAAAGGCAGCAGATTAATAAACCTTACAGAAGAAGTTTCAAGACAGTCTAACATCAAAGCAGTAGCATGGCTATTGCTGGGGGCTTTTAGCCAGATTTATGTTAAGAATCAAGAGCAAAGAGCCCAGCAGAATAATTTAAAACATTTTGTGTTTGGCCAGAAAGAAAGCTAAAGTACAGCTGTGGACTGCAAAGATAGAGCAAAAGAGATCTTAATTGCCGAGAAGGAATAGGAGAATGGAAAAGATGGCCTGAGGACCTCACAAAAAACAGGAAGACTCTGGCCTTTGCAACCTCAAGGTTGTGAAAATGAAAGAATTTGCTTTGAGAAGAAAGAAAACCGTGTTCCAGAATGGCAATGGTGGCAGCATAGAGAACTTGGACCATACTGAGGAAAGTTGCAAGAAGTGAACAGAGCCAGCTCCCAAGAAAAGTCATGGGACCTACAACTATCTACAAAGCTACAGGCCCAGAGACACACAAACTTTGAGTTCACATCTTGTCACAGACTGCCACAGATGCTGGACATGGAACTACAGGAATAATGTTTGCCCTGCTGTATTTTGGACTTGGTTTGTTCCCATTCCTTTCTATCTCCCTGTTTGGAATGGGAATGTTTATCTGGGGCCATTGTATGTTGGAAGTGTTTAACTTTCTTTTCATTTGTACAGGAGCTCAGAGCTAAGATTTTGCCTTAAATCTCAAGGAGACTTTACACTTGGACTTTTCAGCAAAGCTAAAACTGTTAGGATTTTGATAATTCTTGGCATTGGACTAAATACTTTTTTGCATAAAGGGATTTAGATGAGATTTTTGGGAGGAGGAGCAGAATGGTATTGCTTGTGTCTAGATGTCTCCCAAAATCCTAAATTGATGATAAGTGGGGCTTTTCAGAGGTAGCTGAATTTAGAATATGTGATGCTGGGATTAAGTGTGTGATGCTAGGATGAAGGGTGTATGATTACTAAATTAGTCCATGGATTGGTTTGTCATATTTCTGGGTGTGAATAATGGGAAAGTCCTGGGTTTGAGTGCTACCCATCCTAAGAGTGTGTATACTGGATAAAACATAAGGGACAGGAAGAAGACTGCTGTGGTCACTTGCTGCTTCTTCATTATTACTTCACTGCTTTGTTGCCTTCTTCCCACCATGAACTGTTTCTCCCCTGTGATTCCCCTCTGCTATGCCACCTTCCCTTGGAACCAGCAAACTATGAATTACAAATTCTACAAACTATGAGCTGAAATAAACTTTTAGCTTTGGGTATTGGATATTTTGACACAACAATGAGAAAAATAACTAAAAGATTTGATTATTGTAAGTAATTATTTTTCTTTTTAGTCTAAATAATCCATACTATTTGACTATTACCTTGAGCAATTTAGAAATTCAATTCTAGTTATATGTATTTTAACAATTATTTAAAGTGTGTGTGGTATATAATAAACTGCACATAGTTAAAATTCTGGTGTAATGTTATCCATTTACATATCTTTCTATACATATATAAATGTGTGTATATTTGATATATGTAAAGCAATTACCATCATAAAAATATTCAATATAAAAAATATATCTATTAGCACAAAAATTCCTAGAAATAAAGTAAATTTGACCACATGATATATACTCCCTTTTAATGAACTTTCACACTTGCCTCTTACTAAAAATAATTTTGATACTCATCTAAATTATCTTATTCAAAAATATACCATTCCCTGTCATTAAGAAGTAGTATTTAATTTTAGTAATAGTTTGTTATTTGCTTATTTAACCAAAATTTTTTTAGAATGCATCAAATTTGAATTACAAGTAGAGTTTCTATGTACATTTTATCTATTAATCTTTTAAGGTCACATGCTTTCAATTCGCTTGAGTAAATAAATGGGAGAGTCATGGCCAGCTCATATGATGTGTGCATGATTAACTTGTTGAAAAATGCCAAAATGTTTCCTAGAGTAAGTGTACTATTTTACATCCCTAGAAACAGTGTTTGTACATTTCAGTTGTTCTACTTCCTCACCCAAGCTTCATGAACTCAAAAAATTTTATATTTATCCCATTAAATATTGATATAACATTGTGGATGTAATTTGCATTTTCCTTACGAGTAAGGACATTGAGTGTGTTCACATGCTTGTTTGCTTCTGATTGTTGATCATTTTTGTCTTTTCTTTCTGTGATACTGAGGATTAAAAACAGGGTCTCTGTCTCTCATACTATAGGTAACCATTCTACCACCAAGTTATACCCCTAGCGCAAGGTAAAGTATTTTTTTAATATTTAAAAATAACTGAGTTACTTTCTTTGAGTTTCAAAAATTCTATATATATTTGAATTATGAGGATAATTATTCTGTCACATATATGATTTGGAAAAATATTTTATCCAATCTTAGGGTTATTATTCCAATTTTTTTACAACTGACATTCCAGGGAAAAATTTATCTTGGCAAGGTCCTTTTTTCTTTTTATGAATCATACATATTGAGTCAAAATTGAAGATTCATTGACAACTGGTAATTCAAATCATATTTTTCCACACTTGTGAAATAAAGATCTTTCAGAATATTCTATTTGGTATGGATTATTATTTTTATTATTATTCTGGTTCATATGGAAGAAGAATAATACTCCACTCAGAGTGTTGGGGTCTTTCCTAATCCATTGATCCAATATCTGTCTTTTCACCACTAATACATCATTGAAATTACCATAACTTTATAGCAAGTCTTAAAATTGAATAGTAAATTATTCAACCATTCTTCTTTTACAGAAAGCTTTAGAAATTAAAATTTATTTACCTTCCATTTAAATATCAATGTCAATTTGCTTGCAAAAATATCCTGCTGTTATTTTAATTATAATTGTGTAAAATGTTATTCTCAATTTTGGAAAATAATGATCTTTTTCTCTGTATCAAGTCTACAACCACATGAACACAGTATGGGTCTCTATTTTTTAGTCTTTATTTGCAGAACCAGCTTATTGTGAAGTGTAGCATTCAGAGCCCATACAGAAATTCTGTTTGATTGGTGCCTGAGTATTATTATTGCTTTTATTGCACATGATTTTCTTTTTATACTCTTGTTTTCAATTGTGTACCATGTATAAAACATATGATTTTTATATTTTCCTTAAGTCCTTTGTGTTGCAATCAATAAATAGTTCTAGCAATAATTCTGTACATTTCCTTTGTTTTGAATTTATACAAATATATTTTTCCCATTTCTGCTGGAAAATATTATTTTTCTCTTTTCTGACTTTAATTTCTTTTATCTCTTCTGTTAGTGTGTTTTTCTTTCAGCATGTGGTTGAATAGGAATGCCAGATAGGGACCTCCTTCTTATCTAATCTTATAGACAACTTTAATTTCTTTACACTTGTCATATGTAAACTTTTACAGATGTATTTATGAAGTTAGAATGTCTCCTTTAGTTTTTAATTTTCTGAGACTTTCTGTCTTGAGTGGATATTGAAATTTTTCAAAATGTTTTTTCAGCTTTAATTCATATTATCACATGACTTTTCTTCCTTACACTGTTAATTAGTTAGAATATAGTCATTAGTTTTTCAGCATTGTATTAATTTTAATTTATTAATTTTTAAAAATTACTTGGTTGTTGCAAATTATTATTTTTATATTTTAGTTGATTTTGTTTTTCATTGTGGTGTTTAAAATATTTTTCCTATATGAGATACAGGTTTCTTGGTTTGTTTCTTGTACTATCTTTGATTTGGTTAAGTTGTCAGTATTAAGCTGGCTACTTAAAATGAGTGGAGAAATGCTCCCTCCTCATATTTTGAGAGAAATTGTATAGGAATTTTTTTCCTTCAGTGGTTAATAAAACTCATTAAAGTACCTGGTTTTCTGCATTTATTTTCAGGAGGCTTTTAACTTCTCATTATATATCCTTTTATAGTTATGGGGTTATTTGAGTTAACTGTTTCATCTTGAATAACTTTTGGTAATTTCTATTTTTTTTAAGATAATGGTCCATTTAACATTGCTGAAATTATATGCATAGTTTTTTCTATATTATTTTTTCATAAATCTTTTAAATGTAAATGTGAATCTTTTTAACAATGAAATCTCTTTTGAGTCTTGACATTGGTGGTCTGGCTCATGGGTCCCTTTTTCATCATGATACTTACTGAAGGTTTTTAAATTCCATTGATATTTCACAGAACCTTCACTGGTTTCTTGTATTTTATTGCTGTTTTCCGTTTTGTGTATCTTTAATCTCTTCTAGTATTTGCATTATTTTCATTCTTCTGCTTCATTTTTGCTTATTTTGCTCATATTTCTCCAGTTTCTTAAGAAATTCACAAAGAAATAATAAACTTGTCTACTTCTTTCTTTTCCATCAATATTTACTCCAAATCTTAACGGAGTTCTTCAGTGAGGTAAATTCACATATAGGCTTGTCATGTGTTGTGTTGAGTCGGCCTTTTCATCATTACGTAATGTTCCCCCATTGCATCTTGCAATTTTGTTTGTTGTAGATAGAACTTTTTTCTGATATTAATGTAGCTTTCTGGTTATTGTTTTATTATATATATATATATATATATATATATATATATATATATATATCCTTTTTTTCCTTCTTCACTTTTACTGTTTTATTTTAGTGACTTTCTTATAGACACCATATCATATAATTCAGTTTCCTTTCAAAAACTTTTTCAGTGTTTTTCAATTATTAAACTATTGGTTCTATTTAGTGTAAAATCTGTGCATCAGTTTCCAACTGAGCTCAGTATTTTGCAAAGAGCTTAATTTGGTTGTTTTGGCCAACTGTGTATCTCTTTAATCTCTACCACACTTTCTTAGTCCTTGGGTCCCACTTTTCAGACTTCTAGGCAGGAATACAGTATTTTGTTTTTCATTCTGTGAGAACTATGTTGAAATACCAGTCCAGGGCTGGGGATTTAGCTCAGTGGTTCAGGTGCTTGCCTTGCAAGTGCAAGGTCCTGAGTTCGATCCCCGGTACCAAAAAAAAAAAGAGAAATACCAGCCCAAATGGTCAGATGAATGAAGAGAGAGTAACAGGAGTTTGCTCTGGGGACCACAATTCATGTGACCAAAGAATTGCCTCTCAGAAAATGTGGCTCTACCCTGCTGTTATTGTCAGTGCCAGAACATTACTTTGTTGATTTTTTAAATGTGAACTTAGGGCTTCCCTTTGACATTTCTTGAGCAAAACCAATGACTACTTCCAGGTTTGGGATTCCTTTTAATTGAAACAGTGGTTTTCTGAAGAAAAAACTTGTAGCTTGTCTTATGGTACTTCAAATCCTTATATCTTTCTGACACAATATTTTAGTGTCCTCAAATAGATACTATGTAATGTTTTCCCATTTTTATTTATAAACTAATTGAAGTGGCAGGATACAGTGAAAGTTGTCCAATTTTTCCAGTACTGGAACTCTATGATATTTGTAAACTTGTTAACATGTAAGATCTTTTTTTTTACTTTAAAGGTTTATTAAGATAGTAGCTGTTCACTTTTCATTGATACTCAATTTGTCAATTCTGTGTGATACTGAATATTTTGAATGAATTTAAACTACTTACTGATTTTTGACATTACTGATCTAATCGAGTTAAGGGGCAAAATTAAAAGATTTCTATGGCTGAAAATAAAGATCACAATTCTTCTTTCCCTCTAGTACCCAGGCATGGGTAGAGATAAAATTGCAAATTGTGTCATTTGAAACTTTTGCAATTATAGCTTCCCAAAGTTAGGAGCTACTGGATCATTTTAGGATTTTCATTAATTGTTAAGATAGTATCGTAAAGTGACTAGATTTTTTTTAACCAATTTAAGCCTTTCTCCCTACCGTCTCTTGGAGAGTCCAATTCTACCTTTGTTCCCACTATGTAAAAAAAGAAAAACAAAAACAAAAATACAAAAAACAGACATGCCTGTGCTTACTGATCCCTAGTCTGACTTCAGAGCAAGTTTGGACCATTAGCTCAAAAGTTGATCAAGGTCAAGGTCAAATTTTATACATCCATTTGTTTTAAAGTTAGCCCAAGTAAGCATATTTTAGATTTTTATGCACATTTCAAATCTCCTTGCTTTGCACATTCTGCTAATCATAGATGAGAGAACCTTTATTGCCTATACAGGATGCCTGCCCTGAAGCTGCCCTACGGAATTGTGAGAGCCTGTCTAATCAGTCCTGAGTTCCTAAAATGTATTGAACTTTCTAAGAGTTCTTCCTCTAGAATTGAAGTGATAATTGTTAACTCTCAAGTTCTGAATCTTACACTTTTACATTGTATCTAAATACACACTGTTTTTAGTATATGTTGTATTTCTCTAAAGTCTTGTCTGACTTCTCTTTAAAAGATAATTTTAAATATTAAATTGTGTCAAAATTTTCCCTAATAATTTTACACTGGTAAGATTATACAGAACAGGGAAAGTTTTATTCATGTCTCATATAGATAGATAGATAGATAGGAAGAGATATGGTTATATCTTTTTATATATGACAGTGAAAATGATGTTTTAAATATCTGTCAGAATTTCATTTTTTTATTAATTTGCTACTACTACTAATAAGCATGCCTAGTTAAAAAAACTATGCTTATAAAATAAAAGGAACAGTGAAGTGAAGGAATATGTCTGAGTCATTTTCCTGTTGCTGCAACAAAATATATATCACCCACAATTTAAAGGACAGAATGATTATTTTAGCTCACAATTTGTAGAAGTTTCAGTCCATAGTTGGCTGACTCCAAGGAAGGGTGGCAGGGCAGAAGTGTATGACACAGGATAAACAGTTCATGGCATGGAGGGCAGGAAGCACTGGTCTTTTATCTACTTTCCCATTTTTTAAAAAAATATTTTATTGGTACATTTTAGGTATACAATATAATGACATTCATCATTGGAGATTTGTACCTTTACATAATATATCTTGATTCTTATTTTTCCCCATTCCCCTGCCCTCCCTTCAACCCCTCCACCCCTCCCTATTTATAAATACTTTGTTTCCATTTTTTAAATTTTCTCATGTTAATTCCATTTCCCTCTTTTCTTTACCCTACCCCTCCCACTTCCCCTTCCCCTTTGCACCTTTTCTTCCTTTTTCACATTATGCCTTTTTTTTCCACCCAGGCTACAAGCCAGTTGATTGGTGCCATTCACACCCAAGTGGATCTTCTGTCTTCAATGAGTCCATTCACTTACACCCAAAACTATGCTAAGCCTATCAGTGGGCCACTTTGATATCACACACACTTGATCCACTCTCCTCAGATCCTCACCTATGAGTACACGAGGCTGTGTGGGGACATCTCGATATAAGCCATACCAGAGTAAATTCTCTTTTTATGTTTTTGGTAATTTATTTAGTAAGTAACTTCACAAAAGATAGTATATTCACACTTGCCACTATGTTTAACCTTTGCTATATATGCATATATATGTGTATCTATCTATATATATATATACTTTTTTTTTTTTAAACGGGGTCAAACTCAGGACCTTGCACTTACGAGTCAGGTGTGGTGCCACTGAGCATAGTCCCCGGCCCTGTAATATATTTTTGAAAGAAAGAAAAGCACTTTTTCATATAAGGTTATTATTGAACTTTTATTCCATTAGTATGATCCAATAACTGGCATTTGCAGGCAAAAATCCTTGCACAGACAGATGTATAATTGGGAAACGGGGTCCCCAATGGTGTTGGGAACCTCATAGTGTCTTTACACATACTTTGATGTCTTCTGCTGTAGAATATGATAAATCATATTGTGTACTCTAAAAAAAGCATAAAAATAGAGATGCTTTTGGAGAAAATATCTTTGAAGAAATCAATAAACTCTCAAGCTTGTGTTTTCTTTATTATATACTTTCTTATTGACATGCGGTATCTTTCATATTAAGTTTGGCCTTCTCATCACTATTTACCATGGAAACTAACGGAAATTTGAAGTAGCAGTTTGCATCATTACTATTATAATTTTCACTTGATTTTTCTTTCATAAATATTTTATTTTGTATTACAACATCCAGACATTCTCTGTGGAATCAGCTTTACTAATTTCATGAAATTTGTTCATTTCAGTTTTACTGTTTTTATTTGGGTATTTATTTTTTGGTCATAAAAATAATCCACTGTTACTATAAAAAATGGCACAATTTGTGGGCCTAGTTTTGATCTCCACCACCACCAAAAATAAATAAATAAATAGCATAATATATTTCTACTGAAGTTAATTTGAAATGATATTTAGTCTCTTTTATTCAGTATGGTATATTTATTTACTTTTTTGAATTATATGCTTCACCACTTGGTAATTAAATACAGTTGTATTTAGTTGATTAAGGTATTATCATTAATTAATGTTGTAATTGACATGTATTCAGCTGTGTTTGGCTAGGAGACTTAAAATATGCCTAATAGTATATCCAAAGTCAACAATACTGTGCAGATTGAACCAGAGTGAGAAAATTCTCTACTTTTTCATAAGTATATGTCATACATATATTGTTAGTTTGGGAAAATGATAAAGAAAAAGACTGTTTAAAAGTTGAAGAAAGACTCATCACAATGTGGATTAATATTTGCTTAAAAATATAAGGAATTACTAAAAACAACTAAAGATGAAAGGAGTGCCATCAGAATTTCAGTATCTAACTTTTTTCCTTTTATTTTGAAGCTGTGAGTGTGATGTATTGTAAAAGAACAGAACAATCTTATTTATTTAGTGAAAGAAAATTTATAAAATACAAAAAAATCAGTTACTATTTTCTTTTTCTCTTTGTTTTTATACTTATTGTCAACTGAAGGCAAGACTAATTTGATTACATTGTTGACTCCTTTTATGATAGGGTTCACAAAGAACGGAATGTCCTGTAATACCAGCATTTGGGAGGCTGAGGCAGAAGGATTTTCATGAGTTCCAGACCAGCCTGGCTACATAATGTGTTCAAGGCCTGCCTGAAATATATAGTGAGACTCTGTATAAACAAACAAACAAACAAACAAATAAATAAATAAATAAGAATAGGATAGATAATGCTAATTGAATCTTTTCCTTAAATTTCTTTTTTAAACCAACATACTGGGAAGACATTTACTATCTTCTAATCTGATAGTATCAAACAAAATTTACTATTTTCCTCTGATATGTTTAATTTTAAAACTCAATACTCAATGTAATCATATATGCCACTACTTTACTGTTTTCAAAAATTAGTAATTAATATGGGGAAAATGGTTCTGTACTTGCTTCCAGTTTTTAATCAAGTACAGATATTGATTCAATGTGAATATTGATCAGGTTTTATATCCCTTATGGACATGCTACATTTTGTAGAATGGAGAAAACTCAACTGTTTATGTAGAAAGAGTTGATCATATATACTTAATTTGTTATAACCAGTGAGCTAGGCTTTTGTTCAAAATGAAATTAAATAATTAACTAGCTTTCTTTATGTCATCATTTTATACTTTGTATGTGTTGTTCTATTTGCCTCTGAGTTCCAAAGAAGTATTTGTTATAAATGCTAGTTTGTATTGACTATTTCTATACTCTGACACCAAAGCCAGAGAAGGATCTAACCAAAAAGGAGAATTACAGGCAAATCTTCCTGACGAACATAGATGCAAAAATCCTCAATAACATATTGGCAAACAGAATGCAGCAAATGATCAAGAGCATTATACACTGTGACCAAGTAGGATTCATCCCAGCGATGCAAGGATCATTCAGGAGATCAAAGAGGATATCAGGAATGGAAAGATATCCTTCTTGGGTAGGAAGAACTAATATAGTGAAAACTGGAATACTTCCAAAATTAGTGTACTGATTTAATGCTATCGCAGTCAAAATTCCAATAGCACGTATCTCACAGAATTAGAAAACCAATTCTAAAATTTATTTGGAGCCAGAAGAGACCTATAAAAGCAAAGACAATTCTTGGCAACAAAGGCAAGGCAAGGGCATCACAATTCATGACTGAAAATTATACTACAAAGCTACTGTGACAGAAAAAACCCCCAAAACAACAGCTTGTTACTGGCAAAAACACAGACCTGAGGATCAGTGGAACAGATTGGAAGATGCAAAAAGAACTCCAGACACACTCGGCCACCTCATCTTTGACAAAGGAGCTAAACACCCTCATTGGAAGAAAGCCTCTGTGATAAATGGTGCTTAAAACTGTCTTTCCACTTGCCAAAGATTAAACCTAGACCCATATCTTTCACCATGCACTAAACTAAAATCGAAATGGATCAAAGATCTAAATGTTAAAACAAATGCTTAATCTGCTGGAAGATAGAATAGGTAGAATTCTGGAAGACATTGGTGTAGGTAGAGACTTTATGAACAAAATCTCAGTTGCACAGGAACTATCACAAAGAATCAATAACTGGGATCTCATCTTATTAAAAAGCTTTTGCACACAAAGAGAAACCATCGACAGAGTGAAAAGACAACCCACAGTGTGGGAAACTTTTTTGCTATCTGTTTCTTAGACAAAGGACTAATATTTAGAATATATAAAGAACTTAAAAAAGCAGATACCCCAAATTTAAAGACCCTGTTCAAAAATTGGCATCTGTCACTTCTCAGATGAAGTAGAAACAGCAAATAAATACATGAAAAAGTATTCAACATCACATTTAACAGATGGAAGTTAAAACAATGTTGATTCCATCTCACTCCAGAAAGATTTTTAATTTTTTTGTTTTGTTTTGTTTTGTTTTTGGTACTGGGGATCAAACTGGAAACCTTGTGCTTGCAAGGCAGTTGGCAGAACCACTGAGCTAAATCCCCGGCCCAAGAATTTTAATTTTTTTACTGTCTTGACCGTTACTTTCTATCCAAGAAGACTGTAATAAACACTATATGAACTTTTGTTAGGAGTATTTCTAGAGTAAGGACTAAAGCCCTTTGTTCTCAATTTGGAAGTGTTCCTATTTACAAATACTTAAATGTAGAAAGAATTTAGGTTAAAGAGTTCATTTTTATTATAATTCTATAATGGAAAGGAAAACTAGATACAGAAGGTCAAATGACAGTGCACTTAAAATTAAGAGTTAGTATCTAAAGAAGTCTATCTTTTGTAATAGTCATAATTATTATGTTATTTTAGAGGCAGCATGTTAGATCATGCTCTTTATATCTGAATTTGTAAAGGCAGAGCTAAACTTGTTATGATTAATTACTAACATATATATCAGGTCTTATTCCTACCATCAATGGGACTAATGCAACACCAATGCTGACCTGAATGCTATTGTAAAGACATTTAATTGTAATCATGCTCATAAATGCCTGCCTGATCATGTTTTTTAGGATATGTAAAAAATAAATCTATTAAGAATCTTAATTGTAGGAATATAATTTTGTCATACTCAATTTAATATCATGAAAGTGTGTTTTGAGGGTAATTTATGCTTTACATTGAAATTTTGTTTTCTTTATGGATGTTAGTGACTTGTTTATTGCAAACACTGCATTTCATAACAGTTCCAACATGTTGAAAATGTGCAGCATATACACTTTCTGCAATGTAATTAGTTAGAAATTGGGGAAGCTTAATTTTGAAATTGAATTGTTTGTGAAAATCTATTTTCAGACTCTCTATGGCTGAAGCAGTTCCTCTTCATAAAATGTTTTACAGTTGTTTGAAGAAATTAAGTGTAGTTAATCAGAAAGAACATCAGAGTTTGACACCTAATTTGAAAGCCCTGTCTTGAACCAGTGAGTGATTGCTTATGGCATCATATATACCAATAAGAACACAAATAGGAAATCCATTGATGCTCAAAGTAGATCTCAGCATTGATTAAGCCAGGGTGGTATTATTTTTATGTAATACATATTTCATAAAAGTATATATGTTTGCAAAAATGTATAGTTCACTGTTCAGTTGAATACATTGACAGTACAATAACATCACAATGGATTCTTCTAACTACCATACGTAAGAGGCCATATCAGTGACACTAAAATTACTTTACTATGAAACTGGAAATGACTGTCAAGTTATGAAGCTTGGCGCAATAAAAGTGGTTAAAAGAAGGTCTCAAAATGGTGTTGCTGAGAGCATTTTCCTCTCTATTTATTTTCTTTCAGTACCGCCAGCAATCACAATGCCTCAGAAGTCCTTCAATGCCACAGCTGAGAGGGGAGAAGAAATGACTCTGTCCTGCAGGGCCTCTGGGTCTCCTGAGCCCACCATCTCCTGGTCCAGGTAAGCGAAGCAGCCTGCCTGTAATCAGGAGTAATGTGGCATCTTAATCATTTCATCAAGAAGCAAACCATTGCTTTGAGTTTCATGGAAAAACATGGTGCTCTTGTTTTTAGTCAAGTTGGTTACGTTAAATAGCTAAAGAGATCCACAGTGTGATCTTATTCTAATTTTCTTAGCGGAAAGGTAGGTGAGTAGTCCCTAATCTGTTTTTTTTTTTTTTTTGGTACTGGAGATCGAACTCGGGTCCATGCTCTTGCGCAGCAGGTGGTGAAACCACTGAGCTAAATCCCCGGCCCCCCAATCTATTTTTAAACACATGTCTCTGGCCAAAATGGGCCCAGGATCCTTGTGTGTTTCAAACATTTTATTGCTACTGCTGCAGTGTGTCTTCCAAATGAAATACTAGTGTTGCCATGAATATTGTTGTATGTGTAGGAACTCATTTTATCAGAATACAATTAACTGCATATTCTATTCACGTACTATATTTCAGAAAAAATTAATTATGTAGACTTAAAATGTCATGAATTTAATTTGTCACTTTACAAAAGTTCAACTTATCACATGCATAAACTTTGTTCTGCATCTGTTTTTTGAGAGTTCACTTATATTTATTTTTCTTTCAGAATTTTAAAATGCTCTTCACTTTCCATTAACATCAAGCATGCATTATTAAAATGTTCAAATCTTTTACATTCTAGCTCGAACACCTAAGTTGAAGATAATAAAGTTTAAAACTGGACAATCTTGTACATATGCTTTAGTAATGCAATTTAGTATATGGGATGCAAATATTTATATAATCAATTATATACAGATATTCCTCATTTTACTACCAAGATCCATTCGTGCAACTAGGTCCTTAGATGAACTGGTGCCTAAATGAGGATTGTATATAGTATGTACATTACATTATTTAGAACAAAGAAAATGATCAAAAGAAACTCCAGCTTGATGATTTTGCTTTTATTTCTATGAGTTTTCCCAGCAGTATTGTAATGTATAACAGAACATAAAAGTACAGTACTGTACTGTACAGTATTGTCGGCAAAAAGTACCATAGTGTATAAATAAGGTGCACTGTACAAAAATGACATTGAGGCTCTATAGTCAAGGTGTACAGAACTGTACAAAAAGAAAAGATGGGTCATAAGTCTGAGCAGCAGTTTGTAAGTCTGAACAACATGCCTCCATCGTAACTCTGAACAATCATTAAACAGATAAGTCATTAAATGTGGAATAGCTATACTTCAAAAATCGTAAAGTACAAGAAAAAATCACAACAAAATTTTTAGTAAAATACATATTCAGATCCACAAAGGTGCCTGTAATAAGTATTAGGCTTTTAAAAATATTTTAAGGACCATCAAATCTAAATCTTAGTTTTTATTAATTTCTGAGTTTTAATGATATCTTCAATTTTCAAATCTTTATGTTTGTTATCCATTTAATATATCAAGTAGCAATAAACAAGATATATCTACAAGTAATTCTTGCAGTTGTTCCTTCCAGACATTAATTTGTTGTTTTTATATTTAATGAGATTACATATTAACATTATTAATATGTATTAATATGATTAATATTAATATGAGATCAATCATCATATATCCTAAAGACCCCTGGTTTAGTAGGGTAAATCCTTAACAGTCAGTATCGGATCTAATCACATCACAGAAATGCTCTTGTATAATTACTTTTTTAGTTCTGTTTTCATCCCCCACTTCCTTCATCTTTTGGCTCCCTTCCCATTTGCAAAAAAGTGGGAAGTACGGAGATAGATCTTTCAATAAAGTTAGCTTTAAAAGGAAATTTTATTTTGTCCTCTTTAACTGTATGTATAGACATTCCTTTTTCCTGGGAGAAGACAAAGTCCCTAGAAGCATTCGAGAATGTAGGGCAGTGACCCTAAGAGAAAGATCCAGAGTACCTATTGCACAGAGTTATCTCCAAATGATGTGAATGAAGTCCTTTGACTTGCTTAACCTTAGGTAGCCATAACAAAATATGACAGACTGGGTAGTTTGAACAACAGAAATATATTTTCCCACAATTCTGGAGGTTGGTCATCCTACATCAAGGGGCTAACAGGTCCCTCTGCTAGGCTTGCAGATGCCTATCTTCTCACTTTATCTTCACCTGGCCTTTCCTCTCTATGCCAACACTGAGAAAGAAACCTCCTGTGTCTCTTCCTGTTCGTTTAGGAACACCAGACCCATCAGAGGAAGGCCTCACCCATATGGCTTCAGTAAACCTTAACTGCCTCCTTAAAGGTCCTCTCTTCAGATGTAGTCTGCTTGATCGTTAAGAGATTCAAAGTTGGAATTCCACCAATTTAGGACACAACTGCAGTAAAGAAGATAGTTAAGGGACAAGAAAAAAAAAATGATGAGTGATACAAATTTTTCACATAGAGAATCGGTGAAACCCAGTGACATGTAAATCAATGTGGAAATAAAAGCAGTTACTCTCTCTATTCCTTTCCATTCAATTTTTTTAATTTATCTAGTGAAATTATCTTTGAAATCTGTAATGTTAGTCCACTAATTTGGTGAATTTCGTAGATTTTCAATATGTAAATCACTGAAACCTCTAATGCATTGTTAGTATCATATTGTTAGGGAACAAATGAATAATTCCATTGAAAATACTGAAAAAATATATCACTATTTGTAATGCAGGTTATCTCTATACATTAAGTTCTAAACAAATATCCTGAAATACTCTTATTTTTATATTTGTTGCAAATTTTAGATTAGTAAAAATTAGAAAAAATATGTAAATAAAGGGTAATACATACATATTGTTATTATTTCATAAGCCCTAACTTTCCAGTTCTTTAGTTCTCATATGAATCGCTTCATGACTTATGATATATTGAGAGATGTGATGACAAACTGAGAAAACAGATGTTGAGGCATAGGAAAATAAGAATTATTGTGTTATGAGAATGTGAGTCAGTGTCTTCTTGGAAATAGAACCAAAATTCACCAGGAGAATTTTATGATGTATCATGAAAGTGCTCTATTTAATTCTAAGAAAGATGTTTGTAATACAATTTTTAGAGATTTCTCTTTAAATGTAAGTGTATGTAAAAGCAACTTTCCATCCCAAGAAGGACAAATCAGAGATATTTTGTTAGTAAATCTCAAGACCAACTCAGTCATACAAACTATTTTTAGGAGAAAAATATAGGAGGAAAGATAAGAAGGAAGTAAAAGAAGAGTACAAGGAAAAAGAGAATGGGATTAGTGAACAGAAGTGAAGCAAATGCATAAGAAGATTTCATAATTAATAAGGGGAGCTTTAGAAATATTTCGATTTTTACTACATTTAAAATAAAAATATTTTTAATGATGTAGAGTAGGAAATGCTGAAAACCATAATTTAAGGTGATATATAATATTTTAAGGTGACAGATACTGTAATTGGAACAGAATGAGTTCTACTTCAGTATACTTGGAAAATATTGCTAATTATTTATGTGTAACAGGAAACAAATTTTTCTATTCATTTATATTATATCATTTTCATCTTAATTTCTTTAATTAGTTGTGTTCTCACATAATTCTACCATCTTACACTTTTACTGTCAGTCTGTATATACAATATATATCTATGAGGTATTTATATTGTATTCAGTTTGAACATTTTAAAGGATATTTCCGTAGCTATTATTTCAAATATGCCCCGAAATAAAATATAAGTATATTTCATTAAATATGTTGGGTTAAAGTGCAAGTGGAAAAGAATGAACAAATAAAACAAATAATGGAAGTACAAATTAAAACAATGTGTTTTGTATTTACCTGACTAGTATCAAAATTTTAACAGCTACCAAATGATATTCTTGTCTCTAAAGTCAAAACAATTTTTTGAACATAATCTTGACATTTACAAATTCAGTTCCAGAGCTACTGAAAATATACAAAAATTTCTATCCATGAAATATATCCATCAAATATTTCTATCCATTAAAATGTATAGATAAAAAAGTTTAATATGATAGCCAGAGCTACCAAGTCAGATCATGAAAATCTTTTTTTTTTCTTTTAGAAACGGCAAGATCATTGAAGAAAATGAAAAGTACATATTGAAAGGAAGCAATACAGAACTCATTGTCAGGAACATAATCAATAGCGATGGTGGACCATATGTCTGTAGGGCAACAAATAAGGCAGGAGAAGATGAAAAGCAGGCCTTCCTCCAAGTCTTTGGTAAGTGTTATAGCACAGTGGTTAAAATTTCCTAGTTTAGAGAAATATTTGAGTCCACTTATATTCTGCCATTTTTAATATTTTAAATTTCCATAATTAAACCTTAGCTTCCTCATTTTTGAAATACATTTTCTCAGCTACCAAATAAAAATTATCATAAGAATTACATGAAAACATACATGTAAATTTCTGTGATTTTACCTATTACATAACTGAAGTTAAATATGTAGAATACAGATAGTAGTATCTGTAATATTTTATATCTACCTAAAGTTTGATCCTTATACCATTTTTTTTTTTTTTTTTTTTGGTACTGGGGATTGAACTCGGGTACTTGCGCTTGCGCAGCAGGCAGCGAAACCACTGAGCTAAATCCTCGGCCCTCTCATAACTTTTTAAATGACACAGATTAGATTCAGTTTTATATTCATCTATATGTCTGTAATGCTATAATTTAGAAACAGATCTTAAATATAATTATTTTCTTAAAATAAAATAGAATTATATATTTCACAAAAGATATATTATATACTTTGGGCAAACTTATAGAGCATAGAGAATTTGTAATTTTTAAAGAAAACCAGTGACATATCTTCCATTATGCTTGCAATAAGAATTTGCTGATTGGTACTAATATTATTTTTCTCTTTAAAAAGTGTAAAACAATTATATACACTGCTCATATTTCCTTCTTTAAAAATATGTCATTGTATTAGTCACTTTACTGCTGCTTGGACAAAATTCCTGACAATCACATCTAAAAGGAGAAGTGAATTTTGGCTTTTTTTCAGTGGGTAGAGTCCATAGTCAAGAGGCTCTAAGAGAGAAAAAACATGGTAGAAGGTCCTAGTGGAGGAAAATTGCTCACATCATGGAAGACAGAAGCAGAGGGAGAGGAGAGAGGGGCTAGGAATTAAAATATACCTTTCCAGGTCATCTTCCTAGTGTTCCAACTTTTCTGACCAGGTCACACTTCAGAACAGCACAGTGAGTTACAAACTTATCAATGGACTGATCAATTTCTGAGTGTAGTACTCCCATGACCCAGTAACCATCCAAAGCCTTTAGTTCTGAATCTATGACATTTGGGGGACTTTTTAGATCTAAACCTTAACATTCAACTCCTGGTCCCCCAAAGGCTCATGTTCATTTCATTAAATAAAATGCGTTTAATGCATTTCTTAGAGTTTTCAGTCTTAACAGTTACAGCATTGGAGAAAAAGTCCATGTCCAACATGTTCTCTGAGACTCACAGCAAACTCTTAACTGAGAACCGGTATAAACATAAAGAAATACAAGTACTTTCAACATAAAATGATACAGGGTAACCATTTCTGTACCAAACAGGAGAGAGGGGGACATAGATATTGGACCAAAGCAAGACCAAAATCCAACAGGGTAAACATTAAATCCTATCATTTCCTGTCCAACGCCTGGGACAAGTTGTGGTAAGATGTTAGCTCTAAATGGCTTGAGTGGCCTCACTTCTCTACAGAATCCCCTATTGCATCCCACACATCCTCTCTCTTGGGTGGACTCTAATTACTGCCCACAGCTGTCCTTAGAAGATATTCCATCTTCCTGGCATGTTCAGCTTCCTGGGGTGCCCATTGTACCTTCAGCTTATTTTTTTGTACATCACCATCTCAGAAACACCTGGAAGGTACTGTGACCATGTTACACATTTTTGCCTGGACATTCTGGCCTTTTCTGAAATGTAGGTGGAAGCATTTATATCCCTAAACCATTTGCATCCTACATTACTTCAAAACCAGAAGGACATGGATGACATAATGTTCTACTGTTGAAGCAGTAGCCTGACACCCTGGGATTATGCCTGGAGCATGGGTGCCTCTGAGTGCCTGAGTGGTTGAACTCTAGATGGCTGAACTATAGGAAGCACTTTTCTCTGTGGCCCTGAACGTTCAAAGCTAAGTCTATTAAAAGAGTTTATGCTCTTAAATTCTTTGAGCCTCCAGAGAATTGTGTCTGACCTGGTTCTATGATGCTTTCAGTCAATTTTTCCTTTTGTTTTCATGCAAAGTAACTGACTGCTTCTCAGTGCTAATCTTTTCAATAACCATGCACTCCTATGGCCCAATTTCCAAGTGATTCCTGTCTGACAAAACTGCAAACTTTGCACATCTGTCAGCTTTTTTTTTACTACTGAATGTCACTATAAATCTGGCTAAAAGCAACCAGAAGTATCCATATGCAGCCAGAACTTTAGGCTGCTTTGAAATTTCCTCAACCAGGTTGATTAGTCCACTATTCTTAATCTCATTCTCCTGCAAAGTTTCAGAGAATGGGCAAAATGTAGACAAATTTTCAGCCAGAGTATAATACACAGAGCCTTAGTCCTGTTGTCAGTGGAGTATTTGATTTCACCTGAAACCTCTTGAATCTGGCCTTTACTGTTTGCATTCCTATCAGAATTTTGGTTTCCTGAGCTCCAAACAGAATCATGTACCAAGCTCTGTTTATTTCATTCTAAGGCTTCTCTAATCCATATCACCAAAGCTCTCCAAACTCCTAGCACAAACCAGTTCCAAAATTTTCTCAGGCACATCTTCTCCTACAGTCACTACAGTGACCCACTCCTGACACCAATTTTCTCTATTACTTTCCCATTTCTGGGTCAAAGTACCAACTTAAAGAAGGAAAGGTATTTTCTGGTTCAGTTCATTACCAAGCAGAACCAGAATGGTGGGAGGGCCCAGTGGGAGAAAACTGCTCATATCATAGAAGGGAGGAAGCAGAGATAGTGGAGATGCCAGGGACAAGAATACACCCTTTCAGGTAATACTTTTATCCACCTCCTCCAACTCTGCCCTTCCCTGAATAGCAAAGTCAGCTCTGAACTCATCAATGTACTCATCAATCTACTGATGAGTAGCACACCCCCCACGATCCAATCCCTTCCAAAAGACTTATCTGAATGCAAGACCTTGGTGGGGGGTGGTTAGATCTAAAGATCTTATCAAAATGATTTCAGAGAAAAGAGAAGGAAAAGGAGGAGGGTGAAATTGATGGAACTAAGAATGCTAGTGCTTGTAATGGTTAGTGTAGGGGTACTCCTAAACATTGCCCACAAGATGAATGGCATTACATGGTGGACCCACTCTTTGCTGGTATGTTCTGTGGTTGAGGTAATAGAAACATTTTTCTTGAACCAGAGAAATTTTATGTTTATATTCTAGTGCAGTGAACAAAGCACTATACCAGAATCTATTAATATTTTATTTTTTTAAAAGAATATGAAATTGGGTAAATTAGGCAAAACTATAAATAGAATTATTGTTCTGGAGTGTTACTGAGAAGGATAAGGTTGACTGTTATGTTTATATAAAAGTCTTTAGTGAAAAGAAATAGAGAAGGCTAAGAGCCTTGAGTTTAAATTCACAAAGAAGAAATGATCAATAATCTTGACACTCAGAAATTATAGAAAGTCCTCAATTTGTTCTAATAGTATTTCCCACTTGAAAATATTTAATAGATTAAATTCTACTCATCATAAAAAACTAATAAGAAATGGTAGTTTATGACTTAATTGCAAAGTATATTGTTCTCAGTCTATTTCCATGAGCCTGTATGAAATACTATATAGTTACTTCTATTTTTATTAGGCTACCACTAAATGAGAAAAAGATATAAATGGAAGACATTGTGATACCTTCATCCTTTCAAATAAAAAAGACCATAAAATATTGCCTTTAGTAAATGTAGTGATTTTTTAATGCAATGGAACAAATTTTTGTTTATTTTTTCACAAAGTCACATATGCACACATATGCATCTAAAAGGAAATTGTTGAAAACTCTATAAGGCACATTTCTGATATTATGAATATTATTTTCTGAGATTAATAACTATTTATATTCTTGGTTATTTGTATCAAAATATTAAAAAATTTTACTTGTACTGAAATCACATGTGCTAGCTTTTAGACTTTTATTCATTTTATGTTTTAACTAAACAGCTAAGAAACACAGATGAGACAATGTTGAAAAATAAACCTCTGTGTATATAAACATATGGAAGGACATTTTTTACCATTAAGGCACTTTTAATTAGTGTACATAATGTTATTTTCATAGAAGTTATAATAAATACATAGTTTAATACATTGCCAAGGTAAATTAAGGGACAAATTGATCAGAAAAAATAGGTATAATAATAGGTAGTATATATATATTTAACCATAATTAATTTCAATAACATATATTCAAGATACATTAATCATGTTTCATCTGGTGAAACTCTTATTGAAATTAAGAGACAGTCATTAAGTAGCTGCCATATAGTTGTACAATATGTATGTGTATAATACATATGTGTGTGTTTAGGTATATACATGCATATGTGGGTATAAATGGAAATTTTAACTTGGTGGCTTTAACAGAGAACAAAATAGGGTAATTTAAATTGGAAAATTTTCAAATGCAGTATAATTTTTATTTAGGTTTTTGAACTATTTCAAATTATTTTTGGTCTTTCTTTCTCTTTCTTTCTTTCTTTCTTTCTTTCTTTCTTTCTTTCTTTCTTTCTTTCTTTCGACAAGGTCACACTATGTAGTTCAGGCTGTCCTTGAACTCACTATATAGCCCCAGCTGGTCTCAAACTCACAGTGATTTTCATGTGTCAGCCTCCCAAGAACTGGGATTATAGGTGTTGGCCACCATACCTGGCTCAAATTATTTTAAAAATGGTAATAAATGGGTATTAATTTCTAAAGCTATTTTTGTCCCATTCTTTGCAGCTCTTTTGCATCTCTCATAAAGCAAAACATGCTGGTGTAACAGAGTTGTCATATTCTATATTAATGGGGATTTAAGTGCCTACCATGGATTTTCAGTCTGAATAATGATACTTTTACTCCAATGCCAATTGAGTAATGTATACATTTTTTACAGTACAGCCTCACATAATACAGCTTAAAAATGAGACTACATATGAGAATGGTCATGTCACACTCATCTGTGAGGCAGAAGGAGAACCTATTCCAGAAATCTCTTGGAAAAGAGCTGTGGATGGCATCACATTTTCTGAAGGTGATAAGGTAACCGCAACTCCAGTATAATAGATTCCAGTTCCACTGTGATTTCCAGAATTTTCAACACTGGTAAATCTTACATTACAGTTTTACAAGTAACTTGCTCAGATCAGTTTTAATTTTTCAAAAGGTTACTCTACCATAGAGTTAGCCTAAAAGAACTTTAGATGGGAAAATGTCAATGTATATAATTTTGAAAATTAAATTAGAATTCTTAGGTTAATTGTGTTGCTCTTTAGGTTGTTTCATAGACTTTTAGTGTACATTGAATCTTTAATACATGCTATTATAATTTCAAAATTGCACCTTTGATAAGTACATAAAAATAATTTAAAAATTCTGGCTATCATTCAAATGTTTAATTATTTTCATGCAATTGAAAAGTAGGTTTGTGCTTTCAGATAATTTAGAATCAAAAAAGAAAAATAAGCACAAGTAAGTATGGCATTTTGATAACTTTCACCAGAATGCATCCAAGTTATTTAGAAATCAATTAACCATGACCATGTGTTTATTACACTATATGGATTTTTATTTCTTTTCAACTGCAAATATACACAAAAATGACAGAGAAAAAGAGGTAATGATGTAATGACATAGTGGGATTTACATTTCATATTAGTAAATATTAGAAAATTAGTCTTTTAGGTGAGTATTCAATATTAAAGTAGTTGTTTGTTTGTTTGTTTTTTGTTTGTTTCCTCACCGAAATCTAACTCTGGACCTTGCACTTGCAAAGCAGGCACAGTGCAACTGAGCTAAATCCCCAGCCTCAATATTGAAGTTTTTCATTTAAATTTAATTAATTTCCACAAAATGTTTGATTTTAAAATATATGCATATCTCAAAAGTAGACTTATTAACGTTTTAGTAGGAAGACTTGAAATCATTTTCTCTATACTACATTTTTTTATGAAATAGTATAAGTTCTTTAATAAAGGAAGAACATGTAATGCTACTGAACACAATAGAACATAGAATTCAACCTTCTTCATTATCACAGGAGAACTTTCTGCTATCATTTTAAAACAGATTAAAGTACATAGCACTGGTGTCTCTTTTGAAATTTATCTTTTTAAATTAATTTTATTGGTACATTTTAGGTACACAATATAATGACGTTCATCACTGGAAATCTGTACTTTTACATAATCTCTCTGGGTTCTTATTTTTTCCCCATTGCCCTGCCCTCCCTTCAACCTCTCCACCCCTCTCTATTTACAAAGACTTTGTTTCCATTTTTTCATTTTCTCATATTAATTCCATTCCCTTCTTATATTTTCTATTCCTTCAATTTATCATAATGTATTTAAAATATGCTAATCTTATAAACTGGCAGAAAAGAATCACTTTCTTGTCTACATAATATTTTCTCTTTTACTGTCCTCGTGCCTCTTCTTTGGGTAATAGTTGCAATGTTTCAATATATTTCTTTTATATTTTCAATTTGAACTTCAAATTTGTGGAATGTGAATGACAACGATAGTCTTCTGGCCACTGAAGTAATTATTATAGAGTTTGCTTTAATATTTTCTAAACCAAAAATTGTAAGTACTGGCTTGGCACAATTGTCAAATCTGAAAAGATGTAAATTTTCACAAAGTCAAAACAAAATTACACGTCTAAAAATTTGGAGGACTGTTTCCATATTTCATGTGAACACATTTCTGTGGATTAGGCCACTTAAGAACAATTATTTTCATGCTCTTAGCCCATATTATTTTTACCTTTATATTCCTATTATTGTATTTTTCAAGTATTTTCCTGTCTACTAAAAAATTTCAAAAGTTGTAAGTTGGCTTTTATGCTGCATTTAATTGATATTCTTTTATTTATATTCTGAGAAAAAGATCTATATTATACTCAGTTATTTTATCAATGAAATGTTAGCAAGTGAGTATGAAGCTATGATATTTTATTCCAGTAGCTATGTCTTAGGCCACACCAAGCTAGAGGCAGAAATTTCTTCCACCTATGTAATCAATCCTCTAGATTGTTTGCTAAGGATTATATCTAATAATACATATTTAAATTTTTCATCTTGGATTATTTTTCAAAAAGCAATTACAAAAATCCAAATATGCTTTTTCTTCAAATTTCCACCAATGGCTAAAGAAATTATGGCTAGTTTTTTCTGTTATGGCAATTCTCCAAAAATATTTTAAGATTCCTCCCTTACTTTCAGGATACCAATAAGTCTTTTTTTTCTCCTAATATTTCTACCTTTTTCAACTACAAAAATCAGAAAAATGAATTGTTGAACTAAATTGTGAAGGAAGACAAATGTAGTTTTGAATTTCAGCTTTGCCATTTATGATAGTTCAGTATCAATAAAATTATTGAATTATTTAATATGAGCTTCTTCACTTTTAAAATGCTGACAATAATTCTTATTTTTTATATTTTTCTAAGGAACATGAAGAATACTATATAAAACGTATGTCAGCATGTCTCACATAAGTATTGAATACATGTTTTTCATCATCATGTTACACAGTTTCTGAAGCACAGTTTATTTTGTTCTTATTCTGATTAAATTCTGGTTGCTCATAGACTCCCTAAAGTCTGATACCTAAAATCTAATTGAATACTATCTATTGCAGATTATACTGTGATCCTGTCAGACTGGTCATGAGGCATTAAATTATATTTTCTATAAGAATTGCTAGGAGATCCTTATGGTTTTCAGATTCTATATTCCTAACCTCCAACTTAGCTCAAGAATTTAGACAGCATTTTTAATACCCTCATTGCCTGTTGTTATACAGATTCCAACCCATACTGTAGAAAACAGTTCTTAGCATTTAGCTAAGATGAAATTCCACAGCTAATTCTTTTAACAGGAAAATAGTCTTATCAATTAGTTGAACTCCTGATAGTAGTTTGGGAAATGCAACACTAACAAATGTTACCATTATGAATATACTAACTCTGATGAAATTGCAAATGTGTAGATTAATAAACAAAGAAATATCTTCAGTGTCATGGGCTTCAGTGTAATAAAGTCATCCAATAACATGTCGATATACTTAGTGAATATAATTATCTTTGTAGATTTTTTAAAGGGGACTCTCAAAAATTTCATTTTTCTTAAGTAATTTCACAATCAGTTTTCACAAAAGATTAAATAAGTAAGTGGAAATTAGTATCAAATGACTTAAAACTATTCTTAGTTTGAGCAAATTCATAAATAATAGATGAATGCTTTTATACTGAACTGAAGAATCAAATAAATATACCCAACATAGTTCCTATTAGCCATAGACCTTTCAGCTTGACCCTCCCTTGTGGATACAGAGATTCGAAAGATATCACTTGGGATACTAAGAGAGAACTAGTGGCCTCGGTGAGAAGGTAATTTATGAAAAGAAATAAAGAAGTGATAAGGGAAAACTATCCAGTTTGCATCTCCACAGAACCAATTAGATAACTCTTTAATTCTTACAGGACAGAGTAAGTAAGGGAGTTGAAAAGTCCAAGAGTTGTATGGTAAAAGAGTTTACTTCCTAAAGAATAAATATTAAAAGCTCATGAGAAGTGGTAATTGACCAACAAACATCA
Source organism: Heterocephalus glaber (assembly GCF_053883595.1). Lineage (NCBI taxonomy): Eukaryota > Metazoa > Chordata > Mammalia > Rodentia > Bathyergidae > Heterocephalus > Heterocephalus glaber. Next base: position 21,760,582 of record NW_028258138.1, on the reverse strand, counting down.
TGCTGATTGCAGTTTCACACCCATCCAACACGTTAGCTGAATTTATTTTGAAGTATTTTTGTTGTATAATAAATGACTCCCAAACACAGTGGCATAAAACAGCCATTTGCTGTAGGTCATTCAATCGTAAATCAGGAATTTGAATAAGGCTTAGCTGAGTGGCTGTCACATGGATTCTCTAATATGCATGCACTAAAATGTGGCCTGTAGTTGTAGATGTGAGAAGGAACCGTCAATTGTGCAGCAAAGCCAAACTGGCTCATTTACATGGCTGGCTTTCCATTCATGCTATGGGCAGTGAGCTACGTTGGAGCTGTCTGTTGGTGCTGTACGTCTAGTTACAGCCTCAGCCGCAGGACTGTCTCCAGATAGTCTCTCCTGAAGGTTGGCGGGATCCTTCCAGAGGAAGTGTTTCAAGATGTTCAGATCAGGTAGACACTAAATAGTCTTTTCCAAATTATTCTTGAAATCATATACCACTTTTGCCTCATTATAATCAACTGTAAAGCAAAATCCAAGGCAAGAAAAATTAGATTGCCCCTTTTGATGGAAAAGGATTCTTAATCACATTGTAGATATGTATGTGGGAAATATGAAGACCATCTCTTAAATTTACATTTCTAAAAGTTTATCTCAAATATCCCCATAAGCTAGATCCAGTTATTTTTCCAATGCTTATATAAGAGGAAACAGACGCAGTGAAATGTGATTACCACGCTTTCCACCAGCCACCAGGGCAGAGTGCGGGGGACCACCCCCGCACCCCCCGCACCCCCGCCCCTACCCCGAGGCAGGCCCACCAGCTGACGGCTGGGGTGAACAGAGCCAGCAGCGCCAAGCGGGGCTGAGCGGTTGCAGGCTGACCGGGACCTGCTTGCTCCAGCTTGCTCCACCAGCTTTACAACAGCCACCAGGACAGGGTGAGGAGGACACCCCCCACCCCACCCCGGGCAGGCCCACCAGCTGACGGCTTGGCCTCAGGGGCACCTCCAACAACACACCCCCACCCCCATCCCCACCCCCAGCCGCTGGCCTTTTGGCTGTGCAGCTACTTGGTTACACACTGCAGAGGCAAGTGGACAAAAGCCGTTGTCCTGAGCTCCAGAAGTGAACAACAGAGAGAGTGCCTGTCTCAGGCTCCCTGATGAAGACAAGCCCACTGGAAAAGTGAAGGGAATCTCTGTAATAAAGGCACACCAGACCACCGTGATTGTTAAATTGGGGGGATTAATAGCTACCATCGGAAACTGGATTTTCTTCAGGGGAAAAGCAGCTGAAACCTGCGGTAGAAACTTGCAGAGTGCAACCCTGTAGGAAGACAGGGAGCTCAACTTGGAACTTGCAACCAGAAATCTGCCTGAATCTCACAGGTCTGGGACTAGCTTACTGAGACTCATTGACCTATAACTGCACACTGCTGCCCACATTGTCTATTGTGACCACAGAGACACACCTTGAAGGAGGCCCTTTATTTTTTAAAGGTGATAAATTAATAACTACCACAAATTGTCATTCTCTAAGAGGTATTTGATGCTATGGTGTTGCTGATTGTATGACTTGGGCTAAGATGTCATGATTGATCTAAACAGTTTTCCTTTCTGGTGTAATGAAAATGAGATAGCCTTAGAGTCTTTAGAGACTCAAAACCTAAAGACCAGCTATATCTGGTAGACACCTCTGAGAAGCAATCATTCCATAAGTGTTTTAAATAGACCAACAAAGGTACTTACAATAAACAACTTCATAATATCAATCCAGGAACTAAACCAGGGACAGTACCAAAAACAAAAATGCGAAGGCATTTAAGCAAGACACAAACCCAGACTTCCACCCCACAAAAGGCAATTTCTGGGAGAAATGAGGTGCAAAAGTCTGATAATCAACCACCTGGACACCCTGAACTGATAGCACAGGAAGTAACAAAACAGATGAATGAGGCTCTAGAAAAATTCAAAGCAGAAATAATCTCCCAGATAACTATAGAGATGGTGAGCAGAGTGAAAGACATGATTATTAGAGGCTCTAGAACAGAAACTGATAAAAAAAATAGTTGAGCTCAGAAACATACTGGAAGCCAGGAATGCCCAGCATAAGGAAGAAATGGAAACCATGATCACCCAACATAAGAAAGAAATGGAATTCATAAAATAGATTCAAACAGATACTCAGGAGATTAAAAACACCATTGAAAGCATGCAGAGCAGATTAAGAGAATCTGAAGATGGAATATCAGATATAGAAGACAGGATTGCAGTGAAGGACCATGAAAACAGATTTCTTAAAAATAGTAAGGGACTGTGAGAAATCAATTCAACAGCCGGTAGATGATACAAAGAAGAATTGATAGGATTTGATAGGATTGATAAGAATTGATAAGACTTGATAGGATTGATAAGATTGATAGGAGTCCATGAAAAAACAGGAGAAAGTACAATGGACATAAAAAACCTGTTCAGAGAAGTAACAGTAGAAAACTTCCCAGACACAGGAGGGAAATTGGACAAGATAAGCAAGGCATATAGAACTCCACCCCGCCGTGATAAAAAAAAAATCTACACCTAGACATGTAATAATCAAGATCCCAGAAACTGAACAGAAGAACAAAATCCTACAGGCAGTTAGAGAAAAGAAATAAATCACCTTTAAAGGAAAGCCCATCAGAATCATGGCAGACTTCTCAACACAAACCCTCAAATCAAGGAGAGCCTGGGATGAAGTATTTCAAGCCCTAAAAGAAAATAACTTCCAACCTAGACTGTTGCATCCTGCAAAATTATCTTCAAAATTGATGGGGAAATTAGATACTTCCATGACAAAGAACACCTGGAAATTTCATGAACACCAAACCACCACTCCGAACAATTCTAAGCCATATCCTACAAAAAGGCAACGAAGGTCACAACTCCATGAGGCTCAACAGAGGGAAGCCACCAGACAAGGTAAGAAACTAAAGGGAAAGGGGGAAAAAGAAATAAGAGCCAACAACAGTAAAACGTCATGACAAGGATGAGTCAGTATCTCTCAATTATAACTATCAATGTTAATGACCTCAATTCACCAGCCAAAAGAAGTAGACTGACAGAATGGATTAAGAAGGAAAATCCAGCAATATGCTGTATACAAGAAACACACCTAACTCAAAAAGAAATTCATAGACTGAAAGGAAAAGGATGGAAAATGGCTCACCACGCAACAGGAACCCAGAAAAAAGCAGGGGTAGCAGTGTTATTTGCAGACAAAGTAGATTTCAAACCAAAACTAATTAAGAGAGACAAAGATGGTCATTACATCCTTGTGAAGGGAACAATCCAAGAGGAAAAGATGACAATCCTAAATATATATGCACCAAATACAAATGCCCCCAACTATACAAAACAAATATTAATGGACATGAAAAACCAAATAAAGACTAATACAGTTGTAGTGGGAGACCTCAGTACCCCACTATCACAAATAAACAGATCATCTAGACAAAAAATTAACAACGAAATTTTAGAACTGAACCAAGCTATTGAACAAATGGACTTAATAGATATTTACAGAGTGTTCCACCCCACAAAATCAGAATACACATTCTTTTCAGCTGCACACAGGGCATTCTCCAAAATAGACCACATGCTAGCTCACAGGACATGTCTAAGTCAATGTAAAAGAATTGAAATTACCCCCTGTATATTATCAGACCACAGTGCAATGAAATTGGAGATCAATAACATGAGAAACTGTGAAATTCCCACAAACAACTGGAAATTGAATAACTCCCTCCCAAACAACCAATGGGTCACAGAGGAAATTAGAGAAGAAATTAGACAGTTTCTACAAGTAAATGATGATGCCGGCACAACATTTAGGAATCTATGGGACACAATGAAAGCAGTTCTATGTGGGAAATTCATAGTAGCGAATGCCCATATTAGGAAAACAGAGAGAACTCAGATAAATAATCTAATGCAGAACTTCAAACTCCTAGAAAAAGAAGAACATAACAACCCCAAAGCCTACACAAGAGAGGAAATTATAAAGATCAAAGCAGAAATTAATGCAATGGAGACTAAGAGAATGATACAAAAAATTAATGAATCAAAGAGTTGGTTTTTTGAAAAAATAAAAAAAATCAATAAACCTTTAGCCAACCTTATCCAAAAAAGCAAAGAAAAGACTCAGACCCATGCAATTAAGAACAAAAAAGGGGAAGTCACAACAGAACCAGCAGAAATCCAGAGGATCATCAATACCCACTTCGAGAACCTGTACTCTAATGAAATGGAAAACACAGAAGAAATGGACAGATTCCTAGATACATAAGAATTGCCAAAGTTAAATGAAGAAGATACAGAAATTCTAAACACCCAATTAAAATGAGTGAAATTGAAAATGTAATAAAAAATTTACCAACAAAGAAAAGCCCAGGTCCTGATGGCTTCACTGCTAAATTCTACAAGACATTTAAAGAAGAAATAATGCCATTACTCTTTAAACTCATCAAGGAAATTGAAAGGGAAGCAATACTTCCAAATTCATTCCTGGAAGCAAGTGTTACTTTGATTCCAAAACCAGGGAAAGACCCAACCCAAAAAGAGAACTACAGGCCAATCTCCCTAAATAACATAGATGCAACAATCCTCAACAAGATACTGGCAAACAGAATACAGAGGGTCATCAAGAAGATCATACACCCTGACCAAGTCGGATTTATCCCAGGGATGCAAGGATGGTTCAACATTCGTAAATCAATAAATGCAATACACCATATTAACAGAGACAAGGCCAAAAACTGTATGATCATCTCAATAGATGCAGAAAAAGTATTCGACAAAATCCAGCACCCATTCATGATAAAATCCCTATAGAAAATTGGAATAGAAGGCCTTTATCTTAACCTGATTAAGGCTATCTATGAAAAACCAACAGCCAACATCATACTAAATGGTCAAAAACTGAAAACTTTCATGCTAAAATCAGGAACAAGACAAGGATGGCCACTCTCACCACTCCTGTTCAATATAGTTCTGGAAACATTAGCCATAGCAATTAGAAAATAGAAAGAAATAAAAAGAATAAAGATAGGAAAAGAAGAAATGAAACTGTCATTATTTGCTGACAATATGATACTTTACATAGAAGACCCAAAAAACTCAGCCAGAAGACTTCTAGACTTAATTGACTGATTCAGTAGAGTAGCTGGATGCAAGGTCAACACTCAAAAAACAATAGGCTTCTTGTATACAAATAACAGACCCACAGAGAGAGAAATTAGGGAAACAATTCCTATTACAATAGCCTCCAAAAAAATGAAATATCTAGGAATCAGTCTAACAAAGGAAACAAAAGACCTCTATGCTGAAAACTACAGCACCCTGAAAAAGGAGATGGAGGAGGATATAAGAAAATGGAAAGACATCCCTAGTTCCTGGGTAGGAAGAATCAATATAGTGAAAATGGCCATACTTCCAAAACTGCTATATATATTTAATGCAATGCCGATTGAAATTCCAACAATATACTTCCCAGAACTAGAGAAAACAATCCAACAATTCATTTGGAACCAGAGGAGACCTAGACTAGCAAAAGCAATTCTGGGCAACAGAGACATAGCTGGGGGTATCACAATACCCAACTTGAAGCTATACTACAAAGCTGCTGTGATAAAAACAGCATGGTACCAGCAAAGAAACAGAATGGAGAATCAGTGGAATAGATTAGAAGATGCAAAAACAACTTCAGACATGCTCAGCCACCTCATCTTTGACAAAGGAGCCAACCACCCTCATTGGAGGAAAGATAGCCTATTTAATAAACGGTGTTGGAAAAACTGGATTTCATCCTGTCAGAGATTACAACTCAACCCATACCTATCACCATGCACTAAACTAAGATCGAAGTGGATTAAAGATCCAAATATTAACACAGAAACACTAAACTTGCTGGAAGATAAGTTAGGTAGAACTCTTGAAGACATTGGCATAGGAAAGGACTTTATGAACAAAACCTCAGTAGCACGGGAACTAGCAGAAAGAATCAACAACTGGGATTTCATCTTATTGAAAAGCTTTTGCACTGAAAGAGAAACCACCAACAGAGCTAACAGACAACCTACAATATGGAAAAAAATTTTAGCAGCTATAACTCAGACAAAGGGCTACTCTTTAGAATATATAAAGAACTGAAAAAAATCAGACCCCCCAAATTCAAAGACTCAATTCAAAAACAGGCCTCTGAAATGAGCAGACATTTCTCAAAGAAGTAAAAGCAGAAAATAAACATATGAAAAAGTGTTCAACATCACTGGTCATTTGAGAGATGCAGATGAAAACAACACTGAGATTCCACCTCACCCCAGAAAGAATGGCTGCTATCAAGAAATCAACCAATAACAAATGCTGGCAGAGCTGTGGAGAGAAAGGAACCCTTCTCCATTGTTGGTGGGAGTGCAGACTGGTGCAACCAGTATGGAAATCAGTGTGAAGATACCTCAAAGAACTAGGGCTGGAGGGCCCATTTGACCCAGTTATTCCCCTGGTGGGTATTTTCCCAAAAGAATTAAAAGAATCATACCACAGTGATATATGTGTACCCATGTTTATAGTGGCACAGTTTGTAATAGCTAAAGCTTGGAAACAGCCCAAGTGCCCATCAACTGGAAACTGGATAAAGAAGATGTGGGTTTTTTATAAAATGGAGTAGTACTTGGCCATAAAGAAAGAGAAACTAGAGTCATTTATAGCTAAATGGATGCATATTGAGGCCATACTTTTAAGTGAAATAAACAGGACACACGTGTAAATACTGAATAGTTTCTCTAGTGTGAGTAACTGAGAGTGCAAATAAGGACTAAAATGATTAATAACTAATAAGTGATTCTTTGAAATAGGAAAAGGTGCAAAGGGGTATGGGTGGTGGGAGGGGAAGGGGAAAGGAAAGAATGGAAAGGAAAAATTATGAGAAAGGAAAAAAAAAAAAGGAAATGAAGTATGTAAATAGGGAAGTGTTTAGGGGTGAAGGGCACACAGGTAATGGGGAAAAAATGAGAACCAAGATACATCATATACAGGTACAAGCATCCAAAGATAAATGTAAATGTATTGCATACCTAAAATGTACCAATAAAAGAATTTAAGAAAAAAGAAACAAAGAAATGTGGTGATTTGTCTAAGATCACACAGGCTGTAAGGGACATCTGGATTTGAATTATGTCTCAGTGTCATAATAAATGCTTACATAGTCCCTCAGAATTCTGTTAAAATGAATCTAAATGATATTCCCATCCATACAATTAAATACAATTTAAAAGTTGGACGAAATTGTTTCATTTTGAAAATTATTTATAATAACATACTTCTATTTTGTGCTACTTAATAAATTAGACAGTAAACAAATTATCCCATTTTTAATATGCACCTATAAAAATTATTTCTTGTACCTGGGCATGGTGATGCATGACTGTAATCCCAGCACTCTTCAGGCTGAGGCAAGATTCCCACAAGTCCAGGGCCAGCTCAGGCAACATAGTGAGTTCAAGGGCAAGCCAAACTATACAATAAGACCCTTTCGCAGCCCTCTCCCCTCAAAAAATTATTTCTTGTGATGATTTCTCCCTGAAAATTTTTAAATCTCCTTGCTTTAAGTAACAATCCAGAATCTTAACATTATTGTATTATGAAGTAAATGGTTCTCTTAATATTTCAAAGTTCCTTTCAACAAGCATAGTTAAAATTTTAATGGTAGTAACTTGCTGACCACTACATTCTCCTAACTGATATTTTATGCTATAATCCAAGCAGGTTTAATTAGTGATAGAATCATATTAATTTCACACAAATGGTTCTGAGAAAAAGCATTATGGATTTATATGACATTTTCCATATTATGGTGGTCTTGAAGCTAATAATCCTTCTTTACTTTCTGGAAGATATTGAACTTTTAAACTAAGCATATTAATATGCCATAAAATATTCTTGAAAAGTATGGTAGAAATATCAAAAATAATGTGCTTCAAAACAGAAATCTTTCAACCAGTCATGGTGGTGCATGCCTACAATACTTGCATTATTTGCTGATGCAAAGGATTCCAAGTTTGCTCCCAGCCTGGGCAACCTAGCAATATAGCAAGAGCTTGTCTGAGATAAATAAGTACAGACATACATACATACATGAAAAGTGAAGGCCTTGGCTTTAGTCTCTTGTAGCACACAAAACAAACAAACATGCAAAAAAGCAAACAAAAGAACCCCAATAGAAATAAATAAAAGTAATTATACTTTTATCTATAATTCAAATAGTTTCCCTACAGTTAGTAAATGTGATTTTAAAAACCATTCAAATTTCAAGCATTTATGAAAATATATCCACTTGCTTTATAAGCTTTTTCCAAAATTCAGTGTTTCTCAGGATATTATTTTGTTTATATTTTATTTAGTTGTCATTATCTTAATATTTTCATTTTGTTTACTATTTATAGCAAATGTGTCTTAAGGGTGATAAGTACTATTGATTGTGCTGCCATTAAAATATTATTAATATGCTAGGGTGGTCCAACATTTCATTAAATTGATAGCTTAGTCTTAACAGATTATTATGGAGTTTTCTTCAAGTGTTATGTGTGTATAAAAAGTAGAACCTCTTGCCTTTTGCTTATTGACACTTTACTTAAAGGTAAGATTTAGATGCATGCAAGAAAGTTTAAACAAATACTCAAAAATTGTTATCATGTATGAAATAGCATGCATTAATGTTTTAATGTACTTACTGAGCAACATAAATTTTTACATTAAAAGCTTTTGTTTATTGAATAAATCCCTAGTTGTTTCAAAAGTTTGGATATGAGGAATTTGTGAGATTGTCTGTTTTATCATATACATTATTAACTAGCAAAAACTCAATAAGAATTTTCAGTTGATTTTGACATCCTGTAATCATTTTTTAACTGAAATTTCTTTACATCATTCCTTATTACCATTGCTATTGATCGCTCGTTCTTTTCATATGTAAAATAACATATTAAGATGAATTAATATTGAAAGCTATGGAAAATATTACAAATACCAAAGTTTCACCCTGCCTTTCGCATTTTAGGACTTTATTGGCCATATAACTTCTTATGTCTGATTTCAGTTTCTGCACACAAAACTAAGGTTAATGATAAGAAGTTCCTGGAAAAACATTTTAATGAAGAAATAAAATCATGCATTAAGATATCTCAGACACAATATGAACAATTTAGAAATATTATCTCCCATCATCTTTGAAAGTATCCAGTCTGTTTAGTATTACATATTGAACTAATTTGAGAGGTTTTATAAGTGAAAAAATCATGTTTACTTTATGTCAATGACTGCTGCCACAGTATAGACCAGATAAAAACTTTCATGAGCATGGTCTTATGTCTTCTATGAAGGAACATCATTCATAAATTTTCCTATTTAACTATCATACAGTATGTTCTCCTAACATAGCTATAAAGAAATTTACTCTACAATAATCTGTAGCAATATTAATTCACTGATTCAAATATGAAGTTGTCTTGTTAAATTCTAGAACTGTGTATTTCATCTTCTTAAAAGTTGACCTTGTCAGGAGTCTGCATTTGGTTTTCATCCTTACCACCTTATATTTGATTTCAGTCTCCACCAATGTAGGTGCAAATGAGGTTTCCAGCTTCCTATATTGGCAGAGCACAGATTCTTATGTCACACTTTTTTCTGCATAAACATTTTTATTTATTTTCAATGGTAAAATAAATGTATCTTCATTAGTGTATATATACAATGCGGGCTAATGATGTTCACTCTGGGGAATTTGTGCATGCACACAACACATCTTGATTACTCTCAATCTCCTTTCCTCTCTCTGCCTTCCCTCTCCTCCCTCCAATCCTTTTCCTACCTTCGCGAGGCTGTCTACTCGTTTCCTGCCACCTCTTCTTTTCATTATTCAATAATTAAAGCGAGTCTCTTACTAGAAAAAACAAAATCAGTATCAAAAGTGTCACAGATTTCACATTTAATTATCTTTATTATCCCTTCTTTCACAGCTTTTCCCACATCTTCAAATTTTTCTCTCTAGGAAGTCAATCATTGTTTTGTTTATTCTGGGCCTTTTATGCCTCTCATATAATGTAGCAGTAAATATTGATTTGAAATGGACTTTTCCAAATTCTATAAAGTATCTAAACAGACCATTAAGGTAGAAATACATAACTTTCTGTGCTCCACGAAGCAGTATTGCTTAAGAATGCTTAATTATTTGTAAACTTTTCAAATCATTATTTCATATACATATGATAAAACTGGTTACTTTCAGTTTTCTGGATAGAATTTGTTACTTTTCAATTTCAGCACTAAATAGAAGTATAAGTTCTGCTAAGGAAGTAATTTTTTGCCTCTAGAATTCATATAAAATAGTAAACATAACTGTAAGCAATTCCAAGCATGTGAATAGAATGTTTTATATAATAATTATAAAGTGCTTATTATATTGTCTATTGGATGACATCTCCCTTGTGTCATTTATATACTCTTAAGTTTCAGAATCTGTAATTATTTTATTCCTCTTATTCTTGTCCCACTAGGAAATTATAGGCTTATCTCCACTTAGAAAATCCTACTTTATCTTAAATAAGAAGTGTTTGTAATGTATAGCAATAAGTTTTAACTATCTTAAAACAACAATTTTCAAAATGTAATCTTTTGATAATCAGCTTCATCCTTTTCTATGTTATCATGCCACCTGGACTGTTATACACTTATTTTTTCCTTTAAAATGAATTATTATTTTTCATTAATCCTTTTCATAAAAAGTCAACAGAATCAAAAAATGATGTACATACAAGCTATATTTTAAAATGTGAATTAAATTTGATATAAAACAATAAATTAAAATGCTATTCAAATCATGACCTAAACTTGTGTATCATTAATGGTACACAGACACATTTTCAGAAAAATGGGCTGGAGTTAATCATTTGGAATTAACATGATGTAGCATTTAGCTGTAAAGTTTTGAGCGGAACATATTTAAAGTTGCTTCAATTGGAACAGAATCTATTTTCCTTCTGCCTGTTACAGAGTCCAGTTCTTCAGTCCAGTAAATAAATATGCTTTGCTTCACTAATGGAAACAGAGTTTATTCAGAAATCATTGTGATTGAAATTCATTTAATTTCAATCCTTACCATGAAATGATCCTTTCAAAATTACATCATTAACTGAATTAATAAAGCAGAGGAGCCAACTTCAAAAGCAATTTATTTATTTGTTTTCCCCTAAAGTATTAAATGAAATGTTCATTTTGGTCTAAGGTAGATCACTTCAAAACTTTATGACTCACAGGATTTTTCTTTTTCTCTTTAAAAATATGTATTTGTGAAATATGTTTTCTTATTAAACAGCTCTCCTGATTCAACTTTAACTGTGGTTGAGTCCATTTTACTGTTTATTCAGATAAACGATATATTTAAACTGAAACTTAAGCTTTATTAAATTTGAATTTGCTGTAGGAATAATCAACTTCAACATTTAATTTTGAATGTGTATGCAAAAGTCATAGTTTTATAGGGCTGGGGATTTAGCTCAGTGGTTATGCCATCTGTCTTGAAAGTGCAAGAACCCGAGTTCAATCCCTGGTACCAAAAAAACCCCAAAAAACAAAAAACTGTGAATGTCATAGTTTTATCAGTGACCCTTTCTACTTTTATAGTGTAGAAATGTCAACATTTTTGTCCATGTGTTTACACTCTTTGATCTAGACAAAGCATACTTAAAAATCTTTTTGTATAATCAGTATAAATTCAAAAGAAATGTCTATCAATAAAAAAGGCAGTTTCTTAGGTACAACTAGCTGAACAAAATATGATACTTTAAAATTTCCAAGAGCTTAATCATCTCAGCATATAAGTATTTTTGCAGCACTGCATTCATGATCATATTATTTTATGCTTAAGGATATTATTCTTTATTATGTATTATACAACTATTTTTATGACTTAATCTCACCCTTTATGAAAGAACACTTTTGCTAAATACTTAAGGAAATTTCATAATTTAAAAATTATTTATTGAATCTACTTTTATTAAAAGCAGAACATAATGGAGTGATTTTTTTCATATGACATGAAAATCTGCACTGAAAATTACTGGATTTTTATAAAATGTAAAGATTGCATTAAATTTTCCCATTTTTAATTCTTGAGCAAATAAAAGTTCTTGAGGATAATTTTCATAAAATGTAAGCAGAAAAATGATCTTAAAGTGATAGGAACTAATGTGACAAATATTTCCTCTGTGACTTCCCCAAATTTGCTTAAAAACTATGAACAAATATGGAGAGCTGTTCTGTTTGCATGCATTATTCTAGGCAAAAAGAAGATCAGTGAGAAATAAACTTTTTCTGCTTCATGGTTAATACAATTTAAGAGAGGCAGTGGAACTAAATAAAGCATATTAAACGTTATTGATCATTTTTTATGAATATGGAGTTTAAAAATATGCAGCTTTTATATTCAAAATATTGATTTTCAGTATGGATGAAGTTGCAAGGCCCCACACGTAGTTGTGGCATATTTTTTCTTGCCATCAGAGTCACAGGTCAACTTGCCTGCTGAGGACACCTCTGTACTTCTTCATCTTGCAAACTATGTCTATATCTGCTTTCACCAGAGCATCTACTCTTGTTTCATGCTGATAAAACAAATTGTGATTTTAAAAACATTTAAAATATAATGGCATAACTTATTAATTGATAGTACACTATACAATAGAGGGAATTTAAGATTTTTAATGTTCCTTTCTAAAGACCTAGTCACCAAAATGTGACCGAAATATTCACAAATAGTTATTTTTCAAAAAGATACTGTTAGTATCTTCCCTTTTTATAAAAAACATTACTGAAGGGAGGGGCTGGGAATGGAAAAAAAAGAAAAATCAAGATATATTATGTATAGGTAAAAATTCCCTACTGTGAATGTTATCAATATGTATGACAATTAGCTACTAATAAAAAATAAACCACTACTAAAAAGAAAAAACTAAAATCTGACACATATGAAGTCAGAATTTGATCATTATCTTTCAGGATGATTGATAGTATATACGTATTTTTATATATGAGAATAACTATCTGAGCATAATTTTACAGTTATATTTTATTACTTTTATGTAGACTATTACTTGTATCTTATTATCATCCTTGAAGTGCACTCTGGGATGGAATTATGGACAATTCTTGAGAAGAATGTTTAAAAAATTAAAAGAAAAAATAAGCCAAGAAAAGAGGTCAAGGAGAAAAGCCTATGCAAAAATGAAAAGACACAAACAAATAAACCTAATAAAATATGTTAGCAAATGATTGAACAAATACTGGTAACATATTTGTTCAAATATTTAAAGGAGTCATGTGTGTAGTTGAAATAGACTCTGCTTAATTTCTATGGGTAATAATATGGCAAAAAAGTTGATGTTTCAAAAATGCATATATTTTCCAGTAATCAGGGATTATTGATAATGAAATGTATTCAGATCTAGATAAGAAAATATCCATTCTGTTCATTTTGTCTAGCATAATCTACAGGATTATCAGTGTCTAAAAGAAAATATTTTTATTTGATGAGCTATTTCATCCAGAGATCACACATAATCTTAGTTTTCCTGATATTCTGCCTTACTAAGAAATCAAAATTTTAATATTCAGACTAGTGTTTTTAATAATGTTTGTACATAAGAGTTATGTAATCAGCTATGTCCATGTAGACCTGTATGATCCTCCCTCTCTGAGATCTAACTAAACCTCCCTTTTTAGATCTTTGATCTACATACTCATTGATGGGCATTGAAAACAATGGGGGATCCTATAGTTCACAATTACCAATTTTATTGATAAATAGAAGAGGATTTCAGAGGTTTCAAACACAAAATAAAGGCAATTGAAATGTAATTACCCTGGTTTGTACATCAGAACTTATTATAGACATGTATAGGAATTGTACCCAGGAATACACAAAATTAGTACATGTTAAAAATTTTAGAAACTAATTAAGGAGGAAATAAAGCTCTATTTTTAAAATGACCAGATTGTTCTGGTGTGTATAACTTATGCACATCGCCTGTATGAGATTGCTATATTGCTTCCATCATAAACACACATATAAACACACAAATACACAATATGCCCTCATGAAGTATTTATGTAGAAATTTATTATAATCTTGATATCAAATGTAGCTATTTAACACTTAATGTTATATAAATTGAATTAATTTGTATAACTCGTGGTTTCATAATCATGTTAGCTTTGGTATTCCAAGTTTACAAAATAAAGCTCACTGACTAGTACAGAAGTGTATGGAGGTTGCAACACTAATTTACCTACTCTGTTATCTCAAGTAAATTCCTATATTTCTCAACCTCACCATTTATAGGTTCTCTAGAGTCTCTAACAGTGCCTTAACCAATAAGTCCCTCAATTGTCTCAGTAAATATAAATTTTAACTTAGAGTTTTATTCATGTGCCACACCTATTAAATTTAGATATTCACTAATTTTTCAATTCATATTTTGTAATAACTGAGTATTTATGGAAATCAAATTTTTCTACTCTCTTTATACAATATAACTTCTGCACATAACTCCACAGGTATGAAAAGCTAAGGTTATTTGATATAGTCTTCAGATTGGAAAAAAAGAATCGATTTCTAATGATAGAGAAGAATAGCAAAGAACATACTATCAGATCCTGGTACCTGTAAATTTTAATACCTATGTATATATTTTTTTCTTTCCAGAGATAATGGGCTGTTCTGAAGGATTTTTTTTTTATTTGAATGACATTTTAAAGATCCTACCTAATGCATTTTTTCATGCAAGTGCTCTGAGAGCAATAATATAGGTCCCTGCTGGGCAATAGACAAAATGGATACTTCTATTCCCCATCTGATGTAGGTGGTAGAATATAATTAGCTGTGCTGGAAATCTTCCTTGATGCATCCAAGCTTGCTGAGAGGTGGGTTTTCAATCATTTACAACTTTCTGACATTTTTTCCAGCCCACAGCTGGAATAAAGATTATCAAAGGAGTCTACTCATGTGTTAAAGTTATCCTTTTAAAAACTGTTTTTCAGAAGTTAGAAAATATTTTACAATTAAAATATTTTAGACAGATCATTTTTTAGTGAATTACTATTTTGTAAGAATTTTATGGTAAAACTCTACAATCAACATAAAATATTGTAAAACAATGACTGTAAAATGATGTGATAGCAATTCACAATTTTATAAAAATCATCATGTAGAAAATGCTACTGAAAGATATAAAGTGATTTTCATATGTTTTGTAGCATATTTAATGTGTTTTATAGCATATTATTTTCTTCTTATACATACCAAATCCTACCCATAAAATTCTGTAAATATTTAACCATTTTTGTGCAATGATGTGCTATGAGTGAAAAATATTAAAAATGTTTTATTATAAGGAAACAAGAAACCAGTGAATATTAGCAAAATTAACAAAAACAACTCCTTTATTGGTAAATATAATTTTGAAATAAGCATGTGTTATTTTAGTGAACAATGTTAAGGAATTTCAAACAAAAGGATGAAATAAATTGGAATAAATTCATGTACAGCGGTGGAGGCATTTGGATGTAACATTTAAAATATCAATAAGAAAAATAAATTAGAAGTATATATATCTATGAAAATATGTGAGTATATATTCTAATAAATTCTTTCAGCAAAACAATTCTTTTGATAAATTCCATTTTCAAGTTTGAGCATGCAAAAAAACCCAGAACATAAAATATTATTAACGTGATAATTAACAAATAAATTTGAAATTATTACAGTGAAAATTGTCCTCCATTGTAATATTGATATTGCAGTGCATTCATCGCTCTTGGCTCATGGATTCTCATATAATACATTTAAGATATGTTAAGAAATAGCTGCAGTTATAATTAATCAGCCATGTATTTAGTAGGTAAAATAAACAGCTCTTAGATGAGACTCTTTCTGGGTGATGATGTTGCATCAGTCTCTTGGGATAATAATGATTTTCTTTATTCATTTATCCGTGAGTGTTAACATAGGTTGATTCTGTATCCTAATTATGGTGAATAGTGCCAAAATAAAGATGAGAATATAGGTATCTCAGTGTAGGAATGTTTCACTTCCTTTGGCTCTAAATCCAAAAGTGGGCTAGAGAATGATAGAGTTCTCTTCAATTTTTTTGTGGAACTTCTGCATTCTTCTTCACAGTGGACCACATTTCTATCAACCATGTAGTGTAAAGTGTTAGAGTTATTTTCTCCACATCCTCACCACCACTTTTTGTTCCCATTTTGGTAGTAGCTATTCTAAGTGGGGTAGGATGTGTCCAAAAGCAAGGGAAACACAAGTAAAAATAGTCAAATAATGTTATTTCCAACTAAAAAAATTCTACAAAGGAAATAATCATCAAAGTAAAGGGACAGCCTACAGAATGGGAGAAAAATCTTTCCAACTATTTTACTTACACGATTAATATCCAGAATAATTAATTAGAAAAAAAACAGAAGAGCAATCCAAATAAAAGTGGGAAATGATCTGAATATACATTTCTCAGTGGCTGAGAATCTGTTATCATGTATGAAATATCTAAGTCTTTATGCAGATACTAGATCTCATCTTCTCTAGCATATCATAAACATAAATCTAATAATCGTTTCCCAACAATGTATACACACTGTACTAATTATGGTACAGATCATTTCTACCAACATTCAAAAATATTCTTATTTCTCTTAATATGCATATACATTTTCATGTGTATTTATATAATTATATGTTTGGAGATTAGATAGAGAGATAGACAGTCAGATGAATAGATGATAGGTAGATAGATATAAAGAAAGATAGATAAGAAAACCTATCTGTTCTTTTTCCTATCTTCTCAGCAAAATCCCTTGAAAATGTTTAAACTTTATCTCTTCAAATTTCTTCCTCCAGTTGTCTCTTAAATATACTCCAATTGGGCTTTGACCATATCAGTCTACTGTAATGCTCTGGCAAGTTTATCAAAGCCTTCACTTTCTTAAGCCTAATGGGAACCTATCAATTCTCATTGTTTTTGTGTCTAGCAGCAACACTGACCCTGTTAAACAATTTCTACTGTTTCAGTTATGCCATTTGGTTTTTAGCTCACTATCCTGAATTTTCTCTTACCATACTGTATATTCATATAAATCTTTGATCATTTAAAAAAATTATCTCTAAATAATGAAGAACTGTACTTCATGGGTCCATTCTTGGACCTCTCTGCCTATGCTTACCCCTTCAATTTTCTTATGTATTTTCATGACTTTAATTAACAGCTGGATTCTGAAAGCCCCAAATTTCTACCATAAATCTCTACACTGAACTTGTCATCCATATCCATCTAAACAGGGTCAGCTGGATATTAAATATCTCAAAGTTAAACTACCACCCCAACCCTGAACAATTTTTATCTACTTACCTATCTCTGAAATTTAATCACATTAAATAATGATTCCTTCTTCACAACTAAATGGTTTAAAATGTTTAGAGTCATTGACTCTTGTGTATTATTCTACCCACGTTCAA
This sequence comes from Heterocephalus glaber, assembly GCF_053883595.1. Lineage (NCBI taxonomy): Eukaryota > Metazoa > Chordata > Mammalia > Rodentia > Bathyergidae > Heterocephalus > Heterocephalus glaber. The sequence goes on along the minus strand of NW_028258138.1, from coordinate 21,742,993 downwards.
TGTTTACTAAATCATCTTACTCTTGATTTAAATATATCCCTAACGCAATTATTATTCTATAATCAAATGTTACGGGTTCAGTCCAACCTATAATCATGACTTCCCTAGTTTACTGTAAAAACTTTTTAAAAGGTTTGGTTATATCCACTCTTGTCCAGATTATTGTCATTAAAATATCGATAAATATGTAAATTGATCCTTTTAAAACAAGCCAGATAATGTAACTGCTCCTTCGAGAATCCCTGAATAAACTCATAGGATTGCAAACTCCCTGCTATTACCTACATAACTGTACAGGACAGACTACTTTATTAACCCCTGATTGCTTCTTATTTTTTCCTCAAAATTTACCGTTAAAGTGAATTAATTTTTGCCAAAGGAAAATTCACACTTTGCCTATCTTTTCACATTACTGGCTTTTCAGCGACATATATGGTTTATCCTTCTAGAACACTGGCTACACATTTCCTATAATAAATGCAGAAAAAACTATTCCAAACTTTTATGCACTTAACATGGTTTCTAATTATGTTTCGATTTGTCAAGACCCTTTGAGCTAGCAAACTTAAATAAATATGATAGCTTACTGATTTTAATAAGTACAGGCTGTGAATACGTTCCGATTAACTGTTGCATACTTTAGGTAAGTTAAAGATGAAATGCAAGCCTCTGTTCTTCAACTTCCAAAATAAGAAATCAGGTTATAATTTTGACTACATGTGAAAGGCTATAATTGATTTATATATGTATTTGTATTTAATTCCAAAGTTCCTCCCCCCAAAATGCAAATTAAATCTATAGTGCCAATCCATATATCCATTTGTAAACATTTAAAGGAATAGATATAATCTTTTGATTGCTTTGTTATGTAATAAATTTACCTGCAAATTAAAATATTATTCAGGAACAATGATAGATTTCATATATAGATGTGGGTGATTAATAGGCAGTGGAACTGCACACTTTGATGTGCAATATAGAGGAGAATACATTAGAGGTTTATTATAACTTTATCCAGCTCTTCTTAAAGCATAAGACATGACTAACTGGCTGTCTAGATAACACTATGACATAGTATATCGCATATTTTAAGCATTAAATAGTATACTTTTTAATATCTTCTTGTAAAATTTATAAAAACCTGTCTTGTAAAATTATTTGAAAATTTCACCTACCTTCATAACCCTAACACACAATTAAAAGTCTGATGATGACAAATAGTCATTTTTATACCTGCAACAATGATATCCATAATTTCTCATAAATTCTCTCACTACCTATCCTTCATGAGTCTCTACTGCCCCTTGCTCTAGACTTTTCTTTATTGATAATGTTCAAGTTCACTTTAACTTCCTAGTGATTGACATATATCATTATAAAAATTAATCACAAACCCTTGTAGCTCATAACTTTTTAAAATTCTTTTAGAGAAAAAGATGTAATATAGAAATATGTATTTTATATGCTTTTGAGATTTTTAAATAAAGCTCATAGTATGTTTTCTCCTTTCTATGTTTAGGGTTGTAGTGTTGCCTTCTTTATCTCATGCCAAAAAGAAGAATTTTTAAAACCTTTCTGATTTTTTATTAAAGTGTGTGCAAAACATTTCAATATTTCCAGTTCTCTTTCTCTTATGCAGTGTTTTATTATCTTTATAAATTGTATCATATGCTCTCTGAAGAGATCTTTCTCCTCTATTTGAAGAGTGCTAACAATTATTTAAAGGTTTGGTTTGTATATACAGTCCATTTCAATTGTATTCTTTTTTTCAAGTAGTTTTTTACATTTTGCCAGATGCATACAATACAAAAAGTATACAATATTAAAAAAATGATTGTGGTACTAAGTGATGTTGCAGTACAGGTATATATTGTGTTTCAGTCAGTAGAAATACACCTGTTTCATCAAACATTAATCCTTTCTACTACCGTTTAGAAATATACATTATCTACAGTGATTCCATAAAAATCACACCGGCACTTCTTGCTCTTGTATAGCTGTAATTTAATACCTGTTGGTATGCTTCTCTTGCCTCCTTTATGCCTACTCTCCTCAAACTCTGATAACCACCATTCTGTTTTCAACTCTGAGTGATCAACAGTTTTTAGAGTCCACATATAAATGAGATTATGTGGTATTTGTCTTTCCGTCATTGGGTTATTTCACTTACGAGAATGATCACCACTTCCACCCGTGTGGTACAAATGATAGGATTCCAAGATATTGTATACCTGAATTGTATTCTGCTGTGGGTGTATGTGGTTTAGTATGTGTGTGTGCGCATGTGTTTGTGTGTGATCATTTTCTTTATCAGATTGTCAATTGATAGACACTTAAGAGACTCCGTTTCTTGATTAATGTCAATAGTGCTGCAATAAATATGAGAATGCTGTTATCTTTAATATATATATTTTAAATATATATATAGCAGGAAGATTGCTGGATTATGTTCATAGTTCTACTTTTAATTTTTTTGAGGAAGCTCCATACAGTCTTTCAAAATGACTGTCCTGATTTACACTCCTCACCCAAGAGTGCATGTGTGTTCCGTTTTCTCCATATACTCACTAGCACTTGTTATCCTTAGTCTTTTTGTAAATACTGCACTTAACTAGAGTGAAGTAACTCATGGTTTTGATTTTTGTATTTCTCTGGTGTTTCATGATGTGGAACTTTTTAAGATATAGCTGTTTGTCATTTGTGTGTTTCCTATTTGTAAATGCCTCTTTAGGTCTGTTGTCCATTTTCCAGTCAGGCAATTTGTTCATTTTCTGTTGGGATTTTCAGTTTCTCATATATTATGGACTAAAGAGATAACTTACAGAATGCAAGAACATATTTGCAAACTCACTTTACTATTCTTTGTAAAAAGTTAGCCTAAAATAAAACAAAAATAATAAAAAAGCTGAAACCAAAAACTAAATCAAACTAATGTATTTCATCAGAGTTTATATGTTTTTTTTTCTTTTTTATTAATTTTATTGGTACATTTTAGTTATACAATATAATGACATTCATCATTGGAAATTTGCACCTTTGTGTAAATTATCTTGGTTCTTATTTTTCCCCCATTCCCCTACCCTCCCTTCAGTCACTCCACCTCTCCCTATTTACAAAGACTTTGGTTTCCTTCTCATATTAATTCCGTACCCTTCTTTCCTTTCCCCTACTCCCCCCACTTCCCCTTGCACATTGAAGCAATACTCTTAAATGAAATAAACAGGACACACATGTATAAATACTGAATAGCTTCTCTGGTGAGAAAAACTGAAAGTTTAAATAAGGACTAAAAGGTAAAAGAGATAATGTGAAATAGGAAGAAAAGGGGCAAAGGGGGAGAGTTCATATGTCTTTGATAATTTAAAATTTTAGCCACCATCACTTAGTTGTAATTTGTTGCTATGTGTGCTGAAAATGGTTTAATGAAACTGTCGTTTTCTTACACTGGTGTTTGGTGACAAATTTTTATTTCTATTCATGGTCTATGTAAAATATTTCCATAAAATATAAGCAATATTGAACAGAATATTAATGATATATGATTCAGACAGCATGATATTCTGAAGCGTGTTCAAAGCATAGCTGTATTTGTATTATTTTCACTTTCGTGAACTTTCCACACAGTTGTAACTGCAACTGACAAAATAAAATTTGTGAAACTAGAAGCATGACTTCATATGCAGAAAAGAGCATATATTTGGTGTTATACTACTAACATATGTGACATTAATTCACACATCAGTTATTAATGATGTTATTAATGATATGTTTTTAATGATATGTTTTTAATATAACATGATATTTTTGTATAACATGATTTTTAATGGAAAAAATTGCATATATATTGCTTAGACATTTTCAAGTTTTTGGAATCAGTCCAATAAAAGTAAAACAAGTAATGACATGTCAACTACAAAGATTTCTCATATTGAAGATAAATTGTGGTCACTATATGAAAATGTATTACTTTCTTTGAAATTAACTGTGACTGTGGAGCTAATGACAAATTAAAATACCTTTCAGAAATTCTCTTTCCAGTTATATTCTATTTAGAGTGTTCTGATTTAGTACCTAACCTTACACAACAACACTAACAAGAAGACAAAATTTACAACATGATAGACCTCATATTGATCCCTAAAAGTTGAGAAACAAATGATACAATTCCTAATGCCTGTTTTATGGAAATTTATGTAAAAGCAGTCTAAAGGAAAAGTATCTTGGCTGTAGATAACAGCATACTATAGTCAAGCAGTTTTGTAAGCATTTTATATCATTTTGTTGTCCTACTTTCTCTTGGGCATTGTTTCATTTTGTTTTGTTTTTTAAACTAATTTGCTTATAAACTGAAGTAAATTACCAGTACTCAGACACTGATTATTAAATATATACTGATGTTAAAATATCATAAATGTCATAATTATTATGTACCTAGAAATGAGCTTGCGTATCTCATTTAATTTTTGCCAGATGTAGGTAAAATAAATAGTCATTAAATGTTGTGCAATAGTCAACCTGTATTATGATAAGTCTGCAAAATGAATGTTATGAAAATTTCAGTGTCTTTCAATACAGAGATTTCTGATTTTTTAGGCTGCAGCAGAAGGTACTGTACTTACATATAGATTTTTACCATAGCACATGTTCTCTTGATTCAGGAAACAGCTACAAGACTAGATACCCATCTGTGATGTGCTCATTGAAATTTTTCATAATAAAATATAAAATATTAAATATAAAAGGGAAATTTAAACAAAAGAATACAGAATAGCACAATGAAATCATATGTATGCATTATCCAGCTTCAAAAATAATCAATATTTTACCATTCTAAGATTTTTTAAATTGAACTTCATCTGTTTACTAAAAATGGACTTTGACATTTACATTAGTTAGGAAAATACTCTTAAATGTTGGATTTAAAATATTGAAGCATATGACCTATGGTTGTTCTTCAAGGCCTAGATGGTATAGTATGTACTTATGAGTGGCTACTTGTATTATTTCAAAGCAGTGTGGCTTAATAAGTTGATATCAGTCTTCATAGGGTGAGTTCAGTTATATGGTATAAATCATCACAATTCATGTGACCATGATATAATCATTGTCAAATGGGATGATTTTTAGAATATGCTTCACCTTATTCTATGTTCTACAGTCTTATTATGTGATATGAAACTAAGTTTCACTCTAAGATAGGATGTAATTTTAGAACTAAGTGTTTTCTTGGCTTCTCTATACTTTATCGATTACTTAAAATGTGCTTGCTCATATTTTCCTTCATTTTACTTATAAAAGTTAGAAAATTGGGAGTTCAAAATAGTCCTATTTTCCTGATTTCTTAATCTTGGAGAAAAAAATAAAATTTTATATGCATTAATCAGTGAGATCTTCTCCATCTTGGCTTTCTACTCTAACCCATATTTAAGTCTTCCAGTCCTGGGTTGTGAATTTTCTGAATAATCATAATGTAAATTATTTATTTTATTGTCTTTAATACATTAAAATCTCACACAGTCTCACAGAACAAGAAATTATTTTTTCAATAAGTGTAATCAACAATTATCCCAAAATTATGATCAGGCATAGAACAAACACATTTCCTTTACAATTACAATGAATGACCATAGTAGGTAACAATAATGTCAAAGTTATGCAGTGATATGAAATGTTTTAACATTATCGGTAGTAATTTTCCTGTCCTACAGTTGTCCTTTATTCTGATTTTAATTTTTCCATTAACTGAATTTCTTTTATTTTGTTCATAGTCAAAATGGCATTAATAATTGAATTTCATTCATAGCACCAGGAAAAATTTCTACTAGCAATAATCCACTTTTGTTTAAGGAAAGAATGGCAGAGTCATATTTCTCTTTGAGGTAAAATACATGTACAATGCTTTTGAAACACCAAATTAAATGGCCAATAAATATAAAATCTATATATTTATTTTTTGCTTCTGTATGCCAGATGTTTTGTGTCAGCTTATCATTACTCAACAGATGCTATGCTCATTACACATATATACTCAATTAATCATTATAGCAACCCTAGGAAAACTGTGCTCCTATACCTATCATATAGAAAATTAAATAGCGATATAGCCAAGGTAAATCTTTACCTCCAAGTGTAAGAGACCATATAGCTTAGCTAGTATTCTAATCTATCCTGTTTGTTTCTAGTTTATGGTCCTAAGTATACTATTAAAATACACAGAACATCATGAGAGCAATATTAAATTTAATGATTACTTTCTGAAAAATAAATATTTTGATAATTACCAGTTGCAATGTGCATAATTTAATTTTTAAAATAAAAATTTCTTACTTATTCTACTTTTTCTTTAATACCATAATATTTAAATTTTAAATATCTGTTTCTTTTAATATTTAAATATCTGTTATTCTTTTGTTTTGTTTCTTTCTGGCGATTAAACCTAGGACCTTGTGCATGTTAGGCAAATGTTCTACTACTAAACTACGGCCCATTTCTTTTTATTTCAAAACAGAGTCTTTCTAAATTGCCCAGGTTGGACTGAACCTTGTGGTTCACCTGCTGCAGCCTCCCAAGCAGCTGAGATTACAAACATGCATCACTACTTGGCTAAATACTATTTTTAAAGTATAGAATATTTACTATGGGACAAAATGCATGTAGACTTTGAAAATAAAAGGGATAATATTCAGTAAGAATATATACATGCATATGTATAAATTTCTATAAAAACCTACTAAATATAGATATTTCCTATCAAAGGATCTGATCCAGAAACCTGTAAATATTTCTTTCCTTCTTTTTTCCCCATCTCGTCATTCAAAAAACAATGACAATATCACCTCAGAGTATTTCTGGAGTCTACCCCTTCTCTCTATTTACACAACTACTACCTTTTCCCAGTACATTATCAATGAACACTTGCATCGAGTGCTCCTACTAGTTTATCTCAAGTCTGTTTATTTTAAACTTTTCTAAAGAAGGAACTTAAGAGAGGTGGTTTTAAGCAGCAAAATTTATGTCTTATGGTTCTGTGGTTAGGAAACTGAACATCAAAATACTGGCAGAGCAGAGTAGTTGCAATTAAGGTCAATCTTCTTGATGCATACAGGGTGTCTTCTCACTTTGTCCTCGCTTTGTAGAAGGGGTTGGCTGGGTATTTGTGGTCTCTTTGTAAGACACTAGTCACAGTTATGTGTGATTTGCCTTCATGATCACTGGACCATGTGCCAAAGCACCATCTTTTAACGCCATGACCTTGAAGCTAAGGATTTCAGCACTTGGGTTTTGTGTAAATGCAAACTTTCAATCCAAAGCACCTCCCTAACTGGTGTTTCATCTTGCAGAATTAGTAATCTTTCCAAATTACAAATGCATCCACTTAATTTTTGTCACTGAAACCTTTCATGTCTTCTTCTAGAGCATCTACAGCACCAAAACTTTTTTCTTTAGTTTCTATTTTTAACAGTGCTACTTACATGTAATTTACATAGCATAAATTGACCCATTAACCTGTTCTCTGAAAGTCTTTAAAGTATTTCTGGAGTTGTGCAGTCCTCATTTCCTATTCCCATTACTGTACATTTTGTTTGTTCAATATGCTTCTCATTCAAAATTTGTCCTTTGATATTACTTTTTTCAATTTACAGTAAGATTTTCAAGGTTTACCTATGTTGCCACATGTGTAAGCACTTCATTTCATTTTATTGCCAAACATTTCTTTATATGGAATATTATCAAATATTTTCTTATACAGATGACTGATAAATACTTCTTTATATGGACTTTTTGTCTATATATTAGTGAATGAATATGTTGATTGCTTCCCATTTTTTACTTTATTGACAAAGCTGTTATGAGCATTCATTTACAAGCTTTTCTTACATCGTTTCTTTTGGGAAAATTATTGCTAACTATATGTACCATTCTGAGGTACTTTCAGATCTTTTCAGACCAAAACATCTGAGCTTTTCAGACCTTTTCAGACCAAAACATCTGAGCCATTTTACATATGTACAACACATGAGGGTTCTGATTTTTCCATGTCTTCTCCAGCACTTATTATGTCTTTTTTAAATTCAGCATCTCTCATGATTCCAAAGTGGTATTGTGGTTTTAATTTACATTTCTCTCATGGCTACTGACATTGAATATCTTGTCTTATTGTTATTGGTCTCCTGTTTCATTTTGAGGCTTTTTACAGTAGTTTTACTTATTCATCTCCTTCATCTCTTACTTACTTCCTACTCATATTGAATGTAGCAGCTTCATTAAGCTTCTTTCAGCTCTTTGAATCTGTCATATTTTCCCTCAAGTCCACCTGTACATATTTCCCATGTCCTTCTCATTTTCCCTCCTTTTTGGCTTGGGGAGGGCTAACTTTGTGGTTGTGCGACCTGAGTAACTGCACAGAGATCCATTCCCATAAGCGAACCTTGTTTAGTTTATTGTATTGTTGTTGTCTTCATGAAATTTAAAATAAATTTAGTCCAGTAAATATCATATTTAATTTTGTCGTGGGCCTTAAAATTATGCAACCAGTGTAGTACCTGGCCTATCATTAATATTTCCCCTTCAGATTAGAAATTAATACCTACAAGTTACTGTTCCTCACCTCTGTAGACAGTATTAGATTTTCTTCTTGCATTTCATCTATGCCAGAACAGGTTATAATTTGTCATTTTTCCTTCTAAGCCTTTTGACCTGATAAACTAATATCTTTGCCTACCTTGTCAATTTCTCTATCCCCAGAACTCAGCACAGTGCCTGTGATGTGGTTGTGGTATTTATGAACCTCAGTGTCATAGTTGAGGCTCAGGTGATGAGACATGTAGCAAACGTAATTCAGAATATGAACTCCAGAGTCAGACAGCCTGAATATTTAGCTTTTGTCGCTTATAAGATATAGGACCTGGGTAAGCTGGTCTAGGTTTCTGCTCAATTTTTTCTTCTTAAAATGATGATGATATTACACCCAATGTCCTAATGGAATTATTGGGATTAAGTGAACTGATTAATGTAGGGTATAGAAATTGATGTGTAGCAGGTACCATTTATCATATACATTAATTTTTATAATTATTATGTTCATAATTATTGTAGTGAGCTCCTGTTTTAAAATAAATTTTGATTGCATATTTAAAGCAAATAACATGACACTAGGTCTTAGTGAAGAGATGATTATGCATAATTTCTTAAGAACCCTTCTCTCATTTAATACATTTTATTATACCATTTATACTGCTTGGAGGAAGGGTAATTGTACAAGGGTTCAGTTCATGAAATAAAAAGAAAAAGAAAATTAGGAAGCTGGGAACAAGCCCAGAGAAAAGAGAATTAATGTTAATACTAAATATAGAAGTCTTATAAAGAGGGAAGAGAAACTTTCTATTTAATATTCTTGTAACACCGTGGTATAGTGCTGACTGTAGTCAACACAATATTAATGTAATTTTGAAGTTATTTGGAAAATTTAATGGTAATAAGCTCTGCAGAGTGTCTATTTTTCTGTTTACACATTTAGCAGTTGATCTTTGTCTTTATCTGTGGATATTTGGAGTTGAATTTTACATTCATAAAGATATAATGATATTAGGAATGAGCCAAACAATATGTGATTCAGGGATGCAAATCTGAGTGCAAGTTTTATGTGTGACTGCATTTGCTTTTGCTTTTGTACGCTGTCCTTCAGTGCCCGATATCAGGAGATCCCATATCCTTTTCCTCTCTTCTGTGTATCTGTTGGCTGCTTTGAGTCATCTCAAATATCCTCTGGGGTCATGTGCTAGGAAATCACTCTTCAATGCCACCTCTTTCACCATTTGCAGATCTCAGTCCAGTCCACAATTATTTCTCAGGGGACATCCCTCTGGCTCTACCTCACTGCTCCATTACTCAAGTCCAAATTGAAATTGTGGGGTCCCCATGTGGTATAATTCATTTGATTATAATTCACAATTAATATTTTCATTCTATGTTTAATCTCTTTAATGATAAACCCTTTCTAAATTTCTTCAGCACTTCAGTCCTCAGTAGCTGTTTATTATATGAGAAGTGACACAGAACGCCACACAATTGTTGAATGACTTACATAATTCATGTATTTGTCAAAAGGCAAAAGTGGTCAACAATTTTTAAAATGTTCAAGGATATAATGTAATAAAAAGAGAAAGAGGGAATATTGGTCACCTGATGATCTGCAGTAGGATTCTAAATTGGTAAATATACTTGCTTAAGGGGTTTTTAAAGGAGAGTAAACTCTAAGAATAATCATTTTATATACATTGAGATGCTATTCAAATAAGCAGTTTTAAAGTGACCTACAAGAAAGTCAAAGAATATGACATAAATCAAATTTCAGAAATTGAATTTCTATGAAGGGTAGGAATAATAATGTACAGTGAGACACTTTGCTTTGAATCATTTTATTTAATTCAATGATAGAACCTAGAATAGTGGACAGATAGCTAAAATGCCCATTAACCTTTCTTAATCAAATATCAAATGTCTTAAATTAATCTTCAATAGGTAGCGAATCAAAGGCAAGTTATAGATGAATTTTATTTTGGATGTTGCAGTGCCTTTTTGTAGCACAGAGATGTCCTTCAGAATGTCAGGTGAAGGAATGACTTTGTATTCCAGTGTATTAGTTAAAGGTATATAGTACATTTTTACAAAGCCAATATTAAATCTGAAATGGATTTACAATTACTAAATGAATTGAATATTTTATAAAGTTTCTGTTTCTCCAGAATTTTTATTAATAATTTCTGATGCATTGATAATAACTTTGGATGAACATTGTCTTAATTACTTTGCTCATTGCAGGAACAAAATATCTGACACCCAAAGTTAAAGAACGGAAGGTTTATTTAAGCTTATAGTTTATAGAGGTTTTTGTCCATAGTTGACTGTTTCCAAAGCAGAGTGGGATGGCAGAGGGGCACCACAGGGGAGAAAGAGTTCATGGCATGGCGAACAGAAGGCAGCAAGGAGCAGCAGCAGCAGAAGTGAGCGACACATTTGTCCAATTACAATTATCATGCTATGTGATGAAATATGTAACCATTCTCTTGGAAATACAGGAAAATCTGTCAATAACCTTCAAAGCAGTGTAGCTAGAGACAGAACAGGTGAAACAGAGATAGGTTGGTAGCTGCTGAAATGGAAAATGATAATGTTGAGCAAGGTGGCAGATTGAAATCTCTCAGCATTTAGAAAATAAATAAATTTCAGCAAAGGATGAAGCCTGAGCATATAATATAATATGGGGCATGGACAATAATTAGCATCCTCCAAGGAAGAAAGAGATGATTGTGCCGGGTATGGACAATGATGAATTCAGGCCTGCACATGGTGATTTGAGTTATGCACCAAATGACCATGCCCTTGAAGTAAGATACCTGCTTTGAAGCTTCAGGGAAACAGGACAGAGATCTTGGCTGGAGAAAATGACCAAAGATTGCCAGTTTAGACAGGATCAAGGATGTGACAGTCCCTCTATGGTCTGTATTGACTGAAAAGAGAACCCAAGTCCTTGACCCAATTCAGGGACTTAGTCTGATTACCTAAGTAGTGATCTGACACATGAAGTTGGGAGAAAACCTGGGGAAGGTGAGTACTGTGAAATTCTAGAAGTCAGTGCTGTGGAAGAGAGGGGATGGCGGAATAGGAAGTATTTGGATGTGTTACGTGCAGGTACTGACTCTCCATGATAGATGGAACCATTCCATACTGCAAACATGTCCCAATGAAAGCTTTAAAGAAAGTTACTGCTTAAACAAGCAATCCTATTTTAATAGCCTCCAACTAAATAGAGCCAGGGCAAAGGACGGGCCAGAGAGTACATTCTTAATTATTGAGAAGTAGTTATCAGGTCTACAAAATTGGTGTTTTGGCTTTTGGTTTTATTCACTGTGATTTTGATTTCTGCTGATTCTTGACTTTTTTTTTTGTCTTTTCCTATCAGTTAATTATATGATGTTAGAAACGGAGCATCTTAACAGTTAGTAGAGAGAAAACCTTATTTCTTGAGGACCTCCCATTACTACTGTTTGAGCAGTACCTGAGAGTTCAGGAATATATTAGTCAGCTTTCCCATCGCTGGGACCCAATATCCAACACACAGAATTCAAAGGAAGAAATGGTTTATTTGGCTCATGTTTTCAGATTTCAGTCCATGATCCATGAATGAGTGGCTCCACAGCTGGGCAGTGGTGTGGCAGAGCAGAGGAACAGTGCCAGAGACACAGGGCCAGGGACCATATTAGTACCCAGCGTCACACCTCCGTGAGGAGCCCAGGCACATCTAGAATTGTGCTTTCCTGATCCAATCTCCCAAGCGAATCAAGTTAACAATCTTAACCATCTTAGGGAACATACTGTATTTTTGGTGTATAAATCCTGATCTGAGATTTTTTTTAATCTTTGAGGACAATTTTCCTGATAATAAAATATGAATAACTGAATAAGATTTAAGAGTGTATAATGACTAAATTCGTACATAAAATTAACAAGACAAAAGTGTAGCAATGTGGCGCCCCCCAATCAAATTCATGTTTGAAAAATAGCTTTGAAAGTCTTCTGATATGTATAAAAGTAATTTGACGAAAAACATACACTAAGATTTTATGACACAATATCCACATATGTATTGAAATTTATTTGAGTTTCCATTACAAAGAAAATTAATCAACTATTTTACTGTTATAAAATTTTTCGACATACATGCGTGACATACAGTGTTTTATTGAGGAACTAAAACCTCAGATATTGAAAATAATCAATTCAAAAATAGTAAATACATGTCCCTAAATTTTCAAAAGCTAAAATGTTATTGTATTTTCTGAAAGTATGAAGTAGAATTCAATGAATAAATTATTTTTGTTTTTATATGACTGCTCTAAATAATTGAATAATTGAAAAGAACAATTCTAGGTATGCTAATTAAGTTGTATGGGAGAATTCCCATTAGATATATAGTATAATATATACACTATTGGTTTGAAATCGATTTCATGATTTGAATCAGACTTTCTGGAGTAAGTAATAATTTTCATTGGTCTTCTAAGGACAACTTAGTGATCACTGTGTTTTTAATAATGTATTCATGGTGCATATAGTGCCAATTTTGCTTAGTGCTTTTTACTCACTCAAAAATGAAATCTAAAAATTATCCTTACGTTTTATCTTCATATATTTTAAATGAAAGAATATGCAATCAAATGCAGCAGAAATATCATTTTCATTGGCAACTGTTAGACATAAATGAATAAGCAATGTTGTTACTTTATGCTCACAAGCAATAAAACTGACAGCCAACAAAATCCTTCCAAAAAATGCAAACTTTTTAAAAAGCAAACAGCAGACTCAGTAAAAGTGGGTGATAAAGTGTATGTCCAAATGTTTACATGTCAACATCTGGTAAGCAGGTGGGCAGGCAAAATGGACATACTAAAATCAATAAAGGAAAACATACAGAAACACTTCTTTTTAAAAAAATTAATGTGGGTAAGAATTTATTTTCGTTTACATGTGTATGTGATAAATGTCATAAGTTTCGCCATCATTTTGCACAAACAAGCATAAATCTTTCTTTTTCTCAAATCGATGTGAACAGAGCTCAGATGGCCGTATTGAAGTCAGAGGGCAGCATGGAAGCTCATCCCTACATATTAAAGATGTGAAGTTGTCAGACTCAGGGAGATATGACTGTGAAGCTGCAAGCAGAATTGGAGGGCACCAAAAGAGCATGTACCTTGATATTGAATGTAAGTTCTTTTCAATTCATAAATTTTTTTCTGCTTTGAAAAAATGAATGTTATAAAATTAAAAATGTATACAATGGTTCATATTTCACTGTTTAAACATGGCATTAGAAAGAATGTAGCTATTCAAAGTCAGTTATTACAGACATCTACTGGATATAATGGGACATTTCACAGTGTTTTATATTTAATTGTCCATCCTGAAATTGGTGACTTCCTTTGGTTTGGTTTGGTTTGGTTGGGGGGTGTTGTTATTTTTCTGGGCAAAATCTGACCATAAACAGCATCATCTGGACTATTACTTACCAATAATTGGTTAAAATGTGTTTTCTAATAATATAACAAAGCAGTGACTTTTCATTTCTTATTCAAGTTTTTTAGATAAACTATCTTACACCTTTATAATATATAAAATACTATTGCAACTATGGTATAATATATATGTACTTATATTTTATTCATTTTTGTGTATTGTCTACCCAGAAAATATTACCAGGAAACTTGTTAAAATAAATTTTTAAAATTTTCCTGAACTATGTGTTATAGAGAAGTAAGACGTTTAAACATAACTTAAGTCATTTTGTGACATGTCAAAATAATTTGATAAATATGTTCTTCTAAAAAGAAGAAATTTAAAATCATTCTCAATACATATTTATGAATCATCAAAATGAGAGAGTTAGAAGATTTCTGATGCTTGAAAAAACATAGCTCTTAATGGGAAAGCATGTTTTATCTTGTTGACAAAACATTCCTCCTGGAGCATTTCTATTAATATTGATTGGAAACAATAGTAAGTGTGAAGGAAAATATATTTGCTACTGATAAAGCCTTTAGAAATAAAATATTTTATCAAGAACTGACAAATAGATAAATTATATTATTTTACATATTTATAATCTACCTGTTAGGCTACTTTTAAGAAAGTAATTTTATTGCCATCAAAATTCCTAAAATACAAACGAAAGCCATGATATTATGAAGAATGGACAACAGAGGAAGTAATGATAATAACTTACTAAAAATATGTTATTTTTTCCCTAAAATGGTTTTGTTATTTTCACATTATTGTAGTATGTTTCTTTTACAGTTCAACAACATTGTAGGTACATTGGAAACATTTCTCAAATATTTGACACTTCTTTATATTTTATAATTTGAAATTGTCTATTTGAAATAAAATTTCACTTCTTTATACTTTTCTTTAATGTAGATATAATTGAACAAAAGTTTAAGGTGCCAATGCATGATTTATATTATAAAGTATCCAACTATTTTGGAGAGAAAGTTGTTAGAATTCTCTGGCCCTCTTCCTACTATCAAAATAGTAAAATGCAACATTTTCTTTTAATCAAACAATATGTATAGCTTCTTACCCTTTGAACTTTAAAATAATTTATAACTCAATTAATATATCATAGGATTGTGACCAAGTCTCTGTTTCAAATATTCAGAAAAAAGAAAAAAACAAATTCATGGTGCATTAGTACTACTGATATTTCTAAGAACAAAGGAACTCAGAATGGCTCATGCATAATAGGTTAGCACTAGAATATTAGGACCAGATTGTATGCTAGTTCTAGAATTAGTTCCTTATGAAGACACTAGGATTGATAGAAATTTAAATCAAAGCTCAATATATATTCAAGTTTCAGTGATAAATGGAGAAAATATAAAAACAATGTGAAATGCTAATGTATAATGACATGAGATACTTTAGTTATCACTAAAGACCCTGAAAAGATACAAAGTAAATAATGATCATATATTGCGGTGTGAACTATTCTGTCTTGTAATCTTTTAATAATATGAGTAATTCAGTACCTAAAAAGTACTTGAATATTGAATTGTTTCTCCAGTCCATCTGAAAATTGTTACTCTGATCAACATTTCCCCTTTACACCCTCTACCCATTCTTTGGCAACTTGTGGGGGTTTGTTAGATTTTGTTTATACATGAGATCATACTGTTTCATCTTTCAGTGCATGGCTTATTTTCATAGTATGATGTCTTCTTGGTTCATCCACGTTGTTGTAAATGACAACATTTTGTCCCTCTTGCAGCTGAAGAATATTTCTTTTTATATATATGGTATTTACTGCATCCAGTCATTTTTTGATGAACATTTAGCTTTTATTCACTATCTTGGATATTATGAATAATGCTTCAATGACCATGAGGAAACATATCTCTAGGTGGTGCTGATTTCATTTCTTTTAGGTCTATACCTAAAAGAGAAATGATTGAATCATGGTAGATCTATTTTTTGATGACTCTACATGCAATTTTCATAATGACTGCATTCATGTACATTCCTACCAACAATGTACCTTATGAGTCCCCTTTTTTCTGCATTCTAACACTTCCTTTCATCTCCTTGATAAGAAATATCCTAAAAATTGTGAGATCTCATTTTGGTTTTAATCAGCATACCCCTGATGATTAGGGATGCTGAACATTCTCCTGTGTATGTGCTGGACAGTTGAATGTCTTCATTTGAGAAATGTTTCCTCAAGTATGCTTCCTATTTTTAAATCACATGACTTCCTTTGTATTTGGTTCCTTATATATTTTGGATATTAAAACCTTATTAAATAATTGATTGGAAAAATTTATAATCTCATGCTGTGAGTTGTTAATGTTGAATTCTTTCAGTAAACATACATTAATATGTATATGTGTGTGCGCATCAGTAATTTATACCAATCCTTCCTTTTATTGTATCATATAATGTTAAATATCTGTTGATTATTTTTATATTTTCCAATATTGAATATTATGAAATATTTGTGAACAATTTTAATATAATGTGGATATATATAATTTCATATCTGTGGAATAAACAGTTTTCTTTGGATTATTAAGGCAGAATTTGAATACTGAAAGTTTAAATTTGTCAAATTTCAATTTATTAAATATAACAAATTGGAGTTTGATATGTCATAGGGTTTGTGCTCTAGCTAAGATATAATTATTAACTAAATTAATGTCATGAAAATTTATATCTTTGCTTTTTTCAAACTTACAGGAGTTTGTTTCACATTAAGGTCTAATTTTGAGTTCATTTTTAGAGTCTTTGATCATAATTTTTCTATGCATATATCTACTTAATAAGACACTGTTTTTTTAAAAGACCTCATTTTCTAACTTTTTGCCAAGATTGTTCGTCTTTTCAAAGTGTAACTTTCAATTTTGTAATTTGTGTTCTGTGTAATTTATCTGTTTTCTAGTTTGAAGATTTCTGTCTTCTCTCCACCGTTCACAGACACACACACACACACACACACACACACACACACACACCTGACTTTGTTCTTTCCTTATGAATTCTTAAAGTGAAATCCTAGGTAATTTATTTTAGACATTTCATATTTTCCAAATAGCCATACAAAATTCAGAATTTCTGTCACTCAGTACTTTAATTCCATTTTGTGCTCATATGAGTGCCTTTAATTAACTGATCTTCTTATTAATAATTTAAAAATTACATGTACATTCATTGACAGTCTCATCGAAAGTTATGATCATATTTGTTTTAAACAGTTACAAATAATTTAAATAACTAAAAAATATTTTCTTTACTGAATTACATATTATTTGTTTCACTTTTTCATTATCTCGGAAGTTCCAGATTTTTGTATTTTATGAAGAACTCTCTTCTCACTTCTTGTACAGCAGATTTGACTGTGATGGTCTGTTAATTTTTTTCCCTTTGAAAAGACCAACACCCTTCTGCCCCATTCCTTATTTCTAAAAGCCTCAATGATGTTTTCTTTTTTTGTTGTTGTTTTATTTTGTTTGTTTGATTTCTGTCAATAGCAATCCTGGGTTAATAGTTCTTTAAAGATTGGTTCAACTCTCTTGTGTCTCAGATTCTACAAAGAAATTTGTATAGTTTGCATTGTTGGATGCCACCTGTCATTTTTCTCTAGCTTCTTTCAAGCTATTTTGTTTATCCTTGTTATTTGTGAATTTTATTTGAATGTGTCTAGATATGGTATTCTTTGAATTTTTATCTTTAAATATGCTAAGCTTAAATATGTAGACTTATATCTGTCAGTATCTATTTTTGGTCATTATTTCTTCAAACATGTTTTTTTTCTATCTGCTCTTGCTCATCTCTGTGACTTTAGTGAAACATATCCAAAATTTTCAAACTGTCTCACAGGCACATGAGATACTTTTCACACTTCTCTTTCACTACACTTCAAATTAGATAATTTCCCCCTTAAGTTAAATTGCTCTTGTACTCTTCTGCTATTGAGCCAGTATACTTTTTCTTTTATTTCAGATGTTTTAATTAGAAAATTTTAATGGTGTTCTGTTTTATAAGTTCTGTCTCTCTTCTGGTGATTTATAGATTTCCAATCATTTTAAGTATGTTTTGCTTTACCAAGTAAAATAAGAGTATTTTAAAATATCTGCTCTAAATCTGCTGTGTGAGGTATTAAACATCTGCATCATTTTAGGATTAACATCTTTTTCCTTTTCAAATTGGCTGTACATTTCCTTTGGGGATTGGTTCACTGAATTTCAGGAAATGCTAGGTTGTTTACTGAACATTGTGCATATTTTATTTTGTCAATCCTGGGTCATTTGATAACTACCTGGATAATTTTCTCTCTTAAGTAAGTGGTTACCCTAAAGTTCTATGTTGCTTTCTGTAAACAGTGATTCATGCATCAATTGGATTCTCAAAGTCCCTACTATGCTGGATTGTGTCTGTCCAGGATTCACTAATCTCAGAGATTAATATGGTTTTATAGACAGATTATTTCTACCTGAGATTATCCTAACTCACTTTCTGATATACAGACTCCTTTCCAAAATACCTCTGCCCTTTTGGAAATAATTTTATATGTGAAAAACACTCTAAAATTTCTTATTCTAGAATTTACACTCTGAACAAAGGCATGAGGAGAAAAAAAAACAACAAAAAAACTGGGAACTAGTTTCATTCCATTTCACAATCTTCCTGATTTTGTTTCCTTCACAAAATACTTAGGTGGTTGAATTCTTAAATTTTTGTATTTTTCCAGAGTTTTATGTTTTTAAGAGAAGTGAAGATGAGCTTTCAAAAATTACACTGCCTTGATGTAAACAGAAATCTCCTATATCCTACTTTTTTGCAATTTTAAAGGTTGAAAGTGTTCAGATAACCTGGTTCCTGTAATCAAGAAATGAAGCTTTTAGTTTCTGTTTTCAGCAGTATTTTTAACTTTTCTATTTCACTTCATTTATTTTTCAAATTACAATTTTAGCATTTTATAATCTTTATCATATTCTCTCAAATTAATCATTTCCATAATCAAGTGAAATGATTTTCTCTTGTGAATCAAATTTGCAAATGATAAATATTATATTTATGCTATTTTGTCTTATTATCTTCCACTGAGGAGTACTTAAATATCCAATAAAAAATACTCATGAATCACTAGTAGCCCAATTTCTCCTTTGATTAATCAAGAATGTTGTAGATTTTTTTTCATGTACTTTAGTCAATAAAGTCTATTTTCTCACAACAAATTCACTCATGAATTGCAAGACCATAGTAAATATATTAGAGGCCTACCTCACATTTTCAAACTTTTTCTCTATTTAAGAATAATTTTCATTAACTCCAATATCATGTTGATTTTCTCATATATATGTGTATATATATAATATATATGTATATATACACATATATATGTATATATATGTGTATATATATACATATATATGTGTATATATATATATACCCTAACCACTTAATTATTGTTTATATGTAAGATTATTACCTTCAAGGGGATTGCTATCATATATTTAAAACCTGAATGATATAAATAATATTTGAAGTGAATAATTATGGTGGTTTAAAATTCACTTAATGATAATCTATGTAAAAATGTTACTGTAGAATATAATTATTAATTTTAATAACTGCTAAAGTTATAATTTTATTCTTTTTTATTTGTACCAGGGATCAAACTCAGAACTTTGTGCTTGTGAGGCAGGTGGTGGATATAATTTTATTCTTGTAGTAGAAATAGAAAAATTGCTAAGAGATATGTTCTCCACTTCATATAATTGGTGGTATTTGGCTAAATATTTGGAATAAATAATTGTGATCATAACCTAAAATTTACCCTGCCCTTCTTTCAGTTATCTTCTTTGTAATTCAGGAAGTGTGACTGCTTTGTGAAAGTTTCTTGATGGAAACCTTTTTAGAAAACAAAGATTAGTAGAAATCTTTATTTCTATTTTATAATGAAACAAGAATGGTCTGCTTGGAAGCCATCTTAACATACTTTATTTTCGGTAATTGAAGCCTTGTTCGTATTAGGCAAAATATTATATTTCAAAAAAATAATGTAAAATAGTAATGAATGTATCAGTACCTTATTTTGAAAGAATATGAAAAGCTATTATTATAAGTAAACACTTACATATTTGAAATGCCTGAAATATTATGTTATGCATCTTTGTCATCAAAAACATCTCAGAGACTATGAAAATTGAAAAATACCTTATGCAATGTCAGAAAAACTTGCCATATGATTCTTTACCACCTGAACAAAACACCTGCAAAGAAACATTGCTAAGAGCAAGTGTAAAGGAATCTGAACCATGTATAATTTGATGCCAGCCTCATTTAGTACATTAGCACTAAAGTTAAGGTGTTAAAAGATTAAGTCTTTTTTTATTCAAAACCTCTTTTGTATTTCAGTTTAAACGAATTCTTTGGCATACTGCCAGTTCATTTTCAGTGTTGCCAAGGTGTTATCTTATTAAGAAGCAGGAGCTGAACTAAAGTTCCAATTTAGAAAACAAAGGAGATAACAAGCATGTGATATGTGATTTAATGCAATAAGCACCAATTACATAGTACTTTTGACTACAATTAGAATATCATTTTAAGTTTTTTTACTAGGTAGTCATTACATATTAACTATTAATTAGACTTAATTGTTTTATGTGATAAATTTAATTTAATAGTTACAAGGTAACAATACATGTTAAGAGATACCGAACTTTTCATTTACAGTTTTTTTCTAATTGACTTGCTGCACCTGATTTTTAATTCACATAAGACAGTTACAATTTGTCAGTGCACTTTTTCCTATATTATAAAGGAGGTAGCAAGCAATATCAGATACATTCTAAGAATATAAGAGCATGCAGTAATATTATTACACAGAATCATGATACTTCTAAGTTATCAGGAGTCCATAGAATTAATATATGTGTGTTTTTTCAATAATTACTTACTGAAGTTTTTACATTCTCTCAATATAGTTGAATCTAGTGGCCTGAATGGCTGCTCATACAGGATGAAGTAGATAAGAAGTGAACATGAACGAAAATGACTTCAATAAATGTTTAGGAATTAGAAAAAATCCTTGATCATAGCAGATTAGGTTGTCATTACATATTAATTATTAATGAGACTAAATTATTTTCCACAATAATTTTAATTTAATAGTTACAAGGTGACAGTACATGTTAAGAGATACTGAATTTTTCATTTAGATTTTTTTCTAATTAAGTTTGCTGCACCTGATGTTTAATATGTAAGAGATAATAACTTTTTGTATCTACATTTAAAACCTTGTCTTAAGACCTGACTTTTACATTCACCATGATTCGTTTAAGCCATTGAAACTTTTTTTTCCGTTTAGTTTATTGGTACATTTTAGGTATACAATACTGTTACATTCATAATTGGGATCTTGTACCTTTACATGATATATCTTGGTTCTTATTTTTTTCCCATTCCCCTGCCCTCCCTTCATCCCCTCCACCCTTCCCTATTTACAAAGACTTTGTTTCCATGTTTTTCCTTTTTTCTTTTCCCTTCTTTCCTTTCCCCTACCCCTCCCACTTCCCCTACTCCTTTAGACATTTTCTTCCTATTTCACAATATCAATTATACATTTTGATTCTTATTTACACTTTAGTTTTTCACACCAGAGAAACTATTTGGTATTTACACATGTGTGTCCTGTTTATTTCCCTTAAGAGTATAGTCTCAGTGTACATCCACTTAGTTACAGATGTCTCCAGTTTCTCATTCTTTATGGCTTAGTATTCCATTTTATTTTAAAAACCCCATCTTCTTTATCCAGTCTCCGGTTGATGGGCACTTGGGCTGTTTCCAAGTTTTAGCCATTACAAACTGTGCCACCATTGAAACTTTTAGGAAGATCCTTCATTGGCAGACATTGATGTTACTGCCTGCAACTATTTAGGTCTTATGTCCACTACGGGAATTTCAAGGACAGACACTAAGAAAATATAGAGTGTATCTCTTCATTCAGAAGTTGAAAAGAGAACATTTAAAAGAAAAGATGAAAATTCTGTTGGTGCTCAGCTGTGTTTTCTTGGCCCAATCATTACATGAATTTCCTGGGAAAATGTGAAATGTAACATTTCCCGTGGGCACAAATTCTATCAATTCTGCTTTTATGATGGTCTTATCTTTCTGTGACAGATATCTGCTTTGGATAAAATCTTATTCATATATTATAGTGATGAAAATTTTTAAAGAATTTTAATAAACGTCCAACTCATGAGAGGTTAAATCTTAGAAATGAACAGATAACATCCAACAGCAACAAAACCCCCCAGAAATTTTGTGTAACTACTAGATTTATCACTGCCTCTTAACAGCTGTTTAATTTTTAGAGCCACGAATAGCAAACCCTGTGTCTAACTTGCCATCACTTTCTGTTCTTACTCTGGAACAGACTGTGGTATGGTAATCCTAGTTCTCATTAGAACAGCAAGTGTCTTAGTTCAAGCTGCTGTAATAAAGTGTCGCGGACTTCATGAGGTCTTTCCCTTGTGCAGGCACCATTGCATATCTCCCTCTTTACAAGTCATTATTCCTACCAGAGGAGTCACCCACATAACCTCCCTCAAACCTATTTGCTTCCTAAAGACTCCACTTCCAAATGCCTTGGCAGTGACAACTGGGATTTTAACATACGAATTTTGTACAAACACAAACATTGGTCCATAGCACTGAGCTTTCTAGATGTGACAGGAAAAATACTCATAAATGGAACTAGTGTGGGATTTCAGAGTGAGATTGCCCACTGCTGTCAGATCAAGCTGAGGTTTCATTGACTTTGTTGACATCTAGCATCTTACAGATACTGAAAAATACACCAACTTGCTTTATTCCTCTTCCTAAGGATGTGGTGCCATGAATTTATGTTGCTGGATTGAGTACTGGTGCATATACGCCTTAGTCTAGAGTAGCATTTCAGCATACACTTTATTGGTTTAAATGATATTAGAATTACTATGACCTATTTGTTTTTATATAGCTTTTAGAAAAATATAACATTGCACAAATGGTTCACATTACATTTCTGTTGACTAGTACTGATATAGATCCTTAGAATCTTGGACGGATTTTGGAAGGAATGGGAAGCCATGGAGAGATTTAGAGCAGAAGAAGAGCAGCAAGCCCACACTTGCATTTGCAGAGAATGAACCTGGCTACAGTGTTGCAAATAGACTGAAAATGGTATAAATATGGCTGCAGAGGGGTCAGAAAAGAGAATAGTGAAGTAAACAGAATGAATTTCATAGTATAATTGCAATTTATTGACATCACTTCAGTGTACATTTATATATAAATATCATTGAACATCTATATATAACAACACATTCAACACATAGTAATTAGAATAGATCATGTTCGAGGCAGAAATTGAATTTAATGTCAACTTTATATATGTATATATTATTTCAAATAATTTCAAGAATTGTAATAATTAATATTCTGACTGTAACTCGAATGAATAGGTATATACAATTCATTAATCACAGAGATACTGCATTATGAGTGTAATGCAAAATTATATATTTTTCTAATTGTATAATCAATACTGATAACTCTTAAAATAGTGTATGTGTTTGCAAAACATGCATGCAAATATTTTTCTCTGAGTGATTTCAAACTTTGTGAATAATAATCACATGTTGAATAATCAAAAACAACATAATTTTCAATAAGTTGTATAAAAACATTAAAGCAGTAAAGCATATGTCTGTGTCTTCATTTAATATCCTTCAATTATAATTACTCAGTTTAATAATACTTATTGTATAACACCAGAAACACTAGAAATAGAATATTATTAGTGCTTTGGAAATGTGGAAAATGATCGAAAGCAAATTTTGCAACATGTCTAAGGAGCCAAAATCTACTTGTATAGAACAGCTCAGAAAGTATTATTAAATAACATATAATTTAATGTACTTGTAATTAGTTATGTTGAACAGAGAGTACACAAATGAGCAGTAAGAAAAACAAGTCTTAAATATGAGAAAAGGACAAAATGGAAACAGTCTCTGTAAATAGGGAAAGGTAGAGGCGATGAAGGGAGGGCAGGGGAATGGGGAAAAAATAAGAACAAGATACATCATATAAAGGTAAAAGACCCCAACGATGAATGAAAGTATATTTTATACCTAAAATATACCAATAAACTTAGTGAAAGAAAAAAAGTAAAATCATCATAGTATTTTAAAGAAGTAGAAATTACAAATGAAGTCATATGAAATCTGCACAATAAAATATATATGACTAATATGACTTAGGGTATTTCTTTCAATTGATCCTTTTGTTTTATGTGTATAGTTAACTCAGAGTAAAATGCCCCCTTTCAATTCAAGTATTATACACAGTTGACCATTTCAGCCCCTCGAATGACAATGAAAGTTGAAGGCCTAATCAGAGAGATACACTTTCTTTTAACACTCTTGATTTCTCAAAATGCTTTATAGGCAATAGGGTTTAAAATAGTATTAGCTAGATCTTTTCTCAAAATAAAAAATAAAATATCTTCTGATATAGTTCAGTGGTAGCATTCTCCCGAGCTTGATGTCCAGTATCACATACACACACACATATACACACACTTGCACACAAAAAATATATTATTTATGAGGCTGTGGGTATAACTCAGTGGCAGATAACTTGTTTTGCACGTCTGAAGCCCTGGGTTCAATCCTCAGCATTGTAATATGTAAGTAAACAAACAAATATTCAACATTGTATGTAGACATTCTGGGTTTTTTTTCAGGCATACTAAATAATTTTCTAAAATTTCAAAAGCAATCATCATTGTGGTCAGGCTAATATAACAAACTTTTATAAAACATTGTTTAGGATGATTGTTTCTTCTGAGATTTTTTTCAGATGCATAAAATTAAGAATTCTGATGCAATTACTCTTAAGACATAAGTGCTAAACAGCTGATACACAGATTTTATTTCTTACTTGATCAAAATTATTTACAACTGCTTATTTTGTTTTAGAAAACTTTTGTTAATACAATAACATTGGATCTATAGAAATTCCATGCCTATACCAAGATTATAATTTCATATGAATACATATGTATTTATTCTAGAATTCAGTTTCTAAAGAAACTGGCATTTTTGTTATTTAAATGGATTTTTCTTTTCTGAGATAGGAATTTGCTAAGGTTTCCAGGCTGCCCACTAACTTACTATCATCGTGCCTCAAATACAGGCCTGGCCACCATCTCCACATGCATTTTTGTTATCTGTATAGCAACTTTAACACTGCTATGTGTCTAGCACATGGACATGGGGCATACCTGGAATTCCAGCACTCAGGAGGTTGAGGAAGGCCACCTTCTGGCTACATAATAAGACTCTATCTCAAAAATAGAAACAAAGCAAAACAAAATGAAATGAGAGAGACAGATAGAGAGAGAGAGAGAGAGAGAGAGAGAGAGAGAGAGAGAGAGAGAAACAAAATAAAAATCCACTGTTAGATATCTACATTTTACATAAACAATCATTTCTCCTTCAATAATTCAGAATTGTTTTATCTAAGAGATTACCTTAAGCATTTTTCCTAAGTATATACATGAAATTGTACCTAATAATAAAATAGTTTATAAAGTTATATAGCTACTCATGGAAAATTCAATTATTAAAAGCCTCAATGTGATACAAAAAAGCCATTGGTGGCACAGTATTTTCAGTAGTATTTTATGCTTGATAGAGCAATGGCAGATATTCAGAGAAGAGAAATGTTAATATTATAAGGATGAATAATTCACTATTTTATAATCATTTTTCTCTTATAGCCAGTAACAGTTAAATCATTAATAACAGTCAAGTTTCAGAGAAACCAGTGTGTGCTAAGAAGTTGTAGATAGGCACCTTTTTATATAAATGACTTTTTGGATTGACTTGAGCATCATAAAATATGCTGAAATTTATATGTAACTTGACTGTTTAAATTTAGATAACAAATGCACATCCAGTGTTATGGTTAGTTGACAATAAGCACACATCCGATTTATTATTCCACATAGCTGTTAGAATTCCCCTGTTACATGGACTGAATCATTCATTGCCATAGCTGATTCTTCATATCTTGAACATAAAGTAAACCTGGATCTATGAAACATTAATTGAATTAC
The DNA here is from genome assembly GCF_053883595.1 of Heterocephalus glaber. Classification (NCBI taxonomy): domain Eukaryota; kingdom Metazoa; phylum Chordata; class Mammalia; order Rodentia; family Bathyergidae; genus Heterocephalus; species Heterocephalus glaber. The sequence continues at coordinate 21,716,775 of NW_028258138.1, read as the reverse complement.
CCTTTAAATGTGCCAAAGTGTATATTAGTTTTAACTCTCTTGGTAGTTTCCCTCCACATAAATCATATGAGAAAATTTAAATGATTAAAAAAGAAGCAGGGTGTTTCTGATTTTTTAGTAGACTGTAGTGAATTCTAAGAAAATTTAAGGCAATAACTTCTTCACAAAATAAGCAATAAGAGTTTAAGAAAGATAATAATTCTACATTGTAGTCCAAAATTTTGTCATGAATGTATTTTCACCTTTTGTAAAATGAAATGATGATACCTACAATACATATTTGTAATGAGGTTTCCATTATTCATCTTGAATTCATCTATGGAGTATCTATTGCATATCAAATATAAATCCAAGGACTATACTGAACTATGAAAAAAAGTAACTTTGTGCTCCTACTAATGGAATATAAGTTGTAAGCTAAGACATTGAAACGTATGACTACCTGCTTAGGTGACAGAATATTTCTGATAAATGCATCATTGGTAATATCATCATTGTGCAAATATTACAGGCTGGACGTATACATCATAGAGTATATATATGCAAACTAAAAAAGCTACTCAGCCAGTATGCTTAAAATCTTCTGGAAACTCCATTATATAAAAGATCTGGTTGATAATCAGAACATTATTATGCAGTGCAATATGTATAATATGGGGAAATATTTATTGTGATATCAATGCAATTTTTAAAGAATTAGATTTTCCATTAACTTTAAGGCATTTCCCTAATAATGTTTATTGAGTTTCACTCAGTAAGTGGATAGTACACATTTTTCAGTGTGATTAAGCAATGGGAAAAGATACAGATGTAAAGGTTAGGGATAGTCAGGGTTAAGGATCAAAGTTAACCTAAATGGAGATAGTGTCACAAATATAGGCATTGGTCTCAGAATTTATGATCTTTGTTAATTATCATAAAAGTTGGAATATAATGGCTGTGAATAGGATATTTACAAGGTTTTAAGCAGCATATTAACATCTTAAAGTAGAAACTGTTAGATCAGTAAGCTACTAAGAAGCTTTTAAAATAAGCCAGATAAGGTTATGACCTAGACAAGGGAAGAGTAGGTATCAAGAGAATCAGAAAACAATCCTATAGATTGCTCTTTAATGGTGAGGAATGAATGGAAAAGCTTTTAAAAATCATGCAGTGTTATCGTTTACATGTGAAGTGTCACCCATACATTGAAAGCTGGATCACCAGTGCCCCAATGTTCTGAAGGGGGCCTAGACAGGTGATTGGATTGTGAGGGTGCCAGCCCCATCACTGGAATTATCCACTGATGAATGGATAGTTGAATGGGCTCTTAGGATCTGGGGCCAGGCAGAGGAAGTGAATCACTGCAGACATGCCCTCAGAGGGTGCACTTTGTACTTAGCACCTTCCTCTCTGTCTCTGACCCTCTCTGAGTCCTGGCCATCATGAAGTGCACAGGTTTTCTCTGCAGTGCCCTTCTTCTATGATATTCTGGCTTGTCTCTGGCCCAAAATAACAGTCAACTGTACAAATGTGAAAATCTTATCCAAAATAAATTTTTCCACCTTTACATTTTGTTGTTCTCAGGTATTTTGTTATAACAATAGGAAGCGGAATAATACATCCCATTACACACTTAGAAAAGCTGTTGGCATTATATGCAATGGTTAAAATAAAACATTAAAGAAAATAATTTAATATATGTACTTCATAGAGTATGATGGCTGGAAGAAAGGAAGTTAACTGTGGTGTGTAAATCTTCTGGAGAATGTGAAGGAAAGATTTGATATAATCCTAGGTATTGATTTACAAGGACAATACAAATTATCAGTGTGATTCTAAAACTCTTAAATTTATTTTTCATAGGATTTTAAAATCATTTCCTAAGAAATCATTTTGATTTTTATTCAGTATATAAATAGCTTAAATTTGAATGGTGGGTTGTCTGATAACATTATTAATGGTCTAGTAAAAATTTAGGTCAAAGAATTTTAGATTTCAGATCCCAGAACAGATAGTGTTTTTTGTTATCAGCATTAGCTTGTTCTTGTCCAGGCAACATTCTGGTGCAGGTCAGCACACTGCAAAAACTAAGGTTTTACTTAGGTGGCATGTACCAACCACAAATAATTTCTTAACATTCAGAAGAAAGTCTTCGCAGTTAGTGTAGAAATGACAAGAAAAGTAAAAAGTTTGCATTAAGCAAATAATCAGTAAAATAATCTCATATAGTGACAGAATGTGCTGCTGACAACTGGCTTCAAGTTCAGCTCTGTGATTCAGGAAAAAGGAAAAAAGAAAAGACAAGAAGTGCTTTATTAAAACAGGTCTAACTTGATACCAAGTCTGAGGGCAAACTTAAAAGTTCCTTTGAGGTGGACACAGCTGGTATAAAAAGGGTTGGATCTAGAATAAATTTTTTGTGAATACAATGTTGTGGAAGGTAACAGATTTAGATTGGGGCAAACATCTTTTCTTATGATTCTAATAACTTTAAATAAGAGACTGTTTTCAAGTTCATTGATATAAGAATCGTTTAAATGTTCTAACATAGCTTTCTGGCTGTATAGCTGTCATTTAATTAAATCTAAATTATTTATCCTTAGGAAATATTTCATTGTAAAAATAGTTAATATAAACATGGTTCCTTTATTTTTTAAACTCTGCAATCATATTACTCCTTCAGTGTTCCTCTTCTTATACTCTATGAAGAAGTGCATACATTTTTATTAACCATATTATCATTAACATGATATGGAAAACTAAAAATAACCAATACTTTTACCACCAATGACCACTACATCACTTAAGAGATAGAACTATCTCTTAAGAGACTTTCATATAGATTCAATAATAAACATTACTCTCATTAAGTCCACATAGTTTTTTTCTGAGAAACAGATACCACTTCTCATAGGGTCCAATGTGTCTTCATCCACAATAGAATTGATATCTATGTGTACATTCCTAAAATTTGTTCCGTACTTGTGTGTCTTTTCTTAAAGGTTTTCCAGAATTTAAGAAATTTGGAAATCATGCCTATGCCAACTTAATTTCTTAATGTTATAGCTTATGTCTAGATACCCCCTTCAAGCATCATGTGGTCATAGAAGCGGATTTTTAGAGGTGGCTGGATCTAGCGTGTGTAATGATGGAATCAAGGGTATGTGATTATTAAAGTAGTCCTCTGATTGGCTTGGCATAGTTCTGGGTAGGATTAATGGTGCCTCAACTTGGATATGAGTGTTACCACCCTAAGGGCATGTGGCCTGGATAAGATATAAGGGATAGAAAAAGGGCCCCTGTCCCTGGTTGTTGCTTGTAGCTCATTTCCATGGTGCCTTCTGCCTTCTGTCTTCTACCCACAATGAGCTGTTTTTCTTCTGTGATGCCCCTCTGCCATGCCACCCTGCCTCGGAGCCAACCAAGTACGAACTGAAATCTCTTATGAACAATAAGCCAAATAAGCCTTCCTCCTTTAACTTTCGGTGTTGGATAACTTGTCTTAGCAACAAGAAAAGACTAAGACTCTTAAAAACAAAGAATGAAAGATAGGAAAGAAGGAAGGAAGGAAAGGGGGAAGAGAGAGTTTAAAATCATAAACAGAAATTCAAGATCAGATCGTTGATAATTGGCAGAGCTGGGCCTCAAATGCATTTACAATCTCATGCTATTTCTAATGCAATCCTTTGCTTATAATTAACAACAAAATTCTTTTTTCATTTTGTTCATCTACTGTCATGTGTATGTATTTATATATGTGTATATGTGTACATAATTCCAGAGTCTTTTTTTACTTGTATATATTTATGACATACAATGTAATGTTGATATGTGTTTTATTTGTCATTTGTCTATTGGTCATTTTTGTCTTTTTAGAGAAATATCTATTTCAATCATTTTATTGTTTTATAATAAGGTTATTTATTTTCTTACTATTCAGTGATCACCAGGTTTTTATTGTAACACTTGCGACAATCCATGAGACTTACATGGTGCTCCACCAGACACATTTTAAGTGGTAAAACATGTTAGTCATGCCAGGGATTTAGCTCAGGGGTGCCATGCCTGCCTCGCAAGTGCAAAGTCCTAAATTCAATCCCCAGTACAAAAAAAAAAGTGTTAGAGACTAAACTTCATGTCCTTGTGGGGTGTTTTCATTGAATTAGTTATTCAAAAATATAAATATTTAGTTTTCATACAACTGGTATATTGGAATACATTTCCAGTTGACATGAATCTCCAACATTTAAATCATGATTACCAAATTGACAATTGTGGAAAATGAATCAGTAGCAGTTGCCCTCCTTAGAATTGCAAATTCAGAATTTGTGTGAGCATAGCTTAACCATATGATTTATTTTGTCTGCCAACATACTTTTCCCAAAATATTTTGTAACTTGAAAGTAGAAAACAAACAAATGTACTCATAAGTGTCCTAACAGAAGATTGAATATTATACCTAATGTTAGGGGATTATTTTTATATACTCTTGATGGAAAATTAAATAATAAATGTTTTAGTAAAATATATAATTTTAAAGTATTTTAAAATCAATTTTTATATTTTAAGGCAATAATAAATATACTTACATGGAGATTATTTCTTAGATGACAAATGACAGTTTCAGTATTTTAGGCACTTTTTTAATGGAAGAATTTGCCTGTCATTATTAAGAGAAAAAGTTCTATGAATTAATTAAAATTTCTTGAACAAAAGACGGCTTGAGAACACAATTTTGAAATTCACTTAAATCTAAATCTTTTATATAAGAAATAATGGAATAAATTTTCTATACTGGGTTAATGTTTTATTATTAATTCAAAAATAGAAGATGTTGTATGTTACCAAATTAGAATCTAGAAGATTGACTTTAACTTTCTGAAATTGAAAAATAATGGATTAACATATGTGTCTAATCACATTCTTAAATATATTTACACCTTATTATTTTAATACTAGCATTTCAAGTATACAAAATTTACAGAATATAACCTAACAGTTTTCATCACTGCATTAATTTGCCTCAAGTCCCTTTCTGTCTTTCTCTTTTATAGGCAAAAAAAGCTTTTCATTTTAATTACCTACCTTGGGGATATCTTCTTTTATCAAAGAGAAATTATTCTGTACCTTAGGAAAACTGTAAAAAATATTTTTAAGATTCCTGCAAATAGTTGCCAGGGCTATTGTAATGGTGGAGACAAACTGAGCTTAACTTTAAAAGAAGGAAAAATGAAGACAAATAGCCAGAAAAACTGTGTTTATTTGGGGAAGTGGTTCAATGGATGGAAAATTACTAAGGGGAACTTGATTAAGCTTCAAGGGTGGCAGCATTATTAGTAAAATGTCTTAGTGGGATTTTTGTTATTCAGGTGGGGCAAGGACCTAGACCATGGTGATAGCAGAAAAGAAACATTGTCACAAACCAGGGGTAATTAAGAATGGAGGAATTCCTACACGTTGGATTTAGCAGGATTCTTTCTTATAGGACAGAGCAAAGGCAAATTCAAGGCCTACTTGAAAAAATAGTTTAAAGAAGCATTTAACCAAGAGAAAGTCTGTGTTACTTTTCTGGATTATCCATGCAGCTGAGGTTTTTCAAAAGAAATCTCTTCCTTCACATTCAGTGAATAATATACTTCTATCTTGGCAATATTCAAATTTTCAAATTTTTCTGATTTATTCTTTTCTACTCTGCTCAGATAAAAAAATTTCTTTCAATAGTTATTGCTATACCTATTTGTAGAAAAATATTTTAACTTATATTTTATTAGGATACGAAGGACATATAATCCCTTGACATGTTACCTACCATGAACTTGAATCTGATTATTTACCCATGCTTTTTTCCATATATTCATATGTGTGTAATATTAAATACCATATATAATATATGAATATATCAGTGTGGCTTATCATTCCAGTTTAGTTTATGTTATATTCTTCTGTTCTCATAATCCTTTTATTGTTTTAAATCACCAAATTTTATTTCCTTCATGCATGTGAAGCTTCTTTGATAGCAAAGATTTACCTAGTTTCTGAAAATTACAATATTTTATTTATCAACAAAAAGTAAGGCTACATTTTTGTCTTCTTCACATGTCACTCTGCATTCATATCCTTCTTCCCCTCATGGCTAAATACCACTTCTTCAATTTCATTAACGTGCTAATCCTGTGCTAATCAATACTGCTGTTTTGCTACTCTTTTGAGGTGACAGAGCATATCCCATACATGAATTTCATGTCTAGACAGGAGTTATCAATATATTTTTGCCTCACACCCTAATCACTAATATAGCTTTTAATATCACATATATTGCCAGTAACACTTATATTTAATATCAGTAGTGTTGCATTTAATCTGCATCAGGAAAGCAATTAGTGATAGTTGTTCTCTTTTATAAAAACAAATCATATCCTTAGATTATACTTAAATTATAATAATACACACATATACAGATACTATATTATGAACAGAGAATGACAGTATTTCATTAGTATGTATAATTTTTATACTCAGCTATATTTGTGTAAATATATTATCCATAAACTTCTTCAAATAGTATAATGGTAAGCAAACTATATTCATAATACATACAGATGCAATCCAAGATTTTACTCATAAGATATATGCTTTCCATTTCACTTTAAGAATCAAGTGTAATTAATCTTTTATTAGTTACATATACATTAAATTATTTACTTTCTGGACATTTATAAGAATTTTTTTCTTTTCCCTCACAAATAATTACCTTCTAATTTAACTGGATTACTGAATTGAAATATATGATTGATTGTTGAATGTTCAGTCAATTTTGATGTACAATTTTTGCACTGAGATACATCCTAACCAAAAAGATGCAGACTATTTTTCAAAGAAACAATCAAAAAGATCCTTCCAGTGTGTATGACCACAATGAGGGAATATATACAATGGTATGAAAACCCAAAGAAGACAATGTTAGCCAGAGGGAAAAATATGGAGAGACTGTGTTTAGTAGGTGTGGAGCTTTGTTCTGAAGGCAGTCAGCTGAAGAAAAGAGCAAGGATAGACCAAGTGTATGGAAAAACACGGACAAATACAAGCACCTGATGTTTAGCCCACTAGTACAGCGATGTACCAGTTCTTACTCAGTAATACCTTGTCCAATATCAAGTTTTTCAGAATTGCTACTAAAATAATAATGGATTAAAAGTCCTTCTTATAATCTTTTGACAATGTTTTTAATTATTTGTTCTGGACCGATACCAAAGAAGACGATTAAAGAGTCATGATTGTGTAGGTTACAATTCTCTTTACCTAAAGTATCATTCCAATTATATGTCTCTTGAAAATATATGATACTGTGTACTTTGTCCTAGATTCATAGGTCAAACCTCCAACTTAGTACTATAATGATGTGGATATTGCATATCTATCCCAGATTTTCTCATTCATGGAAGAAGGATTATATATCCTTCACAAGGTTATTAAAATATTATGTATAAAATGCATAAATTTATTGTTATATAGAATTTATTTAACAGGTATTCCATATTTGCATGTTATATTGAGATTAAAAAAATAACATGACCATGTTACATGTTATTGGTTAGTTTTAGTTTTCTATTTCCTCATGACTCAATATTGGTTAAAGTTTGTTTTTGTTTTTTCCATTTAGTTTTTTGGTACATTTTAGGTATACAATACAGTTACATTCATCATTGGGATCTTGTACCTTTACATGATGTATCTTGGTTCTTATTTTTTTCCCCATTGCCCTGCCCTCCCTTCACCCCCTCCACTCTTCCCTGTTTACAAAGACTTTGTTTCCATGTTTTTCCTTTTCTCATATATTTTCTTTTAGCTTCTTTCCTTTCCCCTACCCCTCCCATTTCCCCTACTCCTTTAGATGTTTTCGTCCTATTTCACAATATCAGTTATACATTTTGATCCTTATTTACACTTTTAGTTTTTCACAACAGAGAAACTGTTTGGTATTTACACATGTATGTCCTATTTATTGCTAAGTGAAAGATTTCTACAATGAAAATTGTAAAACATTGAAAAGGTAAATTTAAGGGGATATAAAAAATTAAATAAAATGCATTTGTCATGGAGCAGAAGAGTTAATAGCAATGAAATGTACATACTGCCCAAAGTGACCTACAGGTTCAATCTAATCTCTATCTAAATACCAAACACATTCTTTTTTTTTTTTTTTCCAAAGACATTCTTCATAGAAGCACAAAAAAACCTCCTGAAATTTGTAAGAAGATCCAAAATAGCCAAACCAATCTTAAGCAAAAACCTACAAAACAAGTGGCATTACACTACCTGACTTCAAAATATACTGCTACACTATAGTAATCAAAACAGCATTGCGTTGCCATGAAAACAAGCAAACATAAGGAAATAAGAACCCAGAAGTAAACCCACATATTTACAGTCCCCTGATTTTTAATAAACATACACTCACTAAGCAAGGACAGTAATTTTAAGAAATGGTGCTGAGAAAATTAAATGCCCATGGACATCTCAGTGAAACTAGACCTCTTTCGTTATTTGCAAAAGTCCAACTTCAAAATGATTATAGATTTAAATATAAAACATGAAAATATGAAATTACTAAAGTCAAACAGATAAAATGCTCCAGGATATGCAAATGTACATAAATTTTTTGGACAAGTCTCTAAAAGCACAGAACGCAAAAGCAAAATAGAATAATGAAGTTCTATTAAACTGAAAAGCTTTTGCACTACACAGGAAATGATCAACAGAATGAGAAAACAACTTACACAATAATTGCAAATTGCAAATTATACATCTGGTGATGGGTTGTCATCTGGAATATATAAGGAACAAGCAAAAGTCATTAAATATATATGCAGATAATCCTTGTAAAAAAATAGGCACCAATAGCCCTTGATATATCTCAGTGACATTGGAGTCTTAAATGTGCTTATAAAAACTTGATCAACATTGCTAATAAGTGATGTGCAAATCAAAATCATAATTAAATATCACTTCCCCCAGAAAGGATGCTTATTATCACAAGCACAAAAGATAAGAAGTGCTGCAACAATGAAAGGATACCATTGTCCACTCTTGGTGGGAATGGAAATGATGGTAAATTAATATAGTGATGCAAAACGATATGGTGCTTCTTCACAACATTAAAAATAGAACCACATGCACTTATGATCCACCCAATCCATTATTGAGTATATATGTAAAGGAAATGCAATCAGTATGACATAGAGACATTTGCACTTTCATGTTCATGCAGCAATATTCAAAATAGCAAGAAGTGATATCAACCCAACTGTCTCTTAAGTGGTGAACTGATAAAAAAAATAGTAAATATACATGATGGGATACTAGTCAGGCATAAAAAAGATGAAATAATGTTGTTTCTAACAACATGGATGAAAGTGGCAATTGTTATATAAAGTCAAATAAGCCATGAAGATATATTTCAAAATGTCACTCATATGTGTAATGTTGAAGAGTTAACCTTATGACATTTGGGAGTAGAAGGATAGTTATCAGAAGCTAGGGAGAACATGTAGAAGGAAAAGTAGAGATAGATTAGTTGATAGGTAATAAATTACAATTAGGAAAAAAGAGCTGTAGTGTGCTATTTCCGTGAATTTTGAAAAGATAGAGGAAAAGATTTTGAATGTTTTCACCATAAGAGAATGATAAAACTTGGAGGAGATAGATACATTTAGCCTAGTTTAAACATTGACCAGTGTACACATGTATTAGAATATCATAGTACTACATACATACATTCTATTTTTATGTTCATTAGGTAATGGCATACATTTAATTTAAAATGTAAAGATTAATAAATTGCAAAAATGTAAGATGCCTTAATAAGAAAGATATAATAAATAATACATAAATATAGATTTATTAAAAATGATTATGTCTACATTTGTATTACTGATGAGAATTCTTATATTACTGGTTCAAAACATAATGCATAAATTGAACAACTGTATGTAGATCATGAATAAATGATTATGGATATTAAGCAAAATGTTTAAAGCTAGACAATGACGTTACTATTTGTGATGGGCAAGTAGGTTCTAAACAGTTATTATCAGTAACAAAAATATGTACAAAATAAGTGAGAATCGTGCTTTTTGTACAAAATTAATGCTTCAAATGATTATACAGATAGGAAACTGAAACTCAAAAAGCTTCCTATAAGTGACATTTAGTCTAGATCATAGTTCTGGAAAGGATAAGATTAAAAACTATGTTTTTGTGCCTTTTGCGTTAAAATTATGCAATAAAGTGTTACAATATTTTAGGGGAGAGACAGATGCCCTCCTTTAGTTCTTACATGGGTTCTTTGGCTGAATATTTGAATTCAAGTATTGTAAAACTTGCTTAATAAAACTTAAAAGTTTTATTCCTTTTACATGTATAGGGGATCTTCACAAGAGATATAATTTTAAAGTTATAACTAAACCATGAGGCTTTTAACCATTTTGGACAATTAACCCCCCAAATATGAAGGAATATCAGGGCAAATAGATATCTGAATCAAGGTGGTAAATTTGAGTGTGTTACTAACGGATGGGAAAGGGTAATGGTTCCTTCAGAGTTTATTTATTCAGGTAAATCACATCCACAATTACATGTTTCCAGTTTTTAAGATTATTTTCCAGGCTTGATATGTGGAGGATGTACTCTCCAAAAGAATCTGTGGCTTGCTTTTTGTAGGGAAACACAAGCCAAAAGACTATTTCAGCAATTAATTGCAGTTCCTTTAGTAATTTCAACTCGAAAATTATCAGAACACTGATTTACAATAGTTTGAGGTGGCACATCTTTAACTCCTCCAGTACAGTTTATCATTGATTTTCTCTTAACACTTATTATAACACTTAACTCTTATTATTAACTCTTATTATTTCATCTGTTGTTAAGACCTGAAAATCAACAGGGAATCATAAGAACTCATTAATTTCAAATTCATTTTTGTTAATTAATTTAAGATGTCAGTCTTTTAATAAAAATTGAAAATGTGGATACTTTGGACAGAAGTCTACATGTAAGTTGCTCTTTCAACATATATTTCATTCATACTTCACAGTATACTATAGAAAAAAATATTGTGACTAAGACAAAATATGACTAAATAATGACACAGAACCATTAATTTTGTTAAGGTTTAGCCTTATAATTTTGTTAAAGTTTAACCATTACTTTTTACTATGGGTAGTTCCAGAAATATTCACATATATGTAAATAATAATATAATCAATGAATGTGTTTGTCATATTGATAAGAACAAATCTGTGTATTGTTTCATATTTTAATAACCGAATAGGCTTCTTCCTCATATTAATAACATTGAAATTTTGTGACAAAAATTCAAATCAAATGTATTTTCATAAGTTCTATGTCACATATTTAATATATGAACTTGGTATTATTATAGCTTCATTATTATTCAAAATTACTAATTTGTACTCAGTATAATCTATGCAAACAAAATGATTATTTTGAAAAATCTATAAATTATTTATTAACATTGTTTTACAGATGCTCCTAAGTTTATATCAAACCAAACAATTTATTACTCTTGGGAAGGAAATCCAATCAATATAAGTTGTGATGTGAAATCGAATCCACCAGCATCAATCCATTGGAGAAGAGAGAAATTAGTCTTACCAGCTAAAAATACCACTAATTTAAAGACATACACTACGGGAAGAAAGATGATATTAGAGGTAGGTCTGATTTATATGTAAATAAGTTATATTATTTGAGCAGTTCTGAGCTACTTGAGAATATATTTAAATATGTTCAAATAGAAATATTTACTTATATCAACATGTATCTCTCCATGTGTATGTTTTATATTTATTTATTTAAAAGTCAATTGTATGCACTTGAATCACAGACATTTTATTATAAGTATCTCAGTATTCACTGGAATATAAGTATGGGTGCTTAGTAAAGACCATTAATTTTAATAAATTTATTTATGGAGAGAAAAATTCAATCTTCTCAAGAAAAATATAGGGAGAGAAAATAATTAGCAGAATTGGGAAACTTCTTGGAGCCTTATTTAGATGAAAAGCTGCTAAAGTTATGTAATTTCAGTAACATGAGTTAAAATTAACATACATATGGATAATACTTAACAGCCATATGATATTTCTCCCAACAATAAAATGATATATAATTTTTAGTAAACTTAGTCACATAATCTGTTGTTTAAAGACACACTTTAACCCTATATATATATATATACATACACACACCATTTTTCACAAATTAAATAAATTCAAAATAAAAAATACAGTGCCTCACAATATAAAACAAAATATAGTAGCAATAGCCTAATACTAAAGAAGAATGTAAGCAATCCTAGTTTTTAATTAATAACCACATACTTACAAAGGATAGTGCCTTTTATTATATGCTTCATGATCATCATACTACCATATTTAATTAGTTTTAATTTTATGCTATATGACAAAATATAGATATTAATAATGAAAAAATAAATAATGGACAATAGATTTCAAAAGTCAAATTTTAAAGTTTTAAAAAATGTGTTTAATCATATATATTTAAACTTTTAAACATATGAATTTTAATATACAAACGTAAATTCGTTGGGTTACTGCATTTATAATGGTCAGAGGCACAAATTTTTTTTAGTTTTTATTTTATTCTGAACACACTCATATAATAACTCAAGTTTTCAATATATGAGAAAAATTGATGGCAGGGAATTTCTAGCAGGCTTTTTGTAATGATAATCTATTTTGGATCAAGAATGTCATTGTTTCTTGTCCTAAGTAAAGGATACTATTAAATACATATTGTTAACCATGCAATAACACAGAAAGAAGATATCAATCTATATGGGGTTAGAAACAAAAGACCTGAGCCTCCTTTTTAACACTATACTCTCACCTTATATTCTGATATTCAAAATTAATTATGAACTAGTATATTTTGTGAAAACTTAACATCACAATTAAACTTCATTTATTTGACCTGGGCACTTAACATTTAAAAGAAAAATATTATGACTGGATGCTATTAATATTTCTTGAATAAATATCAGGAGTGATTTGTACACTTATATTTTTTTTTATTTAATGCTTTAAAATAAGTACTTGGGGATATTCTCGTGTATTTTGATGAACCATTCTAACATTTCATTTCATTATGCTAAATTGGCATATATAACTATGACTTTGGTGTCATATTGCTGTCCATAGACTTTATCAAATATGTTTCAGGGTATATTATTCAATAAAATTAATTTTATTGGTACATTTTAGGTATACAATATAATGACATTCATCATTGGAAATTTGCACATTTATATAATCTCTCTTGGTTCTTATTTTTCACCCTTGCCCAGCCCTCCCTTAAACCCCTCCATCCCTCCCTATTTACAGACTTTTTTTTGCCATTTTTTCATTTTATCATATTAATTCCATTCCCTTCTTTCCTTTCCCCTACCCCTCCCACTTCCCCTTCCCCTTTGCCCCCTTTCTTCCTATTTCACATTATCTGTTATACCTTTTAATCCTTATTTACACTTTCAGTTTCTCACATTAGAGAAACTATTTGGTATTTACACGTGCTTCCTGTTTATTTCACTTAAGAGTATCATCTCAATGTGCATCCACTTAGCTATAAATATCTCTAATTTCTCCATTTTTATGGCTGAGTAGTACTCCATTTTATAAAACAAACAAATTTTCTTTATCCAGTCTCCAGTTGATTGACAATTGGACTGCTTCCAAGTTTTAGCTATCAGGAATTGTGCTGCTGTGAACATGGGTTCACAAATATCACTGTGGTATGATTCATTTAATTCTTTGGGGAAGACAGCCAGCAGGCGAATAGCTAGGTCAAGTGAGATTTCCAGTCCTCCTTCTTCGAGGTATCTCCATACTGATTTCCACAGTGGTAGCAACAGTCTACACTCCCATCCACGGTGGAGCAGGGTTCCTCTTTCCCCACAGCACTGCCAGCATTTGTTATTGGTTGATTTCATGATAGCAGCCATTCTTTCTGGGGTGTGATAGAATCTCAGTGTTGTTTTCATTTGCATCTCTCAAATGACCAGTGATGTTGAACATTTTTTCATATGTTTATTTGCTATTTCTACATCTTTGTCTGAGAAATGACTGTTCATTTCGAATGCCCATTTTTGGATTTTGTCTTTAAATTTGGGAGGTCTGATTGTTTTAGGTTCTTTAGATAGTAGACTTTTGTCTGAGGAAAAGCAGGTGAAAATTGTTTCCCACATTGTGGATTGTCTCTTCACACTGTTGCTGGCTTCTCTTGCTGTGCAGAAGTTTTTTAATAAGAAGAGATCCCACTTGTTGATTGTTTGTGCTAGTTCATGAGCAACTGAGCTTTTGTTCATAAAATCTTTTCCTACACCATTGTCTCCAAGAGTTCTATTTAACCTCTGTTCCAGCAAGTTCAGTGTTTCTGTTTTGATATTTAGATCTTCAAACCATTTTGATTTTAGTTTAGTGCATGGTGAGAGATATAGGTCTAGTTTTAATCTTTGGCAAGTTGAAACCCAATTTTTTCAGCACCATTTAATAAAGAGGCTATCTTTCCTCCAGTGAGGGTGTTTGGCTCCTTTATCAAAGATGAGATGGCTGACTGTGTGTGGAGTTGTTTTTTCCTCTTCTATCTGTTCTGTACTGGTCCTCAGATCTATTTCTTTGCCAGGACCATGCTGTTTTATCACAGTAGTTTTGTAGTATACATTCAACTTGGGGGTTGTGATACCCCCTGCCATGTCTCAGTTGCCTAGAATTGCTTTTGCTATTCTGGGACTCTTCTTGTTCCAAATGAATTTTTGGATTGTTTTCTCAAGATCTGTGAAGTATGCTGTGGGAATTTCAATTGGGATTGTACTGAATCCATACAGCAGTTTTGGAATTATAGCCATTTTCACTATATTGCTTCTTCCTTCCCAGTAGGCAGATATATCTTTCCATTTTGTAACATCCTCTTCAATCTCTTTTTTCAGAGATTGAAAGTTTTTAGAGTAGAGATTTTTGATTTCTTTCTTTAAGTTGATTCCTAGGAATTTCATTTTTTTGGATGCTATTATGAGAGAATCTGTTTATCCATTTCCTCTCGCAGTGAATATGTTGCTCCTGTAAAGGAAGGCTATTGATTTTTGTGCGTTGACCTTGTATCCAGCTACTCTACTGAATGTGGTTATTAAGTCTAGAGGACTTTTGGTGGAGTTCTTGGGGTCTTCTATATAGAGTATCATGTTATCTGCAAATAGTGACAACTTGACTTCTTCATTTCCTATCTTTATTCCTTTTATTTCTTTCTCTTGTCTAACTGCCATGGCCAATGTTTCCAAAACTATATTGAACAAGAGTGGTGATAGTGGACATCCTTGTCTTGTTCCTGATTTTAGTGTGAAGGATTTCAGTTTTTACCATTTAGTATCATATTGGCTGTTGGTTTCTCATAGATGGTTTTTATCAGATTGAGGTAGAGACTGTCAATTCCAATTTTTTGTAGGGTTTTTATCATAAATGCATGTTGGATTTTGTCAAATTATTTTTCTGCATCTATTGAAATGATCATATGGTTTTTGTCCTTGGCTCTATTGATATAGAGTATTACATTGATTGATTTGTGTATGTTGAGCCATCCCTGCAGCACTGGGATGAATCCCACTTGGTCAGGGTATATGATCTTCTTGATCATCTTCTACATTCTATTTGCTAGTATCTTATTTTGCATCTATTTTCATTAGTGAGATTAGTCTATGGTTCTCTTTTTCAGTTGGATATTTCTCTCCTTTGGGGAGCAAAGTGATGCTTGCTTCCAAGAATGAATTCGGCAGTATTGCTTCCCTTTCAGTTTCACTGAAGAGTTTAAACAGTAGTGCAGTAGTTCCTCTCTAAATGTCTTGTAAAATTCAGGAATGAAGCCTTCAGGACCAGGGAATTTCTTAGTTAGTAAGTTTTTAATTGTGTTTTCAATTTCATTGATTGATATTGCATTGTTTAGAATTTTTAAGTCTTCTTCCTTCAACTTTGTTAATTCGTACATATCTAGGAATTTGTCCATTTATTCTGTGTTTTCCATCTTATTGGCATACAGGTTCTCAAAGCAAATATTGATGACCCTCTGGATTTCTCCTGTGTCCATTGTAATGTCATCCTTTTAATTCCTAATTGCATGGATTTGGGCCTCTTCTTTCCTTTTTCTGATAGGTTTGGCCAAGGGTTTGTCAATGTTGTTTATGCTTTTGAAGAACCAACTCTTGGCTTCACTGATTTTTTTGTATCGTTCTGTTAGTCTCTATTGAATTGATTTCTGCTCTGATCTTTATAATTTCCTCCCTTGTATGAGATTTGGGCTTGTCCTGCTCTTCTTCTTTTTAGAAGCTTGAGGTTCAGCATCAGGTTGTTTAATTGGGCTCATTCTGTTTTCCTAATATGTGTATTCACTGCTATGAAATTCCCTCGTAAGACTGCTTTCATTGTTCCCCATAGATTCCAATATGTTGTATTGTCATAGTCATTTAATTGAAGGAACTGTCTGATTTCTTCTTTAATTTCTTCTGTGACCCATTGGTTATTCAGAAGTGTGTTGTTCAATTTCCACGTTTTTATGAAATTCTTGTGGTTTCTTTTGCTATTGATCTCCAATTTCATTGCACTCTGGTCTTATACTACACAGGGGATAATATCAATTTCTTTGCACTTACTTAAACATTTTCTATAAGTGAGTATGTGGTCTATTTTGGAGAACCATCCATGTGCAGTGCAGCTGAAAAGGAAGTTTATTCTGAATTTTGGGGGTGGAACACTCTGTAAACATCTGTTGTTATTTTGTTCAAGAGTTTGATTGAGTTCTAGTACTTCATTGCTTATTTTTTGTCTAGTTGATCTATCTATTTGTGACAGTAGGGTATTGAGGTCCCCAACTAATATTGTATTAGTGCTTACTTGATTTTTCATGTCCATTAGTATTTGTTTTATATAGTTGGGCGCACTAGTTTTTGGTGCATATATATTTATGATTGTCATCTCTTCCTCTTGGATTGCTCCCTTTGTAAGAATCTTGTGTCCTTCTTTGTCTCTCTTAATCAGTGTTGGTTTGAAATCCACTTGATCTGCAAAGAGGATAGCTACTCCTGTTTTTTTCAGATTCCTGTCACATGGAGTATTGTTTTACTCCCTTTAACTTTCAGTCTATGAGCTTCTTTTTGAATTAAGTATGTTCCTTGTATGCAGCATATTGTTGAATCTTGCTTCTTGACCCATTCTGCTAGTCTATTTCTTTTGATTGGTGAATAGAGACCATTAACGTTGATGGTTATAACTTACATATATTGACTTTTCATTATCATGACTTTTTCTGTTTGTTGGATTCTCCCCCTTTGCTTTAATTTACTGTCATGCCCAATGGATTCATTCTGCTGGGCTTCCAGGGGTTGCGATCCTCTTTGTCTTCTCTTAGGATATTGTCTAAAATTTTTTGAAGTGCTGATTTGGTGTTCATGAAGTTCCTAAGGCACTCTTTTACATGAAAGTATCTTATTTTTCCATCAGTTTTGAAAGATAGTTTTGTAGGGTACATCAATCTGGGTTGGAGGCTGTTTTCCTTTAGGGCTTAAAATATGTGACTCCAAGCTCTTCTTGCCTTGAGTGTTTGCATTGAGAAGTCTGATGGAATTCTTATAGGCTTTCCTTTGTATATGATTTGTTTCTTTTCTCTAACTGCTTGTAAAATTTTGTTCTTTTGTTGGGTTTCTGGAATCTCAACTATTATATGCCTATGTGTAGATTTTTTTTTGATCAAGGCTAGTTGGTGTCATATATCCCTCACTTATCTGTATATCAAGTTCTTTTCCCCTATTTGGGAAGTTTTCTGCCATCACTTTGGAAAACATTTTTTTTTTATGTGGTCTGCACTCTTTCCTGTTTCTTCATTGTCTCCAGTCAGTCTGATGTTACTCTTCCTTGCATAGTTTACTAGCTGCTGGATTGATTTCTTATGGTTCCTTGCTATTTTTACGAAATTTTTCTTTTCCTCCTCACTAATTGCAATCTTATCTTCTATATCTGAAATTCTATCCTCATGTTGGCTCATTCTGCTGCGTAAACTTTAAGTGGAGTTTTTAATCTGGAAATCTGTTTGCATCTGTTTTATGGATTCCATTTGTTTCCTATGTTGGGATTCCATCATGTTCCTCAACTCCTCTATATTTTGTCATCTGTGTCTTCTCTAGATCTATTAATCATGTCTTTCACTGTGGGCACAATCTCTGCTATTATCTGAGAAATTATTTCTGATTTCATTTTTTCCAGGTCCTCTTTTGTTACCAGTTCAGGGAGTCCAGGTGGTTGAGTATCAGACCTTCCCATCTCCTTTTCCTTTGAAGTTGCCTTAGGTGCTCTGGAAGTCTGGTTTTGAGACTTGTTTACGTGTCGTCTCATTTCAATGGGGGGCGGGGGTACTGCTGCTGGTGGCCGCATGGCTCACCTCCTGGGCACTGGGGGCAGTGGTACTAGCCAGGTTGATTTTAAAGCTGTGTTTTCCTCTAGTATGTATTTTTCTGTTAACCATAGAGTGATGAAGGAATTATTTATTTAACATAGGAGTATAAAGCTTTTGCCTGTTGGTAGTCTGAAATCACAGGGGGAAAAATGAACTGGGGCTTTTAAAAGTAGTTCCAATGAAAATCTCTAGATTGAAGTTATTAATCTTAAGGAACTGTGCAGTAGGCACCATTGTTTGTTGTGGTTATTTTGCCTCTGCAGTGTATTGATTCAGTAAACACATTCTTCCCTGTGGAATGTACCAAAACAATAAACTTTCTCATGCAGTATTCTGTAGAAAAAGAAAAGTTTCTAAATGTTTCTCATTAATAAAATGATTTTAAAGTTAAACTCACCTGGTTTATTAAAAGCTGAATGAAATAAAATGAATATTGAATCATTTAGCAGTACAAGAGCTGCTAAAATTTCTGAGCCTTATGCCTATGATGTGTTACTAGATGGACAGCTGACTGAAGAATTGAAGGGCATGGCTTTTTTGTACTCCTTTAGAAACATCATCTTCAGTGAACCTCAAAATTGCACTCTTAGTTAATAGCTTCCCATTACTGCAAAATCCTTTTTCTCTCTTTTGGGAAAGAGTTGAAATTAAAACCAACTCTTGCGGTAAGCATATTCTGTCTTAAAAATAGTTACTGGAATTGAAAATTATATCCATTACTATCATCAAATCTCTTTTCTAAATTGATACTTCAGAATTTCTGTACAATAGAATTACAGGGTTGGCCTTATCATTCACCAAAAGAATCCTCGAAGGTTAATTTAATTATTTATTTCAAACGTGTAAATATTGAGGTCAGCTATATTTCCACCAAAACTAAAAGATAGTGACAGGAATTGAACAGAAATGGAGAGAAGATACTATAGGTAGATATGAAGAAAAAAATATTAGTCTATGGTTATACAAGGGCAATATTTTCTTTCAAAATATCTTCCCAGAAAGATTTTTTTATCTTTTGTTAGTATTTTATGTTCAAAAATTCAAGAAAAGAAAAGAAAGCTCACATATTTTGAAGTCTAAATCAGCCCAGAAAACAAAGTTAATATTGCTTTGGTTATAAGTTTCTTGTTACCAAGTTCACATCTGCACTGATTAACATATTTCAAACTGCACTATTTTCTATCGTTTACATATAGGAAAGACTAATAATTTTGCTGTTCAGTAGTTGTATCAAAATGGTAATGTTGATTAATTTAATGAGTTAATAGGTAAACTATGGTTACCAAAATCCTAAGGGTAGTATAGGTTTATGGATTATATCTTTAAATGATTATTTATTAATCCTACCTGATAAAGAGTTATGGAGTTATAGCAAGGAGTGTATGATAAATAATTAAATTTATATCCTAATAATAAGCATACTAGAATCACTTATAACTTATTTGATGTTTTGGTAATGTAACATTATAACTTTTATTGTCATTACTGTAGATTGCTCCTACATCAGACAATGACTTTGGACGATATAATTGCACAGCTACCAATCGTATAGGAACAAGATTTCAAGAATATATTCTTGCCTTAGCTGGTAAGTATAACACTTTTTTTGAGATCTCATAAAATATTACTGTAAATGAATGAAACTTTAAATTGATTGCATAGCATCATCTAATTTCCAGGTTATTATTTAGATGTTCCACATCATTTCATTCTCTCAGTAACCTTAGCAAGTGAGTATTATTTTTACCTGCATTCTAGAGAGATAAATACTGATGTGTGTAAAGATTAAGGGATTTTTTGGAAGGTTGCAGTTGAAAAAAAGTGTCAAGACAAGATTTTGGATCCATAGATTCCATCATATATCCAGCATTTTTAGTCCAACATTATATCAGCACTAATTAAGGAGGAAACAAAGTGTAATTAAACAAATACATTTTTATAATTACTGTTCTTTCCAATCATTAATTCATTCAATGGTAGGGAGTACTTGTTAACTATTGAAAAATGAAAGGGGCTAGGAAGTAATTTAGAAAAGTATGCTAATAGTAAGAACTCTATTTGTAGGCTAGAACATCCATAATCACAATTGAAATATTGGACTGTGTTTGATTTTTCCATTATGGCCTTCTGTTTACATACACTCATATATGTTAGGTAATCCAGAATATTGAGAGAAAGACTGGAGAGACTAAGATTAATGCTATAAAGAGAGTGAAACTCCTACATGTCCCCTTCAGGGAAGTGAAGTGATTAGAATGTTTCTTCAGAAAGATTGATCTTGCATTTTCATGTCATATGGATTGAAGTTTTGCAGCAAATCAAATAGAAAAGAGGACAAGAACCACTGTTATTGTTAACAAAGGCAGATAGGGCCAGAATATGGGAGTTAGCATTGAAAAAAGGGATAAGCTAAGAAGAAGTATAATGCAGAAATTATTGAAATAACATAGCAATTAATTGTAATGTATAGGAGACATAAGAATCAAGGTGAAAGGGTCACCAAACAATTGACATGAAAAGCAAAAAAGAGATAATTGATTATAGGACTATCAGACACTCTTAGACGTGTGCTGTATCATATTTTATAAATTGATAGGTAAAAGTGTATGTAATGATTGTGTGCATCATGATATTTTGAAGTAATGCACATTATGGAAATTTTAAATCTAGCTGATTAACATATGTATTGGTTCACAGAGTTTGTATGTTAGCTTTAATTTCTGGAATATATAATTTATCAAATATTTCCTCAAGACTCCATTTACTTTTCTTTGCTCAATGTTGAATTCTATGTGTAGATATATTTATAAATATGTGTGTATAAAATATTTCTTTCTTTCCTCAATAAACTTATAATTCAGTAGTTAGCCCACAATAGATTTTATAATTTTAGAAGTCAAGATGTAATGAAATATACACAATCAGAATGTAGATAATCTAAAAAGATACCAGATCTACAAGTTATAGGTATACCTTTACTTCTTTTTTTTTCTTTTTTTTTTTTTTGGTACCGGGGATAGAACTTGGGGCCTTGCACTTGCAAGGGAGGCAGCGGCACCACTGAGCTAAATCCCTGGCCCAATATATACTTTTACTTTTAACCAGATAGTAGAAAAAAGAAGGAAAAATATGAAAAGCCAGAGTAAGAATCAGCAGACCTGAAAAAGGACTATATATCTAGAAAAGGATAGCGAAATGTCTGTGTGGATGGTGCTAACATTGTGCTAAAAACACCCAGGTTTAATCTCTATAGTGCACCTCGTCAGGGCACACAGCTTACTCCAGAGTTAGAGTCAGAACAAGGGTTCAAGTATGTGCCATAACATCAAGAGTGAGAGGATTTATCTTTCCCTCATCTCCCCATATGTCTTATCTTTATTTGTGACCTATATCTTCAAACTGAGAACCATGATTGTTGTGTAATGTACACAAGACAGTTGCTTAATGTGGGCTGAGGGATTGTCAGTCTTACCAGGCAACCCATGCTTGTTTCTATTCTTCCTCTGCAATCAAGCACACCTACAGGTGAAAGTTTGGAACAAACTTGCAGATGTAAAGACCTGCACTTTAACAGAGAGATTAAAAAAACAGGAAAACTGAATGTTTGTGTAGGACAGCAAGATACATTATTTGGATAACTTGAATGTTGTACTTCTGGATTAGATTTGCATAGCAATATGACATGTGGATCTACCAGTATTCAACACATTTATTTTTGCATCTTTTAGTTACAACATAATGAACTACATAACATTTCTAAGTTATTTAGATTTCCTAATGAAATCTGATATATATGCTTTTGTATTTCTTTACATTAAAAAAACCCTAAATCTGCCCCCAGCTCTACACAGCATGTTTTTATGGCCTATAGTGATGTGCTAGTGCTGTAGTAAATAAAGTTCATCTGTTCGGACTGCCATTTGAGATTTTTATATAAATGCTTATATGATACCAGGCATACACACACATGCACGCGCGCACACACACACACACATACATTCTTGTTTAAATATCCATATTTCTTCAAGAATATTTCAATTAAACAATAATGCCAGTGCGACATAGCAGAACTTATGCGACTCAATGAAAACAGTCCTATGAGGGAAATTAATAGCAGCGAATCCCCACATCAGAAAAAGAGCAAGCTTGGGGCCGGGGATTTAGCTCAGTGGTTTCACTGCCTGCTGCGCAAGCACAAAGACCCAAGTTCGATCCCCGGTACCTAAAAAAAAAAAAAAGAGCAAGCTCAAATAACCTAATGTTGAACCTCAAAGTTCTAGAAAAAAAATAAAAGCAAGCTAAACCAAAATATCATATGAGGAAGGAAATTATAAAGATCAGAACAGAAATTAATATAATTGAGACTAAGAAAACAATATAAAGAACTAATGAATTAAAGCATTGGTTGTATGAAAGATTAAATAAAACAGAAAAACCCTTAGCCAACCTTATCAAAAGAAGGAAAGAAAAGAGCCAAATCTATGCAGTTAGGAATGAAAAGGTTGAAATCACAGTATCATGCAGAAATCCAGATCATTACTACTTATTTTGAGAATATTCACTCTAATAAGATGAAAAATTCAGAAAAAATAGACAGATTCTTAGACACATATGAATTGCCAAAGCTGAATCAAGATGATATAAAACTTCTAAATAATCTAATATTTGTTAATGAAATTGAAGAAGTAGTAAAAAAACAAAAACAAAAACTGCCAACCAATAAAAGGCCAGGTCCTGAGGAATTCTCTGCTGAAATCTATAAGAACTTTAGAGAAGATCTAATGTCATTATTCCTCAAACTGTTTAATGAATTGAAAAGGAGGCAATAATCCCAAAGTCATTCATGTATGGAAGCATTAACTTGATACAAAAACCAAAGAAGGATCCAACCACAGAAAGAGAACAACAGGCCATCTCCTTAATGAACATTGATGCAAGAATCCTCAATAAGACACTGGCATACAGAATGCAGCAAATCAAAAAGATTATACACTATGACTAAGTAGGCTTCATCCCAAGGATGTGGCAATGGTTCAAAATATGCAAATCAGTAAATGTAATACACCACATTAACAGAACCATGAGCAAACACACACGATCATCTCAATAGATACAAAAAAACCATTTGACAAAGTCCAACATACATGCATGATAAAAACCCTACAGAAAATTAGCATAAAAGGTCTTTATCTCAATCTGATAAAAGCCATCTATGGCAAACCAACAGCCAGCATCACATTAAATGGTCAAAAACTAAAAGCTTTCACTCTAAAATCAGGAACAAGACAAGAATGACACTATCACCACTTCTGTTCAATGTATTTCTGGAAACATTAGAGCAATTAGACAACAGAAGGAAATAAAATGAATTAAGAATAGATAAGGAAGAAGTTAAATTATCATTATTTGTTGATGATATGATACTTTACGTAGAAGACCCCAAAAACTCCACCAAAAGACACCTCAAATTAATAGACAAATTCATAATGCAGCAGGATACAAAATCAGTACTCAAAAATCAATAGCATTCCTCTACATGAATCACAAACTCACCGAGGAGAAATTAGGGAAACAACACCTTTCACAATAGCATCAAAAAATGAAATACTTAGAAATCAATCTAATGAAGGCAATAAAAGTTCTTTACATTGAAAACTACAGTGATTCAAAAAAGGAGATTGAAAAGGATGTCAGAAAATGCAATTATGTCCCGTGCTCTTCAATAGGGAAAACCAATATAGTGAAAAATGGCCATACTTCTCAAATATTTATAGATTGAATGAATTTCAATCACAATCCCAATAGCAGCTGGGCATGGTGGCACATGCCTGTAATCCCAGCACTCAGGAGGCTGAGACAGGAGGATTGCTTGAGTTCAGAGATAGCCTGGGCTACATAGTGAGTTCAAGGCCAGCCTGAACTAATAATGAGACCTTGTCTCAAAAAAAAAAAAAATTCCAATTCCATACATTACAGAACTAGAGAAAACAATCCTAAATCCCATAGGGAATCAGAAGAGACTCAGAAGAGCAAAAGGATTTCTGAGCAACAAGGGCAAAACAGGGGGCATCACAATCCCTGATTTGAAGTTATACCACAGTGCTACAGTGAAGAAAAAAAAAGCCAGACACAATGACCAATGGAACAGAAGATGCACAAATATCTCCAAGCACAATTAGCTACCTTACTTAGACAAAGGGGCTAAACACTTTCACTGGAAGAAAGATAGT
This sequence comes from Heterocephalus glaber, assembly GCF_053883595.1. Lineage (NCBI taxonomy): Eukaryota > Metazoa > Chordata > Mammalia > Rodentia > Bathyergidae > Heterocephalus > Heterocephalus glaber. Next base: position 21,692,032 of record NW_028258138.1, on the reverse strand, counting down.
CTCTTTTATAAATGTTGCTGGGAAAACTGGCTTTCCACCTGCTAAACATTGAACCTAGACCCGTATGTCTCACCACACAAGAAATTGAATGGAAATGGATCAAATATCTAAATATAAAAACAGAAACAATATACTGGTAGATAAAATTGGTAAAACTATTGAAGACATGGGTGTAGGCGAAGACTTTATGAACCAAACCCTGATTGCACAAGAAATATTACAAAGAATCAACAACTGGATTCTGATCTTATTAAAAAAGCTTTTGCATATCAAAGAAACCATCAACAGAGTAAAGAAACAAACCACAGAATGGGAAAATACCTTAGCAGCTATTCCTCAGACAAAGGACTAATATCTAGAATACATAAAGAACTAAAAAAATTAGACACTACATATTAAAAGCCCTGATTATAAAAAATGGGTATTCTGAAATGAGTAGACACTTTTCAGATGAAGCAGTACAACATACATATTCATTCCATATATATGTGGTCAACATCACCAGTCACTCAAGAAATGAAAATTAAAACAACACTGAAATTCCATTTCACTCCATGAAAAATGGCAGTCATCAACAAATCAACCAATAACAAATGCTGGTGAGGCTATGGGGAAAAAAGAACCCTTCTCCATTATTAGTTGGAGCATCAACTGATACGATCACTGTGGGAATCATTATGGAATTTCCTCAGAAAGCTAAAACTAGAAGTTCCATTTAACCTAGCTATTCCCCTTCTAGGTATCTTCCCAAACAGTTAAAAGCATCATACCGCAGTGATGAATACATATGCATTGTTATTCCAGCATAATTTATAATAGCTAAATCTTAGAAACAGCTAATTTGTCAGTCAACAGATGAATGGATAAAGAAAGTGTGGTATTTATATGAAATAGAGTTGTACTCTACCATAAAGAAGAATAAACTTGAGTCATTTGTAGCTAAATAGATTCACCTGGAAACAGTAATTTTAAGTGAAATAAATAAGACACACATTGTTTCTCTTGTGTGAGAATTCCTAAAAGTAAACAGTGAACAAAATTGAGGACAGATTTTGGGACATAAGAAGAGCATGTTCAAATTGGAAGAGAAACAAGGAGATGGAGAGAGGAAGAAAGAAAGGAAAAGGGGATTTTAAAAATAAAGAATGAAAGGAAAGTGAAAACATCTTCTGTAAATGCAGAGGTAAAGAAAGGGTGAAGAGAGGGGAAGTTAATGAAAAGAAAAAGAATGACTAACATATATTATGTACAAGTACAAATTCCCTATGATGAATGTGAGCACTATGTTTGGCAAATATGTACTAATGAAAAAAATTTAAAAGAATATTTAAAATATTATGTGGAATAAAGAGAATGAGATTTGAGGAAGATGAAAGTTTCTTTAATGTTCAACATTACTCTTTGCCTTAAAATCTCTGAAGTATAGCTTTGAGGATTTTTTTCCTGTTTTTTATTATCTTGTGTTATTTTTTCTGCTTTTCAGGTAATTCTTTCTGAAGTTTTATATATTAGAAATTAAAGTAGATTTTCATCTAAGCTATCCTACTGAAGAACTAAACAATTAACAAATTTGTACAATGATATACCCATTATATATTTTATATCTGGTTTACGTGTGTGTTTTTTTGAGACAGGGTCTTGCTATGCCATTCAGGCTGGCCTAGAACACACTATGTAGCCGAAGTTGGCCTTGAACTCCTGGCAATCGTCCTGCTTCAGCCTCCTGAGTGTGGGGATCACAGACAAGTGCCACTAAGCCAAGCGTTATAGTTGGTTTTAAAAGGGATTAAGAATTCAATAACTCAACTGAAAGTTTAGTTTACTTAGATGAGATAGAAATGATGTTATAACAGATACTTTGCAGTACTATTTAGATCAGAATACTAACATTTTATCTAACATTAATGCTTTCCTCAAATTTAGTAATATAATTTTAATGAACAAAAATATGCTTTTAAAAATATTGTCTACAGGAGTACTTAAATAATATTTATATAATTATATAATAATATTTATTTATTTTTACATTTCAATTATTCATTTTCTTTCTCTATCTGTCTTACTCAAACACATACATATGCATACACACACAATCAATATGCCTATTTTTCTTCACTTCAAAACATGTTTATATACCATAGAAAATTCACACGTCAAATATTTCCTCAATAAATATTGCCCAGTTTATTTCCTGAATATTTTACTGTTATGCACTGTAATAGAAAGTGACTATTCATTCATTCTTCCAACTCTAAGACCTCAGCCAGGTGTTAGGTAAGCTTTGCCATTGAAACAAGTAAGTGATAAAATAACAAGTTTCCTTTACTCCTAATATTCCTAAATGTACTTACTCCTAATATTCCTACTGACCACTCAGATGACTTGGGTTGTGTTTCTTTGTGTTTGTTCCTTCGTAGATGTGCCATCCAGTCCCTATGGAGTGAAGTTAATAGAGCTATCACAGACCACCGCCAAGATTTCTTTCAACAAGCCGGACTCCCATGGAGGTGTGCCTATTCATCACTACCAAGTGGATGTCAAAGAAGTGGCATCAGAAACCTGGAAAATAGTGCGCTCCCATGGAGTTCAAAGTGAGTCGATGATTTTGACATGCGTTCATTAATTCACATGGATGTTCAGCATACTTGTTTGATTAGCTTTTTACATTTTTACACGTGTTATTTTTCTTTCAGCGTACTGAAGTTGGGAAGAATTTTTCACTGCTTTGTGTTCCTTAAGTATAACTTAAATACACAGTGAAAAAGTCTTCATCTTACATTGTATTATTCCTTTATGTTTTTGTTGTTTTTTGAGATACTGAGAATGGAAACCAGAGCCTTGTACATCCTAGGCACTGAGTATATCATTCTCCCTCCACCTTTCATTAACATGTAAGAGCTTAATAGAATCAAGAAAGTTTTATTCCAGGGGAAATTTTTACATTTTAAAATTTTGTTGATAGAAAATTCCTAATATATTAGATCTCTTGTCTAAATATGAAATGTATAATTCTTTTTCATTATTGATTTTTCCACAAATAGTGTGAAATTCACACTATAAAATTAAGGCAGTGTAATACCAAAAAAAATTAAGGCAGCGTATTTATCTATTCATTCATATAAAAACTTACCAGTGTACTAAAATTTCTTTCAAACTGTTCTAAAAATGTTTTTAAAATCCAAAGTTTTTATCATAAATCAAAACTTTCTGAATAATTGTATTAACTAATTCTGAAAAGCACAAACATTTTCTATAACTACATTCACTAATGTAGAATTCAATCATGTTGTGAAAGGGTAGGCTTATTTTCTTATTGTGAGGAGAGCTTATAGTAGGAAATAATAAGAGATTACCAGTGTTAGACTCTGCTGATTAAACACAGAACTTTTAGCAGAATTTTGGAGCAAAAGTCATAGCTCTGGGTTCCAGGAGACAAAGCTGGGCCACCGGCACCATAATGCCATTCAGGGACATTAGTGGTGTCCACTGAGGAAAGGAGCTTTAATCAGCATGGCCAGATAAAGAGTTAAGATCAGTTCCTGGGAGGGCTAGAAAAAGTTTGGAGTTTTATAGAAAAGAGGAACAAGGACAAGGTTGGGGGATTGTTTATAGCTAGAATTTTGTACATCTGGGAGTTTAGCTCATCCTGATAAAGTTTTTCTCTGGTTTGATCGGTACAGCAGTACCTCAGTTCAAGAATGCCTCTGTTCATGAACAATTCGGTTTGTGAGCAATTTGGTTCCTGAATAGAAGTATTCCATAAAATTTTGCTTCCATTTGCGAATTCCAAATACAGTGACCATCTTCCCTGTTCTGACATGTGGTCGTGGCTTCTTCTAGTTGAGGCCATGGTCTCAGACAGACCTGTGCACACTGTCTGTGAAGCTGTTTTGCATGTTTTTTAGCACATTCAGTACATTACAGTATTACTCAGTAGAGCATGCTCCAAAGAAAGTGCAGAGCAAGCATGGTGGTAAAAAGAAAGTGAAGAGCAGTAATGAAGGTGACAAGAATGTGTAGAGCAATAATAAAAGTAATTAAAAAGTGCAGAGGAAGAATGGTAAGATTTTGAAGAAAATAGCTATTGAATTGAAGAAGGAAATTGTAGAAAAGCATGTTCATGGTATTCATGTGACTGATCTAGCCACATAGTATAAGATGGCGAAGTTAACAATCTCACCTATTTTGAAGAATAAAGATACCATCAAAGGGGCAGAGAACACAAGTGCTGGCGAGGTGGAAAAACTTAGTGTGGTTGAATGAGAAACGCCAGGCAAGAAATAGCATTAATGAAGCTAGGATCTCAGAAAAAGCTAGGATATTGCACAGTGATTTATTCCAAGAAAGCCTCTCTACAAGTGCAACAGATGGTGAATTTAAAGCCAGTGGATGACGGTTTGATAAATTTTGCAAGATAAGTGGCATCCACAGTGTGATAAAACTGGCAAGGCTTCTGGTTCTGACAAGACTGCTGCAGAAGACTTCAAGAAAAAATTCACAGAATTCATGAAGGCAGAAGGATATGTCATTCAACAAGTGTTGAACTGCAATGAAATAGGGCCCTTCTGGAAGAAGATGCCAAGCAGAATCTCCTCCCCGCCCATCTCCCTGTCCTCCATGCTAGAAGTGGCTTCAAACACGGTTAGTGTTCTTTCTCTGCATAGTGCACTGTACTTTATTTTATATTTGTGTGGTTTAAAAAATACATATGATTCAGAATGCATTGACCTTATTTACATTGAACCTTATGGGGAAAATTTGATTTGCATTGCAACCAGTTTCGTTCCAACTAGACTGGTAGAACAAATTAAGTTTGTGACCTGCGGTACCACTGTATCTCAGGACTGGTTCTCTGAGGTTCTGGGAGAATTATCACCACCTGAGGGATCAGTTTTGTTCCCAAAATGAGATGGTGGCTTCTGCTTTGAGGTGAGCCTCACCTTCCATCATGGAGTAATTTGCCATGATTGAGGGGTGACTCGTGTGGTTTTCAAGACTCTGTTTTTCTTGTAATACAAGGTGACATTTAGGACAATGAACTCCAGCCTTGTAGGTATTGCTCCAATGGGTCTGGAACTGAGCACTGTAAAAACTAGCAAATGGATGTTCTTATAGATAGTGAAAGTCACTTATCTTGATGTCCTTTGTCTTGAAGGAGGATGAGATAGACAATGTAAATTTAGGGCTAATAAACCTTATAATATAGACACTCCCCAAGTGATGAGCACGTCTACATGGCTGAGCAAATAAGGTAGATATATAACTGAAGGCAGAGATTTGAAACTTTGTCTTGCTTTTAGTTTTACACTGGGTATCAGCAGGTCTATCATCTACATCCCTGTGACAGAACTTACTGAGTCATCCACAAGATTAGCACAAAATAGGGAGAAAATTAATACCCCAGCGACTTATTCCTATAAGAGCCATCTCTTATATGTGCGATGATCAGATCAAGGATCATATATGTAGAAAGTTGGGTTTAGTATTAAGCTTGTATCCTCCTGAGAAGAATAAGAAAACCAATCTGAGTAAACATGGAAAATGAGCAAACAAAATTGCTTGAGTTACTTATTTTCATATCTGATTGTTCACTTTTCACTGAGGTTGCCTATAGGTTTCTGTAATAATATCAGAGGTCTTACTCTATTAATCCCCAGTCATTTACCACAGACTTCAAATAATGCCCCCAAACAGTTCTTACTATTTCTTTCAATGATATTGTATTTTGGGTAGTAAAAATTAATTGTGTACACATGTTTCATGAAGGATCTGTAAAAATTACAAATCCCTAAATGAGTATGGCCCATGATCATAGTTTTTTTCTTAAATAAAAAAATTCAACAACATGTCCCTCCCCCATTTTCCTGAGTCACACACACTTCTTTCTTAGATATGCTAACAAATACTTTAAATCAGGGCATGGTCATGCAGAATCATTGCATGAACTCAACTCTGTAGAATACAAACATTTTTTCAATCCAATCACTATTTAAGTCTTTCTTTATGAACCTCTCTGGTTATTTAGTAATAACTTTGACAAACAATGTGCATTTACAGTCATTTTAAGTATAAAACATTTAACTGAATTTTCCACAGTTTGAAACTTATAATATCTTATTTAGCACTCACTTTCAGTTCTCTGACCCTGAGTGCTAGTGTCAAAGAGCTTGCAGATCATATGAGCTGCATCTTCTCTTGGATGGAGGACAGGAGTCAAATACCTCTTATTTTTCTGGTGCTATAGTTCCCCTTCAGCTGTGCATGCTGCCTGTGCTGTCTGTGGGACATGCATTTCATGCTTTTAAGTATCTGTCTCTTAGAGACGCTTTAGATGTCCAATGCACTGAAAGGCTTTCTGGAGAAAATGTCCTTCAGTGGAAAACTACTTGCCTTAATATCCTGAGATCCCCTTCCCTCTTCAGCAGGTTTTAAGCGTGGTCATAGTCCAGCAACCTTGTGCAGTGTCTTTTACCCCAGAGAAAAATTCCACATTCTTACTAAGTCATAAGAACCTAATTTCTACATAGCTGACCACTTTCTTTAGTTTGTTTTTTTCTATTTCAAGATGGCACATAAGACAGACAAATATTCTGTAAAAACAACTTCAAAGGGGAGTGGAAATGCCATTCCGTTTATGCCAAAAAATCCCATGAGTTCTATTCATCGGGTTGAACTATCTTCACCTATTAGGAGGAACCTGGGCAAAAAGTATGACTGAATCCCCTGGGAGATGGATCACTCACCAGTTTGATTTCAAAGGTTCTCCCTATGGTCTGTGCTTCTGAGGCAGCAGTGGACTATGTGCATGGTTGGAGATGTGTAGCTGGGCCTCAGGTCCACGGCAGCCTCATTTTCACTCCTTCATGAGTCGCCTAACCTTTTCCCACTAATTTTGTATTTGATGTCTCCTTCTTCTCTTTAGGACTTTTTCAAGTTGAAAATTATAGGACAATAAGAAAATATTCATTCAATGTTCCATAAACTTCTTATTGCAGGGCTGATTCTATTCCTTCTATGTGAAATTGAGTACACCTCTGTAATTTGACTTACTTAATGTTGAATTCACACATTTCATCTCAGATGACTGTTTGATTTCATTTTAAATATAAACTCCATGTTTTTTAAAAACATGTTTTTAAGGATTTCCTGCTAGAGCCCTCATTATATCAACAATGGGCATGAATCTAAATAAGTGACAAAAGAGAAACAGAAATATAATGGGTTGTCAGGGAGACAAGCTGGGTAACTTAAATCCATTTGGACCACTCCTAACATTGAAAGCTATGTGTATTTGCCCTTACTTTTTAGAACAAGACATCTTTTTCAAAGATAAAGTAAAAATGCATGCTTCACTTGGCACCCTTAATAACGTCTCCTGATTCTCTGTACACTATTATTCAGTAGTATACAAAGAGATGAGCTGCAGTGTCTTACAAAAGAAACAGCCTTGATGAAGAAGAAGAGGATTCAGTCTGAGAATTGCAGGCCTGAAAATTGGTTGTATTCAGCTAAATGGGGAGAAAGATTCACTTAAAAAATAAATATCTTTGGTATAAACTGCCTTGGGCTAAAGCAATCAGTGCTTTGATATCCTGTCTCATCATTTCTTACACATGTAAGTTTCTAAGAAGGGGTGACTGGTCAGCTCCCTGTACCTGAAGGAGAGTTTATTCACTTCAACTAGCTAACAAGAACAATCTTAACTGAAATCTTTGTATCTACCCTCATATCTTTTTTAATTAATGTCTAATGTAAATAAAATTTTAAATCTGATCTAATTTCCTTAATTTCATAAGTCTTAAAATCTTGACATTAGAATTGAGAAATATACAAACTATAGAAATGATTCTTCAAATGACCAATGATGTTGAACATTTTTCACGTTTATTTGCTGCTTCTACTTCTTCATCTGAGAAATGTCTGTTCATTTCAGATGCCCATTTTTGAATTGGGTCTTTAAACTTGGGGGATCTGATTTTTTTCAGTTCTTTATATATTCTAAATAGTAGTCCTTTGTCTGAGGAACAGCTTTTAAAATGTTTTTCCCACGTTCTAGGTTGTCTCTTAGCTCTGTTAGTGCTTCCTCTTGGTGTGCAAAAGCTTTTTAGTAAGATGAGATACCAGTTCTTGAATTTTTTGGGCTAGTTCCTATGAGACTGAGGTTCATAAAGTTGTTTTCCTATGCCCTGTCTTCCAGAGTTCTACCTAACCTAACTGCCAGCAGGTTTAGTGTTTCTGTTTTAATATTTAGATCTTTGATCTAATTTGATTTTAGTTTAGTGCATGGTGAAAGATACAGGTCTTGTTTTAATCTCTGGCAAGTTGAAACCCAGTTTTTCCAGCACCATTTATTAAAGAGACTATCTTTCCTCCAGTGAGGGCATTTGGCTTCTTTCTCAAAGATGAGGTTACCAAGTATTTCTGGAGTTGTTTCTGTATCTTCTAATCTGTTCAATTGATCCTTGGGTCTGTTTCTTTCCCAGTACCATGCTCTTTTATCACAGTAGCTTTGTAGTATTGTTTTTAGTTGAAGATTGTGATACCCCCTGCCTTATCTTTGTTGTCTAGAATTGGTTTTGCTATTCTAGGTCTCTTCTGGTTCCAAATGAATTTTCTGGTTCCAAATGATTAATTTCTCTAGTTCTGTGAAATATGCTGTTGGAATTTCAATCAGGATTGAATCTATATAGCAATTTTAGAAGTATGGCCATTTTCACTATATTGGTTCTTCCTACCCAGAAACAAGGTATATATTTCCATTTTCTGATATCCTCTTCAATCTCTTTTTTTTAAAGAGTGCAGTAGTTTTCAAAGTAGAGGTCCTTTATTTCCTCTGTTAGATTTATTCCTATGTATTTCCTTTGTTTGTCTTGGATTTAGAATTGGTGAATATTCATGATGTGTGGAAAAGTATGACACACACACTGTACACTCTCAGGCACGTAAAATGGTGTGCTGTGTGTATACACATGGAACCTAGAAAGACACATTCAGCTAAACTGTTTATGACTGCAAATGACTTCATTCTTTGTTTCTTGTATTTCTGTTTCCTGTAATGCACATATAACTGTAAAAATAAAAACTATTTTTAAAAATTCAAAAAAGAATTGAGAAAAATAATACCTCCTTCAATGTATGTGTCCACGCATACATAAACATGCATATGTAGACTACAAAATTTGTCATCTTCATTTATTTCGCAATATTCCACAGCCTTTTCAGTTGCAAAGAATCTCTATTTGTTACCTCATCCAAAAACCAGACTGCCACAATATTATTTTGTGAAGAAATACCTCATTTAACATATAAAATATAGCTAGTGTGTATTATGTTTAAAGAGAAATTAATCTCTGTTTTTAGACAACACCCATTTGTTAGCTTACATTTTTTTAGGTTAGAAGTAACCAGATGATATGGCTAGGATTTTTTTTTATCAACTTCATGAGGCAAAAACCAAGATATTCCCTAGAATTTGTTTATTTCTGCCGTTTCTTTTGCAACAAATTGTTTACAAGATCATTTTTATTTATTAAATTAAGCTTTTTGCTGCTATAAATGGAAACATTTCCTTGCTGGGGCCTGAGAGTTAAATTTCTCCTAATTTATTCAATCCACTCATATTCTGTATTGAAAATCTTCTAAAATGATCACATTCTTCTTATTGAGGTAAAATACCATTTTTCAAGTTTTTAACATTATTAAAGACAGCTAAAATGTTGTAAAGATTGTATTCTAGTTTAGGCACTGTAAGTATTAAAAAGTAAATCAATATCTCTTGAGCTAAAAGTGAAAGTAATCAATATTAAGGAGAAAACTAAATCAATACACATTGTTTAGCAACTTCTCCGTAGTTCATATAGGTAAATAGTAATGAAACTAGAATTCAAACCCAGTGTGATTCTAAAGCTATGCTATTTAATATTGTACATTTGTACTCTTTATTTAGTTTAGAATTGAGAAAACAGAACTGCTTTATGTAATGTATTGCTGTCTTTCTCACACACACACAAAAGTATAATTTGTATGTGATCCTGTTGCAATGTAATGGCTAGCTGGTGGGAGGTAGTTATGTACAAAAGTTATGGGGTAGTTTGTCTGACCTAGTTAAATGTGAATTTGAAAACTGAAACATTATGGTTGTGTGGAATTTTATTTTTTGTTAGAAAAGAAGAAACTAGGATGGTAATACAGGCCAAGGAAGGGAAGAAATAAAAGAATTTTTATATAAAATTATAAGACTTTTAAAATATGCTATTAATCATACAGGAGTTCTACTAGGCACCTGATAGGTCACAAAAATACAAGGAATGACTCTCAAAATATTTAAAAATTTGTACTTTTCAGAAGCACAGAGAAGGAATTTTATGTTATAAATCTTAAGTTATGTAGTCACGTATCTTAAAGTTTAAGAGAACCATGTAAACACAATTACACTGATTTTCTTTAAAGCATTTGTTAGAAAATAGAGTTAGGTTTATGTATGGAATTACAGTTGCATAAGTTCATGAATATTTTAGCTATTCATTGTTTCTCTTACGATGACTTTATTTTATTTGAGTTAAGTTGTTGTTCAGTCATATTTCCTTGTTTGTAAATATCAATAATTCATCATGTACTATACCTGTATATACTTCTAATTGATATCATCACCCAGAAATATATATCAGTTCTTGTTTTTTTTGTAATGTTACTTGACAGAAAAGTTTTAGCATCAGTATTTTCTGTTAGTAGATTCTAATCCTAAATCCCTCATTAATCAGTTTCTTATGAGTTACACTGGATCGTTCTGTATCTGCTCCTGTATTTTAAGTACAATAATTGCCTGATTCATTATTATATTCTTTTTTTTCCCTTAAATTCTTTTATCAGTACATTTTAGGTATACAATACGTTTACATTTATCATTGAGTACTTGTACCTATACACGATGTATCTTGGTTCTTATTTTTCCCCATTACCTGTGTGCCCTTCACCCCCTCCTCCCTTCCCTGTTTACATAGACTTTGTTTCCATTTTTTTCTTTTCTCATAATTTCTCCTTTCCCCCCTTTCCTTTCCTCTTCCCTTCCCACTTCCCCTACCCCTTTGGAACTTTTCTTCCTGTTTCAAATTATCAATTATTCATTTTAATTGTTTTAATCCTTATTTGCACTTTCAGTTTCTCACACTAGAAAAACTATTATTATATTCTTGTTCAGAAGTTAACTAAAACCCTAATGACCACTGATTGGATATGGAACTAATTTTCAGAATATAGGAAATTGTGAATAAATCAGATGTCAACAACTTGTACTATTGGAATGCACAATGTGATGTTCTGACTTTTAGTATGAGTTTAAAAATGTATCAAAATATGGTGAGAATTTTTGGTTGAAGGACTTATATGACATACTCATTGCCATACCATTTAACACTTTGTTAGTGTATTCTTTACACATCATTGGATACTTAATGAAGAGAAAATAATGACTTTACCAAACAGCCACTCTTTTTTTGTTTCCAAAATAAAAACTGAAGTTAACATTATAAAATATCAAATTATTTTAACAGATCACAAAATAATTTTCTGTAATAGCATAGGTAGTGAGAATCACATATAGAAGTCCTTCCTATTTATATCAGTTATTTAGACCTAAGGCTGTGGTAGGAAAATCTCTTTTGTTTCTAAAAAGTAGACAGATAACTTTTATTTGAAATAAATGAAACATTCATTGGAAACTTTTAGTTTTCAAATGCTTACCGTTTTCTCTCATTAACAATGTAATGACTAACTGCAATTTATTGTTCTTTTTTTTTTTTTTTTTTGGTACCTGAGATAGAACTTGGGATCTTGCACTTGAGAGGCAGGCGGTGGAACCACTGAGCTAAATCCCTGACCCATACTAACTGCAATTTGGAAATAACCGCACAGTACGATTTTTCAGTTTTTTCACTGCATAGTCTCACTAAATGTTCAATGTGACTGCAGGATGTAATTGTAATATGTATATTTTAATCCATAGATGGTCATTTTAATATTATTGCATTTAGTTTATAGATTGTTATGGCTATATGGCTGTGCTACATTTTTTTCAGTTTTTAATTTCACCGAAAGTTCATATTATTATAAAAATCTGATGGAAAATCTACTTGTATATTGGGGAAAGTCAGTTTTAGTTTGATGGAAAAGTTCTTTCTCATTTTAAACAAACATTTTTCTATGCTCATTGGGAAATGTAGGCTTGAACTTATATTGTGCCTATTCCTTAATCAGCAAACAACATTTGAGTAGAAATTTGAATTGGAAAGTAAGTGAAGATATTGAGATCTTAGGAGCAAGTTGCAAAATGCAAGCAGTAAAGATAGCCAACATTTAAATAAACTTAAGTTTTCATATTTCTTTAAATAACAAATGTAGAAATAAGGCCAGGGATTTAGCTCAGTGGTTCTACCACCTGCCTTGCAAGCGCAGGGTCCCAAGTTCAATCCCTGGTACCAAATAAATAAATAAATAAATATATTTAACATGTAGAAATGAAAAGTACCTGTGGAATAATGTATCAGAGAAATGTACTTTCATCTCAATAAAAAGCTGAGTATGTATAAAATGTATTCATGTATTCAAATACAGGACATGCATATGTTCATTTACTCAGTAACGGGCTTAAACTGCGAAAACTGAGAATCAGCTAATGAAATTTCAAAAACCCCTTAAAATGCAGGAGTTGACTCACAAAATATATGTAATTGTTGCTCCCATACTTGTGTCAGTAAAAATGCATTGCTTTATTTAAGACCACAGCAATAGTTGAATTTCTCTGAGCACATCTGGCTGAACATAATGTTTCCACTAACTTAATGTAGAGATTTGGGATTTAATATTTCTAACAGCTTGACTTGAAACACTGATTAAATGTTATTAAAATGAATTTTTAATTTAGAAATAAATTTAGCTTTATAGAAGAGTACAGAGACAGCTTATATTTATTTCAACATTCCATGGTACTTTTACCAAAACTACAAAATCAGTATGGGCACATTAATAATCACTATACTATGGACTTCATTGTACACAGTTATTTTTAAAGATCTTTTCTGTAATGTAGTGTTCTCTCATTGAAAACAATTAGAACAAGAAAGGCCATATGATAGCTTCTAACTGTCAAAGATTTCACAATGGTATTTGATATGTGAAACCTCTTGTACTGTTGAAGGCCCTCTTGTAGATTTCAGAATGCTGATCTATGGTTTTGTCACCACACTATGGAAAAGCAGAGAGAGAAGAATCTTTTGTGTCTATTTCATAAGGACACTGATCTCACTCTTAAGGGCTTCCTCCTGAGGACCTAATGACCTTCCCAAAACCCCAGATTCTAAAGCAACCACAATGTGGGTTAGGATTTCCTTGAATTTAAGGGGTAAGTGGACATTCATTCCATAGCATCACTAATAATGTAATTGATTACAGGTTTATTCAATAGTTTCTGAACTCTTCATTTGTAATTGAGAACATATTGTAGTTGTGTGGTGCTGTTCTATAAACAGAATATATTATAATGTAATAGGAAATTATTTTTATTAAATTGTTAACATTTAAATATGCAAAATTGAGCTTTTGAAATTGAATTATAAAACTTGAAAATGAATTAATATCAATAGAAACATCTTATTAAAAGCACTACTATAGGGGACTGGGATTTAGCTCAGTGATGCCTCTGCCTGCCTCGCAAGTGCAAGGTCACGAGTTCAATTTCTGGTACCAAAAAAAAAAGCACTACCTATAAATATTTCTTCAGTGATCACTGATGTTTATAAAAAATATTTTCTTGTTAGTATCTAAAACTTAAATCAATGATTATTTAAAACAAAACTAATAAGAATTAGAATTTTAACTCAGTTAATGTTACAGTAGTGCCTTATATGGTTTACTCCCTGTAAATGGCAAAACAGAGAGTCAGAGAAGGAGACAGATAGAGACAGACAGAGAGAATATGAATGAGGATATATATTTCCACAAAGATATGACTGGACCTTTCTGTCTTACTTTTGTCATCTCAAGGATGCTTTGCCATATAACAGTGAGTTATGTAAGCTCTTATGTGAGGAATTTTGCACATTTTGTTATAGTGCATTAAAATAATTAAATAAATTGATCAGAGTCTGTGTTACTGGAAATCTTTCTGGAAGTGTAAAGGAAAGGCACCTCCGAAGAGGTCCTGCATATGCCATGATACATGCCGCGTTCAGGCCATCAGGGCCTTCTTGTTTTTCCTCTCTAGTTCTCTCCATACAACACAGGAACATTGTAACCAACAAAACAAATAGCCTGTTTTCTTTTATCTTCACTACTGTGCTTGCTTTCTTGGTTGTAGACCATATTATTACTGTGCATATTCCTTTTATTATGTATTATCAGGCATCTTTTATAGACCATGAATAAATGATTCATGTGGTAAAATGACATAAACCTATCATTGTTGCTATATTTTAAAATATGTATCATACCATTTGTTGAAATGTTGTAACATATCAGTTAACCGGTCTTTCTGGGTACAAATTCTGTTGGTGAAAGTTTTTAATTCTAAGTAATCAATGAGCTAACTCCTTTCCATGGTACTGTGAGAACTGGGGTTGTTCTGTGAGATCTGTAGATTTTCTGTCTCTTCCAGTGGCTCAAAGTTATGTAGCATCATTGAGTTACGAATAAAAATGTTTGTTGTACAGTGTCTCTTTTGATGCAGTTTACACCATGATTAAATTGGATTTCCCTCTGTAATGCTATTGAATTTGACTATTCTAGAAATGATTTAAAATAGTGTTTAGTGCTGTCTCTAAGCCACTACAAATTTTAAAATTTTAATGAGTTTCAGGGACTTAAAGAAAAAACTCTACAGGGAGTATTTTCTATAATTATACTATTTTCACCATAAATATGCTTGAAGAAAAAAGACAATCTTCTCTAAATGGTTATATTTCATACGGTAAAGGAGAAATTGACTGTAAAAATTCATCTGCCTATGTAAAATGCAAATGAGATAAACTCTTATGAATTGCAAAGAAAGGGGGAAATCCACACTAATTTTAAGTGGAAAAAAATTTGTGCTACTTAACATTTAGTGGAAAGGTTTCTGTATGTTAAAATTTGAACCAAGTGTATTTTGGACCATTTTTAATTATACTCATAAAATGAAATAACTAAATTAGAGTATTGTATATAATTGCAAGTTTAATGAATTTAAACTATAAAGATGAAGTATGCAGGCACTTTAATCAGGAAAATTAAGTGAAATAACAGTTTTAATAAAGTTATTTGTCATCTAGAAGCTCCCCACATATGTGGGAACAAAAGACAAATCTTCAAGCATAATTCTGTATTCAACTTAGCCTCTGCTATATGACAAAGTGTGCCTATCAAGTGATTTTTGAATTTTTTCAATAAAATTATTGAGCATCCTAGTTCAAATGTAATTTAGTGAATCAGACAGATGCTATGAAGAAATGATATTAATTTATGTGGAAAAGTCATTTGTGAGTAGTGAGGATAAAGCATGAATATTTCATGAGTGCTTTATAGAAGTTTAATCTGCAGGATGAAGGTATTCATGGTTCTGAGAAATGTAAAAAAGTTAGAGCTCATCTCACCACACAAATATTTACTCTTCCCATCACTTTAAAATTCTGCATAAATATATTTGCTAGAACATGGCATGCATAGTCCTAATTGCAGTGAAGATCCTCAGTGTGGGTTCACCATCAGGGCTATTTTGATAGTCACTTTCACGGATAATGCAGTTTGGAAGACATTAAGTGTTTATACGTGTAATATTTTTGAAATTATGGCTAAAATGCTGGAAGCATTTTTTGACTTTGTGATTATTGTCATTATTATAATCATTAACTAGTATTGTATTATAGCATATGAATATGCTCTGATATAAGGTAAGAGTGTAGCACTTTTCCTTTATGAAATAAATGGCTCCTGGCATCAATATGTGACCTCCCAGTAGCGGGGAACCACACGATTACCTAAGGAGGGGTGAACTGGCCTGGGTTGGAAACAGAGCAGGTCAAAAGTCCCGTGCTGATCAGAGAAGTTCTGATGCCTTTTTCCACATTAGCATTATAGAGATGATGAATGCTATAAACCTTATGATAATAGTTTCAGAGACTGACAACACTCTAGTTCTCAACTTTCTTTTTCTTTCTTTCCTTCTTTCTTTTTCTTTTTTTCTCCTTCCTTCCTTCCTTCTTTCTTTCCTTCCTCCCTCTCTCCCTTTCCCTCTCCCTCTCCCTCTCCCTCTCCTCTCTCTCCCATGCTGGAAATCAAGCCTCCAACCTCACATATGCTAGGCAAACATTATACATCTCATCTACCACCTGTGCCCCACAATTTCCTGTCCTATGGCTGTGCCTGAATTTGTATTATTCTTCCTTGCAAACTTTTAAAATCCATCTTTCACACACAACATAAATTGAGCGTCAATGTGTAGTTGATTATTTTAGTAAAGGTCTTTTACCTTTCTTTGTAACTTAATAGTAGGTATTCCTCATATTATCCCTCTGCCAGCTGCTACCTCTTAAAACACTAAGATACAAGTCAGTCTCCCTATTTTAACTGCACATTTGAAAACAAGTATGGTGGGGATCTTTGATTCTTTTCTAATACCTGAGATGAAAGAATAGATTACTTAGTTACTGTACTTTCTTATGCTCATAAAAAAGTTATGTAGTTTTTATCTACTACCAAATGCATATACATTTGTATCATGTATCACTCAAATTCAATTAAACTGTCTAAGGAATTTGATTCTTTTCTAATTTCTTTAGTTTCCAGAAAGAGAATTCACAAACTTTCCTGGGAACTAATGTCTTGTAATTAGCTGTTCTTCAAAATTTAATTCTAATGACAATGAATAGATCTCCATTCCACCTACTGAGTTATAAAAAATTCCCTTTTATCATTTAAAAAATAAGTCTAGACATAAGTAGATCCTTCAGTAAAATAGAGTTAGCAGTTTTACCCTCTAAAAAGCATTCATATTTGTTCCTACTTCTTCTCCTACTCTTTAGTCCAAAAAATCAGCACTCAACCATTTTGTGACATATTTTGTTGCTACTGGATTATCTGTCATTAAATGATGCCAAGTATTTACTTGGTGATGGCACATGCCTCTGGACTGTTTGCAACCAAAAAAAGTTAGTGTATTCCTCACCTTATACAATAAGGATCGTGTTTGGGGAAGCTACTTCAATTTGAAACTGTTGGACAGAGGTCTTCATCGCCACAGTTGGTTAAGGTTGTGACACAGCAAGAACTTTGGATGTGGGGATAGAGGATTTGTGATCTTTCACCCAGGCTCACACTGTTCTAACTCCTATCCATTGGCAGAGCCAACCATCCTGCCTTCTGTGTGTTCATCTCCCTTCCATGATCAGGACTTCTCAAGAGAACAAATATTCCTACCGTCTCCTCGCTTTCTTGATGCTCTGATTCACAGTAATGTTTCTCTTCTTTCATTGTAGGACACACTTTTGTAGTAATTTTATTTCTTATGAAGTACATTTTAGGGAAACTATTCTGTACATATATACATGATTTGAATGACTCACTAATACATATATTGGAACTTATTATTATTTAAGAAATTAAAGAGCTTGGAAATTTAATCTGACCCTGGGAATTGGAGATGGGAGTTTTGGGAAATAAGTAAAGTTAAATGTGTTCTAAAGATGGGGTCATGATCCAATGGGCCTGTGTCTTTATAAGAGAAGAAAAAAACCGAGCTAAATGTGTTCTATCTCCCCGTGTAACATTTTCCATTGCTCAGGGACTTAGGAGAGTGCCTAACAGGAAGAAAGTCCTAGTCAGATGAGACTCTTTCAACTTGTACCTTTAAAACCCAGAACTGAATAAACCTTTATGCTTTATAAATTACCTCATCTGTGATATTTCAATATAGGACTAAATACAGACTAAAACTACATGTGTATGTAATATATATACATAAATATATATATGTGTGCGAGCGTGTGTGTGTGTGTGTGTACTTACAATTGCAACACAGGTGGCTTCCTAATTGTCTTTATTGAGAAAATACATACTGAATCATTTAAATAACAAAAAGTTTGAAAGTACCTACAATATCTACAACTTTTAGGCACTCAAGATTATAAAGTAGGAGAAAATATGTTTATTAATGATAGATAAAATAACAGTTTAATATGCATTAATATGTACTGATATTTAATATATAAAATATGTGTATTTCAAACCCACTTAGTGGTATGAAGTATGACAAGAAATAAAATAGAGCAAGAAGATACTGAGTAAACAGAGATGGGAGTGGCATATATTTTCGTAGAGTATTGAGGACAAGAGTATGTGAAGATTTGACAGTTTGACCCAACCCTGATTGAAGTGAGGGCTTGAAAACACATCTGTATGGGAATCCTGACCTGGACAGAAGGCCGTGCAGGCTAGGATGGCATGATGAATGAGTAGAATTAAATGAAGTAAAAAGAAAAATAGCCAATGTCTATGTCCAGTGGGGCCTTGTAGACCATGGTGAGGACTTTGGGTTTTATTGGTGTCATGGGAAACCATTGAGAGTTTCAAAAGTTATACTTTTCAGCAGTATCTGTGAGTTTATATTTACTTTATATTTCTTAAGATTTTTTGTTGGTTGTTTTGTTTTGGTTTTCCTATTGCTTTTTAAATTTTTCTGGTATGGTGTTTTTATTCTTGAAAACTGAGGTTTACGGTGACAATAATTCTGTCTTCTATTGATGTTCATTTTTTTATCATTTAAATAGAATTATAAAGATAAGTTGTGATTTGCCATGCTTAAGATCCCTACCAACACATGGTGGAAATTTATTAATGTGACATATTGGAAAGACATTCATATACACACAGATACACACACACACACACACACACACACAGAAGTCACACTTTTGTTGTCTTAATCACTAAGCTATTGGATGACATTAAAATTTTCATTCATTGAACAACTGGCACCTACAATGTGTAAAACACTATCTAAATCAGTAAGAGTATAACAAAAATCCTTCTTTAGAATAGCATGTAAAATTGTTTCACTATAATCTGTATGTATGTTGGAATTTTATTTTTCTAATGTTATGACAATTTTTCTAAGTGCAGTCAATAATTTGAATACCACATTCCATCATATTTCTATTTTCTTCATGATGAGTTTAAAATATATTTTCATTTTTCCAGGTTTCACTGTCTCCACAGACAAATATGTACAAGTGGATCTATGTAAATAGGAACGCTTGTTATGCAGCTCTTGTGTGGTCAAAAGGATATGTATTATGTTTTACAAAATTTCCAGAACTTGACACTGTTTCAAAATATGGTAATCTTATTAAAATTAAACTCTGTAGTCACTGATTTAAAAATGTATTCAAGACAGCCTCGAAAATTTTGTTATACATATGGATTTGGCTCAATATAGCTGTTAGCCTATTCAATCTAAATGCTAGCAACCTTAAAAACAGCAGGACTTTAAGGAGAAAATACCTGCTCTGTGGTTTTGTCACAGACATTGAGTATTGAAATTTCTTAATAAATTGAAAAGGAATTATATAAACAAAGCAGGTTTCACTTTGTCTTGTCATTAAGCAAGTGTTTAGTATCATTATTTGCGTTTTCATAGGCTCAATAACACATTTTCTTTCCCTAGATACATAAAGAAATTATTACAGATTTGCCTGAGGATAAAAATTAAGATTAGTAATTTATTCTCCTTTGCATTTTATTAAGCTTTTCTAAACACAAGTCAATTTCATGAGATGTTAATTCATTTTACATCTAATAATATAAATTGTGCAACAAATTAGATCACATGATTTCACCCCCACATTCCACATAATATTTCACTAGATCACTGTCTTTTTAAAGAAGCATATATGCCATTAGAGAAAATTTCTTATTTTATTTCATATTTGATGACTTGGCATTGCCAAAACATCCCTACCTAAAAGTTACTGAAACACTATCATTTAATTTTTTCCATTTCCATCTGCTATTTTTTTACAATCATTAAATCTTTAATTTGTAGACATTAATTCTTTGAGCATTAAAATTCAAGTTGAGATGAATTTTTTAAAAATTCTAGAGGAATTCTGGAAGTAAAATTCAGGTGAGTATTTTCATGTTGTATGAAGAACTCATGAGAAAATAAATTATTCACACATATATTTAACCATATAATTATTATTCTCATAATTTGAATTTTCCAAAAGAGATATTTAAAGTGTCCAAAGTCAAAGTACTTTATGACCTTTCAAAAGAGCAATATAGACATATACTGTAGTATTTTCACAAAATTCTTGAAACATTATTTGAATATAAAATTTTGCTGATTTTTTTAGGAACATGAAAATCTTGGGAAGAATTCCTTTAATTCATTTTAAACATTTGAATTTAGATGGAAAATAAAATAAATTAGTATTAGGCAGCAAGGAACAGAAAGGAAGTACATGTTCTAAAATATCTAGTTATATATCCTTAATTTCTATGAAAAATAACAATTAATTTATTTGAACTAATGGAGATGTCTTGGTTTTGTAGAAAAGAACAACCTATCAAAACGAAATTTTCAATATTATGTTTTCTGAGAAGTACTCAGTACTATTATAACTTCTGTAAAAAGTAGAGGACAAAACTTTTATAAAATACTAAAACATAAAAACATACAAAATTTTTCATTGAGGGAGTGACTGCATTTGACTTACATTCTCATGATATCTCTTGGTTCTCTGTGAGGTGTGGTATGTTCCACAGTAGAGCATATGAATGACAGAGCAAGAATACCTCACTCCTCATTATTGAGAATTGAGTTTGTAGTTTTGAATAGGGTAAATTAAATAAACTGATTGATTCAGTACTTACAAAGGACACAAAAAACTGACCAGAATGTCCAGTAGACTTTGTAGCTAGTAAGAGCCTCTTTTCTACAAGAGGCCTATGAACTATATCTCTTATTATTCATTTATTCTGATGTGACATTGTTCTAAATCTTTCACCTTTGCATTTTTATTGTGATTATAATATGCTCTTGGGAAATATAGTATAAGAAAAATCACAGAATTATATCCATATTAAAGTGCTAGAAATTCACGATGATCATCAGCATGGATTTACTCTGTTTACTCTAATAAGAACTTAGAAACATGTAAGAAGAATATTCTGAGAAAGCATTATACCCTCTAATATCTTTAATTAAATTATAACAGATCTCACATTATTTGTACAAATCAAATCAAAATCAAGTAGTCTTAGTGCTAATGTCTGAAACCATAGGACTACAAGAAAGTGGTTATAGAAGTAATTTTTATATACCTTTCAAAAAGCTAATCAGCTAAAAGTCAATATGACAGTATATGAAGGTGGGAAATTCAAGAGGTGATTAAATAGTGATTGTCTCATGGATGACAGTAAGACCCTTATAAAAGAGAATGCAGAGTGCTGCATGTCCCTTTGTACTTGTCAGCTTTTCCATTGCTGAACACAATACCTTACACTTCATGGTTTCAATGAATTCAGTGCATGGCCAGCAGGGTTGAGAGAAGACCATTATTGTGGAAGGAAGTGATAGAGCAAAGCTACTTAGTTCATGGTATCCTGGAAGCAGAAGAGGGGAACAGTGTCAGAGAGAAATGGAAAGACTGTCTTAGTCACTTTCTTGATGCTGGGACAAAATATCCTAAACCTACAAGTTAAAACAGGGAAGGTTTATTTTGGTTCACAGTTTGTAGAAGTTTCAGTCCATAGTCCACTTGTTCCAAGGCAGGCTGGCATGGCAGAGGGACATCCCAGAGGAGAAACAGTCCATAACAGGAGGCAAAATGCTGCAGCAGCAGTGAGCCTGTCTTCTTTCTGTCTCTTTATATTCCATCCAGGCTACAGGCCTGTTGATTGATGCCACCATTACCCAGGGTGGGGCATCTTCTTCAGTAAATACATTCAGCCACACCCAGAGCTATGCTAATACAATTAAGGGGCTGATCCAGATATAACACCTCTTAATCCACATTCTCACACTCTAGATCCAGCCACCTCCAAAAAGCCACACCTAGGAGCACATGAGGTTTTGGAGACATCTAGATAGAGCCATAACAAAAACTAAGTATCACCCTCAAAAATCACACTTCCATGACTTACCCAGAAATGTACTTTAATCCAATACAATTGACACAATTAAATTTAATATCTTAATTTTATATCTTTCCACTATGTAAGGACAAAGGACCCTACCATATGTCAAATCTCCTGGCACCCTAATCCTGTGTTTCCCAGTCTCTGGGATTATAAAATGAATTTCTGCTGTTTATAAGCCACCCATTCTATGATATTATAATCCACCTACCTAAATAGAGAACAGCAGGCAGTAATATTGAGAAGTAATGTGCTGCTATAACACCTAACCTAAAAATATAGAAGAGGCTTTGGAATTGTTTAATGGGTAGAAGCTGGAAGAGTATTGAGGTGCAACTTAGAAAGCAATATTGCATTAAATACATTATGCAGGGAAATTTTTGTGAGAGGAAAGGAAAAGAGAATAAAAGATGAAGGAAGAGAGGGAGGAAGAGAGGGAGGGAGAGAGGAAGGGAAGGAGAGAGGGAAGAGAGGGAGCAGAACAAGGGAAGGAGAAAGAGCAGGAGGGAGGAAAGCAAGAAAGGAAGGAGAAAGGAGAGGGGAGGGGCACCTAATTTTTTTGTTGATAGAATGTGGACATTAAAGAAGATTCTAGGGCCAGGGATTTAGCTCAGTGGTTTCCCCACCTGCTGTGCAACCGCAAGGACCCGAGTTCGATCCCGGGTAGCCCCCCCAAAGAAAAAGAATCTGATGATGCCTCAGCCAAGAATGCCATATATGTCACTGACAATGGAAGAAAGGCCATTCTTGCTATAAATTTGGAGAGAACTTAGATCAATTGTGTCCATCTCATAGTGTTATTTTGTAAAGTAGATCTTGATAGTGGTAAAACTAAATATTTGAAGAAATATCTAAGTGAAACATTCATAGAGTAAGTCTTTTTTTCTGCCTACTTATGCTAAAGTATTAGACAAATAAATGATTTTAAAAATGGAATAATCCATCAAAAGATAAGCAGAACTTGAAAATTTGGGAAATTCTCACCCTGTTTATTTTTTTAATGAGAAATACTGTTCTGGAGGAAGAATTAAAGGTGGTGTATATCCAAGAGAACATTGGATAAATGAGATTGATACAAAGGGCGCATCTCAGAAGAAACCAGGAGCTTTTTTTAAGACAGTAGAAGAATGACTATAAAGCCTGTCTGGAAGTTATAAAGGCTGTTGCTCTCATTGTAGGAACAGGATTCAGGACCTAGGTCTAGAGGAGGCAGAAAGATCTGAAAGGAGGGGTTAAAGGTGCCCAGGGCACAATCCAGGACCACCTCACTTCATAGGCTTTGCCTCCTGCACCCAAGTCTTGCATTCCTTGCTTTCCCACATACACCTCCCCTGTGCCTTGTGGTGTCAGCATGGTGATTGCCATCCAGAAGTCACAGGCAACAAACTTTGACAGTTTCCTGCAGCATCAGCATGCCAGTACTGTACACAGATCTCAGGAGTAGAGCTAACTCCACCTTGATTTAAGGGCCGTAGGGTTGTAAGCTTCTGTCCTGACCCCAGCTCTGGAGAGCTGCTAGTTCCAGGCAGAGAACTGATTCAGGAGTAAGGCCCAGATACAGTGGATTCTCAGACAGTGTCACCTAAAGCCAGGGGACAGCATCTCCTGGAGCCTTGGTGGTCAAATCTATATCCAGAAATCTTCAAGGTCAGGGCTACCATGTTTCTGCTACAGAAGGCAAGACTCCTATCCAAGTTAGTCCAAAAGGAAGTTAATAGAGCCAAAGAAGAATATGCGAGAGTGTAAGGTCTAATATATTTTTCTCTTTAGTGTTGGACTTGCTCAACTATAATGTTTCTTATTCTCTTGTTACTCTTTTCTGGAATTATAATGGCTACCCTATGTTTGGGTTCATGGGCTCAGAGCTCAATGATAATTTCCTTCAGTTTAAATCACATCTTGAGTCTCACACATAATTAATTTAAATGCTATTTAGATGAGACTTTGGACTTCAGGCTTTTGAGTTAATAGTAGAAAAAGTAAAGATTTTTAGTGCTCCTGGATTGAAATGAATCAATTTTCATGAAAGAAGAACATGAATTGGGGGGATAATAACACAATGCTGTAGATTGAATATTTGGGTCCACTTCAATTTCATATGTTAAATTTTAATCCCTCGTGTGATGGTATTTCCACATGTGTTCTTTAGAAGATATTAAGTTATGAGAATGGGGAGAACTTATAAATAGAGTTAATACATTTAGTGGAGAGAAAGCTCACTTGCTTCTTCCACAAAGTGAGGACAAAGTTAGAAGATACCCATGTAGCATGATGCAGACCCTTACAATAATGGAAATCTACTGAGGACATCTTAGTTTTCCCAGCTTTCAGACTTGCAAAAGATAAACTTCTAGTGTTTATAAACCATTTAATCTAAGTTATTTTGTTGTAGACTTTCAAACAGACTTATATAAATTATACAGGAAAATTTTTTGATATAGATATAGGCAATGATAGTTTTAGATATGACACTCAAACCACAGGCAAAAAGAGCAAAATAAACAAATAAGATTGCATTAAACTATAAAGTTTTTCTGCAGCAAAGCAAAAAATAATCAACAAAATGAAAAGACCACTTACGTAATGGGAGAAAAGAGTTGCACATCATATATCTGATAAGGAATTGATACTCATAATACATAAAGAACTCATATAACTTCACAGCAAAAATGAATACAAAGTCATTTTTTACTTAAATACAAAGGACTTGAATAGCTATTTATCAAAAAGAGACATAGAAATACGTAGAAGAAATAGGAAACTATGTTTAACATCACTAAACATCAGAGAAATACAAATCAAAACCAAATTGAGGTATCATCTTACACCTATAAGGATACCTAGTTTCAAAAAGACACAAGATTTGTGTTTGTGAGAATGTGTAGAAAAGAGAACACCTGTAAATTGTTGTGATGTGATGTACAAAACAGCATGGAGGTCCTTCAAAGAATTAAGAATAGAACCTCCATAGGGTTGAGAATAAGCTCTGGAGATACAGTATATAGCCCCATGACTGCAGCTAACAATATGGCATTGTCCAGTTGGAATGTGCTAAGAAAGTAGATCTTAGGTGTCCACACACTTACATATATTCAAACACAATTATGTGACCTTGTGAATATGTTAATTAACTTAATGATGAGGATGGTTTCACAATAGATGCACGTATCAAAATATCACGTGAAATTTCTTAATGATGTACTATTTAAGTATTCTTCAATAAAGTTGTGTACAAAAGCATGTACAGCAGTATTTTAACTTTTATGTGTAATGCTCTTTGTTTTCTTTTATTTAGATTCATGAGAATTTTTTCTTCAGTGCTAGGGATTAAATCCAAGGCCTTTTTCCATATGGTAGGCAAGTAAACTACCACTGAGCTAAACCCAGAGCCCATGAATTTTTTACATTCATTTTTATGGATGGTTTTTCTATACTCTAGTTGGTAAATCAGTATGAAGTTCTTGGCTATGCAAAGCTTTAAATAAACACAGGGTTTTATTAAAATGCAAGCTCTCATGCTTAGTGGTTAATTCATCTTTGTAAACCTCCATATACTTATGAAATGGAGAATACAAATAAACTATATTAGTCTAAGTATGAAAAAAATACTATGAGCTACATCAAGGAAATTGAAAGGGAAGCAATACTTCCAAATTCATTCCTGGAAGCAAGTGTTACTTTGATTCCAAAACCAGGGAAAGACCCAACCCATAAAGAGAACTACAGGCCAATCTCCCTAAATAACATAGATGCAAAAATCCTCAACAAGATACTGGCAAACAGAATACAGAGGGTCATCAAGAAGATCATACACCTTGACCAAGTCGGATTTATCCCAGGGATGCAAGGATGGTTCAACATTCGTAAATCAATAAATGCAATATACCATATTAACAGAGTCAAGGACAAAAACTATATGATCATCTCAATAGATGCAGAAAAAGTATTCGACAAAATTCAGCACCCATTCATGATAAAAACCCTATAGAAAATTGGAATAGAAGGCCTTTATCTTAACCTGATTAAGGCTATCTATGAAAAACCAACAGCCAACATCATACTAAATGGTCAAAAACTGAAAACTTTCAAGCTAAAATCAGGAACAAGACAAGGATGGCCACTATCACCACTCCTGTTCAATATAGTTCTGGAAACATTAGCCATAGCAATTAGAAAAGAGAAAGAAATAAAAGGAATAAAGATAGGAAAAGAAGAAATGAAACTGTCATTATTTGCTGACAATATGATACTTTACATAGAAGACCCAAAAAACTCAGCCAGAAGACTTCGAGACTTAATTGACAGATTCAGTAGAGTAGCTGGGTGCAAGGTCAACACTCAAAAAACAATAGCCTTCTTGTATACAAATAACAGACCCACAGAGAGGGAAATTAGGGAAACAATTCCTATTACAATAGCCTCCAAAAAAATGAAATATCTAGGAATCAATCTAACAAAGGAAGCAAAAGACCTCTACACTGAAAACTGTAGCACTCTGAAAAAAGAGATCGAAGAGGATATAAGAAAATGGAAAGATATCCCTTGGTCCTGGGTAGGAAGAACCAATATAGTGAAAATGGCCATACTTCCAAAACTACTGTATACATTCAATGCAATGCCAATTGAAATTCCAACAATATGCTTCACAGAACTAGAGAAAACAATCCAAAAATTCATTTGGAAACAAAAGAGACCTAGAATAGCAAAAGCAATTCTGGGCAACAGAGACATGGCTGGGGGTATCACAATCCCCAACTTGAAACTATACTACAAAGCTACTGTGATAAAATCAGCATGGTACTGGCAAAGAAACAGACCCAAGGAGTGGAATAGATTAGAAGATGCAGATACAACTCCAGAGATACTCAGCCACCTCATCTTTGACAAAGGAGCCAACCACCCTCATTGGAGGAAAGATAGCCTATTTAATAAACGGTGTTGGAAAAACTGGATTTCAACCTCCCAAAGATTAAAACCAGACCCATACCTATCACCATGCACTAAACTAAGATTGAAGTGGATTAAAGATCTAAATATTAACACAGAAACACTAAACTTGCTGGAAGATAAGTTAGGTAGAATTCTTGAAGACATTGGTATAGGAAAAGACTTCATGAACAAAACCTCAGCAGCATGGGAACTAGCAGAAAGAATCAACAGTTGGGATCTCATCTTATTAAAAAGCTTCTGCACTGCAAAAGAAACCACCAACAGAGCTAACAGACAACCTACAATATGGGAAAAAAATTTTAGCAGCTGTACATCAGGCAAAGGACTACCATCTAGAATATATAAAGAATTGAAAAAAATCAGATCCCCCAAATTCAAAGACCCAATTAAAAAACAGGCATCTGAAATGAACAGACATTTCTCAGACAAAGAAGTAAAAACAGCAAACAAACACATGAAAAAAATGTTCAACATCACTCATCATTTGAGAGATGCAGATGAAAACAACACTGAGATTCCACCTCACCCCAGAAAGAATGACTGCTATCAAGAAATCAACCAATAACAAATACTGTCAGGGTTGTGGGGAGAAAGGAACCCTTCTCCATTGTTGGTGGGAGTGCAGACTGGTGCAACCGCTGTGGAAGTCAGTATGCAGATACCTCAAAGAACTAGGACTAGAGGTCTCATTTGACCCAGCTATTCCCCTGCTTTGTATCTTCCCAAAAGAACTAAAAGAATCATACCACAGTGATATATGTGCACCCATGTTCATAGCAGCACAGTTTGTAATAGCTAAGGCTTGGAAGCAGCCCAAGTGCCCATCAACTGGAAACTGGATAAAGAAAATGTGTTTTTTTTAATAAAATGGAGTACTACTCAGCCATAAAGAAAGAGAAACTAGAGTCATTTATAGCTAAATGGATGCATATTGAGGCCACACTCTTAAGTGAAATAAATAGGACACACATGTGTAAATGCTGAACAGTTTCTCTAGCATGAGAAACTGATAGTGTAAACAAAGGCTAAAATGATTAAAATGAATAATTGATAATTTGAAATAGGAAAAAAGGTCCAAAGACGAACAAGTGAAGGGAAGGGAAGGGGAAAGGAAAAGAGGGAAAGGAAAAACTATGAGAAAAGAAAAAAAAATCGAAATGAAATCTATGTAAATAGGGAAGGGTGGAGGGGGTGAAGGGTGCACAGGTAATGGGGAAAAAAATAAGAACCAAGATACATCATGTACAGGTACAAACACGCAATGATAAATGTAAACGAATTCTCTACCTAAAATGTACCAATAAAAGAACTAAAAAAATTTTTTTTTAAAAATACTATGAGCTAGGTTTTGAATTTGTAGATTTCCCCCATAACAAAAGCTTTACTTGGAAAAGTAAAATGTGCTTTAAATGTTCTGCAACAAAAGAATCTACTGATAAGTGATAAAAGATTAGAACTACAGATTTAGCAAATGTGCTCTTTTCATCAATTTCTTTAAAAGTGGTTCTATGGGAAATTGAAAGACTTCTTTTTGAATTATTTTACATTTAAAATGTTTCAGCTTTATAAGGGCTAGAGATAATGTTTACAAATGATATATTTCCTCCTCACAAGATGCTTATAATGAAAGTTCCCTACAATTAAGTTCCCAAATGGAATAATGAAATATAATCAACTGAGTACAAATGATGCATAGTGGTTATTAGGAAGTAAACTCGCTAATAGAAAGTAGAAGAGTTTATATTCCCAATTTTATGAGTGAAAAATAATTTTCTAGTTCTATTCTATCATTAAGATATTTCATGAATATTTTATAAAAATCTATTGTTTTAGACTATGAAGGGAAACATTTTGTAATTTTTCATCTATTATACAAAACATAGTAATATCTACCATATATTACATATTGGCTAGGACCTGAAAACTATTTCTATCAGTTGAGCTATTTCAGGGTTAATAGTTTTATATAAAGTAATAAATCTAACATTTAAAGTGAAAAATTATGTATTTATAAAAGATATTTTGTTAATGAAATTGTGTTTAAATCAGATTTTTATATAGGGGGTGGTTTTTTTATTTCAACCTGAACTATTTGAGTTCAATAAATAAATATATTTCCTATAAAAATTAAACTTATTTACAACTCAATTATTAATTTATTTGTATGCATAACTTATGCTTCTCATGGTAAAAATATTTAAAAAGTACAATTTAAAACAAATGAAAACTCAGATGTGTTGAACCATGATCTTGAATTAGTGTCATCAACAAGCTTTTGATTAAATTTCAGACACATGACACAAAATCATCAGATTAATTTTTTTCTGCTGTGGATCAAATTATATATTTATATAAATTATTATAAAAATATACCTATAAAGGTTATTTATGTTTAAGTGTATATCATGTAGGCTATGTACCATGACTCATACCACGAACATACCTTTAAAAAGGTAAAATCAAGGGCTGGTAGAGAAACTAAGTAGTAGAACACTTGCCTAGCGTGTAGGATGCCCCGGCTTCGATACTCAGCACCATGAAAACAAAGAGAAAAAGAATAAAAAGATAAGACCATAGTCTTATGAGACTGATGGAAACTTTAAACATTGCTATAATTTATATAAAAATGTAAATTTAAATTTTAAAAAATAATAAAAATGATTGAACTGAGATAAAATTATATATTAAGTTTTAAAGGAATCTCGGACACTTAATTAGAGATAAAATTATTACTGAAGTCATTTTTATGCATTTCACTGGGATCATAGTATTAAAGAGTTCAACATTATGTACAAAAACAATTAAAAAGTACTTTTATTATTTCTCAAGCCTGTTGCAAATTTTTGTAAAAGAGAGACATTTCTCTCAGGCAGTTGTTTTAAAAAATGTTTTTTAAAAGGCTCTTTTGGCTTATTTTAATTGTTTACAGAACAAAGCCTGAGTCTCAGCTGAAAAACTTAAGGGACTTTACTGGATTTTCAGATCAATCTGAGGAGAATATAAGCAACTATAAATTTGAATGGTCATTTATATCCCAGCTAAGCCTTTTGAATTCTCATAGCTATCAGAATTGTACCATACTTCATACAACATGACCAGTTCCATTTTAAATGAATGATACAGCACTTCTTCCTTGAAGGAGACCTTATATTCTTGTAATGAATGGCAAGAAAATCCCTTGGAGTGATACAAGATTTAAGAAAACAAAGACAACATGGATAAATTTAATCTCACTTTAGGATTTTGCTCAGTCTAATTAGTTTCCATGTAAGTGTTTTCTTTTCTCCAAGACCTGGAAATACTTTAGCCTCTGTTTCTCTTGATAGTCAGAAGAAGGGGTGTATAATACATCATCTAAACAAACAAAAAAAACCCTATTTTGTTAAGCTCCATGTGATAAAATCTTATTCTCT
Organism: Heterocephalus glaber; assembly: GCF_053883595.1. NCBI lineage: Eukaryota > Metazoa > Chordata > Mammalia > Rodentia > Bathyergidae > Heterocephalus > Heterocephalus glaber. The sequence continues at coordinate 21,661,505 of NW_028258138.1, read as the reverse complement.
TAGAATTAAACACAATTTTTATCATTTCTCCCTACTATGATTTCCATCTTTCTAAAAACAGTGTAAACAAGTTTATATTTCTCTGTCTTACCAGTTTAAGTGCCAGAATAGTAAATGTACCTTTTGCCTTGTTAGCTAGAATTTGCATTAATAGCCTAAGGTCATTTATGCAAACCTTTAAATCACCATGCAAAAACATTAAATTAGTGACAGTAACTAAATTCTTTAAAGGACTCATCCTTGTTGTCATAACAAAGGAAAATTCATGGTTGTTTATAATTTTCAGAGAAATTGCTTTATGATTTTCAAATCATGCTGAATTAATATAGCTATAAAACACATTAATTCATACCAGTTGTCCTTAGAAAACTATTACTATCTTGTAATCTAGTTTTATTTTCACCTAATTTCTGAGTTTGAATTTCTAATGAATTATAGGGGAAAATCTCTTCCTACACCTCAGTATATGGTTCCATTTTTCTATTGTATGGACACATGTAAAGGAAAAAAGTTGTCCATTTACTGACTTTATAATTTGAGATACTATTCTATTGCAGAGTACACAGCCTTTTGTTTTTCAAGTAGTGGTTTTCTTTCAGGTTATGCCTTGGGTGTTCGTAAATTCAGGATGATTTAATGTATATATCCTCTTGTTTAGGAAAGGTGAGTCAAATTACAGATCCAGGCTTTGCCTCTCCAGAATCTATTCCTTTTCCTCTCTTTAAATTGGTCCATTTATGGAGTTCTTTCTTTTTCACATAATAATCTTTATTTTCTCGGAATATTAAGAACTCTCATAATAAGGGTTATTGTACCAAAACCTTTATAGTCCCAATTCAAAAACAAACTGATTTCTTGTTCATAAGCTTCATAAAACTTGCATCAGTAGATTTACTTTCATGCGTCTCTCCTACAATTATGAAACTAACCTGTAAAACTAGCATTGTAGTAACATTTTAACCCTTATTTTTTACCTTTTGATTCTCTCTGTTTGCTCTAAACCAAAACTCAGTACGCAGACTAACCTTACACTGAGAACAGAAAAACAATGTGGAGAAACATTCACATTCGCTTCAAGTTGATCATGATGTAACTTAAGGAAGTAGATTCCCCTGAGCTTTTGTCAAAGACCTTGTCAAATGTTACAGGAAGGGGAATACTGATTGGCCAGCAGGCCAGAAAGAGCTTTTGCCTGAAATATGCAGGTAATTTAAGGAAAACATGAAATTATTTTGGGGGGTGGGTTGTTTTTATTATTTAATGTAAGTACTAAATTCTGTTTTCCTTTGGTGGAATAGTGACAGATACTTCAATAGGTCTGTTGTCTGTTTTTAACCTAAAAAGATAAAAAGACTACACCTAGAGTCTTATCTCCTCACTTATGTTTTATGTGGAATTTTAATTCCAATGAAAATGTATGCTTTAATTTCTACTGTCTCTCTTTATGAATCATTTTTGAGGAAAATAATTAAATGTAAGTGTTACAATTGCCTGATCAACACAGCCATGTTACAATCTAACACATGCTTTTGAGATGCTTGTCAAGCATGGCGGTGCGCGCCTGTAGTTCCAGCACTCAAGAGAATGAAGCACGGGATTGCTGCTAGTTTGAGACCAGCCTTGGCTACATGATGAGTCCAAGGCCAGCCTGAATTACATTCCTGAATTACATTGTCTCAAAAAATGAAAAGAGCAGAGAGAGAGAGAGAGAGAGAGAGAGAGAGAGAGAGAGAGAGAGAGAGAGAGAGAGAGAGAGAGATCGGCGCTGAGAAGATGGTTGCAGCAGCATCATTATAACAAATACGGAGAGCCGGGATATGGCTCAGTGGTGCCACACTGCCTGGCAAGCACAATGTCCTGGATTCAATTCCCGGTGCAGGAAAAGAAATAAAAACAAATATGCAGAGTGAGACTTGTGATATATCAAAGTTTGCATCAGCAACAAAGTCATCCATAGTAATCTTTCATATATTCTTCTGTGTCATATATTCTATATTTTTGTGTTAATATTTATAAGTAAATATTATTAGGGCTGTTTTGACAGTGTTACACAGTATTCAGCTATTAAACACAGACTCAGAGGTGAATAACTTTTGCAATACCCAGATTGTGCCTTATATTACAGCCTATCGGAATGATTCCTCTTTGCATAGTTAATTTATTCGTGATGGTGATTACGTCACTCACCACAAATAGTTGTGACCATAGGACTTGGTTGGCTCATTCAGTGGTGAAGGCAGACCCAGAGCACCATAACTACTTTAAGGAGTCTAAAACATGCATCATTACTCTGCCTTACTTCAAAGGTGATTGCGACCATACTAATTTTATCACAGTTCTCTATTAATATTCCTTTACTATGTAAAGTCATGATGCATTAGGAAAAAGAATAGTACCATTAAACCTGGGCTGTTCCATGACATGGTACTGTCTAAAAGCCGATTTTTGTTACATGCCTTAAAGAATAAACACACTTATAAAGTTTTGATCTCTGAAGAACCAAAGATTGAGTTTATTTTGCTGATAATATTACTTACATTTATTTACTGATTACATTGATAAAATATAAGTTTTAAACTCTTTTTTTAAAATTCTATTATTGGTACATTTTAGGTACACAACACAATTACATTTCTCATTGAGAATTGTACCTTTACATAATGCATCTTGGTTCTTACTTTTTCCCCATTCCTAGCTCTCCCTTCACGCCCTCCACCCTTCTCTATTTACAAAGACTTTATTTCCATTTTTTCCATTTCTCATCATTTTTCCTTTCCCTTCTTTCCTTTCCCCTGCCCCTCCCACTACCCCTGCCCTTTTGGACCTTTTCTTCCTATTTTACATTACCGATTATTCATTCTAATCATTGGTACATTTTAGGTATACAATATAATGACATTCATCATTGGAAATTTGCACCTTTACATAGTCTCTCTTGGCCCTTATTTTTCACCGTTGCCCAGCCCTCCCTTCAACCCCTCCATTCCTCCCTATTTACAAAGATTTTGTACCTATTTTTCCATTTTCTCATATTAATCCCATTCCCTTCTACCCTTTCCCCTATCCCTCCCACTTCCTTCCCCTTTGCCCCTTTTCTTCCTATTTCACATTACCTATTATACCTTTTAGTCCTTATTTACACTTTCAATTTCTCACACCAGAGAAACTGAATTCACTGTTTATATGTGTGTGTCCTATTTATTTCACTTAAGAGTATCCCCTCAATGTGCATCCACTTAGCTATAAATGTCTCTAATGTTTCATTTTTTATGGCTGAGTAGTACTCCATTTTATTAAAAAAACACACTTTCTTTATCCAGTCTCCAGTTGATAGGCATTTGGGCTATTTCCAAGTTTTAGCTATCACAAATTGTGCTGCTATGAACATGGGCACACATATATCACTGTGGTATGATTCTTTTAATTCTTTGGGGAAGATCCCCAGCAGTGGAATAGCGGGGTCAAATGGGACTTCCAGTCCTAGTTCTTTGAGTTATCTCCATACTGATTTCCACAGTGGTTGCACCAGTCTACACTCCCACAGGCAGTGGAGCAGGGTTCCTCTTTCCCTACAGCCCCACCAGCATTTGGTATTGGTTGATTTCATCATAGCAGCCATTCTTTCTGGAGTGAGGAGGAATCTCAGCATTGTTTTCATTTGCATCTCTTGAATGACCAGTGATGTTGAACATTTTTTCATGTATTTATTTACTATTTCTACTTCTTTGTCTGAGAAATGTCTGTTCATTTCAGATCCCCATTTTTGAATTGGGTCTTTAAATTTGGGAGCTCTGATCTTTTAAAGTTCTTTACTGATTCGACATAGTAGATCTTTGTCTGAGGAAGAGCAGGTGAAGATTTTTTCCCACATTGTGGGTTGTCTCTTCACACTGCTGGTGGTTGCTCTTGCTGTGCAGAAGCCTTTTAATAAGAAGAGATCCCACTTGTTGATTGTTTATGCTAGTTCACGGTCAACTGAGATTTTGTTCATAAAATCTTTTCCTACACCGATGTCTTCAAGAGTTCTACCTAACCTCTGTGCCAACTGGTTCAGAGTTTCTATTTTAATATTTAGATCTTTAATCCATTTTTATTTCAGTTGAGTGCATGGTGAGAGATATAGGTCTAGTTTTAATCTTTGGCAAGTTGAAGCCCAATTTTTCCAGCACCATTTATTAAAGAGGCTATCTTTCCTCCAGTGAGGGTGTTTGGCTCCTTTATAGAAGACGAGATGGCTGAGTGTGTCTGGTGTTCTTTCTGCATCTTCTAATGTGTTCCACTGTTCCTCAGGTCTGTTTCTTTGCCAGTACCAGGCTGTTTTTTATCACAGTAGCTTTGTAGTAGAGTTGCAGGTTGGGGATTGTGATGCCCCCTGCCATGTCTCTGTTACCTAGAATTGCTTTTGCTATTCTGGGTCTCTTCTTATTCCAAATGAATTTTTGGATTGTTTTCTCAAGGTCCATGAAGTAGGCTGCTGGGATCTCAATTGGAATTGCATTAAATCTATATAGCAGTTTTGGAAGTATGGCCATTTTCACTATATCAAACCTTCCTACCCAGGAGCAGGGGATGTCTGTCCATTTTCTGATATCATCTTCAATCTCTCTTTTCAGAGTGCCATAGTTTTCAGAGAAGAGGTCTTTGATTTCTTTCATTAGGATGATTCCTAGGTATTTCAGTTTTTTGGATGCTATTGTGAAAGGAATTATTTGCCCTATTTCTCTCTCAGTGAGTCTGCCTTTCGTGTAGAGGAAAGCTATTGATTTTTGTATGTTAACCTTGTAACCAGCTACTTGACTGAATTTGGTTATTAAGTCCAGAAGACTTTTGGTGGAGTTCTTTGGGTCTTCTATATAGAGTATCCTGTCATCTGCAAATAATGACAATTTGACTTCATTTCCTAACTTTATTCCTTTTATTTCCTTCTCTTGTCTAATTGCCATGGCTAATGTTTCCAGAACTACATTGAACAAGAGTGGTGATAGTGGACACCCTTGTCTTGTTCCTGATTTTAGTGTGAAGGATTTCAGTTTTTGACCATTTAGTATGATATTGGCTGTTGGTTTTTCATAGATGGCTTTTATCAGTTTGAGGTAGAGACCATCTATTCCAATTTTTTGAAGGGTTTTTATCATAAATGCATGTTGGATTTTGTCAAATGCTTTTTCTGCATCTATGGAGATAATCATATGGCTTTTGTCCTTGCCTCTATTGATATAGTGTATTACATTGATTGATTTGTGTACATTGAACCATCCCTGCATCCCTGGGATGAATCCCACTTGATCAGGGTGTATGATCTTCTTGATGATCTTCTGCATTCTGTTTACCAGTATCTTATTAAGAATTTTTGCATCAGTGTTCATTAGTGAGATTGGCCTATAGCTCTCCTTTTTATTTGGGTCTTTCTCTGCTTTGGGGATCATGGTGATGCTTGCTTCCAGAAATGAATGTGGGAGTATTGCTTCCCTTTCAATTTCCTTGAAGAGTTTAAACAGTAGTGGCAGCAGTTCCTCTCTAAATATCTTGTATTCAGCAGTGAAGCCATCAGGACCCGGGCTTTTCTTGGTTGATAAGTTTTTAATTACAGTTTCAATTTCATTGGCTGATTTTGGGTTGTTTAGAATTTTTAGGCCTTCTTCGTTCAATTTTGGAAATTCATATGTATCTAGGAATCTGTCCATTTCTTCTGTGTTGTCCATCTTATTGGCATATAGGTTCTGGAAGTAGGTATTGATGATACTATGGATTTCTGCTGGTTCTATTGTAATTTCACCCTTTTCATTCCTAATTGCATGGATTTGGGCCTTTTCTTTCCTTTTTCTGACAAGGTTGGCTAAGTGTTTGTCAATTTTGTTGATTCTTTCAAAGAACCAACTCTTGGCTTCATTGATTTTTTTGTATTGTTTTCTTAGTCTCCATTGCATTGATTTCTCCTCTGATCTTTATAATTTCCCCTCTTGTATGAGCTCTGGGGTTGTCCTGCTCTTCTTTTTCCAGAAGCTTGAGGTTCAGCATCACGTTGTTTAATTGAGCTCATTCTGTTTTCCTAATATGCATATTCACTGCTATGAATTTCCCTCATAAGACTGCTTTCATTGTGTCCCATAGATTCCGATATGTTGTATTGTTATTGTCATTTAATTGATGGAACTGTCTGATTTCTTCTTTAATTTCCTCTATGACCCATTGGTTATTCAGAAGTGTGTTGTTCAATTTCCATGTGTTTAAGAAATTTTTCCAGTTTCTTTTGCTATGGATCTCCAATTTCATTGCACTATGGTCTGATAATATACAGGGGATAACTTCAATTTCTTTGCACTTACTTAAACATGTTCTGTGTGTGAGTATGTGGTCTATTTTGGAGAATGACCCATGTGCAGCCGAGAAGAATGTGTATTCTGATTTTGTGGGGTGGAAGACTCTGTAAACATCTGTTAAGTTCATTTGTTCAAGAGTTCAATTGAATTCTAGTATTTCATTACTTATTTTTTGTCTAGTTGATCTATCTATTTGTGACAGTGGGGTGTTGAGGTCCCCCACTACAATTGTATTAGTGCATATATGACTTTTCATGTCTGTTAGTATTTGTTTTATATAGTTGGGTGCACTAGTGTTTGGTGCATAGATATTTATGATTGTCATCTCTTTCTCTTGGATTGTTCCCTTTACAAGGATGTAGTGTCCTTCTTCATCTCTCTTAATCAGTGTTGGTTTGAAATCTACTTGATCTGCCAAGAGGATAGCTACTCCTGCTTTTTTTCAGGTTCCCGTCGCATGGAGTATTGTTTTCCATCCTTTAACTTTCAGTCTATGAGTTTCCTTTTGAATGAAGTGTGTTTCTTGTATGCAGCATATTGTTGGATTTTGCTTCTTGACCCATTCTGGCAGTCTGTTTCTTTTGATTGGTGAATTGAGACCATTAACCTTGATGGTTATAACTGAAACATATTGACTTGTCATTGCCATGACTTTTTCTTTTTGCTGGGTTCTCCCCTTTTCCATTTAATTTCTTGTCATGCCAGATGGGTTCATTCTGCTTTGGTTCCTGAGATTGTGATCCTCAATGTCTTTTCCTAGGATATTGTGTAAAATTCTTTGGAGTGCTGGTTTGGTATTCACGAAGTTCCTCAGGTGCTCTTTGTCATGAAAGTATCTTATTTCTCCATCAATTTTGAAAGATAATTTTGCAGGGTACATCAATCTGGGTTGGAAACTGTTTTCTTTCAGGGCTTCTAATACGTCACTCCAAGCTCTTCTTGCCTTGATGGTTTGTGTTGAGAAGTCTGCTGTGATTCTGATGGGCTTTCCTTTGTATGTGATTTGTTTCTTTTCTCTGACTGCTTGGAGAACTTTATTCTTCTGTTGAGTTTCTGGAATCTTAACAATTATATGCCCATGTGTAGATTTTTTTTGATCAAGGCTATTTGGAGTCCTATATGCCTCACTTATCTGTATGTCAAGCTCTTTTCCCCTGCTTGGGAAGTTTTCTGCCATTATTTCTTTGAAGAGTTTTTTTTATGTCATCTGCACTCTCTCCTGTTTCTTCATTGACTCCAATCAGTCTTATGTTATTCTTCTTTGCATCCTCTAGCAGCTGCTGGATTGATTTCTCATGTTCCCTTATAATTTTGAAGCAATTTTTCTTTTCCTGGTCATTAATTGCAATCTTATCTTCTGTATCTGAAATTCTGTCCTCACATTGGCTCATTCTGCTGTGTAGACTTTCAGTGGAGGTTTTCATCTCCTGGAAATCTATTTGCATCTGTTTTATGGATTCCATTTTTTTCCTATGTTGGGAATTCCATCATGTTCCTCATCTCCTCTCTAGATTTATTAATCATGTCTTGCCCTAGGAGCACAATTTCTCCTGTTATCTGAGAAATTATTTCTGATTTCACTTTTTCCAGATCCCCTTTCGTTGCCAGTTCAGTGGGTCCAGGTGGTTGAGTGTCAGAGTGTTCCATCTCATTTCCCTTTGGGGTTGCTGTAGGTGATCTGGAAGTCTGGTTTTGAGACTTAATTACGTGTTTTCTCATTTCGACTGGGGTGTGGGGGTGGGGGGCTGTTGGCACCAGCACAGATTACCTCCTCTGAGCTGGGAGAGGTGGGGCAGGGGCCGGGAGCAGCGGTAGGGATGGTGGCCCAAGAGCCCTTTCCTCTGGGCTTGGAGGAGCGGGAGGTTTGGTGGCCGGGAAGCCCCTTCCTCTGAACCAGGAGCAGTGGGATGGTGGCTCAAAAGCCCCTACCTCTGGGCCGGGAGCAGTGGGACTCAGTACCAGTCTGGTGTCCTCTGCAGCTTTGTAGTGTGGAACCAGGTGGCTGTACAGAGGAGCGAGGTGGGGAGGGGTGTCCAGTAGATTGTTGCCGGGTTGCGGGCTGATTCAGCATGTTCCACACGACTCACGACCTCGGTAGTGCGTGGGCAGAGCTGCCTGTCTGTAGCAAAACTCTTTACTTTTTAATTCCTTGTTCTAGTGACCTTGAGCAGAAACTTTCCCTATTAAGAACTGTAATATTCCACCTCATTAACATCTAAGCTACTAAATCTGAGTTATGTTTCCTCCTCTCTTTTCATATCTATATAATCTGATCCATCTATGATTGTACCTTCTCTCCATTGTAACTATATATATTATTTCTGGATCTAATATTATATATTCATTAATTTCTGATCATAAATGCGGGTTGGGTTTCCTGAAAAAGCTTACAAGTATTTAGTCTGTCAGAAATCATTAAATTCACACTGTGATTTTCCCATTTATATTTGCAGCTTCTAATCAATTGAATATTGACACATTGTCTCCCCCCCCAATTTCCCTTAAATTTGACATCTTGTGTGATAATCTGGGACCTTGGTGGGATGGTTCACTCTCAAAAGCATATTCAGTTTTCTTATAAGGTAAAGAAATCCAGAAATACAGAAGTAGGTTTTTTAAGTTGGAAATTTATCATTTTTCTGATTTTAGAATAACTCCATGAGAAAACATTTTTCTATACCTTAATAACTATGTGAGTAGTGAATGAATAAATACAAACCCCAAAAGCTAAACAGTTATTATGATGATATATATTAGGGAAAAGAATTTTTAAAAAGAAGGTAGCAAAAGAAGTTCATTGTCTTCATACACTACAAAATAAAAAAAATCTAGTGACTATATATTATAATGCAATTATTAGAAATAATACATTAATACTATATTTTGGAATTTTTCAAATGTAGATTATCTTGAACTATAATTCTTCTAAATTAGTAGTATTACAAATATGTTTTTGATCATTTATAATTGAATATTAATGGTGGATTATTTCCTTCGATACAAATTGGTCAGTGTTTATCAGTGTTGATTAGTGTTATTGTGTAAAGGAGACAAGATTTTCTGTTGATTGCTATTAAGACACTGGCATTTCCACTACTTAAATTTTTTATATTTAGCAGAAGCTGATAGACAATAGGAACAAATACAGAATTTTGTTAGTGCTAATAGAGGTAGTTGTAAAGGTGTAGTATTTTATTTTTTTAAATATAGTATATTAAAACCTGCAATTGATTCCAAAATTATCTGTCAAATTACGGGAATTGGCATATACCAGGGGAAATTTCTCATAATGTTTTCTTACATGTGCTTTTTCAGGTTTTTATTTGTGTTATATTGAATCCAGGTCTGGAATTACAGTAATATGCAAGTGATAAGAATATAAAATAATATTAAATAATTTGATATCATTGGAGACTGTATAAAAAGGAACCATTTTTACTAAGTTTGCACTTTGTGACAGTTTTTTTGGGGGGGAGGGGATTTGATAGTTTTTTGATATGCCTGCAGTATGTCATACTGGATGTCAGTACTATATATGTTGAATTCCATGTTACCTTTAAATTGTATAGAAATAATTAGAGATGATGAAGTACTTGGAATACATGCAAGAAAAGATAGTTTGTTTACATCATGTTATTTCTTGGATATTAAAAAGACAAACTAAAAATTTTATTTTTTATTATAAAAGTGTTTTTTATCTTTGAAAGTCACTGCTTGCTTTAGTAAGCTAACATGTAGGTGTAGAAAAGGAATGTTTCAAACTTATTTGCTGTTAAAACACATTCCTTGCTTCATAAAATGCTTTCCTATGAAATTATTCTCCCAACACTGTGATAAGCTCGCTTTCCTTATTAGAATACATTAAACATGGGTTTATGTTCATTTTTGTCTTCTTCTAGCAATTGTTGTTTTGAGCAACCTGGAACCAAATACAACTTATGAAATTAGGGTTGCAGCTGTGAATGGGAAAGGTCAAGGAGACTACAGTAAAATAGAAATCTTCCAAACATTACCAGTTCGTAAGTAATCATCTCTGCCTCGCTCTTTGTTGTCATTTTTTTCACTTACAAATTTATAGAATTTTATAATGCAAGGAGATGCTTTAACATTTTGTGGAAGTGAAATATGTCTTTGATAAAGTGGGTTCTAAAGATGGTGGCATCTCAAATTTATAAAATAGCTGCTTTAGAGCTAGGCAAGAAAAGAAACATATACTGCAATATATACGGTAAAAACTGCTCTGAGGCATTTGTCCTTATTACAATCTGAATATTTGGATTTTAGACATCAGACTATATTCTGTGATAGTAGAAAAACATTCATGTAACATTTCTAATACTTTGTTGTTCTGATGAGACATTATTATTGCATTTATGAAGTGGGGGGAAAAAAGAAAGCAATAAATTAATCTGTTACAACAGTGACTGGCAAAGAACTACTATAGCCTTTCCCATAACTGTTCCATTTTGAAATATTGTAAATCATCTGAGTTTTTAGGAAGGTACAATAAATTTGAAAAGTTATGTTTTACATTGAATATATTATAAAATGTGGGAAACTTGAATGAATATTACTGAACAAATACAAATGTTAGAAAATCTCTGCATAATTGTTTTAGATACATATTAGGAGAGCCAAATTGGTCATAGTGAATTCTCTTAACCTAATTTTGACCAATAATTTTCTATTGGTTCTCATACAGTCTATCAGATGAATTGCCTGATCTCCCTTTTCCAGTGCTGTCATCATTTTTAGTCTCTCTTTTATTCACCAGGAGAACGCCAAGCTCATGAATCTTACCTGATAATCCTACCTCCCATGTGCTCTTCCCCTAATTCATCTGCCCCTTCTCTCCTTTAAATTCTCAATTACACAACCTTTGAAATTCTCACCTTCCATCCCAACCCAGTTTTCCCTGCCTGCAACACTAAGTGCTCCTCCATCTGCTGTAAAGCTCTCTGAAGGGTATTTGTGTGATGTTTCCTTTTTTCATAGAACTGTGCATTTTGCTGTTGTTTTTCTGTTTCTGGTTACACTCAGGGCAACTGCAAATGAGTTCAAAATAAAGGCATGATTTCTTCGATAAGCCTGTGGGTAATCTTTCCAATTTTATTTCCTCCTACATTTAGTCATCATGCTCAATCTCTCTCTCTCTCTCTCTCTCTCTCTCTCTCTCTCTCTCTCTCTCTCTCTCTCTCTTTCTCTCACTCATTATAACACTACATAATATTATGCTCTATATCTACAAATAGGTAATATTCATTGAAATAAATCAGACATACAGGCTTAAATATGGCATTTTTTTGCAGATGAGAAAACCAAAATATAAATAAAAGATGGACAATAGAAAGTAGGGAGATCTTTTTAAAATAATAAAGGGAGTAAGACATATAGGGAGCGACAGAAAGTGGATTGAAAAAAAATGAAGGAAAAAATATAAATAGAGCTTTCACGTATAGGAAGGCACTAAAAATTGGAAGGATCAGGGAGGGATGGAAGGGGTACAAATTGAAAAAAGAAATGAGATGTATTATGTACATGTACCAATTCCCAAAAATAAAGGTAATCATTATGTACTGTAAGCATATGCTAATAAAAATAATTTTTAAAAATAAATTACAACACTGCTTTCTTAGTGTGTAGTTGACTTACCATCGTATCTTCAATATGATGAGAACTTTGGAAGTTGGATGCTAGCCTAATATATATATTTACTTGCTTCCTAGGGTGTTTTTAACTTCTCAGGATTTTTTAAGTTATGTATAGCTATATAACTTATAAATCTTAAATTTCTATTATTATTGATATTATTGCTTTTGCATAAACATTGGATTGGAATCACAAATAGAAACCATAAGTTTTATCTATTTATCTCCAGTAGAATTCACATTGCATTTGTTCCTTTTTTCAAAGGAAGTATGAATTGTAATGAAATTACAGATTTGGTCTATGCTTAATTTTAAATATATGCGTAGATATTTTTAGTTTATATGTACAATTGCTATGTAAGATATAGTTTCTGCTTCATAACTCATTCAAAGTGCTATTATGAAAATAATATAATTATGTTATTAAATGAGAATTTTATAAAATCCGTAGTGTAAAATGTAGATTTTCCCATAATCTCATTAAAAATTTTTAATATATTCTTTTATTCTTCATAATGTTAATTTTATTAACTTTATTGCTAATCACAATATAAATTTTCTTTTCACTATTTCTACGTAGCTCTAACATATGAGTCTATTTTATTGCTCACTTACAAGTCAAAACATCCTATAATCATATTTCTTTAATGACCTACATTTTTGCAAAATAAAACTACTTAAATGCTTTAGGTTATAAATACCATATTACAAATAAGGTCAACTTGATGAGAAAGAAATCTCAGTTTCTCAAAGATTGGAGATATACAGCATCTTCACTTCATTGTGTTTAGTTTGCCTTGACATTCTTCTAAAGAGATTGGATATTACAAGTTTTCTGAATCATTGCAAACTAAAGTTTGTGTTTGTGATCCTTTTTACCCATGTATAGCCAAGATCATATCCATATCCATTTCCTTATCGTCAGAGTCTTGGAAGAAAGAGGCAGGGAGATGACAGTATATGCTCAAGCACCTCAGAACTGAAACAAAGCAAGGAGATCCCATTCTAAATTACCAAACAGTGATGGTATTCTTTATGTGGAAAAGCCTTAGACATGAGTCCATTCCTGTTCTTTTGAAAATATTGTCAGCATCATTGATATATCACTACTTGAAGAATAGACTCAATAGCAAATATACTCATAAAACTAAAAGAAAAGAAAATATTGAAACAAAAGGCTGTAGAATATAATACTACAAATCTCATCTTCTTTAACTCTAATACAATTATGAATATAGGAAGAAAATACTGATTACAGTAAATAACTAATTATAAGCCATTATCTATCTTGATAGGTATATAACAAAAGTTTGATGTATTAATATGCAATATTTATATGAGCAATATCCATAAAATATTATGAAATAAATTTACCTTAATTAAGTAAGTAGGAATTCACTCTATTAATGCTAAAAGAAATAAAGCTTACACAATTAATGCAGCACTGTTCTCACAGTATTTGCACGTGAGTATAAGTAGTATATGTGGTCCCGAGGTTGCACAATTTAGGCGTGTTAGTCTGGATTTATGAATGCTGCTAGTTTTTGGAGGAGTAAGTGAGGATCACAGGTTATTTCACAACAAAGAGCAAATATCAAACGGTAAATCTAGGATAACGTCATATATTTTGATTATATGACAGTGTTCTTTTTATTAAAATGCAGTTTCTCTACGTATGTGAAATGTGGGGAAATGAAGAATTGTTGTATTACATATCTAGGTGAACCAAGTCCTCCATCCATACATGGACAGCCAAGCAGTGGAAAGAGTTTTAAAATCAGCATCACCAAACAGGATGATGGAGGAGCTCCCATTTTGGAATACATTGTGAAATACAGAAGTGTAAGTACCTCATTTATTGTGATTTTTGTACCAGGTTTTTCAAACTGCACTATGAGTTGCACTGAGTTCATACAGAGGTCAGGAATGAATGTATATTCAGTGACAGCAATCACAAGAGCTAATTTTCCATTCTGAAATTTATCGTTTTAAATTGCAACTTTCTTCTTTTGTTAAAATCTAAACATACCACATCAAAATAATCTTATAGCTTTCATCTTGTGATTTCTAGGTGAGAAATACAATTGATCAACATTTCAGAAAAGACGTACATTTCCCCTGTTTTTCTTACAAGTTTTGTAACATTTTTTACTTTCAATTCTGCTTGATTTTCATAATTTCAGGCTAAGTGCTCTTGCCCATTGTACCTTTTTGGGTGGACTTATTAAAATCACAACTCAGAATAAGTTATTCTAATAAAATTCTAAGATTGTTTTATCCTTAATATTAAACAAAGAATGTCCATACTAAACTTTAGGCAAAAGGAATAATTTTCTTCAAATTTAATTAGCATTCCCTACTAAGAGAGTTTAGATAGCGAAGAGCTGCATGGGTGTTTAAGAGGTATGGGGGAGGAAAGATGACTACGTTGTGATATGATGATGAAAGTTTCCCATTGACTTTCTCTCTTTGCCTTTAGCTAAAAATATGCCCAAGGTCCCTGAAAATGACTTCTCCTCAAAATACTTCATAAGTAACATTGACTAATTGCATATAGTATAGAATATATTGAAAAGTGTGCTCCTTAATCTTATGTGGATAAATTTTCAATATTTTCATACAATCTATGATTTTCTAAAATACCATATTGCTACTTCTAAATTCAAACATCTACATTTTGAGGAGCAATAAAAAGGAAATTTGATTTTGATTGGCACGCTTTGATAATTAATTTTAGATATGATTTTAGTCTCCTCAATTTAATGTTAATATTCCTTTCAAAGACAGCTCTTCATCCAGGTTTTGTGCTGTCTGTGATGAGCAGCTCCATATCTTTTGTGTAACCTGCTATGCAGCCTTCATGTTTCTACACCAAAGGCTCACTGGTCTCTCAGTGCATCTGAGAGTGTCATGCCACTTAGGCCAGGTTTCTAGACCATTCTCATTTGCTCCTCTGGAAACTCTAAGGAAGGCAGAGAGACTGTCTTTAAAGAACACAAGTGTGATGTGAATTCATAAATTAGACTAGGATAATAGACCAATCCATGTAAATTGTAGCCTGCCTTCCCATCTACCTAGAATTAATAGTAAAATATATTGGTATATATTAACAGTTAGTAAGGACCTTCAGTAAATTCCCATACCAAACATAAAATTCAATGGCTAGTTATGACACTACATCTTATACATTTTATGTATATGGTTTTTGCTTAAAATTAAAGATATACTTGATTTTCTTCTCTAATGAGTTGATACTAGAATACAAATGCTACACTCTGTGTGACCAAATGTGTATTATATTGATGATAAAACATATGTATTATTTTATGTTACAGTTTTTCTTCATCTCTTTATTAGTGGCATTTATTTAATTTATTTAAAAAATTTATTTTATTTAAAAAATAAAATTTATTTTATTTAAAAAATAAAATTTATTTTATTTAAAAAATCATGAGTAATTTAGGATTGCTTTGATTTCTCTTACCTCTGGTTTCTATTTCCATTTTTCCAAAAGTGAAGTTGAGAAACTTAGGACACCACTGCACAGAGAATCCATCTTTTTCAAACTATTTAATACAAGTTAGCATTATATATTTACTCAAAATACTTATTTCTGGAAAGTGGTCTGAGATTTTTACATACATTTTGATCTTAAAGTTGATGTATACTGTTTTTTTGTTAAACTATACATTTGGGTTCCGAGAAACATGGTCAAATTCTACTTAAAGAAGATATTTTTTCTGGAACTAGATAAGTTTATAGGTAAAACATTCCATATTTAGGTTCAAATCCCAGAAATGAAATCAGGAATCTAAATTGTTTTTATTTATATTCTTTTATTCTTAGCACATTGGCTTTTATCCTAATACAGATTATCTTGCTTCCTAAGAAAGTGGCTTTCCATCCACATTCAGGATGTGAGGACATTTGAAAGAACAAAAAGAGAAATAAGCTATTCAGCTGAATTTTTCTCTTTTTTTCAATATAGAAAAATATTTTATAAAACTTTGCCAACAAAATTATAATTATTTCTCCTCAAATAGAAACAGATGCCCTCTCTCAGTAAAGGGACCATAATAAAGTGATTTGATTTAACCAGAAAATGCTTGCCTTGAATTGTTACTGGAATTATTTCTGTCATTTTAATGAGTGTCAGTAGTATTTAAAAGCACACTATTGGCATTTTAGCTGGTCTAATATTAAGGTATCTTCTTCTATTACCCAAAGCAGAATATTTCAAAACATTCCCTCTCACTCAGGATATGGCTAAGACAGTCATCCCAGCCAGTGTTGAAAACAAATTTGTTCTCTGAGTAACAAGATAACAGTTCAGAGTCTATTACAGTCACAAAATAATGCCATTTGAGACATTCATGGATATATATGTATATTCATATATATTTATATATATAAACATATACTTCAGTTTAAAAAATAATTTTCATTTCTTTGAATGTGGAAAATGTGGATTAAAATTGAAAAGTTAGGTGTGAATTGCATGTGGAAAAAAATAATTAAGTTGTTAATCCTTAAGAGATTAATAAGGTTGGAGAATCAATTCTTTATAATGATTCAATAAATTTTACCTTTTCATGTAACTGATATGGATCAGTTTTAGATAAAAATTTGAACGAGAAAAAATTTTATCTCCACTCTATTTCTATCTTCCATTATATTTTCCTCCTTTTACTTTTCCCAATGTAAGGATTATAGTCTTTATAGTTGCTTACAATTTACACAAAATTATTTTACCCTCCCAGTAAAAGTGTGTGTTTTCCTCTCCCCAATTACATTTCATTTCTGTTTGCAAATTCAGCGTTATTTTCCAGTCACTTCTAACTCCACAAGTACTGAATGATTTGTTTTTAATATCATGATGGAGATGATTGATTCATTTAATACAAACATACCTATAATTGGCTGCTATTCAGTCACTGTGCTACTTAGAGCGCATAGCATTTTAACAAGGAACACTTTTAATAATATGATTTTAGGCGTATGAAAAATTTTGCAAAATAATTTTTATACCTTTTTGTGTTACAAGAAAGAAATTGCTCACTGTTAAGAGAAGTTTTTATATTTAATAAAATATAGTAATACATTTTCTCATGTATTTGAAGGCCAACTAGAGCAGCAAATTTATGTGCCTTTGTGATGAGAGAAAACAGATAACAGAACATAAGACTGTATAATTTAATCACATTTGCAGCAGTTGTAGCCCACTAAAAATTTACCTTTGGAAATTATTGTGTATGAACGTCTCAACCACAGTTCCATCCTTCTTAAACAGTTCGGGTTCTGTGCTTCCAGTCACAGCCATTCTAACAAGCTTTCTCAATACACATCATATGAGAGTCTGCCTTCTCTTTCAATGCATTATTCCTTTGTTCCTATTTTTTGCCTTTCCTCCTTCATCTATTTCACCTTGTCAATATCATCCTCTAAAGGTGCAATTGGAGATACTGTGATTAAACACAAAGTTACCTTAATGTCAACAAAAATATATTGGGAAGGAATAATTTCATGCATATTTTATTTCTCCACATTTAAAAACATGCTTTTTCAAGAGCATTTGTTGCTAAGAAGTTTTAGAGGCATTTTCCATGTTATTCTACATTTGCAGTGAAGTGATAATTTTTTAAGAAGGGTTATTCGTCATTGGTACTGTAAGTAGGATTTCAAGCCACTTCTGTTCATTTTGCAAATTGTATAAATTCTACAATGGAGCAAAGTATAACTAAATAATTTGAAAAATTACTTTGAAATATACAGTGCATTTTAAAACATATAACCTCTATGGAAAAAAAGGGATAAAAATCTGGGAAATAAGTAACAACTCTAATCCTAATTTTTTCACTAGATTTCTTCTGTTAGCCAATTTTTCAACTCTGCTGTACAAAGGAGTATGTATTTTATATTGAGAACAAAATTAACTGAGTCACTATATTCTGTTTATAACTTCTGATTTCTAACATATTGTGAATCAAGGCATTTCATTTGAATTTCACTAACAAAAACAAAAGTACTAGTGTACTAACCAAGATAGTGTATAACTTCCTGAAGATTAGAAACCAGGAAGTACATTATCCTATGTTATCCTGTAATAGAGCACAAGGCTTTGATCATTCACTCATTAAGAAGACAATTTATTAGAAGATAACCAGAGTAATAAAAACCAATTTAGCTGTCTCTATGGGCCCTTCATGAAAATTAACATTTCCAACAATAAGAGAATAAGATTAAATCATGTATCTGGAGATTAATGATGAACATATTAATCTAATAGAGTGTCTGAAGAAACACAAAAATTTATTTCAAGTACCAAATATTTTACATCTACTTAGTAATGTAGTGTCAATATAACTCCATATAATTTAATAAATAGTTTTTTCCAAGTTTCCATGACTTTTTCACAATTTTCACTCTAATTTGATGATAGCTATAGGATCATAACTATCACTTATGGCATAATTTTGAGTTTTCTGAGCTAAGAAGGGCTAAAACGAATTGATAACTTAAAATTGGTTGTGAAAAAGGAACATTAGGAATTAATAAGAGTAATTATAGCATACATTTTAAAAAGTTAATTGAACTTCTTAAGCCATTTGAAGTCCGGAAATTTGCATAATACTGTATGTAAATGAAAACAACAAAACAAAATGTAGTATTGAAAACAGCACTAAGTAAAAGTTAATAAAATTGAAATTTGATTGATGAGAGAATTTATTTTAAAGTTATAGCATTTTAGTGTGTGTACTGAAATATATTTAAGAAATAGATTTTAATATTGAAATAATTGTGGACAATGAACAGCTTTAGGAATTAAAGAGTATGAAACAATTTAGTGATTTTTATTTTTTTGCTGTAAAAAAGGTTTATTAATCTTTATATTGGCAGTATAAAATAGGCTGTTTGTTGTTTAAAAGAACAAAATCACCAAGGAATCAGTTAATCCATTTTATTCAATTATAAACTGGCCTATAATAGATTCATACATTGGAGAAATAATGAACACAAGAAAAATCAGTACATTAAAATTAAGTGTAAAGATTATGGCTTGCACTCTGCAAATATTTGTGAATGTGCCAGGAGTAATAACAAAGAAAAATTAATTTATTTTCTCTTGAGTATTATGTGGGTGAGGAACACTCTACAAAAATATTACTTAGGGCTCATCTTAGAAATTTTACCCGGCATCAGAACATGGAACAAAGGTAATTTGAGGCAGTTATGATAATGAAAGAAAAGATTACAATTTAGAAGTTTTCTGTTAAAACCTACTATACCTTACATGTTCCCAAATCTCAGAGAAATAGCTTTTATTTTACACACACATGCACAAGCAAATGCATATACATATATATGTGAATTATCCATATTGGTAACTTTCCTTTCTCGTACTCAGTAGCAAACAGACTTTAAGATATTTCTGAATCCTTCTGTGAGGTCATACAAATAATAAATATTTCACCCTCAAAATCATGAAATCAAGAAAGCCCAAAACTGCTGCAGTGTCTACGGCCATAGCACCCTGAACACACCTGATCTCATCCAAAGCTGCTGCATATTCATACAAAATATTAAATCAGATGACACAAAAGTCAGAAGAACCTAAATTTCTCTAGTGAATATGAGCTCACCAGCTGTATTGTCATTTAAATTTGTAATTATTCGAGTTGTATTTAAGACTTTGTTTCCAGGTAACTTTGAAAAGAAAGTTAACAGACTATTACTTGTTATGAATAAAACACCAAATAGCCCTCTGATAATAAAATATGTGAATCATTCCTCCTTTTCTCTGGTGTACTCTTGTACAGAAGATAGGAAATATTTGCTAATGTGCTGATATCATGACTTTAGTATCACTATTAAGAAGTATCCTTGGGCTGGGGATTTTGCTCAGTTGTTCCTCTGCCTCCCTTGCAAGCACAAGGACCTGAGTCTGAGCCCCAGTACCAAAAAAAAAAAAAAAGAAAGAAAGAAGAAGAAATATCCTTAATTATTGTGTAGCCCTGATATTTTCTGACAAAAAGTAGTGCTCAATAGAATAGTCGTTACAGCACAGAAAAATGACTTTTTCCATAACTGCCCTTCAGCATTTAATTGGCTTATTAATAATAGCCCTATTCAACAAATCATCTCATTAAGTTACCTAGGGGAACATTTTGCAACCAGTTATCTTAAATCGGTCCCTGGGCATTTAAATTCTGTAAATTAGGCACTGCGCAGATGCATAATTGAGATTTCCATGCTTAGGGGAGTTTTTGGTAACACCCACTTTATTTTTTTTCTGTTCCCCAGATATAGCAATTAAGGGATTGAAATATCTCCTTATCTAATGTTGAATGGAAAATGAAATTGATTTATATTGGGAAAATATTAGAACTCCCCTTGGTTTCTTGCACCGTTAGTCTAAAAGGAAGGAAACATTTTTAATTTACCGGTGCTAACAGCTTCAGCAGTTAAGAGTTAAATGACTCTTAATTCAGAAAAGAATGCCTGTATGTCTGTTGCTTGTCTAGAAGTTTCTCTTCAAATGCTCTATTCTTGGAATTGGTATTTTGGAACATTACAAGTTTCACCTAAAATGCTCAGTTCCTAGATATGATATGTTTTGGAGGATTACTTGAAGGACAGAAAGTCTATTCATCCTCTAAAGAATTCCGAGGTATTTCACATCTCAATTAGTGGCTTATATTTGTCTTGAAATCAGTATCTCCACTCAGATCCAAAGCAAAATCCAAGCACTTGAATTTCCACAGATTACTCATAGCAAACACTTCGTAGTTACATAGGATGTGTGAATTATTGGTGTAATGCTGGAGCCACAGAATCACACATGTTTCTACCAACTTGAAAGGCACTTGCTTTTATGTAACTCGAGAAATTTTTAAATTTGTTTGAAATCATTATCATATAGCATATGTTCTTATATTCTTGAATGGTTATGCAATTTCATGGGTTTTTAAATTATTGTGTTTACTTTTGGATATAATGTTCTGTCAAGGACTCACACCTTTATATATTTGCTAACAACTATGTTGGGTAAAATGAATGGCACCAGAGTTTGTTACTTCCAAAAAGGACAATATTATTTCCATGGGAGATGGTCCTGGCCCTAGAGCTCTATTAAATCTCTCTCTCTACAAGCCCTAATTGAATTCCTTTGTTATTCAAAGAACTCATCTCTTTCTTCTGTGTTGGCTTAACAAAAACAAGATGAAGGTTTTGTGTATGTCTTGTGTACTATTGTCTTCATAGTTTTTAGAACAGCCTAACCACCCAATAAGGATGGAAAAAATGAATGGATGAAGAAAGAGAATATTGGGAAACATTGACTCTAGTACACCCATCTTAAACATTCCCAAAGCACGCCTTGGTTTGATTCTTAACTTTATTATTCACTTAGATTCTTAGACTAGTTATAGCTTTTCTTTGCAGTTTACTCATTGCCATTCCATTATATCATTTAAGATCTTAAATCCAAGTGGGAAATAGGCCATTTTGAAAATTACTCATAGGAGCACAGTTTGTAATAGCTAAAACTTGCAAGCAGCCCAATTTCCCATTTACTGGAGACTGGATAAAGAAGATGTGAGGTTTTTTAATTAATAAAATGGAGTACTAGTCAGCCACAAAGAATGAGAAACTAGAGACATAGCTAAATGGATGTACATTGAGGCAATACTCTTAAGTGAAATAAATAGGACACACGTGTGTAAATACCAACTAGTTTCTCTGCTGTGAGAAACTGAACGTGTAAATAAGGATCGAAAGGCATAATAGATATTGTGAAATAGGAAGAAAAGGTTCAAAGGGGAAGGGGAAGTAGCAGGAATTGGAGAAAGGAAAGAAGGGAATGGAATTAATATGAGAAAATGAAAAACTGGAAACAAAGTCTTTGTAAATAGGGAGGGGTGGAGGGGTCGAAGGGAGGGCATGGGAATGGGGAAAAAATAAGAACTAAGATATATTATGCAAAGGTACAAATTTCCCGTGATGAATGTCATTATATTGTATACCTAAAATATACCAATAAAATTAATTTTTAAAAATTTCAATGTAAAGTAGTAAAATGTAAAAATTGAAAAAAATATAAAATTATTAAAAATATACATGTTTATCTGCAAATTAAATGTCCATTTAGAACCCTGATCTCATTAAAGGTTTTATACTTTAAGTTTTGAAGAAATAAAAAACTATGTTATTCATAAAAATCTATACCATCAGAAATAATTCAAAAGATAAAGAGAATAATACTATTGAATCAAAACCATATCTTTTTGTTTCCTTTCTGAAGTGTATGTTTGGAGCACCCCAGTTAAGTGCCTATTTGCCTTTAGAGAATAAATCCTTAATTATTTACCATTAGTTCAGCAAATGTTTTATTCTTTATATTTGAAGAAACATTGTAAAAATTTTGGCTGAATGTAAGGTAATATTGGGATAAACTATAAGGTTAAACAAATCTTTCTATCTATTGCTATAGCCAGAATTCAATTTATTTATATCTAGTTCCTGGGAAATAAGATTTGAAATTGCAGTTATAGATTATTAGATACATGATTCTGGGAAAAAATACTTCATTTCCATATGGTTATTATGGAAATAGTTATTTCTTAGTAATGGAGACTGTTTTGATTACAATTCCTCAGGCCCTGGAAAACACCATTTACTGTTTTCCTTGTAGTTCCATCAAAAAGTGTCATAGAGAAGCTGTTGCTATTATTTCTGTTTTAGACAGGGAAAGAACCAAAGGGTTAAGAAACTTACCCATTTTTAAACTGTTAACATGGAATAGCTTAATGTTCCCATGTTTTTTGATAATGTATTTCACAAAATTATGCCAATTTATTTTTCAGTGCTATTGTGGTAATAATGCTATCTTTTCAAATAGAGAGCAATTCTAATATCATGTAGTCCAAAATAATAAAATAGTCTTTAAATTTAAAATGTTTTGCAGTAGGATTACTTTTTATAATTTCCACATGATTATTTTCCTTATATGCTATTTCATTATGAATCATAAAATATAGTAGTAAAATAGTGCAAGTGCTAACAAAAGTGTAAAATAATATTCATACTTTAATTCCCATACAGTTTTTCTCCTTCACCAAACTTTAATATGTCTCTGGAAATTATTTTAATGGACATATTAGACTTATTTAATATATTGTATTTTAGTTTTCTATCACATGCTTAACAATAATTAAGTGTGACCAAATTCCAAACTGTTGTATATCAAACAAATAATACAATTAATGGAGGTGAATGATAAATTACTAAAAGATAAAAGTGTGCAGAATTATTACTCTGGTTAATGTGTAGAGACATTTTATCTTATATAGTAAATGTTGGAAATAATATTGACTTCATTGATATTGCAAGTTCATATATCCATGTGAATGTAAAAATCAATAATAATGAAGCTATTTGTTCCACTCCCAAATAAATTACATTTAAAAAGCTATATTTATAAAATATATGTGTGTCCTCTTTACAGAAAGATAAAGAAGATCAGTGGCTAGAGAAAAAAGTGCAGGGAAATAAAGACCACATTATTTTGGAGCATCTACAGTGGACAATGGGCTATGAAGTTCAAATCACAGCTGCCAATAGACTAGGATATTCTGAACCAACAGTTTACGAGTTCAGCATGCCACCAAAGCCCAACATTATTAAAGGTAAGCAAAACTACAAGCTTTCCTAACATAAGTATTATGTTATCTGTTTACAACGGCTATGGCTCTTTTTATTAAAAATGAAAATGTAAGTTTATAAACTAAATGTAAACTCTAGATTCCATCATGATTAGTGTGGCATGTCGCCTTAAAGTGTTCCCAGTTACTCTTGCCGTGAGGTAT
The DNA here is from genome assembly GCF_053883595.1 of Heterocephalus glaber. Classification (NCBI taxonomy): domain Eukaryota; kingdom Metazoa; phylum Chordata; class Mammalia; order Rodentia; family Bathyergidae; genus Heterocephalus; species Heterocephalus glaber. The sequence continues at coordinate 21,637,673 of NW_028258138.1, read as the reverse complement.
TTTGTAAAAATGCTTTAATAGCTTTAGCCATAGAAGTGATGAGAAGAAATAGGCAGAGGGAAAGAATGGCAGGTGAGAATGAACGATAAAAAGCAGTATGAAAACCTGCTGAGACCAGAGGGAACCTTTGCCAATAAGACAACTTCTCTTGGAACATGGACAACCTGATTTGTGATTCTGGTTAGATATTGCCAAAGATAATGGCGACTGAACAATGAGATCAATTTTAGAAATATGAAATCACTCAGTGAATCAAGGACATTCACAAATGCAACTTCGTAAAGACGTATAGGTGCAGTTTCAAGGAGATTATATGCTATAGCAGGAAACTCTAAATCTGTTTTTACAACAAACAGTGTGCTGTTCTTTTGGTAGGTAATAGTACTTATATCCATTGATATGTTAGGGATATTATCAAAAGGCACAAGATCTCTCTTAAATTATTTTTGGATACCGCATAGTATAGATACAGAGGTAGAGAAGCAAGAGCATATGTCTACTGATACAAAGTAAAATTTAATATTAATTCCATATTAGTCATATATTAGCATTGCCTTATACTAAATCTGCCCTTTATGTATTACCTTTAGTATTTAACTTTTATAGACATGCGTTCATTACATAAACATGTAAAGAAAAATGAGAACACCAAATTAATTCATAAAGCCAGAGTTTATCATAGAATATCACTATTGGTACATAATGCTTGTGAAACTAGAAAAGAACTAAAATTTGTCATTTTGGTCATTTTACTTAACCTTCTTGTAATTTCAAATTGATTCTGATCTCATTTACTATGAATTTCTAATATCATGTCAATATTTAAAAATTGAAATCAGTTTTATACACTTAATTTTTATTAAAATAATTATTGATTATGAGATTTAAAACTAATTAACTTTGTGACTTTGTCTTGTTAACATTAATTAGTTAATGATATGAATTATAATTTTGATTATAATTTCAAATTGGGCAGTTAGGAGCCTCTAGAAATATTATGGATATCTTTGATTATGATGGCATTTTCTTTTTAATTTATCAAGTCCTTGTGCATTTATTATCTCATTTTATTCTTGATTATAAGTTAGATGAAGAAGAGATATTCATTTTACAAGAAAGATTTTACAAGAAAGATTTTTTAAAAAGATTTTATCCACTCAAATTCAGTGCTACTTCAAGTCCTATGAAAATCTCATAGGAGGTGATGCACCCGAGTAAGACAAGCTGAATGTACTATGCTTTATTTTTACTATTTGCTTGTGAATTTGAAAAATCAATAATTGTATTCATAACTATATTATGATTGTAGTAATTTTATTCTATGAAGGGAATTAAGAACATAATGTAAAAATGATTAGCAAACCTAGTCAGAGTATCTAAAACAGAATTGAAAAGTGTATTCCATTCTTCTAAAACTTTAATGCAGTTCATACATTTGAAGGAAATCATGAATTTGTATTGAGATATTAAAATGCAGTTACATAGAAAGGATAAATCCTAATATTCTACAGCACAGAAGAATGACTATAATTCCCAACATTTTTCATTATGTTTCATAAAGATCTAGATTAACAGCATTTGAATGTTTCCACAACAAAGAAATGATGTTTCCAAGATGGAAATACTAATTCCCTTGATCTGATGATCATCACTCCATGTCCCATTAATGTGTACAAATATTATATGTCAGTGAAACATAAAATCAGTATTAATGTAGTAAAATATAACATTTTAATTACAATTTTATATAAAGCATAAGATGTCACAAATTAGATGTTAGACATGTTATTTCATGTTATGCACCTAGATTCCCTGGAATTTTTCTAAGAAATTATTGAAAACAAAAACTACGCTATGCATGGCAGTGTATGCCTGTAACTCCAACATTTGGGAGAGAGAGCTGAGGCAGGAAGACTGCAAATTTGAGCCTAACCTGAATAACTTCGTGACTTAGGAAGACCCTGTGTCAAAATAAAATAAAAACAGGTGGGAATGTAGCTAAACATGAAGATCCTGAGTTCAAGTACCAGTACTAAAAAGGAAAAAGGAAAAGGAAAGGGAAACAAAAGCCAATAAAAGGTATAATGGTATATATCCATATCTGTATATGTAGGTACACACTTAATGAAGTGAAGCTCATTTTAAAAAATTATTTCAGAAGGTTAAATGATTTATTCAAGTTTTGTGCTGCTTTAAGTCATATGAAAACTTTGATGCCTTACGAAATGACACACCTAAATAAGAGTGATTAAATGTTCCATCGTTTATCATTTTATATGCCCCATAAATTTGAAATATCAATATTTTACCTATATTTATAAAGTGCTATGTTATTATGTTATACATATACATAAAGGCATAGCAATACATGCTGTGATGCATGTACTCTAAGATATTACATTTACCTTCAATTTGATTAACTTATTGAGTTATATGCAAGACCTAGAATGAAAATGTAGAGAATTCTGGTTTAGTTTCTTCTGGCTCTGCCAACTTAAAATTCATTCATTCATTCATTCATTAGGGAATATTTTCTGAAATCTTGCTTTGTGAAAGAACTGAGATGAGGGCAAAAGATTCATCATAAAAAGAACAGAGAGAGTCCCAGACATAAACAATTTCACAATCTGACAAAGAAGCCTGACACTAAACATGAGTTATAATAACCCATGAATTATTACAACTACAGGATGTGTTCATGCATTCTGCTCCCATGGGAGCAGTTGGCAAAAATACCTAATCTGTGGGGTACAGTTAGGATTCGGAATGGTTTCCTTTCAAAAGTAGCTCTATAAAGGAAACTTTCAGGCATTAAGCTTCCAGGGAGTGTTACATGGAAGAAGTGTCTGACAGAAGAAAATGCTGATCTCCTTTAATAAGTGGAAAAAGAATATCTGGAGCAGAATCTGGGGATGTGTGTCTGAGGATTAGACAAGAGAGGGGGCTGCAACTCAGACCTGCCAGTGGCTTCTTAAAACTATGCAAATAAGTTTAATGCTGATCCCACAGAAAGGGAGAAATATTGTAAGTTGAATGAATATATAGGCATTATAAATCTGTCCATATGACTGGTGTAAGTGGTGGGTGGAGATCAATACTGTAAGAGAGGTGGTAAGAGTAGAAAATGAAGAGAATTACTATTGTAGATACATACTAATGTAGACCGACACTGCCTCTGTAATAAATTGGACATGGTAGGTAATGATGACTTGTAGGTTACCTTTTTTGAGCAAACTGGGCATTACTGATGTCATTTCTCAAAGTGAAAAATTCTGTAGGAAGAGTGGGGTTTGGAGAATGGGGAACAAACAGAATAGCAATTTGGAATGCGTTAAATTTGAAATGTCAATTGTTGGTTTGATATATGATTATAAAGGTGAGAAAATGGTCATGGCTTGACAACATACACTGTGAGAGTGTGGATCTTAGCAGGCAAATGATATTTGCAGTCTGGTGAGGATAAACCTACCAGACAAATAAGGCCTAAACTCTATGAAATTGCTGTCTGTGAGACTGGTGTTCCACAACACTATAGGGGTGAGCAGCACAGCATAAAAATTCACAGAGTACTTCTTGAGTTACTAATGGGAGATCAAGTGAGTCCCAAGGAAATATTATAGGAAGAAGAAAACACACTGGCTCCCAAAAGAAACTGAGGTATTACAGTTATTGGGAAAACACAAGAGTATAATATCTTGGAAATTAAGAGAGGGTCAGATTTCAAGAAAAAAGGTATCAATTGTCAGTTGCTTCTGAGAGGAACTGAAACTAAGAAAATGTGGTGTGTCCATATTGAATATTACATTCAACTTTGCTGTAATAGTTTAGGGTGAAGTTAGAGAGAGTTGAGATGAAAAATTAATTAGAAAAAATTTATTAGAGATTAGAAGGTTTAGATTCCTTGTTTATTTGGTGTTTTCAGATTTTCTGTGATGGTGAACAGAGAAATAAAAGCAAGTGTTTGAAAGAGTTTTATGACAAACAAGGTTAGAATGTGTTTCGCATCATTTGCAGCATATCAAATGAGTAGTCATGGAGAAGTCATCCAGGCACAGACAAAGCCATCTTAGAAACAAGAAATGGTACTTATCCTCTGAATACATGCAAGCGATAGCAAGCCAATGTGACCTATTGCTAAAGGAGAATAATAAAATTATCTATAAAGAGTCACAAAATATTGTCTAAATTACTGACTGGATTCACTTATTGCAAGGTTGTAGATAAAGCTTCATTAAAGATATTAAGAATTCTTCAATTTAAAAGTAGTTTTCTTGAGGCAACTTTAAAAATGTGACAATGGAAAATCTGGGAGCCCTTATACCCACAAAAATACTGTAGACATATACTTCCATATCCTTGAGATACTTTTCCTATGTGTTTTCCATTATGAAGTAAAATATAAATTCAAATTCATATCTGAAATAAACTATTTATATAAACCTTCAAACTCTAAGTATTTTTAAGTTAGAGAAAATAATGAGGATTAAAGTTTAATTCATTTTACATTAATTTTGTATAATGCACTGTAGACTGAATAAGTTTAATGGATATTTTTAATTAAAAAATTATATGCATTAGCACATATTTACCTTCTTGTAAACAATAGACTAAATCCAAAGAACATTTATTTAAGTAAAGTACTAGGTTTTAACAATCTGCTAACCTGACATTCATAGCCAACGTTGCATTTAAAATGATTTTTATGAGTATGTGTCTTAGTGAATACCACATCTCTCATGATTTATGTTTTTGATTTTTGAAATAATTTAAAAATTATTAACATATTTAATGTGTTTATTTTAAAATATGTATCTTTTCAATTTTATAGAAAAAGACTGTGCAAAGTCAATGTTACCTCTGAGAATATTCATACAGTATAACTTCATTTGTATTTTATAAATAATGAGAATATAAAATAACAGCAAAAAGATTTTTATAAATACAATGACAAAATTGTAGAATTAGAAGCTGACAAAATGGTACTTATTTATTAATTTATAATTTTAGTGACTAGAATACTAATTAATTGCTATTGTTTATAATAAAATACAGTATCTTAAAGAATTCTCAATGATAAATTTGTTTTGAAAAAATGTCCCACCATTTCTCGTGGTTCGCAATGTTTTCACTATCAGTATAATTTGGGACAAACACTTTTGTTGGAGGTTGTTAACATTTGATGGTACAACAGTTCTACTCTCTGGAAATTTGTTATACATATATGGTAAGTGTTTTCACTTTGAAAAACTGAAAAAGAAACAATATGAAGTACAGTAAGAAATGTATTGATCACTTTTCCTGTAGTTCAAAATAACACTGACTTTTCATGGCTGGAAAACTGAACATGATTAGAAAACAAAGTATTCAAATGCATGACAAAGTAAAAAATATTTTCTGAGGACAAAATTTACATTTAAAAATATAAAATAAAGAAATTCTAAAACAATGATGAAATTGTACTCCACCTAACTGGGGATAATTTCATTTTAAGTGTAGAATTCCCCATCAAATGTAAATACTGATACTACCATGTTACTTTTGGTTTAGCACTTAAAAAAAGATAGGTCTGGAAATTATTTTTATGGTTTTTACTTCTTTAAATTATTTTTAAGGAGGCAGTGTCCCAGTGGTCAATTGAATTAATAATCCTGACTTCTATTCTTGCAAATGTTCACCAAGTGAATACTTATTTCTCACTTAGTTCTTGGTAGTTCATATATTACTGAAAATACAACTGCTTTTATTAAATATTTGTTCCCAATATTATGGTAGAAATATTATCATAAAACATTATAAATATAATATGAGCTTCTTTTAAGGTAGCACTGTGAATTTTTCAGCAGAACAGTGGAGTAACTGTTTTTGCCTTATAAAATTGAATTTCTAGTAATAAATCTAGTATGTTTACATTTTAAAAATCAATGTTGAAATTAATGTGTAAGTAAACTCAAATTAATATTATTGATACTGACAGCTAAGTTTTCAGTGTGTATCAACTACTTAGAAATGTTTTAAAGAATATTTTAATCATTCTTTGTCTTGTATCATAGTAATTTTTTCTAGGTAAGTATTGGCTATATGTAAATAATGCATTAATTATTTTCTCTTTTTTTCTTTCCTACTGTCACATTTTTCCTTTATTTTTCTTTGTAACTTTACTCTCTTTTGTCTTAATTATTTTATTCTTATTCTCTCTTCAAAAACAATTTTCATCATGCAGATGATAAATGCTGTGAACCGAATAAAGGTGAAAATGGAAGCCAGTCATGGCAGCTGAATGCTGCTAGGTTTTCTTTCATTGTAGCCATAAGTCTGTCTTGCATGTTTTAACGTGTTATTCCACATTATATTTCCTTTTATGCCCTGCAAAGTAATAAAATAAATAGTAATAACAAGACTAATCTAAAATTATACTCACAGATTTTCTAAAGTCCAATTAATTATGCATGTTTGTTAACCCATGAACAATTAATTAGCTTTTCCTCTTCCCCAATTTGTCAACATTTTATGTAGGTAGTTTGTCAGGAAAATCATAGAAAAAAGGTCAGTCTGTATTTTTTCTTCCAGATATCAGTTGATTAGATAATGTGGTTTGTTTTAAAAATCTCTTTAGTTTTTAAAGTTCAACTTGTTGCATATCATGTCACTTGTACTTAGAACATAAACATTGGCTACATTTAGGGTTTTCTTTCATTTTATTATTTTGCAAATATAACTCAATATCCATGGAAATAGATCATATACATCATAAATTTGTTAAATGTAATTGTGAATCACTTTTATTACCTTAGAATTACTTTTCAATATCCAACCTTATGAACCCTTTTCATATGTTATAGATTCTACCATTTATATAAAGCAAATGCATGATATCCTATTATAATACACATGTACTTCTATTAGGCTGCTATTTTCTCTTTATTGGCATAAAATTTTACAGGAATAAGTATGAATACAGTTTATTCTTTTAACTCCAAACACCAGTTAATTTTTTAACTAAGTGAAAATGCCTGTCACCGATTAGCCAGAGTAAATGAATTAAATTTGACATATTTTAAAAGTTGCACTTGATTCAGTGGATTCAGATTATGCTTTCAGCTGGCTTCGAGTCTTGCTGTTCTACTAATATGTGTGTTTATTACATTTTTTTCTGAAATCCCAAGGGTCGATGTTATTCTAAGAATCAGAATAAAAAAATAAATATTAGCCCCTAACTTTCCATGACATGAAAATGAATTGAGAAGGAGATTTTCCAAAATTCCACTTTGCAAAATAAGCTCAATTTGAGGAAGTACATGAAGAATGAGTGTTGGTTTTATATTTTCAATTATTTTACTTTTTTCTTTTCTTTTCTTTTTCTTTTTTTTTTTTTTTTTGTCCAGGGATCAAACTCAGGACCTTGCGCTTGTGAGGCAGGTGTGGGCGCCACTGAGCCAAATCCCCAGCTATATTCAGTTATTTTACAATGAAAGGAATATTTGTGTTTTTCACTTGCAACCACTTCCTAGCAAGTATTTTTTATTACTCAGAAAAATTAGTAAGCAACCACATATGCATGAATTAAGCATATTTTATTGGTAAATCAAATGATTGGGTTTAACTTTTGAGATACATTCAACAAAATCTTTTTTGTTCTTATTGTTTTTCCACAAACACATTGTCTCTGCTTTAAAAATATCTGTGGAATTATTTTATGAGAAGTCTAAGGCTAGAGCTGCATTTAGAGATTGGTTCACTTTTAATTCAGTTTTTCCAAACTCTTTGCTTTTCATTACTGTTCAATCTATAACAAAGGTATAGACTGCAGAAGTGACTCATTAGCAGATTATACACATTTTTTAAAAATTCCCTAGTGAGACAAAGGAATTTCTGGTTCATGCACTATGAAATTCATGAAACTCTACCCAATTTCTGTGACAAGATTCTTGCTTTTTTATTTTTAAATTTACCAGAGCCATAGTCAATCTTCTTTTCACTAGATAACTAAATATAATTGTCTATTTTATTCCTTGATACTTGAGATTAGAGAAGTCATGTTTATTTCTAATATGTACAAGTTCTGGGAAAGAAAAATTTCTAGTAATACTTCTAGTAATATGTTTTGCCTTTATAGTCTGACTGGATTGTTTCAGTGAGTTACAAATATTCCATAAGAAAGCCACAAAAAACTCATATTGATTTAGTGCCACATTTATTTAGAACATGAAATATAAATTTAGTAAATTAAAAATTATGTTTTTTTTTAATTTTACATTGTGTAACTCAAGGTCACCAGTAGTGATTAAAAAGAATGCTCATGGGCCAGGGATTTAGCTCAGTGGTTCCACCACCTTCCTCTCAAGTGCAAGGACCTGAGTTCTATCCCTGGTACCAAAAAAAAAAAAAGGAATGCTCAAGATCAGGTATACACAAAAGTAGAATATATCATTTTAACACTTTGGAAAATAATCTAATATTAAAATTATATTATCATAGGAAAATTGATTACATGTAAGGATTTGTACACTTAGAATTTTTGAACATTCAAGTGTAAATCCAATTTTTAATTCTAAAATCAATAAACATATCATTTGAACAAATTTATATTGTTAGTAAATATTTTTCAACTCTGCGATATGCAAAAGTTGTTTTAGATTATTCTCAGAAATCATTAAAAAATTGATGGCTCTTTGGATTTTTTCCTTAAGAAATTGGCAAACACAAAACTGTAAAGAAGCTGCTATGTTTTAATTAAGCAGATCTTAGAAGTTACAAATTGATTTTTTAAAATATTAATAATACATGTGTTGCTGAATCTTCTCTTTTATTATCTAGCCTTTACTGTTGTTTTATCAAACTCTAAATTTTTGGTAGACGGTTATCTGTCCAAATAAATGTGATTAGTGGTATAGGATATAAAAATTCAAACTTATTTTAAGTATGGCCCCTGTATTCATAGTGATTTTTCCCTCCAAAGAAGTTTAATTAGGGGCCGGGGATTTAGCTCAGTGGTTCTGCCACCTGCCTGCCTGCCTTGCAAGGCCCCAAGTTCAATCCCCGGTACAAAAAAAAAAAAAAAAAAGAAGTTTAATTAAAACACGATATCTGAAGATGTATAAATATGAACCTGTGAAGCAAGGAGAGTGTAGAGTTGTTCTATAATCAGAAATATGTATTTATGACATGTGGATTGTTTTCCAATAGTAAAACATTTCCAAATTGTGTTTTGCCACATTGTATCAGTTATAAAACTAAATTGATGTATTTACACATGACTACATAGTTTTCATAATCTAGATGTAGAATATAAGCTGTATTTTAGTGATTTATGACTCATCTCCTAACATTTTCCTAGACTACACTCTTCAATCTATTTATCAGTTTTACCTGTTTGTCTAACTCAATCAAAAGCCTGTATTTATTTATCAGTGTAAAGTTTAGAAGTACAATGCAATGCTTCAGATATGTTACGAGAGTGCCCAGGCAATAGCAGTATATTTTTCTTCCCTATGAAGTTACTTCTCACATGAAAAAACTAGATAAATTGCCATTTTGGATCCTTTCTCTCCCAATACTACTGGTCATTAAGACTAAGTATAATTTCATAAATTCTATACTCAGTATATTCAAGTTGCACAACACCAACACAAGACTGAAATATTGGTGGCTTCATCCATGTTCTTTTATTTTTTATCTGTTCCTAAAGTAGCTAAATTGTTAAAAAAATTTAAAGATATATGAATATATTTGATAGATTGGTTACACCATTTGTCAGCTTATGTTTAGATATAACAAATACATCCTCAAATAAGTTAATTTCAAATGCTTTTTAAAATTGTCATTATTTCTCTTTAGATTCAGAACTAAAATTTCATCTATGCATAGTGCTGCACAAATTATACAATTTGAGTTAATTATGAAATTATCATAAATTTGACTGGCTATATAAAACTGACCATTTATTACCTATGATTTAAATTAAAATTGAAATACAGTAAATTCCAAAGTAGTTTCAGTAATGTATTTTTGGATTTACAATTATTCATTTGGATTCAGCAAGATATATTTTTCACTATCACTTAGCCATGTAACTTTTTTATCTGAATGATCTCATAGAAAAATTAAAATTATTATAATTGTTAAGGATATGTTTTATGTTAAATCAGTTATGTCATTACTTAATTAAATATTATTTAGAATTTAGAATTTTCTCAATGAATAAAGACAGAATAAGAAGGATGCAATTAAATATGTAATTTAATACACTTTATTAAAGTTCATATCTGTCAGGTATAATGTCTTATTCTTTAGTCTGAACAACTTCAAATAACATTAGCCTTCACTTTCAAAATTTTCTTCCTTTCTCCTTTATTTCAGTTCTCTTTCTCTCCTTTTTCTCATTCTCTCCTGTCTTTATTTCTTCTCTGACCATGAATAAATAGGATTTATTTCCTGTATTCTTTTACTTTTTAAAATATTTTCTTTTAAAAATATAAAACCTTGGCCAGTAGTGGTATAAAAATGCCATAGGTGTCATAAAATATTTATTAAATCTAATGTATTAAATTGGCAAACTCAAGTTTGCATATGGTAGATAAATATTCCACAAATAACCCTTGAAATGATTATAATATAAATTAAAATTGGGTTGTCACTCTGTTTCTGAATCAGTTAGGTCATCAGTTGGATATTATTTAATCAATAATACTCAACTGTCAAATTTAATTTTCAGGTGACATTATTAGAGTAAATTTTAGTATTCAATTAAAAACTCATCTAACATATTAATATATCTTATTCCAAATTCCTATAAACTGGATTATTATTCTAGAGTTAGCATTGTTTAAGTACAAAGTTGTATAGTGGGGATGTAAATGGTAGAGGCCTGCTGAGCATGCATGAGATCATGGGATCCATTCCTAGCACCACACACACACACAAAAAGTTTACATACAACTTTGTAATATTTTCTCCGATTCCTTTATCATAATTAAAGCCATGATAAACATACAAGTGATTACTCACATATATAAGAATAACTTGATTTTTTAAGGGACAAAATATTCATTCAGTTTAAATCTAATTTAATTGTTCTGAAATCAAGCAATGAGGCCATTATCAATGTTGTCTTTTGAAAGTGTTTTTAGTTTTATCTTGTCTGAGATTATGAAACAGATAGATAGCAATAATATAATAATTCACCATCCTCCATGAATATTAACTAATTTCCAAGATAAATATATCTGTCAGTAAATGTTACAAAAAATGGAATATCTGTAGTATCAATTTACCATTGTTTGATAAAACTAAAACAATATCTAAAGAATGTAAAATATGCATTTGTATAAGTGATTTGTAAGTGCATCTGAGACAGTCTGAACTGCATCTGATGTCCTTTGTTGATAGACTTTTATTTTATCTACTTTGTAAGGATACATTTATCCAAGTGGAATTAAATTTCATTTTACGTGTAAACTAATTTAATGTTGATTGTGTGAATCAAGGCATGTTACAAATTTTATATATGTGCGTTTTCAACTTAAATTCACTTATTCTTTAATTCCATTTTAGATAATAAAACATGAAGTTACATGTTGTGAAGATTGCATAAAATTAAAACAGCATAATTTAAAAAATAATTATACTGGATTTACTTTCATTTTATGTATGTTCTAAATAGGTACTATGAAATAAATCTCCTGGATAGGTTTCCTTGTATTAAAAATTATTGTTTTAAATAACATCTATAATTCAAGAATAATTTTGGCTCATATTTTACACTGATTTTATATATGAGACCTCTGTTTCAAAGTGAATAATTTGATCATTTTAATTGCATTTGTTTTCATCATGGATTATTTTATTGAACAATATGTACATGTTATAAGTGTATTGTCCTTGGTATCATCCTTTATTTAAAAGTCCAGCATAATATCCAGCACTATGTGTAATCCTATGCATGTGTTCATAATATATTAAATGCCATTTTATTTTATGTACCTCTGTGTCTCCATTGTTGTAATAAAGAAAACTGAGGAAAAGCTTTGTTATATGTGTTTTCTTTATTACTGGTACAGCCCCCTTTGTCTTTGTTATGTGTTTTCATTTGTAACCTTATCAAATTAAATATCTCCAGCAATTATTTATAATAGGAACTTTTATTAAACGTAAACTCTTTGGATGATTTCAATTTTTAGATAATTAAAATGTCATCATCAGACTCATTATAATTATCACCCTATAATTATCACCTGGAGATTTAGCTCAGTGGTTCTGCGGCCTGCCTTGCAAGCATAAAGACCCAAGTTCAATCCCCGGTACCAAAACAAACAAATAAACAGACAAAAAACACATGAAAATAGTTAATAAATACAGACGGATTGTGAGTAATTTTAACTACTAACAAAAATTCATAAAAGCAATGTAAATGACTAGAGTGATCTTCAATTCCTTTGGTTCATGCGATATAATTTATTTCATTTTGGTTACCATGAGAATACAGTTGTAGAAAGTCATTAAGGTTCTCTGCTCATTTACTGCTAAGGGATGAAAAATATCTGAAATTTTATGAATAATAACAATAATTACAAAAACAAGAATAGCTCCTATTTTGAACACCAGCTATACCAGACACTGCAAATGAGTTAAGAACAATACTTCATCTGAAGTAAATGGTATTTCTCTCATATTTTAGGTGAGAATAGTGAGGACAAGAAAAATAGGATAATTTACATTGTACAAATGTATAATTTGAATCTGTTTCTAATAATATTTTGTTTCAAGACTACTGGATTTGGATTCTAATTATTATTTTTCACTGTGGAAATTATTTAGTTAGTTTTTATGGTGAAAAATATCCACTTCTGGTATAAGCATGAATATAAAACTAATTTTTAAATTACACAAACCCAATGAAATATTTTACTGCTAGATATAAATAGTACAGAAACTAAAACAGAAAAAAAATATTCATTTCAAGATTTATTTGTTAGAACATACTTCATAGGTTTTACTTCAAAATAGCCCCCTCCAAACTTAATTATATATGTATAGAAATATATCTATATCTGTACATAAACTACTTATTTAAACACAATAAGTGTTTTATTGCTAGATATAGATAAGATAGCATGGAAATGACAGCAGAGAAAAATATACAAGATTTAATTATTTTAAAACATGCATCATCTCTTTAGTCCAAAACAGCCCACTCCAAAATTTCTCATTACAAATGTGTATGAATATACTTCTATATGCATATATATAAACCACTTGTTAAATATACATATACACATTTTAAAATTAAATTTTAGGTGCATATCTTTTTATTGTAGTACATGTACTTCTTTTGATGATTCCATAATTGTGGAAAATAATAATCTAGAGAGATGTTTGTCTATAGAGAGATTGTTTGTCTTTACTGTTTTTATTCACATTTTTTCTCATGCTCTTTTACCAAAGAGAGATGTCAAGTTGGAATTATTTCACAACTGTTGGACATTTTTGTAGTTATTACCACTATAAATTTATATAACTTATTATTTTAGTAACTATTGTTTTGGGCCATTTGTGAAGAAAGTAAAGAAATTTGAAAAAATGTAGAAGTATTTCTAACCAAGCATTATTGTTTGCATAAATCAACAAACTGAGAATCAGAGAACTCAAATAAATAGTCACAACATCATGGAGTAACTTGAACTCTGTTTTCTTCTTATATCTGTTCAATCAAAGTGTACCGAACTATACTTGGCATAACTGTATCTACGTCTATCTATATCTGTAGTGTGAGCTTTACGTAGTCATAAATCTGTGACCTGTTTTCTTGGATTTCTTCTAGATTGGCCTACGGAAAAAAAATCTGCGTGGTAGTGGAATGGCCACATTTTTATCCACCATAGCTGCTTCCAGTAATCACACTGCTTCTATTAATCAGTCGTTAGCTTTTTCACGCAAACTTTCACATGAAGCTGTTTTCGCATGATTAATGTGAATATTAAATCTCAGGATTAGTGTGGTATTAAGTGAATTTTAATCACTTTCTGATTTTTCCACACTGTCTGAAAATATCATTAAATAACTTACATTTTTGGTGTAAACAGTTGATTTTCCATTAATATAAAATAATATTTTCTTGATCCTTACTAAGTAGAAAATATATATTTCTACTTCAATATCTACTTTTTTTTCAATTGAAGAATTTAAAAAGTATCTCTCATAATTTCCATAACAGTTATGTTCTTGCATTTTATGTATTTCTTATAAAGTGTTACAAAAATAAATTTAGAATGTTTAGAAATGAATATTCTAAATGCAAGTCTCTTGTTTAAATGTTGCTAAAATAAAAATTAAAAACTCTTTTCTCAAATGGACAATTCAATTCTGAATACATGAACTACAAGCTTAAGTGTGCTGTTTTGTATTTAATTTCATAAATGCTGAGTTACATGAATATGCCATGGAAAGCCTTAAATGCAAACCTACCTAGACACTTAAAATGAAAAGAAAAATATACTGCTTTTCTGTTCTTTTTGGTGGCAAAGTGGAAAAAGTTGAAATTTTCATATATTAGCCTATGACTGACTGTTCTTTCATATGTCTCAGTCATTTTTTTTTAAAAAAAAGGGTGTTTGAGAGAATAGAAAGGGATTGTTCTCTAATGAAGGGCGTGGTATAGGTTTCTGGGGAGCTGCATAATACAATAACATGAGACTAAACTTCTTAACATGTATGTCACTTACTTATCCCTTAGTATTTGTTCATTTTAGTTGATAAATGATGTAGTATACATTTTCATGTACATGGACCCAGGTATAATAGCCATTTCCCTGCAAGTATTCAAGTGCCATTGTATTTTTTATAACAAATTTTATTTTCTAGAGCACTTTTGTACACACAGCAAAATTGAGAGGTGCAGATATGTTACATATCTTGCCCCTACTTATGCTTAGCCTTCCCCATTATCTACTTTTCAACACGAGATTGACACTCTTGTGATAACTGAACCTCAATTGACACATTATTATGCCTCAGACTCACTGATTTATCTTAAGGTTCACTTTTGATAATGTGTGTTTTATGTGCTTGGACACAGGTATAATGACATCCATCAACCATTATGTTATCCTCCAGGGTTGTTTTACTGTCTAAAATTCCTCTGATCTCTGGTATTATACCTCCTTCCACCCCTTGGAAACCACTCATCTTTTCACTGTCTTCATAGATTTGCCACATCAAGAATTTTATACTTAGAATCATACAGTATGCAGCATTTTCACTGCCTTCTTTTATTTAATTTTATTTAAATATTAATATATACTACATGTCTTACGATAATTTGATAATTTGATAATTAGTGACTATTCTGCCTGTACCTAAAGTATTATCAGAAACTCCCATAAATATAACAATACATGCCATTTAGGCCATTTTCATATTTTTTCAATTATTGCCTTATATGTTTAGAAAATTCAAAAGACTCATGACATGAATGGTACATTGATTAAATTAAACTTTGTGGCATTTCAAAAGACAACTAACTGAAAAATGACCTTTAGATACTAATCTTACAAAGACAGTTTTCATTTTTATGAGTATCTTTTATAAATTACTTTCTCTTTTTACAAAGACACTTTATTTTGTCATATGTATATGGAAAAATTTAATAGTAATAGATAAATGAACTTAAGCAATAAACTAAAGAACCAAACCTGAAATTATTCATTTTTGACAAATTTTACCAATATCTGTTCTAATTGATTCATTCAGATCTACACAGCTCCCTTCTTCCTAATAATAAAAAGAAATCATTTTCATGTGGGAAATATAATATGTTTGTGAAAATTGAATATACATATGTAATCAGATTTAAATTGTATGTAGAGAAAATAGAGTCCATATGAGAATAAATTTCAAAAGTAACAGTTTAGGCAGATAATTAAGAGATACAGAAAATATTTCATGTGTCCTTTATGTTATTTTTTAGAGAGAAATTTGTCACAAAGTTGTATCACATCAAAAGTATTTAACAATTCAATATTCAGTGACATAGGAGAACATATATTCTATGGTGCAAGTACTTCAGGTATTTCAATATTTCCCATGGTTTTGTTTCTTATAAATTTGTTAACACAGGATTTAAATTGTTTATTTCTAAAGTTTTCATTAAGTTAAAACATTTATTATAAGGGAGTTGTTACCTATGATTTTATCTTTTGCCATCCTCTTTTATCTCAAAATTACTAGTTTTGGGGTCATTTTGAAGCTCATATTAAAATCTGTCCCTTAAAATGTTAACAAAAATTGGACCTTACATTCTGAGATGTCTCAGAATATAATCCTTTGAGAAAGGCTCTTTGTAGTTTTCTCTTCCCTGAAAACAATGCTCTTTTTCACAGCTATAAGAGATATTACTAACATGACATACTTTTTTTTCCTTCAAACTGTTCATTGAAAAACTCATGAGATGGTTTGTGTTGCACGCACAGTTTTCATTCAGTTTTGTAAGCATTTATAACTGAAGAGCATGAACTTCAGTAAAATTTAAAAGGTGATAATAAGTGTATATTTTCAGCAAGCAGAAGGATGTACATGGTTTAAAAACATTTTATGTATACTATAACCTATGACACGACAGAGTAAAAGATTAGAAAGAAAAAATAATACAGTCTTTTAGGGAGAAAATTTTGATCAGCTTTGTAGTAATCTTTTGAGAATTCTATTTTATTTTCCATATCATACGCATGAATTTATTTAAAGTAATCCACAAAATAAAACAAAAATATCTATAACAGTAACATTTAAAAAAGAGGATAAAATGAATTATAGAGGAAGAGTATTCCAAATATAGATACATAGAGATAGAGATGTATATACAGATATAGATTTAAACATAAATATAAATATAGATATATATTCTTATTCTCAAATTTAGAAAAGAACATTATTACATACATAAAGATCAATATAGGTGTAGGAATAGACATAAATTTGGATTTAGATATAAATATAGATATCACAAAACAGAAAAAATTAAGATAATCTATGAGAAACAATAGTATTGTTAATAAATACAATAAAAATATTATTAAAAGAGACAGGAAGTGTACCTATTTCTAATATTTACATGAACAAAATTTAGGACTAAGGGAACTCAGGACTAAGGGAACTAAGGGAACTACAAAGAGGATTACAAGGAATGAATGAAAAGTAATATTTTAAAACTTGATTAATTCTGATCACATTTGAATGCATACAAACCTAAAAGAATAGAAATGATATTAAGGTATATACATCAGTGAAAAAATTATAAAATGTAATAACTATAATTTTAAAAAGCTGTTTGCACTGGGAATGTTTCTTGGAGATAAAAATGTGTTTCACATGTACACCACCTTGAGTTTGATCCTCAGTATGACAAGATTAATTATTATTTCATTAATTAAAAGCTTATAAAATGTACACATGCACTCACAGTTACTTTATGCGACATAATGATTGTCAACACTGTTCTTATATGTATATACTTACTGTAATCTAGAAAGATTTTGATAAAATTGAAAAAATCTATTTTTTTAAAACATAAAAATAAGAAGTGACAATATATAAAATGTCTGTAAAGTAGTACACATAGCAAAAAGAATAATGACATATTTGTATAATTCTTTCAGTATCTCCCAATTTTTTCACATGATTCTAAGACTATCTTAAATAAACAAATAATAAAAATATTAATATTTTTAAAATATTTCATGAATAATGAACTAAGAATAAAACAGTAATTTTATTTAGATATTTTCAATTATAATGTGTGGGTTACAAATACATGAGAAAATATTTTGTTAAATTTAAAAATATTAGAGTATTCATTAAATATAATATTTCTAACTTTTTAATTAAAATGTGCAATGCATATTTCAATAAATAAATGATAAGATTTTACCTTTTATAATTTAACAACATTTTGGGAAAGTGTAATCAAATTTTCTCTTAGTGTATAGATGGAGTAATTTTAAACTTGGGCTTGAGAGGAAGAAGAATAAAAACTTAATAGTTTATGTTGAATTTGTTGTTTATTTTCAATTTTGGGTGAATGTTAAATGATATTTTAAAACATCCTTGCTGATACAATTTGCAATGATTTTCTTCTTTCTAACTGACATAGTTATGGGATATTTGAGGGATATTGAAAAGTTCGGATATTCAAACTTTTGTTTCTAATGAATCATTTAAGTATCAATCAACAATGAATGGGTCCACTCTGTCAGGAATGCACATTAAGCAGCATAAGTGCTGGAGACATAGAAGACAAAAAGCAGTGTGTAGAGAAATGGAAATAGTGTCACACTTGTCCTCAGATTACTAATATCAGTGATTTCATATTCACTGAATTTTATAACTTATTTGAACCAGTATTTTCTATTTTTGATTATAACTTGCAAATCTGAACACCATATTGTTTCAAATATATAAAATGAAGATTTTGGGGGAATTTTTGCCTAAAATATGTCCAGGTAGTTAAGTAATAATAAATAAAATTTGTGTATACATTTCTGATTGTCCACTTGATTTAATTAAGAAGGATACTGATATTCAAAGCAAATCTTCAGTTATTTCAATGTTGGCTAATGAAGTTGCTGAATAATTTTTATAGCATAAACATGAACAAGACTATATAACAAACTTGAATTGAACTTTTTCTTGTTTTAAAACTTTATTTTCAATGTTTTGATAAAAATTAGAATGGAGGCACATAAAAGTCAGGAGGATCTGTAGTTTGATTTCTTTAGTTGTTTTCCAGCTGAGAGGAGTGCAACAGAAACTCAGTCAGCTTGGTTGCCATGTTTGCATCAAAAAAAGAATATGAACAAAAGACGTAAATTTAAACTTTCTGATTCCTGTTGTTTGTTCTTATTAAATTCTAATAGGAAATTTACTTTGTTATAAAAACAATGTACAAAATGATCACTAGAAAGGAAGCTTAACCCAGAAATATGTTATATAATTTGCATTCTATCTCATATATATATATATATATACATATATTAAATACCTGTTCTATTAATTGTAAAAGTACATAGATGTTAAAAAATTTAATTATGAAATTACATATTGTAGTTTACTCATATTTTATTCATCTCTTCATTAATTTGATGGTGACTAATGTAAAACACTGACTCTAACACTCTGGGCTTCAATATTCCCATCTGTAGACTTCATAATATTATTTATTATGAATTACAATAGATATAAATATCATTATTATTAAATATATAAATATTATTTGTTATTAATACAATGTTCTATGCAGTGGGTTTGTCACAAAAATGATAGAATAACGTATCGGTAAATACTCAGAAAAGATGAAAAAAAGACAATTTTAAAATCATTTAAGTGATTACTTATGCTCGGTTCCAATTTTTAAACCAGTAGGTCATAATTAACTTATAAAAGAAGAAATTTAATTATATCACTGATAAATTATTATTAGCCCTAAAATCACAAGACGGTCATTTTATATGCACTTATGACAAAGTACAAGTAAAATTAGTAAGAACACTAGGAAATATAGCTTTAATATTTATGATTGCCTAACCTTGTGAGATATGAGAAAATAAGTAATTAAAGACATAATTAAGCTGAAATTAAAATGTATATTGAACATAGCTTCCAGAGACAAATATTTATAATTTAAATCTATTTAATATTCACACTATCTTATGCAGTTGCAAAATATACATTTACAAAAGAGTGAATTTAACTTTCAAAATTTTTATTTCAAGTTAAAAAAGTGTATTTGCTCTTGAAAGAAGTCATAAGTATTTTTAACATCGATATTTGTTCGTCGTATGATGTTTTACAAATATCGTTTTTCTAAAGATAGAAATGAAGATCACTACATCAGCTTAACACCAAAAAGGTCACAAATGAAATATTTATCATGTAGAAAGTATCCTAATTTAAATCATTTTCTTAAAAGAGTATTCTCAAAATAAGTATTATTATTGAGTAAAATTTCTCCCCTTCCTTAGATTACAAATGGAAAAAAAATGTCTTTATAGTCTAGTCTTATGTTTAAATTTAGATAGTCTATTTTTCACAAAATTTCATTTCACTAGAATTTTGTAACTGTATAATAGTAATAATGACTAATACTTGTTAGATGTTTATCGTGTACGGGAAAATAAGTGCTACAAGTTGTTAAGCACATTACCATTCTTATAACAAGCTTCACAACAATCCTTTGGCCTAGTTTTCAGTTATTACTGTGATAACTCTCCCCATGTCAATAAAGAGATCTGTCATTCTTGGAGATGGTAGACAGCTATCCAGAAGGAGGCAAAAACAGTGAGGGAACCAGGACTTTCTGGCTCCTGATGCAGCACATTTCAGTACAAAACAAGACTTTGTACTAAGAAAAGGTAAATCTGAATTTTTTTAAATCAACCAGATATATTACCATTGACCTGTGGGCTTTTTTGTGGAGAGCTATATCTGTACATGGGAGGAATGCAAATGAAGTACAAGAAGAGCTACTCCTTCAAATTAACAGAATCATTAACTCAACAAATCCGCAAGGCCTAAGGCATCAATTGATATGAATACATTCAAAGTTGATATGTGAATGATACATTTAGATAAGAGCATTTATTCTCCTTCTTTTGAAACAATTTATCTTCATTATTAAAAAGCTGCCTCTGGTTTAGAGATATAATATAGAAAATCTTTTTTAAACTTATTTTACAAGTGATTACCCCAAACCTGCTTTTTTATCTCTACCTGTATTTGCTGCTTTTGTTCAATATCAATTATGTAAGGAACATACCAGTACTATGTTGATACCATTAAAGAAGATAATTGCAACTTTATTCTGTTATGTATACAGATTATTACCATATAAATGTTAAGAATAATTTTGAATTTTTAAGTTTCTTGGTACAATTTAAGTATACATAATGATCACATTCATCATAGGGAATTTGTACCTGTACATAACATATCTCGAATCCCCTTTTATTCCCATTCTCCTCCCCTCCTTTCAACACCTGTTCCCCTCCTTATTTACAAAGCTTTGTTTCCATTTTATCATTCTTTTCTCATTTTTTTTCTTTCTCTTCTTTCCTTTTCCCCTCCCCTCCTAGTTCCTCTTTTCTTTTTTCTTTTTTTTTCCATTAACTTTATTGGTACATTTTAGGTATACAGTACAGTTACATTCATCATTGGGAACTTGTACCTGTACATGATGTATCTTGGTTCTTTTTTTTCCCCTTCCCCTGCCCTCCCTTCACCCCCTCCACCCTTCTCTATTTAAAGACTTTGTTTCCATTTTTTTCCTTTTTTCATATTTTTCTTTTCCCTTCTTTCCTTTCCCCTACCCCTCCCACTTCCCCTGCTCCTTTAGAACTTTCCTTCCTATTTCACAATATCAACTATACATTGTGATCCTTATTTACACTTTTAGTTTTTCACACCAGAGAAATCACTCGGTATTTATACATGTGTGTCCTATTTATTTCACTTAAGTGTATGGCCTTGATGCGCATCCACTTAACAATAAATGTCTTTAGTTTCTCTTGAACAATTTCTTCCTTTTTCACAATGTCTATTATACATTTTTGTCCTTATTTACACTTCCAAAATCAATCATTCTCTTTTTTATTTTAAATAACAGCTGCATATTTGTTCCATTGTCCTTATTTATTTTCATCCACACTTCTACTGTTGTGTATCTTCCCTCATAATCCACTTCAACAGGTAAAACTTAAATCACTTTTACTACTACTTGCCCCTATTAACATTTTTGCTTTATGGGCCAACATTATCCATCCTATTCACAATCACTTATCCCATGGATATATTCTGCATATCATTTGGGATTTCCTACATCCAAATGCCATGAATCAATAGCTCCTGTTTTCCTCCATATTTTCTTAATCTGACTTAATCATAAATCTTAAAAACTTTCCTGTAGTTTAATATACTAATTAAAATATTAACTGGAAAAACATAAGCATATCTTTTCTTCTAAAGTGATAGTTTTAAAAAAATATTGAGAGGTAAGTATCCTAAAATGAATTCATTGTCAAAGCAAAATACTTGGAGACAACCATTTGCAAGTTTAAGTTTTAACACTAAAATAGTTCCTTATGGAATATTTAAGTAACACCTCTCTTACAGCATTTATGACTGTATTTCCCACTTAACATGGTGATGATCCATAATGACTGTGAATTTCTGATAAATTACAGTTTGAAATATGATATCATTCATTATCTTCCTCACAGAGAATCAAGAACTATACTAAATATGCCTAGTCTTTTTCTTTTTTTGAGAAAGTTTTTGAGAGAATTCATTAACCTGTCAGTTGCTTAAGATATGGTTTGAAAGCCAGATAATAGGTCCTAATAATGATGAGATTGAAATCTGCCAGTTATTTATTCCTATCTCTTTAGTCCAATATATATCTTTGTTAAAATTAATTTTAAAGTAGTGTTTGATATTTTCTGACGTGGGTATTTAACGGAATTATTTTCTTATTTTTTTCTTAAGACACACTTTTTAATGGTCTTGGGCTTGGAGCAGTCATTGGCCTGGGAGTTGCAGCCCTTTTGCTAATCCTTGTGGTAACAGATGTCAGCTGCTTCTTTATTCGACAATGTGGGTTATTGATGTGCATCACCAGGAGAATTTGTGGGAAGAAGAGTGGTTCCAGTGGAAAAAGTAAAGAACTTGAAGAAGGAAAAGCTGCATACCTGTAAGTATCAGGTTTCTGCACCATATCACATTAACTGTGAGAGCCACAGGTAAACTTACATGCTTTCTTTGGGGGCTTTGTTTTCAAAGCCAGGTAGACCATTTCACTATAAGACATGGGACACATTACTGCCTCCTCTCTGAGCTTAAATCTGTATAACTTAGTATGACATCTTACAGAACCAAATGACTTTGAAAACACTGCACTCAAAAACAAACCTCAAAACAGAATCCTCACTGAAAAGAATTACTGTTGTGATTTAAACATGGAAGACAGATGGACGGATATATAGATAAATCAATAGTTATACAAATATATCTGTTTATGATTTTCCCACCACTTTTCAGTTCCTATTGAATAAAAAGGCGGCAAAAGTAATCTGAATCAAAAGTTCACTTAAATTAGGTTGATAACAATATTATGGTACCTCCTACAATTTAAAAAGTGACTACATAGAGGTCTCAAAACTTTTCTGTTGTATTAATCATATTACGTGAGCTACATGGTATTTTCTTACAGATTCTGAATTTACTTTTGCAAATTTTGAACAAAAGATGACAATAGTAATGTATTTGGAGATATTTGTGAAATCTGATTTATTTAAGCATAAATTAATTCAAAATAATGAATTCCTTCTAAGACAATAGATTAATTAGCCTGTTTCCTGTATTGTATAAGTACATTCCTGATGCATATTTTCCTTACTTTCTTACTCCATTTAATATCTTGTTTGTGAAATTCATCCACATTATTTCTATATGTATATATTTATTCTAGTCTATGTTTACTATCCTCTATTATGTGATCATACCAAAATCTCTTCTTCCATTCAATTGTTGATGGATATTTTAGTAGCTTACAATTTAGAGCTATTAATATTTACGCTGCTATGAATATTCCAGTGTGTTATTTCTTTCCTGTGTTTAAATAATGTGGAATTTCTAGGATATTCAGTAAGGATATTCAACTTTTTCAGACCCTGCTAATTAATGGTTCAAAATTATTGTACTAACCAAATTACTCTGAAGTGAAAGTTTAATCTGTAAGTAGTGGTAGCTCATAATGATTTAAAATGATAAAAGTAAATACCAATAAAGTTCAATATTTTCTCATACCTTTAGAATATTTGATGTGCTCTTTTAAGCTCCCATTTAAAGATTTTAATCATTTTCTAACTTTCTTTCCTAACTGGTGTGTATGTGTTCTTTTATTTTATGCAATATTCTTTGAATAGACAGAAAAAATATGTGTATATATTATATATTCTAATATATTATACATACTATGCACTAGTATATATACTAACATTTAAATAATATGTAAATATTCTTATGATAAATATAAGTACATATTCTCTTTTGTAATTCGGTGACTGCTTTTAACTGTTAAAATGTTTTCTCCACTAAACAGAAGTGCTTGATTGTATTGTAGTATGATATTTTATTTTCCTAATGTTTGTCCTATTTTTAAAATCCTGGCTTATACAAAGCCACTAAAATATTATTTATGTGTCCAATAAAATCTTTAAAATTTTATGTATTCCATTTAGAGATATACACAGTCTACTTGAAGAATCCAGACACTTTTAAATTAGCTTTTAAAAAAGTTATTTTTAGACAATTCCCCCACTGATTCCAAATGCATTGGAATAGAATTAATCTTTGCCATAGACTATATTTTAACCTATAAATCAATCTTATGTGCTTGCTTTTTTAAAAAAAACAGAACATGACTGTATTTCAAAACATAACCAAAACATAAAACAGCAAAGTATTTCACAATGGCAATGCATGATAAAAATCCTTACATACTGAATCATCCACATCTCTTAGCAATCAATAACAGACTGTTACTAGGAGGGGAAGTGAAAGAAACATAATAACCAAATTAACACAAAGGAATAGTAATGCTATACAAAGATGAGATGGGTCAACAGTATGCTATATAAAGATAAGAAGGATTAACATTAGTATTGCCATTGATGGTCACTGCTGCACAGAAAAGTTGGACCCAAATCTATTTCTTGGAAAAAACTAAAAGAGGTCCTTGTAGAGGATATGTACTAGTCATAAGAATGATTGATTTTTTGTTGTTGTTGTTGATGATAGACTAATTCTTAGGGGCGGGAATGGTGGCTCCGTTACTACAGAAAGAAGTTCAGTGTGGTAGGATTACAAGAACTTCATCTCAGTGCTTCCATAAGTATGCAATGCATGTGTTTATTATCACTTTGCGTGGGATACATTTGAAACTGAGTTAAGCATTCTAAAGAATTCAAGGACATGGGAGTTTTTGAAACTATTTTTTACTTAAAGAAAAATTTTCCTCCTAATTTTAATATTCAGTGCTATCTGCCATTAGTTGTATTGTCACCAAAATTTTGGCATTTTCATAAGAAAAATGATACAAATTTATTTTATTTTACTTTTTGTTTGGTTGTTTTAGACAGAGACTCACTACATAGTTGATGCTGGCCTTGAACTCACTATGTAGTGCAGGCTGGCCTCAAACATGAAGCAATCCTCCTGCCTCAGCCTCCAGAGTACTGAGATTATAGGCATGGGCCACCATGCCTGGCCTCACAAATGTACTTTAATATATTAGCTGTAAGTTTTCTGTGTAGTAAATATGCTTATATAAATTTCAGTTTTTCAGCTGCATTGGAATTATTTCTGTGGATTACAATCACCATTGCAAACTGTCTAAAAAATCTATATTTGAGTAAATTTCCTTTTAATTAGAGTAAGCACTTCAGTTTTGAAATCAAAGTTCTTCATTTCCTAAAACCGTGTCACCATTAGATAACAATATGTACTTAATAATTGATAATGTAATATAAGTGGTTTTTCTTTGTTAATGTTAATCTTTTTTATTTTAAAAATGTATAACTATTATTCATTAAACACACACATATACAAAAATTAAAATTATTCAAAGAAAAGCAATGCAAGGGAAAAAATCTATAATAATATTCAAATATAATAAAACTCAACCAAAGCAAAACTGAAAAGTACTAAAGCATTTTTCCACATAATTTAAAAAAACATCTCAAGCATTAACAAGACATCAGAAGATGTAGTTTGTTTTAGAAAGATTTTCAAAACTAATATTGAACAAATAGTGGTCTGGAGAAAAAAATTCTAATTAAGTAGTAGACTCCACATAGGCCAAATTTTTTAAATTTAAATTTCAATAGTCATATGACACATGATGGAAATATAATCTGAGAAATATGTTATTAGGCAATTTCATCCATGTGTATCGCAAAGTACCACACAAAGTGCCAACTTCTAAGTGCAAACTGAAAAGGTATACGTCAGTCATCTGTGATGGCCCCCTGATATTATCCAAATATGCAGTTAAACACAAGATACATAAGGCTACCACTGGCACACTGTTTTAGAGTAAACTCTTTTATATAAGTAGGATTATGCTCTAAAGGATGAAAAGCACAGCATGTTATGATAAGGACCTAAAAGAGTAACAGTCATTTAGCACACTATCGAATACTGTGTACTATACATAGTTGTATGTGCTTCTTCTGGAAACATACCCTTCTCTCCTTGGATCTCAATGACTCTTCCTTCCAAAACTAATGATGAGCTCCAGCCTAGTCTCTATCTACATCTCTTCCTATAGTTTTAAACACAATCTATATATGGATCCTTTCCAGACTCCAGCCTGTTACTCTGATCTCTCCCCTTCCCCCTCCTGCCACCCCTACCCGTTTGAACCTTTTCTTTGTATTTCAAATTATCAATTATTCATTTTAATCACTTTAATCTATAATTACACCTTCAGTTTCTCACACTACAGAAACTATTCAGTATTTACACATGGGTTTCCTATTTATTTCACTTAAGAGGATGACCTCAAAATGCATCCATTTATCTATAAATGTCTCTAGTTTCTCATTCTTTATGGCAGATTAGTACTCCATTTTATAAAAAAAAAAAAATCTTCTTTATCCACTTTCCAGTTGATGGGCACTTGGGTTGTTCGCAAGCTTTAGCTATTACAAACTGTGTCACTACAAACATGGGTGCACATATATCACTGTGGTATGATTCTTTTAATTCTTTTGGGAAGATACCCAGCAGGGGGATAGCTGGGTCAAATGGAACCCCTAAGCCTAGAGGTATCTCCATACTGATTTCCACAGTGGTTGCACCAGTCTGCACTCCCACCAATATTGGAGAAGGGTTCCTTTCTCCCCACACCCCTGCCAGCATTTGTTATTGGATGATTTCTATATAACAGCCATTCTTTCTGGGGTGAGGTGGAATCTCAGGGTTATTTTCATCTGCATCTCTCAAATAACCAGTGATGTTGAACATTTTTTCATGTATTTGTTTGCTGCTTTTACTTCCTTGTCTGAGAAATGTCTGTTCATTTCAGATGCCCGTTTTTGAGTTGGGTCTTTGAATTTGGGGCTCTGATTTTTTTTTAAGTTCTTTATATATTCTAGATAGTAGTCCTTCATCTAAAGTACAGCTGCTGAAAAATTTTTCCCACATTGTAAGTTGTCTCTTAGCTCTGTTGGTGGTATCTTTTGCAGTGCAGAAGCTTTTTAATAAGATGAGATCACAGTTGTTGATTCTTTCTGCCAGCTTCCATGCTACTGAGGTTTTGTTCATAAAGTTTTTTCCTATGCCAATGTTTTCAAGAGTTCTACCTAACTTATCTTCCAGCAAATTTAATGTTTCTGTCTTTATATTTAGATTTTTATCTACTTCAATTTTAGTTTAGTGTGTGGTGATAGGTATGGGTCTAGTTTTAATTTTTGACAGGTTGAAATACAGTTTTTCCCACAACACCATTTATTAAATAAGCTATCCTTCCTCCAATGAGGGTGGTTGGCTCCTTTTTTAAAGATGAGGTGGCTGAGTATATCTATAGTTGTTTCTGCATCTTCTAATCTATTCCACTGATCCTCGGGTCTGTTTCTTTGCCAGTACTGTACTGTTTTTATCACAGTAGGTTTGTAGCATAGTTTCAAGTTGAGGATATTAATACCCCCAGCCATGTCTCTGTTGCATAGAATTTCTTTTGCTATTCTAGGTCTCTTCTGGGTCCAAATGAATTTTTGGATTGCTTTCTCTAGTTCTGTGAAGTATATTGTTGGGATTTCAATTGACATTGCATTGAATCTATATAGTAGTTTTTGAAGTATGGCCATTTTCATTATATTGATTCTTCCCACCCAGGAGCAAGGGATGTCTTCCACTTTCTTATATCCTCTTTGATCTCTTTTTTTCAGAGTGCTATAGTTTTCAGTGTAGACATCTTTTAATTTCTTTATTAGATTGATTCCTAGATATTTCATTTTTTGATGCTATTATAAAAGGAATTGTTTCCCATTTCTCTCTCAGTGGGTCTATTATTTGTGTATAAAAAGGCTATTATTGGCCAGGGATTCATCTCAGTGTTTTTGACACCTGTTGCACAAGCACAAAGATCCGAGTTCGATCCCTGGTATCGAAAAAAAAAAGCTATTGTTTTTAGAGTATTAACTTTATATCCAGCTACTCTACTGAATCTGTCAATTAAGTCTAGAAGTGTTTTGGAAGAGTATTTTGGGTCCTCTATATCAAGTATCATATCATCAGCAAATAATGAGAGTTTAACTTCTTTCTTTCCTATCTTTATTCCTTTTATTTCTTTCTCTTTTCTAATTGCTGTGGCTAATGTTTCCAGAACAATATTGAACAGGAGTGGTGATAGTGGGCATCCTTGTCTTGTTCCTTATTTTAATGCGAAAGTTTTCATTTCTTGACCATTTAGTATGATGTTGGCTGTTTGTTTTTCATAGATAGCCTTAATCAAGTTGAAATAAAGACCTTCTATTCCAAATTTCTGTAGGGTTTTTATCATGAAAGGGTGTTGGATTTTGTGGAATGCCTTTTCTGCATCTATTGAGATGATGACATAGTTTTTGTCCTTGATTCTGTTGATAGAGTGTATTACATTTATTGATTTACGAATGTTGAACCATTCTTGCATCCTGGGATATATCCGACTTGGTCAGGGTGTATGATCTTCTTGATGATCCTCTGTATTCTTTTTGCCAGTATCTTGTTAAGGATTTTTGCACCTATGTTCATTAGGGAGATTGGCTTGTTGTTCTCTTTTGGGTTGGGTAATTCCCTAGTTGTGGTATCAAACTGATGCTTGCTTCCAGGAATGAATTCAGAAGCCTTTCTTCCCTTTCAATTTCCTTGATGAGTTTAAGAGTAATGGCAGTAGTTCTTCTTTAAATGTCTTGTAGAATTCAGCAGTGAAGTCATCAGGACCTGGGCTTTTCTTTGTTGATAAAATTTTTATTACATTTTCAATTTCACTCATTGTAATTGAGGTGTCTAGAATTTCTATATCTTATTCATTTAATTTTGGCGTTTTGTATGTATCTAGGAATGTGTCCATTCCTACTGTGTTTTCCCTTTTATTAGAGTACAGGTTTTTCAAGTAGGTATTGATGATGCTCTGGATTTCTGCTGGGTCTGTTGTGACTTCACCTTTTTTATTCTTAATTGCATGGATTTAAGCCTTTTCTTTCCTTTTTTTGATAAGGTTGGCTAAAGTTTTATCAATTATATTTATTCTTTTGAAAAACCAACTCTTGGCTTCATTGATTTTTTGTATCGTTCTCTTAGTCTCCATTGCATTGATTTCTGCTCTGATCTTTATAATTTCCTCTCTTGTATGAGGTTTCGGTTTGTTATGCTCTACTTTTTCTAGGAGCATGAGTTTCTGCATTAGATTATTTATTTGAGTTCTTTCTTTTTTCCTAATATGGGCGTTAAAGTGATATGAATTTCCCTAAGAGAACTACTTTCATTGTGTCCTATAGATTTCTGTATTTTGTACTGGCATTATCATTTACTTGTAGATACTGTCTAACTTCTTCTTTAATTTCCTCTGTGACCCATTGGTTGTTCAAGAGGGTGTTGCTTAATTTCCTTGAGTTTGTGTGAGTTTTGCTGTTTCATATGTTATTGATCTCCAATTTTATTGCACTATGATCTGATAATATACACAGGATAACTTTAATTCTTTTACATTTACTTAAACATGACCTATGAGCTAGCATGTGGTCTATTTTGGAGAGTGACCCATGTGCAGCCAAAAAGAATGTGTATTCTGTTTTTCTGGGGTAGAACACTCTGTAAACATCTCTTAAGTCCATTTGTTCAATAGCTTGGTTCAGTTCTAGAATTTTGTTGTTAATGTTTTGTCCAGATGATCTGTCTCTTTGTGATAGTAGGGTATTGAGGTCCCCCACTACAATTATATTAGTGCTTATTTGGTTTTTCATGTCCATTAATATTTGTTTTGTATTCTTGGGGGCATTCGTATTTGGTGCATATATATTTAGGATTGTCATCTCTTCCTCTTGGACTGTTCCTTCACAAGGAGGTAGTGACCATCTTTGTCTCTCTTAATTAGTTTTGGTTTGAAGTCTACTTTGTCTATAAATAAAATTGCTACCCCTGCTTATTTCTGGGTTACTGTGGCATGGAGAACTGTTTTCCATCCTTTTACTTTCAGTCTATGTATTTCTTTTTGAGTTAGGTGTGTTTCTTGTATACAGCATATTGTTGGATTTTGCTTCTTAATCCATTCTGTCAGTCTATTTCTTTTGATTGGTGAATTGAGACCATTAACATTGATAGTTATAATTGATAGATACTGACTCATCCTTGTCATGATGTTTTGCTCTTGTTGGCTCTTTTATTTCTTATCCCCCCCCCCCCCTTTCCCTTTAGTTTCTTGCCTTGTCTGGTGGCTTCACTGTGTTAGTCCTCATGGAGTTGTGACGTTCGTTGTTTTTTTTCTAGAATATTGCTTAGAATTGTTTGGAGCGGTGGTTTGGTGTTTATGAAATTTCTCAGGTGTTCTTTTTCATGGAAGTATCTAATTTCCTCATCAATTTTGAAAGATAATTTTGCAGGATACAACAGTCTAGGTTGGAAGTTATTTTCTTTTAGGGCTTGAAATACTTTATCCCAGGCTCTCCTTGATTTGAGGGTTTGTGTTGAGAAGTCTGCCGTGATTCTGGTGGGCTTTCCTTTGTAGGTGATTTGTTTCTTTTCTCTAACTACCTGTAGGATTTTGTTCTTCTGTTCTGTTTCTGGGATCTTCACTATTATATGTCTAGGTGCAGATTTTTTTTTGATCAAAACTAGTTGGAGTTCTATATGCCTCACTTGTCTGTATGTCCATTTCACCTCTGTCTGGGAAGTTTTCTACTATTACTTCTGTGAACAGTTTTTTATGTCAATAGTACTTTCTCCTGCTGTTTCGTGGACTCCTATGGTTCTTATGTTATTCTCCTTTGCATCATCTAGCAGCTACTGGATTGATTTCTCATGGTCCCTTACTATTTTCAAGAAATCTCTGTTTTCATGGTCATTAATCACGATCCTGTCTTCTATATCTGATATTCTATCTTCAGATTCCCTTAATCTGCTATGCATGCTTTCAGTGGAGTTTTTATTCTCCTGAATTATCTGTTTGAATCTGTTTCATGGATTCCATTTCTTTCTTATGCTGGGCATTCATGGTTTCCAGCATGTTTCTGATCTCATCTATTATTTTTTTCTGTTTCTGTTCTAGAGCTTCTAATCATGTCTTTCATTCTGCTCACCATCTCTGTAGTTATCTGGGAGATTATTTCTGCTTTGAATTTTTCTAAAGCCTCATTCGTTTTGTAACTTCCTGTGCTATCAGTTCAGGCTGTCCAAGTGATTGATTATCAGACTTCTCCACCTACTTTTCCTCAGAATTTGCCTTTTGTGTGGCAGAAGTCTGAGTTTCTGACTTGCTTAAATGTCTTATCATTTTTTCTTTTTGAGTACTATCCTTAGTTTAGTTCCTGTGTTGATACTTTGAAGTTGCTTATTGTAAGTATCTTTGTTGATGTATTTAGAACCCTTATGGAATGATTGCTTCTCAGAGATGTCTTCCAGGTATAGCAGGGCTTTAGCTTTTGAGTCTCTAATAGGTCTGAGGCTATCTCATTTTCATCTTACCAGGAAGGACAACTGATTAGATCAATCACAACACTTTAGCCCAAGTGATACAATCAACAACACAATAGTATCCCATACCTTTCAGAAAATGATAATTTGTGGTGGTTTTTAACCTATCACTTTTAACTGTGTAAATTAAATCAAGATCAAGGACCAATCCAACATATGTTTATAGTGAACAAACTCTTCAATATAGTAAGTTTACCCTTTTGGATGGGGAGTTAAAATGAGTTGGGGAGGGAGGAATAGGTAGATAGAGGGAGAGGGGAAGGTTATCAGTGAGGCTGGAGGGTACAGGAGAGAAGGAAAGAAAAGAAAAGAAAAACAAAGAAGAAATACAAATTAGGGCCAGAACAGGAACACAAAAGGAGATGAAGAAAAATGTGGGACACAAGGGGGGGGAGAGAATGAGAGGAAGAAAAGAGAAAAAGAAAAAAAGAAAAAATTTAAAAGAATAGAAAAAGAAGAAAAAATATCAAAAATAAGAGCAAAAAAAATAGTGGTAATTTTGAAAATAGCAAATAAAAGATAAAAATGAAGGACCTCCTTCATAGTATATCTCTGCTGTCACAATAAACAGTGTAGGTAGGAGTGTGCAGCTATAAGTCAATGAGTCTCAGTAAGCCAGTTACAGACCCATGAAATTCAGACAGATTTCTGGATGCAAGTCCCAAGTTGAGCTCCCTGTCCTCCTGCAGGTTTAAACCCTGCAAGGTTCTATTACAGGTTCCAGCTGCCTTTCCCCTGCAGATAGTCCAGGCTCAAATGGGAGGTAATGGTCCCTCCAACTTACCAAGTACAGTGGTCTAATGTGCCTTTATTGCAAAGATTCTCTTCACTTTTGCAGCGGGGTTCAGTTTTCATCAGCAAGCCTGAGAGTGGTCCTCTCTCTGTTATTCACTTCTGCAGCTTAGGAAATTGGCATTTATGTCCCTCTGTGCCTCCGTAGTGTGGAACCAAGTATCTGCACAGTCAAGAGGCCAGAGGTGGGGGTTGGGGTGGGGCTCTGTTGTTGCAGCCACCCATAGGGCTAAGCTGGCACCTGGTAGGTGTACCCGGGGGAGGGTCCTCACAGTCTCCTCTGTTAATGTTAGTCTTTCTCATCTTTATATGGCATACTGTGTCTGAATTTTAAAGGAAAATCCAGGTTTCTTTTGCAATTAAATTCAAAAGCAATTCATTATTTCATGCTTCTGCCATCTGTCCAAGAAGATGCTGCCCTGCACAATCCAAGCATAGCAGTTCCTTTGGATCAAACTGCCATGGTGATCATGAGTTAGCAATCCTAGTTGAATATCTGTGTCTGTAAAGGACATTTTCACCTTTGAGTTATTAAATCAGATAATATAAATTTTAAGGTAAAATTTAGTTTCCGGTATCAAATTATGAACATTTTTGTTGAGCATAGAACATAAAATAATAGAAAGTAGTCTCCACTTCCCACTTAAGTGAGACATTAATGAGAGATGTAATAAATTGAATTGGATCAGTTCCCTATTTAATGTCTTTTGCTTTCTTCATCTTAATGTATCCTCTTAGTAAAATTGTACATTACATACATTGTCTCTTTAACTAAACAGATTACTAGCTTATTTTTAGTTTTTGTTTTAAAGAAATAGAAGTACATGGTAGAACATCGAGAAACCAATATCATAATTACATATTCATGTACATACATAAACCTGTACATATACATGTTTACATTATAGAACATTATGCATACATTCCTATGTATATATTTCTAAAATTTGAATTTTGTATATATATTTTTTTATCAGGGATCAAACTCAGGATTTTGCACTTGCAAGGCAGGCATAGCACCACTGAGCTACATCCATGGCCCTATATTTTTTTCTTCTTAATCATGCCCTGAGCAAATATTGATAAAATAAATGTCAGGTAACAAGCACTGGTGTAGAATCTGAAAAGTTAGTGTACAAAATAAACTTGGAAACAAGCTATTTCTCATCTAGAACTCACATTGTACTACAAAAATATACTTAATATACATACTGAAATTGAAAAGGTCCTGTGTTGACAAATGCTAATACTAAAAGGCAGAATAAGAAGGTGTTATTCAACATTGGATCATTAAATACTTCTTGTGAGAGGTTAAATTTAAGCTGAAATATATGTGATATTGAATCAGTAATGTAAGAGCTAGGGTAGAAACTATTCTACCAGGTGTGCTACAGCTAACACAAAGGCCACAAGTTGCGTTAAGAAGCTTGCTGAGTTCAAAGACAAATGTACGTGAATGGTGTGAGGCAGAAAGAAAGAGACTTGTATGATACCAGATGGAGAATTGTCCAAAGACTAAAATATTGTCTTCTTTGGTTAATGTAAAGAATCTGAATTTT
The DNA here is from genome assembly GCF_053883595.1 of Heterocephalus glaber. Classification (NCBI taxonomy): domain Eukaryota; kingdom Metazoa; phylum Chordata; class Mammalia; order Rodentia; family Bathyergidae; genus Heterocephalus; species Heterocephalus glaber. The sequence goes on along the minus strand of NW_028258138.1, from coordinate 21,603,552 downwards.
ATTGCAAATGGAAAGCTTCTAGAATAATTTTATGAAATTAACCTAGGTATTGTATTAAGAATGGATCTTTGGACATGTAGTGATTTAGAAAAAATATTAGGAACCAGGGATACCAAGCAAAAGGACCTTAAAATGCTCCAGAAGAAAAGTAGTGGTTTTCCAGCCCAAGTCAGTAGTCTTATAGGATTGTACAAGTGGCTAGATTTAAGATAGAGTTGAGCCAGTGTCAACAACTTGTCGATTCATTTTACAATATAACAAAAGTGACAAAGAATTTAAATAATACTTTAACATTTTTATATTAACTGGAGGGATGGTTATAATCACTTATGAAACGACCTGATGCATGGCAAGATCTATTTATTTTTATTTAACGCTATCATGTGTAAATTTGTCCCTGAACATTTCTGTTTCTAAATCCTACTGAGTTCAATTAACCTGAAAAAATTGGTAAAATGAAAAGATATGGTTAATCACATGTTTATAACTGATCATACAATTTTAGATAATTCTGCCTTTGGAGAACAGCTTTCAGCTCTTTCAAAAATGTATTGTTCAAGTATTAAATGACATAAAATATTTGGGAGAAACATCTTATAGCTAACTTGATTAACTAGATTTATTTTAACTTCTAAACATGATTCTGACCATTCAGAGACTAGTCAACTCGTGTTGTTCTCAGTTGTAAGACCATGTCAATTTAATACACAGTAATTACAGACTTCATAACATTATGTGTTTTATTGTCTTGTTAATTAAATAAGTATATTGGCAATTTTATTATTAGTTTTCCCTCAAGAAAGACATTGAGAAAACAATACTATAGAGCATCATGTAACAAAAAGGTCACAGCATTGTGTAAAGTTCTAGAACATGTGATTCTTCATTAATTAACAGTTTTAATAGTATTTTGTCTGGAATTTCCAGATCTTATTTTAAAATAGCTAACAATTTATATGATATCAAATTATCCTTTTACTTCTATTTTCCAAATAATTAATTTATTTCCAAATATTTATGGAAGATATACATAGCATGGTAGTATTCTAAGTACTGGGAATACAACTGTAGCAAAATGGAGACACAGTTGCTGCCATCAGGGATTTTTTCAGGAAATGCATTTTAATTTTAAAATTAAATGAATAAATAGATTATTTCCTATAAAGACTTCACAAAATAGAAAAAAAACTAACTTTTTCAGGTTTGAGCAAACTATGAAGGAACTAAAATGTAATGGAAGAGTAGAAGTTAACCACCTTAATTTTGTCTGTGTACACCTGTACAAACATGATAATGAATAATGACTTTTCAGACAGATGAAATAGATTGTGTAAAAAGCATTGCAAGAGGAAATAAGACTTTATCCAAGAACCACATATAATGACAAAAATGAATTTCCCGAGCAACACTGAGAGAAATAAAATGATACTTCCAGTTTCCATAATAGCATGTAAGAAGTTTGGAAGTTCCCACTCCTTCCTGACAAGAGCTAAACAAACCAAAACAAAAAAAAAAAAAAAAACACAACTATTCTTAGATTGATTAAGACAAAAGAAGATGCAGTACAAACTGTTGCCCCCAAAATTAAAACTACAGACAGGTAGATACAGAGAATTACAACTTACCAGTGCAGATATCAACAAGCAGAAACTTCCTCAGGATCCATTAGTTGGGTAGAAAAACCTAAAATATAATTGACAGATTGCTAGAGACATAGTATGGACAAGTCTAAGAAAAAAATTTTAAGGGAGGAATTTATAGATATTTACATATTATTTTATATTTGTTTATATAATATTTTATGTATTTAAATATTTATTTTTATATATTTATATATATCTCAATATCTCAATTTATATATCTCAATCATATATGATTGAGACAGCTTTGAGAATTTTACCTTGAGGAAGTTAACAGGATTTTCATAGTGAGCCTTGGAGAAAAATATCATATTTCTAGGGAGAGAGGAGTAATGTAAGTATTTTGAAGTAAAAAGCCTTCTGTTCTTAACAGTGTCTTACTTCAGGAGAAGATACCTATCCATAGCCTGATCTGTTGAACTTTTGTCAGAAACTAATGCAGTGAGGGAAATTAAATGTACAATTCCATCCTCCTCAGTCTTCCACCTAGGAGATAGTAAATGCCACTCCAACACATTTTAGCCATCCTACTCATTCATGTAGGATGACAACATGAGAAGCACCAGTGATGTTCACATTTCAGAAACACAAATCCTCTATAGGACTAGGACCAGATCACAGACTATGAACTCTTTCTATCACCTCACATTTTAACACCAGATAGTAAAGGGTAATTCCTAGAAGTTACTTTAACCAGAGGGTCAAGATGAAATTACAAGATCTATAAAAAGACAAAAAACACACTTTGAAGATCAGAGCAAGCTTTTAAACCAGACTCATATATGTCAGGGTTGTTAGAATTATTAGACTGAGAATTTTAAAAATTATATTAATGTGTTAAGGATTCTAATGGATAAGAAGACAAAATATAACAACAGATTGGTAATCATGGTGTTTTGTACATATACATATCACATCTTGATTCCCTTTGCTTTCCTCCCCACACTCATCTCCTCCTATCCCTAGATCCCCTTTCCATTTCTACAAAGTCTGAAAAAAAAGAGAATATTGAGATGAATAACTGGCAATATGTTCTGTACTGTAGTAATTTTCCTTTAATTTAAAAAACAAACAGAAAAAAAGAAATTAAAGGAACAGCATTAAAGGCATAGTTGAAATCAACAGTCATCAATCAAATCAATATTATTGAAATCTGTAAGCTATTTTTCACAAAGAAGTTCACAATAAACACTAAAGCCAGAATGGAACATTTATGTAGATAAATCTATTTCTGTACCATATGACAAACATTAAATTTTAAAAAATAGAAATCACACAATATCTTCTCTCAGACACATTGGAAATTAACTAGAAATTAAGCAAAGAAAGATGCTGGAAAATACCCCAAATACTTGGTGATTCAACAATATACTCCGAAAGAACACTCAGGTCTAAGAGGATATAGCAAGAGAAATTTTAAAATATTTTTAACAAGATGGAAATAAAGCACAGCTTAGTAAAATTTGTGAAATGGATTGAAAGTAGTGCTTAGAGGGAAATATATAATTTTGAATGGTTTATTAGTTACGGTTCTCTAGAAGAACAAAATCAATAGAAAATATGTGTATAATTATGGAATAGGATTTATTAGGTAGACTTATATAATCAGTGGCAAGAGAGGCCATAATGGACACTTGTAGGGAGACAACTAGAGAATCCAATAGCTTCTCAGCAAAGAAGATAGAAGAAACACAAAAATATAAGGGATCAAGGGAGAAGCACCAGTCCAAGGTTGAAGACCTGGAAGCTCACAGGAGAGTTGCTCCAAAAGTCTGCATTGGAAGACTGAAGAAACTGTTGAACTGGACACCAGTGTCCAAAGGCGGCAATAGCAAATAGCACATTTACCCGGGAAGATTAAAGCTTTTCAAAAACAGGCACACTCTGTTGTCTTTCCTTTTTTATTCCATCCAAGCTATAAGCCTATTGGTTGATGCAACCTCAAACTTAGTGGAACTTATGCCCTCAATTTCAAGGCCTACATATGAGTTATCCACAGACACACTCAGGACTATACCCGACTAGTCTATTAGCTGTTTCTTTTCTTTTTTTGTTGTTTAAATTCTTTTATTGGTACATTTTAGGTATACAGTATATTTACATTTATCATTGGGTACTTGTACCTGTACATGATGTATCTTGGTTCTTATTTTTTCCCCATTACCTGTTTTCCCTTTACCCTTACCTATTTACATAGACTTTGTTTCCATTTTTTTCTTTCTCATTATTTTTTCTTTCCCTTCTTTCCTTTCCCCCTCCCCTCCCACTTCCCCTACCCCTTTGGACCTTTTCTTCCTATTTCAAATTATCAATTATTTGTTTTAATTGTTTTAATCCTTATTTACACTTTCAGTTTCTCATACTAGAGAAACGATTAGGTATTTACACATGTGTGTCCTATTTATTCCACTTAAGAGTATTAGGTGTTTCTTAATCCATTCAAGTTGGCATATCCTGATTAACAATCCATTCATTATCATTTTAACAAGTAGACATGGCTCCTTAAAATATTTTTAACTTCCAAATACAATAGTAAGTTCATAATTATGCCTAACATAATAATACTATCCAGTGTATGAATGGAAACACATGAATTCTCTCCTCAAATTAGAAAGTGAAGATTTTCTTTGGGTGATGCTTAGTCTTCTCCTGATATTCAGTAATTTAAATACTGTATAACATAGATGTAATAATATTTAAATATAGAAATTAAGTCAATGTTTTGTTACAAAGAAAAAAGTTATCTGCTTAATATATGTGTATAAGCATATTAATAAAATAGGAAAGCTACATGCACAATAAGTATATTTCTCCTTTCTTCAATAGGCCATGCAGTCTTAGCTGGTATATGTAAGTGTTTTCTTTTACAAAGCATTCTCTTTAATCTTTGTCTTCAGCAAGCATCTCAGGAGGTCTTAGTTCTTTACCTGGTGGGGAAACCCAAACCTCTATTCTTAAAGTGCCTGTGCCATTTGTTTTTCTGCTTAGTTCAGATTGTTATACTTGGCTGTTGCTATGGCTTGTGTCTAGATGTCCCCTCCAAAGCCTCATGTAGTCATAGATGGAGATTTTTGAGAGGTGGCTGAACCTAAAGTGTGTGAGTGATTGATGGAGTAATGCTAAGATTATGGGTACAAAGAGTAAGGATGGAATGGATGTTTACTAAATCAGTCCACTGATTGGTTTTATCACCATCCTACTCCCAGTAAGCTAGATACAATATAAGGGACAGAAAGATTTATGTCATACCTCTTGCTTGCTTTGCTACCTTCTGCCCACCATGAACTGTTTCTCCCCTGCAATGCATGTCTGCTGTCCATGTCCATCCTTCCTTGGAGTCAGCAAACTGTGGACTGAAACCTCTAAAAAGTGTAAGCTAAATAAATCTTTTCTCCATAACTTTGGGTATAGGGCATTTGGTCTCAGCAATAAGAGAGAAGTAACTAAGTCAGAATCTGGTACCAGAGAAGTGGGGTCATTGCTATGACTATGCCTGAAGATGTGGTTCAGAAGCCTTTGGGACTGGCTTGAGGGAACACTTTGGAAAGTGTCAGAGATGATGGCTGAAAAGTAGAGCTGGAACTCTTTAGGTTGTACTGTATGAGAGATTCTGGTCCAGAACTCAGTAAACCAGAAAGCTGGTAAAGGCCAGGCTCAGGAAATTTCTGCAGGAAAGAAGGACTACACTGGCTTCTGGACTCCACATAATGTGTGTTATGCCTTGGCAGAAAGTTTGTCTGCATTTTCCTTGTTTTCAGAGACTGCCTGAGATTAAGATTAAGAGTGGCAAACTAATTAATCATACAAAAGATATTTCAAGGCAGTGTAATGTTTTGGCAATAGCATGACTACTATTGGGGGCTTTTCCCAGATTTATATTGAGAATCAGAGCAAAGAACCCATAAGAATGATTTAAAATGCTTTGTATTTGGCCAGAAAGGAAGTTCAGTAAAGCTGTGAACTGCAAAGATAGAGCAGAGAAGGGTCAGGGATTTAGGTCAGTGGCATTGTACCTGCTTGGCAAGCACAAGATCCAGAGTTTGATCACTGATACTGAAAGCAAAAAGATACAGATAGATCTTGATTGCTGAGAAGGAATAGGAGAATAGAAAATATGGCCTGAGGTCATCACAAGAACCAGTGAGACTCCATCCTCTGCAGCCTCAAAATTGTGCAAGTGAAAGACTTTGATTTGAGAAGAGAGCACCAGAACACAATGTTCCAGAATGGCTGAAGCCTACGAAAGTTGTTCCTAGGGATTTGTTTAATAGGTACTGGACCCCCACAGCCAAGAAAGAAGGAAGCCTGGCTAGTCCTCCAGCTGGTAGCAGACCTTGGCATCAACCACGTGGTTCTGGTTTTAGGCACATGCAGAATGCAAGAGTTGTGGGGCCAGGAGGCTTCCACCCAGATTTCAGAAGAGGGTCTGGGAGGCCAGGCAGTGTGCCCCTGAGAGTGCAGTGTGTGAAGCTGTGAGTGTGAAGCCAAAGGTGTGGTGGAGACCTCAACCATTTGGAGAAGCCAAAATGTGGATTGTCTGAGGAAAACTTCAAGGAGGGAGCAGAGATGGCCCCAGGAGAATCCATGAGAGCTACAACCACAGAACATGCTGTAGGGGCAGAGCCACCCAAGACCAATTTTGAGCCTGGTTATAGGCCTAGAGGCAAAAGGAGATGTTGAGTGTGGGTGCGGAGAAGCACCAACATCATTTTGCTTGGCAAGTGTACCAGAAAATATTATTACTATTTTCTTAGGCAAAACCTGAATAGTTTCTTCAGGTGTAGGTGGAGAGGCCAACTGGAGAAATAATCTCATCAGAATTTAGAAGTTCAGTGATCTCAGCCTCATCAAATTCATCCAAAACATCTCTATCCCTATTTAGAGTAATCCAGTCTAGATTATCACCACCCTCTCTTTAATTGCTCATGTTCTCTCAGGCAGAGGGTTAAAGTTGCACTGTAACTCAGCCAATTGAATTATGAAGGCTTGTTTGTTACTTAGCAGCTTCATTCCAGGGGCTAAAAGAGAGAGATTTCACCTTCAAGACATACTTAAAAGCCTTTACGTATTTTATGTATGTGCAGACTGGGGAATTTGAACCTTTGAGCTCATTATTTTCCTGTATTACTTTGTTGGCACACTTTGAACCCTCTATATTGTTTATTCATGTCTGTAGCTAAGAATTTGAACATTTCAGCTCATTATTTTTATACTTTGTATAGAGATGTTAAGAATAACCATCCAGCATAATTGTACTTATTCCTCTTCCAAAAAATGTTTTAAAAAATCATTAACTAAATTCCTTGCATATGAAAAATGTCAAATTAAGATAATCAAATGGATCTATGTTGCACATTATTTTAAACAGTTTATGCAATGGACTACATGTACTCTCTATGTTATCAAAACCAGAGACAATAGTAATAGTTTGTCTCCAAAATTAGGGAGATAAATGAAGGAACAACAAAACTGATTAGAGAAGTTTGTCTGTCTAATAATGTTTCTAAATGGCAAAATAAAAGATAATAGGAAGTAGGGAGATAGGTCTTTCTCAAATCAAAAAGAAATCATGAGATGGATGGAGAGGGCAATAAGGGAAAGGGAAGGGGATGAAAAATGGATTTGATGTGTTATGTGCACATACAAGTCCCCACATGGAATGTAAACATGTACAAATAAAAAATAATGTTTTTCTAGAATCACTTGCTGCACTAAAATTTGTATTTCTTGCAGCTATGTAGGGAAACAGAATCAATCGAAAATATATGTATAGTTAGTTATCTAAGGGGAATTATTTAGGTAGACCTACAAGACCAGAAGTGGGAAATTTCATGATACCCACTGTATGCTGAAGAGCAGCAGGATATAGTAGTAGAACCACCAAGAAGACACAAGAAGAGTTGCCACAGACAACTCCAGGATTAAAGGCCTGGAAAGCCACTAAAAAGTCCCCAGTTCAAGACTTCATTGGAAGTTAACATGTCATGATTAATGATCACAAGTGGAGGTATTAAAAAATAAAGGAGATCTAAAATCAATTACTTAAATGTTTACATTACAAAAATAAAATAATATTAATTAAATACAAAGCTATAGGAAGAAAACAAATAATATATATTAGAAAACAAATAAGTTAATTTAAAAAATGAAATCAGTAGAGAGAATGAAAGTAAAAGTTGGTTATTTTTCAAAATATCAATAAAATTGCTAGGCTGCTATTCAGACTAACTGAGGAGACAGCGACAAAAGGAAAGAGAGAGAGAGAAGGGAGAGAGAAAATACAATATGAGAAATTACTTAGTAGATATCTGCAGAGTATTCCAACCATTAACAGCAAAATATATATTCTTCTTAGCAGTATGTGGAACTTTCTCCAAAATAGTCACATACTAACCCTAATGTATGCTTAAATCAAATTTAATTTTATCCATGCAGACAATTAGATCTTAGAGCAATGAAACTAGAAATCAATTGGAAATGAAGCCACAGAAATTATACAAACACATGGAGATTAAATAATACATTACTGAGTAGTCAATTGGTCATAAAAGAAATCAAGGAAGAAATTAGATAGTTCCTAGAATTAAATGATAATTCCAGTAAAACATACCAGAACCTATGGGACTCAGCAAAAGCAGTCATAGAAAGCAAGTGTATAGCTATGAATTCCCCACATCAGAGAAAGAGAGCAAGCCCAAATGAATAACCTAATGGTGCACCTCAAAGTCATAAATAAAGAAAAATCTAAATCAAAAGCTAGTACAAGGAAGGAAATTATAAAGATCTGTATAAAAATTTATAAAATTGAGACTAAAAGAATCAGTGACTCAATGAACTGGTTCTTCAAGGAAATAAGGATTAAAAAATTCCTAATCTGTCTCAAAAAGAGAAAAATAAACCATATCAATGCAATTAAAAGTAAAAAGTTGATATCACAATAGACATGCTGAAATCCAGAAGATAATTCATAACTACTTCACAATTCTGTACTCCAATAATTTGGAGAATCGAGAAGAAATAGATAGACTATCTAGATACATAAGGATTACCAAATTAAACTAAGAAGATATAAAAACTATAAATAATCCTATTATAGGCAATGAAATTCAGTCAATAACCACTGAAGAAAAGCCCAGGCCCTGAAGGATTTACTACTGAATCCTACAAGAACTTCAGGGAAGTTATAGCACCAATAGTCCTGAAACTCTTTAGGGAGTTTGACAGGGAAAGAGTACATCCAAAATCATTCCTGAGAGCTAATATTACACTGATTACAAAACCAAATAATGGTCCCCCTCAAAAGACCAATCTCTTTAATGAATATAGATGCAGAAATCCTCAACATGAAACTGACAAGGCGGCAAATCATCAAAAAAATCATACATCATAACCAAGGAGGCTTCATTCCCATGGATGTAACCATGATTCAACACACATGAATTAATAAATGTAATACATCACATAGAAGCAAGGACAAAAATCAGATGATCATCTCAATAGATGCAGAAAAAGCCCATGAGAAAATCCAACATTGATTTAGGAAAAAACTATGTAGAAAGTAGGTATAGAAAGATCTTATCTCAATCTGATAAAAGCCACTTAATACAGAACTACTATCAAAATCATATTAAACAGGAAAAGGTGAAAGCTCTCCCTCTAAAATTAAGAATAGGACATGGATGTCCATTATCACCCTTCCTGTTTAATACAGTACTGTAGACATTAACTAGATCAATCAGTCAAAAGAAAGACATGAAAGGGGTAAGTACAGAAAAGAAAACATATCAAATTATTATTTGCAAATGACATGGTGCTTTAAATAGAACCCCCCCCAAAATTCCACCAAGATACATACGATTAATCACTAAATTCAGTTGCATAGCAGTCTAAAAAATCAGCACACAAAAATCAATAACATTCTGGTACACCAATAATGAACTTACTGAGAAAGAAATTAGGAAAAAAGTACCACTCAAATAGCATCAAGAAAAATTATATACTGAGAAATTGACCCAAGAATGACATGAAAGATCTCTATGATGAAAACTGCAATACTTGAAAAACGAGATTGAAAAGGACACCAGAAAGTGGAAAGATATTCCTTGTTCCTGAATAAACAGAGCCAATATTGTCCAAATGACCATGTTACTAACCTGATTTAATACAGTCCCAATCAAACTACAAACAGCATTCCTCACAGAACTAAAGAAAACAATTATAAAATTTATATGGAAGTGGAAGAGACCCAGAATAGCAAAGACATTCCTAGGCAAAAGGACTAAAGCATCAAAAACAGTTTTTAATTTATATTTACAAAGGTACAGTGATACAAAAACAATGAAAAAAAAACAAAACAAAAACAGTATGGTACTGGCACAAAAACAGATCTTAAAACAGAACAGAGGATGCAGAAACAATCCCAAGCACCTTGAGCCATCTGATCTTTGACAAAACAGCAGAAAACATACATTAGAGAAAAGATAGTCCTTGTTACAAATCTTGCTTAGCAGTCGGATATGTACTGCAAAAGATTGAATCTAGAACCATATGATAAAAGAGGTAAACTCTTGAAGACATAGACACAGGCGTGGACTCTCTGAACAGAACCCCAGTTATACAACAAATAACATCAAGAATCTACCAATAAGATTGTATCACATAATAAAGCTTTTGCACAGCACAGCAAAAGAAAAAACCATCAGAATGAAGAAGAAACTTACAGAACGGGAACAAATCAAGTAGGAAGGGAGCAAGAGATGGATGGAGAGAGGTGGGCAGGGAGGAGGAGATGTAAAAGAGAACTGAGATTTGTTATGTACATTCACCAACTTCTCATGCAGAATGTAATCACTGTGTACTGCAAACATGTGCCAATAGAATATCAATTTAAAAAGTGAAATGAAAGAGAGCACATGATTAACGAGAGGACGGCCTTCACCTATTAATAAAGGCATACAATGAATATATATGTATCCACAAATTTGATTACTTAGATGAAATAAATTACAGTATTTGAAAAACACATCTGCTAAAATTTATACAAGAATAAGTAGACAGTCTGAATATACATATATTCAGTAAGCAATTGATAACTGACAATTATATTTCCTTATATATTTACCGACACCCATTCTTCACATGTTGATGCATGTATGTATATGGTCCATGTCCAGATAAGAGCAAAAATATCAAATCTGCCACTGATAAAAAAATGTATTATTACCCTTCAAATCTCAATATTTGCATGATCAATTATCTCTGGGACTTTGTTCTTTCTGTTTGTTCTTTTGTTTTGTGCCATTCTTAGTTTATACACTTTTTGAATTTTGTTTTAGTTTTTTGTTTTGGGGGGGGGTTTGGTACCGGGGATCGAACTCAGGACCTTGCGTTTGTGAGGCAAGTGGTGGAACCACTGAGCTACATCCCCAGCCCCAGCTTATATACTTTTTAATCATTAATTTCAATGTCATTTATCAAGAATTGCAGTATCAAATAGCAGAGTTTCAGTATCCCTAATGATCCCTGCACTCCATCTATTCGTATCTATGTCTCTGTAATTCTTGGCAAACACTGACTTTTCAATTTTCTTCATAATTTCTACTTTTTCCAGAATGGTGTATAATTGGAATCACACAGAATCAAGTGTTTTGCAGCTCACTTACTTCATTTTGTTATGTTCTTCAATATCTTCCCATGGCTTGGATCATTTCTAGTGAAATATATGTATTAATTTCTTTATGCATTCACTAAATGGAAGGTGTCTTGGTTGTTGCCAATTTGGTACAATTATGAATAGCGCCTCTGTAAATATTAATGTGCTGATATTTGTATATATGTAAGTTATCAAATCATTTTACTATGAAGAAGCACAATTGATTGGTTGAGTAGTGAGATTGTTTGCCTGGGCAGTTGAAATTCCCCATCTCCCCATTCTTTCATTTTGTAGTATATTTGAAATTGTATCAAGAGTACATAAGTCTCAAGGCTTTTATCGCCTTTCATCATTTATCATCACTCTGGCTTCTTAATATTATCTCTTTTTGCTTAATTTTGGGGACTTTTCCCTTGCAATTAGCTTCCAAATTTTCACCAATTATGCAAAATATTATTCATATATTTAGGTATATAAAAGTATATTTAAACATGAACTTGTAGATGAAAATGCACATATTTTTTGAGTTTATCTAAACTTTTCTTGAAAAATATGAATATTGTAAAACTCAGCGGTCACTTTTAATAATGATCTTTCATAAAATGATATTGAACAAGATATCTTATATGTAAATTTTAAGTTCTAAATAGAATCAATATTTTTGAAGATGCACTTCAAATGTTTTAATGTCTTAAAACATTTTTATATTTAAAATGTGGTCCATTAGGAAGAATCTATTTCATGTTTTGCATTATATTTCATAAAATACTTTTTATTTTCCAAAAGTTACAGTAATAGATATTAAAATGTAAAGTACTTCTGCAAATTATTTACACAACCCTGATGACAAAAGAGGTCAAGACAAAATGAGATTTCTTTTATTTATTCTGAGTGAAAATATATAGTAAAATTAATTTTAATTTAAAAATATTATGGGTATGGTGAACACAATCATGTTGGATTTATTTGAAGGAAGGTAGAATTAACTGGAGATTTTTAAGTGTTTTCTGTAAAAAATTTATTTTTTAATTATAACATTTTTTAAATTTATTTATCTAGGAAAGATGGATCAAAAGAACCAATAGTAGAGATGAGAACAGAGGATGAAAGAATTACTAATCATGAAGATGGAAGCCCAGTAAATGAGCCAAATGAAACTACACCACTAACAGAACCTGAGTATGTAGCTTGCACTGCTTACTTGTATTTTGATAAATATTAGTGAAGTGATCACATATTGTCCATATTTGTAATATGAACTTACAAATATCAGCATCATTTGTCAAAGAATTAAACTGTTTCTTTCTTAATGAAAGTACATATGGATATCAAAAATTCATTTATATGGGGATATTTCAGATGAATAATTTGTAGCAATATCACAGATATTCCACTATTGATTTGTGTATTTATAATTATATACAAACATGTCAAAATATAAGTTGGTCATTCTAACACAACTCTTGCTGTTTAGAAAAGTGATTATTTCAAAATTTATTTATTTTTACTGAAATAATGCTAAGTCAAAAAATCATTCCTCATTTTGAATGTATGACAATGAAATTTGTCCAAGACTATTAAATTAAAAATATAATGTGGAAAAGGAAGAAATCTTGCTAAACACTCTATCATTTTAATGTGTATGTAGTAAATGATGTCTAGTCTCCATTTGCAACTATGTTATTTATTTATGTTTGTATCCTTAATTGCTCTATTACAATGGTAGTTGATATCCAGCTAAACCAATTAAGATGAAAATATGTCTAGGTTCATTCATATGAACATTAAAATTATTCAAACTAAGTAGTACTAATGTTTCACTGAATGCATTTGACACCAAAAAACCCATAATTACATTATATTCCTCTTCAAAATAATTTTACATTTCATTGTTTTTCCAAACAGGTGTATTTTTTCTCTACTTGATAGCATTCCCTTCCAGAGTTCACTTGAATTAGGAATTTTATTCCCAATCATATGCTAAGTGTTGTTGCAACTGAAGAAAAAAAATTTTTTTCTGAACTTGCATCTGATATTAATGGTTGAAACAATGTTGAGAGACACAAAGTACTATTCTGTAGCTAATATTTCAGTATGAATATCTGACCACTTTTAGCAATTACATTTAGAGTTTATTAATTTCTCTCATGAAGTTTACTGTTTTAGAGACAGCTGTCATAAAGCAGATTCTAAAATCTCTTCAATATCACAAGTCTTTTCACTTTTCACTGAAGTCTTTTCACTTAGACAACAATGCTAATTCCTACTAATTAACACTTACAAAGTTATACTGGTGTGTATGGAATCTTTTGAGAAATACCCTGTCATACAGCTGGTCCATGACTTAATAACTACCCTAGGCCTTAATTATTTAAAAGAAATAGTCAACAGTAAAATAATATAATTAATAGTAATCTTGAAAATTATTTAACATAAGCAAAACTAGTGAAAATTTCTGTATGCAGAAATATATCGTCCACTAATGAGTTGAAAACAGGTCATTAAAATTCAAATATATTAGAAATATATTAGGCATTATGTTTTTCTATTTATTTGTAATTAGCACATTTGTATACATAATTATAATATCCACATACCATATATACATATTATAATATGTACATATCATATCTTAAATTTTATTTTGTCCTTTTTCTCCTCCCATCCCTCCAACCCTTCTTCCTCTTCTCATTTACAAAATCTCTATTTTTTCTTCAAGTCTTTACTTTTTCCTTAAATTCCTTTTCCCTTCCTTGGTTTCCTCCTCCCCAATCTCTTGTTTCCCTTCCTACTTGAATAACTTCTTCTTATTTCCTAATATCTATCTTTCATTTTGTTCCTTAATTATATTTTGAGTTTGTGAAATGTGATATTTAGACATTATATTAAGCTCCTATCAGAGCTCAAAATTTCTCTACCTGTGGATACCAGAGATGATTAATTTGTTTCATAATTCCTTATTGCCCATGTTTGCATCGCTTTAGAATGGAAGAGAAAAAAAGTGTCAATGCTCTACTTACATAAAAGAGCTTCCCCTGATAGACTATAGATACCACTTTATTCTAAATAATGGAACTTATTGGCTTTTTCCAAACCTTACCTTTCTAGAATTTTTATTTTCATTAGTACTTTTGCATTATTTAATTACTACATTCATCGGCATTGCTTTATGGTCACAATACAATTGTTCATACTCTGTATTTAAAAATATAAAATAAATTATCAAGTAAGAAGTACAATAGCAATATTCACTCCCCACAAAATGATGGGACTAAAGACAGAAATGAATTAAAACACTTTTGAAAAAGAAATAAATCAATTCTCAGTGTAAGTAAAAAACATTTTCTCAAGGGAAGATATTTCACCTCTCGTCAAAAATCATGTAAACAAGATGTGACCAGAACTTAGTGAATGTTACAATGGTAGATGAAAGAACAGGAAATGTTGATTTAATGTCATCAATTAATATCATTAACATGAACATATGTGAAGCTAGATTAATATTAATAAAGGTTATTATTGCTTTATAGGTTAAAAGTAAAAAAAAAAGTACTCAGAAGTGGTATAAAAGTAACATAAAAAAAATAACAATGAAAACACCAAGCAAGGCGTGGTGGCTCAAGCCTATAATGTCAGCACTTAAGAGGCAGAGGCAGGAGGATTGCCATGAGTTGGAGGCCAGCCTGGGCTACATAGTGACTTCAGGGCCACCTTGAACTACATAGTGAAACTGTGTCTCGAAAAAACAACCCGAAGAATCCTAAAATATATTAATATGCATGAATTACAACACATGCTCACTCACACAGGTTTAAATTTTGTGTGACAAAATATGTCAGCAATTATTAAAACTTTTTCTTGAAAAAAATGAGAACTGAAATATTATGTTCTGACTTTTAAAAAGATTTGGACTTTTTATAATCCAAACCATTTATAATTTAATATCTGTTGGTTATTACATCTAAGCTGCCCTACATGAATAATTTGGTTCATCCAAATCTGCAAATATGTTTGATAATACATCTGTCTGCTTTGGTTTACATTTTGACAATAAGCAATGTTAAAATTTATTATCTTTTCAGTTACTTTACTCTCTATAGTACTTAAAATTTTTTCCATTTAATAATTACAGCATATTTTTCTCCAAACAGTAACTAGAATGTTAAAGAATTTATATTAGCATTTCTTAAAAGTGGAAATTTTTATTTCTTTCCAGAAAATTGCCTTTAAAAGAAGAAAATGGGAAAGAAGTCCTAAATCCAGACACTATAGAAATTAAAGTTTCTAATGACATCATCCAATCAAAAGAAGATGATGGCAAAGCATAACAATATCGCAGTGGCTTGATCAACACTACAAACACCATCTGGATTGCAGTGACCCTATGACCAAAATTATTCCACTGACCTTAATTTGTTGGGAAACTTTTAGCTTGGAATAGCTTGTACACATATACATATGATCAAATATTTCCTGCCCATAATCCATTTTCTTTTGTTGTCGTTGTTGTGGTTGTTCATTTCTTAGGAATTTCAGTATAGAGACTTGACTGGCACCAGGTCTTGTGTAATGATTCAATTCAATGATTGAAGTGCTTCAATTTATTATATGGCTAGAGTGCTCTGTTTCTTAAGAACTTTGTCTCACATACCACCAAGAAATATATTTCAAACTCTCTAACACGAGGGTATAATGAAAAGACAAAACAAAAACAAAACAAAACAACAACAAAACAGCTTTGTGAGCTGAATGTGTAAGAGAGCCCTGCATGTTTATGAATCCTAATTTGAGCAATAGGTTAGTCAAGTGGCTTTCATTTAGAATGAAGGCAGGTAATAAAGATTATACTTTTTATTAGGAGAATTTCAGGGAACCCAGGCTTAAAGAAGCCAATTATCTTTTGCAGGTATTAAAAGTTGAGGAATCTTTGGAGAACTCTTTTCAGTCCAATTTCAACATTGATTTTTTTTGATAGACTGAAGTACCACATCAAAATTGTTACCCATGTGAAAAAAATATTGGTTATGTATAAAATTAGATTAGAAAGACACCCTAAATCTCTGTCTCTTTATATATGCCATATCATTCATAATGGAATATTCAAAAAATAAATGTATTGCTAGTGAAAATTATACTGACTTCTGCCCTCAGCTTCAAATAAAGTAAATTGAAATGGGAACAATATTATTTTGTTATTGTGATATATTTATAAATACATAATTTTCTTTTATTTTTAAATATTTTACCACAAACCAAGTATTTAGTGTTCAAATGTTTCAGATAATATCCTCAGATACATTTTTAGTGCACAGATTTAGATAAAACTTTTAGAATCATTTTTTAAAATTTTATAATTTCTTCATTAAGTGAAACTGGCTAGTGGAAATTAGAAATCTGAGTTTAGTTAAATTAAGGGGAAGTTAATTAACATTTAAATGTGCCATTGAATATCGATTATAAACAGTCAAATTGCCACTATGTGTTTTTATTGTAATTGTTGTAGCTGGAAATCATTTTAAGATTTTTGATAAACAACTTTGGTTGAAGAAATTCCTTAACTATTCAACACAGACTTTCTAATATCACTTGTTAGGGTCTATGCTTATTAACTTCCAAGCTATGCAAACTCCCAGAGGTAAAACATTAAAATATGATTTAACTCATATATAAGGAAAATGTATTCATGACTAAATAATACACATCCATTGAGAGCAAGTTTTAGACTATGTCTTAACTTAGCCAAAGGTGTTTGGGGCCCCACCATATTAATAACCTTTGGTGTTTCAGGTATTCACTGAATAGCTCAAATATTGATGTTTGAGAATACACTCCTATAGAACATTGGAGAAATTAATAGTTTAGAGGGACCTGCTTTGAAAGTGTTTCATCATAATTTTCTGAGTACAAGGTTAATGCCACCCTTGAATATTTTTATTTACCAAGTACTTGAAATTGTCAACCAAGGAGAGACAAGTAAGTAATTTTATGCTATCCACTTTGCTGGCCATCAAGAGGACAGAATATGCTCATCTGCGTGTTAAGACACCAAAATTCCACAGTGTCATCGCCATATATTTCGGGGTGGTAACGTAGGAATCTCTCCATTTTACCTTTCTGGCATATTCTGAAGAACAAAATTCTTGTGCCTATCTCGAAATTTGAATAGTGTCTGAACAAACAAACCAGTTAGGTCCTTTTCACTAACTTGATTATCCACTTGATTTCTCACAGACTTGACTGTATTGAGTTTATGTCTGTCTAATCATCTGTTTTGCTGTATTTTTTGTGCTTTATTTTGTTTGTTATCAGTGTGCTAAAACTAGTCAAAATACTTGAATTAGTTTGTACAAGTGAACGAGTTAGTAAAGTGTCTATGAAGCAGTGATCATGAGGGCTGATTTTTCCTGGATAGGGCCAGATGGAGTTGAACTAGTGATACTGAAAGAGTTCAGATGACTAAAAAAACCAATTTCGCATGTTTACTGTTGTTATATTTGTGCTACACTGCAAAAATAGAGAAATCATAATAAAGAGAAGTTATTTTTGTGTTTTCTCAATTTGAATGTTGTTTTCATATTCATTGGAATTTCTATGTAAAGTAATGGATGGAGATATTTCTTTATATATATATATATATAGTTAAATTTCTTGCCACTCATATGGAATAATTATCTGAAATCAATAGATAATTTGGAAATAATTGTAAACAGACTGTTTCAAGTGTATTGTTTCAGTTCTTTGAGCGATCCTTACCTCTTGTCCTTGAAATGTATGCCATGCAGGAGCAAGGCATTACTGTGATAAATCTCTTTTATTTTAACATTTCAATGGAATGCTCCAGATTACACTATTTGTAAAAATTTCCAAGTAAGAAATGGCTTGTAGTAAATTGAAAAATATGAGTAGAACTGAAGTAACTTGTTTCTTATTTTTCTGTTCTAGACTAAATACATCAATATAACTGTGTATATGTTTTTACTGTCTGAGAGTACTCTTAACTGTTAGTATAAAATGTCAAAAGTTCACTGAATGTAAGCACTGTTAAGATAATCTGAACCCTATGCTATTTTAAACTGAGAGGCAAAGATTCCACAGAAAACATGGCTATTACTTATTAGAGTGTGTGCAATTAAATAATGACAATCTACATTTAAAACCTATAATCTGGAAATAATATCAGAATTTTAATACATACTTATTTCAAAAACTGGCACAAATTAAATGTCAACATATTTTACAGTGATTTGCAAAGGAATTTAATTAAAAATTATGATTTCTACAGATTTATTTATTATTTTGTGGAGTAATATATAGTCAATCAATTAATATTAATATCTAATACCAATATAATGTTCTTCAAGTTTTGCTTTATTTTTAGTATTAATACCTATAAAAACATTTTCAAAAGCTATTTGATCCAGTAAACTTCTGATGAATTTTAGTCTGTGAATTAACCATTTATATAATGTAAAGATATTATGAATCAAATTATTTATTTCAGTGCCAAAAATTAATTATAAGTTTTTAATCATATGTTAATTTTATGATTTTTATTTGAAACAATTAAGATGTATTTGTGCCTTTGAATTATTATGACATTCTGCTTCACTAAAAGAAATATTACTGCCATTATTAATAACATAATTTTGCTCATACCTGTGATACTCCAGTGATACTGTATTGTTTACATTCAGTGAGTACGCTTAATCAAACCACTTTAACTTGAATATAAAATCCAAATGTAATAAATTATCCTATGTAATTTATTTTCATTTATAACAATATTATTCTTTTCATATATACCTGAAATATTTTTAATTTGTTCTGTATTATTTTCTAGACAATAAATAAATTCTAAATATTGTTGAAACTGAGTTGTTAGACAGTTGTAAAAAAAAGACAGCAAATAATTTTTTAAAAATATATGGTAAATTCAGTGATGTCACTTCATTATTACTGTTAGATACTTTTGATTTGATATTGGAAAGTGAGAAGAACGTGTTAAAATAGATTTGGGATCTAAGTCATCCTTGTGATAATAGGTTAATCACTGATGAAAATATCTATGACTGAAGTGGTAGAAAAAATATTCATTTCATAATTTAAGAATATTGGCATAGAATATTATAATTATTTATGAAACTATCCATGCTCTTTTTCATGGAGAATGAAGTAAATGCTCTATTTGAAATCCTCATGGAGTCCTTTTTCATAGTCATATACAGAGTGTTTTACTCAACAAACTTTGTGAGAAGATGAAAACACTTTTTAAATAAAATTGTTAACATTACTTATCTCTAGAGAGAAAAGATTTACATCTTCTTATTAACCATTTGGAGCATTCTTACATAGTCTCACAAATTGAAACTGCATATGGGTATATTGACATATGCTAAAATTAAAATGTACAAACTCAAAGAAATGAAACATTCCAATTACAAAATGAAAATCTTTCAAGGAAGTATTCTACATATAGGTTTAAGGATGTTTCAAGATGAAATAATTTTGGGTGCAAAGGAGAAAGTTATAAAAGGGCCTAAACAATAGTTGCTGAATAGATATGCTTTTCTTCCAGGGTTCACTCTCCCTTTGGTAAAAATTGCATTTACTCACGTAGATGCAGCTGTTTAACAAGATTATGCAAGAATGCTTAGAGATTATTGTTCCCATATTAAAGTCAGAGACCTTTATATTATATAATAGTAAATATTTATTTGATAATATGTTTAATATACTTAGAAAGGCAGTTCATTATTCACTATAGGACCTCACCAATAACTTAAATCTATTACTTGGTATCACATCTTTTTTGTACAATTTTCAGATTTCTCACCACAAAATGCTCCTGATTATAATTATAAATGTTAAAAGTATAAATTTATATATTACAACTTTATTTTCCTCTTCTGATATGAAAACATGTATCTTTAGACATCTAGTTTTAGCCTTCCATGGAAAAAGAATAAGCAAAGCAATGAATGTTGGAACAAATCAATATCTACCAGACAGGAAAGTAGAAGAACAAAGAAATGGAAGGCAAAAATGTCAAACAGCTTCTACGCTTGCAATAGCTAGAGGACCTGACTGTGAGAAGCACTATATTAGGGAGCAGGAACATTGCTTCTTTGAAAATTAAAACCACTAATACTTAAGCAAAGAAGAAATCCCAGTGAAAACTAGTAGAGAAAGCTCACAGAGATAGAACTTATGATTAAATTTACAAATAAATTTTTCTACTTTAGAAAAAATATGCATATTTTAAAATAAATGGTACTGTCAAGAACAAATGTAACTGTTCCAACTCTCAAGGAAATGTTAATGGCTTAAACTTTGCCTCTAATCCATGTTAGAAATAGGTGAACTCCTTAGAAATAAAACTTAACAAAAATCACTTTTTTGGTATGAGAATTCTATTTTGTTTGGTATGCATTAAAACATACTGTCTTTTCTTTAACTTATATATTCCATTCAAGTTCTATACTCTTAAATTGATTACCATGAGGTTTAAAAAAATTGTTTCATTATAGTATGTCCCTATGAAATGCTGTATATATATGTCTAAACTGTAAAAATTATACTGCAAATGTTGAAGTTTTGTATTTATGAGAGACATTGAAAGTATGGCTTACAGTATATCAAAATTGTCACTCTTCACCATTTGTATATTAATAGTAAAGATACTTTTACTTTAATAAAGTGTTGAATTTTATGTTTATTTTAGTAATATCTCTAAAAAGAATAAGCTTATGAACTGACAAATAGTTATAACTTTAGAAAATTTCTAGACAGATCTCTAGATATTAAAAGAAGAAAATGCTTTCTGTCACCTTGCATCAACCTAATTCATGATTTTTGGCCTCTTCCATCTGTCTGGCTCAAAAAATAAATTGTTGGTTAGAGGAGTTGCACTCAAGATGCTGACTCGCCCTCTGACCACTAGCTCTAGCATCACCAAGGAAATTTCGAAAAATGTTAATTTCTGGACTCAGCTAGAGACCCCGCTGAATCACAACTTTCTAGAAAAGACCCCTCACAGATTTGTTTTAACATGATTTTCATGTGACTCTGTTGCACACTGAAATTCAATACACACTATTGAATTAGAGACATTTTTCTTCACATGCTAAATATTTGTCAGCTTACAAATGCCAGGCACCCTGACAAAAGTGAGAGAATGTGCTTTAAAACAACATTTACCTTAACCTCAACCCTGGTGCTCTGCAAAATCATTTACTTAAAAAAATAAGACTTGGAGAAAAAAAAATAAAGTTTAGAATAGACCATTCAAAACCTATACAATTTTTGAGCCAGAGTACAGACCCAAGTTAATTAAAAAAAAAAAAAAGTGATGCTTTAAAAACTAAAGTAATGAAAAAGACTTTTTGAACAAGTTTACAATAAAAACCTTGTATTCTACTTCATGGTGGAAATTTATCTCTTACATCTTCTTATAGACATGAGTTTTTAAAGATAAGAAGCCAATCATTATTCATGTATTTTAAAGATATTTTTCATATTTCTAAAAATGAGTGTAAAATACAGCTGAGTCTTTAGTACTTAATACTGAATCTAAGCTTTTCAAGGGGGTGTTTTTCAATGTATATTTTACAAATTACAGAGTACTTACACATTTCAAATAAAACTAGGATTAGGTATATTTTGAAGGGTGAACAGAAGGATATTTATATCTTGTGCATGTTCTTTCAGTAGTCTGTATTTACAAAAAAGTTGATTATAATGAAATGCAAAGTATAACATAAAATAGAAATTAAAACCAAGACTCTAATATTTTTGATAATTCAACCGAGGATGACTTTTTTGAAAACATTGCCTAATATAAATTCTCTCTCCTTGTGACATAGTGCGTGTTTTCTATTGTCTTCTAAAATTCATATCATAAATGTTTTCAACATTCTACACACGAATTTTAAAAATAAATTTTCAATATATAAGTGAGAATATTATCAAAATATAAAAAATGCTTCTTGTTTTATGAAAAATTTTTTACATATGAACATTTGATAACTCTGTTCTCAAAACAAGCTATAATTTATTTATTTTAAATTTTGGGAATAGTTTAAATCATCTTACCAAAATATCATTTTTGTGTATTTATGGTTTCTCTGGGAGGGAAGAAAAATTATGCTAGAACAACATCAAATTCATCAAAATTTAATATATTCTGACTTTTATTAATATGGAAGTCTATAAAAGACAGACATTTTTACTCTTTAGATGGCTTCATACTTGAAAAAGATTAACTTGATTATTTCATTTTCTTCAGTGCCTTCCTTTACCTCTTATTTCCACATTTTTCATCCCCTCCACTTATTCCTTTTACTGTCAGTTAAGATGAAGGCCAGAAATGGACTTGAAAAGATTGATACATAGAAGAAAAGATAATTAACACATTCTATTGAAGAATATTTGAATGCTATGCATCTATAGTACGTGTAATAAGAAATTATCTTTGGGGTGCTATTTTAAAGTGGAGGTATTTTAAAAATTTCAATTATGTTTGCATTTAAAGCATTGGTTGGAAAAAAAGAAGGAGGCATCTTATTTATGTGTAAGCAAGGACTCAAAGTGAACGTAAAGGAAGGGATGAACATGTACACAGATTACCCTGGTTTGACTATATGAAGAGCCTTTACTAACTCTAAGTGGAAAAAGTCTCAAAAAAGTATAAATGAAATTTTTACCAACTCAGAAACCATACTTGCAACTTTAATCACCATGAAACAAGATGTTGGATTTTTGCAGTTTTATTGGTAATATATGAACTTCTATCTTTGCCTTTATGTCACTTATTATTTTTGAGAAACTGTTGACTCCTGGAAAGGAAAAGAATGAGAGTAAATGGCTTAGATAAGAAACAGTTCTTCTAACTTTGGCTGGAAATTAAACATGCATCTAAGTAGCATTTCTCTCTCTTACACCAACTTATTTTATCTAAAAGTAAGAATAAAAAATGATTATCACTTTTAATATATTATCTAACTTTTTTTAGATCTATAAATTAATTAGATTCATTTTCTTATATTCCAATTCATCACAGGAAGCAATATGCTTAAATGTTCTGCAAGCATGGTTTTCTTTGGCTCCAATCTTGAAAGCAATTTCCTCACTACTCTGGGAAACTTCACTATTAGTCTGTTTATCTACATTCAGACTATCTCCTTTACAGTCACATAGCTGATGACAAAAATTTTAGTATTTTATTAGAGTTATCAGTATCTGTTTTACTTATAGGTGTCTCTGTATTCATTCCTATTGTTGCTGTAAGAATTCACAATGAGGAAAGGTGCTTAAAATAAAGCAAACTTTCATTATCCTATGTTCCAGAATTTAGAGTTTGATGTCAGTATCACTGAGCCAAAATCAAAGTGCCAATAGCATTACTTACTTTAGGACTTCTATCAGCTGCCCACATCTTTTGACTCATGCTTCCTTTTTATCTTCAGAAATAACAATTGCCCTGATTTCTATTGCCTTGATATCCATTCCTCTGATGGAGAATTCTTCATTCATGACTTTCTTTCAAGGAGGGTTGCAATGGTCATTTTTCCACTTTAATGATCTTGTGTACTCTTTTTTTCTCATGTTTCTTAATCCCATCTGCAATGCCATTTTATTCATGTAAAGTAATATATTTTCAGGTTTAGGGTATTAAGATTGTGATGACATCCAAGAGATCATTATTGATCTTAAAATAATCTATGCAACAAATCACTGTAAAACAAAATGGCTAGGGTAATTATGCTTTATCTCATAATTCTGTATATTTGCTTTGTTCAATTTTATGTTAACTTCTGCTCTACTGATGTAGTATAATCAGTCTCTACATTAATGTACTAAAAAGATTCTCTAGAGGAAACAAAATAGGGGATATATAAATATCTTCATATATATATACATATGTTTTTAGAGAGGAGAGGATATACATACATTTATTTATAGAGGGGAGGATACATATATCTTTCATATATAGAGGATACATATATACATAATTTATGTGCAAATATCTATACAGATATATTTTATTCAATAACTCATTTCCTTTAAACTTTGTATGTCTTCTTGGCTCATGCAATTATGAATTCTTTGAAGTCTCATAAATCTGGAGACTCAGGAAAGCCAGTTGTACAATTCAGTCAGTTTCAGGAAACATTGTCATACCAGTAAATACCGTGAACATAGGCTCACTTGGTCAGAAACAATACTTTGTTTAACTCTATTATATTGAATAAAGCATTCTATAATTTCTTAGGATGGTAGTTTCAACAGAAACATTATGTGTAAGGAAACCAAATCTATAAAGTGTAAAAATTTACTCAAGTAAGAACATGCTCCTTCTATGATGGAAATATCTAATATGATCAACATAGTACAAGATAGCTGGCTAATCTTTCTAGGGATAGTGTCATGTCAGAACTCAGTGCTGGTCTCTGAATTTGGCAGATTGATTACTCTCTTTTAGCCAAATACATATCGGCTTTGGTGAGTGGAAGTCAATGTTTCTTAGCCTATGTACTACCTCTTTGCCTCCCACCCTGGCTCTTTTTCGTGAGCCCATTAGTTGATGGTAGGAGTAGTTGAGGTTAAAGGCGGACTGAAATCCACAGAATTAGTCACACTAATCAGTTGATTATTAAAATCCTTCTCTGCTGAGATTTTGTTGCATATTCATACCAAAAATAATCTTCATATTTTTGCCCATAGATAGATAGATAGATAGATAGATATAACCACTACTATTAGGCACTGTAAAAGTCCAGTACAATTTGTTTTTCATTTTACATGGCATATCTTAATATGCCCCACAGCACTGGATCCCATTATAATCCACTTAGGTCAAAAGCTCCTGAATTTTAGTAAGGCTTATTTCTCATACCCTAACATGTAAATGCCTTGCCAATAAGTCTATGGTGGTTGGAGTTTCTTGCTCATTAGGGCAGTCAATATAATATCATATATGTAATGAACCAGCATGATGTCTTATGGAAAGACAGTCAGTATCCCTGAAGACAAAATTATGAAATGCGTTTATAAATTATGATGTGAGAATTTATATATTTCTGAGGAAAGACAATGGATCCATATTGCTTCCTGTGCCAGCTGAAACCAAACTGCTCTTGTGGGCATTATTGACAATGATAATTTGCCAGATTGATAGCTACATAAAGATATCAAGGGTAAATAATTTGCTCAAGCAGTGGAATATTTTGTTTAGCAGCAGTAATTGAAACCTGCAACTGCTCCGGATTATTATGATCTCCTGTAATTATCCAAATTCCAGATGTCTTCTGTAGGGGCAAAGGACATGAATTCAATGGCAATGTGAGAATCACTGACCCTATACCCTTCAGATTCTTGATGGTGGCACTAATCTCAGCATCCCTCCAAGAATGTGGTATTGTTTTTTTATTTATTATTTTCCAAGGCAAAGCTGGTCTTAATGGCTTCCATTTGGCATTCTGTGCTACAGTAATTCTTTTTTTTTTTTTTTGCTTCAATTCTTTTATTGGTACATTTTAGGTATACAATACATTTACATTTATCATTGGGTGCTTGTACCTGTACATGATGTATCTTGGGGGTGAAGGTAATGGGGAAAAATGTGCTATAGTAATTCTTACTTCAGCAGTAATCAATTGAGATTTCAATTTGATTTCTAATTCAACAAGTCGCAAGGTGTTTCTGAGTTTAATTTTCAGCAACATTGGACTTTTCCTAAAGGTACACAAAGAATCTCCTTGATTATTTATATGGCATTTGAGCTGTGGATTCCAATGTCTAAGCACATATTTTCCTTCTCCCACTTTGTTCAGCATAGTTAGAAAAAAAACTAAACAAGTTGTTATATTTACTAGCTCTACAAAAATGTTTGAAGCCATCTTACAGTCTCCTATTCTTTGTTTCACATATGTGGTTGATTAAAAGTATTCAGTTATAGACATTGTTCATAACTCTGTAAATAACTTACAACATGTGTTATCAGTATTTCCTCTACTACTGGAAATAGAGATATTATTATTGTTAAAGATAATCATATTGAAATGCCAATTCTAGGAACACAGAACCAATTCAGAGATCTCATCATTAAAAATTTTACTGCATTAGGACCACTCTCAGTACCAAAGTCAGTATTAGGGCTCTACAAAGGAACAGAAACATTTTATAGATAAACAAATGATAGAGAAATGAATGATAAATAGACATGTATAATTTTTAGTTATGATCTTTCTATATATTTTAAATCCTGTAAAAAGACATAGTTTTAAATCTACATAATTTTTAAATGTCTTATTGTCCATTAAAGTAACAGAAATGAAATACATATTGTCTAAGAAAATAAGAAAAAATTTTACAAAACATATTTTATATCTACTATATTTTTAATTAATATTTAGGGAAAAGTTCACTAAGCTCAAATAATCACTTTGGATAACCAGCTATCTTGTCTTCACCTCAAAGTACTATGGAGCTTTCAAGGTTTCATTCTTCAGCTAAAATTTTCTTGAAATTTACAGAACATAATTCATTTATATTAAATTTTAAAATTCCATAATTTCTAAAAATATAAATGAATACTTGTTGAAAGACTTCATTCTGTTACTTCTTATTGAAAAGAAATTTTACAAAGATCACTGATTAAAGCACAAATTTATAAAAACTGTTTAAAGGGGATTCCAAATTACTCATTTTACTAAATATTCCGAACTTTATCTTTTTTTTTTTTTTTGCTTAAATGGTTTTATTGGTACATTTTAGGTATACAATACATTTACATTTATCATTGGGTGCTTGTACCTGTACATGATGGATCTTGGTTCTTATTTTTTCCCCATTCCCTGTGTGGCCTTCACCCCTCCACCCTTCTCTATTTACATAGACTTTGTTTCCATTTTTTTCTTTTCTCATAATTTTTCTTTTCCCTTCTTCCCTTTCCCCTTCCGCTCCCACATCCTCTACACCGTTGGACCTTTTCTTCATATTTCAAATTATCAATTATTCATTTTAATCCTTATATACGCTTTCAGTTTCTCACATTAGAGAAACTATTCAGTATTTACACATGTGTGCCCTATTTATTTCACTTACGAGTATGGCCTCAATATGCATCCATTCAGCTATAAATGTCTCTAGTTTCTTGTTCTTTATGGCTGAGTAGTACTCCATTTCATTAAAAAAAATCCACATCTTCTTTATCCAGTTTCCAGTTGATGGGCATTTGGGCTGTTTCCAAGCTTTAGGTGTTACAAACTGTGCTGCTATAAACATGGGTGCACATATATCACTGTGGTATGATTCTTTTAATTCTTTTGGGAAGATGCCCAGCAAGGGAATAGCTGGGTCAAATGGGACCTCTAGCCCTAGTTCTTTGAGGTATCTCCATACTGATTTCCGCAGCGGTTGCACCAGTCTGCATTCCCACCAACAATGGAGCAGGGTTCCTCTTTCCCCACAGCACTGCCAGCATTTGTTATTGGTTGATTTCTTGATGGCAGCCATTCTTTGTGGGGTGAGGTGGAATCTCAGTGTTGTTTTCATCTGCATCTCTCAAATGACCAGTGATACAGAACTTTATATACTTTATATCATATAGAGTACTTTCAATTTTTCAATTTTGTATTTATAGGTGAATTGTGCTCAGAGAACACTTTATATGACTTGAATAGTTTTAAATTTATTGAGACTTTTTTCATGGCCCAGAGTTCCATTTATCTTAGAATGGTATTCTACATAAACTTTTAAAGAATTTGTTTTCTTTTGCAGTTATATTGAGATTTCTAGAAATGTCAATTATTTCTGTGTTTATACTACTTAAAAGTATTCCATATCCTTATTGATTTTCTGTCTCACATTCTATCAATTATTTAGAGGGTAATGTAAATCTTTGGATTTTCATCTGTGAATTTGTCTTTCTCTTTCCAATTCTTCCACTTTTTATTTTCTTTTGTTTTGAAACACATTATCAGATATCTTGGGATTAATATGTCCCCTGGATGAAATATTATTAAATTTATCACTAAATAATTCTTATTATTAAAAAGGTCCTATCTATTCCTGTAAATATGTTTTCCTCACAATTACTTTTTTTGAAGTTAAAACAGAC
Organism: Heterocephalus glaber; assembly: GCF_053883595.1. Taxonomy (NCBI): domain Eukaryota; kingdom Metazoa; phylum Chordata; class Mammalia; order Rodentia; family Bathyergidae; genus Heterocephalus; species Heterocephalus glaber. Next base: position 21,575,141 of record NW_028258138.1, on the reverse strand, counting down.
ACTATGCTACTTACCATTGAAAAGAAATAAATTATTGACACAATAGAGATTGTTCTCAAAATTATTTGGCTAAATAAAAAAGCCAGGGACAAAAGAGAAGGTCTTATGACACCATTTATTAAATATCAGAAAAGAAATATTCAAACCAACATATAGTGCAATAAAAATTAGTGATTTTCTAGGCAGGAAAAAATGAGGGTGAGTGGGAAAGGTTTGAAGGTGTCACACAAAAAATTTTGGAGGCTTGCATTTATTATCTTGACTACTTCCATTCTTTCCAGATATGCATCTTTGACCAACTGGTTATATTTGTACAAAAAATTCAGTTCGTTGCTTATTTGTGCCTAAATGAAGCTATTAGAATGAAATGTATATTCTTATAACTCTAGTCAAAATATTACAAAATAAGTGCTATGAACTATAGATATTGTCAAATTGTAATTTCCTATGCAAAGCATAGACATTTACTTTGAAAGTATTAAAAATATCTAATGTCTTTTATGTATGGAATAATCAAAATAATATAAGAATAATTGATGAAATACACAATAAAATATTTGCATAACTGGATATATAAGTTCTCTTATTTTGATATCTTAGGTAATAGGGATTGTTATTAACAATAATGATTCAGATAATCAATTTAAATTTTACTTCTATGTTCTCTAGATGATTTTCAGGTGTCACTGGCAATTCAAACACAAATTTTGAATCCATTTAAAATCAACTGTACAAGTTTACATTTCAATAATATAAATGGTATATAGTGAAAATGACAAGAGGAAATTTAGATAACAAAAATTACCTATTAACAATTTGGACAAATGGTTGTCAAACTGGGCTACGCATTAGGAAAATTTTAAAGTACTATTGTACAAGTTTTGCCTGAATCTCACTCCGAGAAACTCTGACTTGGTTGATATAAAATCTGGCCTCATCCAATTAAAAGCTCTTGAAATGATGCTAACATGCAGTAGATCTCAATATAATTGACTGTGAATTTTGTGCATGTTAGAGAAGGAAATCACAAGCTAATAAAAACTTTAATTGATAGCGAGGTGTGGAGGGGTTGAAGGGAGGGCAGGGGAATGGGAAAAAATAAGAACCAAGATGGATTATGTAAAGGTACAAATTTCCAATAACGAATGGCATTATATTGTATACCTAAAATGTACCAATAAAATTAATTACAAAACCTTTAATTGAGTCTGACTTCGATCTATACCCTTGGAAAAAATATGTTTGCAGCAATGAATTATATGGGCTCCATAAATGAGACCCTGGTTTGAAAAAATCGTGTTAAAATAGGTGTGGGTGCAACAGTACCATGTCACATCAAGAAAACTGTTTTAATCAGATTGTTTTAAAATGAATTTTATGTTCTCAGTTTACTTTATAGTTTTTTAGTAAATATATTTTTATAGTTTTCTAGTGTTTATCCTGGTTATTACAATATATGTAGATGATAAAAAATATCTACTAATATCAACATTTTTCTGCATGATTTGAAGCATGGAAACTTCATTTCCATTTAAGTTCCTTTATTTCTTCTGGCTTTTGAAATTTTAATTATAATATCTTTGATCTGAATTTCTTTGAGTTAATTTTGTCAGGTGTATGTTCATCTTCCTGGATAAGTAGGTTTGTATATTTTGTGGGTTTGAATATTTTATCAATTTTGTAAAGTTTTCAGCCATTCTTTCTTCCAATGCTCTTTTGCTACACTCTCTTTCCTCCCATTTATCACTCTGAAAATACACATGGGAAAACTTTTACTGTTTTTCTCCAGGTCTCTTGTTCTGTTGAACTTTTTTGAATACTACTTTTCTTTACCATTTCTGTTGAGTAGGTTGTTCTGTTAAATCTTCTAGTCTATTCTTTTTTTATCCTGTGCTTTGTACTATGAGCTTCAAGCAGTGAGGGTTTTTTTGTTTTTGTTTTTGTTTTTTGCTACCAGAGATCAAACTTGGGACCTTACACTTGCAAGGCAGGTATGAGAACCACTGAGCTAAATCCCCAGCCCTCAGTGAGGTTTTTTTTAAACAATTTATTTTATTTTTCAGTTTTATATCAATTTTATTCTTTATTGCAACTCATTTTTTGGCTGAGGTTGCCTTTATAAAATTTGTTTCAAGAGAATCTTTATTTGATCTTGATATAAGTTTGCATAGATGCTTTAAAACTCTTATTAGATATTTCTGAAACCTGACTCATTTCAGTACTCGTATCAATTTACTATCTTTTCTTATTCAAGTTGTGGATCTGGGTATGATGGGAGATGGGTGATATTCAAATGAATATTGGCTACTTTATATGTTATGTTAGTACTGGGTCTTTATTATTTGTATTTCATCATGTCATCCTTAAGGTACATTAGGTGTTCTCAATCACAAAGGATTCTTCTTTGCTTCACAGTAAATACTAAGTGGTAGCTGTCTCTAGAGGATCTTGTTTATCCCTAGACTAAAAGATGAAAGATAACAGGAATTTTTCCTGCATTCGTGGCTGGACATCTTGTACTTGACAGGAAACAAAAAGTCTTCTGTATGTGTCAAAAGGAAAATAGGCTGAGGTATCTTCCTGAAAAGCATTTTTTATCCACACCATTTGATATATAAATAACCCAGAGCCCTCAGGCCTGGGGCCTCGTTCTTTCTTAAACAGTAAATATGTCAGAAGGCGGCTTGAGTCTTCTTGGTTCCATGATGGGTTAATCTAGGACCCTAATGGGACCATCATCATTTGGACCCTTTCAAGAAAATATTTTACTATTCCTTTGAATCGGAACAATCAACTAGATAAATACTTATAAAACACAACAAAAAGTCTCATGGAACTATGATAAAGTACAAAATAAAAGACAGACAATAGGAAAAAAGAGGAAAAAAGAACTTCTTGAATTTCTCAGAATTTCTCTAGAAATCATAGTCCCTGAGTTTTTCTTTTATATAAGAGAAACCATGCAATATTTAAGCTTGTGTGTCTGATTTACTTCACTAAACATTATGATCTCAAGGTACATCCATTTTCCTACAAAATGACTCATTTATCTTTCTTTATGGCAGAGAAGACTCTGTTGGGTATAAACACCACACTTTCTTTATCTGTTTGTTTGATGATATACACTTAGGCTGCTTCCAAAACTTAGCTCTTATGAATTGCACTACTCACACATGAGTATGTGTATATCACTGTATCACTGTGGTATGAAGTCTTTAACACTTTTAGGAAGATGCCTAGAAGGAGAATAGGTGGATCAAATGGAATTTCTATTCTTAATTTTTGAGGAATCTCCATACTGATTTCCATAGTGGTTGTATCAGTTTACACTCTCAGTAACAATGAAGAAGGCTCCTTTTTCTCCCAGCAGCCTTGCCAGAATTTATTTGTTGATTTCTTGATGATAATCAAGAAAATTTTTACTTTTTAAAAAGTGAAAATGGAAATCAGAGAGTATAAATTGTGGGGATATTTTAAGAATGAAATACAATCTTAGACACCATGGTCTATGAGTCGCCATGGATATGCATCAAAAATTTAAAGTCAAATATAGACCTTCATAATATTTAAATTTAAAATAAATATATAAATGTTTATGATTTTAAAGATATTAGTTTTAACTATCCATTACTGATGTCAATCATAACAATTTTTAAATGTTATCTTATTAATCTGGTAATTTTTATTATGCAGCCAAAATGACCCTGTTCTTCATATTTTAATCTTTTAGGCACATATGCACTGGGTTGGCCAGGAAAGGAATTTTCAGGTGTTTTTTTGTTTGTTTGTTTGTTTTTTTGGTATGGGGATAGAACTCCAGTCCTTGCGCTTGCGCAGCAGGTGGAGAAACCACTGAGCTAAATCCCCGGCCCGGAATTGTCAGTTTTGACAATACCAAGCATTCCACTCTATGATTAGACCTGGATATGAGAAACAGTCCAACTGAAAGGAGTACACTGGAATTTCAACAGGGATTGTCAGGATAAAATTTTATACTAATTGTGGGTTTAACCCTTGAAGCTGGACAGTGATGTTGCAGCCACATGCATTTTTAAGTGTAAAAATGAGGTAACATAGAAGAACTGAGAAAAATAATGGAGAGAAGCCAAATTTAATAACATCACTTGAACTTCTAAAAATACTGTGCCATTAGATATCCTTTGCCCTGAGATTGTTAACTATAGAAATAATGTTTCTACATTAGTTTCAATCAAGTATATTTTAAAATTATTCTTGTCCTAAATATCCCAAGTAATAGAAAAGTTTAAATGTGCTTTCATGTTTATTTAAATGATTCTATTTATTTACCCTTTTCCCGAAGGACTAAAGTTTCAAGAGTCTGGGTCCAATTTATTGCAGTTTCCTTTGTAGGCATGAATTGGTATTGCTTCCCTATTTTCAGTAGCTATTTAATTATAGATTGAATATCATCGAAAGACCTATGAAATAATCATTCTCCATTAAAAGGATTAGAAGAAAACAGGACCATCTGTGATGTTCCCAATGGTAAATATTATGAGGGTATCAAGCAAATAACAATGTAGGCCCCAGCAGGGTCTTTAATGTTTTGATAATAACAGAAGCTGTGAGTGACCTATGCTGAAATGACCATAAATGATTATGAATATGAATGCATCATTAAAATTTTGCTATTAAAATTTACGCTAAGTAAAATATTTCCTAGGATGGGAAGGAAGTTGTGGGAGAATAAACTTGTATTATGAACATAAAAAGTTTTTAATTGACAACATAAACTACATCAAAATGGAAGCATTTAAAAAATAATTATTCTGATTAAATTCCTAGCCTTTTCAGATTTACAATTTTAAAATAGCTAAATGATGATTTAAAAAATTATCCAATCGCTGCATTTTGAACCTGCTAACATAATTTCAAATGGATAATACTTGTAGATAATTAGGTAGGGCACCAATAAAACCTGACACCTGATTTATTCCCTCACATTTTATGTCCTTTCATTGTCAAAGAGCCATCACAGTGTCAAACCCAGTGATGGGCTCTTATTCCACAAAGTAAATGATCACACTCACATTTTCCGTAGTGGTTATCTTGCAGATGTGCTCAATAGCAAACCAAGTGCATTATCTTTATTGCCAACAGAGAGCTCATTTGGAAGAGATTCAACTCCATGCCAAGGACAATAACTTTCTTTGTTCAGTCTCATTCCGTAGTCATTTACAATATGAGTTTCATATATCACATCCCGATACATTTAAAGTTGTTAGAAATGTCCTTCCCTTTAGTAGTTTTTCTGGCCAAACTGTCCTTTCATTCTTTCTTACCTAAGACGTTACTTTCCATTCTCTAGGGTTTATTTCAATAATTTGGTTTTTATTCAGTTTCTTGGCTGCCCCTATAACTCCTTTCCCTCTATTCCCACAATAACCCATTCGTGTTTGTTGGACTCATCAACAAACTGCTGGGCAAAAAATGACTATTGTCACTTGGCATAGCGTATATTTTTCTCTATTTGTTTTTCTTTGCAATTCTTTCCTTAATAATTAATGAATTAGAATGTTCCAGGGCTACTTTTAGGGCCATGTCTTTCTAAGATTAACTAAAAGATACTTATGGAATTTAGGAAATTGTACAAAATATTATATATTTTACTTATGTGCACAGGCAAAAAATATGTTCAGAGAGTTTCTCAAATGTGTGCCAATCACAGCAGAAATTGAGGACCATAGTTCAAAAAGATTAGGAAAATAAAGATGAAGACCCAGGAACGAAAAGGAACTCTCATTTTTTTCCTTTTGTGTACTGTTAGATAACATTTCTACAAAGGTCAAACTATTTAACATGACAAAAATATGACAATGAAAGTTTATTTAGTACTGGTCCCAAATAAAATGTTTAGAAATGTTGGCATAAATTTGCATTGACAAAAGAATAATAAAACTATAGATCAATAGTCTTTCTCATTTTAAAATAAAGTCAGTTATTCTGTGATACCGCGCTCTGTTCAAAATTAATAGATGAGTCAAAGAACAATGGAAGGGAATATCAGCACGTATGATAGCTTGTCTCCAATTAAATTATTAATCCACTGTTTCTACCCCAAACTCAAAATAAACTTGTGTGGTTATGGAATAAACTCAGAGGCATTATAAAAAATAATTGTGTGTGTGTGTGTGTGTGTGTGTGTGTGTGAGTGTGTGGTGCAGTACTGGAAATTGAACCTAGAAACTTCACACTGGCTACATTCCCAGTCGTTGTCATCATCATCATCATCATCATCATCAGTACTTTAAAATATTGAAACAAACTCTTGCTAAGTTGTTCAGGATGAGCTCAAATTTTCCATCCTCTTGCCTCAGCCTCCCAGAATGTGAGTATTACCTGCTTCTGTCACCATGCTCAGCTATATATTCTTCCTTTGCCTAATGGTGCCAAGTGTATTGTCAGGATTTGCAAAGGAGTTGTTTTCCTTTGTAATGAGTAAAATTGATGAAATATTTAACTCAGTTGTTCATTCAGTTGATTAAAATCTGTTCCATGGATTACAGCAAAATGGTAAAGTATTCATTTTATTTCCTATTAAATACTCACCATCGAGTACCAAACCAGGCGTTGAACTGCAACTCAATCTGTTCTTGATAAATAAGTGTGTCATTTGCTACTTGAGTGCCCGAATTGATGACTTTTTCATGTCTAGCCCTCCTGGATTCCTTTCATAGGATTACTCCCTCGAATTTCTTCAGCTCACCTTGAAACATCCTCCATTCTTTGTCTTTTGTTCCCAACATCTATCTTTTGTCATCTCTCTTTGAATCTTCTTTTTTCTTATCAAGCTGCTTTCTCTCAGCTTCTTTTACAACGAGGATGTGCCTTTAACACCTTAGCTTTGTGCAATACCATTTTGTCCTTTTTAGAAAAAAAATTCCAAGGTAAGATAAATGCTATAATGATTATTTTATTTTCAAAAAAAGAAGAATACATTTTATTATGGTATTTTTTTTACTTGACTCTAGAGTTTCTATCCTGTGGTATTTGAAATCTTTGTATTAAAAATAAACTATATGCCACAAAAGTGTAGAATGAAAAAAATTACTGACAGAAAAATAGAAAAAGCTAACTTACATTTAAAATGCCAGCTTCTCATAGTTTTACATATTTTTATAGTTTTTCAATCAATTAGATATCAGTTATGAGGTTGTGTTGTTGCTTCAGTTATTGATTATAAAGGGCATTATGCATCTATTGATGAAATTACTGCTAATATATTTAAATAATTGTATTAACATAGATAAAAGATAAAATGTTTTAGGTATAAATCTCTTACCCTTACCTAAAAGCAAATATCTTATTGCAAAATCAAAAAAATTGAATTAACAACATTCTAATGATAAAATGAATGTTGTTATTTTATTGAAACTGTAAAATCAATGGGTTGGACCTGGAAGTCATGTACAGGTTTTGAATTTGTGTTTTAATATGAGCTAGCTTTTAAAAAACATCATTGAAAAATTCTTTATTATTGTTGTGATTGTATGCTCTTTAGAAGAACTTTTATAAGTTCTCACCTCTTTTATAGACCAATCAATTCAATACTGTAAAATGTTAACTATAGTAACTATACAGTATTTACAAATTCTTAAAATAGCTGCAAATTACTGAGCAAAAGGCTAATAGCCATGAAACAATCTACTTGAAACATAAATGTTTTACTCCTTTTTGTCTCCTAAGTAGTCTGTTTTTCATAAATTTAAACTGCAGTGAAATCTTTACTTACACTCTGCATCACCACATGATTGTATTTCAACATGATATGCACAGGTTCATACCCACAGGAGCAAACACATATGAAAATTGCATGGATTTATTTGTTGAGAACATTTATATCTAGTTGGTACAGAATATGTTGATTTTTTTCTAATATAATCATATAATTTTAAATCTATTCCTGAACAAATGCCAGGATGGTTTCAATCTTTAAGAAGTTCTAGAAAACTCTAAAAAGCATTTTATGCACATTAATGAATTAAATATTTAGTAGACTCCTATGAGACATCTAATAACATCAATAATTTTTTTGACAAACAAAGTCTCACTGTGTAGTGCAGAATTGCCTCAAACTTGGGGGGATCCTCCTGCCTTAACCTCCCAAGTGCTGGGAAAACAAGCATGCACACCACACCCAGCTATTGTTAACATATCTGAAACATACTATATTAGTGTCTTTATCCAAAAATGAATAATTGCAAATGTGTATACAATGCAAAAGAATCTTTAATTTGTTTCCTGCCTGAGGGGTAGAATGCTCTGATTGAATTACCTTTCTTAATCCTAAATTTTTTGTTGACAAAAGTGGAAAAGAGAAACAATTATATAACTGAATGGATGATCCATTTGTAAGAATTTGATTCATGATATCCAATGAAACACTTCAGAGAAGTATGCCTTTCAAATCAGTCTGTTTTGACGTAAGTTGCCAGGAAAAAATTATTCATTAGTATTTAATCAAGATAGTCCTTGGCCACACAAATGCCTCCAGCAACTGTCAAGATACTGTGCTTTAATGATGTGAAATGGAAACTAAAACTGTTCATAGTTGGAAGTGTCATATTTAGTCTGCAGTGTAAACCATTAGTTCCAGACTTTGTGCCTATGAGCTTAATATTTCCCTGTCAAATTCTATAGCAATTTAACACCCATTTTATGGTGACAAATACATGTCATAAATTTATTTATTTAAAAATACTATTTTATTAGTATATTTTAGGTATATAATATAATGACATTCATCATTGGAAATTTGCACTTTTACATAATCTCTCTTGGTTCTTATTTTTTCCCCATTCCCCTGACCTCCCTTCAACCCCTCCATCCGTCCCTATTTACAAAGACTTTGTTTCCAGTTTTTAATTTTCTCATATTAATTCCATTCCCTTCTTTCCTTTCCCCTACCTGTCCCACTTACCCTTCCCCTTTGACCCTTTTTTTCCTATTTCACATTATCTATTATACCTTTTAGTCCTTATTTACACTTTCAGTTTCTCACACTAGAGAAACTATTCAGTATTTACACGTGTGTCCTGTTTATTTCACTTAAGAGTATCGCCTCAATGTGCATCCATTTAGTGATAAATGTCTCTAATTTCTCATTTTTTTATGGCGGAATAGTACTCCATTTTATAAAAAAAAACAAAACAAAAAACCCACATTTTCTTTATCCAGTCTTCAGTTGATGAGCACTTGGTTGGCTTCCAAGTTTTAGCTGTTACAAATTGTGCTGCTATTAACATGGGTACGCATATATTGCTGTAGTGTGATTCTTTTAATTCTTTGGGGAAGTTACCCAGCAGGGTAATAGCTGGGTCAACTGGGACTTCCAGTCCTAGTTCTCTGAGGAATCTCCATACTGATTTCCACAGTGGTTGCACCAGTCTACACTCCCACCAGCAGTGGAGCAGGGTTCCTTTTTCCCCATACCCCTGCCAGCATTTGTTATTGGTTGATTTTCATGATAGCAGCCATTCTTTCTGGAGTGAGGTGAAATCTCAGCATTGTTTTCATTTACATCTCTCCAATGACCAGTGATGTTGAACACTTTTTCATATGTTTATTTGCTATTTCTACTTCTTTTTCTGAGAAATTTCTGTTCACTTCAGATGCCCATTTTTGGACTGGGTGTTTAAATTTGGGAGGTTTGATTTTTTTGTTTCTTTATAGATTCAAGATAGTATACCTTTGTCTGAGGAAAAGCAGGTGAAGATTTTTTCCCACATTGTGGGTTGTCTCTTCACACTGTTGGTGGTTTCTCTTGCTATGCAGAAGCTTTTTAATAAGAAGAGATCTTACTCGTTGATTGTGCTAGTTCACGGACAACTGAGGTGTTATTCATAAAATCTTTTCCTACAGCAATGTCTTCAAGAGTTCTACCTAACCTCTGTTCCAGCCAATTCAGTGTTTCTATTTTAATATTTAGAGCTTTAATCCACTTTGATTTTAGTTTAGGGCATGGTGAGAGATATAGGTCTAGTCTTAATGTTTGGCAAGTTGAAACCCAATTTTTCCAGCACCAATTATTCAAGAGGCTATCTTTCCTCCAGTGAGGGTGTTTGGGTCCTTTATTGACAATGAGGTGGCTGAGTGTGCCTGGAGTTGTTTCTGCATCTTCTAATCTGTTCCACTGGTCTTTGGGTCTATTTCTTTGCCAGCACCATGCTGTTTTTTATCATAGTAGCTTTGTAGTATAGTTGCAAGTTCGGGCTTGTGATACCCCCTACCTTGTGTTTGTTGCTTATAATTGCTTTAGCTCTTCTAGGCCTCTTCTTATTCCAACTAAAATTTTGGATTGTTTTCTCAAGATCTGTGAAGTATATGCTGTTGGAATTTCAATTGGGATTGTACTGAATCCATACAGAAGTTTTAGAATTATGGCCATTTTCGGTATATTGGTTCTTCCTTCCCAGTAGGCAGATATGTCTTTCCATTTTGTAACATCCTCTTCAATCTCTTTTTTCAGAGACTGAAAGTTTTTAGAGTAGAGATTTTTAATTTCTTTCTTTAAGTTGATTCCTAGAAATTTCATTTTTTTGGATGCTATTATGAGAGAATCTGTTGATCCAGTTCCTCTCCCAGTGAATCTGTTGCTCCTGTAAAGGAAGGGTATTGATTTTTGTGTGCTGACCTTGTATCCAGCTTCTCTACTGAACTTGGTTATTAAGTCTAGAAGACTTTTGGTGGAGTTCTTGGGGTCTTCTATATACAGTATCATGTTATCTGCAAATAATGACAATTTCACTTCTTCATTTCCTAACTTTATTCCTTTTATTTCTTTCTCTTGTCTAACTGCCACGGCCAGTGTTTCCAAAACTATATTGAATAAGAGTGGTGATAGTGGACATCCTTGTCTTGTTCCTGATTTTAGTGTGAAGGATTTCAGTTTTTGACCATTTAGTATGAAATTGGCTGTTGGTTTTTCATAGATGACTTTTATTAGGTTGAGGTAGAGACTGTCAATTCCAAATTTTGTAGGGTTTTTATCAAAAATGCATGTTGGATTTTGTCAAATGCTTTTTCTGCATCTATTGAAATTATCATATGCTTTTTGCCCTTGGCTCTATTGATATACAGTATTACATTGATTGATTTGTGTATGTTGAAGCATCTTTGCATCCCTGGGATGAATCCCACTTGATCAGGGTGTATGATCTTCTTGATGATCTTCTGCATTCTGTTTGCCAGTATCTTATTAAGGATTTTTGCATCTATGTTCATTAGTGAGATTGGCCTATAGTTCTCTTTCTCACTTGGGTCTTTCTCTGCTTTGGGGATCAAGGTGATGCTTGCTTCCAAGAATGAATGTGGGACTATTGCTTCCCTTTCAATTTCATTGAAGAGATTAAACAGTAGTGTCAGTAGTTCCTCTGTAAATGTCTTGTAGAATTCAGCAGTCAAGCCATCAGAAACTGGGATTTTCTTAGTTTATAAAATTTTAACTACATTTTCAATTTCAATGATTGATATTGAGTCGTTTAGAATTTTTAGGTCTTCTTTGTTCAACTTTGGTAATTCATATGTATCTAGGAATCTGTCCATTTCTTCTGTGTTTTCCGTCTTTTTGGCATATAGGTTCTGGAAGTAGGTATTGATGATCCTCTGGATTTCTGCTAGGTCTGTTGTAATTTCACCCTTTCCATTCCTAACTGCAAGGATTTGGGCCTTTTCTTTCCTTTTTCTGATAAGGTTGGCTAAGGGTTTGTCAATTTTGCTGATTCTTTCAAAGAACCAATTCTTGGCTTCATTGATTTTTTGTATCATTCTCTTAGTCTCTGTTGAATTGATTTCTGCTCTGATCCTTATAATTTCCTCCCTTGTATGAGCTTTGGGATTGTCCTGCTTTTCTTTTTCTAGAAGCTTGAGGTTCAGCATCAGGATGTTTAATTGAGCTTGCTCTGTTTTCCTAATATGTGTATTCACTGTTATGAATTTGCCTCTTAAGACTGCTTTCATTGTGTCCCATAGATTCCAATATGTTGTATTGTCATTATCATTTAATTGAAGGAACTGTCTTATTTCTTCTTTAACTTTCTCTGTGACCCATTGGTTATTCAGAAGTGTGTTGTTCATTTTCCATGTGTTTTTTGAAATTTTGCAGTTTCTTTTGCTACTGATCTCCAATTTAATCACACTATGGTCTGATAATATACAGGGGATAACTTCAATTCCTTTGCACTTACTTAAACATGTTCTATGAGTGAATATATGGTCTATTTTGGAGAATGACCCATGTGCACCTGAGAAGAATGTGTATTCTGATTTTGTGAGATGGAACACTCTGTAAACATCTGTTAAGTTCATTTATTTAAGAGTTCGACTGAGTTCTAGTATTTCATTATTTATTTTTTGTCTAGTTGTTCTATCTATTTGTGACAGTGGGGTATTGAGTTCCCCCACTGTTGTATTAGTGCATATATGAGTTTTCATATTCATTATTATTTGTTTTATATAGTTGGGCCCACTAGTGTTTGGTGCATAGATATTTATGACTGTCATCTCTTCCTGTTGAATTGTTCCCTTTAAAAGAATAGTGTCCTTCTTTGTCTCTCTTAATCAGTATGGGTTTGAAATCCACTTAATCTGCAAAGAGGATAGCTACTCCTGCTTTTTTTTTCAGGTTCCTGATGCATGGAGTATTGTTTTCCACCCTTTAACTTTCAATCTATGTGTTTCTTTTTGAATTAAGTGTGTTTTTTGTATGCAGCATATTGTTGGATTTTGCTTCTTGATCCATTCTTCCAGTCTATTTCTTTTGATTGGTGAATTGAGACCAATAACATTGATGCTTATAACTGATACATATTGACTTATCATTGTCATGACTTTTTCTTTTTGTTGGATTCTCCCCCTTTACATTTAATTTCTTGTTGTGCCTGATGTATTCATTCTGCTGTGCTTCTTAATTTTTAATTTGTTAATTTTCATATTATTTGTGTATCTTGAGAAGATATGGGGCCAGGGACTCTCTTCTCAAATGAAATGTTTATACCACTGCATCCTTCAGCCTATAATGGTTCCTGAGCTGTTCTTAAGTTATCTCCCTTCTTGTCCCAATTCAAAATGCCTATCTTCTTTATAGTAGCTTTAATCTTTTCAGAAACCATCCTTTTTTTGCCTCCCACTTTATATATACTTCTTTTTGGATCAAAATTTAGGTTTTTCTAATATTTTTGCTTTTGATTCTTACTATCCTGGCTAAAAGCAGCCAGTAGTATCCACGGCACTACTGTTGATTAGTCTACCACAATTAAATTAAGCTTCACACAAAGTTTTAGTGCATGGGGAAAATGTAGACAAATTCTGTGTCAAAATGAAGCACACATGGCCTGTAGTCCAATTCCCAATAAAATTCTCATTCCTATCTGAAGCCTCATGAGCCTGGACTTTTATGTCTGCCCTCTTTTTACTGTTTTGGTCTTCTGACCTTCAATTGAAATTGCGTATCAAGTTCTGCTTATAGCATTTTAAGATTTCTCCAGCCTACTTGTCAAACCTTTCTGAACTTCTCCTCAAACCATTTCCAAAGTCTTCTGAATGACAATTATCATTTATAATTCCAGCAACAACTCCACTGCTGATGTACAACTTTTCTGCATTTGCCAATGTTTCCATTTGGGGGACAAATTATCTGACACAATTTGTAAGAGGAGAAGTTAGTTTTTGCTTATTTTAAATGGTTTAAGTTCATGGTTGCTTACATTCAAGGAATAAACATCATGGTGGAAAGTCCTGTTGAGAGGATGTGGGGGTTGGGAAGCAGAATACAGAGGAAGAGCCAGAGAGAAAGAAGCCAGAGATCATGTGACTCTTAATCCCAGTATGTCAACATCATTGGATTAAGAAATTCCTAGCAGATTAGTAAAGCACTCTCCTGGGTATGTCTGAGTGACTCATGGAAGTATAATGTTGGGTATTATATCTGGTACTTTACTCATTCTCCTGTTGTTCTGTTCCACTGTTCTGCTTCCTTGTCAACATGAACTCAGCAATTTCATCATCCCCTTCCATCCTGACATTCCTGCCTTGAAGCTAGATAACCACAGACTGAATCCTTTGAACCAGAAGCCAAATTAAACCTGTCCTCCTTTAAGCTGTGGTTGATGAAGTTAGTGCCCTCACCAATAAAGCACCTTTACAGAGCCTTTAATGTGTCAAACAAACCATCAAGTTTAATATAAAAGATAGAGTAACTGATTAAAAACTGTATTGAGAATTTTAGTTTCAATGACTTTGGCTTAATGATTATTTAAAATTTTCATGACTATATATATATATATATATATATATATTTTTTTTTTTTGTATCAGGGAGGGATTGAACTTGGGTCCTTGTGCTTGCGCAGCAGGCGGCAAAACCACTGAGCTAAATCCCTGGCCCTCATGAATATTTTTTAAAGTGACACAGATATAGGTTCAAAGTTTGAATTTTTTTTTTTTCAGGTATGGTCTCCCTTTGTAGTTCAGGCTGGCCCTGAACTCACTATGTAGCCCAGGCTGGCCTCGAACTCACAGCAATCCTCCTTCCTCAGCCTCTTGAGTGCTGGGATTATAGGCATGCACCACCGTGCCAGGCAAAGTTTGCATTTAATCCTATAGTGAGATTTTGTAAAAAATCAATATTTAGTCATACTATTATTAATGCTAATGATGTTTTTAATATTAAGAACATTTGCAATAAGAATAGAAGCTTAGTTATACTTTTAGAACAAAAATAAGTATAAAATTGTAAATAGAAAAAAATTCAAAGTCAATACCATATTCTAGTTACTTCAGCATTTACAGATTATGGCATCCTTCATATAATCTGTCCCTCTGGGAATATTTCTATATTTTCTGTTTTTACATTCCCCCATATCTCCTCATACCCTAAAGGTCCACATACAAAGTTGTTTTTCTTCTCCATTCTTAGCTTACCTTCTTAGCATGTTATTCTTTAGACTCCTAACCCTGATGTAAAGAATTCTTGACTTGTTTTCTTCCACATTTTGGTGATGCACACCTTATCCCATCACCTCCCATACACACGATATCACTATGTATACTTCCTACTTGTCGCACTTTCCAGTTTGTTTTATAGTTATCATTTAGTGGGTCAGTTTCTAACTGAATTGCTAAATGCTTAAAGCCAGCATCTGAATCTTAACTACGCTTATTTGTTAGTACATCAGATCACTGCTTCTCAAATAAAGTAGTTTCTGAAAAAAATGACACACTGATGCATTTCTTAGAAATAAAATAACATACTCCTTACATGTGTGAGGGTTGTGTTTAAATTGCCAGTACTGATAAACACTTAAATGAATGAATAAAAAATGTCAGTGAATTATATTTCAAAGAAATAATTTTCTAAAAATTAAAAACATTAACTTGTTAACTGGCATATTTAATCCTGGAGAAGTTTACATAGGACTTTTTTCATTTCATGTGTTGTTTCAGTCTTAAGAAAGCTGCCGCTTTGAGCAGGTGTCTCCAGGTGTCAGCCTGTAGGAAGTCACTTAAAACTGGGGCATAACAGGGTAGTTTCCATGGAAGCAGAAATTAACCCCCAGGAATCTCATGTGTTTTAAGAACCATAAGAAGCACATCTGGTACAGCCTCCACCAGAGATAACGGAGGCACTTTCCCATTATAACGTCAAGTACAAGAAAAAGCATTCACCTTAATAACCATTTCTATGCTACTGTAAATCTGCCTTTGAACACATATATATTTACTCTAAAAAGCCAGAATAAATAGATGTAATTTAATTTTCTTTCAACAAATCTTTCCCAAATAACAAATTTTCTTTGTTTTAATGTAATAGTCATAGACCTTTAAGATTGATATTTTTTGACAGTTTACCTGTGCTTTTGCTTTTTTCACATTTTAAAAAGTTCGCATATTTTTTAACTATATTTTTCAGTAAAGGTTTTGCTAAGTCAAAAAAATTAGACAAAGATTGTACACTCATCAAATAAAAGAAATAGTGGTTTAGTTATTTTCATTGTTCTTAAGGTTTTTTTAATGGCCCTATTATTTAACAATCTATGCCAGACACTGTTATGATTTGTAAATATTAATTTATCACTACAGGTTTATAGTCATTAACTCATGTATCTTCCTCTCAACAGTCAGAAATGAAAACACTTATCATCTGTCCCATTTAACAAACAAAGAAACTGACCAAGAATGGTTAAGACACTTTCTTAGATCACATAGTTAAAATATGGCACAGACTAAATTTGTCTTTTGTCATTCTGGGATCAGATTTCAAGACACTTACTACCATTTCATGTTACCTCTCTTTTGTTAGATATAGCAAAATGGTGGTTCCAGGAAGCAAAGCCTGAAAACGACCTCTATGGAACTTATTTCAGGGGAACAACTGAGATTTGGAAAGAAAAAAAAATGATGTGAGATCTTATCAAAGATTCTTCTTATTTGTTTCCTTGCTCTCATGGAATGTCTGCAAATTTAGCTCCTCTTTCTGCCCTTTATTTCTGTGACTTCACTGCAGCAGGTAGGCAGAGTGAGCCTCAATATCATAAAGAAATTACTCTGCTTAATAAGTGCAGGCATAGCAAAAGTTTTCTCTTCCCACATCCATTTTAAAATTCATCTTAAGAAAAGGTACAATGAAAATAATCAAGAACTTCAACAGAGTTATGCCCTATTACCTGCATTGTGTCAGTATATTCCAAGAGGACATGTGAGAAAAGAAAAAAATTATATTTCACCATAGTTATAAATATTTGCACTAGAAGTTCTAGTATTAATGAATTTTAAAAGCCACAAGAAAATTGGAAGTAATATTTCCAAATTATAATGAATGTTGGCAAAAATGTGGAGAAATTACTAACCTCATATATTCCTGGTGAAAATGTAAAGGAACAGAGATATTTAAAAAAAACATTTTTGCAGTCCTTAAAATTATTAGAGTTGCTGTATGACCTAGAAATTTCACTCTTAGCTAAACCTCAAGAGATATGCAAACATACCCATGCTGTGAGCTGTACATGAATATTTACAATTGCATTATTCATAGTAGCCAAAAAGTTGAACAATGTAGTGCCTATCAATTTAAGAATGGTTGAATATATATTTTATAAGATGTTATTGATAGATTAAAAGACAGAAAGCACAGATAAAGGATACAACAAGGATTAATTTTGAAAATATTATGCACCAAAAAAAATATTTTACTTGAAATGTTCAGTATGGGCAAATGTATAAAGTGGAAGATAGATGGATGGTTGCCCAAGGTAATTTGATATAAGGCACAAGTTACAGTATGTATTCTGATACTAGGCTGTAAAGTGGATTATGAAGACCATAACAGTATCTCTTCGCCTCTTGTTCACTCTCTTGTCCTCTCCTTTTCCCTCTCACTGTTTTCTCAAATTCGTTATTGAGGGGAGCAATCTTCCAACTTGTGAGTAGCTCTGTGGAAAAGCCTTCATGGCAAGGAGCCCTCTCCATTCAAAAGACATATGAGTGACATCAAAAAGGCATCTTGGCTCATTCATTCGACCCTTAAGATAAGTGTCCCCTCAGCTGAGATCTGTTCTGCTGCAGTGGAAGGCACCTGAGCCACGGAACCCAGCTAAGACACACTCTGACTCCTGACATTAAACAACTATGTACTAATAAATGTGTGCATTGTTTTAAGTCACTAAATTTTAAGGTAACATTATTGAATGATAGCTAATTGGCATATAGTTTGAAGTTATTACAATATACCTGCTGAATATAGGCTATAAATGTTAAAATATCCACAGAGGGGAGAATGAATGATTTTTTACTCTCCAAAAATCAATAAAAATTTTTGTCACAGATTATAAGAGTTTAAACTTTTACTACAAATACTTTAAATGTTTCTCTTTTTCTCTTGCTCCCTCCCTCCCTCTTGAAAAATACAACATTTTCAGTCTTTACTCCAGCAGCCTTATTTTCTTTTTTTCCCCTCAATTAAGTTTATTGGTACATTTTAGGTATAAGATACAGTTACATTCATCATTGGGATTTTGTAAGTTTACATGATGTATCTTGGTTCTTATTTTTTCCCCATTCTCCTGCCCTCCCTTCACCCCCTCCACCCTTCCCTATTTACAAAGAATTTGTTTCCATTTTTCCCTTTTCTCATATTTTCCTTTTCCCTTCTTTCCCTTCCTCTACCCCTCCCACTTCCCTACTCCTTTGGGCCTTTTCTTCCTATTTCACAATATCAACTATACATTTTGATCCTTACTTACATTTTTAGTTTTTCACACCAGAGGCACTATTTGGTATTTACACATGTATGTCCTATATATTTCACTTAAGAGTATTGCCTCAATGTGGATATATTTAGCTATAAATGTCTCTAGTTTCTCATCCTTTACGGCTGAGTAGTACTCCATTTTATAAAACACACACACACACACACACACACACACACACACACACACCTTCTTTATCCAGTCTCCAGTTGATGGGCAATTGGCCTGTTTCCAAGTTTTAGCTGTTACAAACTGTGCCACTACAAACATGGGTGCACATATATTGCTGTGGTATGATTCTTTTAATTCTTCTGGGAAGATACCCAGTAGGGGAATAGCTAGGTCAAATGGGATTTTTGAGGTATCTCCATACAGATTTCCACAGTGGTTGCAGCAGTTTACACTTCCACTAACAGTGAAGAAGGGTTCCTTTTTCCCTACAGCCCCACCAGCATTTGTTATTGGTTGATTTCTTGATAGCAGCCATTTTTTGGGGTGAGGTGGAATCTCAGTGTTGTTTTCTTTTGCATCTCTCGAATGACTACTGATGTTTAACATTTTTTTCATATGTTTTTTGCTATTTCTACTGCTTTGTCTGAGAACTATCTGTTCATTTCAGATGCCAATTTTTGGATTGGGCCTTGAAATTTGGGAGGTCTGATTTTTAAAAGTTCTTTATATGTACTAGAGAGTAGACCTTTCTCTGAGGAACAGCTAGTAAAAATTTTTTCCTACATTGTGGGTTGTCTTTTCATGCTCTTGGTGTTTTCTCTTGCTGTTCAGAAGCTTTTTAATAAGAACAGATCCCAGTTGTTGATTCTTTGTGCTAGTTCCCATTCTATTGAGGTTTAGTTCATAAAGTCTTTTCCTCTGCCAATGTCTTCAAGAGTTCTACCTAACTTATCTTCCAGCAAGTTTAGTGTTTCTGTTTTAATATTTAGATCTTTAATCCACTTTGATTTCAGTTTAGTGCATGGTGAAAGATAGGGGTCTAGTTCTAATCTTTGGCAGGTGGAAATCCAGTTTTCCCAACACCATTTATTAAAGAATTTATCTTTCCTCCAGCAAGGATGATTGGTTCCTTTGTCAAAGATGAGGTAGCTGAGTGTGTCCAGAGTTGTTTCTGTGTCTTCTAATCTATTCCACTGATCTTCAGGTCTGTTTCTTTGCCAGTACCATGCCGTTTTTATCACAGTGGCTTTGTAGTATAGTTTCAAGTCAGGGATTGTGATACCCCCTGTCATGTCTCTGTTGCCTAGAATTGCTTTTGCTATTCTAGATCTCTTCTGGTTCCAGATGAATTTTTGGACTGTTTTTTCTAGTTCTGTGAAATATACTGTTGGGATTTCTTTTTTTTATTATTTTTTATTGGTACATTTTAGGTATACAATGCATTACATTCATCATTGGGATCTTATACCTTTACTTGATGTATCTTGGTTCTTATTTTTTTCCCATTCCCCTGCCCTCTCTATTTACAAAGACTTTGTTTCCATTTTTTCCTTTTCTTGTATTGTGTGCTTTCCCTTACTGTTGGGATTTCAATTGGGATTGCAATGAATCTATATAGCAGTTTTGGAAGTGTGACCATTTTCATTATATTGGTTCTTCCTACCCAGGAACAGGGAATGCCTTTCCATTTTCTTATATGCTCCTTGATCTCTTTTTTCAGTGTGTTGTAGCTTTCAATGTAGAGGTCTTTTGCTTCCTTCCTTAGATTGATTCCTAGATATTTCATTTTTTTGGAAGCTATTGTGAAAGTAATTATTTCCCTAATTTCTCTCTTAGTGAGTCTGTCATTTGTGTACAAGAAGGCTATTGATTTCTTAGTGTTGACCTTGTATCCAGCTACTCTACTGAATCTGTCAACTACATCTAGACCTTATTTTCAAAATATATGTCTAGGTATATTTTTGAATGTATATTTGACCCTTTTTATGATATCTCCATTTTCAAGTACAAAATTTAAATGTCTTTTAAAAATGAATTGTGTTCTACTTCATTTCATTCTGCTCTTCATGTTTTCAACTGGTATATGTCAATCACTTTTAAAGTCTATATATTAGTTAATCCCTTTAAGCTTGTATATTTTTGCATCAAAAATTCCCCTTCACCTGTGGAACCTAAAAATACTTGACAATTTAGGAGGTGATTGAAGGTATCTTGCATTGATTTTATGTATAAGAATCTGTAAAATTTGTGTGTTAAAAGATGGAGATACCAACATTTAAAGTTGTGGTTTCTAAGCAGGTGATGTAAACATAGCATAGCACTGTATATTTAGTAAAAAACTGGTTTAATATTAAGGAAGCTTTCATTAACTTATGAAAATTTGATAATTCAATCTAATTCTAAAATTTTAACTGTGCCTCCATATAAATACATATGCATAAGAATTTTGTTTATATATAAAAATGTTTCTGAACCTATAAAGTAATAGAGGATCATCTTCAACTTTCTTAACCAAAATGTTGATTGTATTATTTATTTTGGAACAGCAAAGATAATGTGTCACTTTTATCTGTTTCAATTGTAGTAATTCTAATTCACATTCAAATATTCATATTGATTTTAATGTGTGTCTCATCCATATACTCCTCTTCAATACCACTGCTACATCTTGTCTGACTCATGTAGACCATTATTTAAGAGAGTGAAATATTTTTCAACTGGAAAATAAGCTGCCATAGAGTACATACACCTCATCGAAACAGATATTCAAGAAACATTTATGCAATAAATCAATAGTTGACTCTGTGTTTTGATGATAGTATTTTTATTCTTTTGAGTGTAACTTCTTCCCGTATCTACTAACATTCAAATATTGAGTTATGCTATTCATGCCTCTTGTTTAATTCTCCCTTTCCACTAGAATGTACTTTATTTTTAATCAATTCTTCAATTTTAAATTTTTTGCCCTAAAGTGAAAATTTTACTTCTTTAAATGATGCATTAAGCTAGAATATCCTCTAATAATTTAAATTTACTTAGATTATAGACAAGTTATTTTGTCAAATGAAATTTGTAAAACACTAACATTTGGATCCACTGTAAAGTGAATTAAATATTTTATTCCAAACATTTTACTTTTTGTATTGTCTTATTTTTAAACTCATTTATTTATTTGCAAAACCTTGTTTAATATAATTCATTAATAATCATAAACTACAACAATGAAAATCTCTTTAACAATTTAATTATATAATTTTCCATTCATACTTATCATGCACCATAATTATAATTATAATACATAAATATATATTATTAGCAACCAAATCTTAAAAAGTGTTTTACTTCATTTCAACTCCTCCACCTCTCCCTATTTACAAAGACTTTGTTTTAGGGAATGGGAAAAAACATAAGAACCAAGATATATCATGTAAAGGTACAAATTCCCAATGATGGATGTCATCATATTGTATACTTAAAATGCACCAATAAACATAATGAATAAAAAAAGTATTTTACTGAAAATTGTGTGATATTTTAAAATAAATCTTATGGATTTTTTTGAGACAGGGTCTCATTATGTAGTTCAGGCTGACCTTGAACTCACTATGCTGCCCATGCTGGCCTTGAGCTCTCTGTGAGCCTCAGCCTCCTGAGTACTGGGATTAGAGAAGTGGCATAACTCCCAGCTTCTTATGCATTTTTTAGTTCAAAACTACTTTTGAATATGACACAAACTCTGAAGAGTTTTTTATACAAGAAAATTTATTGACTGGATCAAAGTGTAAGAATCAGTCTCATTCATTCATTTCAAACTCAAGTTGATACATAGGATTTTGTAGAATTTACAAATGTCAAATTACACCTTTATAAGATACTACAATTACAATTTATAAGTATTATGGTTAATTTTAGAAAATAAATATAAAAAAGCTCAAAATAATATGAAATAAATGTGACCATATGGCATAATATGTAGAACTTTTATTTTAATGGAAATTTAGGTAATCAAAATTTGAAAGCATGTGAATCAGGAATCTATGTGATATTGTCACTTTCTACTTGACCTAATTTTCTAATGATTTATAATTTGAAAAGTTTGATTTGACATAATACCTTTTGAAATATGTAAAATAAGCTAAGGACCACGTAAGAGTTGTTCAATTTTTATACAGTTCTCTCATTTTATAAGAAATGAATAACAAGCACTTCACTAATCTGTCCACTTATTACTAGCTCACTGCTTTATTACTTCCTGATGATCTATATTCTAGATGATATCCATCAGCATTTCTAGTTACAAATTTGAAACAGAGCTCTCCAATGCCATTAAATTTTATTTTTTCTGTTTTTTCAAGATTCATAACTTTTGTTCTTAGATAACATTTTCCTTTTTTGTATTCATCTTAATGGTTATAATTTTAAACTATTTTCAGAAAGTCAAAATTCCATGAAATGTTAAACAAGATCCTTCCTAATTAGTTCAACTTTACTTTTTAATCTAACGTTTTCAAAGTTCATTGTAGATTTTTGTTAGCCTTCTATTTTTAATGCCACGGATATACTGAGCTTTGTATTGTGTCTTGCATAAGTGTCTTCCTCATCACTGAGACCCAAAGTTTGATACCCACTACTGTACGGAAGAAAGGTTTATTGTGACCCACAGTTTGTTGATGTTTCAATCCGTAGCCTGCTGGTTCCAAGGCAGGGTTACATGGCAGAGGAGAAGCAAAAAAAGAGAAAGAGATAAGGGGGTGGGAGGGAGCTATGTCCTTCCAGGCTACCCCCTCCTTAGTCCACACTTCACCTTCTTCATCACATGAAGCAATCACTCATCAGGGGCTAATCCACCCATGAGTGTCATGCCCCCACTATCCAATCACTTCCTAAGGCCCCACCCTTAAGCTTATTCAGCTTTAGGGGAACATCTAGATATAAACCATAACAATAATCATAGACCTCAGGCTTCATAAGTAGCTGAACCTCTAGAATAACTTCAAGTAGATAAAAGGCAGATGATAGTAAATGAATTTGAGTCAGAAATAGAATAAATGGGAATCAGAATTTTTACACTGGAGTAATTTATGAACAACACCGAAAACAGTTCTGACGGCAGAGATGGAGATTTTTGTAATGGCTACATTATAAGATGTATGTTATCAGATTTTTATTTTAGCAGCAAGTAATAACAAATCAACAGCAGCACCCCTGACAACAATTACAACAACATAAATCTGACCTGAAGGATTTTAAAAAACTAGTATTATGAGTTACAATTTCATATTCAGAAGAAGGCTGAATATGAGATCGATTGCTTAGTGACATCATGAAGAGTTCAAATATTTTCATTGCTATAATCATCCTATAAGAGCAAATATAAAAGTCTCCTTTCTATTTACAAAATAGGCACTTGTCATTGTCACAAAATATTTCATTGTTCCCAATTAACAAATAAATTCCCAGAGTTACTGCTTTCAGTCCTGTGCCCGTCCCCAGATTAAGGAAATTCATCATTAGAATATCTTCTGTTAATTATCTTAGAATAAGCTGATTACAGTTCTGTTGCAAAGGATAGAGATCCTGCATCATATAGGTTATGAGGTTAGTTTCATATCAAAAGGAAAACAGAAAAGAAAAATAATACTAAATAGTCAATTAATACTATCTAACATGACAAATATATATCATGCAAAAATAACAAACATATAAAATGAACAAAGAATGTATGGCTAATAATAATTCAGTTATTAAAAGTATTAAGAAGAAAATTAGTAAAGAAGCTCAAAGGTTCAGAAGAAACTCCATGAGACATAAATCTTGGAAGATTGCCTGTATTGTTTGTAAATAGAATGTGCAGGAAAACTTAAACTATAGCACTTTGGAGTCAGATCAACTTAAGCCAATTTAGTATTAACTATTTCTTCAGCTTTTCTGGAGTGAATTTTCTTTCTCTGTTTGAGTTTCTTTAAACATAAAATCTTAATGTTCTATAAATAATGTTTGTGTAGGGCAAAATGAAAGAATTTATTAGATGCATTAAACTCAGAATCACCCCAGATCTTTCTCAGTATTATCAAAAAGTGTCTTTCCTTTCTCTAATTTATTGACAAACTTCAAAACAGAGATCAAAACATTTTTTGTATTCTCTGTATTAGCAGTTTGTTTGCAAAAATGGCTATAATTATTTCTTTCCTTCTAACCATGGCCCTTCACAACATGAGTTTTCAGCCCCAGATATTGAGTCCATTTTCTTATCCCTTAAATATGAGCAGAACTGTTGCTTGTTTTGAACAATAGGATGTTGTCGATATGACATAAAGTCTATGTCTGGACTTTAACAGGACTTTTATGTTTCTGTATTGTCTCTGTCCTTGGAGCCTGCCCCCTAGAAAGGTCTGGGCTAATGTGGAAAGGTGAGTGGTCACACGGATGAAAGGTGAATCAGCTTAATGCATTGGCTAAGGACAGACATAGAGGTAGCCCAGTGAGAGCCAGCATATCCAACAACTGACAGAAATCAAGGCCAGTTGCTAACAACATGCTTAATGTTTTAAGCTGCTAAATTTTGGAGTGATGTTTCACAGCAATAATTAGTCCACAGATCCTAGTTCCCTGAGGCATATTCATTCCCCCTGGTAGGCCAACATCACATTGTCCTCTTTCATTTACTACTTACCACACTCTTCTTTGACCTGGTATTGTCTTTTGTCCTTGGTGAATCTTTTAGCCTGCAGGGACAGAGGCAATTTCTTGCTCATCTTGTAACCTTATAACTAGGCTAAACTCCAAACACTTAAGAGGTATGTAGTGAATGCTATTCACTGGTGAATATACTCAGTGTTTGTAGGCCACTTATGGCTCAATTTGAATTCTCTTTTGTTTTCTAAGCTCATTCAGAAAATGTAGTGATGACTTGCTTTGTGTTTTCTCCATAGCTGCAGAAGCTTGAAGCATCCTGAGAGATTCAATGACATTTGCTTTTCAAACATTTTTGTTCCAATTAATAGTGGTGCTTCTCAAGGGGGATGGCAGCACAAATGACTGGTCTCAGAGACATCTCTCACTAGGAAAATCAAAATATGCCATAGTTTTAATGAAAAACATTCTGACTAAGTCTCAATAGAAGAGGAAAACTGGGAATTATGTTGTGAAATAGAGCATGTGAAACAGAAGGTGGCCATTGCTTTCAGCTACTATCTTTGGAATAATTCAACAGTAAAATCAATGTATTGACCTATTTTTCTCTTTCACAAACTTGTTAGAATTCCATTTTTTATAATATTATTCTCTTAAAAATAATAATATGCACATTCTTTAAATTTCCCACTCTTAGTCAAAAAGCACTTATAAAGTACTTTATTTATTATTTTTTTAAATTAATTTTATTTGTACATTTTAGAAATACAATATAATGACATTCATCATTGGAAATTTGCACCTTTATATAATCTCTTTTGGTTCTTATTTTTTCCCCATTCCCCTGCCCTCCCTTCAACCCCTCCATCCCTCCCTATTTACAAAGATTTTGTTTTCATTTTTTCATTTTTTCATATTAATTCCATTCCCTTCTTTCCTTTCTCCTACCCCTCCCACTTCCCCTTCCCCTTTGCCCCTTTTCTTCGTATTTCACATTATCTATTATATGTTTTAGTTCTTCTTTAAAAAGTACGTTTTCAATTAAACTCATTATAATCCTATAGAAACTCACCCCTAAACCACATCCACATAAACATATTATCATGCCCTATTTGTACAGCACTTTAAAGAGTATAAAATACTCCTTTAAAAAATGAAGTCAATAATCCAAGGAGATACTCCACCCAAAATTTCTAATTTTGTTTAATACCAAAGCCAGCAAAATCACAAAGAATTAATGTATCAAATTTTACCAAGTAGTGGAAAACCAAGATTAGAACCTTATCTTACTTCACAATCATTTTTCTAGCTCTGCATGGTTGTATATGCCTATAATCCAAGCACTCTGGCAAGATGAGGAAGGAGGACTGGAAATTCCAGCATGCTGGGCATCTTAGTGACATAGCAAGAGTCTGTCTTAAAATAAAAAGGAGTAGGGATGCTGCTCTGTGTTTAATCCCCAGTAGCATAAAAAATAATTATCCTTTATGGAGAAAGATATATTTGATTTTTACTGATTTTAAAAATGAATCTATTGCATTCTCTAGTTTTTCTTCTACAGCTGAACACTTGATTATTTATTTAACTTATGATTTTACTTCAAGGCACCAAAGATAATCATGGGGCCTTCTAATCCTAAGAAAAGTGATTTTTGTAGACAGTGAAGAAGCCATTACCCACAATTGTAAAATATTTTAAAACAGATGAAAGGTATAGTTATCTTGTGGTTTGCTTCCTGCTATGACCCTGGGCTTCCCAGTAACTATAAGGTTTTATCCACTCATTGCTAGGTACATGAATATTATGGTTTATATCTAGATGTTCCCCCAAAGTCTCATGCACTCATAGGTGGGACTTTTGGAAAGTGATTGCATCATGGGGTGTGACAGCACTGGACAAGACCACTGATGAGTTTACAGCTAAGTGTGAAGTTGCGGGGAGGTGGGTGTGGCATGTGGCATGTGGCATGGAAGGATATATCTTCCTCCCTCCTCCCTTAATTGCTCTCTCCTTTCTGCCTGCTATGCTACGTGCAATTCTTCTCTACCATGGCCCTCAGTCATATGGCACTGTCTTGGAGCCAGCTATGGACTGAAGCCTCTACAAGCTCTGAGCCAAAATAAACCTTTCCTCCTTTAAATTGTGGGTATCAGATATTGTGTCCCAGCAACAAGAAAGTAAGACTTAGGCGTTAGAGCATACTTATTCTTCTACAGGTTATAATATCACTCATTGATCCATTTATTCAATACATATGGGACATCTGCTTTCTTCCAGTTCTGGTTATATGACAATAAAAAAAGAACAATGAGCCTCATCTCATGGAGCTTACACTCTCATGGGAAATACATATTTTTAATGAACATACAAGTATGTATGTATAAATGCTATTGTGGAAAGTAGCCAGCTGTTATGACACATCCCTATAACCCCAAACCTTAGGGAGACTGAGGCAGCAGAATCACAAGCTCCAACCAGCCTTTTCAACTTACAAAGATCATTTATATATCCATATCTATATATATGGATAGATATGTATATATGACATATAGATATATATGTATGTGTATATATATGATATATAGATATATAGATATCTATGATATAAAAAGGATGTAGCTAAGTGGGAATGTCCCGGGTTCAATCTCCAGTACTGAGGAAAAAAAAAAAAAACAGAAAAAGAAAAAACTACTCTAATAAAGTACTCTATAAGAAAGAAAATAGGATACATGTTTAGACAAAACTGAAAGGTGAGCACACTAAGAACACTGAACAGCAAATTCTGCAGAATGATTGAGAATTTGAGTCCTCGTGGGCACTGGAGGGTAGTAATTGAATTTAAGAGTGCTAACAGATGAATTTGGGCAAGTGGTAGAACTAGGTCCTAGAGAACCTTGAAGACTGATACAGTTAAGCACTAACTATCAACTAATTAGTAAAGCACACTTCTGTGTTGATGGTCTCTCTAGAGGGAGACCTGGAACCCCGGAAAGCACCGACTTTTAAAGAAAGAAAAGGAGACAGCCTGGGGGATGAACAGCAGTTTAATTCCTCTGGCACTATTCAACAATCACAAAGGGAAGAAGCGAGGCTTTTATACATGTGGGAAAGCAGCTTAGTTATTCTGGCTATTGTCTTTCTGATTTTAACCTGATGATAACCAGTCACTTTAAGTGACTCACAAAAGCTACAGGTGAATTCACAAGTCCCCTGTTTCCATTCACCTATTCCTTACATCAAAGAGCACACCGCAGCCCTCTTCTTATCAGATAGTATCAAGAGAGCAGGACAATCTCAGCCAAAATCAAGCCCACCGGCCCACCATAAACATCACAGATGTGCATAGTGAGTCCTATCTCTCTTACCACCCATAGAGTCATTGGGTGGCTGTCCTCTGATCCCAGAAAATGGTAAATAAGAAAACTAGGAAAACCTGTTTTTTCCTGTGAGACTTTTATAAGGTCTCAAAGTTTTCTGGCAGCATTCTTTTAACAAACAGACTTGTGGAATTTCCCAGAAACGACTTAATTTTCCTAGTTAACAAACTTCTTGTGATCTATTCTTACAACTAGATAGATGAATTCTACCATTTCCCATGCTTCTGCATGTGTCTAAGTGGGTCATGGATGTTTGACCTTGGATACTGTATCTGGTGCCTGTTCTCTTCCTCTATTGCTGTGACTTTCTCTGTTTCCTGGCTGTCATGGTGAAGACTTTGTTCCACCAATACTCTTCTGCCATGATATTTCTGCCTTGGAGCCAGCAGACCATGACTTGAATCATTGAAGCGATAACCAAATTAAACCTATCCTTTAATTTGTGATTGTGGGGTGGATTATCTGTGCAGTGGGAAAGCTGACCAGTACAAACAAAACAAAACAAAACAAACAAGTTAAAGAGCTCAGTTTTATTCTAAGGGAGTAAGAATCACTCTGAGTCCTTTTAAATTGAGGAATGAGATATAATTTATTTTTAAATGACAGCTATGGCTGGTATGTGAAGAAAATCTGGGGAACGGAAATGAGGAAACAAGTTGGAAAAGTCATAGTAAGGGCATGAGTTATATGTGCTAATGTGGGTCCTTGAAGATGAGATGAACTCTACATGGCTTTTAACTCTTTGGAGATGAAATGATAAGAGATGCCTGATTGCATATAGATGCCAAGTCATACTTGCAGCATTTTATGTTGAATATGAAAATATATTTTTTTGGAATGTTTCTCAGCTCCTAAAAACAATGGGTAGGCTGATACAGCAAGAATTCCACACAAAATACATGCTACAACATAAATCAAGATTGAAGACATTATGCCAAGTGAACAAAAACAACAACAACAACACAAGCAGTCACTAAAGCACTCTGTGTGATTCCACTTACATGAAGTATGTAGAGTTATAATGCAGAGTGGGGGGTGCATTAGCTCCAGGGAGAGGTAAGTGGCAATTGCTTTTTAATGGACTTAGGTTTTCATTTGGGAAGATGAAATATTTCTTTAGCTAAATAGTGGTGATAATTGTATGAAAATGCAAACGTATGTAAATCCTCTGAACTTTATACCTCCAAATAGTTAGAGTGCTAATTTTCTTATGTATATTTGACCACAACAAAAAGTTACAAAAAATATTGAAGTCAGTGACAGACTATAAAACTTTTTACCTGGATAATTTCTTGAAAATTGGCATGGATATTCAGAAATATGTTCCCTATCAATTTAGGGTATAGCACATCACAATGTGTGTGTGAACTAAAATATAATGTAAGAACTCATGTATCATCATTGTAACAGGATTCCAAGTTTTATTCAGAAAAGAGTTGAGAATGCTTTGCATGCTCTGTGGGTCAGGATTTAGATATTTTCATGTCCTTGATAAGATCTGGTATTCTACTTTTCCTCATTTTAAATAACTTTCACCTGACTTTCATTTCCATACCAATAAGTTCATTCTAGCAATAAAATTTTATTATCAGTCTAAGTTTTTATTTTCACCTTTTTATGAATACTATCTAGAGACGAGAAAGAGCTTTACCCTTATATACCAATGTACCCCTCAAATTTACTTTCTAAAGCTAATCAAAAAGTTTTGGAGGATTCTCTTATGATTATTCAAATGTGTCGATTCAGGAACATGCAGGTATCCTAAAACTTCATCTCCACTTAGGCTATATTTAAGCCTGTATTATTATTGGACTGCATAGATTCTGTGCTTTTGGGTTAAGAAGAGTATCTCCCAATTCCCACCCAAGCCTGGCCCTGTATCTTGAACATAAAAGGTACAGAAAAAAACCTGATATAGTGAATGTGTGTCATCTTCACATCAACTTTTTGATTAGCTTTCTTCTATGTGATCAAGCTGCCATGTCATTCAATATAGAGGAGAAGTAAGCAAGTTTCCAGCCTTTGTTACAGCCAGGATGTGAGCATGCAGTCTTTTTTTCCCTGCTGTCAATTAGCAACTACATGAGTGCTAAATTTAAATAAGCAACGAAAGAACATAAATCTATCTTTTTTTCCCCCTAGAACTAGGCTGATGATGTGTCTGACATTAGGGACAGTAGTGTTTAAAGGTCATATTCTCAAATCAGAACACAATGCACAAGAGGTAGTATTACTTCAGAGAAGTCAAATCCCTTGCACTGAATGTTAGTTGGTAACTGAAAATGAATCAGTGTTTTCATTAGAACAACTTTGCTTCTTCACATTTCTTCACTAGTTTCCCAGGAACAGAGCCTCAGTTCTGTGTTTCCAGGTCTCTTAATGATTCTCCGTACTACTACATCTTTTATTATGTTTCTGTTTCGACAAATGCGAATTGATTGCATTAAGAACAACAAAAAACAGATAGATACAATTGATAGAAACCCTCCTTAACGCAGTTGGCGTGCAGCTTCTCAATGGTATTTGTAAATGGAATTTATCAACTTTACTGCCAGTCATTCAGACAAACATTCAATATCTACTATATCCCCAAATCTGAGTTGAATATAGGGTAAGATAAGATAAATAATATGCATTTTTCCCTCAACAATATTTAAATATAGTCAAGGATCTTGCTAAGCCAGTGGGCAATAGTCTGATGAGAATTATGAATCAATACTCAAGGGAGCAATTATCTGAAAACACAAGAGTTACAACTTTGCCAGACTTGAGTGATCAAAGAACAGTTGTCAGAAACAACTCTTATCTTTCTGAGTATGACCCTCAGATCACCTGCATTAGAATTTCCTACTGGTGCTTTAGCATGCTAAATTGCTTGTCCCACTCTACATGTAGTAATGAAAAAGAATTTGAGTTTTCACCTGGTAATCTTCATGTGTGACAGACATTTCTGGAATATAAATTAGGAAAAGGAGGAGAATGTAACCCAAAGGAAGCTTTTTCAAAATTCTGGAAAAGGAGCAGTTGAAGGATTTACATCCCAGGACCAAAGGGCTGGGGAGTCCATATGGCTTCTCGTTGCTCTAGAATCTTTTTTTTTTTTTTTGGTACCAAGGATCAAACTTGGAACCTTGTGCTTTCAAGACAAGCGGTGGCACCACTGAGATAAATCCCCAGTCCATCTTAGATTCTTATATTTTTGCACTTATGGAAGTTGGCAGAGTTTTTGGTCAGAGAGATTTGAATTTGGATCT
Source organism: Heterocephalus glaber (assembly GCF_053883595.1). Lineage (NCBI taxonomy): Eukaryota > Metazoa > Chordata > Mammalia > Rodentia > Bathyergidae > Heterocephalus > Heterocephalus glaber. Next base: position 21,543,663 of record NW_028258138.1, on the reverse strand, counting down.
TTCCCAAACAACGCTGGCCATGTCATAGTTTTGCAAACTAAAACTTTTCCAGTTTGATGTGGACAGGGATACCAAATTCATAGGAGGACAATGATGGTAAAGTATAATTAACTGAATAAATATGCTCACATCTAATAATAGTTTCATCATTATCACATATATTTTTGCCAAAATATGTTTTGTTTGGGGTTTTTATTTCTTACAAAAGAACTTTGAACAATATGGATCTTCAATTATTAAATATTATATGCCAAAGTAGTTGATGGCTAAATTGCTTTATCCAGAGCATGGGAGATCAGTTGTGCATATGAAACCTTAATAAATCAATTTTAACAATAATCATGATAGTGAAGCCATCTACTTCATAGAAACCCTCACGTTACAATCTACTAAAGCAGCATAGCCTTTTGAGTAATATGTGGGAATGGTTTCACCAATTTTATGAATATTGGCTCTGATCCAGCTTGCAAAAAATAGCAAACGAGAAAAGACATATTTGGCTTAATGTCAAAGAAAATATTTTAAACGAATTGAAAATATCTTAGCAAATGTTATTCAGTGTTTTATACTGTTTACAGTGAAAATTAATGGTCACATATTTTCATTCAAATCTAAACTACTTTAATCTTAAATATGTAAAATCTATTTCCACCTTTTGATTATGACCCTTTTATTATTGATTTCAATAAAATAGAGGGTACTAAAATTATTAAGGTTCAAATCACTCTTAACTAAGGCTTTCTATTTTGGATTTCATACTGCCCTTTTTTCTTGATTTCTCCATTAAGTCAAATATTAAATACTTATCATGACATCACAATAACAGCTGATCTACAACAAGGAGTTTATGATTTCAGAAGATGTCTTTCATTTGAATTCTTTACTTTCTTTTAAGCAAAGGATGTTCAAGTCACAGACACAAAGCTACCATACCATGAATAATATACTAATCATATGGTCAGCAGCTTTATGAATTTAGCCATTACTCACTAAAATGTTATCAGCTCAGCCACCAGATAGGCCATATGCTCCTTTAAAATTGTTTTAATTTATTCTACTTTGTAGGTCAATGCATAAAATTTACAATGCAATTTACTCTTGCTTACTCTCTTGGTTTTATGATATACATTACTATTAATGTTACTCTACAGTTCAAATGTAGTTATTAATATTCATGCATAGATATACATCTAACTCTTACTTGAGAGATCTGGCAGTTCTATCTTCTGCCTTGATACTCATGCTTCTCAAGACTTTAGACTACAACTAGAATTTACACTATCAACTTGCCAGGCATTTAGCCTTCAGATTATGAGAGGTCTCAGGTTCCATAATCATATAAATCAATATCATATAACTTATAATAAATATACAATATTTATATAGTTTTCATATGTATAATATATAATATTTTTTTAATTTTCCCATTTCAAATTTCCTCTTTCTTCATATTTTCTCTTGGGATCCCTGAACAAAACACTTGAGTAACTCTTTGTGGTTTTAATTTTCATTTCGGTGTTTATCAGTGACATTTACAAAATATCCATGATCACAAGAATGGATAAATTTTAATAATACAATAAAATGAAAAAGTGTATTTAAAACTAAGGAAGTTGAGCTATGTTATGAACATGGATAAATCTTAGAAATGGAAATTTTTATTAAAAAGTGTAGCTGAATCTATACAGATTAATCATCTTCTATTCTTATAGAATCCCATTTATATAACATCTAAAAAAAGACTTATATATGGTCTATGGATGCATTTATAAGTAGCATGATGGTCAGTTCTGGGGCAGGGGTAGGGACCATCACTGGGTAGAGGTATACATGACTTCATTTGATTCTAGAATAGCTTATGTCACTGGTGTGCTCATAGCTGTTTTAATTTCTCTACAGCTTTCTATCTCAGAAATACCTTAATGATAAAAAAATACAAATCATATATAGATAACTTCTATTTTGTTCTCTAATCTTTAGTTTTTATCAAGTAGTAGAAGAAATAATGTGAGCTGTCCCTTACCCCACTTTGCCATTAGCTGTCTGTTCTGTCAACATCATGGTTTCTGTCATTGCAATTGCATGGGAAATACCATCTCTGATTTTTACTCTTCTTCTATATATTCTATTTTAAAAATTGTCTGGAATTCTTCAAATATTTAGGTCACATCTTGTCACTTTTTAGCTTGAAAATTTAAAATTAATGTCTATTTCAACCACAGCACAAACTAAATTTCACACAATGGCTGTGACCTCCTACACATGCTCTGTCTGACCTTAGGTCTTTTTGTAATAAACTGATTACAAAAGTAGGGAAATATCTCTGAATATTTGTTCTATATACTCACTCTCTTTAGAAGACTATTGCTAAGAATACATTGCTTAATGTCCTCCCCTCCATACCTTTTCTGAGGTCATGTTTTCTCAAAGTAATTTCCCTACAACATTTGATCATCTCTCTAACCATATCATTCTGCCACTGATCCTCATTTTATTCCACTTTTACCATTTTCAATGTAACTTTCCAACTTTAACATGCCTTGTAATTAACTTATTAAAGTTTACTGTTTATTATGTGTCTCCCTCAACAAGAATGTAAGCTGCCTGAGGCAGGGGATCTTTATTTGGGTAAGCAATGATCCCAAGTAGTTAAAACATGTGACACTGGATTAAATATTTGTCAAATAAAGATACAAGTAAATGAGAGGAGAGGATGCATGCATATTATATCTAATACTCTTAGAAATTTCTCATGGAAGACATTAGAGACATATAAGTACTTTCTCATTTAGTTCAGATAGATAAATATGCCCTGAATCCTATGTGTGTGATTGTGGAAATTCACTGAAGAATTATATGTTTAAAATGTAACAGAGATCTGAGATGAGATCTAAGAGTTCAGAAATTGCCTAAGAAATATCCCTGATTTAGGGAAGCATATAGCCATTTTATTCAGTAAGAACAAAAAAAGTATCACCCTTGGTTTAATCACCTTGTTTTTCAATTAAAGTTAAAACATATTGAATCTTAAATCTTCATCCCAGAAGAAACACACATGCCAACATATCACTGTTGATTGAATGTCTTTAATACAAATCATATTGCCTTGACTAATTTCAGTGAAATAGAAAATTGCAACCTTATATTCCTTAAGGAGAATCAGAAATATTTGGAATAGCAATAATTGCCACTTAACGGCCCTCACATAATGCCAGGTGTTTTTCTTCTCCCTGGACTCCTTAAATGCGTCTTCTAAAGGAGCAAGTAAAGGAAATGTACAAGTTGTGAATATTTGGTCTTATCACAGTCCAGTTATTCAAAATACTTGTTCGTCTCTGAGAGTTTCATCCAAATTTACTAAATACTACAGCCTCTCTAAATCATGAGAGCATTAAATACTCTGGAAATTTCTTCTAACAGGATTATAACTGAGAGGGTAGCTGTCCCAGGACTTTCCATTACTGACTTTGTTGTGGAATAACTTGAAACATTTGCTAAAAATGTATTTTTGGTCTCCAGAAGGTCAGTTTGGGATGCATCTGAGGTGAGTATTATGTTTACATGTTTAAAATGTAGGTTTCTGATGTAGCTGTGTAAGGACTGTGATTTGTATTCAGGAAAATGTGAAGGATTACAGCTTCTCTGATTTCCAGAACACTGATTCAGACATTGACTCAAGGGATCCATATTTTTAACTAGATCCTCAAGTGATTCTGGTTACTCCCAGGCTTGATAACTTTCTATAACCCATGATTACAGAGGCAGAGACTTACACCTAACTCTTGTCTAAGACTAGATGGTAGATAAGGTCAATGTCCGCAGTATCATTGAAGGGAAATACAAAATGCTCTATTTCTAAAACATTAGAGGTAATCTGTTTTAGTTTGATTAGTGAAAAAAATGAGTTAAAAATTTCCCTTCTCAACTTTCCTCCACGCCGCTGTTCCTTCCTTTTTTCCTGATTCTTTCCATTAAGAGGTTTGTCTGCAGTGCCACTCTCCTCAAATATCTGCTTTCTAGATAGGAAGAGGAAGGATATGAGTCCTAGCACATCAAATGGGCCTGTCATTAATGACAGAGACTGTTCTCAGGACACTACCTGTCCTCAGGTGCTGAGCTTATCCTGAGCTCAAACTACTGTCTGCAGATTCATTTTGTCTCTACTGGAGACTAAAACTCAGCTGTTTACTAATCTTCCTGGTGAGTTCTCTTGCCCAATTTTCATTCTTCTTTTTGGCTCAAGAACACTAGCCAATGTAGGTGCCTATTAAAGGAAACAAGCCTCCAGACTGATTTAGATTAGTGTGTTTCAGTAAATCATTTGGAGAAGTAGAAAATAAATAATACTTGACAAGCTAAAACTTAAAACATAAGAAATTTTTATAGTTTTTTTTTTTTTCTGGTCTATAATTGCTGATCTGTATCCTAGAGAAATAACTTCAAGCCTCTTAGGATTTTTGGCCAAAATTTTTATTCATAGTGGAGACCCACAAGTCTCCACCAATATATCCCAGGTTCTCCTGTGGACAAGAAGGAATCACATATGCTTGAGGATAGCTGTCTCTACTTCTATCAGTGTGGTGTTATGAAGACATGTATTGTAGGTTAGATTTATTTAAACTGATTGCTTTTGTCACATGCATCCATCGTTATACAAATCAATAGCAAAAGCTCTGAAATGCTAAATTTTAGTGCAACCTTCAAAGTTTTACACCTTAGAATCTGCATGAAATTACCACTTTGAATACTAATGCATTTTCCTTAAAAATTAAAACACGGAAATAAAGAAGAGTATATTTCAAAAGTTAATAAACTTCTTTAAGTATATTTCCAATTCCTTTTCTTATTTCTCACTTTAAGCATCTGCAGAAGTAAAATATAAGTAGAACCAAATCCTAGTTCTCTGAAATCCTAGTTTCCTGACAGATGTGAATGGTGCTGTAACTTTAAAGATGTTTGGTTCATGTCCTTGCCTTTGTTTCCATTTTTCAGGGCTAATCTGCTAATTGAATTTGTTCTAGAATTTCAGTAGATTCAAGTCTGTGAGTCAGACTTGAGTAAAGGAAGAAGAAATTCACTAAGGATGAAACACAGAAAATGCTGGTTCACTTATTGGTCAGTTAATTACAACTTTTTTTCAGAGAATAATCACCTTAATTTCATATAGTATTCAACAATGACTAATCGTTAGTCTGATTCTTAAATGAATACATTTTAGTTACAATTTCTAGCATGAAGTAATTCAAACATACTTATATAATACATTTGTACATAATGACATTAGTATCCTTAAGAAGTATTGATAATAAAATTTTATTTAATTAAATTAATTAATTTATTTTTTTTGGTACCCAGGATCGAACTTGGGTCCTTGTGCTTGCGAGGCAAGTGGCACAACCACTGAACTAAATCCCTGGCCCCAATAATAAAATTTTAACATCACATATGACATTTATTAAAGATATTCTGAGAATAATTTTCAGTTTTTATTCATGTTTTAAATGTATTTATTGGTACATTTTAGGTGTAAAATACATTTACATTTATCATTGGGTGTTTGTACCTGAACATGATGTATCTTAGTTCTTATTTTTTCTCCCATCACCTGAGCTCCCTTCACCCCCTCCACCCTTCCCTATTTACACAGACTTAGATTCTATTTTTTTTTCTTTCTCATAATTTTTCCTTTACCTTCTTCTCTTTCCCCTTCCCCTCCCACCATCCCAAACCCTTGGACCTTTTCCTAATTCAAATTATCAATTATTCATTTTAATCATTTTCATCCTTATTTACACTTTCAGTTTCTCACACTAGAGAAACTATTCAGTATTTATACATGTGTCTTATTTATTTCACTTAAGAGTATGGCCTCAATATGCATCTATTAGCTATAAATGTCTTTAGTTTCTCATTCTTTATGGCTGAGTAGTATTCCATTTTATAAAAAAAATCCACATCTTCTTTATCCAGTTTCCAGGAGATGGGCAATTGGGCTTTTTCCAAGCTTTAGCTATTACAAACTGTGCTGCTCTAAACATAGGTGCGCATATATCACTGTGGTATGGTTCTTTTAATTCTTTGGGGAAGATTCCCAATAAGGGAATAACTGGGTCAAATGGGACCTCTAGACCTAGTTCTTTGAAGTATCTCCATATGGATTTCCACAATGGTTGCACCAGTCTACATTCCTACCAACAATGGAGAAGGGTTCCTTTCTCCCCACACCCTGCCAGCATTTGTTATTGATTGATTTCTTGATAGCAGCCATTCTTTGTGGAGTGAGGTGGAATCTCAGTGTTGTTTTCATCTGCATCTCTCAAATGACCAGTGAAGTTGAACATTTTTTCATATATTTATTTGTTGTTTTTTCTTCTTTGTCTGAGAAATGACTGTTCATTTCAGATGCCCGTTTTTGAATTGGGTCTTTGAATTTGGGGGATCTGATTTTTGTCAGTTCTTTATATATTCTCAATAGTAGACCTTTGTCTGAGGTGCAGCTGCTAAATATTTCTTCCCACATTGTAGGTTGTCTCTTAGCTCTGTTGGTAGTTTCTCTTGCAGTGCAGAAGCTTTTTAATAGGATGAGATCGCAGTTGTTGATTCTTTGTGCTAGCACCTGTGCTACTGAAGATTTGTTCATAAAGTCTTTTCCTATGCCAGTGTCATGAAGAGTTTGACCTAACTTATCTTCCAGCAAGTTTAGTGGTTCTGTCTTAATATTTAGATATTTAATCGACTGTGATCTTAGTTTAGTGTGCAGTGATAGGTATGGGTCTAGTTTTAATCTTTGGCAGGTTGAAATCTAGTTTTTCCAACACCATTTATTAAATAGGCTATCTTTCCTCCTATGAGGGTGGTTGGATCCTTTGTCAAAGATGAGGTGGGTAAGTATGTCTGGAGTTGTTTCTGCATCTTCTAATCTATTCCACTGATCTTTGGGTCTGTTTCTTTGCCAGTACCATGATGATTTTATCACAGTAGTTTGTAGTATAGTTTCAAGTTGGGGATTGTGATACCCCCAGCCATGTCTCTGTTGCCTAGAATTGCTTTTGCTATACTAGGTTTCTTCTGCTTCCAAATGAATTTTTGGATTGTTTTCTCTAGTTCTGTGAGGTATATTGTTGGAATTTCAATTGGTATTACATTAAATCTATATAGTAGTTTTGGAAGTATGGCCATTTTCATTATATTGGTTCTTCCTACCCAGGAACAAGGGATATCTTCCCATTTTCTTATATCCTCTTCCATCTCCGTCTTCAGAATGGTGTAGTTTTCAGTGTAGAGGTCTTTTGCTTCCTTTGTTAGGTTGATTCCTAGATATTTCACTTTTTTAGATGCTATTGTAAAAGGAATTATTTCCCAAATTTCTCTCTCAATGGGTCCGCTATTGGCGTATAAGAAGGCTATTGTATTTTGAGTGTTGACCTTGTGTCCAGCTACTCTACTGAATCTGCCAAATAGGTCTGAAGACTTTTGACTGAGTTTTTTGAATCTTCTATGTAAAGGATCATATCATCAGCAAATAATGACAGATTCACTTCTTCCTTTCCTAGCTTTATTCCTTTTATTTATTTCTCTTTTCTAAAGCTATGGCTAATGTTTCCAGAACAGTATTGAACAGGAGTGGTGATAGTGGGCATCCTTGTCTTATTCCTGATTTTAGAGTGAAAGTTTTCAGTTTTTGACCACTTAGTATGATGTTGGTTATTGGTTTTTCATAAATAGCCTTAATCAGTTTGAGATAAAGAGCTTCTATTCCAATTTTCTGTAGGTTTTTATCATGAATGGCTGTTGGATTTTGTCAAATGCGTTTTCTGCATCTACTGAGATTATCATGTGGTTTTTGTCCTTGAATCTGTTAATATAGTGTATTACATTTATTGATTTCTGGATGTTGAACCATCCTTACATCCCTGGGATAAATCTGACTTGGTCAGGGTGTATGATCTTCTTGATGACCCTCTGTATTCTGTTTGCCAGTATCTTTTTGAGGATTTTTGCATCTACGTTCATTAGGGAGATTGGTCTGTAGTTCTCTTTTTGGTTTGGGTCTTTCCCTGGTTTGGGGATCAAAGTAACACTTGCTTCCAGGAATGAATTTGGAAGTCTTGCTTCCCTTTCAATTTCCTTGATGAGTTTAAAGAGTAATGACAATAGTTCTTCTTTAAATATCTTGTAGAATTCAGCAGTGAAGCAATCAGGATCTAGGCTTTTTTTGTTGGTAAGTTTTTTATTATATTTTCAGTTTCACTCTTTGTTATTGGGGTGTTTAGAATTTCTATATATTCTTCATTTAACTTTGGCAATTCGTATGCATCTAGGAATCTGTCCATTTCTTCTGTGTTTTCCATTTTATTAGAGTACAGGTTCTCGAAGTAGGTATTGATGATCCTCTGGATTTCAGCTGGATATGTTGTGGCTTCACCTTTTTTGTTCTTAGTTGTATGGATTTGAGCCTTTTCTTTCCATTTTTGGATAAGATTGGCTAAAGGTTTATCAATTTTATTTCTTCTTTTTAAAAAACCAACTCTTTGATTCATTGATTTTTTTTGTATCATTCTCTTAGTCTCCATTGCATTGATTTCTGCTCAGAACTTTATAATTTCCACTATTGTACGAACTTTAGGTTTGTTATGGTCTTCTTTTTCTAGGAGCTTGAAGTCCTGCATTAGGTTATTTAACTGAGTTCTCTCTGTTGTCCTAACATGGGCATTCACTGCTATGAATTTCCCGCATAGAACTGCTTTCATTGTGTCCCACAGATTCCTGTATGTTGTACTGGCATTATCATTTACTTGTAGAAACTGCCTAATTTCTTCTTTAATTTCCTCTGTCACCCATTGTTTGTTCAGAAGGGTGTTGTTCAATTTCCATGTGCTTGTGGGAGTTTTGCAGTTTCTTATTTTATTGATCTCCAATTGTATTGCACTATGATCTGATAATATACAGGGGATAACTTCATATCTTTTACATTTACTTAGATGTGTCCTATGAGCTAGCATGTGATCTATTTTGGAGAATGACCCATGTGCAGCTGAAAAGAATGTGTATTCTGATTTTGTGGCATGGAACACTCTATAAACATCTATTAAGTCCATTTGTTCAATAGCTTGGTTCAGTTCTAGAATTTCATTGTTAACTTTGTTTCTAGTTGATCTGTCTATTTGTGATAGAGGGGTGTTGAGGTCCCCCACTACAATGGTATTAGTGCTTATTTGGTTTTTCATGTCCATTAATATTTGTTCTGTATAGTTGGGGGCATTTGTATTTGGTGCATATATATTTAGGATTGTCATCTCTTCCTCTTGGATTGTTCCCTTCACAAGTATGTAGTGACTATCCTTGTCTCTCTTAATTAGTTTTGGTTTGAAATCTACTTTGTCTGCAAATAAGATTGCTATGCCTACTTTTTTCTGGGTTCCTGTCACATGGAGAACTGTTTTCCATCCCTTTACTTTCAGTCTGTGGATTTCCTTTTGAGTTAGATGTGTTCCTTGTATACAGCATATTGCTGGGTTTTGCTTCTTAATCCATTCTGTCAGTCTGTTTCTTTTGATTGGTGAATTGAGGCCATTAACATTGATAGTTATAATTGAGAGATATTGACTCATCCTTGTCATGATGTTTTACTTTTTTTGGCTCTTTTATTTCTTATTTTCCCCCATTTCGCTTTAGTGTCTTACCTTGCCTGGTGCCTTCTCTCTGTTGGGTCTCATGGAGTTGTGCAATTCATTGTCTTTTTCTAGGATATTGCTTAAAACTGTTTGGAGTGCTGGTTTGGTGTTCATGAAATTTCTCAGGTGTTCTTTGTTGTGAAAGTATCTAATTTCCGCATCAATTTTGAAAGATAATTTTGCAGGATACAACAGTCTAGGTTGGAAGTTATTTTCTTTTAAGGCTTGAAATACTTCACTCCAGGCTCTCCTTGATTTGAGGGTTTGTGTTGAGAAATCTGCCATGATTCTAATGGGCTTTCCTTTATAGTTGATTTGTTTCTTTTCTCTAACTGCCTGTAGAATTTTGTTCTACTGTTGGGTTTCTGGGATCTTGACTATTATACATCTAGGTGTAGAGTTTTTTTGGTCATGGATAGTTGGAGTTCTATATGCCTCACTTATCTGTACATCCAATTCTCTACCTCTGTCTGGGAAATTTTCTACTATTACTTCTGTGAACAGTTTTTTTTATGTCAATTGTACTTTCTCCTGTTTTTTTGTGGACTCCAATCAGTCTTATGGTATTCTTCTTTGCATCATCTCGCAGCTGTTGGATGGATTTCTCATGGTCCCTTGTTATCTTTAAGAAATCTCTGTTTTCATGGTCCTTAGCTGCAATCCTGTCTTCTACATCTGATATTCTGTCTTCAGATTCTCTTAGTCTGTTCTGCATGCTTTCAGTGGAGTTTTTAATATCCTGGATATCTGTTTGAATCTGTTTCATGGTTTCCATTTCTTCCTTTTTCTGGGCATTCATGGCTTCCCGCATGTTTCTGATCTCATCTATTTTCTTATCTGTTTCTGCTCTAGAGCCTCTAATCATGTCTTTCACTCTGCTCAACATGCCTGTATTTATCTGGGAGATTATTTCTGCTTTGAATTTTTCTAGAGCCTCATGTATCTGCTTTGTTACTTTCTGTACTATCAGTTCAGGGTGTCCAAGTGGTTGCTTATCAGACTTTTCCACCTCATTTCCCCTAGCATTTCCTTTTTGTGGCATGGAAGCCTCCATTTGTGCCTTGCTTAAGTGTCTTCTCATTTTTGTGTTTGGTACTGTTCATGGTTTAATCCCTGGGTTGATATTTCAAAAATTGCTTAATGTAGGTACCTTTGCTGCTTGTGTTTAAAACTCCTGTGGAATGGTTGATTTTAGAGTTGTCTTCCAGATATAGCTTGTGTTTGGGTTTTGAGACTCTAATGACTCTGCGTCTATTTTATTTTCCTTATACCAGGAAGGAAAACTAATTAGATCAATCACAACATGTTAGCCCAAATGACAGTCAGCAATACCATAGCATCAAGCACAGCTTAGAAAATGACAGTTTGTGGTAGTTATTAATCTATCACTTTTAACTATGTGAGTTAAATTAAAACCGAGGACCAACCCAACATAAGTTTATAATGAATAAACTCTTCAATATAGCATCTTTCCCTTTGGGGTGGGGAGTTAAAGGGAGTTGGGGAGGGAGGGACAGGTAAAAAGAACACATAAGATTAGCAGTGAGTCCAGAAGACACAGAAGGATCACACAAACTCTAAGAAGTTGTTAAAGGCAAGAGGAAAAGGCAGAATGAAAGAACAAAGATGTGAATAGAAACATCTAACAGCAACAGGGACGCTAGATACCGAATTTACCTTCCTTTAAACCTATTGATAATCAAGAGAAGGAAAAAGACAAGAACAATAAGGGAGAAATCCGAATTCAGTGCAGAAAGGAACAAATGGGGAGATGAGGAGCAATGTGAGACAGCGAGAGAAAGGGTGAGAGAGAGAGAGAGAGAGAGAGAAAGAAAAGATAAAAGAAAGAAAAGTAAAAATTTGAAGAGTAGAAAAAAATAAAGATTAAGAATTAAAAATAAGAGAAAAAAAATTTTTTTTCTTTTTTGCAAATAGCAGAAAATAAAAATTATGGGCCTCCTTCAGGGTATGTCTCTGCTGTCACAGTAGGCAACGTAGGAATCCCTGTGCATATAGGAGTTAATGATTCTCAGCAAGCCAGCAGCGGACCAAGTACAGTGGTCTGATGTGCCTTTATTGTAGAGATTCTCTTTACTTTTCAGCTGAGCTTCAGTTTTCATGGAGGGGCCTGAGAGGCCCTCTTTCTGTTACCAATTTCTGCTCTATCTTGCGGCACTCAGGACAAGGGTCTTTATAATCTCTTGTGCCTCTGTAGTGACCGACCAGGTAGCAGAAAAGCCAGAAGGCCAGAGGCGTGCGGGGGGGTGGGCGTGGGGCAGGAAGGACTGGGCCTTGTAGGGGCCTGAGTTGCTAAGCGGACCTCACCATGGCATGGGCGAGGCCCAGGACGGCAGCGGAGCTTCAAGCTGCTCCTCTCACCTGGCTGGTCGTGGCTGGGAGAGCGTACGATGGGGCAATTTTCAGTTTTTAAAGTGAAAAAGAAAATGAGAAGGGAGAGAGTAGGGAAAATAATTTGTTCCTGATTTTCCTCTGAAGAGATGGTAAAAACAAAGAATTAATGATCATGTTTCACTGTAATTAACCATACAGCAAAAACTATCATTTATGGATGCCCCTAAGGCTATTCTGTAGGTTAAATCTGTTTTGGAAATTTTCTTTATAAACATTGTTCTTAATTATTGTACCACCACTGTGGAAATAAATAAGCTATGTGTCCTAAGTGAAAAGACTGTCAGCATTATTATCTAACTATATTTTTAATCTTACTCAGTGTTACAAGTGACACATCTAATCACTTCCAAATGAATATTATAATTTTGCAGTAAAAAACCCCAGAGATGCCATTTTCGTTATTGAGACTCAATGTGTCCTTTCTCTTTTTGTTATAAAGATGTTTTACAATAAAACATAGGAATATCTAGACAAAAAGTATAAATTTTCCTTTCATAGTGTTTAATGTTTTATAGTGTGGCTAAAACTGGACTAGCTGCTATCAACTAAAACAAAATTACTTCACTGCTTCTGTGTGACTGACAACCTTTATAGACAGAGACATAGTGACTCTTGTTGGTAGAACTGATTACTTAATTCTCATTTTATTTTTTTCCTTTTAGAATTATAAATATTTTTGGAGAAAGGCAGTTTTCCTAAGTATAAATCATTATGCATTATTTCCCTGATTTAATCAACATTTTGTTTTATTTTGAAGCGCCAATGATGCACTTACTTTTAGCAGGAAATATGTAGCATTAAAGCAAAACCAGCTTGCAACATAAAGTTCTAGAGCCTTCTAATACTAATGCGATTAAACATTGCTAGAATGCTAATAAAAATGCAGAACCCAGGACCCACCATTCGAATTCCTTCTAAAAGGAGTTATAGAAGAGATCTAGCACTTTTGCAAATGCCCTACACTGGTAGTTTTATAAACTACATTGAGAGAAATACTGTTTTTAAAACCTATGATTTTAAATAAAATTTTTATTTTTCATAACCTGTAAAAGCAAGCTACATCAACACTCTCCATGCTCAATAATTTTGTTACTTCTAATAGGGCTTATTACTTGCACTTTTAAACACAAGATTGAATTTCACTTACCAAAAATTGTTAATTGTTGAGCAGCATACATGTAAATAAAATATCCAAACATAAAAGGAATTTTTAAATAAGTAAAAAAAATAGAGGGGTCTTTTCCATATCTTCAATATCTGTGCTCTTACATCAAATGATTCTGACAACATGATCAATACATATTTCCCAGTGGGAAAGATTTTTAATAAAAAATACATTTCCAGTGAGTAAACTTGGAAGTCATCTGTAGAAGGGTCATATTGTGAAGTAGAAGGTACAAGTCTCTTTGTTTCTTTATTTTCAAGCGTGAGAGTTGGTTGTAATGAAAAATAGTTGTTTAGTCTTCAGTTTTTATTTATGTTCCAATTCTCAGTGCTCATATGTTCATTACAAGTGGCTCTTTAAGGCATTATGATCTTCTCTCCACTCAAAGAGATATAATATATTGGAGGGAACAAAATAGCAGAAATGCTGCATTTTAAAAATCTGTCAGACACAGTCATTTGCTCCCATCATTTCTTCATTCTACTTTCCCCACTCACCTTTTGTATTCCACTGGCTTAAGAGTAAATGTTGTTTTGCACTTTTGCGTCACTATAAAAAGAGGATGCATGGGCTCAACCTGTTGATGCTAGGAAGGGGGGGGGATTGTCCCTTCCACCACTGCTGTAATCTGAACTATCTTTATTTCCCTCAGTGCTGCACTGAAAAGGTAGAACAGTCAAGGAACACGGGACACCTGAGGAACTTGGGAGATGCATGAATGAGGAAAAATTATCATTGCCTTAAATGCCTGAATTCTGGGGAGTCCTCAGCAATGCTACCATGTAGAGGGGCAAGAGTATAGACACCAGAAGAAAAATAGATATGAGGAAAGCAGCCACTATGGGATTTAAAAAATGTATAACCAGAAAAGAAGACAGAGAAAAAGGGAAATGGATTATTAATTGAAGCATTTATATGGGGAAATGTTGAAGAATAATGAACATCTGTAGATTTTTGTGCAAAACACATATGACTAGTTATGTTTGGAATATAGAATTTCTCAGATTTTATTAAGGCAATAGAATGTATATATATACACATATATATATATACATATATATATATATGAAATTTGTAGAATTATTCATCAGATTTTCTGACAATGGCTTATAGTATACTGAAGTCATCTGGTCAGGTGATGTCAGGTTTTTCCTCTAAATGAGTTATGAAAAATATATCAGTATCTAAAGCATTCGGCTTTTAGAATTACAGTCGAAGGACTTTTTATGACAGCACTGAAGAAATCCCAGGAATATGAGAAAGTAGAAGAATTACTGACCTGGATGTTAAGGCTAAAACATTTTTGGACTATAGAAGTTTAAACAAAAACTTCTAAGTATGTTGAGTGAAAAGGTCAAGCTCTTAAAAAAGTAGTTTAAAAATGATCCACCATGTCTGCTTCTGTAGGGAGATGTCCTACGATCTACTTTTGGCTCGAATTATATTTCCTGTATTATTACTTTTAAACATTTTATATGAAAAAGATAACAAATTATCTTTCTCTTTGCATAACAGCAGAGATCACAGAAACTGAGCAGAGTGCAATTGTGAGAGTACAGTTCCAGGGTGGGTTTTCAAAATGTGTCTTAAAGTAGGTTCTAGTTTATGAAAGACACAAAAGTAGCATTATTTCTAGAAAGGTAACTAGACCTTGCAGAAAATATAGTATTTCATAGAAACCACAAGTTCAAAATCCAGAATTGTATTTCATCTCATGTCAAATAAATCTGATACTTTAACGCCATGTTATAAGCTTAATTTTACATCTTCACTGCTGATTTACATGATAATGACAAGAATGATTCAGAATTAGTGACTAGGCTCATATTTCACGGTCTCTAAAAGCACATTTTATATCCTTTACAGTTAATTCCCACTGGTTAAAAAATACATTATTATTGCCATCATCATCATGATTAGCAATGTCATGAGGATCTTGAACTTAAAATTTTATGGAATTATTTTGGAGGGATACTAAATCAAATAATGCATTCTTAGGAATGTTAAAGTGCTAGAACTAGTTTTTATTCTTCACATAAATAAATGCATGTGGAAAATTATGGATTTTAATGTTATTCACTTAATGGCTTAGTAATCACATGATTTTGGCAAATAAATAAATGAACAACATGCTTTTAACTACTTACAAATATTGGACATTTATTGAATAAAAGTGTTTATTATTCTTAAAGAGCTACATGAATTTGAATACTGATATATTTCTGTTCTTAATTTTCGGTATGGCTTTTCAATATGTTTAATATAAATTAAAGATTTTCCAAACTTTGCAGATTAATACCAATTGCATGAAAGCCAGAGCATTTTTATTTGTATTTTGTATTTATTACTTGTTGTCATTAAAGTAGTGTGAACATTTAAAATTATTATTACTTTACCACTCACTTCTCTTAAATATAATGTTTTTTCAATAATTCATTTGTACTTACAATGTTGATACATCATTGTCTATTGAGAAGTGTGACTATATTAGAATCTAAAGTAAATGTAATATCAAAGAGAATATTAACATATTAAAGCACTAAAGATGCATTTTATTTTAAAATGTGAATATTGCAAGTTATCTTGAATCAGGTAGCTAGTCTTCTGCATTACCATTTCCTCCAAAGATATTAATAAATGAAAAGACTACCCAGTGTTCTTCTTTGGTAAACCTTAGAATACCATTGGGATTTATTCAAATTATGAAAAACTTTAATCAATTAGTCACCCTGATTCTGTGTTATGAATGTCCTTAGTGCAGAGGAAGGAATATATTCTAGGAGTTTCTTAAAAGTGAGTCTAGTTCAGAAAAACATAGAATGTAACAAAAGACATTTTTCATCATGTTATAAAAAAGAAAAGATTTAGTGTTTGTAGGAAATCAATTATTTTGAAAATGAGTTATTCAAGATATTAATACAATTTACACATGCGTAAATACCAAATGGTTTCTCTAGTGTGAGAAACTGAAAGTGTAAATAAGGATTAAAATGATTAAAATGAATAATTGATAATTTGAAATAGGAAGAAAAGGTCCAAAAGGGTAGGGGAAGTGGGAGGGGAAGGGAAAATGAAAGAAGGGCATGGAAAAATTATGAGAAAAGAAAAAAATGGAAACTAAGTCTATGTAAATAGGGAAAGGTGGAGGGGGTGAAGGGCGCAGAGGTAATGGGGAAAAATAAGAACCAAGATACATCATATACAGGTACAAGCACCCAATGATAAATGTAAATGTATTGTATACCTGAAATGTAATAATAAAGAATTTAAAAGAAAAATAAATAAAACTTAACTTCTGAAATTTCCCCATCTACAGTTGGTCTCTCTGAATGCATACACCTCCTCCTGGAATGTCACGGTCATCACAGCTTACACACACACAAAGATATTAATAGAACAAAGGAAATTTTAAGTCATAAAATCCAAAGATAGAATTCAGAATAGATAGAAAATAGTACAACTACTGATTGGAAACAACAAATTAATTAAGCATTATCTAGCTATGCAAATCTCCAAAGAACAGAATGGAAATTGTGGAATAAAGTGTTGATATCCCTGGGTAATATAGTCTATTTTAACATAAAAATGTTAATTACAAAGAAAAATTAACTTATTTTCAATCTGTATTTGATTCAGATGGATATTTCTTCAAAGATGCAAAACTGAACTTTTCCTTTATGAGCAAAAATTTTTAAGAGCTATTACACCTGAATTTTCCATTTCATTATATCTGGTGTTACTAGCTGTTCATAAAGTATCATTAAATTTTAATAAATGACTCAAGACACCAAACTCTTCATGGATAGGACTGGAAGCTCATTCTTGAACAAACTACACCGGGGAAAACAGCAAGCTTACCTTTTTTCCTCCTCCTGCTTCTGAAGCAACCAGATTTTTAATCCTGTCCCCATTTTATCAACACCATGGATACCCCAGAGTGGACTTCAATTAGTAGCAAAATCCTTTCCATTCATGTGGATCAGAGCCTTTGAAGGGAAGTTAACCTCTTCTCTGTGACTTAATTTGTGATTTATTAATGCTGTTTAATTATAAATGCACAGAAGATAAATTTCCCACAAGAATATAAAGTTAACAGGTCTTAACTGTTTTAATTCAATAATTAGTATAGGAACTTGTAAGATGTTAAAGCCAGTTCAAAGAAGAGTTTTAAAACAGAATATACATGGGTGTGCATGTACATATGCATACATATACCATCAAGAATGCCAAAATATACTTGCTAATAGAAAAACAATTGCTTAATAAATTATAAGGAAAGAAAGTGGAATAGGTGGGGTCATGTACTCTACAGAGCAGGAACCTATGGTGTTTCCACTAGAAGAAAATAATTTCCATTGCTATGGATAGGAGTGATTTGTGTTGATGTTCATTTCATACAACTTAACTTCCACTCTATGAATTTAAAGTAATCTTGTCAATATCAAGAAAATCAAAAGTGAAAAAAACATAGAAAATCAGATACCCTTTCAAGGTTCAGTAAACAACATTCTGAAATGTAGTGAAAGAAAATCCAGTGATCTTAAAAATTTGTACTATTAGCATATGTCTGTGATATTTACATGTGATATTTGTTATAATTACATTTATATTGGGAAATTTGTACATATAAATAACACATCTTGACCATTTTTACTTCTCCTGCCTTCTAACTTCCCATCTCCATCCCTCTTCTCATCCCCTTCCCATTTCCACAAACTCTACTTCTGATTTCCTACCATCTCTCCTTTATTTGCCTTTTAAATTATTTATATGTTGGGTTCCTCATGTAAGAGAAATTATGTGGTATCTAACCTTATGAATGTAATTTGTTTCACTTCACATTATGTTCTTAAGATCTATTTTTTCTACATATGATTCAAATGTATACTTCTTAATGGTTGAATAGTACTTCATTGTGTCTGTATATCTGTCTAGAGATATAGATTAATATCTATGTTTTCTTCATCTATTCATTTGATGATGGTCATATAACCTGCTTTCATAATTTTCTATTGTGAATTATTCTACTATAATGGCTGTGGATGTATATCTGTAATATATGACTTTGACTGTTTCCAAAAGATATCCAGAGAAGGTATAGTGGGGTCAAATGCAATTTCTAGTTTTAGTTTTTTGAGGAATTTTTATACTGATTCATAGTGGTTGTACTAGTGTACATTACCACCAATAATGTAGAAGGGCTCCTTTCCCTGCACAAATGTGCCAGTATATGTTATGTTTTGAGTCTTTGATGATAACCATTCTTAACCGATTAAAATGGAATTTCTATGCTGTTTTGATTTGTATTTCTGTAATGGCCAAGAATGTTGAACATTTTTTCATGTACTTATGACCATATTTTCTTCTTTTTTTGAGAAGTTTCTATTCCTTTTAATTGCCCATTTTTTGATTAGGGCCTTTTATTTTAGGGATCTAATTTTTGCGTTCATTGTATATTGTAGATCTTAGTATTCTGGCCAAAGAGTAGCTCTCAAAAATTATTTTCTGTAGTTTGTCTCTTTACTCTATTGGTGGTTTTCTTAGCTGTGCTGAAGAGTAGAACTGATTCATTGTGTCTCATAGGTTTTGATATATTGGGCTTCCAATGTCATTTGATTCTAGGAACATTTTTAAATTTTCCCTTGATTTTTTTCTTTGACCCATTGATTATTCAAGAGTATTTTATTTCATCTCACCTGTTTGTATAGTTTCTGCAGTATCCTTTGCTGCTGATTTCTGATTCTATACTGCTATGATCCAAGAATTGTATTTGCCCATTTACTGGTTGTGTCTAAGGCTGAAGTTCTCTTCATCTGAAAATTCTAGTTTGGCTACATTCAGGCTTTTTTTAAATTCCCAAAACCATTTGTCATCTAATTCTAATAGCATTCTACATGTTCTTTCCAAACAAATTTTAATGCCTAAATCAGGAAATCCCGCAGACAAGTTTACAGGTTTGCTTTTATATCCAAATTAACACTCAAAATAAATAAATAAATAGATTTGTACTTTGACTTAAATTTAAATTATAATATAATTTCATGAAAGGCATACCTTCAACAGTTTGAAAGCTTTTTAGAATAAGGGGAACACACATTCATAAACAGAGAATTGAAAAGAAAATTTGTAAGTTCTAAAAGTATTCGCTTTCAACATTTAAGTGGAACAGACTTGGTTGAATTACCCTAAAACATATAGGCACATAATCTAATGAACAAAACAGTGGCTAGAATTAAGAGAAAGTAAAAGTTTGCATTCTGAAGAGTGAAATTTTATTAACTGCATATGGATTGCTTAGCAAAAGTTATATCTGGACACACAAAAAGATAAAGTTATAGTAGTGAATATTTTAGCTCTTAAGGCACTTGTAAGGAAGATAGTTTTTCAAGAAATGGTTAGGGGTTATTTCTGGTCCAACCATGAATTCCTTAGAGGAAAAAAAATAACAAGAAAAGCTGGCAGGTGTTCCATCAAGAGAGGCAAAATGAAGGTAAGAGATAGTGTGAGGAGCAAGCGTTTCAAGTAAATCGGTGAGAGAAGGTGAACAGCGAGAAGTGTCACTCACACTTTCAAGGGAAAGATAAGAAATCAACAGTATACAGAGAATCATTACAATCTCAGAGTCAGGTCTATAGTTCATATCAGTCTCTATTTAAGATATTCCATAATCTCTGTAACTTCAGAGAATTCTGCACTCCAGAAATTTCCTGTTTTGTCTATTCATCCCCTGTAATTTATTTCTGTTTTATATAGACAGAAAAACACATGGGATTCTCTCTCTTCAGTAATTCATATGTTGGGCAGGAAACATGGTGGGGGCTCAATAAAATATATTCTGAGCTAGAGTGAGGTCAGGGAAGGCAGGAGGAGGTAGAGGATTGGGAGAAGGAGAAGAAAGAAGAAGAGGAAAGGGAGGAAGAGAGAGAGAGAAGAGAAAAGAAGTAGAGATGCCCTGGGCTTGAAACAAAATCTAGAACTTAAAAACAGAAAAGCCACAGTTGTTCTTTTGACAATTACAGAGATGAGGTCCATTATACTTAAAAACCATAACCTCAGGCAAGTCTGAAAAGTGTGAGAAGGCAAAAGGAATATGCAGACTAGATTACTGTGGTTTATGGTCTTAGGTTATAATAATCATTAAAACATTACCAATATTATGCAAGTGTACTTCTAACAAGTTTATGGTTTCAAATGCTAATTGAATAAATATATTTAATTTTATTATTCAGATTTACTTTATATGAAGTTATTTTGAATAGTTTTTAAGACTTTTAGAACCACTTTCTTCACTCTTAGCCTCTCATAAAAGCTAAACTTAAAGACTGCTTTAGGAAATAAAATTCTCAGTTCTGAAATTTATCAACTCCAGTCACTGTACCACAAATTTAGCTGCTAAAATATCTAACCTGTTCTGAACTTTCTAGCTCTAGAAGAATTGGTGGGAATTAAATTTGTAGAAAGGTATTCGATTGAAAATAAATTGATGAAAACAATGAATCTGTCAAAATGAAGTGCTCCTAATGTGTGTTCTTTCATGAATGGTACCTTTTAATCAATACAAGATATTTGTTTATTTTTATTTTCAAAGCCTTTTAAACCATTGCCTAACATGTTAAATGTAACATTTAAAAATTCCGTGTAATTTAGCCAATTATAAGTCTGTTATATGACAATATTTTGTGACATTTTAAATGCTATGTTCAGTTCTAAAGAATTTTAACAAAACAAGTCTTTTAAAATGAATGTTCCAATCATCAAAACTTGTTTAAATAAATGCAAAGTAACCTAGAGTAATACAATATTTAAAATTACTAGTAACTTCTTATTTTACCATTCAATTATTAGTATACTTTTATTTCATGTAATCATATGAGGTTCATGGTTCAATTTGGCCAGAGTTGTGACCTTAGAAATATGAAAGAATTAAATAGTTTTTCAATAGCATTGTTTGGTTCTATTCAATATAGCTAGAATTTGAAATTATATTAAAATTTAATTTCTATTTTTAGGAAAATTTTCTAAATTTGGAAATAGGTAAAATGTCTAATTTATAAACAAAATAATGTTTTCCTAACAGACTTTAAAAGGTTTGGAATTAACTGACTTCTTTTTGAAAATTTAATGAATATTTATTTACAAAACAAAGTTGTAAAAGCCAAATACCATTTAGAAGTACACCGAATGGAATTGAAAACAAAAATTTCACATATGTACACGTTCTCATCATTTTCCTTAAATCATCAATAGTGGAAAATGTTGAACTCTCATTCAGTAGAAATGATTGATATGAACTAAATGAAGTCAATGTGATTGATAGCATTTTATAATTATTGGTATGACCAGAAGAATAAACCCATGCTATTAGATGAGGGAATCTGTTATTTTGAAGGTAAAAGTGTCACAGAAAAGACTTTTGAAAATACGTATTAGAAAATTTACCACTATAATCATTTTAAGTAGGGCAATTCAGTTGCATTAAGTGTATTTACTTTGTGCAACTTTATCATTATCCATCTCCAGAAATGTCTCATCTCAAATGGAAATTTTGTAGCCATGAAAAAGAACTTCCCATTCCTTCCCCTCTGAAACTTTTGGAAGCCACCATTTTGCTTTCTCTTTCTGTGAAACTGACAGTTTTGGGGATCTCATATAAAAGTAACAATATAACATCTGTCACTTTGTGCCTGGTTTATTCCACATCATTTTCAAGTTTCATCCATGTTGGAATACGTATGAGAGTTTCACTCCTTTTAGAGCTAAATGATATTCCATTGTTTAATATAAATCACATTTTTGTTTGTCCATTCATCCACTGGTGGAGATTAAAGTTGTGTCTTAGTCCATTTTGTGCTACTATAACAGAATAATACAGACTGGGTAATTTATGTGAATAGACATTTACTGAGTCATGATTCTGGAGGCTACACATTCTAAGAGTCGTGGGTCCATATCTGGTGATGTTTTTCTTGATGCATCATCCCATGAGGAACTACAAGGAGGCTGAGAGTAGCCAAGCCAGGGTTCAAATACAAGGCATTGGGCACTTTTATAGGTGAGTTAATCCATTTCTGATTGTGGAACCCTGATGACTTGGATACTTCCTAGTGGGCCCCACCTCTCCACATCATAGCATCAGGGATTAAGTTTATACCACCTGTGTTTGGGGGACCCATTCAAACCACAGCAGATTGTGTCTATTTTGTACTATTGTAAATAATGGTGGTGAAATATCAGTGTAAAAATATCTATGAAACAAGGACAAATAAATACATAGTAATGTCTCACCATTTTAAAAGTTGTCCTTTTTTAGATAAGGCATTTTCTTGGTTCCTATAAACCTTTAAGTGTTTTCCAAAACACTTATGAGTTTAATATAACTAGTTTCTGAGTAGTTTAAAAATATTTGAGTGGGGAAATGATGACTTGGTGCCTCTTGACCATTTTCTTTGCATTAGAAGTTTAAGCAGAGTAGCCCAAGCAGTCTTTTTGGCCTAAAATGCAAAACTGCAATATTGTGGTATGGGAAACAATCTCATTGCATTTTTGAATGCATGAAATTTTAATGGTATTCAGACTATACTGATTTAAATTTAGGAGGTTGTTAATACACTAGAGCAGTTCCCAGTATACCAAAATAATGCTGCACATTTTACTTTTCAGCAATTGTGTATGGAAGATGGTGAAGGTACTATTATTACTGTGTCTTATAAAAGGGAATTTAGGCATAGAGACAAAAAGTAATCTACATAACTCTAAAATGATGAACTGAACACTAGAATGTATATTGTGTGGTTTCTCCTGGTCAGCACATTTTTCAGCAGCCTTCTCTAATTGGATTTGTCTGTTTCAATTTACAGACTAAAACATTTAGTCAAAACTTTTCTGGTAATTCTGAGGACAGTAAGTATAGGATATATTCAAGGGCCATAACCATTTATTATACAATCTTTTCGGTCTTCCTGGGCCTTTTATAAGTTATGGAAGCATGAATACTGGCTGTGGATAGTGTAAAATTAAGTACTATAAATCTCCTCACATCTCTGTTCAATTCCAGGTAAAAGCTCTAAGGTTGGACAACCACCTGGCATACAGGCTATAGGATTAGTGAATTGGTTAGTTTTGAAAAAAGTTATGAGGATAGAGTAAGAAATGATTCAACTAAACTTAATAAATAAAAACTTCAATTAAATAATATCAAATTATTATAGCCATTTTTCACTTCTCATAAATAGGAATATATATCAATCCACAAAATAATATTCAGCTCTTCCAAAAATTCTAAAGCTGAGATAACTCTTGTATATAATAGGACCAAACTCAGTGGCCTTTTTAATATTCTTATTTTATTTTATGTCTCTGGGCTTCTGAGTCACTCTTGACTTTGACATTCTTTCTTTTTTTTTATTTCTCATTCTTGGAAACAGTTGTTGACTCTTTCTTACAAACAAGAAATTGCATTTATTCATTCATTTTTTATTCATCTCATTTTATTTATTTAAGAATTATTTATAATACCTACTGTTCAACTGTATCTCTTTAGTATTTTCAGTTTGTTATCTCCAAGAAACAATTTTAATATGGTCATTGTGACTTCATTTTCTGTACATCCAATCAAATCTATTTTCATTTTTCTTATTTCTAATACTGACTCTCTTGAGTTGTTCAATCAAAAATCTTACTTTGGTTTACACCCTAGATTGAATACATGTTGATATTGATCAAGTTGCCATATTAAGGAATTGCACTTCTCTTACTGGTTAAAAGAAAAAAAGAAGTAATGCACTTGCTTCATAGAAAATATTTATTTATTATAACTAAGCATAAAAATTAGTTTGGATTGCTACTTTACAAACAAGATGAATGGTATGATATTACTAAAAATGTGTAAATTTTGAGTTCAAAATTCCAACTTGAATAACTAGAAGGTGATTAGTGTTTAAAAGGTTCACCAAACATTTAAATATTGTAGATCTTAGACTTTGTTCATATAAAACGTGTTAGGATAACTAAGTGCAAGAAAGCCATCCATGGACAGTGTTTTTGGATTTCTGGAACCAATTCATAAGTGTTTGCTCTTAAATCCCATTGTATTGTTTAAAATTGGAATTGAGCAGTGAATAAATGAAACAATAGGAATTCACAAGAATGAAAGCATTTATGAAAGCATGTAACTGCCAAAGAATTGATTTTAAAGCATCTTAAATGGTGTGATTAATGAATAATTTAAAAACTCCTTCTAGCTAACTACTCCATGTTAAATGACCTTTACCTCTTGGGCATCTGATAAAAACAGGTTCAAATTTAAACAAGATAAGAGAAATTAGAAATTCACATGCTCATCCAAAGCCATTCATTTTATCAACTCATTGATTACATTTACTTTTTTCCTTGTGTTTTTTCAAACAGAACGAATCATAGGATGACTATGAGAATGAAAAGTATAACACAGAAGGAATCTTTAATAACTCACACATTTTTAGCAAAAGTGATTGTGTGGTTGAAGTTGTATATATAATTTTTGCACATATGAATCACTTGTGGGCTGTGCCATTGCTCAGTCATTCCCTATGTTTAGAATTTGCTTTCTTCTTTTTATGTCTAAATTTGACACCAAACACCAAGGTCACAAGTGTTTTAAAGCCTAAACTGACTCTGATATTCATAATTAATGATTCTTCACTTCTCTAATTCACTCGATTTCTACAACACAATATTAATATAACACTTTATACACAATTATATTAACCCAAATCTTCTCGCTTCCTCACTCAATAAAGTGTTACTTTCTTCAGGTCATAGACCATAACTTCAGAAGTTTTGAATCTCCTTAGAAATAGAAAAATGAGTGGAACATACATACCATAGTTTTACATACATATTTTTAAGTGAATCTAGTGTTTCTCCATGTTTATTAACTGTTTGGAAAAATTCACCTGGATCTCAAATCTTAATCTTACCTCGGCTTGGTTATAACTGCTCTTTGATCTATCTATTTATCTATCTATCTATCTATCTATCTATTATATTAAAAATACAGTTAAGATTATACTCAAAACATACTATTTATTTCATAGAACCATATGTGTATTAAGGAACTTATTTATTATGAGCACCACATAATTTATAAGAAAAGAGAAAATAAATGTACAAATCACCCTACAAAAAAATCAAAAGAATACTTTCTTATACTCTTCCATTATATTGAAACATTCATATTGTTCCTGAAGTGATCATTTCTCTAACTGTACATCTACTAATCTACAAATGACTTCAGCTTAATTAAAGTCTCTAGTGACACAAATGTTATAAAACATAAGTTGATCCTTGTGGAGCAAGCAATGATCATCTCATTTATTGCAGTGGCTGGGTTTTACTCCTAGTAGGATATCTATTGTTCACCCTACTTTCAACAGGAAATTACCTTCGATGGCTACAACTCTCTTTTACAGGTCTAGAGATTGGAAACATGGATATTTATTGCAGTTAAGGAAGTAAGAATTTTAAAGAGGCAATTTTCTAAAGCTGGCTGATAAATGACCTCATTCTCCTTCAAGTTTATTGTCAACACAGTGCTGTGCTGGCACTCCAAGTGCATAATGTGGTTCATGTCTTTCTGCGTGGGCTTCAGGGGTATTGCTCTCAATAAAGAATTGCACTTGAATGGCTGATTTTATTTGTTTACTAAGGGCTATCTCTTTTATAATTCATCAAAGTAGGAAAAGACTGTTTAACAAAGTTTTAAATAACTCTAATTTAGAATAAAAATATACAGCCTTTCTTTCTGTGGTCAGGGTGGGCAGACTACATAGGCTTGCAACATACATAATTGC
Source organism: Heterocephalus glaber (assembly GCF_053883595.1). Classification (NCBI taxonomy): domain Eukaryota; kingdom Metazoa; phylum Chordata; class Mammalia; order Rodentia; family Bathyergidae; genus Heterocephalus; species Heterocephalus glaber. The sequence goes on along the minus strand of NW_028258138.1, from coordinate 21,517,582 downwards.
ATGAGGCCTTATCTTTAGAAGGCCCCTGTTTATGCTTTCATGTTCTTCTTTCACCCTCTTAATAGTCTTAATAATTTTTAATGAGGGACCTACATTTTAATTTGGTACCTCCTGTGATTTCTTGATTTAAGAAAAGTCAAGTTTACTATTTTAAAAGTGACAAACATCAATTAAGTAAATTTTTTATATTTCCAATTCCTGAATTAGCCTTTCATAGACTATGATTTAGAAAATTATGTTGCAAACTTTTGTCTTACTAGCAGAACCCACACTTTTTTTTTCTCTTAATGAAATATTTTATGGAAGCCCAAACTTTGGAAGCATGAAAAGTGGTGCCAAATTTGCTAAAGTATGGGTTGAGAGCGGAACAGATTCTTTTGGCCAAGAGATGGAAAGAATGGTTAGGGATCAGTGAAGCAATGTTACAGGGATCTGAAATGAGGAGAAATGCAGTTTGGAAAACCACAGTGGAGGCAGAAAGTATGGGAATAATTGCAGATAACAGCAAGTTTATCAGCATTTATGTGTGAACAGTGTATTTAAGGACTAAAGAAACACCTGACTTGCACAGGACTTGAAACTGTATTGTTCATAGGTGCTTAACATGAAAAGATAATTACACATAGCAGACTTTTCAGGGGCTTCCAATCTAGTACTGGAATGTCAAATCTCGGGTAACCTTTATATTTCCATATGAACAGGGAGAAGGACAGATTGTAAAGTGTGCATTTATGTGGTGTATAGACACTAAAACATAGTTATGGTAGCTTTGAATTCAGTGAGCAAATATTAGACATATTTTAATATCAGATTTCAGGTCATTGCTATGACCCTGTGCTTTGCTGTATAAAACTGTGTGATTGGAACTGGGTGCATGATATAAACTTGTTTCATTTTATTGGAATTAGAAATGGCTCATACAAAATGCCATTAGCAGGAGCTCAATGGACTCTTCCACCATGAACATTCTTAGAATATTGGTAAACATTGCTGAGCATCCAAATTGAGCTATAGGCCCACTATCTCATCATATAAGTACAGGGCATGAATTTTATGTGCGGAAGCCATGCAAAGTGCTATTAAACTGACAAAGGTAGAGAAAGGAATAACACAGACCTTTTGGAAACTCTCATTATTTCTTCTAATCAGAAGACTAGTGACAATTTCAGCACTGAGAAATAGAGATAATTTTTTTTCTGGGTAAAATAATAAAAGTTCTACTTGCAAGCAGTAGGGACCACCAGAAATTGGTCTGGTTAGTATCTGTGCACCCCTTTGTTCAGCATTTCCTTTTTATATTCTTTTTAGCCATTATCTCATCCCTAGTGGTCTTTGATGTATAAATACAATTCCAGTTCCTATTTACAAGTCACAGACACAAGGTAAGCACATATACATTGTAAATTCACCCAGGCATAGTAACTTTGTTAGGTTAATGAAGTTACTGGTTAAAGAGTCAGATAACCATCACCTTAAAGTCACCTTAAACAACAAGAGTTATGGGAAAAGCAAATCTTAAAGGAACGCATTACTTATTTTGCTTCTACAATTACCTTAATATTTAATCTACTAAGCTATCTAAAACTCTTCCCTATCATTCCTCCCTCTGCTTACTTCGGGATAATTCTTCTATCCATTATAAGTTTTATCCAGTTTATCTACATTTCTTAACACTAGCATTTGGTAGTGTTGAGCTGCAGCAGTGTGCTGCTGTATAAATTTTAAAATCTATTGGATGACACAAGGACCAAAGGGATAATTTTTAATTCTGTGAACAATCAATATCAAAGCATTCATTTTTAAGGAAAATGCAACAGTGATTTTATATATATATACATTTTTATATATTTATTTTTCCCAAAATCATACTTCAAAATTACCTGTGCTCATGAAGTTTGCACTTAAGTATATATGTTTGAAATGCATTTTTTACTTTGAAATTTTTTTTAGAAGTATCTAAAGTGAATTCAAGCACGCATTTTTCAATTGAGGACTTGCTAACTCAAGATACTACATTTTAATGATCCTCATATTTGCTTCCCAGAAGACTCATTGCCCTTTTAAAGTTGTGATGTGTTTAAAGTTACATCCCAAGGCTTCAGTCACACCTGTGCTTACCTGCTGCGTTTCATGCATTATACAAATGATAGTGAAATCATCAGTTTCCCCAAGAGCCAATTTCTGGAAATTTAAATGCCTTGGTGTTTTTGACTGTGTGAACAATTACGGCTAAATAAATGCTGTCTTCTGTGATGGTTAAGCTAAATTGTTAACTAGATGGGCTTGGGAACTACCTAGGGGATTAGTAAAGTACACTTTTGAGTGTATCTGTGTGGGGCATGGGGTTATGATGGGAGGTCAATATCTGCTCCCTGGCCCCTACCTTTCTTCCTCTGTTCCCCTGGTCTATTACAGAGCTGCCATGAATTAAGCATCTGTGCTTCATTGTGCCCTTCCACCATGATGTTCCTGCCTGTAGTCAGCTAACCACGAACGAAATACCCTAAAACCGTGAACAAAAATAAATGTTTCTCCTTTAAGCTATATATGTCAGGTATTTGATCCTAGCAATGAAAAACTAACACATCTCCTAGAGAAAATTACACCGGATAAAAAGCATGGAAAAATATTATTTGAGAACAAATGAGAAAATTAAATTCTCTTCTTGTTCAGGTAACTAAAGATTCTTCATTTATCCTTTGATAAATATCTCTTCATTCCAGTGTTATATCAAAATTATAATCTAATGTTTGAGATTTTTTTCATTTAATAAATGAGTACTGGGTGTGAAATAGTAACTGGCTAACTGAAAGTGATTGATCTGGGTCCATATTAGAGGCCTGAATAACATACAGGGAAAAGAAAAAAAGGTAAGATTATTTAAATACTTTACAAACCCATTCAAACCCAGAGTCAAGAACACCATAAGGCAGAGCTTGGTATCAGAGTGTGTATTTGTTTTGGTCTCTTTTTACAGTTGCAACAGTAATAGATAAAGTCTTCCCTATTGGTTTAACTCTGTGTAGTACAATTTTTCTTAGACAGTTTATAAGTAAATGTATTCTTAAAATTATTGTTCCATTTAAAAAATGGAATCTTTAAGTATCCTGCATGAGAAAGTTCTCCAAAAGATTACTACTGGCCCTGGTGAAATTAGATGCCTTGTTAGCTTTCTTTATTATTAATGTACCTCATATGTCATTATCAGATACACTGCTTGGAACTGGAGTACAAGTTCTTGCAAATCCTCTTTGTCTTATTTTAATGCAACCACTAACAATATTACTTCACCAAAAGTTAAAAGCTCAGAGTAAATGCTGAGGTAAGAAGTGTATACCAAAAGTGCCCTAAGCATATTGCCTCTGATGGGAAAGAAATCTTGAGGATGAGATATACTGTCTTTTTAATTTCTGAATCTTGCAGAGTGGGCACATAACTCAATTTTCCCACATTATATTCAAGGGGAAAAAAGAGGCCAGGGATGTACCTCAGAGCAAAGGCCCTAAGTTCAATACCCAGTCACACACACACACACACACACACACACACACACACACAACGTATAGTTTTGAATTTATGGCCAGAAGCAAACAGAATGAATGACTGCACTCATTCTCTCCCATTCCTTCTAGTCTTTGATGTATAAAAATCCTGCATCATTATTAGGTGTTTGAAGCTACTCCTTCCTGAAATTACTTATGTCAAGTTTCTCTTCGATAGTAATAAATTTTATAGCACAGTTTATGTAATCAGTGTATCTTTAGCAATCCTATTTTTTAGGTATTTACAAATATATTGTAAATGAAAGTTCAGAGATTAGCAATATTTTGTAGGGAATTTTCTCATACTGCTGCTGGGATCCAAATCTCAAGTGTTCTTGATATTCTAAGCACCCAAGACGATAGTCCCCAAAACTTCCAGGAAGCCCAGAGGATGAACCTGTGCATGGAGAAAGGTGAAAGGACTTGGCATAATGAGCTTCATTTGCTTGTTTACTTTTTTTTTTTTTCAATTTAAAGGATGTTGAACTCTGAACCTTGTCTGATTTCTTTGGGGTTCATATCATACATCCTCCATTCATTCATTAGTTGTGTGACTTCGGAAAATTTAAAAAATTACTGAACAGGAACTCTCATTCATTATTATTGAGAATATGAAGTGGTGGTCATTTCCAGTTTCATACAAAAGGGAACATCTCCCTACCATAAGATCCAGCAATTGCATTCCTTGAAATTTACTAAAATAAGCTGAAAATTTATTCCAAAGAATGACCTGTGCACAGGTGTTCGTAACAGTTCTATTGTAATTTTCAGAAATTGGGTGCAACCAAGATGTCTATCAATGTGTACATAGATAAATAATCTGTGGTAAATCCAGAAAGTTAGAAAGAACTGAATGTGAAAACTGCATGAGCTCTCAAGCCATGAAAAGAGATAGAGGACATGTAAATGCATATTTGAGTAAAAGAAGCCAGTCTAAATAAGAGTACATGTTGTATGATTCCAACTATATGTCATTTGGAAAGGACAAAATTATGGGAGATGCCCCCCAAAAATTATTTCCAACATTTAGAGGGGAGGATGGGATTGAATTTGCAGAGCAGGGAGAATTTTTATGGCAATGAATTTATTCTGTATTATATTATAAGGATACATACCTGTCATGACATATTTGTCCAAATTAATAGAAGGTAAAACACCAAGGAAAAACTCTAATGTAAACTATGGAGTTTGGATGACAGTGTTTTCTCAGTGCAGTGCAAGTTTTTTAAATACAAGAAAAATACACCACTGTAGTATGGGATGTTGTCAATGGGAGAAGTTGTGCATGTATGGGATCAGGGGTACATTACAGTTTTCCTGTTTTCCACTTAATTTTATCTTAAGCAACAAAAGGTGCTCTAAAATAAATTTTTACTGATTGTAAAATAAAGTACATAACCTCTCTAAATCTCAGGTTCATCACCTGTAAGAGGTAAACAATAATAACAATGTCATGGAGCACTTGTAAGACCAAATCAGCATACAGATGCTATTTTCATGGAACAGTGCTTTCATATAAGAGTATCCTCTTACTAGCAGTTTTAAGTGGCAGTGTATCACTAAGATTTACAGCTATTAAAGTCTATTTTATTTCTATGATGATAATAGTCATCCAAGCCCACAGTTAATTTGTACATTTGATTGAACAGAGGTAATTAGCCCATCTTTACATCAGGAAATAAGAGTGAACACTCAAATGAATTCTTTAGGAGCATGAAGTCAGAAATGGAAAGAAATTTTTTGATTCCTAGAATAATCCATAACATGATTTTGTCTAAAGAACCTCTGCACTCTTAAAATTATAGGAAACCCTCACTGTGCCTACTATCTTGTTAATGGAAACTCATTAAGTCAGAACCATGCAAATATGTGTTCCTGAAAGAAGAAGAATGGAAATATAGACATTTTGATATTATTATGAAAGTAGGTGAAACAGTCATGGAACACCCAGAGAACCCTGGTCCACTTTTCGGACAATTGCAATGAACCAAATTCCATGAGACCACTTACACATCATTGCCCTTGCCTGCTCCTTCTTATCTACTCTCTCAATCTGCCTGCTCTTTAGAAGTAGTTTTTCTACATCCTGTGTATCATTTTCAGCTTTTTTTTTTTTTATACTAAACAGATTCATACTTCCTATCTATTCCAAATCCATCTGAACTCTTCCGGCAGCCTACCTTTCTTTGTAATTGCCTGAGAGAATAAGAGCTTTCTGCCTACAGCAAACTCTGAGCTCAATTCACAACAGCAGGTCCTGGGATGAAAAGATGCAGATCAAGTCCCTGCTGATGGCAAAGTCAGGTAACTTTAAGCTGTGAGATGACTTCTAAAGCCATGAACGTGATTCAGGCCACAATGGAGGATGAAGCGGTTGCTCTGAATGTGACCAAGTAAGTGGAGGTCTCAAGGCAGGATGGAAAGTTGAACCAGGCAGGGCAGTGCATGAGCCAGCTGAGACTCATCCAGATGCTTCATGAATAATCAACAATGTGGAGAAACAGTGGTTGGCTTCTTAATGCAGTTTATGAAATGCAATTTCCTTTGTTTTTAGAACATCATGAATGTCGATGAAATACCCTTTCATTTCACATTTAAGCTATAAAATGTCACGACTATTTTCAGTTTATTAGATGATGTGTTTCTTTACAACTTTTGGTTTCATAAATGCCATGCTCTGTTGTTGAATAAGGTCAGAATTATTTTCTGCCTGTTTATTTGCAACTTTACCAACTAAATCAATTTTTCATGTTTTGGTAGAATAGATCTTTAAACTGGGTGACCTGATATTTATTAAAAAGCCTGCCTATCATAGATTTTTTGGCCCAAATTGGCAAAGATACATTGATTGATTACTAAACACTGTTCCCTACAATTCTACATTATCAACAAATATTTATTGACCTCTTATTAAGCACTGATCAGTGGATTACTTCCTAGGTATACAAATAATAAATTGTTGAGTTGTATAACAGCCTGTGGTCCAGATTAGAAACTATATATGCATTTGATAAAAGACACTGGCAAATATGGTGCTGCCACAGTGTTCAAAGGTAAATACTAAATGTCAGCTGAAGCAAACCACAGATATGCTAGGGAAGAGGAGACATCTCTGGTGGAAATTTGTCTGTTTTCATTTCAGTTTTTCAGTAGTAATATACCAGTTCACCTTTAGAGGTTGTAGTATAATAAAAACAAATTGAATTTGAAAATCTAGAGATGTGTAGAGTTATGCCTAGGTAACTAACATACATTTTCCTCTAGCCACACTGTCTCAAGCTGGGCTAATTAAAACTGACTTCAAGTTTACAAGAACTATGTAGAAGGAATTGTTGCTGTGAAGGTTAGCCTGGTAAGGTGAGATCAGGGAAATCATTATGGTAATCTTTGTCACTCAGTTAGAAGTGCCTTCTTAGAATAGAATAAAGCCAAGAATAAAGAAAATCAAATTGAGAGATAGAAAAGGATGAATCTTGGGTATAGCTATGACTACAGTATTTTCCACTCTGTTATCTTCCAGGTATGCCAGTTTGCATTGTGTTCATGGCGCTAACCTGTAAAAGGGTCCCCTTAATTCACACAGGAACTTAAGGACTTCAATGTTCAATGATGGCTCCTAGAAATCCTTTCAGGAGGCTCTGAGTGATGTTTGAGTGTTCAAGGAAAATTTAAGAAAAATTAAATTTTACAGCTTATTTGAGCCAAGAACAATGCGCCAATCAGGCAGAACCTCAGAAAAGGTTGAGAGAGTTCTGATCTGTAATCCGGCCAGACAGCATTAATGGACAGAAATGGAAGTGAAGTACAGAAACAGCTTGCTTTGTGACAGCTCAGTGTTTGACTTAGAGCCTAACTCTAATCAGTTGACCACTTATGACTGAAGCTTGGAGGCTGTGGCTGGCAGAGGCTCAGCTATTTGTTACAAATGTGACTCCTACGTTAGGCTGACAGTTTAAGTACAAAGTTCAGTTGTAGTTACTATATAGGGGCTGAAAGCATACAGCTATCTTTGGGCCAAATTTATTTTAAAATAACAAGACTCAGTTTAAAGGAAAGAATGAAAAAAGAATCCCAGACAGTACAAATGCAAAAAGAAACCCAAGTAGGAAATTTAAAGCTCTATTTGGCATAGTATAGGTTTCATGTATGGAAATAGATGCAAAGTTTTGCAAATGGTAGTGAACCCGATTTTGTTGAAGTGACAGGCCATAGACTGTTGTAAGGACACTCGTGAATAAGTAATAGAATACAGAATGGAAATTAATTAATGAAAAAAGCCCCAAAAGAAGCAAGGTAGCAGATAGTAGAAAAAAAAAGATGATCTGTTTACCTAAAAATTATAGTTTTGTTATTCATACCATCAGCCCTACAAGATTTATGAGCAATTATCTAAATCCCCAGCATAACATTACTTGTTTTTCATACTTACTTTAACTGAAGTAACATGGTCACTAGAGTAACAGATTTAATATGGGATGTGTATTATTTATACTTATTGTATATTATATATGACACTTTTACAATGGCCACCTGCTGAGCTGCAGAGTTAGGTGTGGAAGAGTGCAAAAGGGCTGTCTAGAGATCCGAAACATTAAGTCAAAGTCAAAGACTCCTGGAGCACACTGCAGTGTCCCTTGTGAGTTTGTATCAGGAGGCTGAAGGGTCTGTGCTGGACACATGGGGATATTGTTCACAGAAAAGGTGAAGACTGGTGCCCCTCTGAAGAAACAGAAGGAAGCTTTCCTTCTTCTTTCCCTTGTTTTTCATTCAGGGGTGAGCCTATTGGTTGGTGCCACTCACTCCCAGGGTCGGTCTTCTGTCATCAGCAAATCCCTTCAGTCTCACCCAGAACTACATTAAGCCAATCAAATGGGTATTTCTTACTCAAAGTGACACAATAGTTAACTGTCACATAGAAAGTACCTGTTTTTCAAAAAATTTACATATTTTTCAAAAGAGTTATGTTTATGATTATTATCTGCACATAGGTATACATATTTATAGGGTACACTGTAATAATTTGACACATATATATGAGGCATATGATGCATAGTGTTGTTATATATATAATAACATTGTTACATAATGTTATGTATAATGTGTATAATGTGAATGAAATAAATGTGAACATTTCTCTCATTAAAAATCAGGGATTTAGCTCAGTGGTTCTGGAGCCTGCCTCGCAAGCGTAAGGTCCCGAGTTTGATCCCCAGCACAAAAAAAAAAAAAAAAAATCATGTTTTGAGTAGCTTTGAACTTTTCTTGTCTTTTATAAAATACAGTAGTTTTGTTATCTATATCATAAAATATATAATTATTTTTAAAATATATAATTCTACTAATATGCTATAGAACATTAGAATGTATTCCTCCATTATAACAGTATTTTTGCATCTGTAATACATCTCTTTACCAAGTTTTACCTCTAAGGATTGCTATTCCATTTATAAGAAATTAACAGTTTTACCTTCTACATAGGAATGAGAATATGTAATATATGCCTATTTGTCCCTGCCTTACTTAACATAATGGGGTCCAGTTGCATCTATGTTGTGCCAAATGGCAGGATTCGATTCATTATTATTTTTCCTTTATATTATATTCATTCATCCGTTGATGGACAATGAGGTTGATTCCATACATATCCTGGTTAATGTGAATAATGCAGCAATAATCACAGGTAGGTACATGTCTCCTCTACATGGTGTACTGTTGTTTCACTCTTTTGATTGTTTCCTTTGATATGCATAGTCTTCTTGGATATTAGCCAGCTAAGTATACTTTTCCTTAAGTAGAATCCTAATTTTTATTCAATCTACGAGTCAATATTTACTTAGAGCATTTAAATATTTAAATCATGTAAATACTTTCCCCAACAAATTATATAAAATTAAAACAAAGGTATGGATGGAAAATGATTATAATGCATTTTGGAAACAAATAGATTTTATTTACCAAATACTCAAATGTATCAGATCATCTATCAATTTTGTTTTCTTTCTTGGTCTTGCTAAAAGTCACCACCCTCTGTTTTCAATCTCATTTTCAGGGTACCATCTTCACTTCTGTTATTTTTTTCTGTGTTGGCACATGGTTGGTATATGTAATGATTATGTTCTTGTAGGGGCTTAATACGTGTACACAACAAGTTTTAATTTATTTCAAACCCTTCCTCTCCCCTCCCCCATTTGTTGATCCCCGTTTTATGGCAACACAATTCCTAATATCTAAATCTTGGAAGGACCTATAAGTCCATAAACCAAGAAATGGGTAATGCAAGTGTGGTATTTATGCACAATAAAGTACTACTCTGCCAAAAAGAAAGATAAACTTGAATCATTTGTAAGAAAACAGATCCCCCTTGAGACCATACTGTTTCATGAAATAAATCAGACACACAAGCTTAAATATTGTATAGTTTCTTTTATATAAGGAAGCTAAATAGTAGTAAACTGCAAAATAAAAGATAGATAATGGGATGTAAGGAGATGGATCTTTCAATTCTGTTTTAGGTTACTTAGTGTCACAAGTAGCAGGTCCCTTTTAGGGTTTCTTTGGCTTCCACTCACTCTTATGTTGTTTATTCTCTTTTTCTGCTAAGTTGGTTGCTGAATCAATCACTGACGATTTTTCCAAAAACTTGTTGAAATCCCATTAAGGCTTTCACTTAATGAGTTTCATTTTTTAATTTATCTGCATTTTAATTTTGAATTGGAGAAAAGATATGTGATCCAGTTACCTAGATTGCTGTAAAATTTCTACTATTCCCTTTCATCTCTCAATCTTTAGATGCTCTGTTTTTGTCTCTGAATTTCATATCATATATTTGCCTAGGAATAAGAAATAATTAACCAGAACTTTAAAAAGAGATTTTATTTTCCAAAGCCATTACTTGGTATTTAGCATTGTCCACGAGAGTTATCTTTCTGTTGTTGTCCTATAAATTTACCATCCATACATCCCAGAGTCCCTGTATTTAAATTTTCCTTAAGGATTAGAAAATAAGTCAGAAAATATTTTTAGGTCTCTGAGGCTCTAGAAGAGATTTCAGCATTTTCTCTGACTTTCTTTATATTAAGGGTACATCAGTCATCTTCAAAACTGATTTTAGAGTGATGCCTATGCTTTAAGAATCTCTTTAAAATCAGCAGTTCTTGAGGACACACCAGTATCCTGATAAGTTAATCAACACTTACTATTGGGAAACACACAGAAAGCTGTGGCACATTTCAACTTTTGCGCTTGAGTTTGAAACAGAAAATCTTGAAGAATAATAGAAAATTTTTAAAAACAGTTCCCAAAGCATTTTACAGTCTTCCTGGTGCTCCCACTCCAATAAATAAATCTATTATGTATCAGCTAGAAATAGCAGGCCAGATTTCATACAAGAGAAACTTATTTTATTCTCACATTTGCCCTGGGCTAGGAATGCACATTTGAGAGAAATTTTTCCATATATTCTCTCCATATCCCCTTTTGAATTGTTTGTCTCTCATAATAAAAAACAAAAACAAAACAAAAATCCTCATAGACACTTTAACTAGGAAAAATGTTTTTAGAAAATTAAATTACTTTTAACTGCTAACTTTAGCCTTTACTAAATGAGAGAGTTTGGATTCATTTGTTCTTAACCTTTTCTTTTCTTTTGACTCTTCCCATGTTTTTGATACTAACTTCAATTCTAACTGGCAAGGCTCACTCAAGATTTATCATCTGGGGTGTTGACACAAAGGATATAGATTTAGCATTTGTAAATTCACCAATTTGCCATAATTTATTTGTAACTCTCAAATCAATATTCAAAGAATTTTCATACTTCACACATATACCTAGAGTAGATAAAAATATTATTTACCCAACCCTCACAGTCCTAGCTAACATCAAAGGAAGTTATTCTCTCTTAATTCTTATACTAAAAACAGTTTTGTTTTTCTGAGGACACTTTAGTGCCATGTTTTCTTCATATCTGTGCATTGTCATTGGATTTTCTTTTAAAATATTCCCTAAGTTTAGTGCTGAGTTACTGTCTGGTATTCCTAAGTACAAGAAGTCTACAATGTGCCTTGTGGAGAAAATGCATGTGTAAGATCACATGTAAATACACATGTAAGATCATATTTATGTTCATATACTATATTTATATTGTACTATATTTATATTCATATATGATTCATATATATAACTCATTAACATTGATCTTATATAATATTGATCTTACAGTACCTATAAGGTGTATATATAAATATAGATATGAGATATATAGACAGATAGATATAAATATTTATCTATCTATCTAGACAGAGAAGGAGAGAGAGCCAAATAATGTATACACACTCCAAGCAAAGAAAAATTTATATAAATATTTTAAAGCTAAATTTATTGAGACACCAGAAGATTAATCAAATTATCTAGTTACCTTTGGGCTCTCCAATTACAAGAGATGCTCAGAGTAGTGGCCATTAACTTCCAGACATTTATTAGTGTAGCAAACTGCTGCTTGGGTAACCTTAGTCACTGAGATTGCTGCACATGCATTTTCAATTTCTTGTCTAAGGGCCAGCAGTGTAGTGGGTTTTCTGTACTATGAACCGTCCTTTAGGGTCCCTCATAGGAGGATAACACCATCTGTTGAAAAAAAATTGTACTGTTTCCTTTTCCATTAATATTTTGTGTATTAAACTATATTAAATGTATTTTTAATTATAATTATTAAATTAAACAGAAAAATACACAAAATGATGTCATGTACAAGATTCATTGAAACTTTGTGACCAGAGTCTCACAACAACCTAACTCTATCTTTCCCTTCGGAGCAATACTGTTCCGTATTCCTTGTATCAGTATCCACAGTGAGTTGATAGAACATAAGGCTTGTAAATAATGAGAATAGAGTATATTTACACACTTAATCCATGGATACTTGTTTGAATTTGAAAATATTGGGCTGGAAGCTATTAAATAGATTTACTATTTCAAATTGAAGTTGAACCAATGAGTTGTTTTTAGTTAATTTTTATTTTTGGCGAATGATTCAAGATAACTAAGCTAATTGGTTTTATTTATATTTACCTATATTTATTCTTTTTCATGAACCGTAAAAAAGAAATGCTCCAAGTTTTGTGTTAAAATATATCTGTTTTGATACAACACTCTCTAAGCTGCAACCGACCAGGAGAGACAGGCACCTTGCAGCCCCTGGGCAGGCCCGGGCCACGCCCACAGCACGGTGAGGTCTGCTTAGCTACTCGGGCGCCTCCAATGCCCAGTTCCGTCCCCTGCCCCCCCCCCCCCCAAGCGCTCGCCATCGCCTACCTTCTGGCTTTTCTGCCGCCTGGTCCCACACTACAGAGGCACAGGAGATTATAAAGAACCTTCTCCTGAGCACCACAAGATAGACCAAAAGTTAGTAACAGAAAGAGGACCTCTCAGGCTCTTCGATGAAAACTGAAGCTCAGCAGAAAATTAAAGAGAATCTCTACAATAAAGGCACATCAGACCACTGTACTTGGTCTGCTGCTGGCTTGCTGAGACCCATTGACTCCTATATGCACAGGGATTCCTACGTTGCCTACTGTGACAGCAGAGACATACCCTGAAGGAGGCCTATAATTTCTATTGCTATTTGTAAAAAAGAAAAAAAAAAATTTTTTTTCTCTTATTTTTAATTTTTAATTTTTTTCTACTCTTCAAAGTTTTGCTTTTCTTTCTTTTATCTTTTCTTTCTCTCTCTGTCACTCATTCTCACACTGTCCCACATTGTGGCTCATCTCCCCATTTGTTCCTTTCTGCCCTGAATTCAGATTTCTCCCTTATTGTTTTTTACTTTTTTTTTTAATCCTTCTCTTGATTATCATTAGGTTTAAAGGAAAGTAAATTTGGTATCTAGCCTCCCTGTTGCTGTCAGATGATTCTACTCACATCTTTATTCCATCATTCTGCCTTTTTCTCTTGCCTTTAACAACTTCTTAGAGTTTGTGTGATCTTTCTGTGTCTTCTGGACTCACCGCTAATCTTATGTGTTCTTTTTAACTGTCCCTCCCTCCCCAACTACTTTTAACTCCCCAGGCTGAAGGGGAAATATGCTATATTGAAGAGTTTATTCATTATAAACTTATGTTGGGTTGGTCCTCAGTTTTAATTTAACTCACATAGTTAAAAGTGATAGATTAATAACTACCACAAACTGTCATTTTCTAAGCTGTGCTTGATGCTATGGTATTGCTGACTGTCATTTGGGCTAACATGTTGTGATTGATCTAATTAGTTTTCCTTCCTGGTATAAGAAAAATAAAATAGCTTCAGAGTCATTAGAGTCTCAAAACCCAAACACAAGCTATATCTGGAAGACACCTCTGAAAAGCAATCATTCCACAAGGGCTTCAAACAAAAGCAACAAAGATACCTACATAAAGCAATTTTGAAATATCAACCCAGGAATTAAACCAAGGACAGTACCAAAAACAAAAATGAGAAGACACATAAGCAAGGCACAAACACAGGCTTCCATGTCACAAAAAGGAAATTCTGGGGGAAATGAGGTGGAAAAGTCTGATAAGCAACCACTTGGACCCCCTGAACTGATAGCACAGGAAGTACCAAAGCAGTTGCATGAGGCTCTAGAAAAATTCAAAACAGAAATAATCTCCCAGATAAATACAGACATGGTGAGCGGAGTGAAAGACATGATTAGAAGCTCTAGAGCAGAAACAGATAAGAAAATAGATGAGATCAGAAACATGCTGGAAGCCATGAATGCCCAGCAAAAGAAAGAAATGGAAAACATGATCGCTCAACATAAGAAAGAAATGGAATCCATGAAACAGATTCAAACAGATATCCAGGAGATTAAAAACTCCATTGAAAGCATGCAGAGCAGACTAAGAGAATCTGAAGACAGAATATCAGATATAGAAGACAGAATAGCACTTAAGGACCAAGAAAACAGAGATTTCTTAAAGATAATAAGGGACCATGAGAAATCAATTCAACAGCTGCTAGATGACACAAAGAAGAATAAAATAAGACTGATAAGAGTCCACAGAATAACAGGAGAAAGTACAACTGGCATAAAAAAACTGTTCACAGAAGTAATAGTACAAAACATCCCAGACAGAGGTAGAGAAATGGACATACAGATAAGTGAAGTATATAGAATTCTAACCAGCCATGACCAAAAAAAATCTACAGCTAGACATATAATAGTCAAGATCCCAGAAGCCGAACAGAAGAACAAAATTCTATAGGCAGTTAGAGAAAAGAAAGAAATCACCTACAAAGGAAAGCCCATCAGAATCACTGCAGATTTCTCAACACAAACCCTCAAATCAAGGAGAGCCTGGAGTGAAGTATTTCAAGCCCTAAAAGAAAATAACTTCCAACCTAGACTATTGTATCTTGCAAAATTTTCTTTCAAAATTGATGGGAAAATTAGATACTTCCATGACAAAGAACACCTGAGAAATTTGGTGAACACAAAACCAGCACTCCAAACAATTTTAAGCAATATCCTAGAAAAAGTCAATGAAGGTCACAATTCCATGAGGCCCAGCAGAGAGAAGGCACCATGCAAGGTAAGACACTAAAGCAAAAGGGGGTAAAATAAGAAATAAAAGAGCCAACAAGAGTAAAACATCATGACAAGGATGAGTCAATATCTCTCAATTATAACTATCAATGTTAATGGCCTCAATTCACCAATCAAAAGAAACAGACTGACAGAATGGATTAAGAAGCAAAACCCAGCAATATGCTGTATACAAGAAACACCTAACTCAAAAGGAAATCCATAGACTGAAAGTAAAAGGATGGAAAACAGTTCTCCATGTGACAGGAACCCAGAAAAAAGCAGGAGTAGCAATCTTATTTGCAGACAAATAGATGTCAAACCAAAACTAATTAAGAGTGACAAAGATGAGCACAACATACTTGTGAAGGGAACAATCCAAGAGGAAGAGATGACAATCCTAAATATATATGCACCAAATACGAATGCCCCCAACTATACAAAACAAATATTAATGGACATGAAAAACCAAATAAGCACTAATACAATTGTAGTGGGGGACCTCAACACCCCTCTATCACAAATAGACAGATCAATTAGAAAAAAATTTAACAATGAAATTCTAGAACTGAACCAAGCTATTGAACAAATGGACTTAATAGATGTTTAGAGTGTTCCACCCCACAAAATCAGAATACACATTCTTTTCAGGTGCACATGGGTCATTCTCCAAAATAGATCACATGCTAGCTCATAGGACATATCTAAGTAAATATAAAAGAATCGAAGTTATCCCCTGTATATTATCAGATCATCGTGCAATACAATTGGAGATCAATAAAATAAGAAACTGCAAAACTTCCAAAAACACATGGAAATTGAACAACACCCTCCTGAACAAACAATGGGTGACAGAGGAAATTAAAGAAATTAGACAGTTTCTACAAGTAAATGATAATGCCAGTACAACATACAGGAAACTGTGGAACACAGTGGAAGCAGTTCTGCATGGGAAATTCATAGCAGTGAATGCCCATATTAGGACAACAGAGAGAACTCAGTTAAATAACCTAATGCAGAAACTCAAGCTCCTAGAAAAAGAAGACTATAACATACTCAAAGCTCACACAAAAGAGGAAATTATAAAGATCTGAGCAGAAATCAATGCAATGGAGACTAAGAGAATGATACAAAAAACCAATGAATCAAAGAGTTGGTTTTTTGAAAGAATTAATAAAATCAATAAACCCTTAGTCAACCTTATCAAAAAAAAAGGAAGGAAAAGTCTCAAATCCATACAACTAAGAATGAAAAAGGGGAAGCCACAACAAATCCAGCAGAAATCCAGAGAATCATCAATACCTACTTTGAGAACATGTACCCTAATAAAATGGAAAACACAGAAGAAATGGACAGATTCCTAGATACATATGAATTGCCAAAATTAAATGAAGAAGATATAGAAATTCTAAACACCTCTAGGTCCTGATGGCTTCACTGCTAAATTCTACAAGACATTTAAAGAAGAACTACCACCTTTACTCTTTAAACTCATCAAGGAAATTGAAAGGGAAGCAAGCTTCCAAATTCATTCCTGGAAAAAAATGTTACTTTGATTCCAAAATCAGGGAAAGACCCAACCCAAAAGAGAACTACAGACCAATCTCCCTAATGAACATACATGCAAAAATCCTCAAAAAGATACTGGCAAACAGAATACAGAGGGTCATCAAGATCATACACCCTGCAAAGTCGGATTTATCCCAGGGATACAAGGATGGTTCAACATTCATAAATCAATAAATGTAATACATTGTATTTACAGAGTCAAGGACAAAAAACCCATGATCATCTCAATAGATGCAGAAAAATCATTTGACAAAATCCAACAGCCATTCATAATAAAAACGCTACAGAAAATTGGAATAGAAGGTCTTTATCTCAACCTGATTAAGGCTATCTATGAAAAACCAATCGCCAACATCATACTAAATGGTCAAAAACTGAAAACTTTCACTCTAAAATCAGGAATAAAACAAGGATGCCCACTATCACCACTCCTGTTCAATACTGTTTTGGAAACATTAGCCATAGCAATTAGAAAAGAGAAAGAAATAAAAGGAATAAAGATAGGAAAGGAAAAAGTGAAAGTGTCATTATTTGCTGATGGTATGATACTTTAAATAGAAAACCCAAAAAACTCAGTCAAAAGACTTCTAGACTTAATTGCCAGATTCAGTAGAGTAGCTGAATAGAAGGTCAATACTCAAAAAACAATAGCCTTCTTATACACAAATAGCAAACCCATTGAGAGAGAAATTTGGCAAATAATTCCTTTTACAATAGCATCTAAAAAAATGAAATATCTAGGAATCAACCTAACAAAGGAAGCAAAAGACCTCTACACTGAAAACTACACCATTCTGAAGACGGAGATGGAAGAGGATATAAGAAAATGGGAAGATATCCCTTGTTCCTGGGTAGGAAGAACCAATATAATGAAAATGGCCATACTTCCAAAACTACTATATAGATTTAATGTAATACCAATTGAAATTCCAACAATATACTTCAGAGAACTAGAGAAAACAATCCAAAAATTCATTTGGAAGCAGAAGAAACCTAGAATAGCAAAAGCAATTCTAGGCAATAGAGACATGGCTGGGGGTATCACAATCCCCAATTTGAAACTATACTACAAAAATACTGTGATAAAATCAGCCATGGTACTGGCAAAGAAAGAGACTCGAAGATCAGTGGAATAGATTAGAAGAGCAGCAACAACTCTAGACATACTCAGCCACCTCATCTTTGACAAAGGAGCCAACCCTTCTCATTGGAGAAAAGATAGCCTATTTAATAAATGGTGTTTGAAAATCTGGATTTCAACCTGTCAGAGATTAAAACTAGACCCATACCTGTCACCGTGCACTAAACTAAGATTGAAGTGGATTAAAGATCAAAATATTAAGTCAGAAACACTAAACATGCTGGAAGATAAGTTAGGTTGAACTCTTGATGACATTGGCATAGGAAAAGACTTTATCAACAAATCTTCAGTAGCATGGGAGCTAGCGCAAAGAATCAACAACTGCGATCTCATCATATTAAAAAGCTTGTGCACTGCAAGAGAAACTACCAACAGAGCTAAGAGACAACCTACAATGTGGGAAGAAATATTTAGCAGCTGTAGCTCAGATGAAGGTCTACTATTGAGAATATATAAAGAACTGACAAAAATCAGATCCCCCAAATTCAAAGACCCAATTCAAAAATGGGGATCCAAAATGAACAGACATTTCTCAGACAAAGAAGTAAAGCCAGCAATTAAATATATGAAAAAAAGTTCACCATCTCTGGTCTTTCAAGAGATGCAGATGAAAACAACACTGAGATCTCACGTCACCCCACAAAGAAAGGCTGCTATCAAGAAATCAACCAATAACAAATGCTGGCAGGGGTGTGGAGAAAAAGGAACCCTTCTCCACTGTTGGTGGGAATGTAGATTGGTGCAACCACTGTGGAAATCGGTATGGAGATACCTCAAAGAACTAGGACTACAGGTCCCATTTGACCCAGCTATTGCCCTACTGGGAATCTTCCCTAAAGAATTAAAAGAATCATACCACAGCAATATATGTGCACCTATGTTTATAGTGGCATAGTTTGTAATAGCGAAAGCTTGGAAACAGCCCAAGTGTCCATTGACTGGAAACTGGATAAAGAAGATGTGGTTTATTTATAAAATGGAGCACTACTCAGCCATAAAGATTGAGAAACTAGAGACATTTATAGCTAAATGGATGCATATTGAGGCCATGCTCTTAAGTGAAATAAATAGGACACACATGTATAAATAATGAATAGTTTCTCTAGTGTGAGAAATTGAAAGTGTAAATAAGATGAAAATGATTAAAATGAATAATTGATAATTTGAAATAAGCAAAGGTCCAAGGGTTTGGGGATAATGGGAGGGGAAGGGAAAAGGGAAGAAAGGAAAGGAAAAATTGTGTCAAGAAAACCTGGAATAAAATTCTGTGTAAATAGGGAAAGGTGGAGGCAGTGAAGGGTGCACAGATAATGGGAAAAAAAATACGAACTAAGATACATTATGTTCTGGTACAAACACCCAATGATAAATGTAAATGCATTTTATACCTAAAACGTACCAATAAAAATATATACATAAATAAAAAAATATGTCTCTTTTATTCTTACTAACAGTATTAATTTTTAAATAATCTCTAAATTTGGGCTGGGGATTTAGCTCAGTGGTTTCACCACCTGGTGCACAAGCGCAAGGACCCGAGTTCGATCTCTGGTACCAAATAAATAATCTCTAAAATATCTTTATTAATTTACTTTAAAACTTTGTTTCTTCTATTCTTTTAGTACTTTTAATTATATCAATATTTGAACCCCTATAACCCCCCAAAATGTTGTTTTTCTGCTTTAATGAGAAAGTCTGAGTTGCTTCTCAGTAAAATTAATCAAACATTTATAATATTTTTGCCTGTTTCTTGAAAAATTCTTGTCTTCATTTAAGCATCAAAAATAAAAGTGACTGCCATTTTCAAAATACATTATTAACTGACTAATCTTTCCCAAAGTTCAGTGCATTTCACTCTCATAATTCGTCTCTAATAATTGAATGATAATTTCAATTAAATCCACCAATTCAGAACTGAATATTTCAAATTGTTATGCAAAGTTCTGATCTTCCCCCTCAATAAGTTTACAGCTTTCACAAAATAAACTATAGTCTATTGCTTGTGTAATAAGTTAATTGTTTAGTCAGTCTTTTTGAGTTTTTTTGGATTTCACTTAGAACATGTTTTGACTATATTCAAATCATTATGTTTTTAACTTTATAAGCATATATTTGATTAATGCCTTTTGACAACTCTAGGCCTTTAAGAGTTAACCTCATCTGTCTTTTATTAATAATTAGAATAAGACTGACAGTGTCTTTTACATTTCTATTTTGGTTGCTAAACTTATCTTTTGCCTATTTAAAATAAAATTCCCAGTTGCTGAGGCAGAACAATTACTTTATTTCCACTTCAATAGAGCTTCTTTGTTGAAAGTTGAAACACCTGCTATGCATACATTATGTACGGAACATACCAATAATTTAGAATGAAAATTTGAATATAAATGTCAGACATAACTGAGACCTGTTTCATAATGTGCTCATGAATCACTTTCATTGTTTTACTATATTGTTCCTATAGAAGCAGGCATATACATATGGATATATAAATATTTATGGATATACGGTATATGTGTGAATATGTGTGCAAATAATGGGAGACTGTGACGACTAGCAGTTAACATAGATCAATGTTCCCAGTTATTAACCTGATTTTACATCACACAACCATAATTCTATAGAAATTAGATAAAATATTTACAGCTTGAGGTTCTATGCATCAAACTGACTTAGAGGAGTTGTACATTTTTACTTATATACTTTAAATTACTTCTTCAGATTTCTTTACACATTATAAGGGAATGCAGAAGTACTCCACAAACTGGAAATAAAAGGCAAAATTGGGGCTAGAAAGAAGTAAAATAAAAAGAAAATGAAATTTGATCCACCTCCTGGAGCTTATTTTTTTACTTCTCTAACTTTTGTTATTTGATCATGAGGCACTGAGAAGCTTCCCCATCTTAGCTGCCATTTTACAATCAGTGTTACTTTATGCTGTGTTATTTCTCATCTTCTTTATTTCCTCAGTCTATGTAAAACACTTGAAAAGATACCTCAAGTGCATCCCTATCTGAACTCCAAATTATCCATTTCAGTCTACATCAAACCTTCTCCATTCCGCAGAAAGTACTGCAATACTTGGTATTAGACCTGTTTAAGATAGGATCCCATTTTTGATCCTCGTAAAGCCTTCCTTTTTGAAATGGTGTTTTCTCTTGGCATTGTTAATACCACATCCAACAGTTTTTTTCTTATTTTTCTTTAATTTCTCTTGTTTAGCCTCATCCATTTCTTTTCTTTTCTTTTTTTTCACAACCTCTTGGAGGCTAGACCTCACAAAGTTTCCATTAAATCAAGTCTTAATTGAAGACTTACGGGACAGGAGTGGCAACAAAAATGATGACAGTTAAGAATGATGGGCCACACTAAAGCAAGAAAAAATTGCAGGCACCAAAATTCAGAAAATGTTTATTTCACATGAGTGCTTTAAGTCTGTTGCAACACATGAAGTATTGACTTATGAAGATTCATATTAGACATAACCACGTACGTTCGTTATCAAGTGTGCACATTATGTGTGTGTTGTGTCTGTACTCCGATTGGTCATTCAGCAATAACTCTCGAGTTCATCTTTTTACATAGGCATTTACCTTTTGTGCAAAGGTGCCCACGTGGATATTTATAAATACTCATAATTTATATTATCATTATTGTCAATATTTATATTTAATTATATATTAATATTATTTTATAATTCAATACATCCATTATGTGTTGCAATGGTTGTACTAAATCTGTCTGACTGACAATATTTTTTTTTCCCATTAAGTTTATTGGTACATTTTAGGTATAAAATACAGTTACATTCATCATTGGGATCTTGTACCTTTACATGAGTCTGTTGGCTCTTATTTTTTTCCCCTTCCCTTGCCCTAACTTCACCCCCTCCACCCTTCCCTATTTGCAAAGACCTTGTTTCCATTTTTTTTCCTCTTCTCATATTTTTTCCTTTCCCTTTTTTCCCTTCCCTTACCCCTCCCAATTCCCCTGCTCTTTTAGACCTTTTCTTCCTGTTACACAATATCAGTTATACATTTTTAAAATTACAATATCAAGATCTAGGAGACATTACCACAGATTTTACAGAATTTAAAAGGATATAGAAAGTATATTACAAAAATCTTTTTTGAAATAAATTTGACAACTTCTAAGAAGTACCTTGGAAGACAAATTAATGAAACTAACTCTGGAGGAAATATAAAATTTGAATAGCACCTGTTAAAGAAAGTATATTCCTAGCTTGAAAACCTATATGACAACAGCAGGTTCATAAACATTTTAATTGATAAATTATATCAAACAATTAAAGCAGAAAAAAGAAGGAACACTTCTCCCCTCATTTTAGGAACTCAACATTGTGCTAATCCTAAAACTAGATAAAGATAATAGAAGAAAAAAGTATGAGCATAGATAGAAATATGTTTAACAAAACAAACTATTGGAAGTCAGATCTGGCAGGATGTAGAAAGTGATTTTGTTATCGGGATGACAGTGTTGGTTCAGCATTGGAAGATCCACCCCCAAAAGTCATCATTTTAACAGAGGAAAGGAAAAAGCCATATGATCCTGTCACTAGTTGGAGAAAAAGTATTGGACCAAATTCTACAGCTGTTCATGGTAAAAGCTATCAGGAGACTAGAAGTAGAACAGAAACTTCTCAACAGATTAAAGACCTGTACTCCATACTTCCAGTGAGAATGCCTTATATGAATGGAGAAGATACAATGCTTTCTCCTTAAGGTGGAGAACAAGGGCAGATATGCTTACTCTTTATCTGTCCATTAAACTTTGAAACCTAGTCCCCAACAAAATAGTCTGGCAATAAAATGACACAACTAGGATAGGATTGGCATGGCAGAAGCAAAATCTTTCTATGTAGATGAAATGATCATCTACAGAGAAAATACTAAGAAATCTCTAGGAGCCCCTAGAACTTGTACTTGGATTTAGCAGGATTAGAAAACACAAGGTATATATAAAAATTCAGGTCTGTGCATACTTTCTATAAATGAAGAATTGGATATTGAAATTTAAAAGTTATGTAGGAGTACAAAGGACCTAGAAAAGTAAAAAGAAAAAGAAAAAAAAAACAGTGTTAGAAGATGTTTAGTACCTAATTTTAACACTTCCTCTAAAGCTAAAGTAATCAAGGCAGTGTTGGGTAAGGAAAGACGTATAGATCATTGGAATAAAACAGAGAATCTAGAAATAGAACCACACATAAATGGTCCACTGAGTTTTGAAAGATTATTTAACATTAGCATTTTATAGAATATAAACTCAATTCAAGAGCTGAGGAAGAGATAGTGTTTTCGGCAAACAGCACTAGAACACCTTGTATCCATATATAAAAAATTAACCTCAACCCTTTTTTTCCATACATGAAAATAACTTCAAGGGATCTATGAACCTAAATAAGAAAGCCTAAAATTATAAAACTTTAAGAAGAAATTATAAGGGAAAATATTTATGAATTCAGGGCAGGCAAGAACTACCTAGGATACAAAAAACATGATGTATAAAAGGAAAAAATTAATAATTGGGATTCCATCAAAATTTAGAACTTTAAATGACATCATTAAACTGAAAAGTTGTCCTTAAACAGACCATATTTACAATGCATATAACCTATGACCAGAATATATAAAGAATTCTTAGAGCTCATTAATAGACAACCCAATTAAAATGTAAACATAAGAAGATGATAAATAGCCAGTATAGCACAAGGAATTGTGTGCAACTCTAGAATCAGAAAAATACTAATCAGTACAATAATAAGATTGAATTGTACACTCATTAGGGAGATGAAGTTAAAAATTTTAGAAGCCTTGTCATGACTTTTTCTTTTTGTTGGATTCTCCCCCTTTGTGCTTAATTTGTCACGCCCAATGGATTCATTCTGCTGGGTTTCCTGGGGTTGTGATCCTCATTGTCTTTTCCTAGGGTATTGTCTAAAATTTTTTGAGTGCTGGTTTGGTATTCATGAAGTTCCTGAGGTTCTCTTTGTCATGAAAGTATCTTATTTCTCCATCAATTTTGAAAGATAGTTTTGCAGAGTACATCAATCTAGGTTGGAGGCTGTTTTCCTCTAGGGCTTGAAATACATCACTCCAAGCTCTTCTTGCCTTGAGGGTTTGCATTGAGAAGTCTGCTGTGATTCTGATGGGCTTTCCTTTGTATGTGATTTGTTTCTTTTCTCTCACTGCTTGTACAATTTTTTTCTTCTGTTGGATTTCTGAAATCCTAACTATTATATGCCTATGTGTAGATTTATTTTGATTAAGGCTAGCTGGAGTCCTATATGCCTCACTTATCTGTATGTCAAGTTCTTTTCCCCTCCTTGGGAAGTTTTCCACCATCACTTCTGTGAAGAGTTTTTTTATGTCATCTGCACTGTCTCCTCTTTCTTCATTGACTCCAATCAGTCTTATGTTTTTCTTCTTTACATCGTCTAGCAGCTGCTTGATTGATTTCTCATGTTCCCTTACAATTTTAAAGCAATTTTTCTTTTCCTCCTCACTAATTGCAATCTTATCTTCTATATGTGAAATTCTATCCTCACATTGGTTCATTCTGCTGCGCAGACTTTCGATGGAGTTTTTAATCTCTTGGAAATCTGTTTGTATCTGTTTTATGGATTCCATTTGTTTCCTATGTTGGGATTCCATCATGTTCCTCAGATCCTCTATTTTTTTAATCTGTGTCCTCTCTAGATTTATTAATCATGCCTTGCACCATGAACAAAATCTTTGCTGTTATCTGAGTAATTATTTCTGATTTCATTTTTCCCAGATCCTCTTTTGTTGCCAGTTCAGAGAGTCCAGGTGGTTAAGTATCAGATTGTTCCATCTCATTTCCCTTTGGGGTTGCTGTAGGTGATCCAGAAGTCTGTTTTTGAGTCTTGTTTATGTGTCTTCTCATTTCCTCGGGAGGGGGTGCTTCTGGCATCCACACGGCTCACCTTCTCTGCCCTAGGAGCTTGGGATGGCAATGGGGGAGCTTCCTTCTGGGTGCTGGGACCGGCTGAGCTTCTCTGCCCTAGGAGCCTGGGATGGAGGTGGGGAGCCTCATTCATTTCTGATCATCAAATATTTTGTGAAGGCTGACCTCTTATTCTCAAAACTCTGCAGTATTGTCAAAGCATTTGCCCCACATCCATGGCTGTTTCTGCCTCTTTTCTCTCCTTAAGTATTCATGGTTATTTGTCCAAATGCTCACTTCACAGCTCCACATTTTATGCAGAGGCCACAAACCCCCAAAAAAGTGAGGCTGTGAACCTTCTCTACAGGGAGCCATAGCAAATGTTACTTTCTAGTGACAAAATTTCTTGAAGAAGTTTAAGTGAGAAAGACAACAGATACATTTCTTATTTAACATGTAAAGTTGAATTATAGTTTAACATGTATAGTTTCCTCTAAATCTTTTTTCTTCTGTATTTTCTCTGTGACTATGTATAAGTATACATATATACATAATTTATAGCTGTAAAACATGAATACTTTTTATTAAATTATTTAGAAAATATTTTTCATCTACTAAAGTATGAAATTATTGAGGATAATTTTCATTTCTCTTGAAGATATAGATAAGTTCTTGTAACGTAATGAAGTAGACAACTCTGATTATGTATATTTATAGAAAATAAATTTGTTATTTTCACAATTCTAGTAATTACTGAAAACATATCTGTTAGTGAGATATGTTGCTTCTTTTAATTATATTAAAATAAATATTATAATTATTAAAATAATAATTTAGTTATATCTATACATGAATCATGTTTTGTTCTAATGAGAGAGGTTTTACTATACATTCCATTATTGTTGGGTAACTTTATACAGTAGATAAAAATATTGAAAAAACTTGTTCACATAAATAATTAGAGGTGGGTAAATGTACTATTCTAGCAATGAATCATTTCTTTGAACACTTTTTAGAATATATGAATTGTTCTAATTCTTCATGAGATACTACTTTATAATAACTTAATCAAGCAGGCAACTTCATCTGTTTTGTGAAAACTGAGTTGAAAATCACTTGATTTTCCAAATTATCTATTTTTATCCTGTCATTAAAATTCTTTATTTTCTTGAAAATTGATAAATATATTTCCATTGGTTTCTCATGATGTCTTGGATTTTACAGTTTTCTAGGACCATCGTATCAGTTTAGTACTGAGTGAGAGATATTTTATTTTGAAATATTGTAAGACATTTATTAAAGGACTGATGCTAAAATTATTTAAGATAAAATAAAAATTTATAAATTAGAAGTTGATTACCTTAAGCTGTCTAGGCTCCTGCACCCTTGAACGTTTCCAGATATGTCAATGTGCACCCAAACCCATGAGTCAGACCCTTGACCTGAGAAGCAGCAATGCACTGGCCAGCAAAATGGCTTCACAATAGATCTCGTGGCTGCCCAGTTTGGCTTTCCTTCCTAAGTAAAAATTCTAGATATTCATGGGAAGATCTTTAAAAAAGAAGTAAGGTTTTTGAGAACCTGATATGTAATATTTTTAAAATCTGATCTAAAATTTTCAGGGCTGTTCTTTCTCAAAGGTGGATATTCTCATGAATCATCATCTCTTTTGTGTTCAGAACAGTTTCTTATTTTAATGTCCTATGTAATTTAAAACTTGATGAATTGATTTCATTAGCACATTAAATCTGCATAGCACTTACTTTGCCCATTTCTTTTAACACAAACTTAAGTTAAAAGAATATCCTCTGTTGTTGTTTGAGATTTCATTTGGGTAGATTAGGTTCTGACTGATTGCCTGCTCTTCATTACCTCATCACAAGTTGCATTGATTAAGACTAAAGCAGTTTCACTTACAGCTTTTCAACATCTTATTTAAAGCTTATTTCAAACTTTTATTCATTTTAGAAATTGTGCATGATACATACTTGGAAATTGTTTCCAAAAATTCTTTCAGCCTGTAATGTATTCAGCAGCTCTTGATTTTCACCTTGCCCAGCCTTACTCCTTTCATCTAGGGCAATTTCTAAACATCAGCTGTGATATTTACCATCAAGCAATACTTGCATAGAGCTGTTAAAAGCAAATATTCAGGAGCTATCTCCTAAAGAGGTAGTTTTTCCATCCCTTGACCTGCACTGCACTTTTAGATAAAGTCTCCATTTAAATGGGTGTCTACTAGAAGGGGTAGCTAGGAATTGAATTACCAAAACTTCATGGTTCACCTAAATACAAAAACCTTACTTATTTCAAGGAATAAATTCTGACACTTTGCACATATGTGTATCTGAAATGTCTCAAGTATATGGATCTAAAGGTGTGATCATTATTAATATCATTGAAAATGAATAAAAATAACCAATCATATTATAGCAATCTTAAAATCATGGAAAAATCAGTCACTCATATCTCACCACAAAGAGGACACTCATATCAGGGACAATCTGAAAAAATAAACTTTTAATTTTCCTGTAAATCATTATTCATTATTGGTTAATAACCTTATGTGTAGTGTATCACTTAATCATCATAACTCTTTGAGATATATACATTTTCATCTTTGACAAAGGCATAAACTGAGGCCTAGGACATACAGATAAATCAAAGATTGAGACTTCTTGAACCAGATGGCTTTAGATGTATTGAAGCACTCAGCTACTTCTCTGAAAAGGAAACCTGATTTATCCACTTTATATTGCCAAGTATTCAAAAAAAAGGTAAGTAATTAAAATCTTTTTATATTGCCATTTTTTTCAAATGATGTAACAACAGTTTGTTTTTTGGTTCCTAACTTGGTTCATAGTAGTAGTGGTACATTAATGGTCTGGGAACAATTCCTTCATTATAAATTTAACTTTTTAATGATTGAGCATAATGCTATAATTTTGCGAATCTAGATCACTTTCATGAAAGGGAGAAGTAAATTACATTATATTTGCAAACAAAAAATAACAACAGAGGCTGAGTAACCGAGAATTGCTTCACTGTAAAATTGTTGACTCACAAGTCTGAATAATTTTTAGAACTTTTTGAAGGTAATTTAGCAGCAAACTGTCCACCTTGTTGGATTAGAACTCTGTGTGGCATCTCTTCTGTTCAAAACCATAATCTTAACAAGTGGGCATAAAGTTGCTAGATCAATAAAATTATGGTGGGTACAAGGTGAGGATTCCCTATGTGAGAAAAGCTCTAGTTTTAAGGGTCTGTTCACGCGATCTTTAACGTAGATATTGGGTCTGATAATGAAAAAAGCCCAAAGGAGACAGTTTGGAAATTCATTACCTCCAAAGAAACAGTCAGAAAAGTATGTGCCAGAAATCTTTCCTCATAGAAATTATCTATCTCTTTGGTTCTTAAACCAGGGAAGTTAATCACATAGTGCTTTTCCAGTATCATTTCAGGCAAAAACACAATAAGCAGAGCATCTGCTCATTTAAACGTATGATCAAAAGCAGGGATTCTATATACAAAGACAATTGTTTTATATATGACAACTTTATTTTCCTTCAAAATCTTTAAAATGAAATTATCTCTATACTTTTATTGGATACAAGTACAGGGATACGGATGTATAGTAAAAAAGACACACAGTATTTGTCTTCAAAATCATACTGATCTTGGTTCATAATCTTGTTTCAGGGATGGTCTGACAACAATATATCAGCGCTGTTTCATTGTGATTTTCTTGGGCCAAAGATTAAGTCATGTTCAAATATAATTCAGAAAGATATAGAGTGGGGATTGCTGATGTCGAATATCAGATCACATTTGTATGCAAATTATGGACCAGACACTCAAGACTCTTGATTTTTAATGAATTATTAGTTTTAACTAGACTAGCTTACTAAATGAAGCTTAAAATCAGAAGTTACACTGAAAACTTCCCCTATTGTTCATGAATTATGTTTTAGTTCTGCCTCTTAACAGTTAAATTCAAAGATACTTAAATTTTATGAACAGCTAATATTTATGCATCCTATAATCACACCCATGTTTGATGTTAGAATGCATTCTCTCCTAGCCATCTGCAATTGTCTTATTAATTAATCTCTAAAATAGAGCATAGGATATTGTAAGTAATATTATACAAAATATCTCTCTGCATACTAATAAAGAACAACAAATTACCATGAAAGTTTGCCTCTACCTGATTCCAATGATCAATAATTTCAGTATGAAAAAATTTTATAAAATCTATATTCATTCATCGTACATTCCAAGTTTTTGTTAAATAACCAGAAATATGTCAAGACATTATTAGAAAGGAAACAAGTAAGTTATTTTAATTTCAGGAGGCTACATCATCACAGCATGCCTTTTATATACACCATCATATTTTTTTCTGAACTTTGAGACTCTGTTGAAGTTAAAGGGTCTTTCATGCATAGATGAGATGGATGGCTCTGTGCAGAAGTTAAAAATTAGACTGATTATTAATTTGGCCCAAATTCTTACACTATATTTCAAGGAGAAATCTGAGCCAATACCTGAGATCTTAGAAGGTGGAAGTTCAGCCAAAGCAAGAAATTGATCATTCACATATTCAATCACTAAACCTACATCTTGGCAGAATAATGAGTTAGATTTCACATTTGAAAATGGTATTGCATACCAAGTATAAATCTAAAATTAATCCAGCAACCTTGAGCTGAATAATCTAAGAGGAGTGTTATCTAGTAATGAAACCAAAAAGATTTAACATGCTGTCTTTTAGTTTTACTTACTCAGGGTTAATTATTTTTTTATTATTATTAAATTCTTTTATTGGTACATTGTAGGTATACAACACAATTACATTTCTCATTGGGAATTGTACCTTTACATAATACATCTTGGTTCTTATTTTTTTCCCCATTCCTAGCCCTCCCTTCAAGTCCTCCACCCTTCCCTATTTACAAAGACTTTATTTCCATTTTTTCTATTTACATCACTTGTCTCCAATTATGTAGGCTGACTTCTAAGGGCAGACTGGTTTTTCCAGAGCTGACTCTGGGAAAAGATAAAAGATATATTTGGACTCAGAACACTATGTTTCCAGGCTGGGGATTTAGCTCAGTGGTTCTGCTGCCTGCCTACCAAGCACAACGTCCTGAGTTCTATCCCCAGTACCAACCCCCTCACCCCCCAAAACACTATGTTGTAAAACTACACTGGATAATACAAAAATCAAAAAATCTATTTTAAAATATACTTGTTTTTATTAAGAACAAGGATTTTGTTATATGTTTATAACAGCTAAATATCATGTGTTTTATACCCGATTGTCATCGTGAGCTTGTGAGAATCTGAAGATTATATGTCTTACACAGCTTTAAAACAAACAATATTCAACACTTGAAGTGAGCTGATATTTAAAGAATAATGTGAAAACATTAAACATGATCTGAAGCAGGCCAGAACAATGTTATAAACAATATCCTTTCTGCAGGACCAACTGGGTATGAGTGATTCAAAGGAGAAAAGCTACAGAGCAAAATATATTGGACTTGAAATTATACATCATACAAGCAAAGGAAAAATGCTGTGAGTTTATAACAACATTTGAGCTAGTTTAGGTTTATTTTTATCAAGAACTTTTTAAAATTTATGTACTTAATAATTAACATTTTGGATTAATAATTTTGTAAATATTTCCTTGAAAAATGATAAATATATGTGAATGTTTAAGCATCCACTGAATTTTTAAGAAATTCAAGTCATTTTATTGATGAATAGGAGAACTTCGAAGGTAAACTACTTTTGGTAACTATAGATCATCAAGCACCTAATATTATTCTGGAGCTGAAGATAAGATGCCCTGCATTTGATATCTTTATGGGATTTTAGGGTTTAGCATCTTATATCATACATATTGAAAGTAAAAAGCACAATGATAAAAAATTCCTCTTACATGTAATTCAGTTATGATATTTTACAGAGTATGATTCAAAAAGTATGACAAGCATAAAAATGTGTGACTTAAACTAAACACTTAAAAACCATTTTAGGAGTTCAGAGGTGTTTATTCTGTGCTGAAATAATTGAGAAAGACTTTATGGGAAAAAAGAGAATTCAACAAGATTTAATAATTTTATAAAAAAATAATGTTAAATGAGCAAAAATGATGAAAATGTTTCAGAGTTCTAGATAAGCTTGAGTTTTGATACAAGTATAAAATACTCATGTATTGAAATATCCCTATCTCATATTCCACATTTCCCCAAAATTGCATATATCTGATCTCTTTACTCCTTCTTTTGAATGCCCATTTTGCTTCTTATTTGAATTTTCACATTTCGGAATAATGAGGGACCAGGTTTCCAGAATCACTGCGTTGCTATTTCTAGTTTCTCAAAGAGCTGTACTTAATGCCTCATAAATGTTAAGGTGACAGTTCACAGCTGGCTTGGCCTTTCATAGATTGCCACCAACACGAAGTGGCAGGTTTTTTCCCAACCACTTTGATATCAGATAGCTAAGTGAGAAAGCTCATGAATTATTTGTAGATTTAAAAACTGTTTTGTAAATGTCAATTTCTTAATGAGAAAATCAACTAGAAATACAGAGACTGAATTTTAAAAACTGTCATGTATCAATAATTAAAATTTATTCTGCAAATGACAACTATTTCCACATTGTAAGATAATAACAAATAAGAAATACTGCAAGAAAGACTAAAATACAAGCAAGAGAAGCAAGCTGTAAACTAGATTGGGTACAGTGAAATACAGGCTATGAAATGCATTACCTTTTAGGAGCTTTAGGAAAGTTCTATTTGGTTTGAATATTAGAGCTCTGAAAAAGTGTCAACAAGGGATAGTGGAGTAAACAGTAAAAAATACGACTGATTTTTACATAGGTGTAATTTGTCTGAGCAAATATTATAAGAGCAATTTTGTGTTAAGTACTTTTCAATATTGAGAAAACTTGTTTGAGATGACAGCTCTTTTCCTGTCTTGTTTTATTTTAATTCAGTATTTGTCCTCCTTAGAATCTAAGTGGTGCCCTCTCTTGGGTGGTATAGTCAAAGAAGGGAGAAACTGAACATATTGTAGAAGTTTTACAAGTGGTTGTGATTTGACCATATTTTCCATTGAGAACTGTGTAGAAAGTATCAAGTTTTGAAATTCTCAGTCCAAATAAAAATATCAACCAGTGTTTACTTCCAAATCCTCAGATAGGTAAGTCAGAATGTTGCATTTAAAGCAAGCATTCACCACTCTACAGAAGATTTATTAAAATGACAGCCACAGAATAAATAAAACAAACCTATGAAATCTCTGCATGGAATAGAGGTAATAAACGTGAGAGATTTAAAAAAATTAGTGTAATTAGTTGAGTGTAGAAGAATGTTCACCAACAGCCTGGAGAAAATGAAGCCATAGTTTGAGTATATTAAGAAATATGAGATGGCAGTAGTAAAATAATAGAGGCCTAAAACATAGATATTAATGGAAAAAAATTACTAATGAATTATTTGCCTCCATCCAATTTACTATCCAATTTAAATTCAAAGAGAAAAGAAAAATTATCTCTGACCAAAATCGTGAGGTTTATGCACTCATCTAAATTGTCACCAAGCCAGTCCTAAAATATACATCTTTTATAATATCATTTTAAAAATTAAATTGATGAAGTGTATGTATTTTCTAAAACATGAAAGAAAAGACTAAAAGGAACTACGTGGGGGACATTTTGTCATACTGCTTTTCTTTGTTTTCTTATTGCTGGAACAAAAATCCCAACACCCATAAATTAAAGGAGGAGAGATTTATTTTGGCTCAAGTTTGTAAAGGTTTCTGTCCATAGTCACCTGACTCCAAGGCTTGGTAGAGGAGAAAGATCTTGTGACATGGCTGGCAAGAAGCAGAGATGGATCAAGGGAATAAGAAGGATGTATATTTCCAGTCCACACTCCCAATGACCCTGACCTACTTCTTCCCACCTGAGTTCACCTCCCAGTATCACACTCAGCTATAAATTCATCCAGTGGACTAATCCACTGATGAGTACCACCATGATCCAATCACCTTTCCAAAAACACATGAAGGCTTTGGGGAACATCTGAATATAAACCATAACAATCTGCCCCAGCCCTCAAGAAAACCATGCATATTCCTTTATACAAAATGCATTAGTCCGTTTCTAAGAATTGCCAGACTCCTAACAATTTCATCATTGCTAACAAGGCCAAGTCCAAAGTCTCTGTGGAGATTTAAGGCAAACTCTTACCTGTGAACACTTATAAAAATGAAACGAAAGTTGATCACTTCCAACATAGAGTGACACATGATAAACATTCCCATTCCAAAAGGGAGAAACAGAGGGATAGAGAGAAATGGGACTGAAACAAGAACAAGATCCAGCAGAGCAAACATTAAATCCCACAGTTTCATGCCCAGCACCCAGGCCAATCTGTAGCAAGGTGTGAACTCCCAAGGGCTTGATGGCCCATCCCTATGACACTACTGGTGGCTGTAGCCCTCATGGCTTCCCTCTCAAGCTGTCTTTGCCCACTGCTCATGGCTTTCCTCATGGCGGTTCCATGTTCCTGGCTTTTCCAGCATCCTAGCACTCCACTGCACTGGTTCTATCCTCACAGCTTCACAAACTGCTCTGTCATGGGCACACAGCCTGGCCTCCCAGGAGTTTTTTGAAGGAGAGATTTGAAAATATGTTTTCTTAATTTTTTAAATGATTTTTATGAAACAAAATTTCATAATCATATAAGAGAACAATAGTTATTACACTGCATATCATTATCTTCAAAACAGTTACGCAGAGTACAAAACATAAACCAAAAAAAGATTGTTACAAAAAAAGAAACATAATAACACAAATCTTTCTTTTCAAGGAACTAAGAAAAAGTAGTATAAGTGAAACCAATTATCGCATACATTGAAATATTTTTAAAATGAAATTTGTAGTTTGGGGAAGTATTGAACTTCTCCTTATATGGTGGAAACCTTCCTGTCCTCCCAACTATAACATTCTTCATAATTTATCTAAAACCAGCACCATGTGGAAGATGCCATGGTATGCTGCCAGGTAGCTGAGCCCTTTTGCATTTTGCTGATTGTTGCAGAGGCCTCAGAGTTCCTGGATGACTGAGCATGGTGAACTGAATTTTGTGGTGTTAGTTCCCATTCCACAGGTTGCCACCATTCTAAATGCCTCTCTTTTCAAAGCAAAGTCTTTCACCTTTGCAATTTTGCTCTTGCAAAAGATGGAGTCCTGCTGGTTCTTGTGATGCCTTTAGGCCCTTTTCTATTGTTTTATACCAAAATACTTGACATTTTAATGTAAATATTTTCAGTAAGCAAGTTCTCTCCTGATCCATCTTTGAAGGCTACAACTTTATTGGAGCTCCTTTGTGGACAAACTCACAACTTTTTAAATCATTCTGCCGGGCAATTTGCTCTCAATTCTTAAGGGAGAGTTGGCTAAAAGCCCCTAACAGTATTTGTGTGCCAACAGCCTTGAAATTTCTTCTGCCATGTTAATTAGTCCCCTGGCCTTAATCTCTCATAAAGTCTCTGGTCGTGAGTAAAATGCAGACAAATTTTCTGCCAGAGCATGACACATGGCTTAGACTCCAACTACCAATGGAGTCCTTCCCAATTGAAGCCTGCTAAACCTGGTCTTTTCTACCTATATTACTGTTAATATTCTGGTCTATTTAGCTCTGACCTGAATCTCTCGTCAAGTTCAGCTGACAGCACTCTAGGGTTACTTCTCTAGCTATCATCTCCAAACATTCAAACCTTTCCAAACTCCTCCTGCAAGCCAAAGGTTTCTGAACTGCATGTCAGGAAGTATTATAGCAATGACCCCACTCCTGTTACCAAAATCTGTATTAGTCAGTGTTCACAAGAAAAATACATTTAATAATTTAATGAGAGAGAGAGAGAAAGAGAGAGAGAGAGAGAACACAATGTACAAGGGAGGTTTACATGGCTGAATGCAGAGACAGTCAGGTGTGAAAGAATGAAAAAGCTCCATGTCCTGCAGATTTGAAGGATCTAGCCAAAAGTTAAAGGCCAGGTGCTTACTGCTGGCTGTTGTGAAAGTCTGTTTCAAGCTGAATAGTTTGTGCTGGAAGGCTGAAGAGTCTGCACTGCAAGGCTAAAATATCCATGCTGGAAGCCTGGAGATGGGCATCCAAAAGCAGTGATAAAGACAGAAGCTCCTCCCAAAAAGCAGAATTGATATTTCCTTCTTCTCTCTATTTTTATTTAGAACTATGGTAAGCCAATTAGTTGAGCATTTAAAGTTGACACCATTATTAACTGTCACAGTGGTACATGAAGGAACTGAGAGAAAATAAAAGGAAAATTAAGCTTAATTCTATGTTGAGAGAGATTGAAGGAGATAGTGCATCCATGGTACAAAAGCGGAAAATGTTCAAACTGAATCACAAATGATAAAAACAAAAACTACTTCGAATTCCTTAAGATGAACAGGAACAAGAACAAGAGAATCAGAAGAGAAAAACATTAAAATATCCTCTTTACAGAAAAGAGAAAGCAAGGAGAGTGAAATAGCAGAGACAGAAGGGATTGAACAAGGAGATCGGAGAGCTGTTTTAAAAGAGTTTCTCAAACCAGGGGATTGAAAATAAAGGGAAATACCAAGCATTAATAAAAGATAGGTTTTCATTGCTGAAAAAAGATATGTACTTCTGACCTGTATAGCTTATTAATTACTCAAAGCAATTATTTGAGTAACAGCAAAAAGCCTTATTCCTCTCATAAACTTGTGAAATTTCCAACCACATATGATCAAAATAAGAGTTATTTTATCCAAATACTACATGACACCTGCAAATAATGGCAATCAACCAACTTGACTAAGATATCTCTTCACTAACACCAGAGCCTCGAGGAAGGCGGTACACAGCTTGCAACATTCCTCAGAAAATTATAATTATTTATCTTAAATTATAACTCTTTAGTCAATGTAGTGTGATAATAAAAATCCAGAGACAAGGACTAAACATTTTATAATAAAAATGGAAATATTTAATACAGGATGAATCCAAGAAAGTGAAACAGGAAAGTTTCTGAATTGGCTGATTGGAACTCTGAATCAGTGAGGAGTGGTGTATCTTGATTAAAATGGGGGCATTGATGGAAATTATATAAGATGAAATGTTCTGAAAATTCATTTTAAATGGGTGTGAGAGGTAGATAAAGTAGGAATGGAACTTAAACTTGGTTTTGACCTTCTCCATAAGTGGCACAGGATTAATTCATTGAACCTAAAGTGTAACAAGTAAAAAAGCCTCACCTAGCATCCAAACTCTAAAGAATATTCAATATTGATATTTGATTGTTTTCTCTTATGCCTGTTTGAGAAACACTTACTGGGCAGTATAGGAAACATAACTATGGCTTTTAATGCAGAATACAAATCTTACCAAACTTAATGGGATAAAGGTGAGAGCAGAATCATCTGAATCAGAGATGTATAATTAGAAAAGGACTATTAGAAGACAGGTAGAAAGAGAAAAGTCTCCTTATTTTTTAGGAAAAAAATTAAAATTAAAGAGGATTTACCTGTAGTAGAGGTAACCAGATTGGGGCTACCAGCATGGGGTTTTCAGTGGGACAATTGAATATAGGCATAGGGAAGGGTTATCAATAGATCAGAGAGAAAGGGAAGTAAGAAACACCTTTTTGTTTCTTGAGAACTTCTTTTGAGATCTGAGCCTTTGGAAAGTTTTCCTGGTTAAGATGCACAGCAAGAATGTGTGCAAAACACCAATCAGTCTTTCACAGAAACATAACCAAGGTTCAAGGAGATTAAGTAACCTGCCAAGCTTATGCAGCTCTAAAGAGATATGACTTGGGTTTGAGTGCATTTACTTTATCCAGTGCCTCCACTGAACCACTCTACCTTATTCCTCTCAGCATAGGTCATTTCTGTAAAAAAGTGCTGGGTCATAAATTCAGATCTTCTGATTTCAACCATGGTTCACTTGCTGCTTCACAGTTCACACTGGATAAAGCGCTGTTACGTTAGGTAACCGTCAAAAAAGAAAGGGACAATAATGGCTTAACGTTTTTAATGCAATCAATTCTTCTTATCAATACTCTGAAGTGTAGCTCAAAGAAACATTGCTACTATTACAAATACTAAAATAGCAAAAGCTGTAGCCAGACACTAACTACAGTAAAATGCTGATCTTTATAATCAATATCTCAATCTTAAGGATGATACAGATATCAAGTCCATAGAAATAAATGAGAAAATATATCCTTTAAAAACTGTAGTGTGGAAAGGTGAGGTAAAAATTATACTTTTGTGTTTATGCAAAATACTTGTATGAAAAAACACATAATTAAGTTCTGATGTTAACCTTATATTATTATGAAACCATATATCAATTTTTAAAAACGATTGTTAATTTACATACTTTAATCTATTTCAGTGGTGAATTTTTAAAAATCACTATTATATCCATAATATAATAATAAATTTTTAAAAGAATTATTCTTGTGATATTGTATAAATTGGATGAAAACTCTGTGAAAGAACTCTCCATTAATATTTTAGTGTCAGAATCTCTGTTTTATTTCACCAATGAAAATCATTACATTTATTTTTTTCCCTTAAATTCTTTTATTGGTACATTTTAGGTATATGATACATTTACATTTATAATTGGGTACTCATACTGGTACATGATGTATCTTGGTTCTTATTTTTTCCCCATTCCCTGACCTTGCTTCACCCCCTCCACTTTTCTCTATTTACAAAGACTTTGTCTCCATTTTTTCCCTTTTTCACAGTTTTTCCTTTCACTTCTTACTTTTTGCCCTCCCACTTCTCCTACCCCTTTGGACTTTTTCTTCTTATTCCACATTATCAATTATTTGTTTTAATCATTTTAATCCTTAATTCCACTTTCAGTTTCTCATACCTGAGAAATTATTTGGTATTTACACATGTATGTCCTATTTATTTCACTTAAGAGTATGGCCTCAATATGCATCCATTTAGCTATAAATGTCTCTAGTTTCTCATTCTTTATGGCTGAGTAGTACTCCATTTTATTAAAAAACCACATCTTCTTTATCCAGTTTCCATTTGATGGGCACTTGGGCTGTTTCCAACCTTTTGCTATTAGAAACTGTGCCACTATAAACATGGGTGCACATATAATTCTGTGGTATGATTGTTTTAATTATTTTGGGAAGATACCAAACAGGGGAATAGCTTGGTCAAATGAGACTTCCAGTCTGAGTTCTCTGAGGTATTCTCCATAGTGATTTCCACAGTGGTTGCACCAGTCTACACTCCCACCAGCAGTGGAGCAGGGTTGCTCTTTCCCCACAGCCCTGCCAGCATTTGTTATTGGTTGATTTCATGGTAGCAGCCATACTTTCTGGAGTGAGGTGAAATCTCAGTGTTGTTTTCATTTGTATCTGAAATACTTCACAATAAAATCAGGAGCAAGACAAGTATATCCACTATCACCATTCTTGATTTCTTGATAGCAGCCATTCTTTCTGGGGTTAGGTGGAATCCCAGTGCTGTGTACATCTCTATCTCTCAAATAACCAGTGATGTTGAACATTTTTTCATATGTTTCTTTGCTGCTTTTAGTTCTTCATCTGAGAAACGTCTGTTCATTTCAGAAGCCCATTTTTGAATTGGGTCTTTAAATTTTGAGGGTCTGATTTTTTTCAGTTCTTTATATATTCTCGATAGTAGTCCTTTGTCTGAGGTACAGCTGCTAAAATTTTTTCTCAAAATGTAGGTTGTCTCTTAGCTCTGTTGATGGTTTCTCTTGCAGTGAGAAGCTTTTGAATAAGATGAGATCCAAGTTGCTGATTCTTTGTGCTAGTTACCATGCTACTGAGGTTTTGTTTGTAGTCTTTTCCTATGCCAATGTCTTCACGAGTTCTACTTAACTTATCTTCCAGCAAGTTTAGTGTTTCTGTTTTAATATTTAGATATTTAGTCCAGTTCAATCTTAGTTTAGTGCATGGTGATAGACATGGGTCTAGTTTTAATCTTTGGCAAGTTGAAATCCAGTTTTTCCAACAGCATTTATTAAACAGGCTATCGTTCCTCCAGTGAGGGTGGTTGGCTCCTTTGTCAAAGATGAGGTGGCTGAATATGTCTGGAGATGTTTCTGTATCTTCTAATCTATTCCACTGATCTTCAGGTCTGTTTCTTTGTCAGTTCCATGCTGTTTTTATCACAGTAGCTTTGTAATATAGTTTCAAGTTGGTGATTGTGATATCCCCTGCCATGTCTCTGTTGCCTAGAATTGCTTTTGCTATTCTAGGTCTCTTCTGGTTCCAAATGAGTGTTTGGATTGTTTTCTCTAGTTCTGTGAAATATACTGTTGGAATTTCAACTGGCATTGCATTAAATCTATATAGAAGTTTTGGAAGTATGGCCATATGGCCACTTCACTATATTGGTTCTTCCTACCCAGGAACAAGGTATGTCTTTCCATTTTCTTTTATGCTCTTCCATCTCTTTTTTCAGAGTGCTGTAGTTTTCAGTGTAGAGGTCTTTTGCTTCCTTTGTTAGATTGATTCCTAGATATTTCATTTTTTTGGATGCTATTGTAAAAGGAATTGTTTCCCTAATTTCTTTCTCAGTGTGTCTTATTATTTGTGTACAAGAAGGCTATTATTTTGTGAGTGTTGACCTTGTGTCCAGCTACTCTGTTGAATCTGTCAATTAAGTCTAGAAGTCTTTTGGAAGAATTTTTTAGGTTTTCTATGTAAAGTATCATATTGTCAGTGAATGATGACAGTTTAAATTCTTCCTTTCCTATCTTTATTCCTTTTCTTTCTTTCTCTTTTCTAGTTACTATGGCTAATGTTTCCAGAACTATATTGAACAGGAGTGGTAATAGTGGGAATCCTTGTATTGTTCCTGATTTTAGCATGAAAGTTTTCAGTTTTTGACAGTTTAGTATAATGTTGGCTGTTGGTTTTTCATAGATAGCTTTGATCAGGTTGAGATAAAGACCTTCTATTCCAATTTTCTATAGTGTTTTCATCATGAATGGGTGTTGGATGTTTTCAAATGCTTTTTCTGCACCTATTGAGATGATCATATGGTTTTTGTCCTTTGTTCTCTTAATACACTGTATTGCATTTATTGATTCACATATGTTGAGCCATCCTTGTATCCCTGGGATAAATCTGACTTGGTCAGGGTGTATGATCTTCTTGATGATCCTCTGTATTCTGTTAGCCAGTATCTTATTGAGGATTTTTGCATCTATATTC
Source organism: Heterocephalus glaber (assembly GCF_053883595.1). Classification (NCBI taxonomy): domain Eukaryota; kingdom Metazoa; phylum Chordata; class Mammalia; order Rodentia; family Bathyergidae; genus Heterocephalus; species Heterocephalus glaber. The sequence continues at coordinate 21,477,544 of NW_028258138.1, read as the reverse complement.
ATTAGAGTGATTGGCCTCTAGATCTCTTTTATGATTGGGTCTTTGCCTGGTTTTGGAATCAAAGTAACACTTGCTTCCAGGAATGAATTTGGAAGTATTGCTTCCCTTTCAATTTCATTGATGAGTTTGAAGAGTAATGGAGATTGTTCTCCTCTGAATGTCTTGTAGAATTAAGCAGTGAAGCCATCAGGACCTGGGCTTTTCTTTGTTGGTAAATTTTTTATTACATTTTCAATTTCACTCATTGTAATTGGGGTGTTTAGAATTTCTATATCTTCTTCATTTTACTTTAGCAACTCATATATATCTAATTTTATTAGAGTACAGCTTCTCCAAGTAGATATTGATGATCCTCTGGATTTCTGCTGGGTCTCTTGTGACTTCACCTTTTTAATTCATAATTGCATTGATTTGAGCCTTTTCTTTCTTTTTCTTGATAAGGTTAGCTAAGGGTTTATCAATTTTATTTATTCTTTTCAAAAACCAACTCTTTGATTCTTTGATTTTTTTGTATCATTGTCTTGGTTTCCATTGAATTAATTTCTGCTCTGGTCTTTATAATTTCCTCTCTGGTACGAGCTTTGGATTTGTCATGCTCTTCTTTTTCTAGGAGATTGAGGTTAAGCATTTGGTTGTTTATTTGAGCTCTCTCTGTTTTCTTAATATGCACATTTACTGCTATGAATTTCCCATGAAGAACTGCTTTCATTGTGTCCCATAGACTCCTGCATGTTGTACTGGCATTATCATTTACTTTAGAAACTGTCTAATTTCCTCTTTAATTTCCTCTGTCACCCATTGTTTGTTCAGGAGGGTGTTATTCAATTTCCATGTGTTTCTTGGAGTTTTGTGGTTTCTTTTGCTATTGATCTCCAGTTTTATCACACTATGGTCTGATAATATACAGGGGGTAACTTCAATTCTTTTACATTTACTTAGACATGTCCTATGAGCTAGCATGTGATCTATTTTGGAGAATGACCTGTGTGCAGCTGAAAAGAATGTATACTCTGATTTTGTGGGGTGGATTACTCTGTAAACATCTATTAAGTCCATTTGTTCAATAGCTTGATTCAGTTCTAGAATTTCATTGTCAATTTTTTTTCTAGTTGATCTGTCTATTTGTGATAGAGGGGTGTTGAGGTCTCCCGCTACAATTGTATTAGTGCTTATTTGGTTTTTCATGTCCATTAATATTTGTTTTGTATAGTTGGGGGCATTCGTGTTTGGTGCATATATATTTAGGACTGTCATCTCTTCCTCTTGGACTGTTCCCTTCACAAGGATGTAGTGACCATCTTTTACTCTCTTAATTAGTTTTGGTTTGAAATCTACTTTGTCTGCAAATAAGATTGCTATGCCTGCTTTTTTCTGGGTTTCTGTCAAGTGGAGAACTGTTTTCCAACCTTTTATTTTCAGTCTATGAATTTCTTTTTGAGTTAGGTGTGTTTATTGTTTATAGCATATTGTGGGATTTTGCTTCTTAATCCATTCTGCCAGTCTATTTCTTTTGATTGGTAAATTGAAGCCATTCACATTGATGTTTATAATTGATAGATATTGACTCATTCTTGTCATGATGTTTTACTGTTGTTGGCTCTTTTATTTTTTCATTTTTTCCCCTTTCCCTTTAGTTTATTGCTTTGGGTGGTGGCTTCACTCTGTTGGGACTCATGGAGTTGTGAAAATCATTGTCTTTTTCTAGGATATTGTTTAGCATTGTTTGGAGTGCTGCTTTGGTGTTCATGAAGTTCCCCAGGTGTTTTTTTCATGAAAGTATATTACTTCTTCATCAATTTTCAAAGATAGTTTTGCAGGGTACATCAATTGGGGTTGGAGGTTTTTTTCTCAGAGCTTGAAATACTTCACTCTAGGCTCTCCTTGACTTGCAGTTTTGTGTTGAGAAGTCTGCTGTGATTCTGATGGGCTTTCCTTTGTAGGTGATTTCTTTCTTTTCTCTAACTGCCTGTAGGATTTTGTTCCTTTGTTGGGTTTCTGGGATCATGACTATTATATGTCTAGGTGTAGATTTTTTTTTGATCATGGCTTCAATATGCCTCACTTATCTATATGTCCAAATCTTTACCTCTGTCTGGGAAGTTTTCTACCATTACTTCTGTGAACAGTTGATTTTAATGTTATTTGTATTTTCTCCTGCTTTTTAGTGGGCTCCTATTAGTCTTATGTTATTCTTCTTTGTATCATCTAGCAACTGCTGGATTGATCTCTCGTGGTCCCTTAGTATTTTTTAAGAAATCTCGGTTTTCATGGTCACTAACCAGAATCCTCTCTTCTATATCTCATATTCTATCTTCACATTCACTCAATAGTCTGCTGTTAATACTTTTGAAGGAGTTTTTAATCTCCTGGATATCTATTTGAATATATTTCATTGATTCCATTTCTTTCCCATGTCAGGTGATCATGGTTTCCATTTCTTTCTTATGCTGGTCATTCATGGCTTCCAGAATGTTTCTGAGCTCATCTATTTTTTTAAATCTTTTTTTGTTCTAGAGCCTTTAATCATGTCTTTCACTCTGCTCACCATCTCTGTAGTTATCTGGGAAATTATTTCTGTTTTGAATTTTTCCTTCCTGTGCCATCAGTTCAGTGTGCCCAGTTCATTGACTATCAGACTTTTCCACCTCATTTCCCCCATAATTTGCCTTTGGTGTAGTAGAAGTCTGGGTTTATGCCTTGCTTAAATGTCTTCTCAATTTGTTTTTGGTACTGTCCTTGGTTTAATTCTTGGGCTGATATTTTGAAATTGCTTATTGTAAGTATCATTGTTGCTTGCATTTAGAATGCTTATGGAATAATTGCTTCTCAGAGGTGTCTTCTGGCTATATCTGGTCTTTAGGTTTTGAGTCTCTAATGACTCTGAGGCTATCTCATTTTCTTTATACTAGGAAGGACAACTGATTAGATCAATCACAACACCTTAACCCAAGTGAAACAATCAGCAACACCATAGCATTACTCATAGCTTAGAAAATGACAATTTGTGGTAGTTATTAATCTATCACCTTTAACTGTGTGAATTAAATAAAAATTGAGGACCAGCTCAACATAAGTTTATAGTGAATAAACTCTTCAATATAGCAACTTTACCCTTCAGGATGGGGAGTTAGAAGGAGTTAGGGAGGGCGGGATAGATAGATAAAAGTATAGGGAAAGCTTAGCAGTGAGGCCAGAGGACACAGGAAGATCTCACAAACTCTTAGAAACTGTTGAAGACAAGAGGAAAAGACAGAATGAAAGAACAAGAATGAGAATAGAACAACCTAAGAGCAATAGGGATGCTAGTAACTGTATTTACTTTCCTTTAAAACTAATGACAATCAAGACAAGGAAAAAGAGAACAAAAGAAAAATAAAGAGAAAAGCTGAATTAGGGCCAAAACAGGAAGAAAAAGGGAGATGAAGAACAGTGTGGGCCAGCAAGAGAATGAGAGAGTGAGAGAGTTAAAGAAAAGAGAAAAGAAAAAAAGAAGAAAAAAAGAGAAAAATTTGAAAAGAGTAGAAAAAATAAAAATAAAAATTTTAAAATAAGAGCAAAAAATAATTTTGAAAATAACAAAAAGTAAAAATGAAGAGCCTCCTTCAGGGTATGTCTCTGCTGTCACAATAGACAACATTGGCAGCAGTGTGGAGATGTAAGTCAATGAGTCTCAGCAAATCAGTAGCAGACCCATGAGATTCAGGCAGCTTTCTGGCTGCAAGTCCCAAGTTGAGCTCCCTGTCCTCCTGCAGGTTTGAACTCTGTAAGGTTCTACTGCAGGTTCCAGTTGCCCTTCCCCTGAAGATAGTCCAGGTTCTGATGGGAGGTGATGATCCCTCCAATTTATCAAGTACGGTGGTCTGGTGTGCCTTTATTGCAGAGATTCTCTTCACTTTTCCAGTGGGCTTCAATTTTCATTAAGGAACGTGAGAGAGGCCCTCTTTCTGTTGTTCACTTCTGCTGTACCTTCTGGAGCTCAGGACAATGGCCTTTATGCTCCCCTGTGCCTCTGTAATGTGGAACAAGGTACCCACACACAGCCGGGGTGCGGGGGGGGGGGGGCTGGTCACTGCGGGGTGGGGCGTGGCGGGGACAGAGCCTACATTTATTTTGTAAGGAAGAACCATTCAAAGAAATCCATGTGTTGATTTAATTGCTGCTGATGTGTTTCAAGTACTTTTAAATTTTTAATCAATTTCTGATTGCAATTGGGTTTCCTATCCATATGTGTTCATAGCTGACCTGCTGTTAGGAGGTGGGGCCTGTTTTGAGGTAGGTCTCCAAAAGAAATTCACTAGAAGAGAGGATTCTTGTTCTGGACTCCTTCTTGTTCTCTCTCTGCTCTGGCTTCCATGTAGTGAGCAGCTTTTTTTCTCAATGTCCTTCCACCATGCTGTGTCCCTTTGGAGGCAGTTGATCACAGGCTGAAACCCTGAAACTCTGAGCCTAAATAAATCTCTCCTCCTTTATGTCACAGCTGTTGGGTGTTTTGTTCCAATGAGAGGAATGCTGACTAAAATCAGCATTTTCAGTGTCACATGATCATGGTTTTATTTTTCTTTCTGCTATATTTGTTTCTTTGCTCTCCAACATGAAAAAACATTTATCTTATTAAGTCAACTAATAAAAATAGCAATATAATTTTACACCTGGTTTTAAAATTTTAATGCCCAATAACTGGATTTAGGTGCATTATTACCGTAACACAAATTTTAATTAAAATGGTTCATAAACATATAAAAATGCCTACTGTCATTTATAATTAGAGAAATTCATAATAAAATAATCAATCATGTATAACATATTAATAACATAATAATATTTGAAAAATGAAATTGAAGAGAGTATACTGAAACTGAGGTAATATCAGTCTTTTAAATTAAGACATTCTCAAGAAAAACTATATACATAATAGCCATTGAAATTTTAAGAATGGAAATAATTGGTGATTCAGAAATTCCTGGTATTCATGCATAGTTCTATATTTACAAATTAATTTACATACACGTATATCTAATGATAAATTGTTTATGTATAAAAATGGATACTTCTAAATGTTTATAGAAGTAAGCAAAATAAAATAAAATTTTCTACTTTATTCTATAGAATATTATGCATCATTGTAAAGATAAATTGCTAAACTAGACATATTTTATTATCAGGTAAATAATAAAATGGGTATTTTACTTTAAATATTACATTGTTAAGTAGGTAATTTGTTAGATTACTTATATTAATAGTGCTAGCTAGAGCATAGAAATGGTAAATTATATTACAGAATTCTCACCTTGTGCCAACATAGATTCTAAGCCCTTTGTATTCATTGCTTTATTTACAAGTAGTAGAGAATGTTATATTTAATTCTTATATTACAAATAAAGAAACAAAAGATGGACTGTGATAGATTGTGTGTTGTGCCGCTCTGCTTTCTCTGCCTGGACTGTTTGTCACAGACTTTTGGTGTGATGTCAGCAGATAGATGCCATTCCGATGACAGAGCTAAAGAGAGCCAGCTGGCTCAAAGCCACTCTCTCTTTCCAAGTTAACCCTCTTCCAGGGGTGAATTCATGCCACATTTCAAAGGCTGAGACATCTCAAGCCAACTTGGGACAAGTGTGAAAGGCCCTAACAACTCCAGAACTCACCATGGAGTTAGCTGCAAGGCCTAAATCTTCTCTGTACACATTTGTTTCTTTCCTCTCCTTCCCATAGGTGTTGCTTTGTAAAAACATCACTTAAAAAAACTATTGTGCACAAAGCTCCTATATTTTAGAAGATATTACTCTGGAGACATTGAGATTCTATATCAAAAGATGTGGCAGTTAAAGGGAAATTAAGGATGATTGATTATGATGTGTTTCCTTTATGTAAAAAAGTGATAATTATTCCTTATACATATTTATTTTTAATATATATTTATATTTAATATGTACATTATAATGTATAATTTTAATATTTATACATTATATAATTTGATGTCAATGTTTATATATTGATATATATAAACAATTTATATATATATATATATATATATATATATATATATATATAGAACATGTTCAAAATTTCAAAGAGAAAAACCATAACCACCGAAAATGCTTTTTCCCAGAATTGAGGCTGAGGGGGTGATAACTCATTTTATTTTCTTTCGGTACCGGAGATCGAACTCGGGTCCTTGCGCTTGTGAGGCAGGCGGTGGCACCACTGAGCTAAATCCCCGGCCCTGATAACTCATTTTTAATACTATATGTATGTTTTTTCATGTGTTGATATTTGTTTTAAAATAAATTTGAGATTACAGAATAAGTATTACAAATTCTATATTTGTTAAATATATTTAATAAGTACAAAAATAGAAAACAATTATTAAAAATCTTGGTCAATGCTATTTGGTTTGAAAAATAGTTACTTTCATCTTACTCAACTCCTTGTGAAATTCACTTTTCAAAATACTAGTGATTATGTAATAAGAAAGTAAATAATCAGTTGTATTGTAAGAAGGTATGAGTGCTCTATAGAAATAAAGTTCTTCAGGGGGAATGAGATGGACATTTCTGTAACAGGTTTGCTTATTCTAAGGAAATTTAGAGTCTATTTGATCCACTGAAACGTCCTGGGTGACAAGCCTATGTATATTTTCTATGGGGAAAAGTTTCCTTCCCCATGTTAAGGAAGAGCTCTCTATTCTATTATCACTGCCTGCCTCTCCTGGTAGAGGGTGGCACCAGTAAATACATTATAAAGCATTCAAAAGAGCTGCAAGCTGCTTTTGACTGTGCCTCCCCAGCCAGGGATGCTGATCTGATTCCTAGCTCAGCTGCTGCCGTTCCTTCATTTGAGTTGCTCCCATTTATACTTGATCCTCATGATATTCCCTCAAGATAAAAGATGATTATGTAGTTTTTAGAAAAGGTACCATCCTTCTTTATTTTTCTGTTGAGGACTTAGTTACAGCCAAACTTTTATATGAGGTGCACACACATTAATTCAAATATTAGATGTAAAATTATCCTTAATTAAACTGTAGACATACTATGGCAGTCACCATTATTGTTGATTTCACTTATTATTAAAGGGTTTGTTTTCTTTATAAATTGGAACTCTGCTGTCCACTTATTATTCTTAATATTTACAGACTGAAAACAAGATATATTTATAGCAAAGAAAAATAGAGGCAATTTAAAAATCTGTTTGAAATAAGCTCTGTATTATATGAAACAAATTTTACTTAACACTGTAGAAATACATTAAGTAAAGCATAGATAAGTACATTATATGCCCTTTGCTGGGTAAAATGTTGCCATACACAGAGGATAAGAGCAACATGCATTATCTCATACTTTCTGCATGTTAGGATTCTAGACATGACATAGCTTGGTTTTCTGCTCAGGGTCCCACAAGGGAGCAATCAGGGTATCAGTAAGGCTGCATTTCTTTCTTAACCTTGATATCCTCTTCCAAACTCATATAATTATTGATAGAATCGGTATCCTACCACAGGAAGAGAATGGTGTCACTTTTCTTGCTGCCAGCTGGAAGCTGCTATTATCTCTCAAAGGCCATCTAGAGTTTCTTCCATGTATCCTTTTTCAGGTCCTCTCACAGACCTCTTACAAGATGATAGCTTGCCTTAAGACTACGAGGGTCTTTCTGGATCTATTCTCCTCAGAGAAAGTTTTATGAAACATAGGAATTACAAAAGTGAATGTCTAGCATCTTTGCTATTGTTGATAGGAAGAACTAACTCAGACGTACTCATGCTTTGAGTCTATGGCACACAGGGTCATCTTTTGCATATTCACTATGATGGGATACTCCTTACTTTTTAAAGGGGGTATGATTTGCAAAGACTAATTAATTCCTATAGATTGTGTCTTGTGATTTCACCAAGTTTACCACAATATACAAGTGGAACGTTTTCAGGTCATTTAAATACATCCTTGTGGAAAAATGCATGGGCATTCAATTTAACATAAAGTACTAAATTTACAGGGTGGTCAAAAGTGTGCCCTATCTTGATAAAATAATATCTTGATATGATGCTCCCTAAGGACGAAGTAAACACCTTGAGAGAGTGACAAAATACTTGATTTGAATGTATCATAACTGACCTTCAAAAATAAATTTCAAGGTATTTTTGAAAGTATAAAGATAAGATTCAGTCAATCTAAATTGTGACTAGAGAAATATTTTGGTTACAATAATGCAGGATATTCATATCCATTCTATATTTGCATTTCCTTGAACTAAAAATCAATTGAGCCAAAATGATCATGCTTATTTATATAAGAAGGATATGACATAAAGACAAATGCTAACCTAATTTTACTTTTTCACATGACAAGCATGAAATACATAAATAGATCACAAATGTGGAAAAGTTAATATTTGATATGAACTGTAATAATTTTTGAAGTAGATATTCTGCCTCAAGGATTTTTGTAGAAAATATAAGCCTGATGTCACAACAGTATCCAGTTGCAGAATATGATGAAACAAAGATAAGTAGTTATCTTCAAAGAAAAACGAGGTTTTGATTATACATTTTAGTGTCTATAACTCCTCCAATTCAAAATTTTATTTTATGGCTTTAGCAAAAACACTTTCTTTACTATTCTTCATTATTTAATCATTGTTGATAAATGGAAATATCCCATGATATTTATTTACACAGTTTAAATCATGGTTTGTTTGTTTTGTTTACATTATACATCTTAAGGTTACCAATCTGACATACTAATTATTCTGATTTGTGATGTTTTTCCTAAATGTTATTCTAATTTTATATATTTAAATGGTATTAAATCATTATACTTGTCCTTTCCAAACTAAGGATGCAGTTACAAATACCAATTAATTATATCTTATGCCTCTTTGTAGTCTGCTCATTTTTAGCAGGAAAATTTTAGTAGAAAATATAAAGAATGATTTGATATTTATGGGAGCATATGAGGTATGGAAAGCTGAAATTAATTATTTTTAAGATACTAAATTCTTAATTACAGTAAATGATATTTTGAAAACAAATTGGTTGAATACAAATGAATAAATTTTCATGTTTGATAAGCTACATAAGGTTAGTAACCAAAAAATAAAAAACACAAATATATTCACATTTGGCTGTATAAATGTTTCACACATGTGTACAATAAGACTATTGATTTTACTTCAAAGGAGTAAAACAAATCATAAATGTAGAAAAGTTGATTCAATGCATTGTAGAGAGAGGATTGCTTTGAAGCTTAAGAGGTTATATGTGGAAATAGTATGGTATATGCAGAAATAAGATTCAGTAAGCATTCCAAATGATACTGGCTAATACAAGGTGTACAAATGACAAAAATTGACTTCTATCATAAACCAAAGCAAGGTAAAAATTTTAGTTTGGCTTCAGCTGTCTACACAAACACATGAAAATACTGGAAGGAATACATTTCAAGAGGCATTCTTCTTCATGAATATTGGAAACAAAGAAGTATAGGGCAGGAAAATTTGAAAACGAAATAACAAAAACCCAAGTCAAAGGCTTACACCAAAATTGAGGACTTAAGGTTGTAGTATGCCCCACCCTCCCACACAATCTGAGTTTCAATGTTGAATTTAATCTCAAAGACATATAAGACAGAGGTTATCACTAAGGACAGTACTTATGGAAGCTCCAAGGGAACAGAGATGAAAGGACATTAGGAAAATGGTCAGCTTCTTGTACCTATAGCCACAGAAAACCTTAAACTCACTCATCTCCTAGAAAGATTTATATCAGTATTTATATTAAATGCTACAACCTGTGTTATGACTTGTGTCTAGATGTCCCCCAAAGCCTCATGCAGTCAAATGTGGGGCTTTTCAGACGTGGCTGGATCTAGAGTGTATGATGCTGGGATTAAGGCTGTGTGATTACTAAATCAGTCCACTGATTGGTTTGGCACAGTGCTAGACATGGATAATGGGGAGGTGAACCCTGGCCGTGGGTGGTACAACCCTACAGGCATGTAGCTTCTATAGAGTATAAGGGACAGAAAGAGGGCTGCTGTCACTCTCTGCTTGCTTCTTTTACTGCCTCCTGGCTTCTGCCTTCCATCCCATGCACAGTTTTTTCTCCTCTGTGATGCCCCTCTGCCATATCACCCTGCCTTGGCGCCAGCCCATTATGGACTGAAACCTCTACAAACTGTAAGCCAAAACAGACATTTCCTCCTTTAACTTTAGGGATTGGGTACTTTGTCTCAGCAATGAGAAATGTATGACAGCATATCAAGCTTTCAAAATAAATACAATTCATGAAAAAGTCAAGAAAATATACTGGAAAGAACATGATCACCAGTCAAGTTCAGGCCAGAAAACCCTGATAAAGAGGACAAATGAAGAAGAAAGAGACAGAATATCTTTATTGGGGCATCTGGGGACTTCATCAGAATGAAATGAAGCCCCAAAGCGATTCAAACACCCATATCTATTGAGGAACAATGGAGACATAGAGATCTGCCTAGCACAGATGTTGGTTTTAGGTTAGCAAGGCAGGCAAGTAAGGCATAGTAACACTTTGGCTGAATTATTAACTTTTAGCTGACTGACCCCTAGGGAGCTTCTGTTTTTTCCATATAAGGCCCATATGTGCTGGAGTTGGCAAAACATCCTGTCTTCAATATGTTTTGGATCCTCAGAGTTAGCAGTCTTCTGCCTCTTGAGTCAATCCAAGTAGACATTGGCCCAACCAGTGTCACAAGGAACTCCACAATCACCAGAAGGCTAAAATATGACTAAAAGATGTTGGAAATATCAGATGATTTAAAATAGCAAAAATTAATGTTAAAGGTTTTAATGGAAAGCTAAAAATTGAGCAATAACAAATGGGTAATGGAAACTATAATTGCACTGTTTATATTATTTATTAAAATTTACTCTGTCATAATACATGTAAGAACTACTCAAAGATTGAGAAGCAAGGTCACCTTTCTTGGCATAATTTGTCTATTTAGTCCAGGAAAATGGGTCTGTAAATCAATAAAAATTTAACATTTCCCTTCAAAAAAGTCTTGTGAGATATTTTCCCCCAAGCAAAGAGTGAGCTTATTTAAACAAACAACTTACTTCAGACAATAGATTGATAAAGCTTACTTGTTTGACAACTGTTTACTTTTCAGAGCTTTCATCTTACCGGGCCCATTAATCTTAATTGTGTCACAGTCTTGCCAAACCTACTTTATCTCCATCTTTAATAGATTTGCAATAATCTATTATTGCAAAATCCCTATATTCTATAAATATCCTCCTGTAATCATTTCTTTCTGACACACTGTAAACACTTAAGTCTCTTTTTCAAGAACAATTAGTACAGTTAACTTTGCTTGATTAACAGATAACACTCTTATTCTTTTGATGGAGTTTGTAATCAACAACTGTTTTACATCTGGACAACTATCACCTATCTTATAAATCATAGATGTACAAAAATTTTATACCACATAATGAGGAACAGAGGATCAATGAAGACAGGTTATTTGTGCCATAAAACAGGGAAAAGATATAGAAACAGGTTCTACTATATAGTTTCAGTCAAAGTACTCAAATGTGTTCAGTCACCTTAATAACTTAGTGCATTTCTTCTGTATGTAATTAGCTTCTTTTTAAGACCTACCTTTTTTGTGTTAGAATGATTTACCTTAACCTCTGGTCTTCTCCATCCCCTAAGCTTCAATCCTGCATTTCAACTGCCTGTAGGACTTTTTACTTGAGGAGATTATTTTTATCATTTGACACCATTTAACTGGCACCATTTAAATTGAACTCATCTACAAGAAAAATGTAATTCTCTGGACTTCATTATTATACTGAAATTTGACAGTCATTTAAAAAATATTATGCATATATTTCTTGCCTCCCTATTAACATTGTAAATGTCCTGAGAAAAAGGAACTTGTATGATACTTCTCAATATTGTCCTCCTCTGCAGAGCACAATGCAGTGCATGATGTACTCTCTAAAAGGAAGAGCAAGGGAGGGTATCTAAATTAAAAAGTGAAAATGATTGAGCTATAAGTCATTTTAATTACTACATTAAATTAGAATCTATGTGACGTTTAAAATTCAATTCAATTTGATTCAATGATCGTGAGCTAGTATTACTGAGGGTACTCAAGAAAAAAACCCAGGGGTACATAGAAAGGATAATTATTATACCCTGACCCCTAGGCAAGCTGCCTTTAAGTTTTTGGTATCATAAAATGAGCTTTGGAAGTGTTAATAAAGAGGAGAGTAAAAAGGGAACAGAAAGGTTGGGGCTTCTCTTGGATGTTTTTGCTTTCCCTCAACTGGAACAGTCAATTGAAGAGGACCACTTCAATTTTCTAGGAGATAGAAAAAGCACATTTCAAAAAAACCCTCCATAATTTAATCTTTGTTTTACTTTATTTTTAACTGACACATAGCAATAGTACATATTCATAGGATACAATGTGATGTTTCAGTACATGTGCAAATTGTATAATCAGTTTAGTATAAACGTATCCCTTACCTCAAACACTTATTTCCTTGTGGTGAGAACATTTAAAATCTTGTCTTTCTGGGGCAGGGGATTTAGCTCAGTGGTGCTGCACCTGGCTCAAAAGGGCAAGGTCATGAGTTTGATCCTCAATACCAAAAAAAAGTATTGTCTTTCTCCTATTTTGAAATATGCGAGGCATTAGGGTTACTATATCCCTCTGCCTTGCAATAGAGCATCAGAACTTTTGCCCCCAACTGTAACTTTATATCCATTGGCCAGGAATTGAAAATGAAAACTGCAATAAGCTCATGCTTGTTAGGATGGCTATTATCAAAATCTAACACTGGAGAAACAACAAACATTGGAAAAGGTGTGGAGAAAAAAGGACTCTACTATATTATTGTTAAGAAGATAAATCAATACAACATTATGGAAAAGAAAACAACAAGGAGATCTGTAAAAAACATCAAAATTAGCAGCATAGTTTAGTGAGAGAAGAGAAAATGGAGTGGTAGAACTGGAGAAATTGAGCCCATAATAGTGATCACAGGAAGAAGCTGTCAAAGAAAATTGTTAATGAACTGCTGGGCATTCTTTCCTAGAATCAGTGAAGTTGGTAAACCGGGAGATGATCCAAGCAATGACAGTGCTACAAAATCTAGGCATTCAAATGGCTCTGTGAAGGTGAATCTTGATTGTCAAATTGATGGAATTGAGAAATGCCCAGGGGTTTAGCAAAGCACATTTTGGGTGTCCTTGTGAGACGTTTTCTGCAGATGATTGGCATATGGATCAGGGAAGTTAAGGAGGAAGACCCACATCAGATTTGCAGTCCAGTTGGAGCAAAGGTGGAAGAAGGAGGAAGCCTGCTAGAACTTGATTTGAAAACTCAACTCTTTTTGCATGGGTGGGACTTTAGCTGCTCTTCTTATAATAAAATAATAGATAAGCATGTGGATTCACATACAGTGGCATCTCGGTTTGTGAACTTAATTGTTTTACTATTTGATGGAAACATGGCTGTTTGTGTTTGTGAGGGGACAATGGCCATGGTCAGTGTTTGTCACCAGATGCAGAATTTGCAAACAGAAGTAAAATTTTGCAGAATGATTTTGAGGACCGAATTGTTTGCAAACAGAACCACATGTGAACTGAAGCATTACTCTAGTAGGTTAGGGATAAATGATACTGTCCCAAACTTGTGGATAAAGTGATAAATAAGAAAATTTAATATATGACCTATGTCCCCGAAGGAGATGGATTTTTCTGTGGTGTGAAACTCTGTATTTCTCAATTTTTTCCCCTATCTTTTTGGATAATTTCATACTTCTTCAACTCTTCTGAAACTCACTCACAAAAAAATGATCTTGCTTCTGGGGAAAAGAAGTAAGCAATCCGAAGAGAATTTGCACATATGCTGACACTCATGTTACCCACTTGCTTGTAGATTAGTATCCTAGGTATAAATACTACCTGCTCATTGAGCAATTTCAAATATTGTCCATGATCCCAACCTAATTTTTGCTTTAAATTCAGACTGAGAAATTTAGAAGCCTCGTTGAAATATCCACTTTGGTGTCTAACAGGCTGTGTTAGCTTTTCATTGCTGTGACCAAATACCTAAGAAAACAACTTAAAGAAAGAAGATTTATTTTGGGTCATGGTTTCAAAAGTTTAATCCATCATCGCCTGGATCCTTTGCTTTTAGGCTTTCAAAAAGGCAGAAATATTCTGGAAGAAAGGCTGTAGCAGAGGAAATCTACTTACCCCATGGAATCCAAGAAGCAGAGACAAAGTGAAGAGCCCAAAAGAAAGGATCCAGGGATCATATCCCCAACATCACACCTAGGACCTAGAGATTTAGCCCATTCTGAGTGCTTACACCATTCCACCTGGATGTGGGCTGTCTGAGAGGGAGAACTAATCTAGCTGATATCCACCGAGTATCTGAATAGTGCCTACCATGCGGAGGGGCCCAAATACATGTTGAATGAGTAAAAGACTATTTCAAAATTGTGCCCTTCTTCCTTTCATATGTGAAATTTCCACTTTCTCATTATAGATCCTCCCTGCCCACAAAAGATTATTAAGTACAGCTGATGTTTCTTGAGTTAAAATGATGAGTATGAAAGAACTAGGGACTAGTAAAATAAGTGACATTTTATGGTAGAGTACGATGACTAATGTTTTCCTTTGACAACATCAGATTCTATATTGTGTGACATTTTGTTTTAGAATCATGTGGAATCTACAAACACACATGTCTGTAACGTTCAGCTTTACCTTATACATTCATTTATTTGACATTTTGAGGTGGGATAGAAAAAATAAAGACAGGTGGTAGAAAGGAGAAAAGAAAAAAAAAACACTGCAGTTTTAGGACACAAACCTAATTAAATATATTTTTTTCTTCTCAGAAGATACAATAAGACTAGATCATTGACTTTTTTTGTAGAAAGAAAAAGAAAATTCTATTTTTCACATGCAAATAGTCTCTTTCACCTGTGAATACATCACCTCTTTTCACGTATGATAATAGGTCTTTCCCTATGGGTGGGCTGCAGCTCTTTCACCTGGGATGGCAGTCACCTATTAATGGGCCATCAGCCTTCCTCCACAGAAAGAGCTGCCTTTCACATGTAAATTGAATCCCGTCTTTCCATTGATTCACTAGCTGTACAGATTTCCACTCCCAAATTTCGCATAAAGACAATATATCCAGGCCCAGTCTATGAGCATCTCTCTCTCTTAAGGGCCTGTGCTTTATTTCTTTGAATGTGTACATTTAAATTTCTATCTAATAAGTCCCTCTATACCTTTCACTGATGTGTCCTTAAAATTCTTTTCCTTCTATGGGAGTCAATGAACCTGCAATCTAGTCTACAGATAGGGTGAGTTTAGGTTTTTTATTACTCTTTTGGAAACTTCTTAGGACCCTGTCCAGTGACATTTTGAATGACCATAAAATACTGCTTTCGTTGTCTGTTTTTCTTTCATTATACACAATACTAGAATACATCCTCTTTTAGCTCACGTGTATGGACATGAACACAATGTAAGGAACCATAAATCACAACCCCACAAGATATCTATGTGAATGTGGCCATCATTCCTCTTTTGTCACTTGGAGAAATATGTGACTTTTAAAACAAATTTCATGCACTCTCAAGGTATTAATGCTCAACCATTTTAAATGTGAAATATTTTATTGTGGCTTGATTTACATTGCTAGTAAAATGAATTAGACTATTTTAAAGTATGATTTGTAAGCACAATTCATTCTTAAAGTATATCATGTGTTTTAAGGTAGCATTGTAGTAGCCAGTATTTTGTTTCATCTGTTTGTTTCCTTGTTGCTAATCCTCATTCACCCAGCATTATTCAGTTATTTTCCTTGAAAATTTAATATAGAAGACTTACATATTTATTTATGCATTTGAAAACTAAGTTTCTACCTTATAATGTGAAACAAATTCTCTGTATTAAAATGGTTCTGTCATTTGAAGCTTTAAAAATCAAATTAATATGTGGCATTTCTGTAGTTAGAGAAAAACTATTTTTAGGAATCTGAGTAAGATTAATTTTAATTTTCTCAATGAATGCCTAATGTTCATTCCTCGGTGAAGTAAATAGTGAATATATTTACCAAGGTTCAGTGGTATAAAAGTAGTGACATACTGTGAGCTTTTTTTATACTAATATTGCTAAATTTGTGCTGGAAGACTCAAATGGTGAAATATATACTTTTTCTAGATTTCAAATTTGCCCTCATATTCCCATATTTATTAAAAACTAGATCACGTGATCTAGATTAGCTTAATTCCACTGCTAATCTGGAGATCTTTTGGTTCACCTACCAAGTCTCATACAATATTGGATTTTTCTAATTAGGTTTCATAAAATTCTCATTGTGTTGTGAACAGGTGCACATACCGAAGCTTAATATATTTAGTATGGTTTTTAGATTAAAAGACATTGTGATATTGATATAGGGGATATAAATATAACTCTCAGCCTGCTAGATGTCAGATACATTGAGTTTTTGGACCCCAAATTTGAAAAATACATTCTAAGGAACAAAAGTTGAGTAGGAAAATTTTATTGAGAGAGCTAGCTCCTGAGAGACAGGAGGGGACTCAAAAGTGGGTTGTCAATGAGACCATTTCTCAAAAGAAATTTTATAGAGCAAAATCACAAGGTGGGTACAATGTGACTTAAAACTATAATCAACCAGTAAGATTACAAGTATAGTTGCTTAGAGAATATTAATCCAATGGGGAAGCTGGTCATGTAGCAAGTGTATATGGAAATAAAAAGACCTTCTTTAGGAAAGGATGGATCAGGGGGTCTTGGTCACCCACCAGAGTGACTGATGTCTATCCAGACTTTATTGGACCAGGTGATACCAGTTGTCTTATCCCCCGGGGAAGTACATAGGCCTGGTCATTTGGTCTTTATCTTAGGCCTGGACTTCAACAGATGTGCCTCCAGCCATTTGTTTTCATCCTCCACACTAACTCCCTCTAGGGCCTAGCCCTATCTGATTGCCAAGAATATTTCTATCTAATTTAGCTGTCTATAATAATATCATCATTTTGCCATACAAATTATTTTTTAGCTCTTAAATATAATGTGCAATACCATTTAAGCTTCTTTGCCAATGTATACCCTACATCTACAGCATGAATGTTACATATAAAAATATGGCAGAACACGTACAGTTAGTCAGGAACTTTGACAATTTCCCCCCAGCAGGTTGGATAGTTATGATGATCTCATTCATATTATCTGACCATTCTCTAAGCAGGAAATTTTATATTTACATGAATATTTATTCATAAAGTGTCTAGTTGGTGCTAGTGATACAGGAAATATAACATTAGAGATGAAATATGAAATATTATATCTCCCAACCTGATAGATGGCTGTTACTCTGAGATCTTGTTCTCCAAAAATCAAGGAATGAATTCTAGGAACAAAGGAGGTTATGAGTAGGAAAATATTTATTGATAGAATGGCTTCTGAGAGCAGCGGGAGATGTGAGTGGGTAGCCCAGGGACCCTACTTTACAGAGGATTTTTATAGAGCAAAAATCCATGTGGGTACAATGTAGGCCATAGCCATGATCAACCAATAAGGTTACAGTAGTCATTTAGGTAATAGTGGTCCAATTGGGAAACAAGTCACATAACAAGTGTGGATGGAAAGAACGAAGACTTCTAGGAAATGATGGGTCCAGAGATATCTGGTCACGCAGGGGGGTGGCTGATGTCTATTTAGGCTTCTTTAGGGCAAGTGTTTGTCCTTTGAGGAATATACACGTCTGGTTTTCTTGTCTTTATTTTCAGACCTGGCCTCCAACAGATGTGTCTCCGCACAGTTCTGGTGGGTTTCACCTTTGACCTGACCCTCTTGAGGACCTATCCTTATCTGACTGCTTGTAATATTTCCACCTAACTCAGATGTCTATAATACCGATATTATAATAGGAGAACATTATAGAGTAATGCTCAGTGCCTCACCTAAAAAATGAGCTCATGAATTTAGTGGCAGAAGTAGAGACATCACATCCTGAGGTAGCTACCTATTCTGTCAGTGTTACCTAATATTACACTGCCACAATTCAAATGAAGTCTCATCCTCCTTTAGCTTGCAGCAAGAATGTATCCTCAGAAGACTCTTTAGGTTGTTTTCACAACATGCACTAAGTCAAAAAGTGCATAATATGAGCTAACTAAATAAATAAATGTAAAATTATACATGTCTTTAAATAAGCTATTTCAAGTAAATGGCCTGAAGTGCATTTTCTAAGAAATGATGTACATAGGATGAGCCTCAGAAGAAACCCAATTTGTGGACGGTCTTTGATTTCAGGGGTGACACAGGTCTCAATCCACAAAATAATCAGTTTGCTTAAGAGGCTGATGAGGCTCTGAGGAAGTAAGTTCATGGAGTGAGTCTGTCAACTCTTTTGGCCTGGAATCCCAGAAAGATATGAAGCACACGAAACTTTTTATAATACCATTACCAGGGTATTAAATTTAAAAAGTAATCCTCACACGTATTCACTTCCTCTACTGCACCAGCCCCTTACAGAAGAGAGCAGGAAGGTGATGGATGTAGAGGAAGGCTAATGGAGGATTTTAGGGGCGACTCTTAGGAATGTTACTTAAAATATCTTTTGACCGAGTGCCAAGATAACTTTTTTGTTTTGGAGACAAGGTCTCACTATGTAGCCCAGGCTGACCTTGAACTTCCTGCAATCCTCTGCCTTATCCTCCTGAGTGCTGGGATTATAGGCCTGCACCACCATAGTCATTAAGATAACTCTTAAC
The DNA here is from genome assembly GCF_053883595.1 of Heterocephalus glaber. Classification (NCBI taxonomy): domain Eukaryota; kingdom Metazoa; phylum Chordata; class Mammalia; order Rodentia; family Bathyergidae; genus Heterocephalus; species Heterocephalus glaber. Next base: position 21,458,725 of record NW_028258138.1, on the reverse strand, counting down.
CAATTCCTCAGGAGGGAAGATGCTGTGAATTGTGAATAAAGAAAATAATTGAAATACTTGTGAGTAATATAAAAAACCAGAAGAGCAAGCTTTCTGGTTCTGATTGCCTTTTAGGAGTAAATAACTGTTATTGCTGGTTCATTTTTCCAGAAATACTACCATAATTTTAGTTATTTTTTTAACATTATCACTGTCCATAGGTCAGGTTAAAAGCTTTTCTAATAACTAATGTAAATTTCAGAATGTAATACATCTTAATGTAACATTATTCTTTAATATTTGGATTCTAGAAAAGAGTCTTAGGGTTGATCAGACATAATTGGATATATGTAATTACATGCTTGTTAAATATTATCTAATATAAATTTGATGAAATATAAATGAAAATATGACTCCGTGCAAGTAAACATTGTTAAAATGCATTATTAATGAAACTGTTTAAAAATCTCTAGGCCCTGACAAAGTAGGTAAAAGTAATTAAAATGAAAATATTTATTGACAGTCTAGTAAATTAAGCTTTAATTTGTTGTTGCTGTTTAAGATATGGCTATAGAAATATTAAAGATTTTGCTCATAAAAATCTCATTCAGAATAAATGTCAATCATAATTCTTTACTTTCATTTGCAGATTGCTTAAATAGTCATTTGAAAAAATTTTAACATGTGTCTCAATTACTGTCAATAACTTGGTTCCTCATAGAACCATGTTTATTGAAACTGTATTTAAGTTACATTTATAGAAATACAAAATATTTTTAAAGCAAAAATTAGAATATTGAGCTTATTAACTAAATCCTGGCCACCTGCCTCGTATCTGTTGATGGTTCCAATAATTCTCATTTTCCTTCTCTTTTTCTTTAATTAACAAGGACTATTTGTACAATAGTCATAAGACCTACCAGTTAAGAACAGTTAAGATCTACCAGTTTTATTGGCCTTGATAGATGGCCAGTATGTAGATCTCTTTTCAATGTGAATAGGCAACTATGATCCTATCCAAAATCTTAAACTACTTATGCAAATGCATCTTTATTACTTGAAAAAAAAACAACAAGGATTACAATGGTCATTTATTCATAAATCACCCTCTTCACTAATTGAGGATGAGTAGTAGGTGTCTCACTAATTTCTTGTCATAAAACAAAGGGACTAATACTTACTGGTATAAAATCACCACTAACTCACATGATTGCCTGTTTTCTACATCAGGGAATGGCATTTCCAGTAGAAAGATTCACAGGGTAGAAATAATTTGAACATAAGGAGGCTTTTAAAAGTATAACCATTTAGAATGACTTTTATATATATTTAAATTGTACATAATGATGTTTGATTATTCAAATACATAGTGAAATGAATGATGACCACAGTCAAGTAAATTAACACATCCATAACCTCACATTGTTACCTCCTGTATTTGTGCATTAAAAGCACCAAAAATCTATTCTTTTATCAAGTAGCCAGTATACAATATACTATTGCTAATTACGGTCTTTTTGTTATGAATTATACTTTTACATGTACTCAGTCTACATAACTGCAGTGTTGTATCCATTTCCTTGGTGCCAAGTTTTAATGGTAGTGTTTGTTTTGAATCATTGGTCTTTTTTTAAAAAAATGCAAATATAAGTGAAATGATGAAGTTTTTTTTTTTTTTTTTGCTGGCTTATTTTGTTCAGCATAATGTCCTTCAGATTTATCCATGTTATTGTAAATTTTAAGGCCTTTTGTTTCTTAAGGCTGAATAATACTCAAGTTTGTGTGCATATGTATCACACATGAACTTCACAATTTCTTCATCCATTCAGCCATCAGTGGGCACTTAGGTTGTTTCCATGTATTGGCTCTTGTATATAATGCTGCAGTGAAACCGGGAGCATAGATATTTCTACTAGATGTTGATTTATTTTCCTTGGGCATACAAGTAGAAGAAGGATTACTAAACCTTTTAGAACTATTTTTAGTGTTGTTTTTTTTTTTAGGAACTTCCCTACAGTTTTCAATAAAGGTTGTACAAATTTACATTCCAACCATCAGTATAAGAGGATTCCTTTTTCTCCACACCCTTCCCAGCACTTACTTCTTGTGGTTTTGGTAATAGCTAGTCTAATAGTGATAAGGATATATTTCATTTTGGCCATATATTTCAAAATAGAAATTAAATTTATTTTTGATTGAGACAAAAACCAAAAATATACATATTTATGGAGAGCATGTGATGTTCAGATACATATACACATTGTATAACATTTACATTAAATTAAAGATATCTACACTGGTACCCGTGTTCACTAACACTTTTGCTTATGAACAATTTGGTTCATGATCAAAAGTGTTTGGCAAAATTTTGTTTTTGTTTGCAAACTCTATATCAGGTGACAAACACAACTGTGGCCATCTTTTCTAGAACTGAGGGGAGAATTAAACTTGGGAACTGGGTTACCACAGTATCTCGTAAAGCGTTTTAACCTTTTGATGGTGGAAACATTCCAACCCTTTTATGTCACTTTTTGAATTCTACGGTATATTGTTGTTATACGTAATCACCTTGATGCAAGAGATTAGGTTGCAGGCAGCCAGCTGGGCATGTGAGCCTGACCTGTCACTCACAGAGGTCTCAGACACATGCTTGGAAACCGTGCACCAGGACCGAGCAGAGACTGCTATCTTCAATTCTTCTGGCGTGCAATCAAGCAGGTTTTTGATAAGATGGCTTAGATGTCATATTAGAATAGAGGAAACAAAACAAAACACAGTGGCCTTTAACCTCATGGCCATTGAAAGCTCTTTCAATGACCCACTCTTACACATAGAAGGTATTTCTTTTCCTACTTTAGTTGGCTTGTACTCACTCTGTGGAGAATACTTCTTTTCTTACCTTTAATAAATGTGAAATCTTGTTATCTTTTGTGCTTGTCTTGACCAAGTCTTTGCTCAGGGCAATAAGAAGCTGGCTGTGGAAGAACTTCATAGCACCCCAGACCCTGGTTACAACCCCACTATGCAAAGGACATCAGAACATTTTTAACACATGTATTGTCCTTATCCAGTCATGAATTGGACACTTAGTAGTTTCTATTCCTTTGCTATTGTGTTGCAATGAACAAGGGAGTACAGATGTCCCCTCTATATACTAAAATTCTTTCCTTTGGAAATACACCATGGTGAAATTTCTGGATCATATGTTAGTTCTGTTTCTTTCCCCTTTTTTTTTTCTTCTTTTTTTTGGGGGGTGGGGTTGAGATCCAACTCAAGACCTTGTGCTTGCGAGGCAGGCACTGTGCCACTGAGCTAAATCCCCTGCCCTCTTTCTTTTTCTTTTGGAGGAACATCTATACACTTCCACAATAGCTGCTCTAATTTACATTTCCTCTAATAAAGTCCACATTTTCTCTACAATCTCAAAAACCTTTGTCCTTTTTAAAAGTAAGCATTCATCCTGGAATGGGATAATATCTCCTTATGGCTTTGGTTTGAGTTTTGCTGATAAGTAATGATGTCTAATATTTTTCATATACCCATTAGTCATTTGTATCTTTTGAGTGTTTGGAGTGCTTTATATGCCCTAGATATTATCCCTTTTCAGATGTATAGTTTGGAAATATTGTCACTTATTCTGTAGTTTATTCCTTCATTCTGTTATTTCTTCTGTTGTCTATTTACATGTCTTCTTTGGTGATATAGCTAGTCAGGTTCTTGGACCATTAATTTTTTTCTCCTTTGTTTACTGGGGAATTTGTGTTTGTTACATATTTTGGATATTAATGCCTTATCAGACATAAAATCTGTATATTTTTCATTTTTTTGTGATGCTAGGGATTGAATGCTGGTTGTCAAACATATACTACATTCCTGGTCGCTGGTTGCTAAATATTTTCTCTCAATTCCTAACTTACTTTTTCATTTTTGTGACTTTTTTTTATTCACTACACAGAAACTTTTTAGTTTGATATTTCACTTCTTTTTGTTTTGTTGCCAGAGCTTTTGGTGTGACATCATTGTCATCACTGTTGAGACTATTTTAAAAAGGCAACATTCACAGAGCAAGTGATCCAAGATAATCAAGTGGAAGTTGTCTGATCTACTATAAATTAAACTCAAAAACATCAGAGCTTCACATGCTCTGTACTCCGCTGTGTCAGGTTGTATAAGCCCATGTACATAAGGTAGGTGAAAGTAGAAAGTAACCAGAGGTAGCTGCTTAATTAGAACAAAAAGAAGAGTGAAATAATGACTCAAGTAGCAATTTTTATTTATTTTTATTTTTATTTTTACTTTTTGGTACCGGGGATCAAACTCTGGTCAGCAAGTTTTATTTTTATAGCCTGAATCTAGAAAACAATCATAAAATGGGGCTAGGATATAAGAAATAGACTATGTAAAGGAGAGGTAAAGAAGATTTACATAAATTATTCACATTACGTTTTATTTTGTTCCACATTATATATTGAAAAAACATTAGATATTCATTTTACTATTTATAATAACATCATTATGACCTATTTTTACCAAAACACTAATTTCTAAAAATTTGCTTTATAACCTGTTTTATTCTAAAGCTTTCCAGAAAAATGATAAGTGAATGTAGACTTAATTGAAGCACATAACTGCACACATAATGTAAAAAATAAAGTGAATGAATTAATGAATTAATAAGTGAATAAGTAAAGAGAGGCTTTTAAAACCGCAATTACTTAATGCTTTCAGAAAATATATTTATTTTGAATAATTCAGGGGAAATTTAATTTCTTATTTCACTTTAAATGATTGAATATCATGATAAAGCAGTATTCCCTCTGTGTTTTGGAAAATCTGAAATTCTGCAATAGTGGAATAAGACAAACTAATCAGACAGCTAATATTTTTAGGAAAAACATTCAAAGATGGTGAATAAAGAGTCGGTATTTGAAGGCAGTAGCCTAAAAATGTATTAGTATTACTTCTAAACCATTAGAAAATGAGCTACCAACTATATAAAAAAAATCAACTTTGATTTTTTTATTGTGCTTAAAATCTTAAAGAACTAATTTAATGATAATATATATCTTTTACTGATGCAAGCAATTTCAGAAAAATTTTGAATATGATATTATGAGTTAGCAGAGATATGGATTATGCTCAATTATTTACTATAAATGAAGGATTTGGGTTCATGAATATACATAAAAGTTTGACAAATTATATTGAATCATTAGTTGATATTATTCATAAGTAAAGAAAAATGAATAATTTTCTGGCTTGGTGGGAATTTATTCAATCAATTTAAATAGTCAGATATAGTTACTCTAAGACATCAGTAGAGCTTTATTCTATGGATTATGACAGAGATTCCTTCATTCAATATATTATTGAACACAGATGCTTAGAATATTTTGCAACACAAACAATTTCTTACTTTGTCTTGTGAAACAACCACTAAATGAATAAACAAATGATATGATTGTTTACACTTGATAAATGTTACATAAATTTAGAAACATGTAGATCTCATTAAGAAAATAGGATCTGAAAAACAACTTGGAGAAGGAACAGTAATCCAATTTGTGTAGATGTTTTTAACTTCATAAGGAAGTGGTGTGTCTTTCCTGTTTGAGAAGCACTTGAGATTTCCGTAACCCTAGAAAGGAGTGTTGGAGTTTAAGAGTGGTGAGAAAGACAGGCAGGTACAGTTTGTAGATTAGGGATTTGTGGGCTACTCTAAATGAATGAAATATGGAGTCATTCTTAGGTTTTAATAGGATCTGACAGAGTTAGTTTGACTACTGTGTTGACTGTTGTTTTATAATAGTGGAATAAGGCAAACTAATCAGGAGGCTATCACAGAAATGCAAGCTAGAGTCAATAATGAGGACCAGCATGCTAGTAATGGAAGTGGTGAGCAGTATGTATCTAGGAAATATCACAGAATTTCCTGAGGGAATAGAAAAGAAATGAAAAAAAATGACTAGAGTCAAGAAAAAGACATAATTGGCATGGTAATATTCTTATCAGGAGCAGGTATAGAACACCACATACAGTACAGTAGGACTGAGAGAAGATCAAGTGTTCTACGTATGAAAACTCACTGCTCATATGAAAAACTTTACTCATTAAAGAAAAAAATCACCATTTTGTTTGTTTCCAAGGACAATATTTTTACATGTTCTGTTTTGTTTTATTCTTTGAGACAGTCTTTCTAATGTCATCTAAGCAAGCACTTGACTCTCTATGTAGCACAGCCTCATGATTCTGCCTCAACTTCCTATGTGATGGGATTGTGCACATGTGCCACCGTGCCTTGTTTTTTTTCTTTTTTTTTTCTGTAAAGAAGAATTTTTTTCGATAGTCATACGATTGAATCAGTTTCTATCAGAACTTTGTATTGAGCACAGAATTGTCTTCATGGCATGTTTTCCTACTGGAAATAAAGGAAGAGTAACTGAAAGCTTGAAAAATGCTTGCCCAGTGAGACTTGTCCACTCATCTCCCTGGGAACACTTTTGTCTTTGTCCGAGCAAATCCAGGATATTATTTTTGAGCATTAAAAAGCACACAGTAAGAGAGCCTACAAGTGGTTCAGTCAAAGCTGTAGACAGGAGTAAAGTCACCTTAACCATGTAGCCCACATCCAACAAAATTCCTGGTCAAAGTGCAAAGAATATATTCATATATTTTTTTTGAGACAAAATCTGGCTATGTATTTCAGGCTGGCCTTGAACTTATGGTGATCGTTCTGCCTCTGTCTCCCAAGTGCTGAAGTTAGAGTCGTGCAGCACAACACTGGATGAGAGACTATTTTGAGCCACTAATTTTTCTAGGGAAAACACATTGTGATGTACACAGATTAGCTGATATAAAACTGAAAGGGTTATTTAGTTAGCCATATTAAGAGTATAGTCTTGAGGATTAAGAACTTTTCATTTAATTGGAAAAGGACAAATTATTTGAGTACCAGCAGAACCTGGGTTTGAATATGAACTGTGACATGTGCTATTTGAATGGCTCTCAGTCTTTGACTTAACTTTGCTGTACTTTACTCGGGCCACAGAATTGTGTATATTTTAGAATGTTAAACATTATAAGAAAATATTCTAGCACATATTACATGCTTGACAAAATACTATTTTTATTTGTTAAATATCATAATTTAGACTTGTAATTTACTTATTATTTTCCTAATATTAGTATTATTATAATTTTTAGCATTTTTGGTCAAAGCTCTAGAGCATGTAACTACCTTAACTATCCTTATTTTTCTTTAAGAATTTTGACTAACACTTTATGAATTTCAAATCAGTGTTACAACTCTTTAACTAGATTTAATTTTCTTGCCATCTTCTCTTTTATGTTTACCTATAATTGATCTTACTTTTTGACAGCATTGTGAGGATACCAAGTGGCATGTAAAGCAATAGATTTGCAGCACTTAATCTGTCAGAGACTTGCCCTTAGAATTAAAGAGGAGTACCATATCTTCAGACCTCAGGTCTCATGCTTAGTTATATTCAAAATATCTTGTAAAATTAGTTTGAAAGTCAGCATACTAATGCCCGTGTCAGCGTTTTTAGAAAGAATGGCAGTGATATACAGCCACCTAACTTTGACTGAAGAATATAAAATAGATGGAGTGGCTAGCTGTAGTCCTAAGTAACCTTTTATTCAATGACATTAATTACTTATTTGAACCTTTAATTCATTTAAATTTACTTGAACTTTCAAGTGACTACCCACGTATTTCTCATTTTGACAGATAAAATTGAATGACTAATATGGAGAACAACCTACCTAATGTTTTGATATGATTGACAGTTTAAAAAATCATAAAGCCCCTTTTACTTTGCCAGATTTGAAAAACTAATTTTAACATGATCAATTTATGTTTATTATGTCATTACACAATTTTCACAGAAATATTCTCTAAAGTAAATATTCGGGAAACGGTAATGAGATTTCAAGCTATTCTAAAAATGTGGAAATTTCTTGTAGGTAAGCACTTTTCTTATCAAGAAACCCACCTTTTTCATCATTTTTCAGGTTTATTTCTGAATCTGTGGAACTAGAAACCACCATGGTAAGTAAAGTTACCCAGGTCAAGAAAGCTGAATATTGCATGTTTTCTCTTATACAAGGAACCTAAACAATGTCTAAACTATTTAACTAAATAAATAAATAAAATAGAGAAGATAGGAAATGAGGAAGTAGACTTCTAGAGAACAGAAGGAGACATTTGAGAAAAGAAAAGGGGAGAAGAGGGTAATAGAATTAAAATTAATTAAAATATGTTAAATACATGCACCAACTTCTCCATCATTACATAACATTAACATGAACAAATGCAATTCTTATAAAAAGAACCAATGAAAAAGAACAGAAAAAAACATTTCCAGTGATTTGCTATAAATGGGCTGCTGAGCAAATGTCGTATTGGAAGTTGGTATTTGTACTTTTGATCCTTGCTGATCAAGTGAATGACAAATTCTCATGCATCTGTTTACTGTGGAATTTTGGGAATCGCTGTTTTGTCTTTGAACACATTCCCCGGAATTCTGATGATACAGCCACATTTTCTAGAGGTGACAGTAAGTTAGTGAGATTGCTTTGTCTTTAGAGGTTGCCACGAGAGAGTAATTAAAAAGAGTGAAGTTTACTTATAGTCTTATTGATACTTTTTGCAATCAATGTGCTGCCATTCTCTAAAGTCCATCTCTATTTTAGCTATATTCTCAATACAATGTTTCTAAGATATAAAATTAAATTTCTGTAACTTGAAATCAGTGGTCCTCCAGATGCAGAATAGATGACACATGGTAGGCTTATTAAAATTAAATTAAATCAGATATAGTGACATCTTCTATTAACCTGTTACTTTATTTTGTGGTTATTACTGACTGGCATTTTTCCTAATTCTAATTCCAGATGGTTCTCAGGTGGTATTAGAAGAGCTTGAACAACTTATTATACATGACAATAATTAAGATTTATTCCAAGTTTTTAGTTTCATAGATTTTGTATGCAACCAATAGATCTGAAAAGTTTAACAAACTCCTTCTAATGATTCTTCTACTTCTTGTGCTTTGAAGACCCTCATTTGAGAAAATGTTTAGATTTTAACTTGAGGTTCTCCCTTGAAAGACTGCCCATTTCCTCACCCTTCATATGAATTGCAATCAGAAGACATAGCCAACAAATCTGTACAATCATGGAGAAAATTGAAGGCACAGTTATACATCTGAGGATTCCTTCTTCTGTGTATAAATATTCACAAATGACCAGTATATTGTCTTCTTCTGTATTCTTCACATCTTCCCTCACAGATATTCAAATTTAAAATTATTTAAAAGACATTAGAACCAAAAAGGATAGTTATACTGATATAAAAAATGCTTCGTATAAAATGAAGAAACTGAGCCTGGAAAAGATATAACTTTTATTTTAAAAATTGTTATTTATTTTAGATCATTTAATAAAACATTATTCTTATTTGTAATTCTACTTTCTTAAGGTAGAGCTACTAACACTTACTTTAATCTTATTTGTTGTATAGTTTTAAAGATCTTTTTGTTAACCTAGAACTCATCAATGACAACATTTAATTGCATTTTAATTATTCAGTGATGCATGCTTATTATAAAAGTGAAAATAGTTTAACTTTTGTACAGCAAAGAGAAAGTAAAAAATAAAACATTTTGCTCAATTTAAAATGTTAACACTCAAAATTAAAGAATAACTTCCAAACCTTTTATTGAAAGACATGTGTGATACAGATGTTTGATATTAAATGTATAACTATATATCTGTAGATATTTTATATCCATATGAACTATATATATTCATATATATATATACACACTACAGTATGTTTTATTTCACAGCATATATTGACAAAATGCTAAAGTATAGATGCTGGAATCAAACTATGTTGTTTTAATAAATTTATATTCAACAATTGTAATTGTGCCTGACACATAGTGTTCATTACTAAATGTATTCTTAACAAATAAATGAACAATAGAACATGTTATATTTGTCCCTATCTATACAATTATAATACTTCAATTTTGTTTGTCTACAAATTATTCAACTATTGCATGCAAGTATTAACATTTAACTAAAATAAGGGATAATTAGATGCACTTCAAGTGCACAATCTTTTTAAGTTAAATTTAAAAGTTCTATGATTTCTACTTATTATAGAGAAAAATTGGAAATGGGATATCATTTCATATAATCAGAATATATAACCACCATCACACTGCCTTCTAAATATCACAGAGTACAAATTAAACTGCAATATGTTTACATTCTTCACATGTGTCTGCTCATATACATAATAAATGGATAAAACAACTAAAATAGTGACAAGTCATCAAGGTATGAGTCTAGAGATAGCATGGCATATTTATTTAATTACCAAGTAAATATCAAGAACTGTCTTAGTTCATGCTGGGTGCTATAACAAAATACCATAATCTGGGTGTCTTTTATTCAATAGAAATGTGCTTTTCCCAGTTCTACAGGCTGAGAAGTTCAACAAGGTGGTAGGAGTTTCTGTGTATGTTGAGAACCCACTTGTGGATAACACACAGCTCTCTTTTTTACTGTTTCTTTACACGGTGGAAGGATTGAAGGAGCTCACAGGTATTTCGTTGACATGGGCATCCCATGCATGAGAACACCTTCTTGGTGCCATATTCAGCTGTCAAGAACTCAATACCACCACCTTGAGGGTTGGTATTTCAAAGTATGAATTTGGGAAGGGCACAAATATTATACCATGGAATGAATCTATTAAATAGAAACATTAAGTGTTTTATATTCCTACATGTAAGAAAACATGATCTGGATTTCATAAGATTTAAAAGCATGAATTTGTAAATAATGTATTACTTGATTGTAATATCTTGCCAGATTCTGCCACTTACTAATTGTAGCATTTGAATGACATAAGCAGTTAGTGTTTTAAAAACTTGTGTAATAATTATTGCAAGCACTGGCCTCTAACCACCTTTTTTTTTTTTTTTTGGTACCGAGGATGGAACTCAGGTCCTTGTGCTTGCATAGCAGGCGGAGAAACTGCTGAGCTAAATCCCCAGCCCTAACCACCTCTTTTTTAAAAAAAACCTCAATCCCCAGAATATAATTTTCCTTGACTTGTTTACCCTTAATATATGTGGTACTGAGGTGTGAAAATTATTAATTTTTCCTCTTCTTTACTCCCTATAACAACTCAAATTCCCTATTTTTCTGCCTATATCAAGAGCAACTGACCCAAGTTTGCTTTTTCTCTAAGGAGTGAAAAACTTTTTACCAGGAACTCTTTGATTGTTTAATAAGACATTTACATTTTTATCCTTGCCTGATAAACATTTTATTACTGGCACTGGTATTTCTACTGAGCTTCCCTTTCCCAAGCACTATTATAACTATCAAATTGTGGTTTCTTTCTTCTTATATCTGGCAATAAACTCAGCTTTTGTTGATCTGCAAGCTATTATGATGGTCTTTGGGCAGTCAAAAATCTATATTGCTTGTGTTATATTATTAAAGGAATAAACCTTTGTACATTAAAGAAGAAGCAGTGTTAAATTTAAAATTTCCCTGGCTGTGCTCAAATCTCTCACTAAGACTATCATGCTTTCCTTTTTATTATTTAGGATATCTACTCTGGCTCTCATTTTTACAATGCAAATTATTTTGTAGCCAATTACTATACATAAGAATCCACAAGACATTAATTTATTTACATCATCAGTGCTGAAACAACAATTACAGATTTTGTCTCTAGATGTCTTCAAAGTTTTGCTAATCTTATGTCACCTAGTCTTTCCCTCACTATGTAATAGATTTAGATTTTTTTCTTCCATGATATATATACAGCTCATAGGTTGTTAGTTTCAAATTGCACAATCCCTATAAATAGTTGCAATTCAAATCTTCTAAATTGTGTTTTGTTACTATCTTAACAGATATAGTTGCTTTATACATGTCTGTGATTTCAGCATAAGGAATTTTCTTTAAAGTGCGTTGTGCTATCCATAACAAAGATCATACCTTAGGTAATTAATGGCTAATTAATTGTCTTAAGCTTACTCTAAGAGGGCCCTGATGATTCCTACTGCCAGATATCCATAGCTTTATGTTTTATCTTACTCATGAGTAATTTCTAACTGAATACAGAAATGTTAAGAAGTCATTTTCCAGATTGTTTCCAAAGACTGTGACTTCTGTATTACTAGCACATTTGCTCATTGACATTCTTAACTTGTAAGCTTTGATGAAGTACAGTCATGTGAGAGAGGAAGTGGCAAAGTATTGCCAACAGTTTTAGACCAACAACCTGAAAAGAATTGAAGCCCTCAGTTCAGGAGTGTGCAAGGGCCTCCATGTTACACTGATCACAGAATGAGCTTGCAAGTAGTTTTCTCTCTAGTTGTGACTTTGGGTTAGACCACAGACCCTGGACCAGCAGCTTCATCAGAACCTCTCAGGAGACTGTGAAGCAGAGGACCTAGATTAATCAGTAAAGGTTATATCTGTTCCCCCAAAATGAATTACTATGGCTTCTAAATGGTTAGAAAAGCATTGTATCTGATTTTTTAACCCATTGAAACTGTAATTAGTTATTTGTTGTTTATTGCTAAATTTTGCAGTGATTTATAATTCAGTCATTAATAACCTGTACACTAATATAACAATTAGAACTTACTTCTTTTGTGAACTTTCATACAAGGATGGATTCTGAAAAGCTATCTTTTACAATTTAGGCATTTAGAAGCCATAGTAATCAATTTTTCTTTGGAAAAGATACAGCTCTTACTGATTAAATGGAGAGAATCTCATTTATCTTTTGGTGCCTCTGATAATACATGGAGGTCCTGAGAGAACGTGAGACCTAGATTTAAAACAAAGCTCACTAAACTAGACAGCAGGATGTTAAAGAATCTGATTCAGTACCTGATGTCCCCACTAAATTTTAGCAGAAACTCCTATAACCATGAGTAACGTTGGTGCTGCAAAGAACTCAATCTTTCAGTCACCACTAAGTCTGAAGGCTGGACATGAACTTCCCTGTAACAAATGATCTCTTTGAAATTGAAGTACATTGTGACATTATTTGGTTGACAAAGCCAATGCAGTGCTGTGTCTCTGATTCCAAAGTAGACTTATATTGCTGGTTTTCTGAGCTCTATTTTAGGTTGATGGGATCTACGAGGCTGAAATGCTTTTGGTGCAGCTAGGAGTTAAGAAAGTGAAAGGACAAGGGCTGAACAAAATTAGAACACATGTTTTGAAGCATGTGTTTTATTGTTTAGTGAATTTCTGCAATGGGAAGAAATGAAGAGTTTCACCACCAGCCAGAAGCAGGATATTGTCATACCTGTTATAACATGTAATTTGTATAAGTGCATTTCCAAATTGTTCCACATTTCCATTATTATTTTGAGATTGGAAAGAGAAGGAAAACCCCTCCACTCAAGATTAAATGAAATTCTCCATATCTGATAATATACATTTCATAATATACATTTCAATAAGGTATCACAAAAACAATATTTAGATATCTATTTAAAAAGGAGAAGCTCAATAATTTAAAAAATTGTATATCTGAAAGGAAATGAAAATATTTTAAAAGAAAGTGTCATAATATGACATCTGAAAAAGGAATACATAAAAAGGATCATAACATGGAAGAAGTAAAAATTATCAAAAATATATTTTAATAGTTTAGTTGCAGGGATCATAATATTGTGTTGATCCTGAATGGAAAGTGTTTCATTCTTACTAGGCAGCCAGTAAACTGCAATTGGCTACATAATTCACATGTAACACAAAATAGTTTTACCATACCTATCTTTCTAGAAATTATTAAATAGCATGCTTTGCCTTTTTTCCAAGACTGGGATGTTCTTCTTCTGAGTCTTACATCTACTTTAATTGTCAACTTTAGCATCCTGTATTTATACTGTCCTGTTTACTTCTCTGGAATTTCTCTTAATTATAAGTTAATTCAGGGTGCAGAATTGCTCTCATTCACCCCAATAACAACATTGGCTGAAAAAACCTGAAACCCAAAACATCATATGTGCTATATTAGTTTATGTAGAAACAATGTGACTCAGTTTACATTTAATGAATGTAAGGCAACCAAGTCAATCATAAATAAAAATACCAAAACTTTAAAAAAATTATACAATCTACTAAAGGCAAAATTCATATTAAGTAAGTGATATTTTGAGTGTACTAGATTTTTAGTTGCTAATTAAGCAATATTAGAAAGGAATGATTAGCTTTTCAATTTTATTTTTCATTTATTGTTGGCATAGGTTTGCAATACAAACTAAATACATTCATCATAAGGAATTTTCACATACACACATCATTGCTAGATTCTTTTTATTTCCCACTTCTCTCTTCTCCCTTGTATCTTCCCCCAACTCCAGGCTTCTTTCTCATTTCCACAACATCTATCAGGAAGATAAACTCTGGAAATCAAAGATGAACTTTGGAAAAGAGCTTCAAAGAAAACTGATCAGTAATTGAAATCATCATCGCTTCTTGGCCTTTTGACTAAGATCAAGTGTAGTAATTGAAATCATTTGGTATATATAACCAGTAGATATTTTTCTCTGTATTTCATAATAAAGTATTTAAAAGAATACTTTAAATACTTATGTGAAATTGACTTTTCTATGGTTGTCAGCAAACTAGTATGGAGTGCCTTTTGCACTACTATTTTGACATGTGAGATTTGGATACAGAACACACATGAGAATTCCTGTCTTATAAATGCTGCTTTAAAATGCAAATACTTTTTATAGGCTCAGTATGGCAGTCAAACACTTACAAATATTGTATAATACACAATAAAACATATCTCTTAAACAATTAAAAAAACCCGAAATATTTCCTGATGTATTTACTCTCATTTATTACAGAACTTTAACTCACTCTTGGCTAATTTCCCAAAGAAAAACACCAAAAGTAGTTGAAGCATATTGCTTACTGCAGTCAAAAACACTTTAAGTAGAGCCTTTGTAATATATAGAGAAAGGAAATTAAACAAATGATAGCTACAAGTTTGGACTGGTAAGAAGCAGATGTTTAAAGTCACAGTCAGAATTGGAAATGGAATAGTTTAGGAGTAGTGTTCAAAGAAAATTCAAAAAGTTTTAAAAAAATAATTTTTATTGTTTGATAGGCATCTAATAATTGTACATGTTTATGGAATAAATGTTATATTTTAATTCATATAGACATTGACTAATTTTCAAATCAAAGTAACTAGCAGATCCAGCATCTTCAGCTTTTACCATTAACTAACTTAGAGTGAGTGTCTTACTAAACTTTGCTTTACTACAGTGAAATATCTAAGAGAGCTGACTCACAAAGAGAAAAGGTTTATTCAGTTTACAGTTCTGTCAGTTCAGGGAATTGTGCTGCCATCAGCTCATTTCTCATTTTGTCACATATGGTGAGGATACAGGTAGTAATGGAAGTGCTTATCACCAAACAGGAAGTGAATGAAAGACTAGGAACTCACAATGACTTTGGAGAGCATACACCCATTAACCTAAGGCAATGATGATGAACCTTTAGACAGGAGTGTCCAACCACAACCCCAAACCCACTTACTTGTCACAAAATTCTAACACTGCAATTAAACCTGAATATTGAGATTTTACTTTAGAAAACCCCAACTGATACATCAATATTTTTTGTCTTAAAAGAAAAACAACACCTAAGATCTTCCCTCTAGGACCTACTGTGCACAATTTCAACCACTTCTCAAAAATGTCAAATTAGAGATAAAGCTTTGAAAATGGGGGCCTTTGTGGGTCATTCAACATCCAAACTATAGCAATGCATATGTTTAAAATCCTACTACTATCTCCAATCTCCGGTAATCACTATTCTACTGCCAAATTCTTCAAGGTCAATATATTTAGATTCCACATATAGTGATGAAATGCAGTGCTGTCTTTCAGTGTCTGGTTTATTTCACTTAACTAAATGTCCAACATGTCCATCCATTTTGGTTCACATGATAAAGTGTTAACTTTTTATGGTTGAATAGTATTTTATTGTTTGTATAGAACATATTTTCTTTATCCACTGGTCCATTGCTGGACATTTTGATTGATTCTACAGCGTGGTTGTTTTGAATAGTATTTCAATAGACATGAAATTACAGGTATCTTTTCAGCAGACTGATTTAAATTCCTTTGGATATGTACTCAGTAGTAGAATTGTTGAGTCATATGATAATTCTATTTTTAGGTTTTTGTGGGAATGCTATACTGCTTTCCATGTTAGTTGTACTGTTATACAGTCTCACCCACTGAATATAATAATTCCTTTCATTCTGCATCTTGGACTTCATTGTTATTTTTGTCTTTTTATAATAGGTATTCTAAAAGGAGTGAAATGATATCTCATTATAGTTTTGATATCCATTGCTCTTATTAGTAGCAATGTTTGGGATTTTTTTCATGTATCTGTTAGTCATTTTTATATTTTTTGAGAAGTTATCTATTCAGGCCTTTGGCCCACTTTTAATTGATTCTTTGTTATTGAGTTGTTTGAGTGTGTCATGAATACATAATATTAACACTTTGTCAGATGAATAGTTTGTAAGTGTTTTCTCCCTTTCTATACATTATCTTCACTCTATTGATTCCTTCCTTTTCTGTGTGTGTGTTCTTTGGGTTGATAAAAATGCACTGCCAATTTTGTTTTATTGTCGTCTGTACTTTTGGTATTGTATCCAAAAAAATCTTTCTCCAGGCTAATGCCCAAAATGTTTCCATTATGTTTTTTTCTAGCAGTTTCATAGTATCTGTCTTAGAATTAAATCTACATTTCATTTGGTTTTCATAAGTTCTGGAAGATAAGCATTGATTATTATGCTACTACATCTGGATAGTCAACTTCAACTGCACCATTTACTAAAGAAAGTACCCTTCCGCATTGCCTATTTCTTTCTTCTTTGTCAAAATAAATTGACTATAAATGTATAGGGTAATTTCTGGTTTCCCTATTCTGCCTCATTGGTCTGCATGTTTGTTTTTAATCCAATATATTGTTGCTTTAGTTACTATAGCTTTGTGATATATTTTGAAGTCCCATAGTATGAAATCTCAGCACTGTTTTTGATCAAGATGATATTGTTTATTTGAAAACTTTTGTAGTTTCACATGAATTTGAGGACTTTTGATCTTATTTCTTGGAAGAATGACATTGAGATTTTAGTAGAAGTAGTATTTTTCAAAAGATTATTATGTTGGGAAAAGTGACCTGAATTTGAAAATAGAAAATACTGACAATAATTGGTTATATTTTCTCCTATTCAACGTATTACCAAAAGTCCTATCCAATCAGATAAATAAAAAAAGATAAAAGACATGCAAATTGGAAAATAAAGACAAAATGATTTTGCAGATGATATTATCTTATATAGTTACAGAAATCTAAAGATTTCAACAAGGGCTATGACTCCAGATTTTTATTGATACATATTTATTACTTAGAAAAAAACACATCATTTCTTTTAATGCCTGGTAGATTTATTACTTTTTTGAGATATTAAAATTTTTAATATGGTAAATATCAGTGAATATAGCCTGCAAAAAACTCATTAGTATCTTGTTTTCTGAAAAACAATTTTTCAGTAATTTTTAACATCATAGAACTTCTGAAAAAAAATTAACTTTAAGAAGTCTATGCTTGTATTTGCTAATTGGTTATAAAGCTACATATATTTCTGTACAAGAGAAAAATTTACTTGTATTATTATTCAATTGCCCTTAGTAACAGATCAAAATATTAAACTGAGTAGGCATTTAAACCAGTAATATTAAAAATATTTTTTTTTGTCCAGAAATTGTCACTTCATCAAATACTCTTGACAGTGAAGTTACCATCTTATAAGTTCCATCATTTATACATTAAGACATTTTTAATATGTGTCAAATCAATCATTGGACAAGAATTACATTTCAAACTTTTAAAAAATATACTTTTACAGGAAAATAAATGGATTTATATTTTATATGAAAGACCATGACCTTATACACACATTTAATCCTAATTTTGATCCATAGTGCAAAAGAAAACCTATGATAACTGACATTTGCTCAGGTATGTGGAAGTATACTAAGAAGTAAGAAATGTTTCGTTTTTTTGAAATTTAAGTTTAACACAATATAGTTTTTTAATGTAAGTGAAATAACACTTTTAAGAATTCAATCCTAGTTGTCTTACATTCTATTTGAGTTTACTAAATAAGATTTCTGGAAGAGTAGGGGTAAAAAGTATTAAAGTTAATTTAAACTAAATGTAGTTTCAAAAACTGATAGTAAATCAGGCAGATGTATGAAAGTTTATAGAATGAGAAAGGCTTCACATTCATCTCTCAGAATTGTTGAAGTGGCTAGGATTTTTGAATGACAGAGTACAATGCTTTGATTAGGAATCAAAGAAATGAACACAGAGAAAAATCCCACTTAGATAAATATAACTTGTCTTATTTATTTACTATTTTAATATTCTGATACTCATGTTTTTTACATATTTTACAGAGTAGAAAAATTTTAATTATATTGCTTACATAGGTTTGAAAACAAAACAAAGAAAATCTGTAGAAGATTGGGATGTGAACACATTTTCTTTAAGTAAACAGTCAAGTTTTAATAAGCAGAAGCCATGAGATAGATGCTAGAGACACTGTATATCACAAAAACCCATTTATGTAGTTTATAATAGTTTATTATTGAGAGATTTCAATATTTTCATATTTACAACTGGTCAAATTAATTTTTATTTCTTTTTCTTAGTATATATTTGCGACCCATAATAATTAATTCATCCTGAGGAATTGGTACATACATGTATCTGCGTCAAAATCATTGTTACATCCCCTTTCCCTTCTCACCCTCCCATCTGCAGATCTCCTTCCCACCTCTACAAAGTTCTCTTCCATTTCTTCTCATCTATCTTTTATTTTACTCATTCAAATTATTTATATTTTCTTTTTCTCTTGTATAAGAAACCATGCAATATTTAACCTTCAGTGTGTGATTTAGTTCACTTAGTATTATGATCTCAAGATTCATCCACATTCAAATGGTACTCAGACCAAATGAAATCTGATGTTTTTATGCACCTTTTATGACTTTGAAACAATTAGAAAGATGAATGCTAAATAAAATTTATTTAATAAA
Organism: Heterocephalus glaber; assembly: GCF_053883595.1. NCBI lineage: Eukaryota > Metazoa > Chordata > Mammalia > Rodentia > Bathyergidae > Heterocephalus > Heterocephalus glaber. Next base: position 21,439,526 of record NW_028258138.1, on the reverse strand, counting down.
TAATGAGGAGTATTTTTCATCATTCAGATATTTGAAGGTCATAGGAAGTTTCAATTTATCTTGTGCTACACTACAGAGGCACAAGGAGTGGAAAGAAGTATGAGGTTCATTTCTGCTTTTGACTGTTTTGATGTAGGCTTCAGATTATTTGATATACAGTTAAAAGATATTTCAGTGTATTTTAGATCTTGATTGGAAATTAAATATTGCCAACTCTATCATTTTATGATTTTAAAAACTAAAGTCCGGGAGCTTTAAATGACTTGCCTAAAGGCAGGAGCAAATCTTTTCAGTGGCAGAATACAGATTAAAACTCTTTTCTTATGGCTTCAAGTACACTTTTTAGTTTACCCTTCAGTACTTTGCTGCAGAAAAGAAATAGGAAAAGTGTGTTCAACATCAATGCATCAAAATATGTGATTAGCAATAAGATTTAGAGAGAAATCATAGCAATTTTATGTGATGAAGTGACATAAAAGAAACACCTTTTGTATCCCTACTGGAAGGACCGAGCAATACCTAGAGGTACCATTCCTTTGTCAATCATGGAGTCAAGGAGTTCTGAACAAAAGAATAAACAGCAAATTAAGAAAATGATAATTTGAGAAAAATATCAGAATATATACTGCATCATATAGGAAGTTTTCTTTCTGTACGAAATAAGAATTCTGCAAATTTGATGTAACAAGAAAGAGCAAGAGGGCAGAATGAGTAAATACAAATTACTTAAGGTCTGATTTCAAAATTAAGGAGATGATTATGGTGGAAACAAGAAATGATTTAAATTAAAATCAACATAATAAGCAATGAAAATGTTAAAGATACCAGACATGTAATGTCCTATAGCATCTAAAATTCCTCTATTTTCTCCTTGTTCTTTATTAAAGAGTATTTGCTTCAAAACTTAAGAGTGCAGGTATCATTGGTATGGAGCCATATGTGCTTGAACCATGTGAGGAATCTGGAACAGCTACAGATACAAAGGTATCTCTTCAGACGTACAATTGGTTCAGCTACATGTCATATGTTCATTTGGACAGTGACAGATTTTTTCACATCTTATATTTTATAGCACAATGCATTTTTTCATAACATATTTTGGCATAAATTTTGCATAAAAACAACTAAGTTATTCTTTATAGTTACTGGTAATATCTGTATTTCAATCACTGTTTGGTATGTTTGTATTTTATTGTTCACATGTTTCCCACAAATTGAAATTACAATAATGATGGGTAGGGAGAAACTGGTAGGAAAATTTCAGCAATGTAACCCTAAATCTTGTGAATTTAGGGTGTTCAGCATAAATGACAAATGCAGAGGTATAATGACAATGGTGGAACTACTGGAGATTTTGGGATGATTGAAAAAAAAAAGCGAGTTAAGAATATGTTTTAAGATTTTAATGGGTTATCTATAAGGGGATACTTGATAAAGTTGGAAACATGAGGCAGAAAAAATATAAATAAATATAAAGAGAGGGCTAAGGTACAGATTTGTGTTTTCTTTTTCATTTTCTGTTTTTTATTGGATGTTTCCAGTATACAAAGATTACATTTCCTTGTGTGGAGTTGGTACACCTACATAATACTTTAATTCCTTTTTTCTTATGAGCTGAAATGCCATTGTTGATATCAACAAAGATCATCTTGCTAAAACTCTGGACAGAGTTTGAGTTCTGTTTAAATTACTCTCCATCATTGGGCTTTTTCCTGATTTGTCCAGTTGTCATTTACACCTTATCAAGTCCATTTAACAAGAACTACTACTCTCAACCTCTGATCATTTTCAATATCAGGTCAAGTTTTTCACCCTCTATATCCGCCATGTTAGAACTGATCATCTTGACCTGCCTTCAGCAAGAATCCTGTTTATTGATGTAGAAACAGCTGCCATCCTTGATGTTCTTTCTTAGTAAATTTCTCCTTACTGACTCCTCCCTATTCCTTGCCCATAGATCACCACTTGTCCTGCTATATTCAGAGTTGAGCTCAATCACAATGTCTTACTGAAAAACACCTATAGAGTACTGTCACAAATAAAATTTTCCTCACCATCTTTAACACATGTCATAATGGGTTTTTTCTTCATAATATCAGTAGAGAAGTAATGTGCCTGAGGGGACAAATTAAATAAATATGACAAAATGACTTGATGCTAATCTCAAATTGTTCAAAATGAGGAGGTAAAAGAGAAAAGGAGAATCACATATTTATATATCTTATAAGTCATTCAGTATTTTATGGAGCCTAACATCAAATGTCATACATATAGCTCTGATTCAAAGAAACCTGGGATTGGAGCTAGAGGATACAGGCTAAAATTATTATTTTTTAAATCTCTCCAGCTGCTGCTTCTTAAACACGATATATAATCTCCTTTTAGATTTATTTTTCATATAAAGTGATATAATAACACTTGTCCTTGCTATACCAATATTCATTTAAACATTAGAATGACATTTTATGTAAGCATTTAAAATGAGTTTTACAAATACAGCTTTTGTAGAATAATTTGACCAGAACCTACTTTTCTTCTAGTCTTGGAAATTCCATAAAATAAAGTGGAGTTGTGCCATCGGTGAACTTCATGGATTTCTAAACTATGTTTTGTAGGAAAATCGAGGGGAGAGGCAAAACAGTGAAGAACATTTTCAATGTATTCCTGTTGTGTAAGTGACGCACAATAGTAGTTTGCAAAAGAGTTATTTGTTCACCTACCACACACGTGGAAATAATGCTACCAAAAGCTGGGGATGACCCACATGAAGACAGGGAGTAAACTCCTAGTACACAATTCGCAGTCTTTAAATAAGGATCCATCAATTCAGAATCCACAGATATGGAGATATCTGAAAGGTAAATGAATAGTCTTGAAGGGATCGCTAAACATCATGAATTTAGAAAAATAAACCATCATCCTTCTTTATATATATAGCTGCCAGATAATGAAATATAATATCCAGAAATGGGGAATTCAAATTAGTCTTATTTCTTAGGAGCTTAATCTTTTATTCCAAAATGAAAGTGTTGCAATTTTCAATGAGAAGTGGTTTCTACAATATTTAGAATTCAATATCTATAAGAGCTGAATGAAAAGAAGCTTAATTGCCAGAAGGGTAAAGGAAGCATGGGAATTGGAAAGAAATAGAATACTTATCTCATGCATTTTCCTCTAATTTCAATAGATTTCATTCACTAAGACTATCTTCAAACCTTGAGATTTATTTTTCTTTCTAAACCATAAAATCATTAATACCTTCTGGGCCCTGTAAAATGATATGAATTAGTCGCAACTCTGAATTACCCATGGTAATGGGAGAAAATAGTCACATATAATTTAAAAATTATAATATGGCAGAATAGGAAACCACTTTCTGTAATCCATTCAGATACAGAGATTTTGTCCAACACTCAACTGCTTACTTCATCTACATAATTTCAGCTAATCATTGCTTTTCTTTGTACCTGGCTCTCAACAGCCTTGAACATCATTTGTTTGACTGAATTTTCAAACATCAACTAGTTAAAACTAGCATTTGGTTTATACTGACCATGAAGCAACGCACTTCAAAAGCGATATAAGTTTGCGGGCATATTATGAAACATGATTCAGCAACAACAACAGAAGTATTTCTTGATCTTTTGGTGTCCATTGAATATGCATATGCTATGTAAAAATAGTTAATGAAATTCAGTGCATCTAATATGTGTGCTATTGGAAGCCACGTGCACATTCAAGATCAATATTACCTCCACTTACAGAAGCGCTCCATTTGTTACACTTTCTCTATTAGAACATTCCTCCATTTACTTTTAGCGTCCTCTTACATCTGCTCTTTGTTTTATGCATGCAACACAACAGGATGCTTGATAAGAATTTTCCTTCATTTTTTATTATCTGTACTTTTGCATTTTTAATATTAAAATATGAAATAAAAGTAAAATAGATAACTTACTTCTTATGTGCTTATTTTAGAATATGTCATATCATTGACAAAGTGTTTCATCTTTAAATACTGTGTGTTACATATACAGAAGAGATCAATCTACTTCTACCCTTCTCATAATTACTCTGTAAAGGAATTATAGTTTTTTAAAATATATATCTTTTTTTGGTTAAAGCAAAAACATTTAAAATTTCCAGCTGTGTATTCAAGGCAATGTGACAATTATAATTTCTACTAAGTTTGTTTTCAGGCATATCAGGCAAGTAAACTTTCATTGGAAAGGGCAAGTATAAACACCTGACAAAAATCTCCTGATTGGAGCAAATCACACCCTACCTCAGCCATCAACATCTTTTCTCTTTTCTAAATTTAGAAGAGAAGACAAATGGAAAAGATTAAAACAAGTTTTTTGGTAATTAACCACAAATGGAGCAATTCAAAATCATTATTTATTGAGGAGTCTGAATTGGTTTACATTTCTTAAAGCAAAATCTTCTTAGTTGGATTCACCAGCCATGTAAGAAGATATATTAATAAATATCATTTTCATATAGAATCCTTACTTGAATGTAAGATACTTAGAGAAAACAGATACAATTTGCTTAGCGTGAAATTATTACTTACTGGGAGAGATATAAATAACAGATAGATGAAAGATAGAAACTGATAGATGATTGATAGATAGATGGTAGATAGATATTGATAGATTACATGTATGTCCATAAGTGTATAAAGATAGGTAAAAACTATGGACAGATAGATTATATATTCATAAGTGTGTATACACATATAATGTAGGAAATGTTGTCTCTAACACTGAGCTACATCTCCAGCTCCCAGATATTATTAAATGCAGAGGAAATTATAAATTTATGGAAATTGTAGCATAATTTCCAAATGAGCCTGAACTATAAGCCAACTATAAGAGACAACCAAATCTAAGAGCTCTCTCCCTGTACAGGAGTATTTTGCGAATTTGTACTTGGTGTAAAGGTATAGCCCAATAAAAAAATGTGTAAAATGTAAAAGAGATTATGGAGACTTATCTTTATGTTGAACCAGTGACTTATTCTTATTTTTTTTTTGTTGTTTTGTTTTGTTTTGTTTTTTTGCTACTGGGGATCGAACTTGAGTCCTTGCGCTTGTGTAGCAGGCGGTGGAACCACTGGGTTAAATCCTCAGCCCATATTCTTATTTTTTGATGTCTGTAAAACCTCTAGTTAGCAAAGAAAGATAAGAAAGTACCTTATTTATTTCATTCTATAAAGTGTTATTTTTGTGAAAAAAAATTTTTTGAGACAGAATCTCACTTTGTAGTTCAGGCTGGCCTTGAACTTGCGATCCTTCTGCCTCCCAAGTGCTGGTATTATAGGTATGTACGCCAACCTGACTGTGAAAACATTTATTTTAAAATATTGACATTTCATGCCTTCGTATTATGCAGTCCTATATAGTATGATGAATTTTATGTAAAAAATTATTAAAATATTGGTTTATAATAGAATAAACAACTAAGTTAAAGGGACAAGGAATAAACAATTAATTTAAAAGGGTAATTATAATGGCAGAAATTTTATAGAAAAGACTTGGATTTTTAAAAATATGAACTTTTTAAAACAGATTTTTCTGTATAAAATTTAGGACCACATACATTTTGCACATGAACCTGAAGATGAAGTTTAGGCTGGGTGTGAAGCCCATGCCTCTAATCTCAGCACACTGGGAAGCAGAAGCAGGCAAAGCTCCACTTCAGTGCCAGTCTGAGTAACTCCCTGACTTAGTGAGATCTTGTGGCAATTAAATAAACAAACAAAGAAGCAAGCAAGTACTTAACTAATTAACCAACTAAATAAATGGGCCAGGCATGTAGCTCAGTGTGAAGGCCCTGTTTTCTGTCCCCAGTACTGTGGATTACAAAACAAAACAAAACCAAAAAGAAAAAAATTAATTCAGAATTTTCAAATAATACAATAAAATGTAAAATGTACCATGAAAAAAAGCCTGTCAATTGTTAATATTAACATAAATTCAAACTATGCAAAGTAGATTTAAAACATAATTTGACTATAAATCTACAATGGGGTAAAAATAGATAAGAATTCCCTGAAAAATAATTAATTTTTAAAACAATAATGTTGCCGTAGTAGTGTTGCTATTTCTGTTCTGAGATGGTAGTGTGTATTATAAGATAAAAATTGAATAATAATATTTTAATTATAAGTTTCTTGCTATCCTAGAAAATTATTAACCTGAGGAAAGGAGATCTATATATAAGTTAAATTACATTAAGTACTAATACTATAATCCTGAACTTTAATTTGGAAATATTATCATGAATTTATTTTGTACTATAACTTGTAAACCAGCAAAAACACAAAAATAACAAAAAATTTCCAGGATTTTATACAGTGTAGACTAGAAACAATGAGGTAATACAAATACAAGATTACAAGATAATACAGGGGATACATCTGCAGCATTCTAATAGTTTAGAAAGCAAGAGAAATGCCCAAGACTACAAGCGTCTTATTAAAATGACACAGTAACCTAATGTAAGAAGCTTCTACTGATTAAGGATGAAACGTGCCAGTTCTCAGAAAAATAAATGCTTCAAATATATTGTGCTCATGAGTTAGTTACTTTTTTTTTTTAAAGTAACACATTTGGAACTGGATCAAAATGTTTTGAATTCTGATAAATTTATTTATTTTAACTTTTTTTTTAGAAATTGTACTGCAGGATTACTAATCGAGAAATGATGATAAATTTCTCTGTGCTGGAATTTTCAAACAATACATGAAGAATGAACCGTCTTAGACTATTTTCTCTTTCAATCCTTTGTGAAATAATAAACATGTACATGAATAATTACTATATGGTGATACCAAAAAAATATAACCCTGAGACAATATGTTTTTCATAATGATAATTATTTATCTCATAGAGGAAAAAACAATAGAAGGTATATATGTTAGAAGTTTTTTTGCCAAAATTTAAACCTTCATCATTATTTACTTACCATTGCATAGGGAATACAGTGAATGCAGAATAACGCTTCATCACTGCATAGTAATATAATCAGCAAAAGCCAGAATGAGGGAGTTAGAGTAGAAATAATTTGTTAAACAGATTTAAAACAGAAACAAAACAGGAAATTTATTCAATAAAAAAACAAAGGAGAGGGATGAGAAAAGGGCTGAGAGGAATATGGAGAGTGGCAGGTACACAGAATATGAGATCCTATAGAAGAAAAGAAGTTTTTAAAGATCAACAATATAGAACTTTTTTCTGGGACAGGAAAAATCAACAATATTAATCTTCCTTAAAGTCTGTATCATTTATGAAATTGTTTGAAATGTGAAAACTGATGATAAATATTAACGTATGGCTATGTTTTTAAAATGACATGTTTTTAAATGGCTTATGTTTAAGAAGTATAAATTTAACAATCCATTGTTTAAATATTACTTTGGAATTTGTAACAAAGAGAAAGGAGGAGACAGTAGTGGTGGCACATGCCTGTAATCTCAGCACTTGGGAGGCTGAGGCAGGAGGACTGGTGTGAATTTAATAGCCTCGGCTGCATAGTGAGTTCAAGACCAGCCTGAACTACATAGTGAGACACTGTCTTAAAAAACAAAAACCAAAAAGGGGTGGTCAGAGGAAGTTCAGATATGATGAAATGCAGATTGATATAAAATAGAATTAGTTAACTCTAGAAGCTTAGTGATAAACACAAAAGGGTTAATTATACAACTGAGTTTAACTTTGAATTGTTTAAAAATTTTCAAATTTAAAAGTTAGGAACACTGTCAACATTCAGAGACAGTGATAGTATTTCAACACTTATTTTTCTTGTTAAGCAATTTTTTATGCATTTATTTGGAAAGATCAATTTAAAAAAAATCACTTTGGATTTCTAGAACTACACTGTCAATATGGTGCAAATGAGCCATATGTCATTACTGAGCACTTTATACGTGTGTAACTCCAGTTGAGATATAAGTGTAAATGTACAATGGATTGCATTACAGTACAAAACTGTGAAATATCTCATTTATAGTCTTTTACATCAATCATCTTTTGAAACAACATTTTGAATATATTAACATATAAGACACCTTACTAAATGAAAATACCGACATATTTCTTGATATATATGATAGAAAATGCAAAATTACATTTGTCACTTTTCTTTTCTTGTATTTCTATTGGATAGTACTACAGTCCCTGATATACGAACAAGTTCCACTCAGGGAGAATGTTTGTAAATCCAATCAAATGAGTCCTACACACTTTTGACGCAAATATACAATGTATCTTGCTTTGCCCTTCCTAGCACTGCCCTGCACATTGCTACTGCTTTTCCTCTTCCAGATGCCCCAGGCTCTGACTGAGCACTGTACTAATGTACACCACCGCACTGTGCAGTAAGCCCACAGCAGCACAGCTGTGACAGTGTACTGGAAATGCATAAGGTACCACCATGATCTGTTCACATCTACAAATGTTCCTACTGTGAGATCCACTGGTATCTGTGAAAATTTGCAACTTGAATGTTTATAAATTGGGGACTTACTATATTCTATATAAAATACAAAAGTTAACTTAATATGCTATTAGAAACTGTGAAATGTATTTCTAATGTAGAAATATAATTAACTTCTTTTTGGTACTAGAAATTGAGCTAAATAAATATGCAGATGACTGTATCAGGTTAATCCATTTTAGGCTTCAAGGAAAACAGCAATAAAAGACAACAAAATTTATATTCAGCTATTAGGATGTACAGTACAGAAGTTTAAAAGAAAGCATTCAAATGTCCAAAATAAAATAATCTCTGAGAGTAACTGATTTTCTAAATATTATCACTTAATGATTAAGTATAGAATAATTAAGGTTATTTTGTATAATCACAATTATAATGCAGAAATCAGTATTGTATTTAAGAGCATCATTGTGAGGATTATATAATATCCAAATGCTACAGGATATTGTTTAAATATTAATACAGAATCATTTAAAAAGTCCATGTTTAATACTTGTTCCTAAATATCACCTGGGAGCATTATTGCATCATTTAGGATGGAGTTCTGCTTATCAGTACATTTTAATCTCAAAAATAATTTAAAACTAGTTTCGAAAAGGAAGAATACAGCATGTAGAGGTTTACAAAAAAACAATGTGTTAATCATCTTGATTTATTTCTTACTGAAAAAAAAATTTTTGAAGCTGTTGTTACAGACAATGAATTTGTAGACACCCTTTGTCACCCATGGAGGGCTGTGTCCAGGACTCTGGAAACACTAGAATCAGGAGATGCTCAAATCTCAAACATACAATGTGCAGCATTTGCATATAAAATATGAACATTAACCTGTATGTTTCCTGAAGGTAACTTAAAATTTCTTTAAAAATGGATATGCAACATACCAAAACCTGTGGGATACAACAAAAGTTTAACCAAGAAGGAATTATAGAGCAACAAATGAGCATACGTGCACACACACACTAAAAACAATAGAAAGTTCTGAAACAACGTATTGCTGCCTTTCGAGAGACTAGGAAAACATTAACAAACAGAACCCCAAATTACTTGAAGAAAAGAAATAGTAAAGATCACAGTATAAGTACTTTAGAAAGTGCAAAAATCAACAAAGCAAAAAGTTGGTTCTTCAAATTGTCAACAGAATAGATAAACCTTAGCTAAATTAAGCAAAAGAGAGAGAAACCCAAAATCAGAGAGGAAAAAGGAGGTAGTGAAACAAACATCACAGAAATACATCATCTTCAGTTGGACTGTCATGGCTATTTGATGTCCTAAATCAGTTCAAAATATTTATCTTTCATAATCACATTGACTTTGGGGAAGAACCAGGAATTGTACCCTGCCAGATACAGTAAGATCAGTGAGGACGCCGTAAGGTCAGACCAAGGTGCGATTGAGACCACCAAGGCAGGCAAAGTCTAGGCAACATGTGATGAGTTTATTGCCATCTGGGTGCAGATGGCCCAGCGGCAAAAAGGCCAATCCTTCCTCCCTGGATCTTCTGCCCCTGCGCCCCACAACCTCAGTCCTTCCTAACCCACCCAAGAGCAACAGCCTCCCCAGCCTCCCTATCCACTCTCCACACTGCTTCTCATGCCAGTTCTGGTCTCCTTTTCGCCTCAGTTCCAGCTCCAGCCTCTCCTCCCCCTCCAGCTGCAATGCCAAAGCAGCTTAGCTTCCTTCAGGACCTCTTACCATAACTTCCTCTGCTCTGGGCCCTATTTCTCCACTTATCTGACACTTTCAACACTTCTCTTTATCTTAACAAGACCATTCCAACTCTCACACAAGGTCTGAACAGCAGTTTGGCCTTTCTTCTTTATCCCCTGCTCCTCAGTTTCTGCTTCTGGAGGTAGTGAAGATGGAGGGAATAGTCCAAGTTGATGCCCCTTTTGCTCTGTCTGATCTTTCTCAGATTAATCAGTGCTTGGGTTCCTTCTTCAAAGACCCCACTAAATATGTTTAAGAATTTCAATATCTCACTCAGTCTTATGACTTAATCTTACTTCTAGTGTCATCCTTGCTTCTACATTCTTCCCTGAGGAGCAAGAACAGAAAAGATTTGGTCCCCAGCTCAATCCTATGACAAAAGCAGGAGGCTTGAGCCCAATTTAGACAACAAAGCTATAGCTATCCCCAGGCCAAGCCCCCATGGGATTTGAATCACACTGATGCATGGGGGCACCTTCCTGCAAGGCAATGCCAAGACTACATGACAACTTGCCTTTTTTAAAAGGTAGCCCACAAATCAGTTAACTCTGACAAAGTAAAGGAAATTACTCAAATGTGAGGTGAAAATCTGGCCCAGTTTATGTCTCACCCAGCCTCCACTCAGAAAGTTTACTGCTCTAAACCCAGAGAGTCCAGAAGGGTAACTTATTTTAAGGATGCATTTCATTTTACCCAATCTCTCCCAGATATTCAAAGAAAGCTCCAAAAAGTTAAATCTGGCCCTCAGATTCCCATCAGAAATTGATCAATCAGGCATTTCAATAATTGTGACATGGCCACCCGCCAGCAGTATATATCTGACTTACAATTACTTGCATCCACTGTAAAAAAAACCCACCAAAATGGCTGAAAGGCAATTAGGGGCCAAATAAAACCTCCAGCTATCAAAAAAAGGGGTCCAAGACTCAGCTTTAAGTGTCACCAGATTGGCCACTGGGCCAAAGACTGTCCCAACCCAGGGCTCCCTCCCAAGGCATTCCTCACATGCAGAAGCCCTCACTGGAAGGCAGACTGTGCTGATGTAGCCAAACCCATCGCAGAGGTCTACTCTCAGGGCCACTCCCTGGACCTCCGATGATTGACATACCTCTGAGATCTCAGATGCCCCTCGGAAAGTCACAGCCACCAAATTCTGGGTAAATCTTTCCTTGGAAGGTAAGACTGTTTCATTTCTGATCAATACAGGGGTGATCCATTTCACCCTCTCTTCATTCTCAGGACAGCTAATGTTAGCCTCAATTACTGTTGTGGGACTTGATAGCACTGCGTCCAGGCCCCTCAAACCCCTTTGCTCTAATGCCAGTTGGGAAACCAGATGTTTACTCATTTATTTCTAGTCATTCCCACCTTGTTCAGTCCTGCTTCTCAGCTGAGATATTTTAACAAAGCTCTTTGCCAGCCTCACTACTTCAGGCTCTGCTCCCCACCCTATTGCCACCCTTCCCACATCTACTGCTACACCCTCCTCCTACCCCATATCTTCTCCCTCCCTGAACCCAGGAGTTTGGGACATCTCAATTCCCCCTGTCACTCAACATCACTTTCCCCTCACATCCCCCTAGTTCTTCCCCTAGAACACATACATTTAATTACTCAGATCCCAACACCAATCACGGCACAACAGCCCCTTTCCTTCTTGGGAATCGTTGTCTATTTCTGTCTCTGGATTTCAGGTTTCGCAATGTTCACAAAGCCCCTTTATAAACTGACCCAAGGGGACCCCCCCCAACCCCTTAGACAACAAGTCATTCCCCCACTCCTCCTTCTCTCCTATTTCCATCTGACTGACCCAAATTCTGGAGGATATATAAATACTTTGCTTTTGTGGGTCTTATCATTTTATCTACTTCCTTCATTACCTCTCTTCCTCCTGCCTAGTCCCTTTGACCTAGTTAGCTTCCTTTCCTTTCTCTCTCCAAGCCCTACAATACCACCTCAGCTGCTCCCCCCTGCTGTTCTCAAGTACCTTTACAAAATCTTGGAGTTAATTCATTCCCTGCTGAACAGGCACAATCAGTCCTTAGCCAAAGACTGCCATTCACCCTTCTTGGGCTCATTTGCTGGAATCCCTTCTGCCCTGGGCAAAATGTCTCCTTTCTCCATCCACAAATTGACTCCCCAGATTCAGTGCCCATCCCCAGATGAACTCACTGAAGGTTCTGTACTCCTGGCTAGAGAAACTCTCCTCTATGGGACCCTTATCCACATCCCCCCAGACAAAATACACCTACTCATCTTTTTCTTCTTTCTTAACCTTTCCACACCTCCCGCCTAGACACCACTCTACTCACTCATATACTCCATTTCCTCTTCCTACTCACCCACACACCCCTGACCCTAATACTCACTGCTGGCTTAGCTTTACCATCCTCCCAGAACCAAGCAGCCAGGCTCAGAAAACAGGCAAAAAGTGGTCCTATCAATGGCTAAGGAAGTCTTTTCCAAGCAAGCTAGATGTCCTGGCTTTTCCCCCTGCTAGAACCCTAGTCTCAGTTTTTCTAGAAATTTTATCCAGGAACAGATCCAATCCATGACATCCAGGCAACTTCTCCTGACTGCCCTCTACACTGCTGTCCCATGAGAGCCTCAGCTGACCCCTGAGAAGGGCCAGAAGGTCATAGCACTCCTGAAACTTTTGCTGCCTCTCTTTGAGACTGAACCATCCTCACTTCCCCCCTTTCTCCTCCTCTCTCTCCCCACAGGATACACATGCTGTCCCCAGTCACTCTTGAAGAAGTCGTGAGGATATATGACCCTTACCCTTTTTTTCTTCTTCGTCTTTATAACACAGCAGGCAGGAATGACAGATCCCCAATTCAGACCCCTGCCCAAGCAGGAGCATAGAGATAACCGAAAGCCAGCAGCCACCTTGTTTATCAGCCAGCCTCAGGCTTATCACCCACGGGATTCTAAAATTTTCTAAAATTTCCACCCTCTCAACCAGTGCCCCCTCCCCTACCTGTACTCCCCTATAACAGCACACCCTCCTCTCAGTGCTAGCTGCCTTTTCGCCCTTGGCCCGTCTGCACCAGATGGCAATAAACACATCTCATGTTGCTTGACCTTTGCCTTTGTCTCAGTCGTGCCTAGGTCTGACATTACAGACACACTGTAATGTTTTTGGGAACCTACTTAGTATTAGATGGGATTCAGCAGCAACATTCACTGCATTTTGATCACACTGTGCAGACACATGAAAGAGAATTTCCGAAACAGCTTCAGAAAGTGTCGTGAATGACTGAATAAGTTTGTTCAAAGTGATATGGAGCATTTTGAAGGGGATTAATGGGAGTGATTCTTTTGCTATTATATTTTTTAACTTAGCCATATACTATGTATTTTGATTACACCTTATTACCATGGATTTAGCAACTAAAAAAAAGCATGAAATTCTGTCATTTGCAAGATATATGGAATGTAAGATTGTTACACTAAGTGAAAATAACAAGACACAGAAAATCAGTACTACATGATTTCACTTATGTGGGAAATTGTAGAATTTAGTTATCTAGTTGTAAGAATTGATCACAAGAAGTTTGTTAACTGGGAAAATTAAGTCGTTTCTGGGAAACTTCACATCTGTTTGTTAAAAGAATGCCAGAAAACTTTAAGAGATGTTGTAAAAGTCTCATGGGAGAAAAACAGGTTTTCCTATTTACCATTTTCTGGGATCAGAGGACCACGACCCAATGACTCTACGGGTGGTAAGAGAGATACGACTCACTATGCACATCTGTGATGTTTGTGGTGGGCCGGTGGGCTTGATTTTGGCTGAAGTCCCCTACTCTCTTGATACTATCTGATAAGAAGAGGGCTGCGGTGTGCTCTTTGATGTATGGGATTGGTGAATGGAAACAGGGGACTTGTGAATTCACCTGTTGCTTTTATGAGTCACTTAGTCACTTGTCACCAGAAGTTAAAATCAGAAAGACAATAGCCAGAATAATTAAGCTGCTTTCCTACATGTATAAAAGCCTCGCTTCTTTCCTTTGTGATTGCCCAATAGTGCCAGAGGAATTGGCTGTCTCCTTTTCTTTCTTTAAAAGTGCTTTCCAGGGTCTCAGGTCTCCTTCTAGAGAGACCACTGACACACTTAAATATGAAAAATAATTTTTAAAAGTTGATCTCATAGAAGCTGGGAGCACAATGATGATTTCCAAACATCAGGAGAAGTGAGTTTAAAATGGTGAATGGCTTATTAAAGGACAATTAGTTACAACTAGGAGTAAGAAGTTCTAATGTGCTATTGTACAATAAGTTGATTATAAATAGAAATAATGTGCTTATATTTCAAAAAGCCAGTAGAAATCATTTTGAATATTATCACCATAAATGAATGATAAAAGTTGGTGGAGATAAGTAGATTATGGAAACATTACATAGTACCCCATTAATATGTATACTCTATATGTTTGTACATATTAGTTAAAATAAATTTTAAAAATAAAAAGATTCATTCTGCTTTTGTTAATCTGTACTACTTTTTCGTATTCTCTTCATCTCTTTGTACTCATGGAATGTGCATACAGGTTGCATTGGATATGGTGTTCAATAAGACTCACTGTGTTTATCTTGTCTGTACAGGTTCTGGGAAGCTGAAAAACAATGGGGTAATATTATCTCTTTTGATTTCTTGAAAAGATGTGAATATTAGAGATTGAATATCTTGCCAAATATGAAATCCCACTCCATACAAAATGGTGGCTTTAAGGCAGTACTACAGTGTAATCGATTTGTAGCCTTTAATGCCTTGACTTTTTCCCAAATGTCAGGAGCCTTAGCTCTGAGTCATACACTTCAGCAAGAGGTAAAGGTCACTTATAAAATGTCTTGACATGTAGCAATTTACAAGTATATGAATTGGACTTAGAAAACAATGTGGAGATAATCCTGTGTGACAATGGAAGAGATCAATCACATCCTCAAATATCTGATTTCGAGTGAGTTTTGGTAAATCATTTTAAGCAACAAGAGAAAAATTCTTTGGGATTTCCCAGTGACAACCTCAGTGAACCCTGATGTGTGTGGCTTATGCACTGGGAAATCATAGAAAGTGGCAGTTGACATTGGTATTCTCTGGCAGAGGCTGAGAATCTCTATGCAATGATTCAAACATATGAGGGAGAGTGTACTATTTGAAAAAATTTCAAGTGGTCCCAAGAGACAGCAATCTAAACACTTAATGGATAGACATTGCCCAATGCTGTGCTAACTTTGAAAATTAAGACAAACAATATCAACACATGTCCAGCCATTTGTTTACAATTTTTCAAACCCGAATAATTAACACAAAAAAGGAGTAGACTGTTATTCATCTCTGGGTTTACTATAACAGGTAGTATTGTATGGTAGTATTGTTTTCCACTTCTGGATATAAAGGTTTACAGGTTAAAGAATTGTGAGTAACATTAAAATCACAGAGCAATAATATATGATATTGTCTTAGTAAAGAAGATCACACAATTCCAGATAATGGAAAATGGTGCTTGTAAAAGAAAAGAAAATATAAACATGGACTTGTCTAACCCCCAATTACACAAATAAAAGTAACCATGAATATCTGTCACTGCTATGTTAATAGAGGGGATAAATTGTACTAGTTAGCCTACTTCAGAAGACAAATTGTGTCCTTTTTAATCTTTCTTGGGCATGACTGCACTTCTCAACAGAGTGGCTGAACTAAACAATTGTGAGTTAAACTGCATAAGTCAATAGAAAAAGTGGGGTCACATGTTCATTATCCAGGGGATAATAGCCTATTGTAACACATATTTCTTTGCATGGCCATTTAAAATACATTTCTATCAAGTATTTACTTCTGCGCATTAATAAAAAATATGGAATATACTTATGATCAATTGTATTTTAATTCATTTAAAATATGAATTCAAACTAAAGTTCTCTCATGAGATTATTCTATTTTCTTAGGAAAATATGTTCTGCAGAAAATAAAACTATAAAGAACACTCAAACCTAATTTATATCAGTTGCTCCTATCATTCTCCTTTGGCAAAATCAACATGAACGCATCTCATTCTATTTCATTTTCCAATAGAATAAAAAAAATTAGCAGTTCTCTCTGGCAGGCAGCAAAACAGAAACACAGCAAATCAATTATTAAAATATAAAGTGCTCTTTCTAGTCTTGCCAGTTTTAACTGTGATCTACAGTTCAGGAAAATGGTAAAAGGTAGATGTGACATCATTGTAGGTTTAAGATTCAAGAATTTCATTTAATTAAGATTGTATAAAAATTCCTAAAGGAACTTCATTTCCTATTCTAAATAGTTTTTGTAATCTCTGACAAAATCTTTTACAATCAGGAAAAACACAATATGGGACTGATTTTTTAAAAATATAACATTTGGAAATCAATTCTATTTGTAGGTAAAATGTTATAAAGGAGAACCTGCCTGCCATTTCAAGAATTTAAAAAAATTATATATTTTAAAGCATAAATATCAACTTGAGAAAGCACAAAAAGAAAATTCAGTGCCAAATCATACAGTTGTAAAGCACATATCCTCCCAAGAATGATGATCTATAATTAATGCCAATCATTTGGAACCTAGATGGAGCAGTAGAAAGAAAAAATGTAGTAATTTCCACCCATTATTTTGATGGAGAGAAATTGTGACTAGATTCCATGAATGAGCATGCTTTTGGAGGAGGAGGAGGAGGAGGAGGAGGAGGAGGAGGAGGAGGAGGTCGTCAGCAACTCAGCTCTCCAGAATACAGTTTGAGTAAAAAGGATTTTAAAATTGAAGAAAATGAACCATGCAGGTTAAATTGAAGTAATGATTTCAATATTTCTTCATCATTGTCTTCTCTTTCTTTCATTTTTTTTGTACCTGGCTAGACCAAACATTTATTTCAGGTGAAGCCAAATATTTTTCCTCTTTGTCAGTGCTCACTCTTAGCTGATGACTAATGCTCAATGATTTCCTTAACAGCAGAGAGAATTTACCAACATAAATTAAAGTAAACCTTATTTAGAGATTCTACAGTACTACATATATTCTACTGTACTTATTTTGGTAGCTGATTCTAGCACCCTCCAAAACAATATAGGAAACATTATTTCTACTTATTTATTGTTGTGTAAAATTGTCTGAAAATTTAGTGGTTTAAATAAGTACTTAATAATAAATAAGACTTCAGGATCTGTGTGTTGGCTCTGCTCAGGTGACTAAATGTAATTCTTGCTGATAAAGTGTAAGTGGATGAAATCATCTGAATTCTTGAATATTTTAGACATTCAAGGTGGCATTCTTGCTTGGAGCCTGGTATACCTTGGTGTCTCTTTGTCTCTGTGTATGATATCTTATCCCCCATACACACTCTCAAGGCTTGGTCTTCCAATAAGCAACGGACTCAGAACAAAGATACTTCAATGGACTTGGTTTCCAAGAAGAAGAAGCTGAATGCCCAGTTAAAAGCTGTAACTGACCTGGCTGTTTCTTAGGGGGTAAAAGTAGTCAGTAGAACCATTCAGATCCAGGAAGACTGCAATTCAGACTTCAGTCCTTGGTTAGAAATTAGCAATTCCATGGTGCTGAAGTGCACATGAGGTGGTAGATGCTACAGTGTCCTTGTATGTAAAATACATCTTGATACTCATGCACTATTTTTTCAAATTTCTGAACCTCACTCTGTTTTGTTTTTTACTTGTACACTATAATTCTGAGAAAAGCACTCACTTCTTACTTCACAGCGTACCTTGAAGTCTTAAGGTAAATGTAACCTCAAATCACCATGGCCAAATCTATGAGTCTCTGGGATCTGAAATCATCAATTTTGTACCTCCTCTTATAATTGAAAGAGAGATGCTTATAAACTTCACTGCTTCTGGTGTGGATTTTGTCTTTATATTCCTTCTTTTCACTTCATCAAATTACTTAACTGCTATTTCTCCAAGATATTGACTTACTTCTTTCCCCTATTTAATTATCTGCTCACACAACAAGGCTAATATTATATCATAGTAGCAAACGGGAAAATGTTGAACAAAGCAGAATCTTCTCCCTTCAATATAATAATTGAGTATAGGGGAGGATGTAGTGTACTTATCTTCTGTTTTTGTAAATTTTTTTTTTTTTTTGTACCGGGGATTGAACTCAGGTCTTTGCGCTTGCGCAGCAAATGGCGAAACCACTGAGCTAAACCCCAGACCCTGTAAAAATTTTTTGAAACAGTTGTCACCATTCATTTTCTGTACATACTGACTCTATTCTAAAGGAGTTTTGCCAGAGTCAAAAATAAAGTCTCTAGTGTCAAAATCCAAAGTGTACTCTTTAGTATTTATCAGTTTAGAAATCTCAGCTGCCTTTGACAGAACAGACTGTCTACTCTGACTTAAAATACACTAAAGTACCACTGCTTTTCCCTCAAAATCTTACAATGGGGTCAGAGAAGCAGTTCTTTCTAAATGTATTTAAATTTGCCCCAAAGCCTAGAGATGAATCCGCAGACGGAATTGATGACCTTTTCCTCTAATGTAAAGGACTAGGTTAGTTCAAGTTCATTGTGTCTGGTTTCCTTATCCTTTAGGACGAATTCTGTCCTAGGAGTTTCCTCCTTCTCTCAATAGAATTCTTGTGCTGCCTCCCACCAGAACACTAGACAATTTTGAACCACAGCTTAGGTTAAACTTGTACTAGTAATGTACTGAGGGAATAAAAAAAAAATCTCATGAAACATTAGAGAGAATCCACATAGTCCTTTAATAAATGCTTATAAACCTTCAATTTCTTATAATATAAAATTATCTATTTGGCCAGACAAAAAACAGTAAAAGATAAAATTAAGTGTGTTAAGTTTTGAATGAAAGAATTAAAATAAAAAATACATCAATAATATGATCTCTATTAATGAATTACTTAAAATTTAACTATAGCAAGAAATCCATAAACCTTTAGAAATCTGTATCTGTGTGTATAATACATAAAAAAATCATAAATGGATTAAATCTGTACTTTCTTTTATAAGTAAACAAAACTCAATTATGGTATACTGATTTTTTCTGACCTGAATCAACTGTTTGATTTAATATTTTACTGAAATTCCATCAGGTGGAAATAGAAATCAAAAATGAAATTCAGTACATTTTATATTCAAATAAACTGTGATTATAAATGGTTTTCTAGATACAAATTTAGAAAATAGAAAAAAATGGTAGTTAAGTTGGCTAGTTACTTGAAAAATCTCAGAATGATTAAAAAAATTTAGAACCTTGATTAAGATTCAGAATTCTGAATTAGGTAAGATCTCCTTTGAATGATGTGATGCAGACAAAGAATATTTTTGAGACCCCTGCTTGCATAGGATACCAATATTTGATTCATGATTATTATATTTAAAGAAATAGTGATATTATGACATACAATAACTCATTCTAAAATATTTGCATTTTGATACATCATACCTCTCCTGTTACAAATATGAATAATTAATAAGTAATATATTTAAAATTATGATAAAATTTGATAAATTATATAATTTCATTATGTTAAGACATTTAAGACCATATTATTTGCATGAAACATGACATTCTTATTCTGTTCAGAATGTAATACTTTTAATGTGGAAAGTCATGCATGTGCAATGATACAAGGCCTAGAAGAAAACCAACAATTGAATAGATAAAAGTCATATTAATGACAAGAGATCTGTAAATTTATTTATGAAAAAGACATTAGAAATATAAAGAATGATGTGAAATATGAGAAACATTCCTTTGTGGACTGTATTTTATATTACCTAAAGCCATTTCATTAGTTATAATAATAAATGACAAAATGTATATTCCAAACATGATGAATATCAGTACATTTTTACAGAACACTAAAATATTTAAAATATGAAGTTCATAAGTAAACATGTTTTCTAATACTTAATAGTGTATATGTATATATGATTCTCCTTATATAGAATATATTATATTTAATGCTATTTAGTTTTGTGGATATCTTTGTACTATGGATATCTTTATTTGTACTATAGCTGGCCCTCAGATCAATGTGTGAGACAAGATTTTAAAACTTAACATTATATGATGTCCTCTCTGAAGTTTATTATAATTTTCCTTAAGATAGAGAACAAAAACTATTGAGGTTACAATGATCAGCTTGGTAGAATTGATTAGAAACAAATAAAATCCTAAGGCAAAATAAACCTTAACCTACTTAATTTATATATAAACTTTTCCAGACAGTTATTTAGAAGTTAGCAAAGTATAAACTACAGTTATTTGTTACAAATGTCTTTTAGAAAGCATTACATTTATATTATTTTAATTCAAATATCAAATAAAAATATTATGAAAATCTATCAAGAAGCCCATAAAAATTTTTATTTGGTGTAAGAGTTGAGAATATAAAGTTGTGTGGGGTTTTTTGTAACAGTTAATAATGTCTAAAATCAGACAGTCAGGTAATATTTTTGTAATGGTGGATGTATTAATCTGTATTCTGTTGTTATAGAAAAATACATCAGGCTGAGAACTCCATTTCAAACAGTTATTTAGTTGAGTATTGGAGGCCATTATGGTTTAAATCCAGAATGTTCCTCAAAAAAATCTCATGTGCTTAGAGGTGGTGCTCTGGAGAGGTGATTGGAGGAAGAGGATGATATAATCATCTATTGAGGAATTCAGAGATAACTGTGCTGTTAGAAGGCTGGTGACCAGCATACTTCACTGACCTTGAGAAATAATCCAAAAATTCATTTGGAACACAAGAGACCCAGAATAGCAAAAGCAATTCTAGGCAACAGAGACATGGCAGGGGGTATCACAACCCCCTACTTGAAACTATATTACAAATCTACTGTGATAAAAACAGCATGGTACTGGGAAAGAAACAGACCTGAGGACCAGTGGTATATATTTGAAGATGTAGAAACAACTCTAGACACACTGAGCCACCTCATCTTCAACAAAGGTGCCAAACACTCTCCCTGGAGGAAAGATAGCCTCTTTAATAAATGGTGCTGGAAAAATTGGGTTTCAGATTGCCAAAGATTAAAACTAGACCTATATCTCTCACCATGCACTAAACTAAAATTGAAATGGATGAAAGATCTAAATATTAAAATAGAAACATGGAACTGGCTGGAACAGAGGTTAGGTAGAACTCTTGAAGACATTGGTGTAGGAAAAGATTTTATGAACAATACATCAGTTGCTTGTGAACTAGCACAAACAATCAACAAGTGGGATCTCTTCTTATTAAAAGGCTTCTGCACAGCAAGAGAAACCACCAGCAGTGTGAAGAGACAACTCACAATGTGGTAAAAAATCTTCACCTCCTCTTCCTCAGACAAAGATCTACTATCTAGAATCTATAAAGAACTTTAAAAAATCAGATCTCTCAAATTTCAAGACCCAATCCAAAAATGGGCTTCTGAACTGAACAGACATTTCTCAGACAAAGAAATAGAAATAGCAAATAAACATATGAAAAAATGTTCAATTTCACTGGTCATTAGAGAGGGGCAAATGAAAACAATGCTGAGATTCCAACTCACCTGAGAAAGAATGGCTGCTATCATGAAATCAACCAATTACAAATGCTGGCAGGGCTGTGGGGAAAGAGGAACACTGCTCCACTGCTGGTGGGAGTGTAGACTGCTGCAACCACTGTGGAAATCAGTATGGAGACACCTCAGAGAACTATGACTGGAAGTCCCATTTGACCTAGCTATTTCCTTGCTGGTTATCTTCCCCAAAGAATTAAAAGAATCATACCACAGTGATATATGTGTACCCTTGTTCATGGCAGTACAGTTTGTGATAGCTAAAACTTGGAAGCAGCCTAAATGCCCATCTACTGGAGATTGGATAAAAAAAAAAGTGTGGTTTTTTTTTTTTGTAAAATGGAGTACTACTCAGCCATAAAAAAAGAGAAATTAGAGACATTTATAGTTACATGGATGTACATTGAGGTGATACTCTTAAGTGAAATAAACAGGACATACTTGTGCAAATACCAAATAGTTTCTCTAGTATGAGAAATTGAAAGTTCAAATAAGGACTAAAAGGTAAAATGGATAATGTGAAATAGGAAGAAAAGGGGCAAAGGGGAAGGGGAAGTGGGAAGGGTGGAGGAAAAGAAAGAATGGAATGGAATTAATATGAGAAAATGGAAAAAAGGAAACAAAGTCTTTGTAAATAGGAAGGGATGGAGGGGTTGAAGGGAGGGCAGGAGAATGGGGAAAAATAAGAACCAACATAGAGTATGTAAAGGTGCAAATTTCCAGTGATGAATGTCATTATATTTTATACCTATAATGTACCAATAAAATTAATTTTAAAAATTAAGAAAAAAGAAGCCTGGTCCGAAGAAGCGGGTTACTAGGGTGTGACACACAAGGGTAGATCTCCCTCCTGTGCTCTTCCTTTCTCCCTTTGCTTCCTCACTGCCATGACAACAAACAGCATCCTTCTGCCTGGAAGTTCCATCATGCTGCTTCTGTCTTGGAACCTGTTGACTATCGACTGAACCTTTTAAAAATGGAAGGTGATGAAATAAACATCTCTTTTGGGACCGGGGATTTAGCTCAGTGGTTATGCCGCCTGCCTTGCAAGTGCAAGGACTCGAGTTTGATATCCTGTACCCCCCCCAAAAAAGAAATAAACATCTCATCCTTTAAATTGTCGGTGTCAGGTATTGTTTCTCTATGATGAAGGAAGCGACTAATACAGAGGCTCAAGTGCATGGTGCTGACGTCTGCACTGCTTCAGTGGGGGCTGCATCACATGGTGGATGGCATCATGGTGGGAGCAGGTACAAGGAGGATCACACCCTGAGTCAGAAAGGGAGAAGGTGGAAGAGGCCAGGCTTAAACAATCCTCTCTTTGGAGAACTAGCTGATGTCTTATGAGAACTAACTTAATAACTTTGGAGTCCAACACCAAAAATGACTTATCCACCTACCACTTGGCCCTGGCCATTACATTTCCCACCATTTCTCACACTGCTAACTTGAAGACCAAGCTGGTAGCACATGAACCCTTAGAAAGCAAACACATCTAAACAATAGCAATGAAGATATTTCTGAGTCTCCTTTTTCCAAGCCTCCATTTCATGTATACAAGAAGATTAGCATATGTACCAATTTCATGTAGCCCTTATAAATACTAAATGACAAAAACCTCACTTAATCGAGTGCCTAATGTAAGTATTTTTTAATATAAATATAATTACCTTATTATGTAGTATATTTTAAAATATATGATTCCTATTTGCTTTCACGGAGTAACTTACCCAGCTTACTTATCTTCAGATAATTTCTACTTTTATGTCTCTTCTACAATATTCTTGATTTTTGTCTTCTTTATTGCACCTATCTTTTCCACAGGCAACATCATTTGATGACTCCAGACTAAATTATGTCCCTCAGCCAATGGATACATTGAAAATGTAACCCACAATACACCTCAGGATGGGATTGTCTTTGAAGATGGGACCATTTAAGAAATAATTAATGACTAATGATGGGATATGGCTAGGTCTATGTGGTTAGTGTTTTCATAAGAAAAAAGAGAGGCACTACAGATCCTATGCACAGAAATAAGGCCGGGTGGAGACATGGATGAAGCCCATGTGAGGACAGGGAGAAGGCAGTCATCGGCAAAGAAAAGAGAAAGATTTCAGGGGAAATGAGCCATGCTGACATAATCTGGGACTTGTAGTTCTCAAAACTTGATAAAATAATTGCTATGGTTTAAGTTACTCTGTGATATTTTGTAGGCAAACTTCACGAACTAAGACAAAAAAGTGTTAAGAATGCAGAACATTGTCATTTGTAAATTTTATACTTTAAAATTATTGTCTCTCTTTATCATAACATCGTTTTTTCACTATACCTTCATGTTTAGAATATCTGATTTTTTTTTTATTTTTATTTTTTGCATTTTGACCATACTGTTTTGAAAATGCTGACTCGATCAGCCTATTGTCAAGTCTCACTTTTCTTCTTATGTGGTACACATTGAACTGGGTCCATCATACAATCCATAACACCCTTGCATTTACTTCTTGTATTAATCCTACCAATCATAAACTCTCTCGATACCACGTCTTTTCATATCATTGCATTATTACTAATTGCTACAATGGAAGTCATAAAAAAGATGATTTTTCTACTCAAATTTCTGTCATTTAGCCTCATATGATTTGTCACTATTTTTTTCATTAAGTTTTCCTTTATACATAATTTGATGTGTTTTACAACTATTTTCCACCTTCCTTAAGCTCCTTGGTTAGATCTGAATTGATCTTTTTAATAGTTTCCTGTGCATATTGCAGGAAATAACAGCTTCAAAGTTTAAATAGACATAAGGACACATATGCATTCAAACACCCATTTAATAGGATTTTTTTCATAGTACTCATAAAATTTCTATAAACTTTATGTATTATCCATCATATTTATTTTGATTTTCCAAGATTCTATTGTATTACTTTTCATCCTCAATAATTTCTCTTTATTTTTCCTTCATAGAGAAATTCCTCTGCTAAAAAGTATCCCTACCTTTGAATGTCAACTTTTCTTTAAAACAATTTTTCCTCCTGTTATTTTGACTGCATATACAGCAGCTATGGGCATGTTGTTTCCATCTTGATTTTTCAGGAGAAATAAATGGAGAAACTTATTTTAGTTCTCTGAGCTCAAGGAAGGAGGCTCACTCTTCTTACTTTTGAGGAAATTTCTTCCTCTTTCCTTCATTTTATTCTCTAACTTTCAAAAATCTGTCCCAGATTGCTCATTGATTGGAAAATATAAATTTCCAATTTCACATTTTCAATATTAGCTTTCACATCTTGAGTATGTATTAAAATTTCCTTTATTTTTCTCCACTTCCTACTAATTCTGTGGCATCTTGAAAAGAGAAGTCCCCTTCATTTTCACCGAAGTCAATTCCTTCATTTCTGTTCTCATTTTGATCTATTTCTATCTTTGGGGATTTTGTTTCATTTTTCCCTTATTTTACCATGCTTCTCAAACCTATCTCCATGGAATCCTTTATAACTACAAAAATCCTTATGATTGTCTATCCTTTAAAATACTTTTCCCTTACTACCATTCCAAAAATAACTTCTCCTTTCATTATAATTTCCTAGATTCTTCTTTAACTCTTTGCTGATCCTTGATCTCATTAATCTTTAAACATTACAGCAATGAATCCACAGTGGGAAATTTCATAGCATTTCCAGAAGTCCCTTACTCATCAAGTAGTCAGTAGCCATTTTAAAAAAATGCTTATATATGTATGCTTATTGAAACTCTCATACCTAAACTAATTTCACACAATAATTCAGACACATGGGTATATATGAAGTTCCTAGAGTCTGAGATGAGAAATTTGGGGAAATGCTACCAGGGGTCATTTTCCATAAATGGTTCCCATCTTTTGTTTGGATCTGGAATGTCCCCCAAAGGGTCATGTGTTAAAGACCTGGTGTCTAGGCCATGGCACTACAGAGAGGCAGCAGAAAAGCTGGGAGGTGGGGCCTCATGGAAGGTTCTCAAGTCACTGGGGTGTGATTTTTCAGTGGATAGTGGGGTCCAGCCCTTACCTTATCCTCTCTTTGGTGGAATGAAATCTCCAAAACTGTGAGCAAATGAAAGAGAATGATGATCCCCAAGTTAAGGTAGGATGAAAGTTCAGAGATTAAAGTAGGGATTATACACAATGGAATACCACAATTGAATCCTTCAGTATAAAAGGATAAATTGCATCATTTGTAGGAAAGTGGATGCACCTGGAGAACATAATATTAAGTGACATAATGAGAAAGGAATTAAGAGTTTGAGGGAGGGGGGAGAGAGGTGAGGGGAAGGAGATGAAAAAATAATTGAGTTGTGTTATGTATATGTACCAATTCCACACAAGGAATGTAATCATTACATATTGCAAATACTTACTAATAAAAATGAAAACTGAAAAAAAGGATGAATCTAAGACAGTATATACTCACATAAGTCATTTCACCCTACATTCTCGTTTCCTAGAAGTGTAACATGGCTTGGGTTTAAAGGCAGAAGAACTGAAAAGAGTTTCTTCACAGATGAAATATTAAAAGCACAAATAGAATTCCTTTGTCTGCATAATAGGAAAGGAACAATGAAGCTGTTAGTATATTTTTGTATAGAGTAAATGTATGAAATTCTATAACTGTATAAGTATAAAAGTGGCCACATCTAGGTTTGGCGAACCAGGGAGCAATTATTAAAATTTTAAAACACACATATATCTTTCAATACAGCATTCTGAATCCTGAACATTAATATCAATGAATTAAAGAAAACGTATATAGAGATATAAGGTGTTTATTCTAGCTATATTTCTTAGTAGTAAAATGTATAAAATACTTATTATCAATAAGAAATAGAAGGACAAAATATGGACACCATGGAAGTATACAACGTGGAAAATTACAGAGCCTTTAAAGATAGTGCACATTCCTGCTAAATTAGAGGATTGTAAAAGTCAATTTTAGATTAAATAAGAGAAAGTTGGAACAAAAGGTGTATATTTTTTACAGCTTTTCTGTTTGTTTAAAGGAAGGTTGCATACAAAGTGTAATGATTGATTTCACGTGTTAACTTGATTAGTCCAGAGTTTTCTTAGATATTTAGTCAAAAATTATTCCGCGGGTTTCTATGAGAGTATTTCTGGGTAAGATTAACAAAAGCCCTTTGCTGCTTTAGTATAGATAGGCTTCACACTATCAGTTGAAGGCTTGAATAGAACAAAAAGACTGACCCTCCTGCACATAAGAAAGAAACCCATCTGCTTTATGGCCCTTGTTTTTGAACATTATTCTTTCTTCCTTTTGAATTTGAGCTGAGATATTAACATTCTGCATCTCCTCTTTACCATGATTGGCATTAGAGCTGTACCATCAATTCTTCTGAATGTCCAGTTTCCTCAACCTATCTATATACCACTCACTCTGTCTCTATCTTTACCTGTCTGTCCATCTATCTATTAATCTGTCTGTCTATCTATCTTTTTCTTCATCATAATCTATCTGTCCATTCATGTTCAGATGTCTGTTAATTCTTTTTCCTTTTAAAGATATTAAGACATAATGAAGTACATACATATCTAGAATCAACCCAAGAGTCAGTATGTCTTTCATGTTAACTTTTACTTTTGAAAGCTTCAGTATTACTAAACTCAGTGATATAGACAAAAGTATCTTGCGGGATACATTACTGAAAATACTCTATATCAGTAAGTGTTTATTCAGGTAAACAGAAATTAAATGAAATGTTTCCAAGGAGGTAATTTAGTCCAATTTGTTACATGGGTGCTAGGAATTGATAAAGTACAATGAAGGAGAATCACTCGTGTAGAGTTTATAAAAGGCTGGAGAAGAAAAAGAAAGAATTCGGGGCACTGAAAACTTAAAAAATTGAAATAGGAACCCTATGAAGCTGAGGCTCAGCCAGTCCAGGAGAGGGTTACCTGCCAAATTCTGGACCTCTGTGAGGGAGAACACTTGGTGTGAGGCCTGGTCCCAGTAGAGCTAAAAGCAGCCACAAATGGCAATGGCTCTACTGCTCCTAATTTACACTGATTTCTGGGGGGGAAAAAACCTGTTAAGAACATCATGCATATTGAACAGATCTAATCCCTTTTCCACCTTCCTGTCTTCCAATCTCCTTCTGGTTCTCACTATTACTAAAACCCATTAGAAGGCCAGAAAGGAAAGAAGGAAAATACCTAAATAGAGATACAATATTAACATCACTACATAAAGCAGAGAAAGATGGTCCATTTATGGAGCTGGAAGATAGTATCTTAAAGAGTATCATTATCTTTTGTGAACTCAACGATTAAACTCATACTACATTGCTAAAATTAATGGTTGAGTTTTTTGAAACAGAGAATTAAGAAAGCCACAAGAGACAAAAAACTGCAAATTGTACTTTTGGAAATGATTCCTTTGTCAGCATAGGCTGCCTATGAATGGATATGGTTTTCTGCTTTTGCTGCCATAAAGCAGACACCTAAAGTAGTGTTTTATTGTTTTTATTGTTAGTTTTTGCTTTTCAGGTACTGATACATGGCTATCATTCTGACTAATGTAATATATTTCAACAGAAGTCATAGTCAACAATTTTGATATCTACATCATGGACAGTTAGAATACTACCTCTCTTTAAAGTTTAATCCATAAGAATTATAAGCTATATATATATATATATGAATGATAGGTTAAAGTGATAGTTTTTACTTTTAAAATTTATGTGATATATTGAAAACAAAAACTTTTATAGATGTTCAAGCCACACATTTCCAGTAGTGCAAAACAAACAATGGCTGATCAGTTTACTATTGGCTCCAAGAGAAACTATTTATGGAACATAGGAAATCTTGAAGAATAATTTAGTAACTTTTGAAAGCATCCTGTATTTAAACTTTTATTACTTGATGAAATAATGGAGACCTTGGATGGTGAGATGATTAACCCACAGATACTGCAGTTGGAGTGACTGAGTACCTCTGACCTGTAGAATTCATGGCATGTGACAATCATGCTACACTCCTTACAAATGAAATTATTTCTGACCAACAATATTCAGTTTCCATATCAGCAGTATTATATAAAACATTTTAGCCAATTAACTTCTTTTAGTTTATAGCTTTCATAAACACTATTATTAATGATATTAACTAATTTTTTCTCTCATTTCAAATACATTAACCTATTCCACTTTTCTCATTAGATAAACTGTTTTTTTTTTCTCATGGTCTGTAAAGTAGGTGCCATTTAAATGGCCATGCTACTATTGGTTTCTCCAATGCAAGGCTGGGCATCCTTAACAAGACCTCACTCAGTTGGATCCAAGCTATAAGCATACCATAAACAACAGTTAAGCATTCAATTTGATATCCTAAATCCCCAACTTACAAACATTCAGGAAGTCATTTCCACAGGTGTACTTCATATAATTCACTGGTATACTGTATAAGACTCACTTTGTTGGATTAGAAATGAATCCAACTTATGAACATTCTCCTGGAACATAACTCCATGAGTCAGGGACATACTGTAGCCAAAAATTAAGTGGAATTCCAAACTATGAAATATATTTTCATTACCTTGACACTCAATATGCTATATTTATGGCATAGAATAGCATAAAATATGCAATATGTTAATTTTATTTAGGAAAACAGTGTTTCCTATGGCTTTGCTAATCTGAATATTCACTATTAATTGTTGGAATCCATCATTTCTTGGCTCTTGTACAATGTAATGCCTGAGAAAACTACTCCATGAAACAAAATCTCCAAAAGAACAAACAGTTTCCTATCTATCTTTTCCATAAATGTTTCCTCTTTGCCTGGAATAGTTCCTGAATATAGTCATCCCTCTCTATATTTATTCATAAGTAAATTCATATGTATATATTAATGAATAAATACATATGTGCAGGGTGAAAAGCCCATGTGTATATAAATGAATGAATAAATAAATGAATGTACTAAGCATTTTATGAAACATATATAAAAAGATCATGGAAAGGACACTAGATATTTTATCATTTGTAGAAGTGGTAAATTTGCACTTTACAAATCACTGACTATTCAATTTTCTGTGATTATCTTTTCACTCATATTGTCCATAGCAATAAAAACTAGAATATTGTGAGCTTTCCTTTGGCATCAAGTGTTTTTTGTGTCTCATTTTGTATAATCTTTCAGCACAAATCTGACTTGTATACAGCTATGTAGAACTCCCTTGTAGGTTATGTCCCACCTTGAAAGTGCTGAGATAAATAGTAGTGGCCATTGGAATGTGATATCCTGGGACATTGTAAAGTAGTCAAAATTTAGCTTCTTTCAAAACATATTTATTAGGTTTCTATTAGGTGTCTGGAACTCTTCTAGGTGTACGAAAACAAAGTTTAAAATGAACTTGTTTTCTAAGGCCTTAGAAAAACAATAACATGAAAAGATTTTTAGCAGAGATGCTAGAGTCATGGAAGGGAGGGGAAACTAAATTAAACCATCATTCAACTGCTCATTAGTTTAAATGAACAGAATTCAAATAAAATATATCTATTTATATCTACAGTGGTCCTCAGGCTCGGGGAATGATCCCTCAGAGAGATAGATGCTGCTTATGGTTTATGCATTTAAACCTACTGAGGTTTAAGTAACATTTAAATGGAGATGTTAATTGATGACTCTTTAGATTATAAAAAGAGATTCAATTATCTGGTTACCTGTTTAATGAAATATTTTTATCCGAGACATATTTTACTCTGAGATCCAGACTTACTGACTTTCAATACAATGTTTGTCTAGAAAGAAGCAGGATACATCATGTGCAGGTGTGGGGTTCCCCATAATGAGTGTTGTCATTGTGTGTATCTGAAATGCACCAATAAATTTTTTAAAAAGTACTTATCTTAAGAAAGGTGTCATATTCAGACCAATTGTCTATCTATCTGTGTGGCAGAGAACTCTAATGGGGTCTTGTATGTTGCTACATATGATAAACACCCTCGAAGTGAGGCTTGCTTGTGCTTTATTATCTTTTCAGTTTCTCACATCCGTTTCTGAATCTATTGTTTTGTTGCCCATTTTGAATCCCTAAAACATAGACACTTTCCTTCCACCACTTCTATCCCCTATTAATCTCTGCAATTTTAATATTGTAAATACTTTCAGTCAAGAGTTATGGGCTTGGCTCCTCACAATTTTTTAAAAATTGTATTGGTACATTTTTGGTATACAATATAATGACATTCATCATCGGAGACTTGTACCTTTACATAATATATCTTGATTCTTATTTTTTCCCCATTATTCTGCCCTCCCTTCAACCCCTCCATCCCTCTCTATTTACAAAGACTCTATTTCCATTGTTTCCATTTTCTCACATTAATTCCATTCCCTTCTCTCCTTTCCGCTAGTCCTCCTAGTTCCCCTTCCACTTTGCCCCTTTTCTTCCTATTTCACATTATCTGTCATATATTTTGATCCTTATTTACACTTTCAGTTTCTCACACCAGAGAAACTATTTGGCATTTACACATGTGTGTCCTATTTATTTAACTTATGAGTATGGCCTCAATATGCATCTATTTAGCTATAAATGTTTCCTGTTTCTCATTCTTTATGGTTGAGTGGTACTCCATTTTATAAAAAAAAGAAACCACATCTTCTTTATCCAGTCTCCAGTTGATGGGGAACTGGGCTATTTCTAAATTTTAGCTATTACAAACTGTGACAGTATGAACATGGGTGCACATATATTGCTGTGGTTGATTTTTTAATTCTTTTGGGAAGATACCCAGCAGGAGAAAAGCTGGGTCAAATGGGACCTCTAGTTCTCATTTTCTCAGGTATATCCATACTGATTTTCACAGTGGTTTCACCAGTCTACACTTCCACCAACAGTGGAGAAGGGTTGCTTTCTCCCCACAACCCCACCAGCATTTGTTATGGGTTGATTTCATTATAAAAGCTATTCTTTCTGTGGTGAGATGGAATCTCAACATTGATTTGGATCTCTCAAATGACCACACTTCTTGGAATTTTTTTAAAAAAAAATATTCATAGTACTTTTATTGTTCAGATTGCCATATACATTTTTCTCCTTGCTCTTGATTTGAAAAGGTTTATGAGACCTCATAATCTGGTTTCATTTGCAGTGTGCACTGTGGATTCTTCTTAGTTTACTCTAATTAATATTTGTACAAATCTCCAGCATTATCTGTTACTCATAAAATAAAAAAATTTAAAAGTTATTTCTAATCATTTTCTATGTATATTATTTCTCCTATGTGAATGGATTGAATACATTTAAATGTACTTATTCCTAGTGCTTATTTTTACCCATAACAAAATATTAATATTAGCACAAAATCACCAATTCTATCTTTACTTCTGATTGTAAAATTTTGACAAGCCCAATTAATTTTGTAACGTATACATTCTTGTGATTAAAATACCATTGTTTAACTTTTCAAGAGTATAATTAATTTTTGGCATAAGGAATTCAAATTGTGTTTCAGTCTGTTAGCGAAACTACAAAACAAATGTATCATTGGTTTTTTGATGATAGGTAGTGAAATATTTTCAAACTATACCACACGGGCTAATTGTTGGCAACACGTCTTTTTGAACTGATATCTAATTGTCATCAGAACAAAATTGTGTAAGGATAGGTCATGTTTTATTTCCTAAATTTTTTACACATTTTCATGCATATTCAAGACTCACAAAACTAAGAAAGAATTTCAGTGGCATGGCACACTTCCACAAATGTCTTTTTGCAGCTCCACAAGATCATTCCTCATCACTTTTAGTAGAATATGACCAATCACTGCTTTTACATTATTGTCCCCCTCTTGACAGAGTATCTGAAATGTGTTTATTTCCAGAATGCCTTTCTGAAATACTCTCATAAGCTTATCATCTGAATATTTGAAATGGTTCACTCAGAAATTTTCACTTATATATACATTAATTAAATCAAAAGCGATGTTCTCTATCCTTAAAATATGTCATGCATTGCAAATATTGCGATTTGGTTGTAAGCTCTATTTTTTATGTGAAAATATAGAATGGATATAGAATAAGAGGAAAGAAAGGAAAATACAGTCAGTTTGGTTCTATTATTTCTAACAGATTATATGATGAAGTTCATGTTAAGTAACTTCTCTAAAGTTAGAATAGTCAATTACAAAACAAAAAGAAAAATAAAAAGTACCACGTATTTCTTAATTCGTACACAATTATTTCCCAACAAGATCTTTCTAAACTCATAGCTGAATTAAGTCAATGCTGAGACTTTTATTTCAATCATTCATTTATTCATACAATGCATATTTAGTGGATGTTTATTATGTGTCCAAAACTAATTTATGAAATTGGCATAAGAAAAATATTCAATATTATCGTTATAACTATTACAGGGTGTGATCAAACTATACAGCAGATTATTAAATTAAAAAATTACAGTGAATGACCAATAAGTACGGTAAAAGACATTACTGTTAATCTCCTCAAATATCACCTTCACTTCAAGGGCACTTGTCCCATCCTTCTTGCCACCTTATGAAACACTTCTGTAAATCCTCTTTCATGACTGTTTTTTAGTGTGTGTGTGCACTGTCTCCTGGCTGCTTGGATATATTGAATCAATTCAAAACGTTTGCTTTTCATGGTCATTTTGAATTTGAGGAAGAGCCAGAATTTACACAGTCCCATATTTACTGAATAATGTGGAAGAAGACACATCACCGTATTTTTATTTAACATAAATTGCTGTAAACTTTTTATTGAGATGTGATAAAAACATATAGTTAATGTTTAAATTTTTTAAAAATGTATTACAGTAAAAGATACATTGACAATTAATAGCCCTTGAGTGCAAGGAGTGGAGTTCGATCCCTGGTACCAAAAAAAAAAAAAAAACAACAAAACCAAATATCCCTTGAAATACTCCCCCAGGCTTCAAATACACTCATCTCAAGCTTTCTTGGCAATGTATCTTTAACAGTAATGTTGTAATACTGTTTAGAAAATTTAAACATGCATCAAAATTTTCGATCACGCCTTGTCAATGAGGTATACCAAAAGATTGCATATGTTATAGAGAAATAAAGCGAACAGATTAAGAGGTATTTTGAGAGCAAAAAAGGCATTCTGTGGTCGCTGAAATTTGCTAAAGATAGTTAGTGGAATTTCCTCCTGGGACAACTTTTTAGCAAAGAATTGGAGATGAAATTTTCCTGGAGGATGTTTTTGAGAATGATACCTCAGTAAATGAAAGCAGTCAGTGCAAAGCCTTAAACTGTGTTAAAGGAAGAGCCACTCAGAAGTTAGCCTTGCTGGGGCCAAGAGGATGAGAAACAATGAAGAGGTCAAAGAAATAACAACGAGTGAGCCAGAGCAGAAAAGCCATTTTGTCTTCTGAAGGAATTTATATTTTACTCTGGATAGAGCTGAGAAACAGTGCGAGCTTCTAAGCAAAAGAGTGACGTGAATTACACAACTGCTATGTTGCAAAGAGATTGTCAGGGCATGATAGTAAAAGAAGGTGGACCACTTTAGTGGCTCCTGCAGACATCCAAGCTCAGACCAGGGTAGTCAAATCAGAACGCTCCGTCTTATGGAGAGTTCCGACTAGTTTGCAAGAAAACAAAAAATTTCTACCACCGTAGAGAAGTCTCCGATGGCATCTCACGTTCCAAATATAGATAAGGAGCCTCCCAAAACAGGGAAGAAATAGGTACAGGGGCATTAAGGGAGATCCGACTTCCTCATACGGTAGTTCTGATCTTTCTACACAGAGCCCAGGATGGGGGACTGGGAAGAAAACTTCAAACTCTTCTTGCTTACTTACTAGGTCAGAGACCAGAGGAGAACTGAGGCCCAATTGGCCTCCTCTGTGAGCCCAAAGGAGAAAGGCTGTGCTCAGGGGTGATTGCATAGTACAGGTTCTAGGGAAGATTTAAGACAGCTGAGGTTATGTTGTGTACCCGAGTGTATACCATATTGGAAAGTAGATGAATTTTCTGTTACTTTGATTGCTTGTACTGGTGTTTGGGTGAATAAAGGCCAGATGAACCAGGGCCAAGGGTTTAGCTCAGTGGTTTCACTGCCTGCCTCACAAGCACAAGGTCCCAAATTCGATCCCCAGTACCCCTGCCCCCCAAAAAAGGCAAGATGAGCCAGACACTAGGGGCTCCTCTGCCTACTAAGAGACAAGATCACCCTGGCGGCCCCCATGTGAGGCTGATTCCGTGTCTCTTTGTCATTCATCCTAGTTTGTCCCTGGGTCACGGAGAAAAGAGTAGCAGCTCTAGGTCCCAGAAATAAAAAGGCCTGCCAGGTTCCTCTACATTACTCAAGAGCAAAGTCCTCAAATCCTAATACACATCTCTCCTTTGAAACTCAGAAAAAC
Source organism: Heterocephalus glaber (assembly GCF_053883595.1). Taxonomy (NCBI): domain Eukaryota; kingdom Metazoa; phylum Chordata; class Mammalia; order Rodentia; family Bathyergidae; genus Heterocephalus; species Heterocephalus glaber. The sequence continues at coordinate 21,404,354 of NW_028258138.1, read as the reverse complement.
AAGTGCATTTTAAAGTTTAAAATTTTGGAGGTACTTTGGGGAAAATATGCTGCGCATGTACTGCGTATTATATAACACTCTTAGTGGAGTCTGTAATCAAGCACTGCTTTATGTTCACAGAAAATCACATGGATATTCACACTAAATGAGAAGAAAGGAAACTAGAAATAATCTCAAATCTATTCATTCAGTAAGTGAATATAGAGTGGATCAAATTTTCCTGTCCATTGAATTATGAAAACATTTTCAGTTTTCAGAAGTTTTGGATTGTGTAAGCACAGATAAGTGATTAAGCACCGGTATTTTAATCATATATTTTATCTCAGCTACTGCAAATAATCACTTTAACCTAAAGCAAATTAACTAAAGAGTGCAAGTGAACATTGTGGTATAAGTCTTTAAATTAATACTAAATATTAGATATTGTCTTGTCTGGTGAAAATATGTTTCCCTGAAGAATTTAAAAATGATTCTAAATCTAAACAAAAGTGTTTTGAGGAGATTGGATATTTTGTCAAGTCTAAAATGAGATCAATTATATACAAAAGCTTAAGGATTTTATCTGATGTAAATTTTAATATTACTGATTATGAACAAGATATTAACTGTTTAATTTGCATCTGAGCATGGTTGAAAATAATATAAGCGTAAAATATAAGATATGGTTAATTGAAATGTGTTTAGTTGATTACAGAAAGATGTATTTCTGACAGAATGATAAACATATACCACATACAGACATTTTGATAGATTTTTATTAATGTTCAGAGAATGCTTAACAGTGTATTTTGTATTGGCATAATTATACAACACTAATGAAAGTTATTTTCTATTACATTTTTGTGCATTATTCTAAACCTTTGAATGAGAGAAACTTCAGTCGTTTTCACCAAACATAACTTATATGTTATTAAATTTATTGGGGGAAGGAAACTGCCTGTTATACAACTTCATTATTTTATATTCTGGGAAACATTGCTATTAAATTTAAATATTTGAAAGGTAGACCATAAAGCAGAGGTGTGATAAAATATTTATTCTAGAAACAGTTTCCACTAATTTAATTTGGTAAATGTTAAGACTTACTTCACTCATTTTTTACTTTTTAATATAATATTTTTATTTATATTGTGACCTGAGAAAACATGCAGCAATAATTTTTGCCTCTTTAAATATTAAATATTTTAAATACAGAAAACTAGTATTTTTTTCACCACTGTAGTTATTAATGGAATTTTTTTCTTGTTACCATCATTTAGAGTATTTTCAAGAACTTTTCCACTTAGGCAAGAAAATCTCAAATTTAGTACTGTTTAAATTTTTCCTACTATTCTTTAAGTCCCTGTGGAAAAAAGTAATGAAAAACTTTATCACATATGTGCTTTTGCGATGATTTCAAATTTATCTTTGCCTGTGTTTGTCTCAAGTTCCTTGTATTTACCTTAGAACTCTCTTTTATCTATAAACAAATATGGGGTTTGTGTTCATATTGCTTTAAAAACATCTTGGCTTTAATCTATTTACTAAGTATGAGTTCTTCTTTTCCTTAGATTATTTCCCATATTTTTCCTCTTTAAAATAACCTTTTAATGTTTCCTTTGAAATTGTCCATAGAAAAGTTTGCATAAGAATATTAAAAGCATTTTTACATGAGTTCTGCCAACTTCATTTTATAGTGTAGAAGTTATATATCTCATATTTAAAAGTGCTTAGAAAAAGCTGATGCATCTTTTCTTTCTAGATAATGCTAAAAGTCTCATCTAGTTTAATGAATGGAACAGTTCTTTACAAGTCATGTTGTAAAATATCCATTAACATTGATGGAGACTGCTACTCAAACAGCAAAAGTATGTCTGTACAAGCTTATTAAGATTCAAAAGCTCAAATAATGCAACTCAAGACTTCAAAAACTTCTGTGAAATTCAATTGCAGGGTTTCTATCAGATATACATTTCAAAAATGGGATCACAAGTATGATTAACTTTTGAGTAACCTTTTGTTTGTTGTAGTTTCAAATGTAAAAGTTTTAACTTTTGAAAATATCAACAAAATGGTCCTCAATTTGCATAGGTTAAACAGCTAAAGCAAAATTGAGATGACCTTATTTAGCTCTTGTATGTAGCATAGAAATTGTATAAAATTATTTCAGAGAAATTTTAGAACATAAAATATTATTTCCAAGTTTATATTTGTCTAATATATTTGTGACAAAGTATGAAGTCCATATAATCTTTCCATCTAAAATGATATTTTCAAAACTTTAGAAACAGTTTTTCTGGAACATAGTAGGTATTTTCTAAATGAATTTACTTTCAATTTTGTTTCTATATTTGTATTACACACAAAAAGTAAATTGAGATAATAATTAATGTTACACATAGGTCTAAAAGGCACAGATTTTCTCATTCCTATAAAAGAAATTATAAATCCTATATTGAATTAATTTTTTTTGCAATCAAATCCAGGGTTTTTGAACTGAGGAAAATTCCTACTCCTTTTTTTTTTTTTTTTTTTTTGTTTGAGGGCTTTGTGTATGTTCTTTAGGACTCACAGCAATTCTGTGGGCCAGGGTTTGGTTCAGGAAATAGGTGCAGCAGGAATATGCTGTTTTATCTCTTCCATGCACAACTCACTGGGATGCTTTTTTTAATTCATCAAGTTTATTGGTGCATTTTAAGTATACAATATGAGGACATTCATCATTGGGATCTTGCACCTTTACATTATGTATCTTGGTTCTTATTTTTTTCCCATTCCCCTTCCCTCCCTTCAACTCCTCCACTTCTCCCTATTTACAAAATCTGTTTTTTTTTAATTTTAAATTTTTAATTTGGAGACATGATCTCACTAAGGTAATAAATTGCCTGGGTTTGGGTAGATCTTGCAATCCTTCTGGTCCAGATTTCCAGAATGGTGGGATTACAGGCATGTGCCACCATGCCTGGCTAAAATGTGCTCTTTAAAAAGTGCTTTTATGTATTTAGGACAGAAGAAATTTTCATCTCATCTTTGTCTGCATTATTGATTCACATCTTTTCAAAGTATAGAAGAGAGAACAGACTCAGAGCATCTTAATACAGAAAACAGGATAATTTTCAAAGTTGTGCAATAAATAAGAATTCAGCTAGTAGGATGTATGCTAGGATTGTAGGGGAGATTATATTTTTAAAAGTCATAATCAAATCATTTTTATTCCGGCTAAAAGTTGAGATAATTGATATTCAACAGCTTCCCCTTCCTCTTTTTAGAAGAAAACAATGAAGAAATCTTTAAAATATTGGACCTAATATCACAGAAATTTTAATATAACAGAAATTTTTCTCAGAAAATATATTATCTTGGGAGAGCTCAGGAAATCAAACTATGGCTTAGAATGAAAATCCAGATCACCATCAATAAATTTATATTTTGGAGAACGTTAAATCTTTCTCTGTACATTCAATTACATATTTTATCTCTAGTGCTCACTTTGTCAGCATATATAAAAATTTTATCTCTAATCTCTTCTAACTCTTCAGTGCCTTTTCACATACAAATTTATTATGCTATATATGTTTAGTTTTCTCATTTAAACAATTTATTACTGAAAGTAACTCAAAAGATTAAGCAAGGAAATACCAGACTGAATTTGTATTTTTCAAAGTTTTTAGCTCATTGCACAATGTTAAGTAGACATAAATAAATTCATAAATCATTAATATGATTCCTACTGGAATCTGAAAGATAGTAGAAAATTAAAGAAAAACAAGATGCCATAACAGTACATAAACAGTGCAGAGCACAGGAATAAAATGAAGCTCTGGACACCTCTGTGGGGAGATTTTCATAGTGTCTCTTTATGGCAGACACTCTGTGGTCCTACTTCTCTGCTTTTCTGCAAATATAGAACTTTTTCAAACATATGAACATTAAAAATATGATGTCCTTATTATTAGTTCAAGACAATGTATCAAAAATAAAACAAAAAAATTATTCAGTAGAATCATATCTATTTCAGATATAAACAAAACAATAATAATAACAAATCTCTTTGTATTAAGTGAATAATAAATGGAAGAATTTCTTTAAAAGTCTTACTCTCTTACAGACAGTATCCTTGGAGGTTACTCTCTGACTCTACTATTTGTGCTGTAAGTATCTGTACTTAATATCTCACCTTATTAACCTAATATCATAAATCTATATGATTTTAGTACACTTCTAAAATAAAAGATACTGTCAATCTGATTTGGCGCCCATAACAAAATATCACAAACTCCCAGGATGTGTTTAAACAAGAGAAACTAATTTTCTCACAGTTACGGTTGTTAAAAAGTTCAAGATCAAATTGCTAGTCAGTTTAGTTTCTCATGAGGGTAATAGTGGCCTTCTCCCTAACCCCTCACCTGAGGACAAACATAAAATGAGCTCTCTCATATTTCTTTTTTTTCCCCTTCTTCCCTTTACCTTTCCCCTCCCACCATCCCCAAACCCTTGGACCTTTTCTTATTTCAAATTATCAATTATTCATTTTAATCATTTTCATCCTTAATTACACTTTCAATTTCTCACACTAGAGAAACTATTTGGTACTTACACATGCGTGTCCTATTTATTTCACTTAAGAGTATGGCCTCAAAATGCATCCATTTAGCTATAAATGACTCTAGTTTCTCATTCTTTATGGCTGAGTAGTACTCCATTTATTAAAAAACCACATCTTTATCCAGTTTCCAGTTGATGGGCACTTGGGCTGTTTCCAAGATTTAGCTATTACAAACTGTGCCGCTATAAACATAGGTGCACATATATTGCTGTGGTATGATTCTTTTAATTCTTTGGGGAAGATTCCTAGTAGGGGAATAGCTAGGTAAAATGAGACCTGTAGTCCTAGTTCTTTGAGGTATCTCCATACTGATTTCCACAGTGGTTGCCCCAATCTACATTCCCACCAACAGTGGAGAAGGGTTCCTTTCTCTCCACACCCCCGCCAGCATTTCTTACTGGTTGATTTCTTGGTAGCAGCCATTCTTTGTGGGGTGAAGTAGAATTTCAGTGTTGTTTTCATCTGCATCTTTCGAATGACCAGTGATGTTGAACATTTTTTCATATATTTATTTACTGTTTTTATTTCTTTGTCTGAGAAATATCTATTCATTCTGGATGCCCATTTTTGAATTGGGTCTTTGAATTTGGGGCATCTGGTTTTTTCAGTTCTTTATATATTCTCAATAGTAGACCTTTGTCTGAGCTACAGCTGTTAAATATTTCTTCACACATTTTAGGTTCTCTCTTAGCTCTGTTGGTAGTTTTGCTTGCAGTGCAGAAGCTTTATAATATGATGAGATCACAGTTATTGATTCTTTGTGCTAGCTCCTGTGATACTGAAGATCTGTTGATAAAGTCTTTTCCTATGCCAATGTCATCAAAAGTTCTACCTAACTTATCTTCCAGCAAGTTTAGTGTTTCTGACGTAATATTTAGATCTTTAATCCACTTCAATCTTAGTTTAGTGTGCGGTGATAGGTATGAGTGTAGTTTAAATCTCTGACAGGTTGAAATCCAGTTTTTTCCAATACCATTTATTAAATAGGCTATCTTTCCTCCAATGGGGGTGGTTGGCTCCTTTGTCAAAGATGAGGTGGGTAAGTATGTCTGGAGTTGTTTCTGCTTCTTCTAATCTATTCCACTGATCTTTGGGTCTATTTCTTTTCCAGTACCATGCTGTTTTCATCACAGTATTTTTGTAGTATAGTTTCAAGTTGGGGATTGTGATACCTCCAGCCATGTCTCTGTTGCCTAGAATTGTTTTTGCTATTCTAGGTTTCTTCTGCTTCCAAATGAATTTTTGGATGGTTTCCTCTAGTTTTGGAAGTATGACCATTTTCACTATATTGATTCTTCCTACCCAGGAACAAGGGATATCTTCCCATTTTCTTATATCCTCTTTGATCTCCTTCAGAGTGCTGTAGTTTTCAGTGTAGAGGCCTTTTGCTTCCTTTGTTAGGTTGATTCCTAGATATTTCATTTTTTTAGATACTAATGTAAAAGGAATTATTTCCCAAATTTCTCTCTCAATGGGTCTGAAATATATGTATAAGAAGGCTATTGTTTTTTGAGTGTTGACCTTGTATCCAGCTACTCTACTGAATCTGTCAATTAAGTCTAGAAGTCTTCTGGTGGAGTTTTTTGGGTCTTCTATGTAAAGTATCATATCATTAGCAAATAATGACAGTTTCACTTCTTCCTTTCCTATCTTTATTCCTTTTATTTCTTTCTCTTTTCTAATTGCTATGGCTAATGCTTCCAGAACAATATTGAACAGGGGTGGTGATAGTGGGCATCCTTGTCTTGTTCCTGATTTTAGCATGAAAGTTTTCAGTTTTTGAGGATTTAGTATGATGTTGGCTGTTGGTTTTACATAGACAGCCTTAAATAGGTTGAGATAAAGACCTTCTATTCCAATTTTCTGTAGCGTTTTTATTATGAATTTGTGTTGGAGTTTGTCAAATGCCTTTTCTGCATCTATTGAGATGATCATGTGCTTTTGCCCTTGACTCTGTTAATATAGTGTATTACATTGATTTACGTATGTTAAACCATCCTTGCATCCCTGGGATAAATCCAACTTGGTCAGGGTGTAAGTCTTCTTGATGACACTCTCTATTCTGTTTGACAGTATCTTGTTGAGGATTTTTGCATCTATGTTCATTAGGGAGATTGATCTGTAGTTCTCTTTTTGGTTTGGGTCTTTCCCTGTTTTGGAATCAAAGTAACACTTGCTTCCAGGAATGAGTTTGGAAGCCTTGCTTCCCTTTCAATTTCCTTGATGAGTTTAAAGAGTAATGGAAATAGTTCTTCTTTAAATGTCTTGTAGAATTCAGCAGTGAAGCCATCAGGACCTGGGCTTTCCTTTGTTGGTATGTTTTTTTATTACATTTTCAATGTCACTCATTGTTATTGGGGTGTTTAGAATTTCTATATCTTCTTCATTTAATTTTGGCAATTTGTATATGTCCCGGCCCGCGGGTAAGTCAACGAAGACCCTAGAGGGGGAGCGAGGATGAGAAGGGACAGGGGACACGAGAGATGGAGACAAGACAGGTTTCTGATCAAGTCTCGTTTATTGCGGAAGCTGCTACAACATATATACCGTAGGGCTAGAGGGGAGGAGCGAGAGGAGGGTACTGGGGCTACTTCCTTCTTGCCGGGTAGATTTGCAGCAGGCCCGGATATGTCCGTAAAAGGCACTCAAGAGTTCTAGCGGGGGTCAAGGCCCCCCACAGGTCCTCCCTTTAAAATTATAATTATAAGAAAGGCGTCAGGAGAGCCAAGCCTGCGGGGGCTGAGCCTGTCTTGGGTCAGAGCAACATACGTGTCTGCACCGTGCACCTTACCCGTCATCGGTTAACCAGAGAATCAATGCTCTGGCACCTGTCTTAGGCGGCACACGAGGGCCTTTTTACAGCATGGCACACTTGCTCAGTTGCCCGTCATTGGCTTGCCAGCCCTCTCACCAGGTACTCATCCTGATCAGCCATGGCTAACCAATTATAATGGACCTGTATGGGCGCTGTTTTTATTGCCTTGATTTGGGCTTTTAGGAAGGCCACGATTTTGTTATAAAGTATGGGCCCTAAAGAAATGAGCAAGAGTAGACCCAATAGAGGCCCCAACAAAGGGAGGAGATAGGGGAGAAAACCATTGAGGCCAGTCCAAAGGGGATTTTGAATGAGTTCTTGTCGTCTTCTGTTTAAATCTTCTTGAAGTTCGCGAATTTTTCCCTGACGATCCCAGATTTGTTGGCATAGAAACAGCAATGTTTATTTAAGGCTATGCAAATCCCTCCTTGTTCTGTTGTGAGGAGGTCCAGATCTGATCTTGTATATCTGTAAGAGTGTTGGAGAGAGCTTGAACATCATTAATCAACTGGTTGGATAATTTGGCAAAGGAGTGTAACGCCATTCCGACGCCAGCAGAGCCAGTGGCAAGGGTGCCGGACACCCCTAGCCCCACAAGCAAGGGGACCAGTGAGACGGCCCTTTTATGTCACCCAGCGATATAGTCAAAGCTGGGCAAGGGCACTGGCTCATCTCCAGGAATAAGGGAGATGTCCGGGAGGACAGTCGCCACCACGCACAGACCAGTCCAATTAGTAGGGAGGGAGGTGAATGCCAAGCTCCCTCCACAGACGAGCACGTGACCCGGGGCAGGGCAAATGGTGGCAGGGCCATTAAGCACTACTGAGCAGAGAGAGAAATTTTGGACTCCAACACATATATTGAAGCTATTGTTGTGGCCCGAATTTAGATAACAAACTGAGGCATTGAACTGTACTGGCTGGACCCTGAAGGGCAGAGAAAAACTGCAATTGTAACTAGAACTGTTGGCATAGTCAGTTTGGTCGACAACTGGCAAGGCGAGGGGCAGGGGTGTGTCAAGAGTCAAGCATAGCCAACAATCCGCAGCAAAGGCGGGGTTGGATGTATTGATCAAATGATAAGTGGCCTCTAGGACACTCAGAGTTTGGGCGTCAGGGTCTGGGCCTCGAGGTTTGGGAAGGACCAGTGGATGATAATTTAGGGAGGGATACATCTCTTGGATGATAGTCTCAAGTTGTTTTTGTACTCGCTCTTCCCTGAGCTGATCTGAAGGCCCACCACCATCAGATATATGGATTGGGGCCTGTGGTGGCCAGGAACAGCAACAGACCATGCAACAGATTCATGGATGTCATCTCTTTAACCTGTAAGCAAAATTTCATCCTGCGATGTAAACAAGGCTGGGCTGTAGATAAGAGAGTTAGGCTAACCTGATTAAGCTTTTGAAGATAACCAATGTGGACATACTACAATAACATATTCAGAACTTAACCAATATAAACATTTTGTAACAACATATTCAGTGCTTAAATATCAAGGACAACCAATACAATCAATTTATAACATATTTAGATAATATTCATTGTGATATGTCTCCCATAAGATTATATAATATAAAATTTACTAGGGGGTCCCTTTAATGAATTAAGACCAGAATAATCATTTTCTGGGTGGCCACTTCTATATTCATCAAAGGGAGTCCCCATCTTAAGTCATTTTGACAAACAAGAGTCTATATCTTCCTATTTTGTAACTGTCAATTGCAAATTGATTATTGCTTGTAATGCACATTACTTTCACAACATAAATTCCAATGGTACTTTGATCCATTAACAACCTGGAAAGGAAGGCATGTCTTTAATTCAGTCATATTTATCTGTAAATCAATTTAACAATAGGCGAATATCCTATGAAAGGGAAGGAACATATTGAGCTCAACTGTACGAACACAAACAACAGACAATAGACAAACATATAAGACAGTGTATAAAATTAGGGTGCACCCAAATATAACTAACCAAATTGAATTATACTATACTCTTGATGATTATTAGATTGTAATTGTAGGCGCCGTTGTTAACTGGTTAAGATTGGACAATGTCAGGTCATCGGCATCATCAGCACGCCTATCGACTTGTTTTACTAGGCGTTCTGGGAGCCACCTGGCTGACTTCATTTCCTTGGAGTAAATACACACTGATCCTCGGCCCCAGATAAGTACAGGATCGGGCCCGTGCCATGAGTGGTCCAGGGGGTCTTTCCACATCACCGAGGCAAATTGTCGTTGCGTCTCTGGTTGCCAGAAACGATTGGCTGCAGATAAACCTTTGGCATCCAAATTTAAGAAGTTAAGAATAAATAGTGCATGTGATATCAGGTTTCTAGGTGACCCCTTGATAGGGTACCATTCCCCTCCTTTTATTTTATCTAATGTAAGTTTGAGTGTGAGGTTGGCTCTTTTTATAATGCCTTGTCCCTGTGGATTATATGGGATTCCCGTTATGTGTGTTATGTCTAATTGTTTGCAAAACTTTGAGAAGCCAGAACTGGCATAGCCTGGACCATTGTCTGCCTTAATTTGTTGTGGACATCTAAGTACTGAGAAGGCAACTAGAAGGTGGGCAATTACATGTTTAGTAGGCTCCCTGGATTGTAGGGTGGTAAATACAAATCCACTATATGTATTAATGTTGACATGTATATATTTAAAATTTCCAAATTTAGGGTAATGTGTGACATCCATATAGTGTATAACATACATTTGGGCCCAAGATTTACGTACGGCCTGAATAGCTGAAGCTACAAAGGACTGGCTCAATGGGCTGTACAATACCTGTAGAGTGTTTACCTAGCCCTTTGCCTGGAATGTACCCATTTTTAAACATCTGTGTAGTGACAATTTTATTAGGGCTAGAAATAATCATCTCCATTTGTGATAATAGGTGTCTCCCCCATAGATTAATGGGTAACCCTGAGATGATATAAGGTTGAATGGTGTCCTGATTACCATCTTGGTCTCTCCAGGTCAGATCTTTGGCACTTTGTTTAGGATTTTGACTCTGACCTATACCCCTGAGATGGGTGAGGGTGTCTTTTAATGGCCATGCCTGAGGCCAATTTTTTCCCTTGATGAGAGTTACATCAGCACCAGTGTCTACCAATCCAGAAAATTGTCTCCCATCCAACCACAAGGTCATGAGAGGCTTCTGGGCTGAAAGCATCTCCGACCAGTAGACATCGGATGAGCTGAACCCCTGGCTGCCTCGGGCGTTGTTAAGAGCCTTATTAGAGGTAGAGAGAAGGGGAAGGAGTAACAATTGAGCAAATCTTTGGCCTGATTGAATGGTGTTAATGACTTTGGGGGAAGAAACCATAACTCTAATCTCTCCGGAATAATCACTATCAATCACCCCCGGGTAGATCAGCAGCCCATCTATAGTGCTGTTGTTTTTGTCTATTACAAGCCCAAAGGTTTCCTTAGGCAGGGGCCCAAAGACCCCTGTCGGAAGGGCCTGTATCCCCATTTCTGGAGTCAATACTGTGTGGGCAGTGGAACTGAGGTCCAGTCTGGCACTTCTCGTTGTTGCTCTGAAGAGGTCTGGAATGGATTGTTGTTTGCTGGAGCAAAATTGAGCGCCCCGTAAATTTGTTTGGGTGTGGGGGCCCGGGGCTGGCCCCCTTTCCCGTTTCCCTGGTCCGGGTTATGGACAAGCGGGAGGGGCCAGCCTTGAGTGTCAGTCATGGACTTGTATTTATTTGTCCAATGTCTCCCTTTATTGCATCGAGGGCAAGGCCCCGGAGGTGTGGCCCTAGGGGCCGACGTCCTAGGGGCCTGACATTCTTTGGCAAAATGACCCGTTGTCTCGCACCGGAAACATTTGTTACCCGGGCGGTGTGACAAAGCGACAAAAACTGTTTGACCGTGTAACCCTGCATGGCGGCAGCCCTGGCAAGTCCCTGTTGGTAGGCAGTCCCAATTTCTGAGCAAAGGCGAATGTAACCTGAGAGATCAGTTTTCTTTTTATAAGGGCGGATGGCGGCCTGGCAAGCAGCATTAGCATTTTTAAAAGCAAGCTGTTTAACAAAATCTGTCCCGGTTTTTGTGTTCCCAAAAATCTGACCCGCTGTTGTGAGCAGGCGGTGAACAAAATCCGCGAAGGGCTCATCAGGCCCCTGTCGGATATTGGTGAGAGAAGTACTCACATCCCCTTTAGAAGGGAGCTTTCTCTAGGCTCTAGTGGCTGCGGTCTGAATCTGGGCATATAACCCCGCATCAAATTGCATCTGTTGATCGTTGGTAGCATAGGCCCCATCCCCTAGAAGCATATCAAGTATCCAACCATTACCCGCCTGAGCATTGTGTCTAGCAGTATCTCGGCAATTTTCAATATATTCAGATTTCCATAATAAATAATCACCTCCTGTAAGGGTGGCGCGGGCCAGAGTCTGCCAATCAATTGGGGTGAGCCAATTTTCTGCCACCGATTCTAGAATAGCCATGGTGTAAGGTGCAGTGGCCCCATATTGAGCTGTGGCCATTTTAAGTTCTTTAATAACCTTGAAATCAAAACCACTATGGTGTCTCCACGCCTGTCCCTGTGCGTCAGCAGTCTCAGTTACAGGAAAGACTTCCACAGTTTCAAGTTTTAGGGGTACCCTTGATCCAGATGGCACCCTGGGGGTCGCCCCTCTAATGGGGGGTCGTGGCTTAAGGGTGTCTTTTCTACGGACATTTTTATGGGCTTTGCCTGTTCTTAAGCCTTCAAGCTGGGTAATAAGGTCTTGATGTTCCTTTTCTAACCTTATCTGTTTTTTTAGAAATTCTATTTTGTCCCAGAGTTCCTTTTGGGGATCAACAACAGGGCATGTCAAAGCGGGCGCAATGGGAGTGTTGGGTTCTGGAAGATAAGGAGGCGGACATTGAACTACGGGTGGCCAATCAGGATTGCGATATCTGGTTGCCTCCTCCTCAAGATTGGTCCAGTCAGCCTCCCCCGGACCGTTCTGTGGGAAGGGGGGGTTTCTGAAGTGTCGGAGGGAAGGCTACAAGGCTGGTTCCTCCTTAACAGGCGGGGCGGGGTTAGAGGCAGGGGCTGAAAGAGCGGGGGCGGAAGCTGAGGAGCGCCGAAGCTTTTTTTTTTAAAAGGCTTGGAAGAGGCAGAGCCCGCCTGTAAGCCCTCATCAATAACATTTTGTTTTTCCTTGTCTAAGTCATCGTCGCTATCAAAAGACATCAAGTCTTCTCCTTCATCCTTTGAAGGAGTCCCGTCCCGCAGGGGCTCGGGCCTCGGCGCCATCTTGGCGTCCCGCAGGGTATTTACAAACTCCTCACTCCGAGGGAGAGTGATCAACCCTTCCTCCGATCGGAGAGCTATCTCCCCGACCTGGATGGCTTGAGCCACCACCGGATCTTTGGTTTTCTGAGAGATAATGTCATTAATAAGATTCCAATAAGAAAATGCAGTGATCGGGACCTTTCCTGGTCCGCAAGTAGCATAATAATCTTTAAGGGCCTCCCCTACTCTTTTCCATCACCTCTCGTCAATGGTACCCTCGGCGGGAAATCAAGGGCAGAGATCTCTAATATAATCAAAAAATTTCAGCAATTGTTTGACTGTAACCTTTACCCCTCGTGCCTGTAATGTCTCCTTGAGACCTTGCACGAACAATTCGTGCTGACTAATGCCCTGTCCCATAATCGCTGCTCAACTTACCGAGGTGCAAAAAAGACGGCAGGTTTACGTCAATTGCAAGCCTCTCCTGTGTCGAGTGTGCTCTTTGTTCCTCAATCTTAATCTTAGGGCCCCTGAGCAGCGTCCTTCACTGGATCCCCCGTTCTCTGGCCCCACGTTGGGCGCCACTTGTCCCGGCCCGCGGGTAAGTCAACGAAGACCCTAGAGGGGGAGCGAGGATGAGAAGGGACAGGGGACACGAGAGATGGAGACAAGACAGGTTTCTGATCAAGTCTCGTTTATTGCGGAAGCTGCTACAACATATATACCGTAGGGCTAGAGGGGAGGAGCGAGAGGAGGGTACTGGGGCTACTTCCTTCTTGCCGGGTAGATTTGCAGCAGGCCCGGATATGTCCGTAAAAGGCACTCAAGAGTTCTAGCGGGGGTCAAGGCCCCCCACATGTATATATCTAGGAATCTGTCCATTCCTTCTGTGTTTTCCATTTTATTAGAGTACAGGTTCTCAAAGTAGGTATTGATGATTTCTGGATTTCTTCCAGATTTGTTGTGGTTTCATATTTTTCATTCTTGATTGGGTGGATTTGAGCCTTTTCTTTCCTTTTTTTGATAAGGTTGGCTAAATGTTTATCAATTTTATTTATTTTTTCAAAAAACCAACTCTTCAATTTGTTGATTTTTTTTTGTATCATTCTCTTAGCCTCCATTGCATTGATTTCTTCTCAGATCTTTATAATTTCCTTTCTTGTACAAGCTTTGGGTTAGGTATGCTCTTTTTTTCTAGGACCTTGTGGTTCTGCATTAGGTTATTTAACTGAGTTCTCTCTGTTGTCCTCAAAAGAGCATTCACTGCTATGAATTTCCCACATAGAACTGCTTTCATTGTGTCCCACAGTATCCTGTATGTTGTACTGGCATTATCATTTACTTGTAGAAACTGTCTAATTTCTTCTTTAATTCCTCTGTCACCCATTGTTTGTTCAGGAGGGTGTTGTTCAATTTTCATGTGTTTGTGAGAGTTTTGTGGTTTGTTATGTTATTGATCTCCAATTGTATTGCACTATGGTCTGATAATATACAGGGGATAACTACCGTTCTTTAACATTTACTTAGAAATGTCCTATGAGCTAGCATGTGATCTATTTTGGAGAATGACCTGTGTGCAGCTGAAAAGAATATGTATTCTGATTTTGTGGGATGGATCACTCTGTAAACATCTATTAAGTCCATTTGTTCAATAGCTTGGTTCAATTCTAGAATTTCATTGTTAATTTTTTTTCTAGTTGATCTATTTGTGATAGAAGGGTGTTGAGGTCCCCCACTACAATTGTATTAGTGCTTATTTGGTTTTTCATGTCCATTAATATTTGTTTTGTATAGTTGGGGGCATTCGTGTTTGGTGCATATATATTTAGGACTGTCATCTCTTCCTCTTGGACTGTTCCCTTCACAAGGATGTAGTGACCATCTTTTACTCTCTTAATTAGTTTTGGTTTGAAATCTACTTTGTCTGCAAATAAGATTGCTATGCCTGCTTTTTTCTGGGTTTCTGTCAAGTGGAGAACTGTTTTCCAACCTTTTATTTTCAGTCTATGAATTTCTTTTTGAGTTAGGTGTGTTTATTGTTTATAGCATATTGTGGGATTTTGCTTGCTAATCCATTCTGCCAGTCTATTTCTTTTGATTGGTAAATTGAAGCCATTCACATTGATGTTTATAATTGATAGATATTGACTCATTCTTGTCATGATGTTTTACTGTTGTTGGCTCTTTTATTTTTTCATTTTTTCCCCTTTCCCTTTAGTTTATTGCTTTGGGTGGTGGCTTCACTCTGTTGGGACTCATGGAGTTGTGAAAATCATTGTCTTTTTCTAGGATATTGTTTAGCATTGTTTGGAGTGCTGCTTTGGTGTTCATGAAGTTCCCCAGGTGTTTTTTTCATGAAAGTATATTACTTCTTCATCAATTTTCAAAGATAGTTTTGCAGGGTACATCAATTGGGGTTGGAGGTTTTTTTCTCAGAGCTTGAAATACTTCACTCTAGGCTCTCCTTGACTTGCAGTTTTGTGTTGAGAAGTCTGCTGTGATTCTGATGGGCTTTCCTTTGTAGGTGATTTCTTTCTTTTCTCTAACTGCCTATAGAATTTTGTTCTTCTGTTCGGCTTCTGGGATCTTGACTATTATATGTCTAGCTGTAGATTTTTTTGGTCATGGCTGGTTAGAGTTCTTTATTGCCTCACTTATCTGTATGTCAATTCTCTACCTCTATCTGGGAAGTTTTCTACTATTACTTCTATGAACAGTTTTTTATGTCAGTTGTACTTTCTCCTGTTTTTTCGTGGACTCCTATCAGTTTTATGTTATTCTTTGCATCATCTAGCAGCTGTTGGATTGATTTCTCATGGTCCCTTACAATCTTTAAGAAATCTCTGTTTTCATGGTCCTTAAGCACTATCCTGTCTTCTATATCTGATATTCTGTTTTCAGATTCTCTTAGTCTGCTCTGGATGCTTTCAATGGAGTTTTTAATCTCCTGAATATCTGTTTGAATCTGTTTCAAGGATTCCATTTCTTTCTTATATTGGGTGATCATGTTTTTCATTTCTTTCTTTTGCTGGCCATTCATGGCTTCCAGCATGTTTCTGATCTCATCTATTTTCTCATCTGTTTTTGCTCTAGGGCTTCTAATCAAGTCTTTCACTCTGCTCACCATGTCTCTATTTATCTGGGAGATTATTTCTGTTTTGAATTTTTCTAGAGCCTCATGCAACTGCTTTGGTACTTCCTGTGCTATCAGTTCAGGGGGTCCAAGTGGTTGCTTATCAGACTTTTCCACCTCATTTCCCCCAGAATTTCCTTTTTTGGCATGGAAGCCTGCATTTGTGCCTTGCTTAGGTGTCTTCTCATTTTTGTTTTTGGTACTGTCCTTGGCTTAATTCCTGTGTCAATATTTCAAAATTGCTTATTGTAGGTATCTTTCTTTCTTGTGTTTGAAACCTTTGTAGAATGATTGCTTTTCAGAGGTGTCTTCCAGATATAGCTTGTGTTTGGGTTTTGAGACTCTAATGACTCTGAAGCTATTTTATGTTTCTTATACCAGGAAGGAAAACTAATTAGATCAATCACAACATGTTAGCCCAAATGACATAGTCAGCAATACCATAGCATCAAGCACAGCTTAGAAAATGACAATTTGTGGTAGTTATTAATCTATCACTTTTAACTATGTGAGTTAAATTAAAACTGAAGACCAACCCAACATAAGTTTATAATGAATAAACTCTTCAATATAGCATCTTTCCCCTTTGGGGTGGGGAGTTAAAAGTAGTTGGGGAGGGAGGGACAGGTAAAAAGAACACATAAGATTAGCGGTGAGGCCAGAAGACACAGAAAGATCACACAAACTCTAAGAAGTTGTTAAAGGCAAGAGAGAAAGGGAGAATGAAAGAACAAAGATGTGAATAGAATCACCTAACAGCAACAGGGAGGCTAGATTCCAAATTTATTTTCCTTTAAACCTATTAATAATCAAGAGAAGGAAAAAGAGAAGAAAAAAAAAAAATAAGGGAGAAATCTGAATTCAGTGCAAAAAGGAACAAATGGGGAGATGAGGAGCAATGTGGGACAGTGAGAGAAGAAGTGAGAGAGAGAGAGAGGAAGAAAAGATAAAAGAAAGAAAAGAAAGAAAAGTAAAACTTTGAAGAGTAGAAAAAAAGTAAAAATTAAAAAATAAAAATAAGAGAAAAAAAAGTTTTTTTTCTTTTTTGCAAATAGCAATAGAAATTATGGGCCCCCTTCAGGGTATGTCTCTGCTGTCACAGTAGGCAAAGTAGAAATCCCTGTGCATATATGAGTCAATGAGTCTCAGCAAGCCAGCAATAGACCAAGTACTTTTCTGCTGAGCGTCAGTTTTCATGGAGGAGCCTGAGAAGCCCTTTTTCTGTTACTAATTTCTGCTCTATCTTGTGGCACTCAGGACAAGGGTCTTTATAATCTCCTGTGCCTTTGTAGTGTGGGACCAGGTAGCAGAAAAGCCAGGAGGTAGGAAGTGCATGGGGGAGGCAGGGGGATGGGACTGGGGGTTGGAGGAGCCCGCATGGCTAAGTGGACCTCACTGTTGCGTGAGCGTGGCCCGGCAAGGCCGTGGAGCTTCAAGCTGCTTGTCTCACCTGGCCAGTCACAGCTTAGAGAGCCTAGATGAATTTCTCAACATCGTACGGCAGCGGCAGAAAGAAAATGGCACCGTGAAAAAATTGTTATTAGTCGATTTTTTTTTCTCATATCTATTGTAAGGAAACTTGTCTTATCTGTTCAGGACCTCATCCTTTTTATCTCATTTAGCATTAATGGACCCCTTACTCCAAACACAGGGTCATTTTGAGTTAGGAATTTAATGTAAGTTGGGTTGGTGGGAGGTGGAGGAATATACATTCAATACATACCAGAAATAAATTTTTGAAACAGTATTAATAATTTTTGCCATAATAATATTTTGCACACTTTAAATTTCTGTTAACTCTTGCTTCTATTATATATAACAGTATCATCATTTAGAAAGTCTGAACAGAGTCTATCCTCATTTATATTCAATTTCCCATCTTAAGGTTGTATCTCACATTGCACAATCTAGTTTATGTGCTGGTGTACTGATACAGTCACACTGAGTGTACTGATTTCATTTAGATTATTTTGGCCCCTCTTAATAAACTAATATAGTCATATTATTGGAAAAAATCTATTTATAGCCGAATAACAACAAATATTAATATTAAACCCCAGGTAGTAGAATTTAAAACCTATATTAGTTTACTAGGGCTTCCATAAGAAAATAAAACAGGGTGTCTGGCTTAACCAAAGGAAATGTATTTTCTCATTTGGGGAGGTCAGAAGGGCAACACCAGTAAGTCATCAGGGACGGTCTCTGGTGAGCGATCTCTTCAAGTCAACAGCCTTCTTATTGTACCTTCACCAGACCTTTACTCTGAGTGACACCTGTCATATCAGATTAGTGCTAAAACTTCATGACTCCATTTAACCTTAAGTATCTCTGTAAAGACCATATCTCCAAATACAGTAATACTGTAGGTCAGGATTTCTGCAAATGTCCTTGAAATGAGCACAATTCAGTACATGATACCATCCAATTTAAACTCAATAAGAAACATGCTTTAACAATTACATTGTGTTAGCATTTCTTCTCTTGTTTCATTTTCCAAGATTTCAATTTAGAGTATTTCAGTAAATGTTTTGATATATGATATGTGATTGAAATTGGTGATATAGAAATAAAATTAAAAACTATAGATGACTCCTCTATATTCTTGAGACTTAAAATATTGTTTTCTACATCAACTTGTCAGCCCAATATTAAAAATGAGAGACTCAAAATGTTCATCGTGAATAAAGGTGACAAAGTTTCAATTTCATCACTTCCTGTTCACTGCAATTTTAGCTAAATCGTTGAAAGAAAATAACCAATTTTTATTTTTGTCTGTAGCAATTCATGCTGGTATTTATTTTGATGCACTAGGCAAACATTCGTCACATGAAGTCCAACTGTCATGGTACTGTTTTCCCTCCTTTGCTTCTGGGAGATAAAGCTTGTAATGGATTGCTTGAATCTCATCCTTTTCAGAAGAGCCCTTCATATGGGGAACACAGGGCTTTGTCATCTCAGTATGGTCACTTTTTATCTACTGTTCTTTCATTGTAGTTATTCTTCTGAATGTGTCCCATATTTTCCTCTATTTTCTTAATCACACTGTGTAAAAAAATTAATACAGAATGAAACAAAAGCTAAAATGAAACCAGCCAGCAATAGGAACTTTAATTCTTTGTTAGTTGGAATACAGCCACTTGGAGGATAATATGACAGTATCTTAGAAAACTTAACATACCCTTACCATGTAACCTAGCAATCTTGCTCTTTCGTCTCTGTTCAGACGATTTAGAATATGTCTATACCAAACCTACAACCAAATGATTATAGATGATTTGTTCATAATTGATGAAATTTGACTGAAGCAACCATCTCATCTTTCACCAGATAAGTTAATAAATACATTATGATATAATCCAGTCAATGTAATAATCTTCATCACTAAAAAGAAATGACTTATCAAACTATGAAAAAACATGGATAAAAGTTAAATGCACATTACTAAGTGAAAAGATCAATCTGGTAAGGATCCATAACACAAGATTCCGATTAACTACAGGTATGCAATATTCTGTAAAGACAAAACTACGAAATTTGCAAAAAAAAAGATCAGTGGTTGCTGGGGATAAGGGAGGAGAGGCATGACATAGCAGAGCACACAGAATTTTTAGGCAGTGAAGCCTAATACCTGTGAAGTCTATAATACCATGATAGTAGAAATGTGTTGCTATGATTTGGGCCTGAATATGCATAGCACTCCTTAAGAGATCTTTGATGTATTTTTTACTAGTAGCTATAGGTTATATAAAAATGTTGCAAAATAATACACCTTCAATTTCCTAATACTTTTTATAGGATCCACAATTCATAAAAAAATTAGACATTATTAGGACAAAATTTAATTGTTTTCTTCTCATTTTTAATGATTTTCTAAGTTATTTTCCCATGTATCATATTTTGGACACTCAATAATGTGTAAAACAGCTTCATAACTTGAACATTAAATTAATTAAAAGTATGATAATTAGATAAATTAAATACGATTTTTAAAAGCTAATTTGTTATTCTATAATTGTTAATATATAATAGAATAACAGTGAGATCCCTAGGGACATTGAAACATTAGCTGATGGTAAATGATTTAGTGCCTGACTACTGTCCTCTCACAGCTCCAATGCAGATTATGGTAATTACTCTTAAAATAATTTTCTACTTAACATTTTATGCAGACAGAAATACTTTTTTGGTCTATTTGAGAATCCATTTAGTCTTTCATATATTGTTCCATTAACTGCCTACTTAACACAACAATTAAAGGAGTATCTAATTTTTATATTCTGATAATGATAAAAGTGCATGAAGAGATTAAATCTATACTCTTACATTAGCTAGAAAGAAGACCAATAGATGCCATAGCCTTTACAGAAAATGCTTCTCTTCCTGATTCTTCAATACACTTCCCTACAATGTCTACAGCATTTTTCTTCTCCAAATTTCTCTCCTATTCTTATACTAAATAAATAAAATTATCAACATGTAACTGAATTTTTTAGTTCACAGTATTTTACATTACTGCTGCATATTTCTTACTGAAATTTCCCTTATTGTAACTCTTCTATGATCTATTATAGGAAGTTCAGCATTTCTGATATCATTCACTCATATATGAAGGAACTCAATTAATTGACCATCCCTTCCCCCCTGCTCATATTTTAATTTATTTATCCATTAGTCTTTTCCTTCTATTTCTAAATATGTTTGCTCAGAAGTATAGCGTAATATTAATCTTTTTGCATACATTATGTCATTGTGTACCTACAACCTCGTTTTGCTAAGGCAATAGAAGCTTAGGGAAGTGAATGACACTTTCTAGGACAAGCAGTTACTAAGAGTGATGGTGAAATTCAAATTCATTTCTGACTCTTTTCACATGGATATTCAGCATACTTGTTTGATTAGCTTTTTACATTTTTACACGTGTTATTTTTCTTTCAGGGTACTGAAGTTGGGAAGAATTTTTCACTGCTCTGTGTTCCTTAAGTATAACTTAAATACACAGCGAAAAAGTCTTCATCTTACATTGTATTATTCCTTTATGTTTTTGTTGTTTTTCAAGATACTGAGAATGGAAACCAGAGCCTTGCACATCCTAGGCACTGAGTATATCATTCTCCCTCCACTTTTCATTAACATATAAGAAGTTAATAGAATCAAGAAAGTTTTATTCCAGGGGAAATTTTTACATTTTAAAATTTTGTCGATAGAAAATTCCTATTAGATCTCTTGTCTAAATATGAAATGTATAATTCTTTTTCATTATTGATTTTTCCACAAATAGTGTGAAATTCACACTATAAAATTAAGGCAGTGTAATACCAAAAAAATTAAGGCAGCATATTTATCTATTCATTCATATAAAAACTTACCAGTGTACTAAAATTTCTTTCAAACTGTTCTAAAAATGTTTTTAAAATCCAAAGTTTTTATCATAAATCAAATCTTCCTGAATAATTGTATTAACTGATTCTAAAAAGCACAAACATTTTCTATAACTACATTCACTAATGTAGAATTCAATCATGTTGTGAAAGGGTAGGCTTATTTTCTTATTGTGAGGAGAGCTTATAGTAGGAAATAATAAGAGATTACCAGCGTTAGACTCTGCTGATTAAACACAGAACTTTTAGCAGAGTTTTGGAGCAAAAGTCACAGCTCTGGGTTCCAGGAGACCAAGCTGGGCCACTGGCACCATAATGCCATTCAGGGACATTAGTGGTGTCCAGTGAGGAAAGGAGCTTTAATCAGCATGGCCAGATAAAGAGTTAAGATCAGTTGTCAAAATCACTGACTCACTTTGAACTCCATAGGAGCGCACTATTTTCCAGGTTTCTGATGCCACTTATTCCACATCCACTTGGTAGTGATGAATAGGCACACCTCCATGGGAGTCCGGCTTGTTGAAAGAAGTCTTGGCGGTGGTCTGTGACAGCTCTATTAACTTCACTCCATAGGGACTGGATGGCACATCTACGAAGGAACAAACACAAAGAAACACAACCCAAGTCATCTGAGTGGTCAGTAGGAATATTAGGAGTAAGTGCTCTTAGGAATATTAGGAGTAAAGGAAACTTGTTATTTTATCACTTACTTGTTTCAATGGCAAAGCTTACCTAACACCTGGCTGAGGTCCTAGAGTTGGAAGAACAAATGAATAGTCATTTTCTATTACAGTGCATAACAGTAAAATATTCAGGAAATAACTGTGCAATATGTATTGAGGAAATATTTGACGTGTGAATTTTCTATGGTATATAAACATGTTTTGAAGTGAAGGAAAATAGGCATATTGATTGTGTGTGTGTATGCATATGTATGTGTTTGAGTAAGACAGATAGAGAAAGAAAATGAATAATTGAAATGTAAAAATAAATAAATATTATTATATAATTATATAAATATTATTTAAGTACTCCTGTAGACAATATTTTTAAAAGCATATATTTGTTCATTAAAATTATATTACTAAATTTGAGGAAAGCATTGACGTTAGATAAAATGTTAGTATTCTGATCTAAATAGTACTGCAAAGTATCTGTTATAACATCATTTCTATCTCATCTAAGTAAACTAAACTTTCAGTTGAGTTATTGAATTCTTAATCCCTTTTAAAACCAACTATAACGCTGGGCATAGTGGCACTTGTCTGTGATCCCCACACTCAGGAGGCTGAAGCAGGACGATTGCCAGGAGTTCAAGGCCAACTTCGGCTACATAGTGTGTTCTAGGCCAGCCTGAATGGCATAGCAAGACCCTGTCTCAAAAAAACACACACGTAAACCAGATATAAAATATATAATGGGTATATCATTGTACAAATTTGTTAATTGTTTAGTTCTTCAGTAGGATAGCTTAGATGAAAATCTACTTTAATTTCTAATATATAAAACCTCAGAAAGAATTACCTGAAAAGCAGAAAAAATAACAGAAGATAATAAAAAACAGGAAAAAAATCCTCAAAGCTATACTTCAGAGATTTTAAGGCAAAGAGTAATGTTGAACATTAAAGAAACTTTCATCCTCCTCAAATCTCATTCTCTTTATTCCACATAATATTTGAAATATTCTTTTAAATTTTTTTCATTAGTACATATTTGCCAAACATAGTGCTCACATTCATCATAGGGAATTTGTACTTTACATAATATATGTTAGTCATTCTTTTTCTTTTCATTAACTTCCCCTCTCTTCACCCTTTCTTTACCTCTGCATTTACAGAAGATTTTTTCATTTTCCTTTCATTCTTTATTTTTAAAATCCCCTTTTCCTTTCTTTCTTCCTCTCTCCATCCCCTTGTTTCTCTTCCAATTTGAACATGCTCTTCTTATGTCCCCAAATCTGTCCTCAATTTTGTTCGCTGTTTACTTTTAGGAATTCTCACACAAGAGAAACAATGTGTGTCTTATTTATTTCACTTAAAATTACTGTTTCCAGGTGAATCTATTTAGCTACAAATGACTCAAGTTTATTCTTCTTTATGGTAGAGTACAACTCTATTTCATATAAATACCACACTTTCTTTATCCATTCATCTGTTGACTGACAAATTAGCTGTTTCTAAGATTTAGCTATTATAAATTATGCTGGAATAACAATGCATATGTATTCATCACTGCGGTATGATGCTTTTAACTGTTTGGGAAGATACCTAGAAGGGGAATAGCTAGGTCAAATGGAACTTCTAGTTTTAGCTTTCTGAGGAAATTCCATAATGATTCCCACAGTGGTCGTATCAGTTGATGTTCCAACTAATAATGGAGAAGGGTTCTTTTTTCCCCATAGCCTCACCAGCATTTGTTATTGGTTGATTTGTTGATGACTGCCATTTTTCATGGAGTGAAATGGAATTTCAGTGTTGTTTTAATTTTCATTTCTTGAGTGACTGGTGATGTTGACCACATATATATGGAATGAATATGTATGTTGCACTGCTTCATCTGAAAAGTGTCTACTCATTTCAGAATACCCATTTTTTATAATTAGGGCTTTTAATATGTAGTGTCTAATTTTTTTAGTTCTTTATATATTCTAGATATTAGTCCTTTGTCTGAGGAATAGCTGCTAAGAATTTTCCCATTCTGTGGTTTGTTTCTTTACTCTGTTGATGGTTTCTTTGATATGCAAAAGCTTTTTAATAAGATCAGAATCCAGTTGTTGATTCTTTGTAATATTTCTTGTGCAATCAGGGTTTGGTTCATAAAGTCTTCGCCTACACCCATGTCTTCAATAGTTTTACCAATTTTATCTACCAGCATATTGTTTCTGTTTTTATATTTAGATATTTGATCCATTTCCATTCAATTTCTTGTGTGGTGAGACATACGGGTCTAGGTTCAATGTTTAGCAGGTGGAAAGCCAGTTTTCCCAGCAACATTTATAAAAGAGACTATCTTTCTTCCAGTGAAAGTGTTTAGCCCCTTTGTCTAAGTAAGGTAGCTAATTGTGCTTGGAGATATTTGTGCATCTTCTGTTCCATTGGTCATTGTGTCTGGCTTTTTTTTTCTTCACTGTAGCACTGTGGTATAACTTCAAATCAGGGATTGTGATGCCCCCTGTTTTGCCCTTGTTGCTCAGAAATCCTTTTGCTCTTCTGAGTCTCTTCTGATTCCCTATGGGATTTAGGATTGTTTTCTCTAGTTCTGTAATGTATGGAATTGGAATTTTTTTTTTTTTTTTGAGACAAGGTCTCACTATTAGCACAGGCTGGCCTTGAACTCACTATGTAGCCCAGGCTATTTTTGAACTCAAGGCAATCCTCCTGTCTCAGCCTCCTGAGTGCTGGGGTTACAGGCATGTGCCACCATGCCCAGCTGCTATTGGGATTTTGATTGAAATTCATTCAATCTATAAATATTTGGGAAGTATGGCCATTTTTCACTATATTGGTTTTCCCTATTGAAGAGCACGGGACATAATTGCATTTTCTGACATCCTTTTCAATCTCCTTTTTTGAATCACTGTAGTTTTCAATGTAAAGATCTTTTACTACTTTCATTAGATTGATTTCTAAGTATTTCATTTTTTGATGCTATTGTGAAAGGTGTTGTTTCCCTAATTTCTCCTCAGTGAGTTTGTGATTCATGTAGAGGAATGCTATTGATTTTTGAGTACTGATTTTGTATCCTGCTGCATTATGAATTTGTCTATTAATTTGAGGAGTCTTTTGGTGGAGTTTTGGGGGTCTTTTAAGTAAAGTATCATATCATCAACAAATAATGATAATTTAACTTCTTCCTTACCTATTCTTAATTCATTTTATTTCCTTCTGTTGTCTAATTGCTCTAATGTTTCCAGAAATACATTGAACAGAAGTGGTGATAGTGTCATTCTTGTCTTGTTCCTGATTTTAGAGTGAAAGCTTTTAGTTTTTGACCATTTAATGTGATGCTGGCTGTTGGTTTGCCATAGATGGCTTTTATCAGATTGAGATAAAGACCTTTTATGCTAATTTTCTGTAGGGTTTTTATCATGCATGTATGTTGGACTTTGTCAAATGGTTTTTATGTATCTATTGAGATGATCGTGTGTGTTTGCTCATGGTTCTGTTAATGTGGTGTATTACATTTACTGATTTGCATATTTTGAATCATTGCTACATACTTAGGATGAAGCCTACTTAGTCATGGTGTATAATCTTTTTGATTTGCTGCATTCTGTATGCCAGTGTCTTATTGAGGATTCTTGCATCAATGTTCATTAAGGAGATGGCCTGTTGTTCTCTTTCTGTGGTTGGATCCTTCTTTGGTTTTTGTATCAAGTTAATGCTTCCATACATGAAAGACTTTGGGAGTACTGCATCCTTTTCAATTCATTAAACAGTTTGAGGAATAATGACATTAGATCTTCTCTAAAGTTCTTATAGATTTCAGCAGAGAATTCCTCAGGACCTGGCCTTTCATTGGCTGGAAGTTTTTGTTTTTATTTTTTTACTACTTCTTCAATTTCATTAACAAATATTAGATTATTTAGAAGTTTTATATCATCTTGATTCAGCTTTGGCAATTCATATGTGTCTAAGAATCTGTCTATTTTTTCTGAATTTTTCATCTTATTAGAGTGAAAGTTCTCAAAATAAGTAGTAATGATCTGGATTTCTGCATGATACACTGTGAATTCAACCTTTTCATTCCTAATTGCAAAAATTTGGCTCTTTTCTTTCCTTCTTTTGATAAGGTTGGCTAAGGGTTTTTCTGTTTTATTTAATCTTTCATACAACCAATGCTTTAATTCATTAGTTCTTTGTATTGTTTTCTTAGTCTCAATTATATTAATTTCTTTTCTGATCTTTATAATTTCCTTCTTCATATGATATTTTGGTTTAGCTTGCATTTATTTTTTTTCTAGAACTTTGAGGTTCAACATTAGGTTATTTGAGCTTGCTCTTTTTTTTTTTTTTTTTGGTACTGGGGATCGAACTTGGGTCTTTGTGCTTGCGCAGCAGGCGGTTAAACCACTGAGCTAAATCCACGGCCCCAAGCTTGCTCTTTTTCTGATGTGGGGATTCGCTGCTATTAATTTCCCTCATAGGACTGCTTTCTTTGAGTCACATAAGTTCTACTATGTCGCACTGGCATTATTGTTTAATTGAAATATTCTTGAAGAAATATGGATATTTAAACAAGAATGTATGTGTGTGTGTGTGTGTGTGCGCGCACGTGCGCATGTGTGTGTGTATTCCTGGTATCATACAAGCATTTATATAAAAATCTCAAATGGCAGTCCGAACAGATGAACTTTATTTACTACAGCACTAGCACAACACTATAGGCCATAAAAACATGCTGTGTAGAGTTGGGGGCAGATTTAGGGTTTTTTTAATGTAAAGAAATACAAAAGCATATATTTCAGATTTCATTAGGAAATCTAAATAACTTAGAAATGTTATGTAGTTCATTATGTCGTAACTAAAAGATGCAAAAATAAATGTGTTGAATACTGGTAGATCCACAAGTCATATTGCTATGCAAATCTAATCCAGAAGTACAACATTCAAAACTATCTTTCAAAATTGATGGAGAAATAAGATACTTTCATGACAAAGAGCACCCTAGTACCTTCATGAATACCAAACCAGAAGTCCAAAAAATTGGAGAAAATATCCTAGGAACAGACATTAAGAATCACAACAACAGGAAGCCCAGCAGAATGAATCCATTGGGCATGACAAGAAATTAAATGCCAAAGGGGAGAATCCAACAAAAAGAAAAAGTCATGACAATGATAAGTCAATATGTAACAGATACAAGCATCACTGTTAATGGTCTCAATTCACCAATCAAAAGAAATATACTGGCAGAATGCATCAAGAAACAAGATCCAAAAATATGTTGCATATAATAAACACACTTAATTTAAAAAGAAACTCATAGACTGAAAATTAAAGGGTGGAAAACAATACTCCAGTCAACTAGAACCTGAAAAAAATCAGGTCTAGCTATCCTCTTTGCAGATCAAGTGGATTTCAAACCAACACTGATTAAGAGAGACAAAGAAGGACACTACATCCTTGTTAAGAGAACAATCCAAGAGGAAGAGATGACAATCATAAATATCTATGCACCAAACACTAGTGCACCCAACTATATAAAAAAAATTCTAACTGACATGAAAAACCATATAAGCACTAATACAATAGTAGTGGGATACCTCAATACCCCACTGTCACAAATAGATAGAACAAGTAGACAAAAAACAAGTAATGAAACACTAGAACTCAATTAAACTCTTGAACAAATGAACTTAACAGATGTTTACAGAGTGTTCCACCCCACAAAATCAGAACACACATCCTTTTTGGCTGCACATGGGTCATTCTCCAAAATAGACCACGTACTCACTCATAGAACATGTTTAAGTAAGTTCAAAAAAATTGAAGTTATCCCCTGCATATTATCAGACCATAGTGCAATGAAATTGGAGATCAATAACAAAGGAAACCACAAAAATTACATAAACACATGGAAATTTAACAACACACTTCTGAATAACCAATGGGTCATAGAGGAAATTAAAGAAGAAATCAGACAGTTCCATCAATTAACTGACAATGACAATGCAACATATTGGAATCTAAGGGACACAATGAAAATGGTTTTATGAGGGAAATTCATAGCAGTGAATGCAGATATCAGGAAAATACAGCGAGCCCAATTAAATAAACTGATGCTGAACCTCAAGGTTCTAGAAAAAGAAAAGCAGGACAAACCTAAAGGTCATACAAGGGAGGAAATTATAAAGATTAAAGCAGAAATTAATTCAATGGAGCCTCAGAGAATGATACAAAAAATTAATGAAGCCAAGGGTTAGTTCTTAGAAAGAATAAATAAAATTGACAAACCCTTAGCCAAACTTATAAGAAAAAGGAAAGGCCCAAATGAATGCAATTAGGAATGAAAAGGGTGAAATTACAACAGACTCAGCAGAAATCAGGAGGATCATCAATACCTATTTCCAGAACCTATATGCCAATAAGATGGAAAACAGAAGAAATGGACAGATTCCTAGATACATATGAATTACCAAATTTGAACGAAGAAGAGCTAAAAATTCTAAATGACTGAATATCAATCAATGAAATTCAAAATGTACTTAAAAACTTACCAACTTAGAAAAGTCCAGGTCCTCATGGGTTGACTGCTGAATTCTACAAGACATTTAGAGAGGAACTCCTGATGCTACTGTTTAAACTCTTCAATGAAATTGAAAGGGAAGCAATACTCCCAAATTCATTCCTGGAAGCAAGCATCACCTTGATCCCCAAAGCACAGAAAGACCCAACTGAGAAAGAGAACTCTAGGCCAATCTCACTAATGAACATAGATGCAAAAATCCTCAGTAAAATACTGGCAAATAGAATGCAGAAGATCATCAAGGAGGTCATACAACCTGACCAAGTGGTATTCATTTCAAGGATGCAAGGGTGGTTCAACATATGCAAATCAATCAAGATATACTATATCAATAGAGCCAAGGACAAAAACCATAGGATTATCTCCGTAGATGCAGAAAAAGCATTTGACAAAATCCAACATCCATTAATGATAAAAACCCTACAAAAAATTGGAACAAATTGTCTCTACCTCAATCTGAAAAAAGCCATCTATGAAAAACCAACAGCCAATATCATACTAAATGGTCAAAAACTGAAATCCATCACACTAAGATAAGAAACAAGACAAGGATGTGCACTATCACCCCTCTTGTTCAATATATTTTTGGAAACATTAGCCATGGCAGTTAGACAAGAGAAAGAAAAGGAGTAAAGTAGGAAATAAAGAAGTCAGATTGTCATTATTTGTAGATGACAGATATTCTATATAGAAGACCCCAAAAACTTCACTATAGTCTTCTAGATGTAATAATCAAATTCAGTAGAGTAGCTGGATACAAAGTCAACACACAAAAATCAGTAGCTTTCCCCTACATGAACAATAGATTCACTGAAACAGAAATAGGGCAAACAATTCCTTTCACAATAGCATCCAAAAAATTGAAATACCTAGGAATCAACCTAACAAAAGAAATCAAAGGCCTCGTCTTTGAAAACCATAGCACTATGAAAAGAGAGATTGAAGATGTTATCAGAAAATGGAAAGATATCCCTTGCTCCTGGGTAAGAAGGATCAATATAGTGAAAATGGCCATACTTCCAAAACTGCTATATAGATTCAATGCAATCCCAGTTGAAATCCCAACAGCATACTTCACAGACCTTGAGAAAACAATCCAAAAATTTATTTGGTACAAGAAGAGACCCAGAATAGCAAAATCAATTTTAGGTAACAGAGATATGGCAGGGGGTAACACAATCCCCAATTTGAAACTATACTACAAAGCTACTGTGATAAAAACAGCATGGTACTGGCAAAGAAACAGATCTGAGGACCAGTGGAACAGATTAGAAGATGCTGAAACACATCCAGACACACTCAGTTATCTCTTCTTTGATAAAGGACCCAAATACCCTCACTGGAGGAAAGATAGCCTCTTTAATAAATGGTGCTGGAAAAGTTGGGTTTCAACTTGTCAAAGATTAAAACTAGACCTATATCTCTCACCATGCAGTAAATTAAAATCAAAATGGATTAAGGATCTAGATATTAAAATAGAAACACTGAATCACCTGGAACAGACCTTAGGTAGAACCCTTGAAGACATTGGTGTAGGAAAAGATTTTACGAACAAAACATCACTTGCCTGTGAACTAGCACAAACAATCAACAAGTGGGATCTCTTATTAAAAAAACTTCTGCACAGCATGAGAAACCACCAACAGTGTGAAGAGACAACCTACAATGTGGAAAAAAATCTTACCTGCTGTTCCTAGGACAAAGGTCTGCTATCTAGAATCTGTAAAGTACTTTAAAAAATCAGACTCCCAAATTTAAAGACCCAATCCAAAAATGGGCATCTGAAATGAACAGACATTTCTCAGACAAAGAAGTAGAAATAGCAAATAAACACATGAAAAAGTATTCAACATCACAGGTCATTTGAGAGATGCAAATGTAAATAAAGCTGAGATTCCACTTCACTCCAGAAAGAATGGCTGCTATCATGAAATCACCGAATAACAAATGGTGGTGGGGCTGTGGGGGAAAGAGGAACCCTGCTCCATTCCTAGTGGGAATGTAGACTGTTGCAGGCACTCTGGAAGTTAGTATGGAGATACTTCAGAGAACTAGGACTGGAAGTCCCATTTGACCCAGCTATTCCCCTGCTGGGTATCTTCCCCAAAGAATTAAATGAATCATACCAGAGTAATATATGTGTACCTATGTTCATAGCAGCACAATTTGTAATAGCTAAAGCTTGGAAGTAGCCCAAATGCCCATCAACTGGAAACTGGATTTTTAAAAAAATGTGTTTTTTAATAAAATGGAGTACTACTCAGCCATAAAAAATGAGAAATCAGAGACATTTATAGCTAAGTGGATGCACTTTGAGGTGGTACTCTTAAGTGAAATAAACAGGACACACGTGTAAATACTGAATAGTTTCTCTAGTATGAGAAACTGAAAGTGTAAATAAGGACTAAAAGGTATAATAATGTGAAATAGGAAGAAAAGGGGTAAAGGGGAAGGAGAAGTGGGAGGGGGAGGGGAAAAGAAAGAAGGGAGTGGAATTAATATGAGAAAATGAAAAAATGGAAACTGTAAATAAGGAGGGATGGAGGGGTTGAAGGGAGGGCAGGGGAATAGGGAAAAAATAAGAACCAAGAGAGGTTATGTAAAGGTGTAAATTTCCAATGATGAATGTCATTATATTGTATACCTAAAATGTACCAATAGAATAAAATTTAAAAAAATAAAAGAAATAACTAATTTCAATAGAATAGTAACTAGAAAAAAATAGTGTGTTCATTATTGGAGCTTTTAAGAATTTTTTTTTTATTCTTTTTCTCTCTCCCTGTTTCCCATCTTCTTCCTCTCCTTTCCTTCTCTCCCTTTTTTCATTTCCACTTGCCTCCCTTCTCTTTCTCCCTTATTCATTTTTTCTGTTGCCGAAGATAAATATTTATGCAATCATGTAGCCCACAGATAATACTGTTTTCTTTTTGCAGCCAAGTCTGTTAGTTTAACATAAGAATGCTGTATTTGAGTTGCAGGCCATGGAGTCAGCTAGTTCAATTTGGTAAATTACCAATTCATTTATGTAGATGATGAAAATATCCATTCAATTATTTTGATAAATTAGGAATAAATGTATGAAATAATTGATGCAATAAATAAGCTCACATAGTCAAAACTGTTTATGGCCTGAAATTTATTATAAGCATATGAGAAAAATAAGGGATAGGTTCATGGGTGTGTGTTGAGTGAGTGTGCAGTTATACAAAATCAATTCTTGTGTCCTCTCCAAATCAATTCTTTTTAACGGCTGAGGTTGGAGATTGGTGACATTTTGAACTTACTTCTGTCATCTGGAATAAGTTCATTAATATCAACATATTTTCTTAACAAACCAATTTCCTTTCTACTAACCAGTTTTATTTCTCCACTAATATATTAATCGTTATGGATGCTCACTCATTCTCTTTTGTAGGATCTTAATGTTCCTTTTTTTCGTGCTTCTTGGTATTTAAACATTAACATTGTGAATAACATGTTTCTCCTCATCTTGCTTGAGGACAAAATTTTTCATATCTTTCTTAGTGGATGCAAACTTTTGGCATTGTAGCCAAGAACATTACAAATATAAGAACTGTGTCCTATTCATGGTCTGGTGAGTTGAATTAGATTATGAGCTGGATGGTTACTTATTCATTTGTTTTGTGAAGGAGAGCTAAAGGGCTCAGGTGACTGGAGACTGGAAGGTGAAATTAAAAAGGACATGTATCAGTATTTCAGAAAGTAAAAATAATGGTGACAGTTTTTGTTTATAGACTAGAGCTGATACTGTGTTTGCCTTTTCAGTATTTTGTCCCTTGTCATGCCAAAGCAAGAAGCTATTCTGGATTCACCATATACAGGGATGGATAATTCTAAACAATGAGTAAGGGCCACAGATAACCTTTAGCCATGCCCCAGAGTGCCAACCCCCCCCCCCCCAAAAACCCAGAGATGATGTGAGGTTTAGAAGAAAGAAGTGACATAAATACTGAAGAATCTAAATGACATCAGCAGAAAGGAAAGTGACATGTGTCAATTATAACTCAAATGAATCACTAGCTAAAGACCAGAGAGGAGGAAAAAAATCTTAAAGGATTCCCCTATTGACTGGTTATTTGCAGGCAGATTCCAACATCTCAGGACTGGGATAGCACCTCAGACTGAGTGAGTTTTATTCCTTCAACTTCAGTGTTTTGGCCACTTACATTAGTCAGCTTGTTGTCACTGGAACAAAATGCCTAATCTATGCAGCTTAAAGAAGAGAATATTTATTTTGGCACAGTTTCAGAGGTTTCAGTGCATGCTCATCTGGCTCCAAGGCATAAGCTCCATGGTGAAAGGACACAACAAAGGTCCTCATATCATGCAGTAGGGAAGCAGAGAGAGAAACAGACAGACAGACAGACAGACAGAGAGACAGAGCGTCATTGAAAGAAAAACTCATAACCTTTCAATGGAAGACCCCAGTGAACTTCCTCCTCTACCTAGACCCC
Source organism: Heterocephalus glaber (assembly GCF_053883595.1). NCBI lineage: Eukaryota > Metazoa > Chordata > Mammalia > Rodentia > Bathyergidae > Heterocephalus > Heterocephalus glaber. Next base: position 21,371,483 of record NW_028258138.1, on the reverse strand, counting down.
ACTTTTGACAGCATATTCTACTATGAATTCATCAGTGGATTAACCCACTGTATGGATATTGTCCCATGATCTAATTATCTTCCAAAAGCCCAACCTCTAAAACATGAATATTCTAGGGGACACTTTAGACCAAACCATAATAATACCATAGAAAATAGAAGTTAAATTAAATTATATATATAATAAATAATATATACAAATACATTTATATATATACACATTTTGGGTTTGGACTAAAATTCATAACAAATTTCAATGTATTCTTATTGCTATATTTTAACAGTGCTTCACTTTAACATGTGAAACTAATAACTTTTAAAATAGCATTATGTTGTCTTTATCTAATGTAGCTATACTTTTTATTAAGTACCCTAACTCCTCCTTATGTAGTTAACTTTTTGTTTTGTTTTGTTTTGTTTGTTTGTTTGTTTGTTTTTGGTTCCGGGGATCAAACTCAGGACCTTGTGCTTACGAGACAGGTGTGGTGTCACTGAGCTAAATCCCCAGCCCCTGTAGTTAACTTTTAAAAACATTTCTGGAAGTATTTTTCATTTGACTGTAGTATAGGCTGTTTATGTCATTGTATTATTTTGTATTAGAAATAATGATAAGAATAGATATCATTAAAAGCAGGATCAGTGAAAATAGTAGCAACAGCAACTAAAAGGAAAAAAAAGGTAAAATTATATCAAGCATTCTGAAAGGCATTTTCTATAAATTTATTAACTCATTTAATATTCTCAGGCATTATTGAGGAATATAATATTTCATTACTTATATAAATGTGAAAATTTAGGTTTTAAAAAACTAAGACACTTTCTCATAGTATCCATACAATCCATGTGATTTCAGGAGACAGTTTACCAGCCTCTGTAATACAGTGCACTGCACAAAGGAGGAAAATTAGACAAGCAGTAAATTTTAGCTTTTTAAAAATCATTCTTAGCAGCGATTCTTAAATTTTAACATGTCCCAAAACTTGAAAATCTTCTTGAAATGTAATTTATATTTCAGAAATGATACTGACTATTCATTCAGTAAAGACCATTTCAGTGAACACAAATGTAACATTAAATGAGTAATCTATAGTTTTTGCTTTTAAAGAATTTATATTGAAAATAATAAATTTCATAAGAAATAATGCAAAAAGCTTATACAGCTAGTACAACATAGCCAAAAATGCATGTTTCATAAAAGCAGATAATTTTATTTGCATCGGATTATGCATAAGGGAGTAAGATTTATCAGCTGGATAGACATGTCAATGTCTTAGCCTATTGTTGAAATTCAAGTATATTTATACCAATCACATACAGCACAAAGCTTTACTTGCTAAAGTATGGGAGGGGGAAGAGTGCTGTAACAGCTAAGAGTGGAATGTGGAAAGCACCAGATTAAGCAGAGTGATACACATACATTCAACTAAAGCTCTTGAACTTCATGCTGAACGTAATCATGAACCTTCAAATGTTCTATGAGAGGTGTGGAATATCATTCACTTTTTTACTTTAAGTGTAATCTGATGACACTTTGGAGAGTCTACTGACCAAGAGGAAAATTATGTTTAGTATAATTTAATTTTCTTAATAAAATAGTAATATAGAAAACTGTGCTCTTCAAGTAGTGAAAGTTCACTGTATTGAATTTTGCAGACAAGTGAATTTTTAAAATAAAATGTGGCTGATGTTGACAGGGACTAAATAAAATGTAAATCAAATTATGTTAACACATTATACAGACCAGTGGTTCTCAAACTTCTGCATATTAGAATAATAAAGACAACATGATAAGCAGGATACAATTATTAAAACTAATTCAGAATCTTTGTAATCAACAGTTTCCCAGATGAGTCCACAGTATAGCTGAGGTCATAACTACTAGATGTAGAAATAATAATACTATTTGCAAAACAGTCATATAATGTAGAGCATAGGTGTACAAAAGAGTATAGAGAAGGAGTTAGAAAATAAAAATGAACTAACTAAAAAATGTAATGTGGAGTAGAGGGCATTGGTTTAAATACTAAACTGAATTTATAAAACTATGTATCAATTTTTGAGATAAAAATGTGCATAACGAATAATATACATCCATTCATACATCTTAGCAAAAATAGAAAAACCTAGGATCTTCTTTTCTAATAGTCTGTATTTTTTCTTTTAATGCATGGATGTGTTATTTCCAATTGGATGGGGAAATAAGAGAAACAGGGACAGAGATAGATATTCTTGCTATGAAATTCCATATTTGAGAGAATGTTGTAGTGGAAAACTGGGGAGAGATTAGGAATTTCTTACTGAAACAAATCATTGAAAGGAGAAAGGACTACTACAGAAAAATATGTATTTACTATTACTTACTCTGGAATAAATACTGTCTTTCTTTCCAGAAAAATCCTTTTTTTTTTTTTTTTCAAGCACTATGTTGAAAAATACATCTATAACAGAGCTCTCATCTTCTCATATGGCTGGTCCTTCAGGTAAAGTTATATGATCCTAAGTTACATGTTTAACATTTTCTGTGACACTTAACCTTCTGGAAGATAAAATAGGTAAAAGTCTTGAAGACATAAGAGTAGGCAAGGACTTTATGAGCAAAACCACAATCACATAGGAAATATTTCAAATAATCAATATAACATCATATTAAACATTTTTGGCACTGCAAAATAAACCACCAACACAGTGAAGAGACAACTCACAGAATGGGAAAAATAATTTTTACCAGCTATTCCTCAAAGGACATATATTTAGAATATATGGAGAACTCAAAAAATCAGACAGCCCAAATTTAAAGACACAATACAAAAATTAGCATCAAAATGAATAGACACTTCTCAGATGCAGAAGTACAAACAGTAAATAAATGTATAAAAAAATGTTCAACATCATTGGTCATTTGAGAAATGCCAATTAAAACAACACCAAAATTCTATCTCACTCCAGAAAGAATGACTATCATCAAGGAATAGACCAATAAATGCTGGTGAGGATTTTTGGAAAAGGAGCCCTTTTCACTGTTCATGGGAGTGTAAATCGGTACAACCACTATGGAAATCAATATGGAGATTCCTAAAAAAACTAAAACTAGAAGTTCCATTTGCCCTTCTAGGTATCTTTTTGAAAGAGTTAAAACATCATACTACAGAGATATACACACACTGACGTTTATAGCAGCACAATTTGTAATAGCCAAATCTTGGAAACAGACCAGATGCCCATCAACTGATAAATGGATAAAGAAAGTGTGGTTTTCATATACAATGGAGTGCTACTCTGCCATAAAGAACAATAAACTTCAGATATTTTTAGGTAAACAGTTGCACCTTGACACAGTATTTTTAAGTGAGATAAATCAGGCACATATGTTTAAATATTGCATTGTTTCTCTTGTATGAGAAACCAAAAGCATAAATAAGAACCAAAATGGATGATAGATATTGAGGAGTAGGAAGAAAATGTTCAAATGGGAAGATGAACAAGGGAAGATGGATAAGGAAGGAAAGGAAGGGAACAGGAAATAAAAGAGAATGGAAGGAAAAGATGGAAATAAAGCTTTTATAAATGGGGAGGGAAGGAGGGAGTTGAAGGGTGGAGAAGAGAATAGGTGAAAAATGAGTTAAGATATATTATGTAAAGTTAAGATATATTATGTAAACGTAATATATATATTATATATATTATATATATAGGTATATATATATAAGATATATTATGTAAACATACAAATTGAATGTTTTCATACATACAAAATGAATGTTTTCAATATGTGTGACAAATATGTACTAATAAAAAATAAATTTAAAAAATTTTTCTGTGACAAAAGGGAATTTTTAAGATTTAAAAAAATTCAAAAATAACAGTAACAACAAAAAACATACCTCACTTGATTGACAACAAAAATCAGCTTATTAGTACAACTGACTAGAAATTTAAATAGGGGCTTTTAACTAGTGAGGTACTTAGTAATATACTGTAGTTGTTGCTCTGTAGTTTATTATATTTAATCAGACTTAAAAAGGCAGAAAATGACACAGTTTTCTTTAGGATTCCTTAAACTTCTGATTTATATATCTGAACTATAATTCTGGTGCATTTACCATACTTGTTAACTAAGCAAATTAATTTCTGGTTGCAATGTTTTAGAGTATTTTCTCTTATAATGTTTAGTGTTGCTTGAAAACCTAGAAAAATACTGCTGACTTTGTCTTCTCTGGAGTCCATATTTGGGTGTCCAGACATGAATGTTGCTTCTAACACTTGAACACAATTTGAAATTTTTATTTTCTGTAGGAACTTGACAGGTGATGCAAAATGAGTATTGTGATTAAGGTCTGAATAAGAAACTAGAAGAGCTCTAGCTGAAGCTCTAAAGGTAAGTTAGTGACCCATACTCCTCTGCAAAATTGATGGTCACTGGGAAAGGGTATAGCAGAATTTTATTGAAAAATCTAATAGATAAAACTTTGAACTGAATGACCAGCTTCTTTTCAAATTGAATGACCAGCTTCTGTTCTTTATTTTAAACAAAGTATGGAAGAAACATTAGATCTAGATCTACTTTTCCTAAAATGGTAGCAACTAACTAAAGTTTTATTGAGCCCTTGAAATGTGACTAGTCCAAAACATAGTCTGCACAGGTGATTTTATAGATTCCTCGAAAAGTAAAATATATTAATAATAATATTTAATATTGATTAAATTTTGAACTGATACTCTTTTGGATTAAATGAAAACATCAGTATTAAGTTCACTTCTATGCTTTTTTACTCTTTAAAATGCAACAAATAAAAATTTAAAATTAAATACTCTTCTCACATTTTATTTCTATTAGACCATACTGGTCTCCAAGTACTTGGAGAGGAAGGAACATCAATAAGTATTAACTTGGAACTTAATTTACTTTATGGAGCATAGTGGCAATGAGCTGAGCTGTTTTCAGACTCTCATTTTTTTGGTTAAGATTGAAATTAAAGCTTACTTAGAGAAGGAACAATTTTAAAGTTATTGCTGCTATCAAATCCTTTAATATTTTTATAAATTATCAATACTAGTCATATTAATATATATTTTCTTTTATTTCTCAAGAGTGTTGTAATTTTTAGTAAAGACTTGGCTATTTATATGTCAGTAATTTCAAACTTTCTTCATTCTAATTTATTCTTATTAATAACCTGGTATAATAAGACAGAATCAACTTCCTTCTTATTTTTACATTTGCTTTACTCACCTCTCCATGTCTACAGAAATAACAACTTAGAGAAACATTTCTTCAGTGAAGAGCTCATAATTTGGTCATTCATTCAACATTCACAATAAAACAGGTTTCTGTCTTATTTTTCCAACATAAATATGCTTTTTGAAAATTGGCCATTCTAAGTATTTTTATATATATATATAATATATATAAATATATATATATATATATATCCCATTTCTCTTGTATTAAGTGACTGTTGTGAGAGGCTCAATTTACCACTTCTAATGCTTGCTCTTGAAAAAGAGCTACCATGTTGTGAGAATGCTCAAACTACACAAAGCAGAGACTCCATAGAAAGGATGTGTGCATGAGTTTGGTTGATAGTGCACTTGAGATTCTAGCTGATAAGCTGTACTATACCACTATGTTATGACAGTCACCAATGTTGAAAGTAGATCCTCCTGTCCCTACTTCGATTGTTCCAGCCAAAGCTCTGAATCAAAGACAAGCTACCCAAGAATCCCTTGCCAAGCCACAGATATAAGAACAAAGTAAATGACTATTATTCTTTTAGGTCCATAGGTTTTGTGAATTTTGTTTAGTCATAAACAAATATATAAGTATCAGCCAATATTATATATTTTCTTAATGTTGATTTTAAAAAAAATTTACAAATGGAACTAGCAGTTGCAAGGGTTTTTTTGCACTTTTTAAAAATTTATTAATTTTGTTGGTACATTTTAGGTGTACAATATGCTGACATTCATTTTTGGGAATCTTTACCTTTACATAATATCTATAAATTCTTTTGTTTTTTCCATTCCTCTGCCCTCCCTTCAACCCCTCAACACATTTATTTACAAAGACTTTGTTTCTATTTTTTCTTTTTCTTATATTTATTCCTTTCCCTTCTTTTTTCCCTTACTTCTCCTACTTCCCCTTCCTCTTTGGACCTTTTCTTCCTATTTTACGTGGTCTATAATACATTTTGATCCTTATTTACACTTTCAGTTTCTCACACCACAGAAACTATTTGTTATTTACACATGTGTGTCTTATATTATTTCACTTAAGAGTAGTGCCTCAATGTACAAACATTTAGCTACTAATGGCACTAGTTTCTCATTCTTTGTGGCTGAGTAGTACTCCATTTTATTAAAAAAAAACCACATTTTCTTTATCCAGATTCCAGTTGATGGGCAATTGGGCTGTTTCCAAGTTTTAGCTGTTACAAACTGTGCTGCTATGAACATGGGCACACATATATTGCTGTGGTATGATTCTTTTAATTCTTTTGGGAAGATACCCAGCAGAGGAATAGCTGGGTCAACTGGGACTTCCAGTCCTAGTCTTTGAGGTGTCTTCATATTGATTTCCACAGTGGTTGCACCTGTCTACACTCCCATCAGCAATGGACCAGTGTTCCTCTTTCCCTACAGCCCCACCAGCATTGGTTATTGGTTGAATTTGTGATAGCAGCCATTCTTTCTGGGGTGAGGTGGAATCTCAGCATTGTTTTCATGTACATCTCTCTAATGACCAGTGATGTTGAACATTATCTCATATGTTCCTTTGCTATTCCTACTTCTTTGACTGAGAAATGTCTGTTCATTTCAGATGCCCATTTTTGGATTGGGTCTTGAAATTTGGGAGGTATGACTTTTTTATGTTCATTATATATTCTAGATAGTTGACTTTGTCTGAGGAATAGTAGGTGAAATTTTTTTCCCACATTGTGGGTTGTCTCTTCACTCTGTTGGTGGCTTCATTTGCTGTGCAGAAGCTTTTAAGTAAGAAGAGATCCCACTTGTTGATTGTTTGTGCTAGTTCACAGGCGACTGAGATTTTGTTCATAAAGTCTTTTCCTACACCAATGTCTTCAAGTGTCCTACCTAACATCTGTTCCAGCCAGTTTAGTGTTTCTGTTTTAATATTTAATCCATTTAGATTTTAGTTTAGTGCATGGTGAGAGATATAGGTCTAGATTTAGTCTTTTGCAAGTTGAAACCCAACTTTTCCAGCACCATTTATTAAAGAGGCAATCTTTTTTCCAGTGAGGGTGTTTGGCTCCTTTGTCCAAGATGAGGTAGCTTAGTGTATCTGGAGTTGTTTCTGCATGTTCTAATCTTTTCCACTGGTCCTCAGGTCTCTTTCTTTGCCAGCACCATGCTGTTTTTATCACAGTAGCTTTGTAGTATAGTTTCAAGTTGGGGGTTGTAATACCCCTGGCCATATCTCTGTTGCCTAGAATTGTTTCTGTTATTCTGGGTCTCTTCTTGTACCAAATGAATTTTTGGATTGTTTTCTCAAGGTCCATGAAGTATGCTGCTCAGAATTCAATTGGGATTGCATTGAATCTATATGCAGTTTTGGAAATATGGCCATTTTCACTATGTTGATCCTTTCTCCCCAGGAGCAGGAGATGTCTTTCTATGTTCTGATATCTTCTTCAATCTCTCTTTTCAGAGTGCTATAGTTTTCAGAGAAGAGGTCTTTGATTTCTTTCATTAGATTGATTCTTATTTCAGTTTTTTGGATAGCATTGTGAAAGGAATTGTTTTTCCTATTTCTCCCTCATTGAGTCTGTTGTTCTTGTAGAGGAAAGCTATTGATTTTTGTGTGTTGACCTTGTATCCAGCTACTTGACTGAATTTGGTTATTAAGTCTAGAAGACTTTTGGTGGAGTTCTTGGGGTCTTCTACATAGAGTATCATGTCATCTGCAAATAATGACAATTTAACTTCTTCATTGCCAATCTTTATTCCTTTTATTTATTTCTCTTGTCTAATTGCCATGGCTAATGTTTCCAAAACTATAGTGAAGAGGAGTGGACATTGTGGACATCCTCATTTTGTTCCTGATTTCAGTATGAATGATTTCAGTTTTTGACCATTTAATATGATAGTGGCTCTTGGTTTTTCACAGATGGCTTTTATCAGATTGAGGCAGAGCCTATCTATTCCAATATTTTGTAGCTTTTTAACCATAAATGCATGTTGGATTTTGTAAAATGCTTTCCTGCATCTTTTGAGATGATCATAATTTTTCTGTCCTTGGCTCTATTGATATAGTGTATTACATTTATTGATTTGCCTATGTTGAACAATCCCTGCATCCCTGGGGTGAATCCCACTTGGTCAGGGTGTATGATCTTCTTGATGATCTTCTACATTCTATTTGTCAGTATCTTATTAAGGATTTTTACATCTATGTTCATTAGTAAGATTGACCTATAGTTTTCTATTTCGGTTGGGTCTTTCTGTGCTTTAGGGATCAAGGTGATGCTTGCTTCCAGGAATGAATTCGGGAGTATTGCTTCCCTTTCAATTTCATTGAAGATTTTAAATAGTAGTGGCAGTAGTTTCTCTCTAAATGTCTTGTACAATTCAGCAGTCAAGCCATCAGGACCCGGGCTTTTCTTAGTTGGTAAGTTTTTAATTATGTTTTTAATTTCATTGACTGATATTGGGTTTTTTAGAATTTTTAGGTCTTCTTTGTTCAACATTGGTAATTCAAACGTATCTAGGAATGTGCCCATTTCTTTTGTGTTTTCCATTTTATTGGCATATAGGTTCATGAAGTAGGTGTTGATGATCTGCTGGATTTCTGCTGGGTCCATTAAAATTTCATTGTTTTCATTCCTAATTACATGGATTTGGGCCTTTTCTTTCCTTTTCCTGATAAGGTTGGCTAAAGGTTTGTCAATTTTGTTGAGTCTTTTGAAGAACCAACTCTTGGCTTCATTGATTTTTTTGTATCTTTCCCTTAGTCTTCTTTACACTGATTTCTCCTCTGATCTTTGTAATTTCCTCCCTTGTATGAGCTTTGAGCTTGTCCTGTTCTTGTTTTTCTTAATGCTCAAGTTTCAGCATCATGTTATTTAATTGGGCTTGCTCTGTTTTCCTAACATGAGTATTCACTGCTGTGAATTTCCCTCATAAGGCTGCTTTTGTTGTGTCCCATAGATTCTGATATGTTTTATTGTCATTGTCATTTAATTGAAGGAACTGTCTGATTTCTTCTTTAATTTCCTCTGTGCCCCATTGGTTATTCAGAAGTGTGTTGTTCAATTTCCATGTGTTTATGAAATTTTTGCAATTTCTTCTGCTATTGATCTCAAATTTCATCGCACTATGGTCTCATAATATACATGGGATAACTTCAATTCCTTTGTACTTACTTAAATACGTTCTATTAGCAACTATGTGGTCTATTTTGGAGAATGACCCATGTGCAGCTGAGAAGAATGTGTATTCTGATTTTGTGGGGTGTGACCCTCTGTAAACATGTTAAGTTCTTTTGTTCAAGAGTTTGATTGAGTTCTACTATTTCATTTCTTCTTTTTTTGTCTAGTTGATCTAGTGTGGTATTGAGGTCCCCCTACTATTATATGATTTTTCATGTCCATTAGTATTTGTCTTATATAGTTGGGCACACTAGTGTTTGGTGCATAGATATTTATGATTGTCATCTCTTCCTCTTGGATTGTTCCTGTTCCAAGGATGTAGTGTCCTTCTTTGTCTCCCTTAAGCAGTGTTGGTTTGAAATCCACTTGATCTGCAAAGAGGATAGTTAGTCCTGCTTTTTTTCGGATTCCAGTTGTATGGAGTATTGTTTTCCACCCTTTAACTTTCAGTCTATGAGTTTCCTTTTGAATTAAGTGTGTTTCTTTTATGCAGCATATTGTTTGATCTTGCTTCTTGACCCATTCAACCAGTCTATTTCTTTTGATTGGTGAGTTCAGACCATTAGCTTTGATGATTGGAACTGATACATATTGACTTATCATTGCAATGACTTTTTCTTTTTGTTGGATTCCCCCCTTTGCATTTAATTTCTTTTCTTGCCCAGTGGATTCATTTTGCTGTGCTTCCTGGGATTGTGATCCTCATTGTCTTTTCCTAGGATATTGTCTCAAAATTTTGGAGTGCTGCTTTGGTATTCATGAAGTTCCGGAGGTGCTCTTTATCATGAAAGTATCTTATTTCTCCATCCATTTTGAAAGATAGTTTTGCAGGGTACATCAATCTGGGTTGGAGGCTGTTTTCTTTTAGAGCTTGGAATTTCTCACTCCAAGCTCTTCTTGCCTTGATGGTTTGCGTTGAGAAGTCTGATGTGATTCTGATGGGCTTTCCTTTGTATTTGATTTGTTTCTTTTCTCTAATTGCTTGTAGAACTTTGCTCTTCTGTTGGGTTTTTGGAATCTTAACATTTATATTCCTATGTGTGGATGTTTTTTGATCAAGGCTATTTGGAGTCCTATATGGCTCATTTATCTGTATGTCAAGTCCTTTCCCCCTGCTTGGGAAGTTTTTTGCCATTTCTTCTATGAACAGTTTTTTTATGTCATCTGCACTCTCTCCCGTTTCTTCATTGACTCTGATCAGTCTTGTTATTCTTCTTTGCATCATCTAGCAGCTGCTGGATTGATTTCTCATGGTCCCTTACTATTTTTAAGAAATTTTTCTTTTCCTGGTCACTAATTGTAATCTTATCTTCTATATCTGAAATTCTGTCCTCACATTGGCTCATTCTGCTGCATAGACATTCAGTGGAGTTTTTTTTCCCCAGTGGAGTTTTTAATCTTCTGGAAATCTGTTTGCATCTGTTTTATGGATTCCATTTGTTTCCTATGTTTGGATTCCATCATGTTCTTCAGCTCCTCTATTTTTTTATTTGTGTCTTCTCTAGATTTATTAATCATTTCTTGCACTATGGGCACAATCTCTGCTGTTATCTCAGAAATGATTTCTGATTTTATTTTTTCCAAATCCTCCAATTTCCTTTTTTGCCTGTTCAGGGAGTCCAGGTGGTTGATTATCGGAGTGTTCCATCTCCTTTCCCTTTGGGGTTGCTTTAGGTGATCTGGAAGTCTGGTTTTGAGGGTTGTTTACATGTCTTCTCATTTTGATGGGTGTGGGGGTCTTTTCACCTCCTTTGTGCTGGGAGCAGTGGAAAGTTGGCCTGGAAGCCTCCCACTGTGTGCTGGGAGTGGTGGCACATTGATCCGGAAGTGTCCTCCACTCTGTAGGGAGTGGTGGTATATTGGCTCAGATGTCTCCTACTCTGTGCTGAGAGTGGTGGGAAGTTGGCCTGGAAGGCACCTGCTCTGTGCTGGGAGTGGTGGCATATCTTTTTTTTTTTTTTTTGTCTAGTTGATATATCTATTTGTGACAGTGGGGTATCGAGGTCCCCCGCTACTATTGTTTTAGTGTCTATTTGATTTTTCATGTACATTAGTATTTGTTTTATATAGTTGGGTGAACTAGTATTTGCTGCATATATACTTATGGGTATCATCTCTTCCTCTTGGATTTTTCCCTTTACAAGGATGTAGTGGCCTTCTTTGTCTCTCTTAATTAATTTTGGTTTTAAATCCATCTGATCTGCAAATATTATAGCTTCTCCTGCTTTTTGGGGATTCCTGTTACAAGGAATATTGTTTTCCACCCTTTAACTTTCAATCTATGAGTTTTATTTTTGAATTAAATGTTTCTTGTATACAGCATATCATTGGATCTTACTTCTTCACCCATTCTACCAGTCCATTTCTTTTGATTGTGAACTGAGACCATTAATATTAATATGTATAGACTTACCACTGTCACTATTTTTTCTTTTTGTTGGATTCTCCCCTTTTGCATTTAATTTCTTGTCTTTCCTGGTGGATTCATTCTGCTGCTCTTCCTGGGGCTGTGATCCTCATTGTCTTTTCCTAGGATATTGTTTAAATATTTTTGGAGTGCTGGTTTGATATTCATGAAGTTCCCCAGGTTTTCTTTGTCATGAAAGTATCTTACATCTTCAATTTTCAAAGATTGTTTTGCAGGGTACATCAATTTGGGTTGGAGGTTGTTTTCTTAGGGCTTGAAATACTTCACTCCAGGCTCTTCTTGCCTTCAGGGTTTGTGTTGAGAAGTCTACTGTGGTTCTGATGGGGTTTCCTTTGTATGTGATTTGTTTCTTTTCTCTAAGTGCTTGTAGGATTTTATTCTTCTGTTGGGTTTCTGGAATCTCAACTACTATATGCCTAGGTGATGATTTTTTTGAACACTAGTTGGAGTCCTATATATCTCATTTATCTGTATGTCAAGTTCTTTCCCCCTGCTTGGGAAGTTTTCTGCCATTACTTCTGTGAACGATTTTTTAAAATGTCATTTGCACTCTGTCCTATCTCTTCATTGACTCTGATCAGTCTTATGTTATTCTTTGTTGCATCATATAGTAGCTGCTGGATTGTTTTCCCATGGACCCTTACTATTGAAAAAATTTTTTTCTTTTCCTGGTTGCTAATTGCAATCCTACCTTCTATACTGATATTCTGTCCTCACACTGGCTCAATCTGCCTAGTAAATGTTCAGTGGAGTTTTCAGTCTCCTGATTATCAGTTTTCATCTGTTGCATGGATTCCATTTTTTCCTATGCTGGGATACTGTTTCTTAGCTCCTCTATTTTTTGTGTGTGTCTGTGTCTTCTCTAGAGTTATTAATCCTGTCTTTCACTATGGACTCAATCTCTGTTGTTATCTGAGAAATTATTGTTGATTTCATTTTTTCCAGTTCCTCTTTTGTTACCAGTTCAGGAATCCAGGTATTTGAGTGTCAGATTGTTCCATCTTGTTTCCCCTTGTGGTTGCCTTAGGTGATCTGGAAGTCTGTTTTAAGTCTTGTTTACATGTCTTCTCATTTCAACAGACGTGGCCTGCTGTCCCTTTGTTGAGCTGCATTTTTACTCACCCATTGGGCTTCAATTCTCAGCAAGCCTCAGAGAGTCCTTTCTGTTGCTCACTACTACACCAATTTCTGGGTTCTGAATAGTGGCCTTCCGGATCCCTGCATTCTCCTGTTGTTCAGGAGGGGTTCTGGCCATGGGTTCTGGCTGGGACCTGAGCACACTTGAGATAATATCTGGGAGTGCCTCTGGCTGGGGCCTGCCCTCCTTCATAACTGTTGTCTGGGAGGGCCTTTGGCTGGGGGCTATGGACTCGAGTTGGTGGTTTCTAAGCAGGCTTCTGGCTGGGGTCTTCACCCTTACCAATGGTATCTGGGCAGGCTTCTGGCTGTTGCTTGCCAGCCTGTGTAGCTCTTTTCCAGGCAGGCCTTGCCTGGGGACTGTGGTCCCAAGCTACTGGTGCCTGGGCGGGGTCCTGGCTGGGACCTTGTCCACCCATGCTGCTCTGGTCCATGTGGGCTTCTCATTGGCATCTTCACACACTTATCAATGTTTTCTTGCTCTTATAGCAGTATTGCACTTAAGTTATATATATATGGTGATTATTTTTTCTACTTAGTTCTTATGATTCAGAAAAATTAGAAATAAAAACAGAATGGACTTTTACTGAATTAGGAAATTAATGAACATAGCTTGGAAATTCTACACTCTAAGATTGGCAAGATCTTTTTTTTAAGTTTTTTTTTTCATTATATTTGATTGGATAACAAGCTGTTTCATTGACTCACATTCTTGTGAGGTAAATATTAGGATAATTATAGTTATATATGGTTAGGTCATCTTTCAAAAATAACATTTTTAAGCATACTATAAATAAAAACTTACATAATAAGGAGAAATGATTTTATTTCATATTGGTCTTCATCTCACTCAGACTTTCATACAGAGCCTCATCTATTTTGTTACTTCCTGTGGTATCAGTTCAGAGTGTCCAGGTGGTTGATAATCAGAATTTTCCATCTCTTTTCCCCCAGAATTTGTCTTTGGTGAGCTGGAAGTCTGAGCTTGCACTTTGCTTAGATGTCTTCTCATTTTTTGTTGTTGTTGTTGGTACCGTTTTTGTTTTTGGTTTACTTCCTGGATTGATACTTCAATATTGCTTATGGTAAGTATCTTTGTTGCTTGTCTTACTCAGACTTTCTCATGATGGACACATGTGATGACTAGCAGGTGCTGTCTATGAAATTTTGATGTACACCATATAGGTATTAATCCAGAGTAAGCAACAAAAGCAATAAATCTCAAAGGTTCTTTATATATATATATATATACATACCCTGTGACTTAAATCATTTCAAGGTTAGGTAGATGATCCAGATTATTTTCCTAAAACTTGAACTAAAAGTAGTAATGGTTTTCCTGTTCAACAAGAAACACTTGGACTGGCAAAGGACACATTGTATTGAGTTTCATATATATATATATATATATATATATATATATATATATATATATATATACACACACATGCACACACACATATATATATATATCATAGTTATGATGAACTTGATTAAAAAAACTAGTAACTTTGCAAACTAGTAATTCACTTAAGGGAAAGTGAGTTAGAATGTGAATGAGTAATACCAAGCAAAAGCAAATAAATAAACTTAAATTCAAATTTTCAAGCTTTCTACAGTGAGAGTGACATGGAATTCCATGTAGAGCACCTCCCCATGATGGCTGTATCTCTGAATCTTATCTTTAAGAAATTATGAGTTATACTTCTACCTCTGTTTCACTGCACTATCTATATGCTTGTAGCACCCATCTCTGTCACATACTGACTACATATTTTTTTTTGCAATTAAAGAAGCTATAGGGAAAGGGAAGAAGGGAAAAGAAATATTATGAGAAAGAAAAAAAATGGAATCAAAGTCTGTGTAAATAGGGAAAGATGGAGGGGGTGAAGGGGGCACAGGTAATGGGAGAAAAATTAGAACTAAGATACATCATGTTCTGGTACAAACACCCAATGATAAATGTAAATGTATTTTATACCTGAAATGTAACAATAAATGTATATATAAATAAAAAATAAAAATTAAAAAAAAGAAGCTATAGAGAAAAAAAAGTTTTGTAGTATGGAAAATGGGTTCATAAAGATACCATGATCAGTAAAACACAAGTGAAAATCATCAGGAATTTGTTATTGACATCAGTCTTCAAATGTGAACACATGTCTAATGGTGGAAGGGGACATTTGAGAAAAAACAACATAGATAAATTTATAGACGTGACAAATAAAAATAATAACTATTTAAAATAGCTAAAACTGGAAGGCCAAATAGGATATATTTTAAAATGAGGTTAGAAATAGAGGCAAAATATTATGATGGAAATACCTGTATCTCACATTCCACTTTAAATTTGATTTTGAAGACAAAGAAGTTAAGAAAGATTTTCTGTAGTACAGCACATGACTGCATTAACATTTTAGAAAGGCTCTCTCAAGGAGTTTGTTAAAGCAGGGAAATCAACATAAACATAGTGCGTACCATTATCACAAATGACTCCAGAAGAAACATCAGATACAAAAATATTAAACCTCTTAATCAACTGGAATTGACTGACTAGATGGGAAGAGTTAAGGTATTGAGTCAGAAAAAAGCTTCAAATGAATTATTTGCTTGTTAATGAAGCCAAAGGATCATATTGAGGGGAATCACATGAGCATGAATAAATTTACCATTGTGCAGTGTAAACATGGTAATGTTTCTTTCCTATGCTCCCAGAAAATACCTTCAGACATCCTTGATTTTCTTTTTCTGTTAGCATAACTCTACAATATACCACCTAATATTACATCACATGTCTTGGATACACATTGTTACCCTCAGGAATACATCTTAGTCCACAAAATTATCAACTATAAGCCATTAGATGATCAATCACTTTTTCATTGTACCATTCACCATCAAGCCAATATGATCGCAGTCTGTCAAATAAGGAAGAGAGATGGATGATGATATCAGATAATCAGGAATGAGCACAATTTGGTTTTGGAAGCTATGGTAAGCCACTTGAAATTTGTTCAACACTTTTTAGAAAGCTACAGATGAACACTTATTAGTGAAGGAACACATCTGCTGAGGTTTCTAAGCCAGTGTTGCTCTATGGAGAAGGAATGAGAAGGTGGCAAAGAAAAAAATAGCTAAAAACCTCTTCCTGTAATGAAAGCTGAAGCTGGTGAATTTTGTTCCTTAGAATCAACCTTGTTCCAGTCTCAAGAAAATGTTCTTACTTTTTACATTACCTGGATGGTAGTTTTTTTAGATTTTCACATGCTTTATCAGTAGGATGCAGGACTCATCATCATCAAAGTCTTCTTCCTTCAATATCCTTCATAATTGGCAATGCTTCTGGCCATACACTTACCAATAATTCTTCTTAGGCTTTGCAAAGTATATAGTATTCTTTGAAATTATATTATTAATTTGTTTCTATTTTGTATTCCTCCATTAGAATATAAGGCCTATGAAGACATGGCATTTATTATTCTTGTTTCCCTTATATACTCTATGACCAACATAGTGCCTAGAATAAAATATGCATGCAAAACATGCTAATGATTAGATCAACAAGTGAAGGTAAAATGAGATATAATTACAAATTGAAAGTTATTTACTTAAAATTGACAACTAAAGTTGATTATTGAAGAATAAGACATTTGTTGCAGCTGCAAAGATGAAGAGAATTATGTTGATATATACTGATATATATAATTTATGAGATGACAATAAATGAATTTATTATTTTTAATATTTAAGGAATGAAACTGTGAAGTTAAAATTAATAAAGAAGAGAAATTGCATAAAACAATTTTCTACAGAGTATGAGGCACATTACTTTATATACTTAAACTCATATTATCCTCCAAGAGCAATGACACATTTTCTTTGATTAAAAATTAAAATTGATTAAATAAATTATTTGTTTTTTAAGCATGAAGAGTTATAATTGCTAAAATCTATGTAATAAATTATTATTATTATTTTTTTTTGCTTTGCATTTGCACCAAATTCTCACTATAAACCTTACTAAAGCAGGTAGCAGTTTCCAGGACACAGATTTAATGTTGGGATGCATTGAAATTTCCTCCACCAGTTCACCACCTTAGTATACTTCTCTTAATTTCACCCTTGGGACAGGGGCAAAAGGCAGATTTTTTGGTTTTTGCTGTATTTTAACACATGTGAGCTCTATTCTAATTGCCAGTCCTCGTTCCCATCTGAGAATTCCTAAACCTGGCCTTTACTGTCCACATTTTTATCAGCATTCTGATCTTCTAAGCTTCCACTAAAATTACCTGTCAGTTTTTGTTTACAACATTTTAAGGATTCTCTACCCTTCATCTCCAAAATTTTCCAAAGATTCCTGCAGTTCAGTTCCAAAGGGTTCTAAACCATGTGAACAGATACAGAAAAAGGAACAACCCTACTTATTTGTTACCAGTTATCTGTATTAGAAAGTTTCCCAGTCACTGGAACACAATAGCTGAGACTTGCATGTTAGAGAAGGAGAGGTTTAATTTGGTTCATGATTTCAGGAAATTCAGTACATAGTCAGTAGGCTTCAAGGCATTCATGGTAGTTGAATGTCACAGAATGAAGCTGCCAAGTTCATGACATCCAGAAAGTAATATGAGAGAAAATTTTTAGCAGCCATCTATGCTTCCATGACCTACCCAGTCACACTCAGAGGTGTGTTTTACAAGTCACATTCACATCTTCCAAGCCAGTGACACTAACAAAATCAAACTCAATCATTGCAGAAGATGAGATGATAAAATACCAACACACAATTAAATGAGAACAGATTGTACTTTTACTTGTTTACTTCTTGATCATCAATGATTCTCTTTGAACCAAGAGTTTTGTAACTAAATAAATGTGAGAAATATGAATAAAGTTACTTGCGAAATTCGAAACAATATTATAAAATTTGAAAAACTATCATCAATGAAGGATGTGTACAATTGACAAAATTAGTTTAAGCACTAATGTTGAATTTTCATTTGGCTTAAATTAATAACCTGGAATAATGATGTAATATGTGCTTAAATGGTACATTAAGACCTAAAGAAGAACAGCAGTTATTGATAATGCTAGCAATTTTAATGCCTTCTTTCTAATGCCCTAATACATTTAAATAAAAAACTGTCATATCTATTAATACTTCCACTTTAAGTATAAAATAGGAATTTGTAGAAATAAAATAGCTTATCCAATGATAACATATTGGATAGTTATTTGTTGCAGAGATTTCAAAGTAATTTGAGTTGGTCTGTAGCTTATTCTCTTTATGCCACATTGTTATTAAATTTCATAAAAATCCCAAAAGGTTATTTTAAAACATTTTTGAGTATCTTATTCAAAGAATTTTTGTTATGTTCCTTCAGCTTCACAGGGACAAAAGTAATTATATAATTGAAATATTTACAGGAGTAAAAACTAAATGGAAAATGCTTCAGGAAATCTATGTTTTACTAGAGTATTTACCATGGCTTTTACTTGTAGTTATCTGAAATAAAAATGCATGGGAAAGACTTGGGAACTTTACATAAAAAAGTAAATACATGAGTGATGGGAAATATTTAAAGAAAGAGTAGAAGCATTGAGAATATCTTGCCTGAAAGGCATGGAGAGATTTAATAACTACCCCTAGTATATAAAAGGTTATGTTTATTAGAATGGTTCCAAGCACTGTATTGAGGAAGCAATAGAATATAACAGCTGTAAGAGCTTAAAGAACAGGAAACACATCTCTCCTCTCTCACCATAAATATAATTAAATCATTAGATTGGAAATGATTTCTATAATTCTTTAGAGCATAGTGAAGATATTAGAAAATACATGAGAAAGAGTAGGACTATAGATAAGAAAACATATGTTCTGGTTCAAATTTTATAGGTAACAAACTGGCTTAGTTTTGTGTAAGATGTTTTACTTTCATAAATTTCACATGCTTCATTAAAAAAAAACATAAAGATGAACTATAACAGTGGCTTTTGATCTTTACGAGTCATGGACATGTTGAAAACTTAATGAAAGTTATATCTCCTCTCACCAGAAAAATTACTAGTGCATAACATTAAAGTTTTAATTTCAGGAATACAATAACATCTGGAAGCTCATATATATTTCCCAGAAGTTCTTCTTAGCTAAATAAATTCAGACCCAGAGTCTACAACTGCAAGTATACAATTGTATGAAATTCTAGAATCTATCTTTTGTTTATATGTTATTGCATTTCTTTCATTTAATAAAAAGTATACAAACAAAACTTCTTCATTACATAAAAATGAAATACCAACCTTGCTAATCATTTTTGGCACAAGAAGGCATATATAAACTCTACTTTTGCTTACACTGACTTTTTTATTATCTGACACAGAAATCGACATAAAACAACAAAGAATTATCTCCCAAAAGTATTTGTTGCTCAAATGTTCATGATAGTTTACTTTAACTAAAATATTCATTGCCTTTTAAAGTTAAATAAAAATTAGTTAATTAATCTTTGTATTAATTTTTACATATTTAAAATGAGGATACTAATTATAATGTATTATGTTATCTGTAAGTTTTATAATAAATTAAAACAACTTTCAAAATGTCTTTCATGTCATTATTTAATCACTGTTGTCATGGATCTTATTCATTCATCTTAACCCTCAATTAAATTTTTTCTGCTACTTCATTTTCAAAAGCACTGTGATATTATTTCACTTTTATAATCAAATTGTTTTCCTTTATTGCACTTTATCATCCTTTTGCTTCTTAAAATTAGGTATTCCTAAGACTCTGCTTTTTTGAATACTTTCTATTTTCCTTATATTTTTCCCTAAAGGTTTTATTAATTTCCAATTTTGATATTATATTCAACTTTTACATTCTTTTTATTTGTTTATTTGTTTTTGTACTGGGAATCGAACTCAGGACCTTGCGCTTGTGAGGCAGGTGGAGGCACAACTGAGCTAAATCCCTTGTCAGTTTTTACATTCTAAACTGTCACTTTAGCACTGGAATCATTACTCAATAAACTCCAGAATATATAATCAAAGAAATCTATATGTTAGCACAACAAAATACCAATTTTGCTTTTCCTAATCTGAATTTCTCATTGATAGATGTTGTTGGTTAGCATTTTTCTATGAACCTAGTTACAGGATACAGAACTCTTCCATCAAGTATCTCCAATGTCCTCCAGTGTCTTCCTGGACTGTGGGGTGAATTTCTTATTAAAAGGTTCATTTCAGCCCAATTTCCTCTCTCTGTCTCATGTGATTGCCTTTCTTCCAATGCCATCATCTTGGTCTTGGAATTTCCAACTTCTAAACCTATAAACTGAAAAAAAAAAAAAAAACCTTCCATTATTTATAAGTCACACAGTCAGTGACATTTTATTACACCGGTGGGGGGGGCATTTTATTTTGCCTCCCTCCATTTGTATCACATATGCTCTTTTTTCTGGTTAATTTCAGATTGGAAATATGAAGGGAGAACTTGACCAGAAATGTTTTTCCTTAGTTAAAGAGATTTTTCTATCATACTGACCACATGCCTAGGTTCACCCCTGGTAGATCTTAGAAAGAAAATATAACTAGGTAAAAGACATGTCAAAATGAGAGGAGGCATCCTTTTATAGGCCAAGTTTAATAACTGGAACACTTTAAAGTACAAAGAGACTACTTTAAAGAAATTCAAGAGTAGCCACTAAGTAGAGATAATTCTGTTCTTCAATTCCCCATTTGAAGAATAAACTGCTGACCAAGATGATCCTCACATTACCTTAATCTTGACTAAACCTTACACAAACTTCATTGTGCTTCTAGGCTCCTTCGCCCCTTTATTTTTCTAGAACATATGGTTTAGGAAATGTGTAACTGCAAGTTCTTTCTCTGCTTTGTTCAGATGGAAATCTTTTGTGAAAACCTCTTTCCACTTTCACAGAGTAAGACTGGCTGCCCAGGAATTCTCATTTGAAATATAATCATCAAAAATGTCAGAGTCTTGAAATCAAAGTCACTACCTGAGCATAGCAGCCTGATTCTAAGAAGTAAAAATCCCTATTTTCATGAAGACAAGTGTTTATATTTCTTTTGGGTAAGGCCAGTTAGTAAACTCAGTGCTCTCTTCCTTCAACACCAGATTCTAAAACCTGTCAGATGGCTTTTTATTTTCTTTTCCCAAATGCAGTCAGTCTTGAATATGTCTTCCTTATCTTTTTAACTTTTTTTAGGTTCAATTTTCATTTGATCCTTGTGGAGAAAGTTCCTAATTCTTGTTTCTTCAGACTTCTTGAATATATATTCTACTCCTGGCTCTGCAGAATTGCTCTTTTCTTATTCCTTCTATATTTCCAGAAATAGATCAGTTCTTGGGTAATTATATAAGATTAAATAACCTCACCATGTTTGCACCCCTTCTTGTGGCTGTTGTCATTGCAAGATTCTGAATAATTGTTTCATTGGTCTTAAGTCCAATTATTTTCTATTTTGAATCCAATGTCCTGCATGGCCTGATGCATTTGTGTTTATAAATTAGGTACTTTGGAATCAGCTTCCTCATTGCAACTATGTCATTTTCTTTTCCTAAAACCATAGCCATGCTCAAAACATTTTGCTAATGAGAGCAAATACTTTCTTACTTTTTAAAATCCTTACTTCTTTAAATTAGTGAACCTTTGATTGAATATTTTTCATAGACTAGAAATAGAAATGTGCCAGCAGGCAGCAGAGATCTTAGTATGTAAAGCATAACATATTGAGATTATTAATATCATTGGTGGGCATTTCTTTGTTGAGTTCGGTTCTTCTCTTATTTCTCCTGAATATTTAACTAAATTTTTGAACTGAAAATTTATTAATTCACAGATTATGTGATGGTTTGTAACATGAAGTGATCTGTCCATCTTTTACTTTTTTCTAATCTCATTTATAATCTTATTTTTAGATTTACTCATTTTTCAAGCTGTAATTTCTGTATGGAGGAAGAATAAGATATGGTGATGAGAGAAAGAGAGAGAGAGAGATTAAGACAGAACAAAGTTTTATATATTATTTAGAAAATAATCCTGTGATGTGGAAGAATAATTGCACATTTTTACATAGGTTTTGGTTCTTTGAGACAAATAAAACAAAGTAACTGTTTTTCTTCCTTTAATCAGTTCAGCTGGTGATCAGCCTCTCAGAACATGTGACATAATGTGCTAGTCCATGTCCGTAGGTCAGGATGAACTTCTTGATTAGAAAATTCTCAATCATATCCCACATGGAAACAATGCAATAATAGACTTTCAAATATATATCATTCAAATTAGAAAATATAATCAAGATTTTCTTAAACTTGCTTCATTTCTATCAATATGTTCCTTGTTAACTACTTTTTTCTCTTGATGAGATAAAGCATATCTCAGACTTGGTGGCTTTTCATTCATTGAGGGACTTTAAGACAATTTGTTATAAATTTATGTAATTTTAATGCCATTATGATACCAAAAATTGACAATAATTTCTTAGTATCTAATGTGTACTATGAATTTTTTGTATAATTCATTTAATTTTTCCCAGAATTTGGCACAATGAAATTTAAATAAAGGTTTTTGAAGATCAAGAGAAGGCAGCATCAGCTGGGAAGGCATCAAACAGCCCCTGCAGCCAGAGGTGGCCTGCTTTTGGGCTTCAGCTCCTAGGCATGGCTGATAGTCACAGATTCAGCCTTATCCCCAAACAGCACTATCTTCAACTAACAACTATCTTCAGGCAGAGCTCGGGAAGCTGGCAGAAGATCCCTGCTGCTTCTACTGGGGCCAAAGAGGATTGGGAATAAGAGGGAAAAGGAGAGAAACCAGAGTTGAAACCTCCCTTTTCCCCAAATGGGGTGGCACAATGGAGAAACAGTAGTTGCTTTCTGGCTCCAGGCCCACCCAGGCCCAAGGTGACCAGTAAGGTACACAAACTGGGACCAGTCACAGCCACTGGAGGTGGAGATTGTTTGTTTTTTTTTTTTTAAAAAAAAGAGACAAAACGGTTACAGTCTTCTAGAAGCACAGAGTTAAATTTTAAGACGTTAAAAAAAAAAGTATCCCAGCCCAGGGGGCTGGCATGTTTGACAGTCAGGTTGGATCATCTTTCAAAACCAGCTTTATCTAAATTCAACACACATTTATGATAAAAGCCCTACAAATATTGGAATAGATGGTCTCTACGTCAATCTGATAAAAGCCATCTATGAAAAATCAACAGCCAATATCATACTAAATGGTCAAAAACTGAAATCCTTCACACTAAAATCAGGAACAAGACAAAGATGTTCACTACCACCACTTCTGTTCAATATAGTTTTGGAAACATTAGCCATGGCAATTAGACAAGAGAAAGAAATAAAAGGAAAAAAGATAGGAAATGAAGAAGTCAAATTGTTATTATTTGCAGATGACATGATACACTATATAGAAGATGCGAAGAACTCCACCAAAAGTCTTCTAGACTTAATAACCAAATTCAGTCAAGTAGCTGGATAAAAGGTCAACACACAAAAATCAATAGCTTTTCTGTACACAAACAACAGACTCAGTGTGAGAGAAATAGGGCAAACAATTCCTTTCACAAGAGCATCCAAAAAACTGAAAACCCTAGGAATCAGCCTAACAAAAGAAATCAAAGACCTCTTCTCTGAAAACTATAGCACTCTGAAAAGAGAGATTGAAGATGATATCAGAATATGGAAAGACATGCCCTGATACCGGGTAGGAAAGATCAAGATAGTGAAAATGGTCATACTTCCAAAACTATTATATAGATTTAATGCTATTCCAATTGAAATCTCAGCAGCATACTTCACGGACCTTGAGAAAACAATACAAAAATTCTCTTGGAACAAGTAGTGAGCTAGAATAGCTAAAGCAAATCTAGGCAACAGAGACTTGGCGGGTGTATCACAACTCCAATCTTGAAACTATGCTACAAAGCTACTGTGATAAAAACAGAAAGGTACTGGCAAAGAAACAGATCTGAGGACCACAAATTAGAAGATACAGAAACAACTCTAGACACACTCAGCCACCTCACTGGAGAAAAGATTGCCTCTTTAATAAATGGTGCTGGAAAAACTGGGTTTCAAGCTGCCAAAGATTAAAGCTATACCTATAACTCTCACCATGCACTAAACTAAAATCAAAATAGATTAAAGATTTAAATATTAAAACAGAAACACTGAACTTGCTGGAACAGAGATTAGGTAGAACTCTTGAAGACATAGGTGTAGGAAAAGATTTTATGAACAAAACCTCAGTTGCCTGTCAACTAGCACAAACAATTAACAAGTGGGATCTCTTCTTATTAAAACATTTCTGCTCAGCAAGAGATACCACCAACAGTGTGAAGAGAAAACCTATAATGTGGGAAAAAATTTTCACCTGTTTTCCTCAGACAAAGGTCTACTATCTAGAATCTATAAAGAATGTAAAAAAATCACACCTCAAAATTTAAAGACCCAGTCCAAAAATGGGCATCTGAAATGAACAGACATTTCTCAGACAAAGAAGTAGAAATACAAATAAACATATTAAATATGTTCAACATCACTGGTCATTAGAAAGATGCAAATGAAAACAATGTTGAGATTCCATCTCACCCCAGAAAGAATGGCTGCTATCAAGAAATCAACCAATAACAAATTCTGGCAAGGCTGTGGGGAAAGAGGAACCCTGCTCCACTGCCGGTGGGAGTGTAGACTGGTGCAACCACTGTGGAAATCAGTATGGAGATACCTTCAAGAGCTAGGACTGGAAATCCCATTTGACTCAGCTATTCCCCTACTGGGTATCTTCCTCAAAGAATTAAAAGAATGTTTTTTTTTTAAAAAATAAAATGGAGTACTACTCAGCCATAAAAAGTGAGAAATTAGAGACATTTATACCTAAATGGATGCACATTGAGGCGATACTCTTAAGTGAAATAAATAGGACACATATGTATAAATACTGAATAGTATCTCTAGTATGAGAAACTGAAAATGTAAATAAGGACTAAAAAGTATAATAGATAATGTGAAATAGGAAGAAAAGGGGCAAAGGGGAAGGTGAAGTGGCAGGGGAAAGGGTAAGGAAAGAAGGGAGTGGAATTAATATGAGAAAATGAAAAAGATGGAAGCAAAGTCTTTGTAAATAGGGAGCAATGGAGGGGTTGAAGGGAGGGCAGGGGAATAGGGAAAAAATAAGAACCAAGAGAGATTATGTAAAGGTGCAAATTTCCAATGATGAATGTCATTATATTTTATACCTAAAATGTACCAATAAAATTAATTTTAAAATACCAGCTTTGTCTATATGATACACCTACTTTGAAGAATAATATTAAAGTGTGATCCTCAGTTATGATATTCAGAAAATTGAAAAGTGAGAGTTTCATTTTACTGGGCTTCATATATACAGAATCATAATGGAAATATCAAAAATTAATTACAAAATAAATAACACAATAAATTAATATTTTTAATTGTATATATATAATTTTTGCAAAACAAAGAATAAAGACACATTGAATTAATAAATATTATGATTTTTGGTTTTAAACCTCAACTTGTGCAAATCTGTTAATTCATCAAAGTTTATCTTCATTTCCAATATTTGTTATAGGCAATTTAATTAGTCTATTTTGCCTCTAATTTGGTTAAAGCATCCGTATTACTAATTTTAATTTTGAAAATTTCTTTCTTTTTTTTTTTTTAGGGGAGAGCGCGAACGCAGTCCCCCACTACTACAAATTATGCAGTCGAGTTTCCCACATTTGGGGAAATCGCAGGGGTCAGCATATCCGGAGTGCAATGGATAAACCTCGCCCTGGGAAAACCACCTTCGTGATCATGATATCTCCTCTGCCATGTAAGTATTGAAAATTTCTTTTCATATGATGTAAATATATACATTTATTGTAAATCATTCAACTATAAATTTTAAAGAGATACATAAATATCCTAAATGAACATCTATTATGATTTTCTTCTTCATCCACAAAATTTTCTTTAAAATATCTTTAACAGAATATACATATCATCAATGTCAATTATATTTATTATAGATTTCTGAAGTTACTTTTGTTCTATAAAGAGATACAGAAAATGGCTGAATGATAACAAACACTGACATTATTGAATCACTAATTTAGAATACACATCTATTTAAAAAAAACCACAATGAACTATTTCACTTTTGATGTCTTTGGGAATAAAGTATGCAGAATTTTTTGTCCCTTCTCCAGGTCTTTGAAATTTGATTCTATTTTCTTTAAAAGGATTCATTTCCTTACTTTTGTGGTTGCATAATTAATGGTTTACTCTACAATTTCCAAGTACTGATTTTTAAAGAATGATTTCAAAGCTGAGTGTTTCACTGTACAATGTTCAAGGCTAATTCTGGCTATTTGCAAATATATCTTGCTTCTGATTAACCTCATTTAAAATTTCATATTACCAGAAAAGAAAAAAGATAAAAATTACAACAGCCTTTGCATACAGAATTGTATGATTTTTTAAGTTAAAGACACAAAGTATGCTGAAAAGTCAAATAATTATGAATTCTTGCAAATTTCCTTTCAAGATGAGTATATGTATATAAACGAAACTGGCTGTATCAATAGAGATTCTCCGTGTTAATTTCCTCATAGAATGTAATGTGTGTTAAAGGTAGTGATACAAAAGTAACAAATTGTAGTTTGCAGATGAATTATAATAATTAAACCTGAACTAGAGCAATTGTTCAGAAATTCAACTAACAATAAGATCTTCTGTCATTTTTTAGCTTTGTCAGTTCATGGTAATAATAAAAATCAGACTGAGTTTAGTGATTTTATTACTGTTCTAAATTTCTGTATAGACAATACTACCTTATTGCCTGTTCCTAGAGTACACTGTTCCCACCACCCCACTTTTGACGTACAACTCAATGAGTGTGCATAAGTATTTACTTGGGTTTACCATGGGAATGGGGAACAGTTTAATTAGGGACACTGAAATCTGTTTCATTAGCTATTGAAATAATCCCATTGCTACCTCCTGGATTGAATCCACTTCTCATGTTGACACTAGATTTTGTGAAACACAAATTTGTTCACAAATCTTGCAGTCACTTTTCTCTGCTTAGAGCATTAAATTTTAAGTTCTTTAATTTCTTGCACAATTTTGCCCGACTTCTCACCACTCTACCCAAAATCTCCATTACTATGTCTCATCTCAAGCACAATGCTTCCTTTGCCCAAGTGTATCATGTCTGTCCATACCAATGAGCCCTTTGAAATACTCTACTTTTTAAAATTATAAAGCTCCTCATAATTTTGTTTTGGGGCTCAGATAAAAACAAGGAAAAAGGGCCGGACATGGAGGTGCACACATGGAACCGATAAGTAGAAGGCTGATCCAGGCTCTCAAGTTTGAGGCCAGCCTGGGCTAAAGGTCAAGCCTGGTCTAGCCTACATAGTGAGACCTTGGAAAGAAAGAAAGAAGGAAAGAAAGAAAGAAAGAAAGAAAGAAAGAAAGAAAGAAAGAAAGAAAGAAAGAAAGAAAGAGAAATTATGAGAATATTGCTGAAACATGTACAGAGTTTATTTTTCTGGATGTTCAGATTTTATGACCATTTTTCATTCCTCTGTCAATCTCTATTATGAAGAATGTGTCCACCATGGATTCAATAAATGTTGCATTGATTCCCTTTTCATTGTTATAAACAGTATTTAAAGTTGAATATCATCCTAAAGAGCTGAGATTGATCTAGCCAGCACTTCCAGAAACTGAAGAGCAAGACACCAGCTGCACTTTGGCTCTAGGAAGCAACTTGTGAGTGGTATCAACTGGTGAGTGCCCTTGTGAAAAGGAGAGATAACATCTCAAAATGGGAAGTTAGAGACTGATCCAACAGTCAGCCCACTCCTGCAAAGCTTCGTGTGTCAAGATCTCAGAGTCCTATGAAAGCTAATTTAATACCCTTGAAGGCAGCAGCCCACTGATTAATAGACCTCCCATGAGCGCTTGTTAGTTCCAAGATTTCCATACTGTGACCTAACCTTGAAAAACATAAACCCTTCAGGAACATTCTCAAACATCTCCAAAGCATAGCAAAGGCTTTCTGTTAAAAAAAAAATATCAAAGTACCTTTAATTTGTTACAAAAAATGTAAAAGATGTAATTTAAAACAGGTAACTTAAAAATTCCATTGAAAATGTTTTAAATACATAATACTCTCAAAAAAGTTAAAGTATTTATTTGGTACATTCCAGTTACATATTTACCATAATATAAAATACAAATTTACCATAATATAAAAGATTAGGAGGGAGAGAGAGCAATATTGTACCTAAAATTACACCTGTTGTTGAAAAATTCAGTATGCCTAGAACTGCTTCAGTGGCCAATGCCTTCAAAATCCTTAAAAGTGGAGATAAATAATGTATTTAGTCATTAATGTTC
Organism: Heterocephalus glaber; assembly: GCF_053883595.1. Classification (NCBI taxonomy): domain Eukaryota; kingdom Metazoa; phylum Chordata; class Mammalia; order Rodentia; family Bathyergidae; genus Heterocephalus; species Heterocephalus glaber. The sequence continues at coordinate 21,343,088 of NW_028258138.1, read as the reverse complement.
AACATCTGTCTTCAAAACCTGTTTAACTAAGTCCAGGTTGAGAAAAATTGTTTATGACTAGTTAAAGTATAAATGATAAGACATAAAAATATACAGCTTAAACTGCACTCATTATATGTATTTATAAGGCAACCAATGGATGAAATGTACCTTTATTTTGTTCTGTGTTATATTCATTGTCACAGGTTGATAAAGATATTCACAGAATTGGAGTTGAGACATTTGTAGTACTTTTGTTAGTTTCTCTAGAAAACATTTTTAGCCCCACATAATGAGTTCCATTTGGACAGTGAAGAATCATATAATAATGTTTTGGCCAGTGGTGGGCCACATATACAATGTAGGTCCCATAATATTATATTACATAATGATGCTGTAGCCATGAATTGTCTTATGGAACACACTATTTAATATGAAAAGGAATTATGAGGAAAGAGAGTTAAATAGAGTTTAACTTCTCCTTAGTATAACTATCATTAGTGCTCTCACAAATTTGGAAAAAAATGTAGAACAGAATATTCCTTTTCCAAGAGAAATAGTTAGTTAAAATTCAACTTCCTAGTTTTCAAGGCTTTGAGAACAAAAGCAATGAAGTTTTGCTACCATGGGCAAGAGGTTTTGCTGTCCCTCAGAATGAACAGTACAGTTTCTATCAGATTATGGCAAACTGTTTCATTTTACAAGCCTTTTAAGTTTTCTCCAGAGATTTTTATGTAGGAACAAAATAGGAGTTATGATTCTAAGAGAGCTGTAGTTTATAATTTTACTTTACAATTAAGATAGATATTAGAAATAGTATTTCAATTATCCATAAATTCTGTTTCAATAATTCAAAGTTTTGTCACTTATAAACTATAATAGACAAATTCACCATATGTAACAGCAATTTTCATGATTTTATTAATATTGTATGTAATTTACAATAATAAAATACTGAAATTTTAGGTAACAGCAAACAAGTTATTCAAAAGCCAAGTTATTGCTTCTTGCTTCAAATATATGTATTTTCCAGAAAGTTTCTCACTTGTAAGCTTTTATATATAGTGTTCAATATCAAAGTAAAACAGGAAACACATATCCAATGACTATTTTCAAAGTTTTGAGGATAAACCGAGTATATAATATGCTACATGTTTATTTTCATCCAATTGATTACTGTATTTTTTAAATTAAAAATATGTTCTCTAGTCATACTTAATTTCTTTTTTCATACTTAATATCTTAATAATTTATAGATAGCAGGATTTCCTGAGATACTGCTGAAAATTATTGAATTTTTTTCATGAATTAGCAGAAATAAGATAGATACAATCTTTAGCCTACAACAGAAAGTTACTCATGAATACACTGAAATTCATTAATAAATTCCTGAAGTTTTAAAAAATGAATGTCAAGACAAGTTTACTGATTTGATATTCCAAAACTTTAATTCCAGGTAAATAGTATTAACTATATCTTGTATAATGTATGATTTTTATTAAACTTTTATTGTTTTGGGGAGATTAGTAAAAGAATTTAAGTAGAATTCAGCATATCCTTAAATGATTCTGTAATACACTAAGAGATTTTATTGCATTTTATTTTCCATATTCTGATAAAAATTATCATCATTTTGTTTATTCACATATATATAAATAAAATACACTTGTGTATTCTGTATGATAACCTATATTCAGTGATGATAGTTATCTTCTGATTTGAAATTGATGAAACAGGAAGCAACCGATGTTAAGAGGAAACAATGGAATTATGCTGATGAGATAGCATGGTCTTAAAAATTTTTACAAAACAAGCAAAGTGCAAAGTTTCATTAGGTCCTTCAAATAAAAATGATGCAAACCCATGGATGACAGTTTAATGGGCTTAGGCAGGAGGATGGGGCTATATATTATGAAAATAGATGATGTTGAGTTCCATGGATAGATTTGGTAATGGACTCTACAGATCAATAACAGCAATCATGATGATGATTTACTGTTAGGGAGACATATTTTGGTGGTATCTAGGGCTTGTCTGAGAATGCATATTCAAAAGACAGATTGAATATCCTGGAATGTTAACCTTGTCACTGATGATTTTAGTATTTTTTAAGATGCCTTAAAAAAGACTTTTTTCTTTAAATATTATTGGGCTAAATAAAAAATATTTTGTTATCGTTTTTAACTGAAGAACTTTGTATGTTTTAAAAGTGACACTAAGGTTAAATTGCATTTGATTTAGAAGAGCTGACATTAATTTGTATCCTTTAAAATTCAAATTTACTATACATTAGAAATTGAAATCATTTTGCCTCTACTTACAAAGAGAAAAAGTGACATTGAAGGATATTCTATGCAATAAAATTGTAAAATGATAAATTGTGTTTTATTCAGGGAAGGAAGGTTTATATAGGGTGAAGTTGGACATCATTGCGTCTGCTAGGAAAACAATAGTTGACATCTTTGTTATAACAAAAATTACACTGATTGATATGGAGATTGCCAAATTGCAATTAGTCTAAGGTTAGTTTCAAGGTCTTTGAGACCTTCTGCTCTTTTCTACAAAATAACAAACAAAAAGATGTTCAGTTGTTGATTCTTTGTGCTAATTCCCGTGCTACTGAGAAACTAGAGACATTTATAGCTAAATGGATGCATATTGAGGCCATACTCTTAAGTGAAATAAGTAGGACACACGTGTGTCAATACAGAGTAGTTTCTCTGGTGTGAAAATCTGAAAGTGTAAATAAGGATTAAAATGTTTAAAATGAATAATTGATAATTTAAAATAGGAAGAAAAGGTCCACAGAGGTAGGGGGAAGTGGGAAGGGAAGGGGAAAGGAATGAAGGGAAAAGAAAAAATTATGAGAAAAAGAAAAAATGGAAACAAAGCCTTTGTAAATACGCAAGGGTGGGAGGGGGTGAAGAGAGCACAAGTAATGTGGAAAAAATAAGAACCAAGATACATCATGTACAGGTACAAGCACTCAATGATAAATGTAAAAGCATTGTATACCTAAAATGTATCAATAAAAGAATTTAAGCAAAAAAAAGGTGTTCAGAATTTTATTCTCTTTAATTGTTAAGTCTATAAGAATTGTTTGTATTTGTATATCTCTAAATATTATATATTATAATAATGTTACATAGAATAACCTTGTAAATAAAAATTTAAAATATTCTAGACAGAAAATCTCTTCTGATCACATGACCATGTGATTTTCCAGTGTCATTCTACTCACAAAATGATACACAGGTGTCACTGAACATGTCTACCAGAGAGGACCTGTGCTTTTCATTGGAATGTACTCTCAGTGAATATCTTAGCCTGAGAGCTGGAACTTCTGTACATCAACAAATCATTTAATTTCTCTATTCCTTTGTTTCCTTCTCTGGAAAATATGGACTAAGTTACCTGCTTGCCAGTTTTCCTATAACAAGCAAGTGAGCCTACATAAATAAGAGAAATAAGTGTAAGCTTTCAATGCTCTCTCAGTGATAGACATTAATTGGCAAATTAAATGCAAATATTTATATCATTTCCTTCTTCCAGTTTGTCAAGATTGAAATGGATTTATTTATCACAATGAAAGACTTAATGATTTATTATAATATACTCAACAAATGTAGTATAGTATATTTTTAAGTATTCCTTAATGTTTTTATAGGAATGACAATAATTTTATTTATTCTTGACAGGAAACTTGATTATTTTGTTTATTATCAATGTCTTCAACCTCTCCACAATTTCTATACAGCCTCCTCTACCAGTAGACCTATGTAGGAATCCAAGTTTAAAATAGATGTATTACCATTCATTGTGTGTAATTGGCACCTATACAAGACATATTTTAAATATTCTTATTTCCCCTCACACCTACTGTCCCCTTTCCCTCAGTCTCCTGGACCGCTTCCCATTTCCATGATCTATTCCTTTGTCTCTTTTTATCTATCCTTTATTTTTCTCTTTGTACTTTGCCTTGCTCAAGTGGCAGATAATAACATATGGTATTTAAGCTTGTGTTTCTGATTTATGTCACTCAACATTATCTTTTCCAGGTGCATTCACTTTCTTACAAATGTCTCCAATTTATCCTTAGTATTCCATTACCTATAAGTACCATATTTTCTTTACCCATTTGTCTGTCGATGGTCATACAGGCTGTTTCCAGGAATTAGCTATTGTGAATTGTGCTGCTATGAGCATTGATAAGAATATATTTCTGTGTTATGAGATCTTCAGCTCTTTAGGGAAGATATCTAGAAGGATCATAGCTGAATCATGTGGAATTTCTAATTTTAGTTCTTGAGGAAATTTCCGTAGTGTTTGTATTTGTCTACATTTCCACCAACAGTGTAGAAGAGGGTCATTTTCATCACAGCCATGCCAGCATTTGTTATTCTTTGACTTCTTGATGAGTGCTATTTTTTCTGGTGTAAGATGAAATCTTAACATTGTTTTAATTTACATTTCTCAAATGGCCAGAGATTTTGGACATTTTTTATGTGTTTGTTGGCCATTTGTACTTATTCTTCTGAAAAGCGTCTGTATATGATTGGGTCTTTTATTTTAGGTGATCTAATTCTATAGAGTTCTTTATTGTAGCAGACATCTGTGCCCAGAATTAGAAGACTATAAGTGGCACAAGCTTCATTCACCTCATAATTCAACTATATCACATTAAAAGTAGCAGGGCCTTGCTGAGTTCACTTCCATCCAAGGTCAACGTGACTCCAACTAAATTCTTCCCCTCTGAATTAACCACCTTTTCTCTTTTCAGTAGATATACTAGTGTCTCCCTTCTACAGTCCTGCCTGCAATACTCCCTCTCACCAGGTGTCCTCCTGCTCTCCTTCCCATGCTTGTAATGAATAAACACTGGACGTCCTTGGTGCCTTTTGTCTTTGCTGCCCAGAGCAGCTTAGATCAGCCCAAGACCTGGCTTCTTCACTCAGGTCTCCTGTGTCTTTGTTCTCTCTTTCATTCTCATTCTCAGCTGGAGTTGTATTGTCTCAAAGCAGATCAAGACCCACTGCAGAGGTTATCAATAACATTCTCTATACTTTATATTTTTTGGTTATCAGTCTTTTGTCTGAGGAATAGCTGGAAAATTTTTTCCTGTTCTGTAAGTTATTTCTTCACTCTACTAATAGAGTTTTCTTCCATGCAGAAGCTTTCTAATTTGATGTAATCTCATTTGTTGATTCTTGCTGTTATTTCTTGTTCAATAGGAATTCTGTTTGGAAAGTCCTTGCCTACACTTATGACATTGTGTTTTACCTATTTTATCTTCCAGTAAGTCTAATGTTTCTGTTTTAATGTTTAGATATTTGATGTATTTTGATTTTCATTTAGCATATGTTGAGAGATATGGGTTCAGCTTCATTCTTCTGCAAATAGATGGCCTGTTTTCCCCAATTTGTTAAATAGGCTTTCTTCCAATGTGTGCTTTTTTGGCTCCTTTATGGAAGATCAAATAGCCAAATGTGTCTAGGGATGTTTTTGTATTCCCTATTCTGTTCCATTGAGCCACAAGTCTGTTTTTTGTGCAGGAACCATGCCATTTTTATCACTGTTGCAAACATTATATGTCATAAATATGAGATAAGAATAAAAATTATGACAAGTAAGAGAATGGGGAAAGGGAATTTAGAGAAAGAGTGAGGCAGGTGGGTTGGAAGGAGAAGGTGATTAAAAAAAACTAGCTGTGTTATGCACATGTATCTACTCCCCAAGATAAATGCAAATTTCATGTACTGCAAGCATGTACTAATACATTTAAAAAATAATAAAATTCAAATTACATCATGTAGCTTTTCAGTTTTCATAAGTTGAATGCTCTAAATAAATTTCTGAATAGTGTTTTTTTCATACTTATAAAACCTCTTGGAATGCACTGTTCAGCTCAGATTCTCATCTCTCAACATATTTTGTCTGTAATAGTCTTTCTGAAATATTAAAAAGTAAAATAAAATGAATAAATTCCTTATTTAAGCCATTACTTGATCTACCAAATATATATTTTATTAATTTTACATATTATTTTTTCAAATGCTATTCACCACTTTAATAATTTCTCCCTTGCTTACTAGGTTTAAAGCTGAAGCCAATCACGATAATTATTCTGTTGCTTAAATTAAATTTGCTTTTTCTCTTGGTTTCAAATACTCATTTTTTAAAATATGATTAAATGTATCCCTTTGATTATTTCAAATCTAAATTACATGCAGTTGAACATGCTTGGAAAGCAGCAAACAGATATTCTCTATCTACATTTTTTTCTATTAATCCCCCCAAATTTATTTGCTTTCAGTGTTTTATATCATTTATACAATTATATTATGTTGCAATTCTTATTTCAGACTCTGCATACACTTTAGAATTTCAAAAAAGTTTTTACTTTGCATCTTTTGACAATGCAAAGACCACATTTGTTTGTTTGTTTGTGTGTGTGTGTGTGTGTAGCAGACAAAATGCTGGATATTGTTTCTTAATGCTACCCTCAGTTCTTGGTGGGCAAATGTACTGTTGTGAAAAATCTACAGAATAAGTTTAATGGGTTCTGAAAACATTTTTTTTACTTTTTCTTTGCTTCTGAGTTAGAGCCTTTTCTAGGAAGAAGTGGCATGTAAGGTGGACAAATGAAGTACTAAAAGGGTATAAAGGTGAAATATTAGTTTACCAAATTTCAGTTTTTACTTTTTCCCTATAAAGCACTTTGCAATTAAATTTTTACCTTTCAATGTCAATCAATTTAATATTATAATTGCTACAGTCCCATTAAATTATTAAATCTCACTAAATCCTTTTCTAATTCAAAAGTTGCTTATTTTCCAAATCCATAAAACATTTGGTTATTAAAATAGTGAAGACATAATTTGGGTTCCCATTCCTCTCTTTTAGGGAGAGGAAGCTCAGGCATTGAAATATTGTGAAATATGTCCAGGTTACAAACCTGAAGTACTTTATACTTTGACATGATTCTTGAGCCTTTTATTTATAGAAGCTTATTATAAAACAGTTCATACATGGAAGAAATTATAACTTCATGTCTCTTTTGGAAGAGAAAAAATACATTTGAAAATATTTCTCATAGAGACAGCTTGATTTTACTTGACATTTTAACTGTACCATCTTTATCCCATATAATGAATGGATTGAGTAATTACATTACTCCATAGATTCTATTACATAGACAGATATTAAAATTTGAGAAACCAATTTGGCTGGTAAATTAGAAGAAGTTAGTAGAATAGCCCAAGGAAAGTGAAAAATAGAGTTCTTTTTATGTGAAGTCACAGGTTACAAAATTAGAAGTGTACATTGCAAGACGTAAAAATTATCTCACTCATATTACAATACACACACCAATATCTTTAACACATGTTCACTATAGAATGTCATATTTTTCTTCTTGTTACTTGATATGTAACAATCCTGTACTGTAGTTAATAACATGGTTGAGACTCATAGTTCCTTTTCACATTCTTTATTCAAAACCCTATTTTTTGAGATAGAAGCTAAATGAGCTCTAGCTTTGGAATATTTTTCAACCCAATAGAGTAAGTACATCCTCTAGTAATAGAACAAACCCCTCTGTTTGTTTGCTCTCTGGCTACAGCTGCAATGATCAGGGTTACAATGTGCCTATGAAAGGTGTTAATTTGATAACAGAGTCATTTTTATATGGAAGCTAAAGTAAAGTGAAATTATACTTCTTTAGATATTTTAAAATATTTATAAATGAAGCTTCAGTTTTAAAAATAGCCATTGTATCATTTAAAGAGTTCAGTGTTACAGGTTATGTGAAGCCCTCTTCAGTCTTTGAGAGAGATCTATGGCTTCACCAATTTTAGTTTCTTATTATATCAAAGAGGGGAACATAGCCAATAAAATGTAACCTCAGCTATATGTGTGGCACAAATACAACATCAACCTAAAAGAGTCCACATTAAAAATATATTTTGCTACTTTGCAATACATAAAGAATATTATAAAGAAAAAATCCAAGCTGTAATAATAGCAAACATTTACTAAATATTAACTATTTATTACATTAATAACTCATTCATCATTAAGTCATCTATATGAGGAAGCAGAGACCAGGAAAAGTTTTGTATTATAATATGACTAACATCTGTAACCAGGAAATCTTGACAGCACTCGTGTTATAATTACTCATGTTGTTCTGCTTTAGACTAGAAAAGATAATAAGGGTTAATCATTTATATTTGCAAGTTAAACAAGCATTTTCGTAATTCCCCTAATGTCTAACTTTTTCAGAGCCTTTTGTCTGAGTTCCATACATGAAGAAGAGAATTCCAGAGACAAAAATGAGCCTTAATGTCAATAGTTCAAAGAGTTTGAATATACGTATACATTTTAATTCACATAAAATTAAATATTTGTGTTAGCAGTATATAAGCAATTTTTGAACCATACCTTGACTGAAACTTCTTCACTAAATGCCCAAAGTGTATTCATAATTGAATGTAAATGAAATGAAAAAGATTCCTTAGCGTGTAAATTGCTTAAAAACCCATTCTTTTCCAGAAATTATGTAAGGATACATTTTAAAACAGATCAATTAACATAACTGATTTAAGACAATATATACATTTTTAAATACTTTAAGAGTTACTTCAGACATTTGCTTGATTAAAGCAAGTTTATGAAGCTTATGAATTAAATCTCTTTCTAAAATATGAAGTCCTGGGAAGTAAGCCAAAGCCAAGGTCTTGTACCTAAATGAGGGGTCTCATAATAACTCTCATATTAGTTGAGCTAAATTATTCTGATGTGATCAATAGTGTCTAAAATTTTTAAATTTCTTTAAACAACGGCAGTATAATATATTCAATTGTCTGGATCACTTCTGAAAGAATGAATACATATTTGTTCTTTCTGGTCATTGCATTCTTGATGTTGGATAGCATTTTTGTTAACACTGTGATTGGTCTACCTTGAAGCATAAAATAGATCTGGATTAATTCTGAACTTGAAAATGTTAAGACCAGTGGAATTTTTAGTGGGGTTTAGTTGCATCAGATAAACCTACTTAAGTCTATGCTCTTGTGTACATTTTACATTGTTCCTTTTTTTAAAAAGCACTTATTTTTAAATCCTATGTGAATCAGATAACTTCTCCTTAATCCTTGTGATTTCCCCTAAATCAAAGTATGAATCAAAAATTTACAGTCTTTGCAACCAGCCAGATGCTTCTGCAGCAAAAGAACCATTTCTTTTATAATCTGAGAAACATGAATAAGATCTGAGTTTTCCACCAGATTGAACTATAAAGATGAGATAACTTTCCAGAAATTCATGTTGTTGAAGGACATTTAGTTAACATGGATAATATGCTGAGATAAACATGCCCTAATTTTTGGAGTGGCTGAATTGATTTAAGAATTAGTAGTCTACTGAAGAAAGTTCCCTGATTTGACCTTGATTACCACCTTTGATACGTCATTAGAAGTTAAAAGTAACCATGTTTTGTGCCTTGAATTCAATTACATATGTTTGTAAAGCTTTAGGAGATAAGAAGAGAGAGATTGTCTTGTTCCTGGACTAGTGGAGGAAGGGAATGTTCTAAGAAAAATCAAAGTGTTAGACAATGAACCTTGATCCTACACAGGGTTTCATCCATGAGGCTGAGAATGAAAGAGAATAACTGAACATCAGAATTCTTAGAAAATTTAATTGTGTTACAAACTTGTGACCAAGATAACAGCATAATCCTAGAGATTTTGCTGGCATAAGTGTGGCTCAGGTAGGTAGAGGATAAGTTGCTTTTGGGTCTCCATAAAGAGGCAGGATTTTCTGTCATTCCAGAGAATTTCTGCATACCTCAGAATTACTTTCAAAAGGAGTAAAATAAAACCACATAGAGGGAATTAGGCCCAAGACAACCCCAGTAAGTGTCTCACACCTGCCATGGCAGAAGGGGTTTTAATTGCAGTTTAAAAATATTTGTAAGATTTGCATTGTCCTATACCCAACCATCAGGTCAGAAGAAGGAATTCGCAAAAGATGCTAAAACAATTTAAAAAATGAAAAAGTGGTATAAAAATTATAATTTGCACTGCTTAAATTCTTTCAGTTTTATTCACAACACAGAAGCTGAAGGTGCCATAAATTGACAGAAATGTAGCTTTTATGATTTTGCAGAGTTGGAGTTCAAAACAAAATAAATTTCTTCAGAAAACAGTGAAGAAAATAATATTTATTGAACAACTGAAACTGTTTGGCAAAGATTCAAAACTATTCCTGAGAGAATCCATAAAGAATGAGTGAGTGTACTGAGGAATAGCATTGACAATGCATATTTGATTGCAAATATATGCTTCATTTATTTCTTTCTTAACTTTAAGAACTATTTACTGAATCCTTACTACTTGTCAAGAATATGTTTTGGCTCTTGGTAAACATAAGAAAAATTCAAATAAGTACATGCTTTTTTAGAGCTTACTTAGTAAAGTAAAGCGAATACAGATGGGAAGAAACAAAAAAATCTGACATTCAAAAGTACTATATAGATAACTTAAAATGTGTTGCTATGTGAAAGAGTGAGGGAGAAGCTTTTCCATGTAGAATAGTAGGAAAATGATTCTTTCATGTGACCAGGCGCTTTTGTGGAATAATGTCACACCCCAAAACATAGTGGATTAAAACAAGAACTGTGTCTTTATCTCTCTATGGAATGTCTATCTGGATTTTTTTAGTGTGGGATTCCCGATGTGTCTTCAATCAGTTTTTAAATTTGTCTGGAAGATGGGTGACCTTGGATAATCTCACATATATTTGGAGACTGGTACTTTGTTGGTCAAGACGCCAGAGCCACATGTCTCTCATTATACAATACATTATCCTAATGATATTTACACAGGAGGTTGTGTAAAAAAATAACAACCACAAAAGAATGAATTGCAATGAGTAATTGAAAATCTCTGCTTAGGTCCCATTTGTCATTGCTCAGTGGTCAAAGTGAGTCATTTATCCAAATCTAGTCAGTGTGGAAGTGCATGCCAAAGAGGGCTTATGAAAAAGGAGAGTTAGTGGGGGTTTCTTGGGGTAGAGGTTAATAATCTCTCTCAAATATTTAATCCATGAACTAAAGAAGGAAAAACTAGATACACACACATACACACACTCACACACACACACACCAGGAGAGCCAATCATTTCGAGCAGGGGTAATAGTATAAAGACACACAGAGAAAAGGAGCAAGACACAAGAGGACTAAACAGACTGAAAGAGGAAAGGAAATAAAGGAATTAATTAATGGCAAGTACCACATGATGCTGGATGATTTTTATGGAAAATTAGGTAAAGAGTTTTACTCTAAATATTAATAATTCCTATAGAGAATTGTTAAGAAAGGTGCTTATAACTCCAGATCTCTATGGCATGCAAATGCAAAATTGTATTTCTTACCAAATTAGATGTCAGCTGGAGATCCACAATGATTATGACACCTGCCTTCTTTAGTTTTAAATTCAGTTTGAAGAAACACTTCTGTTTAAGAGAAAACATTCTGAAAGCAAATGAGAAAAAAAGAAAGAAAAAGAAACCAGAGACACATGATACCATTTTAAAGTTGTACTTTGACTATTCAGACACAGGATATGACATTTCTGACCACTATTCATTGGCTAAAGCAAATCAAGATCAATCTTCTGTTTGAGAGGGCAATAATCCTCTTACGAGACAATCAGTAATTAATTAAAATAATATGCCTTCTATCAGGAATACTATAATGTTGTGCTTGAAGCTACTGAAATAAATGACATAATTTAAGAAGAATGGAGACAAGTACAGGAAAACTCAGAAAAAGAAAGACAGCTTATCTATATTTAGAGACACTACTCAAAAAAGACCAAGCAAAAATAATTTAGCAGGAACTACTGCTGTAGAAAGAAAATCCAGAAAGCATCTGTCATGAGCAAAAGAGAAAATTCTTCAAGAAAAACAGAATGGTCAACAATATGGAGTACTCCGAGAGATAAAATAAGGTAACAGACACAGAGTCATTAGGTTCATCAAAATTTGACAACTTATTTGAAATGGTATTAATATGTTGATTGGATAGGATTATTTTTTCCCTCCAGAAAAATTCACTATTTAGAGGACAAAGAGATGTAGGAAGGGAAGACTAATGTATTCATTTGTTTTACATTACTGCAGTGAAATATTAGGGGAAAACTACTTATGAAGAGAAGAAATTTATTTGGCTCACAGTTCTGGAAGTAAAAGTTTAAGATTAGGTAAGCCTCTCACTAGGGCCTACATGCACGTGATAGTAGGAACACATTAAGAGGTAGTCATTGCATCTTGAAAGTGGAAATCAGGAGAGCAAGTTAGGGGGTCAGAGTCAGGCTTGTATGACAACTCCCTCAGTAGAATTCACCTCAGGAGACTGATGTTTCTTGAGGAAAGCAGCACCCACGTTGACCTAAGGATCTGTCAGGTGGTCTGAACTGTTAAGGTAACACACTGTCTCCATATCTCCACCCTGAGGACCAAGGCTCCAATACATGAATCTTCAAGTGGCACCCGACATTCAGATCATAGGAAGGGAGGTATCAGAATAAAAACAATAATGAATGATGGTGGTAGCATTCATACAAGTTATGGAATTAGTGGTTTGGGCTGTGGAAAAGTAAAGTAAGATTTTAGAAGCTGAAGTATTTTATTTGGTAATGAGATTTAAGGATTGTAAAAGGTTTCCATTGCTGTTTTAATTTAAGGCTTCAGTATTGGTCAGACAGCCCACATGAAGTTTTATATAAATAGAAAAATGGCAACAGAAGTAAGAATTAAAACTGGGAGTCTAGGTTCTCAGTGAATAAGGAATTAGGACCAAAATTTCAACAGCAAGCGATGTATTGTGTGTGTAGATGTGTGTGGCTATGAGTAATACTGCTTCTATCATACCTTATAGATTATGTATGTATTAATAGGGTGCTTATATAACTACCTTGTATTTTTTGTTGTTGATGTTGAGAAGTTCTTAAGGTATAATTTAGGATGCTGGAAATATGTTTAATGGTAAACCTTCCACATTTTAAAGTTATTTTGTGTGAGCTTTTCATTTCATTAAGTGATGTTCAGTAATTTTGCACAGCTCTTTAATGGCAATTTGCATCATAAAGGAAAGAATAAGAGTATGTTAATTGGCTTGAGAATTATTTTTCTAAGTAACCACACTCATTTCCATTTTGAAGTGATTTTCCAAAACTAAGATTCAAGATCACTATATTCATTTATGTCTTAGGTGACCTTGTAGTAATACATCGTTATAATTATACTGAATAATCAATGGAAAACAGGAAACTTCAAAGGCTAATAAATAGAATGCTCCATGGTATTTAAGATGAAAAATGACTAGCTTTGCATTTTTGTATGTGTTGCTTTTTGCAAAGTTAATTCCCAACTTTCCCTTGCATGAACTTTAAATGAGACACATGATATTCTCTAGACCATATTGGCTGTTTCCACTAACAATTTTATTGATCACAGATTTATAGATTTCCATTTTTACCCATCACTATTGATTTTTAAAATAACTTTTATATGATATAGGTCAGTTTTATGCTTTATAAATATTGAAATCTTGGACAAAATAAAGTGTCAGGGTCTTTTCTTCTGAGAATTACTAATTGTCTTGAATTATATATATTAATATTGGTTTACTAGTCTCATATTAAAATTAAAAATTTAGTAATTGCTAGTTTTAATTTGTACTTAAAAGTTCTTATGGATAAACTATGAGATTCTTACATCTATAAAATGAGCTTTAAAGTATAGGTCCAAACATTGGTGGTTTTAATGTGTAATTCACTTTAAGTTTTCTATTAACAATATATCTACAAAAGGACAGTAGATGGGGTACATGCTCTTTTCTCAAAATATGAATTACAATTGATGGACAAATTTCAGTAGTTTGTAAATCTGTGTATGTGAATGATGTTAGAATTGTAAAAGTTAGAATTTCCTAGCTATATTTCAGGAAATACTGAATTCATGGTACACTTTGTAAGCATTCTTGAAAATGCAAAACTTTAGAAGAAAATTTGAAAAACCACACAACAAAAATATCCATTTTTCACATTACAAATACAATTCAGGTTGTAAATTCCTGTTTTTTTAAGCTGTGATTTTAAAAGATCTGGTTTTCAAGCATTAGTTTTGTTCTTCAGGGCCAGTCAGTTTCTGATACCCTGTCCCCTACTTTCATACCTATTATGACTTTTGCTTGTCCTCCTTTTCCCTTTCCTCAGTCTGGGTTTTCATCAGTATGTACTCATTAGGTACTTTTTATTTATTTATTTATCTATTTATTTATTTATTTTTGCCAAGTTATTGTGCTAAACATAGTGCTAGGCCTTGATGATTCTAGTAAAATAATACTTATTTGAAACTATGTTGTCCTTAATTGCCTGGATATAGGCAGTTTCTATTTCTCTCACACTCAGAAATCAATTTTGAAAAGGCTCTAATTTTCTGCCAACAATAGGTACCCATGTTCTGTCGCCATTGGCAACTCAGGTATTCAAAATAGAAAGTTCACAGATGAAAAACTAATGTAGCTTTAAAATGTATTTTCAGTGTTTTTATGTTTTCTGTTAGATGGGCTACAGAAGACATGTGCAAGATGTGAGAAGGCGAAAGTGAAGTGATAGCTATTTTCTATTACTCATACTTTTTCATTGATGTGATTACTTGCTTCTTTTTTATTAGTGCATATTAATTATTCAGAAAAATGGGTTTCATTTAGTCATATTTGTACATGAGTAAAGCATACTTTGATCATTTTACCCCACCTTTACTCCCCCATAGCCTCTGCTCCCTCATTCCTTTCTTCTTCTGTAATAGTCTTCATGTCACTTTTTAAAATTTTTTCCTTAGATTTCACATACAAAACATGGGATACAGTTGTCCTGTGTCTGGCTTATTTCACTTAACATGATAATCTCCAGTTCCATTCATTTCCTGCAAATGATATAATTTTATTCTTCTTTATGGCTAAATAATACTCTGTTGTGTATATATACCACCTTTTACTTATTCATTCATTAGCTCATGAACACCTAGGCTGATTATAAAAAACTAAAAAAAAGTCTGAAATTCACATAAAAGACTAAAGACCCTGATTAACTAACACAATCATTATTCAAATGACCAAAGGTGTAGGTTTCATATACCCTTTTGCACAATATGCTACGGAGTCATAGTAACAAACAAAGCACACTACTGGAATAAAAACAGATAAATCATTGAGGAGAAGGGAAAACACTGGAATAAATACACACAGATCCAGACATCTTATTGTTGCCAGAGTCACATAACCTATCTTGGAGAAAATCTTCTCTCTATAATAAATAGTCCTGAGAAAACTGACAACTGATACAAAGAACATTAAAAAGGACTCTATTTTCATCCTATAAAAAATCAATTCAAAACAGGTCAAAGACCAAAATGTGACTTGAAACTGCCAGAAGACAATATGGGGGATATACTTCAAGATGTAGGCACAGACAATGACTTCCTGAATATGACACCAGTACTTCAGGAAATAATAGCAACAACCAACAAATAGGATTGCATCAAATTAAAACAACCAACAAATAGGATTGCATCAAATTAAAATTTTCCACCCAGAAAAAGAAACAACAAAGTGGAGACAGCCTACAGAATGTGAGAAAATTGCCTCCAACTACTCTTTTGACAGAGGATTAATATCTGGAACATATAAAGAGCTAGAAAACAACAAACACCCACACACAACGAGAGAGAGAGAGAGAGAGAGAAACTCAATCATAGAAGAACTTGGTACACTTCTCAACAAAAAAGTACAAAGAGTGAGTAATTATATGAGAAAATAGTAAACATCTTTAGCCATCAGGAAAATCAGATGGATGGGGATGTTTTTTACACAGTCAGTGGGAATGTACTTTAGTGCAACCACTATGGAAATTAGTACGGTGGTTCCTCAAAAACCTGATGAAATTTCCATAACTAGTTTCTTTAATGTGAAACATTGTTCAATACAGCAACTGCTCCAGCTTTCCCTGTTCCTCCTTTAGCTTCAAAATCACCTATGTCTGGTGTATGTTAGGAATATGAGGGATGCTGCTTCTGCAGAAACTAAGACTGAGGTTCAGAGACAATAACAATAGACCTTGCTTTACCCTGAACTTATAGGCTGTTCTTTAGGCTTTTGGGTCCATTTAGAGCTCTGACTCACTTACCAGACATCTATCTTTGCTTCCTTGCTGCCTTAAAACAATGTATCTTAAAATCCACCAGCAGGTACAAAAAGTACAGCTACACATAATTAATTTTGTATAAGGTCATATACCTGAAATTACTCTCTATTTTCCTAGTTCTAGTTCCCTGACAGAACACTTAGTGACATACCTGATGTCACCAATTATATCACCAGTGATTTACAAGGTGACATACATTAATAAAACCCTAGCTTCTTTCCTATAAAATGAGAATATCCAGAAAACAGATACAATTTTATAAAGTGCACTTAGCATGAGATTAAAAATTTTATTAACACAAAATAGAGAAGCAATTTTCACTATCCTAGCAGCCACCATTTTTTTCTGTTGAAATAATATCACACAACAAAATTTAACTACCACTAAACAAAGAACGAAAACTACAAACAGAACAGGATTCTCCCTCAAAGTGAACTTGTTTATTGTGCCACACCCAAGACTTGGCACAATCTCAGAACGTGTTAGATCCCATAAGCATTTCAGATCTATTACATAGGATGCAAATCCTTCCTAATAGTCATGAGAGGAAGTATTAAAGGCAGACATTGTTTAAATAGCCAAGTGATTTTCGCCTATATTTTCTTATTATGAAAATATTTCTTAGATCAGTTTGAAAAGAGGCTTGGAAAACTGTTAGAGATGAGATTATGGTCACTGTGTGTTAATCATAGCTAGATACGAACAAGAAGTTCTGGTGTCCTGTTGCATAGTAGAGTGACCATGGGTAGTGATAGTGTAATATACATTTCAAAAAGTAGAAGAAATGATTCCGAGCATTCTCACCATAAAAAATGATATGTTTGAAGATATAAATATATTTAATCTGATCTAAATGCTATAAAATGCACATTTTATATAGTAAATGTGTATTAAAACATTACATAGCACCCCAAAATATGTACAGTTTTTGTTTTATGAATCAATTAAATTAATGTAATTTAAATTTAACAATAATAATAATTTCTGGAAAATCTGCTGAATGACATTTGATGTTACTTAGTATTTCTATGCTGAATTCCCCTAAATCATATAAAAAGTATGTTTTGTTGATTTAATTTTTAACATAGAGTATATCTGACATGGCTCAGGAAGCTAAATATATGAGAAAATGGGGTAAAAGAAAAATTATATCTTTACATATAATAAATACTCATGACGGATATATACTGTTAATGTAACAGAGAAAAATAGTTGATTAAAATAGTTACCTATACATTCCCATATTGCTCTAGATCTGAACAATTAAATGTAGAATGGCTTACTAAAATATTTTAGAAAGTTCATATTACAGACATTTACATACATACATATAGACAAATACACCGATAGGTGTATATATATATATATATATATACACCAATATATTATGTATATAATCCTTATCCCAGTATCCTAAATAACTCCGTAGAGATATCTTTCTTTAAACATTCAATACTTCTTTCACAAATTATGTGGTCAGTTTTACTTGGATCTCCAAGTTTAATACACAGTCCCTCATTTGATATTTACTAAAATTTCTGGGACTTATTCACACATATTTTTCTGTTTCCATATTTCAACTCATTAAGTTGGTTTTTTTGATGTCATTACATATTTATTTCTTGATTTAGACAGGGTCTTGCTATGTAGTTTACGCTGGTCTGGAACTCACTATGTAGCTCAGGCTGGCCTCGAACTCTCAGCAATCCTCTTGTCTCAGCCTCCCCAGTGCTGAGATTATAGGTGTGTGCCACCATGCCTTTCTTGACGTCATTTTTTAAAACTCATTCAAATGAATATTTCCAATGAAAATAGCTATCAGATATTTAAAAGGTTAATGTAATATCACAGATATTGACAGATCAAACATTTTCTACTAAGACATTACAGCTTATTAGAAGACAATGTGTCTTGGGTTTCTACCAGGAAAAAGTAATTCATCTTATTCTCATTGTTGAGTTATGCTAATAAAAAATATTGAAAAACGTTTTAAATGGATAACTATTATAGATCTTTTTTTCTTTTCTAATATTTCCATATTTCAAACAAAATATTATTTAAAATTGTAACCATAATCAAGCTTTCTACATCCATCTGTGCCTTGGCAAAACCAAACAAAAATAAAATTCTTTGAGACAGTGATCATTTTATCTCTTATTACGTATAAGTTGATGGAATATATTTTCTTTCCAATTTATAATAATCATCTAGTAGATTGCTCCCAAAACCTTATTTTTGAGGGTTAATATTAAATTATCATCTTTATATTCCTCTTCCTCATTAAATTAATAATGCAGAAGGTCTAATGCAATATCAAAAGACTTACATTTATCAAACTGGAAATATCTTGTGGCCATTCACCAGGGTAAGCCAGTTCTTTAAAAAAAACAATCCCAAAGGATATTTATTGAATCAATGCAAAACAACAGAAGATTTTTATGAGCCAAGTTAGAAAACAGACTAATGAAAATGTTGGAATAATTAGAAAAAAAAAATTGAAGACAAGTTTACATAATAACTTCTTTCCAAGACTACATTAAAAATTGCACAAATATTGTTCAAAATGCATATATTATAGATTTGAAGGCCATTCTATGTCTCACTTTCCTATATATAATACTGATGTTTAATGTAACCAAATAATTTGAAGTTAGATTTTTGTGTTGTTATATTGATTTTATATTTAATTTTCACTTATACATGAGATGATATTCAGTTCAGTGCCTTCAATCTGAAGCAGTTGTTTGAAACCTGTGTTGAAAAATTTAAAAATACTAAGTGGACTTCATACTATCTTTTATTATGCCTTTGTTTATGTCTGTATGCTTAACTACTTACATATGGAATGTCTGAGGCTACAACAATGCAAAAATTATGGTAAAGTTTCCTAAAAAGTAGTTTTTTAAATTAAGAAACTGCCACATTAGTAAATTTATATAACTTTTAAATAATTAACATATTATTGAGTAACTGAATTATTGAGTTGGAAATTGTTTAATAAAGTAATAAACTGAAGAAGTTCAGTTAAAACTGGCATGTTGTACAACCAAGTAATAGATATATAGTCATTTAAAAGTATAAGAATTTGTGTAACTTAAAATGTGTCGTCTTAGGTAAATTGCCAGTACACACACTAAAAGTTTCCCATCATCATAGTCATTAGTGAAATGCAAATTAAACCATAATGGGATATCATAATGGGTGACTTGTTGTTAAATGGCTAATATTAAAAGATCTAGCCACACCAAATATTGTACAAGTTGGGGGCAGGAAGGAACTCTCATACACTGCTTGTATGAATTTAAGACAACTCAACAACTTTGGGAAAAAGTTTGGTATTGTGATGGTATTGTTATCATCATCTTACTTATTTATTAAATTATTTGGTACCAGGAATTGAACTCAGGACCTTGCACTTGCCAGGCAGGCACAGTGCCACTGAGGTACATCTTTGGCCCGTTATCTTATTATGAAGCATATGTCAACCATTTCATACTACCACTCTACTTCTAGGTATTTACATGAAGAGGGGGAAACAGAAATAATGTCATTATACTATAAATTAATCCTTGTATCAGTGATACTTGTAATTGCCAAATCCAACACAAACGTCCACAATTGAGTAAATAAATAAATAAATATATCCCCAAAATGTGGAATATTAGTGTTAAAAATGAGTGAATTGATAAGACCAACATTATGGGTTAACATTAAAATATGCTGAATGAAAGAATGTAGGACACAAGCTTAAAATAATATATATTCTATGATTCTAGCATTTAAATCTCAAAAAATGTAAATTAATATACGTATAGTGATGGAAAGCAGACAATCGTTACGTGTGGATGGAATGGTGAGGTGGGCAACATGGGAGAGGAATTTATTACCTTAGGACATAACAACGTCTGGCAGGTGATGACAGGTCATTATCTTCATAGTGGTAATAGTGTTGCAAATGAATACATGTAGGAAAATTGTTGAACTTCAGTTTTATTGGTATGTCAGTTATTCCTCAAGAAAAGTCTTTTAAAAAATAATCATTTTATCTCTTCAAGCAGGTGAAAACTTAAAAGTTTGGAAAGTAAAATATGGGTCCTTTTCTTTTGAAATTCTCCTTTTATCACAGGATTTCTGGCCTTCCTAGGCTTCAATGGAGGAAAAAAGAAGGTAAAATAAAGCAACATCACCTTAATGGACAAGCACTAGTTTAAATGTTTTTTGTTCTTTCGGCATTTGTGGTCATCTATCTCACATTGGGCTTCTTCAGGTACAGCTCTCTCAGTGCAGATCATGACTTCACTGTCTCATTACACTTCTTGGTCAAGGGCTTAGCCTTATTTTTGGGGGTGGGATGAGTCAGATACCAGACTCCTAAATCTCCAACAGCAAATGACAAATATTTAGCTTTTCCAGGGGAACTGGCCCCATAGACTTGAGGTGCAGGAAGGCTTTCTCTATCTTGTCGTGCACTGAAATGGAATATGGGTCTTTCTGATGATACCCTCTTCTTTCTCTTTCTTATTAGACCCTCTTCACTACATGTTATAAATGCATATGTTAGATATAGATGCTTATGTTAGATATAAGTGAGTTTTCTTCTTCATCCTTGAACACACTGTAAAATTCCTGACTGGAGTTTCATCTTACAAAGTACTTTGGGAATACAACATCTTCTAGTTTTACCAGTCACATAAAAGTAAATTTAGAAACGTTTCTTTTCAAAAGCTGTTTCATATTTACTGACTCAAGATATTTTTTAAGTACCTATTCGATGTAAGCACTGCACCGGGTACTGTAGAAAACAAAGACATGATAAATATATCCTCAATTATTGTTAATGGAATCTAATAAGGAAAACTAGATATTTGGGGGATGAGTATAACTCAGAAATTGGCATAACATAAAAGAGATACAAATAAAATCCAATGAGAAATTATCAACAAAAGGAGGTCTTTATTCTGAATTTGTATGACTGGGACCAGAGGATAGAATATGCCAGTAGAAAACCCATATGAGTATGAGATAAGCAAAAACCAGAGTATGATACTCTGAAAACAGGCCAAAAAACCAAACCAAAACAACAACAACAAAAAGCCTTCACTACTGATTGTTTCCACTTAGGATACAAATTTAATTTTAAAACCTAAGATGTCATGAATTTGGTATTATTCAAATATTTTAATATTTTAAAAATATGCTTGCAATGAGAAAATTGAAACAGTGAGTGGATCCCCTCCTGTGCTTCCTGGCTACTTTCACATTGATACAAAATTTGATAGCCAGATAGAAATGACATTTATACTTGTAATTGTCCTTAATAATGACTGCTTCTTTTTTGTATTCCAGGAACTGCATAAGATAACTTATTTCAATAAAAAATAGAGTAGTTATGAAAGATAGACAATAAATTATCTCCCAGGGCTCTGACTTTAAGCACAATAGCTTTCATATTGGATATAATGTACAAAAAAATCCCAGGAAGCAGTGGTCATTTTTGTTGCTAGTTGTCACTGCTTTGTAGCATTCACAATGTCCCCCATTTAAACATATGTCACATTGTTACTTCTACTTAATTTTTCTCTCTCTCATATCATTTAACACCTTCTAACATATTGTTTTCTTTCTCTTATTTGGTTGTTTTATTTCAAAGAGCAACATGGAGAAGTTATAGGAATAAATCCTCAGATTTAAAGGAAGCAAAGGTTTGGTAAACTCCAGCACTTTGATCTGGGTGACATAAGTCTGTTATAGCCCATCCATCAAGTTTATCTCTCATAATAATTATTTTTAAAGACATCATCAGAATAGCCATACCAACTTAAGCATTTAAAATTCTATTACATTTTACCCAAAAATAAAACGATAATTTAATTTGATAAACTATTATTCAATGTGTAACTTTTTGACTTTATGATGGTGGGAAAATGATATGGATTTAGTAGAAATCATTCTGGAATTGTGATCTTTTCTTGGGCTACAGATATGTGGTACAAGATTCTCTCAAAATTCTGGAGAGTGGAAGCAAGCCAAAGTTTTCAGCTAGCCATACAAGAGGAAAATCTCCAGTCCTCCAAAACACACTGTATTTCTAAGCTATGATGTTTTAAAAGTTAGGTATATTTCATGCATTTTTTACTTAAGGTATTTTCAACTTACGATGAGTTTATCCATAAATAACCTCATTGTAAGTCAAAGATCATTTGTTTATTCAATTATTTAGCATAGAAATAATTTTTCACATTTAATATTTTCAGAAAAATTCTTATACTTAGTGCTTTGACATTACTGCCATATTCTTTTCTATTTATTCTTTAGACTGAAGAAAAAACAGACTTTTCATATTGTTAAAAGGATGCTAAAAAGCTCAGAAAAATTTAGTGACTCATTCTGTAGTCTTCTGCCTATGGCTTTTATTTTTCCTATAGTATTTGAGACATAGCATATGCCTTCTCTGAGTAATTTTTTTTTTGAGACAGAGTCTCACTGTGTAGTTCAGGCTGGCCTTGAACTCACAGCGATATTCCTGCTTCAGCCTCCCGAGTGCTGGGATTACAGGCATGAGCCACCATACCTGGCTTGAGTAATTCTAATCTTGATTGCTAAATAGAGTAATAAATAAAATGAGCAATGAAGGTTAAATTAATAGTGTAAATATTCTATCCTGAGACCTTACCATATAGAGAGATGAATATATACTAATATTAAGAAGATAGATCCAAATTTGTTTCTTGAAAATCAGGTATAACACAATTGCAAAATCAAAAGAGAAAGAGGAGGTAATTTATGGAAAGAAGACATGAAAATGAGAAACTGTGTAACACAGTAAATATTTCACTGTGTCTAGAAAATTTAACTAGAGAGGACATAGTCATTAACAGCCTCTATGTGATGGAGTGTACTGGTAGATTGGATCTGGGTTTTATGGAAAAGGTTTGATTCTGAGTTCAGCTTCCAAATAGTTATGCAGAGTTTATGAAAGGCCAGAATTCCCATGTACTCACTCCAGGGAGCCTGTTTCTCTTACTAAACTGAACATTTTTTCTTCCCTTAGGTATGTAAGAAAAAATATTAATGTTATTTCTTATAAACCATTTTATTGGATTTACAAGTATCCATTTCTACTAAGGGTAGGAAACCTTTAACAAACATAATACAGTTTGTTTTTGTTTTCAACTAATCTCCTTTGAGAGAAGTACTCAGTTTTCCAGAGTATCTTTTGCTCCTCATTTTGCCTGATGTGAAGAAAACTGTTTACGCGTCTTGATTACAATGAAGCAATGGACCTATGCTCTGGATTTGAACCTTGTGCTGTTCTCTGGCTCTTTGCTGCTTGTTCCTTAATGCTCCTTAGCACCAGGGACTCTTCTGTTACCTAGGTTATAAGGTGTAGCTGGGCAAACCCTTTCCATAGACAGAGCCTACTGGGCCACCCTGCTAATTCACCCACCTTCACCAGAGTTCTGGGTGGTCCCATTTAATTCAGAGTCCTCACTCACTGTTTGTTCTATGCTCTTGGAGCTGTAGTCTCTTTGGACTACTCTGAACTCAATAAGGTCCACAAGCTCCACACTATCTCTGCATAGCACTCAAGACTTCTTGTACCTGCATGAGGAGCACACTTAAGCAGTTCTCTAAGTGTAAACAATGCAAGCAGCACCATCTCTCTTCTCCTAAAACTGTGTAGATGGAAAAGGCCTTTCTTTGAGGTAGTCTAGAATCTTAAACAGAGAGGTAACCAACCCCAAATTCTGCTTCACTCAGTATTCTTTTTATCTGGGAAACATTTTGTAGTTTTATGACCTTTTTCCTATTAAATTAAACCTAGATGATGTTAGAGGAACCACAAGTCTGGCTTCTAGCTATCTTTCTTCTTCTCCTTTTCTGAATGAAGAGTTTTGTTTCATAGCAGCTAGGGACTATGTTGTGTCCTTCTTCCAAGATAATATTCACTCTTCCTTCTTTTATTGGCTAGATGAAAGATTCTGATTCAAACATGGCTAATGGGCTGCAGAGAAACTGGTATTATAGAAGTGCTTCAAATATATAACTTAATATTTTTCACGATATTTTTGCATGTTAATTTAGTACAGTTCTCTGTTAACAAACATGTATTATATATCTCAATGCTTACACAAGCATTGTGTCTTTATGCTTAAAATTATAAAGGGAAAACAACTAATCACATAACCTGTTTTCTCAATGAGCCCATAGTAGGGCATGCAAGCTAATTAAAAAAATATACAGAAGTGTAAAATTAGATAACCTAATAGGAGAATTCTTCAGAGGGCATATAACCTTGTGTAATCAGCTCATCTGCATGTCCAGGTATGGAATGAGGAACACCTTGCAACTCGCTAGGACTTCAAGGACATGACATGCCAGCTAACAGGGAAAGGCTTCTGGGAGAAAATAAGAGATGTCACTTTGGGAAAAGTATCTTGGTGGAAGATATGGATGGATTGGAAAGAACATAGAGGCAAAGACTACTACCACAGTTTCAGTATTGTTGGTATAGAAATATACTAAGAAGATATTATATATATGTACATACATATAATTTTCATTATTAGAACAAATTCTATATATGTGTGAATATGTGCTATGTGTGTATATATGTTTATTTAAGAAAAATAGGATTACTGTACCTGGCATTGCTGGCTATGCTGAAATCTACAGTGAAATAATATGATAAGATATAATCCAATAAGATACTGAGAAGTATTAAATAAAATAATTGGGAAGCAGTGGAAAGCAATCTTTCCGCTGTTTTACCATCAATCAGGATTCTGTAATTGTGTCTAGATTTAGATACAGACTTTAAAATGCAAAAAGCAGAAGAACAGGAGATGGCCCGAAAAAAGAAACAGAGATAATTAACTTTCTGGCAAATAGAGATATTAAAATAATTAGATTTGTTTAGCTTAGAGAAAGGAAGGACAAGGGTGATCTGATTATAGAAATGAGTCATACATAGAGTAATTAGGAGGGAAATGCAGTTTTCCACGTCCATGGAAAATTACACAAAAAGAAATGGACTTTAATAGAGCAGTAATCTTAGTTTCAGATATGTGAAAAAAACTTTTGAAAACTTACTATTAATAAGTTAATTTATAGCTTACCATGTTTGTGTAGGCTCCCATGACACTATGTTTTGGTCTCCATTAATATCTGTCCATGCTGACTGGTTATTTACAAGGTTAGGCTGTAGGAATAAATGTGCTCATGGATCTGTGATTTAAACAAATTTGAACCAGTTTCCTAATTAGATTTCATAGATTAGCTCTGAAAGTAATTGTAAACAATGAATCTGTGCCCTTTTAAAGACAATATCCTCTCCACAAGGTGTGATTTAAATTTTGGAGAAAGAGGAGAAAGAACTATAAATTGCTTTAGTATCTATCTTACTACCAAAACAATCAATTGTTGAAAATATATCATTAATCAAGAGACTTTTAAATAAATTTCTGTCCGATTTTATGACTTTTAGAATCTAGCCCATTTTTAATTTTACAGAAAAATGTGAAATATTCAAGTTAAATTGGACATTTTTATAAAATTCTGTGATTATCATGTAGTGCAAATGTGTAATGTTTTAGTTATTTTTTCATTGCTAGACACAGAAATTAAAGGAGGAAAATGTTTATTTCAGCCCACAGTTTGTAAAGGTTTCATAGTCAGCTGGCTCCACTGCAGGGGGCATAGCAAAAGGGCATGGTAGAGAAGAAACAGTCCATGGCAGAGCACCCAGGAGGCACAAAGCAGCAACAGCCATCTTTCTTTTCCCCTTATGTCCCATGCAAGCTATAAGCATATTTATTATCACCACCAAGACCCAGGATGGGGCTTCCCCTTATCCACACCCCAAACTATGCTAAATCAACCAGTTGGTTGACTAATTTAATAATCATACACCTTAATCCATATTTACACACCCTAGATCCAACCACTTCCTAAAAGCCTCACCCATGAGTGCTTGAGGCTTGTAGCACATCTACGTTTAAGCCAGAGTATGTATTGATACATTAAAAAAAAAATCAGAATCTAAATAAAATTCATGTGTTATAATTGAAAAACAGGTTCAAAATCTGGTTTTACTAGTTTCAAATATACACTGACACTTTCTATACATATCCATAAACTTCTAAAGTTGCCTGCAGAGAAAATATACATGTCATCTAAGGTCAGTGGGAGGAGAATTTAAGCTTCACCTCCTTGAGGGAAGAGTATCAAAACAGTTGAGAATAGAAGTTAAATTCCCCATGTGTATCAAAACATATTTTAATGATGATTAATTTTATACTGTAGTAAAATTTCTGGTTTTGAGTGATTGTTTAGCCTTCAAATTCATACAGATACAGTACATGGAACAGGTTAATTGCTCTGCAGTGACAATCAAAAAGTTTGCAGTAACAGGAAACTGGGATACTCTGAAGAGGAGATTGAGATTTGAATGTGATGAGTCTAAAACAAAACTAGTTTGGCGAAAGATTGTGTGATATAGTACACTGCAGGAGGCAAAAATCTAGGACTGTAAATATATCTGGGAGGCAACATGTGGTAAGCAGAAGTTTCTTTGAGATTGCTTGTTAGCTTGCCTTACAGTCTGTCTGTCTGTCTTTCTTTCTTTCTTCCTTTCTTTCTTTCTTTCTTTCTTCCTTTCTTTTTTCTTTCTTTCTTCCTTTCTTTCTTCTTTCTTTCTCTTTCTTTCTTTCTTTCTTTCTTTCTTTCTTTCTTTCTTTCTTCCTTTCTTTTCCTTTTTTGATGTTTTGTTTGAGTTTTTGTTACTTTGTTTTGTTTTCTGTTTAGAATAGAATGCCACTATCCCCTGTATATAATTTAGGTTGTGGCAGTAGTCCCTAGTGTGAAACTAAGATTAGGAGGAAACTTTTTTTCTTTCTTTTCTTTCTTTCTTTAGTTCTTTTGTTCTTCTTTAGTTCTTCCTTCCTTTCTTTCTTCCTTCCTTTTTTTCTTTCCTTTCTTTTTTCTTCTTTTTTTCCTTTTTTTGTGATGCTACAGACCCAATTCAGAAACTTCCACATCATAGGTACTGCCCTACCCTTGAGCCTTTTCTACCAACCTTATGTAGGCCATCAAATTAAAGAAGTTGAGATTACTATCATCTCACCTAAATACAATGACAGTGTATGGAAGATGAAAAAAATGACAGGATTGTAGATCCACATGACTGAGAAGTGAAATCGATTCACTTAGTTGCTTTATTAGATGTGGGAGGTGCCAAGTCCTAACACTCAAATCACAGAATTTTATTTTTGTTTAGAAATTTCATCTAAGGGTCAAATGCTTACAGCCATTTGCATAGAGTATAATTGCTTGTGATTATTAGACAATGCAAACATTTTTACAGAAAGGCAATTTGTGTCTCTAAGATATTAAATTTTTTACTCTACTGCGTGTTAGTTCAATTGTTGGACATCCCTAGAATGTGATAAATATTAATGCCTAGGCTGCTTTGCATTTGGGTTTGCCATCACTATGCTCACTTTATTATCTGCACTCTGAATTGAGGATGATTATATTAAGGGCTCTTCATCTTTTCATTATCTTACATTTATTTGACTACCCTCCTTGACTACCTTATATTTAATTGAAATAGCAATTGAGCCTGGAAGTGGAAAGTTGAACTATTGTTTACTTCTCTTTATTTGAACCACTTATTTTGAGATTGACAGTTTTTTTCTTTCTTTGTATTTTTCTTTTACTTTATAGTTTCTGTATAAAAGTAGGAAAAAGATACATCTGATGAAATTCTTCAAATGCTCAAGAAACTTTTTTTCTTTACATTTTTTCACAAATCTCAAATCATACAAACCAAAGTCTCATTCTGTAAATAAAATACAAGTAAATTGCTATCTCCTAACTAAAATATCAAATCATAATTTGAATGCAATGTATGTGAGTATATTATCCAAATTTTTCCAAAACTTCTAAAAAGCTTGATGTTTTTAAAGTAAAATCTCATCTCTGCTTTAGTCCTCTTATTTAAAAGTAAAATTTAACATATTGTATTTAAAATTTTCTTTTATTAAAAACAGCATCATCTCTGATTGGGAAGTTTAAGGAGTTTATCATAAGTTAATGCAATTTAAAAATATCTGACAGCATAATTTACTTTTCCTTTATCTCTTTCCTGGTTACCTTTCAATGTAACTTTTAAATATTAAAAATGCAGGAGCTAATTATTTCTCAGAGATATATTTTGAAATTAATTGTGAATATAGAACATCTATACAAAATTTTGTGTGATGCCTTGCATTTATAAAATAATTTTATATTTAAAATCCATATGAATGTTTACCATGTACATATATTTCTAATATAAATACACTATTTCCACTGCAAATTAAATATATATTGTGTTTCTAAAATGTTTTCATTTTCTATTGATCAGCAAGCATTATAATTCACACTGATATATTTGTAAAGTATTTTATGCTTAATAATGTATCATATCAACTAGTGTTTGTATTAAATGTAACAATTTAAATAATATACAAAAATAAACTTTTAGTCAAAAATTAGCATATCTTCATTCATGCATAAACACAGCTCTTGTATTCAAAATATTACTTGTCTTCATTGGTTTTGTTTTGCTTTCTTTTCCTTTGAAGGTTTGTTTTCATATTTCTGTATTATGATGAATTAGTCTAATTGTATTGCACATTGGTAGAAAAAACTAAAACATTGTAATGGTTCTCATTTTTGAATGTGTTTTTTTAAAAAATTAATTTTATTGATATATTTTAGGTATACAATACAATGACATTCATCATTAGAGATTTGTATCTTTACATAACATACCTTGATTCTTTTTTTTCCCCTTTCCCCTGTCCTCCTTTCAACCCCTGCACCTCTCTCTATTTACAAAGACTTTGTTTCCATGTTTTTCATTTTCTCGTATTAATTCCAAACCCTTCTTTCTTTTCCCCTACCCTTCCCACTTCCCCTGCCCCTTTGCCCCTTTTCTTCCTATTTCACATTACCTATTATACTTTTTAGTCCTTATTTACGCTTTCAGTTTCTCACACTAGGGAAACTATTTGGTATTTACACCTGTGTGTCCTATTTATTTCACTTAAGAGTATCACCTCAATGTGTATCCATTTAGCTATAAAAAGTCTCTAATTTCTCATTCTTTAAGGCTGAGTATTACTCCATTTTATAAAAAAAAAAAACACTAAATGTGGAGTTTTAAATATTAACACAAACATTATATTTTCCTGCATGGTATCAGTTTGTTTAATGGATTAAAAATATTTATTAAAATAACCAATTTTTGAATAAATAAATTCCATTCCTGGTTTGAGATTTGTGTGACTATCATGGGTAGATTTTGAATCTTTCATTGTCTAAACAGTGTTTGTCAAAATGTCTATTTCATTTTATTTTTTATTTTTGGCTGTACTAGGGGTTGAGCTCAGGGGTCCTCTACAACTAAGCTATATCCTCAGTTCTCTTTTTTTTTTATTTTGAGAAAGATATTGCTAACTTGCAAAGGCTCTTCTCAGCCTCTAGAGCAGCTGAGAGTAGACATGTGCTACCATGCCTACTTTAATCATTCATTTTTGATCATATATTCCAAATATGTACTATATTTACTCATACGCTTACTAATACCTTTGAACTGATATGTATACATTTTTAATATCTTCAAAGTAGAAATTAATGGAAAATAAAAATGACATAATTCATATCAATGCAATATAATTCAGCATATTATTTTCTGTCATGTATTATTGACACAAAAACTCCTAATAAAATGATTTTTCATATTTATTTCCTCCATTAATTATCGACACTTCTCAGTACTCAATTCTTAACACCATTACTTAGCAGTTCCTCAAAGTAATATGTACATTTAAGTGGAATACATGTTTCCAATTCCTTCTAATCATTTTAATTCTTTTTTAATCTTCCCTTGAAGTCTTCCCACTGCCATATTTTTTATTCTGTAGTTGTTGACTGTGAAAGTGTTTACTCTGCCATTTCTTCCTTACTGTGTTCATACCCTTTTCAGGACCATCATCAGTCTATGGTTCTTTTCAGAGATCTTCTTCTGCTTGTCTATTTTATAACACTTAGTGTTGTTGCAATGAGATAATGCTATCTAGAAATTCTCTGACCTGAAATGGATATATTTCAGTGTACCAGAACCTGTAAGGGGGGAAAAGAAAGAAGGAACATTGTCACTTTTTCTGGTTGAACTAAAATGCCATGCTTAGAGAAATTTTAGACCAGTGGAATGTTTCACCCCTTCTTTGTCATTAAATTTCAGCAAGAACATTGTTCATGCTTCAGTGTTACACACTTTTATGTTCTTATTATTCCCTCAGTGAATTTTCTTGATGAATACCCCACCTTAAAGACAATTCTGGTAGGAGATATCTGCCTCTATATCTGTATAGAATATGACAAAGTTGTTCTACACATGACAAATTTATCTAGTAATGAGCAATAACATTTATCACTCACAGAATTGGATAATTTTGTCAATTTATTTGAAAAGTAGAAAACTATGCACAACAACTTTTGGCTTCATCTAACTTTAGCTTAAATGCAAAATAACTGGACATCATAAAATCTTCCCATTATTTACATAAACAATAAAACATTTGTTTAATAACTACTAATACTCACCACTCTTCTAAGAATAAAATATTGGGAAAAAATGAAAATGCACCCTACTCTAACAAAGCATTTAGCTATAAACAAAGTAATGTCAAATAGCTGGGGGAAAGAGATTTATTAGTGTTATTTTATACAGTATCATTACAGACAGTTTCTTTAATACGGGGACATTTGAACAGATCTCAAAGAAAAGAGGGTGGAGGACAAATATGTCCCTGGAGGATAGTGTTCTGGTAGACTTGTAAGGTAAAGACTGCACTCTCACTGTCTCTAACTGCACATCGTACAACTATAGTACAGCTAAAGAAAGTCATCAACTGTGAGGGCTGTGAGAACTGATTGGATTCTAACTATATTTTCAGAATATAAAAGAATACTTAAGAGTACATACTCTGGAGCCAGATTATTTTGCCTTAAATCTACAAATCACTAGTCCCTTGCTGTAGATTCAGATACTGCTTAAAAGCTTTGATATCTTATCTGCACAACGTTGAAGACTGTATGTGAACATTCACAGTATGTTTGATCAATCTTTGTATTAGCTACCTTATAGAATTATAAAAATGCCTTGTGTATAGATGTGTGTTTGGGGATCCAACTTAGAGTAGTGTTTGATACATGATGTCACTGACAGCTTTTGCTCTACAGGAGGAATAAAAGAGCTGGCTACAGGAAGATGCCAAGATTTTGGTATGAGCAATAGGAAGAATGGAATTACTGACTGAAATGCAGACAACTGAAAGAGAAGTATGTTCTAGAAAGAGTGAAAATGGTAGTCCAGATTCAAAACATGCTATGTTCATGGAGACCCACAGGCCGAGTGAATGACAATGTGCATGTCAAAGGAGAAATCCAGACTGAGGAAAATAATAAAAATTTCCTAAAAACATATATATGATTTTTTATTGGTGTGTGTTTGTGATATATAGGACTTATGATCATCAGATGCAATTGTTCCATATACATATCCATCTTAATCATTTCTTCTTCCCCTCCTCACCCTCTCCTTCCCCCCATCCCCAAGTCCCCTTTCTGCCTCTACAAAGTCTATTTCCTTGTTTCTTATCATCTCTCTTCTATTTTATTCTTTAAGCTATTTATATTTTACATTTCTCTTAAAGAGAAATCATATGATATTTAACCTTCTGTGGCTGATTTATTTCATTCAGCATTATAGTCTCAAGATGAATCCATTTACCTATACATTTATACCTCTTATGGTCTAGTAATGCTTCATTCTGTGTTTTCTTTTATCTGTTGATAGCCACAAAAGCCTGATTCTAAAATTTAGCTATTATGAATTGCGATTTAGCTATTACTACAAATGTGGGTGTTCTCGTATCGCTGTAACATCATGTCTTTAACTCAAGAAGATATCTGAAAGAGGTACTGTTGAGTCAAATAAAATTTCTATTTTTAATTTTCTTTAAAGAATTTCCAATTCTGATTTCTATAGTGGTTGTACATCCCCACCAACAATTGAGGAGGGTTTCTTTTCCCCACAACCTTGCTAACGTTTGTTTAAAGTCATGGAACTAGATATGATCATCAAGAAAGTGGTTATGGTTAGAAAAAAGAAGAGGACCCAAGACTGATCTCTGTAAATGGCAATTTAAGAACTGGAGTCAGCAAAAGTAAAAATAAAAAAATTAAACTCAGAAGTAAGGGTTCTTATAACGTGAATGCCCTATCAAGAAATGGTTTCTACAGAAGCAAATGACTAGCTGTTACAATTGCCTCTGACAAATCAAGGAAGGGGAAAGCAAATATTTTTCCAGCAGATTTCTCAACCAAATCTCATTGAGGCCAGGTAAAACTGTGCCTACCTTTAACCTCGGTACAGGAAGCCTGAGGCAGGAGGATCTCTGTGAATGCAAGCCAGCCTGGGTCACATAGTGAGTTCGAAGCTTGAACTAAATAATGAGACCCTATCTCAAAAAACAAAACAAAACAAACTTTCATTAAGGAATCTGCTTGTAGTTGTTGCATTATTTCACATGACTGAAATATAGAGAGAATGAAAAGAGAAAATTATATTCAACAAACAAAAAAAATTATTATAAAGTGTAGAGGTATTTGATACTATTTATAGCAAAGAGGATGTTCAGTCAAAATATTTTGAACTTTATTCTGCATTGAGTGTCTTGAATTGAAAATAAATTAATATGGCCAAAAAAGCATACAGTAAAATTGTTTATTGTGTAATTCCACTGAAGAAGTATAGGAGTTTGTCTTTGATTTTATTGATACAGATAAAAACTAAGCAGGTTAAAAACATGATCATGAGCAGAAATGTGGGTAGACAGGGACATAGGTTATGGAGATTTATTATATTGTACTTCTGATTCATTGTGCTTTACAATTAAATAAAGAGATACCTGAGAAAAAAAGACCAAGACAAAATGCAGTTCTTCAGATTAAAAATGGGCTAGACAGACAAGGAAACGTGAGTAGGATCCTTGAGCAGGAAGTAAATTGCTGTTGCTGGCTATGACTTAAAAGGAATCAGAGACCATGGGTTCATGTGTTTTTCTGAGTTGCTCTGAAGTGTGACGCAGCACATTCTCACTGGCATGAACCACTGGTGGTACAGAACATGCTGCCAGGCAGCTGGACATACAAAGTACTGTCATGTCATTCAACATAATCACTGTTGGGTTTTTATAAAATAGCAAAATGCTAAGGAAAAATGGAAAAGAATTGTAAGTTCACGCAAATCAGTGTCTATGATAGACCATAGAAACCAATGAAGGTAACAAAAACATGATGGAGTTGACCAACAGTGAGAGCTTGGTGGATTTCAGGAAGTTCAAATAGAAAGTAATATTCTTGGAAATCTGAAGTAATAATTGAAAAGATAAGAGATGAAAGACAGTATGAAAGTTTGAGTTGCTATTAAAAAAAGAATGCAGTTGCTGTAAATAAAAAGAACCGCAGAGTGGAAAAGTAGAAGTATGATTGAATGTGAAACAGCTTCACAACACCTAAGGTTAGGAAGCAAAAAAGATCTTTTATGTTCATACTAGAATTATAAAAAAAATTAATCAAGAGTTCATTGGGAGAGATAGTCTGAAAAGTGGTACATCTTCTTACAGCTAATGTCTGGGAAATATAGTTAGGGTCAGCTCACTGGGCTACTTTCCTATAATTTTAACAAGGTGATGAGCAGGGATTTTATCACTTGACATAAAAAAATTAGAATAGTAAAGGTTATCTATGGTGGACATAGTTTAAGTGGCTAAGGGAAGACATCTATTCCATCACAGAAACATTAGTGAAGAATGCAAATGGAAAATTCCTGTAAATGATTATTTTATTAACAATAATACCTTAATTGTTTTCTCTCTCTGTGGCAGTTGACAGTTTCTAAAGCATTTTACCATGATTTCCTTTGACCTTTACAACAACTCTGTGAAGAATATGGAGACAGTGCTATGCTCATAGCAGAAAAAATGAGACATTGCGGTGTTAAAAGTGTACAAGAAAGACTTAATACTACTAAATAAATGGCTAGGCCAGAAAAAGTGCATGGATTTGATGAATAAATGTATCATTTTTTTCTGAAAAACTATGTCTATTTCACTATTTTTCAATATATGCTTATATTTTATAATACTTCCCCTATGGATTATTGAGTTTCATTCAGATAAAATAAACTAAGATTTAGAAATATTTCTAAAATTATAAAACATTTATAGGATTCAGCTTACTTTCTCATGAGATTTTATTAAAACATCAATACATGTTTGGCATATACATGGAAATATATCTATAAACCAGATAATGAGGAGTGTTTATAAAGCAGTGGAAAGAATATATTCAGAAATTTTATAATATGGTTCAAAAAGATTAGATAGCAGGTATTTTTGCCATATAACATTTTATAATAGTTTATAATTTAACAAAAGCTGCAAGATACTTCAAATTGTGAAGTTTAATATTGCACATTTTTTATTGTTTTATCTCAGGAAAATACTCTCAATTTTATCCTCTTTCAACATGCTTAAAGTTTTCTATTTGATTAATACACATCAGAATATCTTGAGCACCTTCTGTTGTTCACCCAACTTTCTCAATCTATCAAAACTTCAGATTCTTCATCTGTGAAATAGAGATAACAGTGTTTTTCCTCAGGGGTATGATGAAAAATAAAAGAAGGAGTGTGCAGAATGTTAGGAACACTATGCCTTTGCTTAGTATGCACTTGATAAATTCTAGTTGCTCTTAGATTTTTATAATTTATTCCTCCTTCAAAGCTGGAAATATTTTGATACTTTACTTTTAATAATTAAAGCTTGTGCCTAAACATAAAATATTTCTTAATATTTAACATTGAAACCTGTCTTATTGATAGGCACTGTAATTTGAAATCAGTCTCTGGAATTAGTGTTTTGTTTTGTTTTCCTTTTTAATGAGTACTCTAATTTACCTATCATATAAAATTTACTTTTCCTCTTTGTATTGCAAATATATTTTCTTCCTTAAATTTCTATTTATTTTCCTTAAGTAGGATTAAATAAAACAAATATAAGTTTTGAAAGAAATTATATTGTTCCTGTGTTTACTCCGAGTGATAAATGAATATATATATACATATATGTATATATATGGAAAAATAGATGATGAAAAGAAATCCTAATATATCAAAAATCCCAATAAATGTAAATATGAATAAATTATCCAGTTAAAAAGCAAATGATATAAAATTCAGTATTGCTGTTAGGTTCTCCCAGAAGCAGATTATGGGATGAAGATTTGAATAGAAATAATTTAATTGCTACTGTTAGAACCATAGGCAGGGAAGTTGAGAATAGCAAATCCATCAATAGACAGCACATATTAATTAAGTTGCCACAGTAGAAGTCATGGGAAACTTTCCCATTAAAGGAAACTCTGGAATTTTATTCCTAAATGACTAAAACTTAGCTTATATTCCTCAGTCTATATCACTAAAAGATTAATCTAGTATATATGTACATCTACTCTGAAAAGTGCTTGGCTAAGAGCTTTCTTTGAAGTTGAACTTGGAGAAAAAGTATTTTATTTGCATATACAAAGCAGAAACTTTTAACTTTCTTTCAGATATTACACTGGTAGTTTAAAGTCTTCTGATGGTGCAACCACTACAATAGCTATAATGCCTGTGTGGGGTTAGGGTAAGGTGGAACATAGCTACAAGCATGTGCAATATGAGTTCATAACACAACCAAAAACTAGCACAATTTAAAAAAATAGGGTATACTAGGAAATAGAAAATCCTCAAGCAGTAATAACAGCTTAATGGAAAAATAAACAATGAATCAATGAAAATATAATAGAACATTAAATCATATCAAACTGAAGATACAATATGCTAGATTTTAAAACCATTCCAAATTTTATGCACCTAATAATGCAGTTACAAAGTATATAAAATCGAGGCCAGGGATTTAGCTCAGTGGTTCTGCCGCCTGCCTCGCAAGCACAAGGGCCCAAGTTCTATACCTGGAACCAAAAAAAACAAAAACAAAAGACAAATTATGTAAAACCAAAGTAAAAACACAAGGATACATTGACAAATTTATTATCAAATTTAAGACTCCATACCATCCACAATGAATGATTATAAAAGAAGACAAAGTGAGGCTATAGAAGAAGGAAAATGTTATAATAAAATTCATTTAATAAAAATATTGTTGTACATTAGGTAAAATATATATTATATTTATACATTTGTATGCTTTCATGTTTTATAGCTACTATTTCAAGTTACTATTTTCATCTTCAAAAATTTATTTAATGGTATTACTATGTTGAAAAGAAAGATAAAATTTCCCAAATGTAAGAGTGATGTGTATATTAGAAGTCCATGGAATTTGGAAGAATTAGTAAATACTGGCAAATAATGCATAAAACCACCACAAATACAAATTAATAGATTAAGTTTTCTCTCACCAAAATTCTAAGCAAAAATTAATGGAAACAACTTTACCCTCCTTTCAAGAAGTGTAGGAGATGTTTGAATTAATAAAAATACCTAAGATATTTGAACCCAGTTAAAAACTCCCCAGGAGTTACCATTTCTGTCAAATAAAATTACAGGCAAAAATAGAGTACAGGACATTAGGCTAAAAGACAATGCTTCTGATTCAGTATGGCAATCGCCAGGATTTTATTAGCAGAATTGTGTCTGGTGTGGAAAAGGAAATACACTCTGATTTCACTTGTTAGCATCTCTGGAATGGTTTCATCAGGATGATTACCCGAATCTGGTCTGAACCCAAATGACAGAATGTGCAGGACTGTGTTTCAAGAAAAGGATGAATTCAATCCTTACAGAATGTTTTCTGTGTGTGCATGCACACAAGATTTAATAATTTAAAGAAATGGGTATTGTTACTTTCCACATTTTCAAGGTTGTGAAAATTTGCAGGGATTATCTGGGGTGTGTTTTAAAG
This sequence comes from Heterocephalus glaber, assembly GCF_053883595.1. Classification (NCBI taxonomy): domain Eukaryota; kingdom Metazoa; phylum Chordata; class Mammalia; order Rodentia; family Bathyergidae; genus Heterocephalus; species Heterocephalus glaber. Next base: position 21,305,754 of record NW_028258138.1, on the reverse strand, counting down.
TACAGTCTATTGATTCTAGGACAATTTAATTCACAGATATATAGTAGTTTTTGATATGAACTGTTAGAAACAAAATGTTTCTAAAAAGGATAAATCATATCATTGATGTATACATTAAAAAAGGAGTACTTATCTATAAAAAATGAATTCAATCAAGACATGATCAGGGCATATAATAAAAATAATTCATATATTATTTGTGATTTGAGTTAAAAAAATCCTAAGGATTTTGAGATGCAAAACAATTTGAAATACTCGAGTTTAGTGGCAATGAAAGTTATCAAATCATAACTGTGGAAGAGAGAAAAAGCACAGATAACAACCAAATGATAGGTAGTAATAGAATCGAGGGTCTCTTGAAACAAGCAGTAGTGTTCAACTAAGTACACAGTTAAAGTAACCAGAGAAGAAACCAGGGGCTGAATATTGTCTCAATCTGTTTGTGCGACTGTAATGAATTACTTGAGACAGTAATTTACGAACAACAGATATTTACTTCAGTCATTTCAGAGGCTGAGAAGTCAAGGTAAAAGTGCTGGCAAATTCAATGTCTGGAAAGAGCCCAGTCTGTGCTTCTGAAGTCATGCATTGCATGGTACTGCCTCTGGAGGGATTGGAGTTTGTGTCCTCACGTGAAGAAGGAACAGAATATTAAATGGACTTGATAGTTCCTTCAAGTCATTTTGGGTGACTGGAGAATTAATATTCCATTCTTAGGTGTCCCCCACTGATGAGCTTATCACCTTCTGAAGACCTTACATGTCAATGTGATCACACTAGGTCTTAGTTTCCAAAATATCAGAGAACCTCACAGATTTATCCCAACCAGAACACCAGAGTATAAGGGAGCCCATTTATTTAAGTAAGTAGATCAGTTGAATGAAGCAAGGAACTAGGGGAAGGTTGGAGAATGAATCTAAACAAGCAAAGGGAAGAGATACTACACAAGAAGTAGAACATCCCCATGGCAAGAAATTTGGGACATACATCATGCTCTGATCTATTAATATGTCTCATTTCATCACTGAACAATATGAACAATTGCTTTTTGTTCTGATAAACAAAATTGTCAATGGATTTGTCTTTTAAAAGTGGTAAAACTTTACTAAGAAGTACATGACATTGGATAGAAAACATATAATTTGGCACAAAACAAGATTGAAGAGAAGGAAGCATTGCATTTGTTGAGTTGGGAAAAGATATGTTTTTCTGATATGAAACAATTAATTGTGTAACAAGGCCCATATTCTTTTGGCCGTGTAGTATTTGGTGAAATTCATCTTGCTGATTCTTTTTTAAAATTAATTTTATTGGTACTCTGTTGATATACCTAATGATAGCATTCATCATAGGGAATTTGTACCTGTACCCAATACATCTTGATTCTTTTCTTCCCATTCTTTTACCCCCCCCTTCAACCCTTCTTCTCCTTCTTATTTATAAAGGACTGTTTCCATTTTTCCTTCTATCCTTTTTTCCTTTTCCCTTCCCTCATTTTATTCTTTATTTCTTTCCACCAACAATCTATATTCCTTCAAATTAATAATTGTGCTTACCTCTGATGGCTTGAATGTTGTACTGCTATTCTTGTTATCTTTCAATTTTATATGTGAGTATTTTTGTGTTTAATGTCTCTCAGCTCTAGTTATTAAAAAGAAAACCCTTAGCAAAAATTAACTACCTAGGAAACAGACAGCTTTTCATACTGTTTTTATTCTTTCTAGAAATTAATTCCTAGGCTTTAATAATGAACATTGTTCAGCATTATTGTTCCCAAGTGTAATATTTAAATTATTAATATATTTTGCTCTTTTGTGTTTACCTTTTTAAGCATTTTACTCTATTCTCATTCTGTTCCTAATAGGTTCATATTTCCAAAAACCTATCATGAAGTATATTTAAAAATGAAGACTGTGTATATGTCATATATTTTCACAGTTATATTTTTGAAAATATCTTTATTTTCAACTTCCATTATGAAGAATAGTGCTCCTTGATGGAGAACTCCTTGCTGACAGTTATATATTGATATAAATTTTTAAAATTCTGGTGGTACATGTTAGTAATCCCATGTTATGGTAGGCTGAATCAGAAAGACGTTTTTCCCATCTTGGAAAAAACTAGTGAGACCCTCTCTCAAAAAAATTTCACTCCATTGATTCTGGTGTATATATTTTAAGTGCATATATTTTCTTATTTTTATTTGGTTTACATGATTACATTCATCATGGAGAATTGGTACATGTAGGGAACATATCTTAAATTTTTATGTTCCCTTTTCACCTCTCTTCCCACTGTTAATGTTATTTTTTTTCTACTTGAATTGTTTTCCTAGCAGTTCTTGTGATTTCCTTTTAATTATCAATCATCCTTCATACTAGTCTAAAGAATCTCAGTGTGGTTTCACTTGCATTAACATTCCTGGTACTTAATAAACTACTATTAATTGGAGACTTCAAGTATGTTTAACTGCTAAGGAAGTTCTAGGCTTTATTCTTAATAATCACATAGTTTCTTGAACATTTCCTCTATTACCTTTTGAAAATTCTATTAGCTCCGTGGTATTCTAATTCTTGCTTATTTTATAGTTTGATTAATTTCTCTCACATTGATCCCTGGGAAGTGTGTTTCAATGTACTAATTCTTTTGTTTTTACTCCCCTGGCATATTGTTCATTCAATTTATTCTTTTATTTTCTTCATTCATTACTATATTTTCATTGTAAGATTTCTAATGAGCTAATTTTATAACCAATATTTTTAATTTCTACATTTTCATAATTTCATTTTTATTGATCATATCTCACGTTACCCCTAAATATATCTAAAATATTTATTATAAAGTCATTTTCTGTTTTCTTGACATAATCTGAGTACTGTATTTGCTCTCCCCCATACGTTGAAATCTGCAACCTCAGCCATCATGAAGAGAATAAAAGCTCTCACAAAATAGGGCCAAGAACACTCCTTCTTCTCTGTGTGACCTGAGGATATTGTTAGAAGACGCCTCTTCTATGAACCAGGATCCTTATCGGACATTAAATCTGTTACTTTGATGGGCTTCCCAGACTTCAGAATGTGACAAATGTTTATTTTCTTTATACACTACCCATTTTATGGTATATTATTGTAGTAGTCAGAATGGACAGACATATTTCTTGGTTATTCCAATTTCATCTAGTATAAATTCATCTTCTAATTGATTTAGTTTGCTATCTTGAATATCAATTTGAATTTACAAATCTGGATTGCACTTTCAGAATGAGTAAGGATTGGTGTTTTATTTTTTATTTTTTAATTTTTGTGCACGATTATCCCTTTTTATGATGTGTTTTTATATCATATTTATATTTCTCCTAAGCAGAACCAGAACTATGTTACATAGCTTGCATGGCTATGTCTGTATCTTTCAGTTTCATCTAAGTAAAAACTCATAATACCCATCATGAATTTTCTGCAATCTCCTTTCAGAGTAGGGAACCAATCTCCTGTATTGATTTCAAGGTACCAAATTCTTGTATGCTAGGAAATTCTTTTAGCTCCTAAAGACCCAGAAGAGATCTCATCATTTTTTCTACTTCTTGATTTTGAAACTAGCAGGCCTGTTTATTAAAACTCTTTTATTACTTTGTGTTTGTGTGTTTGGTCTTGCACGTGCGTTGTGAACTTAAATTGTTCTTTTACATAGGCAGTGCAGTAGTTATTTTTCTCTAGCTGCTGAAACAAAATACCCAGAACCAAAAGTTAAAGGGATAGGGTTTATTTAGTTCACAGTTTGTAGAGGTTTCAGTCCATAATCGACTGGCTCCAATGCAGGGTTGGGAAGCAGGCATCGCAGAGGAGAAACAGTTCATGGCACCCATAAGGTAGCAAAAGCAACAAGAGACCTTAACAGTGTCTTTCTCCCCCTTTTATCCCATCCAGACTATTGGGATTAGGGTGGTTCCAAACCAGTCACTCCCATGTACTGGTTTAATAATCACAGGCCCTTGATCTTAGTGTCACATACTCTAGATTCACCCACCTACTACCTCATGAGGCTTTGTGGAGACATCTACACTCAAACCATTACATATAGTATCATAAATTTTTGATATCATTGTGTGCTTAGATAAGTGCAGAAGAGTGTTTCTGCTAAAATTATAACCCCTGATTCATTATTTATTGACTAATATTTTCTAAGTGAACAAGATAATACTTCTGTGACAGTTCAACTTTATTGTCAACTCATCCATATTACGAGACTCCCAGAGAGATGATAGGATGTTGGGGACATTGTACTACATATATGGGATTAATTTGCTGATATTCAGAGCTGAATGCATTGTTGGGAATGGGGTGCAGTTGGAGATGGGTGACTGGGGCTTGCCTTTGGAGGATACATCGTATATCTTTCTTGCCCTCTTACTCTAAGTTCTGCTTCCCATTTCCCATGTAGTAAGCAGCTATGCTCCACCATGTCCTGAGTCTATGATTTTCCAGGTTTGCAGCCAGTCAACAAGGGACTTTAATCTATCAAACCATGAGACAAATAAACCATTTCCACCTTGAAATTGTGTCTGATATTTTTTCCCAACAACAGGAAAGCTAACCAGAACACTTACTGGAAGAAGAAAAGATTTTATAAGTAAAGATGTTCAATGCTCTGATTTCTTTTGTACACTCTCAAAGCATTTACATTTGGCCATTCTCATCTCTAATCCTATGAATTGGATGATATATATGACACAGCTCTTATAATGAATACTATGTTATTTATAGAGATTACATATTAAATGAGAGAGAATGTATTACACTTGGCAATGAAATGACTATAATAGATAATTAAATTGTGACAGTTATTTTATACAGTGGTGAAGAAATTATAGATAGTAAGATCTACTTGGTCATCTGAGTCATCACTTTGACATGCAACGTATTCTCTATAGTATATTTTAAGGATCTTTTCTGAAAGTAAATGGACTAAGTTGTAGTTATTCACAAGTGACTTCATAGCCAGAGGAAATAATAGTAATAATGAAGAATCAAGTAATGACATAAAGAAGGTTATATATTCTTCCACCAAAATTGTGCAGATTAGTACAATACTTGGGCTTAGAATTAATCACTATCATGTTATCAGACGAAGAAGAAAGCCCTATAACCTTAATGTTTTACCACTTCCATATTTCTTGCATCCTTCACAAAATGTGTCCAACAAGTGATAATTCAACTTTATCTTTAAATTTTCAAATCAAATGACACCAGAAAAAGAGAAATCCACTCTATTAAGGAGGAGAAAAAAATTACTGAAAATCTTGTTTTTGCTCTTCTTCTGCTTGATTTGTTTATTCATCACAAGTACACATCATAACTCTAAGTCCTTATCTATAATATCATCTTCACAAATATATACCTACAATTATTCCTCTTAACCATCTCTTGCCTTTATTATCTGTCTTTCATACTCCTCCATAATGTCCTAAATTATATAAATTTAATTATCTTTATTATTTTGCTTATGCCTCTTGAGATTATCTACTTTGGTATTTCAGCATTTTTTTAGAAAATGTGTTTCATGAAGAATTTAACTCAATATTCCAAATGAGCATAACAAAAAAACCCACTATTATTCCTGTTTATCTATACACTATAATTCATTGGAATGAAACCATTCCCTTCCCAAGCATTTCCAGTTTTAGAGCGCTTAGTCATTTTATCACTTCTCTTTCCCAGGAGCCCAGGACTCAAGTAGCTGACACCGAGTTCTGCAAACTCGGACCTGATCAATATTAGCCTTTGTCTAGTCTGGAGTCTGGACTTAACCTTTCTCCTCTCTGAAACATTTAGTCTACATTTTTCCATTTTTACTTGGCTTCCTCTCATTTCTCACAGATATTTGACGTAAGTTTAATGAACCCATATTGAAGTTCATTCAATGCCCTGAGATACAATTTGTCTGAGCTAAAAGTCTTAGTTGCATTTAGTGAGATAGTTGCTCTCCTACAGTTTTTCTCAATACAGTTGATTCATTGTGTTAATCAATTGTTTTCTTACAAATTGTTTTTAATCTCCTTGCTCAATTACAGAGAAAATAGAAACAAAACAATTGAAGACTTTATCTTTTTATGTTTCTATTTGATTTTTTAATGACTCTTCTAATCATCAGACTTATGACATCTGTTCATTTTGTCCCTCCAGATATAACCAAGATACAGTTTAGTTCCTCTCTGCTCTTCTAAGGTAGAGAACAAATTGTAAATTTTAGGTCTTTATATATTAGTTGGTATTCTCTATAGAAAGAAAAAATAGGATTTGTGTGTATGTGTATGTGTGTTGCACATGAATATGTATGTGTGTGTGTGTGTGGAGAGATAAGAAAGTGAGATGAGAGAAAGAAAAAAAGATATTTATGATAATGAATTGGTTCACATCATTATAGAGACTCACAAGTTACAAGATCTGAAGAATCAGTCAGTAAGATTTAACCTGGGAGAGCAAATAGTATAACTTTAAATACAAATATTTCAGTTTCAATCCAAAAGTAAAAATTGTTTTTCCAGACTGAAGGTAGTAAACCAAGATTAATTCCTTATTTCAAAAGGCTTCTTTGTATTTAGATCTTCAAATAATTTTATGAGTCTTATCTACATTAGGGAGGAATATCTGCTCTTCTTATACTGATTTAACTGTTAGTTTCAATCCAAAATATGTACACATAAATAACCAGAATAATATTTAAATAAATATCTACTTATGCTGTGACCTAGTCAAGTTGATATATGAAATTAACATCACAGACTCCTAATGAGGCAGAAAGAGCTGCCAAATATGATATGGAATGGATAATTATTGTAAAATATTTGTTAATGAACCGTGTGCTAAAACTGCTTGAAACTTGTCCCTGTTTGAAAATTCTGGGTGGGCTTTCTCCCTCTTGTGGGGCAGCCTGCTCCCAGAGAGATTAGAAACTATCCTTAAAGTGTGTTTATCTAAGTACTCCATACCTGCTGTAATGCTGCTGTACCACACCTTTGTTACATCCTGTGTGATCTCAATTTAAGCTACTCTTGCCACATTCTGTGTAATCACTACCTGGCAGGTTAGGAGCAAGGTATAAAATGGAGAAACTGTCTTGACTCTAGGTCAGCCTATAAGGACTCATTTCCTGAGGCTGGCCATTGTCTGGCAATAAACTTTTTTGTTTTACCCTGTCTTTTGTTTTCTCCTGTCTCTGAAAGATAATTTCGACTCCTGATTTGCCACCACACTAACTTTAATTTTGTAGATTGCTGACATTTGTATTTGTCTTGATGTTGAACTATCTGTCCATTTTTCTTAAACTTTAATTGTGTTAGCTACAGATCAGTGTGTTAGATATGCTATTTCATTAAATCATTTCATATTTTCATTCTTATTTGTCCCATTCAAAATGATGTTTTCAGAATATAATGTTCAAAGATCTTAGTGAAAGAAAAGTGAAAGTTGCCGGAATCAAGTACTTGTTTCTCTATTTGTGATTTATCCCTATTAACAACATTAAAAGAAAAACCTGGGAGGTTATATAAGAAGGATTTTTATATGTGATTATCTGATGGTAATCATTGCAAGAGACTGGCAGAATCACAAACTTACAAAGAGGCCACCACAATCTTACAAAAAGTTCTACAAGGACATCAGCCCAGGAACTGTTAAATCTCAGACTGATGTCACTCTTATTAATCAACATGGCAAAGGATTATCATTTCAAATTATCTGATGTAATCTTCCTCAAGTTTTGATAGTTAAAAAGTTCCTTTTGTCTTAAACTCTTTGAATATGCCTAAGATTTATTATAGCATGTGCATTCTCATTGTAATGCTCCCTTTACAGTGTTCTGCTAGTCTGAAATAAATATCATGATTTCAGTGGAAAAATCTTTCATTTTTAATTAATTTTAATTAATTTGACATATTTGAAATATTTTTTCTGATTGTTCCTTTAAATTAAAATATTAATTCATAGCTGCATTTCTTTTGGTTCAAGTTTAGGATACAAATCATTATAAAATTTAGTTTTGCAAAGGTCACTCATTTTGCAAAATAGTCCTTTCATTTTCATCTTATTTTTACCAGAGAGTTCATCATTGTTATTCAGAATTAGCCTAATGGGATGATAGCCTTTGTTGGTTTTCCAATATTCAGGGAAATAAAATACACAAAGCAAGTCAGAAGCATACTACATAGTGAGGTCATTCTCCATTTGTTGTTTTGTCACTGTCATTTCCTGACCTGTTCTAATTCAGCAATCCTTATTGAGAGCACATCAATCATTTTGTTCCATTATCACCACTTTGTAGTATCTGCCCATCATATCATGCTACTCCTGTCCATTATAATTCAATTTTTTCCGTTTTTTCCTTTTTGATTTGTTTTCTTATTTATCAGCATCCCACACCAAAAAAATGCCAATTGCTATGAACATTTAATTTATTTATCTGGCAGGTTGGAGGGAGTTGCAAAACATAAATCTACATCTAGCAAATACATCTTTGTATTTCCATTTTCTAGCAGTTTTGTTCTGCTGTTAAAGGACCATATGTGTAATTTCTGGTATTGCATCTAACATAGATTTAATTAGCTTCTATTTTTCAGTTTTGTTTTGCTTTTTTTTGTGTTTTGTTTGGTCTTCTGCATCTGTAGCCACCATTTCATTTTAACTATTTTTCATGGAATACACTATTTTCATTTCTGTGATGTGTTCCTGGTTCAAAACTAAAGGGACATAATAGACTGTCAATTTAAAAAAAACAACATGATGAACCTTTTATCAAATATTGGCAGTGTCTGTAAGTTTATATTTGTTTCAGAAATTGCATTGATCACATGTATTAACCGTACACTTGCATTGATTAGAATGAATATATAGAGTGATCTAGATTAAAATTCTTTTTCGGTTAAAGTTTAGGTTTATATTTGAGAGAAATAGAGAGGAAACAGAGAGAGATACAAAGTGTTTATCCTCAGTTGTAGACAGATTTGCTCCACAGAAGGATATGGGCTCTAGTTTCCAATGCTTTGCATATGGGAACATGCATACAAAAGGATGACTCAGGATTTCCGCCCCTTCCAAATGTAAATATATCCCTCCAGGGAGATGGCTCTGCTGGGAGTCCCAACCATCCTTTAACACTCAAGGTCTGTTCTTTCCCAGCGGATTGTACTGAAGTTATTTTGGCCCTTCTAGGTCCTTCAGAGTCCAAATAAATTTCCAGAATATTTTTTGATAACTTCTAATAACAAGGGCAACAAAATTCAAACAGATGAACAGGCGCCACGAGTTTAGAGATTGTACTGTATCTACCACTGGGGGGAGGGTGTCATGACCCAAGATCAGCAATAATAAAATTTTTACTTATGAGCAAATTATCTTTCTCCATGTCTTTAAGTCTACATAAATTTCATTCAATAGTGTTTTATACTTTTCAATAGCAGGTCATGCACACATTCTGTCAGATTTATTCTTAAGCATTTATATTTTAAGCTATTATAAACATCTTTAACAAAATAATACTGATTGTTCACTGTTAATATAAATAGAATTATTTTTTTAAAAATTTTTATTAGCATACATTTGTAGCACATAATGGTGACACTCATTGTGGGGAGTTGTTACAGGTACATATCTTAATTCTTTTTTAAAACCTTATTCCCTTCTTGTTCCTTCCCCCTTCTATTTTCTCTTGGCCCTCTTTCCCACTTCCAAAAGGTATATCTCCCTGTGTAAGACCGAGGGCCTTACCAAACGCTCCAAGGAGCTGACTGCAGCGAAGAACACCCGGGAGGGAACACATCGGACAAGTTGGAAAAGTAAAACAGACCTTTATTAGTCTGGCCAGACAGCACCCTCCAAGCAAACAAGCTTAGAGAGGGCCCCGAGCTCAGGGGGTTGGAAGGTTTTATAGGGGCTGCAGGGGTGCTTAGCAAGCACAACTACAGAAGCAGAATTTTTGTGGTTAGGGGACGGTTGAGGGAGGGGTTGCAGATGTTCTTTGCTTAGCAAACAGGATGTTCCTTACACAGAAACAATGGTACATTCCATGGTGTCTTAACAGATAAATAAGTACATTCCAGGAACTCTGTGTCCTGTGGTGAACCCGAAACCCACAGGGACAAGATGGAGGGCCTGTAACAAGATGGCGGTACTTGTGCTAAGTCTCATCTGGGTCTTACACCTATATCTTAGTATCTTTCTTTAATTTTGGTCTTTATTTGTATTTTGGATTGGTCATATAAAAGAAAGCATACAATATATTTTTTAAGTTCTTTTAATGGTACATTTTAGGTATACAATTCATTTACATTTATCATTGAGTTCTTGTACCTATACATGATGTCTCTTGGTTCTTATTTTTTCCCCATTACCTGTGCCCCTTTACCCCCTCCACCCTTCCCTATTTACAAAGGCTTTGTTTCCATTTTTTTCCTTTTCTCATAATTTTTTCCTTTCCCTTCTTTCCTTTCCCCTTCCCCTCCCACTTCTCCCTACCCCTGTGGACCTTTTCTTCCAATTTCAAATTATCAATTATTAATTTTAATCATTTTAATCCTTATTTACACTACCAGTTTCTCACACTAGAGAAACTATTTGGTATTTACACGTGTGTCCTATTTATTTCACTTAAGAGTATGGCCTCAATATGCATCCATTTAGCTATAAATGACTCTAGTTTTTCATTCTTTATGGCTGAGTAGTACTCCATTTTATTAAAAAAAACAAAAAAAAACCACCCACAACTTCTTTATCCAGTTTCCAGGTGATGGACGCTTGGGCTGCTTCCAAGCTTTAGCTATTACAAACTGTGCCACTATGAACATGGGTTCACATATATAGCTGTGGTATGATTCTTTTAATTCTTTTGGGAAGATACCCAGCAGGAGAATAGCTGGGTCAAATGGGACCTCCAGCCCTAGTTCTTTGAGGTATCTCCACACTGATTTCCATAGTGGTTGCACCAGTCCACACTCCCACCAACAATGGAGAAGGGTTCTTTTCTCCCCAACCCCCCAGCATTTGGTATTGTTTGATTTCTTGATTGCTGCCATTCGTTCTAGGGTGAGGTGGAATCAGTGTTGTTTTCATCTGCATCTCTCAAATGATCAGTTATGTTGAACATTTTTTCATATGTTTATTTGCTGCTTTTACTTCTTTGTCTGAGAAATGTCTGTTCATTTCAGATGTCCATTTTTGAATTGGGTCTTTGAATTTGGGGGGTCTGATTTTTTTCAATTCTTTATATATTCTAAATAGTAGTCCTTTGTCTGAGGTACAGCTGCTAAAAGTTTTTCCCACATTGTAGGTTGTCTGTTAGCTCTGTTGATGGTTTATTTTGCAGTAGAGAAGCTTTTTAATATGATGAGATCCCAGTTGTTGATTCTTTGTGCTAGTTTGTGTGTACTGAGGTTTTGTTCATAAAGTCTTTTCCTATGCCAATGTCTTCAAGAGTTCTACCTAACTTATCTTCCAGCAAGTTTAGTGTTTCTGTTTTAATATTTAGATCTTTAATCCACTTCGATCTTAGTTTAGTGCATGGTGATAGGTATGGGTCTACTTTTAATGTTTGGTAGGTTGAAATACAGTTTTTCCAATACCATTTATTAAATAGGCTATCTTTCCTCCAATGAGGGTGGTTGGCTTCTTTGTCAAAGATGAGGTGGCTGAGTATGTCTGGAGTTACTTCTGCATCTTCTAATCTATTCCACTGATCCTCATGTCTGTTGTTTTGCCAATACAATGTTGTTTTTATCACAGTAGCTTTGTAGTTTAGTTTCAAATTGGGATTGTGATACCCCCTGTCATGCCTTTGTTGCTTAGAATTGCTTTTGCTATTCTAGGTCTCTTCCTGTTCCAAATGAATGTTTGGATTGTTTTCTCTAGTTCTATGAAGTATATTGTTGGAATATCAATTGGCATTGCATTGAATCTATATAGTAGTTTTGGAAGTATGGCTATTTTAACTATATTGGAAATCATACAATATTTAAGCTTGTGTGTTTAACTTTTTTCACCTAGAACTGTAGACACAAGATGCATTCATTTTCCTGAAATGATTTAAGTTTATTCTCCGCTATAGGATAGCAGTAATCCATTATGTACAAATGCCATATTTAAATATCTATTAATGTATTGATGGGGATATAGGCCACTTCCAAGATATAGCTATTGTGATTGTACTTCTACAGACATATACATGCAAGTATCACTGTAGTATGACAGTGTTAACTCTTTCAGGAAATAGCTAGAAAGGGAACAGCTGGATCAAATGCAGTGTCTAGTTTTGTTTGTTGAGGATTCTCCATCCTGATTCCCATATCTGTTTTAGTAGTTGCATTCCCACCAATAACCTATAAATGTTCTCTGTTTTCCTGGGAGCCTCACCAGGATTTGTTATTTTATTACTTCATGGTAGCCTTTCTTTCTCCGGTGATATGAAATTTCAGTATTGTTTTAATTTTTATTTCTTTAATGGCCAAAGATGTTGAAGAAGTTCCCATGTATTTATTGGCCTTTTATATTTGTACTTGTGAGAAATGTCTATTTCAGTTGCCAATTTTTATTGAGTCTTTTGTTTTTAGGTGTCTAATTTTTTTAGTTATTTTTATATTCCAGATATTATTTCTCTGTGTGAGGAGTAGCTGGCAAAAATTTTTCTCATTCTGTACATTGTCTCTTCACTCTGTTAATTGTTTCCATTGTGGTGCAGAAGCTTTTTTAATTTTATAGGATCCCATTTGTTTATTATTAACGTTATTTCTTGTGCAATTAGGGTTTTCTTCAGAAAATTCTAGTTCATCTGCAAGAGTTTTACATATTTTATCTTCCAGCAGATTGTTTCTCTTTTAACGTTTAGATCTTTGGTCATTCTGGTTTTTGTTTAGTACACAGTAGAAGATATGGGTCTAGATTCATTTTTCTGGATGTGCATAACCAGTTTTCCCAGCACCATTTGTTAAAGAGGCTATCTTTCCTCCTGGGTAAGGAAGATTTGGCTTCTTTGTCAAAGATCAGGTAGCTGAGTGTGCCTGATGTTGTTTATTTATCCTCTATTCTATACCATTGTTATACATCCTCCACCCCCATACCATATCATTTTTAACACAAAAGCTTTGTAGTATACTTTAAAGTCCAGGATTGTGATGCCTCCTGCTTTGCTCTTGTTGCACAGGTTTGCTTTTGCTATTCTTGGTGTTTTCTAGTTCCATATGAATTGTACAATATTTTTTTCTAGTTTTGTGAAGAATGCTATTGGTATTTTGATTGAAATTATGTTAAACCTATAAATTAGTTTTGGTTGGAAGTATGGTCATTTTTGTTATATTGGTTTTGCCTAATCAGGAAAAGGGAATGTCTTTCCAATTTTCATGTCTTCTTTGATCTCTTTTTTTCAGAATGTTGTGGTTTTCATTATACATACATATTATTATATGCTATATATTATATATATGTATAAATATATATAAACTGGTTTTGATCTCTTTGATCTCTTTTTGGGGAATATTGTGGTTTTTATTGTCATATATATCATAACTGGCTTTATCAGATTGACAAGGTCTTTCAGTACCTATTTTTGTCACTTTTTATAGATGAATGAATATTGGTTTTTGTCAAAGGAGTTTTCAGCATCAATTGAAATGATCATATGATTTTTGTCCTTATTTCTAATCATGTGATGTATTACATTTATTGATTTGCATGTGTTGAATATTCCCTTCATTGTTGGTATGATTCCTACTTGGTCACAATGTATAATATTTTTGATGATTTGTTTCATAATGTTTGTCAGTATCTTGTTGAAGTGTTTTGTGTTAATTTTTATTAAAAATTTTGGCTTCCTCTCCCACTTCCCTTTCAATCGTTTTAGTCCTTATTTACACTTTCAATTTCTCACACTAGAGAAACTATTCGGTATTTACATATGTGTCCTATTTATTTCACTTAAGAGTTTTGCCTCAATATGCATCACTTTAACTATAAATGTCTCTAATTTCTCATTATTTATGGCTAAGTAGCACTCCATTTTATAAAAAAAATTTACCTAAAATGTACCAATAAAAGAATTTAAGCAAAAAAAAAAAAAATTTGGCTTATAGTTTTCTGCTTTGATTTTGGAATCAGAGTAATCCTAGCTTCCAGGAATGATTTTCAATTTCATCAGAGTTTGAGGACTATTGGTGTTAGATCTTTCCTTTAATTCTTATAGAATTTGGCAGTGAATCCATCAGGATCTTGTCTTTTCTTGTACTTAGTACCTTTTACTACTTCTTCAATTTCATTGCCTGTTATTATATTGTTCAAATGCTTCATATCTTCTTAGCTAAATTTTGGCAATTCACATATATCTAAAAATCTGACAATTATTTTTGACTTCTCCAATTTATTAGGGTATATGTTTTTGAAGTAGTTACTAATAATTTACTGGATTTCAGCATTGTCCAATGTGATTTCACCTTTTTCATTTCTAATTGCATTGACGTGTTTATTCTTTACTGTTGGATAAGATAGCAAGGAATTTGTTTATGCTGTTCATTCTTTCAAAGAACTAGCTCTTCATTTATTTTTTTTTCATGTTTTGTCTCAATTTGATTAATTTCTCCAATGATCTTTAAAATTTCTTTCTATGTACTAGATTTGGTTTTGGTTTATTATTGATTTTCTAGCACCTTCAGTTACATTATTTATTTATTTGGACTTGTTCTGCTTTTTGATGTGGGTATTTCATTAATATCTGAGTTGTAAATATGAGAGTTTGTTTCAAATACATTTTTCTACATCAATTGAGATAATCATTCCTTTTTCTCCTCTTCCTTCTCTTCCCGCTCCTCTTCTTCCTCCTCCTTCATTTTAAACTTTCTCTTTTTCATCTTTTTGGTCTTCCTCTCTCTCTTCCTCTGTTCCTTCTACTCTTCCTCTTCATCTTCTCCTCCTTCTTTTTCCTTTGTCAGTATAGTTAATTTTATTCAGTGATTTTAATATGAGATAATGACCATGATGAAATTTAAATCTTATATATCATTGGATTCTATTTGTAAACTGTCAAACAGATTTTTACATCTATTTTTATAGGAAATACTGAACTGTAGTTTTCTTTCCTTACTATGTCTTCGTGGTGTTTTACTGTTAAGGTTTTGGTATCACTATGAAATGAGTGTTCCACTTTTAGTTTCCTCAGTTTGTGCAGAATTGTTTCTTGCTTCTCTTTTTAATGTTTGGTATATATTTCAAGTGGAAAAGTTTAAAGCTAAAGATTTCTTTGTCAGAAGGTTTTCTCTTGATGAAATTTTTTTGTCAATATCCACTGTTTTTTTTTTTTTTTTTTTTGGTACTGGGGATCAAACTCCAGTCCTTGCACTTGCAAGGCAAGTGGCGGAACCACTGAGCTAAATCCCTGGCACTCCACCATTTTTAATATGAGTGGAATATTCAGTCAGCTTTAGTAAAATTTAGAAACATAAATCATGCAAGAAAATTTAAAGTTTGAACTTAATTTTTTAAATGTGCTTGAATAAAGTTGCTTATGATATTCCTTAATTATATTAAAGGTTTAGAGGTTTTGTTTTGTTTTTTGCTTTTCTTATCCATTATGTGGATGATTTGTTTTCTTGAGAATTTTGGTTATACATCTATGGATTTATCGATTTCATGTTTTTGTTACAGAAATACATTTTTTTCCTCCATTGATCTTGTATCTCATTCATTTCTGATCTTATCCATATTATTTCCTTCTTGTTGATATATTTTTTGGTTTGGCCTATTTTTTATATTATATTAACTTGAGGTTAAAATTTAGAACACTGATATGAGATTTTTACTCTTTAGTATTGTTTTTCTTCTAAAATTGCTTTAGCAATATCTCTCATATTTTGATATGTTGTATTTTTATTATTCCATTCAAAATATTTTCTAGTTTTATGCTTTCTTTAGCATTTAGATTGTTTGCAAATGTGTGTTTTCTTTCCATCCACATATTAGGGGTTTAAAAGTACCTTTCCAGTTTTATCTTAATTCTTTTTTTTTTTTTTTTTTTTTTTGGTACTGGAGATCAAACTCAGGACCTTGCACTTGTGAGGCAGGCACAGTACCACTGAGCTAAATTCCCAGCCCTTAATTCTTCCAAAACGAGACAGAATATTTCCTACCATGTTAATCTTCTTCAGTTTTTTTGAGACTTGATTTATAGCTCATCATTTTGAATATTTACACATACCTAAATGAAATATACTTTGCTTTTGATAGTTGAAGTGTTCTGGGTTGAGAAAAATATGCTATACTCATGAATTTTTAATTTTTGGAAGATAAAATTCTGCATTACTAAAACCAATAGTAGGCACCACCCTAACCTACTGTAGACATCTCCTAGGAAAAATATGAGTACATGTTACATAATCCAAAATAATTTTCAAGAAATAAAATGAATTTTCAAACCTGCATAAAATAAATGACAGTCAAAAATACTAACATAGAAGAGCAGCAAAACCTTAGTAAAGTCTTCAAAAATCTACCCAGAAGACCTGAGCCGAGATATATATTATTGCAGTCATATTAATAAAAGTCAGCTTATTGCAATATAGTATACATCCAATCAGACTATATTAATTTTCTTTACTTAATTTCTTTACTATTTTATTTGCATGACCACCAACAAAGTATGAATATTATTTATTACATATTATGCCTATGAAGAATAAGCTGTTGATGTCATATACATGGTACATACAAAGATTTTTGTTCAAAGTAAAGATGACATTTTTATTATAGAGTCTCATATACATAAAAAAATGAACCTCTTGAGCCTTTCTTGAAATGTGTACCTCTTCTTACCATCCTGAAAACACCTTACAAATCACTGTTAAGAGTAAAAATATCTCAAAGTTTTGTATCTTATAAGCCTAAATTATTATACAAATAAAATTCCCCAAGCTGACAACTTACTTACTATAGGTACTCTAGTCAAGTAATATTTTCAGCACAGGTTGCTATTGCTAATAATCATTATCTTATTGCCTAAAATACTTTATGAAAATTACTAATAATTATTATTTTTAAATACACTAACTTCATAGTATAGAGGCTAGATGAAAATAACTACAGCCAGGTGGTCAAGATTACTATTACCAGCCACAAACAATGTTGGTAGCATACACTTTTCAGTGCTGTGATGGATATAAGTTTTTGCTTTTATGATTTTCCTTCACAGACTCATAAAACTTATCAAACCAAGAGACAAATTCCAAATAAAATTATATTGATTGACAGGCAACAAAATATTAGATACGTACTCTTCAAAATGGCCCAGGTTATCAAAAGCAAGGAAAATCTGTGAAATAGGCAATAAATGTCTGAGAAAAGCAACAACTAAATATAATGTAGTATCTTGAATAAGATTCTGGAATAACAAAAGGGACTTAAGTGAAAACTAAGATAATGGAAAAAATATGAACTTTTGCTATAAGACAATATTTATATTGGAGCATTGATTACAACTAAATGACTATAGTAACATAAATTGTTTACAATGAGATACATGTATAGATACCAGGATACATGTGAATTGCAGACTGCAAAACTTTTATGTTAAGCTAAAAGAATTCTACAATGAAAAGTTCACTGAAATAAAAATTATTATTTGCGTAAAGCTAAGAAGTATTTCATTCTTATTTTTTCACAAAACATATAGTACTTTAAGTAATCATTTAAAAAGAGAAAAGTGTAGAGACAAACTCAAGAAAATCATATAAGATTTACATTTTCAAACAGGGTTTTCATATTCTTCTAATCTTAGGACACTTCTTCAATTGTAGACTATATTGCAGTCAGATACATGTACCTCCTTTTCTTTATTTATAAAGACTTGTACATGGTAAAGTCTTTTAGAAGACCAAACTGATTTAACTTACTGAAAAGTGAACAGCTTTACAAGTAACATCAATCAATCTAAAATTATATTTATATATGTTATTTGGGGTAATATCTTAAGGTGTATTTTTACATAAACATTAACCCAAGGTTTAACTTTGCTATTTAGGAAAATAAACACAATAATCAAAAAAGTTAAGTAAGCCAAACTAACCATAATTTAACCATGTACTCAAAATTAATAGACTGTATTGACTGAAAGAAAAATTAAGCTCAAAACATTATTATATAAAAAATGTGGAGGCATTATAAAACAAACCAAATTATATAGTAACCTATATTATTCAGGGCAATTTGAATTTGTTTATTAATGAGGTATATCCTGCAACTTATTGGTAAAGAATATAATACTGATACTTTCCAAGACATTTGCACATATAATTGGAAAGAAGAAATGATCAGTTACATTAGATATTTATCAATTATTGATTGACATATGAATTGATATGAAAATGAATTTATTTTACAAGTAGATTTTTAGAAAATGTATGAAGATAGGTTATTATATTCTTGATTTCTCTATCAGACATAGAGTGGGTTTAATTTAAAGTAATGTTGAAATGCAAGTTAGATAACATCATTGGCAATATTGAGACATAGAAGCAAAATAAAATTATAAAGTACTGTAAACCAACAAATGGTAAAAAAATTTCAATAAAATTGACTTTTTTAGTTTATTTAAGTTGACAGTGTCTTGACATTATAATTTTTCAGAAACAAATCAGTTTTAAAAATTTGAATCATCTAGAATCTTCGTATGTTTCCCAAACTCTGCATCTGTGCCCCCATTGGTCAGTACTGAACAAAGAGTCTATAGCTAATTTCATGTTACGTGCCTAAAGCTCATAGAAATATTATGTTCTATATAATGTTCTGAGTTTTTTCACCAGTCTACTCCTACTCTGGAAAACATACTTCTTTTTCATCCTTAATAAATGTATCTCTCCACTATCTTTCCTGTGTGTTTTGTCCAAGTTTTCATTCAGGATACCAGCCCCACCATCTGGTAACATTTCTTGAGGAGCTCAGCCAGAAGATATGACTTCCTCTGGGATTTTTTTTTCTTTTTTCTCTCTTCTATTTCCTTTCACGTGTGTGTGTGTGTGTGTGTGTGTGTGTGTGTGTGTGTGTGTGTGTCTTTGCTCTTTCATTGTGGGCACAAGTCAGACAGGTAAGAGCTGCTAGGGTGTCTGCCAGTAACCTAGTCATTGGATGAACTACTTTAGGCTCTTCTGAATGTAAGAATACCTATACACAAGATGCAGGTTCTATGTGTGCAAAAGCTAAAGTTCAATATGTTTCTTTGGCTACAACACTTTTCTTCTCCTTAGTATTTAATTTGGCTTTCTCATTCTTTTTGTGGAATATCTTCAGTCACTTAGTCTACTGCTTGAGTAGCCTCCTAGATGGTGTTTTATCTCCAGCTGTCCTTAATGGAGCACTTATTTCAGGGCCCCATTTTCTAAAACCTCAGGGAGCCATCTCTATTCACCTTTCTGCTTTGTTTCTCAATTTTCTTGGGACAACAGGAAATCCCACACTTTTATAGATAAGAGTTATGGTCTCCACTTTCTGGTAACATTTATGCCTCTTCTCCTTTTCATTCTAAATCTGGGTAGATCTCTTCCCTGTTTCTTCTCACAAAAATTCAGTTAATTTAGGAACATGAGATGAGAGCTTGAGATGAACAAAGGAAACAGATAATGAAGGTCAACCCCACCTGCTGTGAGTATAGCAAAAAAGAGCTGGAGTATTTTCCTCAATAGAAAATAGATCTTATCTTTGTACTTAGAGTTATCCGAGGCTTTTTCTTAAATGTTGAAGAATAGGCTTCTGTTTCTAGCGCCTTAAGAAATTATCAAAGTCTTTTATTATCTAGATAACTGGGAGGGATATTGTTTGTCAAGTAGTTAGATGGAGCCAGTAGGGAGCTTGATCCTGATTTTAAAGGAGTCATAGTGAACTACAGTCTATGCAGAGGTCTAAGGAAAAAAGAGGGGGGCACTGGTCTGCTAGCTTTGTCAGACATATCTGGTAGCAATATTTGAGTTTCTAGAAGGATGCCCCAGAGCTCAGGAGTCTCTATTGTTCTGCAAGTGTGTCCTGAGAAGAATCTCAGAACTATGTTTTTCTCTCCTCTTCAGAGGACCCATGAAGCGTGATAGGAAATATTGCAAATCCCACTCACCTCACCATTAGGCACCAGAGTAAACTAGAAGAAGGGGAGAGATGAGCACAGAATAACTGTCTAAATGACAATACTTTTTTTTTCAGTTGTATCTCTTCTCAAAAAGGCAAGGAAAGTGGTCTGAAATCTATTTTATTCTGACTTTCAAGGCTTTTTATCGAACACTATCCCTCTGCAAAGACCCAAATATTCTGGTACTGAGATTGATATCATTGATGATCTCTGATCCCCTCTTCAGAACTTCCCTGTTTCTCTGGTACATATCGATTGCACTCATTTGCACTCATGGGAGGTTTTGACCTCTCATGTCTAGATGTCCAGTTTGTTTTAGCCACTTGCTGCACCTCAGTTAAAAAAAGGGAATCTTAAAAGATGCACAAAGATATGCAGATGAAAAGTATGCTTGAAGAAGAGAAAGGAATTGCCTTGGAGGGACTACTTTCTCTCTGACAGAATCAAATTGAGACTATAATACTGATGATTGGCTCAACATGAGGTCTAAATGATAACTGCTCTTTAATGGGAATAAAAGTTACATTAGGAAATCTGCTAATTATGAAGAAATGAGAGAAGTTACACAGGATAAAGAGGAAAGTACAGTTGTCTTGCACAGTCACTTAGAAGCTTTCTATAAGCATACAAATTTAGATCCATCTTCCAAGGAGGGACAGACATTAACAGGGTGACATTGCATTAGTCAATCAGGTCCAGATATTGGGCAAATTACAAAAATTTCAGATAGATCCCCAGACTCCTTGGCCCAATTGCTGGACATAGCCTTTTCTGTGCTCAATAATTGGAGCCTCCAAGAGGTAAAAAGGGAAGAAATGAGAAAAAATACTCTAAAATTATGGTTGTTGCAATTGGCTGTGCAACTATATCATCCAAGGGAAAATCCAGGGCCAATCAAAGCAAACAGTTCCTGTTTTAATTGCAAAGCAACTGGACTCTGGGTATGTGATTGTACTGGGCCACCACCCAGGCCTTGCTCATTGTGTCATGTACCTGATATACTGATTTCTGGCACTGGAGGAATGACTCCCTGATCCCAGAGAGGAGATAAGACAGCCAAAACCCTCATCTCCCACTCTGTTGAAGAAGACTGAAGGGGCCTGGGGCGAGCTTCAGTGGCCTTGTCCACAGACATCTTCATCTCCTCCGAGGAACACTGGGTGACTCTGGAAAGTATGCATAAGTTTATAGGTACAAAAGTGGCTTACATTGTTTAAAGTTCTTTCTCTGGAAGACCTTCTAGAAATATAGCCATAATTGGGATGGAGGGAGCTCTAGTCAGAGTTTCTTTACTTTTATTTGACATGTCAATTTGAAGGTCAAGTGTTCAATCATCAGTTTTTAATTGTCTCATTGTGTTGTACTCCCTTGCTAGAAAGAAATTTACTATTAAAATTGGGAGCAATTCTCCAATTCTGGGAAAGGCTTTAGAAATAAAGTACTATTTCCATTCTCCAGGGAGACTTCAGTCCTTCAGAACTGTTGAAACCGCCAACCAGACCCAAACTTGAACTCTAGCAAAACTTTGCCAAAAGACTTCTATATCTTGACTCTGATTATTGCTAATAACACTCATGAAAATTAGAAAAACCCAAAATTGGGGCTAAATATGAATCCATTTGAGAGGCCTTTTCCATTTTTTGATGTGGTAGTGGACCCACAGGCCACAAGGCTTTTACAGTATTTTATTAACCACATCTTTTTAATCCATTCATTGGTTGATGGGCATTTGGGTTGTTTCCAAGATTTAGCTATTACAAACTGTGTCCCTATAAAAAAGTGAGTTTTAGATAGGACAACCATGCTGATGACTTCTTTGCATGAGAAAGAAACCAAGGAATTTTGGACAAAAGACCTATTTCCCTTATCATCATGGACACCATAAGTCTGTTCACCAGCCAATTCTCACTCTGCAGAGTGCAATTCTTTCCCACCTTCAATAAATGAGCATTTCTGCTACCTAAAGAATAAATACAGAAACCAAAGTACTATCAATTTGCTAAGGGCTGACTTTATAATATTGGGACTAAATACATTTTCATTCAACTGTTTTTTTCTAGTTTTTTGCCAATTAAAATTCTAAAATTTTAAGTGGTAACTTATTAAAATTAATTTGTGTTTTAGGCCATGTTCAAAGTACCAAACAAATTATGGAAAGGTTACATGTAGTTTTTCTTTGAGTTTTCAAATTGACATGAATGAAAATACAAGAAAACATTGGCAATATCTTAATTTCTATAATTTCTTTCATATTCTATAATTTCAAACATATTCTAAAATATGTTTTAAATCAGGGACTATTGGTAATGGCAGACTACATTATTTTAAATCGTTCACACCCAGCATTCCTTTCCTAACATCATTCTATTTGTATATTCAATATTTTAAGTCAAACACTTACCAAAAACTTTTGCAAGGCAAGTCCATACACTCTACCCCTACTCAGTGTTATAGAAAATGCTAATTGAAATATATACATCCAAGTAAACTTTTAGCTTTTGCAATGCTGTTATTCTGTCAACTGCCACTTTAATAACCTGGAAAAATCTAGTGAAGCATAACTATAGTTTGTTTACATCATTCCTTTTGACTTTCTCCCAAACTTAAAGTAATTCCTTCTCCTATAAATTTCTAAAATCAGACACTTCATTCTCTGTGATGTCTATGTTTGTGAGGAATATAATAAGATACTAAAACAATATATTTTTAAAAATTAATAAACATTGCACTGATTTCATAATATATTATCTTACTATTTATATTTTTCTTTTAATAATGCTACACTTTTATATAATTTGTGCTACAACCTTTAATGGTTTATGTGTTACATCTGCTATCTTACTGAGTTGGCATAAACTTTTAGATATTGCATTCTGTAATAAGTCCAGTTTAAATGTCACTTTTTTGTTCTTGAATAACTAGAGTAATATTGTATATTCTCCATGAGAAGCAAGTGGAATTTAGTTAAAGCATTTTCATCATTGATTTTTGTTATATTTTCTATCACATTCTGGAGAAGTCTCTCAAGACAAGTCCATATGTACTACAATTGGGTTTTTACCTAGACAATATCAAGTTGCTTTGAATTGTCCCTGGAAGGTTCTTCATCTAAATTTTCCACAAAGCCGATCCATTGCATCCTACCATATCACCAGTTACCTTTTATGTCATTAGAGAGGAATTTCCACACCACCCTTTCCAAAATAGACATTTCCCATTCTCTTTTATTTTCCAAATTTCTATTTTTAAAATTTTTAAATAATTATTCTCTTAAATTAGAAGGGAATCTCTTTCTTTTATTTATTTACCTTTGGTCTTGTCACCAAAAAATAAAGTACATGAAGATTTGGATATTTTAATTGCTATCTAAAATAATGCCCCAGTATGGTGTTATCGTTTGGATCTGAAATGGCCCCATCTCAAAAGCTCATGTGGTGATGGCTTGGTTGTCAGTGAAGCAGTATTCACAGACAGGGTCTTGGGCAGTTGATCAGACTGTAAGGCTGTAACCACATTAATGGAATAATCTATGAATTAGAGCTTATCAGGCTTTGGGGTAGAAACAGAAATATTAGGATGTGGGGCATAGTTTGAGGAGAGAGGACATTGTGGAAAGTGGCTTTGTAGGATATACTTTGTCCCTGTCCCACGTTATTGCTCTTTCTTTGCTTTTCAGCTTCCTGAGTTAAGCATCTTTGGTACTGAGGATCGAACTCAAGACCTTGTGTTTGTTAGGCAGGCAGCAGAACCACTGAGCTAAATCCCCAGCCCTAAAGTATATTTGATTCATCATATCTTCCCCATCTTGATGTCATCCTTACCACTGGTCCTCAGCAGTAAGGAGGCCAAGTATCCATAGATGAAAACATCCAAAACTATGACCCACAATAAACCTTCCCACTTTATAAATTGCTTTTCCCAGATATTTTGTCACAGGGACAGAAAGATAAATGTGATAAATGTGGTCAGACATTCTTAAAAGATGAATGAGCCTTGTATTAAAGCAAATGTCTTCTGTGATGGTTAAGCCTGACTATGTCAATTTGAATGATTTAGAAGCCACCCAGAGGATCACAGCATGCCTTTGAGTGTGGTGTGCCTGGATGGGATGTGGAGGAAGGCATGGTGGGAGGTATCATCTCTGCTCCAGGACCCTTCCTGTCTGATGCTTCTGTTATGGTCTGCTTCCAAGTCACCATGACGTAAGCATCTTTGCTCTACCATGCCCTTCTGCCATGATGTTTCTGCTGTGGAGCCAGCCAACCATGGGCTGAATCCCCTGAAACCATGGATCAAATTAATTTTATCCTCCTTTAATTTGTGATGTCAGCTATTTTGTTGTCCCAATAAGAGAAAAGCTGACTAATACATCTTCCAATTTCAAAGAAGGATGCAGACCCATATCATAAATCCATTTGTATTATTTGAGTCATATGGATAATTTATTTGACTGAAAGATTAACTTCAAAATTTGTATGTCCTCATGTTATTCAAAGTTCACAAAAGTATAAAATTTATTTTGAAAAATAAAAAGCCAAATCAATATCTGAAAATACTAAAGTTTTTTCTTAAGTGAACAAATTTCAAATCCAGTATGTAGAAGATTCAGATAAGAAACTAGTGGGCAGCATAATGCAAGACACTCCAGTATAGAATTCTGCCCTGATTAAAAATGAATGTAACAGTTGTTGAGCAGTAATATTTGCTTGCTAGGTGAGAATGGAAGATAATGTTGTCATATCTTTCAGTATTTGGGAAAATGTTAGAAATATGTTGATTAGGTTAAAATGTCTAGAGATTCAAATTTTGGAGGTTATTTCTAAACTTTTAAAATATGACAAATGCTGTTTGAAGAGAATAATAATAAACAGGTCATCAGATTTTAGGCACAGAAATAAAAGATCTTGTTACATTTCAAGTAATTTAAGAATATTTTTAATGGTTTATGGGCAGCATAAAAATAATATGAAACACAAATATTATTGAAATAGTTAAATGGCATTGTTTATACTCAGTATGTATGGTTTGGAAAATTTAGTGCTTGAAATTTTTCTTCTAAGAAGTTATGTTTTCATCTTATAAACACTATGAATGAAGTAATAAAGAGTGTTTCATTTTCTGATGCCTACAGAGAATTCGTTTTTATTCCTTTCAACCAAATATATGGATATAATGACATGGATTTTGGATTAGTTCCTTTTATTGCATGACTGAATTCTAATTCATCTTGTGATATAATCCAAATAATCCTCCAAAATGTTACTCTATTTTTATAACATTCATATCCTCAATACATATATCTTTGTATAGAAAGCATGCAATTTATCTATGAAGATAAGGAATTGTGGATTTTCTTTTTACTGAAAGCTATTATTAGTACACAGAGGTGTGATTGGTGCATAAGTGTGCAATATATATTTTTGAATGCATGAATAAATGCATTAATTATTTAAATCTATAGTAAATAGCTTACATGAAATGATTATTAGGGAAAAGGCCATTTTATTTCTTTGATATATGTACTTTAATTTTAATTTAAATAAAGAATTGAAACTAAAAATCTGAAATCTATTCATTGTCACATACCTAAAGGAATAATGTGCTTCTCAAAACTCTAATATTGTTCTATCATATAAAATTATTTAAATTACACACATAAGATAGTAGTGAAAGTTTTGTGATTATTTAATTCTTGATTCTTTTTTTAAACTTATGATTAATGATTTAAATTATGATCAATGTGGTTCACTGTGACATCTTTATACATACATATAACATGCTTTCATGCTGTCCACATTCCTTTTCACCCCCTCTTCTCTCTGCCTCTATCCCACCTACCCCCAGTTCCTTCTACTTTCCTAATAGTCACTCTTTCATTTTTTGCTTTTTTTTCCACTTAACATAATCATCTTTAGTTCCATCTATTTTCTTACAAACAACATGATTGTGGTTTTCCTTTATGACTGAATAGAATGACTTTGTGAATATATAGCACATTTTCTTCACACTTTCACTAACTGGTGGACACTAACTTGATTCCAGATTATGTAGATTCATTTGTGTGAACAGTGCCATGATAAAAATGGATATACAGGTTTCCCTATACTATGCTGATTTTATTATTTTTAGTTATATACCAGTGAGTATTATAGCAGCTCTAGTTTTAGGGGTTTTTTTCTTTCTTTTTTCTTTCAGTTCTTACAATTGAACTGGGGGCTTTACATATGTAAGCCAAATGCTCTACCACTGAGTTATGTATCAAGGCCATATTTTTAGGCATTTGAGAAACTTGCATACTGATTTCCATAATGAATGTAGTAATTTACATTCTTACCAATGGTGGGCGAATTCCCTTTTCTCTGCATTCTTTCTGGCATTCATTCTGGCAAGTTAATAAAGAAACAGTCCATTTCTTAGATGTTAAAACTCATAATAGTAATAAGATATTGTATAAAAAGGAATCCCAATTATAACTATATACTTTATGTTTGAATAATTCTTGTGTTTTTAATAATGAATAAATTTTCAATTTATGAAAATAAGAGAGAACATTATTTATGATGCTACTTTCACATCTCTGATGATCATGATGTTCATAAAATTTCTATTTACAAACAACAAACAATATAGTTTTATAAAATTTATTTATATGTTACCAACATAAATGTTGACACCAAATTCTAATTAATTTTATGAAAAAGGTCTTGGACACAGTTGTAAATATCAACAATTGGTTTGTAATAAAGCTCAAGTTTGGAGAGATCTGCATGTTAGTTTTTGTCTAGAGAACAGAATCAATAGAAAATGTAAAACAGAAAATGTATAAATGGGAATTTATTAGTCAGAATTACAAAATCAGAGGCAGAAGATACCATAATAGCACTCCACATGGTCAAAGGCAGAAGAATCCACAATACCTGCACACTGGAGACATGTAAGATCCATTACATGCCCAGGAAAAAAGATGGAAACTGCAGAACAATAAGGATCAAGGAAGCAGCACCAGTCATCTGCCTAAGGTCTGGAGCACTCACTGTGCTGCTGCTGGTGTCAGTCCGTGTTGAAAGGCTGAAGACCGATGTCAATGGTAATGGGAAAGATTGGAACTCTCCCAAAATGGCACACTTCCTTCTTCTTTCCCTTCTTCCCCCATCCAGGCTACCAGCTTATTGCTTGGTGGTAACTACACTCGATTCCTCACCTCAGTTTGCTGGCCTACATGTTAATCATCCACAGATACACCCAGAACTAAGCTTTACTACTCAGCTAGGTGTTCTTACTCAAGTGCAGTTTCAATATCACAACTAACCTTCATAAAGAGAAATTCTGGTTAAGCTACTAAGTCACTTCTAAATCTGTACTATGAAAATTTACTGAAAAAAAGAAAAACATTCTGAAACGATAGAAGTCTGAAATATTTTAGTAATAGGAGACCTAATGGTGTTACAGACTATTTAATGACTATTTCATCACTAAATTTATTTCAAGGTGTGCTTTTATTGTGGACATTTAGAATTTTAAGTGCAAATTTTGCATATATTTTGTTATGAAAGTGATGTTATTGTTTTAAATTTCATCTCACACTAGACATTTATTGTAATTTTTATATCTTGAGCTTGAGAATTATACTTGCTTCTCTAAACAGAAAGTAAATGATTAACTTAAAATAAAATGGAGCATTTAGCAATACTTCAACATGTATAACACAACAAAGCATTGTAGAAACATTAATAAATGTCTAAATTGTATATTATATTTTAAATATTTATTCTTGTTCAGAAAAGTCAAGAAAACTGTGAATATGCAAACACAAGAGTCAAATTGCCTAACTTTAGTTTTAGCTGTTATTCAATGGAGATATAAATTCAATCAAGTAATTTCACACTTCTGTGACTAAATCTTCTCATCTTTACAGTAGAACAAATAACATAACCTCTGCAGAGTGCTTGCTTGAAAATGACAGGAGGCTATGAAATAAAACTCTGCATGAAGCATTTAGAATGAGTAATAATTCAATAAATGTGCCTATTATTCTAACTCACTCTTCCATGTGAGCATCCCCTAGGACCTTCAGAAAATTGCATCCAGTTCTGGAGCATCCAGTTCTTGAAAGAAGGTTCAGAGGCTGGGGATATAATTCAGTGATAGAGTGTTTACCTAGCATTCTGGAGACCTTGGGTTGGTTTGATCACCAGCACCATAAAATAATAAGAGTTATACTGCTTATATAATAATTATTATGATTATGACATGAATAAAGTAGGGATGTAGAATAGATTACTAGTTTTCTGTTTCTCTTTTATTTTCAAAATATCTCATCTATAATTACAGTGGTTTTTTTCTACCTCTCCCTCACACTACTCCCACTCTGTCAAGAGTATAACTTTTAATAGATATAGTTTTACTAATGTGAATTCCCATCAAGGAACATCCAAATTGATTATGTGGGAGTTGGGCCCTCTTCTTAAGACAAACTTACATTGAAGTCCTCATGAATCCCTTTTGTACCAATATCATTCATATCGTACAGTAGCCTTGCCAGGAAAATTTCCATTGTCCCTAGAGTAAGTTAGACTGAAGTATACAAATACGGGATATTATTTTTTTTTTCTGAGTTTAAAACAATTACATATATTTTATTAAACTGCTTTTATAGCAACCAGCATAATGGAGTAGAATGATAAATGCTATTTCTCATAGCAATAGTTGTGATTTCTAATTCTATATTTTCACACATTTGCTAAGAACATAATGACTCACACTCTAAAACTTTTCATAAATTTTTTCTTTTCATTTCTTTTAGTAAGAGGACATCTTTTATTTTCAGTAGTTTTATTAGTATACAGGTTTTGCTCTTTGGAATTAAAAGTGTGGAATCTTTTCTCAATTTTTATTTTTTAGTACCTGTATGTAGTACATAATGATTACATTATTGGTAGGGAGTTGGCACATATACATAACACACCTTAATTCTTTTATGGTCCCCTTATTCTTTCCTTCTTCCCCTTCCTTCCATCTCTTGGTCTCCTTCTTTGTGAAAGATTTATCTCTTATTTCCTGTTATTCATATTTTATTTTGCACTTTATTTATATTTTAGATGTCTTACATAAGAGAAATCATGCAAATTTCATCTTGCATGTCTGATTTATGTTACTGAACATTACAGTCTCAAGGTGCATCCATATTTCAACAAGTGACTCAGTTCATCTTTCTTTATGGCAGAGTAGTACTCCATAAATACCACATTTTATCCATTTACCTGTTGATGGACATATGGGCAACTTTCAAGATTTAGGTATTATGAATTGTGCTGCTATAAACATGGGTATGCATGTATAATGCTTCCTTAAACAGATATATCATTAGGAAGTTGAATCCTAATACTACCATAAGTTGGCTGCATTCCACTGTTCTAATGTCTTTGACAATAAATAAATAAATAAATAAACAAAAACATCCAACCAAACCATGCAGACAGCCCTGAGTACAGGAAGAGCTTATTTCAAAGTGATAGATTTGAAAAAGATAGACAGCATATACCTTCAGGTGAAAAGGTGGGTAAGTGTCCCCTGTCAAGGCTTGGGTTATATTTATATGATTCAATGGCCCCTCATTGAATATCATTTCTTTCCTCCAAGATTATTGCACTACAGCAAAGAAAATGGGGTTGTTTTGAACAACTTCACAGGAAGGAAGCTTCCTGTTTACTCTCCAGGTGGAATGTCTCTTTACAGTTTGTTTTAAGACCTTGAAGCTTTTTACAAACCCTCATTCAGTGATTAAGCTTTGTAAGGGTCCTGGACGTAATCAGGATGCTCACAGGAGGTTACATTCTCTTGGGCTATAGCCTGAAGTGTTGTTTGTTTGTATTTTATTTACAGCTAATGATTTTTTTTTCAAAAAAACTTTATTCCTTAATGAAAATCACATCTTTTCATGTAGTTCCTTCATGTAGTCCCCAGCTCCCTATCTCCAGGCCTGCTGATGTCTAATGTTCTGTCAAACTGCGTGAAGCACATTTTCAAATTTTACTTGAAAGAGCAGCTACAATTACCCTCAGATTTTGAACCCAATTAGCCTAATGACACACCTATGGAATACATAAACCTCTCTCTTATAGTTTTGGAAAGCAATACAAATACAAAGAAGATATTTAATCTTTGTTTTTCAGAACTCATAATCAAAATATATTCTTTCAGTAAAAATGTATAGACCATTGAACATAAATTAAGTAACACAATTAATTTACCCTAACTACAAAACTATCATTTGCCTTATGTATTAAAATAATTTAAAGTTAAAAGGAGATTCTCAAGATATAGTGTAGAATATTTTAGGACTAACATGCTGATCACATTCTCAAATTCATAAAGTGCTAAATCATAAACAATGTAACTTGAAGGTAAAACTTTTAATTGCAGGATGAAAATTACCTAATTGATTTGTTAATTTTCCCTCTCATAATTTTCATATTTCAAATAGGGAAGTACTTGAGTTTGCTGGAAATTTAGAAGAGAATGGCTAAGAAGATATGTGTATGTTTGTGTATTTGTCGTGTGTGATAAAAGTGAAGATAAATTAATCTTAACATGGGACTAGAACTAGAATCCTAACAATATTGTAAAAGCTTTACTACTTGGACTTTCCCCTAACAACATACAACACATTAAACTTATGATTTTTATTTCTTTTATTAAATAACTAACAAATGTATTATTCCATAATTTGAAAATATAATGCTTTATCTGTTCATTTACTAAAACAGATATTAAGAAATGCTTTACAGAAATAGTTTCCAAACTATTAAATTATTTTAACATTCAAAATAGGCAAGTAGGGCTGGGGATTTATCTCAGTGGTTCCAGTGCCTGCCTCGCAAGCTCAAGAACCCGAGTTTGATCCCTGGTACTAAAAAACAACAATAACAACAAAAAGGCAAGTATTCTTCTTACTTTGTGAGTGAATTCATTGCTTACCTCAATGCAATCAACTGAATTCATTCACCTTGCAAAAAAGACACTCTAGTAAACAGTAAAGAGCTCATTTTAGCATTGAAAGGGTTAAAAAACATGCTGTGCAACAAAGAAACATTTAATTATTGAAAAAGCAAAACAGAAATCATCTTTACCAACAATTACTGCAATTTTCTTTGTGATCTTGACGAGGTGTTTTTAAGTAACTTTTTTCTTAATAGGATAACTACTTATCCGTGTTGAGGTTAGGAAGTGCAGTGGAGTGTTATACAGAGAAAATTTATTAGCATTTTAGTTGGGGAAATGGCTTTATATTCCTGAAAAATGCAGCTGTAAAATTTAAAAGTAAATTGAGCTAGAGGAATTTCTTCCCACTACCCATGTCAAAGAAGTTAGAGGTATATTCAATTGCTATTTGAATAATTTATAACTGGCTATTGTCATGATGTAATGCACCCTTTCCAATTACAGTCAGCTTTTTTCATTAGGTTTTAAGACTTAATTTCAGAAAGTGAATTCATATTTAAAGCCCAGAGCACCTGGTCTATGACTAAGTGTTGCATCAACACAAACAATGAGACTACTTGATGAGAGGGGCATGCTTCTGAATTTAGTTGGCATTTTGTTACTGGGAGTGTTAATTGCTTGACTTGGCTGATTTTACACACTGACAATACTTCTATGTATATAAACTTTCTTTTTTAACTCACACATCTTGTTCACTGTTGAGTGTTTTTAGTGATCTAAAGCTTTAAGCTTTATAATACAGAAATCTCAAGTAACTTAAGAGTAGTTTAGAAGCAAAAACAACAAACTTACCATATTTATTTCAAGACCTAAGTGAGATATACATATACAAATTACAATACATTAAGAAACAACCATATAGACAGCAGGGACAATAGAAGACTAGGGTTTAAGGACACCCAGTCCCTCATAGCTAAAAAAGCTGCTGATGGCGAATGGGACCCTGCTTACATGCCATTCTCTATGATATACTATAGGTAAGGGATCTAAACAGCTGTGACTCTGGGTTTCATACAAGTGGCAGATATCATTGGACTGAAGCCATCCAGGACATCCTGTAGTAGGAAGGACAGGAATAGAGAACACAAGATTACAGTGCTTTTACAGTTCCCTCTTTGTCTCTGAATGTTAATATCCTCAGGACACTCTGCATATATGTTTCAGATCTAGAAGTGAAAAGAGAGAGAATGAATTAGGACGGCCAAGACCATGCATGGATTTGTATACTAATATTTGTTAAAGGAATATCTAAATATATAAGTTAAAACCAGCTGAAGAAATAAGAAAACTTATTATGAAGAAAGCTTCATTTAAACTTGAAATTACATTGAAGCATTTGATTATACATGCCTATAAGACAATGGATGAGAACAGAGTAAGAATTCATTTATGTAACTCACAGTTACCAAGACAAAAAATATCTGAAATTCTTGAAGTGAATGACATTTTCTTGGAACTGAAGAGGACAGGTTTGGATACATTTTTAATCTCTTTTGTTCTATACCAGCTATGGAATCTTCAGAATCCTAGTCAAAAGTCTTCTTGAGCTGGGAAGGTGATAGAGTAATAAGCAGCAACAATTCAGCCTCTCTAAAATTCTTAATTCACATGCTAGAAAATAACGACTTGAGGAAATAAAGGAGGGAGTGGATCCCTAGGATCCAGGAGGTATCTAAAGGGAAAAATGGAGCCCACAGAGAAATTGAAGAGACAGAACACAATGCAGAAATAGAAAGGGGAAATTTGCACTTTCTCCCATGCTTCTGGCTTGTGGCATGAGAAAGCAAGAACAAATCTACAGAGACATAGTAAAAGTGAGCAACTCCAGAGGCTTTCAGCTAGAAATGTACCAGTGGAATGGAGCAGTGGATACTGTGGATACAACAGCTGGTGAGTGACTCCAATCTAAGTGACTGCTGTGTCTGCTGGTGAGAGTGTTTGGTCAGATGCCATTTTAGGGAGAAGCTAACTGAGTCTGGGATTCAGAGGACACATGGGTTGGCTTCATCTCGATTCCCAGAGTTAAACTTTCTTGGTGACTGGGTGAGGGACAACCATTGGAGACATCCATGATTAGGAAGCCATGACCAGGAGGGCAAAAGACACTCAGACTGTTGTAAGTTAAATGGCACAGGCCCCAGCCCCATGACCAAAGGCCAGGTTTAGCATGACTTTCCATGAAATTGAAAGTCTTGGAACCATCATCCCACCCTAATCTTACTACCAACTTGCTGGTGATTATCCAGCATAGATCTTGACTGACTGCTCTTTGTCTATCATGTAGAGCAGTCACACATTGAATTGGACACTGTCACAAAATTGTAGACCTCAGAAGATTATTACAGGCCTGAAATGACAGAGAAATTTATTTTTTTTCTTATTCTTTCTTTTTGTTGTTGTTGTTATTCATTTTGTTTTTTAGTTGCTTTTTTTCTGATTGTGAACATCGTATTTTAGTGCTTTTTGTCTTTTTTTGTTCTTGTTTTTTTTTTTCTTTTCTTTCTTTTCTTCCCTCTTGTCTTTTTTCATTAGTTTCAGGATGCTTGAGTTATCTTCCTTTGTCCTTCTACTGCACTTCTACTTGCTTTGGGTTCTATATATTCCTCTTCTTTTCAAATTTTCTCCCCTTAAGGTAAAATCACTCTAATGAGTGGATATTTACTGTATAAAATTTTCTGATTTGTCATAGATTTTGTTATTTAATAATACATCTTGAACTTTTGGATAGAGGTACCAAACTACTAATTATCATAGTTTGTCATTTTAAAGTCTGTGTTTAATGCTATTGTTATTATTGATTGTACTATTTTTAGCCAAGGTAACATAGTTGTTGTGATCAATTGATCTTCTTTGTATGCCAATACCTAGATTATCTGGGGGGGGGTGTCACAAACAATACTACAATCCAGTACCAAAGAAATGACACTAGCCAAACAGGCTGCAAGTTTTCACCCCTAATAAACAGAAGGGGAAGGACCCCAGGACCACCTCACAGGGCAAAAGCTAGCTATGCTTAGAAGACATCTCTGATAAGTAATCATTTCTTAACAAGGTCTCAATACTAGTCATAAAGCTATCTACTAAAAAAGAAATTCATAGCCTCAATGTAGAAAATAAGTAAACAACAAAGAAAATGAGAAAACACAGAAGCAAGATGCAACCCCACATTCTTAACTCACTCAAAGCACATCCACTAAAGTGGAAGAAATCAAAAGGCATCTAGCTGAATTTTCTGAAATGATAGCAGCAGAAGTAACAAAATGGGTAAGTTTCTTGACAAAGCCTAAGAAGAAATAATTACACAGATAATTAAAGTGATGATGACCATCATGAAGATAATCACTAGTGAATCTCGAGTAAATACAGATTTTTTAAAAAGAGGAGCTTAGGAAAGACATGAAAAAACTATGAATGCCCAACATAGAAAAAAAAATTGGATTGCATAAAACAGACTCAAATAGAAATCCAAGAGACTAAAAATTCTATTGAAAATATATACAGCAGAGTCAACCATTGTGAAGATAAAATAACAGCACTAGAAGACAGGGTTCTTGGTGGCAATAATCAAATGAAAGACTTCTTAAAAATAGCAAAAGATCATAAAAATCAGTCAAACTGCTGTTACATGATTCCTAGAAGAGCAATGTAAAATTGGAACCAATTAAAAATAAGAAGATACAACAAAGGGCACAAAAAACCTGTTCACAGAAGTAATTGCAGAAAACTTACCAAGCATGAAAAAAGAATTTGATATACAGATAAATGAAGCATACAGAACTCCAAATAATTATTATCAGAAAAATTACACCAAACCATATAATAATCTAGATTCCAGAAATTCAAAAAAAGAACAGAATATTAAAAGCTGTTAGAGAAAAAAAAATCACCTTTAAAGGAAAATTCATCAGAATCTCAGCAGACTTCTCAACACAAACCCTTAACTTAAGGAGAACTTGAAATATTTCACAGCCTATAAGCAAACAAACTCTAAACCAGACTGATGTACCACACAAAATTGTCTTTCAAAGTTGATGGAGAGATAAGATAGTTTCACGAAGGAGAATATCTGAAGAAATTCATGACCACTAAACTAGCGTGCCAAAAATGTTCTGAAGAATATTGTACAAAAAGACAGTGAAGAGAACAATTCCAAGTACCCTAATAGAATGAATCTAGCAGACAAGGCAAATAATTAAATCGAAGGGAAAGAAAGGGAGCCAACAACAGGAAAGTAATATAATGACAACAATAAATCAATACCTATCAGTTATAATCATCAATGTGAATGGTCTTAATTCACCAATCACAAGAAACATATTGACAGAATGTATCAAGAAAAAAAATCCAATAATATGATGCATATAAGAAACACGTTTAACTTAAAAAGAAATTCAAAGACTGAAAGCCAAAGGATAGAAAATAATACCCCATGAAATACCTGGAAAAAAGCCAGACAAAATGGAATTTTCAGACAAAATGGAATTCAAGTCAAGACTGATCACAAACACCAAAAAGGGTCACCGTATACTTAAAGGAACAATTCAAGACAGACAGTTAATAATTATATATATGCGTGCACCAAATTCTGGCACTCCCAACTATAGAAAACCAACACTAAAATGAATATGAAAAATGAGAAAAATACTAGTACAATTATAATGTGACAGCTCAACACACCACTGTCACAAATAGACAAATCAACTAGACAAATTCAACATAGAAATATAAGAGCTGAATCACTTTAAAAACACTTCTTGATTTAGAACTTCATTTCGCCCATTTTTATCTTTTTTGGGGGCACAGAAGTGGCTAGGCATGCTCCGATATCCATTCTTTTCCACTTCCAAAATGTAATGTGCTTTCCTTAAGCATCTACAACTCAAACATAAATTTCTTCAACTTCCTTTGTACCTGCGGTTGTCATATAACAATTTTTACCAATGAGATAAATGCAGAAATTACTAGGTGACTATTATAGCTATATCTGGAGGTGCCTCCAACACTTCTTACACTCAAAGGTGAGGATAGTGGAAGGTCACTGGATTATGGAAGCCCTAAACCTGGCTTGGTAATGGGAGGTTGGGCCTGATCAGAAGACATGTATTATTTGGGGTGTCATTTGGTAGGGTACACCTCTCTTTCTGAATTTTCCCTTCTCTTTCTGTGGAAGATACCATGAGGTGAGCAGCACTCCTCTACCAAAGCCCTCTTGACCATGTCTTACTGGGTTGGTGTCAGCAAACTATGGACTTAAAGCATGGGCCAAAATAAACCTTTCCTCCTTTAACTTGTAGGTGTTAAATATTGTGTGCCAGTCATGAAGAAAGTGCCTAAAATGGTCACCTTTAAAGAGAATTCATCAGTTCGACAAGAAACTCATTTATGTTTTTTCATTTTTATGAGGTATCAACATAGTGGTTGAATCCCTGGAAGCCTTGGCACAAGTCTGCAAATGTGTGTACCACAAAAAAAAAAAAAAAAAAAAAAAAAGGAAAAAAATGATATCTGAAGGGTTTCTTCCGTGAATGCATGTTAAAGACATAGCATCTGTTCTACATTTCTTATTTTAAAGTTTCTCTAAATGGTGAGGTAAAAAAAAAAAAAATGTTTAGGGCTGGGGATTTAGCTCAGTGTTTTGGCCACCTGCTGTGCAAGAGCAAGGACCCGAGTTAGATGCCCGGTACCTCAAAAAAAATAAAAATTAAAAAAGCTTAAAAAAACTATTTAAGCCATTGTTTTTATTAACTAAATGCAATGCCTAACTAAAATCAGTTCAATGTGTTCTTGACTCAATTCCATTTAATCTGAATGTGCCAACTTAATATTATCATGAACAATGTATATTTATTAAGGAAATGAAATATTAACATATTGTGCTGAGGTGGATAATGTGCATTAAAAATATGTGTTAAACGAAATGCAAATTTTAAAGAAAGGTGTGGTTTTTAGATGATAGGTTTATCTATCACTTTATTATTACTTCATATTTCTGTTCCAGTTTTCTTTTCAGGATAGGAAAAAGCAGGCATTCCATGTTAGTAACAATGACGTCAATCATAGGTACCAGATGAGAAAACATCTCATCCTTAATTCCCTTAATTCCATATTCCTATCATGTTGGACTAGTGAAGTGTAAAATGCATGCTGATCTATTAGGGATTGATAAGAAGCAACATGATTAAGTAATGATTTATATCCTTTGAGATTGACAGCCTACAGAAAATTGTAACAAATTTGGGAATCTAGTGTAACTCAGAAACATATTACAACTAAGAAGCTTGATTACTTATCTTGGGTAATTCATCATTCTTACCTTCATCTGTTATCTCTCCTCTCTGCATAGTAATCAGTGATATTTATTCTCTACTCCAAAAAAAAAAATGCATGCTTAGTTTACATGACTTATTCTATTAGGAAAAAATGCAAGTTTTCCTATTAAGGAATATTCTGAAAACTCTGATATTATGAGTTTCACACAGAGATATAAAAATATTAAATTGGATTGAAAAATTTGAGAAATCAAAATCAAATTAAAAGAGATTGCCTTTTCCTTTCAAATATCAAAGCATAATGAAGCAGGAGCTGGTTCATTAATGTTTTATATGA
This sequence comes from Heterocephalus glaber, assembly GCF_053883595.1. Taxonomy (NCBI): domain Eukaryota; kingdom Metazoa; phylum Chordata; class Mammalia; order Rodentia; family Bathyergidae; genus Heterocephalus; species Heterocephalus glaber. The sequence goes on along the minus strand of NW_028258138.1, from coordinate 21,268,017 downwards.
TCCCATTTTAAAGTTATGTCACTTTTATAAAATATTGGAAAGAATATTTAACAGCCATTTGCAGAAAATTTTTAAACAAGTACTAGTGGAAACTTTTAGTTATCTAAGCAATAGACCTTTGTTTATTTTTTGGAAGAATCAAATTTTTGTGTTTGTATTGAGTCATCTCAGTAAACAGTCATCTCTCCACATCTCCAGATTTCATTCCTCATCAATTTCAACCAGTTATTGTGGCACCATTCATGTTTCCACAGATGGACCTAAGCATTGATTTGTCAAGCAATTCTATCCTATTAGATGAAAAGGCATGTTTTCCAGGGGCCTGTGAAACTGATTCCCATCATTGCTTTCCAAAGAAATGTACCATTCATATTTATTGGTTCTTTTTACACCTAGATACTTGACTGGAACTAGTGCAGTTTTTCTGAATTTAGCTAACATGCTAAGGATGGGAACATAGAGTTTTAAAGATACATGGGTCTGAAACAAAATAATTTAGCTGTTAAATTAGCAATCCTGGAGAGGTTTTGTCTCTAGCCTTCTTGTTTTACAGAAGGGTAATTTATTTCTTTTTCTTAAAATATGATCTACTTTAACTAAATGTATGGTAAAAAAACACATGAGGACACAGATTCCTACTAAGGTCTATCTTGGATGTGCCTAGTATGGTTAGAAGTATTTTGCTGTTTTCTTATTTTTCATACAATATAAATACATTTTTATTTCCTATTCACTTAAGGCAAATAGAAAAACCATTGGTGTTTTTAAACTGTGATCACTTGAGCACTAATTACCTGAGGTTAAACATTTAGATAGCACTACATAAGACCTACCCATTCAGCATATTTAGAGTTTGTGACCAATATTTGTAAGACAAAATAAAAGAAAAACTTTTCCCATTAGCTGTAATTTTTTCAGAAACAATTATAGCTGTTGGAATGTACTTTTTAGTATTTCAAAATTTGGTCACTTTTGTCTCTTTACCATTTAAAAAAATCCCTTAGGTTAATAGTGCCACAAAGATTATTCCATTATGTTCAAAATCTTATTTTCAAATTAAGTAATATTGCATAATTTAGTTCTGTTCTTTCCCAGAGATATTTGTCTCATATGCAAAACACACAAACCTAGTTTTTGTATTTATAAACTATTTCCAAGTATTTGTTAATCTTTTAAGTTGTCATCATCCATTCAGTATACTCTCTTTAAAAATCAAAAAAATTGAGTTTGTACTACCTTCCTTATACATATTTATGATAATATTTAGATTTTTAGAAATGATATTGACAATACTGTCCTATTTTATGAGCATGAATTAATTTATTTTCAGGATGTTTAATTTATAGAGGCTTCAGATGACTGAAACCATGTCATTTACATTGTGACCTATTGGTAGAAGGAAATCAAATCTGTTAAAATAAAGGAGAGATGGAGAGAGAAGAAAAAGAGGAAGAAGAAGGAGGAGGAGCAGGAGGAGAAGAAGAAGGTAAGAGGGACAGAGAGGGAGAGAGAGAGAAGAGATAGAGGAAAGGAAGAAAGGAAAGAAGGAAAAAAAAAAGCTTGTTAGATTCAGAAGTTACAAAGGAATAGAATTTCTGATTAGAGTTGTGTCCAATAACTGACCTACAACATATGCCTTATGTTCCCAAGATCTAAAAAAACTTGGATAAAGAAAATAACTTACTCTCTTAATATGTAACTATGAAGGCTAACTCTGACAAAATTTTGAAATTTCACTCCTCAAAATATGCTTTTTTTTTTTTGTACTGGTAATCAAAGCATAGCTACTGAAGAATAAGACCAAAATCTTTACTGAGAATGCAAAGAAACAGATATTTAGAATGTCAGTAAAACTCTGCCATGATTTTTCAAGATAATATGATTTGTTACAATAGTAAAACTGCTGTATCACATTCTGTGATGTTTTTGAGAAACAATTCTAAGAAGAATCTAATATGCAAATGTCAGTAGGATTGCGAATATAACATACACCTATTTATTAAGGTTAAATATGAAATATAATGTGCTTGTTTTAAATTATTTTATAATGAGGGATATATTTGTGCATTCAAATTTATATTTCTATTATAACAAACAATTCAAAACCAATCATCTGTAGCCTCAATATCTTAGACTTTCATAGCCTCACCTCTGACAATAGACATAGAGTAGCCATCTTTCTGAATTCCTAGCATGAAATGTGATTTTGTCTTCATATTTTTATTGAAATTATTTTTATGTAATATATACTAAACAATAACTAGTAATAAAATCTGAGAGGACCTTTTACTGTACACATATAAAGGTTTTAAATTCAAGTTATATTAATAATCTATTTAAAATATTCTTCATAAAATTATGAGAATAGCTCTTTATCTTTTGTTCTGAAAAGTGGGTTATATAATTATTATCATCTTTGTAAGTTTTTATGGAAATATAACATTGGAAGATTCAATTTATTCATGATTACTGACAGTGCTTATTTTTCTTGGTATTGAATTAGTCTCATTTCTTAAATATATCTGTTCATGTTTCTTGAGTAAACTTACTAAGATTACTTCTACTCTGGTATCTACTGCTACACAGGGCTATAAAAAATTCTTGATTGTGCAATTATTTTGGGAATGATTATTAATGGACATTAACTTAGTAACTTTGGTACATCTTTCTAGGTTAATGATCTCAGATATTCTTTTTATAGTTTTCATGTAAAATTTTGTTTTATAAGGAAATAATTTTATGACATAACAGGACACTACAAAATCCAAATTAGTTATTCTTGGCAATGAATAGAGAAAAAATCATAGTATTAATACATCAAAAGCATGATTAACATACTTTGCATATAACAACTGATTGATCTAACACACCGATCCACACAAAAATCTATACAGACTTGTATCAGAACCACTAACAACATTGAAGTTTTGAGTTTATCATTAATTTACTTTTAAAATATTCAAATATGACAAGTGAAAACTTCTGGGGTTTTGATTGATAATACACTTGAACATAATCACTAGAAATTCAGACAAATGCATCAATGTTCTTAGGGCACATATTTTTTTTCCTTCTATGCCTGCATTGTTTAAACTTACCTGTGTAATTGTTTAAAGCTTGGAACTATCAAAAGATGGCCACTTGACAAGGAACTAATTTTTTGCAAGGCCAAATATTTTCATCCACACACTGTGAAGAGTCTTTCTAATGTGCAGCATGCAGAGTTCACTCTGACACCAAACCATATTCCCTCATGTATTAGTCCTCATTTACTTTTGCAGAACTAATGGGATAAGAGTCTCAACAATGATATTCAGTACTTTTTACAAGATTCTACATAAATTTATTCCTTGGGCAACACAGGATTCCTTCTACTGCCAGATAGTATTCTGGCCACTGAAAATTAAACAAAGGCAAACAGAAATTCTGCCTTCTAGATAAGTTTAATTTTTTTCTCTTTTCTTTCTAAATGTTTAATAATTTTAGTCTATGAAATATTTTTGTAAAAGATAAATTAATAAAAAAATCAAAAATTAAATATGTAAGAATTAACCTAATCAAGGAAATAAAAGACCTCTATGATGAAGACGAAAATATTCTGAAAATAGAGATAGAAGAGGACATCAGAAAATTAAAAGATATCCCCTGTTCCTGGGTAGGCAGAACCAATATTCTCAAAATGGTCATACTACCCAAACTGATATAGTGATTTAATGTAATCCCAATCAAAATGTCTATAGAATTTTTGATAGAAATATGGAAAACAATCCTAAAGTTCATATGGAACCTGAAGAGACCCAGAGTATAAAAAAACAATTATGGGCAAGAGCAAAGGAGGAGACATCAAAATCCCATATTTCAATTTATATTAAAAAGCTACACTGATAAAAACATCATGGTACTGGCACAAAAACATACGTGTGGATCAATGGAACAAAATAAAGGATGTAAAAACAACCTCAGACTTCTTCAACTATTTGATCTTTGACAAAAGAGCCAAAAACATAAGCTGGAAGAACGATATTCTCTTTAGTAAATGATGCTGGGAAAACTGGCTATCCACATGCAGAAGATCAAAGCTAGACACATATCTCTCATTATGTAGTAAAATAAAATAAAAATGAATGAAAGATTTAATTATTAAAATAGAAACACTTAATCTGCTGGGAAATAAAATAGATAAAAATCTTAATGACATAAACATAGGCAAAGATTTTCTGAACAGAACTCCAAATCTCCAAGAAATAAGATCAAGAATGAATAAATGGGATTATATCAAACTAAGAAGCAAAGGAAAAATCAACAGAATGAAGAGGGAACATATAGAATGGAAAAATAATTGCCAACTATACCTTGACAGAGGAATAATGTCTAAGATATACTAATAATTCCAAAATATTAGGCCCTGCAATATAAAAGACTCAATCACAAAATAGGTAACTAAAATGAAAAGATATTTCTCAGGAGAAGTGTAAATGGCCAATAAAAATGTGAAAAAAATGTTCACTATCTTTGACCATTAAAAAATGCAAATTAAAACAACACTGAAATTTTATCTTATTCCAGAAAGAATGGCTGTCATCAAGAAATTAAAGACAAATGCTGGTAAGGCTGTGGAAAAAAAGGAATCATTCTACATTGTTGGTGGGAAGGTAAACTAGTACAATAGTTATGGAAATCAGTATGGAGATTCCTTAAAAAATTAAAGATAGAAACTACATTTGACCTACCTGCTCCCATTCTAGATATCTTCCTGAAAGAGTTAAAGATATCATATTACAGTGATATATCTATACCCATATTTATAGCAGCACAACTCATGATAGCTAAATCTTGGAAGTGGCCTACATGTCCATCAACAAATGAGTGGATAAAGAAAATGTGATATTTATACACAATGGATTAGTACTCTACCATAAAGAATGATAAACTTGAGACTTTTGTAGGAAAATGTATGCCCCTTGAGACCACAATGTTAAGTGAAATAAATTGGACACACAAAGCTTAACTATTACTTGATTTCTTTCATAGAAGAAACCAAAAATATAAAGAAAGAGCAAAATAAAAAGGTATATAATAAGAAACAGGGAGATCCTTTTAAAAGGGAAAGGAATGATAAGATGGATTGATGGGGGAGGCACAGGAGGGGAAGTGGGAAAAAAAGATTTAAGATGTGTTATGTTCATCTACAAATTTCCCACAAGGGATGTAATTATTGTATACTACAAACAGTTTTTAATAAAAAAGAAAAACATAGCAATTTATTAACATGCAGAAACATGTGAACCAAACCCAATGAATGATACTCAAACAACATGTCTAATGATTGAGACAGAAATAGCAATTTTAGCTTCAAAATGAAATAGGGTTTTGAGGTTGCTACCAGCAACACTGGTAGCAATGAATCAGTGGAAGGTAAGGAAAGGCACATGCAAGGAATAAAATCTGGTACACTGTCTTCATATGAAGATAAACCATCCCAGGTAACAGTCCTCAGGACACTCTGTGTGGGTCAAGAGAAAAACTCCCAATTACTTTGTCCTCTATAAAGACCCTTTGTAGTCAGATAGAAGATGGTCAGATTTAAAAGCCTCTGCCTGCATCCAGTATTTACTAGATGCATTTTTTTTTTTTTTGTAAAAGGACAGATTTTCAGAGCCATTCTTGGGTCTGAAAACCTCTGAGTAATCAAGTAAGAATATGATAAATAAATATATTTTGAGCAACCTAATTTGATCTCTGTCATCTCATTAGGCTTGGAAACTAAATCAATTATTTAAATTTTATAATACTTTACATAACAAGTAGTGCTAAAAAAAATAAGCAAGCAAGAGAATAATATATATGGAATATATATATATATATATATATATATATATATATATATCTCAGTTGAGATATATAATTTCAGACAGTATCTAAACCAGGTCACAATGAAAAGGTGAATTTCAGTAGCAAGCTGAGAAGGAAAAAATCTCGGTTATGTAGTAGAATATTATTGAGGATCAGTATGTTTGGAAAGCCTCAAGACAAACATATGATTGGATGTACATGAAGCATGTAGAAGACAGGGGCAATAGAGAGGAATAAAGTAAGTTAAGGAGGTAGGAAGAAGTAGTGTGGCAAGCATAAAAAAGATACCATTTGCTACAGGAAGACCTGTCCAGTTACAAAAGAGACACAAGTGTCTTTATCCTAATGAGATAGAAAGCCACTGTACAGTTCTGTGAAAAGAAAGGAAATATAATTGCCTATTGGGAGTTAATTTGGTCACTGTGATTACTGTGCTGAGACTGCTCTGAACAGGACAATGGTAAAAATATGGTGAGCAGTTACTGGACTCTTAGGATAAGCCCGCCGAGAGAGAATGCAATTTATATGAGGACAGTGATGAATTGCATTATTAAAAGTTGTCAAGTTTTGTGTACATTTTCTAAATGGAGCCAATATGATTGTGAACTATATGAGTGTAGAAGAGAAGGGTCCATAGCATCAAGATCTGTGGCTTTAATACAGAAAAAAAGTGAGATTTTTGGGAGTGGAGATACTAATACTTCAGAAGAAGCCTTAGAAGGAGCAAGGGAGAGAAACATGTAAATTTTGAGAATATCTATATCTTCAGGTGTCAGGTAGGATTTTAAATAAGCAAGTCTGAAAGTAAATGTATAATTCAGCAACTCAAATCACTTTCAAAAAATGTTATGTTTTCAGTCTTAAGACAACAACCAAAAGGAGAACAGGGATAATACATGCTATATTACAACACTTTGTTCTATGTATATTTTCTCATTTGATACTAAATCAAAAGAATTCTGAAGCTATTATTCTCCATTTAGCAGCATGAAAGGAGATGCTGAAATTTGGTAGGCATTTTGTTCTTTCACAGAACTGACAAAATTGCTTACAACGTGTCTCTCTTATTGAGAGGATAAGTGGTTAAAACCAAGGTGCTCCTCAGAGAGGGTCATGGCCATTTTGAAGGTCAAAGAAACATTTGAAGAACAAAACTCTTTTTTTCCTAGTTTTTCTTTTGACTAAAATAGTTTTGCCTTAGCTGAATCATGTCACTCTATGTTTCTAAGAAATTTCATTATTATGTGCATAAAACAGTAATGTAGCAGCTTCTTCTCTCACAAATCTTATTTGTTCTATTTTTTCTTGATGCAAATATATATGAAATATAAGAAATATATATGTGTATATATATATTCACGTACTACAAGGCAAATATCCAAGAAAATTTTCAATGGTTTAAATTTTATATTAAAACACTTTGACAACAACAACAACAACAACAACAATAAAAATTTTATACAGCACACAGTTTTACCACATTCATATATTTAGTGATGAGAAGTTATTCTTCAGCTGAACTGTGTGGGACTTAGTTGAGCCAAGATTTTTATTTTGTCTTCATTCAGGTACTGTAGGGATGTAGGGATGGCTGCTATATGCAGCAAGCAATTTTCCTAGTGGAGGGCAGAATCTGGATGCAGAAGGGGAGAAAACAGAAAATTTGGACCACACAATGCATGTAAGCTATAATTTAAATGTACCTTATGATGTGTCTACCATTTCCCCTGAGCAGATCAAATCACTTGACCAATCCCAAAGATTGTAAATGAAATTGAAACTTCTTTCACCATATAAACCAAGTGTGTTGTCTCACTAAGTTGACAAAGAATAAAACCACAGACAAAAAGAAAGAAGATAGTGTTTATTAGAAGTGTAATAAAAATAGCTCCTGGTTTGGAGGGTCCTGAGTGAGTCGCCATGTGGCCTTCCAGCCAGAACTTTTTTATGGATAAGTGGAGCAGGGGAATTTGCTCAATTGTTTAATGACCACCTGTCACAGTTTGTGCACTTAAAATGACCAATTGGAACTCGAGCTCTTTAAACCAGCTACTCCAAATGCACAGTTTAAAGGAAACAGATTTTAAAGAAAAACCAGCTTCTGCATTTTAAAAATCTTTGAAACAGGAACATAATAGAGAAGGCCTGCATTCCACATGTGTGAGGAAGTTCTTTCTCAGTCAAAGCCCTAGTCCACTGCTTAATCTTGTTTTAATTCTTCTAAGTAGCTGATCACTCAGTTTACCTCATTCCCTTTTACTAGCTCAGTTCCCATTCATATCTGGCTTTTACAGAAGAATATATTCCTTCAGTAAAATATGACAAAGATGTGGAGAAAATCATTATAAAATAATAATGTATCGCATAATCTAGTTATGTCTTACTTTCCAATCAAAACCGCTCCCAAGAAGTCTAAATCAGCAGCACTAATATTATTGGTTGCATGTACCCTGCTACTTCATAAATATTTCTTGGTTTAAAACTCAAATTAATATATACAACATAATTATATATTAATCACAAATTCCATTTATACTGAATGAGTCACTGGAGGATCCTGTGTGTTCCACTTTCTTCATGAGTTGCTTTTTATTTTTTTATTTCTACATCCATTCAACTGCCATCTGAGAGCTACTTTGTGTAAATATGAGGTTCCTTGGGCACAACTTCTGTCCAGAAGTATCTTTATGTGTCCATGGTTGTCAAGAGATTTCTTTGTGTAAACGGATATGAACATAGATATCAACAAATGAAACAAACTACTGAAGTTTGTAAAATGAAATAATTAAAACAAGTTAGATACAATCTTCTCACTGAAGGAATCTCTCATATTTTCATATAGTGTTGTAGAATAATTTCTTATTTTAAGGGAGAATTCTAAAAGATATATATCTCTGAAGAAAAAACAAGAGGAGAATAAATTTTTCTTTTGAATCACTACAATTACAACATTATAGAAACTGAGGCAAAAGACTAAGATCTGGCAAAGCTGGTTGGGGAAGTAGTAATGCCCTAGTAATTACAAATCTCAGGACACATGCAAGCAACAGTTCCAAAGGCCCTGCATGTGGACTTCATTTGAGAACTTGAGCAGGTTTTCAATAGGATGGCTGGGACCTGAGATCATTGTGAAGAATGGGAAATGCAACTGGATGGCTGACACCCAACAATTTGCTGCTGTGTTCTTTCAGAGTAGAACACTCGTGCACTCTAGGATGTACTTTTTGATGTATGTTTATTTGATTCAAACTTGCTCTGCAAGCCTGTTTTTCTACTTTTAATAAATGTAAAACCTTGATTCTGTCTGCACTTGTCTTGACAATTTCTTTGCTCAGGACAGAAGGATCTCAGAAAGCCCCTCTAGAAGTAGACTCTATCACCCTAAAGCCCAGTAACAAAACTGCTTGAAGGAAGAAATTTGATGAAATAAGAAGCAGATTTTCTTTGGATTTGAGTGGCCAGGTTATTTATATTTCAAATATAGAGATGAGTTTATTAGAAATGCTTTTTTTGTTCTATATGTTAGGTATAGTAGGATGTACAAAAAATAAAAGGAAAACATTTTTAGAGGAAGTAAGGAAAACTTGTTGGTAATTCAACAGCATTATCTAATTATATATTACTTCAACTCAAAGTACATTAAAAAGAAGCTTATAACACCAAAAATCTCCATAAAAAATATATTTACTGTGGACTAACACCATCTTCTCAAATTCAATTAAACAATAAGCATTATTTGAGATCTAGGATACCTAACATATATTATATATTATATATTTTATATATATATGTCTTGACTTAGTTATAGATAACTATACATGTGTATATATCATATATAATTCACATGCATAAAACACTTCATGGAACAGTATTATTACTAAATGCTTCACTTCTATATTTCATCTCCATTTCAATAAAAATAAACTAATTCTTGATTTAATAAATTTGATTTTGTAATTCACCTGGTTGAAAAACAGTCTCAAGACACTGGTATCATGTTTGAGTCATAAATTAAAGAACAAAAAACAACAAGGAAAATCCAATTTAGACAGAATACGAATATAATAATTGATTGATACCCCAAAGAGGTAAAGAATCTCTTAGTTTTTAAACTGGATGTCACACACAAACTAAAGTAGGACAAAAAGAATAAAGATTGGTAAAATGGAGACCAGGAAAACCCAAATTGAAAAATTGAACTTAAAAACAAAAAATTTACAGTGTCATGACACAAGCCCAGTTAAATTTTCTCTTCTCCCAAGATGCAATGAGCCTGGGCAATATCCATTTACCTGAAAACAGATAAATCATTCAATCTTTACTTGCAAATGGTCCTTTTTCATCTGCAAATAGACCAGTTCAATTCACCTGGAAAATAAACTATCCCAGTACAAATCTTTCTGTAGATGGGCCATCTTCCTCTCCTCAGTCTACCTCCAAATCTATAAATTAATAAATTCCAAAGATTTTCACTGCTCAAAACACAAAAATATCCCAACTCCATAACTGTAGAGTAGTTTTCGTTCCATTTCTTTGTGTGTATTTTTAATTACTATCTAATAAATCCTTGTATGTCTCTTATGGATGTATCCTGAAAATTCTCTTTTTCTGTGATAGGAGTCAGTCAAACTGCAACTTAATTCTTCTTTGTGTAAGTTAGGTTTACAAACTTCCTAGAAGCCTGTCTGGTGACAGTAAGGATTTAGGATCTCTCCTAAAAACTTCTTTAATTTTACCTCCAGAATGATCTTGCGTACAACTATAGTCTCATTGTCGGTTGGAACCACAGAATAGAAGTTTCAGTGAGATACAAATAAATCTGTATCAGAGATCATGTGAAATGGTTAAATATTACCTAATGGAAATCTCAGAGGGTCATTTTCTGATAAGTATATTGGGAAGGATATACTTCTCAACATATCGAATTTTGCAAATACAGAAAATGTTTCTAAACCTATTGAATAACCAAAAATTATGTCAAATGACATCTGCATATAAACACAGGAAATCGGCCCTGAATATATAGACCTTCATGAGATGAAATTTCTAATCCAGTGCTTCCGACACTAAGCATGGGGAAATCTCTTCCTCTGGCAAAATAACATCATTAACCTCTAGGAGCTCAATATCCTCAGCCTGGTCAGGATCCTCCCAAACATCTACATCCCAGTTTATGGGATCGAATTCTTTTCCAATGAGTTCCCTCACCTTTACTTCAAATATCTTTCAAAGCTCAGCATTAGATTTATGTTGTATTTCAACTAATTGCAGTTGCTTTAAGAAGGCCTGTGTTTGGGTTTCTGCAATCTCAGCTTTGTGGCTAAAGGAAAGAATTTCTTTCAGGATACACTCAGAAACTTTTAACTTTTTAATGTGTATCTGTAGCTGGGAATTTGAATTTTTGAGCACTTTATTTTCCTTTATTAATTTGTCCACACAGTTAGAAGACTTTATATTTTTTATGGATATTTTGAGCTCATTGTTTTCCTTCACTAAGTTGTTCAGAGATGGTAATAGCAGCCAACCAGCATCAGCCCTCCTCCTTGTTCCTGTTACTATCCCATGATCTTCAATAAATGTCACTACTTACTGCACACTATATGAGGTATGTGCTTGACAATTTTTTTCCTTGTCATATACAAGAACCTGGACTATTTTTGGCTCACTCAAGTGCAACAAGAGGACAACATCCAAGGTAAAGGTGAAGACTGGAGCTCCTCTGAAGAAACAGAGCAGAGCCTTCTTTCTTTGATTCCCCTTTATACCATTCAGGTAACAAGCCGCTCTAGGGTGGATCTTCTGTCTTCAGTAAATCCCCTCAGCTACACTCAGAACTAAGCTGATCCAATTTAGTTAAGCAGTTTTTACTCAGGCTGACACAATCAGTTAACTATCACAAGTATGAATTAGATACAGGGAATGCAGTCTCTCTATGTTATTTGGAATATCTCCCTATCTGCAATACTAATATCTTATTTGCAATACTAATATATATATATATATGTATTATGTTCAATAGTGCATAGCAGTTTTGCCTCTACAGTGGTGTCCAGGTATACAGAAAAGCAGGAGGCAGCAGAATTCTGAATGTCTTACTAGCATGAACTCTAGGTTAGAAGACTAACTGATATCACAGATTTGTTCTGCTCTTTTAAATGAAGGTTGCAGATGCAGATTTTCTTTGGCACTTCTCTACCCATAGAAGTGAATGGAACAATAGTGGATGAAGTGCAAGTTGTAATGTCAAACAGTTGGAGCACTCATTGTCTGTCTATAGATTATATACAGACAGTTGGCTGCGTTTTCTGGGACACCTGCTTATCTGCAGTACTGTTATTCAGAATATATATATCAAGCCTCCATAGTGAATAGCAGACAGCCTGAAAAGTGCTTTTCAGCTTTGTTGAAAAGCAGGAGGAGGTGTCTCATTAGCATAAACTGCAGGTTAGAAATCTAACTGACATCACAGATATGTTCTCTTGTTTTAAATGAAGGTTGCAGACTTTAATTTTTACTGACATTCCTCAACCCATAGAAGTGAATAGAAGAATAGTGTATAAAGTGCAGTTTGTAACTGCAGCCAGCTACAGCTCTCAGGGTTTGGGTGTAGACTAGGTAAAGGGAACAGATTTTGGCTGTGTTCTCTGGAATTCTGCCTATTTGCAGTGCTGATATTCAGAGTGCATGTATTTCAGGCCTCTATAATGAATAGCAGTTTGGCCTAAAAAGTGCAATTCAGCTCTGTTTTAAAGGAAGGAGCAGCAGGTTATGGAATTCTAACTAGCATGAACTCCAAGTCAGAAGTCTCATTGATATCACAGATTTGTTCTGCTATTTGAAATTAAGGTTGAATTTAGCATTAGGGTTATGGTTAAGGTTTGGATTAAGGCTATGACTCTGGCTCTGGCTAGGGCTAGGGTTAGGAGTGGAGTTAAAAAAAATGAAGGTTATAGACTCAGATTTTCCTTGGTACTCCTCTACTCATGAAAGTGAATGGAAGAGGGCCTGGGATTTAACTCAGTGGCACAGTGCCTGCCTTGCAAGCACAAGGTCCTGAGTTCAATCTTTGGTATCCAAAACAAACAAACAAACAAAAAAGTGAATGGAAGAATATTGCCTAAATATTAAACATGTTTCATTTATAAGACTTACAACATTACACAGGTATTTTGTGATTAAACTTGAGATTAATTAATTGAATTTATCTGCTCCAAATCCATGCCTGAGATTGCTCTTCATCAGTTGAAAAACAAATATATTAACAAATATGATTAAGCTGCAAAATAACTAAAGTAATTTCATCACAGAAAAATAGTTTCATATGCACATCAAAATGAGAAGAGTTAATGGCATATTAATCTCAAATAAACAAGATTATTGAAAGTGTAATTGTCAAATTTAATTCATTATTTTTCTATTCAATTTATTTTTCTAATTAATACAAGTAAGTGTTAAAGAAAGTGGAGTAATATTTCTTTGTTGGCATTAAATTATAAAATACCTGTCAATTTAAAAATAATTTAAAACAACTATTTTTCAAAATGTTATATTCAATATACAAGTAGATATTAATAAAGAAAATATAAAAGCTTTTTATGAAAAAATAATTTTTCAAGACAAAATGATTAGAGAACAATGGTAAATATACTGTATATCATGATCTAAAAAGAATATATTTTCATTTTAATCTCTCAGCTCACTTCCTAATACTATACCTTTTATTTCCAAAACCGTTCTAAGTATTTGCAAAGTATCTCACATTCTGTATAATTTTGAAGATTTTTTTCCTATTTCACAATATTTATTATTCTTCTTGGTCTTTATTTTCACTCTCAGTTTCTCACACCAGAGAGACAATGTGATATTTATGCATGTGTTCAATTTATTTTACTTAAGAATATGTTCTCAATGTGCATCCATTTACCTAGAATGTCTCAAGTTTATCCTTCTTTATGGCTAAATAGTAGTATATTTAAAAACTACATCTTTTTTATCCATTCATCAGTTGATGGAAACTTGGGTTGTTTTCAAGATTTAGCTATTACAAACTGTGCCACTGTGAACATGGATGTCCATATATTGCTGCAGTATGATTCTTTTAATTCTTTTGGGAAGACACCCAGAAGCGGAATAGCTGAGTCAAATGGGACCTCTAATCCTAGTTCTTTGAGAAATCTCCACATTGCTTTCCACAGCAGATGTAAACAGTCTACACTCTAACCAACAGTTGAGAAGGGTTCCTTTCTCCCCACGGCCCTGCCAGCATTTGTTGTTGGTTGATTTCTTGATAATAGCCATTCTTTGTGTGGAGAGGTGGAATCTTAGTGTTATTTTCATCTGCATCTCTCAAATGACCAGTGACGTTGAACATTTTTTATTTGCTGTTTCTACTTCTTCACCTGAGAAGTGTGTATCCATATCAGATGCCCATTTTTGTGTTTTTATGTTTTGTTTTGATTTTTGTTTTTCAGTTTTGGGAATTGAACTCACGACCTTGTGCTTGCCAGGCAGGCACAGCATGACTGAGCTAAATCCCTGGGCCCTCTCAGATGTCCATTTCTTAAATGAGTCTTTAAATTTGGGTGGACTGATGTTTTTCAATTCTTTATATATTCTAGATATTAGTCCTTTGTCTAAGGAACTGCTGGCTAAAATACTTTTCTCACTCTGTGGGTTGTCTTTTCACTCTGTTGGTGATTTTTTGCCATGCAAAAGATTTTTAATAAGATGAGGTCCCAGTTGTTGATTCTTTGTATTATTTCCTGTGTAGTCTGGGATTTGTTCATAAAGTCTTTCCCTACTTCTATGTCCTCAAGCATTCTACCTATTCTTTCTTCCACCAGATTTAGTGTTTCTGTTTTAATATTTAGATCATTGATCAACTTTGATTTTAGTTTAATGCATGGTGAGAGACATGGGTCTAGTTTTAGTCTTCCACATGCAGAAAGCCGGTTTGTCCAGCACCATGTATTAAAGAGGCTATCTTTCTTCCAGTGAACATGTTTGGCCTCTTTGTCAAACATAAGGTGGCTGAGTGCATGTGAGGTTCTTTCTGCACCTTGTAGTATGTTCCATTGATCTTCAGATATGGTTTTTTGCCAGGGGACTGCTGTTTTTGTCACAGAAGCTCTATAATATAATTTCAAGTCAGGGATTGTAATGCCCCCTGCCCTGGTTTTGTTGTCCAGAATTGGTTTTGCTATTCTAGGTCTCTTCTGATTCCACATGAATTTTAGGAATGATTTCTCTAGTTCTCTGAGGTATGCTAATGTATTTTGATTGGGATTGCATTAAATCTGTGTAACTATTTTGGTAGTATGGCCATCTTCACTATGTTGATTGGTCTTCCTAACCATGAGCAAGGGATATCTTTCCATTTTATGATATCCTCTTCTATCTCCTTTATCAGAGTACTGTAATTCTCAATGTAAAGATCTTTTACTTCCTTTGTGAGATTGATTCCTAAGGATTTCATTTTTTTGATGCTATTGTGAAAGGCATCTTTTCATTAATTTCTCTTTCTGTGAGTTTGCTATTTATGTACAGGAATGCTATGGATTTTTGGGTGTTGACTTTGTATCAGCTATGCTACTGGATTTGGTTATTAATTCTAGAATTCTTTTGGAGGAAATTTTAAGGTCTTGTATGTAAAGTATCACGTCATCCACAAATAATGATAATTTAACTTCTTCCTTTCCTATCTATATTGCTTTTATTTCTTTCACCAGTCTTATTGCTGTGGCTAATGTTTCCAGTACTATGTTTAATAGGAGTCCTGATCCTTGTCTTTTTCCTGATTTTAGGGGGGATGCTTTCAACTTTTGTACATTTAATATGATGTTGACTGTTGGTTTCTCATAGAAGGCTTTTTCAGATTGAGATAAAGACCACCTATTCCAATTTTCTTAAGAGTTTTTATCATGAATAGGTGTTGGACTTTGTCAAATGCTTTTTCTGCATCTATTGAGAGGATTGTGTGATTTTTGTCTTTGGCTTTGTTGATATGGTGTATTATATTTATTGACTTCTGTATGTTAAACCATCCCTGCATTCCTGAAATGAATCCTACTTGGTCATGGGGTATAATCTTCTTGGTAATTTGCTGCATTCTGCTTGTCAGTATCTTATTGAGGATTTTTGCATCTATCTTCATTAGGGAGATTGGCCTATAGCTCTTTTTTTAGGTTGAGCCTTTCCCTGATTTTGGTATCAAGGTAATACTTGCTTTCAGGAATGATTTTGGGAGTATTGCTTCCCTTTCAATTTCATTGAAGAGTTTGAAGAGTAGTGGCATTAAATCTATTCTACATTTTTTGTAGCATTCAGGAGTGAAATTGCCAGGGCCTGGACTTTTCTTTGTTGGTAGGTTTTTAATTACATTTTCAATTTCATTGAATGATATTGGACTGATATTAGAATTTTCATATCTTCATGATTCAGCTTTTATAATTCATATGTATCTAGGAATCTGTTCTTTTCTTCAGTGTTTTCCATTTTATTAGAGTACAGGTTCTCAAAGTAGGTACCTTCTTGATTTCTAAAGAATCCATTGTGATTTTACCCTTTTCATTCCTATTTGCATGAATTTGAGTCTTTTCTTTCCTTTTTTTCATATGGTTGACTAAGGGTTTATCAATTTCATTTAATGTTTCAAAGAACCAACACTTTTTAAAATTAATCATATTGGCACATTTAAGTTATACAATATAATGACATTTGTCATTGGAAATTTGCACCTTTACATAATCCATCTTGGTTCTTATTTTTTCCCCATTCCCCTGACCTCCCTTCAACCCCTCCACCCTCCCTATCTACAAAGACTTTGTTTCCATGTTTTCTTTTTCTCATATTAATCCCATTCCCTTCTTTCTTTTCCCCTACCCCTCCCATTTTCCCTTCCCCTTTGTACCTTTTCTTCGTATTTGACATTATCTATTATACCTTTTAGTCTTTATTTACACTTTCAGTTTCTCATACTAGAGAAACCATTCAGTTTTTACACGTGTGTCGTATTTATTTCATTTAAGAGTATTGCCTCAATGTGCATCCACTTAGCTATAAATGCCTCTAGTTTCTCATTCTTTATGGCTGAGTAGTACTCCATTTTATAAAAAAAACACATTTTCTTTATCCAATCTCCAGTTGATGGGCAATTGGGTTGTTTCCAAGTTTTGGCCATCACAAACTGTGCTGCTATGAACCTGGGTGCACATATATCACTGTGGTATGATTCTTTTAATTCACTGGGGAAGATACCCAGCAGGGAATAGCTGGGTAAGATCATTCTGTTTTCCTGATGTGAGAATTTATCACTGTAAATTTTCCTGTTAGGACTGCTTTCATTACATCCCGTAGGTTTTGCCATATTGTATTGGCATCATCACTTAATTGTATACATTATATAATTGTTTCTTTAATTTCATCTATTACCCATTGTTTTAAAAAATATTGTAAAAATATGTGTAATCTAATCTACTCACAGATTGAACTGCTCAAATTTTCAAATGATGTCATGCTCTTGCCCAAAAAAGATGACTATGAAAGTATAAGTTAAACTATTTGCAGCCCGAGGATTTAGCTCAGTGGTTCTGGTTCCTACCTCACAAGTGCAAGATCCCGAGTTAGATCCCTGGTACCAAAAAAATAAAAAAATAAAATAAATAAAAAAAATTTGCATAGATTTTCTAGTATTTTGTAAAACAGAAAAATAATATGGTAAAAATAGTACCGGAGTAACATTTACATTTTTCTTTCATACTTTTTGTTAAATATCTTTCAAATAAATAAAATATAAATATAAGCCTTAACTCAGAACCACAAGCATCATATGTTCTAAAGGGTAAGATATAACATTTTCTCATTGATATTCATTAACTTAATGTAAAGTAAAAGTTACGGTATTTCTGAGTCATGTAGACATCCTTTTTACCACAGCCATTAGTGTTGGTTTGTAAAACTATAGCTTTATTACTCTACTAAAATCTTTTACACAGCATTGTATAATATTGAGCACTTTAGTTTTCCCTGTGGTATATAATCTTCCACACTTTTAGGCTTTTATAGTCTTACTGAGTAAAACACTCTCCAATCTGCTGATTTTTTATATATAAAATTTTACATTTGAATAGCAAATACCTGATGAAATAACGGGGCTTTTTAATAGGCAATCGTGCACATAGCACATTACATTGATTTCATATAACCACTTCCAAAATTTAAGATAAAGTGTCTGTCTTGGATCTTTTACTAAGGTGTCAGATTTCTGAATAGGTTTCTTCTTTTTTTGTACTGGGGATCAAACTCAGGACCTTGTGCTTAGAAGACAGGCATGGGAACCAGGTTTCTTTTTATTTATGTGCTGATGTTAATTGTTAGACCCAGTGAGAGAGAACCAACCGGAGACTGATATTAAATCCATGTAGGAGTTTATTACCAGCCAGGACTCGAGCTGAGAATAGGACTCGAGCCCTGACTTGGGGGAGACAAACATGTTTTATAAACCATTGAGCCCAACAGTTTCTAGGGCTCCCTATGGGATAGAACTAGCAAAGCAAATGAAAGGTACAGAAGCAGAACATTCTGCTGTTAGAACATTTGTAAAACAATAGTTGATTGTTATTTCTAAAACGACTTTCTAAGGGAAAGAGGTTTCTAAGCTTCATCCTTCTGAGTTCATCTAAAGGGAAGGCAGGTGGGTCAAGCAGCAATATTGAGTCTGTCATGCTAACTAGGGTCCTTCATTTCCCACTGGTTCTTGTAACTTAATCAAATCTTTGATTTCTGTATTTACTCTTTGGATTTTTTTTAAACATCTTTTAAAATCTCATAATTTTGTCTCAATGCCACCAGTTTAACTGCTTCAACCCTCTGTCTAACATATTTAGTCAGAGCATTTATAATGCAAGGTCCCACGAACAAAAGCAGAAGTAAGATAACTAGGGGGCCTGTTACAGCAGAAAGTAGGGTAGTTAACCATGGGGACCAGTCAAATAGATTTTGAAACCAATTTTGATCCTTTTGTTGAGCATATTTAGTCTTTAAATTTTCCTTGACCATAGCTAAAGTATCTCTAATGATACCAGACTGATTAGCATAGAAGCAATAGGTTTTTTCCTAGGGCTACACATAACCCTCCTTGTTTCATGAACAGGAGGTCAAGTCCCCTTTGATTTTGAAGGGCCATCTCAGCTAGGGAATCAACTTGGTTCTTTAATCTGGAGATTGAGTCTTCCAGGTGACCCATATCTTTGGTTACTTGGTGGCTTAGGGTTATAAAATTTTTGTCCTGAAGGATCAGGGAGGAAGTTCCAATAGCCACTGACCCGGCTATTCCTAATCCCACCAGAATGGGCACTAAAATGGGGGTAGCCCATTTACTCCTGTAGTGTTCAGGGGTTAATCCCAGATGTTTGCGGCTCCCTTTTCCATTATAATACAAGACTTGTGGAACAACATACATGGTGACACAAAATGAAGTGGCAGATTGGGTATCCAAGACTGATTTGGGAATATATTTAGTCAAGCCCTTGGTGCAAGCAAACCAAGCATATCAGGACCAGGTCTCCTGGCTTGAAACTGTGGGGCTGGAATGTCACAAAGGGTTTTTTTTTGAACCAGTTGTATTGTAGCCTGAATCTCACTCTGAAGAATCTGTAAAGCTTGAAGAGACTGAAGTAAAGAAACACAAGAATTTTCTGTTATCTGCTCAAGGTTTAACTTAGGGAGGAATGGCGGTGGCCTCCCATACAAGATTTCAAAAGGGGTAAACTTGTCAACATATGCAGTACATCTAACTCTTAACAAGGCTAGAGGAAACAGATTGGGCCACCTACCACCAGTTTCTAGAACATATTTAGTCAGAGTTTCTTTCAGGGTCCGATTCATCCTTTTCACTTGTCCTGAACTTTGTGGGCGATAGGCACAGTGTAACTTCCAATTGATATATAGTGCCTTTGCCAACAATTTGGATATCTGTGCTGTGAAGGCAGGCCCATTGTTGGACCCCAGGTAATGAGGGATGGCAAATCAGGGAACTATCTCCTGGAGCAAAACCTTAGTTACTATGTTGGCTGATTTTTCATGAGTGGGGAAAGCTTCTACACAACCTTAGTAGGTGTCAACCAATACCAGTACATATTTGAACCTATTGTTGGATTTTATTTTGGTTGTTTTTTGGGTGAATTTGATGCATGGAGTGTCCAGCAATAGGGCCTGGTACTGAGTCATGTGGGTGTTGGAGAGCCATCATTCTGGGGCTCCTCTCAGCAATGTCTCCACCACATGGGATGCGGTGATGACCAGGTCCTGTCCCAGGCTGAGCTTACCTGTCTCCTTGACCAGGAGAGCAGTGGCTGCAACTGCCCTCAAACAAGTAGGCCATCCACTTTCCCCAGGATCAAGTCTTTTAGACAGGTAGGCCACAGGTCTGTTTCAAGGCCCTAATGTCTGGGCTAGCACTCTTCTGGCTATGCCCCCTCATTCAGCCACAAACAACCGAAAGAGCTTGGTGACATCAGGTAGGGCCAGGGCTGGGGATAACACTGTTTTCTTTAAAGCTGAAAAGGTGGCTTTCTCTTTTTTTGTATGGAGGGACTGTCTCTTGTGCCTGGAATACAGCAATAGTGACTTTCCCCGGTTTCTTGGCTAGGACTTCCTCGGAGGCACTACAGTTATCATAAACTTTCTGGGCTATGTTCAGGAGTTCAGTCCTATTATTTCCCTCAAATCCCTCCAATTTTTGTAATATTTTTTCTAATGTCTGGGGCCCACTGGGAAACAAAGGACAAATTTAAAGGTGCTGCAGTTTTTGGAATCTCTGGGTCAATAGGAGTGAAAACTCTATAGGCTTCTAAGAGTCTTTCTAAAAACACAGCCAGAGACTATTTTTCCCTGGCAAACCTCACTTACATTATTTAAATTAGTGGGCTTTCTGGCACCTGCCTGGAGTCCCCCTAATAAGTGCTGGCAGTAGGTCCCCAGCCTCCTCCTACCATCATCATCATTGGGGTCCCATTCAGGGCACTACAATTAACTGCAGCCTCAGCCCTGACCGAATACACCGGGGGTCCAGGAGTGATGCCGGAGTTTGGCCCCAGGTCCCCTTTGACTGCCTGTTGAAAAATGTGGTCCCGCTCCTCAGTGGTGAACAGGATCTGTAAAAGCTGCTGGCAATCATACCAAGTTGGCTGTTGGGTATGCAAAACAGACTCAAGAAGAGAGATTAATGCCTGAGGTTTTTCAGAGAAGGGAGAATTTTGATGTTTCAAATTGTAAAGCTCACTAGTTGTAAAAGGGACATACATCAATCCTCCCCTGGGCTCTGTCTGTTTTAAAGGAAAAAGGGAGGAGGAAGATGGGGCTGAGGGACTGTAGTAGTCCTGTCCTGACAGAGTGCCAATGGTTGATTAGGACCTGTGGGGCCCTGACTCCCATGACCACATTCTAAACCTTGTGAGCAATGTGCATAGAATAAGTTCCCACCAGGGGCCAACCGACTCGGAAACTGGGCTATTTTAATTGACACACAGTTCGTAATTTGCCTTTAGAAAATTTCATGCCATATTTATTTTCCCTGTCTGTGGAATAAATTTTTTTGAAGTTATTCAAAACACAATCAAGTGGACTGTGGACTGTGAGGAACCCATAATTTTAGCCTGTGAAAATGCAAAAGGCACACAGAGCAAGCAGACAGACAACAATAAACAAAGACAAAACTTTGGTCAAGTAAAACCTCTGGGGCCCAATGGATATGGACCCTACCCAGGGAGTCAGCCTTCTGAAGACTCTGACCCAGTGAGTCTGCTTGTGGTTGGGAGGAGACTCTAGATAGGGGAACCTGTGCCACGTCCCACTTCCTCCTACCTACCCACAGTGCACTAAGAATCATTTGATTCTTACCTCTAGAGGCTTTCCCTATAAACTCCTACAGGTGGGTTGATCGGCGATAGGGCCTGACTGGAACCGGCCTACCTGGAGCCCCAGAATAGAATCAGGGTGGCCTGTCTTTCCACAGACCAGTGTCCAGAGGGGCCAAACACCACTGATGTCCAATCCTGGTCTCTCCTAAAAAGAAACAATGGCTCCAAGATAATAAGCTCCAGAGCAGCTGGCTATCTCCCTGGGGCCTCCAAGAATGTTAGACCCAGTGAGAGAGAACCAACCAGAGACCGATATTAAATCCACACAGGAGTTTATTACTGGCTGGTACCCTAGTCAAGCATTGGACTTGAGCCCCGACGGGGGGGAGACAAACATGTTTTATACACCTTTGAGCCCAGCAGTTTCTAGGCCCCCCATGGGATAGAACTAGCAAAGCAAGTGAAAGGTACAGAAGCAGAATGTTTTGCTATTAGAACCTTTGTAAAACAATAGTTGATTTATTGTTATTTCTAAAGAGACTTTCTAAGGGGAGGAGGTTTCTAAGCTTCCTCCTTCTGAGTTCATCTAAACAGCAGGCAGGTGGGTCAAGCAGCAATATGGAGTCTGTCTTGCTAACTAGGGTCCTTCATTAATCATCATGAATTTCCTACTGGGGCATTTATGATTTTAGTTTCAACTTATATTAAAAGAAAAATTGAAATGTTTTATTTCATAAATTTGTAATTATTTACATAGTTAAACCTTCGAGCAATGTTTGCCATATAATTAAATTCCCTACATATCACAAGATAAGGAAAGATTTAAGTTAGTAAATTAAAAATTTAAAATCCAAATGTGAAAGTTTTAGTCAATTCCTAAACCAGTTCAAGTTCTGTGAATTTAGACCTTGCTACTTAAGCATAGTAGAATCATTGCTGTAATTTCCTATAGTAACTTTAGTGGTGAATAAATGAAGGTAATGTTCTACAAGTGGAACAATAGTAGAAGATCAACCTCCTTTTTTCCCTTCATTTATTGCATTTTTTTTTTTTTTTGGCAATGATGTAGTCTTTCTGAGAGAAATAGTTTTGCCACTGTACATGCTACTGGCTTAATTTCCTTACTTATAAAGAGAAAGTTATGCCCTAAATAATTAGGTAATGCCCCTAAAGGAGTTAACTTCTCAGGGGATACATAAAGAAAAATAAATGTGTTTAATTATAATTTTGTCATGCCTAGATTATTGTGGCTCACTTATATTTTTATTTAAATTGAATTTACATAAAATATTGGCAAAAAATGGATACAATAAAAATTCCAAACATCCCAATATATGGAGAAATTAGCAATTTACTAATTTAGAAATATTAACATATATTTAAGGTGATGTTGAATTTAATTATGTTTTCAATTTTTCACATTAATTTATATGGAATATAAAGGAAGTCTGTGTTTCCACTGCCTTTACTATGTCCTCCATAATAATATACTTCCTTCTACCACCTTTAGATAGTCAGTACCTCCGGCATCTGGATATCTGAGGAAACTGATCCTGTCCAGGTCATTGCCCCACAACTGCAGATTCTGGTAGCAGGCAAAGTCTAGTCAAAGCTCAGGTCTGCCATTTATCAAACATACAATCCTGGAAAAAATCAATTCTGCTTAAAATTGTTCAACTTATGATTTGAATTATGCTCAGATATATTCTTTTTACATTTCAAATAGTGCATATTTTTCTATGTGGTTGATATCTGGAGTCCTGGCCCTGCTAACACTGATGGTTTGAAGAAGGGGAAATGACACATTCCTATATGTTACTGGAAAAGTTGTGAAAAGATGACTTCTTTTTGTTCTTAAGTAGAATAAGCAATACAAGTTCCATTGTAAGGAATGAGCTAAAAACTTCCTAAAAGAGTACATACCTTCATACTAGGTATTAGAGCAATTTAGATTTTTGGAGAATTGTTTGTTCTTTTCTACCAAGAAGTTTAAATTTTGACACATAACAAAAATCAGATATTCTCATGTGATCTAAATAGTATTTATTTGAGGATGATTTAACTCCATGTTAACAAATAAACCCAAGTAAGATAAACTGGCTGTTGGAAGCAATGAAATCTCAAAAAGAGAGATACTGGTTATAAATGTGGTAATTCTGGAAGAAGCTAATTGCTTAGCTGAAACATGTCAAAAAAAACCACAGTCAAGCAAAAGTTTTCAAAGAGATTTTTCACTGGAGTTCTGTAAATTTCATCATTTCATTTTATCACAAAAAGAACTCATATAATAATAGTAATTACCCTTTTCTAATTTTTTTTTTTTACTAGTCAGGTAAGCACTTTCATTTTATCTTCACAAAATCTTACCTCAGCAGTAATATTTTGTTCTCCACCTTATTGTGGTAGAATCTGAGGCTTCGACAGGAGAAATAACTGGCCTAATGCTACAGTTTCAGAAAGTCAGATTTCCTTTGTTGGAGGACATTTTTTTTTTTAAGTGAAACATTGCATTTTATAGATGATGTAGCTGCTTGTGAAGACATAATCTTAATCAGGAAAGGTGTTCAGAGTTAGGTTTATATGAATTTAGCAGCACTGTAATTAGGTTAAGGGAAAGGGCCTCACAGATGTATATAACATCTGTCCCAACGTTTCTAAGAAAAAGTATGGAATCAAGCTGTGAGATCACTGATGTCACATTGTATTTAAAAAATATATTCTTCAGGAGCTGGTCGTTCTTTTAGACTAGAAGAAATGGAAAAAATAAGTATAAGATACAATCTTTTTCATTATTTTGATCTATTCTTTTTTTGATGGATACAAAATTTGCAAAAACTAATAATATTTTGTAGATGTCGGTGAAAGTGTGAATAAAATTTGCATAACATAAATAGAATTATTTTTTATAAATGGAACAGTTCACCAATAATTCTGGATTACTATTTTGTCATATTATTAATATCTTCATTTTACATAAAAAAGAAGCAACATCCCATGCTACCTACTATGTCTAATAAATGTAAGAACTGGAATGTGAACATGTGTGTGTTTAAGTATGTGCTTTATCTTCTGGTGAAGAATTAGAGAAAGAATTTTACAAACTTTAAATGTAAGGAAATCATCATTGTCCATGTGATCAAATGAAAGGGTAGAGTAATAGCCAGGGACGTCAGACACTGCCAATTTGAGAAGCAGGTGACAAAGTTATTCGCTTTATTGTTAGATGTCAGAAGAAACAGCAGTTTTAGCCAAAGCATTGATAGCCTACCATGGTTGAAATTTTAAGTAAAGAGAGATACTACTTTGTACTTCTGATTTCTTAATGCAGTGAAAGCCTGTGTTGCATGTGAAAGAAAATAAGGATTTAGAGAACTTCATGCATTTATGTATAAATCATAATGGAATTCACAGAAAAAGATAAGAAAGACAGAAAAGATCTTCAAGATACAAAAGAAAGAAAAATGAAGTCAAGAAAATCCAGTTTTACACTCCACATGCTTTTCTCTCAAGGAAAATATAATATCTTGTTAAGCTGCAAGGTTTGTTTAGATAAGCCTTAATATATTGCCTTTCTACTTTGCTTTTTCTACTTTTTATGTACATAAGAAAAAGGAATTTAATCATTCACAGCTTATTTTAATATATCAGTTTGAAAAACAATTACCTTCAAGAGTTGGAGATCTTCACCTAGCTGTTAGATTAGATGATTTACTATGTTATTCTGAAAAAAAATGCATTTCACTATGATTTGTTAAGTTTGTGATGGCTATGCCATTTTTATTGTAATACATATTGTTAATTTTTTTCAAAAGAATAACCTTATGAACCAGTCAAAGCATAGTTGTAAACAAATAGTCAAACATGATTCCTTACATTTTTTGTGTTGAAATCCCAAGAAACTATATTTATCTAAGAATGGGAAGACCACAAAATAGAGGGAGAACAAGAAGAAAAAGATAAGAAAAACCAAGAATACAAATAAGGGAAGTAATAAGTAATTCAAAAGTGGAAAACTGAGTAAACTAGTAAACAATAAAGAATAATGGAGTAAGGATACAATAGAAGGCAGTAAAATGAAGTCCTATGATGCTTCTGGACAAATAGAGATAAATAAAAGCAACAGACAGTTTTGAAGAGGAAATATTTATCTTAAACCTTTGTACATTTCTTTAAGAGGCAAATGAACTAAAATGTTTGGAATTGAATGTGTATATTAGGGGAGGAAGAAAGGCTTCTGCAGTTATGTTACTAACTTGATCAATACCCACAACCAGGCAATTCAGCAGCACCATCATCCCCAGTGCCTTTTAGCACCTGTAATCTGCTATTGATTGTCAGCTAACCAGATATTTATAAAAGCTCCACATCTCCTACCTACTGAACACACACAATCCCCATGATAATCTTGGCTTATTTCAGATGGATAAAGTCTTCTAATACATTAATATTATCTTTGATTGTTTAAGTAGAATTATAATGACAGATGTCAAAGTAATGGAATCTTTTAAAACATTCAAAATAGCATTATTGAATATGTTCTGGTGTATTCACATCAAGATGTTGTGTGAAAATGAATGAAAAAAAGGCTCAATTTTAAATATTAACAACTAATTAAAAATACTGTAAGTAAATGTTTCACTATATATAAGATAAAATTTAATATATATGGAGGTTGGGCTGGGTTACACCACCATGGAAGAGAACTTGATTGCCATGTGTAAGGCTCTTGGTTGGATTCCCTGTAAAACACTTGCACACTCACACTCACACACACACCACACAGGTTTAACACATTACTTTAAAGTAACACATGTATCAATATACTTTAGAAATTAAGTACATAAATTACAGTATATTTAGACAATAGAATATAAGATCTGCCAAGTAAGTGCAGGGGCTGAAACGTACAGATGTTGTTCCTTAATAACCATGTGTTACAACAAAAGAATAAACAGAAAGTCAAAATCTGGGGAAAAAACCCTGGCAGATTCCTTGGCAAGCTAATCCTCTTTGAAAAACTAGATTTCATAAAAGTATCTGGGGGCTGGGGACTTTGCTCAGTGGCACCACTCATGCCCTGAAAGTGCAAGGTCCTGAGTTCGATCTGGGATACCAAGAGGGAAAAAAAAAAAAAAGAAAGAAAGGATCTAGGCAGTTAGAATTAACTGGCTTGGAATGAAATTAGCCTAGAAACGATTACTTTTTCAATTAATATTTGAGAAAAACATAATTTTTCTTCAGTCTTAAGACTTATGACCTTTACCTTCTAATATATAAAAGATCTTGCATAAGATTAGAATTTTTTTCTATGAAAATTAAGTACAACTCAGGTGCAAACTCATCAGATTTTGGTATATTTTTCCATTTGAATATTTGAAATTACAGATTTAGTGTACATAAATTATTAGAAATATTTAGGATATCTATTTCATATTGAGCCCAGTTTTGATCTGTTTTAACTTTTTAAGAGTCTATAAATTTCATCACTGAGGGGCTTGAACTGAATTGATTTTGCTCCTTTCTTTCTTTGTGCGTCTCAAAAGCAGCAGTAGAAAGTGCTAGGATTGTAACACCTTGAAAGAAGAAAGGATTACCCAGAGCAGCCAAGGCTCTGTCCCAGTTCTCTTGTAGAGAGGATGCCTTTTAGGGCTCTGGCACAGTGGACAATGCCACCTTTCATTGTGGTAATAAGGCCCAGGGCCAGTGTTGTCCAGGGTCCATCAGTTTGGAGCAAATAGAGCAGCACAGGCAGTAGACCTCTTTGTGCAGGTTCCCTGGCTTTAGGGGAATGATTCACCATAAATCCTAGGCTTCTCTTGGTCTTTATTGCCTATTTGTAAGTAATACAACTGTGACATGTAAATTGTTAGATATGCATGAGTTCATTCTCACCAGACTCAAATTGGCAAAGCACACAGTAAGACTGCTTCACAGTGTTATGAGATTGCTTTGAGGTTTTGACTTGCATTTTTTGATGGTTGTTAATGTTAAACATCTTTAAAGACATTTGTATATCTTCTTTGGAAAAATGTCTATTCAGGTCTTTTACCCAATTTTTAAACTTTCTTTTGTGTTGTTGTTTTTTGGTTTTGTGGTACTAGGACTAGAACTTAGGGCCTTGCATGTGTTAGGCAATCACTACTAATGATTTACACCACTAGTTCTTACTCATTTTTTATTTACATCATTGCATTTTGTACTATTCCATTGTAGTAATTATAAAATATTTTGGATATTAGGATCTTATGAAATATATAGTTTGAAAATATTTTTGCAGTTCATAGTTGCCTTTTCACTATTTTAATATGTGAAATTATTTACTATAGAAATCATATTTTTGTAAATATTTACTTTATTTCAGATAGACAGAGAATAGCACTAGTTATTTTAACTTTGTTTGGGTTTGTTTTGTGGTCTCATCTTTGTGAATCCTTGGCACACCTTCAATATTTTCTGGGGAAGATCACTAGTGTTTCTGTTTCTATAGGTGTCCAAGCATATTAACCAAGTTATTCAAATATTTTTTTCTGCTAGATCTATCAATTACTTATACAACTATTTAAAAATATATGTACATAATAGAGGATTTATTATTTTTTTCCCTTGCAGTTACTCAATTTGGTTTTATATCATTAGCACAGACTTGTTGGATTAGTGACCTTGGTTCTTGAATCCACACCCTTTGTTGAAACACATAATTCTTCCACATTTGTCTCTAGCCTTTGCCTTCTTGATCCAGTGGAATTCTAGTAAATGTGACATGAGCTGTAGCAGAGCTTTAACAATTGTGTTTGCTTCTGGCCATCTGCTGATTACAATGAGTTCATGCCCTGGCTAGACTTTTCAAAAAATTCCAGCTAAGACCATCCAGACTAACAGGGAGTTAGCTAATGAATAGTTATATAAATAATGTTATTAGATACTGGAGAAACAACATGTTCAGCCCAAGTCTAAAATGCTGATTTGCAATCTCACTAGAAAATTTGCTTAAAAAAAACAAACCCTGGCATTATTATTTGTGATATGTGTTCTCATTTAACAATTTTATTGCAACAGAAAATGATAAAATATTTTGTTTTTATAAATGCATATATTTTATTATATGACTGTGAAGTGAAAGAATTTTATTATTATATAAAGACTCCAAAGATAAATAATTTTTTACTGTTTTTCTTTTAGGTTGATTTTTTCTGGCTAAGATATTTCTTATTACTTTATATTTAAGATTTTTCTCATCTCTATGTTTGTGTAACTCTTTCCTGTAATGTCATACAGAGCGTAGTGACTTTCATAACCAATAGAAATTCTTATGCCTTATGTTGTCTTACTTGTGCTACTGTAATATAAAGAAGATTGCAAATAACATGTAAATGAGAGAATGGAGAAGAGTTACCTGCTTGCAGTTAATTGTATATATTATTGAGAAGGATTCACAATATATAAAAAATGCTTTCAGCATATATTCTATTTGATAGTTGTGATGGTTAGTTTCAACTATCTTCTTGACCAGATTAAAAGAAATAGAGATATCTGGTAAAGCATTATTTCTGGGTCTATTTATAAGGGTGTTCTGAGAAGAGAATGATATTTTAATCAGTGTGGAAAGGCACCACCCAGTTGGTGGAGATTGCCAACAGAACAAGAAGAGACAAGATGAATTTCCTTTCTCTTGGAGCTGGGACACACTCCTTCTTCTGGTCTTGGCCATCAGAACTCAAAACTGTAGACTCTAGCAAGACTGGTGGCATAGCTGGTGCAAATTTTTCAGTTTTACTTCAAGATTTGCATCAGTGGACTCCTGAGCTCTCAGACTTTGAGCCTCAGACTAAGAGGTGCACCTTCAGCCTTCCTGACTCTGACACCTTTGTACTTGGAATCAGGGGTGCTACTGGCACCCTTAAATATTATTTATTATGAAATTTTTCAGTCTCCACAATCATGTGAAACTAATACCACAATAAATCCTCTCTCATATATCCTTCTTCCTCTCTCTGTGCCTCTCTTTAGCTGTCTCTCTCTCCATATATACATATATATCTATATCTATATCTATATATCTTCATATCTATATATCTCTCTATATATATACCTCCATCTATCTATCTATCTATCTATCTATCTATCTATCTAGATAGATAGATAGATAGATATTTCCATCTTTCTATATATAGATAAATATCTCCATATCTCCATCTCTCTCTCTCTGTATATATATCATTCTAATGAATCTTTAATAATTCTGTAGGCTAACACTTGACATCCTACAGCATTCCAGTTGAAGTTAAAGCTGAAGACTGAATTGATGGAAAGAAATTCCAAAAAAATAAAACCTTGCCAAAAAATATGTTAGACCCCACAAAATTCTGTCTTATGCCACCAAGACTGTGTGTCATGATGGACACTAATGTTTTATCATAAGTCTACTCTTACTCTGACTTTGATTCAGAAGCTCCATTAACTATAACCATAACAAAGCTACCACCAAAAATGTGCACAATTTCTCACCATGTCAATGATGCTATCGAGGAGGTGGAACTTTGAGGAACACATATTTGTTGGTATTACTCTGCACTGTCTAGAATCTAGGATGCCAGTGTGGGATGAAGTGTGACATCCATTCCCAGGGTCAACAACAGTTTGAGATGAGTGAGGCTCCAGTGGGAGATGCAAAATCTAAGAAGAGATCAACAATTTAAATAAATGGCTTAACTAGATACATACCATTTCAATGCTATATATGTCTAAAAATAAAATTTAACACAAAACCCATGATGGGTAGCATGCCAATATTTCACATTTAAATAAAGACCACAGCTGCCAGTGTGTGAGCATCCACATTTCTTATATCACAAAATCCTTCCTCAGCTGTTGCCTGTAGGAGAAGTTTGGGAGAGGGTATCAGTTTGTTCTCATGTACACCAGAAATCCTAAAAATATTTTTGTATTAAATATATGGAATCTGATGTTCCCCATATCTGAAGGCAAGAATGTCTGTATTATTGAAAAATTGTTTCTAATGCTATGACTCTAAAATGTGTTTCCTCACAAGCTTAGCTGAATTGTATTTTCATTTATATTTCTTACATTGACCTAAAAATTAGTCCATTTATTGTGATTTAGCATTTAAGCATTTAAGATTTTCTAGCTCTGGATTTTGCTTACTGCTATGACTTAGATATGATATGTCCCCTCTGAAATGCATATTAAATTTGGTCTGCAGTGTAACAGTGTTGAGTGGTGGTAGGAACTATAAGAGGTGATTAGGTCATGAAGAGAGATCAGTGGAGTCAGGCAAGGTGGCACATGTCTACTGTTCCAGCTATGTCAGGGGCTTGAGCCCAGGAATTAAAAACCAGTCTTGGCAGGAAAGGAAAAGGGAGAATTAATGGAATACTCGTGAGACTGAATTATTTACCAGTTATTGCAAGAGTGAACTGTTACAACATGCCCACTTGCCTCTCTGCTTTCCTGGCTGTGTTATGATACTGCACAGAGTGTGAAGCCCTCACCAGAGGCTGAGCAGATGCTGGCAAAGCCTGTAGATTTCCCAGACTCTAGAACTGTGAGCTCCAACATATTTTGTCACTCTTTATACATCACTCAGCTTCAGATAGGATGCTTTAGAAAAGAGGCAAAGATACTTAGACTCTATGCACCCTGTTTTTACTTTGCTATGGGCCTCAGCAGATACGTTACTTTAATGATGTCTGTAATTCATTTCAAATATCACTTCCTGGGTTTCATTTGACAATTTAATTCTTTTCTTAAGTGTTGCTTCTTGAATTTTTCCACATCATAACATGCATACAAAGAGTTAAACCTGTATGACAAGCTGGGTGTGGTGGCCTACACCTGTAATCCCAGCACTTTGGAAGGCTTAGGAAGGAGGGTCACATGTTCTAGCCAACCTGGGAAAGTTAGTAAGATCCTGTCTTAAAATAAAGAAATTAATTAACAAGAGCAGGGCTAAAGTTGTAGCTCAGTGTGAAGACCCTACTGGGAAAAATAGCAAGTTATTTGATGTTGAATGCCACAGGGTTAACTTTTCAAGATCTCTTTAGCTGGAAGAAGAAATATATTTAAACCCTTTTAGCCCATTTTTCTCACTTGAAAACCATCTGTGGAATACAGTGTTGCAGTAGAATATATAACCTATTATATAGATTATAATTATCTATTTCGTTACATATTTTTCATTCAGCCTACATTTGTAAGATATGTTTTCTCTATTCCTTTAACATTGGAATGACTTCTGCAAGTAAAAATTTTCCTATTAAAAATTCTTTTTGCTATTTCAAAACTTGTAATTGGTAACAAACACCTTTAAACAATATACCAAGTAATTAAATAAAATGAAACCTTTGTTGATATCATATATTTCATGTATATGAAAAACTTACATCTTACAAAAAAGTGATACATGGAATCTATGGTATATGAACCCTGCCTCTCATTTATGAAAGTCTAGTTCTCCAGTACTAACAGATAACTCTGCTGTTTTCTAAGTGTACAGGTATGTATGCAGGCACTATCTAAAACCAGATGAAAAATAAGTGTACTCATTCAAGTGAAAAAGCATAACAAACACACCCCTTATTTATGCTACCAATTATTTAATGAATTTTCTGAGTTGTTTTTAACATAAAAATGACAGACAAGGGCTGTGGTACATTTCTGTGTAGGTCATATCTGTGTATGTAGATCCTACTTAAATTTTAGTGATTCAAGTAGCTTATTCAGGTCAAAGTACTGTTTCACCTGAAATCCATGTACATAAAAAGGAAGAAAAACAAACTTCACTAACATAGCACTTATTCTTTAATCTTTATATTTATGAATTAGAATTTATAGGCAAATGAAGAAATTCTGTTTTATCTACAACTGTAAATATTATGTAAATTTATCTTAGTCCATACAAAAGATGCTTGGAATTTGATATCAGTATGTGACATAGAGCTTCAGAAAACATAATTGCAAAAAGTCGTATACTTTAAATGAAATACTTAAATTTATAAGTATTTCTGTTAGATTACAAAGACACATTTCTCACCTTACCATGCCATGTTATATTTTTAAAATGAAAATTGTACACTTGATTGTAGTACATCATATTATTAAGCATGAAACTTTCAAAACAATATACACTTGAAAGTTACAAAAATCATTATTCTTTATGTTGTTTTCTTAACATATTTTTTCACTTATTATAAGATTCAATACTAAAAAATAAAGTTTAAAATGTTCATATGTTATCTTTTACATTTCATTAACTTCCATGTGTGTAAAATGTATTCACATAATTAAGTTGGTCATTAGGAGTTAACTCATAATGATAATACTTTAAAAGTGTTTGCTAAAGTTTGCAATTATATGTAAAATTATTTAAAATACAGATTATTGGGCCAGGGATTTAGCTCAGTGGTGCTGCCACCTGCCTCACAAGCACAAGGTCCTGAGCTCGATCCTGGGTACAAAAAAAGAATTTGGGCTGGGGATTTTGCTCAGTGATGCCGATGATGACTGTCTAGGAAGCACAAAGTCCTGAGTTCAACCCCGGGTACCAAAAAAAGTAAAATAAAATAAATAAAATAAAATACAGATTATTGAAAAATAGGACCATGATAAGATTTGAGAACATCATGTTCTATATTGGATAATCATTGGTTTTTTTTAAAGTTTGTACAGAATTGTTGACAATAGGAGACACTGTATATAAAATGTATTGCAGGAACATGAAAGAGCACATTGAATAAGTGAATTATTTACTTTAATTATAAAATATATTAAATAGATAAACATGGTCAATGACATTACTAACTTTTGAAATACATAAGTCCCTTTTCTCAAACACATTTAAAATAAAACTAGTTCTCTGTGCACTAGTCATTATCCTGGTACTTTTCCTCATCCACTGTTGTGCTGCCTCTAAATTTTTACTATGACCCTGATCTTCAACAGGTCAAGCAATATGGAGTTTTCTGTAGGGCCTTCCTTATTTTCACATGAACATCAGTGTCTCCAGGTAAAGGCAGTGGCTGGTCTATTTGCAAATTTAGATATGAAGATCAAAAATGTTACTTGAAACCATTGCAGGATCATACAAGTGGAGGCCTAAATGCATGCAGAAAAAGTAAATTTACCTGGAAAATTTCTTTTTTTGATTTTCTAGTAAACAACAACAATGTATAATAGTGAAGAAACTCAAACTTTAGTTGGATTTCCTGGCAAATATATATATATACTTATAGGGCAAAAGCTATGATTACTTGTACATAGATTATATGATTTGTACATAAATACAAGTTTTGAAAAAGCCTGATACATTTTCAATAAAAATTTTCAAATCGCATGAATTTCTTCAATTAAAGGAATAGAGAAAACACTATTATTATTTCAGTGCCTGTAAAGCTGTTAATATGGAGACAAGAAACTATAAAAATGAACCGAGGGCCTCACACTCTTCTTTCTCTTCACTAAGAGAAAAATCAGAGAGTTTTCAGCAAAAATGTAAAAAGGAAGTGAGATGAATGGCTACTGACTGCCGTGTTTTATATTTTTTCATTGAATTATAGCATTTAGTAGAGCTATTCTTGATTTTGCCTGTACTACAGTTTTCTACAGCTCTTTTTAAATACACATTTCTTCATTTCTAAACTCAGTAGTCAGTTTACTTCTCCAATTTCTCTTTTGCACAGTTCTTTATTAAAGCGCCAACAAAAGCCAGTATGTGACCTGAATTCTTGGCAAGATAACAAATGTGGTTCCTAAGAACACTCTAATATGCAGTGGTGCCATGCACTTTTGAAATACCAGTTTCTTTTTGCTTCATACTTGGGACTAGCCCATTTTACTTTCAGTGTTATTGGTGTGCTTGTCTGCTGCTAGAGAAATAACCCCTAGATATTTTTTCCATTCCAGTGAAGATAATGATGCACTGAAATAGCTCTGAGGTATACCTAAAACCATGACATTGCAAGGAAGTTTATATTTTAAAGCAAAAAGGTTACATTCCATTAGGTGTTAGTATCTAATAAATATGCAGTGCACTGAGAAACTTCTAAGAAAGAGAGTTGGTACATATTTCCAAAATTATTTGATAGGCATTAAATGTGATATAAATCACAATAAAGCAGACATGAAAACTTCATTGATGGTGAAACTAGACAAGTTCCCATCATCTTCCCACACATTCTGAAATATCAACCTGATTCAATGAAATTTAGATGAAGCTGAGAGAATATCACATGAACTAATACTAGATTTTCTATAAATGTGGGGACAGTGCAATGTAAAATTACATACACTTTTTTTTTTAAGAGCAGTAATATTTCTTATCTTGAAGATGTGAGAGGTGGAGCTTTGGGTAGAATATCAAACATACAAGAAAAAAAGACCTATAGAAATCAGAAGTTTTCCAAAGTGGGCCTGAAATAGAATCTCATCATTGAATGCAGAGCTTCTGAGATTATAGCATGTATCCAATAACCAGGAAAAAAACGCTTTTTAAGCATATATTACTAGGTCCTGCTCACAGAATTTCTGATTTGATAAAATGTTGCCTGGTATCAAAAAAATCTCCTTTTTCAAAAAGTTCCCCAAGGACACTGAAACTGCTTGCCTGAGACCACAATTTGGGGTATAAGTGACACTTCCAAATGCTTTTATTTTAATCTGTGATCTAACTTTCTGGAAATGAGGAAAATGGCTGTAAGACAAGGCACAGTGTCACTCCACACCTCTGGGGGGCAGTGGTTGGAAGACCTGAGGAAGATGTCCTGCAAGGCTACATAACTTTCACAGAACAGAAGTGAGCTGTGTTGGCATGGCTAACAATTTCTTTTCCCAGATTTCCTTTCAAATATATTTCCAGATTTGGTGAGCTATTAAAAATGCACTGATAATAGCCATTCTAAAATTCATCCTAAGTATTTCCCAGAAAAATATATTTAGCTAATAAATTCCAAATTTTGAGAGATGAAAATTTTTAAAAATCAGTCATACTACCATTATTTTTAATTGTAGAGGAGTTCTGAGGTAAAGAATTACTGAAAGGGAGAGAAAAATAATAGAAAAAAATTATTATAATTTTCTTATGTAAAATAAAATAATTTTCTTATGTAAAATACAGAGGAAAACTTTTTCTCTGAAGACTAAAAAATGTCTTCAGTAATTCTAGGCAACAAATAAGCTGTGTTACATACTAATAAATATTTTTTCTTGTTGTACCAGGGATTGAACTCAGGGACTGTGACACATCTCCAATAAAGAATTTCCATGAAGAGGAGGATGAAGCACCATGGGGTCTTTCATGAAGACACAGCAAGAATCCAAACTGGATCATTTATGGGCAGTATTAAAGAAAACAAAACAAAACTTTGTTAGAACACTGGGGTAGAATAAATTTTAGCCAAAATTTAGAATAAAATTTTTACAGAAAAAAATTAAGCTTAAAGTCAAATGAAATCATTGAGTCCTATAATTTGGATGTAAATAAGTTTTATAATTTTTAAATTATTTACTCCACAATTTTAGAATTTTAAAAATAAAGTGGTCAAATTGTCTTTGATTTATGCTCTGCTTCATCTTTTTAAAAATACTGGATTTTCATCAAAACTAAAACCAAACAAGCTAATGTTTACAAAAGAAATGAGGTAGAAAGATTCTTGTTAGGTTAACAGCAACAAAATACATTGATGCATAGGACACAGTACAGGTAACAGAGAAGGAAGATAGAAGAAACAATAAGATTGATTCTGCTTCTAGACACTTTAAAAATTTAACAGACTGATTGGTAGAATAAGGAATAATTGAAAATACAAATATTTGCAAAGTAACATTATGGCTGGAGATGTAGATATACATAAAGATATATTCTTCAATTAGGTAATCTTGAAAAAGTGCTTTCTGTTTCACGAATCCTATCATATTGGCCATGATTATTGAGAAATTGTGATAAAACAAAGGTGAACAAGGAGATCAACTGTGGTCTGTAATTCTCTTTAGATCATTTATGCTGTATATGTAGTTTTCAATTAATTCTCTACAATAAAGTGAATTGAAATTTAAAAATAGACCTTATTATGGACATATTTGGGGGCATATAAGGGGTGATCAAAATACACGGTTGAAGGTTTAAATTTAAAATATATTGGGCCGGGGAATTAGCCCAGTGGGACAGTGCCTGCCTGGCAAGTGTGAGGTCCTGAGTTCTATCCCAGGTACAAAAAAAAAAAAAAAACACCAAAAAATATTATAGTGAAAGACATGTTGCCATTCACCCTCCTCAAAATACTCTGCTCACTTTGAACACATTCACCTCATGATTCTTTCTGAAGAAATTCTGGAAGTTCTCTTTTCATGTAATTACATGATGTAATCAAAAATACAGTGAGTGCTGCTGCTCAGTGCCATCCAACAGAAAGGCAGACTGATGTAAACTTTATGGTGTGTCCCCGTCCACCTTATTTACTGGATCTCCCACCGTGCAGCTCTGGCTCTTCGCAAGAGCCAAAATGACTATGAAAAATAAATGTTTGTAATTGATTCAGGATGTCAAGGCACCCATCACAGTGGAGTTGAACATGCTCACAAAAGAGGACTTCCAGGAGCACTTCAGAAAGTGGCAGGAATGATGGGATGAGTTCTCTGAAGTAACGGGGAGTCTTTTACTATGATAAGTTTTTAAAGAATTAAGAGGCTCTCATTTGTAACAATCTGTTTACAATTTTTCCATCCTTGTCCTATCTCATTATTAGAATTATTTCTTTAAAGTGAATAAGATGGGGAAGATCTGGTTATAGGAGAATGTTTCTAGAACAACAACAACAAGAAAACCCTAGATATTATTTTAATGTTTTTTACTCAATAGAAAACAACAGATTTATTATCTTTTTTACTCTTTTTCAGGTTTTCTCAACTTTTCACTAACCTCTGTGAGACTCACTGACAATTTAAATTGTTTTGAGAAGAAAGACTATTTAAAATAGAATTATACTAAGACTAATTGACAGAAGTAAATAAATGTGGCAGGAACATTAATAGAAATTAGTGGTTTACCTAAAAAGTTAGGTCATGCATTCTATATTAAAAAAAAAACTTATTGGGGCCGGGGATTTAGCTCAGTGGTTTCGCTGCCTGCTGCACAAGTGCAAGATCTGAGTTCGATTCCCAGTACCGAAAAAAAAAATCATTGAAAGCCACAAATTATTCAGTCAAAATTGCAAAGTTGCTAACTTATTATAGCTTTGTGAGTAATAGATAAACTTTTCAGTGTGGTTATAGCAACTTAGCTTTTAAAATGTTTTTTTCTTAAATTTTTTTATTGGTAAATTTTAGGTATACAATACATTTACATTTATCTTCTGATGCTTGTACTTGTACATGTTGTGTCTTGGATCTCATTTCTTCCCCATTACCTGTGTGCCCTTCACCCCTAAACCCTTCCCTATTTACATACTTTGTTTCCATTTTTTTTCTTTTCTCA
This sequence comes from Heterocephalus glaber, assembly GCF_053883595.1. Classification (NCBI taxonomy): domain Eukaryota; kingdom Metazoa; phylum Chordata; class Mammalia; order Rodentia; family Bathyergidae; genus Heterocephalus; species Heterocephalus glaber. The sequence goes on along the minus strand of NW_028258138.1, from coordinate 21,229,824 downwards.
TAATTTTTCCTTTCCATTCTTTCCTTTCCCCTTCCCCTCCCACCACCCCTACTCCTTTGGACCTTTTCTTATTTCAAAATATCAATTATTAGTTATTAATCCTTTTAGTCCTTATTTACACTCTCAGTTTCTCACACTAGAGAAACTATTCAGTATTTACACGTGTGTCTTATTTATTTCACTTAAGAGTATGGCCTCAATATGCATCCATTTAGCTATAAATGACTCTAGTTTCTCTTTCTTTATGGCTGAGTAGTACTCCATTTTATAAAAAAACACATCTTCTTTATCCAGTTTCCAGTTGATGGACACTTGGGCTGTTTCCAAGCTTTTGCTATTATAAACTGTGCTGCTATAAACATGGGTACATGTATATCTCTGTGGTATGATTCTTTTAATTCTTTTGGGGAAATACCCAGCAGGGGAATAGCTGGGTCAAATGGGACCTCCAGCCCTAGTTCTTTGAGGTATCTCCACACTGATTTCCACAGTGGTTGCACCAGTCCACACTCCCACCAACAATGGAGAAGGGTTCCTGTCTCTCCACACTCCCGCCAGCATTTGTTATTGGTTGATGTCTTGATAGCAGCCATTCTTTCTGGGGAGAGGTGAAATCTCAGGGTTGTTTTCATCTGCATTTCTCGAATTACCAGTGATGTTGAACATTTTTTCTTATGTTTATTAGCTGCTTTTACTTCTTTGTCTGAGAAATGTCTGTTCATTTCTGATGCCGATTTTTGAATTGAGTCTTTGAATTTGGAGGGTCTGATTTTTTTCAGTTCTTTATATATTCTAGATAGTAGCCCTTTGTCTGAGTTACAGCTGCTAAAAATTTTTCCCACATTGTAAGGTGTCTATTAGCTCTGTTGGTAGTTTCTCTTGCAGTGCAAAAGCTTTTCAATAAGATGAAATCCCATTTGTTGATTCTTTCTGCTAGTTCCTGTGCTACTGAGGTTTTGTTCATAAAGTCTTTTCCTATGCCAATATCTTCAAGAGTTCTACCTAACTTATCTTCCAGAAAGTTTAGTGTTTCTGTCTTAATATTTAGATCTTTAATCCACTTAGATCTCAGTTTAGTGCATGGTGATAGATATGGGTCTATTTTTAATCTCTGACAGGTTGAAATCCAGTTTTTCCAACACCATTTATTAAATAGGTTATCTTTCCTCCAATGAGGGTGGTTGGCTCCTTTGTCAAAGATGAATTTGCTGAGTATGTCTGAAGTTGCTTTTGCATCTTCTAATCTAGTCCACTGATCCTCGGGTCTGTTTCTTTGCCAGTACCATGCTGTTTTTATCACAGCAGCTTTGTAGTATAGCTTCAAGTTGGGTATTGTGATACCCCCAGCCATGTCTCTGTTGCCCAGAATTGCTTTTTCTATTCGAGGTCTCTTCTGGTTCCAAATGAATTTTTGGATTGTTTTCTCTAGTTCTGTGAAGTATATTGTTGGAATTTCAATCAGCATTGGATTGAATCTATATAGCAGTTTTGGAAGTATGGCCATTTTCACTATATTGAATCTTCCTACCCAGGAACAAGGGATGTCTTTCCATTTTCTTATATCCTCCTCGATCTCTTTTTTCAGGGTGCTGTAGTTTTCAGCATAGAGGTCTTTTGCTTCCTTTGTTAGATTGATTCCTAGATATTTCATTTTTCTGAATGCTATTGTAAAAGGAATTGTTTCCCATTTTCTCTCTCAATGATTCTGCTGTTTGTGTATAAGAAGGCTATTGTTTTTTTAAGTGTTGACCTTATACTCAGCTACTCTACTGAATCTGTCAATTAAGTCCAGAAGTCTTTTGGTAGAATTTTTTGGGTCTTCTATGTAAAGTATCATATCATCAACAAATAATGAGAGTTTAACTTCTTCCTTTCTATCTTTATTCCTTTTATTTATTTCTCTTTTTTAATTGCTGTGGCTAATGTTTCCAGAACTATACTGAACAAGAGTGGTGATAGTGGGCATCCTTGTCTTGTTTCTGATTTTACCGTAAAGTTTTCAGTTTTTGACCATTTAGTATCATGTTGGCTGTTGTTTTTTCATAGATAGTCTTAATCAGGTTGAGATAAAGACCTTCTATTCCAATTTTCTGTAGGATTTTTATCATGAATGGGTGTTGGATTTTGTCAATTGCCTTTTCTTAGCTTTTTTTATATTGAAAATTGAAATGATGCCTGTGGTAAAATGTTATTAATCATGACCGTTACAATATTAGTTATATTTTTATTCAGTAATGTTGGCTTGGTTACAATTCAATAAAATTACGAGTAGAATAATGGTGATTCTTCTGAAAAAAAGTCAAATGTCTGTATAGATAAGCAAAAGAAAATATTATATTGTTTATTCCTCAGGAACTAGGAAATAACAGTAATACTTGCACTGAAATAATGCTTCTCATCTTGACTGTTCTTAACCATAGGGAGCATGAGTATTCCAAACTCCAGTGTAGAGTCAGCATAAATTCATATACACTGACAAACCCAGCCCTTCCCTTTGTGAAGTGATTTAGAGACTGAATATTGAAATGTGTGATAATAGTTATCATAGAATGGAGAATATCCTTAAGTAACCATAGACACCCAATAGACACAAACGTGTGCAGGCACACACACATGCACAAAGCCCAAAGACTCTTTACTTGACTAACATTAATCAGGCTCCTCAGCCATTTATGTACTTCTGTGTAAAATTTAGTCTTGGCAAGAACACAGTTAAGCCATTTTATGTATTTATTTATTTTAAGTTTTATTGGTACATGTTTGCAGTTCATAATGATTGTATTCCTCATAAGGATTTGGTACAGGTATGTAACACATCTTAACTCCTTTTCATCTCCTTTCTCAGTTAAATCATTTCAGGAAGAATGTTCACACTAACCACATCTACTAACTCTGGATATTTGATCAGGTTTCTCACCACAGCAGGTCTATCAACAGTAAGAAGCCCATGTGTTTGATTAACCAGAATCTCCCTTCTTCCTAATGTTTTTGCCTAGTAACTTTTCATCAATCATCCCTACCCTACCCTACTTCTCCATGCAGTATTTGGAGTTGAGTCTCATTTTTCTCCTCTCCAGTAAAATTTTATTCCAATGATCCCTATACCTACTGAAATTATCTTGAATAAACTCTTCCTTTCCATCTATCAACAAACATTATTGAACAATGATCTTTTGATATACAACTCTCACATAAATGTACTTTAACCTAGACATACCTAAATTGGAAGAATAATGTCCATGTCACAATATTTGCTTTATGTTTAACGTTATCCTTTCTACAGCCTGATATACTGTGTTTAATTTGGCAAACCTTTTATTAAAAATGTGGGAAGAGTAAAACACTCTAATTGCATTGTGTTTTTTATCTTTAATTTTATTCTCTTCTTAAACATGAACCATATGCATTTTGGAGATTGGTAATATTTAATTAACCAATCAATATCAATGAATATTCTGTTGTGTGAAAACAACCACATCCCTATGTGTGGTCTATTACCCATACCCCCACTCTATTCAGTACTGGGACTGAACTAAGGCCTTCTCACTGAACTATAGTAACAGCCCCCATTAAAAAATGTTTTAATTTGAGATAGATTCTCGATAAGTTGCTAAGTTGTCCAGGTTGGACTAAGACTTGTGATCCTCTTTCCTCAGCCTCCCACAATGCTGGGATGAGGTGCTACCATGCCCAGGTTAGGCACAGTACCAGGAGAAGTTTCTGATTTATGGTGGTTTTCGAATGCACAATTGTGGGGAAAGTATATCAAAGACACAAGTGAATAAAACTGTTCCAGAAGTACTCTTACAGAAGGAATTTTACACATGAATTTCTTTGATGTACTCTCTCAACAATTGTGTGTTTAGATCCTACCATGAATCCAGGACTCTTCCTGGTACAACGCCTAATTAGTTACAGAAGTGTGATCCTTTGCTCCCTTGCTCTTTTTCTCCATCTAGTGATAGAATTGAGGTGGGGGAGAGAGGGAGAGGGAAGGAGGGAGAGAGAAGAAGAGAGGGAAAGAGAGGGAGAGAGGGAGAGAGAGACAGAGGACAGCATTTATAATGAAAGGCAAAGAGTACATTCCTGACCACTTTAGAATGTGTGGGAAAATTAAGTGTTCTAAAAGACAAAAAAACTGAATCCTCATATCCACATGAATCAAAAAAGGGTTGGGAAATCTGATCTTTGTTTATTTCTACCTGTGTGGCCATTGGGCAGTATTTTCACTCTGGTTTTTCTCCCTGTGAAATGGAGATAAGAGCCTCTATCATTTCTGTCTCCCTCATTGTTTTGTTGTGAATATGAAATATTTTTATTGCAGTTAGCAGTGCTATCAGCAGTATTCTTAATTTTATTGTGGCAGGGTATATTTTAAACTCTATTAATCATTTTAACAACTTAATCCAACTTGACCTACTGATATATCAGTGAAAAGTCTATTAAAGGATAAAAGACAGAGAAGCATAACAAACAGATACATGAGGCTTAACTGAGTAGTTCTGAGGAAAATGCCAAAGCAGGCATCTGAACAGGTTACAAGATTTCCCAGTGCCACCCCGTTTTCAACACAACTAGCTTCCTTCTTTCTAGTTCATCTAATTTGGGTATTGTCAGTAGAAATAACTTTCCCTGGATTTTTATGATGCTTGCAGTGTATACTGGAATGAATAATGATTTTTTTTTCTAAGCAGATATGCAGCGGAGCCAAAAATTAGAGTTCAGCACTTAGAAATTACTCATTATGTGGGGAAGGCACACACCCTGGAAGACAGAAACAATTGCATTTGACCCCTATAACTGAATGGGTTATGTCCACCCAAACCTTGCTCTTTAAAAAAAATAATAAAAATGTGCTTCAGAGAGATAAATAACTCCCCAGAGGAGGCAAAAGACTTGTTCTGTGTGAGCTCTTGGTGTTAATCATAAGAGCAAGAGATTCTTATCCCTGTAATTCCCTGAGGAGGAAAGGTCCAGCAGAGTCAAAGAGATAGGCACAACATGAGTTCAGAGAACATTTTCATTTCAGTGAGCATCTGCTGACAGATAGTAAATCCCATGATAACACTCATGAAATGTGGGTACTTTTCTTTCTATTAAGCCTGATATGAGCACCTTATACCTCATAGCATAATTGTTCTTGCTTCATTTGACCATGAGGGGCATTTAAAAACAATGAAAGAAGCTAACAGGCTGGAATGAGTGACTTTATGGAAAAAGAAAAACCATTTCTTACAAACATATTCTTTTCTTGCATGCCGTTCACTCTTACCATTTGTAATTTCATAGTGTCTTAAAGGATATCTTTAAATTATTCTGAAATTTAGTATTAATCAGAAGGAAAGTCTTTATGTGTGTATCCTTATCTTCAAAAGGGTAAAAAGAAGAGCTTAAGAAGCTGTAAGGACAATTGTTACTTTGGCTTCCAAGGACTTGATAGACAAGACTTGCTTAGAGACAAATGTAATTGCTTGTTTCAACCTGTATGTGTAAAGGGAGGTCATAGACATGTTAGATTTACAGTGAGAGGCAGGCTATTTTTGAAGACTAAAATAAGAGTATCCTTCTCTCTCAAATATATTTATTTATAAAGTTTTTCTTGTAAAATGAATACAATGTTTGATTTCACAAAACATTCATTTATTTTTATTATAATGAATTATATGTAAGTAATGGATTATATTGGATATAATGAATTAATATTCAATATTCTAATAATAATGGTTAATTAATATAAAAAGTTTTAGTACATTTACAACTTAACCTAACTATGCAAATAAAAGCAGTGAAACTTGATATTGGATTCTGAAACTCCCTATAACCAGGAAGAGTCTCAGATTTAATTGCTAGAAATGCAGTTGGTTGTCAATAAAACAGTTTCATCTTAACAAGTACAAAATTATCATATAGTTGTTCTCTGCCATGAACTCTTAAAATTGCAATTTGATTCAGAGACACTTCTGTGAAAGTCGCTCTACCTCAGCTCCAGCATAACACAATTTTCTCCTTTGGTAGAGGCAGTTCTAGCATATTGATTTTAGCAATTGAAATATGTGGCTCCTCAAAACCTGGAGTAAGGAAGGGTTGTCAAGGTCAAGAAGTATTTTATCAGTGGAGATTGCATGTATACCACAGAGATTTGCTGTCAGAGTTAATTTTTCTCACTGAATAGCCACAAGAAATCATTTAAATATTTTACTTTGTCATTACCATGCTACACAGCATCATAAAGAACCCACAACTGCTCTACTTTTGGGCATTTCCCAGAGCTTAGATACTGATACTCATCACTGATAAATAACACTTGTTAACTAATCACACACCGGCAGGTCATGGGTCTGAGTAATTTGCTATGTAATTTTCTCACATTAGTCAAATTAAAATGTGGAAATGCATACACTATTTCAGTCAGTTATCTTAATGATAGGTGATATGTTAAAAATTATTATCTGCCATGTCATATTATTTTAAATTTGAATGACTTTTCCTTTTGACCCAAAGATTTGCAAACACTGTACAAATATGGGTGACTAATTTATTCCATACAAGTTCATATATATGAAAAGGAAAATAATGTTTTAAAAATCTATGCCACTTTGAATTCATATGGTATGCAAAGTGAAGATATTGCTTCAGTTATAAGATGACTAGATCAATGGGATGCAGACATGATCCAGGGCTTATTGGAGGCTGTGCACCAGTAGAGGAATAGCAGAATGGACACCAAAACTAATTTTTCTGCAGCCTAGCCTTTATTGTCCACACCATAGTCAAGGTTACTGAAGAGATGCCTGTTTCTGCCAACACACTGACCTTCCAAAAAAAGGAATTCCAAGAGGGATTCTTGACCTCCACTGTTCCATGGCTCTAGGTGAGAGGGCTTTTTTTATAAATAAGTGACTACAAATCTCTCAAGGGAAGAGCTTTGTATGTCAGCAATGCTGCTATTAATCAAAGAATATGTCATCACTCCACACTGCTCAGCTTTTAGCAAAATAACTGGAAGCAGGGAAGGAAATAACCCTCTGGTGCCATCCAGATTGATCCCTTGGCAACCAGCACCTTTGCTCTTGGGAAATCATTAAATAAAGCATCCTGAGTAACTGTGCTGGATCACAGAGGGTTTTATAGTGTTGTTTGGGAATAACTATTCTCAGTATAGTTTGGTATGCTCAATAACCAGGAACATCATTTGAGACCATTAAGGACATTTCAAAGTACTATGATACAATGGAAATAAAATCTTACCTTCTGAGAAACTGATCTTGAGAGTCATTGCCATGGTTGGTTGTTGTTGAATATTTGGAGATGTTTCTACCTATCAATATTAGAAAAAATCAGTTATTTCTGACCCCTCCAGTACACTTATTTCCCAGAAATGAACATGCATGTGCCTGAATAACTCAAAGCTATCATTATCTCTTATAGGTGAAGCAGACAGTTCTTTGAAGAGACAGTTTCTCCATTGAGTTGCCATTTTGTCAGTTTATATGACCTCTGGTGGAAAAGGAAGGTGGTTTGAACACCAGTTTAAAGAAGATCTTTTTTCAAGTTCATGATTGTTCCAGATATTCTTACCTGAGCATGGGCTATTTATGCACTTACATCAAAGTAGGCACTGTGTTAACTGCCATTGTTTTTTAAGAGGATATAGATGGAACAAAAAGAACAGGACTACATTATTCTGCAAATGAAGGAATTATACAATTGCTTCTCAGGGGAAAAGGGAAGAAAATCATCCAAATGGGGAGACATATAGGAGGAACTCAGCTGAGCAGGGAGAAGTGTACTGGAAGGTGTGGCAGTTGCTGACTAAATCAGCAAGACAAATGGGATCAAACAAAGATCAAGATAGATACAGCCAGGCATGGGGCCCACATCTATAATCCTAGCACTCTGGAAGGCCAAGCAGGAAGATCACAAATTTGAGCTCAGCCTGAGCAATTTAGCAAGATAAGACCCTGTCTATAAATGAATACAAAATTTTGAAAAGGCTTGGGACATATCTCAGTGTGAAGGCCCTGGTTCAATCCCAAGTACTACAAAAACCAAAACAAAACCATACAACCAACCAGCCAAACAAAAACTTATGCTACATACATAGCATATACCAATTCCCCAAAATAAACTCAATATTGTGTATTGCAAGTATACACTAGTTAAAGGGGGAAAAGGAATGTAAAAATCAAACTTTTTACCACTAAATGCAACAGTATGAGACAGATATTAAAATGGAGAAAGTGCCAAGCCCTTTGTTCCATTCTGACTTCAAGAATGATATTAGTTGAGGGTCAAAAGGAAGAGTGAAGATGTAAGGACCGCCTCACTGCCAAGTGACAATCACACAGTCCCAGAAATCCCAGCACACAGGTACTCCTGCATCCTGAACACCAAGAGAGGAGCAAACTCTAGCACAGCTTTTAGCAACATTACGGTTGTGTCCATAGGGTGACACCAGCTGTTGCTTTGACTTCTCCACCTATCCCATCCTCCTTTAAAATACTTGCTTGTGAAAGATCAGTGTTTATTATTTGTCCCCATCAAAATGTGGTGCTAGAAGTTGTACACTTTCTTAGAGCAGTTACCTCAGAAATCATATATCTTAGTTCATTTAGGTTGATATAACAATGCTTCAGGGATTGAGTGACTGGTAAATGCCAGAAATTTATTTCTCACGTAGATGCTGGAAGAGTCAGAATGGTCAGGTTTGGTTGGTAGCCCACTTGAATTGCAGACAACTTGTCTACTCATTATATTCTCATATGGTAAAAGGGACAATAAACTCTCAATTCACTCTTTTATAAGAAGTCTTATGTCATTCCTAAGAATTTCCCCTCAGGAACTAATCATCATCCAAAGGCCCACCTCCTAACACCAAAACTTGGTAAGGATTCATTCTCTACATATATATTTTAAGGAGACAGAAACATTGAATTTATAGGATCTCTCAATTATAATTCCATTTTCAGTCTTTAAGATGTGAAACTGTTCCCCAGAATTGTTTTCTTAAAGGACTGAGATTTGACTCTGAAATGCAAACACTCAGGGAGATGAATCTTTTTCCCAGTCTGTATGGGTGGGAAGGGCCTAGATGGGGTTTTGCTTCTTGTTGCACTATTACCTGTTGTCATAAAGATAGAGGTCTTATTTTGTTTTGCCTTTCTAGCTAAATATCAATGAATAACTCCAAGTGCCTTAGTCACATGGACTCACTCCCTTAACATCTTCCATTTCTTCCACCAAGTACACTTTAAAGTATCATCAGCTCTCATTTCATTGGAGTTTAGATCACACTGGACCTTCTTACCTATTATAATAGTTTCACTGTATAGATCCTGGAATTACCTTTTTAACTGGATTCTAGCTTGCTTTGTTTCGGTATAAGGAAGTCACATAAAAAGGGCCCCTCCAGATTTATGGACTTAATGGTCATTTGAGAGAGAGGCAGGGAGGGAAAAGAAATAAAAAAAAAAGAAGCACTGAGTCTGAATGGAAGAAAAGTGTCTTGAGGTCGTAGTATCCCCTAATAAAGAGATCCTGCAAGTGGTACCTGCAGAAGATCTCATTCAAAGTTCTATGACAAAGAAAGTGGCTAATGAAGGTACTGATGCTAGGAATACAGCTGTGTATATGAGCAAGGCTAGCCAGGTAAATTTGAGTCCTTGATTGCAACTTCTCCACAGACTGTGGTGCAATGATTGTACATTATATCTGATATGGGGAGAACAGCTCCCTTGAAGCCGGCTATATGTACCCCTTATAATTGCCTGCACTTGAACTTGAATGGTCACATGTAGGTTTGAGCCCAGGAAAGAGAGTACTCAGAACATAAATTCTATTGTTGACTGAATGCTTTTGGCAAGCAAAATACGTTTTGAGCATATGTTGAAACCTTGCCCTTCAATGAGATTGTATTAAGAAGTGATTTCCTTGAAGGTGAAATCAAATTAGAGGAAGTCATGAAGGTGGAGCCCTCCTGAAATAAGATTAGTACAATATTCGTATAAAAGTCCTGAGAAAATTTGCTTCCTTTCCTTATCTTGTAAGAATATAAGTCAGTAGGTGCTCCCCAGAAGAGAGCCATCTTTACTACCTGACCTTTCTTCCACTCTGATCTTAGACTGTCAGCCTCCAGAGCTGCAAGTAACACATGTCTATTGTTCAAACACCACTTAATATACAGACTTTTGTTATGGAAGCCAAAATTACTAAGACTAAGACAGTCCTCAAATTATTATTCTGTATTCCCTGAGAGTTAAGTAAAGCATAGAATACAAATGAGTGACTTTTCAGGTTTATTGGCTCTCTAGAAATCTTTACAAGAGAAACTGGTATGGCTACAAAACATTAAGAGCTTTCCATGATGATGGTTTTTATGTGAGTAAAATGGTATGCTGTGGGTGGTAGTAGCACATAATAGATAGCACACATTTTTCTTTATATAAGACAAGGTTAAGTTCATGGTTAAATTGTTGCACTTAGGTATGCCATTCCTAATATATTATCTAGTGACCCTATGGCCTATATTTAGAATTAGACCATTATTTTTAGTTCATGAGTTTGTGAAAAAGTATGTTTTAAATATCTTAAATAAATCTGGGGACAATGTGCTATATGGCCAGCAACAACATTTGAACTTCAGATCATTAAGCAGGACATTAGAGGTCATAGATATTGACACAGCTAACCTCCTTATTATGATTGCTGCTATATCCTTTTGGGTATATACATCTTGGAGGAAGGTTATTTTACCAATGTATTTTAAAGCATTGAGATGTGAGCCACTTTCCTTGTCATTGGGACAAAATACAAGATTCCTGAACCATAAAGGAGGAGAGATTTATTTTAGCTAACAGTTTAGAAGTTTCAGTCAATGTTCAATGCACTTAAAGACAGAAAGAACATGGAAATAGGCTCTGGGTGGAGGAAAGCTACCCATATCATGGTGGCCAAGAAGCAGAGAGAAGCAAGGAGCCAGGAAGGGTGATATAGTGTTCCAAATCACACCTTCAGTTACTCATCTTTTAATACCAGGTTAGCTATAGTGCCTTATGATCAAATCACATTTCAAAAGCCCTACCTATGAAGCTTTTGGGGACATCTAGATATTTCTGCCACCCCTCCCCCAGAAGATTCATGTGCATCTCTTTATGCAAAATGTGTTAAGGTTGTCTCTAGGAGTTGCTCAAGTCTTTTTTTTTTTTGGTACCAGGGATCGAACTCAGAACCTTGTGCTTGGGAGGAAGGTGCTGGAACCACTGAGCTAAATCCCTGGCTTCCCAAGTCTTAATAGTTCCAGCATTGCTCAAAAGCATGAATACAAAGTCTCCTTTGGGACTCAAGGCAAATTCCTAGCTATGAGCCTCAGTGAAAGTCACAAAGAAAAGTAAACACTTGCAACCTACAATGGAACATGGTACACATTTCCATTCCAAAATGGAGGAACAGGGAGATAGAAACCAGTGGAATCAAGGCAAGATGAAAACCCAATGGGACAAACATCAAATACTATAGTTTCATGCACGGCATCTAGGGCAAAGATGTAAACTCAAAAGGTCTTGGGTGGCCATGCCTCTCTAGCATTGCAGGTTGTAGATCTTATGTCTGCTCCCTTGGGGTGTCTCTGCTCAATATGTGAGGCCTTCCTCAGCAGATAGCCTATGTCCCTGGCATCTCCAACTTTCTGGGGTCCCTACTGAACTTTTTGCTTCACTTTCAGATTTTCATGCAATACACTCTCAGGGACAACTTCTTTGCCTTTCAGGTCTTCTTCTGAAATCTGGGTGGAAGCTTCTCTAACAATCTCTTACAATCTGCAAGCCCATAAAACTGGCACCATGTAGATGGTGCCAATGTCTGCTGCAGCTGGATCAGTAGTTGGACCCCCTTGGATCATGTTATGGAGGCCTCTTAGTACCTGGAGGGCTGAGCACTGTGAACCAAATCTAGGGGAACCAATTCCTTACATGGCCCTTTTTGAGCAAGGTGCTCTGTGGCTCTCTAGTCAAAACTTTCATTTCTCTTTGTCTGAGAAAGGTAGGGACTTGCTGAATCTTAGAATCCCTCAAAGCATCCTTCCTATTGACCTTATTCAAAGAACTTGGTTTTTAAATCTTTTTTGCCATCTCACCCTTCAAGGAACCTCCTTTGCAGGTCCATCCTTTCTGGGAAAACTGAAAATGTTTCAAATGTAAATTTTGCTCCTGACTTTCAGAATAAACTTGGGTAAAAGCTGCAAGCAATACCCATGCCACAGCCTCAGTTTTAAGCTGACCTGTGAAATGAATAAACTCCCCACCCTTAATCCCAGTCACCTACAAAACCTCAGGATATGAATAAAATGTAGACTATTTTTTGCCAGAGCATAGCACATTTGGCCTCTAGCCCAACTTGTCTTTATGGTCTGCTTTTTTGCCAGCATTGTGACCTTCTGACCTCTGTAAAGAATCACACACCAAGCTTGATTTAAACATTGTAGGGCTTCCCTAGGCTTCGTCTCCAAATGTTTTCAAGCTCTTTCTACTAACCAGATACCAAGGATTCTAAACCATATGTAACCATTACAGCAATGACACCACTTCTCCAGTAACAAAATGTATCTCAGCCACTTTCTCATTGCTGGGATTCCTGGGACATAAGACCTGACACCTGCAACCTAATAGAAAAGTTTATTAAATTCTTGTTTTTAGTTCATTTTGGCCAGCTCCATGATAGCAGAGTCTGAAGAAGGAAATCTGCTCGTATTTTGGAATCCAGGAAGCATATAGAGAAGATGGGGACCCAAGAAGGGAGATATACACTTCCATGTTACCCCTCCACTGACTCACCTCTAACACGCCCTACCTACTAAAAAGTCAGCTGTAGGATCTCCATAATTCAATAACCTTTCCAAATTCTCACCCATGAGTACATGTGTCTCTTGGGGGGGAAATATAGACAGAAACCATAGCAATGTTCCACTGATCTGATGTTTGACTAAAGTAGTAGGAAAAGTTGTCTATAGTCCAGTAATGATCAGACACCTGTTACTAATGTTGACTAATCCAGATGGGTTGCCACTCTGCCCAATCTGGTGTTACAGACTATTAAGTCATGGCATTTCTTGGTTACATGTCATTATCTTTAGGTGATAACGTGGCCCACTATAATTCACTCACTTCAAAATTCAAAAATAAAAACAAAATTACCACAGAGGGAAAGTAAGATATGAGTTACGTTGTGTAGGAGAGGGAAACTTAAACAAGTTACTGGTGTCTTAAGGTATAAATATAGTGAGTTTTATTGAGGATGCTTATCAACCATGGCATAGGGTAATACATGATGTCCCCCAACTCATTATTCCACAGCTATGTTGAACAAAATGTTTCTGTATGAAATTTTGCCAGGGTTCCAACTGAAAGGAGTAATCCTGGAGCAGCAGGATGGAAATTTTACTGAAAAACTGGAGAAAGAGAACAGGGCTTTTGCTACTCTGTGTTGCTTGCTAGAGGATAAGCTAAGAATTATCAGATAGCATATACTCATCTTAGAAATAATAAATACATCAAGAAATGCCCAGGCCCAGGAACATACATAGAGAATATGTATAGTAAGAACCATTTTAGTAGGGTATGTAGCTCAGTGGCACTGCACCTGCCTGACAAGCACAAGGTCCTGAGTTTGATCCCTGGGACTGGGGGAAAAAATTAAAATGATAATATTATTTACACACTGAGGATCTGGAAACAGCTTTGCATGGCGGGAACATGGAGATTATTAAATGTGTTCTCTTTGCAAGATGCTTAGTCCAATGGAGCTAATCAACTATCGGCACAGAAAGGACATTATGTTCAAGGGCCATTGAGATTGATTTCTTATCATATATGAACTATGATTGAAAAATAGGATGAATATTGAAATTAAAAATTATTATAGTGAAAGACATATGCCATTAATCTCCTCAAAATATTTCTCACTTTCAGTATATTTATCCCCTCATTCTTGCCATTTTATGAAACAGTTCTGAAAAGTCCTATTTTGTGAGTATCTTTAGTTGCACTGTCTTGGCCTCAATGTCCTGAACTGATTCAAAAATATTTATCTTTCATGCTCATTTTCACTTTGGGGAAGATCCAAAAGTTGCACAATGCCAGATCTAGTGAATAAGATGGAAGAAAACACCTTGAAATGTTTTCATGAGCCTGCCTTTCCACTGGCAGCTGCATTCACAGCATTTTTAATCACACCAAATGAATGCATGAAAGAGGACTTCCAGAACTGCTAAAGAAGGTACCAAGAATGATGGCATAATTGTATTTAAAGTGAAGGGGAATATCTTGAGGGGGATTAATGGCAATGTGTCCTTTACTATAATGAACTCAAAAATTTTTAAACAAATTCCATATTATATAAGCCTTTGTATCTATTTTATCACATGTCTTAATATGTCAGATAACAAACTCTTGGTTTATAGGATAAGCTTTCTTGTCTGAGCTTTGGATCACTTCCATAGGTTAAAAAGTGCTTTTGTAATGTATTTCACCTCAATGTTTGCTTACACACAAACAGGAAATTTGGTATCTTTTTGTTTTTCTTTTTAACCAGGGCTGTCTTCTGTTACATGTTTGATCATTTTAAAAGGATTTCAGATATATAAATACAAATATTGAAGTCTAGCCTTTGAGAATTCTTTCACAATGTGGAACTGAGTTCATAAGAATCACATACTGTGTCAGGAAGTATAAATACAAATTACAATAATATCTTTTGCATTTCATTACAATAGAAATGCCTACAGAATACAGTTGGAAGCACAGTGGAGGAGGCTTCCAGGCCTCTGTACCACAACTTCCATGCAGAGGAGGTGAGCCACGTGGGTACCAACAGCACCTCACCATCAGAATGAGAAAACACATAAACAAGACTCAAAACCAGACTTCCAGATCACCTAAAGATACCTCAAAGGGAAACGAGATGGAACACTCTGATAGTCAACCACTTGGACTCCCTGAACTGGCAACAAAAGAGGATCTAGAAAAAATGAAATCAGAAATAATTTCTCAAATAAGAGTAGAGATTTTGCCCATAGTGCAAGACATGATTAATAAACCTACAGAGGACACAGATTAAAAAAATGGAGGAAGGGTTGGGGAATTAGCTCAGTAGTTTCACCATCTGCTGCCCCAAAATAGAGGAGCTGAAGAACATGACAGAATCCCAACATAGGAAAAAATGGATTCCATAAAACAGATGGAAAAAGATTTCCAGGAGATTAAAAACTCCATTGAAAGTTTACACAGCAGAATTAGCCAATGTAAGGATACAATTTCAGATATAGAAAATAAGATTTCAGTTAGTGACCAGGAAAAGAAAAATTTCTTAAAACTAGTAAGAGACCAATGCAAAGAAGAGTAACATAAGACTGATCTGAGTCAATGCAGAACAGGAGATAGTTCAGATGACATGAAAGATCTGTTCACAGAAGTGATGGCAGAAAACTTCCCAAGCAGGAGAAAAGAACTTCACATACAGTTAAGTGAGGTATATAGGATTCCAACTAGCCTTGATCAAAAAAATCTACACATAGGGATATAATTGTTAAGATTCCAGAAACCCAACAGAAGAAGAAAATTCTACAAGCAGAGAAAAGCCCAGCAGAATCACAGAAGACTTCTCAATGCAAATCCTGGAGGCAAGAAGAGCTTGGAGTGACATACTTCAAGCCCTAAAGGAAAACAATCTCCAACCCAGATTGATGTGCCCTGCAAAACTATTTTTTAAACTTGATGGAGAAAGAAAACACTTTCATGGCAAAGAGCACCTTAGGAACTTCATGAATACCAAGTCAACACTCAAAAAATTTTAGACAATATCCTAGGAAAAGACAATGAGGATCAAAACTCCAGGAATCCCAGAAGAATGAATAGACAAGGCACAACAAGAATTTAAAAGCAAAATGGGAGAATCCAACAAAAAGAAAAACTCATGACAATGATGTCAATATGTATCAGTTATAACTATCAATGTTAATGGCCTTAATTCACCAGTCAAAAGAAATAGATTGGCAGAATGGGTCAAGAAGCAAGATCCAACAATATGCTGCATAAAAGAAACACACTTAATTCAAAAAATCCTCATAGACTGAAAGTTAAAGTATGGAAAACAATACTCCATGCATCAGGAACCTGAAAAAAAAAAAAAAGCAGGAGTAGCTATCCTCTTTGCAGATCAAGTGGATTTCAAACCAACACTGATTAAGAGAGACAAAGACGGACACTACATCCTTGTAAAGGGAGCAATCCAAGAGGAAGAGATGACAATCATCAATATATATACACCAAACACTAGTATGCCCAACTACATAAAACAAATAATAATGGACATGAAAAATTAAATAAGCACTAATACAATAGTAATGGAGGACCTCAATACCCCACTGTCACAAATAGATAGATCAACTGGACAAAAATAATCAATGAAATAATAGAACTCAAATTCTTGAACAAATGAACTTAATAGATGTTTAGAGGGTTCAACTCCACAAAACCAGAATACATATTCTTTTCAGCTGCATGCAGGGCATTCTCCAAAATAGATCACATACTCGCTAATCAAACATGTTTAAGTAAGTGCAAAGGAATTGAAGTTATCCCCTGTATATTATCAGACCATAGTGCAATGAAATTGGAGATCAATAGCAAATGAAATTGCAAGAATTTCATAAACACATGGAAATTGAACAACACACCTCTGAATCACCAATGGGGCACAGAGGAAATTAAAGAAGAAATCAGACAGTGCCTACAATTAAATGACATTGACAATACAACATATCAGAATCTATGGGACACAATGAAAGCAGTCTTATAAGGGAAATTCACAGCAGTGAATACTCATGTTAGGAAAACACAGCAAGCCCAATTAAACAACATGATGCTGAAACTTGAGTGTTAAGAAAAAGAAGAGCAGGATAAACCCAAAGCTCATACAAGGGAGGAAATTATAAAGATCAGAGCAGAAATCAATGCAATGAAGACTAAGGGAAAGCTGCAAAAAATCAATGAAGCCAAGAGTCCATTTTTCAAAAGCATAAACAAAATTGACAAACCCTTAGCCAACCTTATCAGAAAAAGGAAAGGAAAGGCCCAAATCCACGCAATTAGTAATGAAAAGGATGAAATTTCAATGGACCCAGCAGAATCCAGAGGATCATCAATACCTACTTTGAGAAACTATAAGCCAATACGAAGGAAAACAGAGAAGAAATGGACAGATTCCTAGATAAGTATGAATTACCAAAGTTGAACGAAGAAGACCTAAAAATTCTAAACACCCCAAGAACAATCAATGAATATGAAAACATAACTAAAAACTTACCAACTAAGAAAAGCCTGGGTCCTGATGGCTTCAATGATGAATTCTACAGACATTTAGAACTTGGAACAAGAAGAGACCCAGAATAGCAAAAGCAATTCTAGGCAAGCGAGATATGGCAGGGGTATCACAACCCCCTACTTGAAACTATACTACAAAGCTACTGTGACAAAAACAGCATGGTACTGACAAACAAACAGGCCTGGGGACCAGTGGAACAGATTAGAAGATGCAGAAATAACCCAGACACACTCAGCCACCTCATATTTGACAAAGGTGCCAAACACCCTCCCTGGAGGAAAGAAAACCTCTTTATGAAATGGTGCTGTAAAAATTGTGTTTCAACTTGCCAAAGATTAAAACTAGACCTATATCTCTCACCATGCACTAAACTAAAATTGAAATCGATTAAATATCTAAATATTAAAACAAATGCTGAACTGGCTGGAACAGAGGTTAAGTAGAAATCTTGAAGATATTGGTGAAGGAGAAGATTTTATGAACAAAACCTCAGTTGCCCTTGAACTAGCACAATCAACAAGTGGGATCTCTTCTTCCTGAAAAGCTTCTGCACAGCAAGAGAAACCACCAACCATCTGAAGAGACAACCCACAATGTAGGAAAAAATCTTCACCTGCTCTTCCTCAGACAAAGGTCTACTGTCTAGAATCTATAAAGAACTTAAAAAAATCAGACCTCCTAAATTTAAAGACCCAGTCCAAAAATGGGCATCTGAAATGAACAGACATTTCTCATATAGAGAAGTAGAAATAGCAAATAAACATGCAAAAATGTTTAACATCCCTGGTCATTCAAGAGATGCAAATGAAAATAATGCTGAGATTCCACCTCACCCTAGAAAGAATGGCTGCTATCATGAAATCAACCAATAACAAATGCTGGTAGGGCTATGGTGAAAGAGGAATATTGCTCAACTGCTGGTTGGAGTGTAGACTGTTGCAACCACTGTGGAAATCAGTATGGATATACCTCAAAGAACTAGGAGTAGAGGCCCCATTTGACCCAGCTATTCCCCTGCTGGTTATCTTCCCCAAAGAATTAAAAGAATCATACCAGAGTGATATATGTGCACCCATGTTCATGGAAGCCCAATTTGTAATCACTAAAACTTGTGACCAGCCCAATTGCCCATCAACTGGAGACTGAATAAAGGAAATGGTTTTTTTAATATAAAATCGAGTACTTCTCAGCCATAAAAAATGAGAAATTAGAGACATTTATAGCTAAATGGATGCACATTGAGCCGATATTCTTAAGTGAAATAATAGGACACAAATGTGTAAATACTGAATAGCATCTCTAGTGTGAGAAACTGAAAGTGTAAATAAGGACTAAAAGGTATAATAGATAATGTGAAATTGGAAGAAAAGGGACAAAGGGGAAGGGGAAGTGGGAGGGTAGGGGAAATGAAAGAAGGGAATGAAATTAGTATGAGAAAATGAAAAAATGGAAACAAAGTCTTTGTAAATAGCGAGGCATGGTGGGGCTGAAGGGAGGGCAGGGGAAGGGGGAAAAGTATGAACCAAGAGAGACCATGTACATATTTCCAGTGATGAATGTCATTATATTGTATAACTAAAGTGTACTTATACAATTAAATTTAATAAAAAAAATTCAGTTAGAAATGGAAAAGTGTATTAGCCTGCTTGAGGGAAGAGAAAGTGCCAGTAAAATATTTGAAAGGAAAGATGACACTTAAAAAATAATAAAAAGGGAAGTGTATACTTTACTAACCCAGGTAATTTGTAGTAGAATTTTAGCCCGAGCTGTAGTATGAATAAAGTGATGGAGTTATGAGAAAACAGGCCATTGACAATTTCACTTACTTCTTAGAGTGCCGGGAGCAGAGGATGTGCAGAGAAGAGAGGGTTAGAGCTAAGGTTAATGGATACTCTGGGCTCCATCATGCTCTGCTATGAATGTCCTCTTTGAATTTTATGTCATGATCAGCCACTGATAGATTTGATGCAAGGGACAAACTTAAACTGAATTGTATTTAGGAAGAACACATGGGAGAAATACAGAGTATGGATTAAATGGAGATGAGATTAGCATTGGGGAGATATTAGTAATCATTAGGTTATGGCTGTAGGAGGTAGAATGAGTTATTGTTCTCTTTCGTGTAACTTTCGGTTTTTATCACCAATGTCTTACTCTGCTAAGATCTTAACCACTTATAACTTAATTTCTATTCACAAATAAAATTTGATGACTAAAACCTTACCTCGAAGATTTGGCAAAAACTTTGAAATTAATAAAGATGTAGGTAAATACATAAACAAATGGGAATGACAGTGTTAAAAAGATATGGAAAGGAGGTTTTAAAAGATTCAGAGTAAAATTCAGTCAATATATTTAAATCAAATTCCAAAAGAGTTATGAAGAAATAATCCTATGTGTACTATGTACACTTACCATATTTACAACCTGCTTATCATGTTATAGCAAGCATTCAAATGAAACTATTAAACACATTGCCATAGTCTGACTGACAGCCTCATTAAATAATAGCCTTGCTGCTATTCATCTTCACAATGTAAAATTTCTTCTAAAGCCTAAGGCCTTGAATAGCCTCCAAAGCTCTGGATTATCTTCACAAATGTGATTTGATGAGATGGACATCTTGATTAAGGTGGGAATATTTACTACAATATTAGAAAAAGAAGAAAAGTAACTTTTATCTCTTACTAAAATTTTCATCTCAAATCTCTTCAAGGTCAGAACCTCAGAGTTGAACTCGCATTCCACTTGCACATTGGTGCTATGACTCCCCCTGGAGGATACTAAGAGGTCACAGAATTTACTAACATGGAGTCAAAGCTAATTTCCCAGAAGCAATACACAGTTGAAAATGCAAAATGATACAATAACATAAGAACAAAAATCAGGGACTCCTATTCCAATAATGAAATAACTGGTAATGGACTTGTGATGCCATAGTAAATAACATCAATGCTAGAGAGAAGGCATAGGTAGCTCTCTTTAGTCACAGGAAACCAAGCAATTAATAAAGAGTAATTACAGAGAGACAAGAAACTATGGACGAAACCTCAACATCATCCCGTTTTTTTGACTGATAAAAAGTTCCAATAAGTGACATAGCAAGCAAAATTTTTAGCAGTACATAATGGTTCTACTGTACCTAGAAGGCAGAGATCAGAGTTTAGGTACCAACTTGGAATCTATAGGACAGGGAACTAGGAAAGAGGCTGCAAAATGTTGAGAAGGACTTTTGGTGAGGAATGGCTTGGCTGAGAATGTGCAGATAAAGACAGCATGAAGCTTCCAATAGAAGAGTTACTACTAAGTAGAAAATAGAGAAACAAGAATCAGAGAGGTCACTGGAAGTGTACCCTAGATAGGAAGGAGAGTTTATTTATTTATTTATTTTTTAAAATTAATTTTATTGGTACATTTTAGGTATACAATACAATGACATTCACCACTGGAAGTTTGCACCTTTATGTAATTTCTCTTGGTTCTTATCTTTTCCCCATTCCCCTGCCCTTCCTTCAGTCCCTCCACACTCCCTATTTACAACGATTTTGTTTCCATTTTTTCATTTTCTCATATTAATACCAGTCCCTTCTTTCCTTTCCCCTACCTTCCCACTTCCACTTCCCCTTTGTACGTTTTCTTCCTATTTGACATTTTCTATTATAACTTTTAGTCCTTATTTACACTTTCAATTTCTCACACTAGAGAAACTATTCAGTATTTACATGTGTGTCCTATTTATTTCACTTGAGTATGGCTTCAATGTGCATCCATTTAGGTATAAATATCTCTAACTTCCCATGTTTTTTGGCTGAGCAGCACTCCATTTTAATACAAAAACCACATTTTCTTTATTCAGTCCACAGTTGATGGGCAATTGGGCTGCTCCCAAATTTTATTTTATGTTTTTTTTAGTTCTTTTATTGGTACATTTTAGGTATACAATTCGTTTACATTTATCATTGGGTGTTTGTACCTGTACATGATATATCTTGGTTCTTATTTTTTTCCTCATTACCTGTGTTCCCTTCACCTCCTCTGCCCTTCCCTATTTACATAGATTTCATTTCCATTTTTATTTTTTTCTCATAGTTTTTCCTTTCCCTCTTTTCCTTTCCCCTTCCCCTTCCTTCATTCCTTCATCTTTGGACATTTTTTTCCTATTTCAAATTATCAATTATTCATTTTAATCATTTTAACCCTTGTTTACACTATCAGTTTCTCACACTAGAGAAATTATTCAGTATTTACACATGTGTGTCCTATTTGTTTCATGTAAGGGTATGACCTCTATATGCATCCATTTAGCTATAAATGACTCTAGTTTTTCATTCTTTATGGCTGAGTAGTATTCCATTTTATAAATAAAACCACATGTTCTTTATCCAGTTTCCAGTTGATTGGCACATGGGCTGCTTCCAAGCTTTAGCTATTACAAACTAGGGCCAGGGATTTAGCTCAGTGGTTCCATCGCTTGCCTTGCAAGTGCAAGGACCTGAATTCGATCCCCGATACCAAAAAAACCAAAAAAACAAACTGTGCCACTATGAACATGGCAGTGAATGCCCATATTAGGAAAACAGAGAAAACTCAGATAAATAACCTAATACAGAACCTCAAGCTCCTAGAAAAAGAAGAGCATAATGAATCCAAAGCTCATACATGAGAGGAAATTATAAAGATCAGGGCAGAAATCAATGCAATGGAGACTAAGAGAACAATATAAAAAAATCAATGAATCAAAGAGTTGGTTTTTTTAAAGAATAAATATTGATAAACCTTTAGCCAACCTTATCAAAAAAAGGAAAGAAAAGGCACAAATACATGCAATTAAGAATGAAAAAGGTGAAGTCATAACAGATCTGACAGAAATCCAGAGGATCATCAATACCTACTTTGAGAACCTCTACTCCAATAACATGGAATACACAGAAGAAATGGGCAGATTCCTAGATACATATGAATTGCCAAAGTTAAATGAGGAAGATATAGAAGTTCTAAACACCCAAATTGCAATGAGTGAAATTGAAAATGCAATAAAAATTTTACCAACAAAGAAAAGCCCAGGTCCAGATGGCTTCACTGCTGAATTTTACAAGACTTTTAAAGAACTAATGCCATTACTCTTTAAACTCCTCAAGGAAATTGAAAGGGAAGCAATACTTCCAAATTCATTCCTGGAAGCAAGTGCTACTTTGATTCCAAAACCAGGGAAAGACCCAACCCAAAAAGAGAACTACAAGCCAATCCCCCTAATGAACATAGATGCAAAAATTCTCAACAAGATACTAGCAAGCAGAAAACAGAGTGTTATCAAGAAGATCATACACCCTGACCAAGTCGGATTTATCCCAGGGATGCAAGGATGGTTCAATATTTGCAAATCAATAAATGTAATACGCCATATTAACAGAGTCAAGGACAAAAACCATATGATCATCTCACTAAATGCAGAAAAAGTATTCGACAAAATTCAGCACCTATTCATGATAAAAACCCTACAGAAAATTGGAATAGAAGGCCTTTATCTTAACCTGATCAAGGCTATCTATGAAAAACCAACAGCCAACACCATACTAAATGGTCAAAAACTGAAAACTTTCAAGCTAAAATCAGGAACAAGACAAGAATGGCCACTATCACCACTCCCGTTCAATATAGTTCTGGAAACATTAGCCACAGCAATTAGAAAAGAGAAAGAAATAAAAGAGAATAAACATAGGAAAGAAGAAGTGAAACTGTCATTATTTGCTGATGATATGATACTTTACATAAAAGACCCAAAAAACTCTGCCAGAAGACTTCTAGACTTAATTGACAGATTCAGTAGAGTAGCTGGATACAAGGTCAACACTCAAAAAACAATATCCTTCTTGTACACAAGTGACAGACTCACTGAGAGAGAAATTAGGTAAACAATTCCTTTTACAATAGTATCCAAAAAAATGAAATATTTAGGAATCAGTCTAACAAAGGAAGCAAAATACCTCTACACTGAATACTACAGCACTCTGAAAAAAGAGATAGAAGAGGATACAAGAACATGGAAAGACATCCCTTGCTCTGGGTAGGAAGAACCAATATAGTGAAAATGGACATATTTCCAAAACTGCCATATAGATTCAATGCAATGCCAATTGAAATTCCAACAATATACTTCACAGAACTAGAGAAAATAATCCAAAAGTTCACTTGGAACCATAAGAAACCTAAAATAGCTAAAGCAATTCTAAGCAACAGAGATATGACAGGGGGTATCACAATCCCCAACTTGAAACTCTGCTACAAAGCTGCTGTGATAAAATCAGCATGGTACTGGCAAAGGAACAGACCTGAGTATCAGTGGAATAGATTAGAAGATGCAGAAACAACTCCAGAGACGGTCAGCCACCTCATCTTTGACAAAGGAACCAACCACCCTCATTGGAAGAAAGATAGCCTACTTAATAAATGGTATTTGAAAAACTGAATTTCAACCTGCCAAAGATTAAAACTACACCCATACCTATCACCATGCACTAAACTAAGATCAAAGTGGATTAAAGATATAAATATTAAGACAGAAACACCAAATTTTAGGTAGTATAAATTGTGCTGACATGAACATGGGTGCACACATATCACTCTGGTCTGATTCTTTCAATTCTTTGGAGAAGATAACCAGCAATGGAATAGCGGGGTCAAATGGGACTTCCAGTCCTAGTTCTTTGAGGTATCTCCATACTGATTTCCACAGTGGTTGCACCCGTCAACCCTCCCACCAGCAGTGGAGCAGGGTTCCTCTCTTCCCACAGTCCCACCAGCATTTCTTACTGGTTGAATTCATGATAGCAGCCATTCTGTCTGGGATGAGGTGGAATCTCAGCGTTGTTTTCATTTGCATCTCTCTAGTGACCAGTGATATTGAACATTTTTTCATGTTTCTTTGCTATTTCTACCTCTTTGTCTGAGAAATGTCTGTTCATTTCAGATGCCCGTTTTTGGATCAGATCTTAAAATTTGGGAGTCTGATTTTTAAAAGTTCTTTATAGATTCTAGATAGTAGACCTTTGTCTGAGGAACAGCAGGTGAAAATTTTGTCCCACATTGTGAATTGTCTTTTTACTCTGTTGGTGGTTTCTCTTGCTGTGCAGAAGCTCTTTAGTAGAGAGAGATCCCACTTTTTGATAGTTTGGGCTAATTCATGGGCAACTGAGGATTCGTTCATAAAATCTTTTCCTACACAAATGTCTTCAAGAGTTCTACCTAACCTCTGTTCCATCCTGTTCAGTGTTTCTGTTTTAATATTTAGATCTTTAATCCATTTTGATTTTAGTTTAGTGCATGGTGAGAGATATAGATCTAATTTTAATGTTTGACAGGTTGGAAACCAATTTTTCCAATACCATTTATTAAAGAGGGGATTTGGCTCATTTTTCAAAGATGAGGTGGCTGAGTGTGCATGGAGTTGCTTCTCCATCTTCAAATCTGTTCCACTGGTCCTCAGGTCTGTTTGCTTGCCAGTAAAATTCTGTTTTTATCACAGTAGCTTTGGAGTATAGTTTCAATGTAGGAATTGTGATACCCGCTGCCATATGTCTGTTGCCTAGAATTGCTTTAGCTATTCTAGGTCTCTTCTTGTTCCAAATGAAATTTTGGATTATTTTCTCAAGGTCTGTGAAGTATGCTGCTGAAATTTCAAATGGGATTGCATTGAATCTATATAGCCATGTTCGAAGTATGGCCATTTTCACTATGTTGATTCATCCTACCTAGGAGCAAGGGATGTCTTTTCATTTTCTGATATCATTTTCAATTTCTCTTTTCAGAGTGCTATACTTTTCAGAGAAGAGGTTCTTTGATTTCTTTTTTTAGGATGATTCCTAGGTATTTGTTTTTTGGATGCTATTGTGAAAGGAATTGATTGCCCTTTTTCTCTCTCAGTGAGTCTGTTGTTCCTGCAGAGGAAAGCTATTGATTTTTCTGTGTTGGCCCTGTATCCAGCTACTTTATTGAGTTTTGTTATTAAGTCTAGAAGGCTTTTGTTGGCATTCATGTGGTCCTCTATATAGAGTATCATGTCATCTGCAAATGATGACAATTTGACTTCATTTCCTATCAGTATTCCTTTTCTTTCTCTTGTCTAATTGCCATGGCTAAGGTTTCCAAAACTATATTGAACAGGAGAGGTGATTGTGGACATCCTTGTCTTTTTCTTGATTTTAGTGTGAAGGATTTCAGTTTTTGACCATTTAGCATGATATTGGCCGATGGTTTTTTCATAGATGGATGAAACATCCCTGCTTCCCTGGAATGAATCCTACTTGGTCAGGGTGTATGATCTTATTGATGATCTTCTGCATTCTATTTGCCAGTTTCTTATTAAGAATTTTTACATCTATGTTCATTAGTGAGATTGGTCTATAGTTCTCCTTTTCGGTTGGGTTTTTCTCTGCTTTGGGGATCAAGGTGATGCTTGCTTCCAGGAATTAATGTGGGAGCACTGCTTCCCTTTCAGTTTCATTGAAGAGTTTATACAATAGTGGCAGTAGTTCCTCTCTAAATGTCTTGTAGAATTCATCAGTGAAGCCATCAGGACCCGGGCTTTTCTTATTTGGTAAGTTTTTAATTATGTTTTCAATTTCATTGATTGATATTGGGTTTTAAAAAATTTTTTAGGTCTTCTTTGTTCAAATTTGGTAATTCATACTTATCATTCATACTTATCTAGGAATCTGTCCATTTCTTCTGAGTTTTCCATCTTATTCACATATAGGCTCTTGAAGTAGGTATTGGTGATCCTCTGGATTTCTGCTGGGCCCATTGAAATTTCATCCTTTTCATTCCTAATTGCATGGATTTGGGCCTTTCCTTTCCTTTTTCTGATAAAGTTGGCTAAAAGGTTTGTCTATTTTGTTTATGCTTTCCAAGAACCGACTCTTGGCTTCATTGATTTTTTTGTATCATTCTCTTAGTCTTTGCATTGATTTCTGCTCTGATCTTTATAATTTCCTCCCTTGCATGAGCTTTGAGTTTGTCCTGCTCTTCTTTTTCTTAAAACTCAAGTTTCAGCATCATGTTGTTTAATTGGGCCTGCTGTGTTTTCCTAACATGAGTATTCACTTCTGTGAATTTCCCTCATAAGACTGCTTTCATTGTGTCCCATAGATTCCAATATGTTGTATTGTCAATGTCATTTAATTGTAGGTACTGTCTGATTTCTTCTTTAATTTCCTCTGTGCCCCATTGGTGATTCAGAGGTGTGTTGTTCAATTTCCATGTGTTTATGAAATTCTTGCAATTTCATTTGCTATTGATCTCCAATTTCTTTGCACTATGGTCTGATAATACAGGGGATAAGTTCAATTCCTTTGCACTTACTTAAACATGTTTGATGAGTGAGTATATGGTCTATTTTGGAGAATGCCCTACATGTAGCTGAAAAGAATATGTATTCTGGTTTTGTGGGGTTGAACCTTTTAAACATCTATTAAGTTCATTTGTTCAAGAGTTTGATTGAGTTCTATTATTTCATTGCTTATTTTGGTCTAGTTTATCTGTTTGTGACAGTGGGGTATTGAGGTCCCCCACTACTATTGTATTAGTGCTTATTTAATTTTTCATGTCCATTATTATTTGTTTTATGTAGTTGGGCATACTAGTGTTTGGTGCATATATATTTATGATTGTCATCTCTTCCTCTTGGATTGCTCCCTTTACAAGGATGTAGTGTCCGTCTTTGTCTCTCTTAATCAGTGTTGGTTTGAAATCCACTTGATCTGCAAAGAGGATAGCTACTCCTGCTTTTTTTTTCAGGTTCCTGATGCATGGAGTATTGTTTTCTATACTTTAACTTTCAGTCTATGAGGTTTTTTTTGAATTAAGTGTGTTTCTTTTATGCAGCATATTGTTGGATCTTGCTTCTTGACCCATTCTGCCAACCTATTTCTTTTGACTGGTGAATTAAGACCATTAACATTGATGGTTATAACTGATATGTATTGACTTTCCATTGTCATGACTTTTTATTTTCTTTGGATTCTCCCCCTTTGCATTTAATTTCTTGTCATGCCTGATCAATTCATTCTGCTCACTTCCTTGGGCTTTTATCCTCATTGTCTTTTCCTAGGATATTGTCTAAAATTTTTTGGAGTGCTGGTTTGTTATTCATGAAGTTCCTAAGGTGCTCTTAAAGTATTTTACTTCTCCATCAATTTTGAAAGATAGTTTTGCAGGGTACATCAATCTGGTTTGGAGGCTGTTTTCTTTTAGGGCTTGAAATATGTCACTTCAAGCTCTTATTGTCTCAAGGGTTTGTGTTGAGAAGTCTCCTGTGATTCTGATGGGGTTTTCTTTGTATGTGATTTGTTTCTTTTCTCTAACTGCATGTAGAATTTTCTTCTTCTGTTGGGTTTTTGGAATCTTAACAATTATATGCCTATGTATAGATTTTTTTGATCAAGGCTAGTTGGAGTCCTATATGCCTCACTTATCTGTATGTCAAGTTCTTTTCCCCTGCTTGGGAAGTTTTCTGCCATCATTTCTGTGAACAGATCTTTCATGTCATCTGTACTATCTCCTATTCTTCGTTGCCTCAGATCAGTCTTATGTTATTCTTCTTTGCATCGTCTAGCAGTTGCTGGATTGATTTCTCATGGTCCCTTACTAGTTTTAAGAAATTTTTCTTTTCCTGGTCACTAATTGAAATCTTATCTTCTATATCGGAAATTCTGTCCTTACATTGGCTAATTCTGCTGTGTAAACTTTCAATGAAGTTTTTAATCTCCTGGAAATCTTTTTCCATCTGTTTTATCAAATCTATTTGTTTCCTATGTTGCAATTCCATCATATTCCTCATCTCTCTATTTTTAATCTCTGTCCTCTCTAGATTTATTAATCACATCTTGCACTATGGATACAATCTCTACTGTTACCTGAAAAATTATTTCTGATTTCACTTTTTCCAGATCCTCTTTTGTTGCCAGTTCAGGGAGCCCAAGTGGTTGATTATCAGATTGTTCCATCTCGTTTCCCTTTGGGGTTGCTTTTGGTGATCTGGAAGTCTGATTTTCAGACTTGTGTATATGTCTTCTCAGTTCATGGGGCTGAGAGTTTGTTCTGCTGGTGTTTCCTCAGTGCTGGGCGCAGTGGTAAGATGGCCCAGAAGGTTCACCTCCTCAATGCTGGAGGTGGCTCTCCTCCTTGGTGCTAGGAGAGAGTTTATTAATTCCCAGCACATGAAGCTAGATAAATGCAAATGCTATGATTAAGGAGTGATGGAGACCACTCTGAGTGAGCTACAAATTCATAAACTGGCTTTTCATATTAAAACTCTGAGCATGCCTATTAGCTCACAGTGGCTTCCCTGAAGAGCCAGTAGTTGGTGTGTGGGAATGGAAGAACTCCCCCCCCACACCACTGGTTGCAGCAGAGGTTTCAAAGGTTTGTGATGTTGTGATGTCTTAGATGGCAACAATAGTGCAACTAAGGGCAGCATGGCTCATACAGAAAACTCCTATAGAGACAAAAATGAATCCTTGGGAAGAAACAAATTTCCCATTAATTCATGATCTGTTCCTACTAGAGTACCTTGTTTCCTTGTTTTTGGGACCCTGCTCAATTTAGTGCTCTCCACTTCACTGTTTCCTGCACTGCCCTTTACCCCTTCTAGAAGCTGCATGTTCATCAAATTGTGGGAAGCTCCAGCAGATAAGAGCTTTGACCATCCTGGGCCCCCATTTATGCATTGAGATATTGTCTTGTACTTTTAAATCTGTCCACCGTACCCTTGGCTGGGTGACTGAGGTTTGAGCAGCCTCCAATGAAGGAGCAGGAACAATAACTAAACTATACACATTAAGAATAAATATGTCATTAGATTTAAAAAGCCACCACATGGCAGGTTAACTGCAACAGGTAGTGGATGAAAAAGTAGGAGTTGGTTAGACAACTGGTATCTAGAATCAAGAGGGGAGGAGAAAAAGAGAGAAAGACAAATCCTTAATTCAATTAAATCAAATTAAATATTTGAGAATTCAACATCTTTTCCCCAGGATGAGTAGGCAAAAATGTAGTAAGCATACCAAAGATCATTAAACTCTCAATCAACTTGGCCTAGGTGATACCTACAGTATGTTGCAGCCATCACCTACAGGTGCTTATGCTTTAAAAAACCTAGAAAAAAATCTTGGTCTATAGGACAATGTTAATCAAATTTCAAGACATAAAAATTACTCGTAGTATTTTAATCTCTAGTATTTTTATCTTTTGTTTCCATATATAGAAAAACAGTAAATCACCAACAGGTATGTGCAATATTGATTTTTCATTCTTTTTATTTTTTAAAATTCCATTAGTACATTTTAGATATACATAATGATAACTCATCATAGGTAATTTGTATCGGTGTATATCTTGCTTCTTCATTTTTCCCCATTCCCCTGCTCTCTCTTTAACTTCTCTTGCTCTCCTTATTTAGCAAAGCTTTGTTTTCATTTTTTCTTTCTATTCCTCTTTGTTTCTTGTTCCATCCCTTCACCTTGTTCCCCTTCAAATTTGAACATTTTGTTCCCAATTCCCAATATCTATTACACGTTTACACTTTACTTTCTCACACCAGAGAAACAATGTTGTATTTAAACATGTGTGTCCGATTTATTACACTTAAGAGTATGGTCTCTAGGTGCATCCATTTAACTAGAAGTGTCTCAAGATTATCCTTCTATATGGCAGAGTAGTACTCATTGCATAAAAAAAAAAATGTCTTCTTTATTCATTCATGGATTGATGGGCATTTGGGGCTGTTTCCAAGATTTAGATATTACAAACTATACTGCTACAATTATGGATGTGCTATATCACTGTGGTATAAGACTTTTAATCCTTTCAGGGAAATACCAAAAAGAGGAATAGCTGAATCAAATGGAATCTCTAGTTTTCATTTTTTGAGGAATCTCCACATTAATTTCCACAGTGGTTGCACCAGTCTGCACTCCCACCAACAGTGGACAAGGGTTTCTTTTTCCCTCATGAATATTTATTATTAGTTAACTTCTTAATAACAGCCATTCTTTCTGGAGTGAGAAGAAATATCAACATTGTTTTAATTTGCAACTCTTGACTGACCAATGATGTTGAAGATTTTTTCATATATTTATTTGTGGTTTATACTTCTTCATCTGAGAAGTGTCTATTCATTTCAGATGCCCATTTTTGGATTCGGTCTTTAAATTTGGAGGATCTGACTTTGTTGGATTCTTTATATATTCTAGATAATAGTCCTGTGGGTTGTCTCTTCACTCAGTGATTTCTCTTGCAGTGAACAAACTTTTTTGTTAAGATGAGATCCCACTTGCTGATTCTTTGTATAGGTCCTGTGCAATTGGGATTTTGTTCCTAAAGACTTTGCCTCCACCTATGTCTTACTAATAAGCCAACTTTAACTATATGAACTATATTTGTGTTTATATAAAACAATGTGAAACCAGAAAATTGCATACAGTTAATATGCCTTCATATGGTGATTTTATCCCAGAGGAGAAATTTTGAAAGGGGTTAGGAGGAAAAATAGACAAATAGAAGAAGAGGAAGAGATTAGAAGCAAGGCTAAAGGAAGATTATGAAAGCTTTTGGAAACTGATGAGGAAAACAAGAGGTAAAGAGAGAAGAAAGAAAAACAAGAACAGAGGAGAACAACAAAAACCCTAGAAACAATGCTGACACTCATACTAACAAGAACAAACAGGAATAAAAGAAAAACATTTTTAAAAAGAAGAAAAAAATGTCCACTTCAGGGTGAGCCTTTGCTGTCACTAGTAGATTGAGTGTGCAGACATAACCCAGATCTGTGTTGATTAATCCCAGCAAGCCAGCCATAGATTTACACCTGGGTAGTGGATTATCCCAGCATGGTGCATCTTTCATTCCACTGAAGTTCAGCCTAGTTTCTGGCTGCAAGTCTGGAACCCAGTTTGTCCAGCCTGAGAGACTCCCTGTGCCTCCTGTCAACTGGAACTGGGCTCTCTGATGGCTTGAACTCAGCTCCTTGACTTCCTGCAGACTTGAAGTCAGTTGTGCCTCATCTTGGCACTGGGAGCTGGTAGATGCAGCAAGCCCACAGCTGCTCTAAGTTCCAAGCTCAGTAGGCCCCTCTCCAAGTTTGCCACTGGCCAATCACCCTGTCCTGAGGGATATCTGAATCCAAGTAATTTAAGAGTCACTGCAGTCCTCTGTGTCTACTTCTCTGTTCCAATGGTGTTTCTCTGCGGCAGTCATTGAGGTTGCCAGGAGTCACCATTCATCTGCAGGTTCAATCTCCCCCGCCCATGCCACAAGCCAGGGCTCAGGAAGAAAGCACCACTTGGTGCTTTCTTCTTCCACATTGAGATTTCTTCACACTCCGTGTGGGCTTCAATTCTCACTTGAGATCTTTGCTGGGTCCTGGGGACTCACTTCCCTCCTTTTTCTCCTCACATTGCTATATTTAAAGAGGCTGTTTCTCTGCTGTTCACCACTCCATCATCTTCCTGGAAGTTCTGCATATTGAAAATGAAAGGAATGTAATTGGAAAAATGATACCAATTGTCTTGCTTATAACTGAGTCTTTGTTATTCAGAAATAGAAATCCTATGGTTTTTAAAGATAGTTTTAAATTACATATTAGTATCACTGAAACCTGAAATTCAGTTCCCTCATACCATTTACCTGGGAGGTCTGTAATAAGAGTCTGATAACAATGGTTTTTCAGTCACAAAATATTAAAGCTGAAGGTGCATTGCCTTTAATTCCCCCAAATGCTCTGACATACCTGGAGCACATTCATCTGACTGTTCTTTCCACTTTCCGGAAGCTGTTCCTGAAGTTCTCTTTTATGTCTTCAGTAGTAGTGCTATTATCAATGTCCTAAATTCATTCAAACATGTACTTACATGGTATTTTGACTTATGGAAGGGCCACAAATTGCAGGTGTCCCATCTGGTGAATAAGGTGGATGAAGACACACTGTCATGTTTTTATGAGCCTGGCCTTCTGTTGGATGGCACTTGGTAATGTCATTTTCTGTGTTCTTCATCATATCTTATAAAGAAATTCACAAAAGTGGATTTTAAGAACTTTTTCAGAAAGTGGAAATGATGTGATATAAGTGTTAAAAGTGGGAGTTTTTTGAGGGAGACTGATGACAATGCATCTTTTAATGTAATACATTTTTTAAATGTGCATAAACATTCATTGCATATTTTGATCACATCATATATATACATCAGTTTTTTCTGAGTATTCATGATAGTCTAAATTACAGCAAATTTTTTGTGGGGCAATTTAATTATACATATCAAAGTAAAATAAAGCTAGTCATTGGCTCAAATATTTGATACCTACAAATATAATACAGAATTATATACATATACGTAAAATAAGTCATTGGTACAGAATTGGGTAAAGAATTATTTTGGGTGAATTATTTACATGATGCAGTATACATATAAAATTATGTGTGCACATATAAAATTATGTGTGCCCCTATAGAAAGATATTTAAGATATATGATTATGTGAAAAAGTACATCTGTAAGCATATATAAAATCATCTATGCACATATGTATTTTATTTGTGTATGTTTGTGCAGACTCATGAATGTCTCTATGTATATATGTTTTGAAAAATTAATGATAAATTTTTAGGATAAATCCTTTATGGTGAAATAGATCTGATACATTTGTATTAATGATAAAACTTTACTTATTTTTAATATAGTTTTTATTAGGTTTATGCTTTATTATTGAAAATAATTTTGATTATAAAAAAGAAAGATGAGATAATTAGGAAGTGGAAGTAGGCTCCAGAGTAGTTCTGCTAAAAATTTCCTGAATATATTCTCCCAGCCACAATTTGATTTGACTGGGTTATAGTGGTTTCTTGGATAAATATTGAAGAAACTGATTTTATTAATCTATCCCTTAGAACTAATATTTAGAAAATACTTCACTATATAGTAAGGCAGACAATAGACAAGATCTTGAATATAATTATGCCTCTAATAGTTTATTGGACTTCAAAAAATTTTTACTTATTTTTAAGTGAACTAAGAAAACAAGGTAACTTTTATGCGTTTTCAATAGCTAACATATAAATCAGGAAGAATAAGCCAAAATATTGCAAAAAGCTGAGGAAATTAGGTTTATTTTTAATGTCCTATTGAATTTTGAAATTGTTTTAAAAACTGACTAGACAGTTAACTAAGCTGAGAAAGTAAGTCAACAATCACAACTCTATGTAAATTTCTTTGAGCTATCATGCTTGACCCAAATAATTCTTTGATACTGGTATTACTTAGAATGAACATGAATGTCTATGCATTTTCATTTTTTGCCTTACTGTGCTCTTAAAAATAAAAAAAGATTTTAAACAATTTAAATTTATGCAGAATATTTTATTTTTCATGATTAAACCAAAGTGTGTACTATAAAGTAAGCTTATGTGACGCTAGTTAAATTAGTTGTAGAAATTTGCACTGTCAATAGTCATGTTCAACCACCAATAGAAAATATTAATTTTATGTATAAGGAAACCATGACCCTTTCCTGAAGAAGGGCACATTTCTGAACAGCTTCTGCAGGATTCAAATGTCTCCTGCAAAATGACCCTAGTTTCTATACTCCATACTTCACTTTGGAATTCCTGGACAGAGTACTCTAGAAGCAATAGATCTTTACTGCCTCATTGAGCAGAATCAATTTTGAATGTCACTATGGCTTGAGCTGATCCAAATAGAGGTGACAAATTATTGCTGAATGGGCATGTGTAAACATTAAGGAGGAGGGAATCAACATTTTTGGATGGGAGGTCAAAAGAAAGCAACAAAAAGAATGCCTGTACCTGTCATTCTTTAAAAAGAGCAATCAAAAGAGTGTTGAGTAAAAATTGCATTGTTTTTGAAAGGCTTTAAGAAAAGTGAATACCTTGTCATTATAGTGACAAAATATTTTATTCATAATATAATATATTTGGTTATATTCTTAATCAAAGAAAAGTGAGGTAAGATTAGAGAAGCATTTTTAATAGAGAAAATATACCAATAAATTAAATAGAGTATATATAACATATTACCATACTGAGAATATGATGAAGTTTTTCTAGTTATTTTGGAGTACTTGCCTTTCCTTTCTATGCTACAAAACTCCACAA
The DNA here is from genome assembly GCF_053883595.1 of Heterocephalus glaber. Classification (NCBI taxonomy): domain Eukaryota; kingdom Metazoa; phylum Chordata; class Mammalia; order Rodentia; family Bathyergidae; genus Heterocephalus; species Heterocephalus glaber. The sequence continues at coordinate 21,195,291 of NW_028258138.1, read as the reverse complement.
GCTTCAATAAGGTTGTTATGACTTTGTTTTGAGTCCTGTACTTGCTGACCTGAAACAGAATAAAGATGTAGAAATGACATTCACACCTCTTAATTGGTATCATTAAGAGAATTTTTTTATGCCAGAGGACAAGTGAGAGACCTTCTTGAGATTACTATGCACTTGGGAAAATTGAAACTGTCTTCTAATGAGAACGCAATGCTTGTAGCTCTTTAAAAGACACCAATTAGCATTTGCATATAGTTTAAAATAGATATTTTGCTCTGGAAGTATTCTAAGTACTTCTAGTATCTCAGAAGTAGTAAGAGCAGAGCTGTGAGAAGTTAAAATAGTGCGAAATAATTGAAGAGATGACATAAAATTTGAAGGGGAAATTAAGACTTAGTTTATTAGTGTATGTAAGTCTGTGTATACATGTACAAGCACTTGTGCATGGGGATTGGAGAGTTGTTGAGTGAAATTCTGTGATTTATTATAGCACTTTTAATAATGGAAACTGCTATCTACTGAAAACTCAGCTTGAACCTAATAAGATGGTATAGGCCAAAAATTTATATATTTTTTAAGTAAGTATAATTCTTGAAGAATATACACTAGCAAAATGGCCTCATTATGAATGTTTGTATATTAACAAAAATTTTTGAAGGGAATTTCCATGTTTTGATCAAACATTGCCATTTGGGTATTATTCTACAAGATGACGAAAGGTTCCTGATTGCTCCTCGGCGTGTGTGGTGTGAGTACATGCACGTGTGTGTTAAAATCCAAAGTGCAGCTCCTTAACCTCCCACTAGGACTGCTGTCATGTATAGGCATTCTCAGCATCATTATTCAAAGAATTAGTGAGCATTGCATTCTACATGTAACAGAATATTTCACTATAGGATCACAGTGTTTTTACAAGGTAATTAAGGGTAGTGTCCCATTTTAGGGATCCAGGGGAATTCTGGAGAATTAAGTTCTTCTTGTCTATATTGACTTCTGCTTCTAAATTTTCAACAAACAATAGTTAATTAACTGTTTTCTCTGGGTTTAATTTTTTCTTTGGTAAAATTCAAGCACTTTTGATAAATGTTCAGTTGTCTTCTCCAACCTAGCAGTTTATAATCACCACCCAACTAGAATTCAAGCTAGACAGCCTAAAAGGAAAAAAAATATTGCTTAGTCCAAGACTGCTTATTCTCTTAACATTTGGAAAAGTAGATAAGTAAGAGGAGCATTCTCTATCCATCTTCTCAAATTTTCAATCCAACAAGATTTTATTTTATGGAAGGCAGAAAATAAATTATCCTATTAAGGTCAAAGCATTAACTCATTAAAGTTGAATTGCTTTGCAGACATTAAACTAGCAGCCACTTTAAAATGACAATATTATGTTGCCTTTCCCTTCCCCAGTGCTACTCACATACTGCTCTAAAGATGAACCCTTTCAAGTCCAAGGGTGCTTATTGCTACACAGAAATTTTAGGGAAACCTGCATTCAGAGAGAAGTTATTGTGCTGATCATCATGACATTTTAAAACTACAAGAACTGCACTTACAAGAGATTTATTTCAGATTGGCTTTGTCCTGGTATCAGAGAATTAAATACATAAAAGCTTGTAATCATACCAATTAATTCTGGAGCAAAAGAGAATATGTTAAGACTTATGAATTCTTTTATTATTTAGAGTTTTTCATGGTCAGACATGGTTTATCCCCCTCCCAGAGGTTCATGTGCTGGCCATGTTGAGGTCATGACATACTCATGAGAGATTAATGGTGGCCTTGTGAAAGTGTTAGGTCACACTGGGTGATTAGTTCCCAACAGAGTGGGTTGTTATAAGAGAGTGACCTTTTACTCTCTTTTTTCCTTTCTTGGACACACATTCTTTTTGTGAAGGAAATCAGTTCCTTTTCCATTACTTCACTGTAATGTGATGGAGCCAGATTAGAAGCCATACTAGTAGAACTTTCTAGCCATCAGAATAACAAGCTAAATAAACTTATCTTCTTTATAGAACATCTGAATCAGGTGTTTTGTTATAGCAATAGTAAATAGATTAAATAAAATAAAAGTTCAAATTTGAAATCAAAATTTAGTTTCATTTTGTTCATTGTAAAATGTTGGTAATATATAGGCTACTTAAGACATAATGTTTTGTATACTAGAATAAGAGCTTGCATAGAAACATGAGTTAGATCTTTGTTTCGGCTATTTACTAGTTTCCCAAGATAAAATGTTATATGAAGTGATCATTAAAATATGTGCTAGCTCCTCATGATCCAAAATATCTGAGAACAATTTAAAGAAAAAGTTTTATTTTGTCTCACAGTTTCAGAGGTTTCATTAATGAATAGTTGGGGCTACAGTGCATCAGTATATCATGGCCAGAATGTTTGAAGAAGAAAAAAATTCTCCCCTCATGGAAGCCAGAAAGGAAACAGAGAGATGGAGACAAAATATACTCTTCCAAGTCATCCTCCCAATAACCTATCACTTCCGACTGGGTCCCATCTTTTAAAATTTCCACCATTTCCAAATATTACTTCGAGATGGGGATCAAGCCTTTAGCACATGGCCTATGGAAAGCATTTCAGATCTAAACTCTTAACAAAATACATTAAGCATAATACATGAGCATATATAGAGGTGTATGTGAGGAGAAGGCAGCCCGTATTTCTACCTAGAGAAATAACTGGAGAAGGTGTTCCTGCATGAACAACTGTTGATCTGAGTTTTAAAGAATGAGCATGAGTCAGGTAAATATAAGTAGGCAAATGATTCCAACCATAGCCTTCTTAGGGAATTCTATGTATGATGCCTATGCAGAAGATGAAAAACAATGAAAATTCTATGTAGAGGCTCTCATAGGGTTTCAAAAATCACTCAAGAAGTTTGGACCTCATCTTCTGAGAGTAGAAGTGAGTAAAGGATTTTAATTAATAAAATTTATAGTGACATTAAAATTTTTGTTTCTAAGCTGTGCTGATGAGAACAAGACTGGAAATAGGTAAGCAATTTCAGTAATATTGTAATAGAAGATGAGAACTAAGCCAAAGTGCGTCAGTGTGGAAAGGATGTGTCAAAATTGAAAAAAAAAATCCATTTTGGTAGTCAAATCAACTGGGTGAGTAAATAATAAGTTTTATAAATTATAGTAAAATAAAATAATAGAATATCCAATTTAGATAAATCAGTGCATCTATATTAGTATCAAATATATATTTAATATTGGAGTCAGGATTATTAAATCATGTCTCTCTTAACTGTAGAGATTGAGATTCTATTGAGATAATGACCCAAGAATCGTAAAGATAGAAATCATGTCATTTTTACTGCTAGTTAAAATGCAAAATTAAATATGAATTAAATGTGAATTTGCTGATTAATACCTCCTTGAATTAGACTGATTGATCTACACATCTACACATCTGGTCATAATTGAACAAAGGATGTCTTCCTCTATTTACTTCAATTGGATGCTTAACTTACTAACAAGACAATATACCTTCTCCACAAGTAAGACACTTAAAGAAGCTCAGTGTGTGTTAAAATACATAGATACATACACTCACAGACACACACACACACTATATATACATATTCATATGGCACATACACTGTTTCAATGAGTGAAAGACCACACATACAACTGTTGTTCTGTAAGATTATGTACAAAATGACGCTACAATCATCTCATTTTTTGTAAATATACTCTATGTATTTAGAATGACAAAATCACCTAACAATTTCTAAGGAACTTAATTGTTAAGTATAGTAGTTTGGATCTGAAATATTCCCCAAAGGCTATGACATAAAGCTATGGTCAACAGCTGGATGGTGCTATTGGCATGTGGTAGAAACTTAGGGAAGTAAGGCCCACTTGGAGGGAGTAACTCACTGAGAATATGCCCTGGAAGCATGTACTGAGAGTCTTCTGTACTCCTTTTGTTTTTGCTTCCCCCAAATCATGAAACGAGCTGATTTGATCCAACACACACCTTCTCCAAAGTGAGAAGTGATAGAGGTTTAAAACATTAATCAATTCATGCCTATACACACATACATATGATTTTATATAAAATATGCTGAAATATCAATGCTTATATCTATATACAGATACTTTTCATTTACCTTTATTTTTATCAGAGGATGTAGGAGTTGTCATTAATTTGTCATGATTCCTCTGATGTATAAGACAAGCTTATCAAAATGTTATATTTAGAATTTAGCAGAAATATGTATAAAAATTTTTGCATTCAGAAATTTTAAAAATAGTTTTGAATAATTACTTTTAATGTTATTACAACTCCAAAAGTTGAATTTTCCCAAGTTCTAAGGTCTGCATGTTTGTGTTCCTCAAAACTTTTATGTTGCCACTTAATTTTCAATATGGTGGTTTTAGAAGCTAGACCTTGAGTGAAGAATTTACCATATCCCAGCATCACTATCTTTTTATTAAGTAATTTACACTGAACTAATCAATCTGAACTAAATTAATGGAGCTGGGTGGGAAAAATTATGAGCCATAATATCATACATGGTCTATGAGATATCTTTAAATTCATGAGGCACAAATTGACATCTAAAACTCCTCAGATACATTGAGATATTGCCTATTAATCAAATGAATATGAAGAGCAGAAAACCTCTTATTTTGGTTTTAAGAAGGAAAAGTCAAGCTTCTCAGCTTTTAGTAACTAATAATGGAAACATGAGGCTCACAGGTGCATGCATAGGGATGTCTTAAAAGGGATTCTCTTTTGCATTTGCTTCAGAAAGAGAATTTCAATTTTTCAAAAAAATCTGCTGATATTTATCTTTTCCTGTATATGAAATATATGCATCCTATGGTTTTCATCTCATTCACCTCATATTTTATTTTCTTTATGTCTTCCCTAAGTTTCCACTGTCCTCTTCAGCTCTTCCTACAGTGAATTTTCTCACATTTTTTTTTTTTTTCTATTTTACTCATCCTTCTGTTTTTCCTTACTTCTTGTTCTGGGTGAATTACATACCTTTGAAAAGATATGTTCAATTCTTAAACCTTATTACCTGTGGATGTGACTTTGTTTGAAAGTGCGGTTGAGAACATAATCAATCAGTTTGAGCATAATCTAAGAATGAACATTCTTTTAAGAAGAGGTCATGGAACACAGAGAAGACCAAATGAGATGCAGGTAGAGATTGTAATGATAATCTTGTAACTTGAAAAGTGCCAAGGGTTGCCAATAATCATTAGAAGCTAGTTTAAGCCAAGAAAAGATTCACCTTTAGAGTTATAAAAGAAAATTTGACCCTGCTAACATCTTAATTGAAGACTACTGAGCTACAGAAATTTGATAGAATAGATTCTACTGTTTTAAGCCATTTGTTTACAATATTTTGTCATGAGAATTTTCCTTTCCCTTCTTTCATTTCCCCTACCCCTCCTACTCCCCCTACCCCTTTGGACCTTTTCTTACTATTTTGCATTGTCAATTATTCATTTTATTCATTGGTACATTTTAGGTATACAATATAATGACATTCATCTTTGGAAATCTGCACCTTTACCAAATCTCTCTTGGTTCTAATTTTTCCCTGGAAAAAGGAAAGAAGGGAAAGGAAAAATTATGAGAAATTGAAAAAATGGAAACAAAGTCTTTGAAAATAGGGAAGGATAGAGGGGGTGAAGGGAGGGCTGGGAATGGGGAAAAAATAAGAACCGAGATACATCATATAAAGGTACAAGTTCCCAATGAGAAATGTAAATGTATTGTATAACTAAAATGTACCAATAAAAGAATTTAAGGAAAAAAAATAAAATTAAAATAAAGGCAACATAACAGAAAAAAAATTTTGTCATGAGAGCCATGGAAAATAATGTTCTATCAAAACAAATATATTTGTGAATTGTTTTTGAAATTTTGTTAAAGATACTACATTACAAAAATAAATGAAATTAATATTACTCAACAGCTATTTATTTTTAAACATAAAATTATATCCATGTAATAGTACATAAATTCGCCAAAATACACTGATATATACATTCTGTTTTTAGTCAGTTTCAATATTAATAATGAGATGATTATTAGTTATATGTTTACCAATCTTATCTATACATTAAGGCTATTATTCCTCAACTTTATCCTCATTTTGTTTATTATTCTTGAATATTATAATCACTTAGTTTTCAAATGCTGCAGTTTGTAGCATCTTTTATTCCCGTGTGCTAGGTAGGACAAACATTGTGGAGGGACTCATTTTCCAACTACCTTTGGAGCATATGTTTGAATCAGCTACTTTTACTTCTGCTCCTAGGCCCATGGGAACATCTTTTTGCATATGACTTCATTTTCCTTAATATTGAAATGAATTTTTTCAGAGAATGAGAAGTTTTGTCTTAGTGATGAGTTCTATTTTCTTGCAGATTGTACATGATTTTAACAAATTATATATGGTTTGAATTTTAAGCCTTAAAGGCTATTTCTTTTTCACAGAAATAGACATATTGTTTTAAAACTATTTTCAGACCAAGAGAAAATACTGAAGGAGGATTGTGTCAAAGCTAACAGTAGCAAAGCTTGGAGGCAAATAGAAAACAGTCTATTTTTTGGTACTGGGGATTAAACTTGAGACCTTGTGCTTTCAAGGCAGGCAGTGGAACCACTGAGCTAAATCCACTGAGCTAAATGGCCCCATTGGAGGCAAATAGAGAGCTGAAGTTGCATAAGATAAGCAGATGGCTGGCCAAACCTCCTGCTTGTATAAAACTTTTCAATCCTTGTTTTAGTAACCCCTGGCCCAAGAAGTTTTTTCTAGGAAGGAACAGGCATTAGCTCCCATCCAAAGTGAAAGTCCACTCTCCTCATTTGATTCTGGAGCCACAAACTATTCTTTGTACTTTAACACACCTATTTAACTGATCAGTTTTATCTTGTTTAGATATTCACTACTATTATCTCAGGATGTTATTTCACCCTTTTCTCTAATATTTTGTGTGATTTAAGAAACTATCATCGCCATGACCCTATAAATTAATTTGCAAATGTAGAATTTTTACATTTACTGTGCATACTTATAAGCTATATTAATATAACCCTCCACTCTGTTATATTAAAATGATAAAAAAGATTACCATTGAGCTGAAAACTTTACTGAAATTCTTATTTTCAGAAAATCTTTGGAATTTTACCTATAGCTAAATATATTTCCAAGTTCTGTTATTATTTATAATTAATTCATTTTCATATTATAGTTACCTGCAAATTTTAATATTTGGTTTAATTTTAAATTTTTGCACACCCTTGGAATTGCTCCACAATCAGAAGAAATATTTTTAAGGGGAAAACCTAATTCGAAAACTGTGCATATATCATCATAATCAAACACTTTATAGATGGTGTGATGGTTTACACCTAAAAGGTCCCCCAGGGTACTTAGATGTGGGGAATTTGGAAGACACTTGCATTGTAGGGGCTGCAATACTCCTCAGTAGATCACTGCTGAGTTCATAGTTAAAAGTGCTTCTGGGATTTTCTGCCTGGACAAAAGATGTTGACTTCTGAGAACTTGACACAAAAGAATGTATTATTGTTGCTGGCTTCTGCTTTCTCCCTCTCAGCTTCCAGGCTTTCAAGAGATGAGCATGCACCCCCCTCCATACTCTTTTACCATGCCATTTCTTCTCTGGAGTCAGGTGAACACAGACTGAACCCTCCAAAAATGTGAGCCAAAATAAACTTTTCCTTTAAGTTGCTGGTGTTGCATGTTTTGTCTCAGCACTGGAAAAGTGACTAATACAGATAAGTTATATTTAATTCTGGGAATAATTTTTTTTTATTGTGAAGAAATAGCCAGTACCCTATTTTTTCTGTAATTTCATTATAGTTTAAAATCATGGAAATAGATATTCTATTCATTGAAAATATTTAATAAATGTCCATGGAATAGTAATTGGAATACATTAGAGTAGTAAGATTTGTCCAAAGCAATGTTTTTAGTGGCTTATTTCCATTTTTATTCACCTAAGGAGAAAGAAACATGCAAGTGTTTAAAATGTGTAAATCATTTCTGAATTATAATTTAACAGATGTGACAAATACTTTCCTAAAGTAATGTATACAGTAAGTATCTTAAAAGTATTTAAATAATTTGGCCTTAAAATTTATTTCCAAAATCTTGGACAAATAATAGAATGTTCTGAAAGTTGTAAAACATTCTCTTCTTCACGTTCAAAAACAAACTCCCATTTCGTGTTGTTTTCTGTTTTTTTTTGTTTTTGTTTTTGTTTTTTTGGCTATATCGTTGTTTGGAAAGGCCAACACTGATTATAAACTTTATAATGTACATCATTATGTTTCCTAAACTCTATTTCTGATGTGTATAGTTTATGCATTTTTTTTCAGTTAATAAATCTCAGATACTCTATTAGAAAATGCATGGTTAAAATACAAGAGCAATGCAATAGGAAAACATTGAGGTATCTTACTTAGAGTGTCCAAAGAGCATATAATTTTTTGATCAAATAGGGTATACTCTCTATTCTGCTTTTAATTATTATAATATTAAATATATTAAAAATTTTTGAAGTATTATAAACTGGAGAAAATATTTGCATATTGACTAGGTTTAAATATGTTACACCCCAGTAGAGGAACTTTATGTTGTAAATATTTTAAACTAAAGGAATTTTGGAAATGGCTGGCACAGGGGGGAATTTTGAATTTTCCCTGAAGCAGGACCTAAGACTGTTGTGTGATAGGTGGCCTCCTTATACTTAGAGGAAAGACGCTCCTGTATCTGTGAAGATGGAGGGGTACCAAGAAGATTGAATAAGCATTGTTCAGTGTCCTATAGTTTACTGCACTTACCTTATCCCAAATTGTCCTATCTTATTTTCTGAAGAATTTCCATTCTTCATCAAGCCTAGTATAAAAAAATTCAGCCCTGATAGATTCATTGAAACTTCATCTCCTAATGAATGCTCCTGTGTCATGAAAATATATATTTAGTAAATGATTTTCTTTTGTTTGTTTGTTTTGTTTTTTGGTACAGAGGATTGAACTCGGGACCTTGCACTTGCAAGGCAGGCACCTGAACCACTGAGCTAAATCCCTGGCCCATAAATGATTTTCTTTTGTTAATTACAAAATTGTCTTTAATTACAGAGGCCACAGCTGAAAACATGGGAGGGTAAAAGAAAAATATTTTTTATTTCTTACAATTTTTTTTTGCATTTTGCTGAATTTAATCTTCTTAGACTACAGATTTTGATTTTGTGGCAAAAAGAAAAGTTTTGGAACAATCTATCAATATTTATTTCTATAAGTCTTTGTCAGAACATATGTTTCTGTGCATGTGACATAAATTCTGGTTATCAGTGTTCGTAAAATGTAAATTTAATTTAAAAATATTCCCTGAAGATATGCATCTGTGGATGGCAAATTGCATATCTTTGAGGAATACTTTTTAAATCACACTGTAAGCCATTCTAGAGGATAAGAGAGTCCATAAAGATTATATATTATAAGTAAGTGAATCATAGGTAATTATAGGGCATACTACAAGATGATAAGAACATTAGGAAATAGAAGAGGAAGGGGAGGTGCAAGATCAGGACACTCTTAACTGAGGAAGAGTTGACATTTTCATGGTATGTGTGTGTGTGAGTGTGTGTGTGTGTGTGTGTGAGAAAGAGAAGTGTTAGGGGGCTGATACAACTCACTGAGTGGAAGAGAACTGAATTAAGATCAGAAGGATATAAGAAATTGCTAAAAAATGTTTCTGGAGAAGAAAGAGCTAGATCAGAGCCCCTATATATAGAAGATGACTATGCTGCCTGAGGAATAGCAAGGAAATCACTGTGAGAAACGTGCAGTAATAAAGGACTATATTGTACCTAAGTCAAAGAGGAGGTAACATGGTGAGCTCTTGTAGAAAACTGGAGATCATAGTGAGGACTGTGGTTTTTGATTGTAGTGAAATTGAAAACATTTACATAGTTTTAAACAGGTTCAAATTAAAATAATCTCATTCAACTTATTGTATAGTGAAGAGATTTCCAAGGAATAATGGTGAATAGACAGGACAGGTTAGGAAACTACTCATCTGATCAACTTAAAAGAAAAAAAGTGAATATAAATGGATGGAGACATCAGAGATTGACATATGTATTCAGATACCAAGACTTGAGCCAAAATGGTTTCTTCATATGAGGAAATTTCCTGCTTTAGAAAAGATGGAGGATACAGACTTAAAGACCATATAATTTTTGTCTATACAGGAAAGCTTTTGAGAGTAGAACAGGGTAATAAAATAGTTAATACATCATAATGATTACTTATTGAGTGACAAATCATTTTTCTTTTTTTTTTGGAACCGGGGATCGAACTTGGATCCTCCTGCTTGCAAGGCAGGCAGCGGAACCACTGAGCTAAATCCCCAGCCCCAACAAACCATTTTATTATACTAATAGTCCTATACTTTTAATTTAAAAATTAAGCAAAAATTCCTTTGAAAAATAATAACAGTAAAAACAAAGCATTTAGATATAAAGGTCAAATTAAAAAAATATATACTGAGTATCTGAATATTGCAATGTAACACATGTGGATAATTGTTCTGCATGCATTGCTATATAACTTATCAGTCTTTTATTGATACTAGGCAATATGGCCTGTATTTTTAAAGAATAATCATTTTTTAGAAAAAGTTATATTTTTATTTCATTTTCATATAGTTCTCTACAATCTTGTCCATAGCTGCATTTTTGTAGTTACTATGTTTTAAATTATTATATTTAATGATTCTATTCCCTGTAATCTAACAAATCTAATTGCAAAGTTATTCACTATGGGATTTAAAACATCTGGTAAACTCAGAAAACTCTGCCAGAAGATATTGCCTGTTCTAGTTTAAAAATTTTTACAGTATTAGTATTTCAGTCAAAATACCATGTTAAGTAGGCCAGTTGCCTTAATTTATATCATTTCTCAGGAAATAATTCTTCAAGACAAAATTTTTCAACTGGTTTATATTTATCTTCTAAATATGATGTTAAAAGATTGCCAAAACATTGACCCCAAAGACATTTCTTTCCAAATATATAAATTAAACCAGGTAAGAAAATGAATTCCATGTAACTATTCTTTCCACAAACCAAGATATTCCCTTTTATTTTGTCCTTGTAGAAACACATTTGAAATTTCCTTTCTGCAATTATTATTTATTTATGTATTTGTATTCGGGATTGAACTCAGTACCTCATGCTGGCCTGGCAGGTGCTGTGCCACTGAGCTACATCCCTAGCCCTTATTTATATTTTTAACAGTTTCAAAACTTGGAATTTTGCAAAGTTGCAGTTAGCATTTTGATTAAAAATTTTAATTAGAAAGTTCATTTATAATAGTGATAAAAATCATTGATGGAGAATTTACAAAGTAATTCTTCAGTTTTTCTAATGTCTACTGTTAATGAACAGCAGAGTAAAAGGCACATTTGCAATACTGAAGACTTTTTTGTTTATAGTCAACATGACTCCCTTTTTAAGAAAATCTGTAACTCCTTACTCTCTCTCTATATATGCTATTTATATAATAAACACACAACTTCACAGCTAAAAATGTTGCAGTTTATTTTAGTGTATGTGTGTGTGTGTGTTTGTGGTGTTGATGATTGTATCCAGAGCTTCATGAATGTGAAGTAAGCAATCTCACACTTTGTATTGAGACACAGTATCAATGATATGCCCCTAAGATATAATTCTACAACTAACTTTCCTGCCTAGATTTCTTAATCTTTGCATTATTAATACAAGAACTAATAATATTATCCTTTACTTTAAAATTATACTGTTGTTTATAATTTATGGTAGCATTCAAATCAATGTCAGAAGAATTTATCTTTGATAGAACACATTGTAAAATTTTCCTCTTATTCACTAATTTTAATTTAAAAAATCAATCTGCTAATTAGAGTTTACTTATTTGACTTTCTATTTGAACCACCTAATGATGCTAAGGGGCTCATTCAAATGTTTGTAAAGTTCTTCTGCTAAAGAAGTTTTTATACTAATGGCAGTCACTTCAATTCTTTATGTTCAAAGAAATATTAGAATAAAACAATAAGAACATCAATTTATAAGACAAGTTATTTGACCTAATTCTTACTTCAAAGGATGATATGCTAATGTAGGTCCTATGGCTGGAATTTTTAAAAATTGCCTCTGTTGTTCCCAGGGACCAGCGAGCAGAAGGTGAGGACGTCAGCCGCGGTGAGCTGGGGCTCTGTCCTGCCCACTCCTGGCCTCTGAGCCACCAGCTTAGCTGCGCCAAACCCCCATCTCCCTCTCTGGCCTCCTGGCTGCACTAGTACATGGTTCCACACTACAGAGGCACACAGGGTCATAAAGGTCATTTTCCTGAGCTCCAGAAGATAAAGCACAAGTGAACAACAGAAAGAGGGCCTCTCTCAGGCTCCTTGATGAAAATTGAAGCCCACTGGAAAAGTGAAGGGAATTTCTGTAATAAAGGCACACCAGACCACCATGCTTGGTAAGCTGGAGGGATCATCACCTCTCATCAGAACCTGGACTGTCTTCAGGGGAAGGGCAGCTGGGACCTGCAGTAGAACCTTGCAGAGTTCAACCTTACAGGAGGACAGGGAGCTCAACTTGGAACTTGCAGCCAGAAATCTGCCTGGATCGCATGGGTCTGCTACTGGCTTGCTGAGACTCATTGACATATCTGCATACTGCTGCCCACGTTGTCTATTGTGACAGCAGAGACATACCCTGAAGGAGGCCCTTCATTTTTATTTTTTATTTTCACAATTATTTTTTCTCTCTTATTTTTAATTTTATTTTTTTTCTACTCTTCAATTTTTTTTCTTCTTTTTTTTCTCTTTTCTTTCTCTCTCTCAGTCTCTCATTCTTTCACTGTTTCACATTGCTCTTCATCTCTTTTTTTGTTCCTGTTCTGGCCCTAATTCAGATTTCTTCTTTCTTTTTATTTTCTTCTCTTTTTCCTTCTCTTGATTGTCATTAGTTTTAAAGGAAAGTAAATAGTTTCTAGCCTCCCTATTACTGTTAGGTTGTTCTGTTCTCGTATTTTTTCTTCATTCTGTCTTTTCCTTGTCAACAGTTTCTTAGAGTTTTCATGACCTTCCTGTGCCCTCTGGCCTCACTGTTAACCTTTCACTATACTTCTCCCCATCTATCCCTCCCTCCTCAACTCCTTCTAAGTCCCCATCTTGAAAGGTAAAGTTGCTATATTGAAGAGTTTATTCACTATAAATATATGTTGGGTTTGTCCTCTATTTTGATTTAATTCACACAGTTAAATGTGATAGATTAATAACTACCACAAATTGTCATTTTCTAAGCTGTGATTGATGCTGTGGTGTTGCTGATTGTATCACTTGGGCTAAGGTGTTGTGATTGATCTAATCAGTTGTGCTTCCTGGTATAATGAAAATGAGACAGACTCAAAACCTAAAGACCAGCTATATCTGAAAGACACCTCTGAGAAACAATCATTCCATAAGCATTCTAAATACATCAACAAAGATAGTTACACTAAGCTACTTCAAAGTATCAACCCAGGAACTAAACCAAGGGCAGTACCGAAAACAAAAATGAGAAGACATTTAAGCAAGGCACAAACTGAGACTTCCACCCCACCAAAGGCAAATTCTGGGGGAAATGAGGTGGCAAATTCTGGGGGAAATGAGGTGGAAAATTCTGATAATCAAAAACAGTCACCCTGAACTGATAGCACAGGAAGTAACAAAACAGATGAATGAGGCTATAGAAAAATTCAAAACAGAAATAATTTCCCAGATATCAACAAAGATGGTGAGCAGAATTAAATAGATGTTTGGAGACTCTAGAACAGAAACAGATTAAAAAAAAATAGATGAGCTCAGGACTATGATGAAAACCATGAATGCCCAGCAAAGGAAAGAAATAGAAACCATGAATGCTCAACCTGGGAAAGAAGTGGAATCCATGAAACAGATTTGAACAAATATCCAGGAGATTAAAAACTTTATTGAAAGCATAAAGAGCTGACTGAGCCAAACTGAAGACAGAATATCAGATATAGAAGACAGGATGGGGGTCAGTGAGCAAGAAAAGAGAGATCTATTAAAAATACTAAGGGACCATGAGAAATCAAACCAACAGCTCCTAGAAGACACAAAGAAGAATAATAGAAGACTGATAGGAGTCCATGAAAAAGCAGGAAAAAGAACAAATGACATAAAAAGCTGTTCACAGAATTAAGGACAGAAAACTTCCCAAACTGAGCAAAAGAATTTGACATACACATAAGTGAGGCATATAGGATTCCAACTAGCCATGATCAAAAAAATTTACACCTAGATAGAATAATCAAGACTATGCAAAGAAGAATAACATAAGACTAATTTGAGCCAATGAAGAAACAGGAGTGCAGATGACATAAAAAAAACTGCTCACAGAAGTGACGGCAGAAAACTTCCCAAGCAGGGGAAAAGAATTTGACATACAGATAAGTGAGGCATATTGGACTCCAACTAGCTTTGATCAAAAAAAAAAAAAAATCTACACATAGGCATATAATTGTTAAGATTCCAGAAACTAAACAGAAGAACAAAATTCTACAAGCACTTAGAGAAAAGAAACATAAGAAGGAAAGCCCATCAGAGTCACAGCAGACTTTTCAACACAAACCCTCAAGTCAAGGGAAGCCTACAGTGAGGTATTTCAAGCCCTAAAAGAAAACAACCTCCAACCTAGACTGATGTATCCTGTGAAACTATCTTTCAAAATTGATAGAGAAATAAGATACTTCCATGACAGAGAACACCTGAGAAACTTCATGAATACCAAACCAGCACTCCAAACAATTCTAAAAAATATCCTAGAAAAAGATAACGAAGGTCACAACTCCACGAGGCCCAACAGAACAAATTCATCAGGCAAGGCAAGAAATTAAAAGCAGGGGGAAAAATAAAATAGAACCCAAAACAAGAAAATAATATGACAATGATAAGTCAATACATATCAGTTATAACCATTAATGTTAATGGCCTCAATTCACCAATCAAAAGAAATAGACTGGCAGAATAGGTCAAGAAGCAAGATACAACAATATGCTGCATACAAGAAACACACTTAATTAAAAAAAACCTCATAGACTGAAAGTTAAAGGGTAGAAAACAATACTCCATGTGATGGGAACCTGAAAAAAAAGCAGGAGTAGCTATCCTCTTTGCAGATCAAGTGGATTTCAAACAAACACTGATTAAGAGAGACAAAGAAGGACACTACATCCTTGTAAAGGGAACAATCCAAGAGAAAGAGATGACAATCATACATATATATGCACAAAATGCTAGTGGTCCCCAAAACATAAACAAATACTAAAGGACATGAAAAGCCATATATGCACTAATACATTAGTGGTGGGGGACCTCAATACTCCACTGTCACAAATAGACAGATCATCTAGACAAAAAATTAGCAATGAAATACTATAACTAAACCAGGCTTCTGAACAAAAGTACTGAATAGATTTCCACAGAATGTTCCACCTCATAAAATTGGAATATACATTCTTTAAGCTGTACATGGGTCATTCTCTAAAACAGACACATAGTAGCTCATAGAACATGTTTAAGTAAATGCAAAGGAATTGAAGTTAGCCCCTGTATATTATCAGATCATAGTGCAATTAAACTGGAGATCAATATCATAAGAAACTGCGAAAAATTCACAAACACATGGAAATTGAATAACACTCTCCTGAACAAACAATGGGTCACAGAAGAAATTAGACAGATTTTACAAATAAATGATAATCCCAAAACAACATACAGGAATCTATGGGACTCAATGAAAGCAGATCTATGAGGGAAGTTCATAGCAGTGAATGCCCACAGTAGGAAAACAGAACAAGCTCAAATAAACAACTTAATGCTAAATCTTAAGCTCCTAGAAAAAGAAGAGCAAGACAAACCCAAAAGTCATACAAGGGAGGAAATTATAAAGATCAGAGCAGAAATCAATGCATTGGAGACTAAAAGAATGATACAAAAAAAATCAATGAATTGAAGAGTTGGTTTTTCAAAAGAATAAATAAAATTGATAAACCCTTAGTCAACCTTATGAAAAAAAAGGAAGAAAAGCCTTTAATCCATGCAATTAAGAATGAAAAAGTGGAAGTCACAACAGATCCAGCAGAAATACAGAGGATCTTCAATACCTACTTTGAGAACCTGTACTCTAATAATATGGAAAACACAGAAGAAATGGACAGATTTCTAGATACATGTGAATTGCCAAAGTTGAATGAAGAAGATATAGAAATTCTAAACACCCCAATTGCAATCAGTGAAATTGAAAATGTAATTAAAAGTTTACCAACAAAGAAAAGCCCAGAGCCTGATGTCTTTACTGTTGAATTCTAGAAGACATTTAGAGAACAACTATTGCCACTACTCTTTAAACTTTTCAATGAAATTGAAAGGGAAGCAATACTTCCAAATCCATTCCTGGAAGCAAGTGTTACTTTGATTCCAAAACCAGGGAAAGACCCAACCAAAAAAGAGAACTACAGGCCAATCTCCCTAATGAACATACATGCAAAAATCCTCAGTAAGACACTGGCAAACAGAATACAGAGGGTCATCAAGATCATACACCCTGACCAAATCTTATTTATTCCAGGGATGCAAGGATGGTTCTTCATATGTAAATCAATAAATGTAATACACTATATTAAGAGAACCAAGGACAAAAATCATATGATAATCTCAATAGATGCAGAAAAAGCATCTGACAAAATTCAACACCAATTCATGATAAAAACCCTGCAGAAAATTGGAATAGATGGTCTTTATCTCAACTTGATAAAGGCTATCTATGAAAAACCAATAGCCAACATCATACTAAATGGTCAAAAACTGAAAACTTTCACCCTAAAATCAGGAAGAAGACAAGGATGTCCACTATCACCAATCCTGTTCAATATAGTTCTGGAAACATTAGCCACGGCAATTAGACAAGAGAAAGAAATAAAAGGAATAAAGATAGGAAAGGAAGAAGCTAAACTGTCATTATTTGCTGATGATATGATACTCTACATAGAAGACCCTAAAAACTCTGCCAAAAGACTTCTAGACTCAATTGCCAGATTCAGTAGAATAGCTGAGTACAAGGTCAACACTCAAAAATCAATAGCCTTCTCATACGCAAATAACACCCACTGAAAGAGAAATTAGGGAAATAATCCCTTTCACAATATCAGCCAAAAATTGAAATATCTAGGAATCAATCTAATGAAGGAAGCAAAATATCTCTACACTGAAACCTACACCACTCTAAAAAAAGGGGTTCAATGAGGATATAATAAAATAGAGAGACATCCCCTGTTCCTTGGTAGGAAGAATGAATATAATGAAAATGGCCATACTTCCAAAACTGATATACAGATTCAATGCAATCCTAACTGAAATCCAAACAGCATATTTCACAGAACTAGAGAAAACAATCCAAAAGTTCATCTGGAACCAGAAGAGACCTAGAAAAACAAAAGCAATTCTAGGCAACAGGGTCATGGCAGGGGTATCACAATTCCCAACTTGAAACTGTACTACAAAGCCACTGTGATAAAAACAGCATAGTACTGGGAAAGAAACAGACCTGAGGATCAGTGAAATAGATTAAAAGATGCAGAAACAACTCCAGACATACTCAGCTACCTCATCTTTTACAAAGAAGCCAACCATCCTCACTGGAGGAAAGACAGCCCCTTTAATAAATGGTGTTGGAAAAACTGGATTTCAACCTGCCAAAGATTAAAACTAGACCCCTATCTTTCACCATGCACTGAACTAAAATCGAAGTGGATTTAAGATCTAAATATTAAATCAGAAACACTAAACTTGCTGGAAGATAAGTTAGGTAGAACTCTCAAAGACATTGGCATAGGAAAAGATTTTATGAATAAATCCTCAGTAACATGGGAACATGAACAAAGAATCAACAACTGGGATCTCATCTTACTGAAAAGCTTCCGCACTGTAAGAGAAACCACCAACAGAGCTAAGAGACAACCTTCAATGTGAGGAAAAATTTTTGCCTGCTGTTTCTCAGACAGAGTTCTACTATCTAGAATATATAAAGAACTCAAAAACAATCAGACTCTCTAAATATAATGATCCAATTTGAAAAATGGGCATCTGAAATGAACAGACATTTCTCAGACAAAGAAGTAAAAGCAGCAAGTAAATATATGAAAAAATGTTCAGCATCACTGGTCATTTGAGAGAAGCAGATGCAAACAACACTGAGATTCCACCTCACCCAGTAAGAATGGATGCTATCATGAAATCAACCCATATCAAATGCTAGCAGGGTTCTAGGGAGAAAGGAAACTTCTTCATTGTTGGTGGGAGTGCAGACTGGTGCAACCACTGTAGAAATCAATATGGAGATACCTCAAACAATTAGGATTGGATGTCCCATTTGACCCACCTATTCCTCTGCTGCATATCTTCCCAAAAGAAGTAAAAGAATCATACCACAGTGATATATTTGCACCCATGTTTATAGCAGCACAGTTTGTAATAGCTAAAACTTGGAAACAGCCCAATTTTTCATCAGCTAGAGACTGGATAAAGAAGGATTTTTAAAAAAATTAAATGAGTACTACTCAACCATAAAGAATGAGAAACTGAAGACATTTGTAGCTAAGTGGATGTACATTGAGGCAATACTCTTAACTGAAACAAATCAGACACACATGTATAAATACTGAATAATTTCTCTGGTGTGAAAAACTAAAAGTGTAAATAAGAATCTAAATGTATACTTGATATTGTGAAATGGGAAGAAAATGTCTAAAGGAGTAGAGGAATTGGGAGGGGTTGCAGAAAGGAAAGAAGGGAAAAGAAAAAATATGAGAAAAGGAAAAACTTGGAAACAAAGTCTTTGTAAATAGAGAAGGGTGGAGTGGGTGAAGAGAGAGTAGGGGAATGAGGAAAAATAATCAAGGAACATAATATAAAGTTACAAGGTTCCAATGATGAATGTAAAGGTATTGTACACATAAAGTATACCAATAAACTAGATGGAAAAAATTGCCTTTGTTGAGTACAAACTTTTTATAATACTTGTGAAACAGAAATATTTAATCGTGTACCTTGTTGCTTGTATGTGGTTAGTGCTATCAGTGGGTCACCCAAGATAAATGATGAACATCAATAAAGATACTACAGTTACATGCTCAACTGCACTTCTTAAGAAACAAATATAATACTTAGTTTTCCATTTAGCATGCACGTTCATTTTTACTCAGCTAATTGTTGCCTAACAACTTTTTTGAAAAAGTATTTTAGAGGTATTTCTAATAATAAAACTGAAGTTTTAGGTAATGTGACAACTGTAAAAACAATGAATTAAGGGAATTTAGACCATTTTCTTTGCATTCCATACCACACATACTCTCATTTCCTGCAGATATTTTATGTTTGCCTAATATTTGATGTTTCCATTTCTCACTGGCTTATACTAGCTGACAACCTGAACATTTGCACAATAGTCAAGAAACTATAGCATATTGGTCTCGGTAGCCTAATTCTGCCTGTATTGTCAGGGGTGCTGGGGGGATTTAGCCGTTTCTTGCTATTTGTCACTGAAAACTGTTTGTTTCATCAGGAACACTTTCTATGATACATTTCAATAAAAAATATTAGCTAGAATGAATCTGGAAATCTGAGAAAAGAGAGGTGGATTATCACTACATAACTTTCAGATATATAATGTTCAATTGAGAGACCTGTTTACAGCACACGGATCTTGACCATTAGTAGATGAGATCAGAGCAGAATCTGTACTTTCACAAAACCTATTTTGAATTATTTTAATGCAGCTCTTAAGAAGGTTGCATCATTAGTAATGGAAAATCTTGCTCAATAACTGAATTGAAAAGGGCACACGGAAAACTAGAACAAATGGATGAAATCCTAGAAACACAAATTGGCATGGTAATACTAGGTATAAAACAAAGAAATCAAAGGCAATTTAAAGATTTTTTTCTCAGTATTTTTTTAAAGGAGGTAATGAGTGCTAAGAATAAGTGAGATCATAATTCTGTCAATCAAAGCGTTTTAGTTGATTAGCTCACTTGAGAAAGAAACAATACTGAAACCGAATTGTCGGACATCTGTGATGCAAAGACAGAGACAGAGATGCTGGAGCCCTCTGGCCCAAGGCATTGAACATTTTTAATCTTTATTTTTAGTTGAGTTATAAAAAAGATTTCCATAAGTCCTTACACAATGGGAGCAGAAGAAAACCAAAACCCAAAAGCTGAAAACAAAGAATCTGATAGGCAGCAGATGTCCTGAGGAACATCCACAATACAGATGGCAGCAATGTGTAATTAACAGACCTGTGGTATAGAGATAACATGAGACATTATTTGGAAGAAGTTAAGAGACAGAGCGAGAGGGAGACAGAGAGAGGGAGAGAGAGAGAGAGGGAGGGGGGAGAGAAAGAGAGAATGATGATTGGAAGGAATAATTATTAAAAAAAATAAATCTATCCAAATAATTAACTTTAGAATTAACTCTATGATCCATATAAAAATGAAGTGAAATGTTGGATATGTTACACAGTGTAACAAAAACTTTAGAGAGACAACATCACTTCCTACTTGCTAACAAAACAGGTGGTATATAAATGTTTGGCACATTTGTCTTATATTCATCTTCCACAATGTCACGTCTTTCCATCGCTTTGCCCACACATGCACACTGTCTCAGTCCCTTTTGAATTTTATTTTAAAAACATTTTATCTTGAAAGAAAAGATTTTGAATATAGTTTAAATTATTAAATTTAAAAGTCCTCCCTTGACAAGTACTTAAAAAACCCACCTGCTTGACAGTGTGAGCAGAATTCACTGAAATATGGAAAGTTACTTAGGTTATGAAGAGATGAGCATTGGAACTCTGTGATATGTTAAGGGAGAAGGTTTAGAGTACTTGATTAATCATTTGGCACCCTAAGTGGTACTCCTGGAACATTTTGTTTGTCTTGACACAAATATATTTGTCTGTTAAATGGTTTCATCAGTTTTATGACCAAGAATTGAAAACATGTCATTTAACAATTACAGTTTTTTGTTTCATGTCAGAACCTTTTATACTTCTCACATATAAGTGCCATTACAGTTACTTAAAGCTCTAATTTAAATAAAATGCCAATAATATTACTGTACACAATCATGAAGGAGTATGTTATCCACATTATAAATGAAATGATGGCACTTTATATTAATATACCGCTATACTAGTAGTATAGTGAGTTGCTCAGCATAAAGATTAAATCATCATTGTACTGTGGCAAGTGGCAATGAACTGGTAATCTATCTGCACTAGCTTTCTTCAAATATTAGAATTTATTACCACAGAAAATATGACCTGCTAATTTTCAAGCCAACCACTTGTAAAGTACAATTCATTGAACAGATAACGATTTTTTTTCTCACATGCCACTTTAGCTATCTTCATTATCTCTATTTGAAAGAAAGTGTATTTCAAGAGCAAGACAATTACATGGTTCTGTGCATTGTATATCTTGTTAAGAAAGTAATGTGCTGACATAAAATTAATTTCTTATTCAGTTGATAGATGCAAACTATTAAAAAGCATTGATATTTTCAATAGCTTTAAAAATTTGAAAGTTTGCTTGAATAGTTTGTAGGGCACACTTTATCATGACAAAATGTTTTATACCATAATTATCAGTAAGTCATATTATATTCAAATAAGGTATCTTGAGAAGTAAAGTTATTATTTTGAAAATATGCTTTATATACAAACATTTTACTTGAATATGAGTTCAATTTATATAATGGTTATGTCTATGAATAAAGAGGAATGTTAAGGATCTAGTTACAGGAATTTCTATAGAAGGGCATTTACATTCCTTTGCAAAGTCTTAGTTTTAAAAATGATTACTAGTAGCTCAGTGGTGCTACTTGCTGCTTTGCAAGCGCAAGTCACAAGTTTGATCCTTGGTACCAAAAAAAAAAAAAGATTACTACTTATATTTTAAATAAGAACAAATATTTCCATACATGTGTGGATAGTTCTGATTGTCAAATATTAATTGTCACTTTATTGTATCTTTGTCAAATTGGTTTTGACCAGGAGATAATCCTAAATAATTGTTTAAACAAAATTAAACTTTATTTCTGTCATAAACAAAGTCCAAGTATTCTATGGTAGATACCCAAATCTCAAATGCACTCATACATATTCTTCCAGTGTGTCATCCACAAAATAGAGCGTTCACTTCTTGGTCCAAGATTTTTTTCTCGAACTTGAGCTGTCTTTTTAGTATTCCACACAGCAAGGTGAAAGGTGTGTGTGTGGGTGTTTATCCTCTATCTCTTTTTCAGACAGTTTCACAGAATTCCTAAACTGTACAATATTTCCACTCACATGTCACAAATCATAAATGAGTCACCCACTATAGATAGTTTTGAGGCTAAATATAATAAAATGAAAAAGAGGGAAAAAGTTTGATACTTTTCACAACCATAATCACAGAATTTATGCCAGAAAAGAAGCAGTTGAATCCACAACAAGCATGAGGGACAGTAAAAAAAGGTAGCCATTGTGAAACATAGGTCCACAGGTTGTTGAGGTGTGAATATTAGTGAAAAGAAGCTCGAGAAATTCAGATATTGGTCTGTGAGAGGAAGCTATTAAATTGAGAGAGTGGAGATGTTGCAGTTATTGCTGATGGCATGTTCTTATGCAAGTGAAAGATTTGTTTCTGTAGTGAAGGGTGGGAGCACATACTAAAAGACTGGAAATGTTTGTACTAGGAGGCCAAAGCTAGGTAGTTATAGAAACTACTAAGCATTATGTGAAATTATTTTTGGAGACAGTAACAATGAACCAGGAACTAATCTCTTCAGGATATGAGGAATGACCTAGAGGTTTGTAAATATTAGTAACACTAAATGGTTTTGTATGCTCTGTGGAAGTGGTTTCTTAAATTGTGACATGTAACACTAGCTTCACTAAGACCATGTTTCAGTGCAACTTTCAGGACCATCTTGGAGTACTGTTTAAAAATTCTAATGCAGCTCAGCAATACCTCTTTAAAAAAAATCAGTACCTCTTTTAATAATTCTTCCAGGTTATGGTAGTCACTTTGTAGTAACTGAGACACAATACCTGACACCCACAACTCTAAGAATGAAAGTTTATTTTGGATCACAGTTTGTAGAGGTTTCAGTCCATAGGTGCCTAGCTCCAAGCCAGGGTATTATGGAAAAGGAGAAAGGATATATGGCATGGTGGTGAGAAGCAGAGAGAGGGATCAAAAAAGGTAGAAGAGAGATAGATCCTTCCAGAGTACAATTCCAGTGACCAATATCTTCCAACCAAACTTCCCTCCCAAATCATTTAGCTATAAACATGTCAGTGGATTTATCCACTGATGAATATCACACCCTATGATCCAGTCACCTCTGAAAAGTCCACCTATGAGTGCAGAAGGTTTTGGGGTGTCATCTAGATATAAAGCATAACACAGGTGATTGTGATACACACTAAAAATTTTAAAACTATTAGTATAGTGTGATGATAGGGTAGCCAAGTCTGGGAAGTTTAGGGATTTTGTGGAAGAATGGTCTGGAAGTAGAGAGAAGTAACAAAGTTGACATCTTTCTCATTTTTGGTCCGTGTGGACAAAGGTGCATCATGCCTAGTTAATGACGATTAAAGTTATTAGCATCTATTAACCCCTTACTGTATAATAGTAAATATGCTCCTTGCTTACCTAAGCTATCTAATTTAATCAAAGAACTTTTATTTTTTGGTAAGATTGCAGTTTTCATTTTCAGAGGAGGAAACTGAAATGACACCATATTAAATGACTTATTTAAGTTCATGTAGCCAAATTCATTTCCTTGCTTACTTTTATATATTTTAAAATAGAGTCAACATTTTATTTCATCAATCTTTCTCCTTATTTTGTAGCTTCTATTGTAATTTATTTTTCTTACCATGCACTGGTTTGTATGCCCCTCATAACATCCATGGACAATGTTAGAGCTATCATTCACCCTATATGATACTTCTGAGACTAGAATAATAGGATTGGGATTTTAGAGTTTTCTTCTCAAAGTTTCCTCATTTATATATGGTTTAGGAAGACAGCTTTCCACCTAAAATCTCAGCAGCAAATTTTGATGAAAATCTCTCTGAGTTCCTTCAAATTATTTTTGTACTATTCACCTCACTTCTTCAATTGAAGAACATTCAGACAAGAGCACTCATGCTGTGCTTAATTTCTCTTGGTGCAGACTTCCTGTTAATCCATGGTGGAAAGTGTAATTTTCCAGAAATATGCAACCCCCAAAGTCCTTCCTACACACAGGTGCCAGAGTCAGCTAACTAAAATGCACAATTGATCATGCTACTTCTCTGATTAAAACGCCTCTAAAATCCCCTATTGTTTACAGCTGTGTGTATTAAAAACTCTTTTTATTGGTTTTAACACAGAGGAAAGTGTTAGGAAAACTATATATTATCCATTACTAAGTAATGAGTTTCTTCTTTCTTCTTGCCTCCCCCATCTGCTTCATCCCTGATCTCATCGCAACTTCTCTTTCCAGCCTTTCTGGCAGTGGCAGGTGACCAGGGGATTTTACCTTAATCATGACATGCAAGAAAAACAAGAAAGGCATTTCCAGTCTTGGTTTGTTAGGGAAGCAGGTATGCTATTTTCAGTCAACTTCCCTCACGTTTGCTGGCTTAAATTCATGAGTAGGGAATCCCAGAGACAGTGATTTTGTTTCTGAATGGCTCAGTGGAGTGGAGCACTCTTTAGCCCTGACTCCCCAGGTACTGATCTGAAATGCTACCTTTGGTCTTCATGTAAATAAGGTAAACTTACATTGTGTCAACACATGAATATGCCAGTGTTTACTTTTTTTTTTTGGTACCGGGGATCGAACTCTGGTCCTTGCACTTGCAAGGCAGGTGGCAGAACAACTGAGCTAAATCCCCAGCCAAGCTAGTGTTTACTTTCTACAATCCCTTGTGGTGCTTTAACATGTATGGTTCCTTAATTTAGGATTCCTTGATGCCCTATCAATATTTCACATTTTTTAACTCTAATTACCTGTTTATGAATCTATCCTGTCTCTTAAACTGTGAAATTTTGATTAAAAGGATGATGTCCAGATTTATCTGTAAGAATTCACTGAACAAAAGAGGATAAGTTGTATAGTACCTGAAATAAATCTACATGTTGAAGTATTTTACCTACTTGTAACAAATAGATTAGTAAATACAATTAGAGTACACTTTTTAAAAATCTTTCAACCTATGAAATGGAAATAACTTACACACCTATGAAGAAATTCCATTTTAAAAGACATGTGTGAAGCATTTGAAAATAATACTAGAATGTAACTGCCTATTTGGAAAATGCCATTGCTTTAAAAGCTATTGGAAATTACATGTTTTATTTTGTTATCTTAAAGGAAACTTAGGAAGACACAGAAGGTTATACTTATATTTTAAAGATGCAATTATGTCCTCCACTTCTCTTGGTTTCTTTTGGTGGTAAACCGTGTAGCTATGTGAGATAAATTATCCAAGGTAGCAATTAGTGTGTGTAAGATGTCATTTGCTAAATGGGTGAGCAATCACATGGACAAACACTTTACACTCAAAAACTAATTTACTTACAGAAATCAATACCTATATCTTTTTTGGTTCTATGCAGTTTATGGAATATAGCCTCAACAAATTGTAGAAATACAATCACAACTGCAGTTGTGGCTGTTTTTAATAAAAGCAATACATAGCTGGTGAAACTAAGTTTTGGGTGAATGGCACCCATACATTAATTTTAAGTATTATAATTTGAGAATTACTAGGAAGAAATAGAAATTAAACTTTTTACACTTTTCTATATCCTGATTTTTATTAATTGTACATAACAAAAAAATCATAATTTTAACACTGGGAATAATCTTTTAGGTAAGAGATTAACTTGGATACTTAATGCTCTTTAAAAAAATCTAGGAACCAGACCAAGGAACTTTGATTTCTATTAGAAATCCCACTCCCAGCAGTTTTCAGTAGATGCAGAGCCCCTGGAGAAAGCGGCATCTGTGCATATTTCAAATGAGCATTGGACATTCAAGTAGTGAAACTTGTGACTGTTATTATCTATTTTAAAACCTATTTAGAATAAATGATAATGCAAAGTATTTTTGGGTGTTCCAAGGGACACAAAATTTTCTCACAATCAAGATACCCTTCAAGGAATTATTCAAAATTATACACAGTGACTTTTCATCTTTGAATCATATATTTCTAGTAGCAATACTGCTTTTGTATTTGAGCCACACAGAGCACGTGTATCAGCCTATGTAACTATCATTTTTATCAGTTCCATAAATAAATTCAAGAATTTTGTGCTTTCATTGTACCTTGAAGTGGTTTATTCCTTTTCTATCACAGATGTAAATAAATCATTTTAAGTTACTTTCTTTTTTATATTAAAATTATAAAATTATGCTAATTTTAATAATGTATATTTAGTTATGTTTATGCAGAGCATATTACTAATATTTCAGTCAGGGTTTATTATATGAACATGAAATCAGTGTGCTATAAATTGAGCACTTTATTTGAATCCATTTCAAATATTTGTTTTCTTATAGTATACTTCATAGAAGTATAAATAAACAGTCTTTTTGCATATATGTGTAGGAGATTTGGTTGTAATGAATGAAAACCAGATAACTACATGGTTATGACCTGGTCTGGAGAGGCTTAAAATGGATTCCTCCCTTATTTTCAAGACACATTGCATTTGAACCTCTGTTATCTATCTACATTTTACATTTTTCTTCCATGATACATATTTAATAGGACTAGTTTTTATCAAGCCAAGATATTATGTGAGGACCATTTGAATTTTTTTACATTTGCAGACCTCATTATATTAGAGAAAAATATGTTAATTTCTATATTAAACAACTGAGACATGTCATATATGTATGCATGTATTAATATGATCATAATATGTATATTATATATGCCATATATACCAGGTTTTTATCACATGCATATACTTATGTATATGATACACACCTATATGATAGATACATATATATCATACATACATGCTTATATAACATATGTATATGATTATATATATGCATATGATATATGTAATATATGTAATCAATACACATATAATGCATATCACATGTATATCATATACATATATGTATATGCATACATATGTATGTATATACGTGTGTATATAAAAACAGCTGATATATATGTTTACATTTGGATTTGTATGTTCTCTCCATCACTGGGATCAAACGTGCATTCTGAGATCCTTTTTCCATATCTCATAATTACATTTTGGACAGATTCTCTATGTTTTCAGACAATTTGGGCATAAAATAGTTAAAACAGTTCAAATTCAACTATTTTCAAGTTTGGATTCACCTTGTTCTTTTTTTCCACCCCTAGTCTGATCTGATAAAATTTGAATGGACAAGAGTATAGTGTCTGTTTTCACTTTGTCCCCTGCTCTCTTCCTTTGGTTTTATCTCTTTTTATATTGTATTTCAATCTATGAATGATGATGAACAAATGCAAATGAACTTTGTTTTATTTAATTAACACTATTGTGATCATCCCTTCAATGTCGGTAAATATATCTATGCTGCTAGTGGAAGGGGTTGTGGAAAGCCTGAGCCCTTGCAAGAAGAAGGTGCTATCTAATTAATGCCTTGTTTGATTTCTATTTCTGAAAAGGTCTGGTTTGTTTGTCACAAAAATCTACTGGTCTTCAAGAAAAAGAAAATTGGCATGAGGTAGCTGAGGTTTCAAGGCAACCACCACACTATTTAATAAGGCCTGTGCTTCTTAACATTGATTTTTAAATTCCTGTGTTTGGTACGTAATTGACATATGGTGGTTTGTGAGGTAGCAGGGAAATGTTGACAGTTTTGTATAAGTCATGGAGGAATGCACTCAGCCATTTCCTTCAAACAACAGAAATCCTATGTTATAATTGATTTCACTTTTGTGGATTTATCTATAAATCTAAGGGAAATAGGAAAGTTCTTTCTACATCCTATCATGTACATGTGGTTTGGGATATTAGTTTCTAAGTATTCTGACACTTTACTCTGATAGTAATAGTTTTTCACCTACATTGCCTAGATCCAGAGTGTAAGCTGGTTCATTAAAAGTTATGTCAATCTGTATTTTCTTTTTGCTTAATAAATCCCCCATTAAATATGTTTCTCTCTCTTTTTGGTCCTACCCTTTTTCTCATTAAAAATCTTTTTTAACATTATGTGCTATTGGATTTTAATAGTCTATTGTTAGTGGTGCCAATTATTAAATTTTCAGGAATTGTGCAACCTACCTTGAAAAGGCAGTTATTATAAAATGTTAAACAAGCTTATAAATGACACACCACGAAGGTTCTACTTTCAAATTATTTAAGCATATTTCATTATTATCTAAACTCTTGTAATTATTTAGATATATTAAATCTAAATCTATTTTGAAGTCTATATGCTGAAAACACTGTATGATGATGTGCTATTGTGTATGTCTTCACGACTCCACTTTTAGTGACTTCAGATTGGTGGCTCAAAATTAGCTAATATGTGATTATTCTTGTCATGAATTGGCTATTGTTCAAATAACAGCCCAACCCCTTGCTGCCCTGAACAATCACTAGAACACCACTTCAGAAACTGGTCCTGTCCATTACAGATAACCTGGATATTTAGTCCTCTTTATTGTGCTAGTCATCAACTAGGTGTTAATACAGTTTGCAATGAAGTAAAACAGCTAATGGATATAAAGTCATTCCACAACTTTCTTACTATTGACTATACAAGAGTGATATCACTTTTTCATATATTTACTCACATTTCCTTAGTATGTAAAAATCTAAGTGTTATAGTTAAATATCAGGGTTTTTATAATAATTTTTTCTAAGAATCATTTAGATACAACATTGCATAAAATTAAATTTGCATGGAAGAACTACACATTCTTCACTAACAACATTGAAAGCAAATGACAATGGCATAAATTATGGAATAATCAAGATAAAATGATTATGAACATGCTGAAAGGTTTATAATTGTAATCAATCTTTTACTTGCTGGACTAAATTCACATTTCTATATGAGAAAAGAAAAAAAATCTTCCTTACTTTGTCTTAAGGTGTTTCCTCAGCTAAACATCCAAGCCTTGGGATGAGCTCTTCTTGGGGAGGCCTCAATTCTGAACCAGTTTCTTAATTTAACAAAAATGTCTACCACCATTCATTCATTATGGGATTACCCAATGGCTCAGACTACTTGTCTTCCCAGGATTTTGCAAAAGAAAAACATCCTATTTAAAACTATGTCTAATAGAAAAAATTGAAGCAAATGAAGCTATCTTTTATTTCAAAGTTCTACTGGGAGTGTTTTTCGCTTCAAAAAACAATTTACTAAAAAATTATTTTAGGAAGCTGATTGTTAGTTTAATTAATCTTACATTTACATTATAATAGTTTGTCTTCCTTTTTGTCTGCACTTATTCCTTCTTTTGTACTAATTATTTCTTTTTATTCTAAAGTTTATCTTTAAATATTTTAATCTTTCTGGTTCCTTCATTTGCTCTTTCTTACTGAAAAATCTTTGTGCAATAAGACTGTCAATAAAGAGGCAAAGTATTAGTTATGATTACATAAAATTTTACTTTTATATTCCTATATTTTAACCTACTCAAAGTAAAAGAAAACAAAAA
This sequence comes from Heterocephalus glaber, assembly GCF_053883595.1. NCBI lineage: Eukaryota > Metazoa > Chordata > Mammalia > Rodentia > Bathyergidae > Heterocephalus > Heterocephalus glaber. The sequence goes on along the minus strand of NW_028258138.1, from coordinate 21,165,457 downwards.
TAAAATTAAATAAAAATAAAACAAAATAACCTTTTAGCAGGTCATGTAACTCACTAGTCCTCCTATATCCTGCTGACTCAACAAACCACACAGATGAATAAAGTAAAAGTGTCAGTATAACTAGTTAATAGGCTGAGTTTAAGATTAGTGAGTAGCATTTAAAGAAAAAAAATGAGTAGACACACACCCAGTAAAAACAAAATTATGTGAAATGTGTATATAATTTTACATTTTACAAGCTTATTCTAGAGGTTCAAAAAAGCAAATCTAAATGCTAATTTTTTTCCTCACTTCCATTATCTAAACAATAAATGAGCACTAGGAAAATGTTTTGTCCTTGCCAGTGGTACAGCTGCATTTTGAATTCACTGTGTAAACTGTAAAAAGTGACTCGTCTTTTTTATGATCTAAAATGTCCTTTGTGAATATTCACTTGGATATTTTTGCAACTGGACAGTTAATGCCATTGTTGTTCTTTAGTTTAGCAGAAATAAGACTTTATTTATGGTCCTAACTAATGCTACTCCAAAATGGAGTAGCTGTACTGTGACATACTAGAACAGTTTGTCATTTCTCCATCAAAATATTCCTTTCATGTGAAAACACCATCCTCAGGTTCCTGGATTCAGTTACACTAGAAAAATGAGAAGCAGCAATTAAACTTGCTGGGTGAAGAAAGAATCCAATGTGTGCTATATTAATAGTGCATAAATGCAACAAGTAGTGTAACAAATGTATCTGATAATGTAATTTCTTTTCAAAAGACAGTATAAAAGATTAATGGTTTACTAAAATTCATCCTACACTCAACCCTGAAGGATTTGATTTGTTTTTATCTCTCCTGTTTATTCTGATAGTTTATTATGCTTCTCTTTTATCAAAATGTCACATTAATATTATTTCTACTTTAGAAGCTCATCATCGAACTTTTATTATTTTTTTATAATAACAAGTGCTACAGAATAGCTGCTACTTTCCTGAGGGCTATCATATTCCTAAATAGTTTCTTTTAGATGGACATTATTTATAAATCCACTCAGCTCTAGTGAAAGTCTTTATTTTGGTGTTAGTAGAATTTTATCCCAATGGGGCCATGTTTACAAAGGAAGTTTCTAACTGAAGTGACATTTTTATTCACCAAAGCTTCAATAAATTGTGTTGTACTGGTAAATGACTTGATTTATTTTACCACTTACATACTAACATAGTAAGAACTTTGATTTAGAAAGTTCCTCTCTGCTACACTGTGGTATAGAAGATAGGGAACTTATTGAAGCTTTCTAGATTTATAAAACACTTAATATTTAATTTTAAAAAGCCATCTGCTATTTTCTTGTAATCACAATTACACTTTGGCTGTTAGATTAGGCACTAGACAGTTATATTTTTGTCTCAGAGAAAAAATGACTGCTTTAGCCAGAGGATCCATTTTTAATAACTTCTTTAAAAATACTCTAAGTTAAATAAAATAAAATTGCATTGGCTTGTCATTTTGAACAAAAGAAAAATAACTGAATATTAGAAATAATACTGCAAAATATAATACAGTGAATTCATTCTTTTATTTCATAGATATTCAGAGTTTTTAAATGTTCTATACTATTCCAAACATTTTAGAAACACTAGATATTGAAAATGTCACTGCATTTATACTGTTTATATTTTAATGCATAGGAGAAATAAAGAAATAATATACAATATGTCAGTATATAAAAGATGGTCCATTAAAAATAAAAACACTAAGAGTTAACAAGCAACACTTTTGTTGAATCAGGAAAAGGAATTCTAGTTTAGATAGCATGCTCAGAGAGTATTCTTCCAAAAATGAAAATTAAGAAAGCTGAAGTATATGAGAAATAAAACACAGATACCAAATAGCAAAGACTTCCATGTGCAAAAGAAGCTTATTGAGGCTTCTTGAGCTAATGTGGACCTCCAGGGAAGCTGGTGGGGCAGGAGGAAAGTAAAGAAAGTAAAGTTTTGGGAAATTAGTTCAGTCCAAGGGATGTGAAGTTGTGCGAGTATTGAGCACAGTTCTGAACTCTTTGGTTTAAAATGATATTTTTGTGAGGTATTTCAAATGAGTATTTGAGTATATTCACTGCATGTTTCATCAAATTAAACTGTTAATGCAACATTCAAAAAGCTATCAAAGCACACGAAAAATCTCAACAAAAGTTGTTATAAATTTAAAATTATTTTAAATGGTACATAAAAAATTAAAAATTATACATGTTAATGGAGCTGCATGTGATGTGTTGACACATCATTCAGAGTTTAAATAGGTCATACATAACTATTTCATCAAGTATTTGCCTTTTCTTTGTAGTAAAAAACTTGAAAATCTTTCCTCTGGCTTTTTGACATTTATGGGAAATTGTCCTTATTTATAGTCAGTCCGCTATTTAATAGCACTCAGAAACTTCTTGCTCCTTTCTAATTGTAATTTAATACTCATTTTCTTAATATATCATCATCTTAGTAGGATATAAAAATCACATCTAAAATACTAAAATACATGAAAATAATAGGCAATGAATTTAATTTACCCTAGAAATGGGAAAGATAAATAAATTTTATGCTAAGAGTAAGATTAGATTTTTAAAGAGTCCAAAAAAGTACCCTAAGAAAATAGAGGGTAAAAGGAAAATGAAAAAAATAAAGAAAATTTGTTCTTGAAAACAAGTAATGTAAACATGTGAGTTCAGAAAAATAAATCTAGGATATGTATCCTTTGAAGAATTTTAATTTCAGTGATAACACAACAGAGACTTTTTAATGGAAAATACCTCTCATATAATATCATAAAGTTAGAAGTTGTTGGAATAAGAGAAACAAAATTGTTTTATTATGATTTCAAATATTAAAATCAAAATTTCTATAAATAAAGAGAAAATCATCAGGAAAAACAAATATTAGATTGGTATAAAATTCATCTTCAAAATGTAAATATAGAAGGCAAAAGAATATCTAGAAATCTAAAGAAGAAATTCAACATATGACAAGAAATACTGCTCACAGACAAATAGGTGTTAATGAGTGGAATGCAAAGACTTATGAAGAAATCAGAAAGGTAGCAAACAGAATTCTTTCACAAAAACTATTTGAGGTTCTGAGCCAAAGTAAACAAAGATATACCAAATTAAAATATAATAGGAAAATAATGTTTTCACCTTGAAGCTATTAATTATATAGGTAATAACCTAATAATTGTATTATGTGTATTTAGATAACATTTCAATTTTTAGCTTTAAAATTATTGAATAAATTACTGTAATTTAAAAATTATTATACTTCAATAGAGTCATGTTTTGATTTTCTAAACTCTCTTTGCTCTCTCTCTTTTTCCAGTGCTGAGGATCAAACTCTGAGCTTCACACACCCCAGGAAAGCTCTACCCGTGAGCTGCATGCTCACCCATATTATATATTCTTATTGTCACGGTACCAGCAAAAACATTGTTTACTATAATCTATGTTCTCATGTAATGAAAGGAATAAGTGACAATTTCAAAAGTATTATTCTGACATTTACAATAAGTAGAAAAAAAGAGAATAAGACTGTTTTTAAGGATTTAGTGAAAATATGTCAAAATTTAAGAAAATTGTCTACATTAAAATTTAGTATACTAAAATGCTTCTACAATTAATTTAGTTAGCTAATCCATTTTTTCAGTCAACAAATATTTATTAACCATTTACTACACATTTCATTCTTTTGCTCTAGAGAAATACTACCAGGCATATTAACTGAAATCAGGATGTTTATAAAATAGGCATGAAAATTTCTGCATACCATACCATGGAGAAATTCCTTAAGTTAGAGGTTTAAGCCAAAAGTAAAATACTGGGCAAATATTAAGAATATATTCTTGCTTCACTGGGGTATATTTTTAACTTCCTGTACTACATGGGAGTCAAAATGATAGCTTTACCTTCGACAAAGCATAAGGATATTAATTAAACATTATGAAGTTTTATTTTTGTTGACCCACTGTGTTCTAAAGTACTGAGGATTATTTCTAAAGTATATTAAACTTATTGGAACACTTTGACACACGAATAACATTTATATATAAGGTTAACATGCAAAATATTAAACATAGCTGTGAATGAAAATGAAATAAAATGAGTGATTAATGGGTCTTATCTCTGATAATTAACACTGGAGTTGTTATGTTATTTTAAGAAATGTTTTCTTCTGTGACTGAATATTCCATGTAAGCACTGTTTTATGAATAAACACAAAGAATATAAATATTATGTGTCATAAACATGAGCTAAAATTGATAATAATAACAACAAGAACAACAATGGCGAAAGAGGATTCAGAGGAGAGAGTGAAGGAAGGGGACTAAAAAGAATCAAACTATGTATGTACACGTATCTACTCTCTAAGAGAAATGTAAACTTGGTGTACTGCAAACATCCACTAATAAAAGAAAACTAGTGATAAGGAAAATTTCATTACAAAATTTGTTTCCAGCTCTCCATATGTTCTACTTTCATTCTATGCTGTCAGTGTTTAGTGTATAGAATGAGTTACAAAGGAGCTGCAAACATGTTTTCCATGAAAATACCATAATTCTTGCTGCAAAAGCACATGGGTGAATGAAATTAGGAGACTCTCATGCACTCTTGTTCTCCATACATGGGATTTCACCACTGTGCTACTCCATACTTCTATTTAGCTGGCCTTGTCTCTAACATCCTCTGAATATTTGTTCCTTTCTGCTCTCGCTTGAGACAAGGAGCCACTTGTGAGTGATCCAATTTGTTATGGACCTTCTCAGCACAGCCTCCTCCTTGGACCATTCCTTGGATCCTGAAGTCTCTGCCCTCAGCCACTTTCATACAGTCCTTGATTTTCTCTTATGCATCTCTTCCTCTGACAATCTGTCAGTGACAGAGTTCCTGTCCAATTTCCTTTGGAGTGAGAAATACAGTTATATAGGGTTTTTCCTGTCACACATCAGGACACTGATATTTGATCACCTTTCATCGAATTATAAAAGCCACCTGCCTTGTCATTTCGCCCTCATCTAATACAATATGTGACACAAAGTGAGCAATGCATACATTTTTTGGGGAAAAATTTATGAGCAAAAGAATGATAACCTGGTGGGAATGTATCCACTTGGTATTTAATTTTTAAACTAAGTTCATATAACTGGAAGACTACACTGTTGTGATTGTTATTGTTCTGAAAACATTAACTTAAATGATTCTATTCTAAATTAATCTTGACTTGTACTTAAAACATATTTACCTATATCTTTGGGAAATTTTCATTGTTTAATTATCATTTCAAAGGCAGTAATAGACTTTCACTTCAATGTTTTACCTTTCAGAAGAATATGGGCACAGTAGTCTTTGACTGTCATCAAATTACTGTATGCACACTTCTAAAATACAACAAAAATTTGAGTATAAGATCTTTTCAGTATCTAGAGCCCTTATTTCCAACTCTAGACAGCTCTGATTTCTTTATTATAGTTTTCAAATGTCTTTATTTTAAACTATTATTTAGAGATTACTAAGTGAAAAACAAACAAAAATGATCAGGGGTTAAAATAATTTGTGTTTTTCTTATAGGAACATTTTTAAAGAATTTAGAGATCTGGATAGTTAATGGTGATATTTCCTTTATTTGTAGTGATCTCACTGTTAGAATGACTCAACAGTTTGAGTGCAGTCTGTGTAATTTAACAACTTAGCAAGATCATGTCTCAAGATGAAAAATAAAAATAGTTCTGGGGATGCAGCTTAGTGTGAGAGTCCTGTGTTCAGTCCCCAGTACTTTAAAAAAATATGTAGATGGGTCGATTCTTCTGAATTATTCATGTGGACTCAGTACATTTATAAGAGTCCTTATATGTGAAAGAGAGTGCCAGTGTTAGAAGGATATTTGAAGATACCTTGTATCTGATTTTGAAGATGGAGGAAGGAACCTGAAAGAAGAATTGCACAGAACATCTGGCAGGCAGAAAACACAAGGAAACTGAGTTTCTCTTGGAATTTCCAGAAGGGCATAATCCTAATCCAACACCCTGATTTTAGCCTTGTGAAACCTCTATGGAAATTTTGAACTTTGGAAGTACTAGCCAATACATTGCTACTATTTTAAATCATCAAGTTTGTGGTAAATTATTACAGAAGCAGTAGGAAATTAAAAACAGTTAAAATTAATGTGTCTACCTTTGGAGGAGAATGCAACTACAAGATTGCTTCAGAGAAAGTATAATATTACACCTTTATTTATTGATTTTATTTTAACAAAATAAAATTTAACATATTTTCTCTAGTTTTCTTTGAGAAATGACCTCGGAAGCTGTTAATTGACTTCCTTCCACTCCTGTAACTTGGAATCAATCTGCAGTATTCATCAATGAAGTCTCTTAATCATGTTACTATAAATTTACTCAAATTGTTTTCCATTTATTTTTGAATCAGTATTTTGGACTCATTTATTTATGAGACATTACCTTACTTCCCATACCTACAATAGTATATTTATCTTTCTCTCTTTTCTGCCAGATATATACCACTACTGCCATTTCATAATTCAGTCACTGTGCATATGTACATTTATCCTGATTATAAGCAATGTGCAATATTAGTTAGTGATACCATACATTAGGACAAGAGACAACCAAATAAATATTCTTCTCCGCCTATATTCATAAGTAACATTCACTTGACTTAATAATATCTCAGAAATGGGAAACTCATTAAAATTATTGAAGGGCTTGTTTCTTTCATTTTTCCCCTATTAGGCATACTGTATTTAGTAGATAAAATTTTTAAAAGAAAGGGATCACATACTATAATAGTTGTGCTGCTTAACACACCATGTATTGCAATCACTAACGTCAAGCCCCAGTGACAAGAGTATCCAGACCACCTGTTAATAAGTATTGGCTCTAAGAAGGTGAGGATTATAACTCTCAAATGTTAGTAGGCAAACTTCAGAGCTGCCTCTTGCAGGGTCACAAAGTTCCTCAAGTTGCCTTATATTGTAAATCACTTTATTTTCCTTGATGGGAAAACCTCTTAAAACCCGTTTTTATTCATTAATTTTAGCTTTCTACCCTGAAATTAATTTGACATTTTTCTCCTTATTTTTGAATTTTTATAAATTTTAACTTAAAAAGGAAGTATCTTAAAAGTAGTTTTAATTTACTTTTCTTCCTAGTACAGCGTGAGACTTTACAGACGAGTGTTATTTGTTGCGACTATACATTCATAACAAATAAATGAGGCAAGACAAGAGGTCACAGTAGAAAAACAAAATGTCAGAATAATAAAAATGAATAATCATACACTAATTGGTTTTATTTTTCTATATCACACTTTCATTCAAATATCTTCAATGTACCCTCATTGCCATTTGATTCAAATTCAAATTCTTTACCTTGTTATACATGTTTCTTCTTCCTATATGGGTATTTTATTTATATGGGTATTCTTCTTTATGGGTATTTTATTTCTGTATTTTATCTCTTCAGAGGCTATTGTACACATAGTGATTATAGCCAACTCTACAAATTTGCTTGGTTAATTCCATCACCGCACTTTTTAAAAACATGGCAATGTGTTTTATAAATTATTTATTAATTAATTTATGTGTTAAGTAAATTTAAAAGATCAAATCTTCTAAACATTCTGGTAAGCAGAGGAAGGAAGTCACAAGTTCAAGCTAGTCCAGAACACCTAGTGATTTAGTGAGACTCTGTCTCAAAAAAAAATCTTCTAAAGAAAATACGGTGTATATACACAATGTCATTATTACTCAGTTTTGAAAAAGAAGGGTTTTTTGTCTTTCGAAAAAAAATAAATGGATGAACCCTGGAGCATATTAAGGTAAATGAAATAAGCCCGATTCAGAAAGACAAGTACCCCATGGTCTCACTAATTTATGTCATCTAAAATTGTTAATCTCCCACATGTAGACATGAAACTGTGCACTGGTTACCAACTTGTATTGAGTCTAGTAGAGACAGAACACCTCCATAGAGCAAGTTATGTGAAGAGATTTTTATTTACTTGTTTACATACAGGTAGGCAGTAAGGGGCACTATAAGCCTAAGATTCCTAATGATTCCCCACATGCTCAAGAAAGCTGCCCAGGGCAGGTGCATTCTCAACCACACATGCTCCTCTTCCATCACAGCTGAGCAGGCCTAAGATAGCTGGCCTGGGGCTATGTTACGCAGGGACCATATGACTCACTGGGAAAGTATTAGAAGGCCATCCTGGCTCCAGTAGAGAGAGGAACACAGTCACAGATGTCTCAGGCAATTCCTTTCTAACGGGGAATATGTTTCCCTTTCTAGAAGCCACTAACTTCCCTTTATTTCCCAACTGTCCCACTTATAATCTAAGTCACTCTAGAAAAAAAAAATCTTTGAAGTAGATCAGTTAAGCGAGTAAATAGAAATTAAAGGTGAAGTGCTTCAGAAACAATGGTCTAATGCAGCAGAAGTGATTAAAGAAAGGATATGATACCTGGATACGAAATGACTCTGCTGTTATCCACACAAAGACCATTCACATTAAACCAACTCTATTACCAACTTCCTTTTCCAGTCAAGATAAATTGATAAAAATCACGTTCATCATTCCACTAGAAGCAACTAAAAGAAAAGTGCAAAGTGTATGTGAGAATGTCAGGCAAAGGAGTAGTAATTTATGAGAAACAAAGAAGTTGAGACAATTGCAGTTGTTTATTGGAGAAAAATTTCAGGCCATGAATATGAAGTAGATAAAAATAAGCACAGTCCTATTAAGGGGCAAAGGGAAAGGGGACATGGGAGGGGTAGGGGAAAGGAAAGAAGGGAATGGAATTAATATGAGAAAATGAAAAAATGGAAACAAAGTCTCTGTAAATAGGGAGGGATGGAGGAGTTGAAGGGAGGGCAGGGGAAGGGGGAAAAATAAGAACCAAAAGAGATTATGTAAAGGTGAAAATTTCCAATGATGAATGTCAATATATTGTACACCTAAAATGTACCAAGAAAATTAAAATTAAAAAGCACAGCCCTAAACACTCCTTAAACCAAGTGAATGGAGTTGCCAGCCTGGGAAAGCCAAGGCAGATGGCAATAACGGGGAAGGGCACTGGAGCAGATAGCCTTCCACACAGAGAGAACTTGAGTCTAGAATCTCACACAAGCATTCAGCTGAGTGCTGATCCACACCTGTATTTGAGGAAACTTGCTGAGACCAATAAATTGTGGGTTGATATAATAGGAACCATCATTGTAATTTTTTAACAATACCACTGATCTCTGAATTCCTCTGGGTGCACTGGTGATTTACTCTTCTGTCTGGAGAGTGCAATGTCGATACTTCATTTGACTTCTCTGATTAACTGCCACAGGTCAGAGATCCTTGTAGTGGTTTAGCCATGTTAAATAAATTGATACACACTATGCAATCAGAAGTTATAGAAATGGCCAGAGAGTAGGATGACAAGCCTAGTAAACATCTTGAGATCTATTAAAGCCAGGAATCTGTTTATCTCTTGAGCTTCTCAAAAATTAAGTTTTCTTGGAAGTGAAGGAATGCAACATAAAATTGGAGATACTAGCATCTGTGCCAACTCAGTTAAAGCATTATGTATTTTTCTTTTTCCAATGTACAGTAGCTGGGTAAATCTGTACAGTATTCTAATAAGTGTTAGAAGAATATTAATTAGCAGGTCTTCCTGAGAAAATAATCTATTTCAAATGACTGCTATTGGTTCTGAGAATTAGTTTGAATATGGAAAGCTAATGAATGATCAAGATTTTCCAGTGGGATAAAAATAACATTTCTTGACTTTCCCCTACTTATATACATTAAACAATCCCACCACCTGGCTTCTGCTATTCAGGAATCTAATTATCAATTGTGGAAGCTCAGATCCATAGCAATTTTGCCAAAGACCACTGCTGATCTTAATGATGAGAATGATGTGTCTGGTAGTGGATCTTTGTTTTGAAACAATATCCTCTGGGTCATCTTGGAAAATATAGTCAGACCTTGAATTTCACAATCTTTGGTAAAACAGTCACTTTTGAAAGATTCTCTTCCTTGAGTTTCTTGCCCTTTCTTAATACTCTGGCAAGTCCAAAGTTGCTGTAATTTCATCTAATACCGTCCACTGTTGTTTCCAAACTTCAAGAGCCATCTTAACGGCATTTTAGGAACAGTTCCAGGTGTCCTGGTCAAGACGCTAAAAGTTATCTGACAAGACAGAGTCAAGCATCCATAAACTCCATTGTCTTCAGCTGTGTATTTCAGAGCTTCCCCACACAATAACTCTAAGATCAACTTTTACAAATATTCCTGTTGTTTCTGCTGCTACACAATTTTCAATACTTTTCTGTCAGTAATCTATCTAGCTTTAACGGCAGGGAATTTCCTTTTTCTGTTTAAGATTTGCTAAGATCCAAGTCCAGTTATTTGTCTAGAGACAATGGTGTACGCAGGGGGAATGTACAATAAGACAAGCACTCTTTTATAAGACAGTCTTCCTAGGAGGTTTTCCTCTCCTGTGCACTTTTCTAGCAACAGTGGAGGTGAGGGAGAAGCTGCCATCTTCTGGCAATGAGGACGGTGCTGCTTATTCCAGCCATATGTAATTCCAGGATCTCTGTGTTAAACTGTCTCAAATGGAGCAATCCAAGTGTTTTTCTCATTCTCAGGGCCTGGTTTTATTATTGGGCATATATTAAATCGCTGTGTTTTTTCTTCTTTTCATGTTTTCCTTATGATTTTTTATCTTCCTGGTGAATTCTGAGGCCTGATTTGTGTAATACCCTGGGCTATGGCTTCAAAACTCGACCATCTCATTAAACTCTGCCATGGAGGCTTTCTGGCTTCCACAGTGTCTCGATCTGCCACTTAGCTCACATAAGCCTTTTTATTTAAGGCTTCTAAGGCACACAGAAGCCAATCAACCTTTAAATCTTTATAATTACTATAGCTTTCATTCTGTTCAAGTGCTAGAACTATAATATAGCACAATGATTCCCCTTTTCCTGTGCTTACTACAGTCCTTCACAAATCATAAACTTTGTAACATAATCTAATGGTGTGCTATGGGTTAATACTACCCTACTTCCTTCCATCAGAGTATCGTTTTGCCATCAAAAAGAGAACCCAAACTGAGAGCATGGTTTCTCAGATCGTGCCATTGAAACTGACTCGTTTGGAGACCCTCAAAAAACAGAAACAGTCAATTCTTTCTGAAAATTTTTGTCCAGACAAAGTTACTCTTTTAATAAGAGTCAGTGTTGCTTAGTGAAAGATGTAAGATATTATTTATCAGCCCAATAGTCTGTTACAGTCTGTAAAATACATCTATTTTTCTTTCCTATATGTGATTGCTATTGCTCTATTTATTGCCTCTAATTGTATCATTATATAACCATCTTATTAATATTATTTTTCATTTCATGCATGTTCCAACTTGCATTTATTTTTAAAAATGTAGAATAAATGCAATTTCCTGGACAAGCAGATTTATCAACTTTTTTCTAATGTAAAATCAAACTAAGTCACAATAACAGTAGTATTATAGTAAGTAAAAATGATGTATACTTTTTATCTATAATCTTTCAAATTCTGATTCACCAATGTTTGGGGTGAAAGGTACATATAACTATATATCTGAATGTGAGGGGTAAAAAATCTGCATGCATATGTGTATGTACTTATTTTTTAATAAAATGGAAAAAGACAAGATAGCTTTTCTATTTCTTATGCTATAAAATGGTTATACTTTATCTTTTAAATAAATAAAAATATGGTTCTCATTAAATAAACTTATATTTACTACAAAAGAGAAAAGATGTTTAATAATAAGAACTACTGATTAGTTAATAGCAAATAACATGAATATTTGTATGAAAAATATTGAATTATATTATATGTATATTTTTAGCCAAAATTTACCAGTCACCTATTTGTGAATGTCACATAAATATGAAATGCACTACTGTACTGGATTTTGCAATTAATAACCTGTAACAATATATTTTTATGATTACATACTTATATTACACTTTAAAATACGTGCAAAGATATCTTTAAATCTAAAGTAAAATTCAAATCTCTTCTTAGAATTATTTTCAATATTAGCAGGATCTAGATATAAGTTGAAGTAAATAATAAATAACATGAATCTAAGCTAAATCTGGGATATTAAATCCTGTGAAAATCCAAGCCATTTTAAAAGAAATTAGACAACATTGTAGAATCTTCTTTTCTCAGACTTATTATTTTAGTTTATGTCTAACTCATAACATATTGACTGCAAGTGTGACAGTCATTCCATGTATATGAGCCCTCGTAAATCTACTGCCTGTAGACCCACTCTTCAGAAGGCAACATCCAGCTTTGTCTTGGTTTGATCTGGATTTTTAAAACATATTTTGAAGAGGACAATATCTCACAGAATCTGATCTACTCGTTAGAAGATTAGTGAGGGAGTGTATGATGTCTCAAAGGTCACCAGATATCATTAGAGGCTCCAACAAGTCATAATTAACTTTGTAATTTAAGAAGAGAACAACAGGGTCACCAATAACACATTCTGGGAAGGCAGCCAGGACACTACCATGAGAGTCATGATGCTTAGACATAAATTGAGTAGGCTGGACCTGCAGTGTACAGTGAGCAGAAGTGAGGAGGCTATTAACATGGCAAGGGAGAGATAAATCCCTAATAAGGTGTGCAGATGTCTTGAAGAGACTGAAACATAAGCCTTCAGTTTAATGACTACAGCATGTATGCTTTCAAATTGACATGAGCCTCTTCTAGAATCAGTGCCTATTGTACATTACACCAACAACTGGTAATTTCGCCCTGAGGGTGAACCATGAGTCCAGTTGCTTTTGCTTGACATGAAACAGGCAGTATGGTAGGAGTTAGAGACTACAAAGATAAGATGAGGCTCTTAGTCTTTGAGTCAATGTTTTGAAGATATTTTGAGTTCAAAATTAAAAAAATTTTTCTCAACCAAAGGATATTTTTTCAGTAGAAACATTTAATAGAAACACAAATTTTAAGAAAGGGGTGTTATTTCTTCACTGTATTCAACACAGATAATTTGATTCTCTTTGCTTGCTCTTTCACATACTTTCTAGCTACTTTGTGTAGTGGCTCTACTTTCAAGTAGGCAGAATGGAGTCAGTTGATGCCACTTAAATGCAGAGAAAAGCTGAAGTTTACTCAATATTAATTTTGCACTAATTTTTGCCTTTTTGACCTTTTAACCTTTGTTTACCCTTGTGCTTCCCTGGCACCTGTTTTAACTTGTCTTTCTGCTTAGCTGTATGGATTCTATTCCACTCTCCTTACCTCTCAGTGACTAGCACAGTATTTTATTATCATAGAGGTTCAGCTCCCTTTAGTGCACAAATTCCTCTCCTTTATTTTGACAAGCAGACAGCAGAGTGTGAAACTAAAGATGTATTTTGAGAATGATCAACAGGCATATTTTGCATAGTCAAAGGAACAGAATCTTATCAAAATTTCAAGGATGTTTTACATGATTGTTTATTAGAGAAAATAAATTTTTCTCTGACTTGAGGGATTTAAGTTACCTCTGATTTAATACAAAATCATAAAGAATCTCTCTGCTTCATCATCAAACCATTTATAAAATAGAAAATTTCAATCATGTACATAACTAGGAAAAATACACACGAACACTTGTGCACACAACATCCAGTATCAACAACGTGCAACATAAGATCAGTCTTGCTTCAACCCCCACTCATTTTCCTTTGTAATTATTTGAAATTCCATTTTGTAATATCTCCCATAAGTCATCTGACAGTATAACTTCTGTTATTTCAAGACAACATATGCTATTCAATCACAGATTACTTTTATAACTACTACTGTTTTGTTAAGTAATTTTAGTTATAGAACAAACATCCAAGCATATATATTGGTTCAGTGACAGACCTGTCTGAAAGTTTCTGCTGGTTAATGCTGGAGGAGCTGTGTACCTTATCTACCTACAAGTTGGTTTACTTCCTGATGCTCGCAGCAAGATACCTCATGCAGTTCACATTGACACTTGGAATGACCTTCAATGAATTCAAAATTTTTAACACTATAGAGCAAACCATCTTTAAATTTCACAGCACAGAATATGCAATTCAAATGATGGGGAAATAAAAAGAATTTACAGCCAACTTTACATAAAGTAAATGTGGAAAACTTGAACACATCCAAATAAAAGTTCACATTACTGTGAACTATGCCCCCCCACTGGAGATCTATACTGTCATTGTCTCTATTCCTCTTATGACAAACTGTTCTCATGAATTTTCATTAGAAGATTCAAATTTGTTTTTTGCTCTGGAACATTAGTTTGAAATCAGAATAAACAAAAATAACAGAGTCTGATATGCAAATATAAAACAATTCCCAGGAAATGAAATTACTGGTATGCCTGGAAAAATGCTAATAAAAACAAAATGAAAGCAAAGCCTATCACAGATAGTTTTATTCAGACAGGTCCTAAATTCTCGTCTTTTCTCAAATAAAAATCAGAGATTATCAGAAAGTGAAAAAGACTCATTCTTTCAGAATAAATGGAGTCAGTGCCTCTTGGGATAGCACACACATTAAAGAGATAAAGGAAAAACATAACTACAAGTATATATCATAAGTTTTAATATTGAGCATATTATTTTTTAATTACATTAATATCTTTTTAAATATAAATACCACATCTTTATTCATTCATTTATTGATGGGCAGATGGGCTGTTTGCAAGATTTACGTATTATATACATCGTGCTGATATAAACATGGGTGAGCCATATCACTGTGGTATGATGCTTTTAACTCTTTCAGGAAGATGTCTAGAAGGGGAATAGCTGGGTCAAATGAAATGTCTACTTTTAGCTTTTTGGGGAATCTCCACGCTGATTTACATAGAGGTTACACCAATTTACACTCCCACCAACAGTAGAGAAGGGTTCCTTTTCTCCCAAAGACCCACCAGCATTCGTTATTGATTTCTTTTTTTTTATTACTTACATTCTTTTATTGGTACATTTTACGTATACAACACAATTACATTTCTCATTGGGAATTTGTACCTTTACGTGATGCATCTTGGTTCTTATTTTTTCCCCATTCCTAGCCCTCCTTTCACCCCCTCCACCCTTCCCTATTTACAAAGACTTTATTGTCATTTTCTCCATTTCTCATCATTTTTCCTTTCTCCTCTTTCCTTTCCTCTGCCCCCCCCCTCCACTAGCCCTATCCCTTTGGACCTTTTCTTCCTATATTACATTATTGATTATTCATTCTAATCATGGATAAATTTTAGGTATACAATATAATGACATTCATCATTGGAAATTTGCACTTTTACATAATCTCTCTTGGTTCTTATTTTTCACCCTTGCCCAGCCCTCCCTTCAACACCTCCATCCCTCAATATTTACAAAGATTTTGTTTCCATTTTTCAATTTTCTCATATTAAATCCATTTGCTTCTTTTCTTTCCCTACCCCTCCAACTTTCCCTTCCCCTTTGCCCCCTTTTTCCCTATTTCACATTATCTATTATACATTTTAGTCCTTATTTACACTTTCAGGTTCTCACACCAGAGAAACTATTTGGTATTTATACATGTGTGTTCTATTTATTTCACTTAAGAGTATCACCTCAATGTACATCCATTTAGCTATAAATGTCTCTAATTTCTCATCTTTTATGGCTGAGTAGTACTCCATTTTATATTTAAAAAAAAACACATTTTCTTTATCCAGTCTCCAGTTGATGGGCATTTGGGCTGTTTGCAAGGTTTAGCTATTACAAATTGTGCTGCTATGAACATAGGTACACATATATCACTGTGATATGATTCTTTTAATTCTTTGTGGAAGATACCCTGCAAGGGAATAGGAGGGTCAAATGGGACTTCCAGTCCCAGTTCTTTGAGGTATCTCCATACAGATTTCCATGGTGGTTGCACCAGCCTACACTACCACCAGCAGTGGAGCAGGGTTCCTCTTTCCCTACAGCCCTGCCAGAATTTGTTATTGGTTGATTTCATGATAGCAACAGCCCTTCTTTCTGGAGTGAGGTGGAATGTCAGCATTGTTTTCATTTGCATCTCTTGAATGACCAGTGATGTTGAACACTTTTTCATATGCTTATTTGCTATTTCTACTTCTTTGTCTGAGAAATGTCTGTTCATTTCAGATGCCCATTTTTGGATTGGGTCTTTAAATTTGGAAGGTCTGATCTTTTTAATTTCTTTATAGATTCGCAATAGGTGACCTTTGTCTGAGGAAGAGCAGGTGAAGATTTTTCCCACACTGTGGGTTGTCTCTTCACACTGCTGGTGGTTTCTCTTGCTGTGCAGAAGCTTTTTAGTGGGAAGAGATCCCACTTGTTGGTTGTTTCTGCTAGTTCATGGGTAACTGAGGTTTTGTTCATAAAATCTTTTCCTACACTGATGTCTTCAAGGGTTCTACCTAACCTCTGTTCCAACTGGTTCAGAGTTTCTATTTTAATATTTAGATCTTTAATTCATTTTGATTTTAGTTTAGTGCATGGAGAGAGATAGGGGTCTAGTTTTAATCTTTAGCAAGTTGAAACCCAATTTTTCCAGTACCATTTATTAAAGAGACTATCTTTCCTCCAGTGAGGGTGTTTGGCTCTTTTATCGAAGATGAGATGGCTGAGTGTGTCTGGCATTGTTTCTGCATCTTCTAATCTGTTCCACTGGTCTTCAGCTTTGTTTCTTTGCCAGTACCATGCTGTTTTTACCACAGTAGCTTTGTAGTATAGTTGTAGGTTTGGGATTGTGACACCCCAGCCATGTCTCTGTTACCTAGATTTCCTTATGCTATTCTAGGTCTCTTCTTGTTCCAAATGAATTGTTGGATTGTTTTCTCAAGATCCGTGAAGTATGCTGCTGGCATCTCAATTGGAATTGCATTGAATCTATATAGCAGTTTGCGAAGTATGGCCGTTTTCACTATATTAATTCTTCCTACCCAGAAGGAGGGGATGTCTGTCTATTTTCTGATACCATCTTCAATTTCTCTTTTCAGAGTGCTATAGTCTTCAGAGAAGAGGTTTTTGCTTTTTTTCCTTAGGTTGATTCCTAGGTATTTCAGTTTTTTGGATGCTACTGTGAAAGGAATTATTTGCCCTATTTCTGTTTCAGTGAATCTGTTATTCGTGCATAGGAAAGCTATTGATTTTTGTGTGTTGACCTTGTAAGCATCTACTTGACTGAATTTGGTTATTAAGTCTAGAAGACTTTTGGGAGAGTTTTTCAGGTCTTCTATAAACACTATCATGTCATCTGCAAATAATGACAATTTGACTTCTTCATTTCTTATCTTTATTCCTTTTATTTCTTTCTCTTGTCTAATTGCCATGGCTAATGTTTCCAGAACTATATTGAACAAGATGGGTGATAGTGGACATCCTTGTCTTGTTCCTGACTTTAGAGGGAAGGATTTCAGTTTTTGACCATTTAGATGATATTGGCTGTTGGTTTTTCATAGGTGGCTTTTACCAGTTTGAGGTACAGATCATCTATTCCAATTTTTTGTAGGGTTTTTATCATAAATGCAAATTGGATTTTGTCAAATGCTTTTTCTGCATCTATTGAAATGATCATATGGTTTTTGTCCTTAGCTCTATTGATATAGTTTATTGCATTGATTGATTTGAGTATGTTGAACTATCTCTGCAACCCTGGAATGAATCCCACTTGATCAGGGTGTATGATCTTCTTGATGATCTTCTGCATTCCGTTTGCCAGTATCTTATTAAGGATTTTTGCATCTATGTTCATTAGTGAGATTGGCCCATAAATCTCTTTTTCATTTGGGTCTTTCTCTCCTTTGGGGATCAAGGTGATGCTTGCTTCCAGGAATGAATTTGGGAGTATTGCTTCCCTTTCAATTTCATTGAAGAGTTTAAACAGTAGTGGCAGCAGTTCCTCTCTAAATGTCTTGTAGAATTCAGCAGTGAAGCCATCAGGGCCTAGGCTTTTCTTAGTTGATAAGTTTTTAATTACATTTTCAATTTCATTGGTTGATATTGGGTTGTTCAGAATTTTTAGGTCTTCTTCGTTCAACTTTGGTATTTCATATGTATCTAGGAATCTGTCCATTTCTTCTGTGTTGTCCATCTTATTGGCATATAGGTTCTGGAAGTAGGTATTGATGATCCTCTGGATTTCTGCTGGGTCTGTTGTCATTTCATCCTTTTCATTCCTAATTGAATGGATTTGGGCCTTTTCTTTCCTTTTTCTGATAAGGTTGGCTAAGGGTTTGTCAATTTTGTTGATTCTTTCCAAGAACCAACTCTCGGCTTCATTGATTTTTTTTGTATCATTCTCTTAGTGTCCATTGCATTGATTTCTCCTCTGATCTATATAATTTCCTCCCTTGTATGAGTTTTGGGTTTGTCCTGCTCTTCTTTTTCTAGAAGCTTGAGGTTCAGCATCAGGTTGTTTAATCAGGGTCATTCTGTTTTCCTAATATGCGTATTCACTGCTATGAATTTCCCTCATAAGACTGCTTTCATTGTGTCCCATAGATTCTGATATGTTATATTGTCATTGTCATTTAATTGAAGGAACTGTCCGATTTCTTCTTTAATTTCCTCTGTGACCCATTGGTTATTCAGAAGTGTGTTGTTCAATTTTCATGTGTTTATGAAATTTTTCCTGTTTCTTTTGCTATTGATGGCCAATTTCATCACACTATGGTCTGATAATATACAGGAGATAACTTCAGTTCCTTTGTACTTACTTAAACATGTTCTATGTGTAAGTATGTGGTCTTTTTTGGAGAATGACTCATGTGCAGCTGAGAAGAATGTGTATTCTGATTTTGTGGGGTGGAACACTCTGTAAACATCTGTTAAATTCATTTGTTCAAGAGTTTGATTGAGTTCTAGTATTTCATTACTTATTTTTTGTCTAGTTGATCTATCTGTTTGTGAGAGTGGAGTATTGAGGACCCCACTACAATTGTATTAGTGCATATGTGACTTTTCATCTTTTCATGTCTGTTAGTATTTGTTTTATATAGTTGGGTGCACTAGTGTTTGGTGCATAGATATTTATGATTATCATCTCTTCCTCTTGGATTCTTCCCTTTATAAGTATGTAGTGTCCTTCTTTGTCTCTCTTAATCAGTGTTGGTCTGAAATCTTCTTGATCTGCAAAGAGGATAGCTACTTCTGCTTTTTTTTCGGATTCTCCTTGCATGGAGTATTGTTTCCCACCCTTTATCTTTCAGTCTATGAGTTTCATTTTCAATTAAGTGTGTTTCTTGTATGTAGCATATTGTTGGATTTTGCTTCTTGACCCATTCTGCAATCTATTTCTTTTGAGTGGTGAATTAAGACCATTAACATTGATGGTCATAACTGAAACTTATTGACTTATCATTTTTATGATGTTTACTTTTCGTTGGGTTCTCCCCGTTTACATTTAATTTCTTGTTGTGCCAGATAGGTTCATTCTGCTTTGCTTTCTGCAGTTGTGATCCTCAGTGTCTGTTTCTAGGACATTGTCTAAAATTTTTTGGAGTGCTGGTTTGGTATTCATGAAGTTCCTAAGGTGCTCTTTGTCATGAAAGTATCTTATTTCTCCATCCATTTTGAAAGATAGTTTTGCAGGGAACATCAATCTGGGTTGGAGGCTGTTTTCTTTTAAGGCTTGGAATATGTCACTCCAGGCTCTTCTTGCCTTGATGGTTTGTGTCAAGAAGTCTGCTGTGATTCTGATGGGCTTTCCTTTGTATGTGATTTGTTTATTTTCTCTATCTTCTTGTAGAACTTTGTTCTTCTGTTGGTTTTCTGGAATCTTAACAATTATATGCCTATGAGTATATTTTATTTTGACCAAGGCTATTTGAGGTCCTATGTGCCTCACTTTTCTGTATGTCAAGTTCTTTTCTGCTGCTTGGGAAGTTTTCTGCCAATACTTCTTTGAAGAGATTTTTTATGTTGTCTGCACTCTCTCCTGTTTCTTCTTTGACTCCAATCAGTCACATGTTATTCTTCTTTGCATCATCTAGCAGCTCCTGGATTGATTTCTTGTGTTCCCTTATAATTTTGAAGCCATTTTTCTTTTCCTGGTCATTAATTGCAATCTTATCTTCTATATCTGAAATTCTGTCCTCACATTGGCTCATTCTGCTGTGTAGACATTCAATGGAGTTTTCATCTCCGGAAAATCTATTTGCATCTGTTTAATGGATTCCATTTGTTTCCTATGTTGGGATTCCGTCATGTTCCTCAGCTCCTGTCTAGATTTATTAATCATGTCTTGCACTATGAGCGCAATCTTTGCTTTTATCTGAGAAATTATTTCTGATTTCATTTTTTCCAGGTCCTCTTTTGTTGCCAGTTCAGGGAGTCCAGGTGGTTGAGTATCAGAGTGTTCCACCTCATTTCCCTTTGGGGTTGTTGTAGGTGATCTGGAAGTCTGGTTTTGAGACTTATTTACGTGTCTTCTCATTTCCATCCGGGGTGGGCAGTGCTGTTGGCACTGGCACGGCTCACCTCCTCTGACCTGGGAGAGGTGAGACAGTGGCTCAGATGCCTCTTCCTCTGGGCTGGGAGTCATTATTGATTTCTTGATGGTAGCCATTCTTTCTGGAGTCTCAGTGTTGTTTTAATTCCTATTTCTCAAATGATGTTGGACATTTTTTCATATATTTATTTACTTCTTCATGTGAGAAGTGTCTATTCATTTCAGATACCTATTTTTGGATTGGGTTTTTAAATTTGGGAGGTCCAATATTTTTTAGTTCTTTTTATATTCTAGATGTTAGTCCTTTGTCTGTGGAGTAAATTACTAAATTTTTTCGCACACTGTGGGTTGTCTCTTCACTCTGTTGGTGGTTTATTTTGCTGTAAAAAATCTTTTTAATTTGATGTGATCCCAGCTGTTGACTCTTTGTAATATTTTCTGTGTGGTCAGGGTTTTGTTCATAAAGCTTTTATCTATACCTATGTCTTCCAGAATTTTACCTATTTTTTATTCCAGCAGTTTAGTGTTTTCTATTTTTATATTTAGATCTTTGATCCATTTTGATTTTAGTTTAGTGCATGGTGAGAGATATGGGTCTAGGTTCAGTCTTCAGCATGTGAAAGGCCAGTTTTCCCAGCACATTTTTTTTTTCCATTAAGTTTATTGGTACATTTTCAGTATAAAATACAGTTATATTCATCATTGGGATCTTGTACCATTACATGAGTATCTTGATTTTTTTTTTCCCTTCCCTTGCCCTCCCTTCACTCCCTCCACCCTTCCCTATTTGCAAAGATTTTGTTTCCATTTTTTTCCTTTTCTCATATTTTTTCTTTTCCTTTTTTTCCTTTCCCCAACCCCCCCACTTCCTCTACTCCTTTAGACCTTTACTTCCTGTTATACAATATCAATTATACATTTTAAAAATTACAATATCAAGATCTAGGAGATATTACCAAAGATTTTACAGAATTTAAAAGGATATAGAAAGCATATCACAAAAATCTCTTTTGAAATAAATTTTACAACTTCTAAGAATTACCTTGGAAGACAAATTAATGAAACTAACTCTGGAGGAAATATAAAATTTGAATAGCACCTATTAAAGAAAGTATATTCCTAGCTTGAAAACCTAACTGTATGACAACAGCAGGCTCATATACATTTTAACTGATAAATTATATCAAACAATTAAAGCAGAAAAAAGAAGGAACACTTCTCCCTCATTTTAGGAACTCAACATTGTGCTAATCCTAAAACTAGATAAAGATAATAGAAGAAAAAAGTATGAACATAGATAGAAATTTGTTTAACAAAACAAACTATTGGAAGTCAGATCTGGCAGGATGTAGAAAGTGGTTTTGTTATAGGGACGGCACTATTGGTTCACCACTGGAAGATCCACCCCCCAAAGTCATCATTTTAACAGAGGAAAGGAAAAAGCCATATGATCCTGTCACTAGTTGGAGAAAAAGTATTGGACTAAATTCTACAGCTGTTCATGGTAAAAGCTATCAGGAGACTAGAATTAGAACAGAAACTTCTCAACAGATTAAAGACATGTACTCCATACTTCCAGCAAGAATGCCTTATATAAATGGAGAAGATACAATGCTTTCTCCTTAAGGTGGGAACAAGGGCAGATATGCTTACTCTTTATCTGTCCATTAAACTTTGAAACCTAGTCCCCACCAAAATAGTTTGGCAATAAAAATGACACAACTAGGGCAGGATTCGCACAGCAGAAGCAAAATCTTTATATGTAGATGAAATGATCATCTACAGAGAAAATACTAAGAAATCTCTAGGAGCCCCTAGAACTTATACTTGAATTTAGCAGGATTAGAAAACACAAGGTATATATAAAAATTCAGGTCTGTGTATACTTGCTATAAATGAAGAATTGGATATCGAAATTTAAAAGTTATGTAGAGGACAAAGGACCTAGAAAAGTTAAAAAGAACCAAAAAACAAAAACAGTGTTGGAAGACATTTAGTAACTAATTTTAAGACTTCTTCTAAAGCTACACTAATCAAGGCAGTGTTGGTGTAAGGAAAGACTTATAGATCATTTGAATAAAACAGAGAATCTAGAAATAGAACCACACATAAATGACCCACTGAGTTTTGAAAGATTATTTAACATTAGCATTTTATAGAATATAAACTCAATTCAAGAGCTGAGGAAGAGATAGTGTTTTCAGCAAATGGCTAAAACACCTGGTATCCGTATATAAAAAATTAACCTCAACCCTTTATTTCCATACATGAAAATAACTTCAAGGGATCTATGAACCTAAATTTGAAAGCCTAAAATTATAAAACTTTAAGTAGAAATTATAAGGGAAAATATTCATGAATTCAGGGTAGGCAAGAACTACCTAGGATACAAAAGACATGATGTCTAAAAGAAAAAAAATTGATAAATGAGATTCCATCAAAATTTAGAACTTTAAATGGCATCATTAAAATGAAAAGTAGTCTTTAAACAGACCATATTTACAATGCATATAACCTATGACCAGAATATATAATGAATTCTTAGAGCTCATTAATAGAAAACTCAATTAAAAAGTAGGCATAAGAAGGTGATAAATAGTCAGTACAGCCAGCACAAGCAAATGTGTGCAACTCTAGAATCAGAAAAATACTAATCAGTACAATAACAAGATTGAATTATACACTCATTAGGGAGATGAAGTTAAAAGTTTTAAAAGCCTTGTCATGACTTTTTCTTTTTGTTGGATTCTCCCCCTTTGCCTTTAATTTGTGACGCCCAATGGATTCATTCTGCTGGGTTTCCTGGGGTTGTGATCCTCATTGTCTTTTCCTAGGGTATTTTCTAAAATTTTTTTGGAGCGCCAGTTTGATATTCGTGAAGTTCCTGAGGTGCTCTTTGTCATGAAAGTATCTTATTTCTCCATCCATTTTGAAAGATAGTTTTGCAGGGTACATCAATCTGGGTTGGAGGCTGTTTTCATTTAGGGCTTGAAATACATCACTCCAAGCTCTTCTTGCCTTGTGGGTTTGCATTGAGAACTCTGCTGTGATTCTGATGGGCTTTCCTTTGTATATGATTTGTTTCTTTTCTCTCACTGCTTGTAGAATTTTGTTCTTCTGTCGGATTTCTGGAATGCTAACTATTATATGCCTATGTGTAGATTTTTTTTATCAAGTCTATTTGGAGTCCTATATGCCTCACTTATCTGTATGTCAAGGTCTTTTCCCCTCCTTGGGAAGTTTTCTGCCATCACGTCTGTGAACAGTTTTTTTTTTTTTTTTTTTTTTTTATGTCATCTGCACTCTCCTCTTTCTTCTTTGACTCCAATCAGTCTTATGTTATTCTTCTTTGCATCGTCTACCAGCTGCTGGATTGATTTCTCATGGTCCCTTACTATTTTTAAGCAAATTTTCTTTTCCTGGTCACTAATTGCAATCTCTTCTTCTATATCTGAAATTCTATCCTCACTTTGGTTCATTTTGCTGTGCAGACTTTTGATGGAGTTTTTCATCTCCTGGAAATCTGTTTGCATCTGTTTCATGGATTCCATTTGTTTCCTTTGTTGGGATTCCATCATGTTCCTCAGATCCTCTATTTTTTTTATATGTGTCCTCTCTAGATTTATTAAGCATGTCTTGCAGCATGAGCAAAATCTTTGCTGTTAACTGAGTAATTATTTCTGATTTCATTTTTCCCAGATCCTCTTTTGTTGCCAGTTCAGAGAGTCTAGGTGGTTGAATATCTGATTGTTCCATCGCATTTCCCTTTGGGGTTACTGTAGGTGATCCAGAAGTCTGTTTTTGAGACTTGTTTACATGTCTTCTCATTTACATGAGGGGGGGTGCTTCTGGTGTCTGTGCGGCTCACCTTCTCTGCCCTAGGAGCCTGGGATGGCAGTGGGGAGCTTTCTTCTGGGTTCTGGGCCCCAGCGCCATTTTTTAAAGAGGCTATTTTTCTTCCAGTGAAGGTGTTTGCTGCCTTTGTCAAAGATAAGGTGGCTGAGTATGCTTGGAGTTGTTTCTGCATCTTCTATTCTGTTCTGTTGATTCTCTCTAGGCTCTACCTGTGAGCATTGATGCACTTGGAATCATGCCCTTAATATATGAGTCTTTGGGGCATAGTTCATATTGAAGCCATAATGATGGGATTGTCCAGCACCATGCACAGTATGTTGTCTGACTTCACTGCTCCCCCTGTCCACTTCTTCTTTAATAACTTTTTTTAAGGCACCAAATATCTGTTCATTCAGCTTTGCCTGTATTTACTCTGTCTTTTTCAGGCTTTCTTAACTTCTCTGCAATTACTGACCTGAAGGATCTGCAGGACTCAGGAGGAGCAAGTGTCATGGTAGAAGATCCCTACCATGAGAAGGACACAAGGAGCATTCCAGGCAGTGTCAGCAGATACCGCTCTTGGGGAAGAAGTCATTTAGTGACAAATCTCACATACTTTTCTAATATACTAATACTCTCAGGATGGATAAAACATATTTTTCAGTAGCTTCAATTTCTCCAAAAGAGTAAAGAATGGTTTGGCTTTGTATATGTCAACTCTTCCTTATGAAATCTTTTTAATTCTCAAAAGGCACTATATTTTTCCTTTCTTTTCATTTTGTTTTGCTTTATTATCATCAGATGTATTGGAGTATGAAATGTAAAGGTCAAAAATTAAAGAAATCTTAAAAGTGTTCTATATTACAGACACTAAGTGAGTTGACATTTAAGGGCAATGTAGTATCTTACATTGGATCCTTTGTCAAGCAAGACAGAGAGAAAAACTGTAATGGTAACAACAACAAAACTACAAAAGAAAATAACAATACTGAACAATTGGAGTGTTTCCATATTTCAGTTGATAATTGAAGGTTTTCTATTATCTTTTCCATTCTATATTTTATAATTCTGTTGTGATTCTGTAGGAGAATTTATTTTTAACTTAGTGCAATCATATTAAATTTTGTATGATTAACATACAATAATGTCCACAGCTTACCTGAAATGGTTTAATGAAATAAAACAAAACATATATGCAAAGCTTATATGCCAAAGAGAGACTTTATATCCCAAAGAGGAAGGAGATAAATATGGCAAATATTCTTTCAACTTTTATATGAAATAAAAATTCTCATAATAATATTTAGAAAAAAGTTCAATAACATTAAGAAACATACTTATTTCAACATGACTAATAAAATAAATTATATTTAATTATTTAAGTTATTCCATATATCCCATATATGAATTTGACTATGAGGATCATATTGCTACAAGAAAATACATACACACATATATGTACCAGGGATAAAGCTCAGACAACCAAAGTAATCAAGTAAAGCTGTTCATCAAATAGTGTAAATTATAGGATTTTGGTTGCTTTTATTGAGAGGTATCATGATGTCCATTGACATTGGCAAGACAAGATCTCCTCAGATTAAGACAGTAAGTGAGGCAAGAGCCAGAGAATCAAGTGGAGGACAGTGACTGAGTTAAGATGAGGGAGCCCTACCAACAGAAATAAACATTAAACTCTGTGTTTCAACATATGAATTCTGAGAAATAAACAAGGTAAGGACCTGGCTAGGGACCTGGGACCAGGCACTGAATGATCAAGAGGGCAGTGAGTCTTGGGGACGACAAGTGACTATGACTGGTGTGATCTACAGCAGAGAGAAGACACTGCAGTGGAGCCAGAGTGGGCTTTCTCCCACCGCCACGCCAAATGCCATTCCCCATGGTACCCTACTTGTCATGTGCTTCTAAATGCTGCAGAGAGCTTGGTGTTGCTGCAGGACTCATCCCACCACCCACCAAAAGCTGCTGAACTCAGCACCTGTGTGAGCACCCACCCACTGTCTCCAGGTTATACTGAATTCCAAGCAGAAAAGTCTTTCTTTGCCAAGTCTAATCAGTAGGCTGAATAGAAACTATTTGAGTGGCTTTGGGAGGGAGACCGGCTGAGAATGGGAGAGGAGTGGTGGGGTAAGTAGGTATGGCAAGGCAGGTTCAACCTGACAGGAGAAGAAAGAGGCACATGTGATTGGGTTAATGCAGAAGGGGGAGGGCAGAGGTCCAGGAAGCCCCTCCAGCGATCAGCAGAAGACCAAGGGCTTGACCAGTCCTTCTGTGCCCTCCCCACCTCAGATACAATTGAAGGTGTCTGATCAGAAGACAGAGACAAATTCTCTGCCTAATCATGTATCACTGGTCATTCGAGAGATGCAGATGGAAAAAGCGCTGAGATTCTTCCTCACCCTAGAAAGAACGACTGCTATCAAAAAATCAACCAATAGCAAATGCTGGAGGGGCTGTAGGGAAAAAGGTACCCTTCTCCACAGTTGGTGGGTGTGCAGACTGGTGCAACCACTGTGGAAATCAGTATGGAGATACCTCAGAGAACTAGGATTGGAAGTCCCATTTGACCTAGCTATTCCCCTGCAGGGTATCTTCCCCATAGAATTAAAAGAATCATACCACAAACATATATGTGGACCCATGTTTAGCTTTTAATTAGCAATAATTGTGCCTCGGATAAACCTCATTGGCTACGATACTGCCACTGCACAAAGCCGCACCTATGTTTATAGCTGCACAGTTTGTAATAGCTAAAGCTTGGAAACAGCCCAAGTGCTCATCAACTAGAAACTGGATAAAGAAGATGCGGTGTTTTTTAAAAATAAAATAGAGTACTACTCAGCCATAAAGAATGAGAAAATAGAGTAATTTATAGCTAAATGGATGCATATTGAGGCCACACTTTTAAGTGAAATAAATAGGACACACGTGTAAATACCGAATAGTCTCTCTACTGTGAGAAACTGAAAGTGTAAATAAGGATTAAAAGGATTAATAATTAATAATTGATACTTAGGACAAGGTCCAAAGGGGTACGGGTGGTGGGAGGAGATGGGGAAAGGAAAGAATGGAAAGGAAAAATTATGAGAAAAGAAAAAAATGGAAATGAAGTCTATGTAAATAGGGAAGGGTGGAGGTGTAAAGGACGCACAGGGAATGGGGAAAAAATAACCAAGATACATCGTGTACAGACACCCAATGATAAACGTTTAAGCGTATTGTATACCTAAAATGAAACAATAAAAGAATTTAAGCAAAAAAAAAAAAAAAAAAAAAACCAACACAATTTTAAAAAATAAAATGCAATGGAGTACTACTCAGCCATAAAGAATGATAACCTAGATACATTTACAGCTAAATGGATGCTTATTACAGCCATACTCTTAATTGAAATAAATAGGACACACACATGTAAATAGCAAATTGTGTCTCTGGTGTGAGAAACTGAAAATGTAAATGAGGACCAAAATGTGTAATAGATAATGTGAAATACCAAGCAAAGTTTCAAACAGGAAGGAGAAGTAAGGGGGTGTGGGAAAGAAAAGAAGGAACAGAATAAAATATGAGCTAAGAAGGAAAAATAGAAACAAATCTTCTGTAAATAGGGAGGGATGGAAAGGTTGAAGGGAGGGAGGAGGAATGGGAAAAAACAAGAACTAACATATATCATGTACAGATACAAATTCCTAATGATGAATGTGATCATAATTATACCTAAAATGTACCAATAAAGTTAATTTTAAAAAATTTAAAAGTAAATAAATCATGGAAACAGCCTACATGCCCACTAACACATGAATGGTTAAAAAATCTGATATATCTATATCTTTATACCTATGAGAGAGAGAGAAAAAGAGAAAGAGAGAGAGAGAGAGAGAGAGAGTACTCAGCCAGTAAGAATGATAAATTTAAGTCATTTGTAGGACAATGGATGGAATATAAGACTGTAATGCTAGATAAAATAAATTATATGCAACAGGTTAAAGATTACATGGTTTCTTTTATATGAAAAATCCTAAGCACAAGTAATTTAAAGAACAAATTTAAATAGAGATGGCAGGCATCAGAGAGGTAGACTTTGTGGAGGTGGGGCAGAGCCTGAGGAAGGGGTTGGGGAGGAATGGAAGTAAAAATGATAAATATGAGCTATGCACATATACTAGTTCTCCAAGGAAAGTCAATAAGGAAATAGAATACAAACAACTGTTGTGTTAGGAGAGATCAGTATACTCATGATCTTATGATGTAGTGATTAATAAAAGTAAATGAATGTTTTGCTATTCTTTAACATTGATTACTATTCCCTTATGGTTAAAACTCTTTTGTAATTAAAAGTCAGTAATGATATTTTTAATTATTAACTTTTTCAGGACCTACGCAGAAATTAATTAAATAAGGAATATGTAAAAATATGCTATATGGCGACTTGAAATATGAGTAAAAGAAATATCACATAATTCTCATACAGACTTTCGTAAATTACAGTTATCAAATATGCTTAGCAGCACAAAGAAATTTAAGGAGAAGATACAGAATTTGTACAGCTATACTGCAAAATTTTATAGGCGACTTAAGAAACTCTAAGATATTACTTTCCAGTGTGGCTCTGTCCCAAGTATCTAAATGCTGTAATACATTTCCTAGGGAGCCTTTGTTTTTTAATGCTTGGTAATGCCCTCATCACTTTTTGAATGCTTGTTTATGCTCCTTTAAAAGACAGTTAAAAAGATTATGTGAGGGAAGAGAAGAGAATCTTCGTAAATACCTTAACTTGACTTATATATATGAGATGCTGACCACCTGTAGAATCCTAGGCCATTCTAGCATTTCCTTTAACCAAAGATGGAAAAAACCTTAGGTGCACCTTATCCTTATAAAAACCATATTCTAAGAAAATCAATTAAGTAAAGGTTAAGTGCCAGAATTGAATTGTCTTCAATTCTGTGTACAGACTTCTATAAACTGTAGGAGTTTGAGCCATTCTCAATATATGAAAGTGTTTCTCTTTGATCTTAGATAGCACTTTTCCTTAATTAAACACTTCCCCACACATTTGATGAAGAACATAGGGAATCACTGTTACTTAAATGCCTTTCATTTGTCCTGTTCCACAGGCTTATTCCTGCTAGGAAGATTAGCTTTGCATGGCTTGGTTCATTTCCATAGAGGGAGCCATAAATCCATCAAAACATATAAAAGAGACTGATGCTCTCCCAATTAAAGACTGAATTTATGGTAGAGACTCTTTTAAGGGAAAATTTCATGAAGCAACAGAGTAAGAAACACTTATTTCTATCAAGGGGTTGTAACATTTATTTTGAAGGCATAAAATGAAGATATGGAGATCATATTTGTAGTTCCTGGATTGACTCTATTAGAAAGACATGCCATTTAGCACAAAAATTGGCCTATTAAGCAACTACAAGAATATTTGTATATATCCTTATATATAATGAGAATTGATCACTTTTGGATAAATTCTCTTCTTATCATTTTGGGAAGTTTCCAAATGATAAATAAGAGAGTGTTTCTATTGCCAGAGCCCTGTGTAAATTTAGCCTCATGTGGAATGTCCTGATCAACAAACTCTATTTCAAAGGACGTTTGTTTTAAGCAGAAATGAAGTTAAATATCCATTAGGATATTTTCACCTCTTGCCTCATTTTTTTTTTACAAGAAGCATTCTGAAAGGAATTCATTTCTGTAGCAATATTTCTTGAAATCTAACAATCAACAAATAATAATTAATACCTGAAAATGTAAAAATTTCTAAATCTTAGAGAAATAAAAGCTGACTGTCATATCGCATACCCAGGATTAAATATCATAGATTTGTGTTTGACTAAGAGTACATGAGGTATTATGCAATGAGAACCTTAGAAACAGAAAGGTGTAGGCCAGGCCAAGGGCAAAGACTTGTAGCCCCAGCACTCTGGGAGCCTGACATAAGAGGTCACAGGAGGAGCCCAGCCTGGTCTCCTTAGAGACTTAGTGAGACCCATTTTCAAAATAAAAGGGCTAAGGATGTAAATGAGTCTGATGACCCTGTGTTCTAGTCTCAATGCCATGATAAAGTGGTATATATTATTATAGCTCAACCAAAGAAGTAGCGAAAACTCCAAAGAAAGAAAATTCTAAAAATTTGATTGGTACTTCTTTGATTTATATATTAATCTGTTACACATCATCATCAAATACCACTATATTCCGCAATGAAAAAGGAACATAAAATCTAAACAAAGAAATAACTAATAGTTCTAATAAACAATAAAAATTTATTTAAACTGTTCCCCCATGAACATCTGTTCATGCAAAGAAGTGCTGGGAAACATAAGTTATATTAAATCTTCCCTTCCTCCTCCCTCCTTCCCTCCCTCTTTGATTCTTGTCCAGGTCTTTTTCAGTTGATAACCCTCCCCTCCCCTCCTCTTCCCTTCCCTTCTTTCTCTTTCCTTCTTTCTCCCTTTCTTTCTTCTTTTATTTTCTCTCTCTCTCCCTCTCTCTCAATAAAGTCTCCCTATGTAGTTCAGATTGGGCTTGAACTCACTATGTATCCCAGGCTGGCCTTGAACTTGCAGCAATCTTCCTGTCTTCAGCTTCTCATGTGCTGGGTGCTGGCATTACATGTGTGCACCACCATGACTGGCCACCCCCCTTTTTTCTTCCTTCCTCCCTTCTTCTCTCCCTTCTTCTTTCTCTGTCTTTCTTTCCATAGGATAATACGGATATCATAAGTAGGAATAGAAATTTACTTCTCACATTTCTGAAGATGAAGTTTGAAAACAAGGTGATGGCAGATTTAACGCAGGCTGAGGTCCTGTTTCTAGACGTTCTTACTACAGTGTCTTCATAATGTAGAAAGGATGAGGCCGCTTTCTGGGGTCTCTTATAAGGATACAGATCCTGCTCCTGAGGGCTCTGGTCTCATGAATTACTTGCCTCTCCGAGGCCCCACATCCTAACAGATCACATTGAACATTGTATTTCAACACAAAGATTCTGAGAGGATGCAAACACTCACACCATTGCATTCTGTGATCTCATCCCAAAATATATGTTCTTCTCAAATGAATAATGGATTCACTATGTACCAGCAGCTGCAAAACTGTTGAGATCCAGCCTCACATCATTAGTCCTAATTCTAATGTGTCATTTAAACGTCATCTCTCTTATTTACTTTTCTTGTTACTGAGACAAAATGTCTGATGTTGAAAGTTAAAGGAGGAAAGGTTTATTTAGCTCAGAGTTTGTAGAGATTTCAGGTCACAGTTGACTGACTCCAAGGCAGGGTGAAATGGCCAGTGGGACATCACAGAGGAGAAACAGTCCATGGAAAAGCATGGCAGGCAGCAGTAAGAAGGAAGTGACAAGTGATGGATTCTTTCTGTCTCTTTATATTTTGTCCAGGCTACCTGTCCTTAGGGCAGGTAGCACTCACACCCAGGGTGGGGCACCCTTAATCCTACCTAGAACTATAACAAACCAATCAGTGGGGTAATTTAGTAATACCACACCTTTAATCCTAGCATCACACTCTAGATACAGCCACCTCTGAAAAGCCCCACTTACAATCGCACGAGGCTTTGGGGGGACATCTAGATACAAACCATAGCATCATCTAAGCCAGATTGAGGTAAATCAAAGTAGAATTCATCTTGAGTTAAATGCCTCTCTATTTGGGAGCCTGGGAAATCAAATTATATATTTCCAAGATACAATTTGGGGACAATTAAAGGCTAGCCATTTCTATTGCAAAAAAAGCAGAAATAGGAAAGAAGAAAGACATGACACGTCTTGTTCAAGCATGAAACCCAATGAAGCAAACTGAGTAGGGTATTTTTTCTAATACTGGGCCAATACACTGAGATACATCCCTGCCCTCTTTTCTCTCTTATGTTCTTTCTACCCTCCCTCAACTATCTTTCTTTCTTTCTTTCATCTTGCTAAGTTACCAAGTTACCCAGGCTGGACTCAAACTTGAAATCTTCCTGTCTAAGCCTCCCAGAGTGTGAGGGATCAGATAATAAATTTCAAGAATAATGCTTTTTGAATTGATTGCCAGCCCTCTGGAACTTCTGGGGTGGAAGTTCTTTCTCCTGAAAATACCGGGGCATCAGTCTTGCCCTCAAAGCTCTGTCAGGAACCACCAACAGGCTAGGCAGCTCTGCCCCTGTGGCCATATATATCCTCTCCCTGAGGCAAGACTTTACCTGATCCCTGCAGTTCTCCAGGCCTAGGGTCCTGAGCCCACAGCTCTTCTCGGTGGACCTATGTTTTGAAATCTAGGTGAAGGTGTCTGTGTCCACAGGGATCTGCTACGTGCAGCCTGTACTGCACCATTAGAACCACACTAAGGGCTGTTACAACTCGATCAACTATCCGGTAGAGTGGCATCAGAGTCTGAGAAGAGTAGCCCACATTGCAATGCATTGTTAGTCAGCAGCACTGAGGTCCCACAGGATTTGGCACATTGTATCTCTTTTGAAATTGTTCTGTCCCCGACCTCAGGCACTCTGGGCTTGTGTAATGATAGGGCCAATCCCGTCAAATTGTGGCTTTCCTTTGGAATTGTTCTTCCAATGTTTTTAACAATAGCTCCTGGCTTATGTTGAGATCACTGACTAATATCCTTGTCAAAATTCTTATTTTAATGATCTCTCCCAATAATGTTTTCTCATTTTGGTACAGTATTGGCTGAGGGTTTAAAAAATATTTAATTTATACCCCCTTTTCTATAACAATTTAAATTTTTCCATTTTTTCTTCTGTTATTATAAGCTGTCATCAGAAATCAGATCATACCTTCAATATTTTGGTTAGAAATTTTCTCACCTGAATATCTAGTTTCATTATTACTGAGTTTTACTATCAACAAAATGAACATAAGTCATCCAACTCCTTTCCATTTTGTATCAAGGATTCCTTTTTCCCTCTTGTCCTTCATTTCCACCTATAACCAAATCACATTGGACTTTACCATCCATTTTCTTAACAGTGTTCTGTTCAGGATTCATCTCTTATTATTTAAGAGTATTGATGGTTTATACAGTTTTCTGATTCTGAACTACAGTTCATTCTTAACAGTTTGCTCATTAAAAGGCATCCCTTTTCCAATGTGCATATTAGATATCTGCCACCTCTAGTAATTGCCCAATTACAAAGCCTTTTTCAAATTTTTAGGACATTTTTATGACTGTAATTCCATTCTATAGCACTAATTTCTGTCTTAGTCTGCTCAAACTGGTATAATAAAATACCAGTATATGTAGACAATAAAAAACAGAAATTTATTTCTCTTAGTTCTGGATTCTAGAAAATTCAAGATCATAGTACTAAATGGTTTGGTGTCTGGAAAAAATTACTTCTTGAATCAAAAACAGTTGAGATCTCCCAGTGCAGAAAGGGTAAAAGAACTTGTTGTGCTTCTTGAAAAAGGGCAGCAATCCCCCAATCCTTTATGATCTCAAGATGTCATGACCTCATGACCAAAATCACCACCTGCAAATTCTATTCTATTGGGGATTAAGCTTCAACATATGAATTTTAAGGGAGCAAAAGGATTCCGTGTAGCACGATTAAAATATTCATTCCTTTCATTAGTAGAATGAAGAACATAGGCAACTGAAATCATTGAAAAATTATTTTCCAGTCTATTTATATTCTTTTCCTGTATGTTACTCTTTTATTTACAATGTTTGCTCTATTCCAATTTGTTACTGTAGTTTTATACAGTTTGAAAAAGTGACAGTCATATCCATTTCGGTGTTTTCTATTTGTGATTTTCTTTGTTTTGAAGGAACCTTTGCTGAGAACTTTTTAAATAACACATTTTGAACAGTTTTGAAATTACTTTTGTAGGAGTCATTCATATGACAAAAACTATAAAATAAATATCAATTTATTTGGAAGGAGAATATAGTAACATAATTAAAGGAAATCAGATACGTTTCTCTGTGACTTCTAGCAAATAGAAAAAAAATAAATTCACACAAATATGTACAGTGCATTTATTTATTTTATGTTTTTTTGTATCATGTGAGAATAAATCAGATACCTGTGTTAATTTCTCCTTAATCATACCAGGAAGACTTGATTGATCCAAAAAGAAACAATCAGTGTCAATGTTGAAAATATATGAGTGATTTGAGATTCTATTAAATTGAGACTCAATTATCCAATTAAATTAGTTATCTACTTATCATGTGATAAGTCATGACATGTGATAGTTTTTAGTGTCTTCTATTAATTAAAAGGCATAGTAAACCACATAAAATTTTTTTCTACAGTTTACTGGGCTCTAAATTACACAGAAAAAACATGTTTCAAATTATATATCTATATATACCATATATATCTATGTATACCATGTATATACCTATATAGGTATATATACCATATATAGATATATAGATATGCATAAGAAGGGTCATGAAGCCTAACTGCTCCCATGAGAGGACTATTTTAGAAGATTCATGTGTTTAAAATGGCCTAAAAATAAAAGTGTTCCTGTGAAGTTCAACATTTTTTTAAAGATAGAAATGATGTGTACTAAAATAAATTAACTAGACTGTTAGTGGCCAAATCACTGATTTCATAACTGAATTTGATCAATATAGTGTGTTGTAAAGTGGAACAATAGAGTTGTATTATAGAGATAAGACAATCTTTGATTTTCTCTTTCTAAAGCTGAACTTGAAAGGAATTTTATGATTTCAATGTAAAATATGCTCCAGAAACATTATACAGTTAGAGGCACTATTTTTCAAAAACATTGTTTAAATATTCTGTGCTTTAGTATATATAGGCATGTAGGTCAGAGTGCAGGTGCTACTTTTGTCCATAAAAAAAATTGTCATCATTCTTAATTTAAAACACATTCTCATCATCAATTTATGCATAATGTGTTTTTGTTGGTAATTTAAATAATTTAATAAGAATTATAAAATGAACACTCACACAAGTATACACAAACATATCACAAGTTAAGTAAGGTCTTGGTCCCTAAAGATTGTAGGGAAATACACAAATTTTCACTCATTGTTTCCCAAGCTCACCTAAACTTTGATAAAATGATTATTTAAAAGACAATAATAACAGCTCCTTTTTGTTTATTAAAGTACACAAATTATATCATTCACATACATAGTTATAAAGTATAGTTTTCTCATTTAAATTCTTTTTGATTTTAAATAGGAGATGTAAAATATAATGATAAAATTTTAAAATTTATTTTGGTATAATTATTCATATTTACTAACATAATATGTCATGCAAGAATGTCATGGTTTAAACATCTACCATCCTATTTTGTGTATCTCAATAATTTTTCACTTTTTACCTATTCAGAACCTTGATCCCATTAATATTCTTTTTTTATCTGTTTTCTGTTAAACATAGAAATGAATTTTGGTTATATAATTAACATTTCTTAGCAATGTACTGAATCATGTGGTATAAGTTTTCTATTTTTATCAGTTATGGGCAATTTGTTTCTACAAACAAAATGTAGACATATGGATAGATGATTTATATACAAATAGAAAAATAAAGTAGAATGACCAAAAATAAAATAGGATAATTTTTAAAAATGTGTTCACTTCTGTGTTATATGTTTAGTCCAACAAACATAAGTTTGGAAAGTTTTAAGAAACAAACAATAACCAACAAGAAAACAAGTCAACAACCATAAAAATGTATTTGTATTTAATTTTGGGATTGTCTCTACTGTATTCAGAGTTTCCTTGAACATAAGTCTTACATAATATTAATGTTTTCAAGATTGTAAGATGTAAATAACTCAAATTTCAAAAAAGGAAATTCAGGTTGTGTTACATAACAGATCTTGATTTTGTTCATTCATTATTGTTTGACAAAAGCAAATACTAGTCTAACCATTTTTCTTAATCATTCACTGTTGGAAAATTGACTTTCATAGGAGATTCCAGAATATTATTGTTCAATATAAGGAATGCATAAGGAACACAAGTGAAAACTTTCATTCTTATTCCTATTAGTATAATATGATCTGGGTATAATAAATAGGAACAAATCTTCAATTATCTTTAACCATTTCTGAAATCTTATAGGGTAAAATTCTTTTCTGAACTGAAATGTCAGTTCTACTGTTATTATCATGAGTTCATAGAGTTATCTTTTATAGTTTCTTTCATAGATCACATAGAATGCTTATCTCTTCGTTCTTGCTGTTAGATTTGTAGAAGTATGTCCTTGGGGATCAAAACATCTGTATTAAAATACAGCCACTGTCACAATTTAATGGTGATTCCAGTTTACTTTCAGTTACCCTTAGCCAAATAACCAAAAAAGTCTCTTGATGATCTCCGAAAGAAAGGAAATAAAATGTTTAGCTAGATCTTCAAGGACGAAAATACCACACTCCACTATATTTGCAATGTGAAAGCCTGGCTCCATGACACAGTTCTACTTTTGCAAGCATACTCATTTTATTAAATCGTTGTGTCCCTATCTGTCTCTCTTTCTCCTCTATACCTTTGAAGATAACAGTAAGTATAGTGAAGTATTTAAATTTAAACAAACAAAATATTGAGTCAATCCTGGAGTCCAATCATCCTTTTGTGAATTAAAAAAGTTACATGAACATTCTTTGAGTCATTTTGTTGTATAATAATTTCACTGAAAATTGAATAGTGGTTCCCCTACACTGTTTAAGAAAGTATAGTGTAAACTTTCATATAAAATGCTAGTGTAATAAAGTCAAATAGTATAAAGTATAATGTATGAATAATAGACATTCAGTATTTACCTTACGTACAATCTTATTTTAACCAGGTTATGTGATTTTATTTTTCATCATTACCCAAACATTAAGTGGTAGGAAGAAGATAAATTACCTTGTAAGAACAGAAAATTGGAAAGATCTGAGAATTTGACTTCAAACTCAGGACTCTTAACCATTGCTTACACACAGAGCTACAGTAGTTTAAATTCTGATGTAATTTTCCACACCCTTCTCATTAAGGTATTTTGTGCTTTTCACCAGTGACTTGTATCACAGTACTGACTTGGCCTGGATGTCTCATCTGCTCTCAAGGCTGACAAAATCTTCTCAGTCTGTTCATATGCTAATCATTCATCAACACTGAGTTTTTATGGATTCTGAAGTTCTTGAAGAACCAATCTCAGTATCTTGGCTAGGAAGAAATATTTCCTTGAAATACACTATACTTTTTATACTTTGATGTCAATTTTACTTAGTACTTTTACCACTGTCCATGGAACTGTATGTCTGGTAAATATAGCTCATTCCTTTCCCAAGCAATTACTACACTGAAAAGTCACAAGTTAGCCTATTTAAAATTAAATTGGTTCCACTAATTTTTCTATGGTGCCCATTTAATTTTTTTCAAATAAAAAATCTGTCTTTTAAAATTCAGATCATATAGACAGAAAACATATTATTGTAGAGGATAATTACAGAATACTACCTTTTGATATAGTAATTAATCAAATTTTATCCCATTTAATCCCCTGGCCAACTACCTTCTTGTACCCTTTTCCTGCTCACAGTCCATGTGCACATATGGGCATGTATGCACACACACACACACACACACACACACACATGCATACAACTTTAAGGAAATGCACAATTTCCCAGTGGGTGCAATAATCTTGCATACAGGAGAAGCTGCAGAACACTGGATATTTTTACTTTCACTTTATAATTTACTTCTTCAAAATCTGAAAAGAATAAGAATTTTTATTAACACTATGTCTACTTAGTTTCTTCATAGCAATATCACAAAAAATCAATTTCAAAATATCAATTTCCTCAAATTATTAAAGTGGTCAAATTTGTACTATTTTACCAAAATTCACAGAAAATTGAAGCATAATCCCTATGTCAAAATGCTGGCAGGATTTCTCTCCAGGATCCAGAGGGTGCTATTAGAAAAAAAATAAGAAAAATCTTTCAACTTTTAAATTATTTCAGGTAATTTATTATTTTACTATTTGTCTTTTGACAAATAAGGATGATTAAAAATTACAGTGATGGAAGTATTTCTAAAAAATCCATAATGCAAAAGACAAATTACATTCTAGGATTACAAATAAATATGAGGAAAATGGCTTATTTTATATATGAGAATTCACCAATATATTGCATTTAAAACCCACCTAGATGGAAGTGTTAGTACCTGAAGCAAAAGTGTGAGAACTGAAAATATATTTGTGATACATTGTAAAATGTCCTTTGACCACAAGAAAACAATTACCAATATAAAATATCATGACATCCTTGAGAGTCTTGACAATTGTCATTAATGAACCAACAAATGAATAGTCCTAAAACTTCCTAGATAAAGCACAAGGAAGGCAACTGTGATTTGTAACCATGATAGCTCATAGCTGGAGTTCCATAACATTCTTATAAAATCAGCATGAATCTGAATTCTTTGCAAGCTTGATCAGAAACATAAAATTACAGTCATTTGTATAATTCTATGTCTCAGTATTTATGTAGCATCTAGCACTATAGAACTGTACATTTTGACAAGGAAAACAAATACTAGTTAAATGGATATGCAATATTTTCTTAGTTTTCTTCTTTTCTAAGTAAGCCATGATCTCCACATTATATTGAAATAATGAATTCTTCACAAATGTAGTACATTTGGATTTTACTCTTCTTGAGTTTCCATACATCTATTTTATATTTGAGAAATTATCTTAAATGTTTAAAGACAGCTATATAAATCTCAATTTAGTATACATGAAGTACATATATATAAATAAATACATATATACATATCAATTTAGTATATATAAGGTACACACATTTAAACAAATACATGGATATCAAGAGATGAAATTCTATTATTATATTCTAAGCATATTGGCTAAGTTCACAAAGATATCAGTCTCTTAAAAATACATTCAGTTATTCCCACCTTCTGTTTGCACAATTATTAATCATGGTACTTGGATTCTTTTCCTTTTTTTTTTGGTACCAGGAATCAAACTTGGGTCCTTGTGCTTGTGAGGCAGGCGATAGAACCACTAAGCTAAATCCCTGGCCCAGTACTTGGATTCTTAATTTAAGTTATATATTTCCTTTTAAATAGTTATATTTATCTGCTGTAAAATTTTTCATATAGTGTTTTTCTTGAAGATATTTTCAATCTTACTTTTATTTCTTTGTACATTATACACGTAGCACTTTTACATTTTGCCCAGGACTAACCAAGCCTAAGAACACGTGTGAAGGGTTACTTCTTTCCCATTTAGTTAGAATATAGCGTTTTAGAGTCTCAGCCTCATCCTTTATATGTGAATATGGTTGTGTGGAGATTACATTCTCCATCTAGAAGTGGTTGAACCTTCATTGTAAAACAGGTAGAACTTACCCAGCTTTGATACTTGAGAGGGACAGAAATTAAAATTAAATTCATATGAAATTTTAAATAAAATATTGAGATTGAATATTTTTACATGTATAGCAAAAACATTTTTCTCGCCTATATATTAATATGTCATTAAAAAGACAGAATTTAGTTTTACTAAATCAAAATTTAGGGTGCTATCATTTTTATGTCAACTTTACAAATGTAAAATAAGAACATGATAAAATGTTTTGATTAGTAACAAGTTATTTGAAAATGTTTTATTTTTGATAGTACAATTTCCAATGTTTTATATTTTATTTTAAATTATAAACAATTTTTTTCATTTTCCACCTGAATTATCAAATAATATCCCATATTTATGTTTTGTTACTCTTATTTTCATCACCTTTGCGTATCATATTTGTAGCAATATATCCTATCTTAACTTTAAATTTTTCTTTTATCTTATTCTAAGAAAATTATAATTGAGGAGTACCCAGTAGAAAGCATGCAGTTAATAATAATATTTGTGTATTTATAGTTTTAATATTTTTAATTTTACATTTATATTTTACATATTTCTATGAAAAATAATTTTAACAATATCTTAATATTAATTTCTCTCAACCTTACTGTATTAAGTCCTTGCTCATTTACATATTAAAGCTTATTTTTATTAATTTTGAATAGAATTGTTAGAATGTGATTTTTATGACTGAGAAGAACATAATATATAGTGTCTCATATATCTTGCCATTAAGAGTTGTGAAAAAAATCACTTAACCATTTTGATAAGTGAGTTACTATTGTGGAAGAAAGGATAACATTCAGTAAAATAATCTGTCTCAATAGATCTTAAATACAACAAAGACCTAAAACTTTAATGATCCAAGAAATTTTTTTAACTTTTAATTTTGTATGTAAGTTTTCATATTGTTGTTTGTATTTTGTATGTTTTGAGAAGCCATCATGCTTTTGTTAGTATTTTATAAACATTTACATTTTGCTATAGAGAAATAACTAATGTACACTTTTACATTTTCTTAGTAAATGCTATGAATTGAAATTGGTTAATATTGATTGTTAACTTTTTCATTGTCATTAATAAAGATCAAACTCATGAAATGTAACATTTGTGAAAATAATACATCATGTGTAATCTTCCACATGCATTTTATAAAGTATTTAAACCTCTCTTTAATGTTCAAATATAGCATTAGAATAGCATTCTTTGTCATTTTGACATATAACCATTTGCTAAATAAAAGTTATATGTAGCACAGATGAAATTCATTTTTAGTTGCATTCGACTGCTTTTCTTGTGCCCAGTTCATTATCAATCCTTTTTACAAATGTGATTTTGTACTTAAGAAAAGTAAAGATCTCCTATTATCAATGATCAAACAGTCAAAGTCTCTTGGAACACTTTTGTGATATTTGCCTGTTTTTTAAGAAAGATGTATTAGTTCATTACATTTTCAAAGAAATCTTCTGTATAACTACTTTTCATACTTAACTTTTCTCCACTATTCTGAATAACAGTCCCAAAACTGGAAAATTCCCAAATTTTCTAATTTCACTAGTAAATCTAGACAACTGTGAATGAGAATGATATTGGCATATTAGTAAATTTACACATGTCAAGAAAGACTTCCCAGGGCCGGGGATTTAGTTCAGTGGTTTCGCTGCCTGCCCTGCAAGCTCAAGGACCTGAGTTCGATCCCCGCTACCAAAAAAAAAAAAAAAAAAAAAGACTTCTCATGATACCTTTTGATGACTACATAGTACTAATGGTTTCTGCTAAAAGAAGTTTTTTTTTTTTTTTGGTACCAGGGATCAAACTTGGAAACTTGTGCTTGCGAGGCAGGTGTCAGAACCACTGAGCTAAATCCCTGGCCCTAAAATCTTTTAATATCATGTTCATCTTTGACATATCCAAAGCCCACTTGGAAATTTTAACGAACTGCACCAAAGTTTTGAGAGTGTTTTTAAAATGATTTTTAAGTCAGGCATTAGCACATAAAATAATGCAGCAAATGAAAGTTACCCAATCATATTTCCTCATTCTTTATCATTAACCAGAAATTCTGTGTCATGATGGAAATACAGGTGAGGGAGAGAGTTTGACATCAGGCAATACTTCTGTCGATATTAATCAGAGGTACAAGTTTCCTGTAGATTTCAAACAGTTTGGTTAAATTTGAAATGCATCCTTCCGATTAGGCTACAGCTAGAAGGGTCAGGGTCCCTAGGCTCCATGCTGTAGTTGCTACTGGATATGGCTTCTATACCTCTCCATGCCTGACCTCCTGTACCTCATTCTGTGTGCTGCTTGCTCCTTTTCCCAACAGCTTCTCAGGTGTCTCAGCCAAACTTGACCTCTACCCTAGCTAAACAGAATCCTCAACAGGTACTCCCACCCTCTTCTTCTTCTTATCTTAATGTTCATTGCTCAAAAATCAGCTGGAGAAATACTAGGTATGAAAAAATACAAGACAGCTATATGTAAAAATAGTTGTAATTTTACAACTAATCAGAAACATCATGAGATACACAAACCAGTGACTAAAAAGCAGATGCTTAGGAAAGCTTACATGAAGGCCATGTTCTTTTTCAATAACAATTTCACAGTACAGAAAGCCATCACATTGACATTATCTTCTCACTTAAAGTTATTTCTCATTCTTAATGAGTGAGGAACTAACACTATGATTAGCTGTGCCTTAAAATTCACTGGTTCCTGTCTTGATTGGGACCAGATTGTGAGGAGCCTTTTATGTTAGGTTACATTATTTGCAATAATCTAGGAACAATAACATAAATTAATGGAAAAGGGTTGTTACTACTTTAGCATACTCACAATTTATTTGTAGAAAATAATTTTGCATGGATGGGGGGTAAAGTGTGGTGGATTATAAAGTCTTTGAAGTCTAATATTGCTAACAGAATAGTTCAAAGTCATGCACAGGTTATAACAGAGGGTGCATTCAGTAGATGAGGAGTCAGAGAAGAAAGCAAATTTGAGGTTGTATCTACAGAACTTAAGGAAAAGATTGAAATAAATGAACTAATGATGTTTCCAAACCATTCAATTCAAATGTACCTGAGTGTGCCACCAATGGATCCCTGAATTCAAAATACTAGCAAGATCCAGGCAGGAGAAATGAAGAGTTCATGGGAGTCTGTATTTAGTAGTTGATATTTGTAACATGTGTTTGACATGCAGGACACAATGGAACACAATAATTTAATCATGTTCCCTTTTTTATATCTGTGTGGACAATAAGGGTCTGAAAATTTGCATATCATCATGAGTTATATGACTATGGAAGCATGAGAATGGCTAAAATCAAAGAGAAAACTTTTTATTAGCAAAAAAGAGGAAAGAAAGGTACCAAATGTTTCCAATGTACTTTATAACTTCAAGCCAAGTTAGTCATTATCATCTGTCTTAATAAATCAGTGGATGAAAGGCTAGAGAAGGGAAAGACTGAAAGAACAGTGTGGATTATAGCCATGCCTCATTTAGAAAGAAATTTCTAAATGATATTGGTCATAAATACACTTAAGCACAGTATCTTCATGCAAGTGATCAAGAAATGATTATTTTTATATTTAACACATTCATCAATCTACTATTTAAGCATGTTTTAGATAGAAATACTTAAAAAACCTTAGAAATACTTTTTTGCCATCTCTTTTGTAATTAAATATGTAAAACCTGTTTCTCTTGGTCTCTAAGATTCTTTACTCTCTGCCATTTTGTGACATTTTGAAAATAGAAAGGCATAATCTGCCCTTTAGAAAACAATGGCAAAAGATGCCTTTTTTTTCAAAGATTGAAAAATGACTTGAAATGGAAGAATTCTGTTAAAAAAGAAACTAATATATAATTAGTTACAGAACACTGATCTATTTGGTTTGTGGATGGTTCATTTTCACTGATTTTTTTATTAATGTGATTTTTTTTCAAATTATACTGTAAGAAATGCAAAATATGTACATTATAATTGTAGATACGTTACCTGGAGCTAAGGTAAATGCTGTCTTTGTTTAAGAAGCAGAGAGCATGGCAGGCCTCTCTCAA
The DNA here is from genome assembly GCF_053883595.1 of Heterocephalus glaber. NCBI lineage: Eukaryota > Metazoa > Chordata > Mammalia > Rodentia > Bathyergidae > Heterocephalus > Heterocephalus glaber. Next base: position 21,121,620 of record NW_028258138.1, on the reverse strand, counting down.
TGGAAAAGGAATTTTAACTAACTTTATACTTTATTATTTGAAAGAAAATCTCTCATAAGTAAGAGAATGCAGGAAACAGAAATTCATAAAAGGATTACGTAAATTTGGGATTTGTCTTGTCCATATTTCTCTTCTACATGATGTAGATATGAGTGGTAAGCATTTTATCAGTTTACAAAGTGCTCCATAATATTGTGTGTACATAATAATATGTGTAAAACATACAGATATATAGAAGTAATTTTTATTGTTGTCAAATCTTTCACATTTTTGTGAAAAGTCTGATTAGTGTTAATACCAATTAAAATGATATTTGATTTAATTCTTTTCCTTCTCAATTGTAATGTTAAGATTATAATCTGATTTATTTCATAATGTTGCTATAATGATGTTATATTTTTAAATATGAAAGTACTTAGATTGTATTCAGTGATTGCATCATTCTGTATTTTTGTTCCTTTCCAAGGGCCTTGAGGTTAAAGTTTTTGTGTTGCTAGGTGCTGAGGACAATGACATAAACATTTTTGAAGTACCTGATAATTTAATTTAAAAATGATTAAAACCAGAACAGTTACTTAAGCTATAGCATACTATTCTAATTAAGCACAATTACATGTTAAATTAGGATTTTTATCACTTTTTAAGGATAAATTTAATTTTTTATGATTCAGAAAGTATTGTCTGTTTGTCTGTCACTGGGAGGACCCTAAATACAAAATACTCTGGTTTCATGCTGAAGTGTAAACAGTTGCTATGTCCTGAATGTATAACTCTTTTCTGAGACCACCTTAGTGATACATATTTTTAAAAACACTTTTACTCTCTGTTCCATAAATTGAATTGTATATAAAATTCTTTTTAACCATATCCTAAGAAGACTGAGTTATATCTCCACCACTTTCACAATTGAAAAACTTTTCCAATGTTTAGAGTATAAGTGATATGCTACCAGTTTATACCTAGTAAATTGCTCTCTACATTATTTTTCTTGTTAGCTATAGCTGAAAAAGGATGCTGAAATGTTGACAGATTACTTAGCATTGTATAGAGTTTTGCCATTTAAACAATCCTCTCTAATGAATGAGTAAATACTAAAAGTAGTTATTAAATGTATATTATATCCCAGATACTATGACATATTTATTTGGCTGTGAATGTTATTTTATATATTGGTTGTAAAGCATTTATTTCTGTGATCCTGAGATACTGGAATATTTGGATAACTAAAGCATAATAAGTGAAAATTTAAAATATATTTTCTGATTCAGTGAATTGTCAAGAAGTAATTCCATAAATAATATTTTCATTTTATACCTTGATTATACTGATCTTAAAAACCATATATTTTTGTGAATGAGATATACAATAAATGCAAAAATTCCAACAAAACTTAACAAATGCAATGTGAGCACTAACATTGAATTTTTTCACACTGTAAACCAAGCAGCTTATTACTTTAATAAGGCTAGTTAATGTTAGTCAAAAAGACAAAACCTATGATTATAATTGTGCAGTTGAAAACAAAAAAATATTTGAGATATATGATTTGAAGGGAGGTTATTAAAAAAAGTTTTTGTAAAAAAGAAAAAAAAACATAAATAGTAATTATTAGAAACTTTACCTTTTCCTCTAATCAACACTTATTTTCAAGATTGTTACACGAAAAATTTTAACAAACTTGAATATTTTTTTCTTAATAATTCACAAGTGCATATGAATGATAAAGATGCAACTGACTCAAATCTTCTATGTTTCTGTCCTGCCTCATCCTAAAGTTTGATATTGAACTGTATGTATTTTACTGTATGACTTTATTTTATATATGTTTATGACATTATATAATATTTATGAACAAAGTTTGGATACCTGTTGTAGGAAAAGTAAAGGTATTAGTTGCTAGTCCCACAGAATCCTTACTTTATATTCATTTTGTGTATGTTTTCTTACTTATAGTTATATCAAGCTTTATTATAATAGTTATTTTCTGGGCCTTGATTATAGTTGATTCTAATATATAAAATATTGAAATTAATTTACATGGACTTATAATACTAGAATAATACTAGAATAATGTACTAAAATAATATAGAATAATGTACTAGAATATTATTGTCCAGTAAATAGATGGACATTAATCTAGTATAATCAGTCCAGGATAACTAAAATGGGAATATTTTTAACATCACAAATAATGCTAGTTAGATCCTGGTATTTTTGAAATAACTTTTTTCTGATTTTTGATTTATTAATTGCTGTTTTATACTCTGAAAAATATTTTTACTTAGTCCCTACAATTATATGTAGGTATGTCTAGGAATAGGAATAAGTGATTCATCCATTTCACTATAAAGTTCATGAAAGATATTAAATAATGCACATAAAATCATAGAAAATTTGTGAAAATAAAATGTTTCTCTTGTAGTTTCAGGGGTATTAATTACAAATGTTTTGAATTTTGTTTTTTTGACTTTGAAAATTTTCAATTTTCAAAATTCTCCATTTTGTTTTGGAATCTTTTGTTTCCCCTGCATCAGTTTCTCACCATCATGCTCTTTCATGTGTTGGTTTTATTCATATTTATCTTGATTTTTACCATGCTTAGCGGCTTATTCATGTTTAAGACTACAAATTCTGGCTTCCTCTGTGATTTTGCTGGTAATAGTGTAGTGTCCTCCTTATAAATATAAAGGATAGATTACTTACAAATATAATAGTTTGATTTTCATGGAAAATCCATGCAATGAGATAATAAATGATTAAAAGAAAATTCCACTGAGGGAGGAATCATTCTCAGGCAGCTTGATGTATTAGTTTTCTCTTGCTATATAACAAGTGATCATTACCATACTTGCCCAAGCAACACCTATTCATTACCTCACAAGCCTATCCTGCAGAAGTTGGCTTGGCTCACAAGGCTGCAGTCAAGTTATAGGCTGAGCTCATTCTTGAACCTGGGAATTAATTCTCTGACAGCATCATACATGTTGTTGAGGAATCCAAGTCTATCTAACTTAGGACCAAGTTCCAGTTTTCTGGTTGGGTGTCTTGATAGTGCTACATTATTCTTTAGAGGGTGTTCACAAGTCCCTCATGTCAGTATCACACATGTGACTGTCCATCCTATCAATGGAGACATTATGACCTACTAAATCCCCCATATGGTTTCAATATCTTTGGGTTCTATTAGGAGCTGATGAAATCTTCCTCTTAAAAGAGTCATTTGGTTTAGTTTTAGTTGAGCCCCTCCAACTAATTTCAGACTCTTAAGATGAACTGACTGGGGACTCTTGAGGAAGAATTCTGCTCCATCTGCCAACCAGAAAAACTAAAGAGAAAAATTATCAATCCCCAACACTGTTAATATAAAATAGAGAAAAGAGTGTTTCTTCAGTTTAGAAAACAGATTACATAAAAATTATGACCATGAAATTGAATAATTTTAGAGTACAAATTCTAGTTATGTTGTATAATAAATGAATAATTATAATATGCATAAGCACATATTTTTACAGATAAATAATTCTATGCATAATATACATATTTACAGTATTACCTTCATATTGTCAATTGGTTCTGGGAGGGAGGCGTTATGAGTACCGGGAAACAAGGAGTATCAATCAAGCAAATTGTTTTGGCTGGAAGGTGTAACAAGTCACAAGGTAATCAACACCAAAAAGCTCTAGCTCTTAGGCATGAGGTACCAAACAAATGACAAGTACACTGACAAAATTTCTGCGTCAAAACACATTGAGTACCAAATACGATGAATTTCAAAGCAATGGAATATAAGATTTGGCTGCATAAAGTATGTGCATTTTTTGAATAAAATGCACAATACTTTGGTATTTGATAAATGAATCAGAGTTCAAGTCTATGGAAATGCCAGTGTAAGCATCAATGTGGGAAGAGAGCAATATATTGACTTGGATTCATAAATGATAAAAAAGAGTATAATGGGCAAGCATGTAGCATTGACAATAGAAAAATAAATAAACACAATCATCAAGAAAAATATTTGCTAATACCATTGTTTTATAAATGAAGTACAGCATATGAGTTTTCTTCAATAGATTTATGACAGTAAAATTTCAAATTACATTTTTTCCAGAAAACAAGTTACTTCCTTTTCATGCTTTGATCTTTACAAGCAAGAAAGTATGTTAATAATACACTCTATAACTATAATTAATGGATTTCAGAAAACATTATCACAGGATAAAATGGTTAAAAGTCAAAGGTTATTTTCAATGAACCAGAATTCTAAATTTTCTACTGTAAATGTAAGTTTTCAGCTAATTATCAACAGTAATTTCTGCTGTTTTCTTTTTCCCTCTGATTCCTTATTTTCTATTCCTTCATAAAATGTCTGCTTTGAAATTATATTGTTAAATATAAAGTATTGATACATTTTAAATAGTCACAGTTCTAAGATAGTAGGATTTGAATGGCATTAAGATTATTGGTAAAAACAGTAGCTCTTAAGCTTGAGGAATAAAATAACCATTGTGGAAATTCTTGAGAGTGAAGTCATAGTCTTCTCTTTGGTCACAAACTCAGATTAAGTAAAGGTTATATAGTTCATTTATAAGGCTTTTTGATTACAATAACTAGTATTTTCCAAATATATTCAAACTATGGTTTAGTATGCCAGTATAGCAGATTTGATGATTGCTTACTAAAATTTTGGCTAAAATTGTATTGAGTCTTAAGATCTGTTTAGGGAGAATTGGCATCATTATAAAAAGCATTTCATGGCATGAATGTGGCATAAAATTCCATTTATATAGGTTTTGATTAACTAATGACAGAAGTATTTATATTTTTTAAGTTTGTTCAAATGCATGCACATATTTCAGATATATATTTGGTTATATTTGTAAGTTTTAGATCTTTATTTGCTACCAAGTAAATTTCCTTTGTTGACTATTGCTTCCTTATGAGTATATAAAACTATATTTAATCTTTAAAATGTGTGTTGATATATCAAAGAAATGAGTGATCGAGTCTTAAGCTTAATGAACTTTTGTAAAGTGTACCCCTTTGTTCAGTGACATGTTATTTTGATTATATAAATAAATGAATATTTAATGCTGCTTATGTAAGTATAAGCTGTGCTGTTGTGTTCTTCAAGTAGATGTAAAATATCTAACCACTGAAATGTGATATATAACTTTTCTTTTCTTGTAACCTTAGCATGAAGAGTTTAGAATATATTTGACAGTAAATGACTCTAGTGATAAAAAACAAAATTTAACAGATAGCTGAATGGGCTCAATGGAAAGGTTTAGCCTCAAAACACTATCTTTTCTCTTTTTTATTATTTAACACTGATCTCACTGTAAAGGCAGGAGATATTTAATTAATGCTATTTTCCAAATCAGTGTTTATTGGACAAATATATCCTTTTTGAGTTTCATAGAGGTACAAAATAGCTAAGCAAAAATCAGTAGAAGCTAAACAAGTTATGTACTTTAGACTTTACTGTCTAAATTAAAAAATCTGCAACTATTACACCTTCATGAACACTAGTGTTAATGAAGTCAGGATATTCCTTCAACTCCATGCTGTGACCACACTAAAGGAAAATGTGATCTACACGGTGAATGTCAAGATTTTGGTGGACTATTGGACAAATGGATGTCTTTAACACAAACTTCACAGAGAGAATGACAATATAAAAAAGCAAGATAAAGATTTGGCACTTTAAAAAGCCTTTCCTAGATGGTTAGATTATAAAATCCTCAAAACCAAACAGTATAATAAAAACAGCAAACCAAACAACAATAGAAAAAAACCCTTTTCCTGTGAGTTATACTCTGCTTACTAGATTTTTAAACTTTATGTGAAATTCCCAGAACATCATATATTGCTTGGCTTCTCATAGTATGTTTGAATGAACGACTCTGAAGTTAGTCCATGAAAAGACAAATACAGATATTATCAGTAAAGTTTTACAAAATTTTAGCAACACAGTGAAGTACATTTAGAGCTGCAGAATCCAATTTGTAAAAAAAATTGGTATTTGGGATTTATACATTTTTTATACATGATTTGGGATCTATACATTTTTCTTCATTTTATTTCCATATTGCTTCTATTATGGTATTAAATTTAATGAAATCTTTTTATTTTGTATTATTCAGGCCTATATGAAAATATTATTTAAATGAAATTCATATGCATTTGTTTTAAGCATTTCTCTTTCTTGGTCCACTACATATTTCATGAGAATATTTGGTGCACAAGTGACACTATTTGGTTCATTTATTTTAATGCTGCAGAAATAACAGTAATAGTATTGTTTCCATTCTTTTTTCATTTTCTTTTTTTCTTATTTATTTTTTATTGTTTGAAGTAAGTCAGACACACAAAATTAAATATTGCATGGTTTCTCTTATATGGAAATCCCAACACGTAAATAAAGTGCAAAATAAAGAATAGACAGTAGGAAATAGCGAGAGAGTCTTTGGCATATGTTCTCATTCTCGGTACCACATTTAGTGGGTAGTTGGTTTGTTTGTAGCTGTATTAGTTATTGTTCTGTTACTGGGACAAAATGCCTAATATACACAACTTAAAGGGGAAAAAAAGGTTTGTTTTGTCTCAGTTTCAGAAGTTTCATTCATGAAACTTGTACAAATATCATGGCTGAAAGGGTATGGCAGAGGAAAGCTGCTAAAAATGACACCTGGGAAGCAGAAAAAGCAGTAAGAGTCAGAGATGAAGGAGCCTGAGAGCAGCTAGAGTCCTCAAGGCCACATTTTCTTGGCACACACAGACACACTCGGAAGTGTGCCTTATTAGGCTGTGTCTCTCCTCAAGCCAGTCAAACTGACAACCAAGATTAACTGTCACAGTAGCCATATATTAGACAAGATTAAGGGCTTTCATGGTGGTATGGCTGTAGACAGTAGTCAAATTAGAACAAAAAATAATATATTATATTTAGGAGATACCAGTGCATTTTAGAATAGTTTCCAAACATGTCATTGCTGGGTTCTCTTTTGTTAAATGTTAAAAGTAATTACTATAAAATTGCTATAATGAAAATATTTATTATTAGGCATAATGTCATTATTGGCCCACTAAAAATAACTTAGGTTAAGCTTTTTAATTTATTTTGGATTTCTTCACTAACATTTTCTTAAAATTGTAGCCGTGTTTTTATCCAAAATATATTTATACATAATGTATCGGTGATACAATACACTGGAATATGTGGGTATTATGTTAATGATTATTTATAACCACATGTGGTACTCAAATATATTCTCTCTTTTTTTTTTTTGAGACATGCTCTTGCTGATCAGCTAAGGCTGATCTTGAACTCACTGTGTAGCCAAAGGTGGCTTCAGACTCAAGGTGACCCTTCTGCCTCAGCCTCCTGTCAGCATTACAGGAGTGGGCAACTATGACAGGCTCAAATATATTCTAAAAACAAATCATCATTCCATTTCTCAGTAACATGGCAAAAATAGAGGAAATTTTAAACATAAGCAAACATAAATAAGTAACCTCTTTTTCAGAAATAACATTTTTATATGCTAAGAATTTTATATATACATCTATATATTATTTTATCATCATTATTTGGAATATAGTAAATATTACTTATGTTCTTTTACATTTTCCTTAAGTTAAGAGAATCTGTTCCTGACTTGTTTATCATACATGTTTCCAAATTCTTCTATACAGTGCTACCCTGTGTCAAATATTTACATAGATATTCATTATAACAGATATTTTTTAAAATTAAGAAACCATGTTGATTCCATCAGGTATAGATAGTATTGTGTGTATTCTTGCAGTTAAAAATGAAGAATAACCTAAATTCTCCTAAGAACTCTGTTTTGGGGAGGTAATTCATATGCTGCATTTAAAAAAAATATTTGAAAGTAAAAACAGTAATGGAATTTAGAAAATTGGTAATTGCTAAAAATACTTTAAATTGGTAGACTGTGAATCAATGAACAGGTTTATGTGCATTTATCAGAAAACAAAATGTATTTATCAATAATGTATTGGTGATCCAATGTATTTTTTCTATATTTCTTTAATTTAAAAATAAACCCTTACCTCAGAAAGCTGCACAGGAAATGGAAATGGAGGTGAACATCAGTACAAAACAAAGCTCTCATTCTGTCTTCTAACAAGGACAACATTTCTTCTAAACTTTAGACTTGCAAATTCTTCTATCTTATAACACAGTTTTATTATAAATTGTATGTGTTCAACTGAACTGTAAGTCATAGTATGTGATTTACATTAGAAAATATTTTTATGAATTGCTCATTTTAAGATTCATATTTCCAGTTTATCACTAGCATTGTTAGTCCTGGTAGTAATAATGGTAATAGTACTGTGGCAGTACTATTGCTAAAATATTAGTAACAATAATAACTATGAATGGTAAATTTGTGATGGGAATCATGCCAAGCACTCTGAGCATGTAATCACTTTCTATTCTTATAATGATATGTGAAAGATTCTGACTAAATGAAAGCCACAATATATCTGACAGAATGTGTCTAGAAGGAATGTTGGGCAGACTGGCAACACCAAAGGAGAGGATTTATGTTTGGTAAATATGAAGGGTTTGGTAAGGACTGATGGGGAATAACAATATTTTGAGATTCATGAAGTTCATACAGATAATGATGATTAGATCTAGAAATATCCCCTGTAAGTCTCATGTGTTCACAAGAGTGGCTTTTGGAAGGTGATTACATAATTGTATTGTTATTAGTATTATCAGGAGGTTTTGTGGGAAGAGGTGGGTTACATCAGGGATGAACTGAAAGGGTGCATTCTTCATCCTGGTTCCTTCCTCCACCTTTGCTTCTCCCATGGGGTGAGCAGCTTTCTTCTTCCATGCTCTTCAAATAATGCCATTTCTGCTTTGAAGTTGGCTGATCATGGACTAAACTCTCTGCAACTGTGAACCAAATTAAATCTCTGCTCCTTTAAGTTCAGAGTGTCTCCTATATTGCCCCAGCAACAAGAAAGTGAATAATTCAGATACTGGATAATTTATATTCAGCCATCATCATGATAAGTCAATATGCTTATCTCCTCAGTACCTTTCACTGGTTTTGATAAACGGCAGTGTGGAGAGTATCCAAGAGTCTTAATTCAGGGGTTAAATTGCCTTGGCTTGAATTTTGTGTATATCACAGTACTTTGTAATCAATAGTGTGCTGTTCAATAAATAATCTATCTGTGACTTAGTTTTCCTCATATGTAAAAGGGTATATTAAAAGCATCTACATTGTAAAGGTGATATTTCTTCATGGATAATACATACCTATTTAAAAGTTTTCTAATAACCTCTGACACCTAGTAAGAATTCAGTATTTATACTCATTTCTTAAGACCAAGAGTCTTATTGAAAATGTTCCAAGCTCTAAATAGAGTTGCAGTTTGTAAGATTGTCTGATTTAGTTACCAGATTTTTTTTTGCATTAATGGTCAAATAATCCTATAAGAGAATAATATTGTAAGACATTTCATTACCTTTTATCCTAGTGGAAAGAATAAACACGTGATTATTCCATTTTAATACTCCCAGGAAGTAAGGATGACATACTAGGAAATCATTAAATAATATGTCTAGATATTCATAACATATTCTAGTGACATGATGTTGTGAGATTTTGGTAGTATATAGAATACCTAATATAGATGATTATCCAAAAATCAGTTTTCGGTACTTGTCAAATTGTCAGTTGTTAATGTGTAAAATAAAGCATGAATGAAGAGGAGCTAGCATAGAAATTGTTTTCCTGGAATCACAAGTGGCAGCCTTCCTGAGTTTTTATTACCCAAAGTAAATGTATTTCTAAAGTCTTACAATTATACATCATTAACTGAAAATATAATGTTATAAGATGGCATCAGTTTGGATTCCTAATATAGTTAACCAAAATAAATATTTTAGATAAATGAATAGATGGACTCTTCAAGGAAAGGAATTCTGTAATTTTCTTTAGAACCTGACCTAAAAAAACAAGGTTAAATGAAATTTAATCTGTTGTCAGATTAAATGAAATTTTTTTGAAAATATCTGGATTTTTTTAACAAAAAGTATCCATAGTTTAAAGTATTTAAAGTTTTAGCGATTCTTTTTTGGGTGAATTGCATCTTTCTAAAAATCCACAAAGTCCTAATAAAAGTACCTAAAATGTGACCGCATTTTGAGATGGTCTTTAGAGAGGTAGTGAAGTTAAAAGGTGGCCTTCCCAGAGGCCCTACTCTGACTTCTGTTATTTTTAAAACAGTGGTTTTGGGAATAGTTGTACAGAGGTAAGAAACACAGAATATAAAGAAACACAGAAGACAAAACCATCTACAAGCAAAAGAAAAAACAAAAACAAACTAGCTCCTTCCCTCCTCTACTTCAGGAGTTGACCTTGCAGGTAGCCTAATATTTCATTCTTTGTGTGCTACTGTAACAAAATTCCTGAGGTGAGTGATTTAGAAACAACAGAGTTATTTATCATGTTTCTGGAGCAGAGGAATCTGAAGTCAAAGTACCAGCTTCCTTGGTGTCTGCTGAAGACCCTTTCTCTGTCTCCAGGATGGCACTTGTTGCTAAGTCTTCTGGTGGGGGTGAATGCTGTGTAATCATATGACATAGAAACGATGAACTCCTTCCTTAAGGCCTACTTTTAAAATTCTTACTTCCACCCATGAATGCTCCGCTGCTATGATTTAATTATCTTCTGAAGGTTCCACTTCTTAATATAGTCACACTAATGATGAAGTTTCAACAGATAACTTTTGGCGACCATACTTTAACTGCAGCATCGCACCTCTAAGCTGCCAAAATGTAGGTGATTTGCACTTGTGAATATTTAATTCATTAAGCTTATGGGTACATTTTAGGTACATAATATGATGACATTCATCATTGGGAATTTGTACCTTTGCATGATATATCTTGGTTCTTATTTCTATGGATGTACTCACAAAATTTATTGATTTCATCTCAATAGTCCCTAGGGGCTTAACTGGTTCTAGCACCAACCCAAAGGTACAGGCTCATGTAAATCAGATATTTGTGAGATTCAAGGTAAAAATTCAATGTGAGGCAAGTTGTTTTCCATCTGAAAATATGTCAATTTAAGCACATTTTGTACATCCAAGATACAATACATTACATTCCAAAGCCAGGACAGACATTTGTATTCCAAAGAGGTAAAACTGGCAAGAATAAAGAAGTAACAGGTTCCAATATGGCCAAAATCTGAAAGGCAAATCCTATTAGATGTCGATGCTTGAGAATATTTGACCCCAGATCACTCCTTATGGTAGATGTACTGGGGCAGCAGTAGTTCCCAAGACTCCAAAGTACATCAACCCCCAGAGCATCCCATGGCCCAGCCCAGATAGAGCTTCCCCAGCTGTAGTTCAATTCCTGCAGCTCCACTAGGCTGAAGTTGTACGTTGGTGGCTGTGGGATCTTGGAGGCAACATTACTCCGACAGATCCACTGGACATTGTCCTATTGGGATCTCTCTGCACTGGCCCTGGCCTTGGGACTTCACTGGGATTTGCCTGAGCAGCACTTTCTACAGGCCTACAACTCTATGGTAGTTCTTGGCATGGCCCTAACAGCACTCAAAGGTATTCTCTGAAATCTACATGGGAGTGGTGATGGCTCTATATTTCACCTACTCCATGCCCCTGCAGATAGCATCACATGGATTCTGCAAAGTTTGCCATTCCTCCTTCTCATAGCAGACAACCTGGCAGCATAGGGGCCAGACTGAACCCATCTGGGGTGGGAGTTTTGAAGGAAAATTTGAGGAGGCCTTAGACAAAGAGTCCCAAGGTCCCAAATTTGCCATGGGTCACTCTTCTGAAACTCTTCTGCCCATAAAGACCAGGTCTCTGGGCCTGTGATGTCAGTGACAACTTGAGAAACTCAAAAACACAGTCAGAGTTACTCTTCCTGGGACTTCATGAATCCCATCTCACTTCCTTCTGTCCATTTTAATCTCTTATCTAACAGTTACCAGGTCCATCCTTTTTGTTTCTACAATCTAGTCAAGCTGAGAATTTTCCAAGTACTTCAAATATAACTAATTTTTCATATTTTTCTTTCCTTTGATTATTAAATTGTTATATAACTCATCTCTTTTCTCATACTGTACTATAAGCAAAAAACGAAACAGTGATTTTCAATTAGCTTGTTCGTCCCCTATCTTGTTTATCATTGGCAAGTTGTTCCTTTACAAAGCATTAGGGGGCAGGGCACGTGATAGCTAGGTTCTTTGCTGCTTTATAACATTGATAGATTTACTTGTTTCACCTTTCCACTAAATGTTTAATCAGAATCGCTTTTAACATCTATATTTCTATCATTGTCTCTAATACCAGCACTTAAGTAATCCCAAAGAAAAATGAGACTCTCTCCTTGGCTCTCTGCTGCTCTAGAAAAATAACCCCTAACACTCTGTTCAGGGTAAACATGTATTTATTTTTTCAGCAAGCATTCTTCAAGCTAATACCCTGTCCAGTTCCAAAGCTGCTTTCCCAATTTTATGTATTTGTTATAGCAACATCATACTTCTAGTGCCCCTATAGGCTTTAGGTTGTTCTGTTAAAAAAACAGAAACAAAAACAAAAACTGAGAGTAGATAATTTATTCAGAAGAGAAATTATTTCTCATATTTCTAGAATCTGGGAAATCGAGGATCAAGGAACTGGTAGGTTAGGTGTTGGATGAGTGCCCGCCCCCTGGCTCCACATCCATTTTTTTTTTTCTAAATTATTTTATTGGTACATTTTAGGTATACAATTCATTTGGATTTATCATTGTGTGTTTGTACGTGTACATGATGTATCTTAGTTCTTATTTTTCCCCCATTACCTGTGAGCCCTTCACCCCCTCCACCCTTCCCTATTTACACAGACATTATTTCCATTTTTTAAAATTTTCTCATAGTTTTTCCTTTCCTTCCTTTCCTTTCCCCTTCCCCTCCCTTCACCCCTTCATCTTTGGACCTTTTTTCCTATTTCAAATTATCAATTATTCATTTTAATCATTTTAACCCTTGCTTACACTATCAGTTTCTCACACTAGTGAGTTTCTTACACATGTGTGTCCTATTTATTTCACTTAAGAGTATGGCCTCTATATGCATCCATTTAGCTATAAATGACTCTAGTTTCTCGTTCTTTGTGGCTGAGTAGTACTCCATTTTATAAAAAAAAAAACCACCTTCTTTATCCATTTTCCAATTGATGGGCACTTGGGCTGCTTTAGCCATTACAAATTGTGCAGCTATGAACATGGGTGCATATGTATCGTTTTTGTATGATTCTTTTAGTTCTTTTGGGAAGATCCCCAGCAGCGGAATAGCTGGGTCAAATGGCACCTCTAGTCCTAGTTTGTTGAGGTATTTCCATAATGACTTCCACAGTGGTCGCACCAGTCTACACTCCCACCAGCAATGGAGAAGGGTTCCTTTCTCCCCACACCCCGCCAGCATTTGTTATTGGTTGATTTCTTGATAGCAGCCATTCTTTCTGGGATTAGGTGGAATCTCAGTGTTGTTTTCATCTGCATCTCTCGAATGACCACATCCATTATTAAAATGGGTCCCTGCTTCACCACAGGGCAGAAGGTGGAAGGACAAAAAAGGACTATGGTAGCTTCACTTGCCCTTGTAGAATGGATTAATCTACTCCTGAAGGCAAAGCCTTTTTAATTCAATTAGTTTTCAAAAGATCTTACTCTTTTCTTGGGTTTTTTGTTTTGTTTTGCTTTTTTGGTACCTGGGATCGAAAGGCATGGTGCCACTGAGCTAAATTCCCTCAAAAGACCCTACTTTTAAAGTGACTAAAATGAGGATGAAGTTTGAGCCTGAATTTTAGAAGGACACATTCAAACCACAACAATTGCATTCAGACTCCTAGAAAGCAATTTCTGCTGTTTAAGCTGCCCAGTCTGTTATACTTACTACAGTCACTCTGAAAACTTATACAATATATTGAACTTTCACTGACATTTACGTGACAATTTTTCATCTTGCTCTCCATTAGGAGTTTTTATATTTCTCTTACCGAAAGAAAATGATTTTAGTTTTAATATTTTAATGAGTTAACTGTTTTCTCTGAACTTCAGTAGAAGAGACTGGCATTGTATCGAAAAATCAAATTCAATATTGTTACTTTCACAAAATGAGAGATGAGGAACAGCTATTTTTATAACAGAGTTATCATGTTTTATATTATGCCTTGCTAAAAATTGTGGATCAGGAAATGTGAAAAAAACAAACTTCACTTTTTTTTTTTTTTTTTTTTTTTTGCATACTGCTATGAGAATGGATGCTGGGGACCAAAGCCTGGGACTGATTGGGCTGTGATTTTGCTCATGTATTTTCTAAATGATATTGCAGGGTCCTATTGAAGATGTGAACAGCGTTGTAGTGTCACTGAAGAAAATGGGGTGTGAGAAGTAGAAAGTCATTGACTCCTGGGTTTTGAAGCATGGGAACAATTATTATAAGTAAAATATAGGCATGGGAGAAACTACTTATTCTCATTGTCTTGCTCTATAAGAGAATTTTACCTGGGCTCCTATTTAATTTGGACACCTTGATAGGTCATTATTTCCTCTACCACCAAGTGAAATGATGCTGAAAGCAAATTATTATATTCTACCTTTATGCAAAGTATAGCTTTCTGTTCTACACTGTGAACTTTTATAACCTGAATATGAATGATTGATTAATTAGGTATCACAAATTATACATTTTGTACTGCTATTGGTTTGATGGTCTAACAAAACCAAAGTACACCTTTCAAGTCAGAAAAGTCACAAGAATTCACAATTCTGTCATTGACCTTATCATTCTGTATTCTTTTGGCCATTCTAAGTTGGGCTGCAACAAAAAGCAGAGTAAGGCCAGTGCCAAAGGTGATAAATATGCATTTGTATATTGAAAAGAAAAGAAAATGATTTATTCTTATTTTTTTGTTTTGGGCTTTGTACTTTGGATTCTCTTAAAATGATGAAATGATAATTACTGAAACTATTGAATAAAATCAGTTACTGGACATCTGATTTCATTCTCATTTTTAAAAAGTCTTTATACATCACTTAAGTTTTCCCAGAAATGCAATTGTAAAGTTATCAGATAAAATGTATTTTCATTTCTGAACTCAGTTAAAAACTCATAGATAGGGGAATTGTCCAACTTTTAGCTAGATATGTAGTGTGGATGCTCTATCAATTTTGTAAGCTATTTCTTTATGAATAAAGTGAAAATACGCAATTGAAATAGAAAGAAAAACAGGTGTAACATGCCATGAATAAGTTTTCCTAGTGTCATTTATCACAGATTGAATATTCTGTATCCCAAATATTTAGGACAAAAAGTGTTTCAGGTCTTGGAGATTTATAAATTTTGGAATATTTGCATATATTTTACCAATTGAACATCTCTAATCTGCATATTTGAAATTTCAAGTGCTCCAAAATCTGAAATATTTGAGCATCATTTCACTGTTCAAAAATTTTCAGATTTTGAAATATTTTAGATTTCTGATTTTCAGCTTAACAACTCTGAATCCATAATATAATTTTTAAAAATAGTTTTGTAATAAGGGACTATGCATTTATTTATAAATGTACACTTTAATTCATGTGCATTTTAACAGTAAAGTTTATCACCTTATCTCCTGGAAATAAAATCCCTCTGTCACAATTTATTAGTTAATATTTTAAGACTTGTATAAACATGCAGTGAATTTATGAATATATATTTTTCAGTTTATTCACTATATTGAATAATTTAGCATACAGTTTTCCTTAAAAACAACTATAAATGGATGAAAATACTCTTCATAGTAATTCTATTATGTTCTTAACTATATTATCCATTATACAATTAGAACACTTTCTCATAATACAGATCAATGTCAAGGTTACTTTGGTAATATATGAAACATTAGTTCATTTAATTAACTTATCTAAAATGTTAAAAAAAGTTAGTGTACAAAACTAATTTTTTTTAATGTTTTGACATAAGGGCTGGGATGGGGAAAAAAAGAAGCAAGATATATCATGCACTGATACAAAATCCCTATGATGAATGTTATCATTTTGTATATCTAAAATGTACCAATAAATGTTTTGTTAAAAATTTTTTTAAAATTTCAAAATAATTAAAAGCAAAAGATTACATTGCTTATTTTACAAACATTTATCCATTATTTTTTATTAATATATTCTAAACATGCTAAGAAATTGATTTTGTTATGAAATGTAATTTATATATTCTTCCCTAAGAATACAAATAAGTATTTTACATACTCAAGGCTCTATATCTATATCTTGTGCTTTGACAAAAAGCTTTGTAAATAAATTTTATCTTTTTTTCAACTCTGAGCTTTAATAAAAAAATTACCAAAGTCTTTTTTTTAAAGGAGTGTGGCTTCTACTTTGTCTATATTCATATTGATTAATTTGTCTATGAAGTACAACTTTTTAAATCTTATTTTATTTTATTAGTACATGTTTGCAATTCATGCAGCTTACAGTCATCCTGGGAAGTTGCATGTACATACCACAGCTTGTTTTTTTCTAACCCTTCCCCCTTCCCTTCCCCTCCTCTGGTCGCCCATCAACTTTTACATACTTGTTGATACAATTTGTCTTAGCTTATGTTATGGCTTGTAGTATTTATATTGATTGGAGTTTTAGGATCTTGAACATGGCACAACTTCATTTCTCTCATTTCCACTTCCCCTTCTCCCTCCTCCTCACCCCTTGTTCTTGTTCCCTTGGACTACTTCCCTAGTGCAACAGATCTGTCCCCTTGTCGTTTTCTAACATTATTGGATACAGCAGTGAGAAGAGTCCTTTTCCTGGAACAGCACCTTCTCTGCATGCCCGTAGTTCGCCTGGCGACTAGCATGGGTCTCCATGGTGCCAGAAGCGCATGCGATGTGGCTTTCTTATACGTGTCACACACTATATGGTGTAGGTTTATTCTGAGTCATCATGAGCGAAAGGGGCGCTGACAAAAACACACTGAATAACTTACAAAGTAGATATATATTATGCACAATACAAAATCACTTTCACAAAAGTGCAATGATCAAAATTGCACTTCCATAAATTAGAAGAAATGAAAAACAATGAAAACTATTTTATTAGAAATTATTCAGTAATTTTTGAGGTTATGTAATCACTCTTGAGACAGCTGAAAGAAAATAAAACAGACAGACATCAAAGAATTTTGCAAGAGTTCTTTTCTTTTTCCTTTCTGCTTTTTTTTTTTTTCTGGTTTTGAATTTTCTTTTTTCTTTTCTTTTCTTTTTTCTTTTTTTTTTCTTTTTTTCTTTTTCTTGGTACCAGGCATCGAACTAGGGTCCTTTCACTTGGGCAGCAGGCAGCGAAACCACTGAGCTAAATCCCCAGCCCTTTGAACTTTCTATGTAGCCCAGGCTGGCCTTGAACTTGCAGTTATCCTCTTGCCTCAGCCTCTCAAGTGCTGGAATTACAGGTGTGAGCCACCATGCCCAGCTGAACTGTGTCCAATTTTAGTGGTCCAGGTATCTGATTCCTATTTGGTTCAAACCCGCTTGATCTCATTGATCCCCTGAGCTTTGACAACTTGCTCAGGTGAAAGCTCAGCTATGACCACATACTTTCATTTTCTTTCTAAGTAATCCAAGAAATTTTGCTTATTACAAGAGTAGAAAAACAAGTGAATTTCAAAAATGAGTGCTATGATATTCTATTTTATAGTTACACTTCTGCACTTAGGTGACCCTCGGGCTCAATTTTCTTGAGTATCAAAGCTTTGAAATGTCTAGAACATATGTTTAGTTTGCATTATCAGTAAACAAAACATCAAAGCTATAAAGTTTGAACTTTGTAGGCACAGAATATAATTTACAATAATTCATGTTAATAAATATATGTTTCATAAGCTAATAACTTTCCCAAAGCAAGACTTTATTTAAATTTATATTTTACTACTCAAATAACAGTAACAACAACTAGAACAAAAAATACTTTTATGACAGGATATTTTATCATTTAGATGGAGTCTTTATGTCCATTTTAACTATTCTATGAAATTTTTCCTTGTTGGTATTTCCATTGACACTTCATTTATTCCAATAAATATATGACCTGCTTGACTATTTGACTATTTCAAAATCTTGCATCCTGTTGTGTGTGTGTGTGTGTGTATGTGTGTGTGTGTGTGTGTGCATGTGGTGTGAAAGGGAGAGAAAGGGACACTTTGAAAGCCTCATACAATTTCATATATTAACTACTGAATAATCATCACCATTGTTACTCATGATGAAAAGTTTCATCTTGAAAATTTTAAGATACAGTTTTCACAATATGTTTCTGACTGTGTAAAAAAAGCCCAGAAAAATAGAAGAAACCAGATATGAAAATCCTAAGGATAAACACTGATTTCAAAAGGAAACTCATTTTATTTCCCTGAATTCAGAACAAAGTAATTTCCTCAATGTGGAATGATATAATAGAAAGATCAATTGTCTGAATGCTAATTACAACTTCTACATTCTCTATAGTAAGGATAGGGATTAGCGAATATATTTTCTCTTTGCAATTCCTTTATCACATTATCTGTACAATAAGAGAGTTGAACAAAATCTTCTCTAGAGACTACTCTCACTGCAAAGCTATGCAATTTTAATGGAAAGAATTTAAAAATAAATAAAAGTTTTTACTGATTAATGTTATTTCAAATTCTATTGAATGGTTTTAATAGATAATATTGCACTGAAAGGATCTTAGAATATTCTAATAATGAAAGGAAAGGGCAAAAATACCATTGTGAAAGAGTAAAATAAATGTTTTTCTCATTTATGAAAGTCTTCAGTTTCTATTTCCCATTTGAGCTTTGCTTCATTGTTTTAATCTTTCCAGTCTTATAAATAATGTAACAAATAAATAAATAAATAAATTGATGCATCCCACAATATTTGCTTTGATAATTCTACATTTGTTTCTTTTACTTGTTGCTGCTTCTAACAATGAATATTAGGTTGAAATATAGAAATTCAAAAATTATCCTAGAGAGTATTTGTCCTGATTTAACTTACTGTTGTAACTCTTTTTATAAGTGTGTACAAAAAGGGCAATATAGTCTTTGTACTCTAATTCAAACCACTTCAGAAGTTAAAGGTACTATATATAGGGAGAATTAATAAAGGGAAATAGGCACTGAAGAGTTGGTGCTTTCTGTAATCCCAGATACTCAGGTGGCTGAGACAGGTGGATAACAAGTCTCAGTGCAGCTTAGGAAATTTAGTGAGACTCTTCCTCAAAATGAAAAATAAAAAGGACAGTGATATAGATAGCTCAGTGGTAGAGAACATTTTGTAAAAATATTGCAAAAAAAATGCAAAAGCAAACAAAATTGTAGACCTATTTCCATATACATATATATATATATATGCATGTTCATATGTGGATGTAATTCCTACAAATTAAAAATATGCTTTATTGTGTATTTCCTCATAATGTACTCTATAATTATTTCATTGTGCTAAATTAGGGAAAAATAAATGTTAACCTTTTGAATTTGCCCTTTAACTTTTTCATCAAATAGGTTTAGATACTTCTTTATTTGTGAGAAAATTTCACAGCTATGTTAGGGTTGGTATAAATTCTTTGAGGTTTATGTTCTCATGTGTACTTTAGGCCTGAAGATTTAAATTTGTAGAATCTTGATATTGATACATTTATCTCAGCACCTGATCCATCCATTTTATTTCTCGATCTTCCAAGTCCAGAGGTATAACTGAGACAATTTCTTTGATTTCTAGTGAAAAACAAGAACTCACACAACTAAAGAAAAAAATAGTAGGAGAGAAAGAAGGAAGGGAGAGAAGGAGAGGCAGAGCAGGCAGCAGTTAGGATTGTGTAGGTTCTCCTTGATATACAAGTTTCTCTGGGGTGACGCAACGACATGCTGCACATTGGTGGATTTGGGCCCTGAATGAAGAAGCATACGCTTTAGCAACTCCAGTTGCTATCGTTTAAGCAAACTGGCCCAATGTTTGCAACAGAGAGAAAAAAAAATACAGTTCTTATTCTAGACAGCAAATCAGCCTTCTCCTCTTTATTATGAGATTATCTTTCCTTTCAAGGCGTACTTTTATATAAATATCTTTAAAAACATTGTCCAAACCAAAGGCTGTCAGTGAGTCATTCAAAAGAGAGAAAAGAGAGAACTATGGAGAATTGTCTCTCAAATGTCTCATTTTGTGATGCTTTGTAAAATAATCTGGGGATGGTATTTTCTATACGTTATACCCACATTTCTTTCTGGTCTACCTCATTTTATCCCCCAAATCCTTTTCATTTCTCATGCTATGAAGATGAATTAACCTTGTATTCAGTGGCTCATATTAAATTATATTCTCAAGAACTCAGATTTCATTCCAGCAGATATATTTATTTTATTTTTTTATATTTTATTAAAACGAGTGTTCTTGCTGAAGACCAAATTGAATTCCCAGATAACAAGAAGGTATTTTTGACATGCTATTTCAGTAATACATATTTCCAAACTAGAGAGGACAAATTTCATATTTATTTCTACATCAGTTTGAAGAAACACACTACATCTATAGTAATTCTTCCCTCATAAGTATAGAGTCAAAATAATTTGTAGGTAAATTAATGATGGAGATTTTAGATTCAGGAAAAAAATGGTGCTGGATTAATCTCCAGATCCAGCTAGTGTCTATTTTATTAGTCACTTGTACTGGTAGGATGCATTAGGAAGAGAAAAAATTAAATTTGGTCATGAGCCAGAATATTTCAACTACCTAGGGCACACTCCAAAATTTGCTTGAATTGGAAAGGAAAAAAAGGTTCCTCCAGGCAATTAGAATAAATAGTATTAGGAAATGGTTAATATATGTTTACAAAATAAAAAAGAATAATAAGAAAAAACATTTTATATAAGGAAGTGAGAAAATTTAGTTTTTGAATTGAATAATTGCATCATCAGGAAAAAAATGTATATATGGAGAAAAAATATGCAAGAAAATAAATAAATAAGCTATTTTGGTCTCCATTATTTTAAGTACTCATTTCGCAAATGTTTCAAGGAAAGCAATGCTAAATAAATCATTTTAGTAATAACAAAACCTCTTATCCCACCTTTTTATTATAAAATATTCTTTTAGATATTACTATCATGCTTACATCCCAAAGTTTCTATGTAGCTATTTTGGTTATTATAAATATTTTCAATATATCACTAAAAACTGTAAGTTCAGTGGACTGGTAGGTCAAAATTTTTGTATTGATAACATGGAAATACTAATGACAAACGCGTTATAGTCCGGGAACTTTAATCATTTTCAAAGCTACTTCACTGCTTTTTCTTCAATGTCTTTTTTTCATTTCATTTATTTGCCTTGTATTGATAATTTCTGAAGCATTTAGAAGATTCCCAGGACTGAAAATATTCCCCTAAAATTTAAATTTTCTACTGCTTTTTAAAAAGTCAGCCAAATACTTTGAAGGTATGACATAGAGCAAATCTGAGAGGGCATTATTTATAAACAACACCATATAAACGAAGTAATCCATTAAGGCAGCAAAATACTAGGATACATATCAAGGAAATTTGAAAAACATCCAACTAGTATCAAGTAGTATCTTCCTTAAAGTTAAAATATTCATACACCCCCCTAACCCTGAAGATGTTAATATAATAGAGAACTGAACATAATCTCCAAAAGACTCAATATCTGCCATATGTATTACTTTGTTCCATTTACTGAGGATCCATTAAGTTTCACAGTGTCTATAATCCATTCTTTTCTGCTTCCTGGAATCAACGTGCACAAGATATTCCTGGAGAAAGGAGAAACATCCATTACAACTATATCTTTGATTAATTAATTTATTTATAACTTTATAAGAAATTTAATATTGAAAAATTTATTTAAAGATAATTTTTTAAAAACTTGAATCTTTTTTCTTTTTTAATTAAGTTTATCTCTACAACTAAGATATACAAAATGATAACCTTCTTCACAGGGAATTTGTACATGTACATGATATATTTTGATTATTCTTTTTTTCCTAATCCTCTCCCCTCCCTTCATCTTCTCTTCCCCTCCTTATTTACTAAAGCTTTGTTTCCATTTTATCATAAACAGTTGAATTTTACACCTCACCAAAAATTAAGATTAAAATAAATTTCTAGCGATAGTTATAACTGTAGGCTATATGGTTCATAAGGGGAAATATCTTGTCTTTTTAAACCATTTTTATAATTGGGAAGTTGGAGAAACATGCAGTTAACAACTACTACTAAAGTTTTTCTCAAAAGAAGTGATGATAGCTTCTTCCCAAGAAGGTTCACCTTCATCTAACTAATATATGAAACATTCTGTTTCCTCTTTAACAAAGTAGACATATTAAAGCCTTCAAAATGAGCCAGCACATTTACTATTTTACCTTATAAATTATTTTGCTCAAATAATATTCTTTTTATAATTGCAGCTATTTAATAAGAATTTTATGTTAAAAATGTTTGATTTACAACATATTTCCCTAATATCTTCTTAAATCCAACAAAAAAGATAATAAAAATATCTGAAAACAGGTAAATCAAGAATCTCCAAAAAACAGAAAGAGTAGGAAAAATTGGTAGGATGATTTTTTTTCTATAAAATTAGTAATATCTGACTTAGTCAGAGAAAGCAAAGAGAAAAACCAACAAGGGCTCAGATGTTTCTAAGTGTCCTGTAGAATTTAGGACAGACGAGTTCTTATGACACCAGAAATCTTCAAATTACTGCATAAAGTACAAATGGGGGATATTTGAACAATACAAATAGGAATATAGATGACTACTCACCAGAGGAATACAGAAGAATTAAAAGAAAACGCATCAATTGCATGATATAACAATTCCCCCAATCATAGTCTTTATTTTTCAACTAACATGCTTTACAGTTCTTATCTTGTTTAGAAAAATGTAAATTTTTATTTGTTAGTGAAATAGTAAGATCAAAAATATCTAGGAAAAACATTTGTTTGTACTCCAAGGAACAGTAATGTTATTCACAGACTGTAAGATCCCTATGATAAGCATCCTTGTGCAAGTAGAACTGCAAAGTAGTCTTGCTTAATGTCTTATTCTTTAATATTTCTGGCAGATAAGATCATGAGAAACTATATAAGAATAAACATTATAAAATAAAACAAAGTTCAGCTAAATAACAAATGAATTACAGCAGATACTTTAAGCAAACAGCAGACAATATTATAAAAACTTAGCCTTCATAGAGATAAAAAAAATAATAAATCACCCATGGAACTGGAAGAACATGCCATTGGAAACTAAATAAAGAAATAAGCAGAAACAAAACAGTTGATTTAGGTGAAAATCTAGATATGAGGCTTGTAGAATTTCAAAAGCAGATATCTGAAATATCATAGTTTTTCTTCCAAAACCACAGGTATTTTTAGGTTCCTCTCTATCTCTTTCCACTTCATCAAAGTTATACAC
This sequence comes from Heterocephalus glaber, assembly GCF_053883595.1. Lineage (NCBI taxonomy): Eukaryota > Metazoa > Chordata > Mammalia > Rodentia > Bathyergidae > Heterocephalus > Heterocephalus glaber. The sequence continues at coordinate 21,098,077 of NW_028258138.1, read as the reverse complement.
AGAACTATGGTATAGAATACACCTAAAAATTATAATGAATAAATTTCTAGTGAAGTAATTTTACTCACTGTTTTCAGTTATATATATCATCACCATATTTCCAATTTTTAGTTTGAATTAAGTTGAAAGGACTAATTTTTAAAAAATAGAATATTATACATTTATTTTGTCATACAGTTTCAACAAATAGCAGAGCTTGAATCAAAAGCACAAATAATCATATTCCTTTCTATATACTAAAGTGCTTAAAAGATTAGATTATTTAGCTTTATATTCTGAAAAATAAGTATGATTGTATAAGGATATATATTTAATCAGAATTCTAAAATAGTCTAAACTCAGAATAGTATTAAAAGTTTAGAAAAATTCTAAAAATTAAAGATCATATGTAGTTTTTTTTTGAAATTAGATTCTTAACACCTCTTTTGGTCTTATTAAGTGCAAGCTAGCTCTACATAAACTCAAAAATGAATAATATTAAAAATGAATCTCAATATTACTATTAGATTTCCAAGTTAACAAAAGCTGAAACTGAAAGAATGAATTAGACATTTAAGTAATTTTACTTGGTTGAAGCCATAGGAAATTACAGAAAGTCATCATCAGTAGCAAATACAATGATGTGTTCTACCAAAGAAAATGTTGCAAACTCAAAGCCTATTTAATTTCTGCAATCAAAACATAAGGAAAGTGCAGACCAAAAACTAATTGAAATGTGTGCAGATTTATATTCCCCTGCTTTATAGATTGTATATTTCAATTTATTTAGGAATTCAAATACATTAATACACAATAAAGCCATTTACATTTATGTGAGTAGCTCCACTCTTTCCAAGAACAGCTTAAAACTTTTGGAAAGCACTATACAATTTAATTATTATTGAGCAGAGTCCGAAAGATTAGTTAGCAGAGAATATAAATCAGAATTTTTATTAAAGCATGAAATTAAGTAGCTCATATAGAGGGTGGAAGACTCGAGAGTCTAAAAGATGATACTATTGACATATCAGATCATTCTAATACAAATGATTAATGGTTGTATTTATATAAATGGATGGAAGGGTCTGGTGGAATTAAGTGCTTGCACCAAGTAATTCCATTAAAATTTTAAATATCCTCAACATATATTAATTTAAAACCCAATTGAATATTATCATTCATATAAAATACCAAAGAGGAATTTTCATAACTAGCAAAAAAGGAATTGAGATGATTATCTGAATGACTTAAGGTAAGTGTAACACAGGGTTACAATGAACAAGAAGGCAAGAATGTTATAGTTTGAATAAGGAAGTAATATTCTATGATAGCTTTCCAATTAATATGTTCAACTCTTTTTGTTCAGATGTTTCTTCAGAAACATGAAGAAAAGAAACAAGAACAGTAATTTTTTGAAAGTTGTGGCCTAAAAACAGGCAACTATTCAAGAATTTGAATATTCTCTGCAGACTTTTGTTGTAATGAAAGACTATATTTTGTTCATTGAATTAAAGGAAAGATTTAATAACCTGTGGCTCACTAAGACACTTGAATTCTTAGGAAAAAAAAGCCACCGGATAAATTCTAGACAATTAAGGATAAAATTTGAATCTTTACATTGAAAAGCAATGTAAATCTTACACAAATATTTCATAGGAGTTTTGTTATCAAAATATGGTTTGTTATATAATCATAATTAAGGAGTGCTTTATTTATTTAATTGTAATTTATACATTTCATACATGGTAGAATATCAAAATATCAGTCAGTACTGAATACAAGAGATATAGGTGACAATAAGATATAGATATAGGTGACAATAAGAAAGTTTGACAAATTTCAGTTGAAAGCAAATGGGAAATTAAACATCTTTTTGGTCACAGTATTGCTCTATTTTGATTGTCTCAATGTTTTGGATGAATTTACTGCTGCTGAGCAATTGAAATATTCATAATATTGTATGAGGAATGTCAATTGGCTCACTGAACTCTCATCTATATATAGGGTGATATTTTCCATAATTTAGTTTATTTTTTTATGAAGAATGAAAAAGCAACATAAAATGTTAACAGTTTATAGTGGTTTCAAATAAATCAAGTTTATCATCAACATCAAATAATGAAAGAAACATTTTAATAGTTTTGATTTTAATTAAAAAATGGAAATCATGAGACTCTTTTAAAACCATTGCTTGTTCCTTGCCAACTACATTATCTTTCTCTCTCAGATGTAATGAACTCACTAGTTTCTGTATATTGCCCTGATTTCTTACATGATTTTTGGGGTACTGTTGCTCATTTATGTGCTCTTTCTGTGGACCATGTGAATGAAAACATATCTGGAATCTTCTACAATGTGCTTTCTTTCTAAACATTGTAATGTATCCCTCATACTATCTGAATTTGTACTTTGCTATTTTTTGTTATTGCGTAGAAATACATTGCACAAGTATACCACACTTTAGAGATCACTGTATGATGAAAAATTGTTTTTGTTTTGCTTTTCCTTTTTTAGCAATTGTGAAATCTGTTACTTTGAACATCTTATTTCCTTACATATATATATATATATATATATATATATATATATATATAATTGCTCTGGATTAATATCTAGGACTTGAATATCTCTGAATATTCTTTGTATGGATATGTTCACCCTCATAGTGGATAAACTATTGTTTGCAGATATGTCTCATACTTACTTTGAAAGTGATAAAGTGGAAGCATGTATCTGTTGTTATTATGAATCATTTCCAGAAGTTATAGTCATGTTATTTATATCCACAGTAGTAAGTGTGAAATGCTATCTCATATAAAGGACATATAAATGTTATTTCAAATAAATAAAACAAATCATTTTCATTCGTTCCCTTTAAAGCAGATGAAAATACTAGTCCACTCATCCAAGCCCTTCCCACCTGAGAAAGAGAATAGAAAAGTAGGTGTTTGTGTCATGTAAGGTATGTCATTCAGGGAACACAACTTCCAGTAAATACCCCATCATTAGGAACCTATTTTTAAAAGTGTCTCAAGTGAGGGATGCTTTCTGAGCCAGGGCTTCTGAGGCCAGAATCAGTCAATCCACTGTGTGTCTCATTCTAAGATTTGTGTGGAGAATGAGCACTGCACTGGTGATTCTGTTGCAATGGCAAAGGTGACAGGTCAGAAAATTCAGAGGGTTACAGACCAATAAGCCTTTGGAAACTGGATGTCTCACTGGGTGCTAGAATGGAAATTTAGGTATTTATTGTCAAATAATGGGATTCAATGTTTTTTCAAAATTAGTGTTGGAATGTTACTGTCCATTTTATTCACTTATACTCAAGCTCAGTCAATTGAAGCAAAAAGAAAATTTGTACATTTGTCATACCTTTTGTGTTTCTCACAATAAAAATTTTGGTAGCAAATAAAAACTACCATTAAAAAAAATAAATCCTTTTCCTCTGCATCGAATCTTATGCTAAAAACTTTCAACAATACTTTTTTCTAGTTTTTTAAAATCTGCAGTGAAATATTTTTTCTGTAGTCATGCTACTGCCCTCACTTCATTCAGGTGGCACTCCAGGAACTTCTTGCACCTTTCTGACTTTACCTTAGACCTCATCGATCAACCTGATCAACCTTTTCCTTCCTCCACCCCCACTGACTTTCCCTGATCTCTCCTGACCACCATTCTAGTTAATCTTAACTCTCTGAGATCAACTCTTCTGTATTTAACTTATGAAAGCATTCACATTGTACTCAAAATTCTGTCCTTATTTCACCCAACATAATGATATTGAATTCTGACCATATTTTTGCAAATGACAACTAAAAAAAGTTGAGTGTAAAAGTATGTTTTTCTTGTAGACTTGCTCTTCTTTTCTATTGTCTATCTGTCCATTTTTTTTTTTTTTTTTTTTTTTTTTGTGCTGGGGATCGAACTCTGGTCCTTGCGCTTATATGTCCATTTTTATACCAATACTGTGCTGTTTTGATCACTAGTTCAGTTTAGTGTGGTTCAAAGTCAACCAATATATTTTCTGGGGTTTTTTTCCTTCTTGAGATGGCTTTGGCTATTGAAGGCGTTTTGACTTTTATCTATAATTTTTAATTACATGTAATATTTTATAAATTTGTTTCTAACTTTCATTTCTGTTTATTTGAAATGTGTTTATCTTTACTGTTTATTAACAGGGCTCACAATGGCTGCCCTCAGAGGCAGGTGTGGAGAGTGCCAAATGCTGTCTGTGTGCTGGAATCTGAAGGATCCACTCAAAGGCCTGGGGCTCATTGCAGCGTCCTATGTGAGTCTGTATCAGGAGGCCAAAGGGTCCGGGATGGAAGGCTAAACAGTTGGTGCTGGATGGAGTCTGCGCTGGAGGCCAGGAGGTGACATCCAAGGTAAGGTGAAGACGGGAGCTCCTCCAAAGAAACAGAAGCCAGCCTTCTGTCTTTGTTTCCGTTATTCCATTCAGGGGACAAGACTATTAGTTGGTGTCACTCACACCCAGGGGGGTCTTCTGTCTTTCGTAAATCCTTCCAGCCACACCCAGAGCTATGCTGATCAAATTTAGTTGTATATTTGTTAGTGAAGTTAACACAATCAGTTAACTATCACATATAACTATTTTAAAATATTACTAAAATCAAGTAAGACTTCTAAATGTTTAAATTTACCACTAAGATTTGACTTCTTTAACCCAAGAATTCTATTTTCTTTTGTGAATAAATAATGCTGGATGAGAAGTATTTTCAAGAAATAGTACATTTACACTTTTTAAAATAAATGTGAGTGCTGATTTTGGTGTTAACTCTATCACATGCAGATTTATGCTGTTGAATATAGCAAGCGTGCTAACGTTTTCTTTCCCAGCACTTCGTTTTTCTGAGCTGTGCTAGAAGTAAATGTTGTTTTGTTAAATGAGCAAATTTGCATTCATGGCTTATGTGTTTCTAAGATGTATTGCAGGATGCATTTAACCTTTAAAAATCAAAATATCTAATGCCTGTATGGAATCATCTTAGCCTAAAAAAAATGTTACCTTTTTAAAACAGTTTACTACAGAAGTCTGATTGTTTTAATTCCTTCCAGTGAATGCCTTATTATACACACCCCAGAAGCAAAAATTAAGACAAAATTTGAAGCATATTTGTAAGACTTACACTTGTGAAAAGAATGAGTAAAAGGAGGATTGGTAGAGAGAGAATTTGAGCTGCAATAAATATTCAGGTAACTCTGCAAAGAGCATAGATTGAGATTTCAGATGGAAATTGTCTTTCCTCCATAAGGCAGTACTTGCTGGCTGTTTCTATCCTGGAAAGATTTTGAACTATCTGCTTGTTGAGTGAACTCCCTAAAACCAAACAATGAGTTTCCCTTGAAAAGGGATATATGTAGTCTACTACCAAGCCTACCATAGCCTACCTACTGGCTCAATTATCTCCAGTTCTGAAAAAAAATTTTGGGGAACCTCTTTATTGTGACTCCTATGATTGTCTTTTCCTTAGTGAAATTTAGACTAAAATATTTAGTGAGACTATCTTCAGTTTTTACTACAACTTCCAGGCTTGAAACTGCAATTAATTCTGTTTATTTTCTGCTTTGACTTTCCTTTGTAAGTGTCTTTCACTTTCAACTTCTCATTTTTATCTTCAGTTTCTTACTTGTATAGTTCCTTAGATCCTGAGCAATGAAGAGCACAAGAATCCTGTCACCATACCTCCAATGGTTACCTCATCTGCATATATACATTTGTATTTCACAAAGAAAGCAGCAAATAGATCACGTCTTTTCCACAAATAGACTATCTAGTCTTCCTTTGTACAAGAGCAACTCTACCTTTTCCTGGTGATCAAGGATTGTCCAAGATAAATCAGTGATTCCTCTTTTTGCCTACTTTTCCCTGTTCCTCAAAAATCTAAATATCACTGGAACAATATATTGAGTCCAACAACAACAAAAAAATGTATGCACCCTTCAGGAAAATAAACTCATATAAATATTTTCATACTAAATTTATTTAGTCATCGTGAGATTAATACAAGTTACCTTTGGCCTCTCCAACTCCAAGAGGTTCTCAAAGTGATGGTCATTTGCTTTCAGATATTTATTAGTACGGTGAACTGCTGCTTGTGTAACCTTGGTCAACATATCCATTGGGATTGCTGCACATGCATTTTCCATTTCTTCTCCAAGGGCTGGCAAGATAGTTGATTTTCCATGATATATGACCTCCTTTAGGGTCCCCCACAGATGAAAGTCTGCAGGTGTTAAATTAGGAGAATATGCACCTTCTACACATTTTTCTTTTCTTTTCTTTTCTTTTTTTTTCTTGGTACCAGGGATCGAACTCAAGTCCTTGCACTTGCGCAGCAGGTGGCGAAACCACTGAACTAAATCCCTGGCCAGATTTTTCTTTTCTTGAAGTGAGTATATATATATTTTTGGCAGACTCTGCCTGTATTTTAACTAAATAGAGCTTCTGTTTTGTCCCCTGGAGAAAGTGTATCCTCTTTAGAAACTAAGACCTCTAATCCGACAGAAGCCAAAATGTAGAAATAAGAAACACAAAGTAATGGGTCATTCTGAGTGCTGGTAACAGGAAACACTCATGCATCTCCTACTTGATTCCAGACCCATGTATATCTTATACCATGAATACAACATCTTTGATACGATGTGTACTCTGGATATGGAAAGATAGCACTCCATCCTTGACTATATCAAATTTGTACTACATGTCTGCTCTTGACAAGCCACTACATTGCTCAAGAGGGTAGAACCACCTGGGTGGTACAGTATGTTGAGTGTATACCACAGGTATGAACTCCTTTCCTCAGTCTTTCTTGCTGTCATATGATAATATGTGTGATTTTATGCTAGTAGAACTTAGATGTTGAGCCCATGAATGAGAAAGCAATATCAATTCATTTGAAATTACAGGCAAATAACCCAGCCAACATTACATATTTGCAAGGTCCAGTTTAGTTAATTTCTAATCAAGAGTGTATTTGATCTGCTTGAGAATTAAATACCTATGGGAGACCTGGCCTTTATGTTATGTCAGCAAGGTAGAATTTGCTTATGCTAGCAGCCTAATACTGACACTGATATCTTCATACTTATATTCAATTGCTGCCACTAAGGCCACTTTGTTCATATGACCATCATGCCAACATGGGTTGCGTCAATGACTAAAACTTGCTGACTATTTTGTCTACTCAATTGTTTAATGTCTGTGGTGTGTTGATGGGCATTCTGGATCTCCCTAAACCAGAACTTCTAAATATTGATATCACCTTATGTTTTATTCTAGGCATTCTGAACCAGTTGGCCAGGAAAATCTCCTCTACCAAGGAGTCTGTGTACATTCCACAAATTATAAAAGGATTTAACTAACTGAATTTCTGCATTGATAAGAATTCCTATTAACACTGACTTCCAGAGCCACAGCAAGTGGGACTGTAGGCAGCTGTCAAGCGTTTACAGCTTGGCTTCTATAAGAATGTGCCTCACTGTCTATGTGTACTTTGATTCTTTCTGAGTAAAACTACTGTTCACCATTTTCCTGGAGTAGAAACTTTCCATTATCCCTTTTTAAATTTGACATTCTACAACCATTTTGAACCAGAGAAAAGAAACAAGAATATGAAATAAATTTTAAAGACTTGGAATAAAAATATGACTGTCATTTTTCATAGACAAACTATGTGCATAGAATATCCAAAGATATGTGATACAGAATTATTTCACTTAAAAGGTAGATTTATAACATTGGATATGAGGAAAAGTTTAATATTATATAAAATTAACTTTCTATGTCCCAGCAACAACATTTAGATAGTGAAAATTTAGAAGAAAAATATTTATAAATGCATGAAGAGATTAGTAGTAAAATTAACAAAATTTGTAAGCAGTCCATAGATCAAATTCTAAACCATATACATTCAATAAAGAAATGAAAGCTGTAATTTAATACAAGTATTAATAGATTGAAGACATTTTAATGAGATCAAATATTTTGAATAGATTCATTGAAATCACATTAAAATTATAGTGATATCAACTACTAACATTCAAAAAATTCTAAAATTTATAAGAAATAGAAATGGTCAAGAAAGCCCAGGACACTTGTTGAGAAGAGGAAGATTATATATATTCCACTAAATAATAAAATTTGTTATGAAACACAACACATAAAAAGTGAGAAACTGAAAGTGTAAATAATGATTAAAATGAATAATTGATAATTTGAAATAGGAAGAAAAGCTATAAAGGGGTAGGGGTGGTGGGAAGGGAAGGGGAAAGGAAAGAAGGGAAAGGAAAAATTATGATAAAAGAAAAAATAGAAACAAAGTCTATGTAAATAGGGAAGGGTGAAGGGGGTGAAGGGCGCACAGGTAATGGGGAAAAAATAACTGAGATACATCATGTACGGGTGCAAGCACCCAATGATAAATGTAAACGTATTGTGTACCTAAAATGTACCAATAAAAGAATTTAAGGAAAAAAAGTGTAGCATTAGCACAAATATAGACAAATAAAAACAATAGAACAAAATAGCTCTCTATAAACAGATATAGAAATACATGGCTCTAATTTACAGCAAAGCAGAACGTTAGCCACAGGACAATTTTTTAAAGAAAGTGCAGCAAGTCAATAGGATAACAGCAACCCTACCTTTCCTTGATGATCAGGGCTAATTACTCTTGACAATATGCTGTCTCCTTTTATTGCCTGTTCATCTCTGGCAGTACAGTAAGGAAGACAATCAGTGAATCCCAAGGATGTCCCTACTGCCATAACTCCTTTGCTGAAAAATGTTTATTTTTTTAAAGCATGATTTTGCAGGGACACCAGATCAGTGTGGTTCAAATGGTCAGTAAATTCTTGTTGGCCAAGTTCTTACACAGGAAAGGCAGACCAGCATTATATGTAATGAACAAACAGCTCTCTTGCCACACTGGTAGAGTCCAATGTTCAAATTTTCATTAAGCAACTGGAAATTCTTCTGGAAAATGTTGTGATACCAAATGAAGTAAAATTCTCTGTTCCTTGGAAATTTGCTATTTCACAGCAGCATTAGGTAGCAGAGCTTGGGAGAGTAAGAGATTGTACTTTTGGGCCTTGGATCTTCCCTATCTCCTACATTTTATCTATTCCACTTATGCAACTGTGTTAAGTCCTAGGGGGTGGCCAACTACAGAGCCTGACTAATGGCAACTTGCCAATCCTCTTTCTAGTGGGTTGTTTAGTGATTTATTATGTAGTGGATGATCCTTGGCAGACTTGATACACAATTCTCAGCACATTGCATTTTGTCCTGATGGACACAGACTAACAAGCAGGGTTTTTTCTTTCCTTCCCACAGATAAAGACATAGAACTTCCAAACATTTTGGTTCAGATTCTTTGCCAGTCATCTGAGTTATTTCTTGCTGCTAATAGGTACATTTATTCTATCTGGAGAAAATTACATTCCTGCACAAATGGGTTAATAAGACATGCAGCCTGATGCTTTGTTCGTTAGGAAGATTTCCCATAGAGTAAATTATGTAGCAAAGATGTGGGAGATTTATTGGCAAGTTCTCATCATAACAACTGTTAGGATGTGAGGGAAGCTGAATTAGAAGAACACAAATGGTGAACTAAGATGCAGTTCTAAGGAAGGCTCAAATAATTTAGACCAATGATTGGAATTGGGATGGGATGATCAAATGTCCTTATAGAGGAAATAGCCTTGAATTTTAAATTTCAAGCTAATCCCTAAATGGATGCAGCCAGCACCAATGAAGGGAAACATTTAGATGGGCAGCGTCTTGTGCAGACTGCCACTTCTTGTGACCTGTTAGCACTAAACTCTCCTGCTACCTAGGAAAATAGTTTCTCACTCTGAAGTAAGGAAATGAGGAACACCACAACCACTGTTCATTTGTGAAGAGGGATAATATAAAAGGCCCCCATGTAAATAGGACTCAATTTGATGACTACTGATTTTTGAAATATCAAAATATTTTATAATTAAATCTTAATTAAATTAATTAAAATTTATAATTAATATAAATTAAATTTTATTTTAAATATTTTATAATTAAATATTTTATATTTAAATCAAGGAAGGAAGGCACAAGGACTTTGGGTACTACAAGCATCACATTGATACAAAGTGTTATTATTATTATTAAAAAACAACAAAACCTCATGATAAGATTTACCTTCACTTAGCTTACATACCACCAGAAATAAGTTGTTGTCAGCAGTCATATGAATAAAATAAAAAAAAATTAAAGCTTGGTTTACTGGGTAGTAAAAAAATAAGAAATAGGAAATATTCTCTTTACCTGTTTAAAATATGTCAATCCTTCTTTAAGGTTTTTAGTGAAATATAGATAAGGAAAATTTTTAGATTTAGCACAAAACTTGAAAGTAATAAAGAAATACTTTTTTCACAGTTTTAGAGTATTTTATATTACTATGGTCATTGTTATAATTAACACTAACATCATATATAATTATAATATATAATATCACATACAATTATATAACATCATATAATATTGATACATTATTAACTAAAGTCTCTCCTTCATTTGTATTTTCTTAGTTTGTACCTATGCCACTTTTCTATTGAGCGATTCCTTTTGGAAAACACATACAAATAATCAATTAATCATGATATTTCTTAAATTTGTTTTTGTAATGACCAATTTCTCGATTTGGAGACTTTGTTATGAAGAATATTCAACAGTTATTTTATAGAATGCATTACAATTGGGAATTTTATGAATTTTTCCATGATCTCTCTACTTTTGCATATTTTCTGACTATTATCTCTGGAGTTATGTGTCTCCAGTAAAAAAATGATAATGAATAGTATCTTATCAAGGATATTTATCACCAACATGACTTAACACTGAAGATAGGAAATAATATCAACCATCTAACCGGCTGTGTTTGTCAGCTTTTACCAATGGATAGCCAATTTCCAAGCCCTCTCTTTTTAATTGTGTAGTTTCTGAAGAAAATTATTACATTCGACCTAAATTTAAGAGGTGGGGACTACATTCTATCTCCTGAAAGAGATAGTATATATTTTACTGATTTAGTTCTTCCACCCCATATATTTTCTATGTTCTCCTATTTATCCAATCATTTGTTTATCAGTAAGGAATTATCATTATTTACTTTTAACCTTAGGCCATATACTCCAATACTACTCTATCTTTGTTTAAACTCTTACACATTTCATAAAAGTTTTTATTGGCTCTTGTGTCCCTTTAGTATGCACATATTTTAGTGTGTGTGTGTGTGTGTGTGTGTGTGTGTGAGAGAGAGAGAGAGTGTGTATGTGTGACTGTCTGTGTGTTTAACATTTTATTATTTTTTGCCACTATAAAATACAGGTGACTTATTTGCAGTTTATTTCCTATTCCAGCCCTAAATCTTGTATTTCTCCAAGGAGCCTGGTTCCTTTTATTGGAGAATGGTGATAGAAAGAAAGATCTGAATTTTAAGTGTGCCTATTGCTATTGGAGTTTAGTTGCTTCTAGACTCCCCCAACTATAATATGTGAATATTTATTCACACGCACACACATACATACATATACATATACATATATATATATAATCAATACATATTTCAGTATACAAACATTTATATACAAGTTTATATTGTATATTGATTGGTCAAATTATGGCTCACTACTACATAGATTACTCTAACTTCCTTTTTCAGTAAACCCCAATCCAACTTTGAGATCATTCTAAATGTATGGACAAATTACACAAAACCCACAACTTAAAGGAATAGAGATTCAACTTGATAGTTTCAGTTCATGGTTGCTGGCTTCAATGCAGAAACAGGATGAGTGAGGGGAATGGCAGAGGAAAACATCTTAACTCATGGCAGCCAGGAAGGAAGGAGGGAGGGAGGTAAAGAGAGAGACATAGCACACCAGGGACAAGAACACATCCTTCCAGGTATGCCCCGTGACCCACTTCCAACCAGGTTTCACCTCTTAACATTTAATGACTATGCTCATCAATGCATTAATCCATTGATAAGTTTAGCACTTCCATAATCCAATTAACTTCCACACACATTAGGCCATAAGATATTTTATTTTTATGTATTTATTTTTCTTGTTAAATTCTTTTATTGGTACATTTTAGGTATACAACACAATTACATGTCTCATTGGGAACTGGCACCTTTACATGATGCATCTTGGTTCTTATTTTTTCCCCATTCCTAGCCCTCCCTTCACCCCCTCCACCCTTCCCTATTTACAAAGACTTTATTTCCATTTTTTCCATTTCTCATGGTTTTTCCTATTCCTTCTTCCTTTCTCCTGCCCCTCCCACTACCCCTACTCCTTTGGACCTTTTCTTCCTATTTTGCGTTATCTATTATTCATTCTAATCATTGGTACATTTTAGGTATACAATATAATGACATTTATCATTGGAAATTTGCACCTTTATATAATCTCTCTTGGTTCTTATTTTTCACCCTTGCCAAGCCCTCCCTTCAACCTCTCCATTCCTCCCTATTTACAAAGATTTTGTTCCTATTTTTCCATTTTCTCATATAAATTCCATTCCCTTCTTTCCTTTCCCCTACCCCCCCCACTTCCTTCCCCTTTGCCCTGTTTCTTCCCATTTAACATTACCTATTATACATTTTAGTCCTTATTTACACTTTCAGTTTTTCACTCCAGAGAAACTATTCGGTATTTATACATGTGTGTTCTGTGTATTTCACATAAGAGTATCACCTCAATGTGCATCCACTTAGCTATAAATGTCTCTAATTTCTCATTTTTTATGGCTGAGTAGTAATCCATTTTATTAAAAAAATCACATTTTCTTTGTCCAGTCTCCAGTTGATGGGTATTTGGGCTGTTTCCAAGTTTTAGCTATCACAAACTGTGCTGCTATGAACATGGGTGCACATATATCACTGTGGTATGATTCTTTTAATTCTTTGGGGAAGATCCCCAGGGGTGGAATAGCGGGGTCAAATGGGACTTCCAGTCCTAGTTCTTTGAGGTATCTCCATACTGATTTCCACAGTGGTTGCACCAGTCTACACTCCCACCAGCAGTGGAGCAGGGTTCCTCTTTCCCCACAGCCCCGCCAGCATTTGTTATTGGTTGATTTCATAATAGTAGCCATTCTTTCTGGAGTGAAGTCAAATCTCAGTGTTGTTTGCATCTGCATCTCTCGAATAACCAGTGATGTTGAACATTTTTTGATGTATTTATTTGCTATTTCTACTTCTTTGTCTGAGAAATGTCTATTCATTTCAGATCCCCATTTTCAGATTGGGTCTTTAAATTTGGGAGGTCTAGTCTTTTTAAGTTCTTTATGGATTCAAGATAGTAGACCTTTGGCTGAGGAAAAGCAGGTGAAAATTTTTTTCCACATTGTGGGTTGTCTCTTCACACTGCTGGTGGTTTCTCCTGCTGTGCAGAAGCTTTTTAATAAGAGATCCCACTTGCTGATTGTTTCTGCTATTTTACGTGCAACTGAGATTTTGTTCATAAAATCTTTTCCTACACCTATGTCTTCAAGAGTTCTACCTAACCTCTGTTTCAACTGGTTCAGCTTTTTTTTTTTAATATTTACCTCTTTAATCCATTTCAATTTTAATTTAGTGCATGGCGAGATATATAGGTCTAGTTTTAATCTTTGGCAACTTGAAATCCAATTTTTCCAGCACCATTTATTAAAGAGGCTATCTTTCCTCCAGTGAGAGTGTTTGGCTCCTTTATCGAAGATGAGGTGGCTGAGTGTGTCTAGAATTGTTTCGGCAACTTCTAATCTGTTCCACTGGTCCTTAGGTCTGTTTCTTTGCCAGTACCAGGCTGTTTTTTTCACAGTAGCTTTGTAGTATAGATGCAGGTTGGGGATTGTGATACCCCCTGCCATGTCTCTGTTACCTAGAATTGCTTTTGCTATTCTGAGTCTCTTCTTCTTCCAAATGAATTTTTGGATTGTTTCCTCAAGGTCCATGAAGTATGCTGCTGGGATCTCAATTGGAATTGCATTGAATCTATATAGCAGTTTTGGAAGTATGGCCATTTTCACTATAATAATCCTTCCTACTCAGGAGCAGGGGATGTCTGTCCATTTTCTGATATCATCTTCAATCTCTCTTTTCAGAGTGCTATGGTTTTCAGAGAAGAGGTCTTTGATTTCTTTCCTTAGGCTGATTCCCAGGTATTTCAGTTTTTTGGATGCTATTGTGAAAGCAATTATTTGCCCTATTTCTCTCTCAGTAAGTCTGTCATTCATGTAGAGGAAAGCTATTGATTTTTGTGTGTTGACCTTATAACCAGCTACTTGACTGAATTTGGTTATTAAGTCTAGAAGACTTTTGGTGGAGTTCTTGGGGTCTTCTATATAGAGTATCATGTCATCTGCAAAGAATGACAGTTTGACTTCATTTCCTATCTTTATTCCTTTTATTTCTTTCTCTTGTCTAATTGCTGTGGCTAATGTTTCCAGAACTATATTGAACAAGAGTGGTGATAGTGGACATCCTTGTCTTGTTCCTGATTTTCATGGGAAGGATTTCAGTGTTTGAGCATTTAGTATGACATTGGCTGTTGGTTTTTCATAGATGGCTTTTATCAGTTTGACGTAGAGACCATCTATTCCAATTTTTTGTAGGGTTTGTATCATAAGTGCATGTTGGATTTTGTCAAATGCTTTTTCTGTGTCTATGGAGATAATCATATGGTTTTTGTCCTTGGCTGTATAGATATAGTGTATTACATTGATTGATTTCTGTATGTTGAACCATCCCTGCATCCCTGGGATGAATCCCACTAAGGTGTATGATCTTTTTGATGATCTTCTGCATTCTTTTTGCCAGTATCTTATTATGGATTTTTGTATCTATGTTCATTAATCAGATTGGTCTATAGTCCTCCTTTTTGGTTGTGTCTTTCTCTCCTTTGGGGATCAAGGTGATGTTTGCTTCCAGGAATGAATTTGGGAGCATTGCTTACCTTTCAATTTCATTGAAGAGTTTAAATAGTATTGGCAGTAGTTCCTCTCTAAATGTCTTGTAGAATTCAGCAGTGAAACCATCAGGGCCAGGGCTTTTCTTAGTTGATAAGTTTTATATTAAATTTTCAATTTCATTGGTTGATATTGGGTTGTTCAGAATTTTTAGGTCTTCTTCGTTCAACTCTGGTAATTCATACTTATCTAGGAATCTGTCCATTTCTTCTGTGTTGTCCATCTTATTGGTATATAGGTTCTGGAAGTAGGTATTGATGATCCTCTGGATTTTTGCTGAGTCTGTTGTAATTTCACCCTTTTCATTCATAATTGCATGGGTTTGGGCCTTTTCTTTCCTTTTTCTGATCAGGTTGGCTAAGGGTTTGTCAGTTTTGTTGATTCTTTCGAAGAACCAACTCTTGGCTTCACTGATTTTTTGTATTGTTCTCTTAGTCTTCATTGCATTGATTTCCCCTCTAATCTTTATAATTTCCTCCCTTGTATGAGTTCTAGGGTTGTCCTGCTCTTCTTTTTCTAGAAGCTTGAGGTGCAGCATCAGGTTGTTTAATTGGGCTCATTCTTCTTTCCTAATATGCATATTCACTGCTATGAATTTCCCTCATAAGACCGCTTTCATTGTGTCCCATAGATTTGGATATGTTGTATTTCCATTGCCATTTAATTGAAGGAACTGTCTGATTTCTTCTTTAATTTCCTCTGTGACCCATTGGTTATTCAGAAGTGTGTTGTTCAATTTCCAAGTGTTTATGAAATTTTTTGAGTTTCTTTTGCTATGGATCTCCAATTTCATCGCACTATGTTCTGATAATATACAGAGGATATCTTTAATTCCTTTGTACTTAAACATGTTCTATGTGTGAGTATGTGGTCTATTTTGGAGAATGACCCATGTGCAGCTTAGGAGAATGTGTATTCTGATTTTGTGGAGTGGAAGACTCTGTAAACATCTGTTAAGTTCATTTGTTCAAGAGCTTGATTGAGTTCTAGTATTTCATTACTTACTTTTTGTTTAGTTGATCTATCTATTTGTTACAGTGGGGTGTTGATGTCCCCCACTACAATTGTATTAGTGCATATATGACTTTTCATGTCTGTTAGTATTTGTTTTAAATAGTTCGGTGCACTAGTGTTTGGTGCATAGATATTTATGATTGACATCTCTTCCTATTGGATTGTTCCCTTTACAAGGATGTAGTGTTCTTCTTCATCTCTCTTAATCGGTGTTGGTTTGAAATCTACATGATCTGCAAAAAGGATAGCTACTCCTGCTTTTTGGGGGGTTTCTGTCACATGGAGTATTGTTTTCCACCCTTTAACTTTCAGTCTATGAGTTTCAATTTGAATTAAGTGTGTTTCTTGAATGCAGCATATTGTTGGATTTTGCTTCTTGACCCATTCTGCCACTCTATTTCTTTTGATTAGTGAATTGAGACCATTAATGTTGATGGTTAATAACTGAAACATATTGACTTGTCATTGTCATGGCTTTTTCTTTTTGTTGGGTTCTCCCCCTTTACATTTAATCTCTTGTTGTGCCAGATGGGTTCATTCTGCTTTGCTTCCTGGGGTTGTGATCCTCAATGTCTGTTCCTAGGATATTGTGTAAAATTTTTTCGAGTTCTGGTTTAGTAGTCATGAAGTTCCTATGGTACTCTTTGTCATGAAAGTATCTTGTTTCTCCATCAATTTTGAAAGATAGTTTTGCAGGGTACATCAGTCTGGGTTGGAGGCTGTTTTCTTTTAGGGCTTGGAATGTGTCACTCCAAGCTCTTCTTGCCTTGATGGTTTGTGTCAAGAAGTCTGCTGTGATTCTGATGGGCTTTCCTTTGTATGTGATTTGTTTCTTTTCTCTAACTTCTTGTAGAATTTTGTTCTTCTGTTGAGTTTCTGGAATCTTAACAATTATATGCCTATGTGTAGTTTTTTTTTTTTTTTTTTTTTTTTTTTTTTTTTTTTTTTGATCAAGGCTATTTGAAGTCCTATATGCCTCACTTATCTGTATGTCAAGTTCTTTCCCCCTCCTTGGAATGTTTTCTGCCATTACTTCTGTGAAGAGATTTTTTATGTCATCTGCACTTTCTCCTGTTTCTGCATTGACTGCAATCAGTCTTATGTTATTCTTCTTTGCATCATCTAGCAGCTGCTGGATTAATTTCTCATGTTCCCTCATAATTTTGAAGCAATTTTTCTTTTCCTGGTCTTTAATTGCAATCTTATCTTTTATATCTGAAATTCTGTCCTCACATTGGCTCATTCTGCTGTGTAGACTTTCAATGGAGTTTTTCATCTCCTGGAAATCTTTTTGCATCTGTTTTATGGATTCCATTTGTTTCCTATGTTGGGATTCCATCATGTTCCTCAGCTCCTCTCTAGATTTATTAATCATGTCTTTCACTAGGAGCACAATTTCTCCTGGTATCTGAGAAATTATTTCTGATCTCATTTTTTCCAGATCCCCTTTTGTTGCCAGTTCAGTGGGTCCAGGTGGTTGAGTATCAGTGTGTTCCATCTCATTTCCCTTTGGTAGTTTATCTGGAAGTCTGGTTTTGAGACTTATTTACATGTTTTCTCATTTCGACTGGTGGGGCAGGGGGTTGCTGTTGGCCTCCGTGCTGTTCACCTCCTCTGAGCTTGGAGAGGTGGGACAGGGGCCAGGTGCTGCAGTAGGGATGGTGCCCTGGAAGCCCCTTCCTCTCTGCTAGGAGTGGTGGGAGGGATGCTCGCCTGGAAGCCCCTTCCTCTGGACCAGAAGCAGTGGGATGGTGGCTCAGAAGCCCCTACCTCTGGGCCAGGAGCAGCGGGACAGACAGTGATAGGATATTTTATATCTAAACCATAGCACCAAATACTGTTCCTTTACTTAATTTTTCAGTGCATACATGTACAGTTGTTTACCCATATCTTCATTCATACAGCATCATCAGCTAGAATCAGTGCTTGTTAATAGTTCCTTTTATCTTTATCTTTAGTCTAATATACTCTACTCATTTCCAAATTATCTGGTCAGTCTTCTTCCCTGCTTTCAGTGAATTTGTTTTTGTTTTATATACTTGTAATATAATTAGATATTTTATGATTTTTTTATTCCATTCTAGGATGTCATGATAGGCTTCATTATTTTTTAATGATTTCAATAGTATAATTTTTTATATAGTAGCATTATGTATGTACATTCTTTGTGTTGTAAAATTCTATGTATAGTATTCTTTTGTATAGTGTGCATTGAATTGTATAGCACATCTTATATGGTATCATTTCTCCACCATTGTAATAGTTGTTTCCTAAAGAAAAGGCCTACACATTTCTATTAACTCTCCTCCCTTATTCTGAAATGCTGGCAACTATAGATTTAATTTCTACTCTCTACTTTAGTCTAAAGTTGTACTTCTCTTTCTAATTCCCTATTTTAATTCATTTGGAATGCTATGACAAAATACTATAATCTGGGTAGCTTGTAAGCAACAGAAATTTATTTCTTAGTTTTGGAAGTTGTGAAGTCTAAAAACAATATGCTAGAAGACTTAGTAACTAATGGGGACCATTTCCTAATTCACAGAAAGTATCTTCTCATTGTCTTCTTACTTGACAAAAGAAGCAAATGAGATTCCTTGACCTTCTTTTATTAAGGTATATTACCTGAGACTTAGCTCTTTTTTTTTTTCTTTTTTTTTTTTGGTGCTGGGGATCAAACTTGGATCCTTGTGCTTGTGTAGCAGGTGGTGAAAGCACTGAGCTAAATTCCCAGCCCACCTTAGACTTAGCTCTTATAAGTAATGACAGCCAAAAGGACCCCACTTCCCAATATCATAAAGTTTAGCATTAAGATTTTATTTTTTTATTTATATATTAATTGGTACATTTTAGGTATACAATACATTTACATTTATCATTGGATGTTAGTACCTGAACATGATGTATCTTAGTTCTTACTTTTTTCCCCATTACCTATGCACCCTTCACCCCTACCACTCTTCCTTATTTATATAGATTTTGATTTCACTTTTTTTCTTTGTCATAATTTTTCCTTTCCTTTTTTCCCTTTGCCCTTCCACTCCCACCACCCCTTCACCTGTGGACCTTTTCCTATTTCAAATTATCAGTTATTCATTTTAATCATTTTCATCCTTATTTACACTTTCAGTTTCTCATGCTAGAGATACTATTTGGTATTTACAGATGTGTGTCCTATTTATTTCACTTAAGAGTATGGCCTCAATATGCATCCATTTAGCTATAAATGGCTCTAGTTTCTCATTCTTTATGGCTGAGTGGTACTCCATTTAATAAAAAAAAACCACATCTTCTTTATCCAGTTTCCAGTGGATGGGCACTTGGGCTGTTTCCAATTCTTAGCTATTACAAATTGTGCCACTATAAACATAGGTGCACATATATCACTGTGATATGATTCTTTTAATTCTTTGGGGAAGATACCTAGTAGGGAAAAGCTGGGTCAAATGGGACCTGTAGTTCTAGTTCTTTGAGGTATCTCCATACTGATTTCCACAGTGGTTGCACCAGTCTCCACTCCTGCCACCAATGAAGAAGGGTTCCTTTCTCTCCACGTCCCTGCCAGCATTTGTTATTGATTGATTTCTTGATAGCAGTCATTCTTTGTGGGATGAGGTGGAATCACAGTGTTGTTTTCATCTGCATCTCTCGAAAGACCAGTGATGGTGAACATTTTTTCATATATTTATTTGCTGTTTTTATTTCTTTGTCTGAAAAATATCTGTTCATTTCAGATGCCCATTTTTGAATTAGGTCTTTGAATGTGGGGGATCTGATTTTTTTCAATTCTTTATATATTCTATATAGTAGACCTTTGTCTGAGGTACAGCTGCTAAAAATTTATTTCCATGTTGTAGGTTGTCTCTTAGCTCTGTTCGTAATTTCTCTTGCAGTACAGAAGCTTTTTAATAAGATGAAGTGCCAGTTGTTGATTCTTTGAGCTAGTTCCCACGCTACTGAAGTTTTGTTCATAAAGTCTTTTCCTATGCCAATGTCATTGAGAATTCTACCTAACTTATCTTCCAGCAAGTTTAGTGTTTCTGTCTTAATATTTAAATCTTTAATCCACTTTGATCTTAGTTTAGTGCATGGTGATAGGTATGGGTCTAGTTTTAATCTTTGGAAGGTTGAAATCCAGTTTTTCCAACACCATTTATTGAACAGGCTATCTTTTCTCCAATCAGGGCGATTGGCTCCTTTGTCAAAGATGAAGTGGCTGAATATGTCTGTAGTTGTTTCTGCATCTTCTAATCTATTCCACTGATCCTTGGGTCTGTTTCTTTGCCAGCACCATGCTGCTTTTATCACAGTAGCTTTGCAGTACAGTTTCAAGTTGGGAATTGTGATACCCCCAGCCATGTCTCTGTTGCTTAGAAATGCTTTTGCTATTCTAGTTTTCTTCTGCATCCAAATGAATTTTTGGATTATTTTCTCTAGTTCTGTGAAGTATATTGTAGGAATTTCAATTGGTATTGAATTAAATCTATATAGTAGTTTTGGAAGTATGGCCATTTTCACTATATTGATTCTTCCTAATCAGGAACAAGGGATATCTTTCCATTTTCTTATATCCTCTTTGATCTCCTTCTTCAGAGTGCTGTAGTTTTCAGTGTAGAGGTCTTTTACTTCCTTTGTTAGGTTGATTCCTAGATATTTCATTTTTTTAGATGCTATTGTAAAAGGAATTATTTCCCGAATTTCTCTCTCAATGGGTCTGCTATTTGCGTTTAAAAAGGCTATTGTCTTTCGAATGTTGACCATATATCCAGTTCCTCTACTGAATCTGTCAATTAGATCTAGAAGGCTTTTGACTGAGTTTTTGGATCTTCTATGTAAAGTATCATATCATCAGCAAATAATGACAGATTCACCTCTTCCTTTCCTATCTTTATTCCTTTTATTTCTTTCCCTTGTCTAATTTCTATGGCTAATGTTTCCAGAACAATATTGAACAGGAGTGGTGATAGTGAGCATCCCTGTCTTGTTCCTGATTTTAGCATGAAAGTTTTCAGTTTTTGACCATTTAGTACGATGTTGGTGGTTGGTTTTTCATAGATATCTTTAATCAGGTTGAGATAAAAACTTTCTATTCCAATTTTCTGTAGCGTTTTTATCATGAATGGGTGTTGGATTTTGTCAAATGCCTTTTCTGTATCTATTGAGATGATCATATGGTTTTTGTCCTTGACTCTGTTAATATAGTGTATTACATTTATGGATTTATGAATGTTGAACCATCCTTGCATCCCTAGGATAAATCTGACTTCATCAGGGTGTATGATCTTCTTGATGACCCTTTATATTCTGTTTGCCAGTATCTTGTTGAGGATTTTTGCATCTATGTTCATTAAGGAGATTGGACTGTAGTTCTCTTTCTGGGTTGAGTCTTTCCCTGGTTTAGGAATCAAAGTAACACTAGCTTCCAGGAAAGAATTTGGAAGCCTTGCTTCCCTTTCAATTTCCTTGATGAGTTTAAAGAATAATGGTGATAGTTCCTCTTTAAATGTCTTGTAGAATTCAGCAGTGAAGCCATCAGGACCTGTGCTTTCCTTTGTTGGTAAATTTTTTATTACATTTTCAATTTCACTCAGTGTTACTGGGGTGTTTAGAGTTTCTATATCTTCTTCCTTTAACTTTGGGAATTCATATGTATCTAGAAATCTGTCCATTTCTATGTTTTCCATTTTATTAGAGCACAGGTTCTCAAAGTTGGTATTGATGATCCTCTGAATTTCTACTGGATATGTTGTGGCTTCACCTTTTTCATTCTTAATTGCATGTATTTGTGCCTTTTCTTTCCTTTTTTTGATAAGGTTAGCTAAAGGTTTATCGATTTTATTTATTCTTTCAAAAAACAACTCTTTGATTCATTGATTTTTGTATCATTCTCTTAGTCTCCATTGCATTGATTTCTGCTCTGATCTTTATAATTTCCTTTCTTGTATGAGCTTTGGGTTTGTTATGTTCTTCTTTTTATAGGAGCTTGAGGTTCTGCATTACGTTATTTAACTGAGTTCTCTCTGTTGTCCTAATATGGGCATTCACTGCTATGAATTTCCCTTGTGGAACTGCTTTCATTGTGTCCTACAGATTCCTGTATGTTGTACTGGCATTATCATTTACTTGTAGAAAATGTCTAATTTCTTCTTTAATTTCCTCTGTCACCCATTTGTTGTTCAGGAGAGTGTTACTCAATTTCCATGTGTTTGTGAGTGTTCTGAGGTTTCCTATGTTATCGATCTCCGATTATATTGCACTATGGTCTGATAATATACAGGGGATAACTTCAATTCTTTTACATTTACTTAGATTTGCCCTATGAGCTAGCATGTGATCTATTTTGGAGAATGACCCATGTGCAGCTGGAAAGAATGTGTATTCTGATTTTGTGGGGTGGAACACTCTATAAACATCTCTTAAGTCCATTTGTTAAATAACTTGTTTCAGTTCTAGAATTTCATTGTTAATTTTTTTCCTAGATGATCTGTCTATTTGTGATAGAAGGGTGTTGAGGTCCCCCACTACAATGGTGTTAGTACTTATTTGGTTTTTCATGTCCATTAATATTTGTTTTGTATAGTTGGGGGCATTCACATTTGGTGCATAAATATTTAGGACTGTCATCACTTCCTCTTGGATTGTTCCCTTCACAAGGATATAGTGACCATCTTTGTCTCTCTTAATTAGTTTTGGTTTGAAATCTACTTTGTCTGCAAATAAGATTGCTATGCCTGCTTTTTTCTGGGTTTCTGTTGTGTGGAGAACTATTTTCCATCCTTTTACTTTCAGTCTGTGAATTTCCTTTTGAGTTAGGTGTGTTTCTTATATACAGCATATTGCTGGCTTTTGCTTCTTAATCCATTCTGTCAGTCTGTTTCTTTTGTTGGTGAATTGAGGCCATTAACATTGATAGTTATATTTGAGAGATATTAACTCATTCTTGCTATGATGTTTTACTTTTGTTGGCTCTTTTATTTCATATTTTTCCCCCTTTCCCTTTAGTTTCTTACCTTTCCTGGTGCCTTCTCTCTGTTGGGCTTCATGGAGTTGTGACCTTCATTGTTTTTTTCTAGGATATTGTTTAGAATTGCTTGTAGTGCTGGTTTGGTGTTCATGAAATTTCTCAGGTGTTCTTTGTCATGAAAATATCTAATTTCCTCATTGATTTTGAAAGATAATTTTGCCAGATACAACAGTGTAGGATAGAAGTTATTTTCTTTTAGGTCTTGAAATACTTCATTCTAGGCTCTCCTTGATTTTAGGGTCTGTGTTAAGAAATCTGCCATGATTCTGATGGGCTTTCCTTTGTAGGTGATTTGTTTCTTTTCTCTAAGTGCCTGTAGAATTTTGTTCTTCTGTTGGGTTTCTGGGATCTTGACTATTATATGCCTACATGTAGATTTTTTTTATTGTGGCTAGGTGGAGTTCTATATGCCTCACTTACCTGTGTGTCCAATTCTCCACCTCTGTCTGGGACGTTTTCTACTATTACTTCTGTGAACAGTTTTTTTATGTCAATTGTACTTTCTCCTGTTTTTTCATGGACTCCTATCAGTCTTATGTTATTCTTCTTTGCATCATCTAGCAGCTGTTGTATTGATTTCTCATGGTCTCTTACTATCTTTAAGAAATCTCTGTTTTCATGGTCCTTAACCATGATCCTGTCTTCTATATCTGATTTTCTGTCTTCAGATTCTCTTAGTCTGGTCTGAATGCTTTCAATAAAGTTTTTAATCTCCTGAATATCTGTTTGAATCTGTTTCATGGATTCCATTTCTTTATGTTGGGCGATCATGCTTTCCATTTCTTTCTTACTCTGGGCATTCATGGCTTCCAGCATGTTTCTGATCTAATCTATTTTCTTGTCTGTTTCTGCTCTAGAGCCTCTAATCATGTCTTTCACTTTACTCACTATCTCTGTATTTATCTAGGAGATTATTTCTGCTTTGAATTTTTCTAGAGCCTCATGTATCTGCTTTGTTACTTCCTGTGCTATCAGTTCAGGGTGTCCAGGTAGATGATTATCCAACTTTTCCACCTCATTTCCCCCAGCATTTCCTTTTTGTGGCATGGAAGCCTGAATTTGTGTCTTGCTTAAATGTCTTCTCATTTTTGTTTTTGGTACTGTCCTTGGTTTAATTCCTGGGTTGATATTTCAAAATTGCTTAATATAGGTATCTTTGTTGCTTGTGTTTAAAACCCTTGTGGAATGATTGCTTTACAGAGGTGTCTTCCAGATATGGCTTGTGTTTAGATTTTGAGGCTCTAATGACTCTGAGGCTATTTTATTTTCCTTATACCAGGAAGAAAAACTGATTAGATCAATCACAACATGTTAGGCCAAATGTTACAATCAGCAATACCATAGCATCAAGTGCAGCTTAGAAAATGACAATTTGTGGTAGTTATTAATCTATCACGTTTAACTATGTGAAGTATAATCCCGTTCCACTGTAGTGAGGGACCAGGTAGCAGAAGAGCCGCAAGGGGGGGTGGGGTGTGTGTGTGTGTGGAATTGGGCCTTGCAGGCGCCTGTGCGGCTAAACGGAGCACCGGATGAAGGCCGGGCTCCAAGCCATTCCTGGGACCTCATTGTGCTGTGAACAGGAACCGGAACACAGCTGAGGAGCCTCAGGTTGCTTGGCCGACCCTGGTAGAGAAGCTCCAGATCCATTAAGATTTTAATGTGTGAACTTTTGAGGGACACATGGTCAGATGATAGGATTTTGTGTTATGGCAAATTACTTGACTTATTAATAAATATTTGAATAATATATACATTTAATACTGTAAAAGTGCCCTTTCAGCACAGCTTTTGCTACATTGCACCTGTTATGATTTATTTTATTTTCATTTTGTTTAGTTCTAAATAAACATAATATCTCCTGAATCTTTCAATTGACAAATTAGTCACTTACTAGTTTGTTGTTTATATTCCAAATATTTTGTGATAGTCTATATATCTTCCTGTTAGAACATTCTGATCTCTTATTGTTCTAGGACTGTAAGAGTTGACTTCTAATATCTTTATGTATCAGACATTAAACTGGAAATACTCCATACTGAGCACAAAAGAACAAGAAGAAAAGAGTTCCTAATATTTGGACTTGTGGGGTTAGTATGCTATAGGCATTTTCACATCATCTAGTTTTAAAACATCTACCTGGAGGAGCCTAAACAAGATAGAACATTCTATTTTACTCTCACTCAGAAGGGTTAATCAGCATTTGTTTGCATCCTGCCTAACATTTATTTTTGAAATATAAATTTACTGAATTCTTTTTATATGTGTGTTTGAACGAATCCTGTGACATATCTTTCTGTATTTCCAAATAATATCATTATAATGACTTCAAAATTCATTGTATTTGATGACATTATAATATGCAGAACAAACCTCTATCCACTAAGATTCTTGACTGATTATTATGTAGATATCAACTTAACCAGTGTTTTAATATCTCCATGGCATGAAATAAAGGGGAAATCAAAAGTGAACAAAATCAACTTCTTACATTCTAAGAATAAGGAAAATATTTCTGTGGACATGGTAGCAGTCTTTGAGAAATTACCTATCAAAACAATATAGGGGGGATTTACTTCAGTGGTTCTGCCGCCTGCCTCCCAAGCGCAAGGACCCAAGTTCAATCACCAGTACCAAAAAAAAACAAAACAGAAAATTTTGGAGCTGGGGATTCAGCTCAGTGGTTCCCCTGCCTGCCCCCAAGTGCAAGGTCCAGAGTTTGATCCCTGGTACAAACAAACTAACAAAAAAGATATAGGTATTAGATATTTCAATACAGGATGGAGAATTTTGACAGGCTTTAAAAATGAATGATATCATTCAAACCACAACTATTTAAATAACACCTATAAATCTCTTCTAGTGATATTTTTGTGGACTGGTGTTAATAAAACTCATCAAGATAATCACATTCAGATGTCACTGGATAAGTTGTCCATTGGATTCAGTGTCTTAATCGCTTGATACCAGTATATGGCACATTTGTCTGAAAACTTAATTAGGTAATACAAAATATATATGTGAAGATGTTTTCTCAATTTTAGAAGATACTTATATACTACCATATGATCTTGCTTAAGCTATCATTTAACCTTAGGAGGCCTCAGTTATTCATTAATGAAATGGGAATAAAGATGTTTGGCTCACAAGTTTTTATATGAGAGTCAACATAAATTTATGACCATTTGCTACCAGTAAAGTTTTAATGAATGTAATGTACTACATTTAGTAATAAACATTTATTTAGTAAATTGTGAACGAAATATGTTTGATTAGCTTTGAGAAATTATGCAAGTAAAACTGACCTGTTGTCTAGCCTCATCATTACATGCCTAACAGAAAAGGATGTACATACATAACTATAATGAAAGGAAAATATTACTTTATTAATTCTTGCCTGAAATCATAACTTAGGTAAAATGAAATATATTAGTTAGCAATCCTCATAGCATCTTCTTTAATAACCTCAAAAAATTTAAAAGAAAATTAAAAAGCCTAGAGAAAAATGTTTATAAACCTTAATGAGCTTCTCCAATTTCAATTTGACATTTAAAAAAGTATTTTTTATTACATGATCACCATCAAGTGAATTTTCAATTTATTTTTCAGGGAACATTGGGAGGTAAGATCTCTCTGAAAACCAAAACGTTTTCTAAGGTCATGAAAGGGGGAAAGTTGACAAAAGATAGCAGGACATACTTTCTAGAGAGTGCCTTACATGATAATTTAATTTTTAAGAATACTCAGTTGAAATATATTTTAATCCTCAGTTATAATTGTAAAGACCAGCAGAGACAAGCACTTCTAGTAAGAAGCCAGTCGAGAAAAAAATTTAACATGTTGAAACCTACTGTTTTGTTCTATTCTTTGACACCTGTGCCAAAGTTTAAGAGTAAACTTAACTGGCTTGGGTTCTATCTAGGAGATTAGTGTTTCACACTTCTTAGTGTGTCTGAACAAGTCATGGAGGCCTGATCTTGGGGTCTATGGCTAGTACTACACCATTCTCTAGGGCACTCTTCCCTGCTCTGCATTCTACTACCATGAACAGTGCAGCTTTACTCCACCATGTCCTTTAACTGTGATATTTCAGTATTGGGGGTAGCCAACTACAGAATGAAACCTCTAAAACTGAGAGCCAAATTAAACCCTTCCTCCTTTAGGTTGTAAACATCATGTATTTGATCCCAATGATAAAAACCTAACCAAAAAAGAAAATTGATGCCAGAAAACTGAGACAGTTGTTTCTCATGTTGTGGTTCAGATACTTTTGGAATTAGTTTATGGGAGTAATTTGAAAAAGTTTAAAGATGTATTAGAATGCTGTAAAGAAAAGTTAATGAGTAATTCTAATTGGAGCCTCAGAGAGAACAGTGGGTAAAACTGTGGAAATGAATCCTAAGTTTCAGGGAAGAGCCAAAGTCAGAAATGAAAGAAATATGGACTCTTTGTCTAAGGAAGAGTGTGGAGCCTCCTGAGAGAGGCTGTGTGGGCCGTAACTAGCAAGCCCGTACAGTTGAACCTTTCAATCCCTCTGATGCTCACACCTCTTACCACTGTTTTCCCCAGGAGCTCAGCTGGAGAAAGGACTTAATGCTTCATTTTCTGGGTTTCCAGTCTTGCTTTTATTCTGTTCATTTCTAGTCTCCTCCCATTTGGAATGAGAATGTTTATTCTGTGTTGTTATAGTTTACACTATGTTATATTTTTTAACCAGGTTTCACAGCTAACAGTTTACTTTGAGTCTCAGAGGGTTCTTTGGATTTGGACTTTTAATAGTGCTGAACTGTTGAAGCTTCAGAGATAGTAAAATGTGTTTTCAGTTGTCTGAAGGATAGTTGTGTCATGTTAGGTGGAATTATGAGCTTATGTTTATGTGGAGAATATGTATGGTTTAAGGAGATGTCTTGGGACATCAATTTGACAAGGGGTGGAATATGTCAAGTAAGCTTGTCATCCTAATTGCCTTGGGATACGCTTAGGGGATGAGTAAAGCATACATTCGTGTGTTTCTGAGTGAGTAATGGAAGTATGACCTGGGGTCTATAACTGGTCCCCAGTTCCTTCCTCCATGATTTTGCTACTCTGCTCTACTTTTTGCCTACCACAAAGCCAAAATGCTTTTCTAAAATCAATCCCTTCTGCTGTAAAGTTTCTACATCGAAGCCAGCCAACTATGGACTGAAACCCCTGAATCTTTGAGCCAAATCAAACTCTTTCTTCTTTAAACTGTATGTATCAAGTATATGGTCCCAACAATAAAAATATTACCGACTCAGCATCTATGTTATAATGATTTTACAAAACCTTTAAATATATTCTAGCTCTGTAGCTTATGCACAGGTAGTATTATAAATATTCTTTTTTAACTTAAATTTTAGAAAAGTTGAATAGAATTAAAGCATATTTTAATATAAGCAAATGAAGATACAAATATACTGAAACAAAATAACAAGCCTATAATAAACTACACACACCTATTATGTTAATCATTATTCTGAAAAGAATTGACTATATTTCGAAGCTTATATTTTGTTTTGGAAATATTATTGTTTAATAGATGATATAATATTAATATAAGTTATTTATGTACAAACATATTTTGACAAAATAATGTCTTATTTTCTTCATTATACCTGGCAACCTATAATGGCTGGAGAAAAAGATGATGAGGTATTTCCAATAACATCAGCGATTTTAGATTTTTCTGGGTATAGTTCTACTCTCTCTTTGACATAAAATAGTGTCCTATATAAGCACTATGAATTTACAGGAAAGCCTAAAGTCTAAGTTTTAATACATAAGAGAATATATCAAATTGTGACAAAGTCTGAATGGATTAAACTGTCATCTTTTCGCTCATTTTTTCACACAAGGAGCCTATGTTTAAAGCACAGAAATAAAGGTGATGATAAAAAAGTCAAATTAATAAAAACGACTTCTTCCATTTTTCTTATTTTACATTATTTCTTTTATACACATAGCTATAGACTATATAATTTCTCCAATAAATTCATATATAAGCAATGTATTTTAGGAAAAATATTATGCATCATACTGTAGCCATTATGATGAAATAAGACATATAAAATAGATACAATTATAATGAATATATATGAGTTAATGAACATACTGGGCATGAAAATGGAGTGAAGAATCAGAGAATCATAGCACAGTGAAAATAAATATTAGACACTATATTTGCAAGGTTATGAAATGACTTTTGAGCATGATTTCTAATATGGAACATGATGGTTCAAACCACTCTATTTTGCAGATATCATATAGATTACACTTACTTTATTTTTGTTTCCTAGTTTTAAAACTTGTCTTTCATTATCTTCTTATATACATGAAATATTTATACCACATACATTTAATGTAATTTAAATGTGGTTGCTTTTGAAATTTTCAATGGTGATACTCATTTTCTTTTATGACCTAGCAAAAAGGCTACGTGGAATTCTGTATCTCTCCTTTTCTGTCTGGCTGTATCTTTCTAAAACTCAGCCTTGCTATTTTCTGTAGTCTCGTCTTCCTGAACACTGACATTTTTCTCATCTACTGGAAAGTTTTTAGAATCAATTTCACTTCCCCTTTTCTTTGCTAGTATCTAGAAAATGCCTTCAAGAAAAATTAGGGGGGGATTGTGAAGCTTATGTCATTTATTTCTCTTTTCTCAATGTTGAAGTCTCATGGGGTATGTTCTCTAATGTCCAAAGATAGCTTACATGCTTTCTATTTTTCTAGTTGTGTTTGGTAGGAGGGCGATGTTGGGCCTTCAACTGTCTTATTGCAATATTTGTTCAGTGTTGTGACTCAAAGAACATGAAATTAGACATCTAAATAATTAAAAATTTAAACATGGTATTTGTTCTTCTCAATTCAACTTACAATGAAAAAGTTATCCTAAATCAGAAAGGTGATATTAATGCTAACCAGATACTAGAAACATGTCTACAACTGTGATGCTGATTGAGAGGATAATCAGTATGCATAGTATTGTGGTACAAAAGAGAAAATGAGGACAGGTTTGTATTTTCTATGGCAATGTTTAGTTTTGTTAATATATTTATCTTTTGTGTGTGTAGTTCTGACACTCAAAGCATTCATTTGTTGCAGAAATTATTTGTTTCATTCTATGTATCTGGTCCATAGAACTGAGAAACACAAAAGTCTATATTGATGTGTTAAATTTTCATACCTTAAAATTAAACTGGTGTATTATGAAAATATTTACAATTGTTTGAATATTCATGTGAAAGTAAAATAACCTAAAAAAACCATCAACTCACAGATGGCAATTTTAAAATTTGGGGAAAAAAATTACAAAACAATTTTTAAAAAAAGAAAGCTGAGTGGTCTGGAGAATAAGTGGAAACAGGAAGAATTGGGAGGATGGTAAGAATTTTCAAAAGAGAGTAGTAAAGGGAGAGTCTCATATTTTGTGGCTATGCATTTAACTGGCATCATGTTTTGGTCAGAATAAATAGAGGACAGGGCATGCAGCTGTGAGAGATGTTGGAATATGAGAGGGTTATCTTAAGAAAGTAACGAATCATAACGATTTTAAATTCAATCTGTTGAACATACTTAAGATGCTGGATGCCCTGGGAACACTATATACAAATGCAAAGTTGAAAGCAGAATGCTCTAAGACCTGATCTGTCACCCACAAAAGCAAGGAAAACTGCAATTATTCTAACTGAATTAATTGCCTAATAATTAAATATATAAAAGCTTTGGAGTAGAATATAAAATAATGTATTTTCACAACATAATATTCATGAGAACCAGAATATAATCAAATTAGAAATATCAAGAGTTAGGAAAGTTTAACCTAAACTCAAGTGAAAAGATAATTGATGATGAAAAAACACATGAGCCACTTTTTAGAATTATTAGGCAAAAGCTTGCAGGCAACTATTATTACCATGATGAATAAAATAAACGAAATGAAATTGCAATGCATAAAGTAACAGAAATCTAAGTGGACAAAAATATATTTTAAA
The DNA here is from genome assembly GCF_053883595.1 of Heterocephalus glaber. Taxonomy (NCBI): domain Eukaryota; kingdom Metazoa; phylum Chordata; class Mammalia; order Rodentia; family Bathyergidae; genus Heterocephalus; species Heterocephalus glaber. The sequence continues at coordinate 21,067,032 of NW_028258138.1, read as the reverse complement.
AAGAGCCAGGTGGAAATCTAATTAAAAATTTTTTTAAATAAATTTTTTGGATAATTTTGGGGCTAGATAAAAAGAATAGTCAGTGGAATTAAAATATGTAATATAATCTTTATAAAAGTGTGTTATACACTGTAAATCAAACTTTTTCTGATAAATATTAAGTAATTTTCAATAATGAAGATATATGCTTTCTACATAGTTTGGAAGACCTAATATAGCTATTTGTATTCCTTAAACTGAATATTACATTCAATCAAATTAATCAAAATTCATCCAGCTTTAATTTCCATGTTTTTCTAACAAACTGATCCTCTTTTTTTTGCCCCATGTCTAGGGATCAAAATTAAGCATTCATACGTGCCTGCCAAATGATCTACTACAATTCTGAATGTTATATAAAATTGCAAATGATGTAGAAGTCTCACATAATTTTAAAAGAAAAATAGAGAATTTACACTGTAAATAAAAAATGCACAAAGCTTTACTATATGTAAAAATTAAATACAGATCAAATAAATCAGTATGCATACTCTAAACAGATTCACGCATATGTGATTAGGTGATATTTGACAAAGATTCCAAGACAAATAAAAGAAAAAGAAATGTGTTTTCAAAATTGGTGCTGTAAATGTAGATATATGAATTCAAAGCTAAATGAAATTATTCAAATATTACCTCTCCTCACATACACATAACATTAATGAACCAGAGCATTTAATGCAAAACTTAAAACTGTAAAAATTAGATAAGAATATATTTTAAAAATTCCAAATTTTCCATAGAAACGTTTTTCAACTGAAAAGAATAGCAGAATGCTTAAAGTAAAAAAAGATATTTTACAATAAAATTATGTATTTATGTTTTTTATCAGAACACACATACATAGAAAAAAAAAGATTGCAAACTAAACATTATAATTAAATATAAAATGAATTTAATGAAATAAGCAAAACAATAATAAGTCAGAAATCATGTAAAGAAAAATAAACATAAAAATATGAAGAAAATCATTATCAGTATGAAAATTCAAAGCCCATAATATTTGACAATATATATACATTATGATTAATATATGATTAATATGTGATTAATATATGAATGTTTAAGTTAAAAAATATTCTTACAGTAGAAAACAAGTTGTTGTTAATTTCCCTCAAAATAATTCTCTTTTTAAACACAGTTATCCATTTTTTCTTGCCTCTTTTGAAGCACTTCTAGAAGACCTCTTTTGTCAATGTCTTTAGTTGCCCTGACATGGCTGCCTTGATGTACACATTTGATTTAAAATGTTTACATTTCATAGATTTTGAGGAACAGCCAGAATTCCCCTTGTGAATCCAGTGAATATCACTGACTCGGATACACCGCTTTTGTTTGTTTGTTTGTTTGTTTGTTTGTTTTTTGTTTTCTAGCCTGTCTTTGTGTTGGATGACACTTTGCAGCAGCATTTACCATATACTTGATCAAACTTCTTAAATACACTCACAAAAGGGGACTTCCAGAACTGCTTGAGAAAGTACAAAGAATAGTGAGATAAATGAATTCATAGTGAGGGGATTTTTTGGAGGGGATTATAGCAATGTGTCTATTATTGTAATACATTAAGATTCATCGTATATTTTTATCACACTTTTTATATCTCTCAGAATAGCTAAAGTTTGTAAGTTTGATCTAGTTTTGACAAGGGTTTGGCATCTAAAATCATACTTGTATATAAAATATCCCATTTTGTGAAACTTTTGGAAATTACTTTTAAAAAAAAATATCCACTTATACAATCTGGTCTTTCCAGTCCTAGGCATGTAATCCAAGAAAATTGACAATGTTTTCTTATTCAATGATTTGTAAACACAAAGTCATAGAACATTAATCATAATTAACCAAAAACTGAAACCATCCTGAGGCAAGAAATTAGGACGTGGTAAGCAAGCTAGATAATTGGGTATGTCTTGTCACTCATGGAAACTGTCAAATCATGGAGGTGATATATTAGCAGGGCATCTTCAGACTCCTGCATGTGATGTCCCAGATATGACATCAGAAGATGTAAAAGACAGTGGCCACTGGCTTTGTTGCTGCTGTCCTTTTGTTCTGCAAGCACAATGTGTCTTCTCTTTTCTTCAGAGTACATACTGTTGAATACTTCTTTTGGCACTCCTGTTTCACCTCTGTTTCTTCTTTTTTTACCTTAAAATAAATGTTAAAATTTACATTTATTGCTTGTCACAATCAAATTTTTGAGCAGGACAACAAGAGCCTGGAAAGGACCCCTCCCCATTCAATAACCAATGTACAAATCCAATTTTTTTTAAATTCTTACACTGAAATGCTTCTCAGGCTTACAGATAATGGTAAATAAACAACACAGGAGAATCTTGAAGTTATTCTGCTGAATGAATGGAGTCAAACACAAAACAAGATGCAGTGCAGGATAAAAGTCAGTAAAAAACAAACAAATCCATTACTGTTATAGTTGTCTATTTCCTGTCACGAGGAGGAACCAATTCCAAAGGAATAGAAAAAGCTTCTTGAGAATATGACAATGTAGTATATTTTAGTCAGATCAGTGAATTTATAAATATATGCACCTGTCAAAATTTATCAAAGTATGCTTTAAATTGATGAAATTTATTAAATTAAATTTAATAAAACAAAATATGAGGAATAAATCTTTTAATGTAAACTGTTTTATGTTCCATTGATTTACTTTAGAAATTGTTTAAAGTTATAATAACATATTATAAGAACGTTCCTATGGAATTTTATATACAGTGACTTTTTTTTTTCAGTACTGGGGATCAAACTCAGGACCTTGTGCTTACCAGGCAGGCTCAGTGCCACTGAGCTACATCTCCAGCCCTATACCACGGTGACTTTAAGCTATTTTCTTTCTTGACCCTCAAGTAACCTTATTATCATAAGAATGAGAGAAATTCTGTACAGATGCTTTCCAATTTAAGAATAGTTTGATTTATGCTTTTTAGACTTTGAGTTGGTGAGAAAATAATATGTACTTGTTAGAAATCATACTTTTAATTTTCAATGGTGGTCTTTTCTAAGATACTAATATGCAGTGTAATGGCAGCAGCAGGAGTCTCAGGTCCCAGTCAGGCACACAATCAGCAGAGAGACCAATTTATAGTGTATACTCAAGAGTGTATTGTGCTGGTAAGCCATGATGTTTTGTAGTTTAGATGTATTAAATGCAGTTAGGGCTTATAAGGTTATCAATTTATGATGGGGTAGTTGGGATAAAACTCCATCATAGTTGAGGAGCAGCGTAAGTCTTAAAGTATCTTTTAAAAGCTCCTTCTAGGTCACATTTGATATCAGGACTACAAATCAAATGTATGCTTTAAATCTAATTATTTAAAAAGGCTAAAGAAATAAAATTGATTTTAGAAGCCACTTCTTAAATAGTTCAGAAACAAAAAATGTTATTTTCATTGTTGTAATTTTTCTATATACTGCAATTGAAATTATTTCAAAATATAAAATGAATGATTAAAATATAAACATCAAACATTAGAAATGAGAACAATGTTAATTTTCAGGATGTTACACCATTGCAATTTGAGATTCTTTTTTCTATGCATAAGATAGAATATCATCATATCTGACAAGAAAACAATATGTAAGATGAAATTATAGAAATTATTTTTGCTTTTTAAACAATCTATATGAGATAAGCTTAAAGTTATATGGAACTTTCATTTGAATAATTTTCTGTCATGGGTGATTTATGAACAGCAAAATATCTTCTCTTTTATAAGGAAATGTTTAAACAATGTGTTAGGAATTTGGAAAGTTTTTTTAAAATTTCATTTGCTCATATTGTTATTCTGTATTTACATAGAGACAATTATTAAATAGAAGCTACTGACTCTTGTTATTTTTTTAAATTTTGGGGGGGGTCCCATTTGGAAACACCCTAAGTCATACTGAAGAGATAATTGCTCTATATGATGAAGGCTACTTGACAAAAGTGTTTTATGGAAGTTTTTCTACAATTTTAATAGTTCATGAATATTTGAGATTTTAACCATATTTTCCATTATATTTTGATTTTTCTTATAATTTAAAAGTACACCATATACACACATATCACACACACATGTATCTTTTGTTATGTATTCTTTATGTCTCTCCCAAATTTATATGTTATCATCTATTATCCAATGCATTGACATTGGAGAAGAGGATTATAGAAGATAACTAGGATTAGCTGAGATCATGAAGACAAAGCGCACCTCAATGAGGTTAGCTCTCTTAACAAGAATCAAGAGAGCTGGAGAGGGGAAAGTTAAGGAGACATGCAAAAAGTATGATGTTTTATGCCCATGTACCAACACTCCCTACAATGGTGTAATCATTATGTAATGCAAACATGTATTAATAAAAATAAAAACAATTTAAAAATCAAGAGAGAGCTTGACTATGCTGTTCACCTCTCCCCTGTGAGAATACAGTGATAATTTACCCATGTATCATGTTGAAAATGATTCTTGCTAGAATGCAACTATGGTGCCACTGTGATCTCTGACTCACAAATCCAGAAAGATAAGTAAGTTTCTATTGTTTATAAGACATATACTGTATGGAATACTGTCATAGCTACTCATGTTTCCTAACACAGCTAAACATCTTTAAATAAAATAAATATTTCATTATCCAACAGGAATGCAGTGCACTGCAAACCCCCCCCCCCCAATATAGGTAAGAAGAAGGGCTTTTTGACAGGGATGAGTAATGGCAAGACACAGGGTGCCAGGGAGCACAGTCAACCTGAAAGAAAATCCGGACTTAGAAACTGCCACTCCTGGACAATTGGACAGACCACGTTTTTCCATCTTTTGTTTTGTTGACTTGTCAAATGTGGATAATACCAAAGTTGAAAGTCTGTGGTAAGTACTAAAGAAAATATGTAAGATTGAGTCGGTAACCTATAATTTTCAACATTTACACTACTATATATGGAAAGGAAAAAATTCTAGACCTCCTTCAATCTTCAATCCTTTCATGATTTGAGTCTTAATTACAGAATCACTGCAGCTGTGCTCCAAGTCCAGAAAGGATCAATGATATTGACACTTTTTTTCTTTGCATCATTTTTTTTTCATCATTTAGGTCAAAAAGCTAAAGTAATGAATAAAACTGCTCACAAACAACACGCTTCAACTGGACTGGAACCCTCTGTTCTGCAAGTCTGCCAACAGTTTCATGTTTTAGTCTCTACTCATTTTTTTTTTATAATAAAGTACACAAACACAACCATCTTGAGACTATCCTTCTAAGGACTATGAATCTTTGTCTTCCTTGTCAAAGTACACATGTGAAAAGGTAAAAAATAACATTGTTAAATAATAAAAAGAAAACTGATACTTATAAATGTAAACAATAAAATGTTAAGATACAGTGATTTTATGTGATAAAAAACATTTGTGACTCAACTTCTTAGTTAATTCTAACTTTCTTTGCTTTATGAATATTGATAGTCAAAATTCAATTTACTTACAATTTATTTGGAAATTTAAATTAAGGCATGGAAATATTTGGAAATTTTAGCACCTCAAATTCTTATTGAATACTTAAAGTATTCTTTTGTATATATGAAAGGAAACGAGAAAAATATAGACTTAATAATAATAAAGGCAGTCAACAGATTTTTCTTTTCCAGTGTTGCAGATCAAACTAAGAGCCATATATTAGGTAAGCAATCTAAAACTGAGCTGTATCTTTAGTCAAAACAATTTTCTTCAATTTGAAAGTTGTATTAAATCTGTAGTTATATCTTAAGTGGTTATTAACTATTGCTTAGCATACTTGAGAATTTTGATATAAAATATTTTACTATAACAAAAGGAAATTTAGTTTATAAAAACAACATTAAAAATTATGACCTTGGTTATTAAAAGTAATATTATGAATCTCCAGTTGATTAGGTCTAAAATAAAATGCACTGATGTTTACTGGCAAGCATTTCAGAGAGTTTTTATGAGGAGCTCCAAACAAACACAGTGGGTTCTAATATCAAATCAGTAGAATAATTCACAAGCCACCTCATCATCTTGCTTATTTTCACTTATAAAGAATTGATCAGAAACACCAGAAAAACTTTCTTTAAAGTATAATATATATGTTGTATATGTCTGAAATAACAAGTATCTATAGATAGAAAAAAATATTTATAAAAATACATTAATTTGTTCTATCAGTTCCATGTTTTGGATCCCATTTCTCATTTTGTACTATTATATATACACATAAATATATATGATTTTTTTGCTTAGACTTTTTTATAGATTATTTCTATATATAATATACTTTGATTTCTCAATTAACTAGCAAATATATAATATATGTTAAGTAAAATATGGATTTAGTACATTTTTATCATTGCATATATCTCATATTTTCTCATGGTCCAAACTGCAAATGAATTATTTGGTTGCAAAGATTTTTGCTGTGATTTGTTTTTGTTAAAGAACTTGCTTTTGAAATTATTATAGGATGGAAGTTTTTTATTTTAATCCTTATATTTTACCACTAATGTTTTAGAAAATTTTCCTTCATTCTGCAACATCCAAGTATGATTATTTATATTGTCCTTGCATAGGACCTTGTGCAAAATTAACATCTGAATTCATTTGTAAAATTAATAAGATGTAATTATACTATGCAGTTAAATTGCTTCTTGAACTCAGTTTTTATGACAACTAAAGGCATGTTTCTCATTAATATCAATATTTTGCTCCTGTAGCAATCTAATGGTCAGATAAAGATTGGAGACAAAGTTCTAGTTTGTTGATATTTTTTTAATAGAGTCAATTACATTGACCAAGTAATAAGAAAGTAGAGCAAAGGCCAAGGAAATATATCACTTACAAAGGCAGTAAACTCCAGTAATGTTAAAAAAATGTCTATGAGTATCCCCAAATTCAGTTTAGTTTATTAAATGGTAGTGTTTGATTTTTCTATACAACAGTATCAAAAATTTTGCAACACAATTTATAACAGTGTTCGACCTGAAACAGGAAATTGGAAGAGCTAAAAAGCAAACAATGAAACAAATTACATAGTTTGCAAAATCATATTAAACTGGAGAATTTTAGGCCAAAAAACAAAATGGCTCCCTTTCTATCAGATCACAAATTACTCATAAAAATTCAGACTCTAAAGAACAAATAATAATTGATTGTATTTTCTAAATATTTTATTTATCTTTTAACCAAGGTATAACTAAAAATCAGAATTTATAATAGCACAATATCTTTGCAGTAAGGGAAATTTATAAAACCTCTTTATTTATGGAGGATTAACCCATGGAATGTTGTATATATTTAACCGATGTATACATTCAATGAGTTTTGAGGTAAGTATAGGCTGATGAAATGATCACTACCATTAAGTCTATAAACATATCCTTCACCTCTTACCATTTTTAATATTATTACCTTTGTTTAGTTTGTGTATCATAAAAACACCTGATAATAGTTATTCTTCTAGTCGGTTTTACATGTATAATACAGTTGGTTAGCTACAGGCACTGTGCTCTATAGCAACTGTCCAGATCACAGTTGTCTGCCTTGCATAACTGAAACACTGAAAATCACCTTCCCTTTTTCTTCTCCTCACCTGAAGATATTTTAAGACTGAATACTATTGCACTGTATATGAGTACTTCAGTGTCTGAATCCATACATCCCTCCATGGATATCTGGTTTGTTTTACAAATCTTGGCTGTTGTGAATTCTGGAGGCACAAGCCAGGCATGGAAAGAAACACTCTAATCTCAGATACGATGGAGGCTGAGTCAGGAGAATTTAAAGTTCAAACTACGGACATCCTGTCTCAAGATAAAATTTAAGAAGACTAGGGCTGTAGCTAACTTGGCCAAGCTATAGAGACCCTGTGTAAAAATAAATCTTAAAAAAGACTGAAGATGTAGCTAATTGATTGAGTGCTAACCTAGCATGTGTCAGTTCCTGGATTAGCCCTGCAATACTGAGGATAAGAGTGTGGGAAAAGGAAGTACACATAATCTTTAAATTCTGTTGCATATATACCATGGAGAATTGTGTATATTATTCATTTCTATTAATTTCTTGAGGAAAATAGTTTTTCATAATGGCTGTACCTTTTACCCATTGTACATTGGTTCCCTGTTCTCCACATACTCATGAAAATGTTATTTTATTTTTTAAATAATAGATATATAGTTATCTTTATAAGTCTGATATGATGTCTCATTGCAGTTGTATTTGTATTTTCCTAATTAACGATATTGACTTTCCTGTATTAGTCTGATTTGTATTACTGTAAGAGAATAACTTATGGTGTATAATTTAAAGGAAAGAAAGGTTTATTTAGTTCATGGTTTTGAATAATAAAAGTCCATGAGTATCCTCATTTTTTGGCCTCAGATGAGGACCAGTTGGCTGGATTCCTTCATGGCAGAGAAGACAAAAGAGAAATGGCCAACTACAGGAATGACAAGTGTGTGGGGCGGGCTCACTTTATAAAAATACACACTTACAAGATTTAACTCACCTCAGCATAAATCATTTCCAAGAATGGTGCCCAGATAGCATAATCACATTCCACTAAGCCTCATTCCTTAAAAGTTCCATCACTTCAACACTGCCATAATGGAGCCAAACTTGTAGCCTATGAACCTTTTGGGGACCTATCGTATCTCAGACTTATCAATATATTTTCATATACATGTTGATCATTTCTATGTCTTCTTTGAGATATGTACACTCTCAGATTCACTGACCATTTTCAAGTGTTTATTGTTTTGATTTCTGGTTATTACTATTTGTATTTTTTTCAAATCCATTGAATGAGTGCCTTGTTATATTTTGAATGTTAGAAAGATATACGGTTTGTAATTTTTTCCTATCCCAAAGTTTATTATAATATATTATTTCCTTCAGCATGAAGAAGCTTTCTAATTTGATCTAATCCCACTTGTTTGCTTTTACTTTTGTTACCTGTACTTTGGTTTCCTATCCAAAAAAAAAAAAAAAAAAAAAAAAAAAAAAAATTACCAATGTCAAAGAGATTTATTTTCTTCCAGGAGTATTAGAGTTGTTAGGCTTATGTATAAATTTGTATGCCTTCAGTTATTTTTATGTGTAGTATAAAATAGGTGTCTAATTTCATATTTTTGCATGTAGACATCTAATTTCCCCAATACCGCTTATTTCAAAGGACGTCATTTGAATATAGTACGTTCGGAGTCCACTGTTGAACATTAGTTATACATATATGTATGGGTTTCCATCTTTCCACAATGGAGCGTGAGGTTAGATGTGTGCTAGTCATAGATAGTCTATATCATTTTAATGTGCATTTTTGTTATATTTAATTAGTTTTTTCATGAAAGACGAATGAAAGAGAATTTTTCATGAATAAAGTTGAAATTTGTCAAATACATTTTCGTGTCTATTGCACATAGTTTTATTCTTTGTAAAACATAGTGTATGGAATTGATTTGCATAATATAAAATGTATTTGCATACTCAGGGTAAATTCCACTTGATGATGTTGAATAGCTTTTTGATATAATTTTTAATTGGTTTGTGATTTTATTTACTGATGATTTGAGCATTTTGTTCATCAGAGGTATTGTCTTGTATTTTTCTTTTCATATGTTGTCTTTGTCTGGCTTTGGTGTTAGTATAAGTCTTCTAAAATGAATTTGGAATCTCCTTCCATCATCAATTTTTTGATGATGTTAAAAAGGATTGGGATTAATTCCTATGAAATTCATTGGTGAACCCATCATGTTCAGTGACAATGTTTACTGGGGGACTCTTGATTATGAATTGAATATCTTAATGTCAGAATTTTTAGATTTTCTTATTTTTTATGATTTAAGTGATATGCATTGTATATTTATATGAATTTATTTTTTATAGGTAAAAGATTTGTTTAACATTACCTGTTGTCTGTTAAGTTCTTTGAATTTTTGTGGTTTAAGTTATAATGTCTTTTCCTTCACTTATGTAATATATTATATATTATATTATATTATATGTATTCAAATCTATTTTCTTTGTCAAGTTAACTGTCAATTTTGTCTGTTCTAAAAACAAAGTATTAGGTGGTCTTAAATATAAAGATTATTTATTGATTTTTTACACTTTTCCTAATCTCTGCTTCACGTATTTCTGTTCTAGTTTTTTTTATTATTTCCTTCCTTATGATTATACCCTTTTATGTGATAAGTCATTTCTCTCTTAATGCTTTCTGAATCCTTTTGGTTTTGACAATTTGATTTTAGTGTGGCTCAGTGAAGATAACTCTATGCTCAAACTACTTGAGATATTTTTGTACTTCATGGGTATATGGATGCTTACTTTATCTTAAGATTTAATACGCTTTTACTACATTTTTAATGTATATAGTGGTTTACTTTATGATGTCTAGTGTGTCTTGAGGGATTTCCTCAGTATTTTTCATTCATTTTACTTTGTTTCTCTGATTACCTAATTTCAAATAATTGCCTTTGATTTAACTGATTGTACTTAAGTCTGCTACTGAAGCTCCTGAAAAGTTTCAGCTCAGAGATTATATTCTTCAGTTCAGGAGTTTTTATTTGGTTCTTTGTGTGACTTATATACCTTAATTATTTTGTATTGAGGTTTTGACTACATTTGTTTTTCTATAAGGAAAATTGATGAGATAGTATATCAAAATGGCACATTTTTATATTGAAAGCAACTTAACAAATTTTATTTTTTGATAATTAAATATTTATTTTATAATTATCCAATATTTGTCCAAGGAAGATAAAAGTGAAAAAATTCCATGATAAATCACAATTATATATAATGGCAGACTCAATAATCCAAAAGAGGGGTCGGGGATTTAGCTCAGCGGTTTTACCGCCTGCTGCACAAGCACAAGGACCTGAGTTCGATCCCCAGTACCAAAAAAGAATAAAGAAAAAAATAACCCAAAAGAATTTTGTTATCTAAATGGAAATCTTTAATAGATTGCAACTCTTTTTATTTTATGTTATATTTTTGATGAACTAAATATATATATTTTATCATCAGTAACAAAATGGACTTCTACAGACACCACATGTAAGCATAAACTTAGCTAATTCTGAATCATGAAAATTGCTTGATTTACATTTTCACATATAAGAAAGAATATTTTAATTGAAGAAAGAGTATTGTAATTGAATTGATTTTCTTCTCTGAAATGATGAACATAACTCTTCCTTTAAAACATAATGAACCTAACCTCCTCCATGCAAATGATATCTGTGACACACCGCACCCCTTTAATAAATGATTATTAAGGTAAAATGGACTTATTGTAGATCAGAAAAGGGAAACATTGGAAAATATGATTAGCTCACTCTACATTGGCAATTTCTATGACTTCTCCATTCATTAAAACTCAGGAATAAACTGATTGTCTGAAATGTAAACATTATTGCTGAATTCAGTTATAGGAATTGCTAAAAACCACAGAGAAGAGTGCATAAAATATTTGAATGATATTGTCCCATTTTATAAAATACAAGTTAGGATAGAATATGTCCTTGGAAAGCAGAATTTGAGTAAGCATTTGAGAAAAGCTTAGAAACTGAGAAAGTGATGGTGGGAGTGTTGATGGCTGGGAGAATGTTGATCTAAGTTTAAAATAGTAAAATTGGGAGTTTCAACATCACTGATTAGAATGCAAGGTTATCTTAGAAATGAAGAAGGAGCAATAATGGACATTAGAATGCAAGTAGGTTGTACAGATCGTGGAAAGAAAAAGCTACTGCAACAACTTGGTGAGATGGGGAAAGATTGTGAAGAATACACTGAGTAATAGAGGCAGTGTTCCCTTTCTGAGGCGGGTCGGTGTCGTATGCAGTGAGATTTATGGACTTTGTTGTTCCTCATAGCAGAACAAAGGATTTGCAGTTATGCCATGTACCTTCACAACTTGATAATTCTTAATAAATCTGATGAGTTTAGACTGTATTACACAATTTACTTATTCTCCTTGTATCTCACAAGACATGTGACATTCTTTTATTCCCATGTGGCTCTTGGAAGACATCTGAAATATCTATTTCTCATATTCTTTGCTGCCAATTAGAGTTAGCAATATTACAAAAATAATCTGGAAAGGTAATTAACTCTTAGATAAATCTTATATTTTCAGTTCTTAAAAAAGATTATTGTTACCATCATACATTAAACTTTATAAAACTTTATATAAAATGGGAACATGAGTAATACAGTGGTTTCACATTTTCTAGGAATTATTTAATGTATGAAATTTAATTTTTTTTTCATACCTAGAGAGTTATGCTTTAGAATAATAAATAATGTGTTATAATAAAAATATCATTTTGGTTGTCATAAAATACACTCTTGACAAACTATTTTGTTCAATCTCCATTCTTTACAATTACAAAACATAAAGTATAATGTTCTCAGAGGCACTCAAATAAAATAAAGCAAATCAAAAAGGAGTCACTGATCATTCCTTTTGCATGAAGAGAATGGCACTATTAGGTTGCTTTCTCTCTCCCTCTCTCCCTTTCTCGCTGCTCCTTCTATCCCTCTATCTATATACTCACATATATATGCATAGGAATGTAACTTCCTAAGGGGAAATGTCTATCTTTTTTATTCACTGATGCATTCCTAATTCATAGAAATATGCTTGACTCAAAGTATACTAAATAAATAACTGGATAGATAGAAATGAGTGCTGCAGAGGGAGCTGAATGAAGACGGAACACAGAAATAAAATTTCTGTAGACATAGAACAATCAATAATGAATGAAGGATGCTGAGAAAATATTTGTAATCCAATGGAACACTGCCCACCCCCCACCCCCCCATTTTTTAAGAAATGGGCTTGAAAATGTGAGAAACAGGAGGCATGGATATTCAAAGGGTATTTATTTGAGGCAAAAAAGAGGTCTGCTTCGAAGAAGTAGCATCTTTTATACATGGTTCTTGAGGGAAAGAAGGAAAGCTGTGATCGAAACTAAGTAATCAAAATTTTGATAAAAGTCCCCAAATAGTATCTTCACTTCATCTAGGCAAAAGAAAACATATTTTATGCAATCAAAACAAAAATTTAAAGTAATGAAAAAATAAAAGGAAGGACTATAATTTAATTCAAAGTAAATAACAACTGACAGAATTCCAATTAATAATAAAGTAAATACAGGACAAAAATAAATTAAGTCAAGTAATTTTTGGATAATATGTTCTGACTGAATTCTCTTAGTATAATGCATATAAGGAAAAAAGAACTGCAAAGTGGCCTTGAGTCTTATTTAGAAGACATGTTTATAATTGTATTTAGAACTCGTCTCTCCTGTGAATGTTTTTAAGCTCATATTATATATATGCATAAGTATATGGGCACATATTATGTTTGTATAAGTATATATACACACATATGTATGTGTACATGTTTGTGTATTAAATGTGACTGTTAAAATATTTTAATGGATGTTGTTCTTAGAGAAGTAAATGAGAAAATTAAATAGCTGAAAGTATGCTCAAAGGTTCTTATGCTCTAAGATTTTTATTTTACAACATCAAATTCAAGAGTTGGAATTTTGCATGCCTTAACTCCAGTCACACAGTTCATAGCTGAATTGACGTCTCTTTTCTTTTTGAATATTCTTTTTGCCACTGTACAGTAATGATTCAAGATTTAAATTGAGATATGAAGGCATTAGGGAATTTTTTAAGTTTTTACTTTAAACTTTTCTGAGGTCATCCTGGTGTATAATTGTTAACATAGGTCTATTTTATAGCAATTAATTGAAGGGTTTTTTTTCATTTTTAAGATGTAAGGATAGAATACTCATGCTCCAAAGGAATACAATGCATCATTTCTACAAAAACATAAATAAATAGAAGGGAAACATCATTTTATGGGACAAAAGATTCTGGTTTGAAACAAGTATTTTGATGAGCAGCGTTGTAGAGCAAGTTACATTATTGTCTTCTCTGAAATGCCTATTCATGATTTCATGTACTAACTTGTTCCTTTTAGAATCACTAATTTGGCATTATGATGAAACAAGCTGTGAGATTAAACACATATAAAATAAATGACAAAAAAGGGAATGATTTTGCAGTGTGTTTGAAGAACATAAGAGTTAAATACAAAATGTTGAAAAGTTTTCAGTGAGCATTTGGTTGTGTATGATGCAGTTCTTAAATGTAGAGACTACAGAAATTCACTTATGCTCTGATTTTAAAGAAAAAGGTTAAATATAATTTCATTCTTTTATTTTTACCTGGGTATGTAATTAAAATACTTAAACTGAACATTTGATATCAAGGTATTGTAGATACATTTAACAAATCATATTATGAACAGGCTATTCACCCTATATAAATATAATAATTTTAATGAGAAAAACAGAAAAACTAGTGTTATAAGTATAGGGAGAAAGGAACAGAAAGTTAATTTTGTAAATGTGTATTGTGGATTATTTCAGAATGAAAAGAGAAATTTTTCTGAAATGAGTATTTGAAAAATGTGTGCACTTTCTTATTTAAACAGTTCCTAAATACAGTTTAATTTAACTTGAAGCTCACTCCACCCCATTCTATCTTTTTCCATTAATATAACATGCAGAGCTTGCTCTAAGACTTAATAAAGTCTGAATTATGTAATTCTAGTGATAATTATTGAATACTGTACGGTACCAAACTGTATCCAGCCTTTCCAACTAGATTACTATAGTGCAGACATTGACAAAATACATTGGAGATCTCCAAATGAAAATTGCAAAGTCAACTACTATGGTCATAGTACATTATAAATTTCTGTACCATTTTAAGGTCAAGAAAACAATAAAAAGTATCTTCTTATTATTCCTGTTCAAGTCATGGCAAAATCTGTGATTAAGATAGAGAAGCAAAATTTGGCTGAGTTCTAGCACTAAGAGATTCTAATAAGTATTTCTGATCACTTAGCCTCTCTTCACTCTCATGATATACTTGCTTAAATTTCCTCTGAATTATCTGGCAGATAATTTTCTTTTTGACAGTTTATTTTATATGTTATGTTTAAATACTTGCATTTAATTTTTATTCTCATTTTCTTTCTCTCTTTAATGATTAATCTATTCTCATGTCTCTACATGCTTTATAAACATTGAATATTTAAATATAACTATCTTAAAATTATCTCAAATTTGTCATTCTCCACCATTCTCAACCTAGCCTTTTGATCTGGCCCCCAAGCTGGTCCTTCCAAGGCCTGCAAAGATGGTACCACATCTGTCCATTTAGAATATCAAACAGCATCTCTCTAATTGAAATTCACATATAGTCTTCTTGATGTCATTTCTCTCATTTTATATCTGTTCCCCATATTACAGCTACAAACATCATCAAATGATTATTAATTGGTCTATGCCATTCTGGTGAATAAAATCCTATGGAAGCTCTCCACTCAATTTAAAAATGACCCACTTTGTTCCTGTGATCTATCAGCTATGTTTGAGCCCAGCCCTTCATAGATTTCCAAACATGTGTTGTTCTGGTCTCACTTCCTCATCTCACTAGATTTCAAGCCTGGTAGTTTTCTTTACCGTCTAAAATATATTGACTACTATTCTGTTGTAAAATTTGTACCTATGCCTTTTTCTTTGCCTAAAATACTTGCAGTAAGTCTTCACAGTTCTCATGTGGTTATCCCTGAAGTCCACCAATGAGTGTCATTTTCTCAGAGACATGTCTTTTAAGTTGGACCAATTCGAAAGCCATTCATTTCCCTTATCTCCAAATTTAATTACTTGTTTATGGAATTTATTGTACATTATCATATAACTTCCTGACTATAAGCTCCACAACCATAAAAACTACAACAGATGATTTTCCAGAACAACTTTAGTGCTTAGCGTAGTTCTTCACACATTGTCTTTGGCACAACAAATATCATGGGCAATCATTAACTTTTTTGCACATCAATCATTTTACAACATTTAACAATATTTTCATTTATTTATTGCTAGAAAATGCCTCTGTTCTTTTGACACTTTCTCAAAAAACTCCTAACCAAAATGATTTTTTTTCTGTAACCAATAGTTAGACACATAGCAGAAGCTGGGATAATCAAATGGCCCCTCTCTGGCATTTATATTGTCAGCAAGTAGAAAACAGAGGTATTTTATTTAATTGGGAATATTCTTGTGAAATTCCTTACATCCTCATTCTCAGGCTACTGCAGTTATTTTGTTTTTTGTTCATGATCTAGAGTTTCCCTGGGTCTTTTGATCGTTGTGGTATCTTTCACTTACCTTTTGTAAATTTTATTAACCAGGTTTAGTTAAGATGAATTCATTTACCATAGAAAATTTACTTAAGTGAAAATTCCAAAAATAAATATTTATTCTATTTCTTTAAATAAATTTCTGAGATGAATCTCCATAATTAGTTTAGTGACTCCAGTTAACATCAAAGACTATTTTCTCTCACCCTCCTGTTCATATCATTCTCCTGTTATTCCGCTCTCTTCAACTTGGCAAAATATCTGCAGAAATAACAAATCTATTCATACAGAAATTAAAAAAAAGATCAAATTCTCTAAGATTAATGAAAGCTTAGCCACATTTTCATCCCTAAAATATCTGAGGTTTTTTCACATTTCATTGTCATTTTCTTTCATATGATCATTTCCCACTGAGTCACACATTCATTTGTAAGGCAATCAAATCATGAGAAATGATATGATTTGATTACTTAAAATAACCGTATTATGTTCCATCAAATTATTCATTAAGCTTAAGGAAGAAAGTGAAGCGATTAACATTGAACCCTGCTAAAATAGAACCTCACTATAGCTTTCACAACAAAGCTGTTTTCAGCAAGTTTATATCTCAGCCAATATAAATGGGACCTCTAAGCTTGCTCCATGTAGAAACATTGGAAGTGTTGCATGGTATTGAACTCCACGGATAAGCCAGGTGAAATAATTTCCACTTCCAGTTTTTTAATGCATGATATTGGATAGGTTATATAATCCTTTGGTGGTTTCAGTGTTCTGATTTGGAAAATGAGATGGCACTAGCAATTTCATATGCATCTTTTCAGTTATAACGTTCTCTAAATTCAGAGCTCAATCCTTGTAGTGAAGGGTAAATTGCATTTATGATTTCCTCATCTTTTTTTATATATTAATTGGTACATTTTGGGTACACAATACATTTACATTTATCATTGCATGTTTGTACCTGAACATGATGTATCTTAGTTCTTATTTTTCCCCATTACCTACGCACCCTTCACCCCCACCACCCTTCCCTGTTTACATAGACTTTGTTTCCATTTTTTTTCTTTCTCATAATTTTTCCTTTCCTTTCTTCTTACTATTTATGTCTTGCCTTCCAAGGTTGAGTTTGATTAAAATTTGAAAATTCTTGTGTTGGTTCAGAATCATCAATTTCATAGTAACTTATTTCAGCTCACTCTTTTATAGATGAAGAAACTCTATATAGGGAAAATACTTGATCAAAATATAGGTACTGCAAAATTAGTGTTTACAAACAGGACCCCTAAAAATCACTGCCATGCTAATAATAGAGCACATTATTTTATTCTCAAAGGCAAAATTTGTTGTACTTATTCTTTCTCTACCAAAAAACTTTTTTACAACCTTGGAAGATTAATCAACAGGAAAAAAAATTCCTTCCATTCAAGGGATCATCTCAATGAATTAACTCCCGCTACCTTCCTAAATCATTTCAACAGGCTTAATTCTCAGACCATGTCTCATGTCTTATTTGAAGTCTTACTAAAAATCCTTGGAAATGAAGACTGGGGTTTATCATTCTTTTGATTCATACAATCATGTTAAATATTTTGCAATATGTTTTTCAATTATTTAGGAAGTGAGTAGATGGTGAATAAAGTAATCCTGTTTGTTTCTTACCTTTCAGAGTTAATCACTTTTCTTTATTTTGCATTGAAATAAAAGCTGTTTAAGTTTTGTTCCCATGTTCTGTGAGTTTCAATTTTGAATTGACTCATATTTTGATTAGTATTACAACTGTATAAGAACAGAATAATCAAGAGCCGGGGATTTAGCTCAATGGCACCGCCCCTGCCCCACAAGCACAAGGTCCTGAGTCTGATTCCCAGTACCAAAAACAAACAAACAAACAAACAAACAAACAAAAAAGAACAGAATAATCATTCTTTCAAAGATTTTCAATCAGATTATGAAGAAAGCTGAAAATAGAGTTTAAGAAACTTACTTGTATATTTTCAGCAAGCTATGTTCAGGAAAGAGAAGATGAATCAAGGGAGGCACCAAGAAAAATATTGAAGATGCTTCTAATAATTCAGGTGATAGAAAGATGCAAGTTGATGATGAAAATATAATTAAGGAGACATTGAAAACAGAAAAGTTGAGATATGAACTTAGGATGATCTACTTAACTTTATAGGGTTATTTGGCTGAAAGTCACAAAGCTTTATGAATTAAGGCTGCATCAAGGAAAAGCTGCTTTGTTTGGAAAATACTTGATGAAAAAGAGATTTCTACCCAGTTTTTCCTGAATCTCATGCCCTTGTAGCCTTTATTTGCCAACTAACCTGTTTCATGGAAATGTTAAAAAGACAAAGCATAGATATTTCTAAAATATTTGTATAGTATTGCAGACTGAGCTCTCTTTAGCTTTCATGATGTCATTTGACTTTAAATTGTTGCCATTATCAACTAAGATTCATGTTGTTTGCTGAGGTTTCCATAAGATTTGAATGTTTCCCACCTGGTTAATATGCTGACATTGTATCCTCTTATGAGTTTTTAAGAGGGTATAAACTTATTCAGACTTGACTATCTAGAGTGGTCCCTTAGGGAAGTGAATAGCATTAGATAAGGTCATTAAGGCAGAACCTCATTTTCGAATAAAGAAGCACATACCCGCTCTATTCTCTGGCCATATAATTCAATGCACTGCCCTAGACCTCTGAAACAAGTAGACCATCAGCACTTGGGAAAACTTGTACTCTAGATCTCTGAACTAAGCAATCTGAATAAACTTCTTTTCTTTACAAAGTGCCCCGGTTTCAGGTATTGTTCTATAAAAAGAATAATGTACTACATAAGAAAAATGGTGCAGAAAAGTGGGGCAGTATGAGTAACAAGTACTTGCAATTGTGGAAGTATGTCTGCATTTGAGTAATGGGAAAATGGGAGAATTTGGGGCAGCAGTGTATAAAAAGTGTAGTGTACTGTAAGCAAAGCAGTATAAGCAGTTCTGGTGATGGTTTAGAGATAAGGAGTCTACTCACACATGGAAATGAGGGTTCTAGCAGAAACTGCACGAAAGTTACCTTCATTACACTATGGCAAAAACCTAGGTGCAAGGTGTTTGTGTACTAAGTCTTTGTCAATGGACAAACTGAAGAATGGTGCTTTTGGTGGGATCAATTTCTAAACAGTAAAGGATTTGGGTTATTACATGGATAGTATTTGCTGCTTTTATTCATATTTACAGAGACTCCGGAGAAAAAGGAACCCTATTGCAAAAATTTGGAAACTGCAGCCTTGCTAGAAAAAAGTATCTAAGAATTAATTAGACTGAACCACTCACTACAAGATTGGTGTAGATGTAAGGGAATAAGTTGCTTTGCTTTGGCATTAAATAAAAATAAAGCTTCAAAGGGATGTCAGAGAGCTTCAAGACCACTCCTGTTAGAGGCTTAGAGAATTTACAGGGCAAAATTTTTTTAAGAAAGGACAACATGGTGCTTGTAAAGGGCTTTGTGCCCAAGGCCAATCAGGACTGGAACTGAGATAAGGTTTGGGAAATATACAGAAATAAGCAAATCTTATAAATTTGCTACCTCAATCCTAACTCTTTTGAGAATGGAGGAAAAGGTCTCAAACACTCAGAAGAACAGGGTTCTTAAAGACATTAAAGAACTTTCCTGTGGTCTTTGCTATTTGATTTTTTAATCCTTATATTTTAATGAAGGTTTAAAATATTTTCAATGCAGTTCATTGATGGGCATCAGATTCATTTTGAAATGTGTCACTTCCTCCTGTTATGAAAAGTTATTACATGCAATTATTCTAATTAGCATTCCAAGGCAAGTTTATCTATTAATTGTAATGCTTATGACTATCAATCAAAGTCAGAAGGATAATGTAAATTATATAATTTTTCTAGCCAAAATAAGTATTCCCATTTTATTGAGCTTATGTAAAGTCGATGTAAACGTTAAACATTTAGAGGCTTCCACACCATAGATATGGAAAAGCTTCCTAGATTTTTATGAATTGCCAAAGCTTCAATGTGTTTGAAAATGCCTGTTACATCTGTAGGTGAATTAGTGGTGCAAAGATGGGCTGTGGGGATTTGAGATTCATTACAAATAAAACTTTACCATCAAATTATGTGTGTCCTACTCAATCCTATACTACTTGTGTGACTGGTATAACCGCATCCAAAATTAAAACTGGCTACATATGGTATAATGGTAACACTATCTGCTCATTTTATAGTGAAAATTGAAATTTTCACTAGAAAAAAATAGTTTGTTTTATATATGTTTTCTTTTTTATGGTAAGGGATTAGAAAAACATCACAATCCTCAACATTGGAATGGGTAACATCACAACATCACAGGGGAATATTTATTGAAACATTACTAATATTTGATTAAATATAAAGCTCTTCAGACTGATTTGTTATACGTTTAAGACATCAATGATTAATGGATATTTAATATCGATGAAATTATTCTATCAAAACAAGAATAAAATAAAAGGGTAAATTAGCCCAAGGATATTTCTTAGACATAATGAAGAATAGTCAATATTACAAGTATTATTAAAGTTATAAGGCAAAAAAGAAATCAAGGTTTTTAAATAACATTTTGAGTTTTTTATTAACTTGAAAATTAATTTGATAATATTCATTCTTGAACTTTCATGCGTGAATACTGCTCACATGTACATTTTTAAAGTATTTGTAAATACTGTTAGGAAAATTATATTTTAATCATGTTCCAGGTCAATTGTCATGCAAAATTAAAATAGTTTACTTTTCCTAAGGGTACAAGTGCATGGTATGCTTTCTGAAAGAAGTAAGAGATATTGATTAATGAACCAAAATATGCTAGTTATATAAAAACTTTTTAACCAACTGATTGAGATAAGACATGGATCCATTAAATAATTCCAATTTAATAATTTCTCGGTATGTACATCAAAAGAAGATAACAAACAAATATTTTGAAACCTCTTTTAGTAGAAAAGATATATTTTAATCTGTTTTACTCATAATGCAATTGTAGTTAACAACAAAATTAATGACAGATATTCCCACCTCCTCGACAAAGTTAAATATGCCATAGTGAATATTGATTATGTTGATTTTATCTGACAACTAATTAGAGGGTTAGAAGTAATCTCATCAAAATGATCCTTGCTTTACTTATTTAAATTTTTTTGTACTCTCACTGAGCTGGTAATTGCTCATTAATCAATTTGACAATACTAGATGCCATAACAAAGATCAAAGTGACATGTATATTTTTTAAAATTTTCAGTGTTACTTTTTTCCTTCAACTTTGCAAACAGATAATCTTATCTCTAAAAGTAGTGGACTCTATATTTAAGGAACTAAAAAATATTAGATGCAGAAATGATATAATTTATAAACATTTTTCTCCCAGTTTACATGAAAAAAGTATTCTTATTTGATGTAAAATAAAATGTAACATAAAATTGCTAGATACATAAATTTTATATAAAAGTAAAAAACAAAGGTGAAATGTTAAAAGCATATATAAAAATTTTCCTTCATTCTCTGTTTTGAACAAATGTTGGCTGGGGATTTAGCTCAGTGGTTTCGCTGCCTACTGCACAAGAGCAAGGACCTGAGTTCGATCCCCAGTACCAAAAAAAAAACCCAACCAAATCTTGAATTTATATCGTATTTCAAGTATATTTTTAAATTGTGCCTATAGTAATAAGTAAAGTCCTAGCTTGTTCACAAGGATTATATTCTGGTAAATTGAGATAAAATTCCAAATTAATGAATAGGCCTTAAGAATTACCATCTTGAAATAGGATGAGATGATATTTTTAATTAATTTAACAGATTATCATAGACATTTTAGGGCATAATATAAAGTTTTTAAATCCAATTTTAAAATTTCATTTCACTAAAAATGTTTGGGTGGAATGACATAATCAGAAATATTGATCTTGTCATGCGGAGTGGATTATAGAACAATAAAATTAAAACAAAGATAAAAATAAGAGATTATTGCAACAGTTCTGCTGATACAAGCTTAATTTCATATTTATGAGGACCAAACTGTATAATAGATAATGTGAAATAGGGAGAAGAGGTCCAAAGCAGAAGGGGAAGAAGAAGTGGGGAGAAGGTAGGGGAAAGGAAAGAAGGAAAAGGAAAAATATGAGAAAAGAAAAAAATGGAAACAAAGTCTTTGTAAATAGGGAGGGCCAGAGAGGTTGAAAGGAGGGCAGGGGAATGGGGAAAGAATAAGAATCAAGATATATCACGTACAGGTACAAATTCCCAATGATGAGTGTCATTATACTGTATACATAATGCACCAATAAATTTAATGAATAAAACAAAAAGAAAGGGGAGATAAAAAAATCTGTGTATATTCACTATATATTTCAATGGTAAAATAATAGAGGCATTGATAAATTAGCTTTAGGAGGACAGACAAAATGCTTCCTGTAGGCGTTTTCTTCAGAGAATTGTTTTTTACTTTTTGAAAAAATAAAACAAAATTTTATAAAGTAATAATAAAAATAACAATAGTTGATAAACTTGTATAATTATCTTCAAAGTAATGACTCATAATACAAGACACAGACAAAAAGAATTCTCTTACAAAAAAGAAACAACCAGATAATAGCACAAAACTTTCAAAATGTTTTGTTTTGCATTATTTACTTTCAGTGCAAGTAGAAGAATCCCCTTAGATTATCAAAAAGGAGAGGACAATTAAAATAAAAGAACTACATCAAAATAGAAAGAGTGGCAGATTCATGGTTGTCAAAGAAGACAGTGTTTTCACATTAAATAAAGCTTCTCAGTGATTTGATAAATAATTATTTAAACTTTTTTGATATATATGTTCAAAAAGTTTACATATTAACTAATGAAAACATATTATATTTTCACACATTATTTGTTACTTTCCAGCATATAAATCAAGAAGTAGAATTCTACAAGCACCCTGAGACCTTGTTCCTGTTTGTTTACAGTCGAAATCTACTTTTCATATCCTAGGTAAAGAGGAACATTATGCTGACTTTTAAGAGGATGGGATAGTTTTTACCTGTTGTCTTTTATTTTAATCCATAGGAACTGCACTTCATATGTTCTTTTATATCTTGATATTTCATTCAACATTGCATTGAAGATATTCATTCACATTTTACAATATCTACCTATAGTATGAAATTAAAATTATAATTGTTTAATTGAAGAGAATTTTGTTTTATTTTCATAAAGATGAGATGATTGTTTTAAACTATGACAATGTGATTATAAATTTTGTCAAGCTGATGCAATCAAGTGATTTTTCACATCTTTATGAATGCTACTTAAATCCCGATTTATTCATTGATACTTTAATCTATCTGCACTCAAATATCCAAAACTCAAACTCTATTAATTCCTACATTATCAGAATATGCATACAGGTTATTCAGTAGATATACCTTTTATAAAATTTCAAATAAATAAATTTACAAAACAGAACAGATAATCACATCTATACTTCATTATGGTTAATTGATTTAATTTAACTTCATACTAGAACAGAACAAAGAGATTTTTCAAACACATTCCTTGAAGACTTTAAGAAGATTTGGTTACTTCCTGCACTAAATATGGCCCATGGCAGCATATATTTTGCAACTATCATAAGAAGAACTGATACAAGGAATTACGTTTTAGTTTTATTTAAGCTTTTAGAATTTTTTTGCTTTTAGAAATTTTTGGAAGGACTTAACACATTATTTTAATATTTACACATGAAAGAACAGTTTATTATCCTATGTGATGTTAAATATCTTGTTTCTAGCAGCCATTTGTTAAGCGAATATGTGTTTGCTTATTCCCATTTCTTATATATTTTAAATTGAATTAAAGATTTTCTGAAATTATGTATTCAATCCTGGTTATTAAAACTAGAATGCACCACTATTACTCTTTGGACAATAAAGTCAGTTATGACCTGTTCCTGTTATGTGTCTAATTTATTATTGAAGGACCATCACAAACTAAGCATGGAAACAAACAGAAATTTCTGCATGTATGGAGATTGAGACTTAAAGTAAGAAATGTAGAGCCCTGGAAATGTATCTCTATCTATCTATCATCTATCTATCTATCTATCTATCTATCTATCTATCTATCATCTATCTGTTTAGCCAAAAGTCTTTGAAACTACATATGTTGTTAGGAATATAAAAGGCTTCTTCACCTTATAGTTTATATATTCTTGCTCATTTCTCAAACTTTATCCTTGATGAATTTATCATCATTCAGCTTCAATGAAATTTTCTGGACAGCAGCTGCCATGGAAAAGCCCTGGTATTTTACAGTGCAAATTTTTGCCATTTCACATTAATTATCTTTTGATTTCTCTTAGCCTTTGATTTATACCTGTGTTGATGATATAGTTTGAAATATTTCTAGCCTACAATTAACAAAGAAATCATTCTAAGACCAACTTCACCTTTGATCTTTAATCAGAATTATTTTCATGAGCATATCTAGTTTAAATTTTTGCTTGGGTGCTTGCAGAATGTTATAGAATACATTTTTATATTATAAATTACATAATATAAGGTTGAAACTTCTGATTTGGAACAACATCTAAAATTTAAAAGTAAAGTAGTGCCAAGAAATATGACTTTATACATAAATATTTTCTGATTGGAAAGACCAACCAGTGAAACCACAAATATGTATCATCGGCTTTCAGGTTTCCTTTTGCTTTTACTAAGCAAACCAAAGAATGCCTAGAGTATTTTTATATTGTGGAGTTTAAAATAATACTATATTGGTTTCTTACATAGAATAAAATATAAATAGGAGATTTTTTAGTCTGTAACTTCTTTTTTAGAAAATTTTCAATTGATATTTCATAATATGAATCTATAACTTGAAATAAAGTGGAACTTTTAAAATGCTCAATATAATTATTATTACTGGGTTTAAAATTTATAATGTCCATTAGAAGCTTATTTACTCATATTTATGTACTTACTGAGCAGACAAATAAATATACAGTGTGTGACATTACTCCCAAAGAAGATAAAGGAGAAAAAATCCAGGTATAAAATAATTTAAGAAAATGAATCAAATAATTATGGATTTGATATGGTTCACGATTTTATATCTCACTCTTTCAAAAAAGACTTGGGGAGTACTTAAATTCCTATTATTTTAATTATTTCAACATAATTGCTTTTTAAGGCTAGATATCTTTATATTCAAGTTTTGTCAATTTTCATTATAAGGAGGGAAACAATAGAATATACTTAATAACAACTGACAGCTTCTTTATGTGTTCTAAATGTAGAGAAACATCTGTACTAGAAAAACAAAGAATCCTCAGTCAGTTTGATTAGGATTTTTATTTGCCTCCCATATTACTTAAATTGTAGAACCAACAATCTATTTTAAACAGTTTTACTTTACTACTCTGATATAAGCTTTTGTTCAGTAATGAAGACCTGAAAGTTACTGCAAAAAGTAATAATGGTGTAATTTTAAAAATTAACTAAAAATAAGAATAAAAACAATACTGTAAAAAGCATATTATATGGGCCGGGGATTTAGCTCAGTGGTTCCGGCACCTGCCTTGCAAGTGCAAGGTCTCGAGTTCGATCCCTGGTACCAAAAAAAAAAAAAGTATATTACATGACTGCACTAATTTTTCAAAATAAATGCTCTCTAAACAAATTATATAAATATATTAATATTACAAAAATGAGGTAACCTTAAGATGCAAATGAGTAGGTAGAATTTTGACATTGTGAGGAGCTATGTTTTTATAGGCTACAGAAAGATTTTATATAAAATTGTGTATATGTATGTGTAACATTGATGGCTTAGCCAGAAATCTGAAAGGTTACGGGAAAAGCCATAGACTGAAATTTGAATGATAGGCAGGAAGCAAAATCAAGGAGAAGCTTGTTCCTGAGAATAGTGCCAATGTCAGTAATAAATTTTAAGCAAGTTCCTAACAAGGGAGACCATTCTTCCGAATTAAGCCAGAAGTATAGGCACGGGTCCAAGATGGTCCTCCATCAAGAGCTGTTCCCTGGAATTACCAAAAAACAAAACAAGCACTCTTTGTATTATCTTTCTCCTCACTGCAAAAGGTACCTGGCTCTTCTGCTTCAAGGAGGAGAAGTTTATATGGCTCACAGTTGCAGAGGACTTAGCCCATGGTCAGCTGGCTCCGAGGCAAGGACATCATAACAGAAGGGCGTAGTGGGTGGAGCAAAGCTGATTACTTCACTGCAGATGGAAGCATAGCAGGAGAACAATGACAGAGAGCAAAGGGTGAGAGACTAGCTAGAGATCACAAGGTCACACCTGTGTGACCCACTCAGACATATCCATGAGTGTGATTTTCTAATCCCCAGGGTGACTTCCATGCCAATTAGGTAGACAACTAAGTTTACCCATCACAGTCTTTATAGGAAATATTGTTGACTTATGTTCCTAGATTGTTCATAAACTACAGAAAATATATCATCTAGTAAGAAATGAACAACCAAAAGGGCAGCGAACAGCAGGACTAAGAATAAAACTTAGACTCAATTCAGAGTATTCTCTTAACCATGGGTTGACTAATTGCATTAGTTAAGCTGCTGTGACAAAATAGGGTAAATTAAGTGGCTCAAGAAAAGAAATTTTTTGTATCTCACAGTTCTGGAGTCTGAGAAGACTAAGATCAGGAATCAACTTGGCAAGGCTCTTGGGGGGGTGTATTTTGGCTGCAGCCTGAGGTTTCCTTGCCATATCTTCTTCATATTTCTGTTTTGATTGTAGTAATTTTATTTGTGACAATTACATCCATATGACCTACACACTTCTTAAAAGCTGTATCTCCAAATACTATCACACTGGGGACTAGGACCTCAATATAGAAAGTTAGGGAGGCCATAAACATTTAGTCTATACCACTGTCATTTCTGAAATTTGGTCGAGTAGTAATTGTTTTTGGCTCTGTAAGGCACGGGATCTCACACAACTGTGCCATTGCGTGAACATATGTATAGGCTTCGTGTGTTCATTATAATACTTCTGCCGACAATGATAAAAGTTCTTTGTCTATATCGGAATTCCAGAGAATATGTGCTGGATGCTGAAATATTTTTCAAAGAAATAATTGCAGGAAATATCCAATATTTGGTAAAAAAATATGAAATTGTCTGTTCAAGAAATTGTGTAAATACAAAAAGGATAAATCCAAAAATCTCATGCCAAGTCCTATTCTAATGAAATGTCAGAATGTAAAGACCAGCTAAAAATCTTAAAAATACTTTAAAAACATTATGTATAATTAAAAGCAATTACAAAATGCATTGAATTTGTAGTCAGTAAAAAAAAAAAATCTAGAACACAAGGAAAGTGACTTAAAATTTTTCAAACCCTGAAGGAAAATAAATCAAAAATAAACCATCAAATGAAAAAATTATAGCTTAGAAGATATCCTTCAGGAAAGAGGGTGAACTCATACATCCTGAAATGAAGGAAAACTGAGTATTTTCTACAACAAATCTTCACTAAAAAATGGCTAAATGATTTTTTCTAAACATAATGAAAATAACATAGAAGGAAATTTAAAACACCAGGAAAAAGGAACAAAAGCTAAGAGTGAAAATTTGGATAATCATGATATTTGATTATCACTGTCTTTGATTTTCTTCATCATGTAGTATAATGAAAGACCAAATTTAGAAATTCTCTGCTCGATTCTCAACAATTTGGTGAAAATACAATAGAAGGTTATATAGGGAGATAATAAGGGTACTTAAATTGAAGTGTGTTTTCTATGATTTATTTGAGCTAATCAACTGTTGGTATAGTATACCTATATAAACTATGTAATTATAATGTAATACCAAAACCGCCATTAAAATATACAATGAAATACGTTAAAAAAAACCCTATAGATAAATCAAAATTGATGTATTTTAATGAAAAATTTGCTGAGTGAAATAATCTTAAAAATACTCATTCTATAGACAGCATTCTTTAATTTACAAAATTAGAGAGACTGTGAATTGAATAGTAGCTGATAATTATTGGGCCATGGGAGAGGGGTTGTGGACACAGTTACAAAGAGGAGGCATAAAATTTTTCATTGTAATGGAGTTGTTCTTTATTTTGACTGTACTGGTGGTTATAAATCTACACAGGAAGAAACTGCATTTACATCAGCACAAAACCGAAAATAAATATACATGAAATGCGCAAGAATGTAACATGTGTAAGTAAATTCTGTGGACTGTATTAGATCTAATTTTCTGAATTTGAGACTCTACCATAGTTATCTACAATGTTATTATTGGAGGGAATGAAGTAAAAGTTACATAAGAACTCATTACACTATTTTTATACCTTTCTCTGAATGTATTATAGTTCTGTGTGAATGTATTTAAAAATAAAAAGGTAAAAGTACACAGAGGTATTAATTCTACATTTGCAAATTTAAATAGAAATATAGACTGTCATATAGTCATAACTAAGTGACAAATTGAAATTTAAGAAGATATCAGTTCCATTTCATGTAATTCCAATAAAATCCCATAGGATTCTGTGTGAAATTTTCACATTGATTATGAAAATTTATTCAAGAGTTAAGGGCCAAGAATACTAAATATCCTTCTGAAGAAAATGTTGTATGACTTGCTATTCATTATATAATGCTATGAGATATTTGTCATTGATGTCTGCTGGAGAATGATAGACATTTAAATAACAATTTTGAAACAATCAATTATCTTTATAAAAATAAATTAAACTTATTTTCTAATCTCATGAAATGCATTATTGATTTTCCTTGTTGTAACCCTTTTCTAAGAATATCACTATCAACTGGAAACATTATACAATGTAGTCATGGGCCCCACTTTAAAATAACTGACTCAAACTCCTGGAAATAGGGTCACCAATTTATGCTGTAATAAATTATCTAGGGGATACTAATACAGCTGTGAGGAAAACCTTTATACAACCACAAATCCATCCCTGGTGAATCAAAGACCAATTTATCCCTAGTGTATAAGACATTTAGCAGGAAAAGCAGTGCTCTCTCCCCCACAATGTTGCAGAATTTGTTATTGGTTGATGTTTTTATGGTAGCCATTTTGTCTGGCCAGAGATGGAATCCTAATATTTTTTAAATTTGTATTTCTCAAAAGACAAGCAATGCTGAACATTTTTCACGTACTCATTGATCATTTGTACTTCTTCATCCAAGAAGTATCTAGTCATTTCAAATACCTCTTCATTGTTCAGGTCTTTAAATGTGTGGTGTATAATTTTTAAAAAGTTCTTTATTTACTCCTCTGTCTGAGTAATAGCTGGAAATTCTTTTTCCATTTTGTAGGCTGTATCTTCACTGTGTTGGTGGTTTCCTTTGTTGTGCAGAGTTTTTTAAATTGATGTGATCCCATTTGTTGATTCTTTGCAATATTTTCTGTGCAACCAGGGTTCTGTTCATAAAGTTTTTCCCTACATTATGTCTTCAAGAATTTTATCTAGTCTATATTTCAGAAAATTATTTCTGTCTTAATATTTAGATCTTTGATCCATTTCAATTTTATTTTAGTGCATGGTGAAGGATCTTCAGTATGTGTAAAGCCAGTTTTCCTAGCATCATTTGTTAAAGAAGTTTTCTTTATTGTTGGGACTATAAATTGTTACAGTTACTATGGAACACAGTATGGAGATTACTCAAAAACTAAAATGACCAAACTATTACTTTTCTAGATATCTTCCCCAAACTATTAAAATCATCATTCCACAGTGATACATGCACACTCATGTTTATAATAGCTAAATCTTGGAAACAGCCCATATACTATCAACAGATGAATGGATAAAGAAAATGTGGTATTTATACACAATTGAATACTACTCTGCCATAAAGAAAAATAATGACAGAAATCCCACCTTTGAGGGTGAAGTTCTTGGATCTTATTACCTTTGAAAATTCTGACCTCCTAATAATGCTACAGTGAGAATTACATTACAACTTGAGTTTTGGAGAGGATAAGCGTTTAAACAATAACACATAAGAATCTTCCATCAGAACTCATTTGCAATATTTTTTAAATTTTGGATTCCCCAAGTGACAGTAAGTATATGATAATTGTCTTTCTGCCTCTGACTTATTTTACTTGACAACATTAACTCTATGGTAGATCTACCCTGCAGATGATATGGTTGTTATTTTTTATGGCGGAATACTTCTGCATTGTGTATACATACCATCTGTCCTTTATCCATTCATTTCTTGACAAACATTTAGAATGATTTATAGTTTGGCTTTTGTGAATAGTGCATTAGGGAATGCACGTACCTATTATGTATGCTGACTCCATTTCCTTTGATTATATACCCAAGAATGGTATGACTGGATCACATGATACTTTTTTTTTCTTTTCTTTTAGGGACATCTATAGTGTTTTCCATGGTGCCTTTACTAATTCATTTCCCCACTAACAGTTTTAATGGTTTGCTTTTTCCTCACGTACTCACCAGTGCATCTTATTTTTATTTACTTGGCTACTTCTATGTTTAAAGAAACTGGAAACTGTAGTCTGTAGCCTACTTACTTTGTGCCTAGCAAAAAATCCAAGGAAAGAATGGATTCTGAAAGAAGAATAGGAGCTTCTATCAAATTTTCCACAGCTTGATCAACCATGTATCCTCATTAAAAGTTAAGGAATATATTTTAGCAATATCTAATATTGTAAATTTTCTCTTTGAATGACATTACATCTGGATATTTTTTGTTTTTATAAAAATTTTGCGTTATGTGTTTTATTAACATTTCAGACTTTTAAAACGTTAGAACTTTCTCATTATTCTTATGGGCAAATTTGTACTAATGTCTGAATTCATTTTGTGTCTGTTTATCATATATGCTGTATATGTGTATTATATGTGTGTGTATATATTTGTTTTGTGTGGAAACTTCAAATTTGCATTTACGACACGTATTTAATTTTCCTTTTTGCCACCTGAAGATAATATTTTACTTTGAATGAACTTTCAATAATCCTGCATTTTTAATTTTTTACTTTGCTTATTTGTGTGTTTTCATATTTAAATATACAGTTTAGTTTATGTAGATACACATTTTAATTACAGTCTCCAACATGTAACTTGTTTTTCCAAAATATCTTTTGAAAGATCAACTTGTCATCTAGTAATTATACGTAGTAACAAAGTATTTGTATTTTTAATACTTTTGGGCTTTATGTTAAGGAATTATTATTCATTCATTGCATATTTTATTCAATTACGATACTTTAATATTTAAAATACGTCATTCTTTTTTTCAATTTTATCTTTTAAATAAAATTATTTGATATTCATATTTGTGTGTCATGACTATTTTGTCAATGATAATTATTTTTCAGTTTATGAGTTTTTAAAATTTCAAAGGTCTAATATTGTCTTTTCCTCAAAGAATGATTATTTTTTAAACTCTACTACTTATGAGTAGAGGTTTGCTTTTTTTCAAGTAAATAGTATGCATACATTTCTTAGGTTTAAACATGGATTTCTTATTATTTTTAAACATTTATTTTTTTCTCAAATTATTTTATTTGTACATTTTAGGTATATAACATGTTTGCATTTAACATTGGGTGCTTGTACCTGTACATAATGTATCTTGGTTCTTATTTTTTCCCCATTACCTATACTCCATTCACTTCCTCCACCCTTCCCTATTTACATAGACTTCATTTCCTTTTTTTTTCTTTTCTCATAATTTTTACTTTCCCTTTCTCCTTTCCCCTTACCCTCCCACCACCCCTACCACTTTGGACCTTTTCTTTCTATTTCAAATTATCAGTTATTTGTTTTAATCATTTTAACTCTTATTTACACTTTCAGTTTCTCACACTAGAGAAAATATCTGGTATTTACACATGTGTGTCCTATTTATTTCACTTAAGAGTATGGCCTCAATATGCATCCATTTAGCTATAAATGTCTCTAGTTTTCTATTCTTTATGGCTGAGAAGTACTCAATTTTATATAAAAACCACGTCTTCTTTAGCCAGTCTCCAGTTGATGGGCACTAGGGCTGTTTCCAAGCTTTAGCTATTGCAAACTGTGGGGCTATAAACATAGGTACACATATATTGCTGTGGTATGATTCTTTTAATTCTTTGGAGAAGATACTGAGCAGGCGAATAGCTGGGTCAAATGGGGCCTCTAGCCCTAGTTCTTTGAGGTATCTCCATACTGATTTCCACAGTGGTTGCACCAGACTGCACTCCCACCAACAATGGAGAAGGGTTCCTTTCTCCCCACACCCCTGCCATCATTTGTTATTGGTTGATTTCTTGATAGGAGGCATTTATGGGGGGGGTGAGGTGGAATTTCAGTGTTGTTTTCATCTCCATCTCTCCAATGAGCAGTGATGTTGAACATTTTTTCATATATTTGTTTGCGGCTTTTACTTCCTTGTCTGAGAAATGTCTATTCATTTCAGATGCCCATTTTTGAATTGGGTCTTTGAATTTGGAGGGTCTGATATTTTTGAGTTTTTTATATATCCTAGATAGTAGTCCTTTGTCTGAGGTACAGCTGGTAAAAATATTTTCCCACATTCTAGGTTGTCTCTTAGCTCTGTTGGTGGTTTCTTTTGCAATGCAGAAGATTTTAATAAGTTGAGATCCCAGTTGTTGATTGTTTGTGCTAATCCCTGTGCTATTGAGGTTTTGTTCATAACATCTTTTCTATGTCAATGTCTTCAAGAGTTCCACCTAACTTATCTTCCAGCAAGTTTAGAGTTTCTTTTTTAATACTTAGATCATTGATTCACTTCAATCTAAGTTTAGTGCATAGTGATAGATATGGGTCTAGTGTTAATCTTTGGCAGGTTGAAATGCAGTTTTTCCAACATCATTTATTAAATAGGCTATCTTACCTCCAAGGGGGTGGTTGGCTCCTTTGTCAAAGATAAAGTGGCTGAGTTTGTCTGGAGTTGTTTCTGGATCTTCTAATCTCTTCCACTGATCCTCAGTCTGTTCTTTTGCCAGTACCATGCTGATTTTATCACAGTAGCATTGTAGTATAGTTTCAAGTTGGGGATTGTGACACCCCCTGTCATATCTCTGTTGCTTAGAATTGCTTTTGCTATTCTAGGTCTCTTCTGGTTCCAAATGAATTTTTGAATACTTTTCTCTAGTTCTGTGAAGTATATTGTTGGAATTTCAATTGGCACTGCATTAAATCATTATAGTAGTTTTGGAAGTATGGTCATTTTCACTATATTGGTTCTTCCTACCCAGGAGCAAGGGATGTCTTTCCATTTTCTTATATCCCCTTCAATCTCTTTTTTCAGAGTGCTGTAGTTGTCAGTGTAGTGGTCTTTTGCTTCCTTTGTTAGATTGATTCCTAGATATTTCATTTTTTGCATGCTATTGTAAAAGGAATTATTTTCCTAATTTCTCTCTCAGTGAATCTATTATCTGTGTATAAGAAGGCTATTTTTTTGAGTGTTCACGTTGTATCCAGCTACTCTACTGAATCTGTAAATTAAGTCTAGAAGTCTTTTGGCAAAGTTTTTTTGGGTCTCCCATGTAAAGTATCATATCATCAGCAAATAAAGACATTTTAACTTCTTGCTTTCTTATCTTTATTCCTTTTAATTCATTCTCTTTTCTAATTGCTGTGGCTAATGTTTCTAGAACTATATTGAAAAGGAGGGGTGATAGTGGGCATGCTTGTCTTATTCCTGATTTTAGTATGAAAGTTTTCAGTTTTTGACCATTTAGTATGATGTTGGCTGTTGGTTTTTCATAGATAGCCTTAATCAGGTTGAGATAAAAACCTCTATTCCAATTTTCTGTAGGATTTTTGTCAAGAATGGGTGTTGGATTTTGTCAGATGCTTTTTCTGCATCTATTGAGATGATCATAAGTTTTATGTCCTTGGTTCTGTTAATATAATGTATTACATTTATTGATTTATGTATGTTGAACCATTCTTGCAACCCTGAGATAAATCTGACTTGGTCAAGATTTATGATCTTCTTGATGACCCTCTGTATCCTGTTTGCCAGTATCTTGTTGAGGATTTTTGCATCTATGTTCATTATGGAGATTGGCCTTTAGATCTCTTTTTGGGTTAGGACTTTCCCTGATTTTGGAATCAAAGTAACACTTGCTTCGGGAATGAATTTGGGAGCCTTACTTCCTGTTCAATTTCCTTGGTGGGTTTAAAGAGTAATAGTGATAGTTCTTTTTTAAATGTCTTGTAGAATTCAACAGTGAAGCCATCAGGACCTGGAATTTTCTTTC
The DNA here is from genome assembly GCF_053883595.1 of Heterocephalus glaber. NCBI lineage: Eukaryota > Metazoa > Chordata > Mammalia > Rodentia > Bathyergidae > Heterocephalus > Heterocephalus glaber. The sequence continues at coordinate 21,032,448 of NW_028258138.1, read as the reverse complement.
TTGGTAAATTTTTTATTACATTTTCTATTTTACTCATTGTAATTGGGGTGCTTAGAGTTTCTATATCTTCTTCCTTTCACTTTGGGAATTCATATGTATCTAGGAATCTGTTCATTTCTCCTGTGTTTTCCATTTTATTAGAGTACATGTTCTCAAAGTAGGTATTGACGATCCTTTGGATTTATGCTGGGTCTGTTGCGACTTCACCTTTTTCATTCTTAATTGCATGGATTTGAGCCTTTTCTTTCCTTTTTTTGATAAGGTTGGCTAAAGATTTATCAATTTTATTTATTCTTTCAAAAAACCAACTCTTTGATTCATTGATTTTTTTGTATTGTTCTCTAATACTCCATTGCGTTAATTTCTGCCCTGATCTATATAATTTCCTCTCTTGTACGAGCTTTGGATTCTTTATGCTCTTCTTTTTTTAGGAGCTTGAGGTTCTGCATTAGGTTATTTATTTGAGTTCTCTCTGTTTTTCTAATATGGGCATTCACTGCTATGAATTTTCCCCATAGAACTGGTTTCATTGTGTCCCATAGCTTCCTGTATGTTGTACTACAATTATCATTTACTTGTAGAAACTGTCTAATTTCTTCTTTAATTTCCTCTGTGACTCATTGGTTGTTCAGAAGGGTGTAATTCATTTTCCATGTGTTTTGGGGCTTTTGCATTTTCTTATGTTATAGTTCTCCATTTTTATTGCACTATGGTCTGATAATATACAAGGGGTAACTTCAGTTCTTTTACGTTTACTTAGACATGTCCTATGAGCTAGCATTGGTCTATTTTGGAGAATGAAACATGTGCAGCAGGAAAGAATGTGTATTCTGATTTTGTGGGGGTGGAACACTCTATAAACATCTATTAAGTCCATTTATTCAATAGCTTGGTTCAGTTTTAGAATTTCGTTTTGAATTTTTTGTCCAGAAGATTTGTCTATTTGTGATAGTGTGGTGCTGAGGTCCCCCACTACAATTGTATTAGTGCTTATTTGGTTTTTCATGACCATTAATATTTTTTTGTATAGTTGGGGGCATTCGTATTTGGTGCATATATATTTAGGATTGTCATCTCTTCCTCTTGGACTGTTCACAAGGATATAGTGACCATCTTTGTCTTTCTTAATTAATTTTGGTTTGAAATCTACTTTGTCTGCAAATAAGATTGCTACCCCTGCTTCTTTCTGGATTCCTGTGGTGTAGAGAACTGTTTTCCATCCTTTTACTTTCAGTCTATGAATTTCTGTTTGCATTTGGTGTGTTTCTTGTATGCAGTATATTGTTGGATTTTGCTTCTTAATCCATTCTGTCAGTATATTTCTTTTGACTGGTGAATTGAGGCCATTAACATTGATAGTTATAATTGATAGATATTGACTCATCCTTGTAATGATGTTTTACTTTTGTTTGGTCTTTTATTTCTTATTTTTCCCCCTTTACCTTTGGTTTCTTACCTTGCCTGTTGGCTTCCCTCTGTTGGGCTTCAAGGAGTTGTGACCTTCATTGTTTTTTTCTAGGATATTGTTTAGAATTGCTTGTAGTGCTGGTTTGGTGTTCATAAAATTTCTCAGGTATTCTTTGTAGTGGAAGTAGCTTATTTCCCCATTGATTTTGAAATATAATTTTGCAGGGTACAACAGTCTAGGTTGGGAGATATTTTCTTTTAGCGCTTGAAATACTTCACTCAAGGCTCTCCTTGACTTGAGGGATTGTGTTGAGAAGTCTGCTGTGATTCTGATGGGCTTTCTTTTATAGGTGATTTCTTTCTTTTCTCTAACTGCCTGTAGGATTTTGTTCTTCTGTTGGGTTTCTGTGATCTTGACTATTATATGTATAGGTGTAGATTTTTTTGATCATGACTAGTTGGATTCTATATGCCTCACTTATCTGTATGTGCAATTGTCCAATCTTTACCTCTGTCTGAGATGTTTTCAACTATTACTTCTATGAACAGTTTTTTATGTCAATTGTACTTTGTCCTGTTTTTTCGAGGACTCCTTTCAGTCTTATATTGTTCTTCTTTGCATCATCTAGAAGCTGCTGAATTGACTTCTCTTGGTCCCTTACTATTTTTAAGAAATCACTGTTTTCATGGTCCTTAACCACAATCCTTTCTTCTATATCTGATATTCTATTTCCAGACTCCCTTAATCTGCTGTGCATACTTTCAATGGAGTTTTTAATCTACTGAATATCTGTTTGAATCTGTTTCATGGTTTCCATTTCTTTCTTATGCTGAGCATTCATGGCTTCCAGCATGTTTCTGAGCTCATCTATTTTTTTATCAGTTTCTGTTCTAGAGCCTCTAATCATGTCTTTCACTCTGCTCACCATCTCTGTAGTTATCTGGGAGATTATTTCTGCTTTGAATTTTTCTAGAGCCTCATTCTTCTGTTTTGTTACTTCCTGTGCTATTAGTTCAGGATGTCCAGGTGGTTGATTATCAGACTTTTCCATCTTGTTTCCCCCAGAATTTACTATTGGTGTGGTGGAAGTCAGAGTTTGTGCCTTGCTTAAATGTCTTCTCATTTTTATTTTTGGTACTGTCCTTGGTTTAATTCCTGGGTCAATACTTTGTAATTGCTTATTGTAAGTATCTTTGTTGCTTGTAATTAGAACACTTATGGAATGATTCCTTCTCAGAGGTGTCTTCCAGATATAGCTGGTCTTTAGGTTTTGAGTCTCTAATGACTCTGAGGCAGTCTCATCTTCATTATATGAGGAAAGACCACTGACTAGATCAATCACAACACCTTAGCCCAATTAACACAATCAGCAACACCCTAGCATCAAGTACATCCTAGAAAATGATAATTTGTGAAAGTTATTAATCTATCACCTGTGTGAATTAAATCAAAATCAAGGACTTACCCAACATACATTTATAGTGAATAAACTCTTCAATATATTAACTTTTTCCTTCAGAATGGGGAGTTAGAAAGAGTTGGAGAGCGAGGGATAGATAGTGAGAAGGATAGGGGAAGGTTAGCAGTGAGGCCAGAGGACACAGGCACGAGAAGAAAAAAGAGAAGAAAAGAAAAATAAAGAAGAAATCTGAATTAGGTCCAGAATAGGAATAAAAATGGAGACAAAGAACAATGTGGCACAGTGAGAGAACAAGAGAGTGAGAGATAGAAAGGAAAGAGAAAAGAAAAAATAAAGAAGAGAAAATAAATTTCCAAAGAGTAGGAAAAAAATTAAAAATAAGAGCAAAAAAAATCCCAATAATAATACTTTTGGAAATAAAAAATAAAAATGAAAATGAAGGGCCTCCTTCTGGATATGTCTCTGCTGTCACAATAGACAACGTGGGCAGTAGTGTGCAGATATGTCAGTGAGTCTCAGCAAGCCAGTTGTAGACCTTGGAGATTCAGGAAGATTTCTGGCTGCAAGTCCCAAGTTGAGCTCCCTGTCCTCCTGTAGGGTTGAACTCCACAAGGTTGTACTGCAGGTTCCATCTGTACTTCCACTGAAGATAGTCCAGGTTCCAATGGGAGATGATGATCCCTCTAACTTACCCAGTATGGTGGTCTGGTGTCCCCTGCGTCTTTGTAGTGTGGAACCAGGTAGAGGTACAGCCAAGAGGCCAGAGGAGGGGGGTGCAGCTAAATGGATCACCACCATGGGCATGGCCAGTGGTGAGGGGTCCTCACCTTCTGGCTGGTCCTCACCTGTGTGCTTGGTGGGCTGGATGGGGCGGCGCTCCCTGCAACCTGAGGCCTCTCTCCAGCACCCTGCTAGTGTTCTTGGCATGGACTCTCAAACATTTTTAATGATAATCAACTCTACTGTATGAATGCATTATTATTTTGCATATACACAAATGTTCAAGCATTTCTATTTTCATTGTACATCTAGTCTCATTGGATGCACAGGCCTCTGATGTCTTTTGTAGTTATTCCATTGGGAATTACATATATTAGTTATTTCATTAAAAAATGATATTTTCTCTGTATTTGAAATCTGAATAGCTATTATTTACATTTATTCATTAGAGTCATTAGCAATTGCAAAGTAATGGAAAGTAATTGTAAAGTAATGAGGTGAACAGATCATTTTTTACTAAGTCCAGCTATAAAAATATAATTTGTCCCTTATCATTTCCTCTTAATATTTTAACTTCATTTTTTTCCTCAATTGTTTTTGGATTTTGTGAAAATAGTTTTTTAAATTTAATAAATCTAATCAATGTAATTATTTATATAATTAATTATTTGGCATTTTAGTTATATAATTTCTCATCAATCTTTATATATATTTTATATAAAAATATTACCTTACCTAGAAGTGTACATATTTGTATTATTTCTTATTCCTATTTACATAATTACATAAAATTGTATTTATTGCTCCATACTGATGAATAGTGTCTTTTCTGTTTTTTTCATTCTGTTCTTTTTCTTTTTCTTTTTTTTTTTTTTTTGCAGTACTGAGGATTGAACCTAAGGCTTTCATACCTCTGAATGAAACAAATGCTTTCAAATATTAAAAATCAATAATTTAATCAATAATTAAGCTTATTTGTATACTCTCTCTGCTCCCTCTCCTCCTCTCTTTTTCCAGTACGGTATTTATAAAATAGAGAATTATCTTCCTGAATATTCTCATAATGACAATGTGTAGGTTTTGAGTTTTCATGGTGTTAATAATGAATATTCTTAGACTACACTTTTAAATTTCAATGTCTTCTTGCATAATAATGTCTAGTATACTATAAACTCTTCTTTTAGTTTAAGCACCTCCATTTTGTTGTTTCTAATTTTTCCAAGAGCACTCAATTGTGATAAAATTACTATTTTAATACATGGTCTAACTTGAGAGTCCATATGCTATAATAAAATATTATTTGTCAATGACATTTAATCATTTTTAACTAAACTTTCAAAAGTTTCAATAAATCTAATATGATAATCTAAAAATAGTGTCACTACCTGTCTTGCCATGGAAAATCATACTATGTAAAGTTTAGTTTCTCTTTACTACCTCTCATTAAAATTTTTTTCATAAAGATGCTGAAAGTTTATGTTTTTATATTCTACAATTTTTTCATTGTGTAAAACATTTTAGGAATTCAAAACACTTTAGTGCCCTTCATGATTTTTTCTTTTGCACTTCACTAAAAACTAGCTTGCCAGAAAGAAAAATGAGACTTCATAGCTTTTTTAATGAGTGACTTATAATTGGCATAACCCTACAGGAATCCTAAACAAAAAACAAGACAATGGCGCTCTCAGTAGGAGCTCATTTGAGTTCTGAAGATTAACTTCGTGATTTCCTAACTAGAATGCAGCACGCTCACTTTCAGTTTGAGAAATGACATAAAGACAAAGCCGCACCAGTTTGAATGTGATAAAATTAAAATCAGATTTGTTGCTCCTCTAACGGCTTCACCAATCTCACCTCTCAGAAGGAGTGGAAGAGGGCAGATTGAGACCTAGGTCAGGGTGACATGAGCTTCACAGTCTTAGAATAACTTACTGTAGCGCTGGGACTAACTGGCATTGATGGCTCACAGCTTTACTCCCACTTTGGGCTCCAAATACCTTTTAAAGCTAAACCAATATCCTAAGAACACAGTTTTTAGAGTTTATTATTTTGGTTGACATCTAAGAGAATTCATGTTCTGGATCAAAATTATTCTGTCTTCCTCTCAGGAGTTTAAGAGTTTTAAAGGGTAAAACATGGTGGTTTGGGGAGCAACTATTTTGTGCTCCTTTCTCATATTTGATGTATGTGCTTCTTTCTCTGATTTTTTTCCTACTTAAGGAAAATATAGCAACTTATTTAGATGATGTGAACATCAAAATTTCGTCTTTGTTTTAGCATCTGAATTTTTAGCTGCTTGAATATGAGAAATAAATTTTAAAATATAACGTGGAACACTGTATCACATTACAAGCTGCACATTCAATTCAAGAGAAGCAATAAAGTTGCAGCTGCTATGCTTTTTAAAAAGAACATTTTAAAGCTATCATTGTTCACATTTAGAAAAAATGGATATTAGCTGAGGAATCGTGTAATTTTCTCTACTTTTCCACCTCTCTTGTGAATTCAAAAATATATTTCTTGGTGAGATGGTAGTTTTTTTATTATTTGTCACCTGTTTATTTATAGAAAGGATTCACACTTTTTACATGGAAATATATTTCAAAAATAGAACTAACACATAATTAAAATTATTATTTATGAAGATATTTAAAGTAAAAATTATTAAATAATGATCTTTGATGATTTTTAGATATTGGTTAAAGAGAAGATTTTTAAACATCCAAAGATGCAAAGAAAAAGAAGTATAATTGACTAAAAACCAGAGTGTGGAAACTAGAATTTTTAAAAATAGAGAGATAAAGGAGAATATCAAAACTAGTTTAATAATCATATTATATTAGGGATTTATTTCAATTCTGTGGCCTTATTTCCCTATGTTAAAAATGTGTGTTAGTAGCAAGATATTCATACCTATTATATTGACTGCAATTTATAAAGCACATATGGTATGTCCTGGCATTTAATAGGTGCTAAGTATGTTACTGTTAATATTGATTGTGTGATTTTAATATATTTAAACATAGTGAAAATTACTGTTATAATATCAAAGAAAAACTTTGTGTTTGTATGCATTGATGTAAGAATGATTTCTAACTCAAAGAGTTTGCATAGCAAGCACCAGGGTTTCATGCACCTTTCAATTAATTTACCTTGATAGATAATCAAGTATTTAATATAGAAATGAGTTGCAACAAGCCAAACTTGGAGAGAAGGCTAAAGTAATGCTTCATTAGTAATAACTTATCCTTGGATTATAATGATAGCAAGTTCTCTAGACATTAAATTAACCCTTCAGAAATAAAGGAAAATATGTCAGACGAGAAACACAGATAAACTTGGTCCAGACTTACAGTGTTGTACCCATAGTGCCAACATGCAAACAATTCCCAAAATAATTTGATGAACAGTGAAATTATTACACTTCACCATTGATTTGTCTTTCCATGAATTATCACATGTTTTATGGCAGAAATAAGAATTTTTTATTCTGGTCCACTGGCCACAAGATCACAATTTATTTCAGAGAAAATAGCGGCTGTATTACCACCATACAATGGGACACAATTATCATTTCTCATTCACATTTGGTCCCTGAATTATATGCTATAAAAAGCCTTATTTATTTCAGAAGTACTATTTTAAATGAAAAATGACTGCCACTTTTTGAAGCAATTGTACATTTTCCTTGTACTTCTTGAAGAAAATGGGGGCTTGTGAGGAGTTACAGTAATTTTTTTAAAAATAGCATACTTATTCTGTAGAGTAGATGCTTGTAAACTAGTTCATTTCTGTAGGAAAACATTTGTCATTCTCTTCAATTAAGTCAGTACTTTTAAAAATATGTTACGAAATTGTCTTTTAACATTTATTCTGAGATATATTTCTCTCTTTTTATCATTAACCACTGGCTTTAACGTTCATGCAAAATGTGATGGTAACATGAAAAACTGTCTCAAACAGGAAACTGTATTTTAGTAAAAGTAGAGCTGACAAATAGAGTAAGTCAGAGAATCCCATCATGGTATCAATCAGCTCTAAGTGGTTTATGCTTCTCATTGTGTGAAGGAAGAATAAACCTCTCTCATTTCAGCCACATACAGAAGGAGATCAAAAGACATAGTGAAGTCTTAATTTTTTTGGAAAGTATTATAATAAGAAAAGCAGTTTTAGAAGTCCCCTCTCCTGAACCTCTTTAAAAGTTGTAATGAAAGCCTGGAGTGTTGCCAGTCAGCTGTAATCTCCACACTCCCGAAGCAGGAAGGAGTGTGACAACTGCCACAAGTTCAAGGGAAACCTTGGCTACATACCAAGATCCTGCCTTAAAATCCAAAGAAAATCAAAAAGACTTGCAATAAAAAAATGTCAAGAGAGATTGAAGAGGGTCTCAGAAAATGGAAAGACATCCCTTGCTCCTGGGCAGGAAGGAACAACATAGTGAAAATGGCCATACTTCCAAAACTGCTATAAGATTCAATGCAGTTCCAGTTGAAATCCCAGATGCATACTTCATGGAGCTTGAGAAAACAATCCCAAACTTCATTTGGAACAAGAAGAGACCTAGGACAGCAAAAGCAATTATGGGGAACAGATATATGGCATGGGGTATCACAACCCCCAACTTGAAACTATACTACAAAGCTACTGTGATAAAAACAGCATGATACTGGCAAAGAAACAGACCTGAGGACCAGTGGAACAGATTAGAAGATGTAGAAGGAACTGCAGACACACTCAGCCACCTCATCTTCAACAAAGGAGCCAACCACCCTCACTGGAGGAATGAGGCTCCTTAATAAATGGTACTGGAAAAATTGGGTATGAACTTGCCAAAGATTAAAACTAGACCTATATCTATCACCATACACTAAACTAAAATAAAAATGGATTAAAGATCTAAATATTAAAACAGAAACATTAAACTGGCTGGAAGAGAGGTTAGGTAGAACTCTTGAAGACATCAGTGTAGGAAAAGATTTTATGAACAAAACCTCAGTTGCCCATGAAGTAGCACAAACAATCAACAAGTGGGATCTCTTTGTATTAAAAAGCTTCTGCACAGCAAGAGAAACCACCAGCAGTGTAAAGAGACAACTCACAATGTCAAAAAAAATCTTCACCTGCTCTTCTTCAGACAAAGGTCTACTATCTCGAATCTATAAAGAACTTAAAAAGATCAGACCTCCCAGATTTAAAGACCCACTCCAGAAATGGGCATCTGAAATAAACAGACATTTCTCAGACAAAGAAGTAGAAATAGCAAATAAATACATCAAAAAATGTTCAGAATCACTGGTCATTAAAGAGATGCAAATGAAAACAATGCTGAGGTTACACTTCACCCCAGAAAGAATGGCTGCTATCATGAAATCAATCAATAGCAAATGCTGGTGGGGCTGTGAGGAAAGAGGAACCCTGCTGCAGTGCTGGTGGGAGTGTAGACTGTTGCAACCACTATGGAAATCAGTATGGAGATACCTCAAAGAACTAGGACTGGAAGTCCCATTTGACCCAGCTATTCCCCTGCTGGTTATCTTCCCAAAAGAATTAAAAGAATCACACCACAGCAGTATATGTGCACCCATGTTTATAATAGCACAGTTTGTAATAGCTAAAATTTGGAAGCAGCCCAAATGCCCAACAACTGGAGACTGGATAAAGAAAGTGTGTTTTTTCTATAAAATGGAGTACTAACTACTCAGCCATAAAGAACAAGAAATTAGAGACATTTATACCTAAATGGATGCACATTGAGGCACTACTCTAAAGTGAAATAATTAGGACACACATGTATAAATACTGGATAGTTTCTCTAGTGTGAGAAACTGAAAGTGTAAATAAGGACTAAAAGGTAAAATAGATAATGTGAAATAGGAAGAAAAGAGGCAAAGGAAAAGTGGGAGGGGTAGGGGAAAGGATGAAGGGAATGGAATTAATATGAGAAAATGAAAAAGTGGAAAAAAGTCTTTGTGAATAGGGAAGGACAGATGGGTTGAAGAGAGGGCAGGAGAATGGGGAAACAAATATGAACCAAGACAGACTATGTAAAGGTGCAAATTCCCAATGATGAATGTCATTATATTGTATACCTAAAATGTACCAATAAAATTAATAATAAAAAAAAAATAAATAAATGAGTTCTAAAATACCTCAATTCTTTTTAAATTCTTTTATTGGTACATTTTAATTCTTTTATTGCTACATTTTAGGTATACAATACATTTACATTCACAATTGGGAACTTGGACCTTTGCTTAATGTATTTGGGTTCATATTTTTGCCCCATCCCCCTGCCCTCCCTTCAACCCTTCTAGCCCTCCCTATTTAAAAAGGGTTTGTTTTCACTTTTTTTGCTCATATGTTTTCCTTTTCCTTCATCCCTTTCCCCTACCCCTACTTCCCTTACTCCTTTGCACCTTTTGTTCCTTTAAAATTCATGAATTATAAGACATCTTAATTTAATTTCAATTTTTAGACAAAAGTGACACACTGCTATGTATTTGATAAATCATCTTTTAAAATTTTTTTAAATAGGAAAATACAGATTTTTAATGAAAACAATACTTCTGTTAGTAGTTTTTATACTCTAATTTTATTGCTTACTCTTGAATCATAAAAGTCAGAAAATAAATTCCCTTCTTTCCATAGCTCCTGGTGATCCAGGTTGGCTTTGTTTTTTATATGTACTTACCAATCTTCAGGAGCTAATATGTGTTACAGTGTTTTTTTAGGTATGTATGTATGTATGTATTTATTTATTTATTTTGGTACTGCGGATAGAACTCGGGTGCTTGTGCTTGTGAGGCAGGTGGCAGAACCACTGAGCTAAATTTACAGCCCCTTTAGTTTTAAAAATATTTATTGCTATATGTTTGTCTTCTTTGCTGTATTTGATACCTTATGCATTCCTTTGTGCTGTTTTTATTTTTTGCTGTCAGATATTCCATACATATTTTTAATTTTTGTTTCTGTTTGAAGCAATATTTTATAGTCCTTTATTTCTTTAACCTGGATGAGTCAAGTTATGTAATGAAGTACACAACTGGTTGTTAAAATCCCTGTTTAAATTTTTTCTTGTTAAATTCTTTTATTGTTACATTTTAGGTATACAACACAATTATATTTCTCATTGGGAATTGTACCTTTACATAATGCATCTTGGTTCTTATTTTTCCCCCATTCCTAGCACTCCCTTCACCCCCTCCACCCTTCCTTACTTACAAAGACTTTATTTCCATTTTTTCCATTTCTCAGCATTTTTCCTTTCCCTTCTTTCCTTTCCCCTGCCCCTCCCACTACCCCTACTCCTTTGGACCTTTTCTTCCTATTTTGCATTAGCGATTATTCATTCTAATCATTGGTACATTTTAGATATACAATATAATGACATTCATCATAGGAAATTTGCACCTTTACATAGTCTCTCTTGGTTCTTATTTTTCACCCTTGCCCAGCCCACCCTTCAACCCCTCCATTCCTCCCTATTTACAAAGATTTTGTTCTTATTTTTCCATTTTCTCATATTAATCCCATTCCCTTCTATCCTTTCCCCTATCCCTCCCACTTCCTTCCCCTTTGCCCCTTTTCTTCCTATTTCACATTACCTATTATACATTTTAGTCCTTATTTACACTGTCAGTTTCTCACACTACAGAAACTATTTGGTATTTATACATGTGTGTCCTATTTATTTCACTTAAGAGTATTGCCTCAATGTGCACCCACTTAGCTATAAATGCCTCAAATTTCTCATTTTTTATGGCTCAGTAGTACTCAATTTTATTAAAAAACCACATTTTCTTTATCCAGTCTCCAGTTGATGGGCATTTGGGCTGTTTCCAAGTTTTAGCTATCGCAAACTGTGCTGCTATGAACATAGGTGCACATATATCACTGTGGTATGATTCTTTTAACTCTTTGGGGAAGATACCCAGCAGTGGAACAACAGGGTCAAATGGGACTTCCAGTCCTAGTTCTTTGAGGTATCTCCATACTGATTTCCATAGTGGTTGCAACAGTCTACACTCCCACCAGCACTGCAGCAGGGTTCGTCTTTCCCCACAGCCCCACCAGAATTTCTTATTGGTTGATCTCATAGCAGTAGCCATTCTTTCTGGAGTGAGGTCGAATCTCAGCGTTGTTTTCATTTGCATCTCTCAAATGACCAGTGATGTTGAACATTTTTTGATGTATTTATTTGCTATTTCTACTTCTTTGTCTGAGAAATGTCTGTTTATTTCAGATGCCCATTTCTGGAGTGGGTCTTTAAATCTGGGAGGTCTGATCTTTTTAAGTTCTTTATAGATTCGAGATAGTAGACCTTTGTCTGAAGAAGAGCAGGTGAAGATTTTTTTTGACATTGTGAGTTGTCTCTTTACACTGCTGGTGGTTTCTCTTGCTGTGCAGAAGCTTTTTAATACAAAGAGATCCCACTTGTTGATTGTTTGTGCTACTTCATGGGCAACTGAGGTTTTGTTCATAAAATCTTTTCCTACACTGATGTCTTCAAGAGTTCTACCTAACCTCTGTTCCATCTGGTTCAGAGTTTCTATTTTAATATTTAGATCTTTAATTCATTTTGATTTTAGTTTAGTTCATGGAGAGAGATAAGGGTCTAGTTTTAATTTTTAGCAAATTGAAACCCAATTTTTCCAGTACCATTTATTAAAGAGGCTATCTTTCCTCCAGTGAGGATGTTTGGTTCCTTTATCAAAGATGTGATGGCTGAGTGTGTCTGGTGTTGTTTCTGCATCTTCTAATCTGTTCCACTCATCCTCAGGTCTGTTTCTTTGCCAGTACCATGATGTTTTTATTGCAGTAGCTTTGTAGTATAGTTGTAGGTTGGGGATTGTGATACCCCCTGCTATGTCTCTGTTACCTAGAATTGTTTTTACTATTCTGGGTCTCTTCTTGTTCCAAATGAATTTTTGGATTATTTTCTCAAGGTCCATGAAGTATGCTGCTGGGATCTCAATTGGAATTGCATAAATATATCTAGAAGTTTTGTAAGTATGGCCATTTTCACTATATTAATCCTTCCTACCCAGGAGCAGGGGATGTCTGTCCATTTTCTGATATAAAATCCCTGTTATTTTATGTTTTTAATATAAGAGTTCAACCACTTTGGCTGACTTGGAAATGTTGATTTGTTTCTCATCTTTTTAGAACAACTTACATATTTTCTTGGTTTTCTATAATAAATTGTATTTGTTTTAATATTTCTTTCTATAGAATTTTGCAAGTTTCCACTACTATTGAAAATTTCTCACTATATTTACTGCAAAATGTTGTTGCAGTACATTGAAGTGTCATGTTATATCTTGATATACCTCTTGGACCTTCCAGTTTCTATTCCAATTAAAGTAAGAAATGTAGTAGATTTCTTTCTGTCTGTCTTCCTAAACTTTTGTCCAGGAATGCACAAATGTATTATTGAGTTTTTCCAATTGCAGTTGGAAAATCATTGTTCTCACACTGCATATTTTAACCTTCATGTATATATTTCAGTGCACAGTATGTTATCGATTTTGAATTTTTTGACATTTAACTTAGTTCTAATCTTTTCAGAAATTACTAATAGCATTTTAGCAGAGTGGCATGCCCAAGTGATCAAGTGGTCCATTCATCAATATTCCTATGATCCACTTCTCAGCAAAGATAATTGCTGGAAACAAGGACATGGAGCTTGTCATCAAATCTCAACCCTTCAGTAATAAGTGCCTGGTATAATCCATGGTGACAGATGCTATCCTGTGTCTCAGCAGAGATTTTAGCAGAAGATTTAAGTGCATAGAATGGGAGTCTGGGTTGAAGGAGAATAATGGTACAATATGTATCAGTTGTAAAATAAGGACCAGCTGAAATAACAGAGATCCATGTTCTTCACTCAAAAGTTCCTTTCACTTTTCACAAATGTTGTATAGAGTTGGATTACTGATAAACAATTTAACCTAAGTGTTGTGATGGAGGGAATGTAAGGATACCTTAGATCTAAAGAACCCTTTCATGGAGCTCCTGTATCTATATCTTACATAGTGTGTTTCATTGTTAGTTGATAAAAGTTCGAAATTATAGGTGAATGAGAAGTTATTACTCCTAGATCAGTTATTTATGCAGTCTCTCTAACGTATATAGAGATACAAAGGTTAATGACATGCCCTTGCATTGTCTTCAACTCTGAGGTGCAATTCTTGCTTCAGATTGTCCCACACTCAAACTAAAATTGGTGTCTGGAATCATATCTATCTTGTTTTTCTGCCCTGTCATATTCAGCTTCTCTGTTCCCCTTCTAAGAGCTCTACCTAAAAATTACCTTTATAGGAATTGCTATCTCAGGCTTTCTTTGTAAGAACTCTAATCTGAAATCACCATTCCTGAGATGACGGAGTCTGAGATGTCTGAAGTGATAGATTTGAAAGAAAATCTATCTCAATATTATAGTATTGGGGAAAAAATTTTACCCTAAAATGTAGAAGTTTGATGAAATTTTTCAAATTTTATTTCTTCAAGAAAGAAATATTAGGTTAATTTTATTTTCAATACTATGACTTTTAATTGTTTTTCATTTCAAATTGAAAATTTTGTCAAGGTATATAAGTTACCCTGTTTTCATTACTCTGTTTTTTTAATAAATAGCTACTGTTCTACTTGTGTTCATGTGTTATATCTCTAATTCATGAAATGTCTTTGTAACTGGTGGACAATTGTTGTATTTTTAAAATAATCTTGTCATTCAAGATTAATATTTTAGTAGACCACCATTATCTTTTCAATATACCATTGCTTATGCAGTATTTAAACTTGTGTGTCTAATTTATCTCTTTTAACATAATGGTCTCAATGTGCATCCATTTTCCTACACATGCTTCAAGGTTATCCTTTTTAATGCATAGTAACACTGCATTGCGCATAAATACCACATTTAAAAATCCATGCACATGCAGACCACTTCTAAGATTTAGCTATTATGAGTTGTGCTGCTATAAACATAGGGATGAAAGTTTTTAATTCTTTACTGATCCATTTGTATGTGTATGTGAGGTATATTTGTATATAAATGTACAGATAGCATTTTGTCTAGCTTTAAAAACCTTTAAATTTAAAATACAGATTCTAAGATATAACTGATAAATTTTACATTTTATTTCTGAAGAATATAAAATAGGAAGAAATCTCAATAAAAGAGTTAGAATGATTATGAAGTAAATCTAAATTGCTAAATAATTCAACAGCAAAGAAAATATCATCTCAACTGTTAGTCATTAATCAACTATTTTGTAAGTTATAGTTCGACAAAATTCCTCTGAATATATAGTTCTTTTCTTTTCATCAACTTTTACAGACACATTCACTCACATCTTTATTTGTCAACCATTTTTTGGTTATTATAGAAGTCACTGTGATAGAGTCTTTATTTAATTATAACTGTATTTATTAGGACAATTGACCAACTGAAGAATTCTTGCTCATTATTCAACAGAAACTATTTCTAGAAGTAACTGTTTAATTCACTCCATTTTATCTGGTTAATAAAGCATGAAATGTTCTTTCACTATTTTTTTAGCCTTCTTACTGAAACTAGTACCAAGAAAGAGGATACTGCATATGAATATTCTTTCTTGCAGATATTTATTTATAATTGATGATACAAAGATTGATGGGGCTCATGTATAATTATTTTATAGATATGTTTTTTCTTTATGCCTTTAAATATTTTTTATCAATATGAGAAAAAGAATATTGAGAAAATTCTTTAAAATTTTTAAAGTGTGTTTTTAGATTAATTGGATTAAATTAATTGCTCTGAATAAAATAATATTGAGATCATCAGGTCTTTACTGGGCAATTTGACAGTTTCTTCTGCTTTGTAGCATGTTATATGACATTTCCACTACCATAACAAAACATGAGATAATAATTTTAAAGAGAAAAATGTTATTCTGTCTTAGAGTTCTGCAGGTTTTAGCCCATTATGGTTTGTCCCTGTTATCTGTGGTCTATAGAAAGCAGTACATCATGCTAAAATTGTATGGTGAAGCAAAGTTACTGACTCACAGAAGGGAACCAAAATTAAGAGAGACAGAGAGTCTGGGGTCCCATAATCCCCCTCAAGGTCACAATCTCAGTGACCTGAAGAATGCTGCTAAGACTTCCACATCTTAAAGTTTCTCTCCTGTCCCAGTAAGGCCCCAGGGTAGGGACGAAGCCTGTGATGCCAGGACCTCTGGGGGAACATTTACTAAAGTGACAGGACATGCTAATCCTAATACCTTTAGGTGTGGGGGTCTCTTTGGACAATTTTATATAACAGCTTTCTGAAGAGTGTGCAGAAGTCGGGGATAGTAAGAATGAGTAAACCAGACTTTCTGCAAGTTTTAGATCATGGATTTAAGTGTTACAAAAGTAGTTCTTTATCTATATCTCAAAATGGGGTTTATCAGTCAATTTAGATGGCAGATTTAAAAGTCACATATTTGTGTTTACTGATGTCTATCTGAAATATAGTAATATGAATCATGAATGTCAATATAAAGCATTTTATCTGTTGTTAACAACTAAAATCACATATATCTGTATATTATGTAACAGCTTGTCATTACCCAACACCTACAAGTTAAGGGAGGAAAGGATAATATAGCTCACAGTCTGTAAAGGCTTCAGTTCATAATTGGCTGGATCTAAGGCAGGGAGGCATGGCAGACAGGCATCGCAGAGGAGAAATAGTTTATGGTTGTCAGAAGTTAGCAATGCAACAAAGGTCAACCACAGATCTTTCTATCCCTTATATCTTATCTAGGTTACTTAGGGTGGTTAGCATTCACATTTTTAATCCTAGTGACCTTGATCCTAGCATTGAACCATGAATCAATTCCAGCATCACACACTGTTGATCCAGTCACCTCTGAAAAAGCCCCATCTATGACCACATGAGTCTTTGCAGGGGTGGGGTGGGATATCTATACACAGCTGATCCATATATTTAAAAGTACATTAACTGCAGGACATTTTTATAGATATTCTTTGATCCATTTCTCCCATCTTTTTCCTAAGAATTAACTGCACATATTTGGAACAGGGAGATATCGGGAAATCTCTGTACCATTTATTGCCCAATTTGCTATAAACTTAAAATTGTTCTAAAATTATGTCAATTATCTAAAACAAAAGAACTGTGGAATGTTCTTGGAATGCAATGTACTAGGACGGTTGGGAATAGTTTGGGTTCCACTCCAGTCCTCGCCTAGAATAAGGGTATCCCTCAGTATTCTAACAGCAGTAACAGAGCCTTCAGATACTAAACCCAGAGTATGCTGCTTTCACAACCACTTTGCTATTGTATGAAACATGCACAGATGAAACTCCATCCATCCTAGGTAGCTTTTGTGCACTTTCAGTGAACAATAGGCTCCTTTTGTTCCTTTCTACATGTCTATAAGTAATAAATCTTCTTCATGTACCTCATTGTATGTGTGTTTAATCTCACACAAACAACTTGGACTCAACCTGGTAACAAATGCAAAATCAACATGTTTTAAACTTACAATCTCTATTATTGCCATATTTTGGCACTTATTAATCCCCAAAAATCAAAAATACAACTCTCATATGATATAAACACCAAATTATATCAATGTGATATTACCAATTCAATTAATATATTTCAAAACTAATTGAATTTTCTTGTAATACTATTTTCATTTATAAATTTACAAAATTATGATTTTGTAGATAACAAATCAAAACTAGACCAATAGGACACCACCAAACTTAAAATACTTTCTTCACTATAAAAAAATCAACAAACTGAAGAGACAATCTGGAGTGAGAGAAAGTATTTACAAACCATTTATCTATGAATCTGCTAATATTAAGGATATATAAGAACTCATACATCTCAACAAAAATCAAATAACACAATCAATATTGGGGAAAGAATTGAATACAAGTGTCTCCAAAGATGATATACAAGTGGTCATCAGGTATATGAAAAGATGCTTAGTGTAATTAATCACTAAAGAGATGTATATCACAATGAGATACAATCTCACAATAATTAGGATGGACACTGTGAAAAATAGAAAATAACAAATATAAGTAGAAACATGAAAAAATTGAAATCTTTGTTCCTTGTTGATGAGATTGTAAAATTGTGCAACTGCGATAGAAAAATGTATTGAGATTTTTTAAAATTAAAAATACAACTCTCATATGATAATTTAAAAACTTACTTTTGAGTAATTAAAATAATTAAATTAAAATTAAATTTCAATTAAAAATAATTGAAAGGATAATCTTTAAGAGATATGTACATATTCTTATACATGACAACACTATTCACAACAGACAGAAGGTAGAAGAAAGCACAGAACTGTTTGTGAACTTAAGTATTGTATGTTTGTATATAAATGTGAATAAATTTATTAATATACATTATATATACATGTTTTAATCTAATTAAAAAATGGTGAGAGTGTATGGGCTTCATAAGACTTGAAATACCATGAAATTCCTAGAGTAAAGCATATGGAAAACATGAAATTTGCCTTTTCATACTGATTCTCTCTGCTCTGTTTTTTATTAATATTTATCTTTCTGAGATAAGATGATTCATCATATTCATAAAATCAACTCAAGACACTCTAAAATTTTAAAAGGACAGTAACATAATAATTCCCCTTGCCAATAGAAACCTAGATTTAGTTTAGACTGTCCAGTATGCACATATAGAAAATACTTGGAAATATTTCTTTCTCTCTCCTTACTAATGAAGTGTTTATCACTCCTAAATTTCCCTCCTATTTTTCAGATTTGCATAATAACTTAAAAATTCTAATCAATTAGCATCCAAGTAGAACATAATCTTATCTTTTAAGAACACCAGTTATAAGGATAAATTACATTCTTATTAGAACTGAGTGTTCATGTTTCAGCTTTTTAATAAACCAAGATTTACCATTTTGATGTATTTTATAAAATAAAATAAAATAAATGCTTTATAAAGCATTTGGTCTACTGATTCTTTCTTGCCTCTATGAAAGGCAAAACTTGAGAGAGGAGTTTAT
The DNA here is from genome assembly GCF_053883595.1 of Heterocephalus glaber. Classification (NCBI taxonomy): domain Eukaryota; kingdom Metazoa; phylum Chordata; class Mammalia; order Rodentia; family Bathyergidae; genus Heterocephalus; species Heterocephalus glaber. The sequence goes on along the minus strand of NW_028258138.1, from coordinate 21,013,838 downwards.
AAGTCTTATCTCTGATTCACGTAATAACTTGCAATATAGGGCAGACTGATGGTAATTATTTCTAGATCCCTATGGTACTATTATTAATGATAATAGTGATCCAAATTGGAAGCTCTTTGAATATCAGTAAGTGGTTGTAAAAACTGAAATTTCAACCTGATAAATTCACATGTTATCACCAAATTTATAGGACTTCCCAAAAGGATGAAAGTGGCAATTGCATAGAAAGTATTCAATCAGATTTGGCCTTTTGATTTTATGTTTTGGAGCTACTTTATGTATCAGTGTTCATTAAAAGAAATGTTTAACAGAATCAAATATTGGAATTATTTTTGGAAAAAAAGAATGTCTAAGTATAAATTCTCTTAACCCGTGCTAGTAATTATTACATTCAGTGATGAAATATTATAACTTTGTGATTTTGACCATGTTCTTGCTGAAAGTAGAAATTCAGGAAAGATTTGAACCAGTCATTTTTAGGTGGTGGTAGTGATTTAAGAAAACAAAAGTGAGGGACAGGATGTGGCAGGCACAATGAAAAAGCCAACATAAATACTATTATAAAGAATGTCATCATCATTGAAACTTTCAACTATTGCTTTCTCAGTGATATAAAATATAGTATCTTGTATTATAAAATATAAAGAGAAGCATTTATTAAATGCCACTTGTCCCAATTTATTGATGTTTCTGCAATATCTTTTCCACATTTACATCTCTTACACTCGGGATGAATGGCCTCTGACACTGATAAAGGAGCACTATGGCAAATGAGGTGAAAAGTAGTGGTACATACTTAAAGTGATATTTCGTCAGCATCAAGAGAGTTTTGACTACACCAGAGCTGGCTGATGAAATAAAAGGTATACAAAGTGGAGGTTATAAAGTGTAATGAATCCCTCTACTGTAACCCCCTTGCATAATTCAAAGCCAGTCAAATTCTTCAGTGTTTCTCTAAGCAATAACCTGAAAATTCTCTAAGGGAGTGCAACCTGCAAATGCTCCAAGAGAATAAATAAAAGATGATTTTTGAAGAAATGTCCAGTGGTCTCCTAAGGTTATAACTGAGAATCATCAACTCTATCCTCCAGGATATTTTGTAGATTTTACATATTTGTTATAATACTCGGTACGAGTCAGCTTTCTGTTTTGCCTTGGTCAGGTCACAGTTGCTGAATTTATTCATTAATAGTTTTGCTAGAGCCTGGAAACACCAAAAGGAAATGTATCTGATATACTTTTTCCTTAACACATTTTGCGGCTGTAACTATAGCTTTGCTCTCTGGGAATGAGGACCTTTAATCTAACAGAGCTCAAGAATTCAAGGGTAGGAAGATTAAATTCCTTGATTGGGATACTGGACCATAGTGAAAAGGTCCAATCTTGGTTTTCACTCATTTATTCTATTGTTGTAGACATACATCATAATCATTGTTTAAAGAATATACTGCATCTTAAATTATAGAGCCTCAAAGGTATTGTCTCTGAGCTGACAAATTAGCTGCGTCTACAAAAGAACATCCCACCCTTTTATTAACCTGGCTGTCTCTGGATGATGTGGCTTGAACTTAAATTACCAAGTCTCATGGCCATGCTCATGCATCAAATGCTGCAACTTTTCAAACAAATAGAACTTCTGTCCTGACATAATGTTATACAGGATCTTATATTTTTAAATTAGACATTCTGTAAGTGCTTGTATATAGATATAGATTCATTTCTAGTAAAAATAAATAGCTGCCATTACAGGTTCTGAGGCATACTGAGTGTAATAATATTTCTCTGAAGTTCATGTCTATCAGAAACTACCTTAAATGAGATCATATTTAGATATAGGATCTTTGCATATGCAGTCAGTTAAGAATTTGAATAAGATCACATAGGGTATCCCCTAAATCTAATGGATTGGGTCTTTATGAAAAGAGAGGCAGACCTAGAGAAAAGTCACCCATGTGACGATAAAGGCAAAGTTTGGAATTGTGCAGCAACAAGTCAAATGATACCTGGGAGCACCCCAAGCAGCAAACAGCCAGGAAGGATGGTTACCTAGAGCTTTGGGAAGGACTATAAACCTGCTGAAATTTGACTTCAAATGTCTGGCCTTCAGATCTGTTAAGGAATATAATTTTATTGTTTTTAGATAGGAAATTTCTGACAATTTCTCAAAGAGCCCTACAAAAAGAGTACACAGATAAGGTGATATTATTATTGGTTCTCTGGATAGTTTCCTCAAGACCCAGAAGGAAATGAGAGTGGTCTCAAGTAGTAACACATAAGACTCCAGCACTCTCATGACTTCACAAGATCCTGTCCAAAAATTTTTAAAGAGAGAGATGAGAGAGAGAGGGAGAGGGAGAGGGGGAGAGAGAGAGAGAGAGAGAGAGAGAGAGAGAGAGAGAGAGAGAGAGAGAGAGAGAGAGAGTCCTGGGTTCAATTCCCAGAAATGCAAAATCAAGATGAAACAAAACAAAACAACCCACTGCTTATTCTAATAGTGTTGATTATATTCTCCCATTGAAAAATTTTAAGAAAGGGTACATTAATCCTGAATTTCTATCCTAGATAATGTCACTTCTCCAGAGGTAAGATTTAAATCTTGAAGACCTAAAAAACAAAGGTGAATCCTTTCTTGCAATGAAGCCTAAGATTACTTGATAGTCCTATGTGTTAGAAAAAGAAATGAGCTCAGTGGGAAAAAAAATGCCAGTCTATTTAAAAAGCATAGAGTGTGAGTTATTTTAGTGAAGATTATTGTGTAAAAATGCTTAGTAACATGAATACTTAGTAGTACATTTTTTCAAATGTATTGTGCTATTAAATGTAACAGATTAGAATCATAATTTCTACATATGATTAAAAACCAGCTGTTGTATCCTCAGACACTAAGTTCCAAAAAATATACAATATTGATTTAAAATCTGGCATACTAATTTAGAAACTATTATTGCAACATTATTTTTCACATTCCATCCTGCAGGTGATCAGACTGGCTACTTCTCATCATTACCTTTGTGAACTCTAAGTTTAGAAAAGTCATATATTAACAGTGTGTTTTAAATGTAAGCAGTATTCCCACATTTTAAGAATATTGGTATTAAAGTACAAATATCTTAAAGATTTCTGTTATTATTTCCAAGTGATTTTAAATAACAATAGATACATGAATAAAATTAGAACAAAAATGTTACTAATATATGTTTACCACAAAATATTTATTTTTAAAAATTAAAACAAAGGTAAGTAACTACTGGAAGGTAGACTTTCTTCTCCTACAGAAGACACCATTACCAGATTTCCTTCCTGTATTCAGTGTTGTGAGGAGCACTCTAGTTACTTCTTAAGTGTTGATAAGTCAGTCATAGACTAGTCTTTTGGTCAGCATGGAAAGAAATTGAGAGTCATGTTAATTATTGAATCAAAAGTAAAACAGAATATTGAAACAAAGTGAAAAAAATAAATGATTTTTGTTACATACAGATACAGATATTGTACATATTATCTCCTCTTTTTTCTACAAGTATCTTGATACCTACACTTTTTGTGAATTTCCACTTATTTTCTATGTTCCATGACATCCATCTTTCTCTTTATGGCATATGTCTTTCACCAGATAATTTGATGTTCTGTGCTTCTTATACCAAAATGAATCCATTTATGGACAGGGATCAAGGGAAGTCTCACTAAAAAAGGAGTGATTTGATCTGAGCCAGTGAATTCTTACAGGATTTTAACTTGTAAATCTGTGGCCCTATGGATAACTTAATCCTGTCTCAAGACAAACAATATCTTGCATTTACACATTATTTTCTTTAACTCTGGCAAAGATTAGATAATTATTTAAGAGTCAGATGGCCATTTCTTAGTTCAGATATCCAAGTGATAATAAATTTTATCTTCTCAGTTGAGGCAATCAGAGTTAAAATGTCAGAAAACATGGTGCTTCCAATCAAAGGTTTCTGACATCCTGGCTCATCACACCTAACTAAATCCTACACACAAGTCTGTTTTGCTATTTATTTTTAAAAAATTATTTTCATCCCCTTTCTTCTGCCTATAGTTGTTCACATCATAAATTATGATGTTGTGGCTTTTATTTCAGCAGATGTATGTGTGTATTTCTCTTTCAGATGTGCTATCTTGATATCTTCTCTAACATCTTGGACTTTCAGTGGAAATTGTTGTAATACTGACTGTGTGAGTATTACTCTGTGAGCATTCCTCAGTGGCATTTTCCAGATCATTGACCAGTAATACCCCTCACTGGCAAACATTTGAACTCCAAACCTTTGTGTCTCTCCTCCTATTCAATTATCTTGGCTGTCTATTACTGTATCTTGAAGATCATGTTTAAAGTAATATATGAAGGTGTAGGATCTTCTTTCCATATGATAGCTTTGACAATCAAATTCCATGGCAATAACATCTGAGGAATTTTTTTATCTTTGCTATTGATTTCTCAAATTATTAAGATTTAACATTTTAATATTATCTTATCTTATAATAACCTTAGTTATCACATGCTAGAGATTTGAATAAGTTTAGTCCTTTTCTACAATATTATTATTATCACATCTCTTATTGTAGCTCCTACTCATATGCTGAACTCATTTTTGTTTTCAAATGGTTCAGTTATCAAATTCTCCAATGTTGAAATCTTTTATCTTACACATATGTTGCCTGTTTCCTAAACTATATTATCATTAAAACATAAATTTTTCATAAGAGTATTAAGAGGAAAAATATACTGAATGAAAAACAATTATAATATACCCACACTTGTACTCTTCCAGTGCTGACAGCCCAGCCCCAAAGAATCTGAGAATTGTTTAACTCCTTTTTTTCTTCTTTTGTAAGAATATTCCAAATAAGGAAAGAAAAAAGTTCTCCAAATGAACAATTCCAACAAAAGATATTGTCATACAATTGCAAAAATATATATTTTGCCCTCTGTACATAACATATCAAAACTATGGGTTATTCTATATGTAACCTGGAGCTCTTTTGAGATTTTGGCTCTTCGAAATACATTATTATTGCACATGCACAAAGTAAAATATCAAAAGGAAAGTCACAGCTGTATTGCAGTGAATAATATTTAGCAAGATAGAATTTATTCAAAGCTGCATACATTCACTCATTTCTATGTCTAGAACACATTGGAACTTCCAGGTTTAAAAACATATTTGATGTCAGCACGACACTTTGCTACTCACTAGGCTCCTATGGCTAGTGAGCAGATGAAATAGTTTAGTTCAACAGAATAACTACATATTTATGCTATTTAAATTAATTGACATTTAAATAACCAAATGTCACTAGCAGTTACAACATCGTATAGTAAAGCTCTAGAAGAATTCCTTTAAATTTCTTTTGCCTAAACTGAGAGTTCGAAGAACAAACTTAGTGGTCTCAGAATGTTATATTCCCTGCTTTTTAAAGCATCTTCACTTATACGTATGGCGTTTTCTATTTCTTAACAAATTCATATTTACTCTATCTAAATCAAACACACAAAAGATTTGACATGTATTCAGTTGTTATCAGTGTAGTTCATACCCTAACTTTGTCCATATTTAACTTTACATAGATCTTGCTATGTTGAATTCTGGATTGTACACTCATTTATTTCATTGTAAACATAATTTACATTTTACATTATGACTGGGATATTGTTTCTACCTTAAAAAAGGAGAAATTATCTAAACTGATAAATCTCCTTTGTAGACAAACAATTAAATTTTGAACACCTTAATACGGTCGCAAATCTATTAAAAGTCTTGGCCTTGGTTTCCTTATCAGCTTCTGAGTATTTATTTTTTTCATTGTTAATATAGCTTAGGAATACTTTGCAAAATTTTGCAACTATCAACTTTCTGAAGTTATTACTACTATTATTATTAATATCTATTATGGATAATGAAAAGGATGATGTTGAGCTTAATATTTCACTTCAAATAAGCAAACACGTGAGGTTTTAATTTAGACATGTGATATAAATGGAGGAACTGTTTGGTGACTCTGAGCATTTGTTTACATATTTACAAACGTCATCCTGTAATTCAAAACTAGCACTGACTGAAAAACAACATATTAATTAAAGTAGTGTATTCCAGGCCAAGAAACTACACAGAAATATATATGAATGTGTGTGTGTGTGTGTGTGTGTGTGTGTGTGTGTGTGTAGCTTTTAGGCTAGTATGGGAATTTATACACATGAAAATATCAAAAAATGCTTAAAAGGTATATATGCAAATCTTAGAAACAGTTGGTAATTTTAAAATTTCTAAAGCTTTACATGAAGTTTCATAATTAAGTTATTCCATGATGTGGTAATTATACTGTGCAGAATTAAAATCAGAAGGCCTGAGTCTAAATCCTGGTTCCATTTTAGTTACTTATTTCCTCATCAACAAAAAGTAAATTATAATAGTGCCTAACATACTTATGTTGCAATATTATTGCTGGGATCACATTATTATGGTTTTTGGGGTGTCACATTACTTATCTTGTAGTGATTTCACTGGAAAATATGGATCTAATCATGTAGCCAAATAGCATAGTAAAGCTTTATGTAGCTGGCCCTGACCTTCATTCATCTAAATGTTCCCAGGATACTTTTGTGGAAAAGAGGGCTTGAGGGCAAAGAAGTCTACTTTACCACTTCAAGCCCACTTACCTATGAGCTGCAGAATTAGAAGTACAAGCTTGATCTTTGGCTTCCTTTCAGAGTTTCTTCTCTCGCTGCAGTGAATATGGATTGATGAGAGCTGAACTCTTCATTCAGACGTCCATCATAAAGATGGAGAAGCTGGTAGAGGAAGAATACAGGGCAAATATATCTCTTTGAATGTGAAATGAGGGTATTAATCAAAATTGTGATTAAAAGATTTATGCTATTCCATAACACACATAAAAAAATTAAGTTGTAACACTTTTAAATTACTAAAAATATCAAAAATTTTATCATTTCATGACAGTAACATACATTACAGAAAAAACATATGTACTATTTAAAAATATTAGAAAATAACTTGAAAAATAATGCTGTGGGAATATACATATTAAAATAGGAATAAAAATGCTGTCATACTCAGACCATTTCAAATACCTTTCCCCTAAGTAAATGGATGACATTTGATAAATTAATCAGTTCTCTGAGTCTTTTCATTTGCAAAATGAAAGAATTACACTTGATGATATCTGAATATAAATCTCTTTTTTATTTGTAATCTGCAGCTGTTTCAATAGAGATAAATGTCTCCCAATAATTTATGATCACAACAAATGTTTAAGTTTAAGTTGTGAAATTTTCTTTCCTCTTTGCAATGTGGAAAGTTTGTTATAAACACTTAAGGATATTCTTGAAAAGTTATTAGGAAAACTCTAAAAGAAAAATATTGTAGAAGAAACCCAAATTACTTACCTTGTTTATGGTTAGAAAAAGAATATGATGATTTTTGTCGCATAATTTGCTGACTGTACCATCTTCTGTGACTAAGACTGCAGGAATGACTGAATGAATATTTAGGTTGTCTGGAATAAGGTCACTTTTATTTCAACACAGCTTGAATAGGCATGTTGGCTTGGAATTGTACAAAACAATAATTCCTCTCTTGTAAAGATAATATTTTTTTAAAAATATGCCAGAAAAACTGAAATGATCAAGTCACCTGGTAATCTGTTCTTCAATTTATGTTCTATAAATTATGTAAAACTGTATCTTATGGTTTAGGGCTGGAATGATCCCTTCAAAGCGTCATGTGTTCCAAATGGGCTTTTGAAAGGAGATGGGATCTGGGGATTTGTACTCAACAGTGCTCTTGGCTGAATGTGCTGCTAGGAGGTGTTGTCTTGCCAAAGGGTCAAGTCAGTGGAGGTATGAAAGCAGGGATTATCTCCCTTGGAAGTTTCTCTCTTCTCTCTCTCCTTCGCTGGTGCCATGGATCGAGCAGTTTTCCTTCATGTCATGCCCTTCTACCACACTGTTTCTGTCTGCCACCCATGGACTGAATCTTTGAAACTGTGAGCCAAATAATCTCCTCCTTTAAGTTGTGGCTATTAGGTATTGTGTCTCATTATGAGAACATGACTAAGACACCGTCACAGTTATGTTGGCCAAATTTTTATTCCTGGTCATTTCTATATAGGCATTAAGAAAGAAATGCCCTATTTTTTTTACTTTCATGGAATCCATTCAACTTATTCCAATAAAAACTATTGAGTACATGCAATCTTGGAGTCATTTTGTATGTATTAGGGATATGTCTGCCAGAAGCTTTGTGCACATAGAAAAACAGGGTTCATTGGTGGAATAAAAGAAAAGAGTGAAGAGTAAGAAAAGCTACAATTTATTAAACTCAAGTTATAATCTTGATCTTTACTGGTCCAAAAGTGCTTGAACTACTTTGAATTTTCCATTGAAATTCTTTCCTTAATGAAATGTAAAGAATTAGATAACCTTGTAGAAAATAGGATACTGTCAAAAAGATTAAATGATGTTGCCAAACATAATCTTGAGCTGAGTCTTACTTTCATATAAATGAATGGAAGTCTCAACATTATAACACAATGTACTGCAAAATTATCAATGTTTCTCAAACTGTTATAGTTTCACATTTTCATGCTCATATTTCCTTCTTTAATGCACTGATATTCCTTGTTACCTCTTAAATATTCTATTCTCATTACCATCTCTTATTTATTAATCATAATTCAAAATATAACACCTGGTTAAATATATTCATTTTCTAAACAGCTGTTTTCTTTTTAATTGAGCAAAATAGCTTGGAGAAATTTTTCCTAGTCTTTTCACTAAGAGCTTATATCAAAGGACAGAATTACATCGTCATCCAGCATTATAATGGCATATCTTGAACTCTCTAACGAATGTATTAAATATATAGTTACTATGAAATATTATGCTTCCAATTGTGACTCTACTTTTAGCATGGCAAATCAGGCCAATTTAAAGTTAATGTTCTCATTAAGTGAAGCCACAGTTTGCTTTATTTCTATATTTCATCATACAATTACTCATCTCATAAGAAAATGGAAACAATGGAATCTCACTTCCATTGTCTGCATATAGCATTTCTTTTCATGAATAGAGAGACTCCTGATGAAAGGCAGTTATAGAAAATTCAGTACTATATAATCATATTTTCAGACTTAAATTATTGGTGAGGCATCAAAGTTAAGTTTGTGTAGTAGTGGACACTATATTTGTCAGATATAATAAGAAGAATCTATATATTTCATTATTCATGTACTCATAGTGTTTGGCATTCTTTTGGACAATAATCCTTGATCATTAAAAAGTTCTACTATTTGTAGCATGACACAGTAGACCAGCAAGCCAAAAACATACACAGTGTCAAACTACAGTCACTTTTGCAGCTTCCAATAGTTGTTTAAGGAAAATAGATCTTATCACTCATATAAACTGAAAATGTAATATTCATATTTAAAATTTGATTTCACAAAATACTTAAATTCCTATTTAAATAAGAGTTTAAAATATATCTCTCATTTTAATAACTTCAATAACTAGTAACACCATTATCTGGAATAAAGGCTTAGTTTTCCCACAAGTTTTCTTTTTGTTTCTGCTTTTCTCATTTTGTATTAATTGATCATCGATATCTTCAAAGACTCTCTCAATAACTTACATGGGACAATTGAAGCATTAAATTAGTACATGTGGTGAATAAATGTTGTGAAATCTTCCTAAGTCTCTTGTTTAAATTCAATTTTCTTTTTGTATGCATTTATTCCAAGGAGATTATTTGAGTTTACTTGAACGTGAAAAATTATTTACATTAACCATGGCTCATCTTTTCTCATAAGTAAATACTCAGGATATGTCTGATATATACTCTACATCATTTAAAAGCAGTTTTTATTCAAGCTATATATTAAATACTGCACGTAGGAACAGGTATATGTGTTAAAGAGATGCATGTATAAAAAGATATATATATATATATACACACACACAGATGTGTAAATTAAGTAATGTTAATGTATTCATTTCATATGGTTTTTTTATTATAAATTACCACAAAAATTATGGAAAGGCTTAGAACAACATTTATGATCTTGCAGTTCTGGAGCTCAGAATTCCTAAAATCAAAATGGCGGAGTCTGTGTCTCCTCTGGACACACTAGGGGAGAATCTCATTGCTCACATTTTCTACCATCTCAAAGAGGCCTCCATTCCTGAGCTTGTGGCTCCATGTTCCTCCTTCAAGCTGGAAGAAATGCACCTTCATAATTTATTCTAACTCATACGATCTTGCTCTCCTTTTATAAGACCCTTGTGATTACATTGGCATGTCTGGATAATCAAGTTCTCTTCAACACCATATCCTTACCTTTATTACCTATGCAAAGTACTGCACTCATCACTTATAATAACTGATTGTGGTGCTTAAGAAGTTGATTTCTTTCTTTGGGGAACATACTTCAGTTTACCACTGAAATAAGTGAATAAATGTACTAGGTTCTATTCAGACATAAATCGAATTTCATATGGTTCATAATTTCTGAGATTCTTATACAAATACGACGTTTTCATAACTCCATGCCTAAAACTTCTAATAGACTCATCAATTTTTATGAATAAACCTATTATTAAGAAAAAATAGATAGATGTACATATATTCTAATTTAATTGCAAAAATAAAACACTTTCTAAAACACTATCTAAACATAAACAGACTTCAGAAGTATTCTTTTGCTATATTACAAGCCATTTCATTTTCTGATAACTTCTTGTCAAAAGAAAATAACATAGTAATAGAATTTAAGTTATATGAATGCTATACAAATAATAATAACTAATACATGTTTAATAACTAATACATGAACTATTATTTCTAACATTTAATAAAGTATCTTCTACCTGGGTTAATTGAATAAGTAGCATATTTGATCATGCAAGCTGGTGATTTGTATCATTTTTTGCTATCAGACTGATCAATCCATTAATTTGATTAAAAATGGCAAACTTTGCAAAGAATTAAAAATAATAGTAGAAAGTGAAAGAAGCAACTTCTCAATCTTTGTCTAATTTAGAATTAGGACATACGTGGCATTCTTTTCAGTTTTCTGTGGGTGGACTATAGAAATTCCATGGATTTAATTTATTAACCAATTTTACTTCCAATATCTCTATTCTAAACTTTCAATGATTATGCTGCATAGTAATTATTAATAAAATAATTTGAATTTGTATTATCTATGTATCACTTAATATAGAATAATTTTACATTTTATATTGTATCAATTTTGTTATAAATAAAATTTTATATTCTACTACCACATAATATTAGAAGTCTTGAATATTTTGCTAAATGAATAGTTTTTGTAGATTTATTATTAAATTCAAAACTCATATTTTATGGAATTGCCCTATATTAGCAGTTTTTCTATAAATGTACAGTCAATGATGTTTCTTCAAGCTTGAATACAGTATGAGTGAAATGTACAATTCATGACTAATTAATGATTCCCTAAAGCAAGAGTTGGCTAACTATTGGTAGTGTAAACTAAATCATACCTACTGATTCTTTTGAAAATAAAGTTTTATTGAAACACAAGTCATGTCCACATTTTTTCTATTGTCTAAGATTACTTCCACATTACAATGAGAGAGATAAATAAGTAATAAATAACAGAGACCAGATTGCCTGCACAGCCCCTTAAAGAAACTATTTGCCAATCCCTATTTTGACAATACTGAAGAACTAATCAAATACAGAAAGTGACAATATTGAATAACAATAAGCAAGATGGTAGAGTGAGCATGAGCTACATATGGAACCTGGAAAATTAATAAAAATGTGTATTTTGGATATATGTGTGTGGTATTCATTTTGAAAACAGTCTGGGATTGTGAGGTCTTTCTTAACATGCATGAGCTGGAAAAGGCTTAGGGCAAAGAGCTGCAGCCCAAACTCTGAGGGCTTAATGCTTAATAATATGGCAGTAAGAGTGGCAAATAAGTCTGATGTAATGCCTTTACGAGCTTTCAATTGTTTAATATAGCATACTCCTCACAAACTTTTATGTGAAGAGAAATCCATTGCAAAATAGTGGATTCTCATTACTTTGTATCTAAAGTAGCTCAGGCTCAACAAATAAGGTTTCTGCTACAGCAGTATCTCTTGCCTTAATGATTCTCAAAGGTTTTGAATTTTGTTTTGGTTTTGGGGATCAAAGCCAAATCCTTTCTCACACAAAATATGTGCTCCACCGTGGATCTACATCCTGAGGCCTAATCCCATTGGTTTTAATTCAGATCACTTACATTACAGGTGTGATCTAAAAGTCGCGCAGAACCCTTCTCTTAAGGGCACAGCATCCCTGGTTTTGTTTTCTAAGAAGAGGGCAAAAAAAAAAAAATTAATCCAGTGCAACCCAACAAAAGCTATTTGATATTTTGTGATGGATCTACTTAACAATATTTTAATGCTTTCTTTCCTTTTATATTAGAAATCAAATAATGAATGACCTACATGGTAGTTCATCTTATTGAAAGCCCGTACAGGTTTTGGTTTTCTAATTTTTGTTTACAGTCAATTCTGTTTGTGAAGTACAAGCTATAACAACCAAAACATAGACCCAGTAAAAAAAGGAAAGGATTTATTTTGTTTCCCAACATTGTATGTATGTATTGTGGCCTAGTGAAAAGTGCTGATTATTCTTGAAAATTTAGTGCTTCCCCTAGAAGAGAAAATACTGCTTATATCATGACTTTTTGAAGTATTTTAGATCCTTCATCATGTACAATATATAAAGAGAAAGAAAATCATAAGAAAAATGTTAAAATGTGGAGATGTAATATTATTTGCTCCTCAGTGAATCTGAGTTATTATTTTTATACAGATATATTGTCCTTCTTCCTATTCTGTGTACCATTTCTCTCTCACACACAAACACACAAAAGATTTTTAGGCTAATTGTATCTGCCACTTGCTAAATTTATTTTCTAAATTACAAATTCTGCTTTCACTGCGGGTGTACTGCCAGCCACTTCTTTCGCAAAAGATCTTTGCACTAATTGTTTTATCTGCTTCTTGCTAAATCTGTTTGCTAAATTATACCTTTCATTGAAATAGCACCAAAACTTACTCAGGAAGCAATTAGCAGGTATTGATATTTTTTAAAAGCAGAGCTTATATATTTTTTAAAAGCAGAGCTTATATATTTTAGATTATGTGGGTGGTCCTGAAAGATAGATGTACAAATAAATTTCAGTCATAGACTACAGGACTTTTAGGAAAACAATGTTATTTCACAAATGTACTTTCTAAGAGATTTGGCAAATGTAGGTCTAGGGATGTTCAATGTGCCTAAAACTTTGTCAGTACTGTATTAGAATACATCATGTGTCATTATTAGTAATAAACATGTCAGATATCTCTTCAGAATTTAAAATATGAGGCTTTCATGTCCTTTGTATCAATTAAGATTTGCTGAGTACCTTGTAGTTTTGTCGTAGGAACTAACATACTAAGAATCATGCTGAATATAGTTTAAAAAATAGCATCCTAACAAAACAAACCATAGAAAATGGATTTTATTATGGTTATTTTATACTGTCAGTATTAATTTCAAACTAATCTAATATTTTTATTCTTTAAAAGTATATTTATGAAATAATCAATATCAATAAGCTAGCAAATAGATATCCAGTGAATCTTATATGGTATGCCAAGGATACTCTCAGTAATTCCATAAGTCACAATTAAAGTTTTGAATTAATGGTATAATTTATTTCATTTTTTGCATATATTTCTAGTTTTTCACATAAGGAAATATATAAACAATGCTGCATTTCTCAGTTCAATTAAATTTCAATACTATCAAAAAATTTAAATTCATTTATTTATTTGTTCTAAGGGGTTGAGATTCTTTTGAAACCGAGATTTTGTTATGAATGTGTTTATTGTTAGATGTTGGCAAATTTCTTATAAATTTAAGGTGTAAGAATGAGTGACATCATGGCTAAGGAGCTCTCTAGTGCTCACTTAGGGGGAGAGCAACTGAGTATCAACTTAGGAAAGACATTTCTCCACATTGGTCAAGGGCTGACATTTAGAGGTTTGCATACAGCCATGCACTTGCATAAATCTTTTCATCCCCCAATAGCATGGAATGCACAACAGCAACACAATGAAAGACTACACAGTGTCCGGCAAAGAAATCATAGTACTCCCTTAATAAGGAACACGCACAATCCTTTGAAAATAAAAAGCCATAAAGTGTTTAAAGTCATGAATTGTTATTGGATTAGAATAAATTTATAGAACTAAATGTGTAGTTGATTTCTTTATATATATATATAAAATTAAACATGTACATTTGCGCCATATATATATATATATATGAGTATTTGTGTAATATGTGGATATTACATTCATGAACATGTTTGTAGAGGAAATATTCTGAAAGTACACACTCCAATCTTCTAAGTAAAAATATCTGAGGTTGTGGAAGTAGTCAATTCTGATGTGGACAACATGACATTGAAAAAGTACAGTTTTTTCGTATCTTTCACTAACAGTTAAAATTTTTACACATGCAATATATTTTTATTATAATTAGAAAAGCATACAGTGTAAGACATACAAGTTAAGAGTTACAATCAGTTCCCCAGATTACAAAACTAGACAGCATTTTTTATGTATGTTTAATTAAAATCATTTTTAAACTAATACAGAAAACATAAAAGTTGTACATCTTTTTTTTTCATTAAGTTTATTGGTACATTTTAGCTATAAAATACAGTTACATTCATTGTTGGGATCTTGTACCTATATCTTAGTTCTTATTTTTTACCTATTTCCCTGCCCTTCCTCACCCCCCACCCTTCCCTATTTACAGAGACTTTGTTTCCATTTTTTCCTTTTCTCATATTTTTCTTTTACCTTCTTTCCTTTCCCCTACCCTTCCCACTTCCCCAACTCATTTAGACTTTTTCTTCCTATTTCACATTATCAATTATAGCATTTGAACCTTATTTACACTTTTAGTTTTTCACACCAGAGAAACTATTTTGTATTTACATATGAGAGTCCTATTTATTTCACTTAAGAGTATGGCCTCAATCTGCATCCATTTAGCTATAAATGTCTCTCGTTTCTCATTCTTTATGGCTGAGTAGTACTCCATTTTATAGAAAAAACACATCTTTATCCAGACTCCAGGTGATGGGCACTTGAGCTGATTTGAAGTTTTAACTATTACAAACTGTGCCACTATAAACATGGGTGTGCGTAAATCGCTATGGTATGATTCTTCTAATTCTTTTGGAAAGATATCCAGGAGAGGGATAGAGGGGTCAAATGGGGCCTCTAATCTTAGTTTTTTGAGGTATCTCCATATTTATTCCTCAGTGGTTGCACCAGTCTGCACTCCCACTAACAATGGAGAAGGGTTCCTTTCTCTGCACAGCCCTGCCAACATTTGTTTTTGGTTGATTTCATGATAGCAGCCATTCTTTCTGGAGTGAGGTGGAATCTCAGTGTTGTTTTAATCTGCATCTCTCAAATGACCAGTGATGTTGAACATTTTTTTCATATATTTATTCGCTGCTTTTACTTTTTTGTCTGAGAAATGTTTGTTCATTTCAGATCCCCAGTTTTGAATTGGGTTTTTAGATTTGGGGGGGGGTTGATTTTTTTGAGTTCTTTATATATTCTAGACGTAGACCTTTGAGGAACAGCTGGTAAAAATTTTTTCCAACATTATAGGTTGTCTCTTAGCTCTGTTGGTAGTTTCTCTTGCAGTGAAGAAGCTTTACAATAAGATGAGATCTCAGTTGTTGATTCTTTGCAAAAGTTCCCATGCTACTGAAGATTTGTTCATAAAATCTTTTCCTATGCCAATGTCCTTGAGAGTTCTACCTAACTTACCTTTCAGTAAGTTTAGTGTTTCTGTTTTAATATTTAGATCTTTAATCCACTTCGATTTTAGTTCAGTGCATGGTGAAAGATAGGGGTCTAGTTTTAATCTTTGGCAGGTTGAAATCCAGTGTTTCCAACACCATTTATTAAAGAGGCTATTTTGCCTCCAGTGAGGATGGTTGGCTCCTTTGTCAAAGATGAGATAGCTGAGTGTGTCTGGGGTTGTTTCCGTATCTTCTAATCTATTCCACTGATAATCAGGTCTGTTTCTTTGCCAGTACCATGCTGTTACTATAACAGTGGCTTTGTAGTATAGTTTCAAATTGCAGATTGTGGTACCCCCTCATCATGTCTCTGTTGCCTAGAATTGCTTTTGCTATTCTAGGTCTCTTCTGGTTCCACATGAATTTTTGGATTGTTTTCTCTAGTTCTGTGAAATATACTGTTGGAATTT
This sequence comes from Heterocephalus glaber, assembly GCF_053883595.1. NCBI lineage: Eukaryota > Metazoa > Chordata > Mammalia > Rodentia > Bathyergidae > Heterocephalus > Heterocephalus glaber. The sequence continues at coordinate 20,997,473 of NW_028258138.1, read as the reverse complement.
CAATTGACATTGCATTGGGTCTGTATAGCAGCTTTGGAAGTATGACCATATTCATTATATTGGTTCTCCCTACCCAGGAGCAAGGGATGTCTTTCCATTTTATTATATTCTCTTTTGTCTCTATTTTCAGAGTGCTGTAGTTTCCACTGTAGAGGTCTTTTCCTTCTTTGTTAGACTGATTCCTAGATATTTCTTTTTTTGGATGCTACTGTGAACAGAATTGTTTCCCCAATTTCTCTCTCAGTGAGTCTGTTATTTGTGTGCAAGAAGGCTACTGATTTTTGGGTGTTTACCTTATATCCAGCTACACTACTGAATCTGTCAATTAAGTCTAGTAGTATTTTGGCAGAATTTTTTGGGTCTTCTATGTAGAGTAACATATCATCAGCAAAGAATGACAGTTTAACTTCTTACTTTCCTATTTTTATTCCTTTTATTTCTATCTCTTGGCTAGTAGCTGTGGCTGATGTTTCCAGAACTATATTGAACAAGAGGGGTGATAGTGGACATTCTTGCCTTCTTCCGGATTTTAGCCTGAAGGTGTTCAGTTTTTGACCATTTAGTACAATGTTGGCTATTGGTTTTTCATAGATAGCCTTTATTACCTTGAGATAAACACCATCTATTCCAATTTCTGCCGTTTTTTTTTTTTTTATCATGAATGGGTGTTGGATTTTGTCAAATGATTTTTCTGCATCTATTCAGATGATCATATAGTTTTCATCCTTGACTCTGTTAATATAATGTATTACATTTATTGATTTATGTATGTTGAACCATCATTGCATCCCTGGGATAAATCCGACTTGGTCAGGGTGTATGATCTTCTTGATGACCTTCTGTATTCTGTTTCCCAGTATCTTATTGAGGATTTTTGCATCTATGTTCATTAGGGAGATTGGCCTGTAATTCTCTTCTCTGGTAGTCTCTTTCCCTGGTTTTTGAATCAAAGTAACTGTTGTTTCCAGAAATGAATTTGGAAGTATTGCTTCCCTTTCAATTTCATTGAGTTTAAAGAGTAGTGGCAGTAGATCTCTAAATGTCTTACAGTATTCAGCAGTGAAGCCATCAGGACCTGGGCTTTTATTTGTTGGTAAAGTTTTAATTACATTTTCAATTTCACTGATTGTAATTGGGGTGTTTAGACTTCTTATATCTTCTTCATTCAACTTTGGTAATTCATATGTATCTAGGAATCTGTCCATTTCTTCTGTGTTTTCCAGTTTATTAGAGTACAGGTTCTCGAAGTAGGTATTGATGATCCTATGGATTTCTGCTGAATCTGTTGTGACTTCACATTTCTCTTCCTAATGGCATGAAATTGAGCCTTTTTTTTTCCTTTTTTGATAAGGTTGGCTAAGGGTTTATCAGTTTGTTTTATTCTTTCAAAAAACCAACTCTTTCATTCATTGATTTTTTTTTGTATCATTCTCTTAGTCTCCATTGCATTGATTTCTGCTCTGATCTTTATAATTTACTCCCTTGTATGAGCTTTGGGTTTGTCTTGGTCTTCTTTTTCTAGCAGCTTGTTTCAGCATTAGGTTATTTGAGCTCATTCTGTTTTCCTAGTGTTGGTATTCACTGCTATGAATTTCCCTTGTAGAACTGCTTTCATAATGTCCCATTGATTCCTGTATGTTGTATTGCATTATCATTTAATTGTAGAAACTGTCTAGTTTCTTTAATTTCCTCTGTGACCCATTGGTTGTTTAGGAGGGTGTAATTCAATTTCCATGTGTTTGTGAAGTTCTTGCTGTTTCTTATGTTATTGATCTCCAGTTTAATTGCACTATGATCTGATAATATACAGGGGATAACTTCAATTCCTTTTCATTTACTTAAATATGTTCTATGAACTAGTGTTTGGTCTATTATTCAGAATGATCTGTGTGCAACCCAAATGAATGTATATTCTAAATTTGTGGGGCAGAATCATCTATTAAGTCCATTTCTTCAAAAGGTTGGTTCAGTTCTATTATTTCGTTGCTGATTCTTTGTCTAGGTGATCTATTTGTGACAGTGGGGTATTGAGGTCCCCCACTACAATTGTATTGGTGCTTATTTGGTTTTTCATGTCCATTAATGTTTGTTTTGTATAGTTGGGGGCATTAGTATTTGGTGCATATATATTTATGACTGTCACCTCTGCCTCTTGGATTGTTTCCTTTACAAGGATGTAGTGGCCTTCTTTGTCTTTCTTAATTAGTTTTGGTTTGAAATCTTTTTGTCTGCGAATAAGATAGCTACCCCTGCTTTTTTCTGGAGAACTGTTTTCCGTCCTTTCACTTTCAGTCTATGAATTTCTTTGTGAACTAAATGGGTTTCTTGTATATAGCATATTGTTGGATTTTTGCTTCTTAATCCTTTCTGCCAGTCTGTTTCTTTTCATTAGTGAGTTGAGTCGATTAACATTGGTGGTTATAACTGATATATATTGGCTTGTCCTTATCATGTTATTTTCCTGTTGTTGGCTCTTTTATTTTTTATTTTCCCCCCTCTCCTTTTAATTTCTTGCCTTGCCTGCTGGATTTCTTCTGTTGGGCCTCATGGAGTGTAACCTTCATTTTCTTTTTCAGAATTTTGTTTAGAATTGTTGTGGAGTGCTGGTTTGGTGTTCATGGAAATTCTCAGGTGTTCTTTGTCACAGAAGTATATTATTTCCCCATCAATTTTAAAAGATAATTTTGTAGGATACATCAGTCTAGGTTGGAAGTTGTGTTCTCTTAGGGCTTGAAATTCCTCACTCCAGGCTCTCCTGGACTTGAGTGTTTGTGTTGAAAAGTCTGCTGTTATTGTGATGGGCTTCCCTTTGTATGTGATTTTTTTCTTTTCTCTAACTGTTTGTAGTATATTGTTCTTCTGTTGGGTTTCAGGGATCTTGATTATTATATATCTAGGTGTAGTTTTTTTTTTTTTATCATGGCTAGTTGGAATCCTATATGCCTCACTCATGGGTATGTCAAATTCTTTCACTCTTTTTGGGAAGTTTTCTGTAATTAATTCCTTGAACAGTTTTTTATGTCATTTGTACTTTCTCCTGATTTTTCATGGATTCCTATCAGTCTTGTATTATTCTTCTTTGCATCATTTAGGAGCTGCTGGATTGATTTCTCATGGTCCCTTACTATTTTTAAGAGATCTCTATTTTTATGGTCACTGACCTCAATCCTGTCTTCTATATCTGATATTCTGTCTTCACATTTGCTCATTCTGCTGCAAATGCTTTCAACTGAGTTTTTAATCTCCTAGATATCTGTTTGAATCTGTTTCATGGGTTCCATTTCTTTCCTATGTTGGACATTCATGTTTCCATTTCTTTCCTATGCTAGGCATTCATGGTTTCCTTCATGCCTGGGAGCTCATCTATTTTTTTTTTATCTGTTTCTGTTCTAGAGTCTCTAATCATGTCTTACATTCTGCTCACCATTTCTGTAATTATCTGGGAAATTATTTCTGTTTTGAATTTTTCTAGAGATTCATCCATCTGTTTTATTTCTTTCTGTGCCATCAGTTTAGGGTGTCCAGGTTATTTGATTAGCAGACTTTTCTACCTCATTTCCCCCAGAATTAGCCTTTGGTGAGCTGGTAGGCTGATTTGTGTCTTGCTTAGGTGTCTTCTCATTTTTATTTTTGTTGTTGGTAAAGTTTTTGGTTCAATTCCTGGGTTGATACTTCAATAATGTGTATTGTAAGTATATTTGTTGCTTGTATTTAGAACTTTTATGGAGTGACTGTTTCTCAGAAGTGTCTTCCGGATATATCTGGCCTTTACAATTTGAGTCTGTAATGACTCTTAGGCCATCACGCTTTCAGCATACCAGGAGGGACAACTGATTCAATCAGTCACAACACCTTAGCCCAAGTGATACAGTCAGCAGCAACAATAGCATCAAGCACAATTTAGAATATGACAATTTGTGGTAGTTATTAATCTATTACTTTTAAACATTTTAATTAAATAAAAATTGAGGACCAGCACAAAACATGTCTATAGTGAATTAACTCTTCAATATAGCAACTTTACTATTCAGGGTGGGGACTTAGAAAGAGTTGGGGAGGGAGGGATAGATAGGTATGATAGGGAAAGGTTAGAAGTGAAGCAAGAGGGCAAAGGAAGATCACACAAACACTAGGAAGCTGTTCAAGAGAAGAGGAGAAGACAGAACAAAAGAACAAATGCAAAAACAGAATAACCTAACAGCAGTAGGGAGCCTAGAAACTGTATTCAGTTTGCTTTAAAACTAGTCACAATTGAGAGAAGGAAAAAGAAAAGAAAAAGTAAGAAAAAAAGAAATATGAATTAGGACAGGAACAGGAATAAAAAGAAGAACAAGGTGGGAGAGAGAGAACAGGAGAGAAAGAGAAAGTAAAGAAAAAAAGAAAAGAAGAGAAAATATGGGAAAAATTTGAAAAGAGAAATGAATAGATAAAAATTAGAAAAATATTAAAAATAAGAGAAAAAATTACTTTGAAGATAAAAAATAAAAATAAAGAGCCTCCTTCATGGTATGTCTCTGCTGTTAGAATAGACAGTGTGGGCAGGAGTGTGCAGAATTAATTCAATTAGTCTCAGCAAGCCAGCAGATGTTTCTTTGAGGTTCAGGCTGATTTCTGCCTGCAAGGCCCAAGATGAGATCTCTGGCCTCCTGCTGTGTTTAACGCTGCAAGGCTCAACCAAATTCTACTGCAGGTTCCAGCTTCCCTTCCCCTGAAGATAGTCCACGTTCTGATGAGAGGTCGTGTTCTCTGCAACTTACCAACTACAGTGGTCTGGTGTGCCTTTACTACAGAGATTGTCTTCACTTTTCCAGTGGGCTTCAATTTTCATCTAGGAGCCTCAGAGACACCCTCTTTCTCTTGTTCACTTCTGTTCTATCTTCTGGAGCTCAGATCTATGTCTTTTCTGACCAACTGCCCCTCTGTGGTGTGGATCCAAGTGCTTTCTAGGCGCAGTGGCCAGAGGCGGGGATGGGGGTTGGGGGGCATGGTGCACTGGGGCCCGGGAGGCTTCATGCTCCTCTGCACCAAAGGGACTGCCGAATGTTCCCCTCACTGCTCGGGACCTGCATTCCTCTGCGAAAAGTTGTATATCTTAATGAGGTACAGTGATACTCTGATACATGGATGCGTTGTGTAATGAGGTTAAACATATCAATCTCCCCAAAGGTTTATGAATTCTTCATGAGGAAAATATTCAAAATCCACTTGTTCAGGTTTTTGATAAAAACAATACACAATCACTATCTATAGTCACCCTACTGTGATACAGCACACTAGAATATCACTCCTATATAATGGGATCACTACCAATTGATTAATTGCTCTCAATCTCCCCATCCCTCCAGCATCTGGAAAACATCATTTCACTCACATTTATAATATTAAGTTTTTATATTCCACAGGTGACTGAAATTATGTGGTACTCGCCTTTCTGTGCCTAATTTTTTCTCACATAATGATCTCAAGTTTCATTCCTGTTTTCATATATGACAATATCTCATTTAAATGTCTGGATAATATTCCATTATGCATATGTACTGCACTGTCTTCAACTATCTGCTAGTTGATAAGCACAGTTCATTTCCATGTTTTTCTATTGTGAATAGTTTTACAATAAATATGAAGTTTCAGATATCTTTTCAAAATAATGATTTCATTTCCTTTGGAAATATATCCAAGAGGGGGATTGGTGCATCACAGGATAGTTCCCCTCCATGGTATTTCCCATAGTGACTTTACTAATTTTTACAATAAAGAACAATGTACATAGGTCTCCTTTTCTCCACATGTTACATATGTGTATTCTTATAATATTCATTTTTGCCAGGAGTGGTGGCACATACCTATATTCCCAGCACTCAGGAGCCTAAGGCACAAGGATTGCAGTGAGCTTGAGGCCACCCTGGGCTACACAGTGAGACAGACTGAGACTTTGTCTCAAGACAAAAACAAAAACAAAAACAAAACGGTCATTCTTATTGGAGTGAGATATTATTTCATTGTGATTTTGATTTGCATCTCCTTAATAAAGAGTGATACCTATTGGTCATTTATATGTCTTCTTTTGAGAAACATCTCCTAAAGTCTAATGTCCACTTTTGAAAGAGTTTTATTTTTATTATTTTTATTGTTAAAGTTTAGATATTCCTAATATATTTTCGCATTAACCACTTCTTATGTGCATGCATTACAAATAGTTTCTTCAACTCTGTAAGTTGACTATGCTGATGATTGATCCCTTTACTGTGCATAAGCTTTTTATTTTGATGTTATCTTATGTTTGCTTTCATTATTTGTTTGTTTCATGGGCTGTTTTGGTCTTGTTAAAAAAAATTTTGCCTGTTGCAATGTTCTGAAGAGTTTTCTCTCTGTTATCTTAGAGTACTTTCACTATTTGGGTTCTACCATTTCATTTTTAAAACTATTTTGCTATTTTAAAACTATTAAACTGTTTTAAAACTATATTGCTTTTTGTACATGGTAAGAGATTGAATTGTAGTTTAATTCTCATGCATGTAAGGACACAATTTTCTCACACCATATATTGAAAAGACCATCCTTTCTTGATTATGGGTGTTTAGGCCCTTTTTTAAAAATAAGTTGTACCTGGATGTGTTGATTTATTTCTACAGTATCTATGCTTTTACACTGGTCCATGTACATGGTTTATGCCAATTTCATGTTATTTTAATTAACATAGTTTTGTGGTAAGTTTTAAAGTCAGCATGTGTTTTATTTTTTCTAAATATAGGTTTAGATAATTGAATATTTTGTATATTCCTTCACATTTAAGAATTTTTTTTCTAGATCTCTGAGGAATATTGTTTGTATTTTGAAAGTGATAGAATAGAATCTATAGATTACTTTAGTAGGATGAATATTTTAACAACGTTGATTCTTTTAATCATGTATGTGGAATATATTGTAATTTTTTATTATATTTGTCTTTTTCAGCTTGTTTTATTAAATCTTTCAATTGAGGTTGTAGTGACATATATTTTTAGGGTTATTTGTTTATTTTATTCTGTTATTTCTATATGTATTTTAAATGAGATTGCTTTCTTGTTTTGGTCATTGTGCTTTATCATATTTTTTGATTGGCATGTATCAAATGACTTTGCAACCCCAGGATGAATGCCTGCTGGTCATAGTGAATAATCTTTTTATAAATGTACTGTTAGATTCAGTTTGCTAGTACTTTGTTAATGACTTTTTTTCTATGTTCATTTTGGATATTGACCTGGGGTTTTATTTTTCAGTTGTGTCCTCATCTGATTTTGGAACCACTCCAATGTTGACCTCATCAAATGAGTTTGGGAGAGTTCCCATCAGAATTGTCATTATTTCTTCTTTAAATGTTTGGTAGAGCTCAATGGTGAAGGAAAAATAAGTGGTAAGAATTTTTGTTATTAACTTAGTCTTGTTTCTTCTAATTGATATGTTAAAGTATTATTTCTTCATGATTCAATTTTGATAATGTATGTGTCCCAGTGTCTGTTCATTTTTTCAGTATTTTATGAAATTTGTTGCATATATTATTATTCAGTTGTTCATATTAATTTCTAATTAGCCTCTTTATTTCTATGATTAACAAAATCTTAGTTTTTTTACTGGGCACATATGTATGCAGTTCATAGTTGTTTAACATCTTAATATTCTTTTGATAATGTTTGTAAATATATCTTTTTGGAAAATTAGACAGAGGATGATTATTTATTAATGAATTGACCTCACTATAACTTAAAGATTTCATATGGAAACATTTTATTCTAAATGACAAAAATAATTTCATTCAAAATTTATTATAATTTGGTTTTTATTTTTATTAATGTAAAATTTGAAAGTGTTCTGTGCAATGAAATGAATTCAAATTTAAAATGGATAATTATTAAAAATATTCATAGCACCTTGAGTTTATTCTTCTGTTGAAAATGGCCTTCCTTAAAATTTTCATAATTCTAAAATTTATTGTAGGTTATATTTTAATTTTAATTATTTCTACCATCATTTTAGTGAAAATGTTCCTTTGAGTCACATAAGAACACAATAGTTGGCATCTAATCACTCCTTATCATCTTTGATATCACTTTATATCTTTTATTCATTTTTTCTGTTTGAAGTCCCTTAATTGCTATACATGATTAAACTCCTTAATTTTATCTTACATTGTTACTGTGTTGCAGTCTGCTGAGTATTTGTTTATACAAATATAATTATTTTCTAAATAAAAAAATTAAATCACTGTTTTTCAAAGTATCCCTTACTAATCATTCACTCTTAAGAGTTTTCCACACAGATGACTATAACCTCTAAATTTTTCATAGTTTTCCTCTTGTCTCTGAAATTTGTTCTCAGCATGCCATTGGCCTACTGATAGACTCAAATGCTAATTTTGAATTTGTTTACCAAAAAAAAGAAACTACCATCATTTCTTCATCCCAAACCTCCACAGATACACTTGTTTATATCATCAGTAACATTGCACATATGGCCTATGGTCTATATTTCTCTCTTTTGTTTCCACAGCTTTATTGTATGAGGTTTTGGATATCTTGGCTACTTTGTCTCTTAGACATGGTTAATTTTTATAGCTTGTTTAACACATTTAAAATAATTGTGATGGAGAACTTATAGAAATGCATGCTAGATTATTTGGTAAATATTATTTATGATTTGAAATATGTATCTTCTTTCATCAAGCCATGATTTTGAGGTTTTTAGTCAATCACTAGCGGAGTCAAGCTGAGTTTGCATTTAGTTATTGCTGTATTTAACTTTATTGGATTTAGCCTGCCTTGTGTCTTGAGAGGATCCTGAGCAGGAAGTATTTTAAATCCTTAAGATGGTAACAATCACAGCTTTGAATACATGAAGGATTCTTGGCCCAAGGAATTTTAATGCCTTCCTTAACAATAACACCACCTGATTCTATCCCTCGCTCAAAAGCAATGTGGCTTTCTGTCTCTTTCATATTGTTTGTTACTTAGCGAAATCCTACTGAGGTAGTGGGAATAGGTTCATAACTCTTTTCACTGGTTGTAGGCGGCTTCTGTTACACCTAGAATTGTTGGATCTAATCCACAGCTCAGGTAGCAAATGAACTTCCTGCATACATTCAAAATACATGTTGTATTTGCTTCTTTAGGAGAGAAAAGTTTTTTAAATTGCCTGAGATTTATCAAATTGAGATTTCTTTGTCAGCTCCTGTATCTATTCTTAATTTTTCACATAAAGATTCATAAATGTAAAAGATCTCATAGATGAATATGAGCTCCATTGTTTCTTTGGATAGCAGAGATTCTAAAGTGTTATATTACAAAAGATATGGCACTTATTAATTTCGTAAGTATCAGTTTTCTTCTTTCACATTTTACTCTTGCCTCTTCTCAGATAAGAATTTACAGATAAGAATTTCTGTTGAGCCTCAGAAGAGAATTTAATTTGAACTTTAAAAAAAAAATGTAACAGTTGGAAAATAACCAAAAGGGATTATTGTGTTTCTGTTGCATCCAGGAAAGTTGTATCATGCTACTGGGAATCGTGACCTGCTGTGTGTTTGAAGATTAGTTATGGTTTAAGGAAAGAATGTATGTTTAAGTATTAAGTTTACCAAGATATGATGATAAAGTGGGTATCAAATTGACTGGGTATGGAATCTATATAGGATTACAAAAGCACACTTTTGGGAATATCTGGGTTGTTCATAAAGACATTTATGTCTGGTCACTGGTGCCTTCTTCCTTGGCCCTGTTCCCCTACTCTGCTTCCTGGGCCCCATGAACCAAACATTTTTGCTGTGACATGCCCTTCTACCCTGAGATTTCTGTATTGGAGCCAACTAACCATAGACTGAATCCTCTGAAACCATAAACAAAGGTAAATTTCCCCTACTTTAAATTGAGAGTGTCTAATATTGTGTCTCAGTGACAGGAGAGCTGATTAATACACAAATAATCCATTTATGAGGTAATTCCTAGAAACAATGTTGAGTAGATCAAGAATTAAGCAGTGAAAAAAGGCAGTGGAGTTTGCTTCAATGAGTCAATTTTAATTGCATAACTAGTAATGCAGTAGAGACTGTGCAATACAATTAACACATTGTTTCTCAGGTGAGAAATGTGAGGTGCTTCCATCAGATATGTTCGCATTATTCTTAAGAACTATTTCCCTGAGATTGTTTATTTGGAAAGATTATTTGGCTTTTAAATTTCATTTATGATTCCCTCCGAAAAAAGGCATGTATAGGTATAGGTAGGCGTGTATAGGTAGGAAAGATAGAAACTTTTCTTCTTCCTTATACCAAATTGAATTCCAAAAGGTCTAAATGTGGATGCATTCCAAGTTATTTGATCACTTTTCTTCTTTAGTTAATGTTAGAAAATATTTGTTCAGTGAATTAATCAGGAAAAAAAGAAAAACAATTCTAATCTAAATATGTGTTTTCCTTATGCCTGTGATTAGAATAGATACATTAATTAAGTCATCATTTAAGTGAAAATATTTTTTAATTTTCACTTTAAAATATTGATTTGGAAAACAGTTGATAGAATGTAGTCTTTAGATATTTATCAGCCAAATTTCAGCAATTAGGAAAAATTTCTGGATTTTCCATTTAAAGAGAAAAAAATGTGTTTACTGTGGTTATTGTCACAAATTATTTATTGAAAATTAGATATACTATACATTTAAACAATTACTCCTTTCAACTTGATGTAATTAGGACATTGTCCCACTGTTTTTTTTTACAAAGTTGCTATAATTTTCACAAATCTTGTCAACTTATAATTTTAAGGTATTGCTGATAGGACAGGAATTTTTAAGGCATTCATTTAAATTTAATAAGTATATAACAAATATATTTTGGATTATGTATAAGAGTAGGTACCCTTTATCCACAAGGATTAAGTCTAATAACCTACAGGTTGTCTATCTTGGTTACCTTCTTCATCATTGAGACACAATACCTAACATCCACAAGTTAAAGAAAGAAAGGTTTATTTTAGCTCACAGTTTACAAAGGTTTCAGTTAATAATCAGGTAGTTCCAAAGCAGAGTGGCATGGCAGAGTGGCATAGCAGAGGAGAAACAGTCCATGGTATGGTAGGCAGGAATATAGCAATCCTGCCATCCATCTTTCCCTTTATATGCCATACAGGCTAAAGCCTATTGGTTAGTACTACCCACATCCAGGGTGGAGCTTCACATTACCCACACCCAGCAACATCTGAAACCAGTCAGGGGGGTAATCCAATTATCCCACACTTAATCCATATTCACATACCCTAGATTTAGCCACCTTTGAAAACCTCAATCAATGAGTACATGAGGCTTTGGGAGCACATCTTAATACAAGCCATAACTGTCTGAATCCACAGGTAGTACAAAGACCTGTAGAAGATGTGTTAGTAACATCACAATAGGAGATTTTGGTTATTTTGTTTTGTTTTTAACTAAAGAATTTGAAAATTCACTTTCCTTTTTTTTTTTTTTTTGTATATTCAAGTTTCCATTATCAATACTCTTCTGTTTGGGATATTTTCTTTATTTCTTCTTCTTTTTTTTCCTTTGTGTGATACTGAGGATTGTACCCAGGGCCTTTGTACTCAGTTATATTTGTGTGTTTTTTTTCCTTGAGACAGATTCTCACTAAGATACCAGGTTGCCCTGACAGTGCTCAAACTTGTGATCCTACTGTAATAGAAGAGGAGGACCTTGTCTGCTGCCTTCTTTTACTTCTTAATACTTGATCCACTTAACATTATTTCTAGGAATTACCCTCCAAATGTCTGTTGCTGACATTGTAAGATTCTGTCATACTCAAATTTTTAGGTATATTTCTTAGCTAAAAATCTGCATTTACATTTACATTATGGGTCTCTTAGTTGGTTAATGATAAAATTAGATATTTCAATAAGAAGCTGTCACAGGAATGAATATGAGAGGGTGTTTTAAAATCAAAAGTTAAATTCCAAAGAGGTTATGTAAAATGAGCCCAGAAATCATTTCAAAAGAGCTTTTCAGGTACTTATGGGGTACAACTATAATTACAAGGACTTCAAGGAAGAATCTGTGATACCATGAAGTAGAAAGGGCATTTCATTTTTTCCTCTGTGAATGGGAATATCTAAATAGAAGGGCAGCTAGGATGGGGTGTGTTTTATTGTATATTTGCTATTCCTTTGGGGGAAAAATATGTTCTGAATTGTTGAAATTGTTTTAGCAAAAATGGATTGGTGATGTAAAATAGTGAGTGCTTTTAATTCTGAAGCTATGATTTTTCAAAGGGTATAGAGTGTGAGAACCTGAAAATAGCATAATGGGGGGGTTGTTGTTACATAGGAACAAGAAGACTATAATTATATACTTGATCACTTGTAAAAATAGAAAAGTGATATATTAACACCAGAAAACCAAAGCTTCTTATAAGTTTGTGTATGGTGGTGAGCAAGATCATCTTGTCACCTCCTTCTATTTCACTGAAGCTAGAAGTGTTAAAAATAGTAGATGTTCAGGAATACTGGCATATTCAAATGATTGCTTTTAAATAAAATTATATTTTGTGTATTATTTTTGGATATGATCAGAATTTTAAAATTAAGATATATTAAAGTAATATCAATTTTTTCCAGGTGAAATTATTTCCTGTAAGCTCTGAGTCAAAAATGATTATGTCTCACTACAAAAAGAGTTCTTTGTTCTCATAGTATTACAAATAAGAGATTTCTGCCTTTTGTTTGTTCCTTATTTTCCTTAAAGATAAAATCAAATCCATAACTTTTTTTCCTGAGTCCTTTTAACATGGAGCTCTGGTATTCTTGTGATTATAAAAATAGATAACTGTAACTTATAGCAGAGAATTGAAGAAAGAGTATTTGGTGTAGGCAAGAATAATTTAGCATATATTCATGAGTTTGAAAGCAGTAACGATATATATTCTTAAGAAGAGGACAGTAGAGAAAACTAAAGCAGAAATCTACTTAAATAATATATAAATGATGCATTTTGAGTAATTATCAGAGACTGACACAGGAAATATTCTCCTAATCAAAATGTTTTGATTAATCTAATCAGTCCTTCACTCTGCATATGCAAACAATATCCCTATTTGTGTTCTAATTTGAAACAACAGGTTTCTTTTATTAAAGAATAAGAGGAAGTTACCAGTGATTATGACAGCATTATGGCAGAATATGAAAATCCATAAACCAATATGCCAGAAAAAATATAGTTGATTACTAAAAGAGAAAAAATGATAGTTCTATGACAATATTTACAAAGACAAAATTCTAGTCACTATTAACTAGGGTCATGAAGATAATTAAGAGACATTCTCCAATTAAATATATTGTTTTTGGTTCTGAATCTGAATGCTAGTTACTTTCTTCCCACATGCAAATAAATCATATTAGGAGCATAAATATATTCTTTAAAATAATTTTAAATATTATTAAATATATTTGTAAACTTTATCCCCCTTTCTCCAACTAAAATTATCCTTTTCCATGATATGTTATTATATACTCACAAAGCTAATGGAAATAAGATAATTCTGAAAGAACCACTATTGGTATATAACTACAAAGCACAACACATTAATTATTATACAATGAAATTCTAAGGGTGTTTTGAAATGTAAAGGAAAATCTAAATCTAAGATACGTCAGAACCAATGTGCTGAGGTATTTTATATCATTTCAGAATTTCTGGTGCTTTACGTTGTGACCACTGAGTCCTAACTTGGGACAGATGCTAAATAAAATCCACTAGAGATGTAAAAAGCATTACATAAAATATGGTGTTATGCACAGAACTGAGTTGGCAAGAAAGGATAAATTTACCTTCCAGGATTCCTAGACTGATAACTCCCCTCCACTCAACCACACTTCATTCTCCATTTAGCACCACAAATGGTGCTGTCTCCACCACTTCTAACCATGATGTAACACTCAAAAGAGGATTTTACCATCTTTACCATGAGTGCTCTGGTTCCCCACTGATGATTGCTAATTTAAATTTCTCCACAATTTTTCTGGCTGCTTTCAAGATCTCTCAGCCCATACAAACAGCAACCATGCCAGAAACCAATGGAGTATGATGGTTTCTGCATTTCTAGACTTTAGCTTCTACTTCTTCTGAACATGAGACTATAAATTTCTGCTATGTTGTTGTGCATCTTAACAGAGATGTGCATCTTAAATGTAGGTAATTTCTAGAGTGAGGCCATTGATGCCACCATCGTACGGATGATCACCTGGCCTCTCTCTAGATTTGGATACACCAAAGAGGGCTATAAAGGGTGGTCCCAGGCTTCCCTTCTTTGAAGCAAACAAATTCAACTTCACTTTCATCAATAAACTGAGAATTTCCATAAACATGTTTAATGCAGATATGGCTTAGTTTAAAAAAATAGAACTGGAAGTAATTCCATTTTGGCAGTTTCACTTCATCATTTTTTCTAAAACACATTTGCCTTTTTCTTATTCCTCTGTATAAAAATAAAGATTCTTCTGTAGGAAGACAAAAGAGTAGCTAAGTCATTGTAGGGTTTTTTTGCATCTAGGCCCAATGAATCCTTTGAAACAGGTCATGCAGACTTGGCAGGTAGTTCATATCTATGGAAACTTGATCTACAGAATGCTCTTCGGGTATTCACACACCCATCACTCTGATCCTGTAGATTTATAAGAGCACTTCCCATAATTCACTAGTTGTTAATTACTATAGTTAAGCATAGGAAAATGAAATTTGATTTTAATTATTTACCAATTTTCACTCTAACTTTTTTAGAAAGTTACAACAAAGCAATAGCATAGTCTTCATGATAATAGAGGAAAATAGAAAGAAACACCATGTTCACAAAAAGGCTTTTGTTCTTGGAGTGCCCAACTCATTCACTCATTCATTCATTAATTCATTTGTTCATATATATAATTTAAAATAGTAAAATAAGTTTTTACATCCCTATATAATTCTTTAACATTTTCTTCTTTAATTCAAATTGTGTATTTGAGATATATTTTGAATGCTAAAGATTAATTCAGAGATGAGATTTTATAGAGATAGAATGTTCTGTCATATTTGAAACTGGGTCTTTAAAGGAGAGAGCAGTCATACTTATACTTTCTGGAAATATAATTATTTATGTATCCACTTGACTAAAGCAAATAAATAACGTAAGATAAAAAGCATATGAGTAACTAAAAAAATTTACAACAGCAGAAGAAGAAACATTTCACTGTGTCCACTGAATTAAAGGTCAACCTTATAATCAATCTGATTTACAGATTTAGCAAATACTGTGATTAAGCAGTTGTATTGAAAAGCAGTATAAAAGTCATGTGATGCTTCTGCAATTATAAAGAAGAAACAATTTTTAAAAGTTAAATATATGAAGATGGGGGAGAAAGACTGCAAAATAAATCAAAATATTAACTTCATTTTGGACAAATGATGGAGATTTATGAGGAGTTTTAAAACTTTTCAGCACCCATGTTGTGAATATTATGTTTTCTTTAAAACAAGACACTTGCTTTCATCATGAACAATGTTTTAAATGTTTGCTATTTAGAACTTGTTTAGATACTTTAAAAATTATTTTTCAGAATCAACCTACATACAGGTCTTTAGGAATTAATTAAAGTTGAAAAGATATAATATAGTGAAAAAATATAAAACATATTTATCTATAGGATGGTTTGATGAAGGTGATGGATGAGGTAGAACAAAATGGTCTTTAAAATATATCCTCAGTGTATATTATAAGGTGTGAACATATACATCCTAATATTCATAAAACATGCTATGAAGGTTTAAGGATATTATTTACAGGAAATAAAATTGCCATTAGAAGTTGTAAATGTGTAAATACTATGAGTTTAAATTGGAACAATTTAAGACTTTTTTTACTTCAGTAAATTCTTCACCTTTTAGTTAAGGAATAAAATAACTCAAGCTAAAATCAGAAAAATAAATCAATGCAGAAAAATGATATCACAGTGTATTAGTTTTCATCTGTTATACTAAAAATACAAAAAAATCAATAATGCTCTTCTATAGGTAGAAAAGAGGGAAAGATAGTTATTTAAAATGCCAGCAAGGATGTGGGCAAAAGGAATGCCTACATACTGTCATCAAGAATGTAAATTACATCAGCAACAATGGAAATCAGTGTTGAGTTTCTTCAAAAAATTAAGGCTAGACACACTACTTGATATAGATATACCATTCCTTAGTATATTCCCACACCCTCACTGGAGAAAAGATAGCCTCTTTAATAAATGGGGGTGGAAAAATTGGGTTTCCCTTGCCAAAGATTAAAACTAGACCTATATCTATCACCATGCACTAAACTAAAATCAAAATGGATTAAAGAACTAAATATTAAAACAGAAATGCTGAACTGGCTGGAACAGAGGTTAGGTAGAATTCTTGAAGACATTGGTGTAGGAAAAGATTTTATGAACAAAACCTCAGTTGCCCGTGAACCAGCACAATCAAGAAGTGGGATCTCTTCTTATTAAAAAGCTTCTGCACATCAAGAGAAACCACCAGCAGTGTGAAGAGACAACCAACAATTTGGGAAAAAATTTTCACCTGCTGTTCCTCAGACAACGGTCTACTATCTAGAATCAATAAAGAACTTTAAAAAATCAGACCTCCCAGATTTAAAGACCCAATCCAGGTTCAGGGATTTAGCTCAGTGGTTCCACCACCTACCTCGCAAGTGGAAGGACCCGAGTTCGATCCCCAGCACCAAAAAAACATAATAAAATAATAATAATAAGAAGAAGAATAAGAAGAATAAAGACCCAATCCAAAAATTGGCTTCTGAAATGAACAGACATTTCTCAGACAAAGAAGTAGAAATAGTAAAGAAACATATGAAAAAATATTTAACATCACTGGTTATTCGAGAGATGCAAATGTAAACAATGCTGAGATTCCACCTCACTCCAGGAAGAAAGGCTGCTATCATAAAATCAACCAATAACAAATGCTGGTGGGGCTGTGCAGAAAGAGGAACCCTGCTCCACTGCTGATGGGGGTGTAGAATGGTGCAACCACTGTGGAAATCAGTATGGAGATACCTCAAAGAACTAGGACTGGAAGTCCCATTTGATCCCGCTATTCCACTGCTGGGGATCTTCGCCAAAGAATTAAAAGTATCATACCAGAGTGATATATGTGCACCCATGTTCATAGCAGCACAATTTATAACAGTTAAAACTTGGAAGCACCCTAGTTGCCCAATCAACTGGAGACTGGATAAAGATGATGTGGTTTTTTTATAAAATGGAGTACTACTCAGCTACAAAAAAATGAGAAATTAGAGACATATATAGATAAATGGATGCACATTGAGGTGATACTCTTAAGTGAAATAAATAGGACACACATGTGTAAATACCAAATAGTTTCTCCAGTGTGAGAAACTGAAAGTGTAAATAAGGACTAAAAGGTATAATAGATAAGACGAAATTGGAAGAAAAGGGACAAAGGGAAAGGGGAAGTGGGAGGGGTAGGGAAAAGAAAAGAAGGGAATGGAATTAATATGAGAAAATGAAAAACTGGAAACAAAGTCTTTGTAAATAGGGAGGGATGGAGGGCTTGAAGGGAGGGCAAAGGAATGGGGAAAAAATAAGAACCAAGATAGAGTATGTAAAGGTGCAAATTTCTAATGATGAATGTCATTTATTGTATACCTAAAATGTACCAATAAAATTAATTTTTAAAATCATTAAATGAAATACAAAGCAAGTAGATATAAATTGCACAGAAATACCTACCAATTTAATATTTTAGATAAAAGAAATGAAAATGTAAAATGGATACCTCTGATCCTGAGGCAAGATTTGGAGAAATTTTAATTATTTTTTATAATTTTTATTTATTGTTTTCATTCTTTCTTCAATATTAAATAAACCAGACAAGTTGCAGATATGATATTAAGTATGGATTTAAAATATTAAATTAACTAGAAATATTAAATTATGTAGAAATTTATAAGAATAAAACATAAAGTTGATTTATTAAAGTTAAAATTTTTTGTATGAATAAAAATGATATGGATAATGATTTTGTGGTATTTCAAGTCTAAGCTAGAATTCTATATCTGCCATAGATCTTACTATAAAATTTCTTTAAGCTGTGCTGAAGATTTAGCTCAGTGCTTCCGCTGCCTGACTCACAAGCACAAGGACCCAAGTTCAATCCGTGGTACCAAAAAAAAAAAAATTCTTTAAGCTTCATTGTTTTGTTGAAGAAAATCTATACCTTTTATAGGGTTGTTTCTTTTCTTTTTTTTTTTTTTTTTTTGTACCAGAGATTGAACTCGGGTCCTTGTGCTTGCGCAGCAGGCGGCGAAACCGCTAAACTAAATCCCTGGCCTATAGGGTTGTTTCTTTAATTGGATAGACATCTTAAGAGAAAGAAATTTTGAAAAGTGTCATGAGTTCTCTAGAATGTGTAATTTCTATTTCTTTTTAAAAAATTATTAAAACCTATGAGATATTTATAAACATTAAAATAACATCATATAATCATTTAAAATTACTCAGGTATAAACAAATGTTAATATCAGAATATATTTTCACATCCTTATTAAGGTATACTTACTAGCTTGTACTTCTTGTATACTTATATGATTGCTTACTTTTCTACAGGTGTTTTTCCATATGTAAAATGTACTACTGTAATTTATGGAAAAACTTTTGGCTGTACACATTTTCTCAAATTGTTTTTATATATCATAATTTTTTATTCATTTAGCTTATTGTTACATTTTATTTTAGGTATACAGTAAGATGCCATTCATCATTGGGAATTTGCACCTTTAAATAATATATATTGGTTCTTTTTTTTTTTCCATTCCCCTGCCCTCCCTTCAACCCCTCCACCCCTCCCTGTTTACAAAGATTTTGTTTCTGTTTTTTCTTGTTCTCATATTTTTTCCTTACTCTTCTTTCCTTTCCTCTATCCCCCTTACCCATCCCCTTTAGACTTTTTCTTCCTATTTCACATTGTCTATTATATATTGTGGTCCTCACTTATACTTTCAGTTTCTCACACCAGAGAAACTATTCAGCATTTACAGGTGTGTCCTATTTATTTCCCTTAAGAGTATGGCCTCAATGTGCATCCATTTATCTATAAATGTCTGTAGTTTCTCACTCTTTATGGCTGAGTAGTACTCCATTTTATTAAAAAAAACACATCTCATAATAGTTAAATTTATACCTTCTTTTCCCAACAAACATTTAAGATTGCTTGGAAATGCAGTTTATTATCATAGCTCTTGTCTTCCATGGATAATATGCAGCTCTGATTCAGTACAAAACGAAATAAGTAATAGTGTTAATACCTCCCTCCCTTTACTTTTGCCTGTGGTAGAAAATGGGAATTGAAGTATAAAGTATGCTGTTATTTTTTTAAAGTTATTATAATTACTTAAACTTCCAGTGTTCAGAAGAATTCACATATACAATCTGTATGCTACAGGAAAGCAATGTCAGATCTGTATGAAATATTACTCCTTTGTTTAATTTTACAATTTTATTTTTCTTTTGTAATGCTGGGGAATCCAGCTAACTTACTCCAGTCTGTGTTATACATTTTCTTATCTTGCAGTGGAAATTTGGATATAATATTAGCAATGTAGGGTTTTATTCACCCAGCTTAACTCTCATAAATTTCATTTGAAGTTCTAGCCTTGATGTTCTACACACTTTTTATACATGCCAATTTATCTCTCACCTAGGTGCACTTTCATGAAAGTTGAAAAGCATTAACTAATTATTTCCTCATCCATTATGTGTTATTTCACCTTTCTTGACATTTTAACTTCATTGTGTTGTAACTTACTGTTTCTCCTTTTTTGAGCAAGATAACCTGTTATTAAGTTACTTTGCTTTTATTGAACAATATATTTATACACCCTCATCACATCAAAAGTTTAGTTGCTATAAAAATCTGGGTTGTCAAATACTTCCAGCTCTTGAGTAATATTATTCCACTTTCTTCTGACATGAGTATTGAATGCACTGTCATTTGAATTCTTCATTCTCCTATAGATTATTCATTCTTTCTGATTATTTCAAGATATTTTCTTTGTTTTTGTATCTCAAAATTTTGTCCATCATGTCACAGATCATACATTTTTTCATATTTACAGTATGCAAATTTTAAAAATTCTTCTCAGATGTGTGAGTTGATGCTTTTCACCATATGTGAGAATTTCTCAACCATTGTTTCCTCAACTATTTTTTTCAGTCCATATTTTGTTTTCTTTCCTCATAGGTCTGTGGTCTTTAGTTACTATCTTACATATCCTGATTTTCAGTGGGTCTATCTAAATTTCTTTTCCTTGCTCAGACTGGAGAAATTTTATTAAACCAAATTCAAGTTCACGTATTCTTTCCTCTATCAGTTTCATTCTGATATTTAAACTCCTACTGAGATTTATATTTGAATCATTGCATCTTCCACTTTTAAGATTTCCATTTGAATTATTCTTACATCTCTTCATTCTGCTCTGATGTATCCTACTGTTATTATTTGTTTCAGGAATATTCATGAGCATTCCCAGAGAATTTATTTATAAGAACTCTAATATGATTTTTGTCTGGTAATTCCAACATCTCTGTCATTCTGGCAATATTATTTATGATTATCTTTTCTTACTCTAGCATACATTTGATTCTTGGTCTTATGCATTGTTTTGCCTATCTCCTGGATATTCTCTATGTCATGTTATAAAACTCTGATTCCTATATAAATATTCCAATTTAGCAAGTAGTCAGTGTTTAGGTTTAGCATGGCATTTTAGATTTACTGGCCTTTACATAGGCTTACCATCATTTTTGTCAGTAGCAGATTAATTAAAAGTTTAAAAATGCAATTACAGCACATGGTGACCTATTATACATTAAAAATTTTACATTAAAAAATGTGAAACTCCCAGTTTCCACAAAGTCATCTAAAGATAGAGACTGACAATACCTCATCACTTCAAGGTAGTAGGAGGAATAAGTATATTATTTATAAACGTGGAAAGTTCCCTCTTCTTAGTGAAGGGTGAGGTAGATAAGAAGACTTTGAACACAGACTGGCATGGGGGGTACACTATCTTTTCCTTGAAAAGTACAGTTGGAAGCCCATGGAGCTGGTTGAGAATGGCCAGAGTCTCCTTCCTGCACCGTAGAAGAGGAAAATAGGACTGGACGAATGCATTCTGTCAGGCCAGAAGTCTGGGATGGAAAAGCAAAGCCAAATATCAGCTTCCCTGACAAAGAAAATAAAGGCAATACTTGATGCTGATATTTTAAGCATGTAAAAATAAGACATCTAGAGAAAATTTACCAGTTTGCAGGAAATTTCCATTTTTAAGAAAAGTTTTATCTTATCTTCTAAAGAAGAGGAAATTTAAGCTCCTATGTCAATCTGAACAATGCAAAATAAAAAGCAGAAAAAGAACCCAGATGTGAGAAGGAATGCAAATCACCACACTAAGAAGCTGAGAAAATTACTCAGCAGCATCCAAAAATACTTAGGAACTGGGTGAGCATATTGGTAAAATATTAAAACTACTTTGAAAACTTTTAAGTGACATTACATTTGGAAGATATTTTCTTCTTGGACAGTATGATGAGACTTTTCTGAAAATAGATTACCAGTAGGGGTTGACAGCTGTTGCAACATTCTTTTTTTGAAAATAAAACAACTCAAAAGCGAGGTTTATGAAAAGATGAGCCTTAAGACATAGAAAAAGTTTCAATGTGCTTGGGCAACATCTTTGCCATAATTCAAATACAAGAAAAAAAAAGAAACTTCAGTCACAAATGCCCTTGATTATCCAGTTCTTTAGACTTCAATATATAAACCAAATGGAAAACCAGAGCAAAACAACCAAGTACTTCAAAATTCATCTGCACAGAGTTTTAGATTTTCCTGATGCTTTTGTTTTTAATGGAATAAAGGTTTGTCTGACTTTTATCTGATGAGATATAAAAATTAACAGTATGTTTATCTAGATATATTAAGAACTACCAAAATATCAATTTAATGAACCCTCTGAATTTAAGTGAAAGAGTCAATTTTCAAATTGTTGGCTGGCTGACATTTGGAGTCATAATATAACTTATATTTGAAGGCTTGCATTAATTTTTAATTTTCAGTAGTGAAGAGTTCCAACCTATATTGTAATTGCTTCCTTAGTTTAAAGGAGAGGCAAAGAAAACTTATTAGGTAAGTAGTCAGAAAATTAAGAGTCAATAGATACAACAAAACTGTGGACCTTAAAGAGAGCAAGATAACTAACATTAATACTTTAAGGTTAAAATAATTTTCAGAAAGATACTGAAGAAACCTAGATAGTCAATGAATGGGCCCAATGGTATATATGAATGAAATGGAAAATTTAATGTCCTTTTGAATGCTGAAGTTGAATAATTTTATTACAGTATAGCTTACATTTTTCTGTACTCCCTCACAAATTCCAGCCTGGTTCCTTTGCTTACTTTCAAATTAGAAAATTATAAAATCAACTGAAATATATACATATATATATATATATATATATCATGTCAATTATTTCTCAGTATATCTTTCTTGAGACTGTCAGCAAAGCAATATAGAATGGCTTCAGCACTGTCTTCCTAAATAGTGTTGCTTCTTCTGCCCCCCTGAAGCCTTCACATAAAATTTTACCAGTGATACTTTATGCTAAAACTGCACAACTAAGATATCAATATTTTTTTCCTTTTTATGACACTGAAAGTTAGTGCATGTGTATGGTGTCAATTTGTCAAGTTAATGAAATGAATTATATATATATATATATATATATATATATATATATATACTGAAATTTAAAATATCTCTGAGTCTTTATCTTCATCAGCACTTACTATGTGGGACTTAGAAAGAAATCCATGTTAGTTCGTGGACAAGTTTGCAAACTTTGGTTTGGTCCCTTGAATTTCCACACCTAGTATGTGACTGTAGCATATGTGGATTCTTTCCTACCAAAGCAACCCTTCTCAGATCTTATGTATCCATATTATACCCTCATGTTCTGCAATCATCTTTTTGACACAAGACATGGGCATTATTTTTAACTTTCATTATGTTAGGTTAGTTGTCTTTTGTTTTTGAAACATGTACTGAAACAGAACAAAAATATTTCTTCCTTATAGGTTATCACACTTGAAAAACTTTTATTATAATGCTTCAACTGTGAATAATAAACGATATGATTGAATTTGATTCAATCACTCAAAATATCTAAGGAGAAAACATTATTTTTTAAATTGCTATACGATTTTAGATCTTTAAAAAGTTAGATAATATTATAATATTGTGAATGTATAATGTTTTGTAGGGTTTACATGAACAAAACTTAATTTTTCACTTCTGAATAAGTGTATGTGTTTCTATTTTATGCTACTTTTGGTTTGTAAGATCCTTCAGATGATATTATCAATTTCATAAATGCAAAATATAAGAAAGGTTGCAACAATGCAGTAGAAATAAAATTTTAAAATTTCTATTCTAATAAACACTAAAGAACTGATATTAGTTCAGTGAAAAGATCAGAAAAATAATACAACTGATCCATGTACTCCAAATCACAGGTTACAGATTTATATTTTTAGAAAAACAGGATTAGTGAGAGTAGAACAATGGACCCCATTCAGGCTTACCTGGCTTCAGTACTTGCCAATGTATTACTAAGGTGGTTTTATCTGTCCATCCCCATTTTGAAGCAAATTCTGTGTTATTATCTCACTTATAAATATGATAATGACTAAATGTAAAAAATACACAACAAAATAGACTTATCAGTGAATGAAGAATAATTCCTTCATATCTAATACTCTCCATATTCAAATATATGTAATTACCTTAAAATGTGTTTTATGCCCAGTTTCTAAAAATCATTATACAGGCTGATGCATATATTCCAATCAGCTTCTAAGACTTTTCTTATTTTTTAGTGTTGATTTTTCTTAGTGTGTGTTTTCAGTATATAATGCTCACATTCTTTGTGTGGAGTTGGTACAAGTACATAACACATCTTAATCCCTTTCTTCAGTTCCTTTCTCTGCACACTCTCAGCCTCTGTTTCTTGATTCCTCTCCCACTAGAGAACTATACGTACGCCCTTACTTCTTTTTGTTTGTTTTGTTTTTTTGGTATTAGGGATAGAACTCGGGTCCTTGCGCTTGCTAGGCAAGTGATGGAACCTCTGAGCTAAATCCCCAGCCCACCCCTTACTTCTTATTTTCTACCTTTAGCTTTGCTCTTCGTTTATAGTTTGGGTTTCTCATTTAAGAGAAACCATGAAATACTTAAGCTTATATGTCTGAAGTTTTTCACTTAGCATAGCGATCTCAAGGCACATCCATTTTCCAACTGTTGACTAAAGTTTCCTTCTGTGTATAAGAGCAGTGTTTCATTGTGTGTGAATATCACCTTTTCTTTAACCATTAATCTGTTGAGAGGCATAGGGGCCACTTTCAAAATTTAGCTACTTCCAACTATGCTGCTATAAATATAGCTAATCATGTATCACTGTAATATGATGTCTTTTAAGGCTTTCAGGAACATACCTAGAAGGGAGAGAGCTGGGTTAACTAAAACTTCTAGTTTTAGTTTTTAAATGACTCTCCATATTGATTTTTGTATTGGTTTTACTAGTTTATATTCCCAGCATCAATGTAGGAAGATTCTTTTGCACAGAAGCCTGACCAGCATTTGTTACTATTTGATTTTTGATGATAACTATTTTTTTTCTGGGGTAAGATGGAATTTCAGTGTTGTTTTAATTTACATTTCTCTAATAGCCAGTGTTGTTGAACATTTCTTCATGTACTTATAGGCCATTTAATTTCTTTTTCTGATGTGTCCATTCATTTTACTTGGCCATTTTTAAATTGGCTCTCCTATTTTGAGGGGATCTACTTTTTGAGTTCTTTATATATTCCAGATATTAGTCTCTGTTTGAATAAGAGCTGACAACATTTTTTTTTTCCATTTTGCAGGTTGTCTTTCCATTCTGTGGATTATTTCCTGTGCTATACAGAATCTTTTGATTTGATATGATCCCATTTGTTGATTACTATTTCCTTTGCTATTGGAATTCTGCTCAAAAAGTTTTTGCCAATGCTTAAGATTTCAAGATTTTCACTTATTTTATGTTTTAGTAGACTGTTTTTCTTTTAACATTTAATTTTTTCATCCATTTTGATTTCAGTTTAGTGCAAGGTGAGAGAGAGAGACACAATTCTAGATTCAATCCCATAGATGAGGACCACCGGTTTACACAATGCCATTTATTAAAGAGGCTATCTTTCCTCCAGTGTAGGTTTTCACCCTTTTTTAAAAAAAAATCAAATGGTTGAATGGGCCTGGTATTGTTTCTGCACCCATTATTTTGTTCCATTGATCCTCATTTCTGTTTTTGTGTCATGATGTTTTTATCACTGCAGCTTTATAAATTCAAGTCTGAGATTGTGATGCCCACAGCTTGGCTCTTGTTACCCAGGATTGCTTTTGTTAATCTGGTTCTTTTCTGGATTCATTTGAATTTTAGGATTATTTTCTCCAGTTAAGTGAAAAAGATTACTGACATTTTGATTGGCATTCCACTAAATCTGTATATCAATTTTGGCCATATGGCCATTTTCACTATATTGGTTCTGCCTATTCAGGAACAGTGGATATCTGCATTTTCTGATGCCCTCTTTGATTTTTGCTTTCAGAGTACTGTATTGCTTTTCTGTAAAGGTCCTTCACTTCCTAAAGCTAATTCCTAAGTATTTAATTTTTCTCGGTACTATTTTGATTGGTATTTTTTTTCTAACTAGAAAGTTTTCTGTGATTATTACTATAAAAAGCTTTTATGCCATTTTTGTGATCTTTTGATTTTTCACTAATTATAATTAATCTTAAATTGTTCTTCTTTGCATCATTTAGCAGCTGTTGGATCCATTTTCTATTTTCTCTTGTTTCTTAGGTGTCTTTGCATATTCAATCAACTTCCTCAGCCTTATCTTCTAGTTCTAACACTATCTATATATTTGTCAGTTTTGTTGTCCAGTAGAATTCTTTACGTCCTGGATTTCTGTTTAGTACTTTCTCCTAGACTGTAATTATTTGTCAATTTAGTAATGTGTGATTTGTATCATTTTATTTATCTTTTTTATTACTTCCATTACATGTTTAGTTATATCA
This sequence comes from Heterocephalus glaber, assembly GCF_053883595.1. Classification (NCBI taxonomy): domain Eukaryota; kingdom Metazoa; phylum Chordata; class Mammalia; order Rodentia; family Bathyergidae; genus Heterocephalus; species Heterocephalus glaber. Next base: position 20,971,241 of record NW_028258138.1, on the reverse strand, counting down.
TCTCATTGCTCTGTATGTGGTCTCCTCCTTTATCACTTTGTATATAATTCATCTGCTTGGCATTTGACTATCTCCATCAATTTCCCAAAGATCATATTTGGGGAAGTTGGCAATTTTTGGATGCATTTTATTGCTTTCTGTCCTTATGCATCAATTGGACTTTGTGTGTATGTGTGTGCTGAGGATTTCAGATTGATTATACTTGAAAGACTTTGCTGCTAGTGTGGAGATATCTTTACTTAGTGTCTGTTTTCCATTGACGTACCCTGGGGGCAGCTAAATAAAGGCCATTTGTTGCTCTCCCAAGATCCAACCACTTCCATTAATTTGGGGAGGGGAGTTTGAAGTGTAATTGACAAAAGCAAATCAGATATTGGCATATGGTAAAAACAGTTAATAACTACAGGTGTGCCACCCTGGCATCAGCAATGAAATCAGCAACAACAACAGTGCTAAAGACAAAATGGATATTAACATACCATAAGAACCAATATAATTTACCATAATACCAGCATTAACAAATACGAGATGGTCTGTGATTATAATATAGACATAAATAAAATTATAAAGTTAATATATCATAAATATCTACTAAGTGCAACATTTCCTATACCACGAAAAATCGAAAAGAATTCATCTATAATTGCATAGTGTCAGCTAAATATGTAAAATGAGTATAAAGGCACAAAAGATAAGAGAAAAACATTAGTGATATTTCACCTGAAATATTTGAAAATGACCAAATATAATTCACAGGAGAGTTACTGAATTTTTTCTTTATTCACTGGTATTGTATGTGCTATCAAAGACTTGAGAATGCAAGGAAAGTAAAAGCATATTATTAACAAAATACTGTACTATACTTAGTACATCATAAGAAAGACAGGGCTAAAGTTCATACTATTATAAAGAGACTACAAAAATAAACAGACTATAAAGCATATGTCTTCATAAATTTAGAGGATCATTCTTATTAAAAGTAAGCACCTAGAACAGCTGCAGTTTTTTAATGTTTCAAGAGACAATAAGGTTGAAGTTCAGACACCAAGATCAATTCTTTCTACACAGCAAGAGCAACTGAGAGATGATCATCATAATCTAATCCTGGATTTTGAAGCCATAATTATCCTAAGGTGATATTGTAAGACCCAGGTATACCTATACAGTCTGTTTGCTTACAGCTGAAGCATGCAGAGTTTATGTGACTATGAATTTTATAGTCTGCAGTAGGCAACACTGCCTTGAGCAATAAGGGGACATATTATCTGTAGGTAGTGCATGTCCTGAGCTCGGGAGGAGCCACCATCTCTATCTTTTAATGCTATAAACCACAAATTTTTTGAGTGTATGTTTGAAAATGAAACACCCCTATTTTCCAGGATAAATTTAAAATATCCTTCTCTCCTTTGATAAGATCTCAAAAAATAAGAACTCACAGAAAATTGCCTCTCAGTCATCTCTCTCTCTACACACACACACAAACACACACACACACACACACACATATACATGCATATATTTGAAACTCTGAAGCTTACTAAATGGAATATGTAGTTTTACATGATGAAACTATACATCTTGTGATAAAAGTTGTATAAAGGAATTGTATTTAAAATATGACAATCTGTACCAACCATTATGCAAAAAATCCTAGAAGTTAATAGTCAGTTTTGAAAACAAAAGCTTCCCTTTTGGAAGCTAAAATTATTTTAAAAATTAAGTTAAAAAGTAAAACATAAAATCATTTAAGTGTTTTTATTTTCATGAAAAAAGGATGGTGCAGGTATCATATATAAAAATTAACTAGGATACAGCTAAACCCATTTGTAGATCAGTATTCATGGCATTCACAGTGGCTGCAAAAACACAAATTTTAGCTTAGAAAGTTAATAATTCACTATCATCCTTAAAAATAGACTAGCAGGGTAAATTAAGTAAAAGCTTAAAAATAACTTCATTAAGTGTAACAAACAAAATTAGACAAAATATATAAGTAAAATTGAACTAAAAAAGTTCTTGTGTTTTCTGAAAAAAGATACTAACATGCAATCTATTATTTTTAAAGAGATTAAAGCTTAAAAAACAATATAAGAAACAATTATAATATCAAAACAGAAAACTTTTTAAAGTGAGTAGAAACATTTTAAATACTAAAAATAAAAAGAAAATATACAATAACAACGTTGAATGCATTTTTAAATATTTTGTAAAAAGAATACACTATATTGGATTCATATAGAAGGCCCATGTAACTGAATTTTATAGTAGTCATAGAGAAATTTTGACAAATACTCCCCTTCAAGCAAGAGCCACGCCTAGCGAATTTTACATGTAACAACTGAACAATGTAACAAGCTTTTTCTTCCTAAAATACATGGCTTCAAAAATGAATCTTAAGTTCCAATTTCATTTTCTGAAATATGTATATCACTTATCAATATTTAGATCAAAATAAACATATACCTTACAAAGATGAAAGCAACAGATCAAATCATTTTTAAGGGTACTATGAAATAAACTTAATTAGTTATATTTTTCAAAGCAAATATAGAGCAATCACACATCAAAAACATTACCTCTCCTCAAACTGATATTCTCTTCAGGGAGTATAAGGCCACCACTGCATTACAGAATTCATTTTTTTTCTCTATTTTTTAAAAATATCACAGTTTCCGGTTTTGTTTTTGAGGATTTTTTTGTTTGTTTGTTTGTTTGTTTGTACCAGGGATAAAACTTGGGTCCTTGCACTTGCGAGGCAGGCAGTAGAACCACTGAGCTAAATCCCCGGCCCTCACAGGTTCCAGTTTTAAATCTCAATGTGGTCCAGTTATGTATATCCACTCCTGTATGCCACCACTGGGCAGATATCAAATGTTGATTTAACCTTAAGTCTCAATTAAGGCCTGCTGATTTCTTTCATGTTCACTGGTTGATGGCAGAATTAATTTGCTTTCTGTTATGGAATTGAGGGCCCTGCATCTTTGTGGGTGGTTAACTAGAAAACTGATCTCGGTGCTAAAAAATTCTTTCATTTCCTTGCCAGAGGTCCTAAGGATGAACAAATTACAACCTGGTTGTTTCCATTTTTCCTTAAGCCATAGTGTCCAAATGTTGCTGATTTCTTTGTTTTTGGTAACGACGCAAGGTTAATCTCAGTCAACTAAGTTTTGTAAGATTTCATTACAGTTACAAAATCACCCTTACCATATCATGTCTGCCATTTCATCCTATTTGTAGGTCTTACTGTCAAGGGCAGGAAGTAAAACGTGAATGTATACCAGCTTGAGGGCGCCTGAGAGCCACCTCAGATATCTAACTGTCATAATTTGGACAAAAAGATAATGCTCATAAAGATTTGAATTACATCAAATGTACATATAAAGAAAACCATAATATTATAATTACGTTGCAGACAAATAATTTGTCATCTTTGCAGATTCCTAGGTTTCTAATTATTATGGATATTGATAAATGCAGAGAAATTAGCAATTAAGAATTTATTCTCTATTCCTGCTATAATTAATTACAAAGTAAACAAAAAGCCAATGAATGAAACTGCTTTCCTGAAGAATTCCAAGTAATAAATGCAGAAATAATGATAAAATTAAAGAGTTGTCCTTTCCTAAATGTTAATGAAATAAAGAATCTAGGTATCTATCATCAATCACTGCTAAACTAGTCAATGAAAGATTAATGGACAAACTTGTCACTGGAAAATGTTGCACCTAAATTCATCGATTCCTTAAGAGCCCTAACATCTAATCGCCCAAACAATATGTGCCTCTTAGATGATATAATAAGAATTACATGATGTTTTATACATATAACTGTCCAATGTATTGGATTTGAATATAATGTAGCCTTTGGTCCATATGCCACTTTGTACAATAATGAGAAGAGACATGGGGGTACAACACAATACCTAGAATTCCTGAGTCAAGAATTTGGAAGAGTCCGCAGGACAAATGACTAGTTTCTTCCATGAAGAGTGATGTATTATAAATTATAAGGAGTTAAAATACATCGAAACTGCCCCTAACATGAACAAGTATCACTGAGCCAGACATGCAGCACATCCCTTCATACGAAAGGGCACAACTAGCCCAGCTCCAATCCATCTCTACATGTTGCTTCCTCTTGGATTAGAGTGGCAGAGGTGAGCAATTTTTTTCTCCTCTTTATATCTCACTTAATTTTTTAAATTGTACTTTTTAAATTCTCTGGTTTTCTGTATATTTACTAGTATAACTACTAAGATTTATGAATCTCTAGGTAGCTCTTTAACCTTATGCTACTGCAGTTCAATAATGTTCTACTATTAGCAAAGACAAAGTTAATCAATTTAGTATTCACTGTTTGTCAATATTAGGTCAATATTTGGCTTGTCTTAATGTTCTTAGCACAATTATAGATCTCATTTGTATGGTTAAGTTTAGTACTTTGTTGTTCCATAGGGTCTCTCAGTAGTCAGTTCTTATTTGATGCTACAATTGATGCTGATTTTACTACTATAGACAAGGTAATATAACCGTTGCTATTAATTGGTTTTCTTAGGATGACAATATCTTCATTGCTTTGTGGTCATTAACAATACTGTGGCCCATTCCTGAAAAATTGAGGCCTGGGCCAATAATGCTACTTCGTCCTGTACCAAGTAAACAGAAGAGGATGCAGTCTAGGACAGAGGCAAAGGCCAATACCCATGCCCAAAAAACCCCTCAAAAATGTAGACATTGAAAAGAGGCCTCCACATTAGACCAAAAAAAAAAAAAAAAATGTTCCACTACAACTAATCCACAAGCCTTTACACAAAACAAAGAAACAAAAGAACATGAGAAGACAAACCAACAAAATGCCTCCAAAAATGCCTCTCAACTCTCCCTAAAACTGATCCATAGGGGATTTGAGAGTTGGAAACCAAAAGCCATTTTGGTACAGAGGTAATTGAAATGATATCACAGGAGATTAAAAAACAAACAGGTTAATAGGGCTTCTGGGAATCTCACTGAAGATATAAATAAAGAGATATTGGGCCATAAAAACACAATCATTGGTAAATTTACAGAAGGCACTAATAAAATCCAGCACAGCTAAACAAAATAATGCAAAACATGACTGACTGGCACAGAAAATGATTAGAGGCCATAAAAGAGCTCCAAGTAGAAATTCAGGAGACAAAAATTATTTTTATTGAAAATATGGGCAGCAGAAATGACCAAAGTGAGCACAGAGTCAGAACTAAGAGAAAGTGAATTATTCACTGTTACCAGTGACCATTATTCACTGGGGTGGGCATGCAATGGCAATAATTAGTCAATACCTATTTGTCATAACTCTTAATGTGAATGGTCTTCATTCCCCAATCAAATGACAGACTGCCAAAATGTATCAACAAACAAAACTCAATGGTATGTTGTATACAAGAAACACATTTAACCCAAAAATTAACTCATAAACTAGAAACTAAAGGATGGAAAACAATTTTCCATGCAATGGGAATAGGAAAAAAATATGTATCTATCCTATATTCAGACAAATTGGACTTCAAGCCAAAACCAATCTTGGCTACAGGAACAATCCAACAAGAAAGATAGCAATTATTAACATATATGTACTGAACATTGACACAGCCATTTAGATGTGTTTTACAGATCATTGTACATATAGTGTTATGAAGGATACACATATTTATTTAGAAGCAACATTCAACAACCCATAGCAATAATTCCACCACAACATTAAATAGCTGCAGTACAAGTCCATATGGTTAATGAACTAGTAAATTACTATTAATATTTTCTCTTAATCTTAAATATAGCTGAAGTTACAAATGTAAACAAAAAACAGCATCCCCACCAATTTCCCCAACAAATAACTCAGAATGAGTTTCAACAAACAAATCTAAATTTCATACGTGGTTGAAGTTTTTCATTGTGATATTTATCTTACCCTATCTCTGCTATTGTGCAGTAATTGTAGTTTCAAAGCCTGTGAAATACTCAATATGACATTTTGCAACTTATGCAGAATTCTTGATTACTTCTCTTTTATTAACTTACATGATGCTTGTAATTATATTTCAAAGTAGACAGTAAGCCAGTGATCAAATAAAGATAGGATACAAAATACATATGAAATGTTATATGCATATTAATTAACAATATATTTATTTACTTGCCTATGTTATTAAGATGCCAAATTCAAAGGGGATACCATGATATAGATGAGTGTAGGATAAAATAAATGATTCTAGCTACTAAAAATGTTATCTAAACTAATGTTCTAGATTAAGTGATATATTGTTATGGTACTGTCAGATTTTCCTTTTAAGTCTACATATCACTTGACCTTTGAAAGCATCTGAAAGCCCGAAGCTTCCCTTCCTATTCACTTTCTTCATTTAGCTTCTTAAACACCGCGTTGTATTGCTTCTCTTTCCCTTTCACTAGTCTCATCTCCTCTCCTCTGTGGGACCTACACAGTACTTCTGATCTATGGCCCAGTGAGATATTTGTGTTTCTAGCATCTCAATGCATGATAATTTGACATCAAAGCAAGAGAAAATGAATATATCTTGGAATCTGGAGATTGTGTCCTGTCTCTGAGAAATTTAGAAAAGCATATAGTCTGAATTCATTATATCTCTTCTTTGATTAGTGTAAATTTTATGTGTTCTTTCTAGAAAATATGTGTTTATTTACCAGGGTAAGGTATCTCACTCTTTTTTCCATAGAGAAGGGGCAGATGGCACAGTTGGCTTACACAAGGTCTGTGCTGTAGCTTTGGAATTTTTCCACTGTTACACCACTCTGCTATAAGTAGAATGTGCCTATGCTTTCTTGAATTACTCTGAAAATGGAGACCCAAGGAACCAGCATCGTGGTGTCATGCAACAGTTGATGTTCTCTGATCTTGTATTTCCTCACATATTTATATTAATGATGGAGGAAGCCAGAAATTGTTTTTCTACTCAGAAAACCTCAGTGGAATTACTGTTATCACATAACAGGGAAGCCAGCTGCTGATTGGCTAAAGTTGTATAACAACATCTGATTTTCACAAGCTTCCAGACTATTTCTATGTTTTCTACACAATTCTTGACATGTACCTGTCTTCTTAGTTGGTTTCTCTGTCTGTGGCACAAGAATTTCACAGGGACAAGAGAAAAGGTTGAAAACCATGGGTTTTGCCTCTTCACTAGAAATAAAATAGCTTATGTTTACAAATTTCCATCTAGAGAACACATATTTACATATTATAAAATAGAATTTACTCACCTGGTTATTGTCATTTGCAAAAACCCAATAAATCGATTCTTCTCTGTATTTTTGATTTATTAGAAAAAATGAAAATAAATAATTTAAGAAATTGACAAGCATCAGAAATCAAGGAGTATGCCACAAGACAGTAGCATTTCTTTATTGTTTATTTTTCTTGATTTTTTTTCATTAATGCAGAAAATTCTTTATTGTTTGATACATGTAGGGTATAATACACAACTGCCTCTTCATAATATCCTGATATATAATTAGAAGCATCTATTGTCATTAATTTTTTTTCCAGTACTGGGAATCATACTCAAGACCTTGCACTTGCTAGGCAGGTGCAGTACCATTGAGCTAAATGCCCGGCCCTTCTATTGTTATTTTTATAGAAATTTGAGCAGACATTTCAAATTCCATGTGTTGAAAGTTGACAATGTTCAAATTCCTCTCTTCCATTCTCTGGTCCCAGTATTTGGCAACCTAATTTTGAATTTCCGTGTGGATTTTAGGAACAGCTTTTCCCACACATTTTGAAACAAGAATCTGGGATGGAAAGTTCAACGCTGTCTTTCCTTACTGAAAAAAATCAGCTTTAGAGATAAAATGCCTACTGATTCACTAGTTTATTTCCATTCTATTGTAATAATCTTAAAATGGGATAAAGGCAATTGACATATTTTTCACTGGTGTTCCTGGTCCTATATCCCTTTTCCACTAATTGATTATTAATATTATTACTATTAATATGATTTCCAGAGTTAATTTATCTAAATGATTTTATATCTTTCTTGGAGCAAAGTAGTACAGAGACTCCCATTTAAGGCCTTTATAATAGAGCCTCAATTCCTAAGCATGAACAATAAGGCTCATTTTGTTTTTACTCCATCTAAGGTTTTCAGTGTCATCTTTTTCTAAATTATAGCTGAATTGCACTCCCCCCACACTCACATTATGAAACTGGAACTCCCACTGCAGCTGTCTTTTGGGACAAGACCATTAAGGAGGCAATTTAAGCATAAAGATGTCATGAGAGTAGGGTCTTAATTCATTAGACTGTTCTCTTTAGAGAAAGAAAATGAGACATCAGGAACACATGGTAGAAAGACTCTGAGAGGAAATAGTGAGAAGGAGTCTCCTAGCAAGTAAGAAAGGCCTCAACAGAAACCAGATCTGCCAGCACCTTGACCTTTGACTTCCAGCCTCCAGAAGACTGAGAAAATAACTTCCTGTTAAATAAGCTGTCAAGGCTGTGTTATTTTGTTATTTTGTTATGTTGTTAGGCAGAATGATATACCATCTTTTTTTCCAGCCACTCCCATATTGTAAATATACTTTACATTCTAGCCAAGTACTTGATAGGGTTTCTAGAGGAACAGAATTGGTAGCACATGTATGTATCATTATGCTTGGGTTTAACTAGGCAGGTTTACAGGTTTGGAGATGGGAGGGCACACAGCGACCACCCAAGTGCTGGAGAGGCTGAGGATCCAGTAACTAGTCAGCCCAAGAACCTGGAAGCTGCAGGACAAAAGGACTCAAGGAACCACCTTTAGCCCAAGTTGAAAAGGCCTGGAAGCTCCCTGGAGATTTGCTGGTGTGAATCTGCTCTGGAAGACTGAAGAGCCTGGAGTCTAAGGACCACAGGCTAATGCAACAGAAGAAGATGCATGTTCAAGCAGAATAGAACTTCCAAAACAGTTGCATTAGCTTTTTCTTTCCCTTTTATTCCATTCAGCCTACAAGCCTGATAAATGGTGCCACTCACAGGTCCTTCTCTCTCGGTTTGCTGGGCTGTTGGTCCTCATCTCTGAAAACACCCTACAGACACACTCAGAGGTGTGCTTTGGTAATCTGCTAGATAGTTCTTTATCTAATAAAGTTGACATAGCATAATTAATGGTCACAAGCTGTGTTGTACCTCCTGCTCCTTGTCCTTTTTCCACTGTGATTCCCTTTATCTGGCATTTCATTCAGGTCATCTTTCCCTTAAGCTTTCTGTAAAACTTCAATCAGATAGAAATTGCTACTCTTTAAGCACCCTTAAAAACATTTTTAATAAATATTTCTGGCTATTTCTTGTTTGTTTGTTTTGTTTTGTTTCCTTTTTGAGACAGGCCCTCACTATATAGTTCAGGCTGGCACTGAATTCACTATGTAGCCCAGGGTAGCCTCGAACTCATGGTGATCCTCCTTCATTAGCCTCTTTAGTGCTGGGTTACATGAGTGTGCCAGAATGCCCAGCTATTATGGTCTATTTCCATATGTGTCTGTCTTACTCACAAATCTACTAATTTCTTAGTAAAAATATCAGATTATAACTTTTCATCTTTGTTTCAGAACTGCCTAAGACCATTATATAGGACAGAACATTTGTTCCATATAATATGGATTGATATAAAATGATAACAGAAATGTAGATAATGAGTGAACATATTTCAGAGGACAGAAATATTCTATTATATTAATCAAGAAATTCACATCATTTCCCCTTGCCTGTATGATATTAGACACATTTTAATAGAAGAAAATACATAGATAAACTAGAAAGGATTATGAAAATATAGTATATCTCTAGAGACAAAAATAGAGCTACACAAGAGGTAAAATTAATGAATAATATTCATGTGAAATAGGATTACAGTGTCCCATGCACACACCTGCACACAGGTACACGTCGTTTTATTTGGATACACTAGCTATGTAAGGTTTTTGAATAATGAATAATGTAACCATTAATGTGTTAGAGTATAAGAATCGTACATGGAAAGAAGAATAAAAAAATAAATATATGAAAGTTTTAATTAGCAAGGGAAATAACATATTGAATAAAATATTTTAGGCCATACCACCTGGAACTCACCACAGCTTGTCTGATCTCCAAAGAAAAAAGCATTATTCATATTGGAATATCACACACTGTACTATTTGAAGTATTTATTGCAGAATTCTCTTTTTACACCTTACACTTCAGATTGTCAGGGGCATTTTGCATCTTAAATGCCACTTAAAAAAATACAGATTAAGAGGAATGATGGGTAAAACCAAGCAAGGTCATATATGTGGCCTCAGCCTTTTATTTTACCTTAATTTTCTGTGTCAGAATGATTAATAGCTATAAAAAGAACTGTATTATTACCTTTGATAATGAAATCAAGGCAGTTTGATAAGAATATGGAAATGCATGACATTTTGTGACAGACATTTTGACTGGGAAGTTTTATTCTTTTCTCTTTCAATGAGTATATTACATTATTTGCATATTTAGTGTAAAGATAATAGGTTTTCTCTGTGGCAAAACTCTTGGTAATTTATCCATAATTGAATTGGGCTCTTAGTTGATATCTCATGTGTATATGAGTTTATGTAGTTTTCCAACCTTGTATTATATTGCATGGGTTATTGCTTTAAAACATTATGCACTGAGGAGATAAATGTCAGGCTCAAGAAGTTCAGATTCATAATTAATTCATCTGCTTTTCTCTTCATATATGGTGCATGGGAAATGCCCCTTTTATTCTTAACTAATATAGATTTACTTTATTTATTTTCAGTAGCTTTTTCTTAGCACTAATATTAATTATCCAACTAGACTCCTTTAGTTTTTAAAAATATAAAGAATAACATACTTCACAATGTGTTTATTAGGGGGAGCATGTGTGTACAATATTTTAGAGGTTTTCCCTAGGTGCAGCATATTAACAATGACTGTTCTTTTCAGTCAAATGTCACATTGTCTTTTAGGTATAATTTAAGAGTTGAGAAAAATGCAAGTTGACAAATATCAATGAATTCAAAAAGCTCAGTAGAAATTACTTCATGCATTTTACACAAAATGTAGACCACTGTCAGGCTTTAGTGTGAGTTTATATTATTGACTAAAATAATACTACATGCACACATCTTAATTCTCCCAAATTCTGGAATATGTGATGTATATGGAATTATTTCTCTTGCTCCCTAAAAGTTTAACTATTTCAGAAAATGCAGAAAAACCAATTTTGATAACAGTGGCAGCCTCATCAAACCTCTTTGGAAATAAAATATTCCTATTGGCAAGATAAAAAGTACATTAAAATAGTTTTACAAAATTTATTATTAGAATCCAAGCCAGGAAATTTGCTAATAAAAACATGACCTGTAGATCGTCTCTGTATTGGTTTCCATATAACTTTGAGAAGCTGAATCTCTTTAACTCCATGTCATTAGGGTAAAGTTATCAGTCCTACAATCCTGCCCCTCATTTCCAAAAATGCTTAGGAGACCCAACTGGTCTATCTATTCACATCCTATCTTCATATAGTGATTGTATCAGGAGGTGGCTGAGTAACTCAAGCAGAGCAAAAACTCTTTTTTTGATTGAGAGTGCTATATACGCACTTGAAGTGACAAAGCATAGTTTCAGATTGTGGAATGAAATGCCTGAAAAAGGAACTAGTGCAGAAGGAGGTGGAGGTTAAAGAGTAGGAGGTAGAAAGGTATGAAAATGTGTGCAGTGCAATTTTGTGAATGTGCACAGAGATATGAATAATCTGGGGTGAAGGGTGAACATGTGATGATAGTTTTGTTTTCCCCACTTGAAGTGGTAAAAAAAATGTCACTGGAATTTATTTCTCATAGTTTTAGAGACAGGGAAGCCAAGGTGAGGAAACAGGCAGATTCAGAGTCTAATGGAGGCTCATTCCTTCATCAGATAAAGACTGAGACTTCTTTCTCTTTGTGCTTTTACATGGTAGAAGAGACAACTAAGATCCTCTTTTAGAAAAGCACTAATCCCACTTATCATAATCCTTATAATCTAATCACCTCCCAAAGGTTTAGTTTATCAATACTGTTACATTAGGAATGTTATTGTGCTTAAATCTAACAAATTTTATTTTATAGCAGTAAGAACATTAAACTAGAGCTGTGCCCTCTGAATAAATATTTAAGTGTTCCTTATATTATTATTGACTATAGATACAATGTTGCCCAGGAGAGCTATACATCTTGTTATTTGAATCAGATTTTACCTATTGATTAGTATTTCCTCATTTTTCTGTGTCTCCAAATGTTGACAACCACAACTCTACTGGATTGTACAAATTCGAATATAAGTGGAATTCTGAAGTATAATCTTTCTCTGACTGACTTATTTCACTTACTGTAACATCCTGCAAGTACATAATGTTGTTGCACATTGCACAGTGCCCTTTTTCTTTAAGGCTGAATGCATTTCATGGTATGTCTGCCCACCATCTCAATCCCACATCATCCACTCATCTGGCAATGGACAGATTGTTTCTCTATCTGGACTTTAGTAAATAATATGACAGTGAACATAAAAATGCAGAGATGTCTTAAAAATCCTAATGGCAATTCTTTTCAGTGAATAGCTAGAAATAAACCTCCAGGCTGACTTCCAAAGGTAGTTGCACTATTTTGAATTCCAAATATTGTGCAGGTGATCCGGTTTTGTTCATATTCTGGCAGAAACTAGAAAATTGTTATGGCTAACAAGGGTACAAATGGGTAAAATGTATAAGAAAAAATATCTGATGCCACTAACAATTAGAGGAATGCAAATCAAATTCAGAATCACATATCACTTCAGACCTGTAAGATGGCCATTTTATACACACACACACATACGCACACACACACACATGGATACATATAAATATATATGCACACACATATATATACAAACACAAACATATGTATATACATGCATATATACATATATATGTATATACATGCATATATGTATATACATGCATATATACATATATATATATGTATCCTTAAATATATCAGAATGATTCATATGTATGTATATACATACACATATATTTGTATGGGAATGTGAAAAACATATATATCTGGCAGATATGGTATGATACCTTATCCTGGTTCATATTTGTATTTCTCTAATTTTAGTGACATTGAGCATTGTTTCATACTATTTTAATCATTGGGACACCCTCTTTGAATAAATGCCTATCAAATATTTTAGCTCACTTTTAAAAAATCAGGCTCTTTACTATTTTACTGGAGGACTTTCTCATATGTTTTGGATGTTAGAAGATTTTAGAATTATGGTTTGCAAATATTTGCCTTCATGTTACAGGTGGCCTTTCACTCTATTGTTTCCTTTACTGTGCAGGGGTAAATTCCTGTTGACTTCATTTTGTAAGCCAACATTTTTCTTTTATTTTCTACATTTTAAAATTTGATTTGAGTTTACATTTTATTATAACAACTGTTACTAAGGAAATCCCTAGTCCCTAGTCAATAAAATGTTTTAAAGTGTATCTGCAAATGAAATGACAATAACAATGATATTTCTCTGTATAAAATACAACTATACTACATGAGCACTAGTTTAATTTGTCTCTTCAATGTTACTGGAAGAAAAATATTTTTGCTTTAAATTGTATGTTTTCATTTTCAGATTGTAGTATATGTTAAAACATAAAAATTAAAAAGATTGCAGTTGAAAAAGTTAAAAAGAAAGAGAAACAATCTCTTTATATGTACTTGTGGTATAATGGGAAGATTGATATGAAGAAAATAAGTATTCAGTAGATTATTTAAATTATGGAAGACTAGGAGGAAGTACTTTGAACTTAAATATGTCAAAACATATTTTGTGAAATATGTTGACAAATTTAAGGTACAATTATTGTTTTTAAATAATCATGACAGCCTTTACCATTGCTTACATAAAGAACATGTAATTAAATTGAATATAGAAAAATTTACACAGAAATACAGCTTCACTTATTTTCCAAATTCAAAAAAATGACAGGTGCTATTGTTAAACTTTACAGTGTTCTGAGAAAAATGTGTAGCTCTTTTGGTATGAAGAGCTACAATTGCTGGAAATCATATTTTCCATCTTAGAGATAAATCAATAAAGTGTATTTTCATCCCAGGTGTTTTCTTAATTTCCCATTTAATTGTTTACTTACTTTATTTCCACTTGAAAGATATTTTTCTTCAAGTGCTTTTCCAAATACCCAATGAATTTTCAACTTGTTGACTCTTGCTTATCTCCTGGGATTAGTACAACATAGATTACCTGTAACAAATTTACTAGTCAGAATTTATTGATATCATTCTCTTCTCCACTTGCAATTAAGTCACTCCTGACATATAGGTTATTTCTGAAGCTAGAGAAGTTAGTTTAAAAGTCAAATTAGTTTCTGATGAAATTGATGCATTGTAACAGAGAGAAATCCCATTTGATACATTTTTCAAAGTAAAAATTCTGTTTTCAATATGTGAGGAGATATTTTTATCTATCCGAGAAAGTATATCTCATAAGTCAAAATATTTAATTGCCATATTCAATTCCAAATGATTATGAGCCAGAATGGTGACAGTTACTGAAAAATATAGGACCACAGAAGACAGGATGCATGAAGTTTTCTCCAAGTTGTTATATACATGAGGCTATTTCAAGGGCACGGTGATGGCCACATTGATTGTTCTCTCAAAACATCTTACCATGAGCAACTGATTTTTTAAATAATTATTTTTAAAAATAAATGTTTTACAATTATGTATAACATTTTAGTACAAAAGACTGATACCAACAAATATTTGTCTTCAATATAAAAATATTTATCCACTCAAAATTCAAAATGCCTCCATCTGCTCCTCTTAAGATGAAAGTAAAAAAACCACTGTATTATTTTTTCAGTAACTCACCTTTCAAGTACTTCATAGACTTGTAGATGAAAGTGAGTCCTTGAAAATATTTAGTGACTGTTGCTAGTTTGACATTCACCTCATTTCTTCAATGTGAAATATCATCTTTGTAATTCCATCCACAGCCTCTTGTTTTACTTTCTATCATTGCTTGAGTTCATTTTTCCTATTATCAATTATACACATTCTACAAGTTTGTTTCACATGGGTCAACACACATGCATAGTGATTACTAATTTACATATTATGCCTTCATGTGCTCTCTTTTCTAGGGAGCTATTACTTTTCTCAAAATGTTATACAACCAGATCACCCAAACTAGTAAGATTTAGAATATGTCAAATAGTGCTGCATGTTCATGAGCTATCATTAAACTGGTGCTACACAGAAATACATACAGACTCAGGACATATGGCCCTGTCCTATTAATTAAATAAAGCACTCCCAAATCCATGAAAAGAACACAGATAGCTTTGATTTAGGTTTGTAGATGCCCAGCCATAATTAATATGTATAGTCATATATGTGTATGTGTTTATATAAGTGTAATTTTGTGTATATATGTATAGATTGTATGGGTATAAGTAGATGTGTCTGTATATCTGTGTCTGTGTGCATTTATTAACACATAGAATAATATGATATATATATATATATATATATACACACACAGTGGTAGTTCAGTTCACAAATGCTTTTGCTTGCAAGCAATTTTGTTCTCAAAAAAAAGCATTTGACAAAATTTTGCTTTTGTTTGCAAATTCTTCACTGTGTGATGAATGTGACTACAGCCATCTTTCCCGCATGAACACAAACATGGCCATCTTTTACAGGATCATGAAATAAATTAAGTTCGTGAACCAAGGCACCATTGTGTGTGTATATATACACACACACGCATTTTAACATACACATTATATTTTGCATAGTGTTAAGGATTGGTAGGTACTTTTTAA
Source organism: Heterocephalus glaber (assembly GCF_053883595.1). NCBI lineage: Eukaryota > Metazoa > Chordata > Mammalia > Rodentia > Bathyergidae > Heterocephalus > Heterocephalus glaber. The sequence continues at coordinate 20,955,328 of NW_028258138.1, read as the reverse complement.
AAATAATATTTTCATAAGGGCTTAAATATAAAGTCTCATGTAGGTAAAGAAAGTTTTGCTAAAGACTACAAGTATATTAGTGTTTATGTATGGACAAATTCTCATGGTGTAATTTTTAGTGTAGATATTTTCTTGAGTTAGGATGTGATAATTAGAAGAATAACCCTCTCTTTCTTAAATCTCATTATATCTCTTACTCTTTCTAAAAATATTCTTTATCCCCAAATAATATACTAAATCATTCAGTTCTTCTTTGTTCTTCATACATTTGATGGAAACAATATTTATTTTGTACAAATATTAAAACATCTCCAAAACTCTCTTGATGATGTTTTATATACCATATTCTATGAGTTCTTACCATCCAAATCAAAAGCAATTTCTAAATCTTGCCAGATAAGATTATCAATTGTCAATTATTCTTAGATTTCAAGGTCTAGGAATAAATGCCTACTACAATTCCACTGTTTAGGCTGGTGACTCTACACATAAAGTCATAGTTCTTTTTTTCATAAAGGATGGTACATTTGCATTAAGTTAAATGATTCCAGCCTTTGCCCTGCCTTTTGAGCTTTAGAAGTTGGCCAGCTTCCCCATCCTCTGTTGTGTCAGTGAAAGCTTGCAAATATGATGATATAAACTCTACGGGCTTCTCTATATGTCACAAACATTGAATCCATCAAACAAGAGACATGTCACATGTCTTTCCTAGATATCCTCTTTTCTATTCTTGGCTTTGGATTCCGAAATAACATGCCTAATCTTTCCAAAGAACTCTTAGTTGACCGAATATTGTCATTTTCTATTGCCTCTGAGCAACTAACACATTTAATTAACACATTTCCAGCCACATTTTATAGTTTTCCTTCCAAAGAACACTCTCTTGAATAGTTCTAATCTTAGGTTCTTTTTCAAAATTACCCAAATTTAATTCCTGATTCTCTTTATATAACTTTTCTCTCATAATTTCTCTTTCTTTTCTCATTTCACTATAAATCTCAAGAAAAAAGAAAGATATATACAAAACACTTCCTAGAAATTTTCCTGTATAAAACATCCAACTTCACCACTTACACATACTGATTTCCAACTAACTATAGGTGGAAACTGTAGGTGAACTTCCAATTCAGTTCCAGTCATGGTTAATATCCCATGAGATACAGAGAATAGACATTTGACTTCAGAGTTAGAAAGAGAACTTGAAAAATTCCTATTTTTCTAAGTCATCACTTAGAAATGGAGTATATGAAGCAATTGTTTTAAAATTAATTTCTTCAACTTTAGAAAAAATATTTCAGAAAAGGATCTCAAAGAAGTTTTTGGCTATTCTCTTTATGGCTTTTGAGATGATATATTCCTCCCACTCATCTAGATGATTACCCAAGATATTAATTTATTTGCTTACTATTATAGCTTTCTAAATTTTTTATCAGACTCTGTCTGTACATTTATTTTGGTTTTCTGTTAATTCTAAATTACATACTGAAGCATGTAAAAAAATAAACAAAATCAAAAAGTTTGATTTTTTCCATCCTATTCAAATATATTATTTGCAAAATTACCATAAACCTTCATGTTTTTAATATTTTAAGACAAATACAAGAAAATTTTGGCATAAATATTTAACATATTATACAATGGGAATATAGAATTTAATCTATATTATTTTTAATAGTACTGAAAACTCAGAACATATTTCCTACTTTATCAAGTGGTACCTCAGTTCACAAACTTAATTCTTTCCACAATTCTGTTCCAAAACAAATTTGACGAGAACCAAATCAAATTAAATGATTAGGTACAATGTTGAACTTATTGGAAAATTTGATTTGCTTCTCATCCAATTAGTTTGCTACCAGACTTGTGGAAAGAATTAAGTTTTTAAACTGAGGTACCACTGTATATCTATCTATTTACCTATATCTATCTATCTATCTACCTACCAATCATCTATCTATCATTCCATTTATTTATCTATCATATATGCCTGTATCCTGTATCATAAATATATACAAGCTAACTAAATATATCTAACTTTCATAGTTTAGGAATATTTTTAATCAAATAGAAGTAATAAAATAAATAAATGGATTCTGTATCTCATGAATACAATTTACAGTTAAGTAAGATAGTTACATCATTCAGTCTCTCTACACTACAGTTTCTTGTTTGAAAAGCAGAGGAAATACCTACTTAGAATTTTAAGAGATACCTACTTAGAATTATTTTAAATGTCATATACTGAATGCACAATGTGGTTATTTTGTTTCAGCTTTTCTTTCCATGTAGTCTTCCTGATTAATTTTGTTTTCTATTCATTCATATATAATTTCAAAGCATAAATTGTAATAAGTTGCTGTTTTGAAAATGTTTTAACCATCTTTGCTCTTGTGTTATACCACTTTAAAAATCGCATCTAATAAGTAATTTAATAAACACCCATGGATATACCAACATTGTGTTTCCTAGGCAACAATGAAAAACCAGTAGTAAGCAAGAAGGACATTTGTTCTAAGTTTACTGACTCGGATAGAAAACACAGATAGTATATTGATTATAAAATATATTTCTTATAATATTAAGTGCTCTAAAGAAATAAAACCAATGAGTTAAAGATTAATTGACATCTACATTTTATATGGCGGCTATGGGAAGTCCTGAAAAATTCATACTTAAACAGAGACTTGAATAAATGGAAAATACTACAATGAATGTTTAAGTGAAATATTCCATTTAGCTGGATGAAAAAATTGAGAAATCCAGAATAACATTAATATGGATATATTTTCAATTGGTATGACTGTAGAAATAGTTCAATGACAAAGGAAGGTGGTAGAATATAAAACCAAGAAATGATCTTAAATTTTGTTTGATCTTTAAAGATGCTAGGGCATTGAAACAGAGTGACAAAAATTGATTTATATTTTTAAAAGATAAGTACTATTATGTGGAGAACATAAAGAAGGATAGAATCATGAAGACTAATTTCAAGTTATAGTGGAATGCATTGAATTGTTTTATTGATTAATAAAAAAATTGCATACTTGCTCATCATAAAAAGTAACTTCCCTGGCAATAACTATCATATTATAAATTTTTCACAAAATATACTCTTTCCAGATTTATTATTTTCCCTTTTTTTAAGAATTCCAGACTGGCAATCATTGAACAACATTTTTTAATGAATAATTGTGGGTGAAATATACAAAAAATTATGGACATCTTTTCAACTCAAAGGATAAAAGTTTGCTATGTCTATTGCATGACTGGTGATAACTCTTTGTCTTTTCCTGGATTGTTATTGTTAGGACTATGATTAATAAAGTGCAATCTTTAATGATCAATGTTTTCTAGAATATCTATGGATTCTTAGCTCAGTCATTTGATTCACTCAAAAATATTAACAAGCTAACATGATATCAAAGAAGATCACTTTATTTTTGATCTTGTTGTTGCTATTTATTATTAACATTAGGAGAACAAAACCAGATTAAGTCCAAGTATTAGAAATATATGGAACAAAATTGTAAGGCACTTGATTTCTTAACCAAAGTCATCATAAACCAGCAGAATTTTAAGTAACACTCCAAAACCCAGAGTTTTCCAGTCAACCAACTTAAATCAGCTAAAGTGCTTAGATTTCTGGACTGATAACTTATCTCTTTACTCTACTGGAGTCACATGATTTGTATGCAACATAACTGTGGCAATAGATAATCAATAGCCACTGTAAGGATGTATGATTATATAAAATAACTTTATGTAGGAAACTTCTCTGACAGCATATTATTCCACTTTGAGAGTTTTAATTCTTAACAGTTAGAAATATCACAACAGGTTTATGGATTTTTAAAAAAAGAGGATCATTTCTTATTTCAGTTACTATATCAACCAACACATGATAGCTCTAAGAGATACAGATGAGTAAGGAAATAACAGGACAGAAAGAGCCTCTGCTCTTGTAAACGCCTTTCTCTTTTCTCCACCACCATCACTACTACTCTGTTTTGCTCTTACAGGGTCTGAAGGGAATCCAGAAGTTCCCTTGAGTCTCAAAGAGAAATATAAAAAATACCATGTAATGCTCATGTAGTTTTCCTTAAGATCTATGTACAAGTTCACTAATAACTATGAACAGAGTATGAATAAAAAGAGACCATAATCAAAAGATACATTGGGCAAATTAGCAATAGATGCACTAATAATTACAGGCTGAAGTCTAAAGACACAGTTCTGAGAAAAGTACACACCAACTACAGTGTAACTTTGATAAAAAGAATTGTTTAGAAAACTAAATACATACCATCAAGAGATTTTATGCATTCATGAGTTGCTGAGTTAAATAAAAAATAATTACATTAAATAAATCAGACGATTTATGATGTTTACTGGCTACTGAATGTGAATGAGAAATTGTGAGAAATTTGTACAATTATGAAGAAAAAATTGGATTTCTACAAATCTGAGTTAATGCTATGAAACTGAAATCAATGGCTAGAATAAATAATATATTGTACTTTTTTATGTTATCTATTATACTCAAATTGAACATCTTTTGCAGCAATATGCCCATGTATGTTTGAATTGATAATAAATTCAAGAATAACAATATAAATTTAGAAAATACTAGAACAAGTTTTATCAGTAGAAAATAGATGTTGGCACTGTGTACCTTTTTAACCATGTGATTACAAACCAATCATGGTCAATAAGTTCATTCAGCACAATATCCATAATTTACTTCAGTTATGTAATCTGTCTGAAATACGGCAAAAGTGGTCATTATAAGAGAAATAATACAACATAAGTTTATAAAAATGTGAATATACAAAAATAATACAACCAAGCTTTGGTTTCTGAAAATACGAAATGTCTTCCTTTGTGATACTCATATTTTGAACATGGCAGCACTGTTATTCTCTCAATATTTAAATGAGAAATAGGAACACAGAGCTGCAATTGTCCGTGAGGGCCCCTCAATTAGCTGCATTTCTCTTCTTCCAGGAGGTAATTTATGTAATAGACAGTGTGCTAACAAAGCTCCTCCAAGTAAACATTACAAATTATTACACAGTAAGAGTTTCTGATTTTTATTTCTTTTACTAAGGAGAATATGAAGATTAAATCTGAAGTGAATGTGTCTAATAACCAGATATATTACAAACAAAATATGTAAAAACAGAGAGAATTAGAAGATACTGTTATAACTCACAACTTTAGATTAACAGATACATGAAATGTACAGAAACCAGAAAAAGGACTGAGTTAAGCAGTTTAAATATTAATAAGCTAGCACTTGCTTATTCAACATGTTTTCAACAATAACTTCATGTTGCAAATATGGGAAACAGTAGCAAATTGAAGAAAAATTAAAATGTCATTTTATTATAGTATAGTACATTTTCTTTCATTTTCTCATCATTTCTTTTTTCAACAGTATTAAGACCAATGATGAGTCTATCTACTTTGATAAATAAATAAGATAATTTTCTACCCTAACAATATTGAAAGTTCAGTCTATTTCCATGTTTTGTAAAGTTTCATTTAAAAAAATCATTGAATTGGCCTTGTCTTTCCAAAAATGTTACTGTCTTAAGTTTGAATTCAGGTTTGGAATATAAAAATAAATTTAATTGATGGATCTACAGTCCTAAATTGTGAAAATATCATGGCTATTACTAAGATAAAATACTATTTGCTTCGATCTATAGCAATTCTGTCACAGTGCATGACCATGGCATGGTGCACAGGAAGACAGATTACTCAGAACCAGGGTCCAATTCAAACTTCAAGGATGCCCAGAGGGATGCCCTTTACCAAGAACCCTCGCTGTGAGCATCTCATAAAGACAGCCTGAACTGAAGATTCTGTGGCTTTTCATTAATAGAACCAGGAAGGACAGAAGAAGGCCAGGGTGGTCCCTTGCATATTTGACCTTAGGGCCAATCTAAGTAATAAATCAATCAGAGTATAAGGAGGAGAAGGCCAGAGCATTCATTCCTTAACAGAGCATGTTTTGATCCTACTTGGACTTGTGACCTTGTAGGTTATCTTGTAAACTGTAACCATGCATTCTGGGAGGTTTGGGGCATGTGGCTCTAAAAGTCCTTCTCTCTGCATATCTACCTCATTAGTTACTTTTCTCTCACTGCTGAGACAAAATACTTGACACCCAAGGGGAAGGGGTTTATTTGGCTCACAGTTTGTAGAGGTTTCAGTCCATAATTGGCTGGCTCCAAGGCTAGGATGGCAAACAGGCATGGCAGAGCAGAAGCAACATGGTGACTGGACAGTAGCAAAGGTAACAAGAGAGCATTTGATGCATCTTTCTTCCCCTTTTATCTTCTTCAGAGTATCAGGATTAGGGTGGTACCAAACTAATTACTGACAAGTAGCGGTTTAGTAATCACATGCCCTTAAGCCCAGCAACACACATTCCAGATTCAACTACCTTTGGAAAAGAAACCTCCACCTCATGGGGGCTTTAGGGGAACATCTAAACACAAACCATAACACATATATATCCTGGCCATCGTCTCCATACAACTCTATTATATAGCAGTAATTTTTACATCCATTTTAATCTAATCACTTCTATTAAATAATTTATTGAATATAATAATATAATATCACAGTACTTACCATTTTAAGAAAAATAGTATTAATTAAAATATTTGAAATCCCTGCTTTGAATATGGTGAACCTTCTCTTGTTTAAGAGATTTATTTCTCTAGCCTAATTTTCCATTTAATTGTGGTTGAACAGGACTGCTAAAAAACAAACAAACGAACAAACTCTCCCCACCAAAATTGAGTGATATCTTAACCATAAGCCAGTTAGAAAAAGCATATGTTGATTTCCCTTCTTGCCACTGTATGCATGGACAGGTGACCAGTTTTTACTTAGAATCTTCATATTGTTGCAGTTACCATCAGTTTGCAGATTGCTCTCTTTTTTTAAAGCAATGATTAGTTCAGTTTTCTGCAAGAAATTTCACTAGAATATAAAGTGCAGTTACTAGAGAAAAAAAGACATCCATTTCCATCAATCAGATGCAATAGAAAATGAAATCTACTGTAAAATTATTCTTCTGTCATTCAAGGTCAAGGGATACTTAACTAACTCATTGAAACTAGACTTCTCCCTCTCCCTGTACCAGAATCTATGAGATTGTGTGTGTGTGTGTGTGTGTGTGTGTGCGTGTGCGTGTGTGTGTGTAGTAGTAGTAGTAGTAGTAGTAGTAGTAGTAGTACTGGGGATTTAACACAGGACCTTCATACTGAGCTACATCACCAATGCTATATTTTTTTTCTTTTGAGAAAAGGACTCACTGAATCTCTTAATTTGTTCAGGCTACATTGGAACCTGTGATCCTCCTGCCTCTGAGGCTCTCAGAGGGCTGGGATTACAGGCATGTATCATTATGTCTAGCCTGCTTTTTCTTTTTAAAACACTTTGCCTAGAAGAGTGGAAAGAAAACAGCTTCACAAAAGGGAGCTTTTGTTACTTAATGAAAGAAACTCTGTTTTTGTTTCAGAGTGTAGTCCTAGCTTGACCTCGGATTTGACTCACCTTCTACACATCTTGATTTCACTCTGCATGCTCCTAACTGTGCTCTGTAATCTATGCTCATTATCTTTACATCTGTATAGGTTCTCTCATGCTTTGTTTTCTGGTATAATACAGGAATGAGAGTAAACACTAGAATATTGACAGAAAAAGATAATGTGGCTGAAAAATTCAGTGCTAACTACCTCGAACATGAACTTGAAGAAGTGTCTAGATTTCTCTTTGGAAATCAAAGCACATTTTAGGAAGGTCTTACAATTACTATTTACTGCCTTCAAGTCAACTCTAAAAGGAATGTACACATCAGAGAGTGAAAAATTTTCTGAAGCGTTATAATTTTGAGGCTAAAAGTGCCAAAGAAATTTTTAAAAGTTAAAAATGAGATGCTTTTTTCTCTGCACATCAGTAAAGAAGGACCTTGTGTCCTCAGGTGCAGAATACTTGAGAAAAATTCATTACTTTCTTGCACTATGGGACAGCTCAAAATTTTGATTTGACTACAAAGGAAATATGCAGGCAAAAGAGAAATGCAAGAATTTTAATTTTCTTTTAGAACTCGGAACTATTTGGGAAAATAAAGTAAAACAAAAGCCAAGAATTGTTGGTTATATCATTTTTGCAGATCATGTCACCATTATTCTATTTAGAGATCTCTAATGTAAATTTTTTACTTTTGATTTTATTCATTTTTTTTGCTACAGTAAGAACATGTCAGTTATACCCACAGAACATTAAGGTATACTACAGCAATGTTTCTTAACTAAAACTTTATACCACTTGAAGAATAATTTTCCATCCATCCTCGCCACATTCACTATGAACCACAATTATTTCTGCTTTTGTGCATTTAACTATTTCAGATATTTAACACAAGGCAATATAGTGTTTGTCCTTCTGTTCCAGTGTTTAGTATATTGTCTTATAAGACATCCATTATTTTTAAAGCTAAATATATTGTATGTTTATACCACATTTATAATTTTTAGATATTCCAGGTGTTTAGCTCTTATAAATTATGCTGTAATATATGTGGAAGTATAAATATCTCTTCAAGGTCCTGTTTTTTTTTCCATTTAGTTTATTGGTACATTTTAGGTATACAATACAGTTACATTCATCATTGGGAACTTGTACCTTTACATGATGTACCTTGGTTCTTATTTTTTCCCCATTCTCCTGCCCTCCCTTCACCCCCTCCACCCTTCCCTATTTACAGAGACTTTGTTTCCATTTTTTCCTTTTCTTATATTTTTTCCTTTCCCTTCTTTCTTTTCCCCTACCCCTCCTACTTCCCCTACCCCTTTAGACCTGTATAATTGATAATGTGAAATAGCAAGGTCCTGATGTTGATTATTTCATGCATTTATTCAATTGTGACATTGCTGGATCACATGGCTATTCATTTTTTAATCATTTGAGGTAACATCATGTTGGGTTGTTTTGGGTACCGGAGATTGAACTCAGGTCCTTCTGCTTGCAAGGCTCAGTGGTGGAACCACTGAGCTAAATCTCCAGCCCTCATAATATTGTTTTTCATAGAAGCTGCATGATTTTAAATTTACACCAACAGTGTAGAAGCTTTTCAACTTCTGAGCAGCTCACTAACACATTATTTTCTGAATTTTGTTTTGATAGTTGTCATCCTAGCAGGTATAGGGTGAAATCCCATGTGATTTAGATTGGATTTCCTGATGATAAGCAATTCCTAGAAACTTTTCACACAGAAGAAAACCCTTTGTATGTGTAACTTAGACAAATGTATATTCAATTTCTTGGCCTATTTTAGAATTGGTTTATTTTAGTGACTTTGATGATTCTCGTTTTATTTGTTTGTTTCACTTTTGAATTATATATAGCTTGGATATCAACATGTTACAAATAATTGATAAGCAAATAATTTCTCCCATTTTAAAAGAATTTTCATTCTATTATATTCTTGGCTGAGCTATATTTTTTTTAGTTTTATATAGTACCATTTGTCTATATTTTACTTTCACTTCCAGTGATTTGGGCATCATAATCAAGAAATTGTTTCCAAAACTAATGTCTAGATAGATTATCTTATGTTTTCTTCTACTAATTTTACATTTCAGGTGTTAATTGTACGTTTTTACTTCAATTTGACTTGGTTTGTTGTACAACATATATAATTATGGTGTAGTTTCATTATTTTGGGTGTAGCTATCCAGTTTCTCCAACACCATTTGTTTAAGTGACTATCCTTTCCCCATTGTTCATTACTACTTTTACAAGTCATTTGCCTACATATGGATCCATTTATTTCTGAACTTTCTATTCTGTTTTATTGGTCAATATGTCTGTCTCTATACAAGTACCGATCTCTTTTATTTCCTCTGGATTTGTATTACATAATGAAGTCAACAAGTGTGATCACTTTAGCTTTTCTGTGTCAAGTGTGTTTTAGTTACTAAGATTGTTTGTGGTTCCATAAGAATTTTTTAAAGTTTTTTTTCCTACATTGAACATTTGATAGGGGTTGCACTGAATCTGTAGATGTAGAATGGATATTTTAACAATGTTAACTCTACTCCATGAACACAGGATATCTGTCTCTTTGTGCTTCCTATAATTTCATGCAACAAAATAGTTAAGTTTCACATTTTAGGTATTTTCCTTTAATACATCTATATTATTTTTTCTGATTCTATTTTACATGGATTTATAAGATTTCTTTTTCAGCTGATTTGTGTTTAGTGTAAGGAAACACTATTTTTATACAATGATCTAGTATCCTGAAAATTTTTATCATTGTTTAGATGAAATATTTAGATATTTTTATTCATACAAGTTCATATCATCTGTGAACAATAACAATTTTACTTCTTTCTTCCCAACTGGGATAAATTTTATTTCTCTTTCTTACAAAATTTCTCATGCTAAGACTTACAGTCTTACTTTGAATAGAAGTACATTTACAGACATTTATTCCCTGCTTCCTGATTTATATAAAAAATAATAACTTTCAGCTCTTTCTAGAGTGTTGTCTTTGGTACTTTCCCATCACTGAGACAAAGTATTTCACACGCACAAAGGTATATTTTGACTCAAAGTTTCAAGCCATGATTTGCTTGCTCCAAGACAGAAACGGGGGCAGAAAGGCACAGCAGAGGAAAATATGCTCAACCTGACAGGCAGAAAGAAAAGAGAGAAAGGAGGAACCACGGAAAGAATACAGCATTCTTGGTCATGGGTTGGTGACCCTCCTCCAACCACCTCTTATCAGCACATTCAGCTGCAGAACTCAGCAATGGATGAATCCACCAATGAATGTCGAAACCCATGATCTAATCACATTCCAAAAATACAAGACTTTTGAACAGTATTTTAGACGAAAGCCATAACAAGTGTGATAATAACTGTAGACTTTTCTAAAAAGGCCTTTGTTATTTAGAGAGAATTTTCTTCTTTCCCAGGGAGTTTTTATTATTTAAGGAGGCTGAACTTTGTCATGTGTCAAATGCCTTTTCATGTTTTTAAAGGCAGCAATGTCATTTTTAACTTTCATTTTGTTAGTGTATCACATTGATTAATTGTTGTATGTTGAACTTTTCTTGTCACTCAAGAATAAATCTCAGTTTGTCATAATATGCTATAATTTATATGTGAAATGTCCCCTAAAAGTCCCATGTGTTCAGAAGTTTGCCTTTTGAAAGGTGATTGAATAGTGGAGATATTACTTTATCAGGGAAATTAATCCATTGGTGAGTAAATAGCTCAATGTGCTAATTAGAAAGTGGGCCTGGTTGTTGGTAAGTGACAGGGGCTATGACATTTGAGGTTATAGTCTTATCTTTGGCTCCTCTCTTTTTCCTCATTCTGTGCTGCCATACATTGAACAGCTTTCCTCCACTTGGCCTTTTCACCATGCTGTTTGTGACTCGGAGCTACTCAACCATACATAGAACCCTTTGGAGTTATGAGCTAAAATAAATCTCTTCTCCTTTAAAATGTACTTATCAGGTACCTTATTTTGTCCCAGCAAGAGAAAAGTCACTAATAAAAAATTGGTTTCCAAAGTGGGAATTTTGTTGTCACTGTACCTGACCATGTGCTTTAGAAGCCTTAGGATCTTGGTTGTAGAATGATTTGGCAAATTTAGAGGTGTGTCTTACAGAAGTCTTAGAATACTGTAAGAAGGGCCTGCTGGGTGATTCTGGTTAGAGCTCAGGGAATCAGAATGCTGATAGAAACGCAGGCAGTGAAATACAGGTTCAGCAGGTACAGGTTCAGGAATGACCCCACTGGGTCTGTGGACTACAGGTCATACATGTTACACTATGAAAGAAAATTTGCCTATATTTTCCCCTTGTCCTGAGGCTTTGTGGAAGACAGAGATTAAGGCTGGTGGACCAATTAACCTGGAGGCACAGCTTAATGTTCAGGGTGTGGCCTTGTTACTGCTGCCTGCTTTTATGAAGATTTACAGTTAAAATTGGGGAAAAAGTAGAGAAGAAAATTTGAAAAATAAATTTGGACTCAGAAAAACCCATGTGTAAAGTTGGGTCCAAAGGAGATTTGTTTGCTAAAGAAAACAATGTCATTAAAAAGAAATCTTTCCTTTTTTCAGGAATAAGAAAACAGATTTCTTGAAATAGGAAATCAGCAAAACCCTACCCATCACGAGCTCAAAGATGGAAATGTATCAACCTTTCAATTCTGAAGACAGTCACTTGACTCCCTGATCGAAAAAGACCCCCTAGAGAATTGGTTCTCCTGGATGCATTTCACTTTTGCTCAGCCATTCCTGCAATGAAAAGTCATTGTAACCATGATCCAGGGGAACCAGTCTACTGCTTGCAATGACAGTAGATTTTGGTGCCATTTATAGGATTCTAGTTATCTTGACATGCAAGTACAGCAGTTGTGGGATCACAGAGGTTTCTACTCATACTTCAGTGGTAGTCCTTGGAGACAAGGTGATGTGCCTAGTAGACAAGGGGAATGGGAAAAACTATGCAAAGGAAGCTAAAGGAGTATTGGAGGTACCATAAACTCAGGGAGGATGGGTTCCTGAAATATCTACCAAGGACAGCTGCATGCTTTGAGTTGAGCCAGCCCAAATCCTCTGGAACTCCTGTCTCACACCTATGAACTCTGGGTGCTTGATTTGAAACTGCAGGACTTAATGTCTGGCCTGTTGTTTTGGATTTTACCTAGTTCCATTTTTTTCTGTCTCACTTTCCTCCATTTGGAATGGAATGCTTACACTGTGCCATTGTAGTTTGGGATTACGTGACTTTCTTTTTTGTTCGTTTGTTTGTTTCTTTCTTTCTTCCTTTCTTTCTCTCTTTCTCTCTTTCTTTCCTTATTTATTATTCTATACAAAGATTCAGAAATAGGAGTTTGTCTTCGGTCTCAAAAGGGACTTTGACTTGGAGTTTTGAAAAATGAGGAAATTGTTGAGATTTGAAAGAAGGGATTGTTGCATTCTTGGATGCATGCATGGCAGTTGTATCATGTTAGGCAGAATTATTAAACTAGCCATATATTATTTGGAGGATAAATATGATTAGAAGAGAGATGTTTGAGTGTCAGATTGACAAGGGCTGAGATGTTGCCATTAAGATAGTCAACCTGATATATGTGTGAGTCATGTAGGGGATTAGTGAGGCATATATGTGGGTGGTTTGGTCATGGAGACAGGACTTTCATTACTATAAATAATCTGTGACCCTTGCTCTTTGGTACTGTTATTCTACTTTGCTTCCTGGTCACCAAGAACAGATATCCCTCTGCCTTGCTCTCCTGCAGTGATGTTTCTCCACTGGCAAGTTAATCCCAGACTAAATCCTCTGAAACTTTGAGCCTACTTCCACCTCTCCTCTTACAAATTATGGGTGTTGCATATTGTATACTAGCAAGGGGAAAATGACCGATATATAATATGTACTCTAAATGTGCTCTAAAATTCACCTGATTTGGATTTTGTTGACTCATGCATCTAAATTTGTTATATTGCCTTTCATTTCTTTTCTGGTAGTAATTCTGTCTGGCTTTGAGATCAGGCTGAGGCTGGCTTCATTAAATGAGTTTGGGAGAGATTCTGACTCCTTGATATTTTGGAACAGTTTTAATACTAACATTATTAATTATTTTTTAAAATATTTGATATAATTCAAGATTGTAGTCATCTGGAATTTTCTTTAAGAGTTTATTTATTAGTAGTTACTCAAACTCCTTGATACTTGTAACTTTCTTAGTATCTTTTAACTTTGTAATTGAGTTTGGCAGGGTACATATTTATGGGACTTTATTTCTTTTAGGTATGCCAATAATTAGCAGATAGTCTTAATAATTTTTAAAGCTTATTATTTTGGTCATTGGTTTAATATATCTTGTATTCATTGTTCTATTTAATTGAAACTTTTAGTTTTTATTGTTGTGTAGCCAAGGAATTGCCAATTTTGTTTCCCGTTAAAAAATAATCCTTATTTAAAAAAATGGAAATAAAGTCTTTGTAAATAGAGAAGGATGGAGGGCGTGAAGGGAGGGCTAGGAATGGGGAAAAATAAGAACCAAGATGCATCATGTAAAGGTACAGTTCCCAATGAGAAATGTAATTGTGTTGTATACCTACAATGTACCAATAAAAGAATTTAATAAAAAAAAAACCCTTTATTTTGTTGTTTTTTCTTAGTATTTTTAATTTCTAATTTATTTACATAGCAACCTTTAATATTTTATTCCTTTTTCTAACTTGGTCTTATAGTTTTCTTTTCTAATTTCCTTAAAATGTAAATTTAAGTAGCATATTTCAGAGTTTTTTAACATAGCTATCAGTATAAACTTTCTGCTTAGTATAGCTTTGATATATCCCATATATTTTTAGCCTGTTACATTTTTATTTTCATTTGAGCTATATAAGATTCAATTAGTAATTTAAATATTACTTAGATATTTCCTATTTTTGTTTTATTTCATCTTTGATTCAATGGTTATTTAAGTGATTATTTTTCACAAATTTGTCAGCTTTTGGATTTCCTTCTGCTATTGATTTCTAATATTATATCACTATGACTTTAAATATGGGATTTTAATTCATTTACAAGTGAGCTAATTACTAATAGCAAAGTACATACTATTGTTGTTGAATTGTTAATTTTATGTCCATAATTTAACTTTTCTGCCTCATATTCTTCCTTTTCTGTCTTCCTTTGTATTCTATGATTTTAAGTAGTGATGGTCCTTTATTATTTCTTATTTCTATGTGTATCTTTAGGTATTTTCATTGTAATTGTCACGTGTTTAAATATTTTATAATACAAATTTATTTCAGCAGATAACAGCAAGTCAAACACATACAAGATTGTACACTTATTCTCCCACACTTTATATCTTTGATGTCACATTGTACATTTTTTAAATTTTATCCCTTTTTGCAATTCATTTTTTAGTATCTTTATACTTTTGCCTTTTAATTATACACTTGAAAGAAAATTATATTTACTATAACAAAATTCTGCAACTGTATATATATATTTCTTTCCCAACTTAGTTTTTGCTCTTTAATGTTTTCATTTTGCTCTTTAGCATACTTTTGTTTCACTTTGAAAAACTCTTTTATTCCTAGGTGGGGACCATATTTCACTATTTTTTCAATTTTCTTTACACTTTTTGTTGATATTTACTCACTAGAGATTACAAAACAAACAACAACAACCAAAACCCACCTCTTCCCATCTTCATAGCTTAGCCCTGCATCATGAGACAACATGCACCACCAGCCTAGTCTCAGATTTTCAGTGCCTCTCTAACTTCTCTGTTTTTATGTGTTCTTTGGTTTTGTGCATATAAATTCTGAGTGATTTGCTGCTTTCTTTTCTTTAGAGTTTGTAGTCTCTTGCTCCCTCTGTTGTCTGACTGGTGTACCATGAATGTTCACGAGTAGCAGCTTTCAGGAGCTTGCTTGCTTTCTTTCTTTTTCTTTCTTTCTTTCTTTCTTTGATTTTATTTGGTTTACTGGCCCCCTGGGATCTAGTATTTGTGGGAATCTATCTGTAGTCTGAGACAGGTAAGACTGAAGACAGTCCCTTGGACAGCTACCTAAAAAGCTGAACATTTGAGTAATGTGCCAATCTATTTCCTCCCAGAGATGTTAGTTGCTAGGATTTTTCCTGCTATGCCATGCTGAACTAGGAGTAGGGCTCTGGTAGATGAATGTGTACTTGGCCATATTTTTGCCTTTGCTCTCAGCATTCTCCTAGGCATTGAGAATATGCCGACTCTTGCCAGTGCTCAGAAATACAGGAAAGAAGCCTGTATCTTGGGCACTTCCCTGAAAATTTGGAGTTTTTCATAAACCTCCCAACACTTTCCATCTCCAGTGATGAGCTCAGAGCTGAGGATTTCCTCCTAATTGTGTGATGATGTTCTGAGAGATAATTTGGGAAATGAATGCTTCTTTTTTTTTTTTTTTTTTTGGTACCGGGGATCGAACTCGGGTCCTTGCGCTTGTGCAGCAGGCGCCGAAACCACCGAGCTAAATCCCGGCCCGGAAATGAATGCTTATTAACTCAGGTTGTTACATTTTGTGTGTTTCCAGTCCCTCAAACTATGTCTGATCCAATCAGCACCCCAAGATAGGTAAGAGTGGCTAGTCCTTAGGACAATCTTGAAAACTGTAAACAGATTGGACATATGATCTCAACTCTCCCTCCAGGAAAGAGCTCGAATATGAGGTTCCTGCCAGCTAGCTCTGCCCTGTGTCAAGGAAAAGGGCATTGGAAAATGCACACATGCAATTGAAAAACACCATCTTTGTTCTCAGCAACTCCAATATCAGGTCTTTTGTTGTTAGTATTTTGATTCAGGTAAGACAAAAAAACCCTTATCACTTGGGGAACCTACAGAAAGTCAAAATATTTGATTTATGTCTCAGATTTTTCTTTCCTTCAACATGGAGCAACTTTGATCTGGAAGCTTCCCCCTCTATCATTATGGTTGTCTGGGAGAAGGTTTATGGTGAAATGTGGCTTGAAACGTTCCTACCAGAGTTGGTGCCATTGTTCCTCTGCCCATCCCTGGTGCAGAAGCCTCTGAAATGATTTCTGCATTTCTCACAGGGGAATTGTTCCATATATTGTTGTTGAATTGGTGTGTTTCTCTGGGAAAGGTGTCTCTCTAGCAAGCTTTTTTTCCCATGAGAAATTAAATCCTGGTTTTTATTACCTAATTTAATATTTTTAATAAATGGAAAACTTAAGCTAATGATGATGATAGTTATTCTGTGCTTATTATAATAATCTGTTGTCATACTCAGATTTATTCTCTAGTGTAGCTGAGGGAAATTATAAGAAGAAGATCATTCTAGTTATAGCCATAAAGATAAAGTACAGAAAGAAAATGAAAATTACAGAAAGAGACAGCAGTGATGGCAGAATTGCAATGTAGCATTCTTGATGCAACAATATTGCTAATGGATTTTCTGATGTGTTAATTTGCTATTATTCCATAAAACCTGATTTATTTAAGAAGATACTTATCTATGTGTCAGATTGTGTCTCAGATAGGATCTTTAAATTTCTAATAAAGATCATTTTATAAATATTATTTTAATACTGGTCTACTCATGGACAAATTCTTGTTAGCATGCCATGCATGGTGTAATAGATGTTTAACATGAGTACACTTCGTAAAGATTCATAAAGACTACTCATGTGGTTAAATTCATGCAGAGAAAAACCATTCACATTTTAAAATTTATTAAAGAGATTGTAATTTATTTCTTTTGAAAAGTAACAAGCTCTTAAAAATTGAAAATAAAAGAAAAAATACTAATAGTTTTGAAATTTAAAATCATGATTGTTGTCTAGTAAATATTAAAATGTTAAAGAACTGGAAATTAACATGTTTTAGAGGAGGCACAATTATATAAATTTAGTTTCTTATTTGGCAATATATCCCTCTCTCAAGAGGTTATGAATTTTTGTCAGGGTCTCATACCAAACAATGGTTTTAGCTTCTCCTGGAAATACATGATGTGACACCTCTTTTCTTTGCAAAATCAATCACAACCCTGAAATGAATACGCACTTAATGATTCCTTGCTTTCATAAATATAGCCTTTCTAATGCATATGTTGCAAAGTATGAAAGCTTTATCATTTATGTTACTGATATTCAAAGAATTATGTAGATTCTCAAAGTAATTCCTTTGTCTAGTAAACAGTGTAGAAGAGCATTATTTTATGGTTTTAATAAACTCTTTATTAGTTTTTAAATGTTTACTATATTTATAGGAAATAAAAAATATATGCTTTGTAGTGTTATGTGACAACCACAAAGTGGTCTCTTCCCATGCTTTCAGTATCAAATTTTCTATAGGTATGGTAATTTTCCTATTTACCTATTCCTTAAAATCTCTTTGGTTAAACAAAACATGGAAAGAAATGTCTTATCTAATGTTATTGCCTGAGTTACTTTACAATAATATGCACAATAAAGCAGTTTGCTTACCAAGCCATGAAAACTGCTGTTCAGCTAGAAATACAAATGTTCTCCTTGATTGAGTTTTAATGAAGATATATACAGAGAAAGGGAGAAGAGGAAAATCAGAACAGAGTACAAGTGAATGCATTTATGATCAAGCAGAAGCTGCAGGCTTTCTTTGTCTTATAGGATTGTTACTCAGGAATTTGAATATAAGTGAAACACTAAACTTGTAGGGCAGCTTTTTCTAGCAGTCTAATTTTCTATCTTGTTTTCCTTTCAGCATAGTATAAAGGATTCAAACCAAACACCTCTTTTTTTTTTTTTCTTAGTTTTCTGGTCTAATTATAACAGGCTTCCTCAGCAGTGAATATCATTGTTACATTCCATGAAATTGCCTTGTGTTTTAAAATGTATTTGTCACCCATATTCATTTTGTCTTTTTTTACTTAAAGTACAGGGGCTCTTTAGTCTTTATAGATGCCTACCTTCCCCTGACCATGAATGGATAGGTTTAGATTCAGGACTTCTTCACTATGGCAACTTTACTTGCTAATTTGTTCTTTTATTTTTCTTTTATTTTTGGTAATGAAGATGGTACATAAACCTTTCCTACCTGACCCTAATCTGCAGCCTTTTAAATATTTAGTTTTGAAATAAGGTCTCTAAATCACTAACATGTCCAGGATAGACTTGAATTAATGATTCTCTTGCTTTATTCTTCCAGAGTGATGGGCTTTCAGGTGTCAGCAACCATGCCTGCTTTTCCTCTGTTCTTTTAATGAAGAACTGCATTGAGAATATTGCACAACACTGACAGCCAAATACAAAATAGTTTCTGTTCTATAAAGTTTTTTTATACCTTCCTCCTATAAATACACTTGCACATGTTTACACACATGTATTTAACCTCCTCATGTCATGTTAGAATTATCTTTGTTTAGCTAAATATGCCGCCACATATCACCATCACTATCATTAATAGTCTTTAACAAGAGTAAATACAATAAAACAATTTAATACTTAGACCTGATACCTATAATCTTTAACATTTGTGACTCTATTCTCTTGATAATCTGATTTCATCTCCACAGTTCACTGAGGCTGTAAACTACAAGTAAAGTGGAAGGGCAAGGTGATCAAAATACAGAATACTGAAAAGGTTGAAGCAGTAAAGCACCTTTCCCAGGATATATGAGACATTAAGATTTTGATATTTTATGTTTGTGCAGAGATTATATTAGGAAAGGAAAATGGCATAACAAAAAGTTGTTCTTTTTAATGAATGACTCATGAAAATTCAATAGTAGGAAACTGCTATTTTTTAGTCTAAAATATGCAATAGCATTTTATCAGTTTTGTTAGACTATTTAAGCATATTTAAATTAGACAAATATATATCTATTATATAAAATTAAATTTGCATATTTATGTTCATCTTAACCTTTAACATAGTGCTGAACAACACATGTTGCAACACACATATACTAGAATGTCAATATACTGTTACTAATGTTGAAATAAGATTTTCCATGTCCTTAAGGGTTATATCTGTAAACATTCCTTATGAAGAGTGACAGTCCTTTCTGCACACCTGTGTTGAAGTTTTACTTCCTTTATCATTTTAGCTACATTCTCTTAGCCTAAGATCCAGCTCATTATTGCAGAGGTTAGACAATTCTCTCAAGAGCTGTCAGACTGCAGACTTTTGATGAATGTGGCATTCTGAACAGACTACTTTGTCTAATTGATTATTTCCCAAGATGACACTCAAGGCAATATTAAGATAAACTTTTATGGTAAGTTACAACTAAGTTGCTCATGATTTCACTCAAAAGCATTATTTTGAAATTCAAATTTTTGCTAAGGTATTGTTCCAGTCCACCAATTCCCATAGTGTGAACCCTTTGAAAATTTAAGGGCTCAGAAGGTAAAAGTAAAAATTGCATTATTATGATGGTATGTATTTTTTTTACTTTCAGTATCTTTGAAGTGTGGTAAAGCTAGGTGATTTCTGCCATGTTGACCTATGAATTCTTTGAAATGATCTTATTCATTGGTTTGTTATATGTTTTCTCCCACATGACTGTGAACATGAGGAAAGGTACTTTATGACAAGGGTAGTATCTCAATCACTGGTTTTCCCAACATTTAAAACAGGAAATAATCTCATTCTCAGTAAGATCTGAAGGAAAAAGATAAATGTACTTGATATATTTGTGAATTTACACTGTTTTTTTTAAAGTTGTTTTAAATCAGCCTGCTAACGCACATACCTCTTCAATTATATTAGTATATTAATAATGTTTAATTTAACATGCTTTTTATGGTACCGATAAATATATTAATCATTTTTTTTGGAAAATGTGGTTGAAAATAACTATACATTTTTTTCTGTGTAAAATGAATCTAAATTTTAAAGAATATTCTGTTGTGTTCCCAGGTCTTTGAGAAAGAAATCCAAGAGTGCTAAAACTGTCAAGAAGTTTACTTAGATTTTTTTAAATACTTATGTACATTTTAATGAGGTGAAGTAAGAACTTTCATTAAGCAAATGTTTAAGGAAAGGAAATAGGAAGAAGTATCTTATGGTATTTTCATCAGGAAGAATTAAACCTCTTATTTTTCATTTCTATTTTCCTTTAGAGCTCTAATATGTATATGTAGATTCCAGGATGCTTTTATGGAACAATGACAATTTTCCAATCTTGAACACTCCACTCTGTGTGAACATAAAAGTACCATTTGTTCACATGTATATGTTAATTTACAAAATGTCATAATGGATGCTAATTGTCAGGGAAAAATACAAAATATGTACATTCATATATTAATGTGATTGTGAATGATCATTAGGAAAAATAATTATTCATAAGTATAGAAGACTTATTTTCTAAAAAAAGACTACAGTCATCTTGGAAAATAGTGAGTTTATTTGGAAAACTTTCTTCCATTTCCACAAAGGACCTCAAGGGTGAACAGAAAGCACTTATTCAAAACTATAATGATAAAATGTTATATGAAAATTAGTTAAGAAAATGATAATTTCCAGTAGTGACTATGGATGTATGTGTCCAGATGGGTGGAAAGGACATAAAAATATATACAAAGAGTTAAATATAACCACGTTTATGCCCTATACCCAATTTATGGGAATATAAAAACTCTTTTGTGTAAACTTCTTAGCATGTATCCTTACTATTTTATCATTTTAGAGAAGGAAATATTTGTTGAAAATAATGGATTTGTGTGTGTGGTGTGTCACACAAAAGCTATTATTGTAAGGATAAGAAATATATTTAGGAATAAACCAGAGAGTCAGACACAATAAGCATGATTTCATGCAATTACCCAGAAACCTTATAATTTAGGAAAAATAAGATCAATGAAAAGTGAATAAAACTTTAGTGATAGAATTGTATAATTTCTTAATGTGAAACAACAAAATCATAAGCTGAAGAATTGTAGACAACAAATATAACAGATATCAGATTAGATCCTTTAAAAATATTATGTTTGAAATAAAGAGATTTGGCTGTTCCTTGCCCTCTTTACTTTTTTTAAATTTGGTTTTCAAATTGTGATGTCACAGCAGAAATATTTCATATCCAGAATTCAGTGATGACATACCGTTGAAGGCGTAAATTTGCCAGTTTGCAATCAAGTATTTCTCATTGGATGTTGCACTAGTTTTGTGGACACTAGTCATGGTCATAATGATATTGCAGCCTTCTCCAAGGACATTCTCAGCAGGGAATGAAGAAAAGATAATGGCTTGACATCTGGAGAAAATGTATTGTCTTCGCAGTATTTGATACACTGTCACATCTCCTGACAGAAGCTCTGAGCAGCTGATTAAATCATTATTTTTTTACAAGTGTCTGAATGAAGAAATTGAGGCTTATCTGAGACCACACTGAGAAGTGTTGGACCCAGGACTTGGGTCCAGGAGAAATGAGGCTAGAGCTTGTACAATGTGCTACTTTCATGGTATTTGTACTTAGTGAGTCTCCTCAGCACTGTGTGTACATGTCTTGAAAACTGATAAAACCTCTGTTTCCTCTGTTGACACTGACCTTTATGTGCTCTGCCCGGTAGGAGGATACACCCCAATCCTGTAAGTTCCCACACATTGCCACATTAATGCCCTCCTCACCCAATAACTTCTATCATATGGAATTAATGAAACATATCTTTTGATCTGACTTTTATTTATAAGGGTTGTTCTTCAAACTGTAGAATATAAAGGAGACTAAGCCAATAACTAACAAGTGAGACATATACTGTGCTGTCTTTAAAATTCATTTCTTCTGTTTTGCATTTCCTAGAAAATCTCTGTGCCCTTACGGATAATTCTCATCCAGATATGTGTGATTGCTAAAGTAAAGTAAAAATGTTCAAGTATGTTCAAGTAGATTGTACCCCCCCTAAAAAACTAAGTATGTTCAAGTAAATTGTACAAAAATTACTAGAGCCCTGTAAAATATATTGTATTATAATATTAAATGTAGTATTTATATTAGTTTATGTATGTTACTACATATGGGATTCTGGTATTGGACTTACTGCTTGCTTCTCTTTCTCTTCAGTTTTTAGTTTTGGTTTGTTTTTTGGAAGTGGGGATCGAACTCAGGACCTTGTGCTTGCGAGGCAGGTGCAGCACCACTGAGCTACATCCCCAGCCCTATCTTTAGTTTTTAAATTCACAGACAAATAAACTATCTAATTGTCACTCTTGTATCCAATATTTGATGGGAGTAAAAGAGATTAAATATATATGTTTGTAAACATTGGACAACCTTTCCCCTATCATCCTTAGTCTCCCTAGGTTATGTTAATCACTATTTTGATACCAATTTCTATGAATAACTTTTTCAGATTCCATATGTAGCCAGAAAAGATTTTGGATAAGCACCATGAAAAATAATAAAATTTTAAAGTGATAGATATAACTATTATGATATTCTTATTACCTAGTGTATACGTTTCAAAATATCACAGCACAATAAAAAATTTAAATAAAAATAAAATAAGACTATCTGCCTTCTAAAATTTAGCTAGAGATTTTAGTTTTTGTATATTAAAGTTCAGGATATACTACATATTCTTGTCAAAACATGTATAAAAATATCGAAAGTTCAAATAATTGAAACTAAGAAATTATCTTTACTGCTTAGTTAAATATCAACAGAACTCCACTTTTATATATAATATTCTTTTAGAAAACATTGATATTTATCAGTACTGACTTTTATTGTCATATTCATATAAATTATTTTGTGTTTCTTTCATGAGTGGTGTTATGGATAGATACGGAGCTTGAATGGAAAGTATTGAAATGTGCCCAAATTGTTTTATTAATCTAAAATTAGAGGAAAGATTATATGTATATAATTTTTATCTGGGTGGGATGGAGACCACGTGTGGAACCTCACCTGAGCATGTAATCTGTACAGCAAACTGCACAGAGTTTGGGAAATGTTTGGTGCTCTTTTGTATGTGTGTGTGTGAGAGGTGTGAGATGAGAACAGGCCATGTAACTTTAGGGAAAAGCAGGTTAGTTCTCCAAATGGAGCGTATCTTTCAAAGTACAGTCACCGGTGAAACATAAACATTTAGAACCTAAACTCATACTTTGAGAGAGAAAAAATATCTTCCTCTTTGCTTCAGTGTTCTAGGTTAGTTTACCCCATGCGGTAAGAAATGGTGAGAAAAATCTGAGACATTTCAATAGCGAGAGTGTGCAGATTAGTGAGTTTAACAAGTAGAAAGGGATGTACTAGATAGCATCGTACATTAGGTTGGAAGAAGTCTATGATGGGTTTTTAATGCATTACTTCTAAGTTATCTTTCATTGTCATTATTGTCCTGTTCTTGGCAGATACAAGTTTTTAGTACTGGGTTATTATATCAGCAAACCTTATTCCAATGTGTGTGTGTGTGTGTGTGTGTGTGTGTGTGTGTGTGTGTGTGCATGCAAGAGATTAGAATATTTTGAGCCTAAATTTGAGGTAAAGTATAAGTAGACAGTGATGGTGAACCTTTTAGAGATGAGTGCCCAAACTGCAACCCCAAACCCACTTATTAATGACAAAGTGCCAACACTGGATTAAACCTGAATACTGAGGTTTTGGTTTAGAAAAAAAAAAACATGTACATTAACATCTTTTGTCTTTAAAAAAAGGTGTGCCATAGGTTCACTACTACTAGAGTAGAAGAATGCAACATTCTCTATATCACACTTTGTATTCAACAGTCTGCCAATTACATAAAGGCCATAAACAAAGGCAGCAAGCAGTACAATGAAAAATAGTTCTGAGCTAGAGAGACACAGAACTGGTCTGGAACATGGATAAATCAGATTACTGGTAAACTCTCAGAGCTAGTTCACTGGCAAAACTAAGGAGACCTAATTTTCTAAATGAAAATAAAAAGATGTGGTAGAATGATGACTTTATGAATCAAAGCAAGTATATCTAAATTTCAAGAGACTCAAGATGGAAATTATATGGAATCATATTCTGTAGTAATTTTCCCTTATCTTCCCCACATCTCAAAGGAAGCTAATACGAAGTGGCTGAATAGAGGCAACATGAAAAGAATAGGATTGTAATGATGCATAATCCAGGCATTTATAATAGTTTTACCTATATGTAAAATAAACTGCATAACAAAGTTACCTGGGAAAAATAGTACCAGGACAATGAGTAAAATTGAAGAAATGCCTACCACAGAATTTAATTTCTAGCAATGAGATCTTGAGCTCACAAAAAATGAGATTGAAAAGAAGTGATCACTCTCAATTACTGATATTTTCTCTTATCTATAAATAGCACATAATAGCAGAAACAAAAAAAGTAGAGGAGCAAAATAACTAAAAGGTCAAGAGAAGTAAATAAATAACAAAAATATGATGAAATATGAAGAATTTGAAATTTGAAGACATCGAACACTTAGTTAAATGGGTTACCAATGAGCTCAGATTTTTTGTCGCTGGTGTTGTTTTGGTGGTACTAGGGAATGAGCTTGAGATTTTACACCTGCTATAACACTGAACTACATTCTCAGCCTTTTGTGTTTTATTTTGAGGCAGAATTTCAGTATGTCTCCTAGGCTGAACTTGACATTGATCCTCTGACCTCAGCATCCAAGTAGCTAAGATTACAAGTGTACCACTACTATTAGCTAGATTTTGGAAAGTAAATAAATCTTCAGTGTGTCAAGAGTAGATATATCAACATGCTGTGCTTTTGTTTTTCAGTACTACTCTTTCAGGAACTTTGCTCTCTTCAATTCCGTGTTATTAGTTTGAGATAGTGAAGTCATCACACATTTCCTCCAAATCAATTGCACAGTAACAGAAGAGGCCTTTTTGCCATAGTTTCGTTACAGTCAAAGTTGAGCCAGTGGGGAATTTTCACATGAGTGCAGGAATTTGGAGTAAAGGTACCCAGAACTTTAGATGGTTAATTATAAAAGACTCAATAAAAGTGTTTCAAAAAAGGTTTTGGAAAACTCTGGCATATTATCAGCTCTTATTTGTATATGAGTTATGCTTGTAAACAGTGCATATATATATATATATATATGTGTGTGTGTGTGTGTGTGTGTGTGTGTATATATATATATATATATATATATATGTTATTTCCAATAGTTATTGAGCTCTTTATTTGAACCTAAGAAACACAATTATATCTTTCAATAAATACTGGCTGATTTTTTTTGTTTGTTTTTTGGTCTGGATTGTCCCAAAGACTAATGCTATTATTTAAAGTCAAATAATGTCATCTAATAGGAGATACGTTATGAATGCATCATTGGAATAGTAGAAAAACAAAACAGTAGTGCTAATTCTTTCATGAAGTTCTTAATAGTGTATTATAGGATATATGTTAATATTACATATACAATTAATGTTAAACCTACTTTCTAATATTTCTGTTTTTAGTGAAAATATATGTACAAAACATATTAGATATATATACCAAAATAATAAAAATTATGAGATTACACATAATTGAATGCAAATTTGTTATTTTTATATAAATGTACTGTTTTAGTTACTTTTCTTATTGCTGAGACAAAATACACCCCAAGTTACAGGAGGAAAGGTTTATTTGGCTCACAGTTTGTAGATGTTTCATTTCATAGTTGCCTAGCTCCAAGGAAGGTAGCTTGGAAGATGGGCATCACAGAGGAGAAACAGTTTATGATAGAAGGCAGCAAGGCAACAAAACAACAAGCTATAAGCAACAAACTACAAATGACAAACAGTAACCCTCATTCTATCCCTTATATCCTATCCAAGTTACCCTCTCTTAGGGAAGATAGTACTTACATCCAGGGTGGGGCAGCCTTAATCCTAGCACTGCACCTTGATTTAATCCCATTATCACATCTTTGATCCCAGCAACAGCCACCTTCAAAAAGCCCCACCTATGACCACAAGAGACTTTGGGGGTCATCTAGGTACAAGCCATAACATATATGTGAAAATTGTCACCTTATTTTCTTCTAAGAATAAGAATTTAGTTATGTAGAAAAATGAGATTTAGTAGGAATTTATCAATGGAGATGTTTGCTGGAATTTGAACAGAGAAGTAGACAGGCTTACAAAACTTTGTAGTATTACCAGTTTTTTGGCCTAGGTGGATTTTTCCATTGTAGTATATTTCATTTCAATACCTCTAAATTAATAAGATTTATAGTTGTATTTGAGAAGATACATTTGGCATTTGAAAATGATTTGTAATCAATCGTTAATTTGTGTAGTTGCGTGTCAATTTTGAAGGATTGAGAAGTTTCTCATCATTGTGCTCCTGCAAAAATACATTATTTCCCTGAAAAAATATGTTATTTTTCAAATTTAAAAAGGGCAGATTTTTAGATATAGAATGTTGTTTAGATGTTCTCAATTTAAATCCCTCCAATTTCTTTAAGATCAGAAGTCATTGATGGCTACGTGATACTTTGAATTTTCTATTCATGACTAATATAGGTATTTCCTAATTTTGTGACACATTTTTATTAAAAGGCACCAAAGTGTTAGATCTCAATGACTTATGAGAAAGTGCAAATATTATGCTATATAATGCAAAAGGTACCTGTTATAGGTACCTCAATATTGTAAGGAACAAGAAAGAATAGTAGTTTGAATTAATTGGTCATTTGTGACATTTCAGAAATTCAGAGAGAGAGAGAAAGAGGCCTAGAAAAGTAATAAAACACAAATTTGAGTAGCTTTGAATTCTGCTGAAAAATTAATAAAGACAAAAATAAAAGGATAGATAACTTATAAGATAAAGGATCTATAATAAAGGAAAAATAATTTAAAATCTGAAGTGAAAGTGTCTTTGTTTTTAGAAACTGGAGATAAATTAGGTTTCTCTTCCCTTAAATTTAATATTGGTCTAGATTTGGATACATCTTCATTAAATTTAATGTTTAGCTTAATGTATATGCTGATACACAGGTACTAGAGCAATTATATTTATTCTTATTTGCTCAGATTAGTAAGTGCTTCCATATTCCCTTGCTCTGATAGCTATGAACTGTGAGCGCTTACATGCAACAAAACACTTGGGGCAAGGAGAAAGCTCAGTGCTCCCACTTTCTTTTCTAATAGTCTTCTCTAACAGAAGAAAATGTCTGATTCTAGGTGTCATGATAAGAAAATAAAAGACAAACATGAAACATTTTGTAGTGTCAGGTAAGGAAGTGGTGAAAGGAAGACACATTCTTAAGGATACTTCAAAGCAACAAAAACAGAGAGATACGAGAAAAAGCTGAATTATTGGTGAAATTTAAATGATGTGGGATTGTTTATAAACTTAATTACTAAATGCATACATGTGTTTATCCTGACTCAAATATGTAATTAAATAAATGAGAGAGAAGAGACAAATATCCTATGCAGAAGAATGTCTGGCAATTTATTTGCAGACATTATGCTGAAGGATATGGGGGAAAAATCCGCAATATCTTAAGTGTGACCTGAGTTTTTCAAAGAGTACAGTACAGATGAAAGTGAAGTAAATTTACACTGGAGAGATTTGACCAACTCTTCTTGGTCATGAAGTTAATAACATGGCACACACTACATTTTGTCTGTTGTAATCAGAATGATACTTTACCTGTGTACTATTTCATCCAAGAACTGTTCCCCTAAGTCTATTATTGAGAAAGAGATCACAGGATCCTTAATTTGGAGATATTTTATGAAATATGTAATCAATGTTCCTCAAAACTCCCAAGGTCATATACAAGAAAAGTATAAGAAAATTCCAGTTATGGTTTATATCTAGATGTCCCCTGAAAACCTCATGTGATCATAAGTGGGACTTTGGGGAGGAGACTGGATTAGGACAGTGTTGCTGCTGACTTCCTATTAAGAGATGGGCTCTGGTTGGAAGAAGTAGGTCACTAAAAGTGACCTCAAAGGGCACATCTCCCTTCCTAGCTCCTCTTTATTCTCTACTTGTCTGCCAACCCATGAGCAGCTATTCTCCACAAGGACGCTCTGCCATGAAGTCTTACTTTGGAGCCAGCCCACCATGAAAGGGCTGAGATTACTGAAATATGAGCCAAAATAAATCTTTTGACCTTTAAATTACAGATGTCAGGCATTGTGTCTCAGTGATGAGAAAGTGACTGAGATAATGCCACAGTTCAGGAATGTCTAAAGAACCAGGATGACTAAAGGTGATGTGGATCCTGGATGATATCTAGGGCCATGAAAAGACCTTAGGAAAAAAGAGTAAAGAAATCTAAGTAAAGCATGGAGTTAATCCAATTTTTTGAATATGGTTGAATGGATCATAAAGAAAATACTATACTGGTATAAAATATTGATAATATAAAAAGAGAGATTGACTTTTTAGAAACAGTACTTTATGTGTATAACAGTTCTATAAATTAAATCATTCTAAAACTGAAAGTACTCCAAAATAAGCAAAAATTAGATCACTATCCTTGAAAACAACTTGGACTTCTCATCATTTTTTACTGAGCAATATCTTGTCTATGAATACGAATTACTTAATGATACATGATCATTTTATTATAGTAAAACGTGCATAACATTAAATTTACCCTTTAAATCATATGTTAATGTATATTTCTATTGGATAAACTAAATTGATATTGTCCAAATGTAAACACCATCCACCTTCAGATCTTTCCCAATCTGAAACTCCACACCTATCATCTAATAACGTTTCATTCTCTGATCCACTTCCTTTGCACTTTCACTCTCTAAAAAGTTTACTACCTAGGTACCTTATATAAACAGAATCGTATACTTGTCATTTTATATATAATTTATTTTACTAAGCATAGTAACTTCAAGGTTATTCATATTCTAGCATATTTTAAAATTCCCTTTCTTATTAAGGTAGAATCATATCCCATTGTATGAGTGAACAGCTCTGTCCATTTATCCTTTGATGACTATTATGATTTTTTCTATCTTTCAGCTACTGTGCATAGTGTTGCTATGAGTATTTGTATATGAACATATTTTTGAATCTCTAATTTTAGCTGTGTTGTATACATACTCAGAAATAGAATTGCTAGAGTACATGGTAATACTGTGCTTGCATTCTATATAAATGTTCATGAAATAATAAGTTATTTGTTAGAAAAGTTAACCCATCTGAACAATACATACACTATAACAAGATATGAAGATGACAGGAAAAAATTAATTAACAAAAAGAAGTATTACCAGTGAAAATGCTGTCCTAAGACAAAGAAAATCCATCCTATATTTCATAAAATGAGGATAAAATGTTAAAAAACCTCTTTAATTGAAAACAGTGACAAAGTAGTGATTCAAGAACATGACCAAGAAAAGGCATGAGAATGTTAAAATGAAATATCAAGTGACAAACCTAAGTAAATTTTATAAATTAAGAGAATATCTATATCAATGATTGTTTACCCACAACTGTAAAATCAGAAACATATTACATTACCTTTCATGAGAATTTCAAATAAAGAAAAAAATCTTTTGTAAAACAAAAATCAAAATAATTCATAAGTAAAACAATGTATCAAGATTGCATAGGTAAATCCTAATTAATAAATATTAAAAATAAATATAAGTATTGCCTTTTAAAAAATTCCTCATGTCCTCCTTTGAATAAAAAAAAAATTTTCATTCATGCCATAAAAGTAAACATCTGATAGGTCTTAAATTTCTCCAGAGCCATTTCCAGTACCAGTAGATTATAAAGATCTTAACATGTTTCATTAGAACTTTTATAAAATATAACATGAAATTTACTATTTCCAGCTTTTGCTACTCTGATGAATAAGGAACCAAAATACAGCATTGGACAAATGAATTGACATAGTTTCCTCCTGAGTGAATATGCAGGCAGAATTTCCTTAAACAAAACAGGAGATCTGTAATAATAATAATAATCCCACCTATACATTTATAATAATAATAATAATACATTTAGAATAATAATACATTTAGAATAATAATAATCCCACCTGTACATTTATATACCTTTATTTTTAATTTTACCCACAACAAAACATTCACATGAAAATAAAAATTATGAGAATGTATGTTTATGTGCAAGTATACAATCTTCTCCTTATAATAGATTGTTGCTACAGGAGAAGATAGGAAGTCTAACAGCCCTGGACTATCTTATGTTGGCTGGAATGTGCGATTCATTGTTCCATTGCTTTGTCACAATTTGGAAGCAGCAAATGTGATGAGCATTAAACTAATCAGAAGTATGAGACTCAATTGACTTTGAATCAAGTCCTGCAGATGGTAGCTGTGAGGATACTGTTACCTTTGACTTCATAAATAAAATTAAATTACATGTGGGAAAAAGGAAACTCCCCTTACCATTACCTGAAATTGTAACAACTACATTCAATAAATGTTTATTAACTTCTTTGGTGGCTGGCAAACTTTGGCACATTATTACCAGTGAACAAGTTGTCACCTCATTGTGGGCTTTTTACTAGTAGGGGATGTTGAGGAAAGGAACAACAGACAATACAATGTTAAATAAATATATGTATTATTGGTCATGTGATAAGTACTTCAGAAAAACAAACTAAAATTGTGTTAGATAAATGTGGATTTTAGTTTAAGATTTGAGCAATTTCTTCCACAGTAACAATTTTTTTAAGTAAAAAAATGAAGTTAAAGGAAGTTATATCAGGTTAGGAAGAGAGTTGAGAGTACTTCTGTATTTAATTAGAGTAGGAAATGGAAACATCACTGAATAAACAAATGTTATAACCTGGGCACAAATAGGAAAATAGAAAGTTGATGTGTTAATGACCTAGACAACTTTGATTTGCTTTAAAATATTTGTTCTTTTCTTGCCATGACGAAAGCCCAACCAAAATATCTGCAATCTGTGTTTTGTTTTTAAGCTATTGTTTTTGACCTCTATTTTAAAATAGGAAGTACTTTCAAGCAACTGCATTCTAAATTTAGTCCAGAAGCTTTCCAAACCTTTATTTTGTCCATGCTGGAGGAAATATTTTTCAAGTTCATACCATTGAAGTCTAAATCTGTGTTATCTTGTCCTTGAGCCGTTGTATATGTTCTTACATACTCTTCTTGCTTCTAGATTTCCCCACCTTCCATTATTCTCAAATAGATAAGCCTTTTTAGACTGAGAGGTGATTGTTTTATTTACTCAATCAGAAATCTTCAGCAGTCTGTTTTCCATAAAATCAAATCTAAATACTGTTATCCTTACTATCCTTGAGTCTCTTTTCCAACATTAAAATTCACCATGGTTATACCTTTAAAACACATGTCACCTCTGCACATTTTTTAGACTGTTCAGAGTGAGACCTTCCCAGGAATGACTCCAGAGGAAATTCTGAGTCAAGGTTATTCAGCTGAGCTTTGTATGAGGAGGCTTAGCTGCAGTAGGGGAGCAAGGGATTGATCAGTGAAGTAAAAATGGCTGAGTCCATGCCCATAGCAATGGCTAATGTTCAGCTAATGGTGAGCTGTGACCTTGCAGTCAGGGCAGGTGTGCCTTGTCCTAGAAGATAGGTATCAGGAGGTTGTGAATTGCCATTCCAGGAACGTAGGCAGCTGGGGTGGAGGGAGATGTGGAGTCAGGCCAATCAACAGTGGCACAAAATAGACATGGAGACCAATGGAATAGACTTAGAAAACACAAAAAATACCTACACACCTTGAGAAAACTGATCTTTGAAAAAAGTGCAAAAAATAAATGCTGAAGGAAAAAAGACCTCTTCAAGAGGTGGTGGTGGGTAAACTGATTATCATTATGCAGAAGAATGAATTTAGACCCATGTTTCTCACCCTGTACTAAAATCAAATCAAAATAGATCAAACACCTTGATATAAAGATAGAAACTGCATCTATTCCAAGATAAAATAGGTAAAACTCTTTAAGGCACAGGCATAAGCAAAGACTATTTTTTCAATAGAACCCCAATTGCATAAGAAATAATACCAAGAATCAACAAATCTGATATCAAATCAAAAATCTTCTATACAACAAAGGAAACATTCACTAGCATGAAGATATAACCTACAAAAATGGAAAAAATTTACTGCCTACTACTTGGAAAGAGGATCAATATTTACAATATATAAATATCTTAAATAAATTTAGGTCCTCCCAAAACAAAACAAAAAAAAAATCAAGAAATAAACAATAGTAATGAGCAGACATATCTCAAAAGCAGTATAGAAGCCAGTGAGTACTCTACATGGAAAAAATGATCTTCATTTTCCCCCATTACAGAAATACAACTCAAATAACACTAAGAATCCATCTTATTTCAGAAAAAAAA
The DNA here is from genome assembly GCF_053883595.1 of Heterocephalus glaber. Lineage (NCBI taxonomy): Eukaryota > Metazoa > Chordata > Mammalia > Rodentia > Bathyergidae > Heterocephalus > Heterocephalus glaber. The sequence continues at coordinate 20,922,488 of NW_028258138.1, read as the reverse complement.
TAGCTATCAAGGACTCAAAAAACCCACAAACTCTGGTGAGGATATGAAGCTATAGAAACCTTTTATGATAGGAATGCAAACTGGTAAAACCAGCATGGAAATTAGTACAATGATTTCTCCAGAAGCTAAAAATGCTGATCCTATTTGACCCAGCTCCACCTTTCCTGGGTATCTTCCCCTGAGTTATGGACATAATATTTATTGAGTCATGCAGGGTCATTTTTATGGCAGCATAATTCAGAGTAGTTAAATAATAAAAGCAGCCCATATACCCATTAATGCAAGAAAGGATAGCTGCGCTGGTGGCCCAGGCCTGTAATCCCAGCATTTGGGAGCTTGAGGCAGTAGGATTGCAGTGAATTTGAGGCCAGCCTGGGCTACGAAGTGAATTCAAGACCAACCTGAACTACACAGCCAGACTTAACACCACCCCACACAAAAAGTAGAAGAATAAATAAAGAAAATGTGATGTATATATACATTATAGTAAAATTTAGCCAAAAAGAAGGATACAATTTAGGCATTTGGAGGAAAATGGAAGAATCTTGAGACCATAAATCTAAGTGAAATAAGTCAGGCAATGAAAGATAAATATCACATGGTTCCTCTTATATGAAAAATCCCTAATATAATTAATTTATAGAGTAAAATAAAGGAGAGAGGATAGGAAAAAGGAGACATTTCAGAGATGAGAAGGAGACTGGGTATCAAGGGTGAGGGTTGGGAAATTGGGGAGAAAGGGAAACAAAAACGATCAAGATGAGGTTCATATATATAGCAATTCCCTCAAACAAATATAATTATTAAGTCCTGTATCACAAATATATACAGTAATACCTTGGTTCATGAACACTTCTGTTTGCAAACAATTCAGTTCACAAATAATTTTGTTTCAGTAAAATGTTGCTCTGGTTCGCAAACTCCACATCGGATGATGCACAAGACCACGGCTTTCTTCCCCCAAATCATAACACAAATTAAGTTCGTGAACTGAGGTACCACTGAACTAATAAAAATAACTTTTCAAGAATTGGTGGTTCATAAGGATATTTTGTATCAGTAAACCAAATTATCATCACTAATAAAAGTTGAATACTATAGAAATTTCAAAGCTATTCCACTAATAGAAAAGAACCAAGAGCATACAAAGGACTGAGGTATAACAAATCACAATATTTAAGTAATCTTATGAGCAGGTTTAAAAATCAAGGAAGTATATGATGAGTCTAAATGAATATTCATTGTACAAGACTAAGTGTTTTATGATTAATAATAAGCATCTATTAAAGAATCTGGTATAATTGGTATATATATATATCATATATAAAGGTAATGACCTTCTAAACTACTAGAAACTTTGGCAAGGAAAGTTAAGAAAAACAAATTATGAATTGAGAGGTCCATAAATACTCTACAGAAAATTTCTGAGTTGATGGAGCATGGAAAGCTTTCACTGGACAAATAGATAAAAGAAAAAAATGCTCTCTCAATTTCTATTCAACTTGGTAGGACATTACCTAGTCAGAGCAGAACTGTATGAATAAAAAATAAACTCTAATGATGGAATGTAAAAAAATAATTGCTATTATCACTGACATATTCCAGGTTGGACAATAGATGATAGCTAGAGGAAGAGTGGACACTTGTGACATTTGAAAGGTTCAAATCTGGAATTTGCCTCATTTTTATTAGTTTCTGTCTAAATACATGGGATATTTCTTTTGTAGTCTTTTTCTAGGAGATTTTGTGGTGGTATCTTTTTACTGTCAAAGATACATACAATATGACCAGTTACTTGCAATTCTCTTAGAAGAATAAAAAGAAAACACTTGAAATAAAACTGAAAACAATTTTCCAATGATATTCTATATTTCATCATTGAAATATATAATGTAAACTGGACAAAAAGTTCCAACCACTCAGACCATTATTTATATTGAATTTATTTATTTTTGTAAGAACTACATGTTTGTAGAATAGGTAAACTGTAACCAAAACCTTCACAATCAAAACAAAATAAAAGAGGGAGTGTTATTCTTTTGATTAAGCATACTTTATCAGAAATGAGTCAGAATTCTATGAATGAGGCTACATTGTTAAAATTAAGAAATTTTATCATAATGTTTAAAGTCCATTAATTCTCTGTACAAAAAATATTTTAAATGAGCTTATTATCTGACAAAAATTTTATAATAAAACCCATATGATACACAATAATATGAGAGACAAATTCTATTTCATATTTTAAATTTCTTTCTTACAGTGACATAACACTATTTGTTACATGCTTATTTTCAATATTTGCTAGCATAATTTTAGCCATGCAATATATAAGAGTTATATGTTCTAGAAAATGAGAAAAACATGTCAATAATACTTAATATGAAATTTAAAAGACAGATATAAAACAATTTAGCAAGTGGCATTTACAATACATTCAAAAAGTTGTGTGTTTGTAATTATAGTGACAGCAGAATTAAACAATTGAGAGCACTCTGCCTTTTAGAAAAAAATATCAAAATAAACTAAAGATTAATAGTTATGTCATGGATTTCACAGAATGTTAGGTGAGAAAACAGCAAAAAAATCACTTCATTTTGAGAAAGTAACTAGCATTTGAATCAAAACAGATCATTGACAATATGATCAGTACTATGCTCACATATTTTTATTCTTATATTTTTAAGTCTGCATAGAAATCATGCCAGTTGACTAATACTACAGATGAGAAACGAAAGGTAGATATTTTATAACCTGTCCAAAGATAAAAGGAGGCTAAGTTACCATATAGTGCTGGGATACAGAGACAGTTTGTTGTTGCTCTTCTAAAGAATATTGGCTGTATGCTTAGCAAGAGGAACAAGTAAAATAACAGTGTAAAAGAGGTTTATAGCACAAGCATATAGAATGTCAATTTTACAAACTGCTGAAAATGATAGGCATTTTAGTATTTGAGTGTAGTGACATTGGCTTACCAAAGAAGCAAGCAGGAAAAAAAGTTAGAAAAATGTACACTAAAAGCACTATTAGATTGAGAATTATGATTACCAACTTTTGTAATTACATTCTGTTAGCTATTCAGTGTATTTGTGATGCAAATTTTCCATATGCCATATGTGCATTGGCCAGATGAATGGTGATTAGGATTTAGAAAAAATGTTTAACAATATTTATATTAATTACTCAAAAATATAATCGGAAAAATCTTGGCTAATTATACAACTTATGGAAGTAAAGCATACATCTGTCTGTCATATTTGAAGTTTTTGGAGCAAATTGAATGCTTTTCAGTGAAAACTTCAAAGGTTCATATAAGCTAGGATAAACAGTGCAAGCCAATATTTCCAATGAAACATACAAAATTATTCACATGAAATAATTTCCATGTATAGCAGATAACATTAAACTTTTAAATATGTAAAACCACAATTATTGAAATATGCTCTGTTTTGTAAAATCAATTTATGTAGTTTGTGAAAAATATTGCCATCATTAATATGATAGCTTATTCATCAATAGTCTTATTTTTAAAATAAATAAATTCAAGCTTCTCTGATTTTTAAAATAACAACATTTAAATTCATTAGTGATAATGTACATTAGAAAATAATTTATTACAAATATTATGTTTAGCTTCTGCAGGGAACTTTATAATATTAGAAATATGGTTCACTTAATATGGCAGACATACAGAATTGATAAAAATTTCTGTGTATACCAAATTCTTTCAAAAATGCAGTGGTTTTAGGGAATGTAGATTATAAATATATCTGCATTATTATAAAGTGGACAATTATTTCATCACACATGAGCAACTAAATGTGCATCTCTTTGACTAACTCATATTTTGTCTGTTCAGATTTCTCAATATCTTGAACCTAAAAACATGAATGATTATTTTGTTATTAATTCTGCTTTTAAGCATGCTGTGTAAATAACTCTGTGGGTATATGCCAATGCACCAGCAGATGTTTTTGTAATAACATATTGCAATGCTTCCTTGAAATCTAAGATTTTTCTTGAATATACAAACAATGAGAAAATAGCAGTACTAACTGATATAAACAGTAATAATATGTAGTCATTAAATCTGCATGGCCCTGCTGGTGTCAGATCTGTGTCATTTCTGTCCATTGAAGCAAATGTTCCAAAATTAATTCACAATTAAAGAGAAATGGTATTAACTCTATATAAGCTTAAGATTTTACCCCTGAAAGAACATGATGTCCTAAGCCTTAGATTTTCTTCAAGCAGTGTATTCTGTTATTTTTGCCCTGAAATGGAAAAGTGAAAGATGTACTCCCCCAATATCTACCACATAAATATGCAGTATGATGGTCCATATCATACGTGAGCACTTTGATCTTGGACATCCCAGACCTCAGAGATGAGAGGATAAATTTCATTATTTACTAATTACCTAGTTTGTGATATTCATTATAGCAGCAAAAATAGACTAAGATACCTAGCAAGTGAAGAGAAATACCAAATCATTGGCTTAAGGCTCTCATTTTGCAAGTGATAAAGTTGATATTAACTATAAAAATTGGATATCTGAGATAGCGCTACTGTCTAGAAAACTGTCCCCCAGAGGTCAATTTGGTATAGGTTTGGTCTACAGCCTTGCACTTCTGGAAGGTGGTGGAGACTTTCAGTAAGTGGGGCCCAGGGAGAAGTCTTTGGGTTTTTGAAAGCTGCCCTTGAAGAGGACTGTAGGTCACTTGCCTCTTCTTTTGACACCCTGATCATGAGGTGAACAGTTCTCCATGATGTGTTCCCACAGGGACAAAGCAACAGCCCTGAAAGCTTTAAATTTGAGTCAAAATAAAGGTTTTCTCTCTACAATGGAGTAATCTTTGGTATTTAGTACTCTAATATGAAGCTGACTAACATATGTAAGTCAATCATAAAAAAATGGAAAATATTGTAGATCTGATTTCTACTGGAGTATGTACAGTATGTACTCATAGCAAGTTAAGTTCTCCCAAAATTCACAAATTGAGGCCTCCACCTGTATTATAAATGTGTTATAAATATACTTAGAGACAGATTGTTCCAAAAGATAGTTAAATGAGTTTGGTGACTTAATATGACTGCTTTCCTTATGAGAACAAAAAATATAAGAGACGTGTGAGCGCTAAACTGACAAAATGAAGATCTGCTTGCCACTTGGTTTCTCTTGAGGCTATAAGAAAAAGAAAAAAAAAAGAGAAAAAAATTAGATTAAAACTAGTATATATGTATATGAATTTATATGTGTATACACACATATATATATATAGTGTACATATGTGTAGATATATGTAAAAGTCTTTCATGTGAAATCTGAATGTACCTCTTCCCACTATGATGCTTCAAATTCCATTCAATAGTAGAGTTTTGTGGACTAAGTAAAAGGTAAATGAAGTGCAGTTCAAAATGTCAAAACATAGTAAGTCTAAATGTCATTATACACAGTGAAAACAAAATTAAACTTCAAAATATTTTCTTACATAACCTTGTTAATTAGTGAGTTCTATAGTTTTTCAAATAAAAATCATCGAACATATCTAAAATTCTCAAAAGGGAACTGTATTTAATCCATATCCATTAAAATAGATTTTGCTTTGTTTCAAAAGTGTCTCCTGCACTTCATTTAAATGTAAAAGTACTTTCAAGTTAAGTTGGTATTCATAAAAATAGTGTCTTACCCAGAGTTGCCCTTTTAATACATAATGAAATGGAAACAAAAGAAAAAAATGCAGATTTCTAGCAAAAAAGAGAATGATAATTAAAGCCTCCGGGGGTTTCAGCTATAATGCATGTGAATCACAAAACGGATTTTGACTTTCTGCTCAGAACTGGCTTAGAAATCTATCTATTAAAATATTATCAGGAGATTACTCTGTCAGAGCCCTAGCAGAATAAAAGATGTGAGCACACAAAATTACAGCTTTGCAATTTCAGAGTAATTTAAATCTGATATATTTCTTCTAAATTTTATTTCTGCTAAAGTTTTTTTTTTCAGGCTGAAAACTATTTCAAATGATATGGTTTATTTTAGTAGTGGCCTTATGGCCTTGAAATTACATTATACAAATCAATTATATATATCATTTTAGAATTTATAACATGATAGAGAAACGAGTTTAAATTAGATGAAGATATCTGGTTTTTCTACAGCTTAAAAATATATTAAAATTAGGATAATACATAGTTGTTATCTTCAGTACATACTTTAACCTTTTCAGCATCTGGTAGATACAATTAGATAATGGGTACTGAATGACACCAACTGTAAAATATTCAAAAAGATGAATTGCTTTATATAAATTAGAGAGAGTAAAGCTTGATTAGTTCACTTTAGGTTAATGCATCTTGAGAGTCCCTGTATAATTCTGTGAACAATAATACCAGTAGTTATATATTAGAAGTAAATTACCATAGAAAATGAATATAATAGAAAATTGTATGTCACTGGCTCATTTCCATGAAATAAGGTGTTGCTTGCAATTTGCCAATATAGTTTTAAAGGGAAGTTCAAATAAAGCCTTTGTTTTCAAGCTAAATATTTGGAAAAATTCAGGCCTTCCTTTTATATTAATTTTCCATAAAATACATTTAATTAAGGCAATTCAGAAAATTACTGAAGTTGTTAAATGTTCTTTTCATGTGTTGTTTGTTATTAATAACTTTGCTATGAATATTGGTATCAGCTACAATGCTATAGGATAACACAGCCCAGTTAAAAAATTAAACAAATTTGTAAGAAAAATATCAACTTTGATGGATGTTTTGACATCTCATTTCTATCATTGATATAAATACTGAACCAAATTCTAGAAAGATTAGAGAAAATTCAAATAAACCTAAATATTTAACTTTACCACCAATTATAGCTGATTACCCATTTATTTAAATGGACACAAAATGTTCACAGAGAAAATATACTGTCATATTGGACAAATGTCAATAAATAACAATATAATATTTCGGATTATATTTCTTAATATTAAATTTAAAATGAACTTATAAACATCTGAATATTTCAACACAAAGCAGTTCTAAGTAACTGAAATATTAGTGAAAGAATCAAAAGGAAAATTAGAAAACATGGAACTGAGTGATAATGAAAATTTAACATAATAAACTATGGAGGGGGGAAATGTATATGTAAAACTTTGAATATATTGCAGACTTTATGAAAGAAACAATGAAAAATTATAAAACTAAATTGATCAAGGGAAAAGAAATAAAATTGAGAAAACACTCATTAGGCAAAAATCTCAGAGCATGAGTAGTATAGGAGACTTTCCTCAACCATACAACTACTTCTGTCTACTTGTCTGTCTATCTATCTATCTATCTATCTATCTATCTATCTATCTATCTATCTTTAAATCTTACTGGTAAGATAATACTTTAGTATGAAAAACTGATGACCTGTAAGCTTTGGAACAAGAAAGTGATACAGTTCTCGCCATTTTTATTTATCGCAATGCTGTAGTTCCAAATTAGTATGATAAAAGAAAAACAACAAATAAAAGGAAATGAATTGTAAATATTAAAAACAAAACTCTGTTCCCCCAAATATTACCATTTAAGGAGAATTTTAAAAATCGATTAAGGAAAACTATCCAAACTAATGAATTAAACAAGTATTAATACATAAAAATAGATTTTATTTTAGGAAGTAGCAATACATATTTGGAAAACAAATTCAACTACATTTAATATCACCCCACACAAGAAATACTTGGAGATGGATTTAAGAAAATCATCTACATGGACTGTAGTCTGAAAAGTGCCAATCACTGCGACAGAATATTGTAGAGAAGTATTTATGGAGACATGCCATGACCTAAGATCGAAGACTCAAATTGTTAAGATGGCATATTTTTCTAAATCCATACAAAGATTTAATTCAGTCTCAGTTAAACTTGCCATGAAAGTTTTGGGACTAGGCAAAATGATTTTGTAATTTTGTTTTGATATTCAAATGAATTAAAAGAGCAACAATATTTAAAAAAATTCTTTTATTGGTACATTTTAGGTATACAATACGTTTACATTTATCATTGGGTGCTTGTACCTGTACATGATGTATCTTGATTCTTATTTTTTTCCCCGTTACCTGTGCACCCTTCACCCCTCCACCCTTCTCTATTTACATAGATTTGTTTCCATTTTTTTTTTCTTTTCTCATAATTTTTCCTTTCCCTTCTTTCCTTTACCCTTCCCCTCCCGCCACCGTTACACCTTTGGATCTTTTAATATTTGAAATTATCAATTATTCATTTTAATCATTTTAATCCTTATTTACACTTTCAGTTTCTCATGATAGAGAAACTATTTGGTATTTACAGGTGTGTCCCACTTATTTCAGTTAAAAATATGGCCTCAATATGCATTCATTTAGCTATAAATGTCTCTAGTTTCTCATTCTTTATGGCTGAGAAGTACTCCATTTTACAAAAAAAACCAAAAAAAACCATCTTCTTTATCCAGTTTCCAGTGGATGGGCACTTGGGCTGTTTCCAAGCTTTAGCTATTACAAACTGTGCTGCTATATTAAATTCTTATGACACAAACAAGTGGACTTTAATTTGGCATTCTTATCTTGTTTGTTTTTTTAGTTCTTTTATTGGTACATTTTAGGTATACAATTCGTTTACATTTATCATTGGGTGCTTGTACCGGTACATGATATATCTTGGTTCTTATTTTTTTTCCCCATTACCTGTGCTCCCTTCACCAGCTCCGTCCCTCCCTATTTACATAGCTTTCTTTTTTTTTTTTTTTTTGGCATTCTTATCTTTAAGATAATAAAGCATTACTGAGAAACTTTTAGGGGCCGGCCGGGGATTTAGCTCAGTAGTTTCGCCGGCTGCTGCACAAGCGCAAGGACCCAGTTTGGTCCGGTAACTTTTTGAGGGGGGGGGAGGGAGGGAGGGAGGGAGAGAGGGAGAGAGGGAGGGAGGGAGGGAGAGAGAGAGAGGAACTCACTATGTTTTGTATGTTATGTAACCCAGGCTGGCCTCAAACTCTTGACAACACTATTGCCGCAGTCTCCCAAGTGCTAGGATTACAGGCACACCAGTACACCCAGCTTATCATAGCTTTCTTAGACATTTTTTGCTGGAATTTTTCTTATATGGTGCAAAGTATATATGACATTTTTTTTTTTGCCAAATTAGAGAAAGAATTGGAATGAAATCAGAGAAAACAAGGAGTGTTTTACAATTATCACCAGAGATCAAATGCATCATTAGAGATTATTCTGAAGAAATAACAATTTTGTGGATCAAGAAAGAGTAGACAAATTCCTGGACAGATGCACCTTACTAAAAAAGAAATGAAAAAAAAAATTTAAAACCTGAGAAGTCCAACCAGAAATAGCAAGAATGTATCAATAATAAATATCTTCCAGCAAAGAAGAGCCAAATAGTAGAAGACTTTGTCAGTGAGATCTACCAAAAATTTGAAGAACTAATACTTATTCTCTTATTATTCTTAAAAAAATAAAAAAGGAAGCAATCCTTCCAAACATATGTTATGGGGATATCACAGGGGGATATGCCAAATAAAACACTTCAGGTCAATATTCGTGATGAATCTAGGAGTAAAAAAATACTCAACAAGCCAAATGAAATAGCACATTGATTATTCCACATGATCAAGTGACATCCACGCTGGACATACAAAGAGAGTTCAATATACATGTATCTATTAGCATTAACACAATGAAGGAAAAAAGCATAATCTTTTTTTTTTTTTTTGAGACAGGGTCTGTCTGTATAGTTCAGGCTGGCCTTGAACTACCTGAGTAGCCCCAGCTAGTCTCGAACTCACAGCGATTCTTCTGCCTCAGCTTTCTGAGTGCTGGGATTATAGACATGCACCACCATGCCTGACCCGTAATTTCAATAGATGAAAATATGCAATTGATAAAATTTTAAATCCTTTCATGTCAAAAAAAAAAGTTGTTACAAGAGGAGTGTAATTTAAAGTAAGAACATTTAAAATAAGCCAAATCTGTCCCAACACTTCATAGAGAAAAGGTTGTAGCTTTCTCTCTAAAATCTGGAGATTTGGGGAAAGTTTGATCAATGGTTACCACATCATAATTAGATAAGAGCAAGAAATTCTGATATGTTATTGAAAAGTAGACTGAATATAGACAACAAGAACGTACTGCATACTTCAAAATACTACAAGAAAGGATTTTGTATATCTTCACTATAAAGAAATTGTGTTTCGTCAGACTATATTCAAACTGATTTAAACATTAAACAATATGTACATATATTGGAATATCACATAAAGTTGCACAGGTAGGTAGAATTATTATGTTTTCTTAATAAAAAATTAATTTAATTATATTTACAATAAAAGTTAACTATTTTACAACCAATAATTTCCATACTGGTTAAAACTGACTTTTGGGTCATGATTTAAGTTTCACAATGATATGCTTTGGGTAATAAGGACATCTTTTTAGTCTTTCTAAAAAGATAATCCTTTCTTTGTTCTTTCCCCTAAGTTAAATTATTTCCATTGCCTTAGCTCTGACAGATAATTACTGTATTTTATTGCTAAAAAATCATGACTCAGAGAATATGTCACAGGTAATTTTTAACTAATTGTTGCAATTTAATCTATCAAAAAATTCTGATCAATACCCTGACACGTGGAAAGAAATGTGATTAAATTTTTGCAAAATCTTAGCAGTTTATAGTATGTTTTTTTCTTAAATTTACAAAATTTTGCAATGATTATTAACACAAAAGTCCATTATTTCTTAAGGTATCACTAGTCACAAAATTCATTTTAAAATATAATATAGTTATACATGTTTTCTCAATAAATTGGAATATATGATATATAACAAACTTATGTTTATTTTTTATTTGCTTTGCTTTCAAAAATGTAAATTTCAAAAAAAATGTAAATTTCAATAAAATTTTACCAATTACCACCAGCTGACAAATATTGTTTGGTAAATATTATCAGTGGTTAGGTTTATTGCAGGCCATTTCTACCCAGCAGGAAATATTTCTTCTGAATGTTTTTTGGAGCAGTGAAGAGAAGTACACACTATATCATTTTGTGGAAGGAGATCACAGAGGGATACATTTGGAAAACATTATATTCAGTTGAATAATTAGAAAACTCCTCAGTTTTGGTTTTTACCATATTCTCCCATTAAAACATTTTTTACTTTTGTAAATACTAGCGCTCCTAGATGTGTCTTATAGGATAAAATGAAATATTTGATAAAATCATGTAGGGCAACACTATAAACTACATTAAACTTTTTCTTATTTTGTGTTGTTCTACATGATTTTGCCCAAGAATCCTTTATGTTTTCTTTAAAACACTTCTATTAATATTACCAAATGAGTTTTATGGAATGTGTTGTAAAATATGGAGATAAATTAACATTTTAATTCCTTAAGTTTTATGGGCTTTAATTAGTTATTTTACATGTTTTGGTTTATTTTACTTCTCCTAGTAGCCACTGGGATTGATATTATTCTAATTATTCTCATTTTGCTTATGAGGAGCCTGTGAGTGAACAAAAGTGATTAGGTAGCCTGTAACCTGTAGAAATTATTCCAGAGAATATCTACTGTAAAGGCAAAACTAAATATGAACAATCTATCTTCAGAGTCCCTGTGATTCACGTCACACTTTCTGGGTTAGCAGTTGGGTCAGCAAAAGTAATTCATTTAAATTTGAGTATAAATCTTCTTGTAAGGGTCTGTCGCTATCTATATATTGATCTATCTATCTATCTATCTATCTATCATTCTTCCTACCAGAAGTGTGCTTTGTTTCAGGTATATATTTACACATTTATATAGTAATCCTAAACTGCTGATTTCATAGCTTTTCAGTAATAAAGATCTGTGTTACTTAATTTTCTCTAATTGTTGAGACAAAATACCCAAAACCCGAAGTTAAAGGGGACAGGATTTATTTAGCCCAGTTTGTAGAGGTTTCAGTCCATAGTCAGCTGGCTCTAAAACAGAAGTGACAAAAAGGCCTTGCAAAGGAGAAGTAACATGGCATGCACAAGGTAGTAAAGCAACAAGAGAGTTTAACAGCATCTTTCTGCCTCTTTTATCTTATTCAAACTACCAGGATTGGGGCAGTACCAAACTAATCACTAACATGTAGTGGTTTAGTAATGACACTCCCTTAATCCCAGCATCATGCATTCCAGATTCAACTACCTCTGAAAAGAAAGTCCCACCTCATCTGCATGAGGCTTTGGGAGACATCTAAACAAAAACCACAAAAAGGTCATAATACATTTTATTTTCACTTAGGATAGAATGAAGAAAAGCTATGGAAATCAGATAAGTTGTGTTTTGAATCACAATGTTTATGAGATGTCTATATTGTATATAAATGAGTGTATACATATAGAATTTCCAATTCTATCACTCTTTGACTGTTTTAAGGGAAATCATGCTATTATTTAACATTTCTTTGAAATTTTCTATTTTCAATATGCAAATTATTGGTAATGAAACATTTATTTCATGGTGTCATTGTGAAGATAAATGTATTAAAATGTGATTATTTCTATTAATCAGGTACAAATAATGGGAGCCCTTCAACCCTGGTTTCTAAAATAGAGCTCAAAATTTATTATTCGTCATTCTAAAATTTGCTATGCTAAGTTTTGCGAACATTACCTCATGATTTCAGTAGGGTTATACCATCTTTCTCTGGAAAGAGACAGGAAGAATAGGGAACAAAGAGATCCTGTACCAGGAAACAAAAACTCCCTTAAAAACCATTTGGTAAGGAAGCTCCCCCACCACCATCCCAGGCTCCTAGGGCAGAGAAGGTGAGCTGGTCCCAGCACCCAGAAGGAAGCTCCCCCGCTGCCATCCCAAGCTCCTAGGTCAGAGAAGGTGAGCCGTGTGGGCACCAGAAGCACCCCCCCCCCTTGGAGAAATGAGAAGACACATAAACAAGCCTCAAAAACAGACTTCTGGATCACCTACAGCAACCTCAAAGGGAAACAAAATGGAACAATTTGATACTCAACCACTTGGACTCTCTGAACTGGCAACAAAAGAGGATCTCGGAAAAATGAAATCAGAAATAATTACGCAGATAACAGCAAAGATTTTGCTCATGGTGCAAGACATGATTAGTAAATCTAGAGAGGGCACAGATAAAAAAAATAGAGGATCTGAGGACCAGGATGGAATCCCAACATAGGAAGCAAATAGAATCCATAAAACAGATACAAGCAGATTTCCAAGAGATTAAAAACTCCATTGAAAGTCTTTTCAGCAGAATAAACCAAGGTAAGGATAGAATTTCAGATATAGATGAAAAGATTGCAATTAGTGAAGAGAAAAAGAAAAATTGTTTTAAAATTCTAAGGGAACATGAGAAATCAATCCAGCAGCTGCTAGACAATGCAAAGAAGAATAACATAAGACTGGATGGAGTCAATGAAGAAAGAAGAGAGAGTGCAGATGACATAAAAAAAACTGTTCACAGAAGTAATGGTAGAAAACTTCCCAAGGAGGGGAAAAGAACTTGACATACAGATAAGTGAGGCATATAGGACTCCAAATAGACTTGATCAAAAAAAAAAAAAAATCTACACATAGGCATATAATAGTTAGGATTCCAGAAATCCAACAGAAAAACAAAATTCTACAAGCAGGGAGAGAAAAGAAACGAATCACATACAAAAGAAAGCCCATCAAAATCACAGCAGAATTCTCAATGCAAACTCTCAAGGCAAGAAGAGCTTGGAATGATGTATTTCAAGCTCTAAAGGAAAATAGCCTCCAAAGCAGATTGATGTACCCTGCAAAACTATCTTCCAAAACGGATGGAGAAATAAGATAATTTGATAGTAAAGAGTGCCTCAGGAACTTCATGAATACAAAACTGGCACTCCAAAAAATTTTAGGCAATACCCTAGGAAAAGACAATGAGGATCACAACCCTAGGAAACCCAGCAGAGTAAATCCATTGGGCATGACAAATTAAACACAAAGTGGGAGAATCCAACAAAAAGCAAAAGTCATGACAAGGCTTTTAAAACTTTGAACTTCATTTCCCTAATGAGTGTATAATTCAATCTTATTATTGTTCTGATTAGTATTTTTTGATTCTAGAGTTGCACACCATTCTTTGTGCTATACTGGCTATTTATCATCTTCTTAGGTCTACATTTTAATTGAGTTGTCTATTAATGAGCTCTAGGAATGCTTTATATATTCTGGTCATAGGTTATATGCATTGTAAATGTGGTCTGTTTAAGGACTACTTTTCATTTTAACGATGTCATTTAAAGTTCTAAATTTTGATGGAATCTCATTTATCAATTTTTTTCTTTTATACATCATGTTTTTTGTATCCTAAGTAGTTCTTGCCTACCCTGAATTCATAAATATTTTCCCTTATAATTTCTTCTTAAAGTTTTATACATTTAAGCTTTTTTATTTAGGTTCATAGATCTCTTGAAGTTATTTTCATGTATGGAAAAAAAAGGGTTGAGGTTAATTTTTTATATACAGACACCAGATGTTCTAGTGCCATTTGCTGAAAACACTATCTCTTCCTTGGCTGTTCGTATTCTATAAAATGCTAATGTTAAATAATCTTTCAAAACTCAGTGGACCATATATGTGTGCTTCTATTTCTAGATTCTCTGTTTTATTCAAATGATCTATATGTCTTTCCTTACACCAACACTGCCTTGATTACTGTAGCTTTAGAAGAAGTCTTAAAATTAGGTACTAAATGTCTTCCAACACTGTTTTTGTTTTTAACTTTTCTAAGTCCTTTGTATTCCTACATAACTTTTAAATTTCAATATCCAATTCTTCATTTATAGCAAGTATACACAGACCTGAATTTTCACGTATAACTTGTGTTTTCTAAACCTGCTAAATTCAAGTACAAGTTCTAGGGGCTCCTAGAGATTTCTTAGTATTTTCTCTGTAGATGATCATTTCATCTACATATAAAGATTTTGATTCTGCCATGCCAATCCTATCCTAGTTGTATCATTTTATTGCCAGACTATTTTGGTGGGGTCTAGGTTTCAAAGTTTAACGGACAGATAAAGTGTAAGCATATCTGCCCTTGTTCCCCACCTTAAGGAGAAAGAATTGTACCTTCTCCATTCATATAAGGCATTCTCACTGGAAGTATGGAGTACATGTCTTTAATTTGTTGAGAAGTTTCTCTTCTACTTCTAGTCTCCTGATAGCTTTTACCATGAACAGCTGTAGAATTTGGTCCAATACTTTTTCTACAACTAGTGACAGGAGCATATGGCTTTTTCCTTTCCTCTGTTAAAATGACGACTTTTGGGGATGGATCTTCCAATGCTGAACCAACAGTGCTATCTCTATAACAAAACCACTTTCTACCTCCTGCCAGATCTGACTTCTAATAGTTTGTTTTGTTAAACAAATTTCTATCTATGTTCATACTTTTTTCTTCTATTTTCTTTATCCAATTTTAGGATTAGCACATTGTCGAGTTCCTAAAATGAGGGGAGAAGTGTTCCTTCTTTTTTCTGCTTTAATTGTTTGATATAATTTATCAGTTAAAATGTTTATGAGCCTGCTGTTGTCATATAGGTAGGTTTTCAAGCTAGGAATATACTTTGTTTAACAGGTGCTATTCAAATTTTCTATTTCCTCCAGAATTAGTTTCATTAATTTGTCTTGCAAGGTACTTCTTAGAAGTTGTCAAATTTATTTCAGAAAAGACTTTTGTAATATGCTTTATATACCATTTTAAATTGTATAAAATCTGTGTTAATGTCTCCTAGATCTTAATATTGTAATTTAAAAAATGTATAACTGATATTGTGTAACAGGAAGAAAAGGTCTAAAAGAGCAGGGGAATTTGGAGGGGTAGGGGAAGGGAAAAAAGGAAAAGAAAAATATATGAGAAGAGGAATAAAATGGAAACAAGGCCTTTGCAAATAGGGAAGGTTGGAGGTGATGAAGGGAGGGCAAGGGAAGGGGAAAAAAATAAGAACCAAGAGACTCATGTAATGGTACAAGATCCCAATGATGAATGTAACTGTATTTTATACCTAAAATGTACCAATAAAGTTAATGGGGAAAAAAACAAAACAAAACAAAAAAAATCCCATTTGGTGCCTCCTAACCAGAACTGTGCATGTTGCCAACTCCCCATCATTTGAGATGGAGCAAAGCAGGTAATTCCTTTCAGATGAGTCCATTGTCCTTCCAATACCAAGTTAGGAAGGCAGGGATGAAAGAGTGGGTATCTAGCAGGCAATTTATAAGGTACTGTCATTATAATATTTAATAGTAGACACAGAGTAATTTGTGAATGAATGGTAGCTGTTATTACCTTAATAAATATTGGCTGATTGGGTCATTTTAATAGAAAAATATTTTTAATATCTAAAATCAACATGCAATATTCACATAAGCACCTGAAATCATAAATATGTTTTACTTGTGATTATTTACAAGGAAATAATTTTCACTTATAGGGTAAATATATAGGATTCTGCTATAATTTCACTGGCTTTATAAGGTTTCTCTTGGAAGATTTCTTTGCATCTATCTGGTTGTGATTAGTACTAACAGATAATTATAATTTTGTGTTAGGAAATCTCAACATTTAGATGACACACAGGGAAGAAAGAAGATCTGTAAGAAAAAAATTTAACATTAATATTTCTACAGATTAGGAGTTAATTCTTTGGTGTTAATAAAAGTGTTTAGCTTGATTATTATAAGAAAAAAGAAAAAAAAACAGGAAATACTACAAATCTGTGTGCTGTGTGCTATGGTTCCAGCATGATGATTCTGTTCTTTGTAATCCAATAAACAAATGTTATTACGATGTTTTTTGTCATATGGGAATAAAGGGTAAGGCAAAGAGAATCAGAAAGCCAGGATCAGATATCAAACATGTCAGTTACAAGCTAGTTAAGTTCCATCCACAGAGCTTATCTATAAAACAAAAATAAATTAAGAGTGGTCATAGGAATATTTTAAATGAGGGCATGAATACTGAACAAAGTTTGAACTTCACAATCAGATAATATTTTAAAAATAATAAGACTATGAAGTTTATGATTTGCTCAGACCTGGGTCTTTTTAAGTGGAGAGGAACATTGCATATTATTCAGGTTGATTATAAAACTATATTATAAAATTATCTGTGGGGAGAATGAGAAGGTATGTCTTATGCAAACAATAATGAGCTCTAGAGTATAACAGGATATAAGCAGAGTTTCAGGAGCACTCAATTTTGCTCTTTTAAAGAAAACAAGTAATGAGTTGCACTGTGAATCTATCTATTGATTGAGTTGCAGAGGCGGTGCTGAGAGATGACACATTAATTAAAGTGTCTTCGACTATGTTAATTATTCTTATCGCTCAGTTTAGTTCTGGGTGTATTTGTGTTTGCTTGTGTGTGAGTGTGTGGGTGGGCTGGAACTAGAAAAAGGAGGGAGAATAGATTCATTGCCACAATATTGTGGTTAATTAAAAACTGAGACAAACACAAATGATCATATCTCGTTCCATCCTATTTTTCTGTTAATTTATTTTACAAAGTAATTTACCAACAAAACTTCCTCGTGGTTATTTGAATGTACTTATCTTCCATCAAGTAATGAGGTATATTCAGTTATAGTTTTTGTTAATTTTTATATATTATTGAGATAAAATTCTAACATTTAAAAAGATATTATTAACAAAATTTTAATATTGAAGAATGAGTATTTTGTTATGAAAGATTTATTATATATAAAGGAGTGAAATTACAAAAAATAATTATTCTTTTAAATTTTATTAACCATCTATAATTCATTTCTATCTAGAGAGAAAGAAATTAACTTGAATATGTCAAAAAATAAACAATTGTGCTTTTTTGTTGATTTCACTGGAAAATCCCGAAGAAACATTTTACTGTGAAAGAAAGTACGATAAAATTGTATGTCTTAAAATTCTATATGTTCTCACATATGCACTGTATCTTCATTTCATAGATGAACAAATACAAGAGTTTAAAGGCGAGCTAGTAATAAAACACATGCTTTCTGTGATCTTTCCCAACTGATGTTAAGAAAACCTCCTAAAAATAACATTTAAGTGTTTAAACCACCTAAAAAATCTCATTTCATTTTTTCCCTTAAGTTGTTTTATTGGTACATTTTAGGTATACAATACGTTTACATTTATCATTG
The DNA here is from genome assembly GCF_053883595.1 of Heterocephalus glaber. Taxonomy (NCBI): domain Eukaryota; kingdom Metazoa; phylum Chordata; class Mammalia; order Rodentia; family Bathyergidae; genus Heterocephalus; species Heterocephalus glaber. The sequence goes on along the minus strand of NW_028258138.1, from coordinate 20,904,274 downwards.
GGTGCTTGTACCTGTACATTATGTATCTTGGTTCTTATTTTTCCCCCATTCCCTGTGCTCCCTTCACCCCTCCACCCTTCCCTATTTACATAGACTTTGTATCCATTTTGTTTTTCTTTTCTCATAATTTTTCCTTTCCCTTCTTTCCTTTCCCCTCCCCTCCCACCACCTCTACCACTTTGGACTTTTTCTTCCTATTTCAAATGATCAATTATTCATTTTAATCATTTTAATCCTTAATTACACTTTCAGTTTCTCATTTTTAATGAATATTAAAGAAATTATTTTCAGTTACCCATATTTTGAAGAGTATATTAACAATGTTCTATTACATAATGTATTTTAATTATATTTTTAATATTTTCCAGCCTAAATCATGAAGACAAGGTTTTTACTTTCTGTATTTTCTTACATTAAAATGTATTTCTTTTGAAATTTTCACTTTCCCCATTAAAATAATACTTACTATATAATTTAATTAATAAATAAATTCTTTATAACTTCTCTATATTGAAATTTGGTCACTTTCTCTACCCAATCCATCAGGTATCACAGTACAGTGCTTTGAAACTGCATGGAACAACTTCTCAATCTTGCATTTTTTAAATTTGGGCTTCTGGTCTCAGCTGCACTCATCCATGCTGGTGGTAAATTACTAGTCAGCCAGAGGGCGCAACTTCTTGTTCTTTGATGAACTGACAGTTTTTTTAGAGCTAATAATTCCTTGTCATATAGTAAATTATCCTACATTGCATAATGTGGTAGTAATGGTTCAATTATTAAGAACATCAAGGATTATGAGAAGTCTAACACATAAACGAAATTGTCAAGCCTCTGCTTAGGCCAGGTTTGGTGTTGTCTAACTGTTCCATTCACATAAGATAGACAATCTATAGTCGACATCTAAAGACATAATTTTCACCAAAGATACAAAGACATAAATAATTGGGTGGTGCTATTGCAGTAATCTAGTAGAGTCTGCCAGAAGGACAAAGAATACACATATAAAGTACATCCCACTGTTTCACGAAACCAACAAAGTTATCATATCATCAAAATGTCAAGCTTCATGTCCTCAAACTTGTGATGTAATACTGGATGGAGAAGAGATATTATGTGGTCAAGGTTTGTTTTCTTTTCTTTGCAACTCCAACTTATTGTGTTGACAGAGAATGGGAATGCCACAAGAGAAGAAATAAGAGAACCATATGAAATCCCCATTTAGTAATTATGAAATCAGCTCTTTGCCCATTTGAAGGACAAGGATATTCTTGAGAAGAGATATTTTGTCTCCATTACCTCCCTATTTTTTTTTATGTATCTTGGCTGCATGCTTTTTGAAATTTCTTTCTTTTTTTTTACACTCCAGCTATTTATGGAGATCTCTTTAGAGAATATTGCTGTAGACCAAATTTCTTGACATACCTCCTTGTCCCTAGAGCTGGAAAACCAGAAAAATTTTTGGACTTTGGAAAAATCCCAGTCCCTTTCAGTAAACATTACAAAATTTTTGTTAGCATAAATTCCTTAACACTTGATGAGTTTTCCGTCAGTCCTATTTCTGTAAATCTGTAACTCAAAAGACATATAAAAAATCTCTGAAAAATTGCCTCATTTATTTCCAGATGTAGTAACTGATAGATTGGGGATTTCAGCTGCAGACAACTGAATCTTTTTAGATATTTAGTGAAGACTTGCCTTATTGACATTACTTAAGTACTACAGATTTTATTCTTTAATAAATCTTATCAAAGGATATCATAACATTTCACTGATTTGATGTTTTAGATTGTATCATTCTTTATGTATCTATATATTTCTATCTAGTTCATTACAGTTGCTTTATTAAAGTTGTAGCAACTTGAGAGTATAAACTTTAGAAATTTATTTTCTCGCATTCCTGGAATTTGGACATCTGAGATGTATTTTCTGGGTTAATTTCTTATGAGCCCTCTGTCCCGGCTTTCGATGATTGCCTTCTTCCTAGTCTTCATATTTTTTCCCCTTTGTACCTTTCTGAGTGTGAGTTTATTCTTATAAAAACACCAAGCATGCTAGTTTAAATATGCTCAGAGTGACTTCATCTTTACTTAATCATCTACTTAAATAAATTCTTTTCAAGTAGAGTCACACTGTGAGGTACTGGGTGGTTAGGAGTTCAACATAGAGACTTGGGAAAGGCATAACATAACTGTCCTAGTTACTTTTGTCATCACTGAGACAAAATACTTGACACGTAGAGTTAAAGGAGGAAAGATTTATTTACCTTACAGTTTGTAGAGGTTTCTGTTCATAGTTGGCTTGTTCCAAGGTAGGGTGGCATGGTAAAAGGGCATCACAGAGGAGAAATTGTTTATGGCAGGCAGAAGAAAGCGAGACTACAAGTAAGCAACAAACTACAAGTAACTAAGAGCAAGACTCCTTTTGTCCTATATATTGTAACCAGGATACCCACCCTTAGGGTGGATAGCACTTACACCCTTAATCCTAGCATCCTTAATCCTAGCATTGCACTGAATCAATCACATGCTTTAGATCCATCCACCTCTAAAATAACCCCACCTATGACCACACAAGACTTTGGTGGGACATCTAAAAATACTCCACAATATTCTTCCGTGGCCCCCAAAAGAACTCATGCACATCCCTTTATCCAAAAGGCATTTAGTCCATCTCTAATGGTTGCCAAAGTCCTAACAGTTTCAGCATTGCTGAAAAGGTCAAGTCCAAAGTCTCCTCTGAGATTTAAGGCAAGCTCTTAGCTGCAGACCCTTGTATGAACGGAAAGAAAATGAAACACTTTCAACATTCAATAGCACAAGATAAACATTTCCATTCCAAAAGGTACAAAGAAGGAATTAGAAAGAAATGGCACCAAAGGAAGTCCAAACTCTAGCTGGGTAAACATGAATTCCTGTAGTTTCATATCCAGAAAACTCCAAAGGGCTTGAATGTCTCCACCCCTATGGTATGGCTGATGGTTGTAGCTCCTGTTCCTTCGCTCTTGGTCCAGTTTTGCTCCATCCTTAAGCTCTTTCTGTTGCTCCTCCAGCCTTCTTCATATTATCCATGTTCCTGGCTTCTCCAAACTTCTGAGGTCTCCACTGAGCCTTTGGCTTCATATTCACAGCCACACACACTGCCCTCTCAGGGGTACACTGTCTAGGCCTTCCAGGCTTCTTCTGAAATCTGGGTGGAAGCCTTCCTGACCCCACAACTCTTGCATTCTGCATGCACCTAAAACCAGCACCACATGAATGATGCCAAGGTCTGCTGCCAGCTGGATCAGTAGCCAGGCTTCCTTCTCTCTTGACTGTAAGAGTCCAGTGCCTGTGAAATAAAACCTGAGAAACAACTTCTCTAGGCCAGTTCCATTCTAGGACATGGTGCTCTGGGGCTCTATTCTCAAAGACAAATCTTTCACTTTGGCAATTTGAAAGGTGCAAAGGGTGGAGTCCTGCTTGTTCTTGTGATGTTCTCAGGCCATCTCTTCTATTGCCCTCTTCTTTCTCAGCAATCAAATACTTCTCTGTTTCATCTTTGCAGTCCACAGTTCTATTGGTGCTTCCTTTCTGTCCCAACTCACAACATTTAAAATCATTCTTTGGCCTCTTTGCTCATGATTCCCAACATAGATCTCCTCAAAACCCGCAACAGTAGCCACTCCACTCCCCTAATATTAGACTGTTTTGAAATTTCTTTTGTAAGATTGATTAGTCCAGGCTGGGGATTTAGCTGGGCTGGGAATTTAGCTCAGTGGCACCACACCTGCCTCGAAAGCACAAGGTCCTGAGTTCAATCCCTAGTACCAGAAAAAAAATAATTAGTCCACTGCCCTTAATCTCAGTCTCAGATAAAGTCTCTGGACATGAGAAAAACACAACAAACTTTCTGCTAAGGCACAATGCACATGTTCCTTAGTCCCCAAACCAAATTAGTCCTTCTCAGAAGAAACCTCAGATGCCTGCTCTTTACCAGCACTATTTCTATCAGCTTTCTATTCTTTTGAGTTCTGAACAGAGTCTGCCATCAAGCACACCCACAGGCATTCCAGGGATGCTTTTTCAGCTGGCATCTCTGAATCTTTCCAACTCTTCCCAAAAATCAGTTACAAACACTTTTGAGCTACATTGTCAGGTATAGTCACAACAATGACCCCACTTTCAGTACCAAAGTATGTCTTTATTACCCTTTTCATTGCTGAGAGAAAGTACTCAACACCCAAAATTAAATGAAGAAAGGCTTATTTAGCTCACAGTTTGCAGAGATTTCAGTTCATAGTTGGCTGGCTTTAAGGCAGGTTGGCATAGCAGAGGAGGATCACAGAGGAGAAACAGTTCATGGTGTGCAGAAAACAGCAAAAGCAAGCAAGTGACTAGCAACAAACAAGAAGTAACTGACACCAAGTCTCTTTCTGTCCCTTATATTATAACCAGCCTACCCGCACTAAGGGTGAATACTACTCACATCTTAATCCTAGCACTCTTAATCTTGGCATTTCATCATGAATCAATCACACACTGTAGATCCAACCACAACTGAAAAAGCACCACTAATGACAGTATGAGGCTTTGTGGGGACATCTAAACAAAAGCCATAACAATAACCCATTAAAATCTTCATGCTAGATAACTGGAAAAGAAAAAAGTGGATTATCCTTCCACCCATAATAATTTATCTTTTCAATATTCTTTACAATTCAGCTTGCCAACTTGTTATTGCTAATTTTAGTGCTTTTTTTGTATTTTATCATGCAAATGAAAACTGCAAAGATTATCTTCAACATTCTGCCTGGAGATGTCTTTGCCTAACTTCAATATTTTAGAAAACACATTTATATTTTCTAACTACCACAGGCAAATGGCATTCCAATGATTTTTAACACTAACAAGAGTACAGATTTTACCAATATTCTGTAACAATCTCTTTGATAATTTGCTCAACCTGCAGTCTTGAAGCAAAACCATTAATTTCGGTTTTGTTATAAATGGAAATTAATTTCTGGTACTAATTTCAATGCAAGTAAGTAAATCAGCATAACAAACTATCATGATATTTTGTGACAAATCAATAATCTTTTGTTTTTATAATGATCTATTCAGTGTGGCAACTTAGGCTATATTTCAATTATGTGTCTGCAGTGGTGTCCAGCCTAAGAATAGGAGCAATAGGGAGGGGAAGGGAAGAGGAAAGAAGGGAAAGGAAAATTTATGAGAAAAGGAAAAAATGGAAACAAAGTCTTTGTAAATAGGGAAGGGTGGAGGGGAAAAAATAAGAACCAAGATCCATCATGTACAGGTACAAGCACCCAATGATAAATGTAAATATATTGTATAACTAAAATGTAACAATTAAAGAATTTAAGCAAAAAAAAAAATAGCAATAAGATGAAGTCTCAACACACCAGCATTTTTCTGTATCTGTGTCACATTTGCAATTGTACCCATGAACCAGGTAAGCATATTGGCAGCCTAGCCAAGATTTTAGACACAGGGAGAGATTAACAAATTACCAACCTTTCTACAGCACTTTTTTGAAATGATTCTCAATTGATGGTAATGCTTGTTTTTTTACATTAAAAAAGGTTATATTCAGAAAATATTTTCCCCTAGTTATCCATCATCATGTCATTCTAATTTCAGGTATACACACATTTAATATTAAAAAGACAAATGACTGAGAATTTGCAAATGAAAGGTCCATAGAAAAAATTTGTTCTGTGGCTCCAGTGGGCAACCCATCTCTTTTTCTCAGTTCACTCATGTCATCTTTGTATTTACCTTGCCTCAACTCCAGGACGATGCATTCCACATCAAACTCTATTCCAAAGCTGTACGTAAAAAGGTCCAGTAAAATGAGTCTTCCACATTCTGATCTGGTTTCTTCAACCTTTCATTTATGTGCCTTAATGAATCTCCTGTTAATCTGTAGTGATTTTACTTCACGTTTCATGGATTAATAATTTCTGACTATTGATTTAAACCATGATCAACGTTCACTAAATGGTATTTGCTATTTATTCCAATAAAGGCACACATAATTATAGGAGATACTAAATCTGAGTAGTATGAAAATATAGTTTCCTATAGAATTAGGACTAAGTATTTATTTCTGTGTATCTGTGGGAATCATTACTTGGCAAATGGCTAATATTAAAAAGAAGTATTATTAATAAATAGTTGACAACATCATTTTGTGCATGTAATTTTGTTCACTTCTGACTTTCTTTTTTTTTTTAGTTCTTTTATTGGTACATTTTAGGTATACAATTCATTTACATTTATCTTTGGGTGTTTGTACCTGTACAAGATATATCTTGGTTCTTTATTTCTTTTTTCCCCATTACCTGTGCACCCTTCATGCCCCTGGCCCTTCCCTATTTACATAGATTTCATTTCCATTTTTTTTTCTTTTTTCATAGTTTTTCCTTTCCCCTTCCCTTCCCTTCACTCTTTCATCTTTGGACCTTTTTACCTATTTCAAATTATCAATTGTTCATTTTAATTATTTTAAGCCTTGTTTACACTATCAGTTTCTCACACTAGTGAAACTATTTGGTATTTGCACATGTGTGTCCTATTTATTTCACTTAAGAGTATGGCCTCGATATGCATCCATTTAGCTATAACTTCTGACTTTCATAATGAATATAGGTTAAGAAATTAAACTTAGTTACCATAAAGAGAGAAAAATTTAACTGTTTCAAACTAGGAAATGATTTCTCTGTATACTTTTCAAATACTCAAGGCATGAGTATAATTCAGAGAAGTAATTTCTTTCCAATTTTCTTGTAACAATTTAAAGAAAAGCCTGAAAGTCTTTTACCTATCTGGAAGTTTTCCTAACTCCATGGATAATATGGATAAAATAGAGAACAAAACTCTGAGAGTTTTTTTTATAACTTATTCAAGTCTATTCTGAAAGTATAATTTTCCTCACTAGCAGACTTCCTTTTTAAAAGTTTAGATAAAATTAAATGGTGTTAATTCAAAGTAGATTTATTTCTACATTAAAAGAGTAATAGATTTTAGGGAATAAAATAATATCTTACTGACAACATTGAAATAGTCACAAAGTGTTTTTGTCGTTTTTTAATAGCAGAGTGAGATTTCCAGAAGGGGGCATGCTTTACACATGTGAGTAAGTGCTTATAGCTAGGACTGAAAGTTTTATATAAGGAAAAAGTAGAAGAGGAACCAACACACAAAAGTTGGGTATTTTATAGAGGAAGAGATACAACTCTTTCTTGTCAGACATTTTAAAAATTGAAACAAGTGGAACTGATGTCAACTGATCAGTTTGAAGAACTGTTAAATTACATCAGAAACATAATAATAGCCACAGTTAATATTAATAGTTCAAGAATGTTTGACAGGAGTAGAATTCTATTCCCTCAGATACAAAGCTATAAAATTTTGGAATACATTGTCTATAAAAGGGGCTGTATTTTAAATTTACACAAATATTAAAATGGAAAGAAAAAAGGAGGAAGAATATATTAGAAAAATAATTGTGCCTTATTTCTTTCTTAGACCAATGAGAATCTCAACTCCAAAATATAAAAATTCAACCTTTTCTTATTTACAGATTAAAATGATAATTGAAAAAGTTACTTCATAACAATGTGATACAATGAACACTTTCTAGTTTCTAAATAAGCCATTATAGAAGCACTCGAGGAAATAATATCTTTGCACATTGATAAAGAGATGAGAAATCAGACAAATGTTCAGGTCAAGATATACGTAGCTTCATATATTTATTGAACCATTATCTTCATCATCTATATCCCTCTTATATTTTAATGGCTAATTGGTTCTTTGTTTTTATTTTTGTAACTAACAAAGGCATTAGAAAGACTAATTTATAATTAAGCAGATTCAGTGTTTGACTGTACTGGTTGATTATTCTGGAAAATACTGTGTAAATACCTATCACCAAAATGCTGATGTTTGACTCATTGCCACAGAGGTCTTGTGCATATTCAAGCAGGTGAAAATGCATGTAAAATGTTATACTTTTCTGTCAGTACCTCTGGAGGTCTCCTCCTTTTTCTCTCCTCTGCCTCTTCATTTTGAGTCTACATAGATTGCTAGCTAGGGTCTTCTGTTATTTTTCTCCTTCCAATTTGTGCTATACTTTCTTATATTTATCTTTTTCATAGGATTTGTTTTAATGGAATTAGTAGGCCAATGAAGCATTTGGAAAAAAAAATTTATAGAGTAAAATTAACATAGTTTGACTTGGAAGTTCAAAATCAGTGTTTAAAACTTTAATGTTGTGTACATTATGATATTTAACTTTATAATTTTAAATTATGAACCTGAAAACAGATCGTTTTCTGTATATCTCTTCTAATATCAAAAAGAAATTTATACTGTACCATATGATTAAAATCAATTAAACTTTATAATTTTATGCTTTAGATGTATTTTCTTTATATTTTATTTTTATATATAATTATTAGTGAAGTTTCAAGCAAAATTTGTTTAATAAGTGCTACTCAACATTTGTTTCTTGTTACATAATACAAGATGAAAAATAGGAAGATTATTAAATTCCTATTAGAATAATGTAATGAAATACTTTAATGAAGTTTAATTAATTCTGCCCAAATACATTACATATATGTAGATATATATATGAAAATGATAACTAGTACCAAATTTAAAATAATAGATCATAAAAAGTCATAAAAAACATGTTTAAATTTTCTGTTCCTGTTTCCAGAACATTCTTATCATAGTCACTAGTACAATCCTTTAATACCTGATTCCTTGGAATTTTCTGAATGAAGTACTTGGAAGTGAAATTGTTTGGAAGAGTATGCCAGTGTTTGCCCCAGTTTGCAATTAAGAAATAAACTTAAAGACTGGAAATGTTGATCTCATAGATATCAAGAATAGGCTTATGCTTATTGAAGCTGAGGAGAATAGGAGTGGGAGATGGGGAAAGCTTGGCCAGAGGGTCCTAAGTTACAGTTAGACAAAGGTAAAAAGTTTTATTCCGTTATTATACTATAAGGTAACCCCAGAAAACAAGACTGTACTGTGGATTAAAAAATTCCAGGAGAAATGACTTTGAAAACTTCTACCATAATGAAATGATAAATAGAGGAGATGGATATGTTTAACTTGATTTAAACACCAAACTACATATATCAGAGCTAAGATCTTGTAATATAAAAATGTTACTCCATAAACACAAAAAATAAATGATTGAATTAGTTAAAGTAATCATTTCAAATAAATTTTATTTGATCATTCAGACTGTAGACAGTGTGATTATATTTAGCAAGCTGCAATAAAATACTCTGAGAAACAAATTAATGTTCTGATAAAATCTTTACTAAATCTGAACATACTGAATGACTTCTGGGTTTGGGAAAAGAAGAAATATTTAAATAAACAAAATTACATTTAACACTCGGGAATAGCTTCTGAGAAAAATCTGTGATTGTGAAAGTAAAGCTAGTGTTCTTCAGTCATCAAATGTTACAAGTTTTAATGAGCTTTCATTTTTAAAGCTCAGCACGATGACTTTCCATATGGTTGTATTCTTCAACATATTTTCATCATTTTAATCATTGCATAATCTGAAATTGTATTCTTGATATTTACCTAATGATTAAGAAAGGTCCAGGTTTCATCTGCTGACACATAGTCAATCTAACAATAGGTCATAATGATTAACAATTTATATGTAAATCAGCTTTTCAGTTCATAATAAGAATTGTATCCTTTGCGTGGCATTTCTGTGGATTCTAGTCCTTCATGTACATTGATATTTATGTTTATCTGGATTGAATGAATGAGTTAAATAAAATTTAAAATTGCTGATGCTATCACCAAACATACGCCATTTGATCTTTTTGCATCCTAAGAAATATAAAATATCAAACATAATTATTTCCAATGACCCCCCAAGAAGTTTAGATTTCTAAGCTTAATAAGAAGATATTCATGGAACGATATTAAGTCAAACTAGTATTAGCACTAATAGAATTAATTTATTATTTAGCAGCTGCATGACAACAATTTTTTTTTCTTTTTGGTACCGGGGATCGAACTCAGGACCTTACGCTTGCGAGACAGGCAGCAGAACCACTGAGCTAAATCCCCAGCCCTGCATGACGACATTTTAAAGAATGCAATGAATATTTATTCAATATTTTAAATGCAATAAGTCATTCAAATTGCATGGCCTTGGTTTTTTTATATAAATTGATGATAGGGATTTCTGGGCCAAATAAATACCATGCACACATAACTGAATATATTTTAATATAATGCACCTCTTTCTCTAGTGGCAATAGGTAAAATATGAAAAATTATCCTCCATGGCATTGTCCCTGTCTGTAATTAATCAAATGAATGTAGACAACATGACTACAGCAAAAGACAGTACTATATTTTTTGAAAGAGACTGTATAAGGGTAGAGTATAGGAACATAAATATAATCATACTACACTGTACACATTGAAAGCCCCCAAAATTGTAAAATTAGGGGACAAGTGCTTAAAGTATATTATGTACATTACAAAACTGCTAAAATCAAATATTAATCTATATAACAAATGTGTACTAATAAAAAAGTGGGAGAAATAATATAAGCATCATATGAAAAGCATATGGTAATGTGTGGGAATAGAAACATTTAAGGGGAATAAAAAAACTTTTAAGATGTGTCAGGTACATGGACCAAATACCCACAATGTATATAGACATTGTGTGTTGTAAACAAAGACAATAATAATAATAAAGAAAAGAGATTTAGAGACAGAGAAAGGGATGTGGGTGGGTTAGGGAAGGGGAATAAAGAAGAAACAAGATGTGTTACATACATGTACCTACTCTCTGAGATGAATGAAAACTTTATGTATTGCAAACTTGTACTAATACAATAAAATTTTTAAAAATAAAAACAATGTAAAACAGAAAATAAAATAAATGAACTCAAACACAGTAAAGATAAAATTGAAGCTTTGTAATTACTGATAGAATAGCTTCTTCTATGGTTTATATCTGGATTTCCTCCCACAAAATGACAGTCATCTGATGGATTTATATGTAACTGTGATCTCTGGAGGTAAAGCCTTGTCAGAAGAGGTGGATCACAGGCTGTACCATGGAACGGTCTGTATCATTCCCTCCTTAGTTGTTGTTTTCTCTCTGCTTCCTGCCGACCTTTCCATGGACTGCAATTCCTCTTCGATGTCCCTCTGCCGTGCTGACCTATCTTGGAGCCAGCTGACTATAGACTGAAACATTTACAAATTATTAGCCAAAATAAACCTTTCCTTCAACTCAAATGTGTCAGGTACTGTGTCTCAGCGACACAGTTTCTGAACTAATGAATTCCTGTATGTTGTGGGTAAAAAATATTGAAAAGGTAAAATTTAATGAATGATTGGATACTGAATGCTAATACATCAAGCTCTTTCCCAGAATTTAGTTTTCATAGCTATTAAAAGCCAGTTGTATATATTCTGCAGGCAAAATCTTGGATAAAAATTACCTTGAAAGTCTATCAAGTTAAAAACAAAATATCAGAAATTTTCCAAAGTAATGTCACTGCAAAATATGTGACAATAAATACTGCTAATGACCCAAAATTGTTGGTTCAGAGCCTTCTGTTACCTTTTAGAACCCTACTCTTAAATACTGTGCAAGCATTAGCAAACATCTTTGTAAAGGAATTAATGTGAGAGAGACTAAAACAAGCAAAAAATTAAAGCTAACTTTTAAAAAAAGGTTGTTAGGGGATATAGGCATGCACAAATGTACTTACCATTCATATCTTCAGGAAACAGAAGAAAAAATATAATTAATAGGAAGCAAAAACAAAACCCGGGCACTGGAACATGATACACTAACATAACTAAAAGAACTCTTGGACATTACAAATACTTTAGTGTACTATTCTTTATCATTAACCACAGGTAAATTAAAACTTATGTTAATGAAAAATGCCCATAAAAGTGTTTAAAGAAATTATTGTTTTAATAACTCAGAACCAGAAGTGATCATGCAGACCTTGGAGTGAAAGCAAAAACAAATGGTAGCCCAATCATGCCATGGAATACTTCTCAGTAATCAAAAAGGAAACAGCTATTGATACAAGCAAAAATATTTTGCAATTGAGAAGTGGCCCCAGAAGTAGGTTGAGGGGGAAAGGAGTAGATGGGGATGAGTATAGAATTGAGATGTGTTATGTACATGCAGCAACTCTCCACAAGGAATGTAATCATCATATACTGCCAATATGTACTAATAAAGAATAAAAATTAACAAAAAAAAATTTAGACAATCTCAATAGTTATATAGACTGAAGAAAAGTATCTCAAAAGTTCCATATTGTAAGATGCAATTTTATAATGTTTTTGAAATAACATTCAGATGTTGCAGAAGACAGGTAATAAGGGTAAGGAAAGAGAGGGAAAGGGCTAGGTGTGGGTACATATGAGGTAGCACAAAAGAACTCTAGTAATAAATGTCTTGAATTTTGATGACTATGATTGAAAACATGACAAAGCTACACAGAATAACACATGCATGTATTTGTATACTGAAATAATTATGAATAGCTTGATATCAGAATATACGACCCAAATTTATCAACATATATAGTTAGTTTCAAGGACTTGCCAATTCGTAATGAAAAATAATTAAAGTGACTCCTCAGAAACCTCATGTTGAGAACATTCTAGCACATCAGATACATCAAAAGGAAGACAACCTCAGATAGCTTGTTTAAATAGAAGAAAATACCAAGAACTAACTTATAATTTAAATTACTTAGATCTAACGCATTCTTCTTGGTCAAATATAAATTATTTGCTTAGGATTACCAACAAGGACAAACAGAAATACAGATAGCAACAAAACACATTGGTATTTCAGCAGATGACATTTATGCTTATGATATACATTAAAATTGAAAAGGTAATTATAATGCTGGGGAGTGAAGAAGATGTTACTTTTAACAGGACTGCTTTACACATCAGAGTCTCCAGAAGCAGATGTAAAAACAGATTTTAGCATGCAAAATATTTGTACTACAGTTGATGGGCACTTGGGCTGTTTTCAAGCTTTAGCTATTACGAACTGTGCCGTTATAAACATGGGTGCAAATATATCGCTGTGGTATGATTCTTTTAATTCTTTTGGGAAGATACCCAGCAGGGGAATAGCTGGATCAAATGGGACCTCTAGTCCTAGTTCTTTGAGGTATCTCCATACTGATTTCAGCAGTGGTTGCATCAGTCTGCCCTCCCACCAACAATGAAGAAGGGTTCCAAACCCTACAGCCCCACCAGCATTTGTTTTTGTTTGATTTCTTGATAGCAGCCATTCTTTCTGGGGTGAGGTGTAATCTCAATGTGGTTTTCATCTGCATCTCTCGAATGGCCAGTGATGTTGAACATTTTTTCATATGTTTATTTGCTGCTTTTGCTTCTTTGTCTGAGAAATGTACCAATAAAAGAATTTAAGCCAAAAAAAAAATTTGTACTACAAAAGATAGAATTGAATATCTATGAAAGTAAGGGCTTGGAAACAGAACTGGGCAAAAAAAAAAAAAAAGAAATACAAAGAAAATAATATCTGAATTGCAGTGCAATCCAAAAAAAATACTGCACTACACCTGTGGTGTGATTTCCAAGGAGAAATTGATGTGAAACAAAACACTCATGCCAGTTCCAGAGTATATAAATTTTTTTTTACCATAGTTTTTAAATTGCAAAAAAACTAAAATATTTTAACGAAAAATAGTATGAAAAAATAATGCAAATACCTACTAAATAACTGGCACAATAAATTGTGAGTTAGCTAACAGGAACTTTTCAGAAGAATATTTTCTCATAGAATAAATATAATAAGCAATATTAACAAAGAAGATTGGCCATCTTAAAAAAAGCTCTGTTATGAAGCAATGTTTTCCAATTATAACTATACCAACAATTTAATTTCCAAAATGAAAGGAAATGAATCTACATATTTTACCTAAATGTTTGGTAATTATTACTACAAATTATTTTAATCATTTTTTTAAAATTTTCATTGCATGATAGATTTTTAAGTCTAGTGTTACCATTCCATTCAGTCTTTTATGTTGACAGAAAGATTCTGTTTTCATTAAAACTTTACTTAAAAATTTCATATACTATAAATTCGATTAAGAGTATTATTTTCAACACAAGGAATTGAGAGTAGAATAATACTACCTGTGCCTCTATACTTAATTTTTAGAAGCAATATCATCCTTCTATGTTACTTAACTTTGAGAACAATTTTTAAGTCCTTCAATGTTTTCTTTCAAAACATGAATATAATTTGTTCTTATTTTTTCCAGGTACAAATTCCCAATGATGAATGTAACTCTATGGTATACCTAAAATGTGACAATAAACTTAATGAAAAAAAAACCAAACATGAATATAATTACTTTGCAATTATAAATTAAATTAATTCACTTTTCAAATTTCACACTAAAGCTTCTTTATTTTAACATTCTATTTTATGGTGTTCCTATTGATTCTGTTTCATTTTTCTCATGTATACAAATATACATTTTTGAAAGTTCAATTAATATTTTTAAAATTAAATGTTTTGGGAATAATACCAGAGCTTCTCTTCTTCGCACCATCCATTTCTTCTTCCCTAGAGACATGACTATTCAACTTATTCAACACTAACACTAACTTCATTTTATTTATTTTGCATCAAAAATGTATGTATTCCAAGTACAAAATAAAGTGTCTCTTTTGGCTGTAGCTTATGGTGATACCTGTCTGGGTCTTGTTCATTATATCATTTTGGTAGCTCTATTCTTCTCTCCTGAATAGAATGTTCTATTTATTTTTATCATACAGTTATTTCTTCTAAACACTTCTGTAGTTTATTTATGGTAATATTACTAATTAATCAAAATTATTTAACTTATGAAACCTTTCAATCATAGTTTATTTGATGTCTTCTAATGACATTTCTATCAGTGACAACAGTTTATCTCCCCTTTAAAGTGAATTATTTGGGGATGCAATAATAGAAGATAAAATTTCTGCTCTAAATAATGACTGGAATGAAAATACCTAATCTTTGTAATTAAACTAAAATTTTAAAACATCATTTTGTTCCCCAAACCAAAGCTTCCCATTGCTAAAAAGTAAATTACTTTGGAGATGTTTTAGGGATCTGAAATCTTCTCTGTGATTCATTGGGAGACACATAGTTCTCCAGCACATGCCCCCAGGGAGAGCTTCACTTCAGAACAGATGGTAATGTTTCATGCAGTTTAGCGGTAGATATGGTAATGAAACAATTTTATTTAACTTCAGTCTGGAAGGGAGACACAACTTGCATGATTTGATAATGTTCGAATTGAAACTGCCTTAAGGCTATGGAAATTGATACACTTCTAAAGTTGTTTAAAATTTACAAAGTACTTAAAATGTCTTTTTGTGGATAAAAATGTTCCTTGCTTTTATCTGTATTTGCACTGAAATATTTATCATTTTTTACCGTATTGTAACTGGTGTTGCAGAGACAAGATGCATTTGTTTTGTTGGCCTTCTATGTATATCAAATCCATTTTATAGAAGCAATATCTGATAAGAATAGTACATACTTTAAAATGATAAAACATCTTAATTGAAGAACCATAAATTACCACATAAAATGACCTTTTATATGGAATTCTTTATAACTGATCCAAGGTAAAATATATCTTGATAAATTAATGGTTTTAAGTGACTTATGTTCACATTTCTTGCACCAGAAAATAATGTATAATAAAACACCATCCAAAGATGCATTGCTTTCTTTTTATAACATAGGCTATATTTAAATACTTAAAAAACAGTAATATAGTCAATAGTAGTAATCAATTATCAAGCTAACATAATTAGAAGCTAACTGTTAAGAAGATACAGCTACTTTTTAAAAAGGATTTTACATTTTCCTT
Source organism: Heterocephalus glaber (assembly GCF_053883595.1). Classification (NCBI taxonomy): domain Eukaryota; kingdom Metazoa; phylum Chordata; class Mammalia; order Rodentia; family Bathyergidae; genus Heterocephalus; species Heterocephalus glaber. Next base: position 20,888,310 of record NW_028258138.1, on the reverse strand, counting down.
ATTTGATAGAATATGCTTAATAAAACACTTGGTTTCTGTGATGTCTACATGGTTTTTTGGTCTAAGAATAATAAGAGTATCCTGAGAGGACATGAATATTAGAATTTGATTATGTTTTAATGAGGAGAAACAGGAGCAAACTGCCATTTTAATATATCAGCTGACAAGAACACAGATGGCACCCTCTAATGGGAAATCATGAGGAGTTTAAAGAAGGGATTGTTAATTTACATGTGGGAACAGGATTAAGACAAATGCACACAGATGTTACCATCTATAGGACAGGAGGGCTAAAGGGTAAAAATGGCTTAATAGAGAGACATCAAGACTTGGACATTTAGAAAAACTGTATAATAACTTTAGACTTCGGTAGCAAATTGAAGCCACTCCCACTCTGACTCCATCCCAACCCTCCATCTTCTGCTACGGGTTCACGAAGGATGGCAGATTGTGCCATCCCAAAACATTCTACTTTAACGCAGGCACTAAATGAAAGGCACTTGAAAAAATAGGACTCAAAAAGAGTACTCTGACCTTCCTTTTTCTTTCAGGAAGCAAAAGATGTGACCCTCGTCTATAACAGAAGAAAAACATCCTCTTCACAAGAGACAGGGAGTTGAGGCCAAGGAAATCTAACAAACAAACCTATTAAAATATTCGTTGTCATCTTATCACTTTTCCATTTTTAACTTCCATAGTCTAAGACCTTCTATCTAGTCAAGTTTTCACAATCTATTAGTCTTGGTCTAACTTAGGATATAAGCATTTGGCTCTATTGCTTCAATTAGTTGTCATTTTTCTATGGGTGGGGTATAGATATAAAAGTCTACGTTTTTTCTCATTTTAATCTGTCATGTCAATTTAATCCTCAACCCCCAGCCAGAAACTCATTAGAGGGTAAAGTTTTACCCTCCCCGCAATCCTTTTAGTTATACTTGGTGGGGTAAACAGGAATTACTCAGTTGATTTAATCTGTAAATTTAACCTCCAGGCATATAATCAGGATGGAAAAGGGTGGAGACTGAATCTAGTAGCGAAAAAGATGTTCATTCTACAAAGAAGGATTGTTAGTATGGCATTCTAAGCATTTTCTTCCACTTTCATGTTTTTCTTCATCTTTTGTGCGGTAAAAATAAACACCATTGTCCCTTCCTATCCATGGGACATTGATTTTGGGGCGTCCCATGGGTAACAAAATTTGCAGATAGAGCTCATGCCCCTTATATAAAGTGCCACCATATTTGAATATGATCTTTGCCCATCCTCCCATATACTTTAAATCATTTTACTTATAATGTCTAACACAATACAAACGCTATGTAAATAGGTGGTAATACTGCATTGTTTGGAAATCATGAACACAAAGCCTGTGTGTGTTCATTGAATAAAGGCACAATTTTTCTGAGTGTGTTTATCCATGTTTCTTTAAATCCATTGATTTGGAACCCCCATATATGAAGACCCAACTGTACACAATTTGGAAATTTGGCATGATTAATTGAGGCTGGTTTTTCCTCCTGTTATCTAGCTTCACTGGAGAGAATATGTGCTCTCTATTAGCTGTTCTGAATTCTAAGCTTTGCTGACCAGTGAAACTCACATGCACACTTGGCAGTTTGGCTAAATCCCCCTAATATTGCCTGGAACTTTGGCTAAGTGTCTTTAATATTGTACTAGTCCATTTTGATTATTCTAGCTTATATCTTCCTACCTGATACTTTGGGTGTTCAGGGAAAAGGGAGAAAACAGAAATTTCCTCTACTGTGAGATCCTAGGAATCCCAAATATTATAGTAAGTACTTCATTGCCTTAAATTTTAGCCTTAATAGAGGTACAAAATAACTTGTTTTCTTCCCTGTAGGGAGATCTGAAAAATATTGTCCCACACAATCGCAACAGGTTTATGATAAAGAGTTGAAAATCAGCACTTTCTTCCCATAGGCAGAAAGAAGATAGTTGCTGTCCCTCAGTGTAGTGGTTTTTTTTATAGGTCTCCTAATGAAAAGAACAGAGATATTTAAATTGTCATAAAATACAACCAACACATAATTTACCACTTTAACAATTTTTTTCCCTATTAACTTTATTGGTACATTTTAGGTATACAATACAGTTACATTCATCATTGGGATCTTGTACCATTACATGAGTCTCTTGTTTCTTACTATTTTTCCCCTTCCCTTGCCCTCCCTCCACCCCCTCCACCCTTCCCTATTTGCAAAGACCTTGTTTCTATTTTATTCCTCTTCTCATATTTTTTCCTTTCCCTTTTTTCCCTTCCCCTATCCCTCCCAATTCCCCTGCTCTTTTAGACCTTTTCTTCCTGTTACACAATATCAGTTATACATTTTTTAAATTACAATATTAAGACCTAGGAGACATTACCACAGATTTTACAGAATTTAAAAGGATATAGAAAGCATATTACAAAAATCTTTTCTGAAATAAATTTGACAACTTCTAAGAAGTAACTTAGAAAACTAATGAAAATAAGTCTGGAGGAAATAGAAAATTTGAATGGCACCTATTAAAGAAAGTATATTCCTAGCTTGAAAACCTACCTATATGACAACAGCAGGCTCATAAACATTTTAACTGATAAATTATATCAAACAATTAAAGCAGAAAAAAGAAGGAACACTTCTCCCCTCATTTTAGGAACTCGACAATGTGCTAATCCTAAAATTGGATAAAGAAAATAGAAGAAAAAAGTATGAACATAGATAGAAATTTGTTTAACAAAACAAACTATTAGAAGTCAGATCTGGCAGGAGGTAGAAAGTGGTTTTGTTATAGGGATAGCACTGTTGGTTCAGCATTGGAAGATCCACCCCCAAAAGTCGTCATTTTAACAGAGGAAAGGAAAACGCCATATGCTCCTGTCACTAGTTGTAGAAAAAGTATTGGACCAAATTCTACAGCTGTTCATGGTAAAAGCTATCAGGAGACTAGAAGTAGAAGAGAAACTTCTCAACAAATTAAAGACATGTACTCCATACTTCCAGAGAGAACACCTTATATGAATGGAGAAGATACAATCCTTTCTCCTTAAGGTGGGGAACAAGGGCAGATATGCTTACACTTTATCTGTCCATTAAACTTTGAAACCTAGACCCCACCAAAATAGTCTGGCAATAAAATGACACAACTAGGATAGGATTGGCATGGCAGAAGCAAAATCTTTATATGTAGATGAAATGATCATCTACAGAGAAAATACTAAGAAATCTCTAGGAGCCCCTAGAACTTGTACTTGAATTTAGCAGGTTTAGAAAACACAAGGTATATATAAAAATTCAGGTCTGTGTATACTTGCTATAAATGAAGAACAGGATATTGAAATTTAAAAGTTATGTAGGAGTACAAAGGACCCAGAAAAGCCAAAAACAAAACCAAAAACAAATACAAAAACAGTTTTGGAAAATGTTTAACACCCAATTTTAAGACTTCTTCTAAAGCTACAGTAATCAAGGCAGTGTTGGTGTAAGGAAAGCCATATAGATCATTTGAATAAAACAGAAAATCTAGAAATAGAAGCACACATATATGGTCCACTGAGTTTTGAAAGATTATTTAACATTAGCATTTTATAGAATATAAACTGTATTCAAGAGCCGAGGAAGAGATAGTGTCTTCAGCAAACGGCACTAGAACACTTGGTATCCGTATATAAAAGATTAACCTCAACCCTTTTTTTGCATACATGAAAATAACTTCAAGGGATCTATGAACCTAAATAAGAAAGCCTAAAAGTATAAAACTTTAAGAAGAAATTATAAGGGAAAATATTTATGAATTCAGAGTAGGCAAGAACTACCTAGGATACAAAAAACATGATGTATAAAAGAAAAAAATTGATAAATGAGATTCCATCAAAATTTAGAACTTTAAATGACATCATTAAAATGAAAAATAGTCCTTAAACAGACCATATTTACAATGCATATAACCTATGGTCAGAATATATAAAGAATTCTTAGACCTCATTGATAGACAACCCAATTAAAATGTAGACATAAGAAGATGATAAATAGCCAGTATAGCACAAGGAATGGTGTGCAACTCTAGAATCAGAAAAATACTAATCAGTACAATAATAAGATTGAATTATACACTCATTAGGGAGATGAAGTTCAAAGTTTTAAAAGCCTTGTCATGACTTTTGCTTTTTGTTGGATTCTCCCACTTTGTGTTTAATTTGTCATGCCCAATGGATTCATTCTGCTGGGTTTCCTGGGGTTGTGATCCTCATTGTCTTTTCCTAGGGTATTGTCTAAAATTTTTTGGAGTGCCAGTTTGGTATTCATGAAGTTCCTGAGGCACTCTTTACTATCAAAGTGTCTTATTTCTCCATCCGTTTTGGAAGATAGTTTTGTAGGGTACATCAATCTGGGTTGGAGGCTGTTTTCCTTTAGGGCTTGAAATACATCACTCCAAGCTCTTCTTGCCTTGAGGGTTTGCATTAAGAAGTCTGCTGTGATTCTGATGAGCTTTCCTTTGTATGTGATTTGTTTCTTTTCTCTCACTGCTTGTAGAATTTTATTCTTCTGTTGGGTTTCTGGAATCCTAACTATTATATGCCTATGTGTAGCTTTTTTTGATTAAGGCTAGCTGGAGTCCTATATGCCTCACTTATTTGTATGTCAAGTTCTTTTCCCCTCCTTGGGAAGTTTTCTGCCATCACTTCTGTGAACAGTTTTTTGATGTCATCTGCACTCTCTCCTCTTTCTTCATTGACTGCAATCAGTCTTATGTTATTCTTTGCATCGTCTAGCAGCTGCTGGATTGATTTCTCGTGTTCCCTTACAATTTTAAAGCAATTTTTCTTTTCCTCTTCACTAATTGCAATCTTATCTTCTATATCTGAAATTCTATCCTCACATTGGTTCATTCTGCTGCAAAGACTTTCGATGGAGTTTTTAATCTCTTGGAAATCTGTTTGTATCTGTTTTATGGATTCCATTTGTTTCCTATGTTGGGATTCCATAATATTCCTCAAATCCTCTATTTTTTTATCTGTGCCCTCTCTAGATTTATTTATCATGTGTTGCACCATGAGCAAAATCTTTGCTGTTATCTGCGCAATTATTTCTGATTTCATTTTTCCCAGATCCTCTTTTGTTGCCAGTTCAGAGAGTCCAGGTGTTGAGTATCAGAGTGTTCCATCTCGTTTCCCTTTGAGGTTGGTGTAGGTGATCCAGAAGTCTGTTTTTGAGGCTTGTTTATGTGTCTTCTCATTTCCCCAAGGGGGGGGTGCTTCTGGTGCCCACGCGGCTCACCTTATCTGCCCTAGTAGCTTGGGATGGCAGAGGGGAAGCTTCCTTCCGTGTGCTGGGACCGGCTGAGCTCCACTCCCCAGTGTAGTTTTTTAAAAAACCACCACGGGCAGAAGGAATAGTATGCTCACCAGTGAAGAGAAAGGAACAGAAAATACTTTAGCCCAATTCATGAAATATGTGAGAGAATTTTGGAGAAATGTTCATAAATACCTGGAAAAATAAGTCCAGATAATTTTATTAGTAAAGCAAAGTAAGTTTGTGTACTCACACTTTTCCTTACCTAATAATTTTTGTATCCAGCCATATTCACTATTATCATGCTTCATACTTTCTTGCCCATCATGGCATCAATACACTTTAAAATTTATATTTAATTGTACTAGTTGAAGCTTAAAATTGGCTGTAGTTTTACTTTTTTATTTATTGAGATTTATGTTATAAACAGTAAAATCCACCTGATTCCGTGTAATTAATTTTGGCTTGTTTAGACTAATTAATTTTTCCAAATTAGCAGGTCCATGCAATTATAAACATGATAAGGATATATATATCCTTAATATAAAATATTAATATAATATTAATATAAATATAATATAAATATATATATAAGGATATATATATATATCCTTAATATAAAATGTGTCCCTATTTTAATTTTTAGTTAATAGTTCCCTACTCTGATGCCTCAGTAAACAGTGAAGTTCTTTCTGTTAATATACATTTGTTTTGATGTTTATAATTTTTTATAAGGTCAATCAAATACTCTATATTTTGTATAGTTTCTTTTCTTTCATCAAAATATTTTTGACACATATCAATATTGTTGGCTATATCAGTACTTTGTATACTATTGTTGGAAAATAACTTTCTTGTTTATAGATTGTACAATTTCTCTATATTTACACTCATGTATATTTGTTATTTCCGGATTTTTTTGTCATTATGATCAAACCTATTGTAAACTTTGATATGAAAATCTATTCCTAGATTAATATTTTCATTTATTATGAGTAAACATTCAGGAGAAGAACTGCAATATTATACAGTAGAGGAAGTTTTACTTTTATAGAAATTGATAAACAGGTTGCCAAAGTGTTTGCTCTCAAGATTAATAACCATCAAAAGCATCGCTCTGCCATGTGGTTCTAAAGGGACTAGAAATCTAACAGGGGGATAGACTTTGCTGAGATGAGAAGGGGATCCAAGGGTGAGAGGAGATTTGAGGAAATGGGAACAGTGAAATGAATCAAGATGTGATATATCAATTCTCCACAATGGACATTTTCATTATGTATCACACACATGTATCAAGAAAAATTTAAATCCCTCTATTTTCCATTACCTCTTCCTGCATGCAGAGTAAATGACACACCATGTCAGTCACAATACTCTTTTACAGAATTGCATTGACTGATACTTCTTCCCTTGTATTTCATGTACAGATATGAGATCTAAGGAATAATTAATATTACCTAAAGTTCAAAACAAAACAAAACAAAAGAGAGGAGACATACACTTTGAGCATTCTGTTATCAAACTTCCTATATCTTCCTTTCTTTTTTTCTTAAGGGAAACCAATTTGCACATAATGAGAACACAGCCAAAGATAAAATCTAGTACATTTGTGTTGCAAAATATTAGATTTTTGGAACTTCTGTAACAATACACCACAAATTGGGTGGCTTAAAACCAAGGAAATTTACTTTTTCACAGTTCATGAAGCTAAAAGTCTGACTTCAAGGCTATACTGCCCATTCCATACTTGCCTTTTCCTACGTCCTAGCACTTTGCTGGCTAACACTGGTGTTACTTGACACTGGAATAACCCCAGTCTCTGCCAGCCTCATGACAGCCTTCTCCCTGGGTACATCAGTCTTCGTGTGGCCACCTGTCGTTTGTGGATACAAAATCACTCTACTGTGGTATTACCTTGGCTCATTACATTTTCAAATAAGGTCAACTTCTGTGGTAATCAGTGAAAGGACTTAAAAAATACCTTTGTTCTTTAGTGAGTGGAGGCACAGTTCAATTCAAACCATGGGATAAATGAAAGAATGAAATAGTGATAAAAAGAGAAATACCTAAATACTTGCATCCAATTGTGCTTCTTGCTCTTTTTTTTTGGTACCGGGAATCGAACTCAGGTCCTTACGCTTGCGAGGCAGGCAGCGGAACCACTGAGCTAAATCCCCGGCACCTAGTTGTACTTCTTGTCAATCTTAATTATGAATATTCTAGATACAAGAGCTAAGAAATTATATACTTTGCTCAGGTAACTTGCTATAAATAAAACAATACTAATATATCGGCCTAATGTTCCTAATTTTGAGGATTCTTATTGCCTATAACCAATTCTTAGCTATGCACAGAAAAAATGATATTTTACCAAGTATAAGATGTGAGATTTAATGATTTAACTTCTTAAGGCCAATAATAGAGTGGAATGTGTTCTTAGCATATGAGACTTAGAACAATAATAGTAGGATCCACTGCTCCCTGAAGTCTGTGTTAGATTTGGAAATATATAGAATGCCAGACTCTTTTAAGTTGCTACACCTCTGATCATGATGAAAATGAAGTTAGAATATTACTTCTTACATAGTTCAGGGTTTTTCACAGTATGAGTAGTTCCAAAAACCCCTGAGTCATATAATCTGGGACACTTCATTAATCTCCTAATAGTCAAGAAATAGAAATAGCCTAAGTGCTTATCAAATGATAAACAGATTTTTAATGTGAAAAATATATATAAAATGGAATATTATTCACTCATAAAAATAATGGGATTCTATCATTTGTGACAACATGGATGGAACTGGAGATTCGTATAAGTGAAGTAAACCAGGTACTGAAATACAAGAACCACAAGATGTCACTCTATGTGTAATCTAAAAAAGTTTATCTCACAGAAGTTGAGAGTCGAATGTTAATCACCAGAGGCCAGAGAGAATGGGGATAGAGAGAAAAGGAAAGGTTCATCATTGGGTAATGTATTAGTTATGTTCCCATCACTGGGACAAAATATGCAACATCTGAAACTTAAAGGAGGAAAGGTTTATTTTGGCTCAAGTTTTTCAGAGGATTTACTTCATGATTGGTTGGCTCCAAGGCACAAATGACATAGCAGAAGGGCGTAGCAGAGGAAGCCTGCTCAACTCATGGTACCTAAGATGCAAAGATAAAAGGAAGGTGCTCTAAGCTCCAAAAGCAAGCTCCCAAACACCACATCTGTCAACCAAGCCCCAATTCCTAACAGCACATTTGACTGTGTTCATATCAATGGATCAACCCACTGATGAGGATAGCACCCCTATAATCCAATCACCTTCCAAAAGCCCCCCTTCTGAACACATGAACCTTTGGGGGACATTCTACATATCAAAATATTCATGGTAGCTATTTATTATGTTCAATGTTTATGCTTTATGCATCTGTTAAAAGTAAAATTAAGAAAATAAAAAATGTTACCTAATAATTAAAGAAGGTAATATAATCCCTCAAGCCCTGTGATGGTTAGGATGGAATGCCAATTTGATTGTCTTTGAGAATCTGCTTGGAGAATTGTTAGAGAACATTTCTGGTGTTTCTGGGTGTGTTATGGACATGTGAACTTGGGAACTATATTTGCTCCCTTTCTCCTTCCTCTCTGGCACTGTTTTCCTTTTCTGGTTCCCATAACTAAGCATCTTTGCTCTGTCACACCCTTCTACTATGTTTCTGTCTTACACCCAGTTGGCCATGAACTGACTCCTCTGACACTGTGGGGCAAATTAAATTTTTCCATCTTCTAAGTTGTGGGTCTCACATGTAGTGTCCAGCAAGAGGAAAGTTGACTAAGACATGGTGCATCCCTAATCCACTCAACACGAGTCTCTGAACAAGGTATGGAATTCAACTACCTGAGATGTGTGTGCCATGTATCTCATCAAAGTAAAAATTCTAACCTAACAAGTCATATATACAATATTAAGAAAATAGAAAATATCAAAAATGGAAAACAGTGTGCCAGAAACTAGGATTAGGGGAAAGGGTGGATTAAAAATCAGGATGAGAAAATAGACATGGGTATTGTATCTTGATACAGCTGATGGGACCAAGATTGTACAAATTTGAGGAAACTTAGAACTATAAACCTAAGAAGTCCATATAACAGAGTGTAAATTATATCTCTATTAAAAATTAAATTAAATTCCACTACCTGAATATTTCTATATTCTCTGATACTTTTTTGAAATAAATGTCATTACATTCTTTGACTCAGATAATAAAATTATTTTATTTTATTTTAAAGTATTTTTGTTAGCATTAGAAAATGCTTTTCTTTTTAGAATTTTATGATTTGTCTTAATTCATACTTTTACCATATCTGGTAATAAAATTGTAATACATATTTTAGATTAGTTTGGATTTGTCTCACATCACATTGTCCATAACTTTTACATCCGTATTCAGCATTGAGTTAGAAACATTTATACACCCAACATACAATTCTTATTCTTTTCATGGGTAGGTTTAATACATTTCTCACATACAGCAGTATAAGATAAAGAATGTAGAACCGTATTTCTTATTTGTGACACACTGAACTTAGAGACAGGAAAAATGATGAATTTGCCATTTAATGGGTTTTCCTAATACTGTAATATCCTGCATTTTCCCTAGCAGTTAAAATAGAGATAGGACTCTTTCTATGCTGCTACAATTGCCTAAGCTCATTTGACTGTCTTTCTGAATGCATTTGACAGTAAGAGATGATGTTTCTGTAGCAGCAGGCTCACAGAGATCTGTGAAAATAATACCCTCACATTAAGGAAAGGCCCACATTTAGTTATAAAGTCCCAAACCATGGATTTTATTTTGTGCATGTAGAAGGAGCCCTATGCTTCACTGCATATGATGATGGATTACAAACCACCCATGAAAATAAGTACCAGTGAGGAGGCAAGAGGAAACCAGAAGTTAATACAAATCAAAGTGCAAAACAGAAGTAAATTGAAAAAACTGTGCCTTTATTTTCTATAAAATTTGTATTAAACTTTTTATAGAGGTCTACGTTCAAAAAGTTCAATGTGTACGTTTGTTCCATTTTTGACGTCTTGTTAAGGTTATTGATTTGTGTTATTTTTCTAACTATTCTTATATTGACTTTATCTAGAATTTATATTTCACATTTTATACTAGATAAAGTTTATTGGTTTTTAAATATTTTCTAATTATTTTTATATATTATACAATTGTACTCAAATATGAGAGAATTAAGACTTGAAAACCTGTATTCTTTGAGACTCATAATGGATTGACTAATATTGCTTTGTTATAGCTACTGTTATGATAGTGAAATCTTGCTAATTCACTGAATATATGCCTTGTTTATAAATAGTTAATCAGGAATGTCTCAAAGATTTATGGAATTTGCATAGATTTCAGAGTTGTGTCCTTAATAATGGTAAAATTGTTACATTCTAAGCATGAGGGCAAGAGGAAATTAGTAATGAGATTAAAACAAATCTTCAAGCATTTACAGAGGACATTTTGGCTTATTCCACTGTATCTTAGTATTTATGCCATTGTCTCTTTAGCATCCTGAGTATAGTTCACAATAGCTCTTGAAAATATTGTTTAAAATAAATTATATTATTAAAGTGAATGCACAATGGAAAAATCCAAGTAGAAAATACTACTTTTTCTATGAATAATCTGACTTAAATTCTTAAAATTACATGTCATAGTTTCATTTGAGTCAAAATGATATAAATGTACCAAATTTAATCTTATTATTTTTCATCTTTGAATAAGATACCCTGAAACATCTATCTCCCTACTTACTATGATCTTTCACTTTGCTCTTTATTTTTATTTTGGGCATCTTATATAAGTGAAACCATGCAATACTGAAGCTTATGTGTCTGATTTATTTCAAGAGATGGAAAGAGGAGGAGGAAGAAAAAGGAATGGGATGGAAAAAGAGATTAAGATGAATTATGTTAATGTACAACTTCCCCCAAGGAATGTAAACATTGTGTAATACACATATGTACTAATAAAATGTTGTAAAAAGATCTATTCAAGAGGAAATCAATGATACAAGTATATTGCTTTGAACATGTTAAGATTTTGAAAGAAAAAAATAAACAGACTTGAATGTGAAGGAGATATCTAAAATGACAGTGCACCAGACGTACCCTTTCAGTAACTGTCAAGACTCTATAATGTCTGACAAGTGATAACTGCTAGTCAGTAGAAGAATTTTTGGTTGTTGGACATTAGTTGCAAAACGCTTTTGTATATGAAGTGGCACATCATAAAAATAACATGCACAAAATGCCAATGTCCTAGAAAATATTTTTGATGGTGAAATAGGGAGCTATACCTAAATTAAGAAGCAATTTCTGTCTTTGATATTTTTTTAAAGTGTGGATTTCTGTAAGAGGATAGATATACTTGGTGCTGTTTTTGTTTTTGTTGTTGTTGTTGTTTTGTTATTTATTTTCCCTAGAATACATATTATTCTTAATAATATCCAGTGAAACTTTCAGAGAAAATATCTGTTGCTTGGATTAGGTTTGAAGATGGGTATTTATTCTTCCCATGATGTTAGCTAATAATTTTTTAAAAAGTTACCAAATTCTCATTGTTCACCAACTTGAGCCATTCTCTGACTTTATCACATCCCTATGACCCTAGGACCTTTTGCAACCAATAGGAAAGTCCTGGGAAGCAGTGAGGCGGATGATGGCCCATGGGCCCTGGATTATGCTTTGGAAATCCATTGCCATGCCGGCACTAATGCTACCACATCATGAATGAATGCAGCAAAAATCCAGAGTTAAACATTGTCTTAGAGACAAGAGTACTTTTAATCTAATTTTGGCTCAAAAACTTCTTAACTTGAAAGAAGCTTTCTTGGATAGAAAGTCTATGATACATCTGCTATTTTTCTCCCTTACTTAAGATCAAATTTGTTTGTTCAATGTGAAGATGCCCTCCCTGTTCCCTTCACACAAATATTTCCTCTAGAAAATTTCTTAGACATTTAATTTCTCAAAGGCATCTGATTCTCAGAGAATCTAGACCAGTAGGGTCGGATTACATTTTTGTTTCTAAAGAAGATATAAAACTTTGATGCAAGTCTGATGAAAAGATATTATCCTAGAAATTCTGCTTATGTGATGTTACCTTATTGAGTTTATTTCCCCTCACAAATTTGTCTTAGAGGTTTATAATATTTTAAAGAACCACTTTATATCAGGAGTATCAACCCAAACATTATGAAGTGGGAACTATTCATTTCATACAATAATAATATGAACTGTATTTTCATAAATGAAATCTTAGAGACCATGGAAACAACTTTATCATTTCAAATATGACAAAATAGAGAAAGATAAGAGGTTTATCTTAAATAAAACAGCTTGATGAATGTAAAAACAGGTTATATGTATTAGACTTTTATAATACATGAGGCACACTAATGCATAGATATATAGAAATTACATATTTACATCTTAAATCATCTCTATAAAGAAAGTATTAATATAATTACACTTCCTTAACTATCTGAAAATTTTTCTCTAAGCAACTTCAATAACTTGCCTTTGCTCCTGTGTAGGAAGACCCAGGTGCAGGTTCATTCCCATATCACAAACTAAGGCTTGACTGGAATTTTTGCCTGATCATCTAGATTCCCTTCTAAGAACATCATTTTCAAATAATCCTTTTAAAAAATCCTCATGTCAAGAATACTATTATTTCCTGTCAATTAATTTCAATGGTGCCATCAATTTTCATTTAAATATCCTGCATACAAAAGATGATTTTTTTCCATCAAGTAATGCACCCCTGTTGAATGAGCCTCTCATCTCTTATGTATTCATAATGTTCTTCTTAAACAGCAAGATTATTGTGTGTGTTTAAATGGATACATCAATAAGATGCTTATAAAATTGTGTTCCATTTATTTATATTCATGAAAAAAATTAACAAGACAATATATTGATTCTTTAGATATCCTTCATGTGAACCTTTCTTTTTCTTTTTTCTTTTTTTTTTTGAACTCGGGTCCTTGCGCTTGTAAGGAAAGCGACAGAGCCACTGAGCTAAATCTCCGGCCCAATGTGAACTTTTCTTGAGACATTTTGGGCAACAAGTTCTTTGAAGTTTTCATTTCTCAGAGATTTTTGAATGTTTGGACATACATAATAAAGAAACATACTGGGGGCTGGGACCCAAGACTACACACAGAATTCATGTGTGTTTCATATGCACCTTATATACGTACCCTAAAAAATTTTACATAGAAATTTTAGTACTCCTGTCTTTTGACTGTGAAACTTCTCAGGGGGTTGAATGTAGAATTTTACACTTGGACAGTTTGAGCCCCAAAGATTTAGGATTTTAGAGCATTTAAGAATTTGGATTTTCAGGTTATCCATACTCGTCTTATGCAAATTTTGGTTACTTTTATGAAATTTCCATTTTGAAAAAGTGTTATTATTGCCAACAACATTACCAGAACTTTATGAAATAAGCATATTGCTTTAAAATGGTATAGGCAAACATGCTTTTACATAGCTGTCAAAGCATTATGAATGGAACAGAGTGTAATGTTTGCTCTACTAGATTTTTAATTAAATAATTTTATTCTTTCTTGCTTTATATGGTACATATAGACATGTATGAGGCAAAAATGGAATCAAAAGATGCTTAATGCTTACATGGTTTCATGGTCTGTGGTTTAGTGTTTCCTAGACCTTATTGCCTAACATGCTATTTGGCCTATCTTAAAATAGTTGTTGGAATAATGAAACTTTAACATTTGGATATCATTATCAACCATAGAAGAACTCTCTATTCACAGTTGTTTTAAGCAGTTATCTTTCAGTTAATGTTATAGAATTATACCTCATGTGATATAGAAAGAGCATCCCAGTTCCCTTTGATAGATATGTGAGGAGACTGGTATAATGTTCTGTTAAAAGTAGAAACTAAATAGAACTTTGCAGTGAAAATTCCCCCTTACAAACATTGTTTAATGGAACAAAAATGTCAAGAAAGCTTGTCTGCATGTGTTGGAAAATTTTCCTATAATAGACCTAAAATGAAGCTTAAAATGAGGTTTGTTTGAGGACTTTGATCTATGGGGGCATCATCTTAAACATCATGCCTTCTTCATGACCAATTATGACTTACAATATTTCACAAAAAGTCAGTTCCAAAGGAACATGCTACATTTATTTCCCCATACACCATATCTTAAATCACCTACAAATTTTTGTTGTTACCTTCAAGCTATTTCACAGGATTAAATAAAAACAAACTCTAAAAATGTGAACAACAATGCAATCTCCTTTGCTCTTCACATGGCCAGACTTATTCTTGGAGACAGATTTATGAGGTAGATACATTACTCCCATTTCACAGACTAAGTAATTCACACCTCAAATATTGCTAATTCTACTAGGATTAAACTTCAGTAATCAACCTAAAAATCAGAGGCTGAACAAAAACACAACATAAAAGGGCATATAATTTTCACCACTCTTAGCTTGGTATGAAATACAGGCTATGATAATTTTAACAAACAGGTTTAGAATTTCAAGACTCTTTTCTTATGCAAGTTAATCTGTATTTCCACAGATTCCAAATATTTTAAGGCTTTTTCATGCTTTGGATATAAATAGTGCCAGTTATGCATTGATACATTCAAGTTTCTCTTTTCTGTTCCCTTATTAGAACACCATTTCCTATCATAATTCTATTTCTAAAGAAAGTAATTTCTTTATATTTGCATAGATAAAAGGCACATTTAGAGGTTTTGTAAAGAAGAAAGTTATAAAGGTTGATTTCAAATCTTCTCATCTAGAAAGCAGAAAAGATCTTGCAGCTTTAACAGTAATGTTAAGTATTTTCTGACTTCTTTAGAAAAAAAAACGAATTTCACTAATGCTGATTCTCATCAGGAAACAGTTGGCCTCTACTTTTTCTGCATTGTATAAAAATAAAACAACTAAGGAAACAAAAAAGTGTATTACAATCAAAATGTCAAGTGTAACTACAAATGCTTTGGTCCTGAACATGCATTTATATTTTTTTCCTAGCATAGACAAACTTACAATTGACAAAAGAAATCTTTCTAGAACTGCAATTTTAACTCTAGCAATGAACTCTTAAATGTTCATTGACTTTTGTATTATTATTAGAAGAAAAAGACATAGACGAAAAAACTTTTTCTGGATAGTTTTATGGTTTCATTTTAGTACATAGAAGTAAATGCTTGTTTATGAGCCTTCCTTAATAGCAATATTTTTTTACTTCCAGTAATCTTTTTGCCTTTGATTAATCTTAAGAAGTAAAATATTATATATGGCATAGTATACAACACACTGATTCAAACTTTATATTATATTTAAATCAAGCTATTTTAGGCAAACATTACTTTACATATGCAATAATTGAATTAAATACTTTTCAAGAAAAGAAGATGCACAAAATTCATAAGTAAAAGGTTTTGGTACTAATAAAATGTAAGAACTAATAAATTTTGCTGACAGGCTTGGTGGTGCATACTTGTAATCCCAGCACTCTGAGGCTGAGGCAGGAGGATCATCACAAGTTCAGGCTAGCTTGGGCTACATAATGAGCTCGAGGGCAGTCTGAACTACATAACAAGACTCTTTCTCAAAAAGAAAAAAAATAACTAATAAATTTTAACAAATTTTACCAACTTGCATTTATAAATTTTGGTTTGAATATATTTTGTTCCCTCTGAAACTTACTAAAATCTGGTATCAAATACAACAGTTTCCAAAGCTTGTGGGGCCTGCAAAAAGTGATTAAAATCATTTCACAAAAGTGGCTTAACTATCAGGAATGCATTTGGTATAAAACAAGATTTCCACTTGGGTTTTCTTTCCTGTGTATGTGCCTATCCACCCTTTCCCCCACATCGTGAGGCAGTGTGAGACATTCACCAGATACAGCTTATGGATGTTAGATTTCCAGCCTTCAGAATAGTGAGCTAAATACACTTTTTTCCTTTATAAATTACCAAGTTTCAATTATTCTGTTATAGAAACAGAGGGTGAAGTAAGACATACATAAAATCAATGAATAAAATACAACCTGATATAACTCACTATTGCTAACCTATTCTGGTTAAGTGTAAACTAAAGAGTTCCAACAATTAAACTCATTTTAATTTTTCAAATATGCTACTGTTACACAAGGTGAATGAATATTGGAAAAAAATCACTAAATCTACTGTTTTTAATATAACTGGATAAAAACATAGAATTTACACGTTGGAGTAATAGTATGAGTCTGAGAAAGCTGACTGACATGAATCTTTGCTGCCCGAATAACAGAAAGATGATCTGCGATTTAAAGTTTGATCTAAATGTCTTTGATCCTGTTTGCATAACTGTCATGAATCCTAATTTTGCTTCTGTTGTTACAAGTGTTCCAAATGATCCCTTGGTGCACTAACTTCATGGAAATCATCAGAAACTGACAATTTTTAGACCTTTGCTCTGAATGTAATGGCAGTATCTACTGACATTGTTCTGGGATGAAGTGTAATTCACTGCCTGCTTGACTTTAGTGTCCTTTAAAATAAACAATCTTTTGTACTGTGGAACTTTCATTGATCACTGACATGGCATTCTCATATGTAAACTTATGTCCAATGAAATCCAGCTGCGATCTCCCTCACACATTTGTGTACATTACTGTAATAGCTTAAGTAATATCATGAAATTCATAGTTGTTTAGCCTCTGCTCAAGAACTTCGCAGCAAACATTTATTGGACTTCTAGAAATCCTGATTTTATCTTTTATTTTACTAATATATTCTATCTTATGACCAAGAATAGATTAAATTGAATAATGTGTCTCAACACATCCCTAAAATACTTACCCTATATTACTTGACCTAATCCATTCAAACAAGACTGCCAAAAATCTGAAAATGAATATATACTTGGAGATATATATTGATTTTTGAAATACTTTTAAAACAAGCATATTCTCTTCAGTATGAATCACAGTTAAGAATATTCAATAGACTCGTAAAATTGCTAACCTTCCCCTAGAGTTGACTATCATGAAAAATAACAATAATTGGGCAGCCAGCAGTTGTTAAAATAAAGAGTAAGGAAATTGTCATAGCTTATTTTGTCAAACAGGCAACTTTTACTAAAGCCTAAGCATGAGTAGTACCTCAAAATCAAATATTTGTGATATTCAAAGACCCAGGGAATGCAAGCAACAGTTCTAGAATATGAGAACTAAGGGGAAAATTTCTGGATGTAAATTACAAG
This sequence comes from Heterocephalus glaber, assembly GCF_053883595.1. Taxonomy (NCBI): domain Eukaryota; kingdom Metazoa; phylum Chordata; class Mammalia; order Rodentia; family Bathyergidae; genus Heterocephalus; species Heterocephalus glaber. The sequence goes on along the minus strand of NW_028258138.1, from coordinate 20,870,714 downwards.
AGAATAGTCTGGAATTTTGTGGTCTTTTGAAATTAAGGATAGCTAATTTTCTCTTCATTCAATTTGGATTTAGAAAGTGACTAAATCTCTGGTTGCATCATTTTCTAAATATTAATTTGTTCCACAATGTTAAATTCTGTGATTTTCAGGGTTTTTAATGCTATTTTGCATTCTATATTCTTTCAATGATCCAGCAAATAATTACATAACAAAAAGGATGAAAAAGATGGGCATTCAACAAACTGGAGCAGCATCAATTGACTAGCAGTTTCAGCAATGCAACTCGATACCTCAGGTAATCATATTTATTACACAAGGAGAAGACTAAGGAGAGAACTTACCTGAGTTAGTATAGCACAAGTGTTTGCACTAGGGCATTTTTATCTAGGAAGTCATTATGGCAAACAAAGTTTTAAATAGCATTAGCTTCAAAAATCTCTTGAACTAATTTTTCTGAGTAAACATGTTTCTCACCTAGGGCTGTGTTCCTATCAGGGAAAATTTTACTTACCTGGACCAATAACTAATCTATTAGGACAATTATTTACTTATCAAAACAGGCTTTCTGTAAGTGTTGAGCTTCTCTAAATTTTGTTAAATTTTTTTTTAATCAAAGCCACTGAATTGTAGTTTTTCAACACATAGGCTATGTAAGATGACTGAAGAATTCTATGAAAATGTATGTACTTTGTTTATCCACAGTGTTACTGAATATAATTTTTATCAGGGCAATGGCATTTTTGTCAGTCTGACAATCAATGTGATCTTCACAATAAAGTAACCAAGAATTCTTTATCCAATATATTTATTATACTTCAGTTTTTGATGAAATGTAAAATTTTTCAATAAATTTACTCTCAGAAACTTAAGGCTTCCACGCTAATTTAATGAAGAAAATAAAGTTCTTCTTACCTGTTTTTTGACTACTTACTTCAAGTTTCACATCTTCTCTGAGTTTAGGATAACAGTGAGGAATGAGACAATAAAAGTTGATAAATAAGTTCTAGTATCAGCTCAATTCTCTTTAGTGGTATTTCCATGGTCTCCCTGAGCTTCTTTGGAATAATGCCTCTCCATCTAGCTTCTATCCTGGTCTGAGTGACTGAGAGTTTGTTTGTTTGTTTGTTTGGTTGGTTGGTTGTTTTAGTCTATCTAATGCAGATTCTGCTTTATGGTTCTCCCATTTTAATCCAGCAAATACTGTGTGGTAAGACTTTTTCTTAAGAAAACTACAGATAATTCCTTACTAATATCAGTGTTTCTTGATTATTTACAGGAATTGCAGTTATTTATTAAGTCAGCAACAACCTACCTCAATCTCAAGCTTATTTGTTATCTTGTCTATTCTCCACTCATTATGCTGCCAAAGAAATGTAGGTGCAGAAAAGTATTGATGCATACCAAAAGTATTCTTAGGTAAGCTCATAAGGCCAGAATACAGTTTCAGTTTTGAATAATACCCTGGAAAGTTGTCCCTTCGAGTGTGGGGTCAGAAATCACTTTCATAATTTCCTGTGAGTGACCACTGATTGGTGGTTTGGATGGACTTCTGTAGGATGGTAGTAATTTTCTCCAAGGATATAGCTTCAGAACTCCACAGTTTAAAGCATCATTTTGATCCTTTTTGTAACCTTGCTGTAAGTGAAGGTTTTCAAAAGTTTTGTGGTAAAAAAATAGTGAGCAATTTCCTTGGAAATTTTCATTTTGGCCTGTCTCCCATCTCACTTTAGAAGCTGACATCTACTCTAGCAGAGACATTCAGAGGAAATTTCCAAATTAACATCCCGTCAAAAAAGTTTCAAAATTTTTCTCTGGAGAGAGAGAGGGAAAGCTTAGTGTCACTTATTAAAAAAGTAAATGAAAGTAGAATTTTTTCTTTCTACAATCACTATCATTATAGTTTGTGGAAGAAAATAGAGGAAAGAAAAACAAAATCAATGTTATGTGGACATTTGGGGGATGTTATACTTTTAAAAGTATTTTTCTTATTTTCCATGTAACTAATAGTAATTACATATCATATTCAGAATGCATGATATATGTTTTTAATGGGAAAGAAACAAATGTAAACCAGGCAAATTCAAAATAAATATTTTCAGCTTCTGCTTAGTTTTTTCTGTTTTCTATTAGGTTATCACCTCTATTCCCCAAAATCCTACCAACTAGAGACTGAGGACTTCATGCATGCTTCATACAAAAAATTGCTATGATATTGCTGTTAAGTGTCTTTTGAAGTATATTGATCCGAATCTAGAATTAGAAATGCATATTTTGGATGTCACACTCTGTACTCTTTGGTCCTGTCACTAAACTTTTAATGCCCTCAGATATTACAAGAAGTTTTTTTTTTTTTAACCTTATTTTCAGCCTCTGAAAGTCTAAATATGCTAAACTAACAACATTCGCTAAGGTTGGCATTTTAAAATACCATCAAATCGTCACAGTGTAAAGGATCTTTCACAGCTTAAGAAAACTCACACACAGAGGAGGGTTTTTTTTGACCAATTAGCAAGCTCAGATATCTCACAAAACACAGGATCCCTTCAAGGCATACACCTAGTTAAGATGCATTTGCCATAACAAGGAAATGCCAGTCTTTTGCTTTTTTCTTGAATATGTGAAACTTGGTAGGCACACATCTTCACAGTCATTTCTTCACAAAGAGAAATGTTAGCATTATTTTCATGTTATACTGATATGTCTGTGGTTGAAAATGCTGATGATTAAACACCTGCCAAGTTCTCATTAGAATTCCTATTGAGAGAGATGTAGAAATACAGTGTAATTCAGATGATGTAACATTGAGCAATCTGTATGAAAATAGCTCGCAAACTTATGATATTGGTTTAAATTTTATTGATAAGAATAAGAAAAAGTGCTATGAAAGTGCTTTTCAATTTTACTGTTTTACCTTCTCACAAAACATCAGATTTTTATGAACTTCTAATGAAATCTCTGATATAGTTCCAAATGACATTCCCAATACTACCAATACTAATCATGAGGTTTCCCTTATATGTGTATACATGTAAAAGAGCATACAAATATTTATTCATTGCTATCATATTTTTCTGGATTATTATTCTGTGATACTCAAATGTCCATCACATCCTTTTTTTTTTTTTTTTTTTTTGGTACCAGGGATCAAACTTGGGACCTTGCACTTGCGAGGCAGGTGGTGGAACCACTGAGCTAAATCCCCAGCCCTATCACATTCTTGATTTTCGACACTATTGGTATTAAATAATTGTATTCAAAAATTTAATTTGTGATGTTAAAATATATATAAAATTTTCGATGATCTGGTGGGAAGTTTGAAACATATTTAGACAAAGATAATCCTACATGAACTGCGTATCTAGTTTGAAAATCAGAATTTTAAAGCAATTCTTAGATTCTGCAGAGAAATTATTTTTTAAGAATAATTGAATTGTTATACTCATGCTATAGAATTGTTAATAAAGGACTTGTTGATAGAGTAAAATAAGTTATGTTGAAAATTTATTTTTAGTTAGAATATGTGAAAATATAATTATCCATGCATGGTGTTAGCAGATCTTTCTAAGTAATAAATATTTTACAGCTTGTGACCATGAATTTTCTGCTGCTTCTACTCAGTTTTTAGCATTTTCCCATAAAATCTTTTATAGAGAATACTAAATGAAACATGGTTGCCTTTCAACAAATTTTATTCCAACATCAGGCAAGTTGCTTGACTTAATCCAAGGACCAGAGTCACCTGGCTTTTAGTATATTACTATAGATAAATAGACAAGTTCTATTAGTCAGTGAATTTATGATATGAATTCTTAAATTTTTGAAACATTTAATTAGTAAAAAGGCTTAATTGGGAGCAAATAATTTTTGAAGAGTTTATTTTGAATGCCTTTTGATGTTGTATTCCAATTTATTTATCCTCATTTTTGTGGTCATATAACTTTTCTCATTGGAATATGTTTATCCTTCAGAACATTTTGGAACACTTAAAATGGTTTTGAGATTTAATTTTAGTTTGAAATGTATCAATTTATTATCAGTAACATATCTAAGAAAATCTTTCTTACATTATTCTCTACAGATTTTTTCAGTTGATTTATTTATTTCTCTTAGATCTGTGTACCTACTACCATATGTTTTTGTTTCTGTCTGTACTATTGATTGTTTTGTGTTTGAATAATTTTTCTAAGTGGTTCACTAAGGTGCTTGATAAATATTTCTCAAAAAAGGAAGGAAAGATGAAAAGGAAAACAATAGAAAGAATGATAAGAAGAGAGGAAAGAATAAAGAAATGAAATTTTGTATGGCACAGTGGCTTCTTACATAAAAGCTGAGATGAAAATAGTCACTACATATTGTTTTACCAAAATGTTAATAAGACACAATGAAAGTTCAGGATTATCGCCTTAAATAGTCACCTATTGTATTTGATTGTACCATCATTCCCAGATGACTGCCGACCTTATAGAAGAATGACATCAACTCTTTAAATTCTTCATCACCAAAATGGATTTCATACCACATAAATTCTTCCTTCTTCATAGACATTAAGTTTGACCATGTGATTTGCTTTGGCCAAAGAAATGTAAGAACAATGGATAAGTGGTGCTTCAAAAAAACCTTTAAAATACTTTTTATGGATGTTCTATACATTTTCTCACTCTGCCAGAAAATGTCATGGCATAGTTTGGGCTCTTCCTTCAGTTTGGATTTCTGAATAAAGATGACTCATAATTAAGTAGAAAAGATGAAAGCCAGAGTCAAACTTTAGTTGAAATGTAGCACATTTGTACAAATAAATCATTTGTGGGAAGTCGCTGACATTTTGAGTTTATTTTCTACTACAGCATAACCCAGTAAAAGTTTAAAAGTAGAAAAACTGTATAAGGAAAGGGTAATGGAGCAAATAAAACCTAAAGTACCACTGGCTTCAGGAGAAGACCCAAAACTGCAAGAACATTTATACTGTAGATGGGAAATAGAGAGTGATGTTAAGTCCATGTGCAAGTATGTAAAATTCACTACGGAAGTCTAAGAGCCACTACAAGTACAGAAATTACAGTGCATTGAGGTGGTTTAAGAAGAGACTACATCAAGCCTTTGTTAGTGTTAAAGGATGGCTTTTCAAAGGATCTAAAAAGAAAGTACAGATAAAAAATGACTAGAATAGGAAACAGTGTCTAAATTCAGAATTTTCAGATTAGAAGGCATAACTCTTTTTTCGACTACATTTAATTTAAGATAAATTGACTAATGCCAAAAGCTATATAGCACATAGCCTTAAAAGTTGCACATTGATTGAGGCACTAAATATTTTCATTGAAAAAAAAAATGACTCCCTAAAAGATTCAATGGAGGTATGGTGACAATATTCGGCTATGATTAATCATCTCCATTAAAATTCCAATAATTTCATAGAATTAGAAAAAATACTGAAATTCATATAGAATTACAAAAGATCATGAAAAAAATCTTGACAATGAACAAAGGTAGAGCCATCACACTTCCTGATTTCAAACATATCACAAAGCTATGGCACTTAAAACAGTATGGTACTTGCATGACTACAGACCTGTAGCTCAGTAGACTAGAACAAAGGACACTGAAATAAATTTTTTGACACCATACTATAAATATACAATAAGGATAGCACAGTCTCCTCAGCAGATGGTTTTGGAAAACTAGAAATCTACATAAAAATTAAATTGGCCCTTTATCTTACATGATAAATAAAAATCATCTCAAAATAGATGAAAGACTTAAGCACAAGACCTGAAACCCTTAAGTTACTAGCAGAAATACAGGAAAAAATTGCTTCTCAGGATTTGTTTGGCAATAAAAGCAAAAATAAAAATGTAGGAGTACACTGAACTGAAGATTTCTATGTAGCAAAGATTCAACAGATTGAAGAAATATTTGAAAATCACTTCTTTGATAAACTAACCCAGAATAATATGAAAAGCTCTGATGTCTCAGTAGCCAAAACACACCCAGAAGTGTGCTCTACTAATCACTCAAGGTGATGTAATTCCCAATCAAAATTAAACATAACAGAAGTCTATAGAGAAATGATCAGTGTCACTAATCATTAGGAAAATGCAAAGGTAACCATAGTTAAAGATCAACTCATATGTTATATAGTGGCCCTTATCAAGCACAGAAGATTACAAGGGCAACAAATTGTGGGACTATAAAATGATACAGCTGCTATGGAGAACATTATGAAGTCCTTCAAAAAAATTAAAAGGTTTTAGTTTACTCATTTACAGTGAGGTGTTGCATTTTGGCTAGCTCAGTACTCATCTCAGTGCTTTCAACATTTATATTAATGTAGGACCATAATTGCAAAAGATCTGTACCTGCTGTGAGGTCGAAGTAATTAACATGAGGAGGAGATGGCCAAATGTGAATATATCAAATTATGTGAAAAACCTAATCACAAAATGATTTGGTCTTCTTCTTTTTTTTTTTTTTTTGGTTTTGTTTTGTTTTGTTTTTTTGGTAGCGGGGATCGAACTCGAGTCCTTGCGCTTGCGCAGCAAGCAGTGAAACCTGATTTGGTCTTCTTAAAGCAGCTGTGAAAAATCATCTGGCAACCATTCAATTCTGAATCTGATCCATGCTATGATCTAAGCTGTGATGGAAGGTTGGTCACTAAAACAAATTACTAAGGTTCATATTATGCTGTGTGAAAAGCAGCTTGAGTGGTGTTTGTTATTTGAAAATAATATGGTCTTTAACACTCGTCTAAGTTCTTGTTACACAACATCAACTAAATATTTCGTGTTACAATAATCAATGTTATATTTCTAAGGCTGATCATTTAAAGAATCCTGCTAGCTCAAATATTTCTTCCACAAATTCCCTTTTTACTTCAAGGAATTTATTATTCAATTTATGGTAGCTACAGGAAACTAGATTACCAAAAATATCTGCTAACTTTTCCTCAATATCTCTCCTAAACTTTTTAAAAGTAAAATATTATAAAGTCTTAATGAGTATCATTTACAGTCATGCCAAACATTAAATATAGAAGAATTTCAAACTGAGAATTTATGAAGTATAATGACAAGTAGAATTACTTTAATAGGGGAATATCGTCTTTGGTTCAATTAAACTTTTTTGTTCTCTGAATTATGTAATCAAAGACAACTGAAAAGCTTAGCTAAAAATAACTTTCCAATGAAGATTGTAAAGGTGCCTCTCAGAATGATGAAATTACTTACAAAGTTTCCTTTCACTATGCTTCTTAAGAATTTGAAATTTAATGCATACCATCAGCTATTTACATTACAATTTGAGTACTTTTATGGGATCATCGTACTTGACAAAGATGTCAGTAATATTATAGTCTCATGATTGACTTTATGTTAAGTTTAAATTAGATAATTATTGGTATGATCATTTAAATAGAATTACTTTTTTATGGTTTTCTGTTTCTTGAAATTTATACCTTTGGTATTTAAAAAACCTGAGACTAATTCAGATTAATAATATAATGCATACTTTTTGACAAAAACTTGTGCATCTTAGAGCATTGCTATACAAATTGAATAGACTGGCTCTAATAATTAATAATATATTTACAACATAGTAGTTTTTGTGACTAAAACACTTCCAGTAGAAAACTAGTCGACGGATCATGCACCAACTACATTTTAAAAATTAAAAAATATGATATACTTACTTCTGATATTTTTTGTGTTTTTAGGTGCTGAAGTGTAAGATGTAGATGCAATTTAAAGTAAAGTACAGGGCAAATGTTTAAAAACAATTAGAGCTACTCATTGAAAGAAAATATTGTCTGCTATAAAAGCCTGATGTAATGCACAAAAATGTGTTTTTGTTTAATAAAAAGTATATTACACTTAATAGAAAAATATAATAAAACTCAATTAAGCTTAAATATTGCATGATTTCTCTTATGTGAAAAGCTTTATATAGAGAGAACTAAAAGACAGATAATAGAAAAAAGAGAGAGAAAAATATCATAATCTAGCACAGATGATGTATCTAAAACTTTACCTTAACTTAGTACAATTGTCTTTCATGTTTTGTATGTTCTTTGGCCTGTTTGTCTTGTTTTCAATCTGTATATATAATTAAATGTATAAGACATTATAAGATAAGTAAATAAATCTGATGCTGGAAGAAATAAAAAGAGAGAAGAGGGAAAGGGAAAAGATAGAATTGAAATGTGTTATGGACACATACCAATTCCTACAGTGAATGTAAGCATTATGTACTGTAAATATGTACTAATAAAAGTCTAAGTAAAGAAAGACATAGATAAGTAAAATAAGAAAAAAATTCAATTAAGCACATCTTTTTTTCAATACAATATGTTAGGGAGGTGAAAATTTAGATTTTAGTGTATATGGACCATCTCCTCCAGAAATCTAAAATCAAAATGGGGAACAGCTTGTAATACAATGAATACATTAGTGAACAATACCCAAGAAATCTACAAAAGGTAGGGTCAGAAGAGAGAGAAAAATGAAAGGCAAGTTATAGAGGGCTGTGCAGCACGCGGGCAAATAGTGTGAACATCATCAAGTATCTGTGTAGAAAAGGGGATTTGAGGTAAGCAGAAAGATTAGAGCTGGTGTACTAACAGACTTCTCCCAGCATACGTGAGGGCTTCAGGAAGCGAGGACCGGGTACATTACAACTAGTGAGAAGTAAAAGGCATATGTGGAACAGTGAGGCATCAGCTTTGACTATTCACTAAATATTCACTGAACATCATCATGTTCCAAGCTGTATTCTTGTTACTGAAGATTGATTCATCACTAAAAGAAGCAGCCCCTGTTTTATGCATTCCATTATTTAGTGGGCTTGGGAGTAGAGGATGGTAGACAATATTTTTTAAAATTCCAAAACAAAACATAAATAGGAAACACTAATTTGTGATATAAAATAAGGTGTATAATAGATATTTTCTAGGAGGCTACTATTGATTTATAACGTAGACAACAGCTCTTTGTGTCAGTGTGATGCACATAGTGTGTGGGTGTTTTCTTTGTGCCATATTCTGTATTAGGTATTGAATTACAACCACTTTTCTTCTTTGTCTGTCTCTCAGAAATTATGATTATGTTCCTACATATACATGTGCAAATGCTTTAATGGAAGATGCACTATTACATAAATTATAAAAAGAAAACAGGACTGAAAAAATAGTGAATTGTTAAATTCTGCCACTAAGCAACTCTGACCCTATACGTTCTGTATTTTCTGATCTGTATTTGTGGCATCCCCGGTGTGATAACGGCAGCTGACTCACAATGGAGCTGTGAGAAAAAAAATGAAACCATACATTTGGACATGCTTTGAATAGTGTACAGCAAAATGGAAACACAAAGGTATATTTATCACATTTTACACACAAAAATATATTAGTTTTAAAATCATGATTTGTGAGTAGATTGTTATGCAATTAAAAATAAGACTATAAGTAGAAATTTATAATAATTTAAACTTATATCTTTAACTGTTTTACTAATGAAAGATAAATATGCCATCATAGGAAGTGATTATAATAGAAAATTATACAAATGAGAAAATTTCTATTAGTAAGATTCAATTCAGATGTAAAATATTCTTAAATATCAATGATGCTAACTCTAATAAGTAAAATAATGAGTAAAATGTTATATACATGTGCGCACATATAATCATTAGTACATGACCTTAGACTAATGAAGGACTTTGTACATACAGGTCAGCTCATCCTTCCTTTTCATTGGACTTTTCTGTAGCTGGGAACAGTGGTTAAGATAGCCACCAATACAGACTGGAAAGCTGGCCAGTATAAAAGCAATATTACTCATCCTTTTTATAACGGTGGAAATTATTATATGATTAACTAATGAGTCAGATAAAAAGGAATATTTTGTGAAAGACTCGGTTTTTAAAAATATATCTAATACACAAATATTAATACTCTTATAGATGATGTTTTCTTTAAGTATGATGCCAAAAACTAATGTATAACATGTGGAACTGTAGCTGCCAATGTGGCCAGAGGATCATACTGTAGCTAGTATAATGAAGATGAACATTGACATATCCGTTCCAGAATGGCTTTTGCAAGATATTTTTATGAGAGAAATACATTTACATCTATTTTTAATTTTGAGTATCTCTGTTTTTGACAGCTGCAAATAAATACAATGCAACATATTTAGAACACAATTAGGGAAGAAATAAAGAATCATTACATAATTAGTGTTGTGCCCTAGGAAAGGTTTACTTATATTCAGTAATAACAACAAATCTTTTTGGGAAAGACGGTAAGAAGTCCATGTTTTTTCTACAAAGTACAATATTACAAACTAGCTGCCACCAACTACTGCTACTGTAACTGTAGTATAAACTATGAAAGCGCAAGCATAAGGACCGGAGTTCGATCCCCGGTACCAAAAAAACAAAAACAAAAACAAAAACAGAAACAAAAAAAACCAAAAAAAAACTATGAAGGCTACTTTAGGACTGGCCCTTATTTTGATAGAAGAATTAAGAACCATCATAAAATCCTGTGCCCATTTGGACAGTAGGCAGACAACTTCAGTTTTGTAAGATAGGGCCTGTCTACATTCCGCTATACTTTTGCCAAGAAAAATAACCCTGCAGAGTCTTCAGAGATAAAATCTTGAGTTCAATAAGGAAAGGGACATTCTTCACAACAGTATCTACACTTAAGTCATATAGTCATGGAGAGACACTGGAATGAAAGCAGTTTGTTTCTATTTCTATTTCCATTTTAATATTAATGTGTTCTGTTATTCTGGGGCTTAAACCCAGGCCTGCACACATGGCATGCAGATGGTATACCAGTGAGCTTTTCCCCAAGCTACTGCCTAGTCTTAGAAATGAGTACATGACAGAGGAATGTTCTATCGTGTTTTCTAACCTGTTATACCTCTGTGAGGAAGATGCTTTCTGTTTATTTGTCTACTTAACTAATATTTGGGGAATGAAATTCTTAATTTTAATGCAATTCTTAAATTTAATTCTTAAATTCTTAATTTACTTAGTCACACATGAATTAGTGAAGTTGTTTGTAATCAGTGGATATATCCAGGAAGTTACAGTTTTCCTTATTTCTTACTTATGTGGAACATCTAAAATACAGAAAAGTAAGGAATTATTAGAACAAATTATTTCTAAAAAGTATTTTAGATGTTGTTAATAATATAATTTTAGATGAGGCCTGGTGATGGTGGTCTGTAATCCCAGCACTATGGGGGACTGAGGTAAAGATCGCAAGTTCCAGCTCAGCAAGGCCAAGTTAGCAAAACAGAGTCCCTGTTACAAAATAGAAACATATGCGGACTAGAGATACAGTTCAGCGCAAAGGCCCTGGGTGCAATTCTCACTGTGGAAAAATATAATAATGAAACAAATTTTTAAAAACTCAATACAATCCTTCCAAATTGAAAATATTTTGATTAGATTTTATAGTATATATGATAAATAATTATTACAAAACATAAAAACATGTTTGATGAAGTTAATTTATGTATGACCTATTTCTAATTTTTGGCTGCTTTGGTATGCTTAGACAATATTAAGTTTCCTTAAAAGAAAAAGATTTAGGTGATAGGAGAAGGGTTATTCCATGCACAGGAGAGCAAATTAAGCATATCCAGTTTCCCCAAAGTCTGTCCCACTAGAAAGGTTTTACTGTTAAGTTCGAAAAAAAAAAAAAAAAAAAAAACAACCCACAACTTAGTGCTATCCTATCTAGAAGAACCAGTAGCAGAGTTTAGTGCAAGAATCTCACAAACAAAATATGAAGAATCCCTGGGTTCATTGTGATTTGTTATGGCTTAGGAAACGATTGATTCGGTGCAACAAAATTTAAATCCCATTTGGAAGGCCACCTCCTTATGCATTTCAGCTTGATAGGTTTTAGTTGTACTATCAATTTATAAACTCTGTACTTCCTTTTCTGCATGGGACTCTCAGTGAGAATCGACACTAAGCAAAACGACTTAGTAAGGATTTGTAATATTTATGAGACTGAAAGAAGAATGGGTAAAAATACTTCTCTAAGTATAAAGAAATGGCAAGTTCATAAAATTTATGAAGAGTGACAGCAGAATTACACAAAACACCTACAATATTTGAGAACAAATTTATAGTGAAAGCAAAAGTTTAATAAAACACTAATAGGTGTTTAAAAATTAAGAGCAAATAAAATGGGACAAAATAAACAATCAATAACATAATAAAGAAATTGTAATTCAGGATAAGTCCAAACTCTTTCCAATGTCTTACACTTCTTACCACTGTTAATTCTGACCTCATCTCTTAGTAGCCTCTCAGCTTGATTTTCTCAGACATACACAGCCTTTTGAAAAGTTCTTTGCACCTTTCTTTCAAAAGTTTCTCCCACATTATACAAATTGTTACTTTATGGGCTGGGGATGTAGCTCAGTGGTACTGCACCTGCATTGCAAGCTTAAGGTCCTGAGTTTGATCCCCAGTACAAAAAAAAAAAAAGTTAGTTTATTTATTTGGATTTTAATTATCACCTTCATCATGACTTTCTGGTTTATCACAATTAAACCAAAACCATCCAGACACTACACATTGTCTATTTTCTCTCTGCATATTATTATTTAAAATCAACCTTTTTGTCTCTGCCATTAGAATGTTAGCTCCAAGATGACCACATTTTTTTTAATCTTTAAAACTATTTTCTCAACAGTTTAGCAGAGCTTGGCATAGAGCAGATATCTAATAATGAATAAGTTAATATTTAATTAATTGATTCTAGCATGATGCTTGAATAAATACATCGGTATTAGAATAGAATAAATACAAGCATACTACAAATAGAAACGTTTCTGTAAACTTTCAGAGTTTCAAAAATACCACTAAATTCATTCAGAAATAAGTAACGGATGAAAGAGAAAAAGAACGAATAATGGTTATTAATTAAAGAAGGATATTTTGACTAACTTCTAATGTTTTGTTGGAAATAAAATGATAATTACGATTTGAAAATGATTCAATATTTCTAGGGAAAAAATTAAAATATATAGAGAAGGATATACAATATAGTTTAAGAGGACATGAAAGGGAAATCCTGATATTTAAGAATTCAGTAAAGTCCAAATAAAATATTAAAATGCCATGTATTTACTGCTATTTCAAGTATAGAAAAGTAAAAGTGTCATTGAAGAAAAGTGGTTAGTTTAAACAGCTGCTGTAATCTGCCAATCTAATCACCTAATATGATAAGCAGTATCCTTCTCAGGTTCACAGCACTTACACTTTCATCTTAAAGAAGACTTAAAAATCTACACGCATTCACTACAAAAAAATTAAAATCAAGGATAGCTGACGTTTGGTGAATAGTCTCTTTCTGAGGTCTATCTGTAACATTTCTCCCTCAGGACATCTATCATATAGTTAGCAACAGTTACTGTTTCCCACCCTTACAATATACCAGATTTGTGCATAATAAACACACATTTTCTGATGAAGAAAATTGAAAATGCAAGAGTGATTACTCCATATAAATTCAAAATATCTCTTTAGGAACTTTGAAAATCCTGAAAGACAATGAGAATGACCCCTGGGCAGGCTGTGAAACATCTTACTGTTTCTTGTGACCTGTGGCTCTTGTTTCCAAACTCTGAGAATGCTATCATATTTTTTAACACCCTGAATTTTTCTGAGTTAAACATTGCTTTCTTCCCTTATAAATTAGTAGTTTTCTCAGCCTGATTCCTGTTTCACTTTTACTGATTGTTATGTATTGATTATCTGTGTCCCTTCAATCTTTCTACATTGAAATGCTAACCTTTTATTTGGAATTTCAGAATTTAGGAAATAATTACTTGATGATCACGGCATCCTCATGAATGAGATTAAAGACCTTACAAAGAATAGTGCAAAATAAGATTTCTGCTTTTTATAAGCAATGCAGTCTATGGTGATTTGTTATGACACATCAAATTAATGTTTACACTGACCAAAAGTCATTTTACCCTTGTTTTGTGTCCAGATTCTTTTAAAATTGTATGCTTCTTCAAAACTTAGCTTTAGTTTCATTCAGCTTTAGTTGCTACAGTTGTGTCTATACTTTGTTTGCTAGCCAAATTTTTATTTCTGCTGTTTCCTGATTATTTTTTCCATTCAATTCCTTTTCTATACTATTTTTATTCATTAACATTATCGGTACATTTTATGTATACAATATAATGGCATTCATCATTGGGAACTTGTACCTTTATATGATATATCTTGGTTCTTATTTTTTCCTCATTCCCTTGCCCTCTCTTCAACCCCTCCACTCTTCCCTATTTACAAAGACTTTGTTTCCATTCTTTTCCTTTTCTCATATTTTCTCTTTTCCCTTCTTTCCTTTCCCCTACCTCTCCCACTTCCCCTACTCCTTTAGACCTTTTCTTCCTATTTCACATTATCTATTATACATTTTGATCCTTATTTACACTTTTCATTTCTCACACCAGAGAAACTATTCGGTATTTACACGTGTGCATTCAAGAAATTAGAGCCTATAAAACTTCAGTGAAAGAATATATGATTTGTCACTCTCTTAAGCTATTTAATCAAATTGAAATAATTTTCTGGGTCCTTTTCCAGAAATTGGATTGTTGCTGTGCTTTAAATACATTCAGATTATTTAAAAAATGAATATGATCACCGCATAAGTGCCTTGGCCTTTGGAAAATAACTGAGGAAAAATTAGTCTCTGTCATTCATATCATTTGTCAAGGTTACTTTCAAAATCTATCACATAAATATGTACACTTTCTATGTATTAATCAAAAATTTTTAGAAACTGCTTCAGGAGATGAAGTGCTAACTATCCTGACTTAATCATTGCACATTGCATAAATATTTCCAATTTTCACACAGTACTACATAAACATGCACAATTGAAATTATAAAAATAGGAATAAATTTACAAAAGAGAAAAAGACAGGATTGGAATCTGCTATTTCTTCCAACAATACAACTCAAATCTTTTACACTTCCAGTATTCATTTTCTTGTGTGCTTGTTGAATAGCCAATGTTTTCCCAAATTTCCCTCTTTTTTGTAATATATTTTCTTACAGTAATTTATCAGCCACAATCAACAGGAATATACATGCTTTAAATATTTTAGATAACTTATCACATTCTCTTTGGTATAGCAGCATTCTCTAGAAATTATGATACACTTCATTCATTGCTCTTTTTGTTCCTATAGTAAATTGTCTCCTTACATCACTTGCAGAAAAAATATAAAGACTATTTTTGTACTGACATTGGTGAGGTCTTTGAGTTATAATAAATATGTGCTTTATATAAATAAAGTTATAACTCTATACTAGTTATTTAATTGAGCAGCCAGTCATTAAATAAATGAAAAAATATAATTGATATTAAGGAACTGAAGGAAATAAATATTGTTTTTAAGATAAATTAAAATACTTGATCTAGGATTAAGAATTATTTGACAAGGATTTCATTAAGGAAGGGTAAATGATTTATACTTTTTCCCTACTTGGTTGTTATCCTAGTTCAAAATGAAATTGAGTATGCTACATTTATCTAAAAAAATTCACAGTTAAGTGTGAAAGTTCAATGCTTAAAATGTTTGTGCATTTTAAGTAAAGAAAAAATACAGTATAAACCTGTCAGAGAATTCTCACGTTTCCAAATAAAAGGGAATTATTTGTCAGCAACTGTCAGCTGTTTTTGACTTTTGGGAAACTGTACCAATGTCTATAAATTTTGAGCAACAGGGTCACTATCTTTTGCAGCGAGTCACATTAAACTTATAGCTTAGTTGCTTGAAATTTTAAAATAAACTCTATTTTTCAACTACATTTTCATGTATTTTCTTGCAATTTTTATTTGTCATAAATGTTTGCTTTTTTGGAGACTTTCACAAAAACATATTCTTATTTGAACTAATAAAACACTGAAACTCCTTTTTTCTATATATTAAAATAAATAAGACCTATAACAGCCAGCCCCCAAGGAGAGAATGAGATTTAATCTGCAGACTCCCTCCCTTTGTTGGTCTCCTTTAGCTACTGATTTTAACTTTTATCAATGTTTTAACAAGAAAATGCTTTGAAGTTAGTCCATCAAGCGTTAAGACTCAGTAACATTTCACTCAGTATGTACTTATGTTCAGGTATTAGGCTGAAGCTTGTTTTCTGCAGATGATTTAGGATTTCCTACAGACTAGATATTGCTGGGATTTACTCAAAAATCTTATCTGCACTTTCTAGCCCCCTGCCAGGATACCCAAGTACAACAGTGATAAGGATTCCTAAGTAGAAAACATCCTGGTGCTTTAATGCATATGATAAAAAATGTCTCATTGGGTGTAGAGCTTTAGTAGGAGGGTTAATAAAATCACGGCATGGGTTTTCTTCTCTAATCCAAGATTTTTCCACTAGGGTGAGTTAAAATATTTGTTATATTGAAAATATTGGAAAAGTCGTGTTCAAATGGGAGCTTCATGGACACAGGGAAAATGTTGCTATAATTATGTTGAAAGTTGAATTTTCTCCGTATAGTAAGCTCTATAAAAGGTGATAGTACATATGATAGAAAACAAAGCCTGCTAATGTTAAAAATAGGTGTTACTTCCCTACATTATTCTTTGTGGAAAAGCTTTTCAGTGCGTGGCTGCCTAAGACTGCTGATTAATATTTACACACCAAATAAAACCTATATAGGCATGACTGAGTGAAGAATGAATTGAAAGAGGCAGGATAACAGGAAAATGGAGAAAAATCAGTGAATCATATATTTAAATTGCCACACAATTTCCCAAGAACTTTTAAAAAGAAAATACTTTTAAAAAATTTAAAGTAACACAATATTCACTAAATTGTTAAATTTTCTAACCATATATATATATATATATTCAAATGTAAGTATAGATATTATGTAGATACACTTATATATACACATGATAATTCAGTACTTTACTTTTAAGCACAGTTTAATTGAAGTATAAGAACCAATGAAACAAAATCCTATGAATAAATGATTTACTATTATTTAGGGTAATTACCATGTAAGGTGTTCCTATAGATTTAATTGTGTCATAATTGCACATAAAATATTATAATACAATAAAATATTTTGTGAAACACTGCCAAGTTAACAGTCTAGACTTTCATCTTTTTTAAACTGGAATTTCCCAATATCATTTAATTTAGTCTTCCTGCTCCTCACATAGGCTACTGTAACATATTTACCTCCTTCACTGGGAAGGGACCATCAAGGACAAATCAGATAATGCCTTTTTTATCTTACATACTTCAGTGACTCCCCATTACCTCCACGTTGACTTTGAAACAACTTACTATGGCACACTGCTGGGGTGTGGATGTTCTTCCAAAATTCATGTATTGAAACAATTGATGATGTGATAGCACTAAGACATGAAGCCTTTCAAAAATGATGAAGTCATTTGGGTGGAGTCCTTATGAATGAGATTAATACATTTAAAAACCCAGACTTCCCACAGCATTCAGCTTTTTTTGTTCCTCTCATTTCTGAGTTGTGAGCATCTATGAGGAGTGAGTAGGCTTTTACCAGGTGCAGAACTTGCCTAAGTTGTAATCTTGGACTTCCCAGCTTATCCTCCAGAATTGTGAGAAATAAGCTTATATTGCTTATAAAGTATGCAATCTTGTATATTTTGTTAAAGCAGCACAAACTGAGTGAATCACATACAAATATTTTCATAATCTGATTTCTCCCTTCATATCCATTTACTAATATGTGCATTCAGTTCCACTAATCACACTGTGGTACTGAACAATTTCTAAAAGTGGAATGAAATTTATGATATGCATAGAGTTTCTACTTCTAGATTTTTAGCCAAATTATGTGCTTATATCTCAAGACTCAGTTAAACATCTTTTAAGGTGGCACAGGGATTGCAGTTTGTGTAAGGCTTCCTCTCCAACAACTCTCTTTTATAAAAGTATATTTTTAAATTATAATGTATATTACAACATTCAAAATGTACAAAAGTATATGAAGTGAAATCTTCCTCTGTCATGACAGTCTTCTTCTAAAGGTAACCATGTCATAAAAAACCTTCTTTGCTCTTCTAGAAAAATAAATATGTAAGCAAAGACCCCTTTAAATACCAACATCCAGTACTTCACTCACAATTATTAAACTGCTGTGCTAGATACTAAAGACAAAAGTAAAGAAAATACAATTCTTGCCCTTAAAGAATAAATTATAGATGCAATTGCAATACAATGTTGTAAAAGAAGTTTGCAATATAGAGAGCTATAACCTTTGAATTTGACAAAGTGATTTTTCTTTGTGTATAGAGTGTACAAAATATAGGTCACAATTCAAATATTAACTGGTAAAAATTACTAAGAGTTCTTTTCTAAAAAAGAAATCTACATCCAAAAATAAAATTTTCTTCCATTGCGTGTGAGTGTAAGTTATGTATTACAAAGTTTGTTATTTATATATATATATATGTGTGTGTGTGTGTGAATTTTATTAATTTTAACAATGGCATTGATTCTTACAAGCACAACTGCAAATGAGAGAGAGAAAATTATCAAAAAATTTGCCTTTTGCTCTCCTTTTGTAGTCAACCCTTTTACTCATTTTTAACCATGGGTAACAAATGATCTGTTCTTTCTCCCAGTAGTTTTATTTATTGTAGAATTATATGTACAAGATATAATCAAAAATATAGTGAACGTTTAAATAAAAAGTTGTTTCAATAAAAGTCACATTGCTCTTAATTCCCTTCAAAGTATTCCTTCTTGGTTTGAACACAATTATATCATTGTTCTTGACATTTTCTGGAAGTTCTTTTCTAAGCATCGTTAGTTTTTCTATAGTGGTTACCTCATTGTCCTGAATACTACACTCAAAACTATTACCATTCATGGTCATTTTGTGTTTGAGGAAAAACCAAAAGTCACACAGCTCTCGATCCAGTGGATAAAGTATAAGCGGATACACCTCAGTGTTTTTACCAGTTGCTGTTCTGTTGGATGACACTCTGTAGCAGCCTTCCCATATTTTTGTCCACATTTCTTAAAGACACCTATGGAAAAGGACTTTCAGAACTGTTCCAGAATGTGGCAAGAATGATGGATAAATGTGTTCAAAGCAAGGAAGAGAGTTTGGGGGATGATTAATGGCAATGTGTGCTTTACTGTAATAATTTTTTAATCATTCACCATATTTTAAAAATCTCTCATAAAGTCATACAATACGTATCTACAAAAAGTTTGTATAAATTAATATCCCATGTTTGAGATTCATCCATGATGTTTATGTTCAAGAGTTTATTCTTTTTTATTATCTTTGTATGCTCAAAGAAAGAAAGGGCTGAGAGAGCTCACCCTTGGTATATTTTATAAGGGCATTAATCTTATTAATAAGGACTCCATCACATAAATTTATAATTTCCCGAAGTTCTTACCTCCTAACGCTGTTATATTTGAGGTGAAATTTTCAACATGTACATTTTGGGGAGGCACAAACAAACCATGCACCCTTTTTAGACTAGTTTTCATTTTAGAGCACAATTAAAAAGTAAATGTGGAGAATTCTTTTACGTCTCCCACTTCCCTCCCCATAGAGCCTTCCTTACAATCAATATCCACTAGCACATTTGTTACAATCAATGACCTGACATTCACACATCGTTACACAAAGTTGTTTGCATTACAATTTGCTCTTAGTTTTAAAAGTGTATAGGTTTGAAAAAATATGTAGTAAGATGTATCCACAATTATAATGCTAAATGGTGTAGTTGTGCCGCCTGACAATTTCTCTACATTCTGCTTATTCATCCTTGCCCACTTCTTAAATCCTGGTAACCACTGACCTTTTACTATCCCAGTGAGGTATTTTTTAAAAACTTTTCCAGGATGCCCTATTGTTGGAGTTATACAATATGCACCCTTTTCTGCGTGACATCTTCCACTTTGTATTTACATTTAAACTCATTGTTTAGTACAGTAATGTTCTATCCTCTAAGTGTACCACATATGTTTATCCATTCATCTACTGGTGACATCTTAGACACTTTGATGTTTTGATATGTATAAAGATGCCATAAATATACAGGTACAAGTTCATTGTGGATGTAAATTTTCGATTTATTTGAGGAAATACTAAGAAGTGAAATTGCTACATCCTATGGTAGGAGTATGGTTAGTTTTGCAGCGAGGGGTAAAAGTAATGGGCAAAGTATGTACTAATTTTCATTCTCTCTAATAATGATCAAGAATCAGTGTTCTTCAGTGCTACGGGCAGCATTTGTTAGTGTTTTTGGATATATATGATATGTAAGTAACATCTCATGGTTGCTTCTTTGTGTTTCTCTAATGAAAGACAATGTTAATTTTTTTTCATATATTTATTTTTTGTCAGTATATTTTCTTTGGCATGGTATCTGGCCAAGGGTTTTGCTCAACTAGATTTCTCCTTTATTCCTTTTTTTCCTTTTTTCATTGTTGAATTCTCCAGAGATGGAGGGAGTAGAGGCTAAGGGAACAAAAGTAACTAGGATACATTAAATACATGTATCCACTACCAAAGATGAGTATAAACATTAGGTGTGGCAAACAATCACTAACAAAAAATTTGTAAAAAGTTATTTGCATATTTTGAATATAAGACCTTTCTCTAATGTGTCTTTTGCAAATGTTTTCTCCCAGTTGCAGATTATCTTCTTATTCTTTTCATCATATCGTATGTTTCAGTAAAGTCTATCTTACCAATAAACTCTTTCAAAGGTTGTTCCTTTGCTGTTTTATTTAAAAAGTTATAACTATACTCAAGGGCACGTAAATTTTCTCCTGTTTTAAGATAAGTCTTCTAACTTATCTTTTGAAGGAATCTGCCAGACTTGTTTCCACACTGGTTATTCCAGTTCAAGTTGCCCTACCATCTTACTAGCACTTAAATTTTTTTTTTTATTATTATTTAAGTTCATCCTCATGGTTATGTACTTATATATTAAAGCCTTACTTTCCTCACATGGTAGTGCATGGCTGTAATTCTCTTATATCAGCACTTGGGAGGCTGAAACAAGAGAATTGCCAGTTCAAGACTAGCCTGAACTACACAGAGTTATTTTGTCTCAGAAAAAACCTTTATTTTGTGTTTCTTTATTGAATAATAATATTAAAATTGAGGCATTAAGGTATTTAATATTTAATTTTTATTTCCTAATTCCTCTGACCATGGATTCTGGTTCACATTTGATATTTCAGGTACCATTAAGTTGACTTTTTCTTTGAAGTACACTTAAAGACTAGGGCTGGGTTCAGGGTACTGTTAGGAGATAACAAAGAAATGAACCACATAAATATAAAGAAACAGAATTCCTTCCATATTCTGTGATATATATATATATATAATCTTTTCCATGTCTAAGGTCACAAGTGGGTTTTATTCCTGGATATTTTTGCTGCATATTTATTTGCATATTTACTGATTTTTCTCTACTATAGGTGGAAGATTTCACAAAAAGAAACTCAACATTGGTAAGCATTATATTTAGTCTTTCAAATTAGTTTCTCATTTCTTCTTTTTTATTTTTTATTAGTATGTGCTTGTGATACATGATAATTGCACTCATCTTGGAAACTGATACATGCACATATCACTTCTTTATCATTTTCACTTTCTCTTTCCCTCCCTACCCTTCTGCCTCCCACCATTCCCATATGCCTGTTGCTTCTCCAAAAAGTCTACCTTCCTTTCATCTATCTTTTATTTTGCTCTTTAAATTATTTATATCTTTAGTTTATCTGGCAAGAAAAACATGATATTTAACTGCTATTGTTTATTTTTCTGTCCTCAGGTAGTTCTATTTAGTTGAGATATAGATCTGCTTAGAGCTGATGTTTTGAATGACAAAATCTGATTTTGTGTAAAATAGAACTTCAGAGGTCTTACCAACCACAAAATTTTAGCACATGTATTTCATGTGCCATCTTTTTCCCTTTTTGGCTCTTACATACAATTGTAAATGCTTTTTAGTAACAGTATCTGAGGGGATGATGGGGAGATTTCTAAGATAATTGAAAGAAGCAGTGTCATATAAGCTATTTTGGGTTGAACATTCCATGAGAAAATACAGTACTATTAACACATTTACTAATAATATTTTAGAGAATTGGAACCACTATATTCCAAGCAATAATAGCAAGAAAGAGATAATATTTGAGTTTTAAAATTTTCCATTAGCAATATCCACCCTTAGTCCCCACTGGGGTAAGAAAAATATTCTTCCCTCCTTCTCCATAAAAGTAGATGAAAAAAATAACAATTTTTAAGTGAATAAGTATTAAACCAGAAAGTGATCATCAATTTGCTAAAATATTTCAAAGACAAGAAATCTCAACCTTTTCTATAGAAAAGTAATTACAACCTATTTCATATATATTCCTGAGATGAATAATAACTATTTCTCAAGTATGTGGACTTGGCAGCACTATCTGTCACATACTATTTATGCCAAATTCAACTGATAGGACAGCACTGTGTTTGCTGCTTAAATTTTTAATTTTATTTATTTATTTATTTATTTATTTATTTATTTATTTATTTTAGTACTGGGGATTGAACTTGGGTCCTTGCGCTTGTGCAGCAGGCCACAAAGCCACTGAACTAAATACCCGGCCCCTTGCTGCTTGAATTTAGCAGAAGAAATACACTTCTATTGCAGGTGGTGCTTTGCCCCTCAGAACAAGGCACCTACTACAGTTAGATGCCTCGCCTCCCAAAGAAATAGAGAGGATAGGACCCTATTTACTTAATGATTATATTTCAAAATGGTGATTCTCAAGTACTTGAGAAGGACATTATTGAATCTTCAAGCTGCCTACAGTTTCATTTATCATTTTATTTGGTTAAATATTTATATACTCTTAAGAGAAAAAAATTAAATTTCTTTTAATTGTATTATTTATTTATTATTCTTTACTTAGAATAAATATCCTACAAAATGAAAAGGAATAAAATCTACTTCTGATTTTCAAAGAGATCTCTTTGCATAGTTAATACTGATATCCTTGTTAGCCATGAGGTTAAATGCTTACTGAGATATTTGAAATTTTTCACAATCTTCCTCCTTTTCTGCTCTTTTTTATGTAATAAGTATAAAAATAGCATGCAGAACAGTTTTTGTAATCATCTAAATAATATATGTAAAATATTGAAAAAATGTGTGGGACTAAATCACCATTTCGAGATAGTTATTGTATTATTTTTAGCATTATTTTCTTATTTTAGCATCATATTCGAGGGGAAAATATATTTATGGGCATGCTAAGTTTTGCAAATATATATATGGACATATTAAGGTTGTCTATGCTTGTAAGATAGAAAAGTTGGGACTACAGGTTGTATATAATAATCGAATCTTTTACTATATCGTAAACAATTATATATGACAGAGGATTCAAAAACAAGTCTAAGAAACATAAGATATTTAGAAAATAAACTCATTAAGTATATTTAGAAACATAGTTAACAGAAGTAACTTAATGAATATTGAGTGTATATCATTTAAAATGAGAGAAAATGATTATGCATTGTTAATTTGAGAAATTAATGATTATTTTTGGCTGCATGCCCATTCCTTTTCTCTTGACCTACTATAAATATGAACCTGATGACACAACTCAAATATGTCTTATTTGGCAACATTTATTTTAAATTCTATAGCAGAGGTTTACTCTGCTTTTGTGAGTAACCATGACATTTAAACACATATTATCAATGATTAGATAAATTTGTTTATGAATAGGCTAATAATTCATGTTATGCTATGAGCTACTTGCAATCAGTCTTCATATTTACCAAGTGCTACATTTGTGCCCCCCTGAACTTGTTATACTGAAACACTAGCACTATCGTCTCTGAATAGATTATAACAATATTTTAGAAAGTGTCTTAGAAGTTGATTAAGTTAAGAGGAGCCATCAGATTTGTGCCTAATTACATCCTTATAAGAGTAAATATGAGCATACATATATTTAACAAGGATCTGTGGGCACAGGGAAAGATCCACTGAAGACACAAGAAAAGGTAGCCTTCTGAAACCAGGAAAGAAGCCTCAGAAGATAGCACATCTGCCAACACCTTTGTCTTAGAAATCTGTCCTCCAGAATTACAAGAATATTAAGCACCCAGTATGGTGATTTGTCATGGCAGCCCTAGCAAACTAATATAACAGGTTATATAAAACCTTCATATACTTGTTGTATTAGGTAATTTAGGCTATAAAATTATTATCTCCATAAGGAGTAACTCTTTGAATTAAAAATAAATATGTAGTGAATATAGTCTTCACATTCATAGGTGTCAAAACAAATATACTTCACTATATTCTTAGTTAATTTTCTGGATTGAATTATTTTAGATACTGAATTTCATGGAAAATTAAAAGTACACAATCATTGTTATATAGTAAAATGGTTTGCAAAATAAAATGTTCATAAAACATTTGCCAAAAGTGTTTTAGATTATAAATGAAACACCAACACCAAAATATATAAGATGACATGATAATATCTTTTGTAAAACTGCATTTTTACTTTATTTCTTTTTACTTTATTTTACATTATTTTTATTTGTTTTATGTAATTAATTTTGGAGATGTGGCTTTTAAATTTAAATGATTAGATTGGTGTTTATATCTGCTAAGACCACTTTACCATTCTCTTCAGCTTCGGTAAAATTTGAACAGGTGTCTTTGGTCACTCAGGGCTATCACCTTCCTTTTCTTACAAAACTTAAGAAAATTTGCAAGAGCAAGCTCTTTCTCTGTCTTATTGATATTTGCATCTTCTAAATTTCTTTCCAGTTTTACAACCCATAAATGTGTTTCTCAAGAACCTAGGAGCCATTCCTTTCAAATACAGTCACCATGATCACTGTTAATTCTCTGTCTTTTGGGAATGTAGGAACCTAACTTTGGTAATCATCTACTGGCAAACGTAGATCCTTGTTCATATTGACCAAACTTTTCCATAATGCCCTGTGCTACTTTTACACTAGCTCATACAGTTACTTAAAATCTCCTAGCTTTTGTTTCAGTAGAATTGAAGGAAATCACTCTCCCGTGCTTAAGATATGAATAAAATCTATCATGACTATTGAACTTGTCAGGTGCAGTTGCTCATTGGTACAATATAAAAACCAGTAGAGTTTACTAGTGTTTATTTACTTATTTGTTTTTGTTTCTGGAATTACATAAAATATTTGATTATTTAACATAAACAAGGGAAACTTACTTGAAACATTTTACCCTCTACATATATCCTATGTAAATAAGATTATTACCATTGCTTAGATTATACAACATCACAATATAGATAGATGCCTCAGAAAATGAATAGTATTTTTAAATTGTTAAGATAGTACTATCTCCAAGAGGGAGTAAAAATATTGTTTCCATAAAAAAATTACAGAGGAAAGAATCCCAGTGGATTGCAAATGCCCTGACATGTGGAACACATGATATATCTATTACCATCAAATGATTTTTCATTTATTTTTGAAAATAAGCCCTGGCTGCTATTATTCCCCTTCATTTTTAATTGTAAGAGTTACTATTTGAGGGAAATATGTGCTACAATTTTAGACATGCCAAATTTTCTGACATGACAACAATTGGGAAATATGAATGGAGGAAAAGTATTTTCTCAGTTTCTTTTGGTAGTTTTCAACTCAAAATGGACACAGATTCATGTGGGCTTGACTTTGTTTTCATGCCGCAACCTCTAGAGCCGGTTAGAGTTGCTTACTCTCTCACAGGTCTGACTGAGCATGAAAAACATGTCAAAGACCAAATCAATCTCTGTGTTGTTGGTAAATAGTGTGGAAAGCCCAAAAGTGTGCAGCCATGCCTAGCCTAGCTTCTGCTTGATCACAACCACTAAAGATGACAACCAGCAAATGTACAGAGTCAGGATGCTTACAAGAGAAGGACAACAGTAGCAAGATAGTAATGACTCTGTCCTACTACCCAGGAGGGATAAAACAAAAGCCCTCCTAAGCTTCCCAATCACTGCCAAAGAAAGAGAAAAATAGAAACAAAAACCGTAGTACCTGGCAACCAGTACATTATAATCCCAAACCACTTAGTTCTTCATTATTCATTCACAGCAAAGAACTGTGACTTTTACTCCCTAACCACTAAGATGTTTTCCAAAGACCAGGACTCATTTTTATAAGGAAATATGAGTTATTTTCAAGCTTCAATATAAAAATGGGATTCAAAATGATGGATTTGCATTTTCACTCAACATTTATTAGGAAAATATATAGTTAGTAGTTTTGTATGCTGGTACTGAGCTTGACACAGATGATGTAATGGTGGTCATATAGGAAGGAGGGTCAGCAGAAAGAGCTTCCAATGTAGAGTAGATCAGAGACATTGTGAAATGTAAAATTACATGATAAAAGGTGCAATAACAGAAAAAGTACATGAGATATTAAAAACATGCTACATTTTGGTAAAAATTCCAAGATATACAAGTTAATATATGGCAACATCTTAAGCATATAGAAAGAATAAATCCACAGAGTCTGATAAAATTTATAGAAAATGTGTTGAGACACACATATATCTTATACACATACATACTTATGTATCTGTAAAATATCCTATTTCTTGTTTCTTAATGATTATATTACTGAAAATTTAGATTTTTTTCAAATTTTAATAAGAAAACAATTTGTAAGTGTGTAATGGTGCAAAATCTCCAGAAATCCTGTGTTTTACCGTCTGATTCAAATGAATGGTCTGGTAGTACTAGAAAAATAAGAAGAAACATCACTACATAAAGAATACAAATATAGCTGAGTTTCTCTGGAAAAAATAAACTTATGTAAACAAAGATGTAATTTATTCAAGCAAATGTTAAATATTATTGAATGATTATATTTTATGTATAAAATATTCATTTTTATATATTTGTTGGTTATAACTACAGCTTACAGCTGATTAAAGTACTTCTGCAAAGTAGAAAATAAAACCTAATATTCTCATTAATATTCAATCAATATATAAATTCAATCTCTCTGTCAAGAGAGAAAGAAGATATTAGAAAACTTTGTCATTATCAGAAAATGTGAAAAAAAAATTAACCATAATAGAGAATTGCTAAATTTGTTATTAGCATGAGTCTAAGGCTCAGAGTATAGGTAACATATTCCAGGATAAAAAATCATGAATATTTATTAGAAAGGAAAAATGGCCACAAACTTGTCCATTCTCTTCATGCCTAAATACTTGCAGGGAGATTTTCCTGGTGTTCTTAAGAAATAGAATGAATATTTCTGCTATGGAAAATCAGAGCTGGTCTTGTACTGACCAAAATATGTGGTAGGAATGCACTGGGGAAATTCTGATCCTAATTCTGCAGAAAATTGAAAGTCTCTACTCACTTTCTTGGCAAATTACTCTGAGGCTGCCATGTAAAGCACGTCTGTTCATTCTACTAGAGGATTACAGACAACATAAACCAAAGCTATAAAACCTAAGTTGTAGTATAGATGCCATCTGACCTTGGACCACTAGCAACAAACACCAGATATATGATGCAATCTTGGAGCACCCACCTATGGTAGAGTAAGGAGATGACTGGTGGTATACAGATGGTTCTAGACAAAACTTTCAGGAGAACTGCTCATGTAACCCCTGTCCAAGTTACTATCACAGAAGATTGTAGAAAATAATAGAAGAGAATATATTGGTTGTTTAAAGCCAAGGAGTTACGTGGTAGTTTGTTATACTAGAAAGGAAAAAATGGTAAATCTCTAAGACAACTACTTTGTGAAATAAAATTAAATCTGTACAGGAGGCCCTGATATGGTATCATTGACTACTAGCTAATAATAAAAATAGTTAGTTGTATTTATTGGTGTGCAGCACGCTAAATATTTTCCATTTATTGTTTCCAATAATACTTATAGTCATAAACTTAGTACTTTCTTTATCTCTAATTTATAGGTATTGAAAATACAAGAAAGATTTAAAATGTCTAAAATTCACAACTAAAAAAGATATACAAAAGAATTCAAACTCAGGTCTAACTTTAAAGCAATTTCTTAGCTTTTATACAATATTTTGTCTTGTTCCTCTCTATTGTCTCATGATTTCCAAATACATTGCCCATGACAAGGAATAAAAATATTGCAACACAGTAATATTCCACATTAAGATGAGACAGATAGTATTAAATCAGGTAATTCTTTGTACATTTTTCTCTATCTGATCAGTGATTCAGAATAGCTTCCCTAATGAAAGTTTCCATAGCTATTCCTTTAAGAATTGTAAGTTATTTTATGTGACCAACAGAGTACATCATTAAATAGTGAGCAACTGCCCAAATTCAACTGGTCAGAAAATACAATGTCAATAAGCGGTACATTTTCAGAAATGCTACATTATACATATAAGAAATGAGCAAATAAAATTGATAATTGTTAATAAAGTCTTATAAAATACATAAAAAATATAAAAGAGTAAGAATCATGAGAAAAGTAAACAGAAATAAAAATATAAATCAATAATCTAATGCATTGTTAGTACAGAAATAATCCAATGTGAATCATAATATGCTTTTTCAGATAGATAAAATGTCTGTGAGATGTGATCAAAATATATGATGAATATTTAAATTTTAAACATTATTATAGTAAAAGACATGTTGTCATTAATACCCCCTCAAAACACTCTTCAAATGCATATGTCATTTTTCTTGCAACCTATTGAAGCAATTGTGAAAGTCATCTTTCATGAGAATCTTTATAAGATACCTAAAAGTAAGGAATTCCATTTGAGCCAACTATACAGTATCTTCCCTTGATATCTTCCCATGAGAGTTAAAGACACAGTATTACAGTGATACATGCATACTTGTGTTTGAAACAGCATAGTTCATAATAGCTGAATTTTGGAAGAAGCCTATGTGCTGATCAACAGATGAATGGATAAAGAAAATGTGGCATCTAAATAAAATAGTGTATTACTCAGCCTTAAAAAGAATTTGAGTCATTAGGAAAATGGATGCACCTTGACAGCTTAATTCTAAGTGAAATAAATCAGATGAAAAGTTTTAAATATTCCATAACTTATCTTACAAGCCAAATCCAAAATATAAATAAAGAGCAAGATGAAAGAGAAATGGTAGGAAATAGGGAGGTAGACTTTGTGGGAATTTGAAAGGGACCTCAGGATTGGAGGACATAGGAGAGATGGAAGGGAAGGAGAAATAAGAAGCATCAAGATTCAATATGTATGTGTATCAATTTCCCACAATGAATTTAGTTATTATGTATCACAAATATATACTGATAAAAATACAGTGAACTTTGCTGCCGAATGCCATGCAATGGAAAGGCAGTCTCAAAAAAACTACCTTGTGTGTTCTCATGCACCTGACTCACCGGATCTGGCACTGTGCATCTTCTGGCTCTTCCCCAAAGTCAAAATGCCCACAAAAGGCAAACGTTTTGGACTGACTCAGGACAAAACAACAATACAACTAACCCTCACAAAAGAGGAGGATTTCTGGACCTGCATTGGACAGTGGCAAAAATGGTGGAATAAATGTGTTACAAGGAAGTGGCAGTATTTTGACAGTGAATAGTGGCAATGCAACTTTTGCTGCAATATTTCTTTTTAATTTAAACATTCATCATATAGTTAGGTCACAGATCACATATTGAACAATGCTTTTAACAGGACATAGCCACTTTTATTCCTGAAAGATTATATTGAATAATATTTTCCAAGTAAGTATACTGAGAAAAATGGAATGTTGCTTCTCAAAAAGAGTATCTTGGCTATTTAAATAGCTTTTTAAATTCTTCTTCATACATGTTTGCATTACGTAATGGATATATTCTTCATGTGCATTTGGTACATGAACATAACACTTCTTCATTCCTTTTTTCCATCCCCTTCTCTCCTCTCCTCTTTTCTCTCATTTCCTATCCCCATCTCTGATCCTCTTCACTTTTGAGAAAGATACATTTCCCTACTTCTTATTACTCTGAAGCCTTGGACTTTGAGCAACTTATTCTGCAAGTGTTCTGCAAGACAACAAAACATTTCTAATAAATTTTAACTTGATAAATGTGCAATGTCTGGCAATATGAGAAGTACCTGATGTAGAATGTCACGTGATCACAAATGAATCAATGGTCCCCCCACACACACACACACACAACTCTCTCTCTCTCTTGTCTTTTGCTGCAGAACTCTGGATGATCCTCGCCCAACAAGAAAAGGTTATGGAGGAGATCGAATCTGCAGAGAAGGAGGAGGAAAAGGTGAAGGAATCCCCCACTTCAAGTGAGATTTGGAAGGTGTGTAAAATGGGAGAAACAGTGCCAAATTTTGCAGAAAAACACGAGCTGAATAAGACGGTAGCAAGCCTGAGCACTGAATCTGTTTAACAATGCAATGTCACATTTCTGTGAAATCCTCAAAAGGAAGCAAAAGGAAGTGTCATTGGATAGGTTTCTTGTTAAAGTTGTATGAAAAGAAAAATATTCCATAAAGCCAATAGATGGTATTCTGTTAGTGATAGTGAAAATCATCCTACACAATATCTCCTTCTCTCTTGTCTCTCTTTCTCCAGTTACAAAGGTTTTCAAAGGTTAGTGTAGGTTAATTCATTTTTCTTTATATTTTATATTTTCTTTATCCTTTCGTACTATATCACAGTATTGGAATAATTTTCATATGTGTATTTTTGGGTTGTGGAGAAAATCCTCTCCATTGCTATTCTTTCTTATGAGAAATTCTCTTTGCAATAAAAGTGCTTTGGATTAGAAACATTTTTCTGGAATGAATTATGCTTACAAACCAAGGTTTTACTGTATCTGGCTTTCATTTTGCTCTTTGTTTATAATTTGAGTTTCTTCTTTAAAAAAAACAATATTTAAACTTTTTGCTCTCATAGTGTATCCATTTTCCTACAATGACTCAGATTTAACCTTCTTTTTGGCAAAGTTATGCTCTTTTATGTGTAAATACCACATGTTCTTTATCCATTCTTCTGTTGCTAAACACGTAGGCTGCATCCAAGATATACTTATTATGAAATGTGGTCCTATCTACCTGAGTATACATGCATCAATGTAATATGATGTTACATATTGAGGAATATATCTAGAATGTGAATTTCTAGGTCAAATGGAATTTCTAGTTTTAGCTTTGTGAGGAATCTTCATATTGATTTCCATAGTGGTGGTACTAATTTACATTCCTACCAAGAGTATAGAACTCCTCCTTTTTCTCTGTAGAATTGTTATTATTTGATTTCTTAATGGTGGCCATTCTTTCTAGCATAAGATGGAATCTCAGTGTTTCTTTAATTTGCATACCTTGAATATTCTTCAACTGAAATAAAATGATAAACATTGAATACACAAAGATTTACCAAGAATGTAATTTGTATTAATCCTTTCTTAATGCTTGAAAATATCATATACCTAATATAAAGTCATTCTATCTCCACTTGACTCTCTTTCTATATCTATACATATACACATATATAATATATGCACATATATATCTTTATAATCCTATATAATTACTTATGTAAACAATTGTATTTTTCTATACAATTAATAAGCTAGTGTTAAATATTTATAAATAACATAAAACACATTCAATTACATAAAATTGCAGGTATGAAGCATACAAAATTTCTGGGCAGAAAGTGACAAATGAGCGATGCACTGTGTTCATGGAATGGACAATTCAATAGTATGAAGATGCCAGTGCCAATGTAAAAGCATAACAAAAGCTCTGAGATAAGGAATTGATTTATTTTGAGTCAATACAAAGGACTGTGCCCTAGGAACAAAAACCAAGGTTAACAACATGAGCTCCTCAAGGCCATGATTCCCCAAGACCATGAATTCTGGAAGGACTTAGTTCCTGCTATGAAGAGATTATACAAATCTTCCATCATATAGGAAGAAATTGAATGAAATAATAAAGAAGTCCAACTACAAAACGATGGATTCATCTTTCACAAGATAAGATTTTGTTTTAATACAGATAGAGAAATAGCCCACAGGACACAGATACTACTTCATTCTCAGACTTAAGATTTAACAGAAGAGGGACCTGGGATTTAGCTCAGTGGTTCTGCAGCCTGCCTCACATGTCCAAGGACCCAAGTTTGATCCCCGGTACCAAAACAAACAACAAAAAAAGACTTAACAGAAGCTCAAATCTGTGGAACATAATTTTTACATTACGATTGTACCCAGCAGTCACACAAAATGTTTGTTCTCCCTTTCACGGGGGCTAATAATACATGGCTGTTGAAGGTGCCTGAAATACAACT
Source organism: Heterocephalus glaber (assembly GCF_053883595.1). Lineage (NCBI taxonomy): Eukaryota > Metazoa > Chordata > Mammalia > Rodentia > Bathyergidae > Heterocephalus > Heterocephalus glaber. Next base: position 20,838,335 of record NW_028258138.1, on the reverse strand, counting down.
ATACGATGTAGGCTTCCTAATTTCTAACACTTTGTCTCTCTGACCTAGAGAGCCCCACAGGGACAGAAGACAAACTCCTGGCATAACATGTTACTGAAACCTATTTGATTTTTTTTCTGAGACAATCAGGAATTTAAAAGCTGTTTTTGCAAAAACCCAGTGACTTCTCACTTGGACCTATAGAACATTTGCATCACAAATTTACATGAAAATTCAAAGAAAGTAGAATTTCTAAGGCAATTTGAAAAAATAAAAGATTCCACACATAGGAGAGCAAAACAAGAGAATGGCTAAAATTTTAAAAACTTTCTATCATTTAATTTTAATTGTCAGTTTGACTGGATTAAGAGTCTCCTGGAGGAGGAGATTGGATCGTGCATACTTTACTAATCAACAAATGAGCCCCATGAAGTTTATAGCTGAATATGTTGCAGTTATTCATAAGCAAAATACAGTATTCAGTGATTCCAATTCTATGCTTTATTTTTTACTGTTCCCAAGAGAAAGCCTTAGAAAAGAAAATCTGTCATGGCTTTAGTTTTCCAAAATATTAAAAGGTGAAAAACAATGTGATATCCAACAAATGGGTTGTTTATAACAAAATAATTTAAGAATAAACACTGATTTTACTAGTTTTTGAAACACCAGAACCACAAAATTATAAATGATATATTGGCATGTGGTTCAAAGATGCAAAATGTATTTAGTTCAATGTATCACAGAAACTCCATGGTTTCTTGCATAATGAAATACTAGAGAGCAGACTATGGAGTTATTCTAAGTGCTACCTCTGAGGTTTTATTTCACTAAGTCAGACCACAGTGGTATAGTATAATAAGGTTATTCATTATTGTGCTTATTTTTTTCTGCTATCAACAAATACTGCATTTAATTTTAGGTCACTGACCCCTTTATTGTACCTTTTATTTTTATTTCCATAGAAGAAAAGAGTAGGAAACATTAACTTGCAATTTTATCTAAAGTGGTTTTTATGTGTATGCTGCATATTTTAAAGTGGAATATTGTAATCTCTAAAAATGTATAAACTAATTGTATATACAAAACTAAGCAATTCAAACTTTTTCATTAATAAAAAATTAAATTTCTTTTTCATGCCTTTCTACAGACCAATTTAATCACGGAAGCATAACCTAAACATTCACTTACATTCACCGTATGAGGTAAACATAGACATCTATAACAACGTAACTACCACATGAACCTAGATATTTTAACTCTTTGAAAAATAGAGCTAGTTACAAAATGAAATAATGAATAAGTGAATAATTAATTTGTATTCCTATGCTTTGCATTCATAGAAATGCTTTCTTAGAAGAAAATATTTAAGAAGTATTAACAATGTTCGAACTGGAAATTACTTTTGAGGAAGAGATTTTTGAGGGAAGGGTATTCTTGCATATGCTACTTTTACTTTCAAGACAACAGGATTATTATGACAATTGAATTTAGAAAAATATATGTATTTTGTTTTTAAATTTTTATGTTAGAAATCTAGCCAATGTATTTTTCTCTAACCAAACTGAATCATTATTTTATTTTAAATAAACTTGGGAATAAAATAATGTTACATAATTTATATAGTTACATGTAATTATATATGATATTTTGAATTGCTATAAGTAAACACAATTTCTATAAAGAATTTATGCATATACAATTATCTACTCATGCAAATGTGTTAAAACAATATGTGCACATACTTTTATCTCAGCATTTTAAGTCAACCTCTCACGTACATTACATATACATTGCTTCAATTAGTTATGTGTTCCACATTCAAGTGTATTTTGCAACATTTTTTATGTAATGATATGATTTCTGATTACACTTTGGTCAATTCTTTCATTTAATCTTCCAGTATATTTTCATTTTGGATTAGTTTCCTTAGGGAAAAACTAAATAAAATATCTATAAATAGAGAATTAATTGTTGTCAATAAAAAACGTTAATAAAACAGCAAAGGAGGTAAAGTCAAAATTCAATTTAAGAAGAAATTTTGAAAAGACATTGTGAAAATGTGATTTTGTTTTTTATTGGAATAAGGTTTATGCATTTATGTTTGAAGGGGGTTTGTAGAGATATGTCTTGGAAATCAGAGCATGCAGTTTTTGTTATATGATCTAAAGCCATGCCAATATACGTGGTAGACAAACAGAACAAATTTCTACTAAGCATATTTTAATCTACAAAGTGAGCTCATTGAGCATTGCTTCTCTGAACTTAAAAGTGATACAAATCTTTAAAAGTTATTTCATTTTATGCCAAGGTAAATAACTAAAAATGCAATGCACATTAACATTTCTTAGTTAGGTAAAAGGTTATCCGCGGCAAATGTGTTTCATTTTTCATGTGACTTTTTCAAAAGGATAGTAACTGTAGATTATTACAAATTAGGATGTCAAAGGTTGAATGAAATTTCAAGTAGGCTCAAAGGAGCATAAATCACCATGAGTAACTCATGTAAAAACATGTCCACAACTCGTGTAACTTTACAGAGCCTTACAGAGCTTTACAGAGTACATTTTTCAAGGCAGGCTTGGAACTACAGTGCTGCAGCTATTCCTCAGCATGTTGCTACATTTCTTCATGGAATAGCTACCCTTTCCCTGCCATTTATAAATAGTATTTTTCTTATAGAATTGTATGCATGTGAAATAAAATAATCTTAATAAAACATATGGAAAAGAACCCCAAACCTAGTATTCACCATTTAGCCATTATTATATTTTATTTTTGCTAGTAGTGTGAGTAGTAGCAATAATCATTGTTATAGTACCAACAGTCCTACCAGTAGTTAGTACTCAATAATATCATCTATGTTCAAGTTCATTCTATTCTTTCACTCTTTCATCTTAAATATTTTCATGTTCAATTTAATATTAATACTCTAAAGAATACCCAGGTATTATCTTGTTCAAACATTCTCAAGAAAATTTGAGGATTATTTCTTTCCTAACATTTATTTTACTGCATTTATTCTAATAGATGAAAGTGCACAGTCATTTTTTATCCCAGGTAAATTTTTTTTTCTTTATTTCTGACCTTTTATTTTTGAATCACCATTGGTATCATTCACTAAGGTGGTAATATTTACTTGAAAGTATAACAGAATTAAGTTAATTCATGTGAAATAATTTGCATTTATCATAGTATAAATGTTTCCATCATTTTAATCTATAATAGCTTATTTGTAGTGAAAATTGTGATGATATATATTTATACTTTAGAAATTTCTTTTTGAGGGTTGTATATTTCTGATAAGAAATATAACACCATGAGATAGGCAGCTTCAAACCTGGTGCCTACAGGTAATGGGGAAAAAATAAGAACCAAGATACATCATGCACAGGTACAAGCACCCAGTGATAAATGTAAACGTATTGAATACCTAAAATGCACCAATAAAATAATTTAAGGAAAAAAAAAAAAACTGGTGCCTAATGACCTGCTGCCTCTTTTAGTTTCACACTCTGCCTGAGAGGGAATATGTGTCTTATTCCCAATGAATGGAATACTGTAAAAGTGATTGCATATCACCTTTGAGATTAAGTTACTTTGAAAAATGTGAATTTCATATTCTTTCTCTCACTCAATTTCCCCCTCCAACTTACCCCAGCTCCTTATGTTGAGAGCCTCCCTTTTCCATATTTTGAATAGCCCCATGAAGAGGACTAGGTAGGAAGAAACTGATATTTTCAAACCAATAGCCAATGAAGATCTGATGTCTTTCAACAGCCAACCAAGTAGGCACAGAATATGAACTTTGCTCTTACACCTAAGAGAACTGCAGACCCAGCCAGCAACTGCATGGCAGCCTTTTGAATGACCCAGCTAAGCTACACCCAGCTTCCAAACCTGCATGCTCCGTTACCAGTGGTTTTAATCTGCTAATTATCTGAGTAATGTATTACATATAGATAAATAGTGCACTAGAACTTAGCTGAATATTTATTTGAATTTAATTATATATTTTGAGTTATTTTCACTGCTTTCACTTACTGGTACTGTGTTGTCTATTATCTCCAGTATTTCTAACTTTTGATGCCCTTTGAATTTATTTTGCTCTGTTTTATTCAATTATACTACATGAGGTGGAAGCTTAGATTTTGTTTCAGTTCTTTCTATTTAATAGAAAATTTTAAAGGAACAAAATTTACTGTAAGCATGGGATTATGGTTTGTTTACTATATATTTACTTTTCATATTAATTACTTTGTTTTACATTTTTTTCCAAGCCCTGTCATTTGTCAGGAATGCATTGTGGATTGTGTTTACCTAGAAAATGAAAATATTTTGAATTGCAAATACTTTTTCTTGAGTACAATCTATATTTTGAAGTTTAGTTTTTCTGATATCAGCATAATCTTCCATCATCATTTGTGCCACACGTCTTTTTTTTTTAAAATTTTTGTTGACTTTTTTTTGGTGACTGTTTTTCAGACAGAGTCAGCCTAAGTGGCCCAGGCTGTCCTTGAATCTGTGGTCTTCCTGCCTCAGCCTCTTGAGTGGGTGGGATTTACAGGCATGTATTATCAAGCCCAGGTGTGGTGCACCTCTTTTAAAGTTTTAGTCTATGTGATTAGACTATATTTATCAGAGTTTGTATGTTTGGATAATATCTGATTTGGTTGATTTCTAATTATTCTAATTTATATTTATTCTCTTTTCTGCATTCTTTGAATTGGATATTTTAAGGCTTTTTTCATTATCCTCACTGTTGCCTTATTATGTATATCATTATTAAAATTAAATATTAGCTTAGATTTTATAATATTCACTCATTATTCAATGACCATCATTACATATTGGTTTGTTTAGCAGCATATTTTCATTACAGCTCTCCAATTCGTTGTGATATGTTTATACATATTTTATATATATGAAAAACCCTCTGCATCATTCCTCTCTGTTACTTAAGGCAGTGATATATTTCATAATCAATAAAAATGTTCTGATGATGTATATTTTTATTTCATGCTGCAGATGATGTTAAAGTAACTTTGACCTATATTTCATTTTACTTTTTATACATTTTATATTATACTATGTTTTCCCTTGGATACTCTATCAACATATTTTTTATAAAAATTCATAGTTTCTGATTTCATTCATCCATTTTGACTAATGTTATAGAATAAAGGAATAATTTTTAATCTCAGATATTTTCTATGATATAATGGGATAATTTTTCATTGCAGAATCTTCTAATGTCAAAATAAGAAAGTTTAACTATGTGTTAAATTAACCTCTGTAACAGGAATTAGTGAGACAAGAGTTAGGCAGTTAAGGACAACAGACTCAACATGAAGTTGAGAAGCCCAAAATGGAGTCTAGTGAGTCATGATCCTCCAGGGATCTTACAGAAGCATAAGCCAGCTGTCCTTCAGTGGCCAGGGACCTCCCCAGAGCATGATCAGGCAGGCTATTGACTCAAAGGAATAATCACTAAGTCACCACTGAACAGAGTGGACCCTAAAATGTATGTAGTCCACTAAAGAGTAGAATTTATAACATTTCACAAGGGCTCCAACTCCCTTTTAAGCCCCTTAAAAACTCCTAGACACAAAGTCCTACTGAGTATCCTTTTCATGACCCCTCACAGCTAGTGGGGGCTCTGCTTTCTTTCCTTTATATATTTTAAATAAATTCACTTGTACCTCACTTCCTCTATCTGTGGTTTCATTCTTTGTCACTGTGGAAGGTGATCCCAGAATTCTGTCATCACTTTGCGAAATTATTTATTTACTTAAAAATTTTTATGGTGAAGTTATTTTTCATTATCCTTAGTTAGTAAATACTTTTAGTATTTCTAAAAACATTAAATCTAATTTGTTTAATTGATCTTTGTTTTAATTGACCTGTGATAATTTATTATTTTATTTTTTGTTAATCAATACTGACACTGAAAATATAGTTTATTATTTAAACTTACTGCTAATCCATCATGTGAGTCATTTTTGTTCTTTTGTTAGGTGTTCACAGTTGATTTGCTGATTTCCTTTTATCTTAGCCTGCAAAGACTTTATTCTTAATTGTGAGAGATTTCAATGATGACCTAAATAGTTTTGCAGAGAATATTTAGGTCAAGTGAGTGAGTGAAAGCTTCCACGAAAAACTTGTCTTTTTATATCAAATTTCAGAAATAATATGGCATGTAAAAATTAATTAGTACTAATTAAAAAAGCATTGAATAAAATTTAGATATAACAGAAATCCCAGGATATACATTTCTACCCAAATGAAAATCACATCATACTTCATGGTTTGTTAACTGCGATTGATTGGTAGAGTTTTCCCCACCCATGACAAAACAAAACTGTCACAAGTCATCTAACTGAGAGCCTATGCTGGAAATCTTTATTTTGTCATCTGGTTTCTATCATGAATTTTTTTCCAAAAGCCTACAATAAATGGAATAACATTTGCCACAGAAAAAAGTTAATATTAGAGATTTTCTTCTTTCTTTAGATAATATGAAATATATTACAAATATCACAAAACATATGACTCAAAAATACATTATAACTATAATCATCCATTTCTCTGTATTGACTACGAATGAAACAGCTTAATTCTATAACCATTGTGTTAGTATTGAATTTGTCTTCTATAAACAAGTAAATTATGAACATTCCAAATCAGTTTTTAAAATCTACATCTAAATTTCTATTTTATCTGTAACTTTATATGTCTTTATAAAGACATATGTCTCAAATATTATATGTCTTTATATGTCTCAATTTATTTTCTCTTATATTTTTATGCTACTCTAATTCTCTGATTACTGCTTTATGTTTATCTAACATTATGTAGGGATAGAGAACTGTAGGCAGGGAGAGATGAGGGGGAAACACCCCCACCCCCACCCCACTCCCTCTGAAGGAGTTCAGACATAGGGCAGAACAGGCTTATCCACCCCCGAAAAGCTGACAGTACTCTTGCCTGCTTGCTGAATAAAAGTGCAACTTTGCTTCTATGCTTTTTGTCTCTTATCTATTTCTTCCACAACCTTCTGCATCACTGGGAGAGTCAGGCCCAGGACTGTGGGGACTCTCCACCTGTCTCCACTCAAGACATTTTTGGGGGCTCATCCAGGATCGAGGTAGAGACTGACAAATAGCTTGAAGACTTCAGACTAGATCAGTATACTCAGCCCAATTGACAGTGGGTGCTCGGAGTAACCCCTCACCATGATCTAGCATGGTGGAATACTCAAGGCTGGGGCCCTCTTCTGTGTGTCAGGGGACCCTGGGTATGGAGGAGTTCTACCCAGTTCCCGACCATTCTGGTGGGAATCCAAGTACTCGTTCAATATGACTTAGTGACCAGTGGGAAAGGGTCACTTAAGTGCCAAGCAGCCTGTCAATGAGTGGCTTTTCCAGCCCAGTAGTTTAGGAAGACCATCAAGTGATGGGGAGGATGGCTGAGGACTCCCCATGTCAAAGCAATCACTCTGCCCCTGAGCTTGGGGATCCAGATTCTTCCAGAACATATCTAACCTCTATATGTCTCTGTCTGAGCACTCTCTCCTGGAGTGTTGCGTGTTCTCCACTCAAGGCTGCCCTTCTGACAGAGAGAGATCTATGATCACCCCTTCCCAGGAAGCTCTGGGCCAATGTGATCTAATTGGCATGTAGCAGGGGCCTTCAGATATTTTCTCCAACCCTCTTTTGAGTCCCAACTCCTATGCCATCTCTTTTGCCATGAGCCCACTTTCCCTGTCCCCCTTGACTAAGACATTCCACGAGAGTGGTATGTCTCAGGGCCTCTAACCGTACTCCACTGTTTTTGACATCCTACTGTCTCCCCTTCCTTAGCCTGTGCCCCTCCTTTCATATCCTTACCACTTCTCTCTCCACAGACTAGGCACAACTCCTAACCTCTTACATCAATTCAAGCACCAACTAGAGAGGCCACAAAGTCTAAGAGATTTGTCCGTTAAGGCCATGCTCAACCCTTTAAAATTACGGGCTTATTGAGAGCTCCATGCCTTTGAGGAATAGTGATGTCAGACATATCTAGGATACAGAGGGAGCTACCTCAGGCCTGTCCCCAGCCCCCACAGGGGGGAGAGGAAATCTATTTGTTGCTATACCCTTTTAACACATGGGACCCAGATTCCTGCATGTGGAACCAGGATGTGGACTGGGGACTTTTTCAGCACAGGTCCTTATCCAGAACCCCATCTGTCCCACCTAGGCCTATTGGAGGAGACAGAGTGGTGTTTTGTCCAACCAGTTACAGGGTAAGATTACTGATAATCTACGTTGTAAATTCTACTTAGGAGGGCCAGAAGATCCCACTCAGTTTCTCTTTCTTCTTCTTTTCTTCTGTTTCCCTTTCCTTTTTTAGTCTAACTATAAGTTCCCTCCATCTTTTTCCTCTCCTAGATGGGGGCCGAATCCTCTCTTATCCCTCCATGATCTCCTCTAGATTGTCTCTTTAAGCAATTGGAAAGACCTAGATCCAGAGAATTTAAAGAAGAGGAGACTGCTCTTCTTTTGTACTGAGGCATGGGGCCAATATCCTTTAGGAGATGGAATCCAGTGGCCCACTGGAGAAAGTGTAGACTGTAATACCAACATACACATAGATCTCTTTTGCAAGTGAGAGGGAAAATGGAGTGAGATCTCATATGTCCAGCTCTTTTTTGTGATGTGGGATCATCTAGAATGGGTCCAGGAGTGTCACATGGAGCCAACTTTGCTGCTAAAGTAGCCACCTATTTCACCCCAACAGGAGAACTGTGCATTCTGGGAAAGAACAAGTCGGGAACCCAAACCTCCTTATAATGGAGAAGCTCCTGTGTCACCCTTAAAACCTCCAGGGGGTCTCTATCCCCTTTGGGGAGGGACTAAACAAAAGGTCACCTTCACTTATTCAGAGTTGGGGGACACAAAGAAGAACCTCAGCAATTTCACCAAGGACCTTGATACATCAGATCCTCTAACCAGATCATCACCCTCTTTAACTTAAACTGGGAGCATGTCATGTTTATCCTCAGAGAAACTCTTAGTTATGGAGATGTTGAGAGAGTTCTGGCTGCTGCAACTTGGGTGGCTAAATCCTATCATGAGACCCATAGAGGGATGACACTCAGAAGGGAGAGATGTAGATATGCTCACATAGGAGATGAGGCTGTTCCTCAGGCCAATCCCCATTGGGACAGACCCCATGAAGATACCACCAAAAAGGAGGCCCAATTACATTTTTTGTATCGCATCAAGGATGGACTAAAAGGGGCTAAACTTAAGCCTATCAATTATGGAAAATTGAGCCAGATATTTCAGGAGAAGGAAGAACCCCCAAGAGTTTTCTTCCAATGTCTCCAGGATGCTATATCAAAGTTCACTCAGATTGATCCTGAAAGCCCAGAAGGAAAGTCCCTATTGTGGGATAAGTTAATAAACCAGTCTGCTCCCAATATCTGCAGAAAACTTCAAAAGCTGATGGCTGGCTGACCCAGAAAAGGAGGCCCCTGTGGTAGATGAGTTGGTCAGGGGGCTAACAAGACTTCCTACAACAGAGACATTGAGGTTAAACACAAGAAGAGGGACAGACATAAATAACTGCTGGCAGCACTCAAGGAAGGAATGTCTGATAAAGTGACTGGGGAGCCTACAGTTCCCTGCTCCAGAATCTATAGATTTTTCAGGTTTCAAGATAATATAAAGTGAAACTGCCCTCTCTGGAAGGCCAAGAGGCCCCACAAACCCTCCCAACCTCACTTCAAGTGTGGAGAAAGTGTGGGCTGATTAATACCCTCTAAGAGTCCAAGGCCTCAAAAGCCCCAATGAGGGTCCCTAGGGTCTCACACTTCAGCCCTGCTCCAATACTCCCAACAGAACCTGGAGTTACTTTGACAGTGGGGACACAACCTATGAGCTTTCTCTTGGACACAGGCACCAGCTTCTCTGTTCTGCCTGAATCTTCTGAGCCTCTCTCCTCATGCTCAACCTTGGTTCAAGGAATCTCAGGACAAACTGTCAAGAGGTTCTTTTCCAAACCTGTCTCTTGCTCCTGTAGAGACTTAACTTCTCCCATTTCTTTTTGATCATGCCAGAAATTCCTACTCCCTTGTTGGGAAGGGAAATCCTGGCCAAGGCCAGAGCTCAACTTCTCCTACCCTCAGGCCTCAATATTCCCCAAGTATGTCCCCTGCAAGAGGTAGATATTGACCCCACCATCTGAACTAATGGCTGGTTGGTGGGCATCCTCTCCACTTCCCTTGCCAGAAACAGTATCCACTTAAACCTGAGGTGAGGGAGGGGCTAAAGCAAATCACCCAAAACCTCTTGCATCAGGGATTGCTATGGGAAACTGTAAGCCCATATAACAGTCCCATTCTCGGGGTCAAGAAGAGACTTAACAAATGGAGATTAGTTCAGGACCTGAGGCTTATAAATGGGGCTGTGATCCCATTGCACCCTGTGGTTCCCAACCTTTATACCTGTTTTCTCAAGTACCAGAAAATGCTAAATGGTTTTTAGTTCCAGATTTGGATGCCTTTTCTTTGCATTCCATTAGCTTGGGAAAGCCAAGCCTACTTTACATTTGAAAATCCTATGTCCAGGGTGGGACAATTAACATGGACTGTCCTTCCCTAAGGGTTTAGACACAGTTCCCTTCACTTTGGACTGGCATTATCCCAGAATTTGTTAGAATGGAAAAAAGAAAGTGTTACCTTGTTAGACTATGTGGATGACCTGATGTTATGTGGAGAACTTCAGAAAGCACTAAGAGGGTCCACAAATTACTTTCTCAATTATCTGGCATCTAGGGGATACAAAGTGTCCCGTAAAAAGGACAGATGTGCCAAGAACAAGTTACCCATTTGGGCTTCTTGATTTCACATGGCAAATGGGCACTAAGCCCAGACAGAAGTGAGCCAATTTTGGCCTTCCCCCAGGCTCAATATATTAGGGAATTCCAAGGATGTTTGGGCATTACTGACTTTTGTCAGATTTGGATGCTGGGATGTGCAGAAAAGGCCCAACCACTATACCAACTTCTCTGGGAGACACAAAAAGCCCAAATGCATATCCTCATTTGGAACCTCGATGCCAAGAAGGCCTTCAAGAAGCTAAAAGAGACAGAGGAGTCTTCTGGGTCAACATGCCACAGCTCCCAGTGTAGAATAGGAGGCTTCCAGGCCACCTACCACCCCTCCTAGCACAGAGGAGGCTTCCAGGTCAATGTACCACAGCTCCCAGTGCAGGTAGGAGTCTTTCAGAGCAACCTACCAATGCTTCCAGCACGGAGGAGGCATCCAGGTTGATGTGCCACATCTCCCAGTGCAGAGGAGGTGAGCCAAATGAGCACGAGCAGCATCCCCACCCCCCCCATCAAAATGACAAGACACGTAAACAAACCACAGAACCAGAATTCCAGATCACCTACAGCAACCCCAAAGGGAAACAAAATGGAACACTGTGATACTCAGCCAGTTGGACTCCCTGAACTAGCAACAAAAGAGGATCTGGAAAAAAATGAAATCAGAAATAATTTCACATATAACAGCAGAGTTTGTGCTCATAGGGCAAGACATGATTAATAAATCTAGAGAGGACACAGATAAAAAAAAATACAGGAGCTGAGGAACACAATGGAATCCCAACATAGGAAACAAATGGAATCCAAAAAACAGATGTGAACAGATTTCAAGGAAATTAAAAACTCCATTGAATGTTTATGCAGAAGATTGAGCCAATGTGAGGATAGAATTTCAGATATAGAAGATAAGATTGAAGTTAGTGACCAGGAAAAGAAAAATTGTTTCAAAACTGTGAGGGAACACAAGAAATCAATCCAGCAGCTGCTAGACAATACAAAGAAGAATAACATAAGCCTGATTGGAGTCAATGAAAAAACAGGAAAGAGTCAGATGACATAAAAATAACTGTTCGCAGAAGTAATGGAAGAAAACTTCCCAAGTAGGGGAAAAGAAATTGACATACAAATAAGTGAGGCATGTAGGACTCCAACTAGCCTGGATCAAAAAAAATGTACACATAGGCATATAATTGTTAAGATTCTGGAAATCCAAGAGAAGAACAAAATTCTACAAACAGAGAAAAGAAACAAATCACATACAAAGGAAAGCCCATCAGAATCACACTGGACTTCTCAATGCAAACCCTCAAGGCAAGAAAAGCTTGGAGTGATGTATTGCAAGCCCTAAAGGAAAACAGCATCCAACAGAGATTAATGAATCCTGCAAAACTATCTTTCAAAATTGATGGAAAAATAAGATACTTTCATGACAAAGCACACCTTAGGAATTTCATGAATACCAAATCAGCACTCCAAAAAATTTTAGACAATATCCCAGGAAATGACAGTGAGGATCACAACCCCAGGAAGCCCAGTAGAATGAATCCATCAACAGAACAAGAAATTAAAAGCAAAGGGAGAGAATCCAACAAAAAGAAAAAGTCACAAGAATGATAAGTCAAGATACGTACCAGTTATAACCATCAATTTTAATGGTCTCAACTCACCAATAAAAGAAATAGACTGGCAAAATGGATCAAGAAGAAAGATCCAACAATATGCTGCATACAAGAAACACACTTAGGGCCAGAGATTTAGCTCAGTGGTTTTGCTGCCTGCTAAGCAAATGCAAGGACCTGAGTTTGATTCCCGGTACAAAAAAAAAAAAAAAAAAAAAAAAAGAAACACACTTAATTCAAAAAGAAACTCATAGACTGAAAGTTAAAGGATGGAAAACAACACTCCATGTGACAGGAACCTGAAAAAGAGCAGGAGTACCTATCCTCTTTGGAGATCACGTGGATTTCAAACTTACACTGATTAAGAGAAACAATGAAGGACGCTACATCCTTGTAAAGGGAAGAATCCAAGAGGAAGAGATGACAATCATAAATATCTATGCACCAAACACTAGTGCACCCAATTATATAAAACAAATACTAACAGACATGAAAAATCATATAAGCACTAATACAATAGTAGTGGAGGACCTCAATACCCCATTGTCACAAATAGATAGATCAACTAGACAAAAAACAATCAATGAATTACTAGAACTCAATCATCCTCTTGAACAAATGAACTTAACAGATGTTTACAGAGTGTTCCACACCACAAAGTCAGAATACACATTCTTTTCAGCTGCACATGGGTCCTTCTCCTAAACAGACCATTTACTCACTCATAGAATATGTTTAAGTAAGTGCAAGGAATTGAAGTTCCCCTGTATATTATCAGACCATAGTGTGGTTAAATTGGAGATCAATAGCAAACGAAACTGCAAGAATTTCATAAACACATGGATATTGGACAACACACTTCTGAATAACCAGTAGGGCACAGAGGAAATTAAAGAAGAAATCAGACAGTTCCTAAAATTAAATGACATTGACAATACAACATATTGGATCTATGGGACACAATGAAAGCAGTCTTATGAGAGAAAGTCATAGCAGTGAATATTCACATTAGGAAAACAGAGCAAGCCCAATTTAAAAACCCGATGCTAAACTTCAAACTTCCAGAAAAAGAAGAGCAGGACAACCCCAAAACTCATACAAGGGAGCAAATTATAACGATCAGAGCACAAATCAATGTAATGGAGACTAAAAGAACAATATAAAAAATCAATGAAGCCAAGAGTTGGTTCTTTGAAAAATAAACAAAATTGACAAACTCTTAGCCAACCTTATCAGAAAAGGGAAAGAAAAGGCCCAAATCCATCCAGTTAGGAATGAAAAGGATGAAATTACAACAGACACAGCAGAGGTTCATCAATACCTACTTTGAGAACCTATACACCAATAAGATGGAAAACACAGAAGAAATAGACAGATTCCTAGATATATATGAATAACCAAAGTTCAGCAAAGAATACCTAAAAATTCTAAACAACCCCATATCAATGAATGAAATTGAAAACGTTATTAAAAATTTACCAACTAAGAAAAGCCCTGGTCCTGATGGCTTCACTGCTGAATTCTACAAGACATTTAGAGAAGAATTATTGCCACTACTGTTTAAAATCTTCAATAAAATTGAAAGGGAAGCAATACTCCCTAATTCATTCCTGGAAGTAAGCAACACCTTGATCCCCAAAGCGAGAAAGACCCAACTGAAAAAGAGAACTATGGGCCAATCTCACTAATGAACATAGATGCAAAAATCCTTAATAAGATACTGGCAAATAGAATGCAGAATATCATCAAGAAGATCATACACCTTGATCAAGCGGGATTCATCCCAGGGATGCAAGGATGATTCAACATACACAAATCAATCAATGTAATACACTATATCAATAGAGCCAAGGGCAAAAACCATATGATCATCTCAATAGATACAGAAAAAGCATTCGACAAAACCCAACATGCATTCATGATAAAAACACTACATAAAATTGGAATAGATGGTCTCTACCTCAATCTGATAAAAGCCGTCTAGGAAAAACCAACAACCAATATATCATGCTAAATGGTCAAAAACTGAAATCCTTCACACTAAAATCAGGAACAATACAAGGATGTCCACTATCACCACTCCTGTTCAATAAGTCTTGGAAACATTAATCATGACAATTAGACAAGAGAAAGAAATAAAAGCAACAAAAATTGGAAATGAAGAAGTCACATTGTCATTATTTGCAGATGACATGATACTCGATATAGAAGACCCCAAGAACTCCACCAAAAGTCTTCTAGACTTAATAACCAAATTCAGTAACATATCTGGATACAAGGTCAATACACAAAAATCAATAGCTTTCCTCTACAGGAACAACAGACTCAATGAGAAAGAAATAGAACAATCAATTCCTTTCACAATAGCACCCAAAAAACTGAAGTACCTAGGAATCAACCTAACAAAAGAAATCAAAGACCTCTTCTCTGAAAACTATAGCACTCTGAAAAGAAGACTGAATACAATATCAGAAAATGGAAAGACATCTCCTGCTCCTGGGTAGGAAGGATCAACATAGTGAAAATGGCCATACTTCCCAAACTGCTACATAGATTCAATGCAATTCCAATTGAAATCCCAGCAGCATGGAACATGAGAAAACAATCCAAACATTCATTTGAAACAAGAAGAGACCCAGAATAGCAAAAGCAATTCTAGGCAACAGAGACATGGCAGGGGGTATTACAACCCCCAACTTGAAACTATACTACAAAGCAACTGTGCTAAAAACAGCATGGTACTGGGAAAGAAACAGACTTGAGGACAAGTGGAACAGATTAGAAGATTCAGAAACAACTGCAGACACACTCAGCCACCTCATCTTCAACAAAGGAGCCAAACACCATTACTGGAGGAAAAAGAAACTCTTTAATAAATGGTGCTGGAAAAATTGGGTTTCAACTTGCCAAAAATTAAAACTAGACTCTATCTCTCACCATGCACTAAACTAAAATAAAAATGGATTAAAGGTCTAAATATGAAACAGAAACACTAAACCATCTGGAATTGAGCTTAGGAAGAACTCTTGAAGACACTGGTGTAGGAAAAGATTTTATGAACAAAACCTCAGTTGCCCATGAGTAGCACAAACAATCAACAAGTGGGATCTCTTCTTACTAAAAAGCTTCTACACAGCAAGAGAAATGACCAACAGTGTAAAGAGCCAACTCACAATTTGGGAAAAAATTTTCATCAGCTGTCCCTCAGAAAAGATCTACTGTCAGGGGCTGGGGATTTAGCTCAGTGGTTCTGGTGCCTGCCTTGAAAGCACAAGGTCCTGAGTTTGATCCCCAGTACAAAAAAAAAAAAAAAGGTCTACTATCTAGAATCTATAAAGTACTTAAAAAAATCAGACCTCCCAAATTTCAAGACCCAATCCAAAAATAGGCATCCGAAATGAAGAGACATTTCTCAGAGAAGTAGAAATAGCAAATAAACATATGAAAAATTGTTCAACATCATGGGTCATTAGAGAGCTGCTAATGAAAACAATGCTGAGATTCCACCTCGCCCCAGAAAGAATGGTTGCTATTAAGAAATCAACCAGTAACAAGTGCAGGTGGGGCTGTGAGGAAAGAGGAACACTGCTCCACTGCAGGAGGCAGTGTAGACTGATGCAACCACTATGGAAATCAGTATGGAAGGACCCGGGATTTAGCTCAGTGGTTTTGCTGCCTGCTGCACCTGCTGCGCAAGTGCAAGGACCTGAGTTCAATCCCCGGTACCAAAAAGAAAAGAAAGAAATCAGTATGGAGATACCTCAAAGAACTAGGACTGGAAGTCCCATTTAACCCAGCTATTCCCCTGCTGGGTATCTTCACCAAAGAATTAAAAGTATCATACCACAGTGATATATGTGCACCCACGTTCATAGCACCACAGTTTGTAATAGCTAAAACTTGGAAACAGCCCAAATGCCCATCAACTGGAGACTGAATAAAGAAAATGTGTCTTTTTTTATAAAATGTAGTACTACTCAACAATAAAAAATAAGAAATTAGAGACATTTATAGTTAAATGGATGCACATTGCCGTGATACTCTTAAGTGAAATAGGACATATATGTGTAAATACCAAATAGTTTCTCTAGTGAGTGAAACTGAAAGTATAAATAAGGATTAAAAGGTATAATAGATAATGTGAAATAGGAAGAAAAGAGGCAAAGGGCAAAGGGAAGTGGGAGGGGTAGGGGAAAGGAAAGAGGGGAATGGAATTAATATGAGAAAATGAAACAAAGGAAACAAAGTCTTTGTAAATTGAGAGGGATGGAGGAGTTGAAGGGAGGGCAGGGGAAGGGTGAAAAATAAGAACCAAGAAAGATTATGTAAAGGTGCAAATTTCCAGTGATGAATGTCATTATACTGAATACCTAAAATGTACCAATAAAATAATTTTTTTAAAAAAAGAAGCTAAAAGAGGCCCTGCCTGAGGCCCCAGCCCTCAGACTCCCAAATCAAGAAAAATATACACTCTACCTGACTGAGAAACAGGGGCTGTCCCAGTAAATGTTAACCCAAGACCTGGACCCAGACCCTCAACCCATAGCCTACCTGAGTAAAGAAATAGATCCTGTCACCAAAGGGTGGTCAGGATGCATGAGGGCATTGGCAGCTGCAGGAATCCTGGTTCTGGAGGCACACAAGCTCACTAAGGGAAGGAGACTCTGTCAAGTACCCTCATGATATTGGGAGACTCTTAAGGGGTCACCTTCACCCTTGGGTTTCTGACACCTGGATCCTCAAATATCAGGTGTTGCTGTTAGAGGGCCCTGATGTGACTCTAGAGACTTGCTAGGGTCTTAACCCTGCCACTTTCTTGCCAGACTCACATGACATAAATACTCATGATTGTGTTGAAGTTTTCATCCAAACTCAACTACTGAGGCCAGGGCTTTATTATCAACCTCTCCAGAATCCTCAGATAAAACTATTTACAGATAAGAGTTCTTTCATATCCAATGGAGAGAGGAAAGCAGAGTATGCTTTGGCAACTGGTTCTGAATTTCTTGAGGCAGACCCCCTCCCCCCTGGCACCAGTGCCCAGAAAGCAGAATTGAGGGCCCTTGCTAGGGCACTCCAACTGGCCAAAGATGAGAGTCAACATCTTCACAGACTCTAAATATGCTTACCATATAGTTCATGTCCATGCAGCTGTATGGAAGGAGAGGGGATTGCTTTCCTTATGAGGGCCTCCCATTAAACATACCTCAGAGATCTGCTGCCTAACTGAGTCCCCACCCTGAAGGAATATTGGCTCTCAATTTTCTATGGGAAGGGCTTCCTTATCAGGTAACAGAGGCTCACAATCTGTCTTCCTGACAAAAGAGGGAACCCATAACCCTCACTGTCCTGGGAATAATAGCTCTTGTGGCTCCCTTGGGAGGAATTATCTATGGTGTGGTTGCCAACACAGTCCAAATCAAAAACCTCACAGCCATGATGGCCATGATTGCTGAGTTCATGGGAAGCAACCTCAGAGACCTTCAAAAGTCTCTGGACTCCATGGCTGGGTTAGTTCTGGATCATAGACAGGTTCTTGACTGGATGCTTTCTAGACAGGGAGGTGTATGTGCCATGCTAAACAGGTCTTGCTGTATGTACATAAATAACTCCCAGGAGATAAAAACCAGGATGTCCATCATTTTGGACAGAGCCAAATGGCTCTATGGTCAGGGAATAGTTGACCAACTCTCCTCAAGTTTTCACTCAAATCAAGGGCCTAATTCCAACCCTCAAGTCCTGGGTTTTACCTTTTATAACATCCTTCCTCCTCATCCTACTCATCCTTTGGCCCACATATAATTAATTGCCTAACTCACTTCATTGCAGACCACATCAATGCTGTCAAGATGCAGATGGTCCTCTAAATGGAAGCTAAAATGGATCTGTCCTCCTTCTACCCTTCTACTGGGGACTCCTGGATCAACCTCCTGATAAGCACCCCACCCTGCTTCCTGCTAGCACCCTTTCAGCAGGAAGTAGCTCAAGCTGTCATGCCCTGATGTCCAAACAGCAGTTGATAGGGTGCCTCAGAGGGAGGACTGTAGAGATAGAGACCCATAGGCAGGTAGAGATGAGGGACACCTCCACACCCACCCTACCCCTGCTGAAGGAGTTCAGACAGCTGGCAGAACAGGCTTAACCACCCATGCAAAGCTGACAGTCTGTGGTTGCACCTCCTCTTCCCGCTGTACCCTGCAAATCTTGGTTTGTTAAGATCAGAAGGAAAAAGAGCCTTGGCCCTAAGAGGTAAAAGGCCCTCCCAAAAGACCACTCCTTCCTTGTCCCTAGTAATGAGCTAAGTTAATCATTAACCAATCAAGTAGGGGTGCCCTCAGCCCAGGGGCAAGATAGGCCCCAACTACTATAAAAACAACATCTTGACCTCCCCTTCCATGGTGGCTCCATTTCGGGCACCCCTGCCTGTTGCATTGAGAAAAGGCAGCTGTACTCTTGCATGCTTGCTGAATAAAAGTACAACTTTGCTTCTACACTTTCGGTCTTTATCTGATTCTTCTACAACCTTCTACTTCATTGGGAGAGTCAGGCCTGGGACTGTGGGGACTCTCTGCCTGTCTCTGCCCGTGACAATTACATCTTACATTGTTTTTAGTGTTTATATACACACTTTTAGTATGAATATTTAAAACCTACAGTGTCACAGAACTTATAGTATCCAAATGCTATTTATGTTGTATTTATAAACAAGATAACATTTTATTTTCTTCATTGGTCTCCACATTCTACATATTATTTCTGGAATTTTAGGTAAAATTATTAATGACAAATTATTATTGTATTATATTATTATCAATTATATTATTATCAATGTTTATTTATAGAAAAATAGATTAAACTTTTTTTGTCTTACATCTCAAATTCCCTTTTTTGTTTTTGTTGAGATAAATTTATATTTTTCTTACCTTGTTTTTCTATTTTTTAAACTGTAAAATGATACTCATAATCTAACTTTTTGTGTGATACAAATTACATTTGATTCAGTTATGAATATGTGATTGAATATCTAATTTTAAAATCACAATTGGTCCCTCAGCACTTCAGATTGCAATATTGCCTTTATAAAAAGATTTGTTGCAGGTGGGGGATTTAGCTCAGTGGTGCCGCCACCTGCCTCACAAGTGCAAGGTCCTGAGTTCGATCCCTGATACCAAAAACAAAAACAAAAAACCAACAAAAAAAGATTTGTTGCATTAGAATAATTGCTCTTAAGTAATCATTATTAATTTTATTTTGTTAAAAACACTTCCCTCTTCCCCTCCTTATTTACAAAGTTTTGGTTACTTTTTATCCTTCTTTTCTGATTTTTTTCCTTTTCTCTTCTTTCCTCCCTGCCTAGTTCCCCTTTTTTTTCTGAACAATTTTTTCCTATTACACAATATCTATTATATGCTTTGGTGCTTATTTACACTTTCAGTTTCTCACATCAGAAGGATGACATTTACACCTGTTTGTCTGATTTATTTCACTTAAGAGTTTGGTCACAAAGTCCATCCATTTACCTAGACATGTTTGAAGCTTGTTCTTCTTTATGGGTGAGTGGTACTCCATTGCATTAAAAATAAATCTTTTCTATCCATTCATCAGTTGATGGGCATTTGGGTTGTAACCACTGATGAAATCCATGTGAAGATCCTTTAGCCTATAAATACAAATTCACACCAGTGACTCCCCAGGGAGCTGTTAGATCTTCAGTCTCACACTGACACTGAATTCTTGATCCCTCTAGTTCTGTTTTTCAATGTCTTAGACTAAGCAGCTGCTAGATTCCCTGATTCACCAAAATGTAGGTTTTCTTAGTAGACCATCCAGCTGCTAATCCTGTAGGCCAATAAAATAAATTTCTTTTCATTATTTTATTACTTGGTGATAACTTGATGCAGGTATACAATATATAATTACCAAACAGGACCATTGGAATGTCCATGTTCTTTGGAGCTGTTTCTTAGTTCTTTTAGCCCAGGTCAACAATAAAGAGATTTACTGAAAAATTTGAGGCTCTTAAAAATCAAGAAAGTTTGGTGCCTCTACTTTGGTAATTTGAAAGCATTGTGAAAGAACTTAAATGCAGTGCATATTTGAATCATTTTAATTTTTAAGATCATTATGATTTCAAAAACATTTTTTCAGACCCTTAGATATGTCCTATAAGGTAATAAATGTAGATAATTTTCTACAGAGGAAAAATTATAATTATTCTGAATATGTGTATGTCTGTGGGTATATTTTAGAGATGATAAGAGAAAAAATGGCATAAAATATTTAATCAGACTACAGATTTTGTAAAACAAATTCTAACTAAGCTATATTTAATTATATCATTATAATATGTGGTAGAATGTGGTATTTCATTCAGTAAATGTGTATCATGTGTACTAATCAAATCAGAATAATTAGCATTTCTATCTTCTGGTCCTGATGTTTGGAACCTTTGAGCTGTTTTCTTCTAGTCACTTATGAAATATATGGTAGATTAATGTGAAATATCGTCACTCTAGTGTTTGACAAACACTAGAACTTAATACTTCTAAGTAAATTTGGGTACCTGTTATTCAATTTCTGTCTCCCTAGCTGTAACAATCACAACCACCACTAATCATTAACCTATATTCAGATATATTTATTTTCTTTCTATAAATGAGTGAAAACATGTGGTGCTGTTTTTCTGTGTCTGATTTATTTCACTTAAGTTAATACATTCCAATTTCATCCATTTTATGGCACACGATTGATAATGTTTTTCTCTGAATAGTATTCCATTCTGTACCTTATTTTCTGTATTCATTCATCCATTCACAGACACCTAGTTTGATTCTATTTTTAAGTATTGTTAGTACTGGTGAAATAAACAGGCTAATGGAGGTATCTCTTTTAATATGTTGATTTCATTTCCTTTTCCATCTCCTTCTCACTTGAATTGACATAGCACATTTACATGGTAATTTTAAATTCAAGTGTTGGCTACTAATGGAAAAGAAATCCAGCTGACCCACAGAGTACTTAGTACATCATGTGGAGATATGGACCATAATTTAAGAATGATTGCATGATACACTGCTGTGTGTGTGTTGCATTGTGTGTGTAATTCTAACACTCAGGAGACAGAGACTGTGAATTGGAGGCAAATCTGGGCTATGTAATTAGTTTAAGTGTTCAAGGCCATCATGGACCTCATAATAAGGTGCTGTCTCAAAACAAAATAATTTTTATTCAATAAAAAATAGAGAGGAAGAATAATTTGATATATATAAAGTTTCTTTTTTGTGTTTGTCTACTTATTTATTCATATTTGTTTGATATTGAGGGTTGAAAATAGTGTCTGGGCACTGAGCTCCATCACCAGCCATTTTTAAAAAGAGTATTTTTTATTTTGAGATAAGGTCTTACTAAATAGTCAGATTGCCTAGGAATTTGACTTTGTGATCCTCCTGCCTCTGACTTACAGAGTGCTGAGATTATAGACATGCACCACTATGCCAATCAACATAAGTAATTTTAATAGAAAAATATTTAAAAAATTAAATAAAAACAGTATACTATGTGGCAAAATATTGAAGTTGAACTGATTGCATATTTGGCTACCATCTATTTGATGAGAAAATTTGCTCCACAGTTTTAATATTAACAAACAATGTTTTCTAACCTGTTAAATTCATCCCAATTGACATTAGTGCCAAATTAAAGTTCCTGGGAAATTCTTTCCAGTTTTTCAAATTTACTTATTTTCCAATCAATTAAAATTTTAACTTTTTATAACAGCCTCTGTATCTTACATTGACACTCTAGTCTTGGAATGTAATAATGAAATATGATTCTTGGTGTTGCTTTAAAAGTAGAGCATGTTCAGCAATGAATTCAATGATATCATAAATACATTAAGAGCATTAATGCAGAGTTGAAGTTGCAAGCATATTGATTCAATGAGTTCTAGAGCTATGGTCAAATCATATTTAAGTATTTCATACATACATTTCTAGTTTTATTTGACTGATTTCTTTTTTCTCTACTTTATTTTTTATTTGTATAGTTACTTTGAATTATGGATATATATGTATCAAACCTAAAAGTTTTCTTAAACCTATATAAATATATCACTTTACATCAACGCTATTCATTGTTATAGCCCCTAATTTGAAAGACTAATGGGTATTAGACCTTTGAAATAGAGAATAGCTCACTTTAACAGAATACTCTGATTTATATAATTTGCTCTACAAAATGTGGTCCCTACTACATAATCAGGAAATTTTATTTCCTAAAGTGGTGCTTGGACCCAGTGCATAACAATCTTTGATTGGATTTTCATCAACAACTCTTCTCTATATGGTTCTGAAATGGATAGGTTTTACAGAGGGTTCATTTTCTCCTACTTCCAACAAGGATGATTACATGTAGACTCATTCTTTTTCTATTTAAAGAAAATCATACTTCAATAAATAAAAATTTAAAAAGCTTTAAGCTCTGGAGAGAAAGCAGTCTATTCTCCAATATGAAAAATAAGGGAATAATTTCATCATTTATAAATCACTCTTTTTAATATTAATATCCTACCTTTAATTGGTTCCTCTGGACATTCAATCAACTCAACATATTCAGTTTTGCTGAGAACACAACTGTGAATATACTCAAAAGTTCCAAAGACTATAGCTGTTAAAAGTGCAGACAGAAAATTATGATCATTAAATCTCATGCAGTTTCAGACACTTTTGAAAGTGTTTTGACATTCTGTAAATATATTAAGGAATCATTGACATAATAACTGTATATGGAGCTAGACTGTGTTATTATTAATTTTTTTCAAAAAGTATTCATCTTTGACAGGAATTAGTTCCAAAAGAAATTTGCTGATATGATTTTGGATACTTGTAAATATATATGTGCCATATCATTTATCTGGAGCTTTTAGAGTAATATTCTAGCCAATGAATTTTTTAACACAGTAAAAATTCTGTTCCTTTTAAAATTCAGATAAAAATGGTTTTTTGCCACTTCTATTTGAACAAATGTAATCTGATATTCAATGAATAGAGATATAATATTACTCAGATTCACAGAACAAATTTTATTCAGGATATCACTTTTAGTGAAACATTTTCCACTACAATAAATACCAGAATTTCCATTCATGTGTCAACACAATTATACTAATATCACTAAATAGCATAAAAAAGTGACTACGATATTCTTTAACTCTATCATTCCAGAATTGTAAACCAATAGTATCAGACTCATATGTTGACTTCTGGGATCACCCAGTGTTTGCAAGAATGGTATCTATGTTTTGTTCTATAGCTTGCTAAACTTAGAATTGCCAAATATTTATATAAGCAGTGCCAGAAAATTTTCATCAATTTTCCATTTCCAAATGTCATTAAAATATATTTGAAAAGAAGTTCAATATTTTATGTTAAAATAACTAAATATACTTAAATTTATATTGCGTTTAGTTTTCAATTAGATATCCAAACATGAACTACTAGCATATTAAAAATTACTATGAAAAAGGAAATGGAAATAAATAAAAATTTACTTAAACCAATCTAATAGGCACAAGCAGAAAACAATTTAGCAGGTGTCTAAACATTCATCTACTTTATTTGGGGGTTGTACTCAATAATATAAATAATAGTATGTTTTTGCCAAGTGCTATGATTATTATGGATTTGTTTTTACACAATAATTATATTCAATTATATAGTTATATTAATGAGAAAATTGACTTTTCTTGTTCCAAAATATGCCCATTTAGAAGTGTTGATAATTTGTTATTTTAATACAGTATTGAGAACATTATATTTACTTAATATTCTATCCTAATAACATACCATGATCACTGCATGGTCAGAAATGTCAAGTAAACTACTGAATAAGCTATGACATGGAGTTCTTCTCATGAAAACATGGTTTGATATTTCCTGTTTTTGTTTTTCTGAAATAAATTCTTGCATGAGAGAATTTTTTGTTCTACTAAAATAATTAAAAGGTCTTGATTGGTATTTACAAATTGTACTCAAGAAAGAATTTTCATATTGACTTAGAGATTTTGCAACAACTTGTCTTTAACAATTGTTTTTATAATTTAAATTAAGTATATTTTACATGACATACAAAACAAAAATTGTAGAAATTAATGGGGTAACATGATGTTTCAATCATGCTAGTTTTAAATTCATGCCATCTTAGAATATAAATTATTGTTTGATAGAAAACATTAGTAATAATAAAAATATGTTTGAGTAAGAATTTGTCCCCATTTAAAACCAGCATACTATTTTAAATATGATTTGTAACATATGAATATTGCATTGTTTTTTCATGTTGGACTATACTATTGTAGGTATTTTAAAATTTTGTTATTCAAAGTAAAAATTAAATGTGAGTCCACTTAGAGTGGAAATGTGACAGTCATCATAAGTCAAATGTTACAATGAAAAAAATGAGAAAAATCATGCATTCATAAAATATTTTGAGGACATTTGAAGACAGTTATATATTAATAATGTTCAAATTTACGTAAGAATTTTGATTTCTATATTTTTATTCCATCATGTAGCATTTTGCATTTACATAGCCTGTAATATGACAGCATAGTAATATTATTTATTGTTTACATGATTTATGATTTATCTTTTAGAATGAGTAATTATAATAAAATGGCATTCAATTTTAAATTAACTGAAATAAATTTTATGTATCCATTTGTTATATAAATTAAAATTTCAATCTGTATCATATTTTTGCCAGAACATTCTTTGTAGCATTTGATATTTGTTTGTAATAAATCTGATTTAGTTTGTATGAAATAAAGTTATGAGTCTAATAAAAAGAAAAAATATCTTATTAGATTACAAAATTGTTACAGAACAGAAAAACTATCTGCAAAATATATATGACACTTTTATTTAACTACATATTACCTCAGTAAATCATAAAAGTTTAAAAAAAGGTGAAATATTTGAACAAATAATTTTGAAGAAGATATACAGATATCATGTCAGCATGTGCAAAACTGGTCCATAGAATTATACTTTAGGATAATGAAAAATAAAATACAACATTCAACTATATACACCCTAAAATGACAATAATGTAAAATGATTGTCCCAAAGGCTGGTAAGAATACAGAGCAATTATAATATTCATATATTGCAATTTTGATGGTAAATACAGTGTGGAATGCAGTTTAATAGTAACCAAGAAATGTAAACAAAATAAAATACACATTTAAAAAAGTGCAGTTTGATGAATTATGAACATACAGGTAGTTTTTGCACTCATCAATACAAGAAGCTTCCTTATATCTCATGCCTTTTTGTCATCGATTATCTCTCTCATCTTCTGATCCCAGACAACTTTATCTGCTTTTTTTTTTAACTATAGAGAAAATTTCTCTTTCTAGAATATTCTATAAATAACATTATACATTGAGCTATTTAAAAAGTTTTCAAAGCACTCAGAATATTTATTTTGACATTTAGCTTTTCTGTTTGTATCAATTATTCATTCTTTTAAAATTTCTGGGTATTAGTTCATTGCATGGATGAATCAAATTTTTTTACCTATGTGTACATACATTGAATTAAAAGATACAGAATTATTAAAACAAAGAGACTAAAACACATCAATACATCTAATAAAATACCTAAAACTTTGATGCAGGAGATTGAATCCAGAGCTTTGCTGATGCTAAACTCATGCTCTCTCTCTTATTTTGGCATATACTGACAGTTCTTTACTTTCTTTTGTGGTAGTGTCAATTGATGGAGAATAGGTAGCTGGCTAAACATTTTATACATTGTGAGAGGGAATATAAAATAATACCAGTTATTTTCCAAAATTTCTTAAATTAACTGTACTCATTATATAATGCACCATTTTCCTTTCTTGGGAACTATACAAAACAAAGAAAATCTGTGTCTTCAAAAGAAACCTGCTTTTGAATGTTTATTAAAACTTCAATCACAATCAGCAAAATCTAAAACTGAGTGCAAATGTTCAAATAATGAAGAAATAATTTCACATTGCCTGGCAATAAAAAAATGAGGTGTTGATACATCCAATACCATTGATGAATCCCACAAGTGAAAGCAGCTGGATTCAAAAAAGTTTACATATATGTGATTTCATGTATATGGCAACCTGGAAAAACAAAATCATGTGAATGATTTCTGGAGAATGGGAGGGTGAGAGATGTTTTCCTAAAAACAAGCACAAATTTTTCTTGATATTATGGAAAAGTTCTGCAGTTTAAGTTTTCATATAGTTTGACTATTTAACCTTTTTATAGGACCATATACCTTAAAGTTGTTTGCTGCAACTTAAATATGCCCCCTAAAAAATGAATGAAAATATCTAACAAGATTCTTTATATGGTAAGAAAAAACAGAATGAAATAGGTAAAGAGAGAGGCAGAGAGAAAGATTTTTCACAATCAAAACATATCTGCAAGTAGGAAATATGAAGAGAAATCAATATTTTTATAGTGAGAATGTAGGAATGAAGAAAAATATTAATATGAGAAAAGAAAAGCAGGCATTACTGATGATCTCATGGAAATAAAAAGGAAAATAAAGTAATCTCTATAAACAATTGCACCCTCCAAAATTTTATACCATATCTGAAATGGAAAAAATTTCTTGAAAATTCCTATGAACAAACAGTGAAAGAGTGATAATATAAATACATTTCAATATTGAGGAAACAATCAATCAGTAATCTTCCAAAAAAGAAAATAAAAGGTGCAAAATTTCTCTGGTGAATTAGGCCAAATATGGAAGAAAGCAATTGCAGCATTTTTCCATGTTATATCTCAGAAAATTGAGGAGAAAACACTTTATATGTAAATATATAAGACCAACATTGCTCTAATATCAAGATCAAATAGAATATTACTATGGAAAGAAAAAATAAAAAATAAATCTCATAAGCATAGATGTAATAACACTAAAAAAATTGTTGAAACAAACAAGGAAGTATATTTAATGATCAACTCCAGGCTCATTATACTTTTGATTATTAATAAACATTATCTACTATATCCAAAGATCACATAAGAAGTTTATATTATAAAGATAAAGAACAAGATACATTCCTTTTATCATCAGAAGTAAACCAAGGATGTATTTTCTGTACAGTCCTCTTTAAATTTTTGTTAGAAATTAAAGCTGTGAAATAACAAATTAAGAGGAAATAAAAAATATGCAAGGAAAGAAAATGTTCCTATATATAATGATATTATTGTCTAAATGGAAAATTATAGGGAATTTATTTTTAAATCCTGTGAAAATTAGAAGTAAATTTGGGTGATACATTGCTAGAAAACAAAAGAAACTTTCTTCTCTATATGCCTAACATGAATTACTACAATTTGAAATTTAAGACAAAAATAAAAGCTACCATTTAGTAATGTATACAAAAAATGAAAAAGGTATATGTCTAGCACAATATATCCAAAATTTTCAGAAAATTGTAAAAAAAAGAGATAGAAATACAAATATATATCAAAGAACATCAAAAAAACAGAAATATATTTGGTGTTTTCAGATTGGAAGACTTATAAGTAGGTAAGATGTCAACACTTCCAACCTAATTTGTAGATATTCTGAGTAAAATATTACTCAAATCCCAGTATGCAATTTTATATATACTAAAAAAGTAGTTTTAATCACATATAAAAAGTGAAAAAGTTATTATAGCAAAGACAATATTAAGGGAAAAATTCAGGAGGACAGACTATGCACTTACAATATTTTAAACATACAGTTAACAATATAACATTAGATTTATGAAGACAGACACATTGATAGAATAGAAAAGAGAGAACAAAATAGCACATATAGACCTACTGCCTTTGTTAAATGATTAAATGCAAGTAAATTTAAAAGCATACTGTTTTTTTTTTTTAATGAGACTATGGTGGTTCCAGTGCCTGCCTCACAAGCACAAGGTCCCAACTTTGATCTCTGGTACCAAAAATAAATAAATAAATAAATAAATAAATAAATAAATACAATGAGCATAGACCAAAGAAACTATTTTGTATTTACACATGTGTGTCTTATTTATTTCACTGAAGAATATCTCCTCAATGTGCATCCATTTAGCTATAAATATCTCTGATTTCTCATTCTTTATGGCTGAGTAGTACTCCATTACATTAAAAAAAATCTTTATCCAGTTAGTAGTTGAGAGAAAGGAATGTAATTAATATAATAAAATGAAAGAATGGAAACAAAGTCTTTGTAAATAGGGAAGGGTGGAGAAGATGAGGGAGGTCAGGGGAATAGGGAAAAAGTAAGAATCAAGATATATTATGTAAAGGTAAAAATTTCCAATGATGAATGTCATTATATTGTATACCTAAAATGTACCAATAAAGTTAATAAAAATAATGATACTAGATGTGAACATTACACTGACACAAAAATTAAGTAAAATGGCTGATAAGCCTAAATACAAAGCATAAAATTATAAAATTAGTTGTATAAACTTAAGTGGAAGTATATATGACCTTTAATTTGGTAATAACTTTTTCACTATATCTCCAGTAGCAGTGTCCATCAAATAAAAATTGGATGTTGGCATTATTAAAATGTAGCACCTGCACTGCAAAAGGCTACTAAGAGTGAAAAAAGTGGAACCACACAGACTGAAATTAAATAATTAAAAATTTATATCTGAAAAACATATAATCTCATTTTAAATTCAATATGAACAAAATAAATTGTAAAAGTTGAGCGATAATTCTGAGCAGACACATTACCAAAGAAAGTGTATTTCAAAAAAATATATAAAACAATACTTAACAGTATTGGTTATTAAAATACATATAAGAACTGCATAAAATATCACTACATATCTATTAGATCCCTAAAAGGCAAAGACTGCCAATACAAATTGTGACATGAAAGAGCAAATGCAAAATGTAAAGTCACACTGAAACATAGGCAGTTTTCCACAAAAGTAAATAGTCGCCATACAAACAAGCAATTCACTTTTTTTGTATTTACCAAACAGGATTGAATACTTGTGTTCACAAAAAATTCCCACCTACAGATGTTTATAGAAGCTTACTCATAATTATTAAATACCCAAAGCAACCAAGATATAAATTGATATCTAAATGAATAAATCATATATGGTAGATTTTCATGATGGAAGATTGTTTGGTAATTAAAAAGGACAAGCCTCACACCATGATACAATATGGCTGGAACTTAAATGCATATTTCTAAGTAAAAGAAGCCAGGCTAAAAAAAAAAAAAAAAAATATATATATATATATATATATATATATATATATATATATAGCCTAAATTCCATTAATCTCTGGAAAATAAAACATCACTAAGTGAGTAAACAGATCACGGATTTCTCTGATTCTGAGGAAAGTAGATAAACAGTCCAAGCATGGGGAATTTTTCTAGAGTAGAAGACTGCTCAGTGTGACATTGTAATGAATTCAAGACTTTAAGCATTTGTCAAAACCTATTGAACACTGAATTAAGTAATCTTAATGAATGCAAATTTAAAAATTTATTTACAGGCTAAGGATTCCAAGAATGGACTGACATAATTTAAATGCATTAGAAATTAATGATACAAACTCACCAAAGTAGTGAGACAATGAATTGATTTAAACAAATTTGGAAATCATGAGGTCTGTAAGGCTCAGGGCAAGCTCTAAGAATTGAATAGTGTATTGATTAACTCTTCTGAAACCACAACACATATATACTGAAATTAAAATATCATACAAATTGATAGTGGATTGTGGGGCCAGGCTCCTTGATGCTTGAAAGGGAGCTTATGTAAAGCAAGTGGAAGAGGATGAAATCACTCTTATTGGATTAAAGTTGGAGATATAAGTATGAATCTATGATTAGAGCAGAAATTATTGAAATTGACACTAGAAACACACAAAGAATCAAGGAATTGAAGTGATGTTTCTTAGAATACAGAAAAGACATAAAAACTTTGCCAAATTTATCATGGAGAAAGAGAGAGAGAGAGGGAGAGAGAGAGAGATGACTCACAAAAAGGCAGTTATAAATGTAAAAGGCAAAGTCAAAATAGACACTGTCAAAATCCAGAGGATAATAGCTACTATGAAAACTGTTTTCCACCAAATTGGAAAACTTTAAAGAAATGGAAAGATTCCTAGACTCATAGAAACTATCAAAGATAACCCAAGAAGACACAAAAATACTGAACATCTACAAAATAAGCAATGAAATTGAGACAGTAATAAAAATATACCCACTAAAAGCAGCTTAATACCTGATGGATTCACTGCTGAATTCTACAAAACTTTAAAAACTTTATATCACCAGTAATTCTCAAACTCTTCAATGAAATTGAAAGGAATGGGGTACTTCCAAACACATTTCTGGCAGTCAGCATTACTCTGATCTCCAATCAGTCAAAGACCCATCTAAAAACAAACAACAGTAATAACAAAAAACTACAGGGCAATCAACTTACTTAACATAGATGCAAAAATCCTCAACAAGATATTAATGAATAGAATACAACACACAATCAGATAGATCACACATCACGACAAAGTAGATTTCATCCTTGAATTGCAAGGGTAGTTCAACATGTGCAAATCAATAACTGTAATAAACAACATAATTAGACCTAAGTACAAAAATCACATGACTATATCAATAGATACATAAAAGGATTTTGAAAAATCAATACATCCTCATGACAAAAATCCTGAAAAATACTCTTGAAAGACAATTTTAGAAAATAAAAGCTATTTGTGACGAAACAGCAGCAGACATCATATTAAATAGAGAAAAACTGAAAGCTTTATCTCTAAAGTCAAGAGCAAGACAAGGATGCCTGCTATCACCACTTCAAGTGAACATAGCACTTGAAACTTTAGCCAGAGCAATCAGGCAAGAGAAGCAAATAAAGGAGAGATACATTTAAGAAAGTAAGAATTCAAATTGTCATTATTTGCAGATAACTTGATACTCTACATAGACTATCAAAAGAATTCCACTGAAAAACCTTTTAGAATTAATAACCACTTTCAAAAATGTAGCAGGATATTAATTAAACCAACATACAAAACTCAATAGCATTTGTATATACCAATTCAATAAGAACTTCTCATTGGGTAATGAACTCAATGAGAAAGATATTATGAAAGTAATACTATTTATTTTAGCATCAAGAAAAAAAGAAATACCTAGGAATTAATCTAACCAAAGAATTTGAAGACCTCTAAAAGAGAAACTGCAGTATGCTTGTTATAGCTTGTATCTAGATCTCCTCCCTCCTCTCATACAGTCAGTCATACATGAGGAATTTTGAAGATGGCTAAATTATTTGAGTGTGTGATTCTAAAATTAAGGTTGTGATGCTGGGATTATGAGTATGATAATGGATTTAAGGATGCCTCAGTCTGGGTGTGGGTTGTACCACCCAAAAGACAGGAATTCTGTATGGAATATAAAGGGGCAGAAAGAAGCTGCTTCTTCTTCACTGCTTTTCTGCCTTCTGCCTTATATGAACAGTTTCTCCTCTGTGGCCCCTCTGCTATGCCACCATGCTTTGGAACAATCTGATTATGGGATGAAATGTCTATAAACTGTGAGCTGAAATAGACCTTTTGTCCTTTAACTCTGAGTGTTGGTTATTTTTATCTCAGCAACAAGAAAAGTAACTAGAACATATTTTGGTACCAGGAGTGGGGTTGTCACTACGGCATTACCTGGTCATGTGGTTCCAGAGCCTTTGAAATTAGCTTGTGGGAAGAGTTTTCAAGTTTTGGATGCGCTGGCTGAAGAAGCAACCTGCAATGCATCAAGGTGTAATTGATCAGAGATTCTAGTCAGAGCTCAAGTGACCCAAATGCTGGTAAAAATACAGCAAGTAAAGACAAGAGTCTGGAGGTTTCTGCAGAGAAGAAGGACTGCATTGCTGTTAGACTCCAGACCATGTGCGTTATACTTTGGAAGAAAATTTCATTGCATTTTGCTCATGTCCAGAGACTGCCTAAGATTGAGATTAAAGGTAACATACTGATTAATGTGATGGAAAAAAAATGTCAAGGAAGTCTAATATTGAGGCAGTGGTAGAGCTTTCAGCCAGATCTATGTTAAGAATCAGGAGCAAAGAGCCCAGAAGGATGGTTTAGAATGTTTTGAATTTTGTCAGAAAGGAAGCTCCAATAAAATTATACCCTACAAAGATGAAAAAAAGGAGAATTTCTTTGGAGAAAAGGAACAGGACAGTAGAAAAGATGGCCTGAAGGCATGACAAGAACAAGCAGGACTGAACCCTTTTAGCTTCAAAATTGGAAAGGTAACTTTGCTTTGAAAAGAGATCCCAGTGTGCTGTGCTCCAGAATGGTGGTAGCCTAGATAATTTGTTTCTCTGGATTGGGTTCATAGTGCTCAGAAATCCAGGTACTCAATCCCTACAGCCAAGACCAAAGGAAGCCTGGCTACTTCTCCAGCTGGAAGCAGACCTTGGCATCATCCAAATGATGATGATTTTAGGATCTTGCAGAGTGCAAGAGTTGTGGGGTCAGGATGGCTCTCACACAGACTTCAGGGGAATGCAGGTAGCCCAAGCAGTGTGGCCCTGAAAGGGCAGTTTGTGAAGCTGTGAGTGTGAAGTTGAAGCCAGGAACATGGCTTATCTGAGGAAAGCTGCGAGGAGTGCACAGAGGTGGTCTAAGAGAGAAGCCTTGAGAGCTGCAACCATATCCAGTGCCATGGGACAGAGCCACCCTAGGCCTTTCATGTTCATATCTTGCCAAACACTGCCTTTGATTCTAGATATGGAACTATAGGACTTAATATTTGGCCTGTTGGATTTTGAACTTGCTTTGGTCCTGTTCATTTCTATCTCTCTATTTGTACTTTTTGGGATGGAAAAGTTTATCTTATGTCATTTTATGTTGGAAGCTATTTAATTATTTTTCATTTGTACAGTGCCTCACAGCTAAGAGTTTGCCTTGAATCTCACAGGAGAGGTTGGAGTTGGATTTTTCAGCAATGCTGAAACTGTTACGAATTTGGCAATTCTTTGAGATGGACTAAATACCTTTTGCATAAAGGGATATGTATGAGTCTTTGGGGACCCAGAGGCAAAATATTAAGGAATGTGTCTAGATGGTCCCCCAAAGCCTCATGCACTTATAGATATGTAGTTTTGAGGGTGACTAGATTAGGGTGTGTCATGCTGAGATCAATGATATGATGCTGGGATTGAAACAGTGATGCTGGGATTCAGGGTGACAATAAAATTTAGTTATTCTACAAAAGGCATGTAATCTGGATGTAAAATAAAAGGACAGGAAGAAACTGCTGCTTCTCCACTGTTTTGGTGCCTTCTACCATGAACTGCCATGAACCGTTTCTCCTCTGCAGTGGCTGTATGACATACAAACCTGCCTTAGAGCCAGCCAACTATGGGCTGAAACCTCTACAAACTGTGAGTTGAAATAAATCTTTCCTCCTTTAACTTTGGGTTTTGGGTGTCTGAGCAATAAGAATAGTAAGTAAGACAATACTGAAAAATGAAATTAGAGAGGTCATTAGAAAGTGAAAGAATGTCCCCTATTCTAAAATAAAAAAAGATTGTTATTTCAAATAATTTGCCTATTTTACTAGGTGGACAATGATATGAATCAATACTGTGTAATATGACCTTATTTATTTTTAGTAATTTGTTTCTGTCAACTAATGTTAAATAAATATATTTTCTCCCAGAATCCTATAGTCTTGAATTGTGGATTTTTTTCTATGTTTGTATTTTTACTAAAAAATCCTGACATCACTTTGTTATATCTAATTATATCCACAAAATTTTTAATTCACTTTTTAATCTTATTCATAATTTCTTAAAGCTAGAGAAAACACAATGTGAAAATAAATTTGGTAAGGAGTGTCAGTGATTCACAGTATTCTAGTGATGCCAGTAAGTCAACAAATAATGCATGTGTCTTTGAATAGATGAAAAAAGTCTTAGCAACAAATAAACAATCTATTTTAGTTTTGACTTTAAACATAATTTGGATTACACATTTTTGCTTCATCTAAAAGCTTCATATTTAAAAAATTGCCTAATTTAATCATTTATGTTGTATCTTGCTTTATGAAAATTAGCAAAAAATAGTAATTCTACATAATTACAAGCAGTGTCATTACAATCTATTTTTAAAAAGTGAAGAAGTTTGTTTAAGTCTGAAAAGATGCATATTCCTTACTAATTACATAAACTCTTAAGTAAATTGAGAAGGTGATCCAGAGAGTGTACATATTAAAAGTTGAAGAGAAAAAATATGTTTGTGTCTTATTAAATCATAGGTATATTACATGGAAAGATACTCAAATAATTGACTTTCTTTTCATTATTGTTTTATGAGATGTCTGAAACCTCTTCTATGTATTTTCATTAGTTGAAAAGTAATATCATTAATCTCTGAAAAGAAGTATAAAGTTTAAAATAAAACCAAAAATATCTAATTTGAATAAGATAAAAATATGTGAAACTAAACATAAATAATGAATATGAATGTAGGAATTTCTGCACAGCACAGTTCTATCAGGGAAGTAGAGCTTTTACTAGATTCTAGTGAACAATGTGGCAAAGAGTGCATGATATATGTGCAAAGAGCCCCACAGAAAATCTTAGATATTACTCTGCTCATTTGTACCTTAGATGGATACTCACTTTTCCGACTCCCTATATTTCTATAAATTCTGGAAATATTATTGTCCCTACTCATTTCTATACCTGTTTATTCACCCACTCATTGTTGAACAAATGCTATGCATCAAATATGATTTTAGGCACACGTGGTCCCTGGCTGCTTTCATGTAATTCCCAGTAGTTCCCACTTCAGGAGAAGTTGATATTATAACTCAGCCTTTAGCTTTAGTGGAAGAGAATATATTTCCTAGGTTGAGTGATGATCTCTACTTATCAGTTACTAGCTCTTCACATATCACTGGCACCTTCAGCACACATAGAAGCTGCCAATGATGCCTAGTTATTTTACAATTGCCTATCCAAGTTCATGTACAATAAGTAGTCACTTGGAAAGAAAGTTATAGATTACATATTTTATCATTTAAGTATGAATTACTAGTACATTAATTGTAGAAGTTAAACATATATATATATATATATAAAAGAACTGAGGTATTTACATTTTGATAAAGAAAAATGAGAACTAAGAAGATTTACTCTATATAGAAAAAAACTAGTGTTATGGTTTATTAAGCCAAACTTCATTGAGTGTTCCTTCAGGATAAATTAAAATGCATGGCTATATCAAGACAATTTATGTTGATCTTGTTATGTATTTCTCTCAGCTATAGTTATATGAAAAAAAGCAGTATTGTTTTTCTTAACTTTATTTTAAAATTACTTAAGCCAAGGTGATTGGGTATTGAAACATACAATGAGAAGTCACTAATAGCTTTTGCATTACTTAACTGAAAACTGAAAATTCTATAATTGAGAAAATTTTCCCACACCATATTTTTTATTTGAAACCTGCAGCTTATCAAATGGATATTTTAAATGGAGAGATCATAATTATACAAATGTATTTATTTTATTTAGAAAACTGTCATGAGGAAGGAAACAGTTGAATATTATAGAATGAATTCTAATAAGCTCTCAAATTCTCAGCTTTTCTATTTTCCTTTTATAAACATTGACACTAAAGGGCTCAAAATACCATGACTGAGATTAAATTTCTTACTACCAGCAGAGTGAAATTTGAGCATAACTATATTTAGCTCAGAATAAAAGATAAAATACAAAATGATTGGAATACACTTACTACATACAAAGAAAGCTAATATTTCATTTAAGAATTATGTATCATATTTCAGTAATTTCGTGTAGCTACTTATGTATTGGTGAAATTAGATCCTTCTTCTTGGGCTTAATGTGTACCCAGTCAAAATAATAGCATAGGTATCTTGGATGCCAGGTGTAATATATTCATTTATTTTACCAATGTGTGTAGTGCACTAACACATATTTGAGGTTTTTCAAAACATTAAGACTGTTCTGAACAAAAAATTCGCCTTTGTATTGTATTGTGTTTAAGAAAGAAATTTTGTGTAAGTTGAACAGTTAAGCAATACAGAAAATGTTAAAACTGTTTTACTAAATCATGGCAATAATAAATGTAAAGAAAACTACATAAAGTCTGTGCTGCACGGTCAGCAAAGGTTAACTGGAGAAGACAGCATTTGAGGAGATGCTAAAAGTAACCACATATTTAAACCAAATCAAGATGAAGAGACTGAAGAAATAACAAATCAGTCTAAGAGAGGACTTGAAAGAAGGAAAATATGACAGGTTAGTTTAGCTAGGTGTGATTTTGTGAATATGAGGAGAAAGCTAAGATATGACCATAGATATGATACCTTGGACTAGACCAGCTTAGTTCATAAACAAATGAACCTATAATTTATTATGAATGTGTTTAAATTAATTATCATGGATTGCTCTGATTTGACAATTAAGATAATATAATTTATGCTTTTAAATTAAATGTGCCTCTAACTTCTATGTGAAAAATATTAAGCAGGGCAAGATGTTTCAATGGCTACTGGAGAAACTAGATTCATTTTTTTTATGTACTCAGAATTGAACCCAGGCCCTTTGCACTAAACTACACTTTGAGCTTTTAAAATTTTATTTTATTTTAAATTGTGATACAGGGCCTCCCTAAGTCACCAACTTTCCAAGGCTGGCTTGAACTCATCATCTTCCTGCCTCAGCCTCTCAGAGTACTGGAATTATTGACATATACCATTATGCTCAGCAATCAATAGTTTTTAATAGCAGTTTGGTCAAGGTCAAGCATAAGAGGACCCAAAATGTGGCTGTGTTCAGGTTTTATTTTGCTAGATGTAGGTATTGCTGATTAGTTGCAGGGAAACAGAGAAAAAGTATAATGCACGCTAATTTTTTACATTGTGTTTTAGCAAATAAAGAAAATACCACTTATTTATAAAATAAAGAATTCTCTATATGCACCTTCCAAAATGCTGGGTTTTTTTTTTAATAGAAATAACTTTCCTATGGGAATGCTTCTCAGCCCAATGGAGTATGACTAAAACATTGACTGAAGGATATATAAACGTGGTATTCAGTGAAGGCAGGCAATATAAATTTGCATGTATTGATATATAATGGCTTATGAAATAAATTCTTTTAATTAACTAAAGGAAAAATAAATATAGGTAATATTATACCTAAGTACTGAACCTTTAGGCAAATCATAGTCAAGATTTTAAACAGGAATAAAAAAGATAGGTAAGATGATTTGGGAAACACAGCTAATAGTAAAAACATAAAACAGGCTAAAGAGATGGTATAGTGTTAAGAAAGAGGGCTATTCAATGGTACTCTTAAAATTGAACTCAATGGAACAATCATTGCAACACTGGGGTCTTTAACATTGACCAGGTAGTTTATTTGAATGATAAAGAGGAAAGACTGATTTATTTTGTTTTGGTAAGATAAAAGTTGGCATAATGGAGAAAATATAAGCATTCAGTATAGACAGCTATTTGTGTAAGTACTCATGAGAAACGTTTGAGAGAAATGGAAAGAGTAGCTAGAGTGAATGGCATGCACATTTTTAGGATGTTGAAAAGGTAGAGAGATAAAATGTTGATGAAGATGACCTGTGAGAATCAACTAGTCATGGAATCTGTGACACATATTGAGTTTGGACTTAAACACTAGTGAGGGATGCTTCACTCACAAAAATGGAAAAGGAAGCAGAGTACTGTTTTCAAATTAAGAGCTCTGAGCAGACCCAGTGGTAAAGAAAAGACAGACACTCTACCTGGGGAAGTTCTGCTGTGTCAATAGATGACACACCCTGAGTCCTCCTGGGTGAAAATGGTTCTTTATATGTGGCTTCTGATTCCAGATATTTCTTCTCAATCCCAATTTCTCTTCTCTTTCCAATTTGCTCTGTCAAATAAACAGATAAAATGTTGCAATGGCCATTCATTTTCTTTTCAAACCTTGTTAATTCAAGAACTGCTTTTTTTTTAAAGAACATGAGACATTTTAGAAAGAAAATTGAAGAATGCTGTGATGGAAGTTTATTACTCATGGTATGGTTGAAATTGATAAAAATCAAAAGGGAAGACAGCATCTGTGATGAATGATACTGTTTTATCATTAAAAAACATCTCATTCTGAGCATAATAGGGAGCTGTGTACTTCCTTAATTGCCTTTGCTGTGAAATTTTTACAGAACAATCTTAAAATTTGTCCTTTTAAACTTCACTCTGTCTTTTCACATCATAGCAACTCCTATTTTTCTGGGAGTTTTCAGGTGGAGGGCAAACAATTGGATGAATTACATTCCTGTGATGAGAGGATCACTGGTTTTCCCTAAGTCTTTATGTGTGAGGATTTATTCTTTTCCAGTGGCATTATAAGAGGAGAGAATGGGCCTTAGTGATTTATCCATTTGCATTCTAGTCACTGAAATAATAATAGCTATATGGTATCTAGAGTAGAAAGTGCTTTAAAGTAAGACCATTCTCTCAAATCATAATAGTTTCCACTATAAAAATTAAAGATGCTCTCCGTCTACTCACTGTCTCAGAAAACTGTTATTAGTTGAGTCAAAACTTTAAATGGCTTCTGTTATAAAATAAACAATTGGTACAGAGCATTCAATGAGAGGGATGGTCTGAGGATGGTTTATTGTGACAATGCAATCACTTTCAGGTATTAAATTTCAGGATGAAAACCATAAATCATTCACCTTGCCAGAGTGAAGCTTGACTTATTTCTGTGATCAACATGGCTTATGGACACCAAGGACAAATGAGTCAAAATGACTTCATGGAAAAAATCCCTTAATGAATAACTACATATGTTTCACCTCTTGCATTGACAAAAGTGGCAAATCTTTACTGTCAATATTCATTAATGATCTAATGGTAAAAATATTTTTGTTTTGTGATAAGTATTATTTTACTATATAGTATGCACTTTTATACGAACACCAGAAACATACACTAAGACTTCAATTGGCTATCAAAGTCCATATTTAGGTTTATCATTTAAAAATGTTTTAACAGAATGTACAACTGATGACTAGTACATCCCTAATAACATGCCAGTGACATACTTTTTCCATGTTATATATATGCAATGTATAGGTTAATTCACATACTTTATTAAAACAATTGTAAAAATAACTACATAGTTTATTTTAGAGTTAAATTTAATGTGCATTTAATTATATTTATTCCAGATGTTTCCAAAAGTTTTTGAGATTTTATTGTGGGTATGAGCTACACTGAAAACAATTTCTGATGTGGAGAGTGTGGGAGGAGTATTTTCTATTGCAACTTCACTGTGTTACCATTTCTGTCATTCTTCTGGTCACAATTTAAGTAGAAAGTAAGTAGTGATAGGAGAGGAAAGAGAAGGTAGGGAGAGACAGAGGAGTAAGGCTCAAGGTGTGATAGGTGTATTGTTAGAATGAATTTATGTATTATGTATTGCAAATAAAACTAATAACTTTTTAAAATATATATGCTTTTGGGTATCAACAGATAGTAAAATAAAACATGTTCAATGTTAAAAATAGAAAATTCTTACATGATTTTTTCCCACATGAAAAATACAAGATGATATTAAAATTTCTAGTTCCTTTTCTCCAGTCTTCAATTTCACTTTAGTTTTTCCAAATAAGAAATCTACACAGAAAAACAAGATCATCTACAAAATTGTAGCTTTCTTATCATCACTTCAGTCTTCCTCCTTCCCTTTCTTCTGTACAAAGATCAGATAATGCACTCTTAGCAACACTTATTTAAATAAAAGAAAAATTACAAATATTAATGGTGATGACAGGAGACTTAAAATCCACATATGATCTGTTTATACTTTCACTTATGTATTTATTCATTTTTGGAAAATGCTGAAATATGAATATTAGCTGTCATTCAAAACTTTCTTTCAGCTGGGCATGGTGCCACACACCTGTAATCCCAGCTCTTGGGAAGATGAGGCAGGAAGATTGCCATGAATTTGAGGCCAACCTGGGCTACATGGTGAGTTCAAAGCCAGTTTGAATTGCATAGGGAGAGACCCCATCTCTAACAAAACAAAACAAAAATTTCTTTCAATCACCTAATGATGCCTAAAAAATTCATTCAAAACTTATACAGAAGATACATCACTAGGTGACTGTCAATAGACAATTCAGGACACTATCCATTATTATTGTTTGTCTCTATTTAAGATGATAAAGACATACTTTAAATATGCATAAAATTTAAAATGTGCAATTGTTATGTACGCTATATTTTATGGCCTGTTTTTACATGTCTCCTCAAAGCCTCATGCAGATGAAATGGGACTTTCTTTTTCAGAAGTGGCTGAATCTAGAAAATGTGTTGCTGGGATTAAGGGTGTATGATTACCAAGCCACTACACATGAGTGACTGGCTTGGCATGACCCTTATCCCAGTAGTCTGGATAAGATGAAAGAGGCAGAAGGATGCTGCTAACTTTCCCCTATTCCTTTTGCTACTGTGTGGGTGCCATGAACTCTTTCTCCTCTGTGATCCCCTCTGCCCCATGCCACTCTGCCTTGGAGCCAGCTGATTATGGACTGAAACCTCTACAAACTGTGAGCTAAATAAACCCTTTCCCATTTAACTGCCTTACAGATCTCACAGCAATGGAATTTCAGATCAGCAGCTCCAAATCAACAACAGCAACTGTAATATGACATTAGAGGAATTGGAATCCCATTTCACAGGTTTAAAGTTGGTGTCTTTTAAAGTTGAAATAAATGGACAGATTGTCCTTTTGAATAATAAGATAAAGATAAAAGTATAACAAAGAGTTACACCTACCACTTTTGAATGACTAGGTTTGCTTGTTTGTATTTGTTTGATTGGCTTTGCTTTTCAAAATCTTTAGTATTATCTTGAGAGCTTGTTTGGAGACTCTAGCAGGGAAGCTCAGCTACTCCTATACTCTTGACTGAAGAAACAGTCCTACTCTCTATCGGGTCAATTGTCCTCTTTGGCCAAGCATATAGCTGCAGGAGAGACATCCATAGACCAGTGAGGGAGGAAGAGGACACCCACCTAGCCAGCCAGAACAGATCAGCTGAATCAACCCTATCAATAGGGTGACAGATGTCACAACCAGATTGCTCTCACATTCTAAATATTCTCTTTAACCTTGATTACATTTATAAAAACAAATTTAGGAAAATGTCCAAGTAGAAAGTGAGACCAGTATACAGTTACAATAAAAATGCATAGTTATTAAAAATATGTATAGCTAAATTTAAAGCTTTAGTTCTTCATGAATCAGAAACCAATCAATATATCTAAATTAATTCCAACAGTTAATTTGTCTTAATTTTCCAGTTGTGTATATCATTCACAGAACTGAAAACTGAAATGTCTGTGATAGTCTTTCAGTGTTATAATTCTTACTTTTCTTTTTTACCCATTAAATACAGAGTCTGCCAAAAACTATATCCACACTTCAGGGAAAGAAAAATAGCATGATGTTTGTTCAATTGATTGTGTTACCCTTGTATGAGGGACCCAAGAGGCTGCTGTATATTGCAGAAAACCCACTACACTGTTGGCCCTTGGAGAAAATTTAAAATATATGTGCAGCAATGTCAAATACCAGAGTTACCCAAGCAGTAGTTCGCTACATTGATACGTGTCTGGAAGCCAATGGCCACCACTTTGAGCATCTCTTTTAATTGCAGAGGCCAAAGATAACTTGCATTAATCCCATGATGCCTCAATAATTTAATATTACAATATTGTACAGGCACCAACACCGGTACTTAGCCGTGGACCAGCAGGTCCTTGGGGTAGAGAGTGGGATGTCTGGCTTCTGAGCTGAGACCTTCTCTGTGATGATGACAGAAGCCACAGCAGATTTAAAAATAGGTGATGTTGAGGAAAAAAAGAAGATTTTTGTACAGAAGTGTGCCCAGTGCCACACTGTGGAGAAGGGAGGCAAGCACAAGACTGGCCCAAATCTTTGTGGTCTGTTTGGGCGGAAGACAGGTCAAGCTGTTGGATTCTCTTACACAGATGCCAACAAGAACAAAGGCATCACCTGGGGAGAGGATACATTGATGGAGTACTTGGAGAATTCCAAGAAGTACAACCCTGGAACAAAAATGATCTTCGCTGGCATTAAGAAGAAGGGAGAGGGGCCTGGGATTTAGCTCAGTGGTTTCGCAGCCTGCTGCGCAAGCGCAAGGACCCGAGTTCGATCCCTGGTACCAAAAAAAAAAAAAAAAAAAAAAAAAAGAAGAAGAAGGGAGAAAGGGCAGATTTAATAGCTTATCTCAAAAAAGCTACTAATGACTAATAGTCACTGCCTTATTTATTACAGAACAGAACTGTCTCATGTTTTTTTTTATGTGTACCATAATTTAATACATCTCATACACCAGAATTCAGATCATGAGTGAGTGACAGAATATTTTTGTTACATAGTCCTGACTTAAGTAAAATTGGCTTATAGTTAAATGGATATCTTTTTTTTTCAAGTTTTGATAGTAATTCCAGTTCAGTAAATTCTATCACTGTTTTCCCTTTCTAAACATATGGTTGGACTTGATTAATAATGTTATACTTTTCACAAAGATGGGAGAATGTTATCTCAAAACCTACTGGAGGTTGGTTTTACATTTGGATTTATTTGTACACATAACTGGTTGTGTGAATATGTTTAAATACCAGGGAAATCCTTCACTGTCTCACAACCAAGCAAGAATCCTGTTTCAATTTGTTTATTAGCTTGTTAGAGGCAGTGGTTGAAGACAAGGAAGGAATGCCTATATTTTTTATCTTGACTATGCCAATTTAATTAGAATTCCTTGTATCTAAAAACTGCTGCCTTTTACTTACTGAAAGGCATTTCAGTGTGGTGTATGTATAATACTAAATAAAGAATATGTAACACTTCTCACATTTTATAGTTGATCTATAAGTTCAGATCCTTTTCAATGCATGATACAATAGCAAGTTAGATTTTACTTTTGAATTCTTTACTTTGGACTAAGTGATTATTCAGGATAGTATTTAAACAGCTATTTAAAAACATAAGATTGAAAGTACTGTTCTATATGTGATTGGCAGTGGTGCTTTTTGTCAGCTCATTAGAAGGATTAAAGTGGGGAAGGTACAACATTAGCATAAATTTGTATGTGACCATAATACTTAATTAAAAACAAAATCAGATTTTAAAAAAATATTATACAAATTTTTCTTTTTCTGAGATGTGTATACAGTTTTTTGGTAAACTGTGTATTTGCTGAAGAGCATGATATTTTTTAAATCTCTATATATTGTGGAATGGATAAACTAAGCTAATTTACATATGTATTATTTCATATATATTACACTGTAGTAAGGACACTGAAAATCTATTTTCTTAAGCAACTTTCTTGTACACAATGTTTTTAATGTTGTTGGGTTATTCAAGTAAATCACTTCATAATTTGAATAGCAATAAGCAACAATGAGTGGTAATTTTGCTTCCTGATGTGGGAATAGGGAATTTAGGCAGGGCATACATGAACATTCCCATTTAGCACCTTGCCATGTTTTCTTTGTGGCAAAATCATCAATAAATCTCAAATATGAAAAATTTTGTTCCAAGATTCATCATAAGCAAACTGATTAACTTTTTAAATTACGATTGAGCAAAATTTTAAAGCAACAAAAATAGGAGACAGATTATTTCATGACAATATCAT
Source organism: Heterocephalus glaber (assembly GCF_053883595.1). Classification (NCBI taxonomy): domain Eukaryota; kingdom Metazoa; phylum Chordata; class Mammalia; order Rodentia; family Bathyergidae; genus Heterocephalus; species Heterocephalus glaber. The sequence goes on along the minus strand of NW_028258138.1, from coordinate 20,794,055 downwards.
AACAGCAAAACAAATGTAAAGAAAATTATATATCACTGATTTTATCTATTATATTTAAGACAAATTACAGACAATTTATAATTCTGAGCAAATCTCTTCCTTTTTCCTTAAATTCTTTTATGGTACATTTTAGGTATATAATACATTTACATTTTTCATTGGGTACTTGTACCTGTACATGATGTATCTTGGTTCTTATTTTTTCCCAATTCCCTGTCCTCCCTTCAACCCCTCCACCCTTCCCCATTTACAAAGACTTTGTTTCCATTTTTTCCTTTTCTCATAATTTTTCCTTTCCTTTCCTCTTCCCCTCCCACTTCCCCTCCCCCTTTGGACATTTTCTTCCTATTTCAAATTATCAGTTATTCATTTTAATCATTTTGATCCTTATTTACACTTTCAGTTTCTCACACCAGAGAAACTATTAGATATTTACACATGTGTGTCCTATTTATTTCACTTAAGAGTATCGCCTCAATATGCATCCATTTAGCTATAAATGCCTCTAGTTTGTCATTCTTCATGGCTGAGTAGTACTACATTTTATAAAAAAAAAAAACAAAAAAAAACCACATCTTCTTCATCCAGTTTCCAGTTGATGGGCACTTGAGCTGTTTCCAAGCTTTAGCTATCACAAACTGTGCCACTATGAACATAGGTGCACATATATCACTGCGGTATGACTCTTTTAATTCTTTTTGGAAGATACCCACCAGGGGAATGGTTGGGTCAAATGGGACCTCTAGTCCTAGTTCTTTGCGCTATCTCCATATTGATTTCCATAGTGGTTGCACCAGTCTATACTCCCATTATAGCTAATACTTATTTTTGTCTCTCTTTCATCTCATTTTATGTCTAAGATCTTTAACTTTATGTCTAAAAAGTTTCTCCTGGCTTTCAATATCAAAAATTTGATTTTTGTTAAGTATATTTTTTGAGCAAAATATATTGTAAAAATTTTAACGTATTAAATTCTATTTGGTTAAAATATACAATTTACATTAATTTGTATTGTTTAGGTCAATAACTAACTTTAGAAATCATTAGGATTGAGCTGTTTGACATAAATCAATATAATTTCTTTAGCAGGCACAATTTTTTCACTCATAAATTATAATTATTTTTATGTATTTGCTTAATTAGTGAATCAATAAATAAATGCCTATTAGTAAATTGAGGTCACATGTATATTTTGTCTAGTGATCTTTTAATTTCAGGTCAATATGTAACATAATCATATTACTGGAGACCCCTGAAACCTTGCCAGAAACCTCTGCATTAGGTTCCAATCTCCTGCTCAGTGTATAATATAGGCCTGGGAGGAAGTGGGGGGACTTAAAAGACAGAACTAAGAGAGACAGAAAGCAGGCTGCCAGGACAACTAATGCTGGTACAACTGACAAAGGCCCTGGCCAGTCCAAGCCACTGATTTTTATTGGCAATCAATTGGGGCAAAGGTAAGCTATGTGCAAGAGCAGGAATATGTGTGAGGAGATGAAGTTGTGCTGTTTCTATGGAAATTAATGTAAGCAAGGGTTGTAAAGGACAAGACAAAGCATTCTCAAATTAGGAACAGAATAATCAAAAGATGTAGCTATATTTAAAACATTGTCCATTCAGTTCAGAAGGTTTTAGTTGTGGGAATGGGATTTGGGTGCAAGTCACTCTAACCTCAGCATGTAGGCTATGGCTGGATTCACTTCTATAAGCAAGTCAATTGTGAGGTTAACTCTTTACAGCTTGTTTTGGGGCATAATCAATATTTCAGTGCCCTGCAAAATATAATTTACACTTTTATCTATCTTTAAAGATCTTTTATGATTAATATTTAGAATCTTTGGTTTGTAATACTTTTAGATGTAATTGTTATTTTTTAAGGTAAAGGTGAATGTTAAATAAATATATATATGATATTATAGCTTAACTGAGTGAATACAATATATAATTCTTATGAATAATGTTTGATATTGTCAACTATTTTATTTTATTTCACTCATCAACTTAAGTTAATCCCTGAGAACATTTTGTGAGAACATTATATAGAAATAATAATCTATACAATTTTACAAAAAAGAGGTAATTTAAAATATCTATAATTTTTTTGGAGAATTTCACTTCTGGTTTATCTCAGGAATTATCATTTACTTATAAGGAAATGGAAACTTTCCAAGGAGTAGTTTAGAAACTGAGATTGAATTCAACCATAAAATTTTAATTCTTACCACAAATCATGAAATTTAACATCAACCTAAAATGTAGTAGCGCCTTTAATACATAATTGTATTTTAGTTCATGAGAGTTTAGGTCCTTTCCAAACCGTCAAATAATGCTCTTGATATTTATAGGTAAAATATTTGTCAGTCATATCTTTGATTGACAATGTATCTTCTATTCACTAATTCCCTACTTTATGATATTTCCAGAATGTATTTCTGTACTTTGTTTATGCTTGAAATTATTGTACTGCATTTAGCAGCTGGTTTTTCCAACACTGGAGGTCTTATGTTATACATATTTAAGAAAAACAAAAAAAACCCACAAAAGATTTAGGCCTTTGTACAATTCAACAGATAACTTCTGGAACCAGGATAAATTTATACAATTCCATTACCCTTTCAGTCTAGATTGACCACTGTGCTGGATGGTAATCAAATTGTACACTAAGAGAAATACAATCAGCAGTAAATAATGTATACATGTGTTTAAAATATGGGTTTGAAGTAAATATTTATTATATTTACAAATTTGTAAAATTTTTTAAATGTATAGAAAAAATTACAGAAAGTCAGGGAAACTTGAAATTTTGCTATCAATTTAATTTCCCAAATTGGATAATTTTCTAATTACACTATTATGTAAAAATCATTTTTCAATTCGTACATTTTATAACTGTTTGCTGTAAAGTAACACTAATTTTCTCTTCCAACAATATAATTAGCATGTGGACTCTCAACTCCTTTAAGTGCTAGGTCCTATGATGAAAAAAAATGAAAAACATTTGTAGTTCTCAGTGGAGTTCCTAAAATAATAATTCAAATAATAAGTTTATAGTGTTCATTTCATGAAAATATAAATGTATAGAAGCATTAAGTATGAGTAACTAAATGTGTGTTAAATGTTTCTTTGAATACAGCAAAGTGAAAACAAAAACTAGGAATCATTATTTTTTCCTTAAATTATATGTTTCAGAAACATGAAAGAACTTTTAACTAAACTACATAGGTTGACATATGTATGTCATATATATGTGTATATATGTACACATACATGTATACATATATGCATACATATATACATATATGTAATGCATAGGTATATGTATACTTTTCATTTTCTATGCATCATATCACTTTCACAATTTTTCTTGATACTTCATTTAAGAAAAAGAATAACTCCTTACATGACAAATGAAACCAAAATATATACCAAATAGGATTGAACTTTTTCTTCTTTTTATAAACCTTTAATTAAATTTCAGAGGAAAAGTTAACTTTTAAAATGTAATTTGAGTCCATAAAAATGACAGTACAGGATAATTGTATAGTGCTGTGTTCTCAACCATACTAAATAGAAGCAAACATATAGGGCATGTAACACAGGTGTAAATTAAATCTATTTTTATGTTTTAGAGGATAGCAATTTTCTTAATGTTATTTAACCATAGTGTAATGTGCAAACTGTACTAATAAATAATAGGGCAAAAATTTGCTTCAGGTGTTAGTCTAGAATTTATGCTTTTGATAGACATTATTTTATGCATTACTGAGTAGCAATTATCTTGCTTCACATATTCCCATAATATTTTAAAGTTTCACATTCATATGAAATGGATTCTAGTTACTATGAGAGCTGGAAGTTTGCAAAATTGCATGGAATGGTGCATTTGTTAAGAAAACAGAAGCTGTTGTGCCATTAATCTAGAATTAAATGCATCTACAGATAGTTTTTGTGCTGGGGATACGAATGCACAGATGTATGTGTATCTTTATGTAACAGTGTAGAAAGCAAGCCATATTGTTTTATTCCTCTTCTACAAATAAAAAGAATTGGTAAAATCACATTTTGTCTTGATGGGTACTTTGTAATGTTTGTATAGTATTTACAATTTTCATATCAATTTTAAATAAATCACAATTCTTTGAAACATAAGTATGTAATGTTATTTAGTCATATTTTTGTACTTTTATTAGAATATGTCTTTACTATCCACAAAATGTTCTGTGGAAAATATGGTATATGTATTACTTTACCTGATCACTGCATATATATGCATCCTGTATTTCTATCTTTCTCATATATGTGAGATATATAAATACACATATATACTCCCTATAACTCTCTATCCTTTTTACTCTCATGTATGTCTAAGAGAATTGGGCAAATTTAACATGAGAAATAGAAATAAAGAAATCAAGGATGTTCTCAAGCATTTGAAATATTTTTGAAATTTTAGTCTTAATTTTCATAATAATTGAATGTTTTCACCATTTATTCAAACTGACAAGGAACTTTTTATTTTATCGTAAAGTTTTTTTTATCATAAAATGATTTCACATCAGCTTTTCTGATTTGTAGCACACTTTCAGAAATTTATGTTACCTTTTCCTGAAGATGATTGATAATAATAATCTATAATAAAAGTATAACCTATAATAAAATAATCTGATATTTTACTATTAAACTAACATTGAATTAAGCTGTGCTATGTAAACTAATAAAAAGAAATTTAAAAACTAAACCAATATTGAGCTAATAGAGCAAAGTAAATATTGTTGGAGTGTGTTATTTTCCCCATGTGTCAGGACTATGGTTGGTAATTTCTTGCTAGTGACTATTGCATCAATGTTCATAAATTGCTGAGCTATAACTTTTTACCTATAATTTCCTTATCATATTTTGTATTCAGAGTTATGATAGCCACCAAAAACTACTTGGTAGTTGTTCATTTATCTCATTCTCTAGAAAAAGTTTCTCTAGAATTGATTTTCTTTTTAAAGATGAAACAATATTGAACAGTAAGTTTATCTGGTCTGTAATCTGTGTTTGGGAAAAGTTTTGATCATAAATTCTAATGTATATGACAGATAAAAAGCTAGTTAGAATTTTATATTCTGTTTTTTTATTGTGGTTCAGCTGTTTTCAAGGAACTTGATTTTTCCTCAAAGTTATTTAAATTATTGAACAATGTGATGTGTATGCAAAGTGGTGCCTCGGTTCATGAAATTAATTCATTCCATAATTCTGGAAAAAATAGCCAAGTTCATGTTCACGCAGGAGAGATGGTGATGTTTATCACCTAATGCAGAGTTTGCAAACAAAACAAAATTTTGCTAAACTCTTCTGTTTGTGAACCAAATTGTTCACACATGAATCCATTACTGAAGCAAGTTACCACTGTATATGTTTTTATCAATTTAATATTTGCATACTATCTAGTGGCAAATAAATATTCAGTTCTCCTTTTTGTTGTTGTTTTTTGGTATTTTTTGTTTGTTTTTTAAGAGCTGCAAACTTATAATAAAGGTTGGAAAATAAACAGGTTTTGCAGAGCAAGTTTAAACTAGCTAAAAAAAGGGAAAATAAGTATACCCTACAGCATAAGGACAGGCTACCATGCAAGAGAGAATATAGTGGCCAGTTGTCCTTTTGGAGGTTTGTTTTCTTTCTTTATTTTAAACTTTGGTAAAATCATTGTTTTAATAATTTATATTTTCTTTTTAAAAACTAAGTATTGTTCTTTTAATTATTCTCTTATTTTGCTATTTATTATTCTCAAATTTTATCTTTATTCTCTATTGCCTTCTTGGAGTATAATTTTGTCTTACGCTTCCAAAGTGGAAAACCAGTAGTATTGACTTTAAATTGTATTATTTTACATGATTTTTATTTTCATATCTAATCTACACATTTATATCCTCATAGTTTACCATTTAAATTTATATATTTTCCAGGAAGCAATTTTAAGTTTTCTTGCATATACTTTATTACATGTTATATTTATGTGCATTCTGTTCAGAATACTTTCTAATTTGTGACAAGATTTCCTATTTAACTAAAGTAGTAATGTTTACTACTTTATTACTTACCTGTTATTATTTGCCTTAATTTGCATAAATTAGGAGTTTTTTCAAATATGCAATTGATACCGTCTTTAATCTCTTATTGTCATGATTTAAAAGAGCAAAGCATTTTATTTCAGTGTTTTGAAATAATTGAGACAGATTTTCATGATCCAGAATATAGTCTGTTTTGGCAGATGTTCTATATTTTAAAGTGAATTGTCAAAAGTCATATTTAATATTACATAAATATGAATTAAATTTAAAATCTAAGAGTGTTATTGATATATTTGAACATTTTGTACTTATACTTTCAATTATTTGGATGATTATTAATGAATTTGGATACTTTTATCAATTATTTCTCATTAAGCTCTGAAATATCATGTTATTATTGAGATTTTCTTAGTCTTAATGTCTTAGTTTTCTTCTATTTGTTTTTATAATAATTATTTCATTTATTATAAATGTTTATCATACAGCAGTTCAGTTCAGTATTTGAATGTCCTATAAACTATATGGTAACTGTTAGATACACAAAGCACATATACACTTAGAATATGACAAATATATTTAAGTAACAGAACTGCTATTTATTTTACCTAATATAAACTTTGATAGATGCTATGTAGGGCTCATGGCTACTATATTATTGAGTATGCAGTATACATCAGAACCAAAATTTTGATTTTCAAATGATACTACACTAGTTCATACATAATATATGAGTCAGGAAATTTCAAATTCAGTCTTTTAATTTTAAATTTGGGTGAAATTGTCATATTTGGATTAGGCTTTGATAAAACAAATTTCAGTTCCTTAGAAAAATGTATGAATGAATGAAAAAAATATTCTTACAGCATTGAAGTTTTCTAGGCTGTGTGGAAGTTGAAGTTCAGAAGTTTGCATAGTTTTTAGTAAGGGTAAGATTTTATATGGGACATCATTTTAAATGGCTAATATGAATTGAAAGAAAATATTACTGTATTTGAAGAAATAAACAATAAAAATCTGAGAGAAGCTTTAAAAACTTCATTTCCCCACAATTATGGAACTGGAAGGCTTGTGACAAAATATTTAGATGACAAATAATCAATGTTTTATACCCTTTACCTCAGAGTAAAATTTTGAAGAGTTCTTATAAGGATGATATAAGAACGGGAAAATAATATTCATAATATAAGGCCCATATAATTACAATATTTTAAATACATTGTTTAGTTTCAATTTTTGGTTTAAAATTCATTTTTATTATGTAGATTTTTTGAAGTTGATTGCAAATAATTTTGACGATGTTATGATGATGACAATGGTGATGAACTACTAATGCTTAATATAGTCCCCAGAAATAAACTCACTAACTCAAATTTTTATCCCCACCTATGAGCTGGGAAAGTATTTTGTACTTATAATTTTTCTTGATTGCAGCTCATAAAAATGGAGATAGTGATAATGTTTAGGAATTTCGTGAGGATGAAGTGAGGTCACCAAGTAAAGTTCTGAGAACACTGGTCCTAAGAGGATACAGGTATTCTAAATTCCTCTTTATTACTTATTATTACTATCATTTGCCTTCTCTGGGTTGTCTGATATGTATTTCTGAAATTGTACTGATTGTGCTGAGATGTGGAAGATAGAAGTTATTTAGAAAGTACAGAAAGAAGGCTTTTCAAAGATAAAAGGGGTATAGGTTGCAAAGCATATTAATAAAAAAAAGATTCTAGAATTGAGGAAGGAGATTAGGGCATGGCAGGCTGGCTGAAAACAGGATGCAAGATGTAACCTGCACCGGAACTGAGACTGCTCAACACGATGTAACCTGTAAATCACAGTCAGGATGCATGGGTAGAACAATATCCAACAGACCAGATTTGGAGGACATAAAAGACAGCGACCATTGACTGCTCCCATTGCAATCTTGCTGTCCTGTTGTCTTTGTTTTTTTTGCAGTGTCCTGTCCTGCTTGTGGGATGTACTTTTCCCTTCTTAGCTCTTTGTTCTTTTTTTTATTTTTGGTACCTGGGATCGAACTCTGGTCCTTGCTCTTGTGCAGCAGGCGGCGAAACCACTGAGCTAAATCCCCGGCTTCTTTGTTCTTTCTTTCTTCTCTTACCTTTTTCCCTTTTCTTTCTTTAAGTAAAAGTTGCATTTACCTGCTCATCAATTATACCAACCAATTCTTTGGGTAGATCAGAAAGCACCAGGAATCCCTGACACCAGGCCATCTGGCGACACCAGGCCATCTGGCAATACCATGCCAGAAACTTAAAAAAAAAAAAAGATCAGAAACTGGGCTAAGATGAAATGAAAACATCAGAGTGGGAAGAGAAGAAGAGGATGTTTGGTTTTCCTCAAAGAAGTATGGAAAGGTATTGAATTGTTTAGCAGTGATGGTGAACCTAGTGCACTTGTACCACAGGGGGCTGTTTGCATTGCATTAAAAGCTCTAGAAAGTGTCCGGTCATTCATTTTTTTTAAAGGAATGATCTATTGCTCATTTAGACCAGGAATTATAAGTTCAAATGCCTACAAAGTATGATACATAGCACAAATGTAAGAAAGTGTTGGATAAACCTTGGGAAGAAAGTAAGAAAAGTGACATTACGTATAATATATCACACTCAAAGGACCTCATCTAATTTTACTACTTCCTACAACCCAGTTTAAAGTAAAATCCAACATCTTAAATGAATAATTAGAGAATGCACTGTCCATGGAGCAGGAAGCATTTCCATATTAAATACTAAGTCTATTGATGTCTTTATCTTGGAATTCTGTGTTTCTGGAACTATTAAAAATTCTGTTGTTCTTAAGATTTCATTCTGCAATTATTTCTTATAGCAGCCTGAAGGGACTAACACTGAGTTTAATAAAGCAATAATGAGAGTATGCCACATGCATATAAATATATATGTAGTCTTTTGTTGAATAACTGAAATATACATATAATTTATATATTTCTAGGTATATAATTTATATATATGTATATATATTCATAAACAAATATAAAAAGAACACACTTTTATAAAATAAAAATCATTTTTTTGTACCTAGGATTGAATTCAGAGGCATTGTATCACAGTTCTACATTTCCTGTGCTTTGGTAAGTTGCCCAATCTGGCCTAAAACTTTAAATTCTCTTGCCTCAGCCTCTGGAGGGATCATAGATGTTAGCCAACAAATCCAGGCAACCATTTGTTTTATGCAATTACAGCCACCTTCAATTTACTTATACACTGTGTATGGGTATTTAAATATAGCAATGGCAGGATCCAGGAGTTATAAAACAGACTTAATCTCTAACAAAATCTAAAATATTTATTACGTGGTCCTAAAACAGAAAAATATATCCTCAATATTGTAATAGAAAATGAAGCCACATGGAAGAAAACCAAAGCAAACCTGCTGATAGGCAGCATGAAATGCTAATGATGTGCATGAAGCCACTTTGATCCATGATCCAATTTATCCTTACAGCTGAATTTAGCCACATGCCTGAGTGAGGCATAACCAAAAGAGAGTACCCAGACAAACTCATACACTCCTAAGAAAAAATAAAGTGCCTTGGCTCTAAATACTAAGGTTTTGAATTGATTACTACATAGCAATGAATAATTGAAATGGGTTATAAAGGTGAGAAGCTGCTGTAGAGATAAAATGGGTAGCACTGCTTTAATATCAAGGAGTCTATAGAAAGAACGTCACAGAACAGTGACAAAATTACTATCCGTGGTTACATAAAAACCATACAGTAGTGATAGAAAATCTGGAAAATATTGCCAGCATTAATATAAAAAATAGAAAATTTACTAAATTGTTCATGGACCTGGCTGAGGACATCCTGATTGAATGTGAAATTGATCAGTGGGCACTCTTTGTTGTAAGCAGGAACCATTTGGGTGAAAAAGAAAACTGATTTGCTTGGCTACATTCTGCATGAAAAAAAATGATACTCAAAAAACAACTTAGGCCTCATGTACAACCAAATAAATGAGGAGATTGACTTTCTTTAGGAACTTACAAAACATTTTTGTGTTGCCTACTGTTTATACACTTCCTTATGTAGATAAAAGAATTTCTAGGAATGCTAAGATTCTTGCCATAAGTTACTCACATGGCCCAAAAAGTCAGTGATGACTCAACACTTGTTCTGAAAAGTTAGGACAGGCACTCTGATTTGTGACATTCATATAATGTCAACACTCTTACCTTGGCTTGCTCACAAAACTCCTTTACATTTCACATTTGGCTCTCTCCAGGAAAGGTCATCTGATTTCTATATTCTGTTGTAAATTAGACAAAAGTAGAATACTTTCAGTGAGTATGGAGAAAAAACCATGTCAGCTTCACTTTGGAGGAAATTGTACGGTTGTACAGAAAAAAAGTCACAAATTGGTAATGATAAAAAGTTCTACCAGAGAACCCTGAGATTCATGAGAAAATTGTAGCCTTAACAGAGGTGACTTTTCTTTGTGGAAGAGCAAAGGTTTTGAGGAGAGGAAAATCACTCCCATGGGAAAAGTTGACCTCAGAGGAGAGGCAACAGAGTAGTGCATAGAGGAAATCTGTGTGTAATACTAGAGCGTATCAGTTTTAGCTTTTCCAATTTCAAGAGTAGGGTGAAAGTGGGTGTGGAAAATTCAGTACAAAAGTGAATACTCTGACACTGCATGTTAGGGATGAAATGTTTGTATCCTCCCTAAAAGTCATGTGTTGAATTCTAATCCCCCTAAATTGCTATAAGGATGAAGGGTCTTTAGTGGTGACTAGGTTATGAGGCAGGAGAAATGAAGGCTTTTTCACTCCTTTTTCTTCTCTCTTGATCTCTCCTCCTCCTCCTCCTCCTCCTCCTCCTCCTCCTCCTCCTCCTCCTCCTCCTCCTCCTCCTCCTCCTCCTCCTCCCTCCTCCTTCCCTCTCTCCTATCTCCACCTTGTCGGTACCCACCACGCAGCAGATTTGCCAGCACCTTAACCTCGGGTTTCTCATCCTCCAGAAGTGTAAGAAATAAATGCTGTCACTGGAAAACAGAGGATCCAAGGTTCCTAAGATTTCAAAAATGAAGCCAAAGTGCCATTTGTTGTGCATTTTTGTGGTTTGCTAAACAAAATATTTATAATTTTACATTTTTGTCTTTGAGAAGTTACATATTTCATGAATCAAAATTATCATTTACCAATTGGACATTGAAAGTGGGGAAAATAAAACTCAGTGATATTTTCTAATTGTGAATTAATAATCATCTGGATGGAATAAAAGAGAAAGAGCAATAGAAAAATGTGAATTATTCTATTACTGTAAATAAATAAAACAAAATGCTTTAAAAATATCATTTCAAGCAGAAAGTTGTATTATGCTACCAAAAGGAAAAAATGGAAGCAATATTTGATATTATGGAACTTAGAATCTAGGTAGATGAATGTAGAAATTTGCTTAAAGGTAATGTGAGATAAAATAGATGTATAAATGTGTCTCAATTTCTATGAGATTGTATAATTGGACAGAAATTGTTTTATTATGTAGAAAATAGTTTAATTTTATTTTTTCTTCACTAGTTATTGAAACATATTTTATTTCACTGAAATGTATTTTTCTAAAATACTTAATGAAAAATACTTCAACATTTTGTTTTTTACATACTTTAAATTGACTCACCTACGCAATTTTCCAAACTGAGAGCCTTTCCCACCGATACTAATTTATAATAAAAAAATTGTTGTTAGAGATGGAGCAATTCAGTCAAAATATATTATCTCTTAGATTTCAAATAATACTTATCATAAGTAAATGTACATGGCCACATATACTGTAGTAAATATTTGTACTGCACACATTATACACAATGAATGTGATGAGACATCCAAACTGGTGTAAATGAAATAGCTCAGCATGGCCATATTTACATGGAAAACTTCAGTGATTACAACGGTTGATATTTTGAAAATGGGTAGTGAATAATGTGAAATATTATAATATTTTTTTGGTATTGGGGATCCTCTGCCAAAATATTATAATTTTAAATATTTTCATGGTTGTGCTTTAAAACTTCAAAAGAAATATAGCTTGACCAAACATAAATTAAGATTGTCATCCAAAGACAAAGGAGTGAAGAGGGCCAGGGATTTAGCTCAGTGGTTCCACCGCCTGCCTTTCAAGCGCAAGGACTCAAGTTCGATCCCCGGTACCAAAAAAAAAAAAAAAGATGTTCATTAGGAGTGAAGGGAGGGGAAGGGGAAAGGAAAAGAGAGAAAGGAAAAACTATGAGAAAAGAAAAAAAAATGGAAATGAAATCTATGTAAATAGGTAAGAGCAGAGGGGACGAAGGGTGCACAGGTAATGGGGAAAAAAATACGAACCAAGATATATCATGTACAGGTACAAATACCCAATGATAAATGTAAATGAATTGTATACCTAAAATATACCAATAAAATTAATTTTAAAAAAGATTGTTATCCTCAAATATCTTTTCTTGTTTATGTTAAAATATGCCATTAAAACAAATAAATTTATATGCTTAGTGAGCTGATAAACCCCAGTAGTGATTTGTTTTTCCCTTTGGCATATTTTTCGTGACTGCTATTCTGATACTGTTAGTAGCTTGCATGATAGTAATCACAAGCTTTTCCTTTCATTTCTGTTATGCTATTCTTTCCTTTACAAGGAAGCCAATGAGAAAATGTAGAAAAGGAGCTTCACTTTAAGAGCAATTTGGATATTGCTTTACTAAATTTTAATCTACAGAAGTGGATAGTGTTAACAGAGCTTTCAGGCTAAACTGCAGCTTCAAAGTTCTGAATACTATTATTTCAACCTCAAAATTATCTCTGGGGATATTATTGACAAAAAGCCTGCTTAAGAAGATAATGTTTGTGACATAAAAATAGATGAGAGCATGAAATATGACATTGAGCTGCTTATCACACAGTCATGTACTTACAAAAGTAAAAGCCCATGAAATTGCTGAGATTATACATACAAGATAATCCTAGTTCTTATTTTATTATCTACAGCAGATATGAGAATTCAGTAAACTTGTTGTAACTAATCATTTCTGAAAATATGTTACAATTTTAAATCTAGAAAAATAAATTTTGATCAAATATTTGTCCATATTTATTAAAAGACAGTTTGATCCCAATGTATTCTTGTATATTATTCAAGTGCTGGAAAAAAACTAAGGGAAATATTATGTATATGTCAGCAATTATACTGAATAATATATGAGCATCAGTTAATGTAAAATTTAACACATTACATGATATAGTTAATAATTTTCATTTTACAGATAAATATGGGCATTCAAATAGTAAGTGACTTTCTAAAAGCATAAATTTTATGAGGCACAGCTAGTGTTTGAAATAGTCTTGAATTTCATAACATTTCTTTATCCATTCAACATAAATCATTATCCAAATTATACCATTAGTATTTCTTACTTTCTAATATAGGGTCACACAATACTCTTATTATTTACCATCATCATAGTAATTATGATACATACATATGCACAAACATACACTTGTATATTAATATATATTCATCAAGGGCCGGGGATTTAGCTCAATGGTTCTGCTGCTTGCCTTGCAAGTACAAGGACCTAAGTTTGATCCCTGGTACCAAAATATATATTCATCAAAGTTTCCAAGATAATAAGCTAGTGGGAATTTCACTAAGGTTTGTTTTTATGTGTTTGTTATAAAAAAATCTTATAATATAAACAGTATTCATTTCTTGCATATTTAATTTTATATAATCTGATGTATTTCATTAATTTTGAGAAACATACTCTGTGAATAAACAGAAAGAATACATAGTAAAACAGAAAGAACATAGAGTAAATTTTGCCTCCTTGAATTGATGTTGGATTGGAAACTAGTAATGCTATGTAATAAAATAACTAAGATATTATGTTAAGAAGGTGAAAGGAAAGTATTCTCATAAATAAGAGTGTCAGCAATACTTTCTGCATGGCAATTTTTGTGCTTATTCTTGAATGTTTAGATATGAAGTGAGAGGCAGAGAGTTTGAAGAAACTCAATATACATGCAACTGGATTTTCAGTAAGAACAAAATAGCAGATGCAGGAAAAGTAATTCATTCAGAGATAACAACTGATAGTGTGCGTGCTAGCAGAGAAGTATGTATTTTGAATAGAAAGCAGCATTCTGATACACCATTGCCATAAAGCATTGTTTGCTATTACAGTAAAATTTCTACTAAAAAGGACATAAAATTTCAAATATGCTTTTTCTTAAAGGTATAAGCTGCATTTCTAAACTTTAAATAAAAAAGATTAACATGTCTAGCTTTTAAACAATCATAAGTTTTCTTTGTGACCTTTTAATATTTATCAAAATGGAAAATAAATTTACTACCTAAAAATGACCAAGTTATTATTTTATGTATGTATATAAGTGCAGCTAATATAGTTATAATAAAAGTGAATTGCAAGAAAGTGTATTCAGTATTACCCTCACATTTTTTGGAGGGACATCTATATACTTTCTGGTAATTTAGTTATAATCTCATATATTTTCATAAATAATTAAATATAATGATAATAATTGGTAATATTCATGTTTAAATCCAGACAAAGTATGGAACCCTATAATTTTTGTTCTTATTTACCATTCACTTGTTGATAATGAGCAATTATTCTAAAACCATTTGCATTTTGCTCGTCCAAAAAAAAGTCACAAAAGGTTAATTTTAAGAACTTGAACTTTTATTCAGACATTTGGTTCTGTATCTGGGATCTTAAAGACTTTAATGAACTTTCACCATCACAAGATATTGTATTAAAGTATAAATCTGTAAGGAAACAAACATAGTCTCACCAGTGCTTATTTTTTCCTGTCTTGCTAAATTTTATAGATGGTTATCCTCTGGAGAATCCTCCTTTGCTGAATGAATTTGACTCTCCAGGCAGTTTCACTCCCCTAGGAGCCCTTAGTCAACAGTTTTCTAATGTAAGGTTAAAAAAGACTGACCCATTCCTTCAATAGGAATTAACGTGCTGGGAGTTATGCTCCAGAGTGTCCCTCTGTGGGTAAAGCCAAGCCATGATTCTTTAATCTGCATAGTTTAATACTCATTGCACATCTGAAAGAAGCAGATACACAGAAAGTTCAGAGTCCTAATATAGATAGCATAACTGAGGCTACACGACTGCTCCCCTTCATGTGCCTCTGGACCACTCCTCTCTACTCAGTTGAACCAAGGCCAACCCCTAATCTTTGTCCTAAGACTTACTACCCAAAGACAGAAATAAGAAAAACAAAGACCCCTCATAGCCTGCCCTGAAAAATTCTAAAATCTCAAATCAGAACACATGCACACCAACACCTCTTGCATGACAAGTAAATTTACAGTAAATTTCTTTTGCCTGGAGTTAATTGAAGATTCATGCATATGGACTGCATCTCATCCATCTAATTATAACTGAGTGAATTATGGGAAAGGACATGCTCAATTGACACAACTGACATGACTCAGAACCCTGGCAATCAGGTTGTTGATAATGCTCTGGAAAACCCAGAAGGAGGTTCCTTAGAATCTGCACAACATTTTGAATCCCTAAACTCAATGCACAGGGCACTGATGCCATTTTCTTTTGCAAGTGTAAGCTTTCTCACTCTGAGCATGTTATCGCCTCAAGCCATGTTGCTTTATTTCTTACCACCACAGCCATGTCCAATTCTTTCTTTGTTGCAGACAAGAACCCAGGAACTATAGTCCCAGACCCCAACAGGCATATTAACAATCCTGAAAAAACAAAGTAGACTGAAAATAGTGGACTGAAGTATCATGGTCTTCTTAAATAGGCAACAGCTCTGCATCACTGCAGCTGAGAGTGAATTGAGCATCCCATCTCAATTTTCAATTTTCAAGAGATTTAGAAAAAATATAATGTATGTGGGAAAGTTTGATGAGCAAAATTAACAAATTTTGCCATTTGAAAATGTACAATATTAGTTAAGAAAAAGTATATTTACAAGCAAATATGGTTTGTAATACCATTACTTAATTTCTGTACATATATATTTATGTATTTTCCTTTTATAATTAGAGAGTAAAATTTAATACAGAAAATATTTTACAGTAGCATCTCTCATCTATCTCATCAGGATAGGTACTTATCTACTGAGTAATGTGTATTCAGTCTCCTAAACATTTTAAACTTACTCATGTATTGAATTATCATCAGAAAATATATATTAATTATTCTTATTAATAATAATTAAATATTACTTTTTTCATGTTGCTGGGAACCTTTATTCTCATAGAGTTTGGTAAGTGATGACCACATGTTTAGATCTCTGGACCCAGAAATCATAGGATTTATTTCTGTCTGTCTGATCTTGAAAAAAACTTACAGAGATGTTAATTTGTGTGACAATGGGTAGCTGGTTAAGTAGAGATTCAAAGATTTTGTTTTAAAGTCAAAATATGTTGACTCTAATGAACAATGTTAATCAGTTTGTCCTGTTTTAACTTGAAAACAAAATCTATGAAAATAATTATCAATTAGATAAGCTTAAATGTATTGAACTACTGCTGGTCAAATTCTGCATTCTCAGCAACAATGAGTTCCTCTGAGGCCACCTAAGCAACTTTGTAGATTATTAAATAAAAGTGAACAACTTAAACTGATGGTTTATTTTCAAGTGAATACATCCTCAAATAAAACATAGCCCAGGTTTACTGAGGGATCTGTCAAATAAAAAAGTTTTCCCAAATTTCTTATATGGCTACATAAATATAAGTTTATAATGTAGGATTAGACCTCTTTTCCTGGGGCCATAACCTTGCTAAACCCAAGGGAGTATTTGAATTTATTTATTTTTGTTCTTCAAATTAACTTTTGGGAATTTCTGAGGCCAAAAGAGAGGACTGAAAGTAGAGTGATATAAATATGTACATCATATGTAGGCATCATACAGATGAATTTTTGTTAATAATTGTAAATGGTTTGAGATTCTTAAACTTTTATGACCAAAAGAATTAGTCTGTGAAAGAATACTGCTCAGCTTTCCTGGTACACAATGCCTGATTAACACAAATTAAATAGAAAAAAGTGCATTTCGCTTATGGTTTCAGTCCATGGTGGAGTGGCTCCAAAGCATGATTATCATGGCAGAAGAGAATGGGGATGAAAAACTGCTCATTTTGTAGTGACCAGGAAGTAGGGTACAAGAGAAAAACACCAAGAGATTTTCTGTCAAAAATACACACCACGCTACCATCTCCTGCTACTATGTCCTGCAACCTAATGACACATTCAGCTAGGAATGTAACCCACTGATAAATATCATACACCCAAGATCCAGTCACCTCTCTAAGAGAGTCTTAATGTAGTCAGGTTGATAATTAAGATTAACTGGCATCAATAGTTTCATGAAAGTAATAACTGTCCAGATCTTCTTGGGTCAGAAATGATGAAGAGAAATTTATATTTTATAGCAAAGCAGTCACAGAAAATTAGAATTTTAAACCAAATTCCTAAATCCAAGTCCTCATGAAATAAAAGGGGTTAGATGACATCAATACAATATTGAGTTACATTGCAAGAGAAGAACTATGAGGTTGAAAACTTAAATCTCTTATAATGGCATTGACCTTCCCTATTCTTGCTCTTGTGAAATACCTTTATTATACTAAAAAAATAAACATGCCTGTTCTTTGCTTTAAAGCCATTAATTGAAATACATATAATGAGAAAAATAATTTATCTAGCATATATATAAAAAAAATCACTTCTGGCTCAACAATAGCTAAGAACTGAATTAAAATTGGAGAAATACTTAGAAAATAATCAGGTAAATGGAAATTAAATTATAATAAACTTATTATTTCCAGCAGAATCTAGTATTTTAAAGACTGAAAGTACTTATTTCTTGCAAAGTTATGGCACTTTTTTTCTCATACATGGCTGTTGAAAGTATAAAATAAACAACCTTTTTATTTAAATTTATAGAAATATCTTACAAATGTAATTATGATTTTAGCAAAAAATTTATCCATTTCACTCCCATTTACATATGTGATATCTTACTTGTTCATTTCTTTAGCCTGTTTCCAAAATGTAATCCCTGCAACAGATATTCAAATTCAATATCTAAATTGGTACCTAATTTTAGCCTCATATACATTTTATCTCTCTCTCTCTCTCCCTCTCTCTCTCTCTCTCTCTCCCTCTCTTTTCCTCTACACACACACACACACCACCACCACCACCACCACCACCACCACCATGACCATCAATGCCTAGGAATCACTTACACAGGTAATCTTAATATTAACTTAACTGTGACTTCTGTAAAGATGATTACATCATTAGAAAGCTAAACTTCTCAGTGGATCACTCCTCTGATGTTCTCGGTTGATGTGCTCTTAGAAAGTAGAGTTCAAGAGGAGAATATGAGTCAGGAGCATGTCTTTAGAGGCTATCTCATTACTCAGGCTCATTCCCTGTAGTTTACTTCCTTGCCACCATTCTGTGAGCAACTTGTCCTTACCATGCCCTTCCATCATGAGTTTTCTGCCTAAGAATCAGCCAGCAATGGACTGACATCTCTTTAATTGTGAGCCCAAAAAACCTGCTCTGCTTTAAATTACATGAATCACAGGAACACAAATCTGACTAATATAGAAAATTGGTGTCAGGGAAGAGAGGTCATTGCTGTAACTGTACGTGACAATATAGTTCAGAAGTTTTTAGAGGTAGTTAATTGTAGGAGTTTGAAATATTTGTGAGAATTGGGATGTAGAAAGCATAGAATACTGTTATCAGGCTGTGATAGGTAGCTCTGGTCAGGGATCAGAACACCAGAATACTGAAAGGAATGTGGAGAGTAAAGGCCAGGCTTCTGAGGTTTGAATTGGGAATGAAGACTCTATAGAGAATTGGAATAGAAGCCATGCATGCTATAATCTGCAAATAAATAAATAAATGAACTTTCATTATGACAATGTCTTATAACTATATGTGAGACTGAATTTAAAATAACAGACTGAGGATCTGGAAGAGTAAACTTTAAGATGACATACTGTTCAGTCTTTGTCATGGGTACTCCTGGCTGTTTTTAGCCAAAATTTATATGAAAAATCTAGAGCAAAAATAGACCAGAAAGATTTGAAAATATCAATTTTGATAAGAAAAGAATTTTGTGGGAAGTTAGGCCAAAAATTGTGGTTCCCCAAGGGATGAGTGTATTATAAAGACCTTGATTTTGGACAAGAAGAACAATGCCTTCAGTTCGTCTTGAGTGCTTTTTGGAGGTTCTAGCAGGGGAGCACAGGTGCTCATATACCCTTGACCAAGGAAACAATCCTCCATCAGGAGTGCTTGTCCTCTTCTACTGAGTGTGCAGGGGGAAGAATGCACATGGAGTGGTGAGGGAGTAAAGGAATACCAGCCTACCCTGCCAGATTAGTTGAATCAAGCCTGGCAATCAATGAGGTGACAGATATCCCTCCAAGGAATCTTACAAGTTATCAAAATCCCACAAATTGCAAGTTCAAGATTTGAATGAGGCAATATTTCACTTGAGAAAAACCCCTTTAGCCTACCACTGGAATAAGGAAATAGTTGCCCAGAATATATTACACCATGTGGAGTCATCCAAGTACTGAGAAGGCACTGCACCTATGATTCAAGTGTGCCTGACTATTGTTCATACTTGCATCAGACCTTGGTGATTTCTACATAATGTTGCTTTTATTGTCATTTAGAATGTGATAGTTTTGGGGTCAGGGAGGCTCCTATTCAGTTTTCAAAGCAAGGTTTTGGAGAAGAAATCCTGTTCCCCTGAGTGGTGGATGTGTGAAAATGTAGAAATGCACCAGGGAAAATCTCAGGGATCTGGGACATGGGATAAACATGTAATATCCATAGGGGAAAGTTGCAAACAATAAGCAGAGCCAGTCAAAGAGAGTGGCTACATATACTACAACAAGCAAGGCCGTAGGGTTGAGGCTGCCCAATACCTTTATATATCACATCTTTCCCCCATGTACCCTGGACTTTGTATTGTACACAGAGCTATATAACTTAATCAATCCTTGTCCAGCTTGTGTTCAGTCTTCCTTTCATCAGTTTTTTTTCTATCTCCTCCATTCCCTTTTTTGTGGAATGTGAATGTTTACTCTTTGTGACTATTTCTTGGAATAATATAACTGTTTTTTTGAATTTCAGACTAAAACTAAAAAGTTTGTTTTGAGACTCTAACAGGACTTTGGAGTTGCAATTTTGAGCAATGCTGAAACTATTGATACTTTGCAGAAGACATTATTGCATTTCCAGTTTTATGTAGAATTGTTTTATCAGATTAGGTAGCAAGAATTATTTACTTGTTATTTTGTTTACTTAGAGATTAAGTGCAGCTTAAGGGGATGTGATAGGTTTCAAATTAAGAAAGATGAAATTGTACTAAATAATCTAATTTATCAAATTAGTTAATTAAGAGAATTTTGGAGAGGTGATTGGATCATCAGTGCACCATGCTCTTCAACAGGCTATTCCACTGATAATTACAGCTGAATATGCTATTAGAAGGTGGGGCCCAATCAGAAGAGGGTGCATCCTTGGAGGGTTTTTCTCTTCCAGGTAATCTTCTGTACTTTTTTTTTTTTGGCTGAAATGTGTAAACAGTTTTGCTCCACCATGCTTTCCACCATAAAGTTCCTTCCTTGGCTCCAGACAACCATGAAATTAAATCTGTGGATCAAAAGCCAAACAAATCTCCTCTCCTTTATGGTGTTAGCAATTTGTCCCAGCAATAAGACAGCTGAATAATTCACTCACACTATTCAAATCAGATAAAGTCTCTAGAAGTAATCCTGGGCATCACTCAAACAACCTATAACAAACAAACATACATGAGATCAAAGCTATGCCAGTTGTTACACAAAAGACATTACTAGTAATAATAGATTGGTTCATGGATTGGTTTAGCATATTTCTGAGCACAAATAATGGAATTACTGGGTGTAGAGGGCATCAATCAATTGGATTGTATTTTGGATGGAATAAAAAGGCAAAGAAAGAAGTCTTGCTTTTTTCCTGTCTCCCATGCCATGGACTGTTTCTCCTTTTCCATTACTCTCTGCCATGCCACTCTGCCTTGGAGCACATGACTATAGACTTAAACTTCTACAAACTGAAAGCTAAACTAAAACTTTCTTCCTTTAACTTGTGCATGTCACATGTTTTTTCCCAGGAACAAAAAAGTAACTAAGACAGATTTTGGTTGCAGAGAAGTGAGGTCTTTCCTCTGCCACAACCTGTCCATGTGGTTCAGTAGGCTTTGGGATTTCCTTACAGGAAGATTTTGAAAAGGTTTGGAGATGCTGGCTACAGAAACCATCCCAAAGTGAGCTGAGCTGAGCTTGATGGGAGGTTCTGGTTTTGGTTCTGGTTCTACTGCAGTGTAGAGACCAGGTTCAACAGCTTTTGGTTAAGAAAGAGCTTTTGGGATTGCACTGGACTGTGGACCATCTGTTGTATGCACTAGCAGAAAATTTTTCTACATTTCACTCCTGTCCGGAGACTTCACAGAAACTGAGATTAAGAGTGGCACACTAGTTAATCTGGCAGAAAAACTTTGATGAAGCCTAATGTTGAGATGGTGGCATAGCTACTATTCAGGGCTATTATACAGCTCTACCTTAAGAATCTAGAGTGAATGACCAAGTGGAATTATTTTTAAAACTTTTAAGTTAGGACAGAAAAGAAGCTCCAGGAAAGTTGCCACTTGCAAAGATGGAGCAGAAAAGGACTTAGGTAATGAAAAGATGAGTATTAAAACCCAAGTCCTTTGGAAGAGGGCAATAAAGGAGATGAACTGAAATTATCACATTAACCAGGATAAACCATACTTCACAGCCTCAAAAACTTTAAAAAGTGAATGACTATATTTTGAGAAGAGATACTTACGTCACCATGTTCTAGAATGGCAGCACCCTAGGGAATTTGTTCTTTGAGATTGGGTTCACAGCACTCAGCAATCCAGAAACTCAACCCCCACAGCCAAGAGAGAAGAAAGCCTGTCAACTGTTCAAGCTGGAAGCAGGCCTTGACATCATCCACATGCAGAATGTAGGAGTTGTAGGCTCAGGACAGATTTCACCTGGACTTCAGAAGAAGGCCAGGTAGTGTGACCCTTAAAGGCCAATGAGAGAAACTGTGATTGTGAAGCATGAGGTACAGTGGAGATCTCAGAATTTTGGAGAATTCAGGAACATTGATCATCCAAGGAAGTCCACAAGAGTGAGAAAAACCAACCCAAGCGAAGGATACAACCACCAGCAGTGCTGTAAGGGAAGGACCCAACAAGCCCTTTAGACTTCACAGCTTGCCATAAATTGCCCTAGGTGCTGGATATGGAACTACAGGACTTAATATTTACACTGCTGTATTTTGGTCTTGCTTTAGTCCCATTCTTCTCTAACTCCCTCTTTGTATCTTTTGGAATGGAAATGTTTATCTTGTGCCATTTTATGTTTGAAATGTTTAAATTTCTTTAAATTTTATTTTTACTCCTTCTGACAGCTGAGAATTTGTCTTTAATCTCAGAATAATTTGCACTTGAACTTTTCAGCAATGCTGAAATTATTAGGACTTTGATGACTCTTAGAGATGAATTAAATGTTTTTTTCATATAGGGATGTGCATGAGTCTTTTACGCGGCAAGGGGGATGTTATGACATATCTAGCTGTCTCCCCCAAACCCTTAAGCACTCATATGGGAAGGTTGGATCATGGGTATATGATACTGAATCATGGGCATATGATACTGGATTAGTCCACTGAGAGGTTAAATATAGTTCTGGGTGTAGATAATGGACTTACTGAAGAGGGACCCTGGGTCTGGGTGGTACCAACCAAATGGCTTAGAACCTTGATGGTAAAAAGACACAGAAGGAAGTCTCACTTTTTCCTGCCTCCCTTGCCATGGACTGTTTCTCCTCTCCCATGCCACTCTGTCATACTGTTTTGCACTGGAGCCAGATGACTATAATTTGAAATCTCTAAAATCTGGGAGCTAAAATAAAGCTTTCTTCATTTTACATGTTGGGGTAGGGTATTTTGCCCCAGCAATGAGAAAGTAACTAAGACACAGACACCAAAGCTTAAATATTACATACTTTCCCTTATATTAGAACAAAAAAATATTAATAAACAGCAAAATAAAACATAGAAATAGGGGATAGATCTTTCTCAAGAAGGAAAAGGACCAAAAGTTGGAGGAATGGAGGAAATAAGGGCCAGGAAAAGTGATAAAAAATGGAAATATTATGTATTGAACACATGTATAATAAAAAGAAAGACAAGAGATGGATGGAGTGGGAAGGGAGAGAAAGGAAAGAGAATAAAAAGAAAAAATTAAGATATATTACATACATATATCAACTCCCCACAAAGAATATAAGCATTATGTATTGCAAACATGTATTAATAAAATAATATTGCCTCCTAAGAATGCTCTGAGTATTGACATATAATAACAGAACACTTAGAAGAGAAGTTGTCGGATAAATATGTTTCAAGTTTTTATAAAAATAATGCTAACTATTGTAAATATTAATATATATATATAAATAATAATATTTCCTTCAATTATTTACTGCTTTCCAAAAAAAGAGACTATGATATAATGGATCTGCATTTATGAAATTTGTTCCTACTTGCACATATATTTCATAAACATAATTAAAATTGATTTTACCACAATCCCTATATTTCTTTTTCTTTTTTTTTTTTGTACTGGGGATCAAACTCGGGCCCTTGCATTTGCACAGCAGGAGGCGAAACCACTGAGCTAAATCCCCGGCCCAATCCCTATATTTCTTAAATAAAATCATGGTATAGGCAAAGAGATCAATGAAGCCCTCTATTCAGTTGTGAGAATTAAGTAGCAACTAACTAATAAATGAGAATATAAATTATTTAGTAGGCATTAACAATGTTAAGGTAACAAAATTATGGGTGACCTCACAGAATGTTTCAATCTTTTCCCATGGTTGTACCTTGCATGTACAGCATATCTGTTTCATGAATGTTTTCAGCTATTTTACAGACAATTTACATTTTCTGCAAGCAATTCTCAGCTATAAGCATCCAAAAGAGAAATTACTTTTTTAAATATAAGTGTGTGGGTGTTCATGTGTGTATTTATTAATGCTGTTAGGCATAATATCACCAATGTCAATTTTACTTAGCAACTGTATTTAACTGTAGATGAGAAGATACTAGGTTTTTAATTTAAAAGCTATAGACAGAACAACATTCCAACTCTTATTAAAGTCATCAACCTTATGATGATGATTTTTCTCAATAATGTATTTGTTTTTGAGTACATGAAGCTGTTCATTAACATGGTTAGAACAAGAAGAATATGAAATATTTTAAATGAGTGAAATGCTTTTCAGATCATACATGTAAACAACTTCCATTCAAGGCCACTGACATTTAAATTTTTAGTTATTTAATTTCTAAATTGAATTTAGTGATCTAAATTAATAATTAATTAATATTGATAAATAAATGAGTGCTTTTGTCTACTTTTCACATCAGATGATTGTTACATGACTGACTGAATTTATAAAAGCTGCTAATACTATTTTTTGCAGTCCCATTTTTCATCTTTTCTCCAATGACAACTCTTTTCAAATATTACAAATTTTGGTTATTTCTTTCTTTAATAGATCTTATAATGATCATCTGTATAACAGTACTGTTCTATATAGATTCATATCTTCATTATTTCTTACCAGGATTTTTCCAGTAGGTGGCTAATTTACTTGTAAATTTCAATCGTAACATCTTCAATTTATCTCACTGAGAAGCTGATAAAATATTTATAACCTATACCATTCTGATTTTAGTATATTTTTAGATCTACATCATCCCATTCAGTGATTCACACTATTTTTATTCTCAGTTACATATCTCGAAATACAGTTGTCTGATGATAATTTGTATTTATATGGGCTCTGTCATCATTAACAACGTTAGTCCTGAATATCATTGGCAGTGCATGGAATGTCATGGGCAAATCTTGGAATTAGTATTTGAGATGTTGCACTATTGTCTTTAGTAGTTTTCAGGAGCTTTCTACTCAGGACCAAGGGAAAACTCTATTCATATAGAATTATTAAGAGTGAAAAATTCATACTATCTACTTCTAGCCATTGCTGTAAATCCATCTTCTACCACTTGATGCAAATACAGAGTCTGCCAAAAAATTTATGCACACTTTAGTAGTTTAGTAGTAGTTTGTAGTATTTTAACAGTAGTAGTAGTTTGCTGCACTAATAAATATCTGGAAGCCAATGGCCACTACTTTGAGCACCTATTGTAATCCTAGAGGCCAAAGGTAGCTTGTATTAATCTCAAGATGTCTCGATAAATTTAATATTAAAATATTTATACAAGTTTTTCTTTTCCTGATATATACATTTTTGGCTGACTCTGTAAGTATCAAGAAATATCAATTTTAAGTCTGAATATTTTCCTATGATTTCTACAAATATGTCCTTATGGAATCATGGGCAAAACCAGTACAGACTTTTGGGCTATATGTTCATATGAAATATAAAGAAACTCACTATGTATAGAGTGTAGGTCAGAAGTATGATGTACTTAAAAACAAATAGATCAATTAGAAGGCCGATGTAATGCTCTATGTAAAAGATCACATGATTGGATTGATAATGGAAATAAAAGTATTTGGATTATAGATAGACTTACAGGTTTTAGTCACAGTACTTGATAACACTAGTGTAACGAGTGCAAGAAGAAACTTAAAGTTGATTCAAGAACTTTGTTTTGAGCTTCACAGAAATTAGGGGAACACTCAAAACTCTTGTTTTCTGAGAAATGTTAAAATCAAGAAATACATTTAAGTTATTTTAATTTATAGATTCTAATTGATTCTAAGTGCACTATTTAAGGTCAACTTCACAGGGAGATATGAACTGGAGCTATATATTTGGCTACTGAATTAACTCCTAAATCTCTGTGTTAACGATGTTTCTTTTTAAGCATAATTTAGTAGATGTACCAAGACACTCAAAAAAATGACACTGTGACGTGTTGTCTGTCATGTTGGAATCCCATCGTCTTAAATACAGTGGTATTTCATGAACTTGATTCTTTCCACAATTCTGGTCCCAAACTGAGTTGAATGAGAATGAAATCAAATTCAGTGGTTAGGTTTACCTTATAGGGATATTTTATTTGGTTCTCATCTAATTCATTTTGTGACCAGAATCATGGAGAGAATTGAGTTCCTGAATGAAGATACCACTGTACTTGAATCTATGTAGCCATCAGAGAAAACAAGAGACACAAAATATATCATGTGTAGGTAGTTATGCCTAAATGCAAAGGGTTTTATGTATTTCTTCCCACATACCATTGGCTAGAAGTCAGTCATCTGAAGTTAAAATAGCTGCAAAAAAACCCCTGAAAAATATGTTTTGCCTATTTGTTCATGAAGAGAAAATGTGACCAGCAAATACCTGGCAGTCTCTGACAATCTGTGTAATTAATAAGTAAGCTATGAAAGATAGCCTTACAAGATTGGATTTCATTATGGTTAGATGTAGCTTATTTACTCTGGGGTAAATTTCTTTTGACA
Source organism: Heterocephalus glaber (assembly GCF_053883595.1). NCBI lineage: Eukaryota > Metazoa > Chordata > Mammalia > Rodentia > Bathyergidae > Heterocephalus > Heterocephalus glaber. The sequence goes on along the minus strand of NW_028258138.1, from coordinate 20,767,350 downwards.
CAGGTGAGCTTACGGGCACAAATATCTTCTGCAACAGAATGTAATTACACAGAAATTTGTCAAAACATAGAAATATTTAGATAAGGAATTTGGGGAAAAAGATATATTGTGTTATGATAAAGAATTATTTGAATGAGAGTACATTATGTCATGAGGCTAGTTTTGACAGAGGTATTTTGTTTTAGATGTACATATTCTCTTAAATAGGAGAATCAATTGTTTCAAATGGTGCTTAAAGGCAAAGATGACTTCTGAGAAATGACTGATGGATTGAGCAGTTAGAGGTTAACTGCTTTGAGCAGAGTGGTGATTATAGAATCCTGTTCAGGGTAGATTTAAAGGGAACAAACATATTGCAGTTGTGAACATAAGTAAACAACTTAGTCAATAGTTATAGAAGATGTAAGGTCATTGGAGAGATATTTTTTAAAACATTGATGGGTTAATTCAGTAATGACAGAAACTGCAACCCTGAAGAAGTGAGGAAATGCATATGTAATGATATTGAATAATCAAACATATATTTATTCCAATGTATAGAAGGATTTTGCTTCAATAGGGTGATAGATGATGCATTATTCAATTAAGGGAGAGAGGATTTTCAAAGTTTTCACTATAAATAAATGGTAAGTCTTTAAGGACATAGATGAAGTTAACTTGATTTAAACATATATATTATATATGACCTATATTTTATAATGTTTATACATAAACATTGTATATTACCCTAGTAATATATGTAATTTAATGTTTCATGTCATTAAATAAATTTAATTAAAAATTACAGGAGGAAGATAGCTACTGATTCTGGAGGTTTTATGTATTTGAGTGTGGCTCCATTTAAAATTGAAATACTAGTGGACTAAAAGTGATTTCTGGCAAGTCCTGAGTGCAGGCTGGGCTGTGGGAACCATGGGTAACAATGAAGATGTCCTCACTGGAAATGAAGAGTCCTAGGGTTTCACCAGGGAATATGCTGAATAGATGAAAGGAAACATTTTGATTGTGAATTCAAGGATTGAAGATGCATAATCTGTATAAAATATTACCAGTTACCAAACATACCTTTCTTTTTTAAATTAATTTTGCTGGTGCGTTTAAGGTATACAATATGATGGCATTCATCATTGGAAATTTACACCTTTACATAATCCATCTTGGTTCTTATTTTTTCCCCCTTCCCCTGCCCTCCCTTCACCCCTTCCACCCCTCCCTATCTGCAAAGACTTAGTTTCCATTTTTTCTTTTTCTCATACTAATTCCATTCCCTTCTTTCTTTTCCCCTCCTACTCTCACTTCCCTCCCCCTCCCTTTTGCACCTTTTCTTCTTATTTCACCTTTTTTCTTCTACACTGCTAAGTTAACAGGTGTGGTGTTGCATGCTTGTAATCTCAGCATTAAAGAGGCCGAGGCAAGAGGAGCACCAAGATTTCAAGGCCAGCTTGGGTTACCTAGTTTAAGACCAGCCCAATCTACACAGCAAGACCCTGTCTCAAACACAGCAATAACAAAAAAGCAGACCCAAATACACTGCTGAAATTCAATTTTTTCCCAAATACTTGTGATATTCTGAAAAAGTACACCAAAATGATCAGCTGGGAATCTCTAAGCATAAAAATCATCCTAGATATTGCACAGTCTTGGTTAATGAGTTAAGAAAAGTCCTGCTGTTTTGAAAGAACGATAGAGAATCAAAATTTAGTTACATTAAAACTAAAATTGAGGGCTGGGGATTTAGCTCAGTGGTTTTGCCACCTGCTGCACAAGCGCAAGGACCCGAGTTCAATACCCAGTACCAAAAAAAAACCAAACAAAAAACTAAAATTCAACTTAATAACTTGGACCTCCCAATTTTTTCTATCAATTTATCACTGGCAATTACTACATTACAAGTAAATATACAAATTAAAATCTTACTCTTGTTTACAATGTATAAACATTTATCCATCTAACAGGCAAAACTGAGAGCAATAAGAATTTTTCTTTTTATTTAAAGCAGTGGCAAAGCTTATTTGAAAAAGTAAATGTGAGTAGTGAGGAAGAAACTAGCTCTACAGAGGAAGCTTGGACTTAGTAAAAGAGAAAAAAGCAAGATAAAAGAGTACCCTGAAGAAAGCAAGGCTGGCTATCCTGAGGAAAGCCAGATAGCCTTATTTTGCTTTTTTTGAAGGTTAAAACTATTGACCCCTTCAAACAGAAGAATTATGATATTGGTTTTCAAATGTTGGAGTTCTAAAGTGCTAGTGTCAGAATATTAAAAGGAAGACATGGTAAACACAAAAACCTGTAAGTTTCTCTGTAGTAACAGCATTTTCTGCAGCTTGGTCTTACAAATATTCAACTTAGCTCCTAGAGAGGAAGTTTCTAGAAATTTCAGCTAACTACTATAAAGACCAAAGGTATAAATTTTAAACTAAGTATGGTTGAAGAATAATGGAATACAAGGATGTCATTCTAAAATCAAATTTAATATAAAATAAAAATTTCTATTTGGAGGCATATTAAGTTGACCCCATGTCATATTTTATCAAAGTCCTATGCTCTAATTACTTTGCCTCAATTTTGAAAATTCTATTATACAGGTGTATTATTTTATTCAAAAAGAAAATTTTATCACAATTTAAACATATTTAATGAAGAAATAAATATAAAAGTTACATTAATAGCAATTTATGAGCTAACATGCATTCAGGAAATATTGTTTCGAAAATAATATATGAGAAAATAGAGGTCCCAAAATGTTTACATGTTTAGATAATCATACAATGTAACAGACTGTCAGAGAAGAGAAAGGAAGTACAAGAGCTGTAAAAGAGAAGGAAAGAGGAGAGCAGGGGGGATGGGAGGGAGAAGGAGAGAAAGAGAGAAAAGAGAATCAAAGAAATTAAAACATTTCAGTTCCAAGAGAAATGATATAACAGTACAACATAAATTTAAATTTGAAGGAACAACCATTCAGTTCATTAATTTCCTAGTTTTCTTTCTTTCTGGAATCATGCCAAATGTCATTGTTAAGGTGGCTATTTACATATGGTGCCATAACATGGTGATCTTAAAGGTTAAAGCCAGTAGTAGAAAGAACTTCATTAAAAAGGCCATATTTTAGAAATAAGGTCTTTTTACCACTAATGTTAAATGGAAAATTAAAGCAATGACCCACATAATTAAAGTAAAACAAACCCTGTGCATTTGAGAGAAAAATAGAATTTTGAAGCTTAAATCATCATGAATTACTGTCTACATTCATCAAATTAATGGGGGCAATTACTCGCGTGCTCTTAAAATAGGATATGTATCTTCAAATTGAAGTCACTTCTATATGCACAGATTTACTGACTTTTTTCTTTCTTTCTTCCTCAAAATCTTTATAATTTTTCTTTTAATAAAATAAGCTAAATAGTGATATTGAGATAGGAAAAAGCCAATACTTAGTGGATACTGGCTAATTTGTGATAATTTTTAATTATTTAAATTTGTGTAAGAATTAGAGAAATGTTAGAATATGCAACAAAGATAGAATTCAAAAATAAAATTATTTTATATTCAAGCTCTCTTTGTAAATTAGAAATGCATTACAACCACTGGTCTGGATACCAGTTATTTTCTGATCTATTTTATTCCTTATGGAACAAGAGATTTGCTTGAAGCTTCATCTCCAGCTCTTTTTTTGTTATTTTGTTATTATTGATTTGTAAAGATATGTATTAACTTGTTTTGATTCATAATCTTCTAGACTTCCCATATTAAGACAAATACAGTAGATGCCCTACCCAGGTCCTGAGTCGCAGAGAACATGCCGAATCAGCCCACTGCAGACAGGCAGGTCTGTGCATGCCCTACCGAGGTCCTGGTTCATGTGGAAGACACCGAATCACCCCACTGCAGACAGGCAGCCACCTGGATCCACACTACAGAGACGCAGAAGACACCAGACCACCAGACCAAGGTACTGAGTCAGGCTGTTCCTGGCCCAGAGGTAGGGGCTTCTGAAAGATCGTCCCACTGCTCCTGGTCCAGAGGACAGGACTTCCTGGTCATCATCCCTCCCGCTGCTCCCAGCCCAGAGGAAAGGGCTTTTGGGCCACCTTCTGTCCCTCTGCTCCTGGCCCAGAGGAAGGGGCTTCCAGGCCACCATCCCTCCCACCAGTCCCAGCCCAGAGGTAGGGGCTTCTGAGCTGCAATCCCACTGCTCCTGGTCCAGAGGAAGGGGCTTCCTGGCCACCATCCCTCCCACTGCTCCCAGCCCACAGGAAAGGGCTTTTTGGTCACCATCCCTACTGCTGCTTGCTGCCCCTGTCCCACCTCACCCAGCTCAGAGGAGATAATCTGTGCAGGAGCTAACAGCCCCCTGGCCCAGTCAAAATGAGAAAACACATAAATAAGTCTCAAAACCAGACTTTCAGATCACCTACAGCAACCCCAAAGGGAAATGAGATGGAACCCTCTGATACTCAACCACCTGGACCCACTGAACTGGCAACAAAAGGGGATCTGGAAAAAATGAAATCAGAAATAATTTCTCAGATAACAGGAGAAATTGTGCCCCTAGTGCAAGACATGATTAATAAATCTAGAGAGGAGCTGAGGAACATGATGGAATCTCAACATAAGAAACAAATGGAATCCATAAAACAGATGCAAATAGATTTCCAGGACATGAAAAACTCCACTGAAAGTCGACACAGCAGAGTGAGCCAATGTGAGGACAGAATTTCAGATATAGAAGATAAGGTTGCAATTAGTGACCAGGAAAAGAAAAATTGCTTCAAAATTATAAGGGAACATGAGAAATCAATCCAGCAGCTGCTAGATGATGCAAAGAAGAATAACATAAGAATGATTGGGCTCAATGAAGAAACAGGAGAGAGTGGAGATGACATAAAAAAATCTCTTCACAAAAATAATGGCAGAAAACTTCCCAAGCAGGGAAAAAGAGCTTGACATACAGATAAGTGAGGCATATAGGACTCCAAATAGCCTTGATCAAAAAAAATCTACACATAGGCATATAATTGTTAAGATTCCAGAAACTCAACAGAAGAACAAAGTTCTCCAAGCAGTCAGAGAAAAGAAACAAATCACATACAAAGGAAAGCAAATCAGAATCACAGCAGACTTCTTGACACAAACCATCAAGGCAAGAAGAGCTTGGAGTGACACATTCCAAGCCCTAAAAGAAAACAGCCTCCAACCCAGACTGATGTACCCTGCAAAACTATCTTTCAAAATTGATGGAGAAACAAGATACTTTCATGACAAAGAGTACCATAGGAACTTCATGACTATTAAACCAGAACTCAAAAAAATTTTACACAATATCCTAGGAACAGATATTGAGGATCACAACCCCAGGAAGCAAAGCAGAATGAACCCATCTGGCATGACAAGAAATTAAATGGAAAAGGGGAGAACCCAACAAAAAGAAAAAGTCATGGCAATGACAAGTCAATATGTTTCAGTTATAACCATCAAGGTTAATGGTCTCAATTCACCAATCAAAAGAAATAGACTGGCAGAATGGGTCAAGAAGCAAAATCCAACAATATGCTACATACAAGAAACACACTTAATTCAAAAGGAAACTCATAGACTGAAAGTTAAAGGGTGGAAAACAATACTCCATGTGACAGGAACCCCCCAAAAAAGCAGGAGTAGCTATCCTCTTTGCAGATCAAGTAGATTTCAAAGCAACACTGATTAAGAGAGATGAAGAAGGACACTACATCCTTGTAAAGGGAAGAATCCAAGAGGAAGAGATGACAATAATAAATATCTATGCACCAAACACTAGTGCACCCAATTATATAAAACAAATACTAACGGACATGAAAAGTCATATATGCACTAATACAATTGTAGTGGGGGACCTCAACACCCCACTGTCCCAAATAGATAGATCAACTAGACTAAAAATAAGTAATGAAATAATAGAACTCAATTGAACTCTTGAACAAATGAATTTAACTAATGTTTACAGAGTCTTCCACCCTCCAAAATCAGAATACACATTCTTCTCAGCTGCACATGGGTCTTTCACCAAAATAGAACACATACTCACACATAGAACATGTTTAAGTAAGTGCAAAGGAATCGAAGTTATCCCCTGTATATTATCAGACCATAGTGCGATGAAATTGGAGATCCATAGCAAAAGAAACTCAAAAAATTTCATAAGCATGTGGAAATTGTACAACACGCTTCTGAATAACCAATGGGTCACAGAGGAAATTAAAGAAGAAATCAGACAGTTCCTTCAATTAAATGACAATGACAATACAACATATCGGAATCTATGGGACACAATGAAAGCTGTCTTACGAGTGAAATTCATAGCAGTGAATATACATATTGGGAAAACAGAATGAGCCCAATTAAACAACCTCATGCTGAACCTCATGCTTCTAGAAAAAGAAGAGCAGGACAACCCCAAAGCTCATACAAGGGAGGAAATTATAAAGATCAGAGGAGAATCAATGTAATGGAGACTAAGAGAACAATACAAAAAAATCAATGAAGCCAAGAGTTGGTTCTTCGAAAGAATCAACAAAATTGACAAATCTTTAGCCAACCTTGTCAGAAAAAGGAAAGAAAAGGACCAAATCCATGCAATTAGGAATGAAAAGGGTGAAATGACAACAGACCCAGCAGAAATCCAGAGGATCATCAATACCTACTTCCAGAACCTATATGCCAATAAGATGGACAACACAGAAGAAATGGACAGATTCCTAGATACATATGAAATACCAAAGTTGAACTAAGAAGACCTAAAAATTCTGAAAAACCCAATATCAACCAATGAAATTGAAAATGTAATTAAAAACTTATCAACTAAGAAAAGCCTAGGCCCTGATGGCTTCACTGCTGAATTCTACAAGACATTTAGAGAGGAACTGCTGCCACTACTGTTTAAACTCTTCAAGGAAATTGAAAGGGAAGCAATACTCCCAAATTCATTGCTGGAAGCAAGCATCACCTTGATCCCCAAAGCAGAGAAAGACCCAACCGAAAAAGAGAACTATAGGCCAATCTCACTAATGAACATAGATGCAAAAATCCTTAATAAGATAATGGCAAATAGAATGCAGAAAATCATCAAGAAGATCATACACCCTGATCAAGTGGGATTCATCCCAGGGATGCAGGGATGGTTCAATATACAAAAATCCATCAATGTAATACACTATATCAATAGAGCCAAGGGCAAAAACCATATGATTATCTCCATAGATGCAGAAAAAGCATTTGACAAAATCCAACATGCATTTATGATAAAAACGCTACAAAAAATTGGAATAGATGGTCTCTACCTCAAACTGATAGAAGCCATCTATGAAAAACCAACAGCCAATATCATACTAAATGGTCAAAAACTGACATCCTTCACACTAAAATCAGGAACAAGACAAGGATGTCCACTATCACCACTCTTGTTCAATATAGTTCTGGAAACATTAGCCACGGCAATTAGACAAGAGAAAGAAATAAAAGGATAGGTAATGAAGAAGTCAAATTGTCATTATTTGCAGATGACATGATACTCTATATAGAAGACCCCAAGAACTCCACCAAAAGTCTTCTAGACTTAATAACCAAATTCAGTCAAGTAGCTGGTTACAAGGTCAACACATAAAAATCAATAACTTTCCTCTACACCAATGACAGACTCACTGAGAGAGAAATAGGGCAAATAATTCCTTTCACAACAGCATCCAAAAAACTGAAATACCTAGGAATCATCCTAATGAAAGAAATCAAAGACCTCTCCTCTGAAAACTATGGCACTCTGAAAAGAGAGATTAAAGAGGATATCAGAAAATGGACAGACATCCCCTGCTCCTGGGTAGGAAGGATTCATATAGTGAAAATGGCCATACTTCCAAAACTGCTATATAGATTTAATGCAATTCCAATTGAGATTACACCAGCATACTTCATAGACCTTGAGAAAACAATCCAAATATTCATTTGGAACAAGAAGAGACCCAGAATAGAAAAAGCAATTCTAGGTAACAGAGACATGGCAGGGGGTATCACAATCCCCAACCTGCAACTCTACTACAAAGCTACTGTGATAAAAACAGCATGGCACTGGCAAAGAAATAGACTTGAGGACCAATGGAACAGATTAGAAGATGCAGAAACAATGCCAGACACACTCAGCCATCTCATCTTTGACAAAGGAGCCAAACACCCTCACTGGAGGAAAGATAGCCTCTTTAATAAATGGTGCTGGAAAAATTGGGCTTCAACTTGCCAAAGATTAAAACTAGGCCTGTATCTCTCACCATGCACTAAACTAAAATCAAAATGGATTAAAGATTTAAATATTAAAATAGAAACTGTGAACCAGTTGGAACAGACGTTAGGTAGAACCCTTGAAGACATCGGTGTAGGAAAAGATTTTATGAATAAAACCTCAGTTGCCCATGAACTAGCACAAACAATCAACAAATAGGATCTCTTCTTATTAAAAGGCTTCTTCACAGCAAGAGAAACCAACAGCAGTGTGAAGAAACAACCCACAATGTGGAAAAAAATCTTCACCTGCTCTTCCTCAGACAAAGGTCTACTATCTTGAATCTATAAAGAACTTCAAAAGATCAGACCTCCCAAATTTAAAGACCAATCCAAAAATGGGCATCTGAAATGAACAGACATTTCTCAGACAAAGAATTAGAAATAGCAAATAAATACATGAAAATATGTTCAACATCACTGGTCATTCGAGAGATGCAAATGAAAACAACTCGGAGATTTCACTTCACTCCAGAAAGAATGGCTGCTATCATGAAATCAACCAATAACAAATGCTGGCAGGGCTGTGGGGAAAGAGGAACCCTACTTCACTGCTGATGGGAGAGTAGACTGGTGCAAGCACTGTGGAAATCAGTATGGAGATACCTCAAAGAACTAGGACTGGAAGTCCCATTTGACCCCACTATTCCACTATTGGGGATCTTCCCCAAAGAATTAAAAGAATCATACCACAATGATATATGTGCACCCATATTCATAGCAGCACAGTTTGTAATAGCTAAATCTTAGAAACAGCCCAAATGCCCATCAACTGGAGACTGGATAAAGAAAATGTGGTTTTTTTAAATAAAATGGAGTACTACTCAGCCATAAAAAATGAGAAATTAGAGACATTTATAACTAAGTGGATGCACATTGAGGGGATACTCTTAAGTGAAATAAATAGGACACACATGTGTAAATACCCAGTAGTTTCTCTGGTGTGAGAAACTGAAAGTGTAAATAAGGACTAAATGTATAATAGGTAATGTGAAATAGGAAGAAAAGGGGCAAAGGGGAAAGAAGTGGGAGGGCTAGGGGAAAGAATAGAAGGGAATGGGATTAATCTGAGAAAATGGAAAAATAGGAACAAAATCTTTGTAAATAGGGAGGACTGGAGGGGTTGAAGGGAGGGCTGGGCAAGGGTGAAAAATAAGAACCAAGAGAGATTATGTAAAGGTGAAAATTTCCAATGATGAATGTCATTATATTGTATACCTAAAATGTACCAATGAATAGAATGAATAATTGATAATGCAAAATAGGAAGTAAAGGTCCAAAGGGGTAGGGGTAGTGGGAGGGGCAGGGGAAAGGAAAGAAGGGAAAGGAAAAATGATGAGAAATGGAAAAAATGGAAATAAAGTCTTTGTAATTAGGGAAGGGTGGAGGGGTTGAAGGGAGGGCTAGGAATGGGGAAAAAAATAAGAACCAAGATGCATCATGTAAAGGTACCATTCCCAATGAGAAATGTAATTGTGTTGTATACCTACAATGTACCAATAAAAGAATTTAATACAAAAAAAAGACAAATAAAGTAAATCAATGTGGAAAAAATTACATAGGCATGAGTCAGAGAAGTGACTTTCTTGTTCAAGTTTGGAAATGATCAATTCTTTTTTGTGCTCACATTTAGAAAGCATTAAAATATGCTGCTGTTTCCGTGACAGATATCTTTTACTGAAAACACAGGATCTTAGTAAGCAGCTCAGGCTAAGCTCAAACATGTGATTCTCCTGTTTCAGCCTTCAAAAGTGTTAGTATTATAGATGTGCACCACCATGCCCAAGTAAAGAGGTAATGTTAGAAATGATACTGTTGTATCCCATTATCTCATGTTTGTCACAACCATCAAAGCATACCGCGAATTGATATACACTATAACATTTATATCTCTTTGGTTTCTTTCTTTCTTTCTTTCTTTCTTTCTTTCTTTCTTTCTTTCTTTCTTTCTTTCTTTCTTGCCTCTTCCTTTTCTTCCTTCCTTCTCTTTCTCTTATTCTTTCCTCCCTCTTCTACTTTCTCACTTTAAGCCACTCATCTTCCTTTCTTTTGCGAGAGAAAAATGAAAATAAGAAACATTAAAAATAAGAAATATTTGGTAAAAATGGGATAGTTTTAAAGTTTTGAATGTTTAATTATAATTAAGCTACAATAGTGTTTTCTAAAAGAAAGTAAAATTTTAAATGACATTGGAATTTTGCTTTCTTAAAACTAAAAGAAAAATGAGGTAAGGTATATATTAAATTCTTTAACACAACCAATTCACATTGTATGCATATTTAAAAACATCATGTTTTACTCCATAAATATAACAATATCTATTTGTGAATTAAAGATTAGGAATTATAAAGCAAAATTTAAAACAAAACCAAAGATTATTCAACAAGAACAAAAGTATTGTGGAAGAAAGAAAAACTATACTTAATTACATGAGCCTTAGGTGTGAAGCACATGTATGGATAGGAACATAAATGAAATCCTTAAGTGTGTTTTGAAAATATACAGGAGAGGACATTGCACACTTGACATTACCTGAATATGTCCTGGAGTGTGAATTAAGCACTTTTGCTTAGCCTAAGTCGATTTGAGTGACCAAGAGTTACTTCCTCTTTGAGAGACAACAGGGCTTACAAGGGGCACTGAAGGCAAATGTATAAAGTTTAGTGCTGATGAATCCAAAGGTATCCCTCTTTCTGGATATATTAAATCAGGAAGAATTGTAGTGATGAAAATTCAGATCACTTATGTTATAGATTTTAAAAATGTTTAATATTAGTACTCTGTACACTGTTTTACTGTGACTTTGTGAAATGAGATGTGAGAGAAGACATCTACAAGGCAGAATAGGTCAAACTAAACTATAGCTTGTTGTTCTTCTATCCTAAAATACTCTCAAATAACACCAAGTCAGGAAAGCTTTGTGAGACCTACAGTTTATATTAATGACATGGTAAATACAAATACATATAATCCACTTGTTACTGATAAAATTTGGTAGCTGAACTCCATACATATTGTTTCCTCAGAGAAAGATAAGAGAGATCAAGACTTAATGTTTTAGGGTCAGTAACTTTTAATGTCTGAAATTATATTGCTTTTGAATGAGGGTCAGGAGCATATCAATATTTATTCTCAGAAGATGGAAGGAAAATTTAAGAAGGCTTTAAATAGCACTTGTGTGACAGCATCTCAAAAACACATCTACATGGAACAAGTGCATAGGCAAAAGTTTCTGGGTTGGAAATGAATTACCCAAAATCACATGAGATTTGCTTAGTTTTCTAGGTAATGTTGCATTCAGTTCCTGATTTGTTATTGGAGAAAGTTAACTAAGAAAGTTTAGCTAAGGAACAAGAGCTAATTACTCAAGAAAAATTGAGACACATTTTCAGATTCTTATACAGAAGGAAGGAAGTGAGAATGACTGAGAAAGCACAAGAAAGTTAACATTTGGCAGAAGGAACACATTATTATAGAATATGGTCATATATCTTAGCTGTACTGATAATTATGAAGTGTGCATGAGCAATTAATAAAATTATTTGCAATTAGAAGAGCTGTTTATTTTAAACAAAAATAAGGAGCAGTATAAAAGGGAAATAAGAAAACATACTTGCAATAGACCCTTTTCTCTCATTTATGCAAAAACCAGATTTTGATTTAACAATCCTTATTACTAAAAACTAAAATTTTATTTTATTTATTAGTGTCCAAAACCATAATTGCAAATATTTGCTACTTAAACTGTGATCAGCAAATTGTCAGCATTAGCACCACAATAGGATTTCAAATGAAAACCTTTAGCCTGTTACACATACTAAGTCTGAATTATTTTTAATGGGAGGCTGATGGGTTCTTAGAGATAAATTTTAAAGATGGCATCTGTAGTAACATTAATGAATGTAATTGAATATATATTAAATTCAAATCTAAATTATTGAAACATTATATATCATGGTTGTTTTAGGGTTCATGTAACAAGGGAATTACTATGTATTTCAGAAATGTATAAAGTATAGAGCCATAAAATTTCTCTGTAGTCATTGTCATAGACATATTGACAATATGATTAGGGTCTGGAGTTAGTGCTTTGGGTGCATCTATTGGATTAAAGAGATTTTTGGAATTTCTTCTTGACTTTATATTCTATCTTTCATACCAGAGACCTAAGGGATTAATTTAAATTTTATGAAAATTTATACTCCTTAATAACAAAATTTATGACCTAAATATTCAAAAATTTTGCAAATACCTTCATTTTCACTATACCAGGACTTCCTATTATCAGTATCACATTTTGCCAAAAACAGTGGAAAAATACTAATCTTACCCTTGCAAGAGTTTACCAAATTGGTAAACAACATACAAGCTAAATACATGATTAAGATACCTGCTATGATTTGGGCTTCACATGGATGTCCTCAAATTCACAATCGAAACAAATTAATAAATTTGAATTCATGAGATAATGCTTCTTTTAGGTATCTCCAAGGTTACTTATATTGATGGTACAGACAGTGAAATTTTACCCAACAGACTAGGTCATGAAAACAATTGTTGTTCATGACACCTGTTAAACCTTGCTGCTAAGTATTTCAAATGAAAGATAACAACAACAACAACAGCAACAGCAAAACCTTCTTTCTCTAATAGGACCTTACACTCTTAATAAGCATTCAATAGTTTCTATTTTGAATTTTGACCACTCTGGGGTTTGTATAGCAACATCTTATGTGAGTTTGGATTTGCATTTTTCTAAAAACTAAAGAAGACATTGAAAATATATGTTTATTGGTCATTGAAATACTGGGTTTTTTTGGTGTAAATCACCTCCTTTTATGCTCTCATATTTAGTATCTTAATCATTTTCTTGTGGATATTATCATACATTTCACCCATGTCTGGGAAAAATAGTGGCTATAAATCCAACAAACCAGAGGCTGAGGCAGAAATGTCACAAATTTGAGGCCAGACTGGGCAACCTAGTGCGAATCTGTTTAAATTTTTTAATGAAAAAGGTTTGGGGTTAAACTGTAGTGTGAAATCCTTTGTTTCACACCATAAATGTGTATTACAAAAAATGCATACTTTCATTGTTTCAGAGGTTTTAGTCCATGGTGACTGGCTTAAAGGCAGTAACAACAAGACAGAAGAGAGTTGTGAAACAAAGATATTTGGCTCATGAAGGCCAAAAAGCTGAGAAAAGAAAAAGGCTAGAGAATAAGAGGCAAGGGACCAGCTATGTTGCCCAATGTTTTGCTGCATGACCTACCCAGATACATCCACAAGTGTGATTTGCAATTCCCTGGGTGGCTCCCAAGCCAATTCAGTTGACACAATTAAAATCCATTCCACTAAGGTGTACCTAATATAGGGTGTGTCCATTTCACATCTCAGTTAATTATTTGGGATATATATCAGGTGTCCTATATCTTTATGTGTTCTGAATTCCATCTTCTGTCTTATAAGAAGCACATTGCTTTTCAAATTTTTGTTCATCTTTAACCAGTTCCACAGTGATGGATTTCTACAGTATTTCTTGTGTCTCATCTAATATATAAGTAGTTTACACACAAGGTAATATTTAAAAAGGAGAAAGCTGGCATTTCCATGGTTAAATCCCATAATTGTTTAGTTCTCTCTCTAATTCTATCCTTTGATTGGTACCGGGGATCTAACTTAGGTCCTTGCACCTGAGAGGCAGGTGGCAGAACCACTAAGCTAAATCCCAGGCCCACCTCTCTTCTTTTTTTAACTGATTACATTTTATACCATTTCCCTTCAACTTCTCTCATGAAGATCTCAAACTATCTTCATTTTAACAAATTTTGAGATTACAAATCTGTCAATCATTTATTAGTTCAGCAGCACCATTTGATGTAGTTCTCTATATTCTCTACACCAAAAGATTTTTCTTTTAGTTTCTAGGCCAGAGTGATGTACATTTTTTTAAAGTTCATGTACTGCATGACCACTGACTAGAAAGAATAGGGAGTATAATAGTTACAGTGGATTGTCAATTGACTGACTGATGGATATGCCCCAGGGATGGGTGGAGCACACTTCTTGGTTCATTTGGGTGAGTGATGAACATGAGGCCTTGGTGTCTATCTGATAATTTGCCCTTTCTCCTTTGGCACTGTTCTGCTCTGCTTCCTCAATGCTATAAATGTATTGCTTCCTCCTTAGAGACAGCTGAAAATGGTTTGAATCCTCTTAAGATCATGAGTCAAATTTCACCACCATTCCTTGTGGTTGTTACGTAGTGTGTATCAATAATGAGAAAGCTGAGTAATACAAAAGTATACAAAATGGCGTCATGCCTGTGTACACCTGACAATGTGGTTTAGAAGCCTTTGGAACTTGTGGAAAGTTTTTGAAAGTTTAGAAGATGCTGGCTAGAGAAACTCTAGAATAATTCAAGAGGAGCTCATGGGTGACTCTTGTCAGATCTCAGAAAACTAGAATGCTGACAAATATCTCACCAGTAAAGACCAGACTCAAGAAGTTTCAGATGGAACCAAGTTTTATGTTGGCAGTTGGACAAGTGTGTTATGCTCTGCTAGAAAATTTGTTTATATTTTAGCCATGTTCAGAGACTTTGGAGGAGAGTGAGTATAAGTGCAGTGGACTAATTCATCTGACAGATTACAGTTCAAAGCAACCTAAAATTCAGGTTCTGGTATGGGCACTTGAGCACTGCTGGATGCTTTAGCCGTGTGTGTGTGTATGTGTGTGTGTGTGTGTGTGTGTGTGTGAAAGAAATGATTTGGGGGGCAAAAAACTAAACAGAAAATTTTGAAAAACATACACTTTTGTGCAAAAGGAAGTGTGTAAGTAGGTCAAAAAAACATGTGTCACCGTTCAAAGGAAATCAAGAACTGTACCACCTTGGATTGTGAGCAACTTGTTCTGTGAGGTTCCCACAAAATGAAAAACCATTTCTAATAAATTTAATTTGATAAACCAGTGATGTCTTGCAATGTGAATAGTATAGGATGCTGAACGTCACCTGATCACAACAGAGTCAATGATCTCCCCTGCCCCTCGGTGAGAGAGTGTGAATGATAATCTCCCACAAGGAACAGGTTAGTGGAGGAGATCTTATCTGTAAAGGAGAAAGAGAAAAAGCTGGAAGAATCACTCACTTCAAATGAGATTAGAAAGGTGCGTAAAAAGTGTGAAAGTGCAAAATTTGGTAGAAAAGTACTGCCTGAATAAGGCTGTAGCTGTCCAAGTGCTGAATCTTTTTAATGACAATATGATTTCCATGAAATCATCAAACAGAGGAAAAAACAAATGTCAATGGATAGGTTCCTTGTTAATTATGCATGGAAAAAAAGATTTCATTGAGCTAATAGATAGTGATTCTGTGAATGATAGTGAAAGTTGTCCTACACAACAACTCTTCTCTCTCTTGTATCCCTCAATCCAGCCAGCAAAGTTTTCAAAAGTAAGTGCAAGTTAATTTGTTTATTTTCTTAATATTTTATATTTCTCTATTAATTTGTATTATATTACAATATTATAATCATTTATATGAATATTTTCAGGTTGTGGAATGAATCATCTGAGTTTCCACTATTTCATATGGGGAAATCTGCTTTAATATACAAGTGCTCTGCATTACAAGCATGTTTCTGGAATGAATTAGGCTGACCAACCAATATTTTACTGTACTTTGCATCAATCAAGACAACAAGAAAGATGCTTTGTATGCATTCCAAAAATCATCAAGTCCCTAGTTAATGCAAGTTTAAGAAGGCAAAAGTGTAAACTTTTTATTTGAAGTGAAAGTCTTTGGAAATTCTGTTTGAGAAGGTCCACCTACTGAAATGATGTCCCATGATGCATTTTACTGTGTTTAGCTTTCCAGGTGCTCAGATACTACTGAAGCTATGGTCCAAAGGGCCCCAGCTATTGCTTAAACTAGGAGCTGATTTTGGCATTGTCTTCATGACACTGGTTTACCAACATGGAGAATGCAAAATTGTGGGGTCAGAAACTTTTTCACCCAGTTTTCAAATAAAGGCCTGGTGTGCCAATGAGAGAGCAGGAGGTTAGGTTGTATGGATGAATTCACAGTTTCTGTGAACATCCTCAGAAGTTGGAGACACCAGGAATGTGGAACATCTGTTGAGGGGTGCAGTTAGAGAGAGCAAGTAGTCTAAAAGAGAAGACCTATGGTCTGCAACCAATAAGGCCATAGGGAGGGGACACCAAAAAGTCTCTATAACTCACATATTGCCACTTATCATGTGTGGTGGATGCTAGACTGAGATCTACAAGTTTCAACATTTTCCCTGATTGGCTTCAGTCTTGTTTTGCTCTGATTCTTCTCTATCTTCCTATTCCTCTCTTTTGCAATAAGAACATTCATCCTCTGCCATTGTACCTTGGGATTATGTGACTTGCTTTTGATTTTTATACAAGCTCTGAGCAAAGATTTTTCTCTAAGTCTGAGAAGAGATTTTGACTTGGATGCATAATATTATGTTAAGAGAATTATGAATTTGCTACTGTCATTTTTGGGGGGAGATTAAATATGGTTTAAGGAAATGAATTTGGTTTTGAAGATAACAAGATGTGGCATGTGGTGGTTACACTGTCAATTTGATTGGCTTCATGATTTACACAGGGAATTGGTGGGATATACTTCTGAGTCTCTCTGGGGTGTCTTGGAGTGGAGTTGTGGCCTTAGTTCTGTTTCTGGTCCCTGCCTCTTTCTCTCTGTCACTGTTCCTCTGCTCTCTTCCAAGCTACCATGACATTAATTTCTTTGGTCTACCATGAAGCTTCTTCCTTGAAGCCAGCCAAAAATGGACAGAAATCCTCTGAGACAGACCATGAGCTAAACTAAAATAAACCTCTTCTTCAAGTTGTGGGTATCAACAATGGGAAAGCTGACTAACACATGGAGTGAAAAGGGAGAACAAAATAAGCAGCTATGATAGTAATCCATTAATAAGGTAGTCTTGGACATAGGTACTAGATAAGGCTAGAGTCCCATATATACAATCAGGATATATTTTTACTATTAATAAAATATAACATCTCAAAATTACTTAATTTTATCTATTACAATTGACTGAATTAGGATAAAATTAACCAAAATGACCATTTGTGTGGAAACAATTAAAATTTCTCATTTAAATGTTTAAAGCAGAGATAGGATGTACACATTTTGTGGAGTTGAGATGTAAATGTGAAAGTCCCTGGAATCTTATATGAACTGCACAGGAAAAAAGCTATGGAAAGCATTGAAACAATAAATAGACCTCTACATTTCTCAATGTTTATGTATAAACTCAAAAGGTGAAAACAAAGGACAGTAAAAAGTATAATAAGTGAGGGTACAATTTTCGTGTCCAGAAAAAAAAATTCTGTAACATATTAAGAGGATTTGTGTTGTCTCTTGTGTCACATAATATTGGTAATATAATAATTTGTACCAGAATGGAGCTCAATGACATATATCACTCAGAAATAATAGTGATCAGTGACATTAGTAATATGGAGAAGATGAGGCTCTAAATGGAATAGACTGTGAAGGAAATTATGAATGATAAAAATGAGAGTAATTAAAACAATGACAAGGACAATTGAGGAAAGGTCAAGAAATTGTATTCTGTTAATTCTCTGACATATTGAATAACTAAAACACAGTGAAAGAGTTTTGGAATAATAAAACTTTGGACATGAACAATTACATTTACAGATGAAGTAGAACATTAAACACACACACAGTAATGAATACATTTTGGCTGTAACTACCAGGGCAAAAAAAAAGGAAACATCCTTTAGAACTATGTTTCCTTGTGGGAACAAGAGATTAATCTAATAATATAAAAGCCTGCTTCAGCTTTGTTTTTGTCTGACATGCACCATGTAGTTCTTGATAGCTGTCTGGTATTTAATAAAAGTGTCTTATGATCAATTTACTCAGGAGTTTCTTCTAATAAGCTCATAGGAATTTGGGAGTAACATCAAAATTGATTCATACAAGTCCCAGAATCAAATATAAACAGAGACTCCACAATTTCTCCATGCAATGTGAATATGTTTCTCTGATACTTCATGATTCTGATGCCATAGCTTCAGCCCTAGAAATTAGCCACACTCCAAGAAAACAACAAATCAATCATTAATTCAATTACAGTTTCAGAAAAAGAAGATAGAAGAAAGGAGAATGAATGAAACTTACCATACTGATCTATTAGTTTATAAGAATAAATTTGATATTAAAATTAAAGAGAAGTTTCTTTTTCTTTCTTATATCACTGCATTAATAATAAATCAGGTTCTGTACAATATATTATGAATTGCTCCAGTATTCTGCAATGAATACTTTGGGGGGATTATATTCTGAATGCACACAGTATACATTCACATTTTCCTAAGATATTTTGGGTGACAGATGTATATAGGATATATTATTGTTTTTCTGCTTTAGAATTAGATCTACATTTTAAGTCTGGGCTTAGATAGATGAAGTTAAACTTACCTACTTAGGTTATTACTGACTCTTTAACGTGGCTTTTACATGTAAAAGCATAACCTGTCATATTCTATATTGAATGGTGGAATTAAACACAAAACTAATTAAAACAGTATGTGGTCATTGTTCATTATGTTCTTAAATGATTCCCTTGGATTTTGTGGGAAGAGGTGGCTAGTTAAATGTAAAATTAAGGTTTGAAGATTTTGATGTTAAAGATGTTTATATATTATTATTCACCTATATATATATATATATATATATATGTAATTGGTGGGATTATTCTTTTCAATTTAATTGCTGCAAACATTAAAGCAATTACTTTTTGTTTTCTTATTTTAAATTGATATATTGGAATATTTGTTTCTTTCAAGACAAGGGAAAAATATCACTTCTTATTCTTATAGAGTAAAAAACACAATGTTCCTCCCTGCTCATAAATAAGGTTATTTTTTGTCACAATTGTGAACAATTGTCATGATAATTCAAATGATGTTCCAACTATCTGCAAAAATTTTAGCATTCAAACTAAGAGCACAGCACATCAATATTCTTATCAGACCTGATTAGTTAACAAAAGTAGGTCATTAGAAAACAACTAAATAGGCCTTTCATTAGTGCATGAATAAGCCAATATAATATTTATAGTGTCCACATTTGCCTAATATACATGTATAAAATAGTGTTCAAATAATTATTTTTCCTGTGTTAATGCATTTCCTTCATTACAAATTATTTTGTTATTATTGATATAAAAATACTAAGGAAATTGAAAATGTATGAGACAAAATGAATTCAATTTCAGCATTTGAGATGTACAAAATTGCGGTCACTTGCTCTAGCTAGTCAAATGTGTATTTTTCAGATTTTTTCTACTTTTAGGTTTGTAACTGATCTTTTGCTCCTTCTCAAAGTACTCTCTATGTTGGGTGGCAAAGTCTTTAAGTGCTCCTAAAATTTTTCTTGCCTTTTCTTGGTTCTTCTTTATATACTACCTGCTGTCAGTCCTGCAGAAAGCAGAAAATTCTTATTCTTAATGCCCCCTTCTCTTTTATTTCTCATAGCCAATAACATTTATTAGCTCAGATGCTCCATATAGACCAAAATATTAGTAGATACATATGCAGGTATTAAAAAAGAATTATTATGAAGGATTGCCTCATATGATTATGAAGGCTGAGAAGTTCTAGAAAAGCCAGTGATTTGATTCCACTTTAAACCTTGAAGCCTGAGTCAGTGCCATAATCCCAGTATGAGTCCAAAGGCCCATGTACTGGGAGCTCCATGGTCTGAGGGCAGAAGAATATGGATGTCTCAACTCCAAGAAAATGAATGAGAACTCTGCCTTTTACTTTTTATTTGATTTCAACCCTCGAGAGATAGGATGACACTTGCCACTCTAGTGAGAGAAGGTGTTCTTTATTTAGTTTACCAATTCAAATATTAATACCTGTGCAAACATCTTTGCAGACAAACCCATAAATAATGATTTATCACCAGCGTGGCATCCCTTAGCCCAGTCAAATTGACACAGGAAATCACCTATCACAATAGTAATCAGGGATTCTTATAGATTCTATTGCATAACAATCTAGTTTTGAACAATTTTTCTTTATTCTAAAATTTTGGCCCCATTCAAAAGATAGGTTGTTTCTTTCTCTACTTTCCTTAAAAAATATGAGAAAAAAAGGAAAAAAAAATGGAAACAAAACTTCTGTAAATTGGGAGGGGTGGAGGAGTGGAAGAGAGAGAAGGGGAATGGGAAAAAATAGAACTAAGACATGTCATGCACAGGTACAAATTTCCAATGATGAATGTGATCATAATGTATACCTAAAATGTACCAATAAAATTAATTTTTAAAATATGTGTTTAGAACACTAAAATTGCATTTTCATTGTGTCCTGCCAATGAAACTTCACTCTTCTTATATATATATACTATCAATATTTATAGTTAAAATATTTTTATCATCATTGTGCTTACTATAGCACAAAGCCTTCCAATTACACTGACTATAAATTCTAAAATAATCTAATTGTCATTACATATTATGATACCTGTGTAAGTTTCTGGTGTAAATTCATCATTGAATGCCATGATCAATTCTTATAGTGTTCCTTAAGAGTAAATAAGGTCTTTCTGGCCTCAGGAACTACTTTATCTGTGTCTTTAAAAAATCTTTCCATATTTCTAATTTGTAAGGTCTAATTTGTCATTTAATTACCTCCTTAAATTATACTTTATAAATTAAACATTTAATGATCGTTAAAGCTGACTGAGTTACCAGGATAGCTGGGATCAGAAAATGTTGCATTTTAAATTTCCAAACCTTGTAACATTCTACCAAATATTCTAAGAAAATGTATTAATTATTTTGCTTTCACTGGGACAAAACATCTGACAGCACAACATAAACAAAAAGTTTATTTTGAATTGCAGTTTCCAGTGTGTTCAGTCCATGGCTGTATGGCTCCGAAGCAGAAATGGAACAATAAGAGTCCATGTTGGAAAAAAACAGCTTCTCAGTCCCTGACAACTAGGAATCATACCGTGAAGGAAAGAGCTGGGGACAAGAATACACTGTTTCATATCATGCCCTGAGTGACTCACCTGCAACCAGGCCCCAGTTCCTAATAACAAATTCAGCCATGACCTCATCAATCACTTAATGTATTAATGAGTATATTTTCCCTATGATCCCATCACCTATCAAAAATACCCCCTCTGAGTGTATGAGATTTGGGGGGAAGATTTTATATCTCTTCTGCCCTGGCCCCCCAAAGGCTCATGATCATTTTATCATACAAAACACATTTTGCTCATTTCTGTGATTTATGAAAATCTTGAGAGTACTAACATTATTAAAAAGTCCATATCCAAAGACTTCTGTGAGACTCAGGGAATACTCACAGCTGTGAGCCCATGCAAAAATCAAAAAGAAAGTTAAGTGCGCTCAACGTAAAATGGTACAGGGTAAAGACTCTCATTTCAAAAAGAATGAGTGGAGCAAATAGAATCAAATCAAAGAAAAAAAAGCACATCAGGGCAAACACTAAATCTCATAACTCTATGTCTAGAATATGGGGCAAATTATGGCCAGATGTGAATTTCAAAGGGCTTGAACAGCTTTGTCCCTATTAGCATTGTTGGTTGAGCCCACATCACTTGTCTCTCAGCCATTCATTGTGGATTTTCTCAGCAGATAATCTATATTTATGGAATCTCCAAATTTCTCAGTTTTTTATTCAACCTTTTGTGTCACTGTCACAGCTTAACATCTCATCTTCTTGGGGCATAATGCCTGACCTCTGAGTCCTTCCTTTAAAATCTAGATAGAACCCTCCCTAACTCCATAAATCTTGCATTCTTCATGCCTGAAAAGCCAGCTGCATATGGATAATGCTAAAGCCTGTGGCTACCAGGTCAAGTTGTAACCTTGTACCCATGGTTCATGGTGGCAGAAGCCTCCCAGTATCAGGCTCAGTTTAGCCTTGAATTAGTAGGGCATGTTGGAGGTCTCTTTGCAAATCAAAGCTTTTCAAATAAGTTTAATTTTTCCACCCTTAACTTGTTATGAGTGGGCCCAGCCATTTCTTCAGATGACTTTTTCATAGTCACTTTTTTCACAGTTGAGACGGAATAGATAACATCTGAAATGTAAAGATAGAGATATTTGTTTTGGTTCACAATTTTGGACAATTGAATTGATAATTGGCTCCAAGGCAAAAATATCATGATGGAAAGACATAGTAGAGAATAGCTTCTCAACTCATGGCAAAAAGAAAAGGAGAGAAAGAAGGAGCCAGGGACAAGATTACCTTATTGCAGATTATGCTTCTAGTGACCTACCACTCCAACCAATCCTCACATCCTAACAGAAAATGAACTCTAACAGGTTGATCCACTGTTGAGTACAGACTCCATCAAAGACACATGAATCAATCACTTTCTAACACATGAGATTTACTGTGGATATTTTAGATCTGAAATGTAACATTCTGTCCCTTTCCCCCGAAAGGCTTATGTCCATCTAATTAAAGTACATTTAGTCCATCTTTAAAAGTCCTCAAATTATTAACTTTTCCCGTATTGTTGAAAGTGTTCTCTGATAATCATAACCTTGCATGTGAGCCTCTGTAAATCAAAAAAAGATTGAATACTTCCAACATACAATAACTTAGGGGAATTATTGCCATCCAAATAGGAAGAATAGTGAATAGATAGTAATTCAAAAGCAAGGATGAAACCTAAAGGCCAACATTAAATCCATTAAAACCCTACCTATGAATGCATAAGGCCTTGGTGGGGGGCATCTAGACACATGCCATAATATTCTGTTCCTGGACTCCCAAAGACTCATAAACATCCCTTTATGCCAAAGGCAATTAGTCCATCTCCAAGAGTCGCCAAAGGTTAATTAATCAGTTTCAGCATTGCTGAAATATTCAAGTTTAAAGTTTCTTCTGAGATTTAAAGCAAACTCTTAGCTGTGCACCCATGTACAAATGAAAAGACAGTTACACATTTCCAACATATTGACAGCACAAGATAAACATTTCCATTCCAAATAGGGGGATAGAGAAGAGTGGGACCAAAGCAAGTCCAAAATCCCGCAGGGAAAACATTAAGTCCTGTATTTCCAGTCTAGCACCTGAGGCAGTCTGTGGCAAGGTGTGAACACCAAAGGCCTTGGGTAGTCCTTCCCTATTCCCCTACAGATGACTGTATATCCCCCAGCTCCTCTTTTGGGCTAGCCTTGCTCATTCTTTGCATCTTACCTAAGATGATGCATGTTCCTGGCTTCTCCAAACTTCTGGGGTCTCCACTACACCTTTGGCTTCATACTCATAGCTTCACAAACTGTCCTCTTGGGGAAATACTATCTGGTCTCCTAGACCTTCTTCTAAGGGTAGAAGCCTTCCTAAACTGAACCCTTGCATTCTTCATTCACCTGTAACTAGCACCACATGGATGACTCCAAGATCTGCCACCAACTGGAGCAGTAGGCAGGCTTCCTT
Source organism: Heterocephalus glaber (assembly GCF_053883595.1). Classification (NCBI taxonomy): domain Eukaryota; kingdom Metazoa; phylum Chordata; class Mammalia; order Rodentia; family Bathyergidae; genus Heterocephalus; species Heterocephalus glaber. The sequence continues at coordinate 20,743,533 of NW_028258138.1, read as the reverse complement.
CACTCTTGGTTGTAGGGGTTGAGTGCCTGGATCACTGAGCACTCTAAACCCAATCCCAAGAAACAAATTTTGTAGGCTGTCACCATTCTGAAATATGGTGCTCTGGGGATTTCTTCTCAAAGCAAAGTATTTCACCTAAGCAACTTTGAGGCTGCAAAGCCTGGAGTTCTGTTGTTTCTTGTGATGTTCTCAAGCCATCTTTTCCATTGCCCTGTTCCTTCTCAGCAAACAAGTCCTCCTCTGCTCTATTTTTTAAGTTCACAGCTTTATTGGAGTTTCCTTTCTGGCCAAACTCAAAAAGTTTTAAATTAAAAAAAAGTTTTAATTCATTCAGCTGGGGTCTTTGCTCTTGAGTCTTAACATAGATCTGGCTAAAATCTCCCAACAGTAACCAGGCCACTCCCTTAATATTTTAGTGTCTTTAAATTTCTTCTTTGATTGATTAGTCTTCCCCCCTTAATCTCGGTCTCAGGCAAAGTCTCAGGACATGAGCAAAATGCAGACAAACTTTCTGCCAATTAAGTACTTCTTCCCAGCAGAAATCCTGCCTGAGCCTGAACTTTACTGGTAGCATCTTTATCAGCATTCTGGTCTTCTGAGCTCTGACCAGAATTTCTCACCCAGTACAGTTTAAGATATTCCAGGGCTGCTTCTTCAGCCAGCATCTCCAAACCAAAATCAAATTAATAAGTAAAACTGACTCACATCATGGCTCTGGAGCCTATAAGCCAGGTACCTCTCAAAGTGTAAGGTATCTATAAAGCTAACAGGAGAAACCAAAATACATCTGCATGAAGAGAATATAGATCCACGATAGTCTCCAAACACCTTAGATATCATAAATGTCCCTTTCCAGAACATGACAGACACTGAAGTGTTCATAAGACATTTGAAATTAATGAATTTTACTGTCTCTAATCATGAAAGTGATTCTAAAGTCTATCTTCAGAATAGAGGTGAGGTATTGTCTGAGAATGACAGCCAGGATAAAAATCTCATTTGGGAGTCAAGAGTGGAACCTTCTGTTTGTACTCTCAGCAATCTTGAAAGGCAAATGCAGGAAGATCATAAGATTGATCACAGACTGGGCAACTTAGTGACTTAGTGAGATACTGTTTCAAAATTTTAAAATTAAAGACTGATGATGTAGTTTAGTGTGAAGGCTCTGGGTTCATCTTCTTGTACATAAAATAAAATTAAATTAAATACAACAGACTGAAGAATTCCTCTTTCATAAATTTATTAGGCTAAGAGAAAAAATTATAGATATTTCTTTTTCATCTTTTTAATGTAAGGGAATGGATATAACATCTTCTATTAAAATAAAAATCAACCTACATAAAACTTCCAGTCACCTCAGAAGTGATCTTCCTCTTCAATATGAAGAATAATCCAAGCTCTCTAGACAATTGTAGAGAATTAAGAACATAAAACACACATATCAAAGTATGCAGACACATGAAAGGGAGTGAATGATAAAGAAGATTCAAAAATCAGCAAAAAGGGAAACAGTAAATAAATAATATTGATATTCTGAGAAAAATATTAGAATATTCATGAGATACATCAGAAGATTTTATAAAGTAACATAATGAAGGAACTCAAATGGACCTTCTATACCAACTAGCTAAAATTCCTAAACTATCTGAAATTACTGGGAGGTGGAAAGTTCAGATATATGTTTATATCATTGCACATATATAGAAATAGAGTATTGAATCTAGAATAAATGAATGTTTCATGGAAAATAATAAGATCACAATGTAAACGTGCTTATATAAATAAATATTACATAGGTCTTATAATGTTAAAATGTAATCTAGAGTTAGTAAAAAATTATGGTATAAATACACTAAAACAATATGGAATTGTGCATGCACCCTTAGAGACAGATTTAAGGGAGGTAACTTCATTTTTCCTTACTTTATCTTAGTAGAATTATTTTGAAGAAGAGAAACAAAATGTACAAATATATTTAAATAATGGGAACAAATGCAAGAAGAGAGCAGATAAAATTAAATAAAGACTTTACTTTGGAAACATGAGAATTTGGAAAGGCTAGAAACATGTGTGAGGTAAGTATGCTATCATTTGTCATTACCTCCTAAGTAGAACTCTTTTTATCTACCTACTTCTGTATCTGTGATGCAAATGCTAAAAACTAACCCAAAATACTCAAGACCATGTGTCCTGAAAATCCTTGCCCACAGAAGCATATTCTGATTTGCTGTATTCCAATTTTGAGTTAACAAATGACTACTTAAGTAGGGAAACTAAGAATAATTCTATTTAAATAGTATCAGTTGGTTACTGTATAATTTTATTTCTCTGCATTTATTTTTTATAATGCTACAAAAGTTTTATGTTATAATATTTTATTTTATAATATTATAATATAATATTTATTTCATAAAGTTTATTTTATAATAAGGACTTATTTAAAAATTATAATACTTGATTTATTCAAAGTATTTTACAGCTACATACATTGAAAAGTCCAATGTAGTCAATTAAAATAAGGTACAATGAAATTTACAGTTATGCACCACATGTCAAACAATATAGATGCCCCATAAGAATTTATCACCTAGTGAGTTAGTCATCATCTGTGGAGGTGAACTCTATTTTGCTTACACAAGAACAAAATTATCTAAAAATACATTTCCCAGAACATATCCCTATTGTTAAGCAATCCATGTTTGTCATTATTTTCAACTATACTAGTGATGTGGTATAAAATTTTGCAGAATCTCTTTTCATAGTGATCTAGAAAAACTTATTAATGTTAACATACTACATTTTTCTATGTCTTAGTCAAAGATATCAATATCATGAACAAAGTTTTACAATTTATGGACATAATAGGGAAAGTTATTATAATGTTTGAAATATTGTCATTAGCATTTATTAATTTTCCATTGTCTTACATTTATACACATTTCTTTTTATAATAAAATAATACATATTATTTAAATATTACAATACATTTTAATATTATAAATGTGACTATCACCTTAATACTACCCATCTTTCACATATTAGGTGATAAAACAAATCAAATATTGGTGTTTTTGAATAATTAAGTAAACATAATTAGGATGCTAAATTAGCTCATACATTGAATGGAAAGTAAGTTATTGGAATACTATGTAAAGTTGATCATATCTGTGCCATGTTGTAATTATTTATAAGAAGTTTTTTTAATATACTTATCTTTCAGTTGACTTACATATTGTTTAGGGTATTCTAGAAGTATTAGTCAGAGACCAGAGGCCTGGAACGTCTTCCAGGAGTCACTGCTATGAGTATGCATCAGAAGGCTGAAGAAAATGGAGTCTAATTTCCACAAGTCATAGCAACACAAGACGCCCCCACTCAAGCTGAGTTGAGGTCTTCAAATATATTCAACTTCTTCTTTCTTTTCTGTTGCTTCTATCCAGCCTACCTACAATCTAGATCGCTCATCCCTCCTGACTTTACTGGTCAAAATGCCTGTCGTCTCAGGAAAATCCTCACAGACACATCCACAAGTGTGCTTTAGTAATTTGCTAGGCATTTCTTAATTCAATAAAGTTAACAAATTGTGACTAGCAGTCACAACTTATAGACTCAAATTCTATTTAGCATACTGGTATTATTTTCTTATTAGTGCCCTTGCCATTTTCAAAATGTTAAAAAGATACTCATTTGTCTTCTGCCCATGAGAACTGTGAAACATGGATTTTACAATGGGCATTTATTTACTATTGACCAGCTATTGACTACATGTGTTTATCCATTCCCAAACTGCTACTAAAATGATAATAAAATAATTGTAATAAGAAGAGGGAATAGAGTATTAATGGCCATATGTCAATATAAAATTGGAATATCAAAAAATAAAAAAATATAAAATTGGAATATCTACTGGAAGATATGTTATTTATCAATAAACCACAAGGAAAGGACAGATAGAACAAAGAGAACTCGATATCTAGTACTTGACTACTTGTGCTATTCAGATTGATAACAGAAGAAACAAGAGATATTATCAAAGAATACTAGAGACTATAATTGAAGGGGTTAAATTTTAAATTACTGTAGATAAAGATATATAATTGGAAATTATTTTATTTTATCAGACATAAGCAAGCAACAATTTGCAGAAAAAACATTTCACAGACAAATTCATAAACAATATGAGGAAAATAGAACAATAACAGATTTATTTTTAATGTGGTACTGGATCTCAAACCCAAGGTCCTACTCCTGATGGATGATTTCTCTACTATTGAGCTATATCTGCAGTTCATGATTGGCTTAATGCAATGTGGAAAGTGAGTTCAGGTGTTACAATATGTTTGATCATACAATCTAAAATGGAAGTAAATAATATAGTGTAGTTGTTATAGTAAGAGAAACACAGATGCAAAACACATTTATTAAGAAAACCAAAATACTCTCCTTCCTCATGATTGTGGATAATTTAAAATCAAAAAGACAAGGAAGACTAAGTGATTACGCATGTAAGTAGCACAGGAGCACTAGGAAGGTACTAGAAAGAGAAATCTGGCTTAGATCAAACAATCTTTGTATTATTTCTATTTATTTATGTATACATGCTAGATTTTTGAGTACTTTAATGACTTCCAATTTTGGTTCCTCTTTCACTGATGCAGGACAAATTTCTTTATCTATTAAACCATATAATCATGGATTTTTGTGTCTTCAGCACTTTAAAGTATCTGTTAAATGACTGCATGGTGGAAATCGAGCACTGGAAAATAAGCAAATTCCTTCCTCTATTGCTTGCCTGTATGAGTTGTTATGACATCCAGTCCATTCATCCAGTCTGCCATGTGGATTGCTCTCTCTGTTATTGCCCTTGTGTAGAGCATTGAGCTCACTAATATGTATCATTGAAGCCATGTACCGAAACAAAAACACATAATCTCTGGTTGAATAACTTGATTTCTTAGATTGAAGTGGTCATTGTGCCCAACACAAAACATGAAAGAAGGAAAGAAAAGACATAATGACCTGCATAAAAGCAGGATATATATACATATATATATATGCTATGCATATTTTTTCCTCCAGTAATAAAATAACAATGTATAAAAGGATACAAAAGAAATTTGCCATTGTATATTTCAAAAGTAAGACTTTAAATAAATTGAATAAAAATTATTTTAACCTATATTCTATACTCAGCTAAATAATAAATTATGAGAGTGATGCAAATTGATTTTGCAATTTATAAATATTCAGAGATCCATATTTAGATCTCCTTTATTCTTTAAGAGTTAATAAAGAATACATATTGGAAAAATAAGAACAGAAATATGTAATATTCAATTTTGAATAAATTTGGGATTCCTCTCAGTGATATATAAAAACAAAGCCCTAAGATGCGAGCTTTGCAGAATGAGGATAATTCCAAGTATAAGCAAGACTATCACTGTGGGAATAAAGATGTCGGAAATACAAGTTAAAATAAAAAGGAGATGAGTGTGTGTGTGTGTTTGTGTGTGTGTGTAATATAGATACATTTAAAAAACTTTCTTGGCAAATGGATAATTTGAGAACTGAAAGGAAGTTAAAATTAAATAAATGATAGAGATAGTTAAAAGAATGTAACGATCCCTGTAAGATCTACATTTAAATTTAGAACAAACTTTGTCCTAGACCAGATAGAATAAACTCTATGTTTCCTGCATTTAAGAACATACAAATAAATACCCAGAAAATAATTAAAAAGATATCTATAAAAGTATTATATTTTGTGCAGTAGAAAGGGCAACTAACTAGCAAACTCAGGATTTAAATAATGTCATTGTGGTAAATCACTTGGTTGTATTTCAATCTCCCAAATATTTAAAATTGAGCACCTTTGAGGGATTTGTGCCACGATTTCTAACAAGAACAGACAAAACCAAACAGAAGTAAATGCTACAAAGGCAAATTAAATTTAGTCTCTTTGGTTGAAGAACTAGAAGACAGAAATATTAGTGTAGATCCATCAAATCCTAGTTTTTTCACTGTATTTTAGTTTTTCCATATGTCAATAAAAGAGGAGCTACAGCATATCTGTATATATATATATCCTTGCAACCTCCTGTAAATTTTATAGTAATTTTGCAAATTAAAGAGAGTGTAGTAACTAGTTATATAATTTTAAGAATGATTTACTATCTATATTGGAATGATGTGGATAGAGAAGTGGTGTATATATTGGCTATTATCACAGCAGACCAAGCACTATGACAAAAACATTCAGATCATATCTCTTTTCTGAGTAAGGCAAAATACAAGCTATGGGAAAATAAAGGAAGGATAGAAGGAGATGAGGGGATGGATCTCTTACAAATGGGAAAGGGTCCAGGGGACCCAGGGCAAGGGGTGAGGGGGAGGGGATAGGGAAATAGGTAGAGTGAAGATATGCCAGGTAGAAGGTGCTAATGACTTCAACCAACATGGACATTATATGCCATAAACATGAACTAAACAAGATCAGCAAGAATTAAAAGGGGGAAAGGAGAACTAGAGCCAGAGGAGTGAACTTTACAAAGAATAAAATACAGTTTAAAAAAAGTGAAATTTCTCCAACTACATAAAGAATATTTTTACAATCAAAAACCACTGGGTTTACAGAATTTCTTTTGAGCACACACGTGCAATGGCAAACAAAGTCTGACAGGTGAGAGGAAAATGCAGCCCAAAGGAAAGCTGAATCTACACAAATAGGGAACTGTAAAATTTAAAGATATTAATACATTAAATTTAGTTATTTTCCTTCATACATTTAATTATTAACTTTGAACACAAAAAATTATGTATTTAAAAAAAGTAAAATGTATGACCACATTTGCCCAATGAATCACAAAAATGGTAAAAATTAAAAATTATAAGATAGATTTACTATGTAAAATATAGTACAATGTTGTAGACTATTTCAAGTAAAAATATACATATATCTCTACATATATATCTTTCTTTGAATGAATATATAAATGTATCTTAATCAATAGGCAAGCGTAAAAATAAAATTATAGTTGGAACAAAAAGGTATAATTTATGAGGCTATCATAGAAGCTAAATGGACTATTGAGACTAATTAAATTTATTCAACAAATAGAAAAACTGAATAAAATAAATTACAAAATAACTGACATGAAAACATATCCACTATTGGCATTTTCACAATCACGTTCATATTTATAATGAATGTAACTTGTCTATACAAACAGAATTAACCAATGCTTTATGAGAACATTTAAAAAATAAGAAGGTATAGCAAGGTTACAAAGAAAATGGTAATATACATTACTTTATACAACCATAATTCAAAATAATTTTTTGAAGTCATATTAATATCTGAAAAAGAGTACCAAAACTCTGAATATGATGAAGAGTCCAGATATCTGAGACCTAAGGAAAAAAGGGTACAATTTCAAAATTTAAACAATTCTATATGGGTATGATTCTAAGAAAAATATTCAATATATAAACAAAAAAATATCTTGTAGAACTGAAGATGAAATTACACAAATTATCAGTCTGTGTGACACATACCAATAATAAAATGTTTATAAACCAAATAACAATTCTTCAAAATACATGAAACAATAAAAAAGTTGTGATATGTAATAGAAGAATTCACTATTAAAATTGGGTAATTTAATATTATTTTAATATAATTGTTAGAGTAAGTACACAGAAAATTAGAATGAAGAAAACTGAAAAAAAAAACTTTTCATTGATATTTTAGTAATTTATGCCATTTAATATTTATGGTGGAAAACAAACCCCAGGTCTATAATATATTACCCACCCCGGAAGAAAAAAACTGTTATAATAATCATATGATAAATTTAAATCTAAAGAAAAACTATATAAGTATAAGAAATTATCAAAAAGAAAAACTGGGTAATAATAAAGAAAATAAATCTAAAAAGTGATTCATTGAAAAAAAATTGGCCTGATACAGAAGACAAAATTTCAAACATCTGGAATTTCAGGTAGCGTATAACTATAAATACTAGCAATGTTAGAAAATGATGGACTGTTCTGTGCTAAACATTACACAAAATATAGACAGTGATAAAGTTTATTGAACTACGCATTTTCAGTGCTCACTGATATCAAAACTGGTCTCGGTCACTATCTTTTTACTGGGACACAATACCTGACACCCACAAATTAAAGGACAAAGGCATATTTTGGCTCACAGTTTCAATGTCTGCTCAGCTTGCTCCAAGGTAAAAGCAAGGTGGTAAGGTTTGGCAGAGGAAAGCTGTTCACATCAAGGTTGCCTGGAAGCCAAAAACAAAAGGAGGAGCGAGGGAGGGAGATAGACCCTTCCATGTCACCCTCCTTGACTCTCTCTTCTGACAAGTCCTCACATCTCAGCCACACACTCGCCAGCTGAGCTCACCTGTCGGTGAATCCATCTTATCGCCTTCAAAGAGATTTACCTCTGAACACGTAAGACTGGGGAGCTACCGATTCAGATTTAAAACACAACTGTCATTCATTCTTTTGGGGAATATATCCTGGACGGGTATAGCTGGGTCAAAAGGAATTTTTGTTTTTTAGTTTTTGGGATAATCACCATACTGGTTTTAAGAATGGTCATCACTATTATGTATTTTAAACACACACCGATTTAAAAAAAGGAAATTCATAGGGAACGGGTATAATAAACCCAGAAGCATAATCTGTAATAGGGCTAAGATGGATGATCATAAGCAGTTAAATGGTTAACCTGTGATCTCATTTACACTATCAGTGAGTTCTGCTTAATGAAAGTAAAATTTAACCAGTTTATTCTGTCCCAAATTCTAAATCATTATAATTTCAAACAATAAAATGTTTCTTTTGTTTAAAAAACATTAACATAAATCCATCTGTAAGAATGTGAATGTTAAAATGATTATTAAAAAGGTGAAATATTTCTATCCTCTGAAAGATATATGAACACACATTTTGAGTAAAAAATATAATATTGAAAAGTCTATATATAAACACACCAATATACAGTGCCCTGGCCAGGTTTATGTGGAGATATATATATGTGGAGATATATATATGCAAAATGCTATACTTATATTGCAACTTCATCTATCATTATGTTGTCTCCATACCACATTTTTTAATTTAAAATAACTTTATTATCAAACACACACACATACAAAAATTAAAACCATTCAAAAAAAGAACAATGCAAGAGAAAAAAACTACAATAATATGCAAATACAGTAGAACTCAACCAAAACAAAATTGAAAAGCAATTAAACATTTTTCCACATAATTTAAAAAAGCATCTTAACCACCAACAGAACACCAGAGGATGTGATTTGTTTCAGAAAGATCCGCAAAATTAACATTGAACAAATAATGAGCAGGAAAAAATCTCCAGTTAGCTAGCAGACTTCACTCCACTTAAGCCAAGCTTCTCCTTAGTTTAATTTTCGATACAGTCATATGACACGCGATGGAAATACAATCCAAGAAATGTTATTAGGTAATTTTATCCGTGTGTATCCTTAATTACACTTTCATTTTCTCACACTAGCGAAACTATTTGGTATTTACACATATGTGTCCTATTTATTTCACTTAAGAGGATGGCCTCAATATGTGTCCATTTAGCTATAAATGTCTCTAGTTTTTCATTCTTTATGGCTAAGTAGAACTCTATTTTATAAAAAAAAACCCACCTCTTCTTTATCCAGTTTCCAGTTAATGGGCACTTGGGCTGTTTCCAAGCTTTCGCTATTACAAACTGTGCCTCTATAAATATGGGTGCACATATATCACTGTGGTATGATTGTTTTAATTCTTTTGGGAAGATACCCAGCAGAGGAATAGCTGGGTCAAATGGAACCGCTAAGCCTAATTTTTTGAGGTATCTCCATACTAATTTCCACAGTGGGTGCACCAGCCTGCACTCCCACCAACAATGGAGCAGGGTTCCTTTCCCCCCACACCTCCGCCAGCATTTGTTATTGGATGATTTCTTAATAACAGACATTCTTTCTGGGGTGAGGTGGAATCAGTGTTGTTTTCACCTGCATCTCTCGAATGACCAGTGATGCTGAACATTTTTCCATATATTTATTTGCTGCTTTTACTTCTTTGTCTGAGAAATGTCTGTTCATTTCAGATGCCCATTTTTGAATTTGATCTTTGAATTTGGGGGGGTCTGATTTTTTTCAATTCTTTATATATTCTAGATAGTAGTCCTTTGTCTGAGTTACAGCTGCTAAAATTTTTTTCCCACATTGTAGGTTGTCTCTTAGCTGGGTTGGCGGTTTCTCTTGCAGTGCAAAAGCTTTTTAATAAGATGAGATCTCAGTTGTTGATTCTTTCTCTAGTTCCCATGCTACTGAGGTTTTGTTCATAAAGTCCTTTTCTATCTCAATGTCTTCAAGAGTTCTACCTAACTTGTCTTCCAGCAAGCTTAGTGTTGCTGTTTCGATATTTAGATCTTTAATCTGCTTCAATCTTAGTTTAGTGCATGGTGATAGATATGGGTCTAGTTTTAATCGTTGGCAGATTGAAATCCAGTTTTTCCAAAACTATTTATTAAATAGGCTATCTTTCTTCCAATGAGGATGATTGGATCCTTTGTCAAAGATGATGTGGCTGAGCCTATCTGTAGTCATTTCTGCATCTTCTAATCTATTCCACCGATACTTGGATATTTTTCTTTACCAGTATCATGCTGTATTTATCACAGTCACTTTGTAGTGTAGTTTCAAGTTGGGGATTGTAATACCCCCAGCCATATCTCTGTTCCTAAAATTTCTTTTCCTCTTCTAGGTCTCTTCTGGTTCCAAATGAATTTTTGGATTGTTTTCTCTAGTTCTGTGAAATATATTGTTGGAATTTCAATTGGCACTGCATTAAACCTATATAATAGTTTTGGAAGTATGGCCATTTCACTGTATTGGTTCTTCCTATCCAGGAAAAAGGGATGTCTTTCTATTTTCTTATATCCTCCTCAATCTCCTTTTTCAAAGTGCTACAGCTTTCAGTGTAGAGATCTTTTGCTTCCTTTGTTAAATTGACTCCTACATATTTCATTTTTATGGATGCTATTTTTAAAAGAAATGGTTTCCCTAATTTCTCTCTTAGTGAGTCTTTTATTTGTATATAAAAAGGCTATTTTTTTTTGAGTGTTGACCTTATATCCAGCTACTCTACTGAATCTGTCAATTAAGTTTAGAAGTCTTTTGGGCAAGTTTTTTGGGTCTTCTATGTAAAGTATCATATCATCAGCAAAAAATGACAGTTTAAATTCTTCCTTTCCTATTTTTATTCCTTTAATCTCTTTCTCTTTTCTAATTGCTGTAGCTAATGTTTCCAGAACTATATTGAACAGGAGTGGTGATAGTGGGCATCCTTGTCTTGTTCCTGATTTTGGTGTGAAAGTTTTCAGTTTTTGACTATTTAATATGATGTTGGCTGTTGGGTTTTCATAGATAGCCTTAATCAAGTTGAGATAAAGACCTTCTATTCCAATTTTCTGTAGTGTTTTTATCATGAACGGGTATTGGATTTCATCTAATGCTTTTTCTGCATCTATTGAGAGGATCATATGTTTTTTGTCCAGAGTTCTGTTAATATAGTGCATTACATTTGTTGACTTACAAATGTTGAACCATCTTTGCATCCCTGGGATAAATCCGACATGGTCAGGTTGCCTTATCTTCTTGATGACCCTTTGTATTCTGTTGGCCAGTATCTTGTTGAGGATTTTTGCATCAATATTCTTTAGGGAGTTTGCCCTGTAGCTCTTTTTTTGGGTTGTGTCTTTCTCTGGTTTCAGAATCAAAGTAATACTTCCTTCCAGGAATTAATTTGGGAGCTTTGCTTCCCTTTCAATTTCCTTGATGAGTTTAAAGAATAATCCCAATAGTTCTTTAAATGTCTTGTAGAATTCAGCATTGAAGCCATCAGGACCTGGGCTTTTGTTTGTTGGTAAATTTTTATTACATTTTCCTTTTCATTCATTGTAATTGGGGTGTTTAGAATTTCTTTATCTTCTTCATTTAACTTTGATAATTTATATATATCTAGGAATCTGTCCATTTCTCCTGTGTTTTCCATTTTATTAGAGTACAGGTTCTCAAAGTGGGTATTGATGATGCTTTGGATCTCTGCTGGATCTGTTGTGACTTCACCTTTTTCATTCATGTTTGCATGGATTTGAGCCTTTTCTTTCCTTTTTTTGATAAGGTTGGCTAAGGGTTTATCAATTTTATTTATTCTTTCAAAAAACCAACCTTCGATTCATTAATTTTTTGTATCATTCTCTTAGTCTCCATTGCATTGATTTCTGCTCTGACCTTTATAATTTCCTCTCTTATACAAGCTTTGGGTTTGTTATGCTCTTCTTTTTCTAAGAGTTTGAGTTTCTGCGTTAGGTTATTTATTTGAGTTCTCTCTGTTTTCCTAATATGGGCATTGACTGCTATGAATTTCTCACTTAGAACTGCTTTCCTTGTGTCCCATAGATTCCTATATGTTGTACTGGCATTATCATTTTCTGGTAGAAACTGTCTAACTTCTTCTTTAATTTCCTCTGTGACACATTGGTTGTTCAAGAGGGTGTTATTTAATTTCTATGTGTTTGTGGGAGTTTTGCAGTTTCTTATGTCATTGATCTCCAATTTTATTGCACTATGGTCTAATAATATACAGGGATAACTTCAATTCTTGCACATTTACTTAGACATGTTCTATGAGCTAGCATGTGATCTATTTTGGAGGACCAGTGTGCAGCTGAAAAGAATGTGTATTCTGATTTTGTGGGGTGGAACACTCTGTAAATATCTATTACGTCCATTTGTTCAATAGCTTGGTTCAGTTCTAGAATTTCGTTGCTAATTTTTTGTCTAGATGATCTGTCTAATTGTGATAATGGGGTATTGAGATCCTCCACTACAATTGTATTAGAGCTTATTTGGTTTTTCATGTCCATTAATATTTGATTTGTATAGTTGGGGGCATTCACATTTGGTTCATATATATTTATAATTGTCATGTCTTCCTCTTGGACTGATCCCTTCACAAGGATGTAGTGACCATCTTTGTCTCTCTTAACTAGTTTTGGTTTGAAATCTACTTTGTCTGCAAATAAAATTACTACCTCTGCTTTTTTCTGGGTTCTTCTGACATGGAGAAATGTTTTCCATGCTTTTACTTTCAGTCTATGAATTTCTTTTTGAGTTAGGTGTGTTTCTTGTATACAGCGTATTGTTGCATTTTGCTTCTTAATCCATTCCATCAGTCTATTTCTTTTGATTGGTGAATTGAGACTGTTGACATTGATAGTTATAATTGATAGATATTGACTCACCCTTGTCATGATGTTTTACTATTGGTGGCTCTTTTATTTCTTGTTTGTTTGTTTGTTTGTTTTTCCCCTTTCTCTTTAGTTTCTTACCTTGCCTGGTGGCTCCCCTCTGTTGAGCCTCATGGAATTGTGATCTTCATTATCTTTTTCTAGAATATTGCTTAGGCTTGTTTGGAGTGCTGGTTTGGTATTCATGAAATTTCTCAGATGTTCTTTGTCATGAAAGTATCTAATTTCCCCATCAATTTTGAAAGACAATTTTGCCAGATACAACAGTCTAGGTTGGAAGTTATTTTCTTTTAGGGCTTGAAATACTTCACTCCAGGCTCTCCTTGACTTAAGGGTTTGTGTTGAAATATCTGCTGTGATTCAGATGGGCTTTCCTTTATAGGTGATTTGTTTATTTTCTCTAACTGCCTGTAAAATTTTGTTCTTCTGTTGGGTTTCTGGGGTCTTGATTATTATGTGTCTAGGTGTAAACATTTTTTGATCATGGCTAGTTGGAGTTCTATATGTCTCACTTATCTGTATGTCCAATTCGCCACCTCTGTCTGGGAAGTTTTCTACTATTACTTCTGTGAACAGTTTTTTTATGCCAATTGTATTTTCTCCTGTTTTTTCCTGGACTCCTATCAGTCTTATGTTATTCTTCCTTGCATCATCCAGCAGCTTCTGGATTTATTTCTCATGGTCCCTTACTATCTTTAAGAAATCTCTGTTTTCATGGTCCTTAACCACTATCCTGTCGTCTATATCTGATATTCTATCTTCAGATTCCCTTAATTTGCATACTTTCAATGGAGATTTTAATCTCCTGAATATCTGTTTGCATCTGTTTCATGGATTCCATTTCTTTCTTATGCTGGGCTATCATGGTTTCTATTTCTTTCTTATGCTGGGCATTCATGGCTTCCAGCATGTTTCTGAGCTCATCTATTTTTTTATCTATTTCTGTTCTAGAGCCTCTAATTATGTCTTTCACTCTGCTTACCATCTCTGTAGTTATCTGGGAGATTATTTCTGTTTTGAATTTTTCTAGAGCCTCATTCTTCTGTTTTGTTACTTCCTGTGCTATCAGTTCAGGGTGTGCGGGTGGTTGATTATCAGACTTTTCCACCTCGCTTTCCCCAGAAATTGCCTTTTGTGGGGGTGGAGGTCTGAGTTTGTGACTTGCTTAAATGTCTTCACATTTCTGTTTTGGGTATTGTCAGTTATAAGTCAGTGCGTCTCAGTAAGCGAGCCACAGACCCACAAGACCTAGACAGACCTCTGGACGCCAGTCCCAAACTGAGATTCCTGTCCTCCTGCAGGGCTGAACTCCCCAAGATTACACTACAAGTTCCAGCTGTCCCTTCCCCAAAAATAGTCCAGGTTCAAATGGGAGGTGATGATCCCTCCAACTTACCAAGTACGGTGGTCTGGTGTGCCTATATTGCAGAGATTCTCTTCACTTTTCCAGTGGATTTCAGTTTTCATCAGGGAGCCTGAGAGAGGCCCTCTCTCTGTTCTTCACTTCTGCAACTCAGGACAGTGGGCTTTATGTCCCCTTGTGGCTCTGTAGTGTGGAACTAGGTAGCTGCACAGCCAAGAGGCCAGAGAGGGGAGGCTACTGTTACAGGCACCCGTGCTGCCAAGCATTCAGCTAGTGGGCCTGCTGGGGTGGCGGGGTGGCAGGGGTGTCCTCAAGGTCTTCTGGATGCAAGTGAGTGTTTCAAATCAGACGGAGCAGGATGCAGCCACCCATGTCTGACCACAAGGCCCATATCACATTATTCTGATGTACCTAATAGTCATAATAATTTTCTGTCATTTATGAATAATGATATCCTGAACTTTTGATAAACTGGAATTCATCAAATATGTTTAGCATTTCTTAATCATATTTTTAAATGTTTTAAGAAAATATAATTAACAACACAGGGATAGAAAAATAAATGCGCTCCTTTCAAATAATATTATTCATAATATACAACGTCAAATGCTTTGAATTCAGTAAAAAGAACATATATTATCTGAATACCATCAAATCACATATATTATAGTTTGATTCTTAAATTATTATCAATAAATACTTCCCTGATAATTTATTTTTAAATAAAAATAATTATAAGAAAAATATTTGAGTGAACTTATATCACATGCAATTATTATTGATTTCTTTATATTTTAAGTTATAAGCATTTTACCAGCAATATTTACATGCACATTTTTGTCTTTTATACTTCCAAATGCCTTATAAACAGTTGAGCAAAATGTTACAGGCTATACTAAATAACAACATATAAAAATTTAAAATTCAAAATTCATATTAACTTTCCAATTTCAGTTCTCCAAGTTTTCGCTTCTTTCATTTCACCTGACCATTGCAGAGTTATAACTGAATTTAAATTCCCCATAAAATGCCAGAATTTCAAACTTTTGTCAAAAGAACCTTGCAAAAGGGAAGAAATGCACCATTTCCTGACACACCTAGTATAAAACATAGATTGAGTAATAGGAAAATTGATGTCAATTAAATTAGAAAAATTGTAGCTTTTAAAGTAAAAATTTCCAATTTTAGGGGGGGAGGTACCGGGAAATGAACTCGAGACCTTGCACTTGCCAGACAGGCAACAGAACCACTGAACTAAATCCCCAAACCCTTCCAATTGTTAAAAGGTACATGTTTATGAAGAAAAGAATGTAGCTGTTGCTCTGAAAATTAATTTCAAAATTTGAGCCACAAAAGTTTTAATTAAATGCGGATTCAAAAATAAGCTTCTATTATTATATGCTTTTCTACATGTTTATTTATACATATGCATTAACTATATGCATATAAATTTTGATATCCCATTGGTATGATAAACACCAATACATGAAGATAACTATAGTCAGTAACATAATCCTGATATTTCTTGGACTATGTTTCTTTCAGTTCTTTTTGGAAAGATATTAAATATTAACTAGAAATTAGGATAAATCTCTTCAAAACTTGTGACATTGTTCCTTTTGATTTACAAGACATGCAAATTTATAATCTACAAGTGTAAATTATCAATTTTATGGGACTATTTTCCCTTATTCACAAATAATACTTAGATAATTCCTGTTTAAAATCTACAAAAGCATTTCCAAAATTGTTTATAGATCACAATATTCATTTTTTGTACTTTTAACTTCATTGTACTGCAATAACTTCTCTTCATGACTTGCATAAATATGAAATAATTTTTATAAAATTAATTCTCATCTAATGAAATTCTAAATCCAATGTATGGGTAATAAATACAAAAAATACACTCTATAGTTTAGTTTGTTTTGGGATATCCTTGAAAGAATTGTTAAGATACGTCAAATAAAAATACTCTAAATCTAGCCTGTATTTTTGTTAATAAATCACCAATATTTTAAAAATTTGTTTCATTGTCATTTTAGTGTCTATGAATCTTCTTTGCGAAAACAAATGACTCACAAACACAGGGTTTTAAGTATAGAACACTAGTTTGAGTAGCATTTAATCTAGGTCAGAAAGGGCATTAAGAAATTATCTTAGTCATATATAGAAATGATTCAAAAGAAAAATCTGATAGCCTTTTCACCATTTTCAAACCACCGTTGCCCTTGAAAGAAAATAAAAATCATGGTATTCAGACTTTTATTGAGAAAATATAAATTATTCTTAGAATTATATTTTTAAACCAAGGAAAGTCATATTTTCCATTATGGAAGATCTTGTGTTAGGATTTATTCATTATCTAATCGAAGCTTCTTTTTCATTTCTTCTAAAGGATTACTGCTAGCAAGAAGTGTGTCAAGGGAAGATAGTAATGCTACTAGACTTGGCAATCTAAAATTGAATTTCCAAGATGTCTTTTCATCTATGTTGTTGAATTTTATTTTAGTTTTACTATTAATGTGAATGCTGAATTCATCTGAAGGTAGTCCAGGTGAGAAATTGGGCAGAAGGCCATCTTGTGGCTTGTCAAATGTAATAGGGCAGGATATTTGGGGCTTCTAGCTGTATTAAAAAAGTCTCATTTCACTATTTTACATTCTGTCCAATTATAAACTGGCAGTGAGAGAAAGGATAGAGAGGAGTTGGCCAGCAGAGGCTGACAAACAATAAGAGAGAAAACATCAGCTCTAGCATTCCACGGAACTGTGTGTGGAGGGGAATAATTCACAGTAACTTATCATGGGGTTTATAAATAGAGGGGAGACACTTAAAGGCTCCAGAAACAAAGTAATAATAAAGACACAGTAATATTAATTGTTGTGAATTGATCAGTGCACATTTTATACATTTTCAAATATCACATTACCCCCAAAATATGTGCATTTATTTCATGTTAAACAAAAAATTAAAACAACTGTGTAAAGAGATAGAAAAGGAAACTACTCTGATTGATTATTGCATACACATACACATATATACCATCTCTATCTATCAATAGTACTTCATAAATTTGTACATTTAAAATAGAAATTTAAAAAGAGAAAACATGTTTAAACATTTCTGCTATTGACAAAATATGTGAGCTTGGTTATCATTGCAGTTTATATCTAGGTCCCCTTCAAGCCTCATGTATTCACAGGTGGGACTTTTGGGAAGTGGAGGTGATTGGATCTTGAGAATATGAAAAGAAATCATTAGTGGATTACTCCATTGAAGAATTTATAGCTAAATGTGGTATTAGAAAGTGGTGCCTGGTAGGAAGATGTGGGTCACTGTGGCTGTGGCCTAAAAGGGTATTCATCCCTTCTTCTTCACTTGATCTCTCTCTGTCTCTGTCTCTTTCTCCCTCTGTCTCTGTTTCTCTCTACCTTCTGCTGCCATGGCATGAATAGTTTCTCCTCTGCCATGCCACCCTCTGCTTTTGATCTAGGGGACTAAAACATCTACAAACTGTGAACCAAAATAAACCTTTCCTTCTCTAAGTTTGGATGTTGAGAATTCTGCCTCAAGGATGAGAAAGTAACTAAGATATTAGTATCAGAAGTGGAGTCATTACTGTGACTGGACCTGACAAAGTGGTTCAGAACTCATAAGAATTTGTTTGTGGGAGGATTATGGAAAGGTTTGAAGATGCCAGCCCCAGAGTGGTGTAATCCAAACCTGATGGGTGATTTTGGTCAGAGCTTGAAAGACCAGAATTTTGATAGTAGCACAGCTGGTGAAATCAGGCTGAAGAGATTTCAGTTGGGAAGAGGTAACTCATTGGAAGTTGAATTTGAAACCATTCATATTATGCTCTGGCAGCAAATTTGTCTACATTTTGCCTATGTCTTGAGACTTTTCAGGAGACTGAGTTTAATGACAGTGGACTGATTAACCTTGTAGAGGAAATTTTATATCATCCCAGTGTTCAGGCAGTAACATTGATACTATTGGTGGCTTTTAGACAGCTTTCCCTTGAGGATCAAGAGCAAAAATCATAGCTGAATGATTTAAAAATTTTGAGTATGACCAGAAAGGAAATCGATAAAGTTGGGGCCTGCAAAAATGGACCAGAGGAGACCTTGGTTGCTGATAACATTAGCATTAAAAAGATAGGACAATAGACAAAACGGCTAAAGGGCATGTGAGAAACTTCAAGGCCTCACCTTCAAAGGCCCCAAATTTCAAAAGTGAAAGTACTTGCTTTGAGAAGAAATCCTCAGGGCATTGTGTGAGAAGGGCCACTTAGGGAATTGATTCTATAAAATTCTCATCCCCAGTCATCCAGGAACTCTGAGGCTTCTGTTACCACCAGCAGCATGCAAAAGCACTCAGCTACTGCTCCAGCTGTGAAGGCAGGAAGGTTTCCATCTAAATTTCAGAACTGGGGGACCGGCCTGTGCTACCCTAGAGTGCAGTTCATGAAGCTATGGCAATGAAGCCAAAAGTACAACGGAGACTCCAGGATGCCTGAAAAGCTGCAAACATGAACTGTCTTAGGAAAACCACAAAGAGTGAACAAAACCAGCTCTGGAGAGGCAATGCGGGCTGCAATGATGGGCAGTGCCATATGGAAAGGGCTGCCGAAGACGTTCAAGGCTGCTCACAATTTCCTCAGTGTGCTGAATGTATTACTGATTTAATGTTTGCCCTGCTGGATTTTGGTCTTGCTTTGGTCCCATTTCTTCTATCCCCTCATTTCTCACTTTTGGAATGGGAACGTTTACCCTGTGACTTTATAGGTTGGCCTTGTTTGACTTGTTTTTTCATTTTCCTGGGGGCTGACAGTTAAGAATTGCCTTAAATCTTAGAGAAAACTTTGGATCGGACTTTTCAGTAAGGCTGAAATTCTTAGGACTTTCCAGCTTGTATACACGGACCACATGAATTTTGTGTAAAGGAATGCACATGAGTCTTTGGGGGCCTAGGAGTGGAACGTTATGGTTTATATCTAGATGTCTCCCCAAACCTTCATGGGCTCGTAGGTGGAACTTTGGTGAGGTGATTGGATCATGAAGGGTGATACTTGTTAATGAATTAGTCCACTGATGAGTTTATAGGTCAATGTGATTTGGGGATTTAAACCCTGGTCTGAGGATGTGGATCATTAGGGTCCTACCCTGGAAGAGTATATATCCCTCTCTTCTCCTTTGATCTCTCTGTGTGCTTGCTGCTGTCCTGCCATGAGGTGCTCCTCCTCTGCCATACCCCTCTGCCTTGCTGCTTTGATTTGGAGCCAGCCAGCTACTGAAAGAAACATCTACAAACTTTGAGGCAAAATAAAACTTTCCTCTTTTTAGCTGTGGGTATTGGGTGTTGTGTTCCAGTGACAGGAAAGTAACTGAGACAGTTATGGAACATAACATGCCTTATTTTCTGTTGCTTCATTTATCTAATGAAGATAATACATCTTAAGTTGTGAGCTAATAAAAAAGTGTCCTTTTTGTGACAGCTAGCTACTTTCGGCAAAAGGACTATCAAATATAGTTTAAGAATGATTGCTGAAGTTCACTTCAAGCCTCTCTGGTCATATCTCATACTAATTTTGTGAATCATGTGGTATTTAGGTCAATACCAATCTGCTTCAGGTAGGTTCGGTGTGTCCTATAGCCTGAAAATTGTCCATTATCACTGTAAATATTAAAATTATTTTTGTTGTTTTTACTATCTTGTAGCAATACATTTTTAAATGTCTCACATTTGGTGTTAAATTTGTTTTTGCATTCTTACTTTCATCCTTGTAATTAGGGGCTGGATTCATTAATCTCTCATCAATGCACTCAGTCCCTCTGAGGAAGCAGTGATCAGGATAGGCAAATGACTTAGCTTTGAATGTACTCATGCAGTTCTCAATCTACCAACCAAAGTGATTGGCACAAGCAGAAAAAAATCTGCATAATCAATTATTTACTAGGATTGCGATACTAAACTATTTTGTTGTGGTACAATGCAGAATATAAAGAATCCTCATTTTTAAAGAGATCAGAGATAATTAAGCAAAGCCAAGCTGTTAATAAATGTCAACCAGACACACAATTGTCTTGGCATGGTGAGGTCTACTGGTCACTTTCATGATTATCTGGAGTAACGATGAAAGTTCTTGATATTTTGTGAAATTTCTGTAAATCCAAAAACTTGCTTTCGGTGTGGACAGTATATTTTCCTAAAACAAATAAGCTACTTAAATGTTAATACTGACATCATTCCTTTTATATGTGGTATGAAATTTGCCTTCTAAATTTTGGTGGAAGTTATTCTGTTCCTTCCATCTCAAATATTTCAAGTGATATATATTCTGAGTAAAGTTCTACTGTTTTTATGGATTACATTTTAGTAAAAAAAATAGTCTTTTACTTTTAATTTCTTATATCCATATTAAACAACAAAGGCAGTAACATCAATAGCCTTGTAATTATTTTAACTACCTGTCCTGCAGAGGTGTTTTATTCATGTTTGACAAATGATTGAGGAAATTTTACTAGAAATGAATTCTTTCTCACATTTAAAGGTCCATAAGAACTTCCTCTAAGAAATATTTTTATGTAATGAGAAAAAATTTAGAATGAGTGAGACTTTATTTTATAATTCCAAAACATTTTATTTAATTCACAAATATCTGTGTCTTGAAATGCACATTTTAAACTCCAGTCCTAGCTTATGTGGGAAATTTTATTCCCTATGTTATGGTATGCAAAAGTTTAATGACCATAACATTGGATACTTCAAATTGATTCAGTCATGACTTATTTCATTACATTATTTAATTTAGTAAGAGAAAGGCAATAGTAAACTGAATAATACCCTTGTATATGATTGCATAATACATCCACAGATGTATTATACAGATGTTAATATATCATAAATTCTTCTCTACTTGTGTGCTTGAGCCTGTGTCCATGTGTTTGTTATGTGCCTCTTTTAATATTTTTCACACAGCTGATAAGTACAAAACCAAAATTTTATCAAATATTATATATCATGCATGATCCAAAAAGTTTCATTTTGGAGACTAGTAAAACATGTCTTCATACTAAGGTTATAATATTTATACCCTGTTATTTTCAGCACTTTTTAACCTTTATTACTTTTAGTTCTGCTTTCTTGAATATCCTGAACACACTAGACCACCTGGGAAATACTTGCAGAAAGAGTTTAAACTCCACTATTTCCTTATATATATTACATGCACCTCACTCTCTTCTCAAGCAGTTTTGTATTATTTTTTCTAATTGTTCCAGGGCTGCCTTCTGCATACTTCTCATACCAATAGGCAGTGTGTGTGTGTGTGTGTGTGTGTGTGTGTGTGTGTGTGTGTAGTGGGTATGTTTATATTTTTATTTCTATGAATAGCTGTAAGTTTCTAATCACTCATTTTAATTTGTCTCTGTTATTTAAGGCTATTAAAATGTATGTGTAGAACATAAGGAAAAGCTGTATTAATGTGTAGGTAGTTAATAAAGTATCTCATGTTACAATATCTTCAGTACATTCTTTAGAAAAGTAAAGAACATTTATGGAGTTATAATATAAACTTTAAGAAACCACATGAATTAACAAATGTCTGCACAATAATTTCAAATTTACTCGTCTATCTGCTGTTTTATTAGCTTCAAAAGGAAAGCTTCATGAGCGGCAGATTATTTCTTCAGGCACACTGATTGACCATCAACTGCTTTGCATTCCAGCAAAGTCAGAAGGTTTTCAAATGAAACCAGAATGCTTTCTCATGTCCATTATTAAACTTCATTATGCTATAAAGGATATTTAGTTCTACATTTTAGACCATCATTTTATCCAATAATAATATTCAATGATCATTCTTCAGTAAATAATTGTGTTTGGGCTGTACAGTCATAATTGTATTATCATGGCTAGCATGAATAAAATTATACAATTAACTATTTTGAACAGGTTTTTTATTATTTCAGAGCATACTGAAAAGAATAAAACAAGCAAAGGTAGGGAATGTATTTTACATGATTTACAAAACCTCTTGATTTTAATAAATGAGCATTTATTCCATTCATCAAATGTTTACTTGGATACACAACTATAGAACAGAATTAGAATGTTGAAAGTTCTACAACGTATACAAAATACAAAATGAAAACATAATTCCTTCAATGAAGAAGATACAAAAATTTTCATGGATAAATACTAACAATACTTTGTTTTTCTAAACATACATACCAAAGGGATACAAATCCAGGTTAAAGTATGCAAATGGTTTAAAAAATAATTTAATCATTTCTTTTAAATTGGGCAACTGGATTTTAAAATTATCATTATTTAGATATATACTCTACCATCAATTTCTATTATGAACACTCAATTATAAGTTGCCTTTGATTAATTATGTTTTTAAAGCTGTGCCATGTTATTGTGTATGATGCCAGGACCATGTAGTTTCAACGTTTACTAATTTATCTGATTTTTGTACAAAAGTATGCCAACACTTTTCTACTCTAAACAAACAATTATGAGAGATAGAGAGAAAGGAAGAGAGAGACACAAAGTGGAAAAGTTATTTTTGTACAAAAAGAAATTTATTTCTTTTGGATGAAATACATTCTACCAACATTTTATCAAACAATTTTTGCTAATGGTTGGTTTGAAAGGCAGCACCAAGGGAAGGTTATAGGCCCAGAGTTTAGAGCCAGCAGGTCTGGGGAGAAAGCATACCCCCTCTGCCTTTTAGCCTTGTGAACCCGATCAAGTCACTCCAGTCTGGGGCTCAGTTCCTCCATGTGTATCAATGAGATGGTAAAAGTGTCTGCTTCAGGGAGATCTTGTAATGCTCAGATGAGATGAGTTCATACTTGTAAAATGTTTAAAACAGTGGCTGGTACATCATAAAAGAGTATAGTGTTTTTTTATATTGCTCTTATTTTAAATAACTATATACACATCTAATGAAATTCTATATTCTGGAATTTAAATTGTGATTGATTTCTATTTTAATTAATATTCAATTCAGTGTACATTGTAGCTATTTTGTCTCAACTATAAACTTTGCTTATCTCTCGGTTCTGTTGGAGTTACTATGTTTGCTTAGTCAGCCTTTAAAATCGACTCTAAATAACAAGCAGAAACCCAGCCATCCATTATGTTAGCTCCGTTATTTAAGAATAGTGGTTAATGGATTTCTGATGTAGATGGAAGTTTTTGTGTAGAGATATCACTTTGACAGATGAGGTCACAATAGCTTTATCTAATGTTCTTTCAAGTTTCCACAAGGCTCAGTTCCTTCCATAGCAAAGCTGAAATATTTCAAAATCAGTGCATGGTATCAGGCTGCCTTGATCATTGTATACAGACACCTATTATTATTTTTCAAAATTTTATTTCAATGCTTTTACCAAGGTTTACAAAATGATAAAAGCAAAAATCTTCTTAGTTAAACATAATTTGCCAATGACTAGCTTGAAATGGATATGAAATGCTATCTTTGAAATGCTATCTATTTATGAATTTGAAAGCACTGTTTCTTTTCTGATCAAACACTGCTGGTTTATTTCTATTTTTATAATTTATTTTATGATTGCTAAAAGTAAAACAGTTAAATAAATCAAATTTTGTTACAAAGCTCATTTTTTAAATTTTCTATTAAAATCATTGCTATTATCACAGTAATATTAAAGTACCATGCAATTTTATTTAGAAAACTACGATATTGAATAAATTTAGATTGTTTTCTTTATTAAAAATAGTGCAAAACAAAATGGGAAATTTTACTTTAAAGTTTTTTATCTTGCATTGAATAGTCAAAATATAAATTTATCATTAAAAAGAGGAACATAAGACATTGTTTCTGTATATTGAAAGTACTATCATGATGTGTATATATATGTTTGTGCTGATAATTAAAATACCACAATGCACTCTCAGGCAAGTGTGCCAAAAGACAGAGAAAGAAAGAGAAGGAAATTCAAAGAAAGCAATTGTTTTATTAGGTGTGTGTGTGTGTGTGTGTGCGCGCTTCAGCTTTTTTTTTAGTTCATTTTAGTGGTGCACTTTAGATATACATAATGATCACATTCATTATAGGGAATTTTTAACTGTACATGATATATCTTGATTCTTTTTTTTCCCCCAATCTTCTTCTCTTCCTTTGACTTTTTTGTACAATTGAATACTACTCTGCCATAAAGAAGGATTAACTTGAGACATTTCTAGGTAAATGGTTGCACCTTGAGGCCATTCTCTTAAGTGAAATAAATTGGACACATATGTTTAAATATTGCATTGTTTCTCTGGGGTAAGAAACCAAAAGTGTAAATAAGGACCTAAATGTACAGTAGATATTGAGAAATGGGAAAAATATTCACATGGGAAGGAGAACAAGGCAGGGGGCCAGGGGAAAAGAAGGACAGGAGAAGGGAAAAGGTGAGAATAGAAGGTGAAAAATGGAAATAAGATTTGTAAGTAAGGAGGGGAAGAGGTGTTGAATGTAGTTAATTTTAAAACATCATTGTATTCCACAAAGAGTTCACACATATTAAAAAAGCATTTTAAGTGAACGAAATTTATACAGATTTGTATTCAAATGAATACATATCATGCTGGCAAGGATGAGAAGTAAAATGATGTAATGTTTCTGATTTTGTCTCTGAAACTCACTTTGTTACGAATAGATTATTAAATGACTCCAGAACAATGAAATAAACCTTCAATGCAAGCCTAAAATTGTTACTAAATTGTTATGTAGACAGAATAATCAGTAAGGACAAGGATACACCCCACTTAGAATTATATCCGTAAAAGCAAGAGGAGGAGGATGCAATTCATCTTTAGAAGACAGGAGATAAATATCATTGTAACTATTTTCTTGTAACCAAAAAAGGCAGATGAGGTTAGGATGCACTCAGACATTGGATATATATGTTTGGTTCTTCCATACAAAGTACAAGGCATAAAAAAGAGGAAGGAAGACAAACAATAATCAATTTAAAAACTATCCTCAAGATGATGATTATTTTCTGTAGAGGCAAATGACTAACAAACTGAATGTTTTGTGTTACAAGGAAGTAAAGCAGAGTGCTCTACAGCCAAACATGAAGTTTCTTCTACATCTGGGGAAGGAGATGGTGAGCCAGAGGCCCGGGGAGACTTTCCTCTAGAACTTCATGTGATTTGGAAGCTGGGGAACATGAATAGCTCAAAATTGTATGTGTGTTGTACAAGCACAGACATCTGTGGTTAGGCTTTCTAGATAGAGTAGGTTCAATGTATTGCAGTCCTCTCAGGTGTGGGATGTGACACTCCCAAATTGGAACTTCAAAATATTTGAAACTGACTTAACTATAAAAAAATAACAAATAATTGGAGCCAGGGATTTAGCTCAGTGGTTCCCCTGCCTGCCTCACAAGCACAAGGTCCCGAGTTTGATCCCCAGTAACCAAAAAAAAAAAAAAAGAAAAAGTTGAGTCTGGGTAGCAAAAATAAAGAAGCTAAATGAAACAGTGAGAGTTTGAGGCAATTTAAAAAATTTATCAACCACTTATTCTCTGAAATTACAGCTACTTCACAGCCACCTTTCCAGGTGCCAGGAATGTAGACTTCATAGTTGTTACCTTTGTCTCTGCAAGATGAGGTAAAATACTAAAACTTAAATATGATCAAATAAATGAACAAGACAGGCACAAACAGTAAGAAGCCTTACAAATGGGAAGGGCAGTAAGGGTAATGTAGAGCACTTCTCATTGATCTCAATGATGTTACTGATGGGCTGCAAATTAGGGAATGTTCAGGTACCTTGAGATGTAAAACAAAAAGTTCCACAAATAGATGAGAAAAAAAGAAAGTAGAAACACCTTAGGATGTTTAAGAAAGAGCACAGTCTATATGATGTGAGCATAATGTAAGTCAAGAGAAAAGTGAATTTCAAAAAGTAGTTACTATAATTGTAATAATACAATATATACAATAATACATAATTCACACAATAACATATACTACATGTATACATATGTAATAAATATATACATATACAAAAATACATACACTAATACAGTAATAATAATAACTACAAATAGATCTATTAATGACATAAAAAGATACATCCATCACTCAGCAATTACTTTGATGAAAAAATAATGAAAATATTTAAATAATAATATGGTAATGCGAATAATATATTTGGTAGAAAACTTGTGTGTAGTTTTCATTTTGAGACGGCGTCTAGCTAAATTGTCCCTGCTGTGCTGAAATTTGCAATCATGCTGCCTTAGGCTCCCAGAGTGCTGGGGTTATAGGTGTACACTACAAAGCCCACTTAAACATGATTTTTTAAGAATAAAAAGGGTAATACATATCATATGTTTGCACAGTAAATCACCAGCTTTCCACCACTGTTTATTGTTTGATACAAGTCTAAATTTGCAACTAGAACACTTCTCCTCGTGTCTGATGGACTTCTTTTAGTATTTCTTGTCGTGCATGTCTGCATATAATTTCTATGGACTCAATTGTTTCCCCGCAAACTTTCTGTGTTGAAGCTTCAACCTCCTACAAATATAATGACATTTGCAGATGGAACTTTTGGGAAGTAATTAGGTTTAGACTATGTGACAGAAGTAGGGTCTTCATTATGAGATTAGCATCTCTGTAAGAAGATAATGTGGCATTCCAGAGCACAAGCAGAAGTCAGCTGTCTGTAAACTGGAACACTCTGAATCAGGAATTGAATCAGTCAGCACCTCAATCATGGTTTTCCCATCCTCCAGAACTGTAAGAAATAAATTGTGTTGTCTAAGCTACTGTCTGTGGTATATTGTTATAGGAGACAGCACTGACAAAAATATGAATTATTTCAGATTTCTATGGGCTGGGAGAGTACGTACTTGCCTTCATCTTGAAAGATATTTTGCTTGTAACAAATTTGAAGTTGACAGTGCTTTTCTTTCAATGTTTTAAAAAAATGTCAATCGCCTGTCTTCTAGCTTGTGAATTTTTTACAGTGTTGGATGACATTTTACTTTTCTTTTTTTAATACGTAAAGTGTCATTTTTCTTTGCCTTTAGGAGTAATGTTTTTTTTATCAAATTTTGTTTTCCAGTTGGATTATAATGTACCTTAGGGGGCTAAGGTAGTTTTACTTTGATTTTACTTTAATTATTTTTACTTCAGTTTTACTTTGATTTTTGTTATTGGAGCTTTTAGTGCTGCAAATTAGTATGCTTCATCAAATTCCAAGAAAAATGTCTTTAAATTTTTGTTATTTTATTATTTCTTCTACTCCTGTGATTCTAAATGCTCATTTAAGATTGCAAGATAATGTGCTGGTTCATTGATTTTTCTATTTTGTCTTGCTTTTAAAATGGACATTTTAAAATAGCTGTCCTCAAATTAATTGGTCCTTTCATCTGTAGTGTATAATGACTTAGTACTTATATCTGATATAACTTTCATTTGAGATATTGTAGTTTT
Source organism: Heterocephalus glaber (assembly GCF_053883595.1). Taxonomy (NCBI): domain Eukaryota; kingdom Metazoa; phylum Chordata; class Mammalia; order Rodentia; family Bathyergidae; genus Heterocephalus; species Heterocephalus glaber. The sequence goes on along the minus strand of NW_028258138.1, from coordinate 20,715,340 downwards.
AATCATTAAACATTTCTTTTGAATTTTATTTTTGTTTCTCTCTTTAAGATGTTCAAATTCACTGCACATACTGTAGCATAAGTATCAAATTCTTAGTAGCTTTTTTTCAAAGTCTTTCCCAGCTAACTCCATTATCTTTGTCATTTTTAGGTCTGCCAGTGATTACTTTTACATATATGTGGCCATAATTTCCTATTGTTTGTTAGTCTGGATGTTGAGATTGAGTGTTAAATTGTCTAACTTTTTACTGATGTTTCCTTGGATTGTATTGTGTTATTTTTAAACAATGCTTTGTTTTGTTTTCTGACTTTTTATCTGACACGCAACTAAGTTTCTTATAATAATTGGTTATATTCAAAGCTTAGTTTGGTTTTTAAATATTATTTTTAGAGCAATTATGAGCTCACCAACATTAGATACACTACAATACAGATTAAATGTTGAAGTGTTTTGCATTCTTTTCTGCACGTTTTGTTAGAGAGCAAAATTCCAGTGTATAGAGAATAATGAAAATGTAAAAAAAAGTCTCTCCAACAAAAATCCGTTTGACCTCGAAAATGGAGACCTATCTTTTCAAATTTCACGTTACCCATGAATTTGCTTTTAAAGGTAAATAAGATAGCATTAAGACATCTAACAGATATCTAAAAATTGATAAAGTTTATTGTACACTCAAATGACCAAGGAGAACTCAAAATTATGTTAGCAAAATCTGCAGAAAAATAAAGCTCATTTGCAAAATTTATTTATGACTACCCAGAACTTTCAGGATTTATTCTTACCTCAACTTTTTCCCTCTCTCAGTATATATTTAGTGCTCTTGAAAATGATCACTGAATTTTGTAATAAAATAATAAATTAATAAATTAGTAAAAATCTGTAAAAGTCTGTTCATTTGATTGTCTCTTTTGACATTAATACCATGTTACCAAGGGGGTAAAATTCTCTGAAAAAACTTCACTCATTTTAAGCAGAAAAAATTCTTAGAAAAAAATAACAAACATTTATTATAATAAATCATTAATTAACTTAAATCTTATAATTTTACTGTTATTTAGCCACAATGTGAAAATAATTTACACTTGAATTATATATGCTGTGCACACGTTATACAAATATAACTAGACAAAGATTTTAAAAACATTCATATACTTTATTCAGAATGAACTATTTTTCATTCTGTTCAATTGAGCCTATTTATTCTATTTCACATACTTTTCATAAAAATATAGATTTTACAGCTCTCTAAATTTTTCTTCATAACACCCCAAATGGCTATTACTTATCTTATGAAAAACATTACTCCATGTATACCCCTAAACCTAGATATACCAATGCAAAGTAACTTGGCCCCACTACCATTTGTGAATGAGTGAATTTGTAAATATTATTTGTCATTTACTAAATGCTGCAGGTATTTCTATTCATACTTCAGGTACAACTTTCAGAAGAAATCCTAGAAGTAAAGTATTTGATAGAGCTGTCTTTTTGTTTTTTGTTTTTGTTTTGTTTTTTGGTACCAGAGATCGAACTCAAGACCTTGCACTTGCAAGGCAGGCGGCGGAACCACTGAGCTAAATACCTGGGCGATAAAGCTGAGATTTAAGTAATACATTTCTAAAGTTGGAATTGTTCACTCACACTCTCTCTTCTCTCTGTTTACAAATTTATTGATTGATTTATTTTGAAATGCTGGACCTTAAACCTATGGTCTTGCGCATGTTAATCAAGAAATCTATCATTGAGTTACATACTTACATACTAGCCAGGGTTATTCTCTTGTTCACTTTCAGAACATGTTATTTATTTCCAATTTTTTAAAATATTGTGCAAATAAAAAGTAGTATCTCAAAAAGAAAGGAGAAACAAAATGTAATGTATCTGTACGTCTAGCTTGTAGTTTGAAAATCAAATGCAGACTGTTATAATTGAGAACTAATGGTTCTTTAGAGTGTGATTATATTTTATTTAGAACACAGGTGGTCATAAAAATTATAGTTTTACAAAGTGATCATTTGCATAAGTGGTTTGAAGAAGGCATGGGAAATTGATTTCATGGGCATTTACCTGGTAACCAGATGTCATGTATCCATATCTGAAATGCCTACAATTATGATCTCATTGAATTAGATGAACATTCCTGTTATAAGATAAATGTACTTTATGAAAAGAATAAAAGAAAGCTATGTTTATAGAGCTGGTACTACAATTACATTTTTAAAGTATGATTTTCCAATACTAATGGGGAAGGAATAGTAGTTGTTGTAGTTTGAGTTTTAAATACATTTTATTTATATTTTCTTCACTTGGAATACTTATAAAGATATCACAAGTGACACGGAAGGAGATCCATTTCTCTGTCCTAATACTACATCATCACAGGCATCCTAGGACTACCTTTCTCTTTTTATCTTAATTCAAACAGAGATATTTACTAAGATCAGCTCCACAGTATATTCAGATACTCTCTTTCAATTTGAACATCCTGGATATGAGAATGTTAAAAAGAATTTCTGGAAGATTCATCAGAGAAATAAATTCCAAAAGGAAATCTAAATCTTATGTTTTGTACATTTTAGTCCTATTTCTAAATATATTAAATTTTATGTCTTTTTGAGACCCTGAATTTTCACCCCCCTCTACTAACTGTTCCTTTATTATTTTATCAAATCATTTTACAGAAAAGGATATAAAATTATGTTGATGTTTTTTAAAGTTATAAATACTATCTCTATCTCACTTGATCTTAAAAGTAATTGTTTAAATTAAATGTTGTTAGAAATATTTTATGAGAGCAGTGTGTTGAAATTTTGCCTGGTTATAAAATTTGTTAGTTTTATTTTACATTATTTCTATAGAAGAACTGAAAACATCTTGGAGAACTTTTTTTCAGAAAAAGCATTGTAGTAATGAAGATAGTTGTTTCTGAAAAGGAGGATTAATTTATTAAATTTTAGTGCAAATATAATTATCTATGTCTATCTATATCTGCTTCTGGCAGGATTAATGTACTCATAGGCTAAAATTAAAACACAGGGTTCTTCTTGGCTTTGCAAATAGTCTATAAGGTTTTTCAATGTAGATGATTATATGTGAGTAAATGTTATGATTAGCATTACTGATGCCTCATATTATATAAAGGAAGTATAATATATTTTCACCTGTAGAGTCTAGAAATATAGTTCAGTGGTAGAATATTTGCCTAGCATGCAAGAGTGTGTAGATTTGATTTCAAAATCTCTCACACCACATAATAGTAATAATATATTTTTTACCTTTGCATTTGGCTTTTGTAGAAGGTAAGGAGCATGAATAATATGAACTCAAAAATGTTGTATAAATAAAATGCAATCAGATAATTTTACACAGCCCACTGCCAATTAAATAATATTTATGAAGAAACAAACATGAAAAGTGTAAAAAGGAAAACCTCAAGACTTTGTGGTAGTTTTCTACTCACAGTTAATATAAGAAAAACAATACATTTTCCACTTTCAAATACACTGTACAAATATATTCTTAAGAAATCTATTCATAATAAAAATTTGATGTGAAAAGGTGCTTTAGTGCTTTAGGTTAAATGTCTATCTATAAGAAACACAGTAAATTATAGCTGTATACATTTCTCATAGTAATCAAATCACGTTTCTCAGGATCAAAATACTTGAGATTTATGTGAATAAACAAAATTATTTTATGCTAAACTACAAGAAAATTATAAATGTGTTACTTTTTGTTAACTGTGACAAAGAACTTGAAGCACAAACTTACAAGAAAGAAAGTCTTAGTATGGTTTGCAGTTTCAGAGGTTTCAGTCACTTGTTGACTGTTTTTTATTTTTTTATTTTTTGGAAGGGGTTACCAACGAATGAGACCATCATGAAGAGGGTTATATAGTGGAGGCAAATGGTTACGTCAGGACACCCAGAAGATAAAGAGAGAGGGAGAGAGAGAGAGAGAGAGAGAGAGAGAGAAAGAAAGAGAGAAATTCCAGAACTAGATACTTAATATTAATATTGTTGATAAGTTAGTATTGTTTTAATGTTAAATTCACCTCAGAATGATTGGTAAAAATCAAGGAAAAACTATAAAACATCTAAAATCAATAATAGATGAACATTAGCACACATAAAACAGAGATCTTAAATTATGTCTTTCATAATCATACTAGATTTTAATTCATGGAGTAGTTTAATACAACTTTTTATCATTAAAGCCAGAGCGAAATTTTTTGTGAGTCATAAAACAATGGGTTATATTTGTATTTTGTTTTTTCATATATTATCTCAAGGAATTTCACTTTCCCTTATGCCTTCCATTCTGTATTGAGTATCTCCTAAATGATGCATGAATAGATCTAGAAGTCAAAGCATTTTTTAAAATCTCCAGTTAAAACAAATATGAACTATATTATATATACTAATACATTATTTGGAAGTAGATTATATTACATATTATAATTAACATGTTTCTCAAATTAATAAGTTGAAGTAAAGCTATTGAATCAAATCTCAATATTAAACTTTATAACTAAGAATAATTAGTAATAGTAATAATAATTTATAAATGTAATATAAAATAAATATATAAACATATAAATGTATAATTTATATATAATATAAATGTGATGTGTTTATATATTATATATTTATATATAACATAAATAATAATGTATAATATATAAATAATGATAATTCATAAATATAATATAAAATAAATATATAAATATATAAAAGTATATCAATATATGAACATAATATAAATATAATGCATAAATATATATGAATATAAATAAATATAGTATAATTATCTATAAATAAGAATAATTAATAATCAATTGATAGAACTGAAAAAAAGAGTTCCTATTGTGTAGCCTACATTCAATAATATATGGATGGGGGCCAGGGATTTAGCTCAGTGGCTCTGTCACCTGTCTTGCAAGCACAAGGACTGGAGTTCAATCCCTGATACAAAAAAATAAATAAATAATAATAATAATAATAATATATGGATGAATTTGAACCAATAGATTAATTGTTTCTCTGGATCTATAAATAACTTTGTATTTGTAGTAAACATATTTTTCATACTAGTTTTCACTAATCTTCATCTAAACAATTCCTGCTACATACCTACCTTCACAACATTTTATAACACCCAGTATAATTTTTTTAATTTAGTGTAATAAACAAATAATAAGAGATAATCAGAGAATTGGCATATTAGATAATCTAGAAGAAATGTAAATTTTCATAGAAACAAAAAACCTATCAAGAATGAGTCACAAGGCCCTCGATGCCAACTCTGCCCACCCAGCAGTGTGGGCTGCATTCCCAGGCTCCCAGGAAGTACTGGGACCCAAACACAGGACTTTGCACTTGTGAGGTAGGAGCAGTGCTACTGAGACTGAAGCTTGATCTGGACGTCAGCAAGTTGAAACTCAAACACATTGATCTTTTCTCAGAGAAGGTAAACATTTTGGGTCACCATACCACCACACTGAGCACCAGGGAGTAGAGCTTCCCACAGCATAGAGGAGGTGAACCTTATGGGCTGCCATACCACTGCACCCAGCACCTAGGAGGTAAACCGTGCAGGCACCAGGAGCACACATCTCTCTCCCCAGCACTCCCTGCTGCCCCATTGAAATGAGAAGACACATAAACAAGTCTCAAAACCAGACTTCCAGATCACCTAAAACAACACCAAAGGGAAACAAGGTGAAACAGTCTGATACTCAACCACCTGGACTCCCTGAACTGGCAACAAAAGAGGATCTGGAAAAAATGAAATCAGAAATGATTTCCCAGAAAACAGCAGAGATTGTGCCCATAGTGCAAGACACAATTAATAAATCTAGAGAGGACACAGATTAGAAAAATAGACGAACTGAGGAAAAGATGGAATTGCAACATAGGAAACACATGGAATCCATAAAACAGATGCAAAAAGATTTTCAGGAGATTAAAAACTTAATTGAAAGTATACACAACAGAATGAGCCAATGTGAGGATAGAATTTCAGATATAGAAGGTAAGATTGCAATTAGTGACCAGCAAAGAAAAATTGCTTTAATATAGAAAAGGAACATTAGAAATCAATCCAGCAGCTGCTAGACGATGCAAAGAAGAATAACATAAGACTGATTGGAGTCAATAAAGAAACAGGAGAGAGTGCAAATGACATAAAAAAAAAAAATGCTCACAGAAGTGATGGCGAAAGACTTCCCAAACAGGGGAAAAGAACTTGACATACAGATAAGTGAGGCACATAGGATTCCAAGTAGCCTTGATCATAAAATATCTACACATAGGCTTATAATAGTTTTGATTCCAGAAACTCAACAGAAGAACAAAATTCTACAAGCAGTTAGAGAAAAGAAACAAATCACATAAAAAGGAAAGCCTATCAAAATCACAACAGACTTTTCAATGCAAACCCTCAAGGCAAGAAGAGTTTGAAGTGACATGTTTCAAGACTTAAAGGAAAACAGCCTCCAACCCAGACTGATGTACCCTGAAAAACTATCTTTCAAAATTGATGGAGAAATAAGATACTTCCATGACAAAGAGCACCTTAGGAACTTCATGAATACCAAACCAGCATTCCAAAAACTTTTAGACACTATCCTAGGAAAAGTAAACAAGGGTCATGACCCAAGGAAGCCCAGCAGAATGAATCCATTGGATGCAACAAGAAATTAAACGCAAAGGGGGAGAATCCAACAAAAAGAAAAAGTCATGACAATGATAAGTCAATACGTTTCAGTTATAACCATCAATGTTAATGGTCTAAACTGAACAATCAAAAGAAATAGACTGGCAGAATGGGTGAAGAAGCAAGATCCAACAATATGCTGCATACAAGAAACACACTTAATTCAAAAAGAAACTCATAGACTGAAAGTTAATGTATGGAAAACAATACTCCATGTGACAGGAACCGGAAAAAAACTAGGAGGAGCTATCCTCTTTGCAGATCAAGTGGATTTCAATCCAACACTGGTTAAGGGAAACAAAGAAGGACATTACATCCTTGTAAAGGGAACAATCCAAGAGGAAAAGATGACAATCATTAATATATATGCACCAAACATCATTGCACCAATACTAATGGACATGAAAAATCATATAAGCACTCATAAAACAGTAGTGGGGGAACTCAATACCCCACTGTCACAAATAGATGAACTAGAGAAAAAATAAACAATGAAATACTAGAACTCAATCAAACTCTTGAACAAATGAACTTAACAGATATTTATAGAGTGTTCCACCCCACAAAATCAGAATACACATTCTTTTCAGCTGCCCATCAGCCATTCTCCAAAATAGACTACATACTCACTCATACAATATGTTTAAGTAAGTTCAAAGGAATTGAAGTTATCCCGTGTATATTATCAGAGAATACTGCAATGAAATTGGAGATCGATAGTTAAAGAAATTACAAGAATTTCATAAACACATGGAAACTGAACAATGGACTTCTGAATTGCCATTGGGTCACAGAGTAAATTAAAGAAGAAATCAGACAGTTCCCACAATTAAATAACAATGACAATACAACATATCAGAATCTATGGGACACAATGAAAGCAGTCTTATAAGGGAAATTCATAGCAATGAATACTCATATTAGGAAAACAGAGTGAGCCCAATTAAACAACATGATGTTGAACCTCAAGCTTCTAGAAGAGAAGAGCAGGACAAATCCAAAGCTCACACAAGGCAGGAAATTATAAAGATCAGAGCAGAAATCAATGCAATGGAGTCTAAGAGAATGGTACAAAAATCAATGAAGCCAAGAGTTGGTTCTTCGAAAGAATAAACAAAATTGACAAACTATTGGCCAAACTTATCAGGCAAAGGAAAGAAAAGGCCCACATCCATGCAATTAGGAATGAAAAGTGTGAAATTACAACAGACCCAGCGGAAATCCAGAGGATCATCAATACCTACTTCGAGAACCTATATGCCAATAAGATGGACAACACAGAAGAAATGGACAGATTCCTAGACACATGTGAATTACCAAAGTTGAATAAAGAAGACCTAAAAATTTTAAACAACCCAATATCAATCAATGAAATTGAAGATGTAATTAAAAAGTTATCAACTAAGAAAAGCCCAGGTCCTGATGTCTTCACTGCTGAATTCTACAAGACATTTAGAGAGGAACTACTGCTGCTACTGTTTAAACACTTCAATGAAATTGAAAAGGAAGCAATACTCCTGAATTCTTTCCTGGAAGCAATCATCACCTTGATTCCCAAAGCAGAGAATGAAGCAACTGAAAAAGAGAACTATAGGCCAATCTCACAAATGAACATAGATGCAAAAATCCTGGCAAACAGAATTCCATCAAGAAGATCTTACACCCTGACCAAGTGCAATTCATCCCAAGGATACAGGGATGGTTCAACATATGCAAATCAATAAACATAATACACTCTATCAATAGAGCCAAGGACAAAAACCATATGGTCATCTCAACAGATGCAGAGACAGCATTTTACAAAAATCCATTATGCATTTATGATAGAAACTCTATAAAAAATGGAATACATGGTCTCTACCACAATCTGATCAAAGGCATCTATAAAAAGCCAACAGCCAATATCATACTAAATGGTCCAAAACAGAAATCCTTCACACTAAAATGAGGAACAAGACAAGGATGTCCACTATCACCACTCATGTTCAATAGAGTTTTTGTTTGTTTGTTTGTTTGTGCTTTATTTTGGTACCGGGAATCAAACTCTGGACCTTGTGCTTGTGAGGGAAGTGGTGGAACCACTGAGCTAAATCCCTGCCCTAGATTTGGAAACATTAGCAAATGTTTTCTAGATGTGGAAACATTAGCAACAGCAATTAGACAAGGGAAAAAAATAAAAGGAATAAAGATAGGAAATGAAGAATTCAAATTGTCATTATTTGCAGATGTCATCATACTCTATGTAGAAGGCCCGAAGAACTCCACCAAAAGTCTTGTAGACTTAATAACAAAATTCAATAAAGTATCTGGATGGAAGATTAACACAAAAAAATCAATAGCTTTCCTCTACAGGAATAACAGACTCACTGAGACAGAAATAGGGCAAAAAATTCTTTTCACAATAGCATCCAAGAAACAGAAATACCTAGGAATCAATCTAACAAAAGAAATCAAAGTCCACTTCTCTGAAAACCATAGCACTCTGAGAAGATAGATTGAAGACAATATCAGAAAATGGAAAAACATCCTTTGCTCCTGGTAAGGAAGAATTCACGCAGTGAAAATGGCTATACTTCCAAATCTACTATATAGATTCCATGCAATTTCAATTGAAATTCCAGCAGCATATTTCATGGTTGTTGAGAAAACAATCCAAAAATTCATTTGGAACAAGAGACCTAGAATAGCAAAAGCAATTCTAGGCAAGAAAGACATGGCAGGGGGTATCATAACTCCCAACTTGAAACTATACTACAGAGCTATTGTGATAAAAACAGCATGGTACTGGCAAAGAAACAGACTGCAGGACCAGGGGAACAGATTAGAAGATGCAGAAACAACGCCAGACACACTCAGCCACCTGATCATCCAGCCTCCCTGGATGAAAGATAGCCTCTTTAATAAATGGTGCTGGAAGTCCCATTTAACCCAGCTATTACCCTGCTGGGTATCTTCCCCAAAGAATTAAAAGAATCATACCACAGTGATATATGTGTACCCATGTTCATAGTCACACAATTTGTAATAGCTAAAACTGGGAAGCAGCCCTGTTGCCCATCAACTGGAGACTGGATAAAGAAAATGTGTTTTTTTTTATAAAATGGAGTACTTTGTAGTCATGAAGAATGAGAAATTAGAGACATTTACAGCTAAATGGATCCATATTGAGGTGATACTCTTAAGTGAAATAAATAGGATACACGTGTGTAAATACGGAATAGTTTCTCTAGTGTGAGAAAATGAAAATGTAAATAAGGACGAAAAGGTATAATAGATAATGTGAAATAGGAAGATAAGGGAATAGGAAAGGAAGGAAGGGAATGGAATTAACATGAAAAACTGGAAACAAATATTTGTAAATAGGGAGGGATGGAGGGGTTGAAGGGAGGGCAAGGGATTGGGGAAAAAATAAGAACCAAGAGAGATTATGTAAAGGTGCAAATTTCCAATGATGAACATCATTATATTGTATACCTAAAATGTGCCAATAAAATTAATTTTTACATAAAGCAAAAATAAATAAATAAATAAATGGTGCTGGAAAAATTGGATTTCAACTTGCCAAAGATTAAAATTAGACCTGTATCTTTCACCATGTACTAAACTAAAATCAAAATGGATTAAAGATCTAAATATTAAAGCAGAAACCGTGAACCAGCGGGAACAGAGGTTAAGTAGAAAGAGCTCTTGAAGACATTGGCATAGGAACAGATTTTTTGAACAAAACCTCAGTTGCCCATGAACTAGCACAATCAACAACTGGGATCTCTTCTTACTAAAAAGCTTCTGCACAGCATGAGAAACCACCAACAGTGTGAAGAGATAACCCACAATGTGGGAAAAAATTTTTACCTGCTGTTCCTCAGACAATGATCTACTATCTTGAATCTATAAAGTACTTAAAAATATCAAACCTCCCAAATTTCAAGACCCAATTAAAAAATGGGCATCTGAAATGAACAGACATTTCTCAGACAAAGAAGTAGAAATAGCAAATAAACATGAAAAAATGTTCAACATCACTGGTCACTGAAGAGATGCAAGTGAAAACAATGCTGAGATTCCACCTCACCCCAGAAAGAATGGCCACTATCGTGAAATCAACCAAGAACAAATGCTGGTGGGGCTATGGGGAAAGAGGAACCCTGCTCCACTGCTGGTGGGTGTGTAGACTGCTACAACCACTGTGGAAATCAATATGGGGATACCTCAAAGAACTAGGACTCAAAGTCCCAGTTGACCCAGCTATCCCCTGCTGGGTATCTTCCACAAAGAATTAAGAATCATACCACATTGATATATGTGCACCCATGTTCATAGCAACACAATGTGTAATACCTAAAACTTGGAAGTAGCCCAGTTGCCCATCAACTGGAGACTGGGTAAAGAAAATGTGGGGTTTTTTTATAAAATGGAGTATGACTTAGCCATAAAAAATGAGAAATTAGAGACATTTATAGTTAAATGGTTGCACATTGAGGTGATACTGTTAAATGAAATAGGACACACATGTTTAAATACTGAATAGTTTCTCTAGTGTGAGAAACTGAAAGTGCAAATAAGGACTAAAAGGTACAATAGATAATGTGAAATAGAAAGAAAAGTGGCAAAGGAGAAGGGGAAGTGGGAGGGGTAGGTGAAAGGAAAGAAGGGAATAGAATTAATATTTTAAAATGAAAAAATGGAAACAAAGTCTTTGTAAATAGGAATGGAGGTGTTGAAGGGAGGGGAGGGGAATAGGGGAAAAATAAGAACCATAAATGATAATGTAAAGGTGCAAATTTTCAATGATGAATGTCATTATATTGAATACCTAAAATCTACTGATAAAATTAATTTTAATAAATTTTAAAGGTAAAAATTTAAAAACTCTTATAAGAGTATCAAAACATTATGGCATAGATTTGACAATTTCATGGATATGACCTCAGAGGCACAGGCAACACAAGAAATAACAAATTAGACATCACAAAAATTGTATATTTAAAGATATTATCAAGACTGTATAAGGGCTGTCCGTTGAACAGGAGAAATATTTTTAACTCTTGTCTGGTAAAAATTAGTATCCATAATATTCAAAAACTCTGTAAATCTCAACAAAAACAAGAACAAAAGGCCCCTATTCAAAAATAAGCAAATGACTTCAATAGATATTTCTCCAAAGAATATGTGTAAAAAACCTAAAAATTATATGACTCACAATTTTTAGAATTAATAGATCAATTTCCTAGTATTACAAAATTCAGGATAAAGAATCAGATATATCTCTGTACACTAACGATAAACAACCTGAAAAGAAAAATTGAGAAAAGCCCATAAAACAATTCTTAAGGTTTTTGTCTAGATGTTTCCTCAAAGCCTCATGTGGTCATAGGTGTGGCTTTTCAGCTGTGACTGAATATAGTTTGTGATGCTGAGATTAAAGGTGTGTGATTACTAAATCAGTACATTGATTGGTTTGCACTGCCCTAATCCTGGTAGCCTGGATAAAATATAAGAGACAGAAGGAGGCTTGTCCTCTCCCTTGCTTGCTTGCTGTCTTCTCTTTCCCATGAACTGCTTCTCCTCTGTGATGCCCCTCTGCCAATCCACACCGCCTTTGAGCCAGCCGATTACAGTCTGAAACATCTATAAACTGTGCCCTAAATCTTTCTTACCTTAACTCCTGGGTGTTGGATATTTTGTCTCAACAATAAGAGAAAGTAACTAACACAACAATAGAAAAAAAAATTAAAAGACTTTGGAATTAAGCAAGAAAAGAAAAATTGTATAGTGAAAAATATAGAATTGACTGAAAGAAATACAAATACTTAATAAGCACATGAAAAGATTCTCCAAGTCAGTAATCTTCACAGATATGCAAATCAAAACTATGATTAAATATTGCCCTATGCCTATTATGATGTGCACTCTCAAAAAAAAAAAAAAAAGAGAAAATAAGTGCTATCAAGAGTTTGGAATATGTATTGAGAATATTTCTAAAGTTTAGTAAAATATGAAATAATGTACTCAGTGGGAAAATATGGAATGTCTTCAAACAATTTTTAAAAATGATTTCTATATAATTCATAAGTAATATTTATAGGTATATACTCAAAATAAGCAAAAGCAGGACCTCAAAGAGGTAGTTGTGCGTCCATGTTCATAGCAGCAATATTCACAAAGACACTAAAGAAAGCTAAACATAGATGTAACCCAATGATCACTGACAGCTAAATAGCTACAAATGTACCTATCATAAAAAAAAGTTTTGGAGGAGGTTTAATATGATGGATACACAAGAATGCATGTAATGACACTGAACTCTCCATTTAAATATGTAAGTGGTAAATTGTACTATATGTTTTATGAGCATCAAAATAAACCACAAACAATAGAAGTATAATCAAGTACTTTCAAATGCTTTTACATTTTTGTCTGAATGAACAAATAAAAATGTATTTCATTTTAAAAGAAAAATGCAATAAAAGATTATTCTCAATTACACCATTTGGATGAAATGTAACACTGTGTTCTTGGTCATTTCATTTGAAATATACGTACAAAACACTGAGTAGATAATACAGTAGTTATTGAAATAATGAATAATATTCTTGTCAGAGGACTATTAGGTCTCTAAAAGGGATCATGGCTGTACTGTGGTTAAAGGACAATTATAGCATAGAGGCGGTTGTAGTGCATTTATGTCAAGCTGTAATAGGTAGTCAGGAAGGTCACCATTGATTATAACTGGTGCACACAGAGATTACCAATGACATTTCAAATAGGATTGAGCTAAACTGCTTCATTTCTAAATTCAGACTGCTAATAAATTGCACAAATAATGTAGGATAAGTAGAATTTTTAATTTTGCAGCACATTCTAATAGTCCTAATTTCATCTGTCCATTTTATTGTATGTCTCAGAAGTGTACTCAGACTAGTCTGGTGATAATGATGTTAGCTCTATGAATACTAAAACATGTTTACATTCGTGAAGAAATTTTGGGAATTTTTAACAGAAAGTAAGAAATGATGGATTTATTTGTGACTATGAAATATAATGATTCCCAATGCAAATTACTTTCTGGGAAATAATATTTCATGAATAATATAACATATTGTGTATGAACCACACATATGTATGTGTCATCAAGCATGTATATTAGAATACATAGGATTAGTGTGTATATGTACATGTGTGTTCACACATGCAGTATGTTATACAGATATATAAGCTTATAAATGAGTATATATAAATATAAAGTATTTATACATAATATATATATTTATAGCATATATAAATATAAAGTATATATAAATAAATACATTTATAGATAAATAAATAAGTTTATATTAAATAAACTTATTTATTTATAAGGAGATTAGATATGAGAGGTTTATTTTGAGAATAAAGAAGGTTATTGGTAAATTATTTTCAATATCTTTAGGAATCCCAAACTTTGCTTCATTAGAAAATAATTTTACCTCAGATTGTTAAACATTTGGTAATTATAAATTAAAGAATATTTATGAAACTTCCAAATATATTTTAATTTACAAATAGCTTTAGATACCATTCTATAACTTACCTATAGTAATGTATTTTTCAAATACAAAAGTAATTAGGAAGATCATTTTCCTTTAAAAATTTTTTATAATGACTTCTATATTAAAAGAAGAAAATACATCAAAATGCATAATAAAAACAAGTAAAAACTCCCATGCATCAAGTACTCAGTTTATTATTATTGTTGAGTACACTGCAGAATGTAAGTTATAATAGGCATTTTTATCAAATTTGTATGTTAGAATGTAACATATAAAGAATTCAGCATAAACAGAAATTAGTGGAATATTTGACCTTTTGTGAAAATAATTCATCAGTGTTTGGTTTGATGAAACTGGTTTCAATTCTTACTGAATTCTCAACATGCTCTTGGAGAATTTTTCATGTAATTTTACTTTTGTGTGCTTCATCTTTAAAAATAGTTATTCTCAAATGTATATACTGCCAAAAATGATGACATGAATAAAGCATGATTGTGAAGGGAAGGATAATCTTCCTTGAAAAGAGAAGTCTTAAAAAGGTCTGATGATGAGACATGATCAATTTTTTTCATTGTGTTGAATGTCTGATTGAACTCCATACACTCTAAAAATAAATAAGCCAACTTTTGTTAGTATTAGCAATATTGTATATGTAATTATAACAATATCATGAGCAAACAACTATTTGTTATATTTTTGTAATTACTGTACTACAGCTGCTAGTTATTAAATTATTTTAAAAATAACACAATAAACCAAACGTTAATAATTTATTAAGAAAATTTAACTGCTTATAACTATAAATGCCTCTTTCCATAGGCACACATGCATGTCAGCAGGCTGCATACTATTATTGCATAAGTGTATTTGACTTGTCCAGTCACATAAGCACAGGTAATGTCTGACACGGACATGTTTTGATTGGACTGGGTGTGTATGCCCAGCACAGAGGCAGAGTTTGGACTGCACTGCATCCTTTCTACACAGTGCTGTCATCCTCTAGACATTCTCCACCTGATCTCCATACCGTGGTGTCATAAAAATATTGCCAAAATTCCATATGGCAAAAGTTTATGACCTTGTTGGGCTGCTTTGAGAGGTGTCCAGGTTGGCATTTGGGCTGGGGAAATGGTTTGGGTTCGCCTACCACAGATTATCCAGTCTTCGTAAGGCAGGGGATGCTCTCATCACTGTCTCCGTTTTGCTGTAATGCACACATAGGTAGGAAAGCTTCTTTGCTAGTCTGTGACTTAGTCTCATAATGTAAATATTTAGAGGTAACTCATATAAAGATTTTCAAAGAAAAATGAGAAAGGACAAAATGACCGCATTTCCAGTCATCAATCTGAAAGTTTTTACCTGATTCGGTTGTGATGGATATTTAAAGGAATACTGCAGAAATAATCTTTTCAAGACTAAAACTATAAATAATAATAATGATATTAATAAATAATGATAAGAATGGTAATAGTATTGCTTGAGAGAGAGAAATATCAACATAATATAGTTCGTGGAAAAAACATTTAATTTGAAAATAATTATACACTTAGTATATTATCCTTATTTTAAAAGAGGCACACTGAGACAACCACTTTGCTTCTTGTACAGTGTACAGAGACAATCACTTTGCTTCTTGCTATGTATTAAACAAAATTAAGAAACTTTGATTATGACAGTATATATCTTGAACAGGAATTTTGTTTATATAAATAATGTTTTCTATCTAAATACTCTGAAACATTTCTGTCTTATAATTTTTTGTTTGTTTGTTTGTTTGGTACCGGGGATCAAACTCAGAACCTTGCGCTTGCGAGGCAGGCACTTGAACCATTGAGCCAAATCCCCGGCCCTCTGTCTCATAATTTTGAATAGAGGAAATTGGTTATTTTTTAATGTTCTGTGACATGAATATCCATATTTTAATTTTACATGAATTAATAGTATTCTACATTAAATTCTTTCTTCAATGAAGAATATAAAACATGAAAAATGTGTTATGTCTAGAAATTGTAGCCAAGGACCAAATGAGTACAGCCCAATATATTAATTCTAACACTTATTATAAGCCATATATTAAATGAGATTTTTCATTTTTCTGATAATCTTAAGATATTTATTTTTTAAATTTGAAAAATGTATTGTTTTAAGAACATAGATATGATCAATTATCTTGATATTTATTAAGAACTTTCAGACACTTTTACTTACATAACACTTTACTTATATAACATTTTAATCATCATGGCTCAAAGTTGAACAGAACAATCAGATATATAATTTATGTGTTTAATCTATTTTAGTAAGTTAGTACTACTTTCTCTGATTTCTATGACAATTCTACCTACACTTATAATTCATTTGATTTTCTATTTTATATGGTGATGTATATAACTGATTACATGAACTTATCACAAAATTGTCACCTATGATGGAAAATAGAGCTAAGATTATTGCCATTTTGGAGGCATGAGATATTTTTAGAACTGTAATAAACTATGAACGTATTTTCTGGGATTTGAATATTTTTATGTCATCCAGAATTCATGTGTTTGCAAGTTAATCTGAAGTGCACTATTGAGAGATGGTGCCTAATTAGAGATATTTTAGTCATGAGGGCTAGTCATATATGGATTAACACAACTATAAAAAAGATTCTTAAAACTAGATTTTTCTCTCTACTTATCTGTAGTTGGAGATACAGTATGACTGCTGCGATCTCATGATACGCAAATACAAAGTGAAATTGGATCACAGACATGCATGTAAATTCAAACTCTACAGTTTCTAGAACAACCATCATATGGGAAAAATGTTTAATATTGGTTCCTGTGATGAGTTTATAGACACAGGACTAAATTCACAAGCTGACAAATGATAAGATGAACTTTATGAATATTAAAGCTTTTGTTCTATGAGGCACATTGTACTTAGGTTGAAAATATTTTACAAATCACCAATTAGGAGATATTAATCACATCACACATGTGAAGCAGCACTCCTATACACAACAAACAATTGTTTTAAAATTTTTAAAAATCCCATTTAAAAAGTAGGGCCTGGTATTTAGCTCAGTGGTTCCAGCACCTGCTTCGCAAGCACAAGGTCCCGAGTTCAATCCCTGGTACCAAAAAAAAAAGGGGGGGGTACCTCAGTGATTCATGGCTTACCTGGCATTCACAAGGCCCTGGATTTTATCTTCAGCAGGACAAAACTAATAAATAGGTAGTGAGCAAAAGCTTGCAAAAGACATGTGTATGTAGTAACCAAAATTTCCTTCATTGATGACAAGAATGCCAAATGATATAATCACTTTAAAAAGTGTTTAAGTTTCTAACAATACTAAATATAGGTCTATCATTCACTCTATCAGTTGAGCCTAATATTTTTCAACAAATTTCAAAAATTGTGTCCAAACAAATTCTGTACAAAAATGTATACTTTAAAAAATTTTATAATCTTTTACAAATTTCTGAAGCTAAACAACATGTTATTCAATAAAATATAAAAAAATAAATTAATTTATTCATGTAATGGAATATTAAACAGCAATATATCAATGAGCTATTAAGAAAATATGAATGGAAAATATATGTATTTGGTATGTGACAGAAACGAGGCAAAAATTGTCACATATTTTGGAGACCTACTAATATTGTACTTGGAACAGTCAAAATGATTGTGATGTAAACTATGTCAGTTACTGCCATGTATTTGGCAAAAAACAGAATATTACTTGGGGAATTACAGAGCATATTTTAGGTTGTTGTAACTATTATAATCAATTCTCATTACTCATGAATTCATACATAAAAATTGACCTACAAAGTAAATTCTTTGTGACCCAAAAATGAATAGTCATAAACTTCCAGATTATTTAGATATTTGTAAGAAGCAAAATATTTGAGTCACCAAAAATGGTTTCAACAAGGCAACTCTTTGCCTTTTTCTATCAGCTTTCATATTGTAGGTATATATACCCTTTTTACAGCCCTTTTAGTGACATATTTTTGTAATTTTATATGTTTTCAGTAAAAGAAAATATAGTGGAGACACTAGAATATGGGTGTGGACAATGTTTTATATAAGACCTCCCAAGCACAGGAAACAAAAACAAATACAGATAAATGGAATTGCACCAGACTGAACAACTGCACAACAAAGAGAAGACCAATAGCATTCAGAGAAAACCTACTGAATGGGAGAAAATGTACAAATGGCAGACATCCAGGATACATAAGAAACTAACAATACTGTAGAAAAAAGGTCAATGGACTTAAAAAGACATTTCTATTGACATTTCTACCGAAATGATGTAAAAATCGCTGATATATGTGAAAAAAGCGCAATCTCACTAATTATCTTCAATATGCAAATCAAAACCAAAATGAAATATCTCTATAGTCAAATAGGAATAATCCTTATCCAAAGATAAGATAAAATGATGTAAAAATCGCTGACATATATGAAAAAAATGCAATGTCACTAATTATCTTCAATATGCAAATCAAAACCAAAATGAAATGTCTCTATAGTCAAATAGGAATAATTCTTATCCAAAGATAAGTGCTGGGGAGGATATGGAGAGAAAGGAACTCTTATAAACTTTTGTAGAAATGTAGACTAGGATAGCAATTATGAAAAAGAGTATGGAGGTTCCTGAAAAATTAAAAATAGAACAATCATGTGATCTAACAATCCCACTCTTATGTACACACATTTAATGAAATTAAATCAGTATGTTTAAGAGATAGTTTACACTCCCATGTTCATTGCATCATTATTTATAATAGCTAAAAACAGAAATAACCAAATTGTTCATCAACTGATGAATGGATGAAGAAAGTATGGTACATACATAAATGCAATATTATTCAGTCACAAAAATAATGGAATCCTATCATTTGATACAAGATGGATAGAACCAGATAGCATTATGTTAAGCAAAAAAATCCAGGCACAGAAAAATAACTACAGCGTGAATTCACTCATATGTGACATGTAAAGTTTAGAAAAAAAGTTTCCATGAAATTAGATTGGAGCAGTGGTTAACAGAGGTTATGGAGGGCAGGTGGTAAAGTGTGATGGAAATAGGTTTTCAATGGCTATTGTTATAATTAGATAGAAATAACTTTTTTTTCTTGTACTTGGGATCGAACTCAGCCTCGCAGGTGAGGCACCACTGAGCTAAATCCCCGGCCAAAATAACTATTTTTTAACTGTGTTTAGTGGAACAAGTCTGTCATGGCAGAAATCTGAGAAGCTAAGGTCAGAGAAATACAAATTTAAGCCAGCCTGTACAACTTAGTGAGTCCCTGTCTCAAAAGAAACAATAACAACAACGATAACAACTATACGTCCGGTGATATAGCTCAGTGGAAAGGGTATGGGTTCAGTCTCAAGTACTGAAAGGAAAGGTTCTGTTGGGTTATTGCACAATAGGTTACTTAGCACTCTGGGAGGCTGATGCAGGAGGATGATAATTTGAGACTAGCCTGGGCAAATTGGTGACTTCATGAGTTCCTGTCTGAAAACAAAAAAATAAAAACAAAAAAGAGGGACTGGGGAGGTGGCTCAGGACAAAGGCCCTGAGTCCAATCCCCAGGACTGGAAAAAAAATCAGCAAAATAGAGGAAACATTAAAATATTAATGTTTAAAAATCAAGTATTAAATATTACTATAATATTATTAAGTATTAAAACTTAAATATTAAGTTTTTAAAATCAACAAGGAATTGAAAGGATATCACAATGGAATATTGCCTGTGTGATAGAATAATTCTGAATTATAAATATGTGACAACCTCATTCAAGTGAATGATGGAAAATATGCTGACTGGAGTAACTTTGAAATTTTATGTGACATGGTTTATTTTAGAAAAGTTAAAAAAAAAAACCTACATGCGGCTGGCACAATGTTTTCTCCCAGTAGTGAGTGTTAGCAGTTCTGAAGTGGCCACACATAAACTACAAGACTGTACAATGAACACAAGGAGGACAGGAAGTGAAAGCCTGGTACCTAGTACTGAAAAGGCCGGGTGGAGTCAAGCAAGATGGGAAGGCTGGGGTTCTGTGGGTAATACCAGGTGAGACTCAGTGGCATCAATAAATTTTCTGGGGTTTTTTCATTTTTTGAATATTTATGATCTATTATGTATGTGCTACAGGATATTCCTGTAACAGAAATGGTAGGTGTGCTTCACTTTTTTAATTTGCTCAGTCCTTTCAGCAGTTTATTTATTATAATGGATTTTACACAGGCCAAAATTTGACTTGTTTTTCTACTGTGCATTTGTTTCCCATTATATTAATTTCAGTTCATAATTTTATTATGTAATTACTACTAATTACCTTGGTGTTAAATTGTTTTCTTTAGTTTCCTGAGATGCAGGTATACATTATTAATTAGCAACTTTACTCTCACACTTGATTTTAAGTAACAAATTCTTTTTGAGCAAGGTTTAGCTTTATTCTTATGCTTGTTTTTACATTGTAGCTAACTTACATTTTCAACATCAACCAAACCAGAGTTTCGTAAGTTCTCCTCTGATTTTTCTAGCATGTATTATTTTGATCAAGGTAGCTGGACAAACAAATATCTAGGGATTTTTTAACATTTTTTAAATTAATTTTTAATTAAAATTTACTGTCAGAAAACATATATGAAATTGGCATCAACTCATATATAAAAATAACATATGAGTGGTTTTCATGGGTTAAAGCTTTTTGTATTCTTCATCTTCATAGAAGCAGGGCACATGTCTCTTTAAGGACACCTGGATAAAGAAGTAAAGCTATTGTTTGTGCTTGTGCACACATTTTTATAAGCTCTCCAGGAAACAGAGAAAAAGGGAAAATTTCATTTGATTTGTACTGATATATGCTATAATCATTTATCTGTTCCTGGTTATACAGTAAACTTTGAAAAGTTAAATGTGACTCGAAGGTGATGAAGATTTACTAAAATAAAATTGAACAACTTGCCATTCTTTATGATTAAACCCATTGTTTTTCTATCCCTATATATCATACTCTTTCAAATTATTGGAGTATTTCTGTGTTGTATAGGATATAAACCCACAAGCTCCATTTCGAACCTTTAGCATCACCTTTAAAAAAATATTAATATTATTTTTGTCATTAAGTTACAGCCATATCTATATACACCCTTCAAGGAGTTGCACACATAATTTTTCAAACACCGGATATCAAAGATTAGGAATGCAGGGTATCTTATAGTCTTTAAAGAGAAAGGTCAAGAATCTTCACCACTTAAGTGGAAACAGTTACAAAATTTTTGTTTTTTTGGTCTTTTTTATTAAGCAAATCTCAATAGACAGTAAGCACATTACTTCAAATAAAACCATTATTGACAATTATTATATTAATTGCATATTTGAGCCATTCTTTATAAAAATTCAGTACTTGTAAGGAATCAAAGAGTTGGATTAGAGAATTTCAGAAATATGTAAAAATGGTATGGTCAGTAAAAGTGGGTTTCTCCTCCATTTTTTCCACCAAGACAACTTATACTGATTAGATCTGTGACACAGAAACACTAACGGGGTGCTACCCCCTTAGAGAACTTGTTCTTTTCATTGATAATGCAAGTGCCTGCTTAGCCAACTCCTATTTGACAAGCCATCCCTGAATGAGCTGGGACACTTCATTTGCTGTGTTTTGCAAACAGAATCTAGGGGGTTTTTTGGGGGGTTTGTTTTTTTACTTTCTATAAGTGTCTTTATTCTCCCCCCCATTAAGTTTATTGATACATTTTAGGTATACAATACAGTTACATTCATCATTGGGATCTTGTACCTTTACATGATGTATCTTGGTTATTTTTTCCCCATTCCCCTGCTCTCCCTTAAACCCCTCCACCCTTCCCTATTTACAAAGGCTTTGCTTCCATGTTTTTCCCTTTTCTCATATTTTTTTCTTTTTCCTCCAGTTTTGAGACAAATGCCATGAATGTTAAAGAACAACAACACAGGATGAATTTCCCCTGCCAGTGATAATTCCAAGAGAATTCTTCATGTCTTGGAGGGCAGCAGTGGTGAGTTTCCAGTTAGCAACTGGGCACCAGAAGTGCGCCCTCAGGAGTCACTTCCCGGATTCCTAATTGCAGATGTACTAAGTTGCTTTCTCCAGCAGAGAGCTGACCACCCCACTGGTTTCAACCCTTCCTGGTCAACATCCAATCAAGGCTGATTGTGTTAGTCTGCTCTTAGTTACTGCAGTGAAATCCCTGAAGTAGAGTAACATTACAAAGAGAAGTTAATTCAGATATCAGTTTTTGAGGTTGTAGGAGCAGCCTCTTGGCTGTATATTTTGGCAGGAGCATAGATTTGAAGGGGAGACCATACCACAAAAACAGGAAGCCAACAAGAAATTCAAAGATGAGCTCACACTTTATAGCATGCTCTCCAGAGATGTCAGTCCAGGAGTCAAGTATTCTCTCTCAGGGGGAACCCCAAAGCTCTAAGGATTCCATTTAATCTGGGACAATTTCTGACTCCCATAAATCTCATGTCAGCTCCCTTTCCAATTTCAAGTCTTGGATTATATGCTGCTTTCAAAAGATAATGCTACCTTGGATGATCCTATTTAAGATGTCAACATGGTCAGTATGCCATCAAGAATCTTTATAGCTTCTACTTTTTAAAGAAAAAGTCTCCTTTCTCTCATACTATAAAATTAACTTTGTTATATTTAGTCTTTTTGATCCCTTTCTCTCTACCACAATATTAATCTTATGAAACAATACATTTCCTTCAATTGTACAATAATGTATCTCATGATCTAATGTAACCCTGAGATCTTTGTAGCAATCAGTATATATGAATGTCATTGTAGTTTCAATTATAAGAATATCTATTCAACATTATTTTTTTACACCAACTACATGCAGGTAAAAGACATTACAGTTTACATATGTAGCATAATAATATATATGACTTCAGGATAAAAACATAATAAAAAGCTTGTGCCAAATTGTGTTTAACTTTTTAAAATAATCAAACTATTTATATTTATATCTGTGACACTTATGTCACTCACCCAGGGATAAGAATTTTAGATTATTTCTGATAATCACTCAAGATAAAAACAATATAGTTGAAGAAAACATGAGCCAGAATTACAACTTCTTTGATCAATTATATATTAATAGAGCTATCTTGACCGAGACAAAAGGGAAAAATGAATAAAGCCTTATTCCAAGGGGAATAATTTAGTCTTTTTCTGTGCTAAAACTGAAATATTACCCTTGAAAACTATTTTGCAATAATAGAATCTTGAATACAGCATCAAGACTTAGCTCTCATTTTATTTGAAAAAATTAGATTGGAAATTTTGATAAAAAAGCAAACATCTTCTGAGCAACTGAGTTAAATGTTTTAGCTTTATAACAAGATGAAGTATTAGAAGTAGAAAATAGTTTGGAAGACAGTCTAGCCTTATTGTGAATAAGAGCTGAGCATTTTCAATGTGCATTCTCCAAGTTAAAATGGCCACTTCACCAAGCACTATAATTTCAGTCATCTTTCTTCCAGATTACTGATGTCCCATCATTTCTAATCTTGCAAATGTAAAATTTAATGCACTCAAAATTCATTCATCATTGTTTGACATTAGATATCTGTTAAATAAACTATAAAATGCAAAATGATTCATTTTTTAGTTGAAAATATTAGATTTAATATCCAGGTTTTTTCAGTGCCTCATTTCACACTCTCATTTTTAGTGTTAATATTGTTTCCTGACCCCCATCATACATTGTTTATCTTGTCGGTATCCTCAATAGATACTAACAAGGAACTTAATTATCATTGCAATCTGAATTAATTTAATTCCATTCAAATGAGAATTGATTGGCATCAGCATTATAATTAGGACATATCTCAAAACAGACTCAACTTTAAATATTTTCCATTAATCTGCCCTATATTTAACCTTCACATAAATTTAGAAGAATTAAAATATAAAGTAATAAGTGCCTATTTTGATAATGGTAGACATGTTTCTAATTTTATGCTGTACCAAATGAAAGATTGTAAAGAAGAAAATCCAAAACAGTTACTTTATTTTTTTAATGAGAGTTGACCAATTGCTAATTGGATTAAATGAGGTTATTGATACCAAATTGGCACTGTTATTTCAGCAAATGAGTCTGACACAACAGTAATGCATTTTGAACATGAGAAGAATGGTAACAGATACTGGTCTAAATGTTAAGAACAAAATATCATACTAAAAAGTAAATTTTTGTTGATTGTTTCTTTATCTCACAATGAAAAGGAATAGGGAAAAGGATAAATTATATCAAAATATACAAGATTAAGAAGTGTAGCAATAACACTATATTTACCTTATTATCTATTTTCTGCTCCTGAAAATTGTTAACTATGTCTCTGCTATTTTTTACAGAAATTTTTTGATGGATTTGGCATTATCACCCCTGAGTCATTGTATCCTGTGATTAAAATAACAACTCTGGTAAATCTAATATTCTGCTAATTATTTACTATGAACTGTAATAGTTGTTTTGTGCTGTTACCATATATTTATTGCTCCCCCTTCCTTGTTTCTAATTCTAAGATAGATTGCCATCCAGTACTTTGAGGTTTGTTTGACCATCTGACCAGTTTAGGCCAATT
Source organism: Heterocephalus glaber (assembly GCF_053883595.1). Taxonomy (NCBI): domain Eukaryota; kingdom Metazoa; phylum Chordata; class Mammalia; order Rodentia; family Bathyergidae; genus Heterocephalus; species Heterocephalus glaber. Next base: position 20,690,439 of record NW_028258138.1, on the reverse strand, counting down.
AGTTTCAGAGTCCATGGTGTGAGTCACTTCCATCCCCTAAATGTAGCATTAGAAAAACCAACTGAAATCTCTTTCCTTGTACCACAGTGACAGAAAAAGTTTGCATTAGTGGCTGCTCTTATAGCCTGATACCCTGGAGTGAAAAAAGATGGGATAAATTCCCTAATTTTTCTGAAAGGGATATGTAACAAGACTAACACATGAACACTTGTGGTTAGGTATTATATTTAGGTATTATTTTAGGTTAGTATTTGTAACCTAACTAATGACATTTGCAATAAACAAGAAACTTTTTATAGAAGAGCACTGATACACTTGGTACTATTCTTTTACAGTGTGTAAAAGGATGAAAAAGACTGACAATCTTTTTGAGTTGGTGGTTGAGGTCATAATGAATAATTATGTATAGGTTCAATGATACATATGCACTTTGAGCTAATTAATTCAAGGGAATTGTAAGAAGCAAGTAAAGGAATCCTCAAAATAGTTACAGTTGAGCTGAGAAAACAGAGAAACACAGCAATATGAAATGTGAAGAAAGTATATTTTAGATATAGAAAAAGCAATCTCTTAAATGAAAATGATGATGGGAAATTGATGAAACAAAATGATGTCCCATATGTCTAGAAATACTCAAAAGAGAAGTTTAAAATTAGATTGGAGAGAGAGAGAAATGGAATTAATTGGTGTGGGAGCTGTATAATAGGAGAGTATGAGAATACCATAGTACTGTATATTATGAGATGTTAGCCGTGGGAATTTATTGGGTTGTTACAATGAGCAGGGGCATGATCTGATTTAATCTATATTTTGAGAAAGTAATCTGCTATAGTTTAGAAAATAACTTTGGTAAGAGAAAAGTAGAGAGAAGAATTCTATGCCAAGTTGTGGTTTGTAGAAGAATATTGACTTATTCTTTATTTTACCAGCCTATAGATGAGAATATGAGACAGGAATAATCAGCTTCATAGGCCAATTTAGAATACCTCATCACATCATTTATATACAATTGTGTAATTTTTAGCAGAAATTTTATATAATTTCAAAATACTGAACACAAAGCTAGTAAATTTTTTATTATTGTATGTTATAATTTATTAATAGTTCTTAAATGGAATATTATCACACAGTTGAAAATATAAGGCGAGGTCAAGAAAAGAAAGATGAGTCCCATATATCATAAAAGTTTCCTATTTGACTTGTTTGTAGAAAATTCTATACCAGTACCATGGTTCCAGAAGATAAATAGACAAAAAAATCTCAGGAGAAGAAAAAAGATCAGGTAGATTCATGACAGATGCTTTTAGAGCATCTCTTTTCAAGTGAAATCAGATAGAGGGAGTTCAAAAATAACTCTAAATTCCATTTTATTATTTTAAATAACAATAAATTAACTACAGTTGTGTTTTTGGATTGCTAGAGGAAGAAAAATGGGTTGTTTTGTTTTATTTTGTTTTGTTTTGATTTGGAAGCAGCAAGAAGATACAAGTGTTTCACATCTAATATTCATTCTCCAAGCAAAAGACCTGGGGACTTTTCTAAGTCCCAGAGTCTTTAACAATATTTCTATGACTTGCTTTGCTGAGTTACAATTCATTATGTGTGAGGTACTTAAACTAATGTTTCCCTGGATAAGAAGTATAATTTCCAGTGCTTTAAATTCTGTTTGTGATACTAGAGAAGCTGTAATTTTCAGAAGAAAGAAATATTCGATTCACAAAAAAGTGTCTGCTTGACACGTAAGTTTATTTTTGATAAAGAAAGTGAATATTTTTGCAGAGCTTATTTAAAATTCGGGTTCCATCAATTACTACCAAAGAGTTCTAGTTAAGATGTGGTAAGTCAGTCAAGCATTTTTGTCTTTATTTTTCAACTGGTAGTGTACATTTCCTAGAAAGTTAAGTTTACTATCATTAGCCTCTAGCACTTAACACTAATTGTATGATTCTAAATGAAAATAAGTTTGATTGTTTAACCCGGGATTAAGAGAATCAAAAAATTTCACATTTCATTGTGGTGTACTTTGAATAATTTTTGTGAATGATACATTTTGAGAGCACATTATGATCATATATGTAAGTAGTGCAGTAATCTTGACTGACAAGTCAATTACTTTAAAAGCAAATTGTAAGGGGCCAGGGATTTATCTCAGTGGTTCCGACACCTGCCTCACAAGCGCAAGGTCCCGAGTTCGATCCCCAGTACCAAAATGAAACTAAATTTAAAAAAACAGATAAAAGTAAATTGTAGTAAAAAAAAAAAAAGTGCATTGTAGTGGGAACGCAGCTATATAGTGTGACAGTGTGGGTCCATTCTCCTACTTTGGTGAATTTATTGGTCAGTGAAATTATTTCCTATATCTTGTTGATTTAGAAATTAGTGTTTTCACTGGTTAAAAAATTTTTTTTTTCATATTTTAAATTCACTGAAGTCAGTGTTGCATTACTGCAATTTGTGGATTTTTTTCTCTGAAGCTCAAAATATGATCAGTTTTAATAAGTAAAGGAATGCAGGTGATTTTGGATATAGTGCTCTAGACATATGTATTCAAAAATAATCACATATTACTTTACTATATATCATTAAGTATTTTCTGCTTGCTTTATCTGTCATTGAAAGAGGTTAGTTCAAATTCTGTCTATTAAATTTTATATATTTTTTCTAATGATACCAGAAGATTTTTTTGTTTTATAGAATTTCAACCAATATTATTAAAAGCATAGAATTTTAGGAATTCCATGGAATCTTACTGATTATTTTTAAAATTTTATCACTACATGTATGTCATCTGTAGTGATTACATTCATTATGGAAAGGTGGTTCATGTATATAACACACCTTAGTTCTTTTATGTTTCCTTTTTCCTACCTCTCCCTCCTTCAATCTCTACAACCTTTTCCCATTTGCAAAACATCTATGTCTTTGTTTCCTAGTATGCATCTTTATTTTCCTTTTTAATTTATTTATACTTTAGGTTTTCCACATTAGAGAAATAATGTAATATTTAAATTTGTGTGTCAGATTTATTTCACTTAATATTATGATCTCCAAGTGCGTATATTTTTCTCTTTTCCACAAAATAATATATTTTGTGTTAATACTTGCATTTTGTTATTAATAGAGTCACCATCCATTCATTCTTGTTTGTAATGTAGAATTCATAAACTATAAAATTCCCCTTTTCTTTTAACTTTAATCTGTCCATGTTTTCTAATTCATTGTATCTCTTGTAACCAGTGAACAGTTACACTGTTAGACATACTTTTTTTCAGTGAAGGAGTTGAACTCAGGGCTTCACTCATGCTACACAAGTGCTCTACCATTGGGCCACACCCCAGGCTTTAAACTGATATTGTTCACCATATTTTCAAAAATTTATCTTTCAAAAAATTTGAGTGATTTTAGACATGCATAAGAAATGGAAATAGAGTAAGAGAGCTGATATTTATTTTTACCCAATTTTCTGCCATGGAGCATTGTATCTTTACATAAAGATATGGCTGGAAAGTTAACCACCAAGTAAATTATGTTCCTTGGCCTGAAACTTAGTTTCTTGAAGCATATCTCTTTCTCAGGCTATTGATATTATTTTTTTAAATGTGGTGTTTCAATTTTTCCATTTGGAGTAGGATCAATGGCCTGATTCTGTTTAAAACATCCATTGAAAAAACAAAACTTATTTAAATTTAAACAGCATGCCATTTAGGAGTCTTCCCTGATTACCTAAAAATATGTGTAAATATTTTAGATTCTTGTAACATATTCCCTAAAATTGTACAGACTAATTCAAAGATTAAATGGAACATATTAAATGAATATTTACTGTTAATGTTATTCTTCAAAAAGATACCAATAACTTTTAATTAGTTGGTGTACATTGAAGCAGTACTTCCATCCCTGTGTGCTAGATTTGTGTTTGTTCCCTTAAGTCCTTTATTAAGTCTTCCTAGCAGTCAAAACTCGCATATGAGAGAGAAACTGACAAGGACAGAAGTGTTTTTGTAACAATTTAACAAACCACTCTCAGAAGTTTTCATAGCAATAACAAAAATGAAATAACTTTTACATAATTTAACAAGAATCTATGGTTATTAGGAATATCCTACTAATGATTAGTCTCTTCCATGTCTTCTATAAGACATCTGAAATTCTATACGAATTCTGCCTATTTAGATTTGATTCTTTGTATTGCTCAGAGACCACATAAAATAGAAAATAAACCATATGTAAAGCTATTTAGTTTACAAGAACAAGATTAATGTATCAGTAAATAGTTGTGCGCTGGAGACACCGGAGAAGAAAAGAAAGTTTAGAAGCATAAGAAAAGGGTAATTGATAAAGGAGGAGAAAGCCCATAAAGGATACTTGCCTCATCCATGGTAAGGGGAACCTGGGTCTTTTTAAGAAATAAAATACATTGATTTTCTGGTTAAAAAATATTACTCAGAAATCTAAAGCACAGATATATGTATATATAGTCTGTCTTTACAATGAAATAAAAGAAATAATTGAAATGAGATGGAAAGAAATAATTTTAAGAATAATCACAAAAATTTGGTTGCAAAGTCAAGTTAGTACAGAGATACTGTAGTGTTTAAACATGTTGAGTGAAGGATCCTAGTTAGCAAGACAGACTCCATATTGCTGCTTGACCCACCTGCCTGCCCTTTAGATGAACTCAGAAGGAGGACGCTTAAAAACCTCCTCCCCTTAGAAAGTCTCTTTAGAAATAACAATTAATCAACTATTGTTTTACAAATGTTCTAACAACAGGATGTTCTGCTTCTGTACCTTTTGCTTGCTTTACTAGTTCTATCGCATAGGGGGGCCTAGAAACTGTGGGCCTCAAAGGCGTGTAAAACATGTTTGTCTCCCCTCAGTCGGGGCTCCAGTCCGATGCTCAGCTCGGGTTCGGCGGGTAATAAACTCCTGTGTGGATTTAATATCGGTTTCTGGTTGGTTCTCTCTCACTGGGTGTAACATTGAGGATAAATACTGGAGAGGAAGTGAAGAGAAATTAACACAGAAAAGTATTCCTGAACTCAATATTCCAGGTAACTTTCTGAGATTAACTTTATATTGTTACTTTTTTTTCTAAACCAGTTCACTTTTACAATTATTATTTCATTAAACTTTTAAAACATACATAATTTGTACTTTGTGAAGAATTGTGCATGTGGAGAACTTTGTATTCCATTTAAAAATTAAATGGAACATAAAGTCTCTATGAATAGAATTAATGAGTAAATGATTGTCACTTTAAAGTCACAAAAGATAACTTTTGATATGCTTTAATGCCAATTATTGAATCATTTGCTTCCTCACTTGCCTTTCTTTTGCTTGTCTGTTAATTCACAACTGGTTGTGTCACACTGTGCTCTTCTAATTAACACTTTAGATACATATAATTAGCACTTTATTAATTGCTTTTTTCTCATTAGCTATTTCCAGTGTTGAACAATTTACTACATATTCTACCTTAGTAACATAGAATTGTTAAACATACGCCTTTTGCTGTTCTTAGGAATATCAGCTCATTTAGGGCAAGCAATACAGCAAAATTGATAGGCAGTTTTATGGAATTTAGTGTGGTTTGAGGACTACTAGGATATAATTTGTAAATTTTAAAAAATTAGAAATTATAATGAATTGTTAAGAACTTAATGAGTTTTTTTGTTTAAAAATATATGTCATAAATTATTTTCTTACTTTTTTAACTCATATGCATGTTTCTGTTACAAAGAAAACTGCAAAGAAAGGCAACATTTGGGAAAATTTGAATGTATTTCTCTCAGCTATTTACAATGTATAATGTCAAAGATGACCTATCAAAAGTCACACATATTAAATTTTATTCCAAAGACCATTTTCTAAGCCAGTGTGGAGGAAGACTTTTGCTTAGAGTTGATACATTAATATTCATGGACAGCCCTAAGAGCTAATTATTATGCCAAATACACTTACATAAACACTTGATTGGAGTTGTTATAAAATCCAGTATTCCTTTGGCTTTCTTTGTATAAAGGAAAGTTTCATCTTTCATTTTATTTAAAGTTAAGGACATGTATAAAAATACAATTTATTTAATATTATATGATAAGACTTGGAGAAAGCATATTTTTGAAATGTTTCTATCAATACTGAAGATATTAACCTTACTGTATTTTCAAAACTCTACAATAACTCTTTTTATTATTGCTAGTTTTGAGTAGAAAACGACATTTAAAATTTGAATTCAGTAAGTTTTGCAGACAGCATACTGATGTGAATATTAGAATGTGAAGAAAGAAAAGAGACAATCTGAAAAATGATTGAAAGGTACTGTTCTCCGAGAAAGTTTTAGAAGAATGGATTTTTATATAGGCAATTATGATTTATGTGAAAGGAATTTTTTAGGATTTGTTATGAAATCTGTTAAAATAGGTTGACTTCAATCACTTTTTTCTATACTTAATTCACATGCAAACGAAAAAGAAAGCGGTATGAAAGAAGTAGCAAGCATTTTTAAAGAAAAAAATCACTTCTATCTAAATGAAATGGTGCAATTCAGAGAAAGTTGTTTATTTTGTATTAAATAATAGCTCCTTGGGATCATGGATATAAATTATGTATTTTTATTTCTCTACAGCAATTATATTATGGACTTATTTGGGTCTAATAATCAAATGTAATTACTTGAAGAGAGGATAAGTTTTGTTTTTCTATGATGACAGAAACAAATCCTAGAGAAATTTGGGATAAAACTTTACAGCTTTCCATTTTTAACTTACTGCTTTTTATATTTTAATTATATAATTATACATAAATTTATATAATTGTAAGAATTACACAATTATATACAATTTAAGAATAAAGTAACTTTGGGCCAGGGATTTAGCTCAGTGGTTTCGCCACCTGCTATGCAAGTGCAAGGACCCGAGTTCGATCCCCGGTACCAAAAGAAAAAAAAAAAAAAGAATAAAATAATTTTGTACAGATTTAATAATTATAGTTATATAAGCATTATATATAGGTCAGTTAATCCTGTCTTTAAAATGCTCCTTTGATTTTCAAACCTGCATAAGGAGGGAGACATACTGAATATCGTTGTTTCGTTCTCCTATAATTTTGACTGGTTTCTTTGAGGAGTTAAAGAGCAGAATTTTCAAATTGAGATTTTACAATGGATTACTGAAAATTTTGTATTTATAAGACATGCTGTCCCTAATGTGCACTAAATCTGTACCTTATGAAAAACTTAGGTCTATGGAAGATGAAAAATGTTCTTTTACAGTGAAAAGTCAACTCTGTGGTAAGAATAAATGTGATAAGAATGCTCAGTTTCATTCAAAATTGTGAAGGTGCTCATTTGATACCTTGCTGAAATAGACCAAGCTTTGAGATCAAATACACTCTTTTTTCCTGCCAGAACAAAGAAAACAATCAGATATCGGTTCAAAGAATGGCCAAAAATTCTTTGAAGTGAGAAGAAAGAATGTTTAGATAATTAGATGTTCTTTATTAGAAATACTGTGCAGAGTAATTAAGAGAATTGAATAAGAGGCAATTAACATGATTGCTTTCAAAAAGTGAATATTTAAAAACAATCTACTTTTTAAAGAAAATATTTCTATTTATTGTAATAATTAAAATGATGAAAATAAAAATAACTTTAAAATTAAAATATAGTAAACTATAAAATATAGACATACTGAAAAATACATTAATTGAACATTATCAAAATTATGCAGTACAGGATACTTATAAAATGCTTTAGAAATATTAACACTTACTTGAAAAAATGTGAAATCTGTTTCTATTTTTCAAGCTAAGTTGTGAAGCAATAAACAGTAGCATAAAGATTTATTCTCGTCCAAAATAAAAAAATCTACTTTTTATAGAAAGATGCAAATGGATGATTAAAATGCTTCACTTTACCAGACATGAGAATAATTTGTAGTTATTTTTCAATAAATTAATTTAACTGACATAAAAATGGAAGTATCTCATCTAAAAGAATCATCTCTTTTTAATGTCAAATATGCTGGGTCCGAGTAAGATTAAGGATCACTGTATTGCTTCTTCTTTGTTAATTAATATTCATTAGGACATAGAAAACCACATTTCCTCATTATATACCAATTATGACAGTCTTCTGTTCCTTTATGTTCCTCTCCCTTCTATTTAATAAGGGTTCTATTTTCTCAGTGCAAAAAAAGAGCTTTCTACAAATATTCTCACCAAGTCATTTGTAATAAAATGAAATTTGTATTTGGCTCTTCATGAAAAAATCATTCATAATTCATGGATTCATGCTGTATATACCTTCATTCTGTACATTCATTCTGTATGTATCTTCCCTTTAAATAGCAATCCTCGTGAAATCTGTTTTTTATTTTGACCAGTAAGTCAGCATGAGAATGCAGACCATCCAAAGAAGCTTTGAACAATACTCTCAAAAGCTTTCTTATAAGTGATTTTGTACTCTTTTTGTAAGCTTTATTCTTTTTTTTAGTACATATTTGTCATGTGTATTGCTCACATTCATCATAGGGAATTTCATCTCAGTTTTTCTTATTTTTTCCAATTCCCTTCTCCTCCCTTCAACTCTTCTTCCCCTCCAGTCTCAGATTTTACATGAATAAAAAAAAAAATATTACCTGGGAGATTATGAGGATTATGCCTCAGCATGCTGTATCAGGTCATATTTTGAGGTGACATTTTTCTCAGTATCACTAGGATTAAGGAGTGGATTTGATGCATGTATATATATATATGCTTTTTGTGTGGGTGCGGGAGGGACAGAAAGAGAGAGAGAGGAAAGTGCAACCAGAGTTCCCGTAGTTTAGATGGGAATCTCACTTGCTGTAACATGATTACTCTCACTGTTCTCCCCAGCTGATAATTTTATTCCACATCTGGAATATTTAAGTACTAAGATTTTAGTGTATTTTAAAAAATTTTCTTTATATTTATAATTTCTCAGTTGATTCTGCTGTTTTTCCTACCAATGAGTAAAATCTTAACAATTTATTGTAATTTTTTCTCTTCTGAAAATATTTACATCCTATTTAGACTATTTGAAGACTTATCTGACTATTAAAACAAAGATGGAATGTACCTTTTTGAAATGGAATCAACGGGGTTTATTTTACCTACTTTTTCCTCTAAATCTTAAGGTGAGTTGTTAAAAGATGTGTGTTTAAAAACCTTGTCAATTTCCATGGTTTCTGTGAAAAGATTGACAATATCAGTAGTGACAGGTTCTGAGGAATCCATATAATATCCTAATAGCCATGTAAGACAGGAGTCTAGTGAGCAGGTGGTAAGACACAGTTGTTAAATGTGCATCTTAAACTCGTTAAGAACATCTGGGGGTGAGAAAAATCAAAAGAACAAATTATAGTTGCTAAACAAAAATTAAAACAAGAAAATCAGGTGTACCATTTCTCAAAGACCAAAATGTTTTTCATTGTATCATAAAAATATCTTCTTATACTCAATCAAATATGTCATCCTGGCAAAGAACTATAAATGTATTAATTAAAAAATAAATTCTATAAATTATAAAATAAAATATAAAATAAATATTTTTAATCTATTTTTTCAATTACATAGCTATAAAAATAATCAAGATCAATTACTATTTTCAGAAGTGATTAGCTTTAGTTTTACAATTCAATTTCTACAAAATATTGGTTAGTCAAATGTTTATTCCAATTAAAAACTCCAATTGTAACAATTTTGTTGTATTCAATTACATAACACAGGCAGTCATACTATATATATAATTATGTATATAAAACAAAAAATCAACTGTTATATAATCAATCCTCAATTATTTAGTGAGCCCTTTGCTCTGTTTGTTAAAGCTAATCTAAGCACAGAAATATTTCAGCTAATGTCTAAATAGAACCAATGAGGAAATTTTATTGATAAAAATGGGCCCTCATGTTTAAAAGATACCAAACATCACTAAGACGTTTAAGAATGTCTGAAAATCTTCTGGGAAAACAATTGTATTCTCTAATTAACTAAATTAAATAAATTGCTCCATCTTGGTAAAAGTCTTCAGGTAATATGTGGTTATATGGATTTAAACCAGGACAATAAAATATAAAGCTATTAGAATGCCTTACAAAACTCCTCTGAATATCTTTGACCATCAAATCATAGAATGTTAGACTGGAAATTAAATTGAAGAATTATAATCTCACTGAACTATAACTGTTACAATTTAAATTATGTTCTCTATGTTTAGAAAAAGAAAATTAAAATCTATATTTTATGACTCCAATGTATTACCCTTTCAAAACAACTGGGTAAATGATTTTATCTTTCCACTTTTGTCTGTATTAAACTGTCAAAGTCAACACGATAACCAATACATAGTAATAAATCTGTATTTCTGAAAACAACTATATTATACACACTGGTTTTATTCTTTTTTTTTTTGGTACTGGGGATCGAACTCGGGTCCTTGCACTTGCGCAGCAGGCGGCAAAACCACTGAGCTAAATCCTGGCCCCACTGATTTTATTCCTAAAGTACAACAAAACACTCTCTAAAAATAAATTTCCTTTACAGTCTTTAAATCACTTGGATTTATTGAAATGGATTGAGTATTTTACTCTCAACATAAACTGCATAATCTTTCTCAAATCTTTTTTATTCCTCATTGCCCAAATGTAATTGACTAGAATAAAATTAGTTCAGCAGATTTTTCTTCAGATTGTTGAAGTTTAAAGCATTGATTCCTGAACTAATGACATTTTTTATAATAATGATATAGATAAAGATCAGTATCATTAGATTATGGAGTGTAGTTGCATCAGTATTCTTAGAAAAAATAAATTGAAAGTGGTTATTAGACTATCCTCACCACATTTCCTTGAAAACACACAGAACATCTATTGCAAACTTCGACACAAACCATTACTTTGCTATTAAACAACTTTAGTCTAAATGTCTATAGTTTAACACAATTATTATCTCATTACAGGGGATGTTTATGTAGTATACCGTTCAACTGGTATTCTATTTCAAAAATGAAACATGAACTACAATTTCAATAGAAAAACATGTACACTAAAGAAGGAATTAAATCTTTATACAAATGCAGCTAATTTTAATATATGGAAACAACTAAATATTAAAAATAAAGTAATTAGCTTTATCATTGAATCAAGAGTCAGATGAGACAGCATGGAATATGAATATTATACTTTAAAATATTGGCAATTTCTTGTGATCTCTGGTCAATCTTTGGATGTTTTCTTGTCATAAGGAGAAAATTTACAAGATCAAGTAGAAGGCTGTATTGTAGTTTTTCTTACACTCAGGGACATATCTGCAATTTGTGATATAATTAAAGTGCTTTTACAAGCAGTCAGTCATTAAGTTATTTAAATTTTGCATCTTGAATTCAAGAGAAAAAGCTCTGGAGCAGATGTATTGTAGAACTATCAACATTCTAAATGTTCAAAAATGCCTCTGAGATTTCTTATATAAATAAACGTTCCTTGAAAGAATCAAAGAAAATTTAAGTGATTTCTTCTCATACCTGCTTATACCCTTTATTGAATGAAAAAACAAAGTATTTTAAATATCAGTGACATCGTGTGTTAAATTGTTCCAGAAGAAGAAAGAAAATGTTTGAAATCTAACTTCAGTACCTCAGAATGTGACCTCTTTAGGATCTAAGCTTTTATTGAAGATATAATTTCTTAAGTTCAGAAGAATTTTTACTAGACTAGAGTGGGCTCCAATTCCGGTAGGACTGGTGAGCTTGTGGAAGACTGCACATGAAGACAGATACACAAGGAGAATGGCATGTGCTGAGTGGCAGAGAATGAAGGAAGCCAGTTGCAACAAAGAATGGCAAAGACTGGCAGCAAACCAACAAAAGCAAGGAGAGCAAGAGGAAAGAAATTTCTCCATGGATTTTCAAGGGACACAGGGTCTTAGATTTGTAGCCTCTAGAAGTATGAAACAATAAATGTCAATTTTATAATACCAACTACTTTGTCATGTTACACTTAGGGCATTATTATTATTATTATTATTATTATTATTATTATCATTCCTTTGCTACTGGGAAACGAATTAAAAAAACTTGTGCTTGCTAGGCAGGAGCCGTGTCATGGAGCTAAATACCTGGCCCCTTGGATATTTTTAATACAAATGTAATTTTCTTATTTGCAGACCAAAACATGTCTATGGAATTATAAAAAAAGAGAAATGACTCTAAGTAATCATCCATGTTGTATCTTTAATAAATAAGTGATGAAATGTTTGTCTGTGTGCATATATGTCTCTCAGAAGACAACATATTTATTTGTCTTTTTCCTTAGGCAAGTATTTGTGTTAGGTATCAAGGAGCATGCCACGTTTCTGGTACTTGAAGTTTACATAACTCCTTAATAAGATTAGAAGTTCAGAGATGTTTATAGAAGCTTTAGGTACCCTTTCAGAATGGATGCCTATACCCTGAACTGTGTGATCAAGCTGAGGTCATTATTGAATATGAGGGAGGTGTGCTTATCTTCCACGCCTACCCTTGTGCGTTTCTTCTGAAACATTATCTGCAATTTAAATTTTTCCAATTCTATGTCTGCATCCCAGATCTCTTTCCTAAACTCAAGTCTTGTACATTGGATGTCTCAATGCGGTCTTCTCTTTGGCGTCTAATAGACCTCTCAAAATCTGCGTAACCAAAATGGATTCTACGTGCTCATCCCCGTCAGCTTCAAGCATCACCAGTGTACGGCAGCTTTGCTCCTCCTATTGTTCAAGCTATGAGACACCAGGGTCTTTCCTTAACTTCTCTTATTTCCAAATTTATTCTTTCCCATATTCAGTCTGCCAAGAGACACTTACTCAATTGGAAAATAGTTTCCAAAATCCACTGATTTCTACTACTATAATCTATTACTTTTTCTCTGATATACAGTGATATTCGTGAAATTTAAATTATTTTTGCTCCTTGTTTCTTCTCATCTGATCGACCAGAGTGAGCTGTTAAAATTTAAAATAGGTGTTTTCTAATCTGGAAAAGATTATGTATACTTGTATCTCCCTGCTTGACCCCAGTAAGTAAAAACATAAACCCTGAAAATGATGCAGAAGGGAAGTAAAGAGCTTTGAACACTAGAAAGAAAAAGGCAAAATGTCAAGTCTTTTTCATTCTATATGAGTATGTAATTGGTCACTTAAATATCTGATGAGAAAAAAATTCACCACTAGTACTAAACAAAATACTGTGGTATAAAAAAATTGAGTTTTACTTCAATCTTTCACATAAGTGAATGTTTTCAAAGTTCCGCTCATTTACATATACCTACAAGTCTAGTTGTAGCAGTTTTATGGAATCATTACACATATAAAAGTCTAACAGCTATTAAATATATGACCTTATTAAATTCAGAAAATGTCAGTTAAAATATTGTTATGTATAGAAATGCACTGTGAATCAGATTTCAGATGTTCTCTGTAAAAATCTAATTAATAAATGGACTTAAAAGAAGTCTTGAAGAAATTTTGTAACTTTGGTAATTATTTATTAAACTGATAACATTGAAACATATATAGAAAATACTAGTTTTTACACATACAACCAGTGAACTACATTAGTCAAATTTATATTCAGTTGAAGAGAAAAATGCTCTGTAGTAATCATGAGTTAATTGGTATTTAATAGATGAAGTGAGCACATCAAATTTCATTTTTAGAAAATAAATTTAAATACTATAGACAATTTTGTTGTTTATTATTCATTTTATTTTCAAAATATATTTTAAAACTTAGCAAAAATAAAAGTGACTGTCACTCATTTTTCCAACAGAATGCTTATCATTAAGAACTGCTCAATTTTACTTTTACAGTGAAAATTTTATGAAAAATTTGAATGAAAAAAGATCCTAAGAATAGTAGCTGTAATTTACAGTGTTCCCCTTGTTTACATTCTTCTCTCATTTGCCTTGATATTGACTCTCAATTTCCTTAAACAGAATTTCTCTTGCTCATACAATATGGCTATAAATGTTCTTCCTAATTCTCTTAATTACTGTTTGTAAATACATTTGGGCAGATAGGATATTTATTTGATACACTTTTATTGTTGGTCTTAATCTTTCTCTTGTTTCTCAATCAGTATAATTTTTTTCACCAAATTGCAACATACTCATCTTCTATTCCACAGTATCTATAAGTATATGCAATAATAGAGTTCTACAGAGAGTTAATTCACTATAATAGGCATAATGGACACTATAGTTTGGTATTGTACAATTCTCCGATTCAAATTTTTCATCCTAATTCTTTTTTTTCTTTTTTGATACTGGGGATCAAACTCAGGACCTTGAGTTTACCAGGTGGCGGAACCACTGAGCTTAATCCCTGGCCCTTGTCATCCTAATTCTTAAAGGAGGTTTGTCTCTACCAAGCTATACCTTAGCAACTAAATCACCCAAATCCTCTGCATTTACCAGGATATACCAAGATACAGTCACAACATATTAATCAGTGTTTATTTGAATGGTATATAAAGTTTTTGGCTTAAGGAAGACTTCCAGTATTACTACAGCTGAAACAATGTACTTTGATGAAAGCATGACAATATTCAGAAAACAAACAGACAAAAGATATTTAATTTCTTGGATATAGAAACAAAGAATCCTATCTCTTTTGTTTAAATTTTCTGAGCCTTAGATTTTCCACTTGTACAATGAAGATATGTTCTTCATTATCTTTAGGAATTTGTAAAACAAAAATTATATATTCCAATTTTATGGCAATCCCTTTTAGATCTATCATTATGTCACATAGAAATGTTTATTAATTTTAGTGAAATTTTAACAAAATTGATACTTCAGTTTGAACACTGTATCTATATAAATGTAAGACCAAGAGTAAACTAAAACACCTTTACATTAAAAAAATATTTATTTAAGGATTACTAACTCCTCTCGTTTTAATGTTTATAATATCTGTAACCAACCTTTCAAATATTATGTAAGGGCCTCTATATATTCAGTATGCTATTATTCTATAATCATCATAATTTCAAATGGTGTTTCTATATAATGATGTGGTTTTTATTTTTTGTTGAGTTACAAATCCCACTTTGTAAACAGCAGGGTGAACAATGGAACAGTTTTCAGCTTGATAATTATAGTTCATGCCTTCTAATGTCATCTGAAACCGAAACCAATAGGTTGTCTTAGGAAGATGCCTGCTTATTGATTTTGCTGAGGCTTAACAGAAGAAGCTGCAGTCCTTTGGAAACTGCAAGAAGCTCTCTTTGCCTGTATTGATTACTTACTCTCCAGCATTGTGGTAAATCGCTATTGTGGAAGCATAATGATGCTGAACATTTGTGGCCCAGATGATAGGGTAATGTTTAAACACTGTGTGCCCTGTTCTTTGTAGATTTGCTAATAACCTCTTTAATCATTTCTGTTCAAAATACCATGGATCCTGAAGCAGAAACGAGGCTAATGATACCACTAATATATGGAACATTCCATGTAATAATTTGAAAAGGAGTAATATCAATTTTTTCCATTCATTAAACAGTATGCCCAATTTTTTCTAATACTATTTTGAATGACTTAAAATAATTCATAAAAACTTTAATTCCATTTCAGCGCTTTTCTTTTTAAAGCAAAACTGACTAGGAAAATTGTTTCTATTTTTAATGTACAATTATATGCTTAAAATGATATTCAAAAAACCCATAAATATTTCAAAAATAAGCACATTTTAGTTTAAAGATTTGAGAAGTCATGCATATTGGAATCAGGTGTCATGTCGAAATAGCTCAAAGCGGTGACTATAGAAAGATTGTCGTGGATAATATTGTAACTCAAAGTAAGAAAGAATGTTAAATACAATGCTTCATCAAAAAATGATTATTATTCATCTATTATATGGATTAAATTAAAGATGTTCTTCAATTTATAATAGGGCTAAATCAAAGCAAAGGCATTGAAAGTTGAAAATATCATGTCAAACTGTATGTAATACATCACACCTATGAAATACCAAAGCTCAGTAACATAGTAGACTGTGGAGCATCAGTGTTTTGGCTCCTAGTCATGTGCTGACTGGAAGGTGTGCTGCCTGCTGCCTCCAGCTCAGTGTTGCAAGAGAGAAACATATACAATATAGATAACCTGGGAAAATATAACAATAAATAATCTTTAGTTTCTACTGTATGTGTATTAATTTTGTAGCATGATAAATCTGACAAATTATAAGCCATAAATTGATATCTGTCTGTAGTTCAAATAAAAGGGGAAATAAAAGTCACTTAATAATAGATATGAAATACTGTATGGATGACCCTTGATAAAATAATGATAAACAGCTGATAAGACAAAACTTGTAAACATAGTAAAAGCAAATGTTAACCATGTGAAAATATTCTAATCAAATATTTAAATTATTGTGACTAGATGATTTGTAATTATATATTGTTAACTTTTTATTGATTTTCCTCAGTCTTACTTCCATTTTTTATTAAATGAATCCATTTAGAAACAAAATAATGAGTATAGTATTATAATTATATCATCATTCTCTTGGAACCTAAAATAATTAGATCTAATAATATTAATCTGAAAGTGAAGAATTCTTTCTGAATCAATTTTTTGAACAATTGGACATGCATTCTCTCTAAGCCTTTATTAACTATCCACCAAATTTAAAACACTTGAAAATGAGCTTAGCTATATGATGATGATAACATAAATGATAATATATGTTGCATAGGACTACACATAAATGTGCCTGGACAATTCAGACCAGTGTTTCGGTAGTAGGTGTTATTTATACAGATCATCACTGTGATTTTTGTTTATCAAAGATTTGATATGCTACATAAGACCCAGTATTTGATCTATTCAAAGTCATATAACTCATGCTTTTGTACAGTTTATATATTGTCAATAGAAAAGTTGTCCATTTATGCTTAACTAAATGTATTTAATAAAATGCAAAATATATTTAGAAATTAATTTTGAAATGAAATTTCTACATCACAGGTAAAATCATGTACAAATGTTGAATATAAAATATATATAGAAACCTTTGAGCTAATTTTTCCATTTTTCATTTTGTGATACTTCATTTGTCTAAAATTTTCCTTCTGCTGAAGTGGTGGTTTGCATACTGAGTACTATATATATTAACATAGAAACTGTTAAATTTAGTTTTTAATTTTAGTTTTTAACAGCATACAATCTTTCTACTTTTAACTGAATGTCACGATAAAATGTAGATTTTTTTCTATTGATTTTTAATGCATTATTTTATAGCAATTACATGTTCACAGAAAACATGAATGGAAAATTCATAGAATTTCCATATGTCCACATCCCCATATATGTGCACTCTTATATGATATCTAGTAATATTTTTCATATTTTTATATTATACTTAATTTCTTAGTGTATTACTCAGTATTCTGTTGCTGGGACAATATGTCTGACATATACAACTTAAAGGAATAAGTGGTTTATTTTTTGGCTAATGATTGCAAAATAAAGGCATCATGGGGAAGGACATGGTGGAAGACAGCTGCTCAGTTATTGGTTGCCAAGAAGCAGGGAATGCTGAGAGAGGCACCAGAGAGGCTGGGGTGAGGTTCCAAATATTATCCGTATGGTCAGGCTTCCATGACCCACCCCCTGCACACAGATGCAAACTTTACTAATCCCCTAGGCTCTGTAAAGCCAATCATACTGACACTGCTTATTAGCCATCACACGTATATATTGATTTTTGAAAAATAGATTTTTTCCTTGGTGATTTGTTGAAAGTATAAAAAAGAAATTCTAGTACTTAAAAATTTATTGCCATTTCAGGCTAGGAGTGTATGTCAGTGGTAGAGAGAGCATTTACGTAGCACAAGATCCTGAGCTGGATCCCAGCATCATAAAAAATTGTGAATAATGATACATATGGATAAAGTTTGCAAAGTTGGTGTTTATCTGTATCCAATGTGAGTGTACTTAACTCACATGTTAAAAAAAGTTTTACCAAAAGATTAATATGCTATCTGCCACTAAATATAATTTTAACAGTAATGACAATATACACGCATTCATATTAATAATTTGATGTTTTCTCCATTTATTCTATGTGATCCTTTCAAACTCACTATATGTGTACTTCTTGAGAAATACAAATATCTAAAACTCTATAGTATCCTTAATATTGCTAAGAATCAAATACAAAATTCATCTCCCCAAATCTTTCAGGTTTGAGTTAAATGGTGAATTTGCCTAACAAATCCTAAAAAAATGTTTACTTTAAAAACATTTTTTAAAAAATTGATTAACACTTATGTATGTCCTATAACTAATTTGGAATTTGGGGATTTGCAATATGCATTTATAAGGTAAACTTTATATCATTCTCAGAAACATCTATTTTTTACTTTGACATTTTCAATAATATATTTCTATTATCTTTATAAATGCTCAGGTGTATTCACTTGAAAGATATTTGATTTAAGTTTATTGTTTCATTGTGCATTTCCTTCACAGCAACATTAAATCAATAGTTATTTGTACTCTTAACAATAACAACCTCAATTCCTAGTCACATCTCCACCCATTGCAATTATCCTATTTGGCTGGAGTTGTGCCATGAAGCATTGTCCACAAAAGTCACTAATAAATTCAAGTTTCTGATCTGTTTTTGAATTTAAAGTTGTTATTTTATAGAGAGTCTGTGTTTCCATCTTCAAAGGATCTCTTGTCTTGCACTTCCTGTATATGAAAACAATTTGTGTCTATAAGAATTCATAAGACTACAGAGTGAGTTATATAGATGCAATTATGTAACCACAGAAGCAGGTTTGATTAGGTCTACTCTTTGATTCTAATAAAAAAGTCTTTAGTGTGTAAGTCCTGCCTATGGTCATCCTGTGTTGACTATGTTTCTGCCACTTTTGCCTTTTTTGTACATCATCAAAACAATGATCAGGTAAGGGAGTCAGCAGAGCTATTTTATTGTTTTTGTTTTGTTTCCTTTGTATATTTTATTGGTGCTAGCAGTGTTAACAAATTGTGCCTGTACTCCTTAAGAATTGCAACTTTAGGGCGGGGGATTTAGCTCAGTGGTTTCACCGCCTGCCGGGCAAGCGCACTGAGTGCTTGTTTGGGGCCGGGGATTTAGCTCTGTGGTTCCGCCACGTGCCTCACAAGTGGAAGGTTCTGAGTTCTATCCCCGACACCAAAAAAAAAAAAATTGCAACGTTAGTTACATTTCCTACTTTTGTTTCCCCAGAAACACATATAGATGTTGTTTGTCAACAAAGTTACTAAAGCAAAGTAGCTTGTGATAAAATGAATCTTTAGTTGTATTTTGGATTTAAATCAAGGTAAGCATAAATGCTTGATAGGAAAGACTTTTTTCTGGATTTTCCTCAATATAGTAACTATTGTAATTTGGCATGCACATTGAGGGGTTCTGAAAGACCATTTTTATGGAGTTTATACAAAAGATGTCTCCTGTGTAATATGAAGCTTTTCATCAAACATGGTTTCCATACTTTTAACTCCTTATGTCTGAGATCTCTGATCTGTGGAGGAAGTAGTTCACAAAGGTCTTTGTGGATTACTAAAAGAACTGTTCTAAGTCTTCTACTGTGAGAAACACTGGACATGGGCTCTTGGCACGTCTACATTTCTGCCTGTATCACTTTGAGAAAACCAAGCCAAACATTACATGCTGTCCTTGTGTGAGTATGAATGTTCAGTTGTGTCTAAGAAACACATCTTCCTATTTTGGTAATGCTTGTATACTTCCAGATTCTCAACATACATATACTTTAATTTCAAGTCTTTCTTGTGCTTGCACAATATTTATATATTAAAAATTTTAATCTATGAAAAATTTTAACAATATAGCAGTGCATGGGCTTCGGATTTAGCTCAGTGCTTCTGCCGCCTGCCTCATAAGTGCAATGTCCCGAGTTGGATTCCTGGTACCAAAAAAACAAAAACAAAAATAAAACAAAAAAACCAACCAACCAAACAAACAAACAAAAATGTAGCAGTGAAAATATGCAGTATGGACTCATAAACACTGATTAAAATTATTGTTTTTCTTCTATTTCTTCCTACCAACTTACCGTTGTATAACCACTATGGCATATGAGATATATTTTGATCACTCTTTAAGAGGAAAATTTTAGTGTAAAATTTTCAAACAAATTTTAAGCCAGGAATAGGGGAGGACATGGAAATAAAGTATCACATTCATCAATTTGTTGCATTTAGGGAGTAACAATATATCCCACTGTTGCGGCAAGGGAGTCGAAATAACCTTCCAGAGACAGGAGAGTAGGGTAAAATAAAAAAAAGTTTATTGCCGGGTAAGGACAGCTTCAGGAAACGAGTCCTTCTAGGCTGACCACAAGTTAAGACAGTTTCCCCTTTTTATACCTACTACAGGGTAGCTTAAATTGCGGTCACATAGCAGAATGTGGCAGAGATGTGATAAAGCAGCATTAGGTGGCAAGGGTACTTAGATAAACACACTTCAAGGCTAGTTTCTAATCTCTCTGGGAACAGGCTGCCCCACAACAGGGAGAAGGACCACCCAGAGTTTTCAAACAGGAGCAAGTTTCAAACAAGTTTCAAACAGGGTTTTAGCACAGTTCATTAACAAATATTTTACAATAATTATCCACTCCAAGTTATGTTTGGCACCTTTTTCTACCTCACCAGTACTTGTTTTTCATAGAAATAGATTCAGATTTTAATTCCATCAATATAATGTAAATAATGAAAAATTAATATACTCAGTAATTTGAATGTTTTATTTAAAATATAGACAATAAATCATTTGACTATTTCATCCTCAAATATAATTTATTAATTGAACGTAAGATACATTCAGTAATTACTTATTTTTATAGCTTATTTTTAAGTTATAATTGGGGAACAGAACATATGCAAAAAAAAAATCCAATACATTGAGAACATATTTGTTCACAACATCAGCAATAATTCAAATCTTACACAGTAAGACTTTCACACTGAATGTTAAGAAGTGGATAAATTTCCCTATTTTGAAATGGAGGATAACCCTATGGTATTCTAACTATAAATTAATCATTTTTTTCAAAATAATGTGAATATACATTATTATTTTATATGTAAATACCTTTTATAATAGTTTTGAACAATATGATGCAATTAAAATTTAGCATTTTTTGTAAAAGTGATTTATACAATTAAAAATTTTTGTCTTGTATGTTGATTCTCAATTATGATTCAACATGTTTTTATTTCAATTATGACCACATTTAGAAGAATTATCCATAAACATGTCTTTGTTTAATTTTCTGTTCAATTCACTTAATTATGATAAATATTAAATAATCTCAGAAGCGCTTTAACAGTTTATCATTTCAAATCATTCTGTGAAAGTTTATGCAATGATCCTCTCAAATTTTCATAAATATCTTACCTGCTTACAAGTTTTGAGATAATTATTTTTATTGCATAAATTTATCATTTTACAGATATTTATTTAAACCTTGTATATAGAAATAATTTAATGAAGCTCAGAAATACAACTTCAAAAATTGGATGTACAAGTTTCTAAGTACACTATTTTCTTAGAATATCAGATCATTTTTCAGTACAGAATAAAGTAAATGATTTCATGAAAAAATTAGGACCTAAAATATGTTTACATGTAAAGTAGCTGAAGAATTTCATTGTGAAGGAACTGAGAACTAGATTTAAACTCTTAATATTAAAACTGTATGTGTGGATTTCATTATTTCTCTTAAGAGTAAAGTTTTCAATGTAACTTAAGAACAGTAATGTGTCATAATTTTCAGGAACTATATTAAATTCCCAAACAAGTTAAGCACGTATGTGAATGAATGACTTTTCACTTATTTGAATGAAATTTAAATGCAAATATTTATAAATATATTGGTGGTAATTAAAGTCAAGTAATATATTTACCACACTATACTGACAATTTGGATTTTAGCTTTACCAGACTTGTACAATCAGGTTAAACAAACTTCATAAAATTGTATATTATCTTTATGAAGAAAAACAATTTTTGAATTATGTGCTGTAGTTGTAACAAAATAATAAATCAAGATTTGTGAATAGATAAGATAAAATATTTACTTTGTCTTTTCCATTGCAGTTCAGCCTTCTTCTCCTGAATGATTAAAAAAAGTAGGCAGATAGCCCTCATATTTCTGTACTTAGAATTTAATCAGACATTCAAAGTAGAGATAATAGTAGTAACAGCTGGCAAATCTGATAGCCATTTATAGAAAGAGGATGAATAGATGCTCAAATAGTATCTCATTTTCAGGAACAAAACTTATTGATACAATGATGTCATCAACTAATATATATATAAAAGAAATTATTCTTTTAGATTTACAAATGGGAATGCTTATAGGTTATTACAAATGTACTAACATCCAACTACATTAATAAATTCATATTTAATTTTATATTCTAATTTTTATACTGAAAAATAAGGAGATTGGACTATGTCTATCTGCTTTTCTCCCAGCACCACCCATGAAACTTTCCCTCCCTAAACACAAGAACAAGAAACAAAGGTAAACCATGAATTCAGCACTGTGGAATAATGTGATTGTTGAGTAAATAAGATATATTGATTCATATTAAACTGGTAGACTCACTGCTCACTACTTGTTTCTACCCTTGGTGGTATAATTTTAAAAATATTTTACTGTTATTATTTTATAATCATCCATTTTAATGGGTTAGTTTTCAGGATGTCAGATAACAATTCAAATCAGTACCATTCAAAGTGCAGTCTTGTTACCACTTCTGGTCCTTGAGATCCACCTTCTAAATAAAAAAAGTAAAAACTGTATTAATAACAACACTAAGACTTTTTTCACCTCTGTGCTCCCATTTACTGTTTGATGTTGAACATTTTTCAGAGGATACAATAATGGGTGATGCAATTTTAAAAGCCTTATGAGAATGTATGTTTCTTATATTCAGCAATATATTAAAGGAGATTTAAAAAATTTTAAATGATGCACTATTCAAATTCTTTTATTTTTTTTAAATACAGTTATTTCAGGTACAGTATATTTCTACTTTATAAATATTGAACTTTTTACTGTTGTATTTAAATCAGTTATTAAATTGATACTTTAATGGTCAGCATTATTTTTAATAAATATTGATATTTATAATCAACATTGTAGTTCTTTAGAATTCTCAAAAAAATTTATTATTCTGATTTATGTGAAATAATTTTTGAGAAAAATGCTTGACAGCAAATTATTTGAATCCTTAGATGATAATTTATGATTTAATATGAATGGCAAAATAATCAACAATGTGTAAGGAACAGTAATAAATTCTCATACATGTGGAAGATCATGAAATTACATTTTTAAACTCAATAATAAGACAATATGTTTAAGGGAATTATATTCACAGTGCCCAAGATCTATGTGGCTGGAGACAGGATAAGATGCTACATGTATTTAAAATATTGTAGATCAATAAGTTATCTGTTTTGCATTATTTAGTACCTAACAATTTTCAGGTGACATCTTAGAGAATTTGTATTAATCATCTATTTCTGCATAATAAATTGTCATAAACTTAATATCTTTTAAATCACAAATTCATTATCTCATAATTTCTGTCAGGGATCTGCAAGATCTAACCATCTTGGACCTCATAAGTGCATAGGCTTTCCACCCAAAGCTGGGATCTCATATAATGATCAGGCTAGGAAAACTCCATTTCTAAGTTCATGTGATTTTTGACAGAATTCTGGTTTCCATGGGCTCTTGAACTGATTACTTCAGTTTCTGTTTATTTCTTGGTTTATAATTTCCTTGAGTCCCTTCTCACATGCACTTCTATAAAAATAGCTTTTCACATAATCAAAAATGATAATAAGTCAACACAGTATGCTAGAAAGACATGAATACACCCTTGTACAAACCTATCATGAATGCTGTCATTCATCACTTTTGCCATATTTTGTTGCTTAAAAGCAAAAACTAGGACAGATAAACTCTACTTAATAGGAGGAATTGCACTATGGCATAAATTGTAAAAGAAAGGAATCATTGAAAGCCAGTACTTTTTTTTGTCTAGTCATGGATATAGAATAAAGGCTTCATGATTATTAGGCAAGAATGAGTCCTCCACAATGGATCTACCTCCCCTCCCCAAGGGTAAGCTTAAACTATACCTAACATGTGATGTCTACAAGACTCGTACACATCCAACAAAACCAAAATGGGATGATCAGAAATAGGCTATTTTATTCATCATAATTTTTGAGTCTGTGATAAACTCTGCTATGAGTAAGATGGAAAAAATATAATCATGCAATTACCTCTAGCTCAGAAAAAATTTGAATTTCTTTGATGAAGGGCAACAAGCAATATTTTCCATTAGCAATTATACTGCATACTATGGGTACATAGAGACATAATGTAACTGTTTCCTAAGGTCATTATTAAGGTGAAGTTAGAATTAATTAGAAGTGAGGAGAAAGTACCTATGAGAAGTAGGTACTAATGCAAAAATACTAGTGTTAGTAGCTTCATAGAAGTATTAATTGACCTGAAATCTTCAGGAAAATTTAGGTCAGGGAATTGTAGAAAGGGATGGGTGTTCAAGGCTAGAAAAGGCCAGATAATAAAAGGTTATGTTTACAAAACAAGTCATTTGATGTTTTTTGGAAAGTTATTGAAAAAATTAAAAAAAATTCATGCTATTCTATACTGGCTTAGTTTAATGAATTGGTTAGTTAATTTTGACATTTATACATATCATGCTGGCATTAATGGGTTGGAATTATTAGGGGAATTTGAAAAATTATAAGCATGGAAGTTGGACTATTGTAATTATCTAGGTAAGGAGTAGTGAATATTTAAGAAAGAATATACTATTAAGAAATAGGGAATCACAATTCCCAGTACCACAAACAACCACAACAAAAAGAATTAAGGAATCACACAACAAAAATATTCAGAGTCCATTCTTTTTTGTTGTGCTGCTTGAGGTCAAACTCACATCCTGAGCGTGTGAGGCAATACTGACCCCTGAGCCACAAGCTAGCCCATAAATACACTCTTCATTGATAATGATTTTTAATGCCAGAGACTGATATAAACATCTAGATGCTTTCCTTCTTAAACACCAGATTTAAAGTGGATCCCATTCCTATGAGGGCTTCATTACACCTGGTTTTACAAATATGGAGTATGATCTGTCATCCTGTGTTTCTAATCATCTCCCAGATAACATTTATTTACCCCTTGAATCCACAAACTTGGCTTTGTGTAACATAAGACTCAATTATTAAATTTTCATAATTAGTCAATGCCAGGAAAGATAGAGGAAAAGCACACAGGGAACACATACGCATACACACTAACATGAAGTTTTAAAAATGTAGTTAAAGAGATACAGTAGCTATATCACCATAAGGAAAAGGGCACATGAGAGTGATATATAAAATTATATTTTTGCGCAACTGTAGAGCCTGGGTTACCAAGTACAGGCCATAGACCAATATGGTCCCAGGTGGTTAGAAACAGGGCCACACAGCAGGAAGTGAATTAAAGGCAAGAAAGCAAGCTTCATCTGTATTTACAGCCACTTGCCATCCTTCTCATTACAGCCTGAGATTCATCCCCTGTTGGATCAGTGGCAGCATTAGATTTGCATAGGAGCATGAAACCTACCATTAACTACACTTGCAAGGAATCTAGATTGAGCAATCTCAGGAGAATCTAGTCCTGAAAACAATCCCCTACCCCCAGCAGAAAAATCATCTTCCAGGAAACCAATTCCTGGTGCCAAAAAGGTCGGAGACCCCTGCTGTATAGGAAATAACTTCAGAGATTCCTGTCAGTTGTTGAAAAGTTTCTGAACTAACTTCAAAAACTATTTTAGTATTTCTCAGACATTTGAGAAATGAAATAAGCGTTCATTAACCTCTATAATTTAAAAAAGAGCAGGTTACTTTTGCCAGATGTGTTGGAAGAAGAGAAAAAATGCATGTGGTAAAGAGCAATCGTATTTTAACAAATTTTCTAATTGTTTTTCTAACTTTCTATGAAGTAGGAGTTAAGTAAAACTCCAAAATTAACAGAAACAGGAGGGATGAACCTAAGAAACGATTTAAACTTTTATCCAATGATGAGAATGAGGAAATTTTTTTCTAAGTATGCCAATAAATGTTACATTGATCGATACTGTTAAAAGCATTGATCAATACCGTTAAAAAGTGTGGACTATTTTGTGGAGGCACAGATATTCATGACTATGTAGGTATTTTTCCCTTTCCGAACAAATGCCCTTTCTTTTGTTTACTCTACCCAGCCTCTTTTACTAGAGAAGCAGCTTTCTTCTGTGTGATAACTGCACTTTCTCTCTACTCCAAGTATGTTTACCACATGATCTGCTGATTTACAATGAAACTATTTTTTGGACAAAATTGAGTTTAGAAAAGAGTGGAAGTCTTTCCCTTGAAACTATTGAACTGAAATAATGTTCCTCTTCTTCACTAAGGTTTTTAGTCTGTTTAGCTGGTTGGAAATGAGATAGAATGGGATAAATTTATAGAAAAAGTAGGCATATGAGATAAAGAAAAAATCTTGAGATTGGAGTCTCTAATTCTATATAACTATGACACTCACTGGCTTTTCCTGATCTCCAAGAATTTAAAACTTCCAATATTTCACACATACTGTAGGTATACAACCACTAGCATCTCTAAGAATCTTTGACAAACAAGGCCTGTGAGAATGCCATTTGCAATAAAAAATCACCAACATATTTTCCCTCAAATAACATTACTCAAAGAAAAATACAAACTAGAAACAAACATGTTTTCCTTTTATTTTCCCCTAAATTTTATCATAGGTAATACTCTATGGGGTTTAATAAAGTTCATTTTCATGTCAACCAAACTGTATTGATTCAGTTCAGCTTCATGGGTTTTCATAGAAGTATTGCTCACTCTAAAAGAATACTAATCAAGTAATTCCATAACATCTATATAACCTCGCAGTAAAAGGCACACCAGTGTAAAAGTGGGTGAAATACAGTCTATTTGATGCTTGATTTATTCTACAGCTTTTTCCAGCAAAGAAATATAGCAGCTCGGAACTAAAGCTCCAGTGATTTCAAAGTAGATTAGAGATTATTTGGCAAGGAGCAGAGATCTGTGGGAAACACTGGGAATGAACTGGATTATTTAAAAAGTCTTTGAGGTTTTAAGGATCTGGCCTACATTTGTATTTTCTTTAGACTAAACTAAGTTGGAAGGTGCTATAGTCACAGATATTTGGTCCTTCTTAGCTAATCTATTTAGGATGGTAACAAATACTTCACCAAAATTAATGTGGAAAATATTAAAAGCAAAACGTCTTTATTAATGTAAAAGAAGGGTTCTGAAAATCAGAGGACAAGCTTTTGCTACAGGTGATATCCCTACTTAATGTTTACACACATTTCACATTCCTTTCTAGATACTCATACTTTGTATATCAACTAAAACACTGCACTAGACAGCATGTTTTTAAAGGATTTTAATATTGTCAGATTATTATAAAGAGAAATAAATTGCCATTATCTGAAGAACAACATGAAAATTTAGCTCTTTTGTAAGCTGTATCATAATTTTATACAACTATGCCATCAAGATAGGAGCTCCATTATTGTATTCAACATGTACCTTTAGACATAACAATTTTACTTTTGAACCTTAGTGAAATAACAGTTCATCTTTTTCACACCAAAAGTACTTAAATATTAGTCAATATAAAATATGTTTTTCTAATATTTTGTGTAGCATAATATGGTGTTAGTATAGCTCCTTTAAATGTAATATAGAATGATATGTAAATTATGTTACTATGCAAAAAATAACTATTTTATGAAGTCCTTTGATATAAAAACAAAAAGTATTTTCTCAGAATTTTTCATTTAGAATCAGTATTTGCAATATTAGATTATAGAACCAATATTTGTAATAAAGTTCATTGTTAAATGAAGTAATATGGAATTTATTAATATTTCGATGAAAAAATATAAAGTTCATAACATGGAAGACAAAAAGTACATGTACTACAAATTTGAAAATAGAAAGTTGATCATTTAATAGATTTGTGGTTCTATCAGATATTAGACAATATAGCATGATATATATAGGATATGTGAGTATTGCTATTACTTGGGACTTATTCTTTAACAAGAGAATGACTAGATATTAAAATAAGATGTATTTCATATTAATTAGTGAGAGACATGGTAAAATACATAGTGTTAAAGAAATAAAATATTTAAAATTTTGAGTTGCATTAT
Organism: Heterocephalus glaber; assembly: GCF_053883595.1. NCBI lineage: Eukaryota > Metazoa > Chordata > Mammalia > Rodentia > Bathyergidae > Heterocephalus > Heterocephalus glaber. Next base: position 20,662,081 of record NW_028258138.1, on the reverse strand, counting down.
TAAGGAACAACCATTTGATATTCCACGTTACTTGATCTGCGAGATCCTCTGCCATATTTTGATAATCTTGTTCACTTCTTTGCAAGGAATCATCAAGAATTATTTCCACTGTGTATCTCTCTTAATATTAATAACAAGAGGAGATGAAGATGATACATGTCCTTTAAAAATCTAGTACACAAGTCTTTTATTCCTTTGAAATCTTCATTTTCTCTCCATTATCCATTTTTGAAATTGTTACATGCATTTAGTGATTCATCTTCATAATCTTAACATTTCTAAAAATTCAAACTTCATGTTTTATGAATAGATTGTCATTGCCTTTGTCTTGAATAGTTCCCAAATATGAAATGTGTTTAAATTCAAAATCTTTATTGGGTAACTTGTTTAGTACATTTTTATCACTAATAATCGTGAGTGTGTGTGTGTGTGAGTGTGTGTGTGTGTGAGTGTGTGTGTGTGTGGTGCTGGGGATTGAACTAAGAGCCTCATGTGGGCTGGGCAAATAGTCCACCACTGAATTACACTTCTAGCCAATGATCCTCATGCAGAAACAGATGTAACTACATAGCACCTACAAAACAATGTGAATAAATTTAAAATCCTTTAACAAATAACATATTTTTACAAAACAAGCAAATATTTCAGATCAGTTTACAACAATTTTAGCCAATCAACTTTAAATAAATACGCCAAGTAGAAACTTTTGTCATCTTAACTCTGTGGTTCAATCATTTAACAAAGTTTTAGTTTTATTTCTGAAATATTACATTTCCATTTATTATATTTATTGTTTCCATTACTATTTTAAAGTAAAACAATGATTATAATTATTTGCCCATGTTTCCATGTAAGGTTTAAAAATTTGAATAGATGCCTATGATGGCTAATTTACATGTAATTTTTACTGGGCCAAGGGATGCTCAGATATTTCTTGAAATATTTCTGGATGTGTCTTTTGAGAGTATATTCAGAAGAGATAAACATTTTAATGAGTAGATAAAGACTTTTCTCACCACTACAGGCAGACATCATACTATAACATGCAGGTAAGCCTAGATAAAAGGAAAAAAGAAACAGAAAAAAGGTACATTTTCTCTCACTGTTGGATATAGAACCTGTAACCTCTCAAGCCTTTGGAACTCAGTGTAGAGCTAAATTGCTCCACCCCTCTGATTCTCAGAATCTCAGACTCAGGCTGAGTCTTATACCATTGACTCTTCTGTTTTTCAGGCCTTCAGACAATAACTGAATTATGCCAGTGGGTTTCCTGCTTCTTCAGATTTCATACAGAAAATGTTAAGATTCCTAGGTCTCCAGAATAAATATTTGTCCTTTACACATATCTCCATGTATTCTGTTGGTTCTGTCTCTCAAGAGACCATCACCAATCTAATTCAGTGTTCAGAAGTGCTGACTACTATATCCAACAAATTTGCACTTACAAAAACTGATTTGCTAAATCTCTCTTCCAATATAATTTCACCCCTATGGTTATCAGCCTAGTAATTAGATTTGAAAATTAAGCATAGTGTACAAGAAGTTGTAGCAGGTCTAGATTTTATTTTGTTCCTCAAAAATTTCTTTAATTTATTTTGTTCTATGTCCGGTTAGGAAATAATTAATTTGATTTTGGATGAAAAATGAATTAAGATTTCAACATGTGGAAAGGGTACAATGTTAAAGTGCTATTTCCAAAGCAGAAGGTTGGAAAAAACAAACAAGTAAACAAAAACAACAACAAAGCAAAAAATATCTTGTTAGACACTTACAGAAGAAATAAAAATGAAATAAAAATGAAATTGCTGATTTCCTTCCAGTATGAGAAAAGAAAACCCCAAACTAAATCAGGTTCAGTCCATCAAACTCATTGTCCACCCCTTTAGTAGCAGTTTTTGCCTGTAGTGATTTTAAATCGGGTAAACAGTAAAGTTATGCTCGTTTTCCCTTTTAACGTTTGTAACTCAGGTATTCAGAATACTTCTATGAAAGACCAACTGACATGAAAAATTACTTCCAAGTGAACATCAGCTCCTAAGCTAGTGGGGATGTTCATGTTTCTCATACAAGTTTGGAAATATGAAATATTTTCGTCAGATATTCTGTTCAGATTACTAATCCTTTAAAATTTTATTCTACAAACTTTCCTGAGAATGATCTCTCCTAGTTAAATAATGACCAAAACTTTCTATCCTTTTCATTTCTTGTTTACTGTGAAATTATTTTGTTTTTTTTCCTCTGGAATGTGCAATTTATTATTCTTTAAAATATAAGAAATCACATTTTGGATTGTTTTACAAACTACATTATTGTAGTGCACCTATGTAGAATTCAGTGCTATCCAGGCTTCAAACATCAAAGTGGGTGTTGGAACACGGAGGATAAAGAGAGCCTATTGTGCTCCATTTGCCTCCATGCATTCCTTCTCTCCTAGTGAGTCTGATCCCTGGAACAGATAACTATAGCTACACTTCAGTATTCCTGAACTCTGGGGCAAGCTCTGAAAAAACAGTCCTCTACTGAAACTTGTAACATAGTGAAGGAAATGGCTACATGGCTACAGGTCTGTCAGCTTCTGAATTCTGGTACAATATTCTTTTTTCCCTTTGTCCTTTCAAACCTAGGAGCAGTAATATCTCTTACTGCTCCCTAGCTGTGACAGTTTTATGCATCCTCATAAAAATTTCTTTTTGAGGTTGAAAGTCAAAAGTGAATAAAGGACCATATGTAACACTATCTTAAACAAAAGTTATGTTGGAATAATTTATAAATTTATTTATAAAAACTATTTTCCACTCACTCGCTCAGTAGTTTAGTTTTGGGGCTGCTTGCAGATGAGAGGAAAATTTATTTCTATACATATGTAATGAAAAGTATTTGATGTTTTAGTGAAACACACGTACACAATGAAAAAGAAATAAATATCCATAGATAATTGTGGATTATAGAACAGTTCATCCCCCTCTCCACTCCTGAAGAAGACATGTTCTAATTGCTGATATCTGTGAATAAAGTCCTTACATAGTATTTCATAAATATAATTACATTTAAGAACCTTAATAGTAGGAGATATTTCTAGATCATGTAGATTAACTCACTGTACTCTTGACTCATTAAAAGAGATAGTCTTTATCCAACTAGGGTCAGAGAGGCATGCAATAAGATGGAAAAAGATAAGAGAATACAAGTTTGCTCACTTTGAAGATGGAGAAAGTATGTGTAAAAACATTTTTGAAGGAATTGTTACCTTAACTTATGTTAAATAGGGAAAGTTATTTGTAGAGGTAATGGATAATTCAGAGGCTCAAATAAAAATATTTAGGGTTAATGTATCAAAAGACTTGGAGGAGATATTTAGTTTAGTATTGTCCTTATGAGTGTGATTCAAATTATTACTTAATATTAATATTTTTGTCAATAATGACTATATTAATAATTTAGAAATGTATACATATAAAAATTTCAAAACTGCTCCAATATGATTTCTTAATTTTTAATAAAATGCACTAAAATAAAAATCACTACATATATAAAAGATGCTAATTGCTAAGAGTCTATTTCTATGTTCAAATCAATCAAGAACAAATAGCTTTATATTTCAAGCTGGAATCTCGGAAATGAAAATATTGTTTTATTTTACATTATCGATTATTCATTCTAATAATTGGTACATTTTAAGTATACAATATAATGACATTCATCATTGGAAATTCACAACTTTACGTAGTCTCTCTTGGTTCTTATTTTTCACCCTTGCCCAGCCCTCCCTTCAACCTCTCCATTCCTCCCTATTTACAAAGATTTTGTTCCTATTTTTCCATTTTCGCATATTAATCCCATTCCCTTCTATCCTTTCCCCTAGCCCTCCCACTTCCTTCCCCTTTGCCCCTTTTCTTCCTATTTCACATTACCTATTATACATTTAGTCCTTATTTACACTTCAGTTTCTCACATCACAGAAACTATTCGGTATTTACACGTGTGTCCTATTTATTTCACTTAAGAGTATTGCCTCAATGTGCATCCACTTAGCTATAAATGTCTCTAATTTCTCATTTTTATGGCTGAGTAGTACTCCATTTTATTAAAAAACCACATTTTCTTTATCTAGTCTCCAGTTGATGGGCATTTGGGCTGTTTCCAAGTTTTAGCTATCACAAACTGTGCTGCTATGAACATGGGCACACATACATCACTGTGGTGTGATTCTTTTAATTCTTTGGGGAAGATTCCCAGCAGTGGAATAGCGGGGTCAAATGAGATTTCCAGTCCTAGTTCTTTGAGGTATCTTCATACTGATTTCCACAGTGGTTGCACCAGTCTACACTCCCACCAGCACTGCAGCAGGGTTCCTCTTTCCCCACAGCCCCACCAGCATTTATTATTGGTTGATTTCGTGAGAGCAGCCATTCTTTCTGGAGTGAAGTGGAATCTCAGCATTGTTTTCATTTGCATCTCTCGAATGACCAGTGATGTTGAACATTTTTTCATGTATTTATTTGCTATTTCTACTTCTTTGTCTGAGAAATGTCTGTTCATTTCAGATGCCCATTTTTGGATTGGGTCTTTAAATTTGGGAGGTCTGATCTTTTTAAGTTCTTTATAGATTCGAGATAGTAGACCTTTGTCTGAGGAAGAGCAGGTGAAGATTTTTTCCCACATTGTGGGTTGTCTCTTCACACTGCTGGTGGTTTCTCTTGCTGTGCAGAAGCTTTTTAATAATAATAGATCCCATTTGTTGATTGTTTGTGCTAGTTCACGGGAAACTGAGGTTTTGTTCAGAAAATCTTTTCCTACACCGATGTCTTCAAGGGTTCTACCTAACCTCTGTTCCAACTGGTTCAGAGTTTCTATTTTAATATTTCGATCTTTAATCCATTTTGATTTTAGTTTAGTGCATGATGAGAGATATAGGTCTAGTTTTAATCTTTGGCAAGTTGAAGCCCAATTTTTTCAGCACCATTTATTAAAGAGGTTATCTTTCCTCCAGTGAGGGTGTTTGGCTCCTTTGTCGTGGAAATAAAGTCTTTGTAAATAGGGAAGGGTGGAGGACTTGAAGGGAGGGCTAGGAATGGGGAAAAAATAAGAACCAAGATGCATTATATAAAGGTACAATACCCAATGAGAAATGTAATTGTGTTGTATACCTACAATGTACCAATAAAAGAATTTAATACATTAAAAAAAAAGAAAATATTGTTTTATAATAAAGTAAATCAATAGCAAAAGCAAATACATAAAATAAATATTGGATTTTCAAAAGATAAATATTTATGTCAGTTACATATAATGAAAAGATATTATAAACTACAATAACTTTATTAACCTGTTGAGCAATCCACAGTTTCTGTTGATCCTATACTTTTTCTATGCATAGATTTTCTTGAACAAAAACATTTTCCTCACTTAAAATTCTCCGGAATGAGCTCTGAAAACTATAATTTCAGAATTCTTTTTCATATTCACAGGAAACAGGAATATAAATATAAATAAATTTTAAAAGGAATTGAGATACAATCATTAACACAGTAATGATAAATTCTATAATTCCCTTAACCTGCATATTTCTTTTGCATTGGAGATGACAAATGACATATTATGATTATAGTTGTCTACTGTCAAACATGCAGAAATTATTTAATTACACTCTATTCCACATTTTCACAGAATTGAATTAAGAAAAATGTTATGGCCAAATGTACAGCATTTCCCAGCAGCTGTTTAAATAAGTAAATAAATCAAACAATTATTTCCTAATCTCACTAACATCCATGGTTAGCTCAAGAAAAGTCAAGCAGTAGTAATCACCAACTTAGGCTAACTACTTAATTTATCATAATGGCAGTATAAAATGTAAGTCTCTGGAAAGATTCTCAGAGAAATAGCCTTAAACCATGGCCTGTAATTGTGTATTTTTAGTAGAATAATGCAATAGAGAAAATTTAAAAGGTGCAACTGAAATGTTTCAGAAGAGCTACTGGTGATTAAATGTGCATGGTACAATAGTAGAGAAAATTTTCTCTAAGGGGGTTATAAATGGAGAGATATGTGGCTCATAATATAGATAGTAAATATGTATACTCAATATAAGGACAAAATTTGATTAAAAGTAACTCTACCCTTCAGTGCTTTGGCTTTTTAAAAAATCGCTCAGGGAAGATTAATAATTGGAGAATACAGTAGACACAGTAAGAGATACCTAGCACATGCTTTATATTATTCTTCAAATGTAAAATGGTTAAAAATATGTAAAAATCTGAAAGTATGCTAAAGCATTTCATAAAATTTAGCAGTTTAGATGTATGATAAAGTTGAAAACATCTTTATTATTACAATAAGAGTAGGATCATATTTGATTTGATGTTCAATCAAAAATAGTGCAGATGACCTTAAGAGAATTTTAAATTAAACTTTTATCATGGGCTTTTGAATACTATATAAAACAGACTCTGAGAACTGGGAGAATTAAATTAGCTTGTGCCTAACACAATTGAAATTTCTTAATGAGACTGTGAAATGAAAGTAAGCCACTGGTTGTAGTATTCAATACAAGAAGATAAAAATTATAAATGAGAGGTGATAAATAGCTATGATATAACTAAAAATTTTTTGTAAATGTATGCTATAAAATTTCCTTTCTTTATTCCCAAACTATTAAACTTTGAAATGTAAAATACATTTGTATTTTATATGAGAGATCCCCTTTCTTTAAAAAGAGGTACACAGAATTTTAATACTTTCAAGTGCTGTCTAGATTAAATTCTGCCTGACATCTCATCTAATTTGGAGTATTGTAGGCCAAAATTGTGAACATGTGAACTGTTTCAGAAGCAGTTAAACAAAAATTTTGAAAGGTGTCAAATAGTCAAATACAGTTTAAAGATTACTAATCTGAAAATCTAAAATGATCTAAAATACAAAATTTTTTCAGTGCTTACATGTAACCACAACTACAAATTTCCTTACCTGCCCTCATGTAATCCTTGACAGTCAAAATGCAGGGCCACTAAAAAATATTCCACATCGTTGACTTCATACTACATGTAAAAGGTATAAATGAAACATAAATGAACTTTTTAATTTTGACGTGGGGTCTCTCCTCAAGCTATATCTCATTATGTATACACAAATATTCCAAAATCTGAAAAGTTCACAAATCTGAAACTCTTGATCTCAAACATTTGGGAGAAGAAATACTCAACCTATATATTTCAGTAGAAGTGGAAACCACAAGTAATTTGTTGCAACATTAATTTAATGATGACAGAAATAATTAAGTTTAAAATCTTTAAGTTATACTTCATTAGGATTAAAGTAGATATTGCCTAAGTGAAAAGAGAAGTATTTTTGAAAAGATCAAATTGGGAATGAATGTAAAAGTGTAAAGAAAAGCTACAATTTCTGATTTCTGGTGAAGGTAGTGAAGAAAACTTTATTACTGCAGACCCTTGAATTAGTAGTCATACCATCTGGAGTGTGAGTAATTTAAATCTTGTAATCTAATCATGGTCAAGAACCAGTAGCATTGATTTCCTCTTGGAACTACTGATAAAAGCAAAGTTGTCACCTGTGGCAACAGAATCAAAGACCATCTTTTTTTTTCTCTCTTTCTTCATTTGACAAGATTTTCTAGTAAATCCCATCCAAATTAAATAATCAATACTGATACTCAGGCCAAAAGTTCTAGTGTGGCCTGTTAGTTTATTATGCAAAGTCCTAGCAGCCTACGATGACATAGAATAGTAGCTGTGAGGCAATATGGAGGGAAAAATATTTACTAAAACATCTTGATCAAACCTGTATAAAATTAACAAAGAAGTATTGTAAAGTTGTTTAGGTTTAAATTAAGTTATTTCTCATATTCCCTAATTATCATAATTCTAAATTTTCACAATGTGTAGTTAAATAGACTATCATTTTCTTTGTTCTAAAAATTGCTTTTTATATATTTTTGTCATCATGCAATAATTAGCACTTTAGAAGAAGACTCCAAATTTTTCATTTTTAAACAAACCATTTTCCTTTAACTTTTATTTGTTGTCAGGATGCAGTATTCTGAATTTTACTTGTACATTTGCTTTAATTTGAACTAGATAAAGTACACTTGCTCAAAAGCATCTGGTAGCTCACAGAATTTCTGAGGAGGCCAAAATTTCAGGCTCTTCAGCCAGGAAAAATACACCAAATTATTTCTCAAAAATGATTTCTCATAAAAAAAAACTACCATTATCAGTGCTGCCAAAACTTCAGTACTTCTGAAATTATTGTTTTGTTTCATTTTAAGCCTGTCTATCTCAAGGTCTTTAGAAATAGAATATTGGTCTACGGCTTCCATGACTTTACTGATTTTCACTGCTTTATAAAATATGAAACTATTTCCTTGTGAATAAAACATACTATGAGATTTTCACTATTACACATTAGCAATATAGAATAGTGAGGTTCACTTCGTGAAATCTACACATGAATATAAAGTTTCTCCATAATTTTCCATCCTGATACTCTCCCTTTCCAGTTGCTCCGTATGATCACCTTTCCCATCTCCAAAATTCTACATTCTTGTTTCCTGTCATCCATCCTTTATTTCATTCATTTATTTATGTATATTTTCTGTTTCTTATATAAGAGAATATATATTATTTTTCTTTTGGAAACTGGCTCATTTTGCTTACTGTGGTGATCTCCAGTTCCATCCATTTTTCTTCAAATACCAAGATTTCGCTCTTCTTTATGGCTGTGTACATACCACATTTTCTTTACCTATTTATTAACGGGCATGTAGCTGTTTCTACCACTTGGCGATTGTAAACTGTTCCACTATGAGCATGTATCACTGTAACATGCTGCCTTTAATTCCTTTGGAAATGGACACAGGTGTGATATAGTTGTACCAAATATTATTTTGAGGGCCGGGGACATAGCTCATCAGTGGCACAGTGTCTGCCTGGCAAGTGTGAGGCCCTGAGTTTGATTCCTGGTACCAATATATATACAATTTTGATTTTTGAGGAATCTTAATATTGATTTCCATAGTTTGTACTAGTTTATTTTCCCACCAAAAATGTACTTTTTAAGGGCACCCTCACCAGTATTCATCATACTTTGAATTATTGATAATGGTCATTATAGCTGGGGTGAGGAATCTCAAGGTAGTTTTGACTTGTATTTCCCTAATGGATAAAGATGATGAACAATTTTTCGTACACTCATTGCCATTTTTGATAAGGTGTGGTGTGGCTATCCAGTTCATTGCCCCATTTTGATGGAGTTATTTGCTTGGGGGTTAATTTTTTGGAGACTTTTATATATTTGAGATATCAGTCCTCTCTCAGAAAAGTAGCTAGCAGAGACTTTTCTTCCTTTCTGTAGGTTGCCTCTTCACTTTATGCTTTGCTGTGCAGAAGCAGCTTTTTACTTGATGTACTACTTTTGTTGATCCTGAAATATTTTCCTGTGCCCTTGGAATTCTAGTTCAGGAAGTCTTTGTGTTTCCCCTATGTTACCTTTGAGTAGTTTCCAAGTTTCTGTTTTTATATCTAATTCTTTGATCAATTTTGATGTGATTTTAGTACAGTTTAAGAGATAGTTTCAGTTTCTTGCATGTGAATATCCAGTCTCCCCAGAACGATTTTTAAAGAGGCTGACTTTTCTCCAGTATATACTTTTACCCCTCTGTCAAAAATCAGATGACTGTAGGTACATAGATTTATTTCTGTAACTTCTGTTCTATTTCATTGGTGTATATTTCTGTTTTTATTATAGGATCATGTTATTTTTGTTAGTATGGCTTTATAATATAACTTAAAATTCACTTAGGTAATGTGATGTCTCTGGCATTGCTTTTTTTGCTCAGGATTGCTTTGGAAATTCTGGGTAGTTTTTGGTTCAATGTGAATTTTAAGATTATTTTTCTAGCTCTCTGAAGAATTTTATTTGCATTTTAATAGGAATTTCATTGAATCTGTGCATACATTTTGGTAGCGTGGCAATTTTAATAATATTGGTTCTTCTGATTCATGACAAGGTAAATCTTACATGCTTTAATATTGTTTTACATTTCTTTGTCAGTGTTCTGTAGTTTACATTTAGAGAACTTTCACCTCTTTGGTTAGATTCCTAGGTATTTAATTTTTTAAATCTCATGTGTATGTAATTGCTTTTCTGGTTTCTTTCTCAATGGCTAATTATTGGTGTACAGAAATGCTAATTATTGGTGTACAGAAATACTATTGATTACTTGTGTTGATTTTAATTCTTACAGTTTGCTGAATTTGTTTATAATATCCATGTGTCTCTTTGGTTTCTATGTAAAGAATCATATCATGTGCAAACATGTATAATTTGACCTCTTCTTTTTTATTCACAAATCTTTAATTTCTTTCTCCAGTCTGATTACCTTGGGTAAAGTTTCAAGTAGTATATTGAACAGGAGTGTTGACAGTGGATACTCTTGTCTCATTTCTGAGTTTTGATGAATGTCTCCAATGTCTTCACATTCAGAATGAAGTTGGCTATGGGTTTGTTGTAATGGCTTATAGAAATTTGACTTTCTATACCTGATTTCATTAGTGTTTTTGAATCATAAAAGGAGGTTGGAATTTGTTGAATGTTCTTTCAGAATTTATTCAAATGGTCTTGTGATGTTTACCAATGGTTCTATTTCTGTAGTACATTACATTTATTTATTGATGAATGTTGAACCATCTTTCCATCCCTAGGAAGAAAGAAATTTATCTATGTGACCATTTTTTATTGTACTTGCTCAATTATGTTTACAAGAATATTACTGAGGATTTTGCATCTGTGCTCATCAAGGTTATTCATGTGTAGTTTTCTTTTTTCTTTATTGAATTCTCAGTTGATTTTGGTATTAGTTTCATTCTGGCTTCGTAAAATGATTTTGAAATAAGTATTTGTCCATTAAATGGAAACTCTTAAGAAGCATTGGTGCTTCTCTAAATTCAGCAGTAAATCATTCAGGTCTTGGGCTTTTCTTACTTTGTAGAATTAATTTCATTGCTTGTTATTGGTGCTTAGGTTTTTTTACATTTTCATGATTCAATTTTGGTAGATCACAACAGTCTAATTCTGCTAGATTCTCTAATTTATTGAGATGTAAGTTTTTAAAATAATTTCTAATAAAGCCTTGAATTTCAGTCGTATCTGCTGTAATTTTGCATTTTTCGTTCTAATTCTGTTAACTGGGGCTTTTTTTCTCCTTTGGTTAGTGTGGCTAAGGGTTTATCAATCTTTTTGTGTTTTCCCAGAACCTATATTTTGGTGTATTTATCCACCTTTTTTTTTTTACTATTACCAGTCTCTTTACTATTTTTTTAATTTTTTCTGGGCTGCTCTTCTCTGTCCCTTTCTTTCCTCTCCTACTCCAACACTTCTGGCCTGCAGGTGTGCTGCCTCTCACCAGGCTCTGTGGAACCTGTGATTCCAGTGTCATCTAGGGTCAGGAAGGAGACAGTGCCAGCTTGCTCCTTGCCTGTGGCTTCTCTCCGTACCCACAGGGCTCATGGGTCACAGCTGCCCAGATCCTCTGTTCCTGCCATTTCTAGTGGTGAGAAGATACTAGCCTGAGGCAGGGCTGTCCAGTCTGTCTTGCTTAGCCACCAGAGCTCCCTGTTTCTAGCTTCACTGGAATCCATTGTGTCTCCTTCTGACTTGTGGACCCTGCTACCTGGGATAGGGAGGATTTCTCTCAGGAATATTTTAGTCTTCAAGCTCCATATCCCAGCTGGGGAACTGCTGTACCCTGCTGGTACTGATACTGAACACCCAGCACTATCACCTCTATTGTTTTCTTCCCCTAATGGACTTTATATGGTTCACACAGTGGAGCACCAAGTCTCCAGTCCCAAACTGCAAGCATAGCTGGGGTCTATCAGAGGCTTTTCTTCTTATTCTAGTCAACCCCACTTCTCGATTTCACCAGTTCACTATTTTGTCAAAACTGTACTTCAGTACTTATTCTCCTTGCCACCTGTTGTAGTCAGGATTTGCAAGGGAATAGATTTAATACAGGACACATAATTTATAGGATTATTTTATAATAAAAACGTCAAATGCAGAGGAATGCAAGAGACCTAGCCACACACTAGAGACCCAATGAATACAGCCAAGGGCCTTGATCCCATAGCAATGTCCTGTACAAGTCCAGCTGAAGACCTAGAATCCATGGCAATCCAAGCCCACTGCAATGTCTCATGCTTGCTGGTATTGAGGATCTGCACCATGAAAGCCCAAAGGCCAATGGTAGAAGCCAGAAAACTTTCACTGGTGGGGTGAAGGACTTGTGCTACCAGGCTGAAGGATCTACATTGAAGCCAGGAAGTGACTCTCACAGTGAAGATCAGAGCTCCTCTGATGAGTACAGCAGCAGCAAGGACCTGAGCTCCTCCTCCAAGAAGAACAGCCAAGTTCACGTTGAAAACCAACCACAGCAAACTTCTCCTAGAAAATTAACAGCCTACAATCTTCCCCGCCAATTCTCTCTCTCTCTCTCTCTCTCTCTCTCTCTCTCTCTCTCTCTCTCTCTCTCTCTCTCTCTCTCTCTCTCTCTCCCTCTCTCCCTCTCTCTCTCTCTCTCTTTCATACTGTTGGCAGCAATCCTCAGGTGGGTCTTCCAGCCCCAAAACATGCTGATTCAGTTCAGTTGGGTGTTCCTAAGTGACCATCAGTTAATGGACTGTACCATCCCAGGCAGCCACATATCTGTTGACCAGGGTAATATCTAGGAGCCTCTGTCAGTGTTGTTACTATAATCTGCCATGATGAATCTCTCTATATTTTATCTTTTAAATAACTGTTTTATTCATTCATGAGGTGAAAGATATTTTAAAATATTATCAAAATTCAGAGACAGGATAAAGTGTGTTACAGGAATACAGTAGATCCAATCTATGAATTATAAAGATTATATAAAAAGAGAAATGATCAAATAAATGATAAAACTTTGTTGTTGCAAATTTAAAAACTGAATGCCTACAATGTCTTATAAAAAAAAAAAGTGACCTAAAAAAATAGTGGAAAAAACATTTCTACAATCTAGAAAAAGCAATGGGGCAGAATCTTTCCAGACAGAATAAAATGTATAAACAACTATAAAAATCTGAAAAAAATAATTTTAGTTCTATATAGACAAAAAGATATGAAAGACTCAAGAATTAGTTAAACTTCTCAAATGACTTCAGGGCCTACGTTCAAAATTGGAGCTGTATCAGGAGAAAGGTTCGAAAAAAATTAAACATAAAAGAGATAACACCTACTAAATAAAAGTCCATACATAATTTACTTAACAATTGCTTATAATATAATTTATAAGACACGGTGGAAAACATCTGAGCAGTGGATGTATGGTTAGAAATACTGTGTTAATTGTTTTGTGAACAAGTTTCTGAAAATTAAAACTCCAAACACATTTATAACCAAATAAAAGTAGATTGGAAAAACAATATTATTATTAAATAATAATATTATTAAGATATGTGAAAATGTAAAATAAATATTATTTAGTAAAATGCAAATTAAATCAATGTGATGCCATGTTTCATATAAAAAGGACATATTGGTGAGAAATGCTGAAGTGCAAAAGCTTAGAGATCAGTACTAACAAGAACATGAAATGTTATAGCCATTTTAGAGAGCAGTTTCTCATTATTTAGTGAAACTGAATTCCTCAACTGCACTCCTGGGGATATACTTCATGAAACTCTAGCATAATCATGAAAAATGAAATATGTGAAAATGTTTATTATAATATTATGTATGAAAGCAAACCCTTCCAAGAACTTAAATGTTAATTAATTGTGGCATATGTACTCCATGTGATATTATCGTTACAAAATAACTGATTAAATTTTCACTGAGGAAAGTTATAGGTTAAAGAAAGGTTGGATAGAGTAAATGATAAGTAGAGCAAGGTTTTCAAAACAATTCATCAGTGTGTACTGTAGCCTCTACACATAAAAATAAAAAGTGAAGGGCCAGGGATTTAGCTCAGTGGTTCCGGTGCCTGCCTTGCAAGCGCAAGGTCCCAAGTTTGATCCCCGGTACCAATAAATAAATAAATAAAAAGATAAAAAGTGGATATAATTTATTTATCACCACACAAATATATTTATAGATGATTTACTATAAAAATTAACTCTATGAAAGTCTTTCCTATTAAAGTCAATGCATATATAGGTTGAAATATATACATACCAGGAGCCTTCTATTATAATGTTAAGAATTAATTTGAATTTGGGGTCATCATCCTATAAAATGGTATTTTAGTCTCTCCTCACTGAAAAATGTATTCCCATGTTATTCTTTTGGGGAAGGTGTTTTATGGGGGAGGAATATCTTAGAACCAAAAATGCATTTTTTTAAATGTCTATAGGATCATGTTGATGATGCCTTGGGTAAACTGAAAGTAGATCTTAAATCTTAAAGGACTCTGAATAAAATGAGTATTTGAAACCCTATGGGTACTTGTGAAAAAATTAAGGGTATTTGAAATTTTAGTGACTAAGTGGTTGCTGTTGTGAAGCCTGCTGTTTTCTCTTAAAACACGGCAATAATGTGAGAATTAAATTGCAATAGGAAGTATATATTTCTTCAGTACTGTCTTAGTTGCTTTTCTTGCAAAGGTGGATAAATAGAAAATGTATGATAATTATATAGTAAGAAAGGTAAAGAAACACATTTAATCAGCTTAACCCTTTCTAAAATTAGCCACTTGGGGCTGGGGATTTAGCTCAGTGGTTCTGCCACCTGCCTCACACACACAAGGTCCTGAGTTCAATCCCCAGTATCAAAATAAATAAATACATAAATAAATAAATAAATAAAAATTAGCCCTTGTAGAAAAAAAATTATTTTAATAAATGAAACTAGAAAAGAATTGTTTTCACGAAAACAAGGATTCAGGAAACACATGTTGGCTTAAAATATAAGATTTAATAAGCATACATAATATATTTATTATTGAGGAATAAATGTGTTTCTTACACATTAGGAGGGAAAAATAGGGAGTTAAATTGGTACTTTCATTTTAAGCACTATGTGCACATATGGTGATGTAGTTTCTCCTTACAAAATATTACTGCAATACAGTCTTTGTATGAAGTATGCTAAGAAGATTACGTCTTTGAGATACATTAAAATGTAATAATAAAACTCTATTATAAAACTATTCTCAATATGATGTTCCTGGAAGCAAAATAATTTTGATCAAGCAAATTAAGTCTTTAATGTTGATAATATTATATAGTAATAGTTTGACAATCTTATTGTCCTAATTTTTAGGTAGCAGATTGGCAATTAAAATGATGAAATAAGTTTACAATTATTCTAGAGAAAAAGTTAAAGAACATAAAAAATTACATCAGATATTAAAATATAACAAAGGCAACTTTCTGTAGGCTAATATACAATGAATGTTAGTTTTTCTTGCTCAATGTTAGGTTTAAAAAAATGACAAATGTGTTATTCTAGATTAATATCTACTTTGGCACTTTTGGGTGCCCTCCCAAAACCTAATATCTGGGATTCATTGCTGTGCCAGTAGCTGTAAATGTTTATGCAGGTTTATTGTACATTTTGTCAGTTGCCCTTGAGAAGAAAGGGGCAAATTATTCTCTCTGATAGAGCTGCATTCCTGTATTTTACCTGAGCATTCACAACTTGGCAGATTTCCTCTTTTTCTTACATACAGTTGGGAATCAGACAGCATTTTATAACTGCTCTGAGATATTGTTGATAAAGATAAGCCTTTAAAATAAACATCATGATTAAGTTGTAAGACTATGGTAAAAGAGATCATGATCCTGAGAGAAGGCAAAAAGACAGTGAATATTATGTTTAAATATCAAGATCAGTAGGGATCTGTGGGCTCAAGAGTGTTTCATAGTAATAAAGTGTTACTTATCCTATAAACTTACCTCTGTGATGAGAAATGAGGTGATGATACAAAAGTGAGATGGTACAAAACTGCTGGTGTCTTAGTCCAAATTTAGGCTGTGGCAACAAATGACTAAGTAAGCATGTCGTTAATCACAGTATATTCCGAGAGGGGCAAAGGTCAATTAGAATAGCAAATGTATTCGGACAAACAGTAAATATTAATTGCTTAAAAATAGCTTAGTTTGATGGAGACTTTATAATTATATTTTTTCCTGGTATAATGAAGTAAGTCTGTTATTTTTCAGTATAGAAACATTATTTTCTTTTTTAAACATATTAAAATATTATTTAAGAGCAACATATTCACTACACAAGTATTTGTCTATTTACCATAAAATTAGTTTTAAAGGTAAATGAGAATTCATATCATTAAGAAAGAACATGCATATTAGATTTTTAATATCACAGACAATTAATGACTTATTTTTGTATAATTACCAAAAGTATTGTTACTTTTATACAATATATTTTAAATTGCTGAATAAAAAAAATTCCTGTTATGACAAATTCATAAAATTACTTTATGAAAGATATAAACCTAGTTTTAAATGATTTTGTGTGACATATTAGACAAACACTTTTTAACTTCAGGGCATCATGTTTTCATATTACCTTTCGTGTGATTCATTCTACTTTTATTATTTTATGCCAAAGGCAAAAGAAATCATTTGCTACTTGCATTTGTTTTTACATTTATTATTCTTGTTGTGAAATGACTCAAATATTAATGTATGGAACTATTATGTTTTAAAGTGAATCCAAACTATTCGAATTTCATCAATGAAAAATATTTTATGTAGTATATGTTCAAATCATCAAGGCAAGTTGATTTTTTGTTTATATGACATATAGAGTCAATAAGAAAAGCAAGTGTCTATCATTGAATCTTTTCATAACTTTCAAAGTTGAAATAAAACCTACAAGGGTTAATTTTCCATATTTGGATGATTTGTATCATCCACTTATAGGTCAATTTATTAATTAGAACAGGTATTTTCTCTTTAAGGCAGAAAAGAGTATCATAACCTGGGTGATTTCCACAACAGAAATTTTTGTTTTACAGTTCTGGAGACTAAAAGTTCGAAAATCAGCCAAGTTTGGCTTCTTCGTTAGATTATAAGGAGAACTTTTCCATATGTTGCCTCTAAGTTTTTGTGGTTTACCATCGGTTTTTCAGATTAGTTGATTTAGAGAAACTTAGGTTCCATCTTTACAAGGTAATATTTTATATCTTGTATCTGTATTTCCCTTTTTGTAAGGACAACAGTCATTGGTTAGATTAGATTAGAATCTACAAGTAGATTCTTTCTTTCTCAGGGACTCGCACATGATACTGCAGTTGAAGCCAAGCTTTTCCATTTGCAAATAAGGTCAAATTTACTGGCACTAAACTTTAGAATTTTAACATCTTTTTGGGGGAGCACAATTTAACCCCAACAGGTCTTTTCAAATGCTATATATTTCAGATATTTATTTATTGCCAGATCTTTTAAAGGTGACTCACTCTAATGTTTCTAATTTCTTTTCATTATTCATTGATTTGAAGTCTCTCATTGAAGGTAAAGAAAGAAAAATTGTCTTGGTTTCTTGCCCTGTTCAGATGTTCATGCTTAGTTTCTTTTACAAGCATTACTTTGGGAAATTTGTCAAAATTTAGTTATTGTTTATATTTCTTCATTTATTATTTGTGGTGGAAGGCCAATCAAGGAGAAGTGTGATTATTATATACTAATATATTTTTATATCTCAAGAAAAATACCAACCAATAATATCTGATTTTACATCATATTTTTCTCAAGTGGTTATTCTTTTAAATGGCTGATCACCATCACCCTTTTCCTTGAAATTCTTTTAAAAAATTTCTGGTTAACTACAGAATGATTTCCACCTCTGGTTTCAAAAAGCTTTGTATGAAAATATGTATTTCCTATGGCAACTTTGTAAGAAAAAAGCAATGAAAAGAGCAACATCTGTCTTTTGAAGATAATCTCCCCACAACAGAGTATGGGACCTGGTAAAAGCAAAACACACAACACTAATACTTAAATGAATATTGAAAATTTCATCAGAATATCCATTAGCTTTGCAGCTGCAGCAATAAGACTTGAACACACTTTTGACTCACAGATTGATAGGTAAGGAGAAGATAAGGTAGCTAAAACATGTTATTCTTTATTTCTAATTCCTGAACAAGTAGAATTTAATTTAAAAGTTGATATGTCAAGAATGGAAAATTAGCACACTTATGTGTCAAAATAAGGAAGTCTAGAATAAACTACCAATAATGAGGGAGCAGTTACGAATTGCTATTTTTCCTGTTTTGAATGTTGTTTTATACCATTATGTGATTTTAGGGGTAGGGCTAAAATTCTATAGTAGGAAACGAATGTATAGATTTTAGTGTTAGTTCTTAATTTGTTCCTGTACTGAATAAAGAGTAGAAAGTTTCTCCATACCTGGCTGTTAACTTTTATTGTAATGTTGTATATAAACTGAACTGAACTTGACTAACCATGTATTTTTAGAATCTATGGTACTAAATACTTTCTTCTTTAGAATTTATGAGGAAACAGTCACCTGAGAAGCTATCTCAGTTAAGAAAAGTCTTCTAAGATAAGTGACGATGAAACCTCACCAGGAGGATGAGGCAATATTATCCAAGTGAAGATGGACAAATAGAATGCTACAGACACTGTAAGAGAGTAAAGAATGTAGTTGCTCTCTTCAGGTATCTAAACAGTGAGGTAACATTAAAGAAGAGGAGAAAAGAAACCACTGAGTACATAATGACCTGTCTTGATTATATATGTTTAAGTCATAGCATAACAAAAAAATTAAGATCTTCAGCTGAGAGTCAGAAAGTCAGTTACCAGATGGTGGAAGTAATACAGAAAAATAAACAATTCTGGTAGAAGCTAGAGAAGTGATAAGTGGGGTAGAAAATTTTTTAAAAATCAGTAGATATCTAAGAGAAACAACAACATACTGGCTGACATGAGAAGTCTGGAATGGAATATAGAATTAGATTAAAACATCACTATTATTGATTATTTATTCATTATTTTTTCTCTTCATCTAAGCAATTAATGAGTTAAATCAGAGTCCACTTTTTCTAAAAAGAAATTAAAGTCCAAATTAATAATAGAAAAATAAAGAGAACTTACTTATATGTGAAAATCAAATATTACTATGTTAAATAATTAATTGGCAAAAGAGAAGTCACAAGAAAAATTAGCAAAGACTTTAAAGTAAATGAAAAAATAAGCAACAGCATAAGCCAAAGCTGATAAAATAAAGATAAGATAATGTCTACAGAGACATATATAGATGTGAATGACTATAATTTTTTAATGGTCTCAAATAAGTAAAATAAATAACTTCAGACACTAAAAATAACCTTAAAAAATACAAGTCAGTTGGATCTAGCAGTATATAAAAAGATTATGCACCATGATAAACTGGGATTTATACCAGTTATCTAACATAAGAAAATCAAGCAACCAAATACATCTTTTAATTGAATAAGGGACACAAACTACATATACATAAATTAGCTTATGTAACATCTCAAGCATCTGACAAAATAATTTTTGTCATTAGTTTCATTTCATCTGTAGAGAGTAAAGTTATGTCCAGTTACAAAACTATTATGGTTCTAACCTGTGATATGATGCAAGGAAGTTTTCTTCTAAAAGTTGAAGTTTTACTCTTTCTGATTTTTCAGGGAAAAATGGTAAATTTATCTGTGTAAAAGACAAATGTATCCTGTTGTATAACACAATTCCCAATTTTAAAAGAATGGCTGTAACAAGTAAACTTTTAGAATGACAAATGGTTCCATAGAGATAATATATTTAATCTCATTTGTAAAGTGATAGAAGCAAAAAGAGGTTCATGAATGTTCCCACAGCTATTTTTCAAACAGATTAGAAAGAGAAGTTTAAATAACAATACAACAAATAATTATTGTGTTAATTGTTATTCTAATACTATTTCTATTGGACCATATCACCTGGAAATTCACACCCACTGCTGGGTAGACTGCAGCACAGTGATGCTATTAATTTAAAAAAAAAAAGAAGAAGAAGAAGAAGAAGATTCCAATGATTTCTGTATCATATCCACTACTTTTGCACAACTCCATAGCTAAACATGCAAAATTATCCCTTACCTTTTGCTGATTTCATTCATAATGCAATTTTGATAACTGTAGTATTTTCAGTCTGTCAATTCATTGTTACATTTCAGTAAATCCTTAGCTCTATGGTAATTAATTACAGTTACAGAACATTGTCAACTAAGGTCAGTTTTCAATTATGATCATAGAGTGAAGCAGCCATCTTTGATCTCTGGAGCAGTTTACTAATAAAATCAAGACATTTAAAGAACCCGAACATTTCCCCCATAATTTCTTGTAAAAAATATTAATTGTTTTCATTTATCTGGAATTAATAATTCTCATTGTATTTTGATAGGTTATTAGCATACATTAATTTTTACAGATGTAAGATTTAATGTAACAAATCTGTAGTTTCCATTGTGAATATTTCTTTTATTAATGATTTCAGAAACATCAACTCCAGAAAATTAGGACAGATAAAACCATCCTTTTTTTCCTTAAATTCTTTTATTGGTACATTTTAGATATACAACACATTTACATTTATCATTGGGAACTTGTACACTTACATGATGTATCTTGGTTCTTATTTTTTCCCCATTCCCTGCCATCCCTTCACCCCCTCCACCCTTCCTTATTTATAAAGATTTTGTTTCTGTTTTTTCCATTTCTCATAATTTTTCCTTTCACTTCTTTCCTTTCCCCTACCCCTCACACTTCCCCTACCCTTTTGGACCTTTTCTTCCTATTTTGTGTTATCAATTATTCATTTTAATCATTGGTACATTTTAGGTATACAATATAATGACATTCATCATTGGAAATGTACATCTTTACATAATCTCTCTTGGTTATTTTTCCCCATTCCCCTGCCCTGCTTTCAACTCCTGCATTCCTCCATATTTATAAAGAATTTGTTTCCATTTTTTCATTTTCTCATAGTAATTCCATTCCCTTCTTTCCTTTCACCTACCCCTCCCACTTCCTTCCCCTTTGCCCCTTTTCTTCCTATTTCACATTATTATACCCTTTAGTACTTATTTACACTCTCAATTTCTCACACTTAAGAAAATATTTGGTATTTACACATGTGTGTCCTATTTATTTCACTTGAGTATCACCTCAATGTGTATCCATTTAGCTATAAATGTCTCTAATTTCTCATTTTTTATGGATGAGTACTACTCCATTTTATTAAAAAAAAAAAAACACACATTTTCTTTATCCAGTCTCCAGTTGATGGGCATTTGGGCTGCTTCCAAGTTTTAGCTATTACAAATTGTGCTGCTATGGAGATGGGTGCACATATATCACTGTGGTATGATTCTTAATTCTTTGTGGAAGATCCCCAGCAGGGGAATAGCTGGGTCAAATGGGACTTCTAGTCCTAGTTCTCTGAGTTATCTCCATACGGATTTCCACAGTGGTTGCACCAGTCTACACTACAGCCCCACCAGCATTTGTTATTGGTTTATTTCATGAGAGCAGCCATTCTTTCTGGAGTGAGGTGGAATCTCAGTGTTGTTTTCATTTGCATCTCTCGAATATCCAGTGATTTTTTCATATGATTATTTGCTATTTCTACTTCTTTGTCTGAGAAATATCTATTCATTTCAGATGCCCATTTTTGGATTGGGTCTTTAAATTTGGGAGGTCTGATCTTTTAAAATTCTTTATAGATTAGATATAGTATATCTTTGTTTGAGGAACAGCAGGTGAAGAAGTTTTTCCCACATTGTGGGTTTTCTCTTCACACTGCTGGTGATTTCTCTTGATGTGCAGAAGCTTTTTAATAAGAAGAGATCCCACTTGTTTATCGTTTGTGCTAGTTCACAGGCAACTGAGGTTTTGTTCATAAAATCTTTTCCTACACCAATATCTTCAAGAGTTCTACCTAACTTCCCTTCCATCCATAATATCTTTATGTAATATCTTTAGATACTTTTTAACTAGGAAACATTAGGAAGTGCTGAGATCAATTACCACCTTGATGTTGATCATCACTATCATCACTGGCCTATGAGAGATAGATACATTTGAAAATGTATCTTTTTTAAATTGTATGTGCACACACACGTGTGTGTGTGTGTGTGTATGTGTGTAAGAGTAAGAAAAATTTATTGAAAGAAATATAGCTTCTATCTAAGAGAGACAGAAGAGGGACTGGAAAGTGGGTTGGCCAAGTGTGTGTGTTTACAGAGTTCATAAATTTAAATATTGAAAGTTGGGCCGGGAATTTAACTCAGTGGTTCTGCTGCCTGCCTTGCAACCACAGGGTCTGGAGTTTGATCCCTAGTAACAAATAAATAAATAAATAAATATTGAAAGTTGGAAGTAATTTTTGATGCCAAGAATATACAAGATCACCATTTCAAAATGTCTAGAAATAAATTAAGAAATATTTGTTTTATAATAGAAGTTGTAATTCTTCTTAAATATTTTAAAGCAGCAATTAAAATATGTCAAGTGTTTATAATATTATATATAGTACTATAAAGTATTAAAATATTATAAAAAGAATCACAGCTATTCAGAAAATTAAAGAGAATAGATTTATATTTATAGGCACCTATTGGAATTTAATCATGGATGGATTCACAGCAATGAAAGTTTGGTTATAAAGTAATAATGGCCTTTGGATTCTAAATGCTTTATCATAGTATATTTCCATTTGTAATATGATGGACAAGAAATATTCTGTTTGTTCTTTGGTGAACACATAATTTGGACCATAGCTTTTAGAAGGAAAATAGAAAAGTAACTCAAGCTGACTTACAGACGAAGAACACCATATTGGAATATTTAGCCTAGAGAATGAAAAAAAAAAAATATATATATATATATAATGATTAGTAAAAGACTTCAAAATATTGAATTCAGTGGGGTGATTTGTACCTGTATCTTTCATCTATGATATGTATATCTGATTCCACTTCTTATTCCAGATTCCTTTGCATCTTGTGAAATATGAGTATTGATGGAAGTCAAATAAAATCATTTGATCCCTACCATTAAGGAGGGACAGAAGAAATTGTTATATACAGTAAAAATGTTATATACATTTATGTACAGTTAAAATGTTCCAGTGGAAGGAAAATTGTTTCTTAAGTTAAAAGTCTACTGAATTATGGTAGGCTTGTAAGAAAACACTACCTAATTTAGATAGTTTGTCCACTCAGGGTCAGATTGAATGTGCTGTAGAATGTGTCATGGAGTTAAAAATTGTGGCAGATATCTTTTCACTACCTATTCAGGGAAAAATGAAGGGTAATTCTGGTAAGAAAAGAGCAACATGAGTTGTTCCCATACAGTCTCACTATTAATGTCAGAGCCAACACATTTCATTTGTGAACAATTCAAAATCAGTTAAGATTAAAGTGCATTTAAATTATAATAAAAACTAAAAATTTAAGAAAACATAGGAACAAAGAAACCCTGTCAGTTGGTTTTAGATGCGAATTCTGGAGACTTGCCAGACAATATATTAAATTGCATGCAATATGTCTGCAAGCATTCGAAAAGTGTATTCCATATTATTCACCATAGTCTTTTGTCATTCCATTTAGATTTCAACATCCTGATTATTTTCCTTCAGAATTCACTCTACCTTGATAGTATATCCTTTCAAAGTGATGCCAATGATTGAAGAAAATCCTCTAGCAATGGAAAATAAATATGAGTTACATTGGAAGAATGAATTTATTACTTTACTATTGACACATTTCCTTTTTTATAGCTAGAATTTTAATCTTTGTGTCCATATCCATTTCCATACTTAAATTTGTTAAACTAATTCATCTCATGATATATCAAAATAGATTTTATATTTATTATAGGAATATTATCAAGCCAGATCAACATTGCTAATCTCATATATTTTTACTGAATTAAAGAATTTTGCATTTAATTGTGTGAATCCATTACTCACATCTTGAAGATTTTTATATGCTCACTTATTTTAATTTTACCCCATTATCTTTTATTTATTTTCTGTGATCTATTTACTTTCAATTTTTATGAATAAGAAATCTGTGATTGTATGTCTTAGATTGATCAAGATAAGTACTTCAAATTTACAATCTCATGTGTATTATTAAATTGTTATCAGATAATCAGAATAAACTAAATGAAATTTTACATAAATTCTGCTTTTTTGTTTAGTAAATATTTTGAAGTATCTTATATAATTAAGATTTAAATTTATGAATATTCATATAATATTTTAGGAATGACAATTTTGTAGTATTATGTGGTAAATCTACTTGGATATTTGATAAACTATGCTGAAGTCTACCTGCCTACCTGTTTTCTAAGTTTCTAAATTATGTATTTCAACATGTATAGTTAAACATCCATCACATTTAACTACAATGAAACAACTGGCTATTTTGCAATTTCTGTAGAGCATTACCCTCTTTATATTTTGGCTAATTATCCAATACTACTCAATTCTGCCATCATACTTCAAATCACTTGTAGATTTGAAATAAAGGGATTTTATTTTGAAAACATCCATTTAAATTTTTATGTTGTTTCTTATCAAATTTTTGAATATAGCTTAAATTTCTTTTTATGATGTTTATCTTACTCTTTTCAGATGTCATGTATTTTTCTTTTTATATTTTTGCTTAAATTCTTTTATTGGTACATTTTAGATATACAATACATTTACATTTATCATTGGGTGCTTGTACCTATACATGATGTATCTTGATTCTTATTTTTTCCGTTACATGTGTGCCCTTCACCCACTCCAAACTTCCCTATTTACATAGACTTCATTTTCATTTTTTTTTCTTTTTTCATAATTTTTCCTTTCCCTTCCCCTCCCACCAACTCTACTACTTTGGAACTTTTCTTCCTAGGTCAAATTATCAATTATTCATTTTAATCATTTTAACCCTTATTTACACTTTCAGTTTCTCACACTAGCAAAACTATTCGGTATTTACACACGTGTGTCCTATTTATTTCACTTAAGAGTATGGCCTCCATATGCATTTGTTTAGCTATAATTGCCTCTAGTTTCTCATTCTTTACAGCTGAGTAGTACTACATTTTATAAAAAAACAAAACAAAAGACACATCTTCTTTATCAAGTTTCCAGTTGATGGCCACTTGGGTTGTTTCCAAGATTTAGCTATTATGAAGTGTGCCACTATAAACATGGGTGCACATGTATCGCTGTGGTACGATTCTTTTAATTCTTTGAAGATACCCAGCAGAGGAATAGCTGGATCAAATGGGACCTCTAGCCCTAGCTCTTTGAGGTATATCTCCATACTGATTTCCACAGTGGTTTCACCAGCCTGCACTCCCACCAGCAGTAGAGCAGGATTCCTTTCTCCCCACACCCCCGACAGCATTTGTTATTGGTTGATTTATTGATACCAGTCATGCTTTCCGGAGTGAAGTGGAATCTCAGTGTTGATTTCATCTGAATCTCTCAAATGACCTGTGATGTTGAAAACTTTTTCATATATTTATTTGCTGCTTTTACTTCTTTGTCTGAGAAATGTCTGTTCTTTTCAGATGCTCATTTTTGAACTGGGTCTTTGAATTTGTGGGGTCTAATTTTTTCAGTTCTTTATATATTACAGATAGCAGTCCTTTGTCTGAGGTACAGCTGCTAAAATTTTTTCCCACATTGCAGGTTGTCTCTTAGCTCAGTTGGTGGTTCCTCTTGCAGTGCAAAAGCTTTTTAATAAGATGAGATCTCAGCTGTTGACTCTTTCTCTAGTACCCATGCTACTGAGGTTTTCTTCAAAAAGTCTTTTCCTATGCTAATGTCTTCAAGAGTTCTACCTAACTTACCTTCCATCAAGTTTAGTGTTCCTGTTTCAATATTTAGATCTTTAATCCACTTCAATCTGAGTTTAGTGCATGGTGATAGGTATGGGTCTAGTTTTAATCTTTGGCAGGTTGAAATCCAGTTGTTCCAACACCATTTATTAAATAGGCTATCTTTCCTCCAATGATGGTGGTTGGCTCCTTTGTCAAAGATGAGGTGGCTAAGTATGTCTGGAGTTGTTTCTGCATCTTCTAATCTATTCTACTGATCCTCAGGTTTGTTCTTTTGCCAGTACCATGCTGTTTTTATCACAGTTCCTTGGTAGTATAGTTTCACATTGAGGGTTGTGATACCCCTAGCCATGTCTCTGTTGCTTAGAATTGCTTTAGCTATTCTAGGTGTCTTATGGTTCTAAATGAATTTTGGATTCTTTTCTCCAGTTCTGTGAAGTAAAATGTTGGAATTTCAATAGGCATTCCATTTAATCTATACAGTAGTTTTGGAAGTATGGCCATTTTCACTATATTGGTTGTTCCTACACAGGAACAAGGGATAACTTTCTATATTCTTGTATCCTCTTTGATCTCTTCTTTCAGAGTGCTGTAGTTGTCAGTGTAGAGGTCTTTTGCTTCCTTTGTTAGATTGATTCATAGAAATTTCATTTTATGGATACTATTGTAAAAGGAATTGTTTCCCTAATTTCTCTCTCAGTGGGTCTGTTATCTGTGTACAAGAAGGCTGTTGTTTTTTGAGTGCTGATCTTTTATCTAGCTACTCTACTGAATCTGTCAAGTAGTCGAGAAGTCTTTTGGTGGAGTTTTTTGGGTCTTCTATGTAAAGTATCATATCATCAACAAATAATGAAAGTATACCTTCTTCCTTTCCTATTTTTATTCCTTTTATTTCTTTCTCTTTTCTAATTGCTGTGGCTAATGTTTCCAGAACTATATTGAACAGGAGTGGTGATAGTGGGCATCCTTGTCTTGTCCCTGATTTTAGCATGAAAGTTTTTGGGGTTTGACCACTTAGTATGGTGTTGGCTGTTGGTTTTTCATAGATAGCCTTAATCAGGTTGAGATAAAGACCTCTATTCCAATTTTATGTATGGTTTATTTCATGAATGGGTGTTGGATTTTGTCAAATGGATTTTTTGCATCTATTGAGATGTTCATATGGTTTTTGTCCTTGACTCTGTTAATATAGTGTATTACATTTATTGATTTTTGAATGTTGAACCGTCCTTGCATCCATGGGATAAATCCAAGTTGGTCAGGGTGTATGATTTTCTTGATGACCCTCTATATTCTGTTTGCCAGTAACATGTTGAATATTTTTGCATCTATGTTCATTAGGGAGATTGGCCTGTAGTTCTCTTTTTGGGTTGGGTCTTTCCCTGGTTTTGGGATCACAGTAACACTTGCTTCCAGGAATGAATTTGGAAGCCTTGCTTCCCTTTGAATTTCTTGATGAGTTTAAAGAGTAATGGCAATGGTTCTTCTCGAAATGTCTTGTAGAATTCAGCAGTGAAGCCATCAGGACCTGGGCTTTTCTTTGTTGGTAAACTTTTTATTACATTTTCAGTTTCACTCATTGTAATTGGGGTGTTTAGAATAGCTTTATCTTTTTCATTTAACTTTGGTAATTCATATGTATCTAGGAATCTGCCCATTACTTCTGTGTTTTCCATTTTATTAGAGTACAGGTTTTTCAAAATAGGTATTGATGATCCCCTGCATTGCTGCTGGGTCTGCTGTGACTTCACCTTTTTTGTTCTTAATTGCATGGACTTGAGCCTTTTCTTTCCTTTTTTTGATAAGGTTGGCTAAAGGCTTATCGATTTTATTCTTTCAAAAAACCAACTCTTTGATTCATTGATTCTTTGTGTCATTCTCTTAATCTCCATTGTATTAATTTCTACTCTGATGTTTATAATTTCCTCTTTTGTACAAGCTTTGGGTTTGTTATGCTCTTCTTTTTCTAGGAGCTCAAGTTTCTGCATTAGGTTATGTACTTGAGTTCTCTATTTTTCTAATATGGGCATTCACTGCTATGAATTTCCCTCATAGAACTGCTTTCACTGTGTCCCGTAGATTCCTGTATGTTGTACTGGCATTATCATTTACTTATAGAAACTGTCTAATTTCTTCTTTAATTTCCTCTGTGACCCATTGGTTGTTCAAGAGGGTGTTGTTCAGTTTCCATGTGTTTGTGGGTGTTTTGCAGTTTCTTATGTTATTGATCTCCAATTTTATTGCACTATGGTCTGATAATATACAGGGGGTAATTTCAATTCTTTTACATTTACTTAGACATGTCCTATGAGTTAGCATGTGGTCTATTTTGGAGAATGACCCGTGTGCACCTGAAAAGAACGTGTATTCAGATTTTGTGGAGTGGAACACTCTGTAAACATCTATAAAGTCCATTTGTTCAATAGCTTGGTTCAGTTCTAGAATTTCGTTGTTAATTTTTTTATGTAGGTGACCTGTCTATTTGTGATAATGGGGTATTAACGTCCTCCACTACAGTTGTATTAGTGCTTATTTGGTTTTTCATGTCCATTAATATTTGTTTTGTATAGTTGGGGGCATTCATATTTCGTGCATATATATTTAGGATTGTCACCTCTTTCTCTTGGATTGTTCCCTTCACAAGGATGTAGTAACCATCTTTGTCTCTCTTAATTAGTTTTCGTTTGAAATCTACTATGTCTCCAAATAAGATTGCTAGCCCTACTTTTTTCTGGTTTCCTGTGGCATGGAGGACTGTTTTCCATCCTTTTACTTTCAGTCTATGAATTTCCTTTTGAGTTAGGTGTGTTTCTTGTATATAGCATAGTGTTGGATTTTTCTTTTTAATCCATTCTGCCAGTCCATTTCTTTTGACTGGTAAAATGAGGCCATTAACATTGATCATTATAATTGGTGCATATTGACTCATCCTGGTCATGAGGTTTTACTTTTGTTGGCTCTTTTATTTCTTATTTTTCCCCTTTCCCTTTAGTTTCTTACCTGTGGCTACCCTCTTTTGGGCCTCATGGAATTGTGACCTTCATTTGTTTTTTCTAGGATATTGTTTAGAATTGCTTGTAGTGATGGTTTGCTGTTCATGAAATTTCTCAGGTTTTCTTTGTCGTGGAAGTATCTAATTTCCCCATCAATATAGAAAGATAATTTTGCAGCATTTAACAGTCTAGCTCGGAAATTTTTGTCTTTCAGGACTTGAAATACTTCACTCCAGACTCTCCTTGACTTGTGGGTTTCTTTTGACAACTCTGCAGTGATTCGAATGGGCTTTCCTTTGTAGGTGATTTATTTCTTTTCTCTAACTACTTGTAGAATTTTGTTCTTCTGTTGGGTTTCTGGGATCTTGACTACTAGATATCTAGGTGTAGATTTTTTTGATCATGGCTAGTTGGAGTTCTATATGCCTCACTCATCTATATGTCAAATTCTCTACCTCTGTCTGGGAAGTTTTCAACTATTACTTCTGTGAACAGTTTTTTATGTCAATTGTACTTTCTCGTGTTTTTTCTTGGGGTCCTATCATTCTTACGTTATTCTTCTTTGCATCATCTAGTAGCTGCAGCACTGTTTTCTCATAGTCCCTTGCTATTTTGAAGAGATTTCTGTTTTCATGGTCATTAACTGGAATCCTGTCTTCTATATCTGATATTTTACCTTTACATTCCCTTAATCTGCCGTGCATTCTTTCAATAGAGTTTTTAATCACCTGGATATCTGTTCGAATCTGTTTCATGGATTCCATATATTTCTTATGTTGGGAGATCATGGTTTCCATTTCTTTCTTATGCTGGGCATTCATGACTTCCATCATGTTTCTGAGCTCATCCATTTTTTTATATCTTTCTGTTCTATAGCTTCTAATCATGTTTTCCACTCTGCTCTCCATCTCTGAGGTTATCTGGGAGATTATTTCTATTTTGAATTTTTCTAGAGCCTCGTTCATCTGTTTTGTTACTTCCTGTGCTATCAGTTCAGGGTGTCCAGGTGGTTGGTTGTCAGACTTTTCCACCTCATTTCCCTCAGAGTTTACCCTTGATGTGGTGGAAAACTGAGTTTGTGCCTTGCTTAGATGTCTTCTCTTTTTTGTTTTTGGTACTGTCCTTGGTTTAATTCCTGGGTTGATACTTCAAAACTGTTTATTGAAATATCTTTGTTGCTTTTAATTGGAACCATTATGGAAAGACTGCTTCTCAGAAGTATCGTCCAGATATAGCTTGTCTTTAGGTTTTGAGTCTCTAATGACTCTGAGGCAGTCTCATTTTCATTATACCAGGAAGGACCACTGATTAGATCAATCACAACACCTTAGCCCAAGTGATGCAATAAGTAACACCATAGCATCAACTACATCTTAGAAAATGACAATTTGCGAAAGTTATTAATCTATCACTTTTAACTGTGTGAATTAAATCAAAATCAAAGACTTACCCAACATACGTTTATAGTGAATAAACCCTTCAATATACCAAATTTATCCTTTTGGGTGGGGAGTTAGAAGGAGTTGTGGAGAGAGGGATAGATAGGTAGAAGGATAGGGGAAGGTTGGAAGTGAGACCAAAGGACACAGGTGAGAGAAGGAAAGAGAAGAAAAGAAAAATAAAGAATTAATCTGAATTAGGGCTAGAACAGGAACAAAAAGGGAGATGAAGAACAATGTGCAACAGCAAGAGAGTGAGTGTGAGAAAGGAAAGAGAAAAGAAAGATAAAAAAGAGAAAAATAAAAATTTGAACAGAGTGGGAAAAAATTTTAAAATATGAGCAAAAAAAGCCAATAATAATAATTTTTGAAATAAAAAATAAAAATGAAATGAAGGGCCTCCTTCAGGGTATGTCTCTGCTGTCACAATAGACAAAGTGGGCAGCAGTGTGCAGATATAAATCACTGGGTCTTAGCAAACCAGTTTCAGACCCATGGGATTCAGGCAGATTTCTGGCTTCAAGTCCCAAGTTTAGTTCCCTGTCCTCCTGCAGGGTTGAATTCTGCAAGGTTGTACTTCAGTTTCCAGTTGCCCTTCCCCTGAACATAGTCCTGGTTCCAATCGGACATGATGATTCCTCCAACCTACCTAATAGGGTGGTCTGGCGTCCCCTGTGTCTTTGCTGTGTGGAACCCTCTCTCTGGTGCTCTACTGGTGTGCTTTGTCATGTATTTTTCTTCTCTAAAGGGCATTAATTTTATTTCAGAATTGTCATAATAGTATATCTCATGTTGGTACACCGTGTTCTTCTAAAATATTACTTATTCTAACATAAACTATTTACTAAAATAAGGTGTTAGCTTTAGTTTTATAGTTCATTAATTTTAACATATTTTGTTGTATATAATATTTTTTCTTGTAATTCTTATATTTGCATTTTATAAAATCATGCCACCCATTATGCCTTCTACAAAATAATAAAAATATATTCTACAGTTCTCCTTTAAAGCATTTGAGCTCATTAATCACACTATTTTGTTGTGAAAACACATACTCTATCTGAAACACAAAAAATTGAGGATAATTTAGGTTTAGTCTTTACCTAGATGGTCAATTTCTGTGTGAAGTATCAGTCCTTATATTTCTATTATTTTCACTCCTCCCAATGTCTTCTCCTTATATTAAATTGCCAAAATATATTTAGTTTTTATTTGAAAAACCAAAAATAATGGCTGTTCAACAAAATATACTTGCTACAAGCATACATATATATATGGTTATAGTCTGTTGCATCATGCAAGGTGATAAATTTCAAAGATGTAGTAATAGTCTAAGATAAATATTATTGAAATCAATATGAAAAGTTTAATAATTTAATAGCTATTAAGAAAATTTCATGAAATCTTTAGAAAACTAGAAAAAAGAAACAGTATTTTGGATTTTATTTATTTTCTATAAGGCTTTTTCTTATAATTTTCTCCAAGCAGTACTGTAGTACATTTTACTTGCCAAATTCATTCTGCTTTTAAGTAATCTGTAGAATTCAAATAAAATTCACTATTTTGCTGACTCTTGCTAAAAGCCATTGTCATAAATCAATTAGATACATTTATAAATTATATAAAAGAAAGTACTTGTACTTTATTCAGTTGCTAAAAATTATATCATTAGTGATCATTTATGCTCTTGTTTTAGATAACATAACAAGATGGTTTTAGGGCTATCATATATGACTTATCCCAGGCTGGCATTTAAATGTTTATGTGCCTAAATAATATCATTTAAGAAAAAGTTAACTAATTGTCAAGAAATATTTCTTTGAGATGGGGCAAAAGTGTGTGTGTCTACCATGATGCTATGGACATCATAACAAGCCACTATCATCCACACACTCAGTGCATGCACTTATGACCGAATGGTACAGGTAAGCATTCAAGTTTTTCAGTCTGACAGAACTTTGTTCAAATCTTGTCTGTCACTTATTAACTCTGTAATATAGTTACCAACTTACTGTGCAAAATAAAGCTGTATCTGCCCCACTAAATCATGAGACCTGAGTGATCCACGTAGTTAAAGTTTAGTATTTAGGATATTATTTATTTCATATATTTTAGGTAGAAAAGGATAAACCTTTCCTTTTATAATTCATACAAGCAAAAAAAATAATTTCCCTTTCTCATTGGTTTCCTACTGATGGAATAGCAATGTATAAGAAATGGGTGGATTAAAATGATGGGAATATATTATTTTACAGTTCAGGAGGAAGTATACTTTGAAATGAAATCACGGTCATATACTTTCCAATTCTTTTAAGGGAGAGTGTGTTTAATGCTTTTCTCTTAGTGTCTAGTTACACTTGCAATCTTAGATATTCTTAAACTTGCAAAGACATGAAACCCATTTCTGCTAAAACTTCCTGTGGTGGTTTTTCTCTCTGTGCCTGCCTCTGCACTTTCATTCTGTTTTTGTAAGGGCAAAAGTCATATTGCATTAGGAAGCCACTGGTGTTGTCATCCTAACTTAGTTACATTTGCAATTGTGTTATTTTCAAATTGTGTCACAGATATTGGGAATTAAGACTTCATTTTCAGAGGGAGGGGCAAAATTCAAACCATAATGCCATTTATTTTAAAAAGCACATCCTAATCTCAGCCGATACTGCAATCTTTCTCTCAATTTACACACTTTTGCAATGCTGATTAAAAACCAGATAAGCGTTCAATTATAGAAACATTACATTTATCATTGTATTGTTAGGTAGAATGTTTATGTGCTTTACTTCTGTGGCAATAAATATAATCATACACAGAATAAAATCTTAAAAACAATTCAAATATAAGTAGTTTATTAAGCTGTAAAATATATGACATGTTATATTAAATATTATGGAAATTAAAACTCAGGCCCTTTCCATCAATTTCTGACAGGAAAATAACAAAACATTCTCCCTACTTTGATATATTGTGTCCTTTGAAACAACTGTGAAGTGAACCATTAAAAAGTAAAACACTCCATTGAACTGAAAAACAAACTCTGATTGGGAAAGCTAATGCCTCAGGAAAAGTAGGTTTTGTAATCTCAGTTTTCATGTCTCCTTGTGTCTTTGATGGATGATGAAAAACAGTGAAATTCTAAACAAATTGCCACAGTGACTTAAATAATATATATATTTTTGCACTTCAACTGAAGTTTTAAAGAATCCTTCAAAATGTAAATTAAATAAAAGGAGCCGGGACAACGGGAAAAATATTCACATTAAATTTTCCACTTACTGGTGCAATTCTTGATGGGAAATGAGACATATTTCACAATCCTTCAATCTACTGTGTTTTTAAATTGCTCAAAGGTTGATTGTGTTCCGAGTTTTCAAACTTAAAACTAATTTCATAAAATTTTATGCTTAATATGCTATATTTTGACTATTTTTATCATATTAATAGCAGATATAAATAGGAAGTTTATAAAACCATATCTTTATGAAACATACAATTCGTTAAATGCACTTTTAAAATGCAATTCCTGGGAAAAATACTTATAGCATAATTTAACAGAAGATATTGGTTCGGCATCCTTACCCATGACCCTAAATGTGTGGCTTACTTAAAAATGAAATCAATAAAAGAAACAGAGTGATTTAAGGGAGAATTTAAATGTCAGTCTGAACAAGATTGATGGAATATTAAATAGGGTAAATAAGACAGACCTGATTGTGAAGATAAAATTTGAGTGAAGTTATAAAAAGGTAATTGGTGAAATTGATGTCAAAGTTTCCTAAGCAGAGTGAACAGCTGGAATAAATGTACCAAAGAAGAAGCTCCTGGTGCACAGAAATGACAAAGGGATTACAAAAAAAGGTAAGGGATTAAGTAATAGAAGAGGAATCAGAAAGAATAAAAGAACCGGACTCCACAGGACACCTAATTTATAGAACATCCTCGCTGTGGCTCTATATTTGAAGGACCACTATATGATGAGAGGAATGGGAGCTTTTACTTATCCTGTCTTGTTTAAAAATGACATTTCTGTTTGTAGCAGTGAGCATGCATTCTGTGGAGCAAAAGAAATGTACAAAGCCTATTGGATGGTATGAAAATAAGCCTAGAAATGAGAGATGGTTGGCTGCATCAGCACAGTGGATAGCGAGAAGCAATAAGTTTCTAGTTACTTGTAAAGAAAGAGTTGATGTCATTAACTGTTAAGTTAAATGATGTAGATTGGGAGGTGGAAAATTGTGTTGTATTTATGCATGTGAGGGATAGGAAGGGGAGAGTCTTATGGGTTGGATCTTTAATCCCCCTCAAAGGCTGATATATTAAAGTCTTTGAGTCCAGGCCTCTGTGCTAGTGGGTGTAGTGGAAGGAAATTAGGTCATTGGAGGACGCTTTTGAAGGATATATTGGTACCCCATCCCATTTCTCTGTTTCTTTTTCACTTTCTGGCAGCCATGAATTGGACAGTTTTCATCCACTGTGCTCATTCATCCATGATGCACTGGCTCACAGTTGTCACAACTGGATGGAGCCAAAGGACCATTGATTGACGGCTCCAAGACTATAAGCTAAAATCAGTCTTTCTTGATTGTCTCACATATTTTGCTATACTTGTGGTAAAGAGACTATCACAAAGAGACAAAATATACCTCGAATTCTATAATTTGAATACTCATTACTCCATTAACAAGAGACATTTAAAATATATATTTATGTTTTCAACACTATAAGAATCTTAATTTGTGTTTAATAATATATGCGATTTACAGAGAAATATCTTTCAGTAAAGTACACCTAAAACACTGAAATGACTATTTAAAAAGTACATATTTTAATTATAAGTAAGGTTTACAGTAGAAAAAAGAACTGATCAAATACAAGAACATTTAAAGTAGAGTAAAATAAAACAAAAGCAAAATTATACCTTTGGTTTGCAATTTAATTCAAGCAGGAATCACGTGATTTTAGCGGCAGGTGAAAATATTCCTAGAAAATCAACATGGATAGATAAGTAGGAAAATAAACCAAGCAAACAACAAAACCATAAAAGAAGAAAGCAAATTAACTAAACACCAATAGAATATAGCATATTTACTTTTTTTTTTTCCCTTTTGGTACCGGGGATCGAACTCAGGACCTTGCACTTTCGAGGCAGGCACAGGAATCACTCAGCCAAATCCCTGGCCCAGCATATTTACTTTGAATAGAAAGAAAGCACACAAAAATGACTCACCTCAGAAATCCTATTTTAAATTCTTATACTTAATTTTGGGCTCCATTCAAATAGTAGGGTGCATCTGAAGCCTATGATTTGTCCAAAAATATCAAGTTATTTTTCATATGAAGGTCTGGCATTGGTTAAACCACTAGACTCCTTGAAGAAGTGTGTGCAAACCCTCAGTAAAAAAACTCACTTCAATTATTTCCTCAAATAAAAGCCAACGATGAAGTTCCAAAAAACAGAAATTCATAGATACCGATCACTGAAAAATACATGAGAAAGAAATATCAGACTGAAAGAAAAACAGAGTCATTCAGGTTATTTAAATTTACATCTTAAAAATATGGAATTTTAATATAGGGAAGAAAAAATAAGAGACTAAAAATGTTTTAGCTACTTTCTCATCACTGGGACACAATATCTGACACCCACAATGTAAAAGAGGAAAGCTTTATTTTGGTTCCTCATTTGTAGAGAAGTCGGTCCATAATCAGCTGGCTCCAAGGCAGGGTGGCATGGCAGAGGGGGATGGAAAAGGCTTGCTTATGGAATGGCAGGAAGAAAGCAGAGAGAGAGAGAGAGAGATCAATGGAAGAAGGAAAGAGACAGACACTTTCAGGACACATCCTCGGTGACCCACCTCCTCAGACCAGGCTTTACTTCCCAGTGTCACATTTCACAGTAAACTCATCCCTGATGAGCACCACACCCACATTATCCAATCACCTCCTGAAAGCATCACCTATGAGCTCATGAGATTTGGAGGTATATTCAGATATAAACTAGAACATAGAACATTTAAAATAAATAAAAACTTCTAAGATAGACAGGTAGATAGCCAAAGAGACAGATAGATAAAGGCAAATAGACACACACACCACACACACACACACACACACACACACACTATTCAAAGGAGTGCTACTATGACAGAAGGATATAAAAGAACTTTGCCTTACCAGAAGCAAATAAACAGGAAATTATAAGATGGCTACAATATCATAATATTTCCTAAAGCCATCAAAGTACAGTGGACACTGGGTAGTCAACTGACTATCCTCCAAGCTATGAGTTATACATCTTCTGTTCTCGGGTATTGTGGGGAACACATTACATGTTTGGAGCAGTGGCTGAGTTCTCAGGAAAGGCAGAAAGTGGAATATGCCTCCCAGACCAGGATAGTCTCTGTACATAAAAGACAGTAAAACTTTAGAAAACATCTATATGCAGAGCATGTTGCTTGATTTTGGAGTAGGCATTATGAAATAGAAACAATTTTAATATCATTTTTACAGAGAAATATTAAAGATATTAAAAGATGGGATATGGAGATAAAGGCACAGAGAAAAAATCCTCAATTTTATAGTCACCAAGTGATAGCCTCTGGCTGTCTTGCATTTCTGTTTCATGACTTCAGGCTCATGGTTTTCCAAGGATGAAGTTTCCTCCTTTCACACAATGTAATCTGAAACTCTCAGGCATGAAATCAAAATGACTCAAAATATTGCTGCCTTAAGGTCTGGTATTGTCTAGATTGAATGGTCTCATGATTTCAGGAAAGCCATGGCATATCATCCTCAATGACTTGTGAGTTGGAGGTCTAGCTGACTCAAGATATTTTGATATAGATGCAAATAAGTCTAATTTAAATAAAATCTACTGATAAAAATTAATTTATATCAACAAAGAAATGGTCTCATAATAACAAAGAAAGTTGATGCCTAGGTTGAAACACAAATACCTCTTTTGACTACTTATGTTTGACTTTCATGTACCTATAGGAACAAATATGTTGAGTCCAGCTACAAATCTCATTGCTATTGATCAGTTCTTATTCCTGAAAGCCCAGCAGAAAAGAGGGCACTTTCTTTTTCTGTTTAAGGGAAACAGTGACGCCCACCTACCAGAGACCCCTGAAGTGTTACCCAAAACCTCTGCAGTAGGATCCAGTCTCCTGCCTAGTGTACAAAGCAGATCTGAGGGAAAAAAACCTAAAAGAATTAAGAGACAGAAAGTGGGCTGCTAGGACAACAAATGCCAGTACAACTGTCAAAGGCGCTGGCCAGTCCAAGCCACTCATTTTTACTGCCAATCAATTGGGGTAAAGGCTACATGCAAGAGCAGTACTTCCTGTA
This sequence comes from Heterocephalus glaber, assembly GCF_053883595.1. NCBI lineage: Eukaryota > Metazoa > Chordata > Mammalia > Rodentia > Bathyergidae > Heterocephalus > Heterocephalus glaber. The sequence goes on along the minus strand of NW_028258138.1, from coordinate 20,624,426 downwards.
AGGATGCACAGTCATGCAGTTTTTATGGAAATAAGGCTCAAAAGACAAGAAACAGCATTCTCAAATTAGAAACAGAATAGACAAAATAAATGGTGGAAATTAGAACATTGTCCTAGTTAGAGGTTTTAGTTGTGGAAATAGAATTTAGGTGTGAGTTGCTCTGACCTAGGCATGTAGGCTTCCACCAGACTGCTTCTATAAACAAGCCAGTTGTGTAGCTAACTCTTCACAGCCTGCACTGCTTACAGCCTGCTTTGGGCAAAATCAATATCGCAGTCTCCCACATCAGCGACATCCACTTGTTTGAATTTCAGAACTTCTATGGGGTTACTATGATATGTCTCTCATTTCCTCCCATCTTTTACAAAAGGAAGTGTCTACTTTGATTATCCCTTTTCTTCCTCACAATTATATGTTAGATCTATTGTAGAAGAGGGCAGAGAGATGATGTTACACATATTTTTATTTTATAGTCATTTGTATCTATGAAAATATTATCTGTGAAGCTCTATTCAAGAGTTTTGATGCCATCTCAACACAATTTAGATGGTGAGGTCCAAAATGGAAAGAGAACTTTCAGGGTCTTGGGAAAAGGTTCCATGGCAGAACAGATTTGTTGTAGAAATTAATTACTAAGAATTTGAAATTGCCATAAAATATGATATTCCTATCATAAAAATACATCTTTTACGCTGAGGACGAAGATCAGCTTTAGAGTTCTTTTGATCATATTTGGGCCTCTTTATTTAATGCACAGCACTGCAAAGACAATAACAAAGAAACAAATAAAAACACACTAGAGGGATTTTTTTCCTTTCCTTTGAAATTTGCCTGGCCTAGTTGATCAGCAGTGAAATAAGTGGTGATTAGTTTGAGCCACTAAGTTTAGATCTTATTTTTAAAAATCTGTTAATTATATGCATCCTGTCTTTGCGTAGGTAGGAATGACATGAACCTGGACATTTACTTTTTATTATATACATTTGGAAGAGAATCCTTTTAGATCTTTGAAACACAAGTCTCTACATTATCTTTGTAACCCCAAATCTTTGATTCTCTAAACCTATCAATTTATTTTATGCTTTCCCTTTATTGGTTAATAATCAATGGAACAATTACACTAACAAAGAAAAGCAACTAATATTTTCTAATTGATACAAATGGAGCTTAATCACTCTAGCATTATAATCAGTAAATCAGATTTAAAATCTGGAAGTGTTGCATCAGGAGGTATCCCAGTGGCATTATTAATGCCTGAGTGCTTATCAAAGGCTTATTTTAAGTGTTGAGTAGCTGCTTTTTCTTTTTTGTTGTTGTTTTGATTTTTTATTTGTTGCTCTGTTTCTTCTGATTTACATCTACTAAACTTGGGTTCGCAAGCCTCTTTAGAGAAAATATATACCATGGATCCTTGAAATTCATGAGGTTTTTGTTCCTAGAGCACCTGTGAATTGTGAAATACTGTGAATTTCAGATATGGTAAGGAAAATGCCTATAAATGCCTATTTTTATAGTTTAAACCACAAATGTGCTATGTCTCCTGCAGTTATGTAATTTAATTTAATAAAACACTGTATTAATAAAGCCTTAGAAGGTTCAGGGCATTTAGGTGGCATTTTAGGGATCTTATGGTTTTAAGAAGAGCAAAACCAAGAACACTGGAGAAACAACCCATTTTGATGTGGGAATTCTATACGTTTGCTGGAGATGGGTTAGCATCCAATCAGCAGGAATAACACTTTCAGATTGGCTACTTGCAAACTTCTTACCACAAGCAAACAAACAAACAAACAAAACAATTGTGGAGTATATTTGAGGTTTCTGCAAAATTACAGGGGTTTCTGTGAACAATTATTAGTTAGGTAGTAAGGAAAAATGAACAAATGACTGAGGCTGCAAACTCTGAACTGGAACATCATGGGGATATACTTTAATTCATCTTTCAAGAGGTCAGTGTAAGGGTAGGGCTTCTACTGACATTGTGACTATAGTTTTATTCATTATCTTGCAAGCTTTCTGAGTTTGGGGTATATCTTTGTGATCATTAATTCTTATATGTCAGCTTTATTGGATCAAGAAATGCATCACAGATCAGTAAAGCCAAAGCCTGGGTTTGTCTGGGTAGATCATGGAAACCTCATCATGGGTACTATATATGATCTTTCATGCATTCCTCTCTGAAAGTGTTCACCAGCCCTGTTTCCCAGCAGCCATTAACTAAGCAACTCTGCTTGCCCTCAACCTTCTGCTACCATGTTCCTGCTGTGGATCTAGTCAACCATGGACTGAATTTCCTGAAACTGTGAACCAAATTAAATCTCTTCTGTTCTCCTACTACTAAATTGTGTGTGCTGGATATTGAGTCTCAGCAACAGGAAAGCTGAGTAACACAATATTCATAGGTCAAGATAAATCTGTATGCAATCCATTTAGAGTCTAGCAATTTTCAGTTTTTCCAGAGATTTTAGGATTTTGTTTTTATCATTATATCATTGTGGTATTTTTAATTTTGTAGAGAATTACTAGAAAAATATGATGCTACCTTGTTCAAAGACTTTTGTGAATTGAGTCAATGTAATTGGAAACCTCCTGGTGGTATTGAAAGAATACCAAATGCGGAAAGCTAATCTAACATGAGAGATATACAGAATTTTTTTGGCTGAGCATAGACAACAAATTCAGAAATTATGAAACTTCAGTTATTATATAGTGAGTCTTGCCCAATAAAGCTAACAGACATTTATCAAACATATACTATAAAAATTTGGAAATGATCTATTCAAATGAAAATTTGCATGTGTACATACATACTACATAACTGCATATATATATATATATATGTAAATCCTCATATATCCTCATATATATATGTGTGTATGAATTAAGGACTAAAATCTAGGTTTGGAATCTTTAGGAATTCTGAAGAATAACTCTCTTTTACTGGAATATACATGTATACATTTTACCGGAATATACACATATACACTTACACACATATATACATGTATGTATATATACACAGAAGGACAACTTCTCAAAAAATATTTTGTTGTCATTTCTCTTGTGTGCATAAATGTATTATGTAGGGTTTGGGAGGAATTGCTCACTTGATTATCTAGTATGGGGAAGGAGGATACATTAAATCTGCACATAAATTTTCCTGACAATCTAAAGAAAGTTAGAAGTTTGACTTCATGTTTTGTTCTGGGATTCTTGGGAGTTTCCATTCTAATTTATGTGAGATTTTTGTGTCCCTACTTCAAACTAATCAACTTAGGGTCATATTGATTATGCTGTAACTTACTATTTATTGGCTTGAGTTCAAAACATTTAAAATGTCCATAGCTTTTTCAAAATTAAAAGCCATTATCATGGGAACTATTGGAACTCTCATACATATTATTCTTTATGCCTTTTTCAATCTCTCAAAAATTTGTGAATATGGAGACAATAAGGAAATACATGTTTTTCAGATGTCTATAGATGTCAACAGAGAGAAGTTAAATCTTCAGAAGTTTACATTGAATACAAATTAGTCAATTTTGAAGGGTTTTATCAAAGATTACAGGTCATTAAATAATATAATCTATAGTAAAATAAATAAAGTAAAATACTGTAATCTTATAATGCCTTATATAAATGAGATTAAAATAGTGCTCTCCTCTGGAGATACATTTTTTTTCTCTGCCGGTGGATTATACTTAAAAGTTGTTTTCAGTCCTTCGGATGTATGACCACAGATATCTAATTTGCCTTATTCCTATGTTATGCCTATCTATTCTTTGCATATGTTAACATGGCTTCTACATATCAAGAAGCAGCAATGCAATTAACCTGAACCCAGATACAGAAACCTACTTACACATCCCTCTTTTTCATATTCAATTCATGTTTTACAATTGATTAATTGGAGTGCGTGATTTGCTAGGAGAAAACCTACCATTTTGACATCAGTACACAAAATTTCTGTTGTTATATATTTCTTATAATTTCAAAATATCTGAATAGTAGAGAACAGTTAACATAATTTCAGTGAAATTTAATTCACATTAAAACTGAGCAAAGCTGAGATTTGAGAACACTGAGCAGGCTTGTTATGAATTCTCATTTTCCCTTCCAGCACATTTTTACTTAGGATCCAAGAGAAAATCATACTGAGAGAATAAAGCCTGGTGACATACTCTCTCTGGCAGAATATTTAAACTCTATACGATTTTATTCTCAAGAGAAAAGAAATTCCTTTGAGGATAGCTGACAGGGCTGGCCCATGGGATCATATTAGAAGATCTTGAAGATTCTATTGCTGTCCACAAATAATTTTACAAGCTCCTAAGAGAAGCACTAGTACTCAACTCTCACCCACAACACATTTAAACTGAATTATTCTTGGCCTTAAAGAATTATTAAGTACAAAAAGACTGGATTTTTTTCTATTTTTCACTTCATGCAATAAAAATTACTCATTGACTGTAATGGACAGGAGAACAATCCTTCCCTATCTAATGTCCTGATTATCATCAATGCAAATGAAGGAAATAAAAATTTACTTTTTAACCATTTCAACTCTCTGCATATCTTTTACTTTTACTTTTTACATTGTAGTGGAATAAGTCAACTTAAATAAAATTGAGTCAGAAGGTAAACATAGCCCTATATTAAAAATGATGTTTAAAGAAAATATTATCCTTTATGTTAGTGCTGATGAAATGTATAGCTAATTGTCCACATGCAATCCCTTTGTTGAGAAATATGTCAGAAGCCTTTGAGATGTCAAATTAGGGAAAAATTTGCTTTTGACTTTCAGTTTATTATACAGGTACTGGAGATTAAATTTGAGGAAACATAAAAACAGACAAATAAATCAGTGGAACAGATTAGAAAGCCCAGAAGAAAAACACCCAGGACAGATTGGTTTCCAATGGAGGTGTTGGAAATTTGTATCACCATATGTAGTTCACAGAGGCTGGACCACTGTATCTCAGCAGTGCAAAGATCAACTTTAAATGAATTAGACTTAAATGGAAGGCCTTAAATTATGAAACCACTCGATAAGTACATAAGGGAATTACTTCAGGGCATTGTGGGTGATGGCTTTGGGGGAAAGACACTGAAAGCACAGGAAACCCATAGGAAAAAACACAACAAGGCTATCCTGAACTAAAACATTCCAGTGTACAACCTCGTGCACAGAAAACCTCCAAACAGAGTGAGAGAAAATATTGAAGTGTATGTATGTGAAAAGAGATTGAAATGCAGATAATTAGGAACTCCAAAATCTTTATAAAAAACAACAACAAATATAGTTCAATTTAAAAATAAGAAATACTTCTAAATAAACATATCTCAAAAAATGCATACAAATTACTAACAGGTACATGCAAAATTGCCCAACTTCGTTAATAAACAGAGAAAAGAGTCAAATCACAGTATTATCTCACTCTATTTAGAATTGTTATTATTAAAAAGACTAAAAATAAGTTCTGAGGAGAATGTGAAGGAAAGGGAACACTTGTACACTGCTGGTGAAAATATAAATCATTGAAACCGTCATGTAAAATACTACAGAGGTTTCTCAGTATATGAAAAATAGAGATACCACATGATGCAGTGATTTTCCTCCTGGGTATACATCTAAAGGAAGTGAAATCAGTATGTCAAGGAAACATTACACTCCCTTGTTTGTTGCAGAACTTATGGCAATCACAATAGCCAGGAAATGGAAGCAAGCAACCTAAAAGTCCACAACTGGTGAATAGACAGAAAATGTGTTTTGACAAAATCTCTAATCTTAGCACCCTGGGAGGCTAACACAAGAGAATCACAAGTTTGAAGACAGCTTCAACTATTTAGCAGTTAACAACAGCCTGTCTCATAAAAACAAAAAACAGAAAACAACAAAAAAGAAAACCTAGAGCTGGGGATGGTAACAGTGAGAAGACCTTGGGTTTAATCCCCAATGCTGAAAACAAAAGAATAAAAAAGAAGAAAGCAAACAATACATTTACAAAACATAATATTATTTTTCAGGTCATAAATAATTATGAAATCCTATCATGTATGACAGAATGAAAGGAACCAGTTAACAGAGACTGGCAAAAGTTAGGGATGGAGATGGGAAAGATTGTTCAATAGGTACTAAGTTACAGTTAGGAACAAGAAGCTCTGAGACAGTAGTGTACATTATGATGAATATGGACAGCAATGGTATATTACACATTTTTAAAATATAGAAACATTTTGAAAATTTTTACCATAAAGTAGTGACAAGTATTTGAAGAAACAAATGTGTTTAACCTGATTGAAATTATTTAATGTGAACATATTTGGAATGTTACATGGTTCCCTATTATCATTTACAAGTTTTATGTATTCTTTACATCAATTTAAAGGTAAATGTATTTTTAAACCAGGAAAAACTAGGGGAAATGCATAAATCAAACATAAGTATAAAAGAAAGACTAATGCTTAGAAAAAATTTAGTTTACCTATATTTTAAAAGGCATGGGAAATTTCAGAAAATTGGATGTATATGATAAAGAACAAACATGTAAAGTAACACTTTCTGAAATTCTTCTATTATTATTGAAGAACTATTTAAAACATGTTTTATAAACTTTCACAGTTTATAGGTCAGATATACCAAGTGAAGAAATGGTTAATTTTGTAATTTTTTTTATATAACAAGATAATTCAAATTAAATTCTCATCAGGCCTTTGTTTCAGAATATTACAATAGCTCTTAAAGTAAGCATATGTTTGCTCGTTATGCATTATACTTGCTTTGCATTCAAGTTAATGTGTTACAAGTACTTGTTATCTCTCCATTTTTATGGAAAGATAAGTCCTCACCATCTGAGAAAAGATATCACATTTGGATAAAAGTTATTGGATAGACTGATTAAATGTATCATCCTAGATGAGCATAGTGACCATGACAAAATTGGAGGGAATGGAAAGTAACCTAAAGTGAAAATTCAATTAAAGCTCTTGAGATATTTCAGGGAGGAAAATGGATTAAGTTACTATGGTCATAGAATATCCATATTATGGATAATATGGGTTCATTTAATTAGACATAATATAAGATGCCTATAAATTGAGATATAACTTCTAGTAAAGTTGAAATTAATTGCAAACATCTTTGACATCAGTGAAAAGCTTAAATGACAAGATACAATGCATACAATATAGAATTTTAAAAGTTTAAGAAAGCAAAGTATGAACAAATGAATACTGTGGTAATTGCTTTGTGTCAAATTAATTGACTTGAAAGGTACTTAGCATATAAGGAAAACATAGTTCTGTGTCTTGGGGGGGTCACAAATATTTGACAGTGAGTACAACACGTGGTCCTGCCCCTTCTTCTCTCCCTGCTCCCTGGGTGCTTTCAGTAATCATGAACTAAGCACCTCTGTCCTGCTATGCCCTTACATTAGGTTGTTTTGTGTTGTGCAGCCAAACATGAATATCCACTGAAACTATAAGACAAATGCCAAATTCGACCTCTCCTTAAGGTGTGGGTATTTTCGGTCCCAGTAATAGAAAAACTACAATTGAGCAAGAGAAAGAAATCAAAAGGATACAATAGAAAAGGAAGAAAGTTTATTGTCATTACTTGAAGAAAATAGGATCCTGTACATTAAAGACCTAAAAATATACACCAAAGGACTCCTAGAATTGATTAGCAAATTTAACAAATTTAACAGGATGCAAAATCAAAACAGGAGAATCGGTAGTGTTCCTGTATGACAATAAAGAACTCTCAAAGAGAGAAAGAAAAAAATCATTCACAATACCATGAAGAAAACATCAAATATTTAGAAATTAACCCAGCAAAAAAGCATAAGATCTGTGTAACAAAAACTACAGAACTCTGAAAAAGTAGATCAAAAGAGACATCAGAAAATGGAAAAAATATTTCATGTTCCTGGATAGGCAGAACCAACATTGTTAAAATGGTCATACTACCAATACTTATATATTGATATAATGTAATTCCAATTAAAATACCAACAGCTTAACTCACAGAACTAAAACCAACCAAACAAAAAAGGCAAAAGTGATCCTGGGCAAAAAAAATAAGGCAGGAAGCATCACAGTCACAGAGTTAAAGTAATTTTATAAAGCTATGGTGAGAAAACCTGCATGATACTAGCACAAAAACAGATATGTTGATCACTGCAAATGAATAGAAGATGTAGAAACAATCCAGGCATGATAAGTCATCTGATTTTAGACAAAGGAGCTGAAGTGTATGTGCTGGAGAAAAGATAGACTCTTTATAAATAGTGCCATGAAAACAGGTTACACACATGCCAAAGATTGAACACCCACATCTATCATTATGCACCAAAATAAAATCAAAATGGATCAACTACATAAATGTTAAGACAGAGACTTAAGTGTTGGAAGATAAAATAAGTAAAACTCTTGAAGACATAGACACAGGAAAGGACTTTCTGTACAGAACCCAAATTGCGCAAGAAACAGCATCAAAAATTAACAAATGAGATTGTATGAAGTTAAAAACTTTCTGCACAATAATTGAAATAATCAATAGAGTGAAGAGACAATGTACAGAGTGACAAAAATTTTTGCAAGCTAATCCTCTGACAAAAAAGTAATATCTAGAATTTACAAAGAACTCAAAAAAGTTAGAGCTTCCAAAATAAAAGACCCAAGTAAAATATGGGCAACTGAAATAAGTAGTTGCATCTTGGAAGAGGAACTGCAAAAGGCCAATAAATACATGAAAAAACCTTTATATCTCCAGCCATTAGAGAAATACAAATTGAGATTCATCTAACTACAAAATGTATGGGTATCATCCAAAAATTTTTAAAAATCAAACAATAACAAATGATGTTTGGCTGCTTGTATGTTGGTGGGCACCCTTGTACATTGGTTATGGAAATACAAACTGGTACAACCACTATGACAATTATTATGGAGATTCTTCAAAAACTAAAACTAGAAATTCCACTTGACTCTAAATATCTTCTTGAAGACTCTTTGACATCCTACCATGATGATACATGCATATTCATTTATATAGAAGCATAAAGGATAAAAGAACCCAGAAGGAAGCTCCCCCACTGCTATCCCAAGCTCCTAGGGCAGAGAAGCTGAGCTGGTCCCAGCACCTGGAAGGAAGCTCCCCGGCCACCATCCCAAGCTCCTAGCGTAGAGAAGTTGAGCTGGTCCCAGAACCCAGAAGGAAGCTCCCCCACTGCCATCCCAAGCTCCTAGGGTAGAGAAGGTGAGCCACAAGGGAGCCAGAAGCACCCCCGCCCCACCGAGGAAATGAGAAGATACATAAACAAGCCTCAAAAACAGACTTCTGGATCACCTACAGGAACCCCAAAAGGAAATGAGATGAAACAATCTGATACTGAACTACCTGGACTCTCTGAACTGGCAACAAAAGAGGATCTGGGAAAAATGAAATCAGAAATAATTACTCAGATAACAGCAAAGATTTTGCTCATGGTGCAAGACATGATTAATAAATCTAGAGAGGACACAGATAAAACAATAGAGGATCAGAGGAACATGATGGAATCTCAACATAGGAAACAAATGGAATCCATAAAACAGATGCAAACAGATTTCCAGGAGATTAAAAACTCCATTGAAAGTCTGCACAGCAGAATGAACCAATGTGAGGATAGAATTTCAGATATAGAAGATAAGATTGCAATTAGTGAGGAGAAAAAGAAAAATTGCTTTAAAATTGTAAGGACCATGAGAAATCAATCCACCAGCTACTAGACGATGCAAAGAAGAATAACATAAGACTGATTGCAGTCGATGAAGAAACAGGAGAGAGTACAGATGGCATAAAAAAAATTGTTCACAGAAGTGATGGCAGAAAACTTCCCAAGGAGGGGAAAAGAACTTGACATACAGATAAGTGAGGCATATAGGACTCTAGCTAGCCTTGATCAAAAAAAAATCTACACATAGGCATATAATAGTTAGGATTCCAGAAATCCAACAGAAGAACAAAATTCTACAAGCAGTGAGAGAAAAGAAACAAATCACATACAAAGGAAAGTCCATCTGAATCACAGCAGACTTCTCAATGCAAACCCTCAAAGCAGGAAGAGCTTGGAGTGGTGTATTTCAAGCCCTAAAGGAAAACAGCCTCCAACCCAGATTGATGGTCCTGAAAAACTATCTTTCCAAATGGATGGAGAAATAAGATACTTTCATGATAAAGAGCACCTCAGGAACTTCATGAATATCAAATTGGCACTCCAAAATATTTTAGACAATACCCTAGGAAAAGACAATGAGGGTCACAACCCCAGGAAACCCAGCAGAATGAATCCATTGGGCGTGACAAATTAAACGCAACAGGGGAGAATCCAACAAAAAGAAAAAGTCATGACAAGGCTTTTAAAACTTTTCATTTCAACTCCCTAATGAGTGTATAATTCAATCTTGTTATTGTACTGGTAATATTTTTCTGATTCTAGAGTTGCAAACCTTTCCTTGTGCTGTACTGGCTATTTATCATCTTCTTATGTCTACTTTTTAATTTGGTTGTCTATTAATGAGCTCTAAGAATTCTTTATATATTCTGGTCATTGGTTATATGTCTTGTAAATATGATCTGTTTAAGGGCTGCTTTTCATTTTAATGATGTCATTTAAAGTTCTAAAGTTTGATGGAATCTCATTTATCAATTTTTTTCTTTTATACACCATGTCTTTTGTATCCTAGGTAGTTCTTGCCTACACTGAATTCATAAACATTTTCTCTTATAATTTCTTCTTAAAGTTTTATACTTTTAGGCTTTCTTATTTAGGTTCATAGATCCCTTCAAGTTATTTTTATGTATGGAAATAAAGAGCTGAAGTTAATTTTTTATATACAGATACCAGGTGTTTTAGTGGCGTTTGCTGAAAACCCTATCTCTTCATCGGCTCTTGAATAGAGTTTATATTCTATAAAATGCTAATGTTAAATAATCTTTCAAAACTCAGTGGACCATATATGTGTGGTTCTATTTCTAGATTCTCTGTTTTATTCAAATGATCTATATGTCTTTCCTTACACCAACACTGCCTTGATTACTGTAGCTTTAGAAGAAGTCTTAAAATTAGGTACTAAACGTCTTCTAACACGGTTTTTGTTTTTGTTTTTTGTTTTTAAAAAAATTTTTCTAGATCCTTTGTACTCCTACATAACTTTTAAATTTCAATATCCAATTCTTCATTTATAGCAAGTATACACAGACTTGAATTTTTATATATACCTCGTGTTTTCTAAACCTGTTAAATTCAAATATAAGTTCTAGGGGCTCCTAGAGATTTCTTAGTATTTTCTCTGTAGATGATCATTTCATCTACATATAAAGTTTTCGCTTCTACCTTGCCAATCCTATCCTAATTGTGTCATTTTATTGCCAGACTATTTTGGTGGGGCCTAGGTTTCAAAGTTTAATGGACAAATAAAGATTACGTCCTTGTTCCCCACCTTAAGGAGAAAGCATTGTATCTTCTCCATTTATATAAGGTGTTCTAGCTGGAAGTATGGAGTACATGTCTTCAATCTGTTGAGAAGGTTCTGTTCTACTTCTAGTCTCCTGATAGCTTTTACCATGAACAGCTGTAGAATTTATAGACAAGTACTTTTTCTCCAACTAGTGACATGGCTTTTTCCTTTCCTCTGTTAAAATGATGACTTTTGGGGGTGGATCTTCCAGTGCTGAACCAACACTGCCATCCCTATAACAAATCCACTTTCTACATACTGCCAGATCTGACTTCCAATAGTTTGTTTTGTTAAACAAATTTCTCTCTATGTTTGTACATTTTTCTTCTATTATCTTTATCCAGTTTTAGGATTAGCACAATGTTGAGTTCCTAAAATGAGGGGAGAAGTGTTCCTTCTTTTTTCTGCTTCAATTGATTGATATAATTTATCAGTTAAAATGTTTATGAGCCTGCTGTTGTCATATAAGTAGGTTTTCAAGCTAGGAATATACTTTCTTTAATAGGTGCTATTCAAATTTTATATTTATATAAATATATATTTATATTTATATTTCCTCCGGAGTTAGTTTCATTAATTTGTCTTCCAAGGTACTTTTTAGAAGTTGTCAAATTTATTTCAAAACAGATTTTTGAAATATGCTTTCTATATCCTTCTAAATTCTGTAAAATCTGTGGTAATGTCTCCTAGATCTTGATATTGTAATTTAAAAAATATATAATTGATATTGTGTAACAGGAAGAAAAGGTCTAAAGGTGCATGGGAAGTGGGAGGGGTAGGGGAAAGGAAAAAAAGGGAAACGAAAAAATATAAAGGATAATAGTTAAAATTTGGAAGCAATCTACCTAACCTTCAGCACCAGAATGAATAAAGAAATATGGTATTTATACACAATGAAGTATTATGCTGCAATAAAGGATACATTTGAGTCATTTGTAGAAAAATGGTTGCACTCTGAGAAAATAATTTTAGATGAAATACATCTAACACACAAGCTTAAATATTGCATAACTTTTTAAATAAGAGAAACCCAAAGTATAAATAATTTTAAAAACAAAATATAAAGTACAGGATACAGGAAGATAGATCCTTTGCAAGTGGATAGGAGATCTATAGATAGAGCCAGGGTGGATGGAGGAAAGGAGAAGTGTAATAAACAGAATTAAGCTGTGTTAAATAAATGTAGGTACTTCCTAAGATTAATGTAAACATCATGTACTGTATATATATTTAACAAAAAATAAAGTTGAAAAAGTGATTTAATTCAAATATATAAATATAAAGCCTTTGCTTGTATCTTCTAACAAAAATGTGTATTTAATGTAAAACAAAAAGTACAAAACTAATTGCAGGCAATCCCTGTTTTTCACAGAATAATATTGACTGGAAGTTGCGCATATGCTTTAAATATTTTACTAGCAGATAATCAAAGTCTAAGATATACAAGGAAGATTTGACTGGCACCATTGAGTCACAGTCATATAATTTAAATTAAATAATCAATAATTATATACATTTGGTGAATGATATCATTGCTGAAGTTTATTTAGAAATTTTCTGGGAAGACAGTACATACTCCTTCATTCTGTCAGTAAAATACATACTGCATAAAATACCTAAACTCAAGTTTTACAGAAAAGATTAAATAAAACAATTCAGAAGTTAAATTACCAGACTTCAATATTACAAAATGGAAAATTGATAAAATTATAGGCAAAAAATATGTTAATACATGCCAAATAATATCAAAACAAGTTTAATTATCCATTATGTTAAAGGGGAAAACAAATATTCAGAAAGTTCTGGAGGTTCCAAACTAAAATTATATTGGAAACTAAATGTCATTGAATTAAATGCACTAGATATTTATAAATCACAGAAAAATGCAGAGAAAGAAAGCAAGAAATTTACATAATTAAGAATAAGCAATAGAACTAATCAAAACAAGAAAGAGCTTGGCATAAATTGACAAAGGGATATCATTCATATATCATTTATTGTAATGCAAATAAGCAATAAGAATATAATGGTGGATCATATTTTAAATTATGAAAAATTTCTAAGTTTTTGAGAAATATAGCTTTCATTTTTATCTAAGAATTCAAGTAATGTTGTGAGGTCCTCTCAACTATAGACTTTTAAATTTTCTTTTGATCTTTTTCAGCAGCATGACTCCATTAAAATGTAAGAAGCTTCTGATCAGTTTATTCTAGTTAATTCCAGACACCTATAGCTATTGTTATTTCTTAGCCATAGGTCTAGATTTATCTTATTCTCTTTGATTCCTTCCTTTTGCTAATGATGGTGATACTGTTAGGGTAGGAAAGCTACATCTTTAAGTTTGTGTTTGTGATAGGAAAAAAGGTGAATGAGACTGTAACTGGGAAGATTCTTAAACAATCATTTTAATTGACAATGATTGCAAATATTTAGAGAGCACAATACGATATTTTGATATGCCTATACTTTGTTGAATGATTATATCAAGCTTAATATTCTGCTCACAACCTCACATAATTATTTTTTCTAATGAAATAATATTCCTCCTGTAAGACTGAAAATATTTGCTTTTTGAACTGTATCTATCCATTCCCCCTTTTCCACACCAAACTTCATAATCATTCTGCAATTTTCTACTTCAATAATCTCAACACTTTAAGATTTCACTTATAACTTAGATCATGTATTCTTTGTCTTTCTGTGTCTCTCTTATTTTATTTAACATGATACTCTCTAGTTTCATCCATGTTGTCACAAGTGATGGAAAATTCTGATTTTCAAGCAAGAAATAATCCACTCTGTGCATATACAAAATTTTCTCTATTCGTTCATTTATTGATGGGCATTTAGATTAACTCCATCTCTTGCCTAATGTAAATAATACAAGAATAAAAGAATATTTCAAGTCTCATTGTGATTCAATTTCTGTGAATATATGCAGAGAAGTGGGATTTGGGGATCACATGACAATTTGAGTTTTAGATATTCTGAAGAAAGTACAACAGTTATCCACAATGCCTGTACTAATTAACACTTCCACCAATATTGTACAATGGTTCCTCTTTTTCATATCTTTGACAATACTTATATTTTTCATAATATCCATTTTAATATTGTGTAATGATATCACATGTTTTAATTACATTTTTCCTGGTGATTAGTGATATTGAATATTTTTTCATAAACCTATTGGTTATTTATCTTCCTTTTACAAGTATCTATTTAGATCTTTGCCCATTTTTTGATATATTTGTTCTCTTTGCATTGAACTGAGTTTCCTTATAATTCAGATACTATCCTTTATCAAATGTATGAAATAAAAATATTTTCTCCCAGTCTATGTTGTCTTCATTGTTCTACTTTCTTTGTTGTACAGAGCTTTCTTATTTACTTCAATTCCATTTGCATAATTTTTGTTTTTATTGACAGACTTTTGGTCTCATTGAATAAAAAAAATTAACCACTGCCAATATCAATATCATGGAGCTCCTACCCTGTGTTTTCTTCTAGTACATTTACAGTACCTGATCTTATGTTTAAGTTCTTAACTCATTCTGTGGGATTTTGTGTTTGGTGTTGGATGAGGTTGTAATTTTATTTTTCTGCATCTGGAAGTTCAGTTGATGATATTTCCACAGCTTAAAGCCAGAATGAATTGCCTTTTCTAACACTTGACTTCAAATATTTGACATTTGTTCTGTAACTTTTTTTTTTTTTTTTGTACTGGGGATTGAACTTGAGACTTTGTGGTTGTGAGGAAGGCTGCAGGAACACTCAGCTAAATCCCCAACTCTTTCTGTAACTTTTAATACAAAAATAAATTATTCATTTTTACTTTTTGATTTCCAATAGCAATAGACATTTCTCCTATTTTTAGAAATTTAAATATCTTGTCACATTCTATTTTCTGTCCTTTTGGTTTGAAAATGAACCACTTCCTATTGCTTAAGCTCATCTCTTTCTTCTTTGGCTAAAAACTCCCAGTAATAATTTACCCATGTTTCTAACATTATGATTTCCAATGTCATTCTTAAATCAACAGACTCAATAATCTCCTAGTTTAATATCAAATGTGCTTGTATTACCAAATACTTTGGTAGTATGTAACATGAATATATTAAAATGACTTATATGCTCATATTTTGACAGCAAACATCATCTCTAGGTTACAGAGTAATTTTTCTTTTTAATTTCCAGAGGATATTGTATTGGATTCCTAGCATTGTTTCTCCTTAGGATAATGTGTTAATGGTTACTTGCATAATTGTGTAGGCAATAGAGTTGAGTAAGAGGAGAGGAATCTCCAAATTATGAGATACTTTTACACAGCAATCGGTGCATACATCCGTCTTCCTTCCTGAATATATATAGAGCAAGCCTTATGTATTGTGCTGGAAACTAAGTAAAATTCTCTAGATGAAATGAAAATATAATCTGTATGTTTATTACTTTTGAATGTCAGCAAATATCTCCAGAGAAAAGGGTGAAGAACAAGATAGGCAGAGTGGGCATGTTCCCTTTCTTTACTATAGTATCTTAATTCTTTTGTAAGACAACATTCAGAAAATGCAGACACTTTGACAATTCTAATGAGAATTTTGCTGCATTCTCACAAGAATAAGACATGAGTTTGCTTAATAGACATCTGATCTCTGCTGTTTTAGAATCTCTGAATCCACACTGTTCATATTTGAAGTCTATGTTCAACATCAGTTGTTCAAAATAAACTATTACCTTTGTTCCCTGGTAATTTCTTGGTCTTACCTGAATATATGTTTGGTTTTAACTTATAGTAAGTTAGATTTATTAAATTAAGAAGTTTTGTTTTTAAAAATGTGAATATTTTTGTATTTTTTAAAGCATTTAGTATTGTAATGGATTTTCTAGTCTCAAAATACTTTATTCTACCCTTCCCCAAAATTTGGATATTTAAAAAAATATCATCCACACTGTAGATATTCCTAGTTTCTCAGTTATAGGAGAATTTATTGTAAATAAAAGGTCAACATATTTTCACTACTTCAGTGCTATCACAGGAAGATATAAGATCATATATAACTTTATATATATATATATGATATATGGAGATTTTCTATTGTATTTTCATTGCTTTTGTAAATTCAAAACTTTTCAATATTAATGTCTACCAAAGAAATGGATGAAAACACTTTGCTAAACCGTGCTCATAAAATCTTGCTCATGGCTACATATAGAACAACATAATTTTTAAATATGACAAGAAAACCAATAAAACAAAGATTGTATTAACAATAATGAGCCCGTCTTCATCATAATAATGAAGGTCACACTAGAAGAAAATAAAATTAGTGTTAGGGCATACCTGAGACCTCAACTAAGAGTGAAAACGATTGTCAGTATTTAAAGTCAATGACATTTTCTACAGATTCTTTCAGAAAAAAATAAGTAGAATATCATATAATATCACTCTAGAGTTTGAACATAAATATATACATTCAAATAGGATCATGTATGATGAAGACAGACTGATCATATTTCTCAACTCTTTCTTAGCTTTAAAACTAACAACTAATAGGTCTGGGATTTAGCTAAGGGGTTCCACTGCCTGCCTTGCAAGTGCAAGGTCCTGGGTTTGATCCCTGGTTCCAAAATAAATAAATAAATAAATAACAACTAATTTAAGTTCTAGGAAAATAACTACATATGGATGCAAAATATTGAGTGAATTTCATCAAAATTATATCTCCCATTGCCTAATTTGATTCAAATTAATAGACCAATACAAATATATGCAGCAGATATTGTATAAGTGTGATGTGACAGTAAAATTACTTCTCAAAGTGAAGATGTGCTGGGAAAGAACATGGCAAAAGTGTACCATGGGGTGCCTGCTTTCCTCATTTAAGCAGCTCTGTAAGTTCATCCTAAGTGATTTTTTCCAATTTACTTTTACTGTAGTTGTTTGGAGAATACAAGTGTCAAAGTCAGGTGCCTACCAGGAACTTGTGTTCACAGTAGTCACTTCATAATCTATTTGGGTTTAGGGTTTGACCTGGTCTACATCAAGCTCTATAGAAACTTAATTCCTGTGCCATTAGTATAACCTACAGTTTCTGTGATTGGTTCTCATTCATGCCAATGACTTCTTGCCTTAAGTACTGGGTCCCTCTTTCTGAAGGTATCTCTTATCTTGAGAGACAGACTTGAATTTCAAGGAACTGTTAACACCGTCTCTGATCATCTTCAAAAATTAGACAGGGAAGCACTATGATAAATATTGCAGCAATCCTAAGCCTAAATTGCTCATGGAAATAAGCTACTCATTAACTCAAACTTTACTTATTTTTTTTCCTTTAAGGTTTCACTTTCTCCTCTTTCAGAACTTGTTATTGGGATTATCAAATAAATAAATTAACTGAACTGGAATCCTTGCTTTTATTTTTACACAAATTTAGCTATGTCTGTAGTCTTAAGGGAATAGGAAGTTTTAAATTTTAGATTTCTAAAATTTATTGCAATGCAAGGTAACAATACTGAATATAATATGTTTCTTATTGGATTTCTGCCAGGAAGATACCAAGAAGGTGGGTATTTTGGCCAAAAGAGAGCTCTAGTTCTAGTTTTTTGAAGAATTTCCATACTGATTTCCACAAAGGTTGCGCCAGTCTGCACTCCTACCAACAGTTAAAAATGGTTCCTTTTCCCCACCAGCCCCATCAGCATTTGTTATTGGTTGATTTCTTGATAGCAGCCATTATTTCTGGAGTGAGATGGAATCTCAGCATTGTCTAATTTGCATCTCTTGAATGATAAGTGATGTTGAACATTTTTTCATATATTCATTTGCCATTTCTACTTCTTCATCTGTGACATGACTAGTCATTTTAGATACTCATTTGTGAATTGGATCTTTAAATTTGGTAGGATTGATATTTTGAATTCATTATATATTCTAGACATTAATTCTTTGAGGGACTGTTGGCAAAAAATATTTCCTACTTTGTTGGTTATCTCTTTGCTCTGTTGTTCATTTCTTTTGTGGTGCAAAAGCTTTTTAATAAGATGAGATCCCAGTTGTTGATTCCTTGTAATATTTCCTGTGTTATTGGTATTTTGTTCACAAAGTCTTTGTCTATACCTATTTCTTTAAGCATTCTATCCTTTCTCACTTCCAGCAGGTTTAGTGTTTTTGTTTTAATATGTATATCTTTGATCCATTTTGATTTAAGTTTAGTACATGGTGAGAGATATGGGTTTAGTTTTAGTCTTCAGTGTGTGGAAAGCCAGTTTTCCCAGCATCATTTATTAAAAACTCTATCTTTCTTCCAGTGAAGGTGTTTGGCACCTTTGTCAATGATAAATTGGCTGTTTGAAGTTGCTTCTGCATCTTCTGATCTGTTCCAGTGATCTTTGGGTCTTTTTTTTTTTTTTTTTTTTCTTTTGCTAGAACCATGCTGTTTTCATACTACTATCTCTGTATAATTTCAAGTCAGAAATTGTGATGTTTCCTGCCTTGCCTTTGTTGCTCAGAATTGATCTTGCTCTTCTGGTACTCTTATGGTTCCAAATGAATTTTAGGAATGCTTCATTCTATGAGGTATACTATTGGTATTTTGATTGGCATTGCATTAAATCTGTATATCAATTTTGGGAGTATGATCATTTTTATAATGTTTGCTCTTCCTACCCATAACCAAGGGATGGCTTTCCACTTTCTGATATTATCTTCTATCTCCTTTTTCAGAGTACTGTAGTTTTCAATGTAAAGATTTTTACTTTTTTGGTAGACTGATTCCTAAGTATTTCATTCTTTTCAATGCTATTGTGAACTGTATTGTTTCTTAATTTCTCTCTGTGAGTTAGTTATTTTTGTACAGGATTTTTGAGTGTTGACTCTTTATACTGCTATGCTACTCAATTTGATTATTAAATCAAGGAGTCTTTTGGTGGAGTTTTGGGGGTCTTCTATGTAGATTATTATGTCATGTGTAAATATTGATAGTTTATCTTCTTTTCCTGTCTTTATTCCTTTTACTTCTTTCTCTTGTCTAATTCCTCTGGCTAATGTTTCCAGAACTATATTGAATAGCAGTGGTGATCATAGACATCCGTGTCTTGTTTCTGATTTCAGAGTGAAAGCTTTCAGTTTTTGACAATTAGTATTATGTTGGGTGTTGGTTTGTCATAGATGGCTTTTACCAAATTGAGATAAAAATCATCTATTCCCACTTTCTGTAAGGTTTTTATCTGAATGAGTGTTGAACTTTGTCAAATGTTTTTTCTGCACCTATTGAGATGATCATGTGATTTTTTTTTGTCTTTTGCTCTCCTGATATAATGTATTACATTTTTTGCTTTGTGTGTGTTGAACCAACCCTGCATCCCTGGGATGAATCCTACTTGGTCATAGAGTATAACTTCCTTGATGATTTATTGCATTCTGTTTGCCAGTATCATAATGAGGAGTTTTGAGCCTATGTTCATTAGAGACATTGGCCTATACTTCTCTTTTTTGGTTGGGTCCTTCCCTGGTTTTGGTATCAAAGAAATACTTGCTTCCAGAAATGCCTTTGGGAGTATTGTTTCTCTTTCAGTTTCAATAAAGAATTTGAGGCCATGATCATAGCGACCAGCTTAGCGACCAGCTTAGCCAGGCTGGTGGAGAGAGAGATCCCGGGCCGCCTGGAGCCCTGCTCTGTCCAACCCATGCCTCGCCCCTGGCAAACAGCAGGACAGTGACAACTCCACGCCACTTGTCACACCCACGGCCACCAGCTTAGGCATATGCCAGGTTCCTCCAGTCCCCCACACCTCTGGCCTCCTGGTTGTGCTGCTACCTGGTTCTACTCTACAAAGTCACAGGGGGGCATAAAGGCCATTGTCCTGAGCTCCAGAAGATAAAGCAAAAGTGAAGAACAGATAGAATGCCTCTCTCTGGTTCCTTGATGAAAACTGAAGCCCACTGGAGAAGTGAAGAGAATCTCTGCAATAAATGCACACCACACCACCATACATGGTAAGTTGGAGGGATCATCATCTCCCATCAGAAACTGGACTATCTTCAGGGGAAGGAAAGTTGGAACCTAGAGTAGAACCTTGCAGAGTTCAATCCAGCAGGAGATCAGGGAGCTCAACTTGGTCCGTGCAGCCAGAAATCACCTGAATCTCAGTGGACTGCTGCTGGCTTCCTGAGACTAATTGACATTTATATGCACCCTGCTGCCCATCTTGTCTATTGTGACAGCAGAGACATAACCTGAAGGGGGCCCTTCGTTTTTATTATTTATTTGTTATTTTCAAAATTATTATTTCTTTGCTCATATTTTTAATTTTTACTTTTTTCTTTTTCTATTCTTTTCAATTTTTTATTTTTCTCTTTTCTTTCTTTTCTCCTCTCTCTCTCTCTTGCTGTCCCACATCATTCTTCATCTCCATTTTGTTCCTGTTCTAGCCCTAATTCAGAATTCCTCTTTATTTTTCTTTTCTCTTTTTCCTTCTCTTGCCTGTGTCCTCTGGTCTCACTTCTAACCTTCCCCTATCCTTCTACCTGTCTATCCCTCCATCCCCAACTTCTTCTAAGTCCCCATCCCGAAGGAAAAAGTTGCTACATTGAAGAGTTTATTCACTATAAACATATATTGGGTTGGTCTTTGATTTTGATTTAATTCACACAGTTAAAGGTGATAGATTAGTAACTACCACAAATTGCCATTTTCTAAGATGTACTTGATGCTATGGTGTTACTTATTGCATCACTTGGGCTAAGGTGTTATGATTGATCTAATCAGTTGTCCTTCCTGGTATAATGAAAATGAGACTGCCTCAGAGTCATTAGAGACTCAAAACCTAAAGACAAGCTATATCTGGAAGAAACCTCTGAGAAGCAATCATTCCCTAAGAGCTCTAAATACAGGCAACAGAGGTATTTAAAATAAGCATTTTTGAAGTATTAACACAGGATAAACCAAGGACAGAACCAGAAACAAAAATGAGAAGACATTTAAGCAAGGCACAAATTCAGACTTCCACCTGATCAAAGGTAAATTCTGGGGGAAACGAGCTAGAAGTCTGATAATCAACCACCTGGAGACCTTGAACAGATAGCACAGGAAGTAACAAAACAGATGAATGAGGCTCTAGAAAAATTCAAAACAGAAAAAATTTCCCAGATACCTACAGAGATTTTAAGCAGAGTGACAGACATAATTAGAAGCTCTAGAACAGAAATAGATTAAAAAAATAGATGAGGTAAGAAACATGTTGGAAGCCATGGATGCCCAGAATAAAAAAGAAATGGAAACCATGATTGCTCAACAAAAGAAATAAATGGAATCCATGAAACAGATTCAAACAGATATCCAGGAGATTAAAACTCCATTGAAAATACATACAGCAGATTAAGGGAATGTGAAGATAGAATATCAGATATAGAAAACAGGATTGGGGTTAATGGCCATGAAAACAGAGATTTCTTCACAATATTAAAGGACCATGAGAAATCAATCCAGCAGCTACTAGATGATGCAAAGAAGAATAACATAAGACTGATAGAACTCCACAAAAAAGCAGGAGAAAGTACAATTGATATTAAAAAAACTGTTCACAGAAGTAATAGTAGAAAACTTCCCAGACACAGGAGAATTGGACATACAGATAAATGAGGCAAATAGAACTCTGACTAGCCACAATCAAAAAAAAAAAAAAAAAAAAAAACCTACACCTAGATATCTAATAGTCAAGAACCCAGAAACCCAACAGAAGAACAAACTCCTATAAGCAGTTAGAGAAAAGAAAAAAATCACCTACAAAGGAAAGCGCATCAGAATTATGGCAGACTTCACAAAACAAACCCAGACGTCAAGGAGAATCTGGAGTGAAGTATTTGAAGCCCTAAAAGAAAATAACTTCCAACCTAGACTGCTGTATGATCCAAAATTATCTTTTAAAATCAATGGGGAAATCAGATAGTTCCATGACAAAGAACACCTGAGAAATTTTATGAACACAAAACCAACACTCCAAACAATTCTAAAGAATATCCTAGAAAAAGACAATGAAAGTCACAACTCTGGGAGGACCAACAGAGCAAACCAACAGGCAAGGAAAGAAACTGAAGGGAAAGGGGGAAAATTTAAAAAAAAGAGCTAACAATAGCACAACCTCATGACTAGGATGAGTCAATATCTATCAATCATAAACATCAATGTTAATGGCCTCAATTCACCAATCAAAAGAAATAGACTTTCAGAATGGATTAAAAAGTAAAATCCAACATGATGCTATATACAAGTAACACACTTAACTCAAAAAGAAACTCATAGATTGAAAGTAAAAGGATGGACAACAGTTCTCCATGCCACAGGAACCTGGAAATAAGCAGAGGTAGCAATCTTATTTGCAGAAAAAATAGATTTCTAACCAAAACTAATTAAGAGAGAGAAAGATGGTCACTACATCCGTGTGAAGGGATCAATCCAAGAGGAAGAGATGACATTCATAAATACATATGCACCAAATATGGTTGCCCCCAACTATACAAAAAATATTATGGACATGAAAAACCAAATAAGCACTAATACAATTGTAGTGGAAGACCTCAATACCCCACTATCACAAATAAACAGATAATCTGCAGAAAAAAGATAACAATTAAATTCTAGAACTGAACCAAGCTATTGAACAAATGGACTTAATACATGTTTACAGAGTGTTCCACCCCACAAAATCAGAATATACATTCTTTTCGGCTGCATACGGTCATTCTTCAAATAGACCACATGCTAGCTCACAGGACATGTCTAAGTAAATGTAAAAGAGTTGAAGTTACCCCCATATATTATCAAACCATAGGGTAATAAAATTGGAGATAAATAACATAAGAAACTGCAGAACAGCCACAAACACATGGAAATTGAATAACACCCTCCTGAACAGCCATTGGGTCACAGAGGAAATTAAAGAAGAAATTAAACAGTTTCTACAAGTAAATGATAATGCCAGTACAACATACAGGAATCTATGGGACACAATGAAAGCAGTTTTATACGGGAAATTCATAGCAGTGAATGCCAATATTAGGAAAAAATACAGAGCTCAGATAAATAACCTAATGCAAACCTCAAGCTCCTAGAAAAAAAAAAAGCATAGCAAAAGCAAAGCTTTTACAAGAGAGGAAATTATAAAGAACAGAGCACAAATCAATGCAATGGAGAATAAGAGAATGATAAAAAATAATCAATGAATCAAAGATTTAGTTTTTCAAAAGAATAAATAAAATTGATAAAAGTTTAAACAACCTTATCAAAAAAGGAAAGAAAAGGCTCAAATCCATGCAATTAAGAACAAAAAAGCTGATGTCACCACAGATCCAGCAGAAATCCAGAAGATCATCAATACCTACTTTGAGAACCTATACTCTAATAAAATGGAAAACAAAGAAGAAATGGACAGATTCCTAGATACATATGAATTGCCAAAATTAAATGAAAAAGATAAAGAAATTCTAAACACTGCAGTTACAATGAGTGAAATTGAAAATGTAATAAATATTTACCAACAAACAAAACCTCCAGACCTGATGGCTTCACTGCTGAATTCTACAAGACATTTAAAGACAAAGTAATGCCATTACACTTTAAACTCATCAAGGAAATTGAAAGGGAAGCAATACTTTCAAATTCATTCCTGGAAGCAAGTGTTACTTTGATTCTTAAACCAGGAAAAGACCCAAGTGAAAAAGAGAACTGAAGGCCAATCTCCCTAATGAACATGGATGCAGAAATCCTCAACAAAATACTGGCAAACAAAATACAGAGGGTCATCAAGAGCATCATACAACCTGACCAAATTGGATTTATCCCAGGGATTCAAGGTGGTTCAACATTCGTAAAGCAATAAATGTAATACACTATATTAACAGAACTCTGGACAAAAACCATATGATCATCTCAATAGATGCAGAAAAAGCATTGAACAAAATCCAACCCGTATTTATGAGAAAAACTCTACAAAAAATTGGAAAATGATAGAAGGCTATCTATGAAAAACCAACAGGCAACATCATATTAAATGGTCAAAAACTGAAAACTTTCACGCTAAAATCAGGAACAAGACAAGGATGCCCACTATCACCACTCCTGTTCAATATTGTTCTGGGAACAGCCACAGCAATTAGAAAAGAGAAAGAAATAAAAGGAATAAAGATAGGAAAGGAAGAAATTAAACTGTCATTATTTCCTGAAGATATGATACTGTACATAGAAGACCCAAAAACTCAGTCAAAAGTCTTCTAGACCTAATTGACAGATTCAGTAGAGTAGCTGGATATAAGGTCAACAGTCAAAAAAAAAAAAATAGCCTACTTATACACAAAGAGCAGACTCATTGAGAGAGATATTCGGGAAACAATTCCTTTTACAATAACATCCAAAAAATGAAATATCTAGGAATCAACCTAACAAAGGAAGCAAAAGACCTCTACACTGAAAACTACTGCACTTTGAAAAAGGTGATTGAGGAGGATATAAGAAAATGGAAAGATATTTCTTGTAATAGCTAAAGTTTGGAAACAGCCCAAAAGCCCATCAACTAGAAACTGGGTAAAGAAGATGTGTTTGTTTTTTTTTTTATAAAATGGAGTACTACTCAGCCATAAAGAATGAAAAACCAGAAACTTTTATAGTTAAATGGATGCATATTGAGGCCATCCTCTTAAGTGAAACAAATAGGACACACATGTGTAAATACTGAGTTGTTTCTCTAGTGTGAGAAACTGAGTGTAAATAAGGGTTAAAAAGATTAAAATGAATAATTGATAATTTGAAATAGGAAGAAAAAGTCTAAAAGGGTAGGGGAAGCAGAAAGGAAAGAAGGGAAAGGAAAACTTATGAGAAAAGGGAAAAATGGAAACAATGTCTATGTAAATAGGGAAGGGTGGAAGGGGTGAAAGGCGCACAAAAAATGGGGACAAAATAAGAAACAAGATACATCATGTACGGGTACAAGAGCCCAATGATAAATGTAGATGTATTGTAAACCTAAAATGTACCAATAAAACAATTTAAGCCAAAAAAAGAAAAGAATTTGAGCTGTAGTGGCATTAAATCTTCTCTAAATTTCTTTTAGGTTACAGCAGTGACCTAGCGTTTTCTTTGTTGATAGATTTTTAATTATACGTTCAATTTCATTGACTCATAGTGGATTATTTTGCATTTTTAAGTCTTCTTGATTCAGCTTTGATAATTCATATGCGTTAGGAATTTGTCTATTTCTTCTGTTTTCCATCTTACTTGAATAGATATTGATGATCTTCTGGATTTCCATAAGCTCTGTTGTGATTTCCCTCTTTTCATTTCTAATTGCATGGATTTGAGTCATTCTTTCCTTCTTTTGATAAGGTTGGCTAAGGGTTTATTAATTTTATTTAATCTTTCAAAGAACCAAATTTTTGATTCATTGATTCATTTTATTTTTTTCTTAATCTCAATTGTATTAATTTCTTCTCTGATCTTTATAATTTCTTTCCTTGTATGAGCTTTTAGTTTGATTTGTTCTTCTTTTTCTAGAAGTTTGAGGTTTAACATTAGGTTGTTTATTTGAACTCTCTATTTTCCTGATGTGAGAGTTTATTGCTATAAATTTCCCTTATAGGACTGTTTTCCTTGTTTCCCAAAAGTTCCAATATATTGTATCAGTATTATCATCTAATTGTATCATATCTAGTTTGTTCTTTAATTTCATCTGTGACCCACTGCTTGTTGTATTGTTTCCTTTTAGAGGAGTGATTTTTACCCTGTGTGTGGGGGGAAATCTAAGCAGGATAGAGGACAAAACAAAGAAATAAATGAAAAGGACTATAGTAGAGGCAAGGTTGAAGGACAAAGGATAATTACCCAAGCTTTGGGTAACAGGAGAAGAGGACAGGAGAGAAAGAATGAAAGAGAAAGCAAAAGAATATTGAAGAAAACCAGAAAGACTAAAGACAATGGTCACTCACATGAAAATATAAAAAAATCAAGAAAGACAAGTGAAGAAATAAAAAAAAACAAAATGAACAAAATAAAATAAGAAATAAAGGTAAGAAAATGAACAACCAAAAAAAGAAAACAAAACAAAACAAAACAGACAAGTAAATGAAAACAAAACAAACAAAGAGAGAAAGAAAGAAAACCCCAGTAAGACTCCTCTGGTGCCCACAGTTCTGTGGGCTTGAGTCAGTGCCCAAATCTCAGCCACCAAATCTGCAGTAGGGTTAGTGCTGGGTGCGGGGCTGTTCTTGCCCTCTGGATGTCGGGGCTGGGGTGAATCCTCCACCAGCAGCTTTCTGGATGTCTCTTGGTGTCCTGTCTGTGTCTCCTTACCCAGTTTGTCTCTACAAAGGTCTCCCAGTTGCTCTGGCACCCTCAGCCAGAGACAGTCTGAGGCTGCTCCCCATCCCATGTACAATTGGCCTCTCCTGTACCTTGCATGGTTCCCTCTCTTCCACTGAGTTAACTCCTTTCACTCCACTAATTGCAGGGTGGGGGAGTGCTGTCTTCCCACTTACTTCCCCTGGAGTGGCCCAAGGTTGCTTGAATCCGACTTCCATGGTCTGCATTCTTCTCACAGGGTGCTGTTGACAGGGGAGGAGGGGATGTACTTTTCTACTTAGTATCTCCTGGGTCCCTAACCTTTTGTTCTTAGAGGTTCCATGTAGCTGCTATGGTGCATGACAAAAACAAAAAGCTGGCAGCTGGTCAGTGAGGGAGCAGCTTTCTGTGTGTACTGGAGAAATTTGTTGCCAGACTGCAGTGTCTTATGTTTGCAGGAAGTAAAAATGGGTGAGGGGCCTTATATCCCAGGTCTGTCATGTGTGAGTTGAGTTTGCCACACTTTTGCAGGGTTTTTTGGGGAAACTTCCCAGAATGGTGATTACTGTTTTTTGCGTCATGTGTCTACAGCAGCATCACTAGCAACCCTACAAACTGGTACATTGTTTCATGTCCTATACCTATGTTTTGTTTGATACACAAGTCTCTCATTTCTGATTGACTTTGCCATCAGGATGAATGTTCCTCTCTTTCTTCCAATTACCTGTGTTTTTAGGGGTTCTTGGGAGAAAGGAACACTTCCAAACAAATGATATATTAAATGTGCCAGAGAGCAAACCTCTCCACAAACATACAAATTGAATTTATATAATGAATTGGAGAGTTCTTATTTTTAGTGAAACAGATCAAATCTTTCCAGTTTGGCTATTGTAATTAAACCTGAAATTTCGGGATTTTTGTAGTTGAGGTTGTTCAGTGGTTAGAAAAATAGGTCAAACACATATGCTGTTTATTGAATGAGGTGTAAATTAATCATGTCATATAACCAAAATGGCTTACCTTGTGAAGCAATGTCTACACATACCTTACAACTCTACTCCTTCTCAAAGGAAGGAGGTTTAAAGGGAAGGCACACATAGTGGCCTCAGATTTCTCAAAAAATCTGTCACTTATTTCTTGTATTGAAAATTGGCATTAATCATTGAAAATGGCCATATTTTAATTATGTGCTGATAGATTTTTGAATGATAAAACATCTAGGTACCCTTTTTAAAAAGTTATAAACTCATGCTGTTTAAAATTAAGTAACTAATTTAAGTACTAAATATGTAAAATAAGATTCACTTGGATAGTGATGATGGTATGAGAAGTGCTGTTCAGCTCAAGGAAAGTTTGCTCTGAAGTAGACATTTGGCTAAAATTCTGAATAAATTAAAGTAAGAAATGATGTATCTTGCTGCAACAGAATAGCAAGTGGAGAGAAAAGAGTCCATCAACTTCAGAAGTGAAAATACTTTGTTGTTTCTGTTGGAGTTTGAGAAATAAAATTAGTGCTAGTGTGTCTCTGACTGACTTGTTTCATTGTTTCAACATCACAATGTGAGACGAATGCTTACATGTAGTAAGTTCACATTTGGAAGTAATTCACTTATCAAAGATGGGAGATAAAGAGCAAAACTGTCATGTAGGGAAATATAAATATGAGGTATCATCAAGTCAATAACTCTTGCGGTGAAATTTGGGTTCAATTCCAATAGGGTCTCTTTGGGTAAACCACATAACGTGAATCTCAGAATCATCCACTAAAAATTCAGAGGATGCAATTTAATCTACCAAGAGTCACATCTCTTTGTTAAGATTCACTTTTATTAGTTAACTTCTTCACACCGTTGGATTTGTAAATCCCCAGAATGCCTGTGATTTTCTGCATGGAAGTAGAAGATAAGTGCATTAGAAAGACAGTAAGATAGGTGGGCGTGGTGGGACATGCCTGTGATCTTAGCACTCTGAAAGGCTGAAGCAGAAAGATTGTAACTTTGAGCTCAGTCTGGGCAATTCAGTGACTTTATGAAATTCTAGCTCAAAATAAAAAGTTTATAAAAGGATTCTAGATGTGTCTCAGAGTGAAGGCCTTGAGTTCATTCCATCATGCTGAAAAAAAAAGAAAGACAGTGAGATACATTTAGCAACTTTTAGGTATAGCTCAGGCAGGTGGTCTAGGTATGTGTGACTTTGCAAAAGGGATGGCAGAAGTTTGAAGGTGAATTGCAGGATTGGCTAGGAGACACTACAACCTTGCTCTCAATTTACTTCAGCTTGTGTGGGTGTGAAAATTATGATATATTGCAGTTTTCATGAGTGTTGACTTGTTTCATTCTCTTGAACATATTTAATGAACAATATTGAGCCAAATGAAGTGTCTAAATTTCTAGAAGACTGAGTGGTTCTTACAAGTAGTGGTAGTATTTAGTTGCTTTATATTTGTTAAAGTTGATTATTGTGATTGCCCATTTATAATTATTCCAGGCATGGAGCACCCAGGAACGTCCTTATAAATACCTTGGAGTTGTTCATGCTTTTTTTCTCCACAATTGTGTAGCAGTGATCTCAGCAGCTTGGAAGTACAGTTTAGTCTCTTTCTTACCAGTAGGATTTTCTGGCTTTGATGTGAAAATTGAGTATAGATTGCAGTTTCTAATATGGGAGCTGAATTAGACATCTGCTTAGCAGCTCTCAAATATTTTCTTGTTAGAGTAATTAATTAACACCCTAATTTCCTTCCCATCTGTCTTACCATTAAGAATATCATAATCTATTAGTCATTAGTGTAGATTTTTGCAGTTAAAGGTACTTGTAACTCTCTAGACTTGATGCTTTTTTGAAAGTTACATTGCGATTACCCCTGATGAGAAGTGTTGACCACATGTACACTTCCATCCCGTGGTCTATTCCCAGAGGTATTAGTGCTACTAATAGTTTTTTTAAACCTTTTCAATGATGAACTAACATATATCTGTATTATGGATCATATTGTGTGCTATAAAATACTATCAAAGAGAACAACATAGTCATTTTTTCTTATAGGAATTGATAAAATTATAGGCATAAATTAATGATTACAATAACTTCAAAGAGTATTAAGTCCTTCTTACTCATGACATACAATGATGCTTCAAATCTTTAATATTTTTTAAAAACCATTTAAGAGACTCATTACATATTACAGTTCATATTTCTAGCAATTAGAATTTGAATTGTCAGAAAGAATATATTTCTTTTCTTTCAGTAGTATTCAAGGATGTTTTCAGAAATTTTTTTTACCCTCTCTCCCTGGAGGAACTAATGTTATTTTGATTTTATATTGAAAATAAAAGAGGCATGCTGAAAGATAATAAAAAGGATTATGGCATTTTTTTCTTGCTGAAAGAACTCAGACATTAGTAACACTAAATTTAATAAGAGCAATTCTTTGCAGAAGGCTAAAGCCTATCTCTAACTGGTCAAGAGTCTATATACTCTATAGAAGTGAAAAAATTAGAGAAACCATGCATGCAATTCTTGTTTATCACCTTTGGTATTTGCTAATTTAATTCCACATAAGAGTTCCAAATGAAATGTTGTTAATATTAGAAGACACTTCCATTATTCTTGTGATTCTAGTAAAATAACTCAATTGACTTATTAAGAAATTATTATTAAATTATTAATAAATTACACTCAAATTTTGAAAGCTTGCTCAAATTGGAAATTTAAGGAGAAATGAATTGTTCATATCTTTCATAACTTTTCTTCAACTTACTCATAGGGACATTAATTCATCCTGTACAGTCTCTCATGTGCTATTGAAAAGATGATTTTCAGAAATAACTAACTAAAAAATGAATAGGAATCCATTAAGAAGTAAAAACTGTTACAGAACTCATATCTTTCAAAGGGAATTCTTGATGAAAATGAGGAGGACAAAAAGCTATTGTCATTTTGGGGAAATAAAAGTGGAATTAGCTGGGGATTTACCTCAGTGTTGTATAGCTTGCCTCATAAGCACAAGGTCCTGAGTTCGATCCCCAGTACTGAAAGAAAAAGTGAAATTAATAAAGTGACTTGTAGAAGTCAATGTACCCTGCATTTCACATCTCATCTTTTAGAATAATATGTGACCTTTATACATTCATCTTCCTTCAGCATGCACCCATAGTGTGATTACTCAGTCATACTGTTGGTTTACTTCTAATTTTTTGAAGAACCTTCATTCTGTACTTAATAATATATTTACTAAATGACATGCACATAAGCAATGGGTGAGTGTTCCATTTTCTCCACCAGCACTTGTTCACTTTTACATTTTTAAAATTCCCACTCAAACAAGAGAGAAATCAATGAACAGTGTATCATATCAGAATTTTAATTTGCATTTCCCAATAATTAGTGATAGTGAACATTTTCCATATATCATTTGTCTGTTTGTATGTCTTCCTTTTTTCATTAAGTTTATTGGTACATTTTAGGTATACAATACAGTTACATTCATCAGTTACATGATATATCTTGCTTCTGATTTTTTCTCCATTCCCCTGCTCTCCCTTCAACCCCTCCACCTCTCCCTATTTACAAAAACTTTGTTTCCATGTTTTCCTTTTCTTATAAAAAATTATAAGAATTTATAATAAGAAATAATAAGAAATTATAATTCCCTTATTTCCTTTCCCCTACCCCTGCCACTTCCCCTACTCCATTTAGAACTTTTCTTCCTATTTCACATTATCAGTTATATAGTTTGATCCTTACTTACACTTTTAGTTGCTCAAACCAGGAAAACTATTCAGTAATTATACATGTGTGTCCTACTTATTTCACATAAGAGTACTGTGTCAATGTGCATCCATTTAGCTATAAATGTCTCTAGTTTCTCATTCTTTATGGCTGGGTAGTACTCCATTTTATTAAAAAAAAAAAACAAAAAACCACATCTTCTTTATCCAGTCTCCAGTTGATGGGCACTTGGGCTGCTTCCAAGTTTTAGCTATTACGAACTGTTCTGCTATAAGCATAGGTAAGCATATGTTGCTGTGGTATGATTCTTTTAATTCTATTGGGAAGATACCTAGCAGAGGAATAGCTGGCTTAAATGGGACCACTAATCCTACTTATTTGAGGTATTTCCATATTGAATTCCAAGTAGTTGGACCAGTCTTCATTCGCACCAACAATGGAGAAGGGTTCCTTTCTCCACACAACCCACCAGCATTTGTCATTTGTTGATTTCTTAATAGCAGTAATTCTTTCTGAGGTAAGGTAGAATCTCAATGTTGTTTTCATCTGGATCTCTTGAATGACCAGTGATGTCGAACTCTTTTTCGTATGTTTGTTTGCTGATTTTTATTATTTGTCTGAGAAATTCTGTTCATTTCAAATGCTCAGTTTTAAATTGGATCTTTATATTCAGAGGGGGTCTGATTTTTTTAAAGTTCTTTATGTATTGTAGATAGTAGACCTTTGTCTGAGAAACAGCTGATAAAAATTTTTTCCCACATTGTAGGTTGTCTCTTAGCTCTGTTGGTGGTTTCTCTTGCAGTGCAGAAGGTTTTTAATAAGATGAGATCCCCGTTTTTGATTCTTTTTGCTTGTTCCTGTGCTACTGAGGTTCTGTTCATAGTCTTTTCCTGTGCCAATGTCTTCAAGAGTTCTGTCGAACTTGTCTTCAGCAAGTTTAGTATTTGTTTTAATATTTAGATCTTTAATCTACTCCAATTTTAGTTTAGTGCTTGGTGAAAGATAGGGGTCTAGTATTAATCTTTCACAGGTTGAAACCCAATTTTAACAACACCATTTATTAAATAAGCTATCTTTCTTAAAGTGAGGATGGTTGGCTCCTTTGTCAAAGATGAGGTATCTGAGTAGGTCTGGAGTTGTGGCTTCATCTTCTAATCTATTCCACTGATGCTCTGGTCTGTTTCTTTGCCAGTACCATGTTGTTTTTATCACAGTGGCTTTGTAGTATAGTTAAAGGAATTTTTTCCCTAATTTCTCTCTCAGTGAGTCTGTTATTTGTGTACAAGAAGGCTATTGATTTTTGAATGTTTAGGTTGTATTCAGCTACTCTACTCTATCTGTCAATTAAGTCTAGAAGTCTTTGGGTGGAGTTTTTTGGGTCTTCCATGTAGAGTATCATGTCATCAGCAAAAAATGACAGTTTAACTTTTTTTCCTATTTTTTCCTTTTATTTTTTTCTCTTGTCTAGTTGTGGTAGCTAATGTTTCCAAAACTATATTGAACAGGAGTGGTGATAGTGGACATCCTTGCCTTTTTCCTGATTTTAGCATGTAGGTTTTCATTTTTTGACCATTTAGTATGATGTTGGCAGTTGGTTTTTCATAGATAGCCTTTATCAGTTTGAGATAAAGACCCTCTATTCCAATTTTCTGTAAGGTTTTTATCATAAATGGGTGTTGATTTTGTTTAAAGATTTTTCTGCATCTACTGAGATGATCATGTATATGGTTTTTGTCTTTAGTTCTGTTAACATAATGTATTACATTTATTGACTTACATATGTTGAACCATCCTTGCATCCCTGGGATAAAACTGACTTGGTCAGGGTGTATGATCTTTTTGATGACCCTCTGTATTCTGTTTGCCAGTATCTTATGGATGATTTTTGCATCTATGTTCTTTAGGGAGATTGGCCTGTAGATCTCTTTTTTGGTTGGGTCTTTCTCTGCTTTTAAAATCAAAGTAACACTTACTTCCAGAAATGAATTTGGGAGTATTGCTTCCCTTTCAATTTCATTGAAGAGTTTAAGGAGTTGTGGCAATAATTCTTCTCTAAAAGTCTTGTAGAATTCAGCAGTGAAGCCATCAAAAACTGGGATTTTCTTTGTTGGTAAAATTTTAATTATGTTTTCAATTTCACTGATTGTAATTGGGGTGTTTAGAATTTTTATTTCTTCTTTGTTCAATTGTGATAATTCATATATATCTAGGAATCTGTCCATTTCTTCTATGTTTTTCATTTTATTAGACTAGAGGTTCTGGAAGAAGATATTGATAATCCTTTGGATTTCTGCTGGATCCATTGTGACTCCATCTTTTTGTTCCTAATTGCATGGATTGAGCCTTTTCTTTCCTTTTCTTGATAAGGTTTGCTAAGGGTTTGTTAATTTTGTTTTTTCTTTCAAAGAACCAACTCTTTCCTTCATTGGTTTTTTTCTATTATTCTCTTAGTCTCCATTGCATCAATTTTTTCTCTGATCTTTATAATTTCCTCCCTTGTATGAGCTTTGGGTTTGTCTTGCTCTTCTTTTTTTAGGAGTCTGAGGTTCAGCATTAGGTTGTTTATTTGAGCTGGCTCTGTTTTTCTAGTATGGGCATACACTGCTATGAATTTCCCTTTTATAACTGCTTGCATTGTGTCTCATAGATTCCTGTATGTTGTACTGGCATTATCATTTAATTGTAGATGATGTCTAATTTCTTCTTTAATTTCCCTCTATGACCCATTTGTTGTTCAGAAGAGTGTTATTCAATTTCTATGTTTTTATGGAGTTCTTGCAATTTCTTATGGTATTGACCTCCAATTTAATTCCACATGATCTGGTAATATACAGGGGATAACTTCAATTCCTTTGCATTTACCTAGACATGTTCTATGAGCTAGCATGTGGTCTATTTTGAAGAATGACCCATGTCCAATCGAAAAGAATGTATATTCTGATTTTGTGGGGTGGAACACTCTGTTGAAATCTATTAAATACATTTTTTCAAAGTCTTGGTTCAGTTATAGTATACCATTGTTGCTTTTTGTCTAGATGATCTGTTAATTTGTGACAGTGAGGTATTAAGGTTCCCCACTACAATTATATTAGTGCTTATTTGGTTTTTCATATCCATTAGTATTTGTTTAGTACAGTTCAGGGGCATTAGTATGTGGTGTATATATATTTATGATTGTTATCTCTTCCTCTTGAACTGTTCCCTTTATAAGGATGTAGTAACCTTCTTTGTCTCTCTTAATTAATTTTGGTCTGAAATCTAATTTGTCTCCAAATAAGATAGTTACCCCTGCTTTTTTCTGCGTTTGTGTTGCATGGAGAACTGTTTTCTATCCTTTTACTTTCAGTCTGTGAATTTCTGTTTGAATTAGGTGTGTTTCTTGTATAGAGCATATTGTTAGATTTTGCTTTTTATCCATTCGGCCAGTGAATTTCTTTTGATTGGTGAATTGAGGCCATTAACATTGATGGTTATAAATGATATGTACTGACTTATCCTTGCCATGTTATTTTCCTCTCATTGGCTCTTTCATTTTTTATTCTCCCTTCTCCCTTTAATTTCTTGCTTTGCCTGACGGCTTTGCTCTGTTGGGCCTCATGGAGTTGTGACCTTCATTGTCTTTTTCTAGGATATTGTTTAGAATTGTTTAGAGTGCTGGTTTAGTACTCATGAAGTTTCTCAGGTGTTCTTTGTTGTGGATGTATCTAATTTCCCCATCAATTTTGAAAGATAATTTTGCAGGATACATCAATCTAGGTTGGAAGTTTCCTTTTTAGGGTTTGAACTATCTCATCCAAGGCTCTCCTTGTCTTGAGGATTTGGGTTGAAAAGTCTGCTGTGATTCTGATGGGCTTTTTTGTATGTGATTTGTTTCTTTTATCTAACTACTTATAGTATTTTGTTACTCTGTTGAGTTTCCAGGATCTTGACTATTATATATCTAGGTGTAGACTTTTTTTTTTTATCATGGCCAATTAGAGTCCTATATACCTCACTTTTCTGTATGTTAAATTCTTTTGCTTTGTTTGGGAAGTTTTCTGTCATTAATTCTGTGAAGAGTTTTTTTTATGTCATTTGTACTTTCTCCTGCTTTTTTGTGGACTCTTATCAGCCTTATGTTATTCTTATTTGCAGTATCTAGGAGTTGATGGATCAATTTCTCATGGTCCCTTAATATTTTTAAGAGATCTTTCTTTTCATGGTCACTAATTGCAATCTTGTCTTCTATATCTGATATTCTGTCTTCACATTGGTTCATTCTGCTGTGAATACTTTCAATAGAGTTTTTAATCTCCTGGATATCTGTTTGAATCTGTTTCATGGTTTCCATTTATTTCCTATGTTGGGCATCCATGGTTTCCATTTCTTTCCTATTCTGGGCATTCATGGCTTCTACCATGGTCCTGAGGTCATCTATTTTTTATATATTTCTGTTCTAGAGTCTCTAATCATGTCTTTCATTCTGTTCACCATTTCTGTAGTTATCTGGGAAATCATTTCTTTTTAGAATTTTTCTAGAGCCTCATTCATCTCTTTTGTTGCTTCCTGTGCTATCATTTAAGGGTATCCAGATAGTTGATTACCAGATTTTTCTACCTCGTTTTTCCCACAATTTGCCTTTGGTGCACTAGAAGTCTGGGTTTGTACCTTGTGGTGTCTTCTCATTTTCCTTTTTGTTGTTGGTGCTGTTTTTCATTTAATTCGTGGGTTGATACTTCAATATTGCTTATTGTAAGTATCTTTGTTGCTTGTATTTAGAACCATTATGGAATGATTGCTTCTCAGAAATGTCTTCCGGATATAGCTGATCTTTAGGTTTTGAGTCTCTAATGACTCTTAGGCCATCTCATTTTCAGTATACCAGGAAGGACAACTGATTAGATCAACCATTACACCTTAGCCCAAGTGATACAATCAGCATCAACAATAGCATCAAGCACAGCTTAGAGAATGAAAATTTGTGTTAGGTATTAATCTATCACCTTTAACCATGTGAATTAAATCAAAATCGAGGACCAGCCCTAAATATGTTTATAGTGAATAAACTCTTCAATATAGCAACTTTACCCTTCAGGAAGATGACTTAGAAGGAGTTAAGGAGGGAGAGCTAGATAGGTAACAGGCTAGGGAAAGGTTAGAAGTGAGGCCAGAGGACACAGGAAGATTTGGGAAACTGTTGACAACAAGAGGAAATGTCATAATGACAGAACAAATACAAGAACAGAACAAACACTGCAATAAGGAAGCTAGAAACCGAATTCACTTTCCTATAATACTAATGACAACCAAGAGAAGGAAAAAGAAGAAACAAAAAAGAAAAAAGTAATCCAAATTAGGAAAAGAACAGGAACAAAAAGGAAGGGAGATGAAGAACAAGGTGGGAAGTTGAGAGAGAGAGAGAGAGAGAGAGGAAAAAAGGAAAAAGCTGAAAAATTAAAAATAAATTTTAAAAATTAAAAATAAGAGAAAAAAATAACTGAAAAAAATTAAAGAGCCTCCTTCAGGGTCTGTCTCTCCTGTCACAATAGACAACATAGGCAGCAGGGTGCAGATAAAAGTTAATTAATCTCAGCAAGCCAGCAGCAGTACACTGAGATTCAGGCTGATTTCTGGCTGCAAGGCCCAAGTTGAGTTCCTTGACCACCTGCTGGATTGAACTCTGCAAGGTTTTACTCTAGATTCCAGCTGCCCTTCCCCTGAAGATAGTCCAGGTTCAGATAGGAGGTGGTGATACCTCCAACTTATCAACTACAGTGGTCTGGTGTGCCTTTATTGCAGAGATTTTCTTAACTTTTCCAGTGGGCTTCAATTTTCATCAAGGAGCCTCAGAGAGGCCCTCTCTCTGTTCACTTCTGCTCTATCTTCTAGAGTTCAGAACAATAGACTTTATGACCCCACACCCCCACCCCGGTGTCTCTGTGGTGTGGATCCAGGTACTGGAGCACCCTAGAGGTCAGAGGTGGGGCAGCGGAGGCCCAGGGGGGTGCTACACGTGCCCATGCAACTCCTTGTGTGTGTGTGTGTGTGGGGGTGCTAACAGTGGCCCACACAGCTTGTCTCCTCAGTGGTTCAGCTCCTCGGAGGCCCAATGGTCAGTCTGTTTGTCTTTTTTTGATCCTTTTCTATTAGTTCAATTTCCCAAACTCATTTTTTCTTTTTCTTTTTTATTATGTGACTCTATTTTTATAAAAATGTTTAAATTTGTAATCCATATAATTGTTAGTATGGACATACATTGTATGATTCTAGGAGAGCAAGCAACAAGGTGAACTCATAGAATGTTGCACAAAATAACAGAGGCTGCTCCTTTCAGGGAGCATGGGCTGACCAATAGCCTCTGTAGACACCTGGGGAAGGCATTGGGCTGTGGAAATACACCCATCATTGCCTTTACCTGTGTATGTCCCATCCTAAAACTGGATTATTTCTCGTTTTGTATTGAGTTACACACACAACCAACTGATCTTTGACAAAGGTGTCCCGTTGATACATTGAGAAGGACAGTTCCTCTTCTGGAAATGACTAAGGAAAGTTGGATACTACTATGAAGGAGAATCTCTGCCCCTGTCATTTACTACATAAAAAATCAGCTCACAATGTGTAAGGAATTAAATATAAGACCTTAGGCTATGAAACAACTAGTGGAAAAGAAAGAAATGAAGTGTTTTTTGACACTGGAATAGACAAGGAATTTTGGATGTGACTCCAAAATTTCAGTCAACAAATGCAATAAAAGTCAAATATGTTCAGGGCAAACTCAAAACTTCTTTATAGCAAAGTAAGCAATTTTAAAACTGAAAAGAAAACCTAAAGATTGAAAAAAACATATTTTCAAACTACAGCTAAGAGTTAATAATAGACTAAATAAGGAGTTGTATTTGTTTTTTTATTATAATACAGCCTTGTAAATTCAGATATAGCTGATCAAATTTGAAAAACTGGCTAATAGCCCCACAGTTTTTACAGTCTAAAACTATTTAAGGTGGCATAAACTTTTGTTCACATACATTTGAGGCCAAAGATTTTTAACTTGCCAGTTATAAATTATTTATTTCCATATGCATGAGTCATATGAGGCCACAATGCCTAGTATTCACTGAGCTTCATTTTAGTTTACATGGATGTCTACTTTCAGTTCCTGCAGTAGAGTGAAGTATCATATCTCTGATTTAAGTATCTTTATGTTTCCTCTACTTCAGTGGAGTACATTGTTGAAACAGGCTAGAAAGCTAGCTGAAACAGGAAAAGAATATTCCAAATGAACAATGTATGGTCAATATTTATTAAACTTCTGGGCCGGGGGTTTAGCTCAGTGGTTCCGGTGCCTGCCTTGCAAGTGCAAGGTCCCAAGTTCGATCCCTGGTACCAAAATATATATATATATATATATATATATATTTATTAAACTTCTATTCTTGTTCTAAATATGTACTATATGTTCAATTCTCCTACTTCACCCTCATTGCAACTTAAATTTCTGTATTAACATTCTGATAACTGCATTCCAAAATATTTCCCCACAATCCCTTTGCAAAAATAACTATCACTGTCAAATATATTATAAATCTGAAAACAGAAACCAGTGTTAAAAAAATCATAACAGACACCCATGGAAGAATTTTAACAAATTAAAAAGTGTCAATATATAGGATAAATTTTATAAATGATGGAATTTTCTTAGCAAAGTATACATTTTCAAATTTGAAACACTGTAAAATACCTGATGAATGCACCCAAAACATAGCAAAATAGGAGACAAACATACTACTCTCACTTAAAAATGTTAAAATGCACTATATAAGTTATACTGAAAACCATAATCATAAAACTTTAAAAATATCAAAAATATATAGAAAATGTAGTAAAAGTTCATTGCAGTAATAAAGCAATAATTATCAAAGAAGTAGAATATGTACAATATTTTGAAGTGGGAAGGCTAATAAAAACAATTTCTCTAATAAATAATAACTACAAATTGATTTGTAAATGCAATTCAATTCTGATTAATCCAACTTGACACTCCAATTGCAAAATGTGTTTTGAAGACAGAATCTCTTGTAATAATCAAGATTATTTGTAAAAAGAGTACAAGATCATATTCTCCTATGACTTACGAAGATATTTTCTATGTTAGAGCAATTACAAACATTGGATGACTGGCTCACTTATAAAAAGAAATATAAAGATGAATTTGACAGAAAAGATGAGTTTGAAAATAAAATGATTCCCACATAGGAATCTGGCATAGATTAAAGGTGGCATTAGTTATCAAATTGTAAATGTATTTCATTCTCACCTGCAGTGAGAATAAGGATATCACACATAGCAAAAATGGAAATTAATGCATCACACAAAAGTCATGCAAAATTAAAGGCTATAAAAAAAGAAAAATATACACCAATACTAACACAAATCAACTATTTGAAAAGGATTTGCTATCCATTAGTGTTTAGAAAGACAAAAGGCATTGTTACTCATCTTAGCAGGAATACATTTCCAAACACATCTACTGTGTATAAACATAGATTTTTTTTTCTTAAAAGCCACTGAAGAGCTATGCATGTAAACAAAATTTAAAAATAAACTAAAATCTAATTTCACAATAAAACCATTTTTATTTTATTTTTATTTAGTTTTTTTCCACTTTTTATTTTTTCCACTTTTATTACTATATAATTGCAGTACATAATGATTAAATTCACTGTAGGGGATAGATACATGTACATAACACATTTCAATTCATTTATTTTCTTCCATCCTCCCTATTTATTTTTCCAGCATCAGATTCATATATTTATCTTATTAGACCTTATAAAGTTAACTATAATGTATACAGATTCAAAACCAGGCTAATAGGCCAAAGAACATATCAAACACATAAGACAATTCTACTAAGACAAGGTACACTTTTAGACACATTATCCACACTAAATTATAATAAATTTTTCTTATTATTTGTGAAATATATACTCAATATATAATATATTGAGTTTTATATATTTATACATATATAGTACTATATAATATATACTACATACAATATATATACACATATGTATTTTCCTACAAATGACTCATTTATCCTTTTTATGACAGAGTGTACTCCATCAGGTATAAATACCTCATTTTTTAATCTATTAATCTTTGATGGACATATAGGCTGTTTACAAGATTTAGTTATTATCAATTATGCTGGTGAACATGGGTATGCATATATCACTGTAGTATGGTATCTTTAACTTTTTGGGGAATATACCTAGAATGGAAAAGCTGGGTCAAATGCAACTTCTATTTTCAGTCTTTCGAGAGATCTCCATATTGATTTCAATAGTAGTTTTATCAGTTTACAGTCCCACCAAAAACGGAGAAGTGCTTCTTTCTCCTCACAGGCTCACCAGCATTTATTGGTTGATTTCTTGACGGTAGCCATTCTTTCTGTAGTGAAAAGGGATCTCAGTGTTGTTTAATTTGCATTTCTCAAATGGCCAGTGATGTTCAACATTTCTTTATGTGTTTATTGGCTGTTTATATTTCTTCATTTGAGAAATGTCTTTTTCATTTCAGATGCCCAGTTTTCATTGGGTCTTTAAATTTAGAGGAGTTCTAACTTTTTTGAGTTCTTTGTATATTCTTGATATTAGTCCGTTGAGAAATAGCTGCCATTTTTATTTTTATTTTTTTCCATTCTGTAGGTTGTCTCTTCACTCTGCTAGTGGTTTCCTTGGCTTTGCCAAAGTTTTGTAATTTGATGTGATCCCACGTGTTGATTCTTGGTATTATTTTCTGTGTAACTGGGTTTTATTCAGAAAGTCTTTGCCTACATCTACGTCTTTAAGAACTTTACCTATTTTATCTTCCAGGAGTTTAAGAGTTTCTGTTCTAATGTTTAGATGTTTGATACATTTTGATTTAAGTTTAGTGCTTGGTGAGAGAAATGCATTCAAATAATTGCCTTAAATATTTTGTCTTCTACTTTTTCTCGGTCATCTTTGTGTTAATTGTAAGTGCTTGGTCACTTTCTATTGCTTTCTATTAAACATCTTTATTAATCATAAAGTGGCCCATTTTCTTATTTTGTTATGCCTAGTCATTTTTTAATTTTCAATATATTATAAGTATTATATTTTATATAATCTACTAGGTTGTCTGATCCTATTTCCTTCTTTTAAATAATTATTTTAGCAAAAAGTTAACTTTGCAATATTCAATTGTTCTGTCCTCAGAAGTTGGTAAAACCACCAATTGACTCCTTAATTTTTCTTCCCAATGGCTGTCATTAGCTGAGCTTTTGGATCAATTTACAAAGACACATATTACAGAGGACAATAGCAATTTGGAAAGAGGACTAATAAGCAGATGTTGCAATTTTATGTGTTTCTCCTCTTATGACATCTCCCTTTTCTTTTTCTTGCTCTTCTTCTTCCTATTCTTCTTCATCTTTTACTTCTTTTTGGTACTGGGGATCGAACTCAGGACCTTGTGCTTGTGAGGCAGGTGGCGGCACCACTGAGCTAAATTTCTGGCCCCTATCTTGCTCTTCTTACCTCACAATTTATTATTGGATTCTTCAGGCTAGCAAGGTCCCAGCGCTTTGCTAGCCCCCATAACCTCATTCTGCGTTGCATCCTTTGACTAAAAGTCATAAGAGTGTAAATTTCACCTAATGTGTCTCCCTACTTTCAACAATTTCAGTGTATCATAGTTTTTATTGTTCTCTCATGCCTTTAAGTAAATTGTATTTTAATATTTTGATGAAAATTTATTAGCATTTTTCTGCAGAAGGTTAATCAAATACAAGTTGCTTTCTCATTGCATGAGGCAAAATATCATTAACTATGGATTTTATGTCACAATTTATTACAT
Organism: Heterocephalus glaber; assembly: GCF_053883595.1. Taxonomy (NCBI): domain Eukaryota; kingdom Metazoa; phylum Chordata; class Mammalia; order Rodentia; family Bathyergidae; genus Heterocephalus; species Heterocephalus glaber. Next base: position 20,582,004 of record NW_028258138.1, on the reverse strand, counting down.
AAATATCTGAGATAGTATTTTTATTAAGCTTATTGTTACATTTTAGGTATATAATATAATGACATTCACCATTGGGAATTTGTACTTTTACATGATAGATTTTAGTTCTTATTTTTTTCCCATTCCCCTCCCCTCCCCTAAATCCCTCCACCCCTCCATGTTTCCCAAGTCTTTGTTTAGAGTTACATCACATATAATGTCTACATATACTTCAATAGCATTAGATTGAAAAGGATGTGCAGTGACACTAAGAGAATGTGAGCTTTTCTTTTTTAAGAAAAGATCACCTTCTTTTCAACAAAAGTGATATAGAATAGAGTTAGAGTATTAGAGAATGTGACAACCTTGTGGAAGTGACAGAAATTTGGGCTCAAATATTGATTATTTCATTTTCTGGTTACATTATCTGAAGCAAATCATGAAACTTTTGAGTCTATTTTTCATCTTTGTAAATGACAATAATAAATACCTGTCACAATTGACTCATAAGCTATTATAAAGTTCAAAAGACCTTGGTGAAATGAAGGAACTATACACATGTAATAATATATTAAAATAAATATATGGTCATTTTAGTTTGGGCAGCACTCCTAAGTCAATACATATTATCCACACCAAGCTTCCAAAGCCAGCTGTGCACCACAACATTTGATCTGCAAAAAGGTGAATGAAAACAAGTTGTCTATTGCCCTCTTCATAAAGAGTGTGTGAAAGGGTTTTCTCTAACAGTAAATAGAGAAAATATTCAACACTGGACAGTATGTATCCCACGCTCTGTAATAGGGTATCAATGGGAATTTTCATCATGTAATTCAAACATAGAGTCTCAAAGAATCTTATGTAAGGTAAATTATTTCCATTTCATCCAGATTATGGGGGCAAAACCAAAACAAACAAAAGGCCCAGATTACTCTAGAGAAGACTATAGCAACATCTTGTGGATATAAAATCCTACATGTGGCAGAATAGCAACTTACAGTTTTGTGTATAAAGTCAACTCTCTCTCTTTTTTTTTTTTTTTTTTTCTTTTGGTACCAAGGATCGAACTCGGGTCCTTGTGCTTGCATAGCAGGCAGCAAAACCACTGAGCTAAATCCTCGGCCCAAGTCAACTCTCTTTAGAGAATGATCTAAAGTAATTTTATGTGCTGAGGGTTGAGCTTGCTAGTAGAATCCATGTTTAGCACACATAAGGCTATGGATCTGAGGTCCAGCACCATAAAATAAATCAATTTTGATTAATTAATTCATTAATTAATAATGTATTCCTGATCACCATGCCTTAATTTTACAATATTTTTTGTGAGATAAAGAGTTGATTTTTACCCAGGTCTTTTGTCCTCCATTATTTCATCAACAATAGAGAAAAAATACCTTCACTTGAATTGTTAGTCCTCCAGATTTCTTTGGCAAGATTCACACACGAACCACAAAGCTAGATACTATGCATGAGACTCCCTGATATAGCCTCTAGCTCCACCATTGCTGAAGTTAAGAACAGCCCCTATGACCTCATGTTTCTTCTGTTTTCTCCATAAACTCAATACCAGGGCAGCCTTCTCTGACCTGAAAATTTCAGAACTATTCTCCAGATGCCTTCAGAGTTTCCATATATTAGCCAATGATAACTTCACAATTAGCTTAAAGTCATGCTTGACTTCTTTCTTTTGCCTACCTCACGTCTGACTCTGTGGACAATCCTGCCAAGCTTACCATTAGAACATATTTAGCATCTCCCCTTTTCGCCGGTGTGATGTGGATGAAATATGATATCAATTCCACATGGAAACGTCAATTTATCTGTCCCAGGCCTCTTTCCTTGATCCTCTAATGTCTATAATCTGAACAATAACAGGAGAGACACCATAAAACTGTAATTTAAATGATGTCAATTTACTGATATCACTTACTTGGAATAAAAAACATACATAGGGAATATTCTTCAAATATGACATGTATGTAGGTACACAGTAAATTAATCAGAAGCTGTAAACATTTTCTAATGCATCGTCTCCCATGCCCAATATAATCAGAATAGATGAAGAGGTGATTATTTTTCTTTGATGTAACTTGATCCTAGTAAAATTGCTGCTTTACTTTGATACAACCATACCTTCTTCCTTAATGCATTTCAAAGCACATTTTATTGGACTGTGGTATTTTGTTCTGTGGTATTTTGATTTTTTTCTTACTATACTATATCTAGAGCCTTGACTAGTCTTGATGCATACTAAATTCTCAAAAATATTTTATAAGTGAAAACTAAAAGTACTTTGCTTATAAGGTTTTTCTAATTTTTAATCTAGTAATGCTTTTGTAAGAGCCAGCTTAGAATATTTGCCAATTTCTGAGAAACTCAGTGGCTGGTTGGTTCTACTATTAAGTTCTTATATACTGTATTTGTTCCTGGGTTCTAATCTCCTTGCTTTCTCACTGCTTCAATATTAATAGTCAAAAGTGTGAACTAGGGATGGAATTTGAGGTGGAGAGGCTCTCACAAGTTAAAGACAGAAGAAAACTATAGAAGCCGTCTGCTCTAACCGGGAAAAGGGATGGAAATATAACATTGCTAATGTTCAAAATTTAGGTTATTGACCAACAGAATTATTATCTTACTCAAATAATAAATAACTACTATTTCTTATAATTAGATGAGTTTAAAATCCTTTTTTTAAGTAATGAAAAATTTCACAGGACCTACAGTACTATAGATTTCACCTGGTGGGTCAAGTTTAGGGATGCAGGAGCAATTATAATAAAGAGTAGTAATTTTTGGATTCAAGTTCCACTTGAAAAATATAATATGTAATTACAGATGATATTAATTATTGATATTATTTTTTGAATTTTGATTAAAAGCATATAAAAGAAGGAAATATTATTATTTTATTAATTAACCCATGGTAAGATATCTCACAGAGTGAAATTTTATTTTCTATCTTTTGGTATATTTTGTGAAAAAATTTATTATTTTCATAATGTCTGTGCAAGGAAAACCCAAAGTAAGACATTTTTAACTGATGCAATTATAGTTAGATATTCATGAAAAGAAAATATAATTTTGAGAAGTATTTCCTGATTGTAGTTCTCAAATAACCTTTTTCTCATTACCATTTTTCACTCCTCTAAATTTTATTTGTCCTCACAATGTGGTTTCTCAATTTTACTGTAATACAAAAGCAATTCCTGTTGTAAAGGCAATTTCATGGCTAAAATTCTCACCTACTGGTACTTTCTTCTTTCTTGGTGAGGATTACTTCTCTATCTTACAATTTTCTAGAAAGCAAATGAACAAATTCCTGTGCTTTAGCTACCTGTGAACAAACTAGACAAAGGTATTTTTGACTGTGAATAGAGATGCTTTACACTCAGTGACACTCTCTTCCTAATTCAACAAAATTTTAGTAAATATCAATTTTACATAACAAACATGAGAACTACTTTTATACATAGGACAATGAATCCTTTCCAAGCACATATTAATGTCAGATGATAATCCCACAAAATATGGTTTTAATTAACTAAGCCATCTGGATCTGTGAGGAAAGCAAGTCAGAATTATTCGTCCTTTAATTCCCCAAGAAAAGAAAAAGATTAGAAAATTTTGTGTGAGTATACATGTTAATCAGCTTTTCCTCACTGGGAAGCAATAATGGATGCTTACAACTTAAAAGAGAAGTTTAATTTGATTCATTATTTCAGAGGTTTATCAATACGGTATTCAAAGATAAATACCATGGAAGAAGGGCTTTTGGAACAAAGCTGATTGGTTCATGGTGATGGGCATCAGAGTAGGAGAACAGTGCCACAAAAGAAGGGGACACTATACATAGTACTCAAAGTTATACTTTTGTGATCCACCCAGACTCAGCTAGAAATGTATTTTACTAATTTCCTAGAACATGCCCAATTCAATTAAGTTGGTATAAGATTAACTACCACATTCTACTCCTTGGCAACTTGACATTGAAACACATCTCTGAACCACATTTAGTCTCCCAATAAACAAAATAACAAGTTAATAATTCTACTGAACATGATAAAACTACTCTGCATACAATTGAGAAGACAATGATTTATTTCTCAATGTCCTAAATAGTTCCAACAGTTTTAAGAATTCATAGTCATGAGAAGCTCAGCCAGTCCCAGCACCCGGAAGGAAGCTCCTCCACCTCCATCCCAGGATCCCAGGGCAGAGAAGCTCAGCTGGCCCCAGCATCCAGAAGGAAGCTCCCCCACCACCATCCTGGGCTCCTAGGGCAGAGACATTCAGCTGGTCTCAGCACCCAGAAGGAAGCTCCCCCACTGCCATCTCAAGCTCCTAGGGCAGAGGTGGTGAGCTGTGTGGGTTCCAGAAGCAACCTCCCCCCGTGGAAATGAGAAAACACATAAACAAGCCTCAAAAACAGAGTTCCAGTTCTCCTACAGCAACCCCAAAGGGAAATGAGATGGAACAATCTGATGCTCAACCACCTGGACTCTCTGAACTGGCAACAAAAGAGGATCTGGGAAAAATGAAATCAGAAATGATTACTCAGATAACAGCAAAGATTTTGCTCATGGTGCAAGACATGATTAATAAATATAGAGAGGACACAGATTAAAAAAAAATAGAGGATCTGAGGAACATAATGGAATCCCAAAATAGGAAACAAATGGAATCCATAAAAGAGATACAAACTGATTTCTAAGAGATTAAAAACTCCATTGAAAGTGTGTGCAGCAGATTGAGCCAATATGAGGATAGAATTTCACATATAGAAGATAAGATTGCAATTAGTGAGGAGGAAAAGAAAAATTGCTTTAAAATTGTAAGGGAACACGAGAAATCAATCCAGCAGCTGCTAGACGAAGCAAAGAAGAATAACATAAGACTGATTGGAGTCAGTGAAGAAAGAGGAGAGAGTGCACATGACATAGAAAAATTGTCCACAGAAGTGATGGCAGAAAACTTCCCAAGGAGTGAAAAAGAACTTGACATACAGATAAGTGAGGCATATAAGACTCCAGCTAGCCTTAATCAAAAAAAATCTACACATAGGCATATAATAGTTAGGATTACAGAAATCCAACTGAAGAACAAAATTCTACAAGCAGTGAGAGAAAAGAAACAAATCACACACAAAGGAAAGCCCATCAGAATCACAGCAGACTTCTCAATGCAAACTCTCAAGGCAAGAAGAGCTTGGAATGATGTATTTCAAGCCCTAAAGGAAAACAGTCTCCAGCCCAGATTGATGTACCCTGCAAAACTATCTTTCAAAATTGATGGAGAAATAAGATACTTTCATGATAAAGAGTGCCTCAGAAACTTCATGAATACCAAACTGGCACTCCAAAATTTTTAGACAATACCCTAGGAAAAGACAATGAGGATCACAACCTCAGGAAACCCAGCAGAATGAATCCATTGGGTGTGACAAATTAAATGCAAAGGGGGAGAATGCAACAAAAAGAAAAAGTCATGACAAGGGTTTTAAATCATTAAACTTCATCTCCCTAATGAGTGTATAATTCAATCTTATTATTGTACTGATTAGTATTTTTCTGATTCTAGAGTTGCACACCATTCCTTGTGCTGTACTGGCTATACTGTCTTCTTATTTCTACATTTTAATTGGGTTGTCTATTAATGAGCTGTAAGAGTTCTTTATATATTCTGGTCTTAGATAATATGCATTGGAAATATGGTCTAAGGACTACTTTTCATTTTAATGATGTCATTTAAAGTTCTAAATTTTGATGGAATCTCATTTATCATTTGTTTTTTCTTTTACACAGCATGTCTTTTGTATCCTAGGTAGTTCTTGCCTACCCTGAATTCATAAATATTTTCCCTTATAATTTCTTCTTAAAGTTTCATACTTTTAGGCTTTCTTATTTAAGTTCATAGATCCCTTCAAGTTATTTTCATGTATGGAAAAAAAGGATTGAGGTTAATTTTTTATATATGGATACTAGGTGTTCTAGTGCCCTTTGCTGAAAACACTATCTCTTCCTCGGCTCTTGAATCGAGTTTATATTCTATAAAATGCTAATGTTAAATAATCTTTCAAAACTCAGTGGATCATGTATGTGTGGATCTATTTCTAGATTCTCTGTTTTATTCAAATGATCTATATGTTTTTTCTTACACCAACACTGCCTTGATTACTGTAGCTTTAGAAGAAGTCTTAAAATTAGTTACTAAACGTCTTCCAACACTGTTTTTGTTTTTTGGTTCTTTTTAACTTTTCTAGGTCCTTTGTCCTCCTACATAACTTTTAAATTTCAATATCAAATTCTTCATTTATAGCAAGTATACACAGACCTGAATTTTTATATATACCGTGTGTTTTCTAATCCTGCTAAATTCAAGTATAAATTCTAGGGGCTCCTAGAGATTTCTTAGTATTTTCTCTGTAGATGATCATTTCATCTACATATAAAGATTTTGCTTCTGCCATGCCAATCCTATCCTAGTTGTGTCATTTTATTGCCAGACTATTTTGGTGGGGACTAGGTTTCAAAGTTTAATGGACAGATAAAGAGTAAGCATATCTGCCCTTGTTCTCCACCTTAAGGAGAAAGCATTGTATCTTCTCCATTCATATAAGGTGTTCTCTCTGGAAGTATGGAGTATATGTCTTTAATCTGTTGAGAAGTTTCTGTTCTACTTCTAGTCTCCTGATAACTTTTACCATGAACAGCTGTAGAATTTAGTCCAATACTTTTTCTCCAAATACTGACAGGATCATATGTCTTTTTCCTTTCCTCTGTTAAAATGATGACTTTTGGGGTGGATCTTCCAATGCTGAACCAACAGTGCCATCCCTATAACAAAACCACTTTCTACATCCTGCCAGGTCTGACTTCTAATAGTTTGTCTTGTTAAACAAATTTCTATCTATGTTCATACTTTTTTCTTCTATTATCTTTGTCCAGTTTTAGGATTAGCACAATGCTGAGTTCCTAAAATGAGGGGAGAAGTGTTCCTTCTTTTTTTTGCTTTAATTGTTTGATATAATTGATCAGTTAACATGTATATGAGCCTGCTGTTGTCATATAGGTAGGTTTTCAAGCTAGGAATATACTTTCTTTAATACATGCTATTCAAATTTTATATTTCCTCCAGAGTTAGTTTCATTAATTTGTCTTCCAGGGTACTTCTTAGAAGTTGTCAAATTTATTTCAAAAAAGATTTTTGTAATATCCTTTCTATATCCTTTTAAATTTTGTAAAATCTGTGGTAATGTCTCCTAGATCTTAATATTGTAATTTAAAAAATGTATAACTGATATTGTGTAACAGGAAGAAAAGGTCTAAAAGACCAGGGTAATTGGGAGAGGTAGGGGAAGGGAAAAAAGGGAAAGGAAAAAATACGAAAAGAGGAAAAAAAATTTAAACAAGGTCTTTGCAAATAGGGAAGGGTGGAGGGGGTGAAGGGAGGGCAAGGGAAGGGGAAAAAAATAAGAACCAAGAGACTCATGTAGTGGTACAAGATCCCAATGATGCATGTAACTGTATTTTATACCTAAAATGTATCAATAAAGTTAATGGGGAAAAAAAAGAATTCATAATCAAAGTTTCTTCTGAGACATAAGACAAGCTCCTAGCTTTACATTTTAGAATAATTAAAACAAGTTAAATAATGTCAATGTACAATGGAATGGGGTAAACATTCCTACTCCAAAGGGAGGAATAAGGTGGGTGATGTAAAAGAATAAGACAAAAGCAAGCCTGAAATGCAATAGAGCCTACACTAATTTTGTAGATCCATAAATAGGATCCAGATTACAATGTGGTGAGATGTGAACTCCATGGGACTTAGATGGTTCCATTCTTATGGCCTTCCTTGTTGTGCTCATGTGTTCCCTCTCTTTGGATGGCCCTGCTCACTGTCTACAATTTTACTTGGCACATACTCCATTTTCTTCACATCTGTGATCACCTGTGAGCTCTATAACTCCTTAGATTTCATTTCCATATTTTCATGGATGGCCTTCTCAAAGATTCCTTACCTGTCCGCCAAACTTTCTTTGAAACTGGACATAAGCCTTCCTTAGTGTACAACTATTGAATTTTGCACAATGGTAACACTACCATCATATAGATGATACCAAGGTCTGCTCATAGTGGGGGTAGTAGTGAGTCCTCAGAATGCCTGGAGGACTGAGCATACTGAAATGAATCCTTGGGAACCAGTTATATAAGAGGCCCATCTCAAGCATGGATCCCAGGGATTCTTTTTCTATATGAAAAGTTTACACTTTTAAACCCTTAGGCTTGGGATGGGTGAGGTGTTGCTGATTTCTTCTTGTCCCTGTACAAGGTACATTTTTAAAAAATGTTGCTAGTGAGCAGACATATATCCTTTGGCCCTAACTTTATATATGACTCATTTTGGGTCAATATATAACTTTTTCAAAAAAATTTTTCACTGCTTTTTGACTCACATATTCACTATATATCTAGCTTAAATCAACTACCTGTTTCAAAGCCACACCCTGAACATTGGGCTGCCTTGAAATTTCCTCTACGAGGTCTTGTAGTCCCAACTGAAACCTGAGTTTAGGGTTTATTCTCTGCATTCCTATCAGAATTCTCATCTTCTGAGCACAAATGAAAATGTTCCTTAGAGCTCTGCTTATAACATTCTAGGGCTTCTCTAAGCTGTATTTCCAAACTTTTCCAAATTTCTTCCACAAACAGGTTTTAAGTGTTTCTAAACAACATGGTCAGATATAGCCTCAGCAATAATCTCACTGTTAGCTGCAATTTTCTGTATTAAATTTCCATCACTGGGACATAATACCAGATACCCACAATCTAAACAAGGAGAGGTTTAATCTGGTTGATTGTTTCAGAGGTTTAAATCCAGGGTTGCTGGCTGCCAGGTAGAGATATCATGAAGGAAGAGTGATGGAGCCAAAGCCGCTTCTTTCATGGTGGCCAGGAAGCAGAGCAGGGGAACAGTGCCACAGAAGAAGGTGCCTGGGACCAGAGATAGTACTCATAATCACACATCTATAATTTCCCCGGACACACTCAAGATGTGCTTCACTAATCCCCTAGGGGCTACCTATTCAATTAAGCTGTCACAATTAAATTTAACAATCACAGTATGCATAGTTGTGTATGTATGTATTTGCGTGGTTTGCATATACAATGAAGATTATAACTTTCAATTTTTTACTCTTGAAATAAGATTGATATAAATGTGATTCCTGAAGCACTCGATAAATGTTCAGCTCAGTCTGCTTGTGATTTTTTTCAGTAAGGAATGAAAGTGTTTATTACCCTATAGGACATGTTTAGGTAAACACATTGCACATTTGTCTCTATGAACTGAAGTGCCTGTTGCTTCTACCCTTACTAGTGTGAATAAATAAACTCTGAAAGGCTTTGTAGGTCATACCAAATGAGTCAAAACCTATTTTACAATATAATCATCATTTCTGTATATATTTAGTATTGGATATTAGAGTGTGTCTACTTTTCAAATAAAGACTCATATAAACTGACTAAATTTGTTTATTTTGTCATTGGTTATTGAAGCATCAGATGTGTCTGTCATAAATTAAGAAAGTACAGATTACAAAATTGTGCTTTTAACTATTTTTTTTAACATTATGTTCCTACTGCTTGAAATATCTACTAGTCTGGGCAGGTTTGCTAGGCTTGCATTGTTCCAGTTTCCTATGGCAGGTGTATTCCTTCTCGGTGATGTTATTTGGCAGGCAATTGTGAGTTAATTTTCAACAGATGGCTCCAATCAGAAGCATATGAATTGTCCACTCAAAAAATGAGTCTGGGGAAGCTGATCAGGACATGGGGAGATATCCAATTTTATTTTATCAAAATTTTATGTTAGTTTTTAAGAGAAAGATTTGCTTTTCATTTCCAAGAGAACAGCTCAATTAAAATAAACAAAGAGATTGTTCTGAAAAAACAATAAAATGAAATATATTTAAAAATTTAAGTTTTCATGTATATCCCCTTTTATTTATTTATATTTTTTCTTGATAAAATTAAGAAAAATATTTATCTTAAAATATTTTATTTTCATACATGAATGAGGGCTTTGAATATGATCCAAGATAATCACACTGAAAAAGGCTCATTATGTCTTTATTCTTTTTATGCCCTGGAAATCTCACGAAGTCAGGTGGCCAGTGGGAAATGTACAACAGGAGTGATTTGGCTAGTTGAGTTATATTTTAAGTGTTTTTTTTTCTAAATTGTTAGATTTACATCTCACTTTGATTTGGTGGTTCAGTCACAAATGCCTCCCATTAAAACAACCACTATGTAAGCTGCATTGATCATGGTCACTGCTCCAGTACTTTCAGTAGTTCAGCCTTTACAACACTCATTCCTATATATTCAGATGTCTGTCATCTATTGATTTACACAATTTTAGCTACTTTTTCTAATGCCTGAGTGTTGGTCCTCAATTGATACATACTGATGTTTTTCTCTGATCAGTTATCCATACGGCCTAGTTTTTGTCACCATCTTGTTTATAAATACTTTAAATTTTATTGCTTGCATGATTTAATTTTATCTCCATGACAGCTCAACACACACCTCCACCTACACACACATACTTATGAAAACATAAAGAATATATACACAAATATTCACATGTGCAAAAGTCAAATAACAAAATACATATACATTTTAACATGTTTTCATTAATTCATATTTATTACTATCCTCGCTTAATTGTTTCCAACTCATGTATATTCCCCAACATACACAGACATGCAGGCCTACAGCTATAAATAATAACATAACTCATTAAACTGTTTGCATTCTATCATGATTTCTTGCTGATATCACATACATATGATTATAAATAATGTTGTTTATAATACACAATATTACTACTTAAGTACTGTATGACAATTTTGGTTTCCAGAAAAAGATTTTAGCAATATCTATTTCCAAGAAATATTTTGTATAATATATATATTAAATGTATTTTTCTGTTCAGTGGCATTCTTACTTCCATATATTAATTAAGAACTTATAGTGCATTGAATATATTGACACTGTGATTAAATCATAGAACGAGAGCCTAAATAGCTTACATTAATAACAAATTCTCTAAATATAAAAATATTCTTTTGTTATCAATTTCTTTTTAAGTATTCTTTTTAGATTGGAGAGAAAAATTATTTCTTAGATTTGATTCCAAAATATTATAAACATTTTCACCTTTGCTTCTCTGATAGTATAATTTTTTAGCTGTTTACACATCTGGCCGAACACAAAATGAGCAGGTAGAGCCCACTAAATCCTAAAGTATATAGTTATTACTGCCAGTATCATTCTATCATTACCATATTAATTACAGGATAGTGGCAAGGAAAATTCAAATAGTTTAGTTTGGCAAGAGTTCCAAAACATTAGATGGTTTATATTATTTCCAAGAATGTATGCTTTACTGTTTTACTATCATTTCAATTTTGTTTATGTCTTTAACCAAACCACCCAAGAACTTTATCTAATTAAGTAAATTTTTGTAATATCCTTTACAAAAGAATATTAAAAAATCACTTGATCTTTGCAGTTTAACATTAGACTCAAATACTCTAATAGTTACTCGTTTTCATTCTTATGCCAAATTCTTATTTCAAAGTCCTCATATATATATAACAAATATAATAAATTTTTAATTACAGAGCTTTTCTTAAAAATTCAAATGAGTTTATTCAGGCTTTTAACTATTACAGGCTGGATTAGTCACTTCCTAATTCCCACATTCACAACTTAAAGGAAGAGAAGCTTATTTGTGATCATGGTTTCAGAGAGTTTAGTCCATGGTATGTTTGTTAAAAGCCGTAAGTTGTGTGATGGAAGGTTATGGTGAAGAAAAGCTGCTCAGCCCATGGCAGCCAGGAAGCAGAGAGAAAAGGGAGGAAAGAGCCAGAGAGTGAGAAACCTTCCAAACGCATGTGCCGACTGACAAATCTCCTCTATTCAAGCCCAACATCCGAATAGCACATTCATTACTAAGATCAATTCAGTAGATCAACACACTGAAGAGTAGAGTAATCCCATGATCCAGCCACCTTCTGAAAGTCCTACCTCGGAACACACGATAAATTGAGGGGACATATTAGATCTAAATCATAACACACATTTTCCCTATACCTTGAGCAACAACTTAAATATGCCTCCTTTTTCAGTGCCTTTCAGCCACTTTGCAATTTATATAGAGAAATAGAAATTAAACAACTAAATGAAACAAACTGAAAAGCCTAATGTTGGGGAAATAAGGGAAACATAGATAGGATAAAGGAAATTTGCAAGCAAAGGAATAATTAAATGTTTCTTCAAATCAGAGGTGAAATTCAAGAGAGGGTACATGAACTAAAGATACTATGTTTTAGATATGAACCTTATATCTACACTACTAACTTTTTATGTTCAAAATTGTGCCTCATTTCCATTAATATTTCCACAATCAGTAGAATTCATCTATAAAATTTACAATGTAGAAGCACTAAGATCCTGGAAAGAAAAAAAATGTTAAATAATTTGAAAAGTTAAAAGTTCTGACAAAGTGTAAAATTCTCAGGAGTAATTCTATTTTAAACTTTGAGGTTTTATTTAATTAGCAATTGGGGGAAAGTCATGTGTCATGTCATCACCAAAACACAGCTATATAAATTTATTTATTTTTGTTCTAAGAGTAGTAAGTTCTCTAATTAAATAGGGCACAAGACATAGAAGTTTGATTGGAATTGAGGTCATTTAAATATAGGAGACATAAATAAAAATGCAATTTTACAAGAATAGCTATTCTTACATGAATATGAAAATGTATATAGACTCTTTTTTTAGGCACAATACTGATAGCCACTTATATTTACTAGTAAACTCTTATTTTTGAAAAAGACGTTTTCTGATAGTCAAGAAAATTATGAAGCAATTCTGAGACAAATATGGGTTCAGGTTAGCAAATCCAAGCATTTTAAATAAAGGTATTTATAAAGGGTTAAGATAACTGCACACACATGTGCATAATATATTTTTATTTACATTCTCAAAGAGAACTACATTTTTACTTTCACAATGCTTTAGTATAAGCAGAATGTACTGCGATTATCCCCACAGTTGACAAAAGTATTCCAATATATAAAACTTAATCACAGGGCCACATGTCTATAATCTCAATACTGGGAGGCTGATACAGGAGGATCACAAGTTCAAACTGAGGTTGGGCAATTTAGCAACTTAATGTGACCCTGACTCAAAATAAAGTTTATTTTTGTAAAAAATCCTTGGGATGTAGCTCAGTGCTAAGGCCTTGAATTCAATCCTCAATATTTTACATATACACACAGACACACACACACACACACACACACACACACACACACTAAAAACACGTGAATTACAAAAAACTGAGAGCCCATAAACTTTATGTCAATGAATTTGATCTAAAATACATTCAAATTCAACAATTTCCAATCTCAAGATATTTAGCAAAAGCTTTCTAAAGATACAATTTCTCTCTAATAAAATATATTTGAGGACAAATAAAAAGCTGAAAATTGAAACAGTGAAACAGTCTATGTCAACTGTTTATCAATAATTAAGGAACTCGCACTATAGAAAGGCAGTTGTATTAGATCAGTACATGCAATGCGTACTGCACATCATTTACCACTGATGGGAAAAATTGGTCAGATCAAGTGGTACAAACCTGTAATCCTAAATCTGGCTGAGGCACGAGGATCATAAGTAGATGTCATTCTGGGAAATTAAGGGAGACACTGCTTTAGAATGAAAGAAGGAAAAGGAAGGAAGGGAGGAAGGAAGGAAGGAAGGGAAAGAGAAAGAAAGAAAGAAAGAAAGAAAGAAAGAAAGAAAGAAAGAAAGAAAGAAAGAAAGAAAGAAAGAAAGAAAGAGAGAGAGAGAGAAAGACTGGGAGAGGAGGGGAGGGAGGTGAAAAGGGAGAAGGAGAGAGAGAAGGAGAGAAAAAGAGAAAGAGAATGCTGGAGGTGTGGCTCAGTGAAAGAGCTCCACCTGTTTTAATCATTATTACTGAAAAAAAGAGAGAAAGAAATAAACTCTGGACGACTGAAAGAAGTAGGACATCGATCCTTTCTGTTTATCTGAAAACCCGCAAACATCATTTCTTCACCTTATTTTATGCTTATTCATGAAGGAATTTATAATCCAAACAATTCTATTTGAGTATAAAGTCTACAGAAGCCATGATTATAATGACAAAAAGTAACTGAGATTTTATATTTTATTGTTTTTAAGAATATAGAAGAGAATTTAGAGAATGCCCCATCTCAAGCTATTAAAGGAGCCCGATGAGTTTAAGCTGTATATTAGGTAATAATTGTTTAGAACAACTGCTCTATCTGATCTTCATTTGCTGCCTGAATAATCCATCTGTAATTGCAAAACCCAGCCCTCATGTCTGTAAACCAATTAAGCAGGATTACTATATTCACTTTTAGAAATAATCACTAGACATAATTTACATCTTCCCTTTGAGAGATTAATGGTTTAAGCCAATGAAATGTTAAATATTTTCACCGAATTCCAAAAGCATCTGTCAGAGACTGAGAATAAATTACAAAAGAAAAAATCCAACGACCATCAGAAACAGACATATTAAATACAGTGAGGCTTATTTTAAAGAGTAGGAGATATATAAGGGGAAAATAGCAGAAAAAAGTTTTCATTTCAGGTTAATTCAATAAAACAAACCATAGATCAAATATGGCGTAAAAACCTCAAGCAGGACAAATAAAGAGAAAAAAAGAGACAAGTGCGCAAAATTAACATCAAGAGAGGGGTAGGGGTTTAGCTCAGTGGCGCCTCACCTGCCTCACAAAGCACAAGGTCCTGAGTTCAGTCCCTGGTATCAAAAAAAAAGTTCCCTCCTTTATAAAAAGTATAAAATGAGATTTGACTAGCAACAGTTTCAACACTCATAAAGTAACAGCTGAGAGGGCTGAATTGGATTTTTTTCAAGGCAGGGAGCAGAACCACTGAGCTAAATCCCTGGCCCTGAGATTTTTTTTTTTTTTTTTGACATTTTAGTCTTCCTCTTTCAGTAATCTATGGGGGACATGCTGAGGAAAAATCAACAATATTAGAGAACTTCTGGATGACATCATCAGCTGGGAAGTGGTATAGCTCTGGCCCTGGGTTGGATCTCCAGCACACAAACAAACAAACCTATCATTGCCATTCACATAATACTCTTCCATCCTAAATAATTATTTGCTTTTGTTAAGCATGATTCTCATGTACTTAAAATTTTGTTTGTAAATTTTGAGATTTCATTTACATATTTGATGAGATTAAATTCATTTATTTTTTAAATTAATAAATATAATTCTATTCACCTTTGGGGCTTTGTACGTATGTATATCATTTTTATTCTCCTTTCTTCTCTACAGCCTCTCTTTTACCCCTTACCCTAAACCCTTTCTTTAGAATATTAATTTATTTAAATCTTGCAGACCAGAGGCCGGGGATTTATCTCAGTGGTTTCAACGCCTGCTGCTTAAGCGCAAGGGCCCGAGTTCAATCCCCGGTATCAAAAAAAAATAATCTTGTAGACCATATTCTAAGATACATCATATTTTCTCCCCTAAAACAAAATTCAATATATTTTAAATGATTTAAATTATATAAAGCATAATTTCAGTACATAGCACCATTGTGCTTTAAATACATTAACAAAATGTGGGAAATATGCAAATATTTTGAAATTAGGATACTTCTATTCTTTGTAAATTACTCCTTGATTTCTAGAAGATGCAGCAAACAGATTTCTACAGGTTATTGATAAAATAGATGGAAAATCAAGGCAAAAAATTAATAAAATCAAAGACTAGTTTTGTAATAGAGGAATATATTTGATAGATAATAGGCTAGTCAGAAAAGGATATAAATAAAAAGGAAATAATTATAAGGAGGACTTTACTATAGTTTAAAAATTCTAAAGATATATGTACATATATGAAAAGGTAGTATAAAAATACTCCAAATTTTGGTAACAACTCTAAAATAGAAAACATCCTTAAAAGATATAAACTATCAATGTGGACAGAAGAAGAGGTAACCTAAATCACACTTTATGTACTAAAGAAATATAATGCATAAATAAAAGTGTCCTATCTGCCAAAGAAACTTATGAACCTAAGAAAGGCCCAGATTGACACAATAGTGAACTTTACCAAATAAGTAATAAATAATGTAAAATCCTAAAATTTTATACAGACTAAAAGAATAAAGTAATTAAACAAGAAACTTTATACCAATATTCCACAAACTTTAGAAGAAAGAACAACTTTTTTGAAAGCCTCAACTTGCAAATATTCACTCAGGAAGAAATAGATAATATGAATAGCTGTATATTATGAGAAATGTTATAGAAATTGAACTTGTGCTTTAAAATATTTTCTTAAAGAGCCTTGGGCTCACGTGGTGTCACTGGTGAGTTCTATAAAATATTTTAAAATAAAGATTGAAAAGACACAAGAAGCTCCAAATCCATTCTTAGTGGTCAGCATTAACATGGAAGTTAAAACCAGGCAAAAATATTATACAAAAAAATTGCAAATTAATATTTACGACTAAAAAAGTGAAAACAACCTAAAATTTAGCAAGTTAATCCAACATTATATGTTATCTTTTAACTAAGTTCAGAACTCTCCAAAAACTCTAGCTTATTCAATATTGGAGAGTAGACATGTAGTTTTGAAAATCAAGGGTCTAAATAAAAAATAAAAAAATGATTACCTTGATAATTGGATAAAAGTTATTTGACTAGACCTAAAATCAATTTGCATTAAAAATATCAAGGCAAAATTGAAGAAAATTTCCACACAGTAAAAGGCATGTATAAAAAGGCTTCAGCTGCCATATTAGAGGTCAAAGTTTGTATGCTTATCCATAAAGCTGTGATAAGCCTAAGATATATACTTTTGTCATTTCCATTTAATCATATAATAGAGAAAACATGCACTGCAATAAGAGAAAAAATAAAGACAAAAAGATGAGAAAGCAAAAAAACATGAATGTGGATCTATTTGCCACAATTATCTTAAATCTCAGAAAAATTGTATAAGTGCTACTTTACTATCTTTTAATAATGTTGGAGAACTCAAAATCAGCATTCAAAATTCAATCAATCTTACACTTTTTAGGAATGGAGAATGGCTATGAAAAATGAGAGAAAAAAGGATGATGATGGAAGAAAGGAAGGTAGGAAGGCAAGAAGTTGTATTTTGCAATGTAACTATTATTCTAAACTAGTGACCATGCACATGAATTAATAGTGCACTCAAAAATATTGACTTCTATATACAAATGAAGCAAACTTTAAAAAATGCAGAGAAACCAGTACTTAAATTGAAGAACTAAAATAAAATTTATAGACTTAAATAGCTTACAGTAAAAAGAAAAGTATTATAGGAAGGAAAAAACCTCAAAATTAGAGTTAATATCTCCATCCTAAGAGATTCAAAAGCACAGCAGAATACATATAAAGAGTAAAATAACATAAATTAGAGTAGAAATTTTAGAAATTAAATGTTAAAATATAACAGAAAAATCTATATTTAATTAAAATTTATATATTTGTATTAACATTTGTACATTTTAAAATTTATACATTTCTGACAAAATCATAGATAAAAATTAGAAAGAATATATGTATTAAAAACAATATCAATGCATATCTACTGCAATTGCAATTATTGAGAGAATTTTAGGTAGAATTATAATACTATTTTGAAGATTCAGGAGATATGAAAAATCACATCATACCCAAATGTGAATTGATCAAAGTTTAGGTAAGATAAAAGAATACCAAGAATAGACTTGTTAAACAAATTGAACCTGTAAAAATATCGAAAAAAACCCCAAAGCTCTCATGGAAAGCACTCATCTAGACCAGATTAATGTTAATGTACAATTAAATCTTTAAAGAATAATAATTCAAATTTTGTTTTAATTAATTTCTAAGAAAAAAGTATACACGAGCCTAATTGATAAGTCTGAATATTGCCACATCAACTTGTTGATTAATTCTATATTTCTTACAAGCAGTAAGTCAGAAAATGACAGTTCAATTCCATATAAAGATATTTACTAAATTATTCTAAATAAATCATACAATTAATAGGAAAACTTACAAAGAGAATAATTCATCTGACCAAACTGATTTCTCCTTTGAATACAGGATGATTTAGCATTAGAAATTTTACTTACATAATTCATCACATTAAATGATTAAATGATAAAATTCCTATTATTATCAAACTATAAACTGTGTGTTTGATATTATTTAAGACATATTCATCTAAAACTCTGATATATTATAAGTGAAGGGTAACTTCTTCAAATGATAAAACTTTTCTAAAGATTATTATTAATTTTGCATTGTGAAACAAATTATCACATTTGTACATCAAAAAATATAAAATAGTTATTCCACTTAATATAAAAGTGTAAAAATTAGATAACTTGAAAATATGAATCATTTTTTACATTTAATTTAATGAATTCCACTCCACTGATGAAACAAATGAATTTGTAAGGCAGTTTAACTATGGGCAGAAAAAAACACAGAAAACCAAACATACATACGCAGAATAAGTTCACAAGCATATATAAAAATCAGTTTTCTTTACATTCATATTAAGATGAGAAACATAATTTAAAGTATTAAAACTGAAAATATAAATAAACATAAAAGCAATGGAAAGAAACCTACAAAATCTGTGATATGTCTTACAGGGAAAATAAAAAGTACTTTTTTGTATAGAATAGTTAATATTAAGATATTAAATACTTTCAAAATTGATCCCTATATCCCTATAAAAATGTTTATTGAATCTTAGGTACCATAGAGAATCAATTTTAAGAGAAAGAATTAAGTAACACATATTACCATAGTTCATGAATAAATAAATCAGTATGTAGTTCTCCCCTTATTGGGTATCAAGTGTGGTATTAGTGAATGTTTAAATGTTTAAATGTTTTTAAAAATAAAAATAAGTAAATTAAATTTAAAGAAAAAAGTAGAGATCAATATGTAAGGAAAAATATTTGTACATTTGTATATCTAACATTACAGATAAAAGGGAAATCGTGCTTTGATAGTTATATACTTGCAAAATATTTGAATCCCTACCTCACTCCTTACACACACACACATACACACACACACAGTATAAATTATCATGATGTTCCAAATTAAAACATTATTTAATGGTCTCATGATTAAAAACCAATGGATTGAAATTAATTGATATATGTATTGCATGTCTTTTGTTGAATTCTTCCCACCTAAAAAATATATACTCTCTAATCTGAGCATGCAAAAATTAAGTTTCAATCTGTCTATTTTACATAACACTTTGCCTTTCCTGCAACTTAATAATTTCTTCTGTGTTTATATTACCCAGTAAACATCAAGGGTGAGTTTCATTCATTCTGACTCTCTTATGGAAATAGAAAAACATTAGTACTTGATACTCCTGGGCATAAAAGTGGAGAAAAACTTTGATTCCTACCAGCTGAACTCTTCTCTGTGGTCAGACTGATGCCTCTGGAGTCAGAATTTCAGAAACATCAAGAGTTACACCTGGCATGCAAATTTCCAATGATGAATGTCATTAGAGGTAGGGGTAGTGGGAGGGGCAGGGGAAAGGAAAGAAAGGAAAGGAAAAATGATGAGTAATGGAAAAAATGGAAACAAAGTCTTTGTAAATAGGGAAAGGTGGAGGGGGTGAAGGGAGGACTAGGAATGGGGAAAAAATAAGAACCAAGATGCATCATGTAAATGTACAAGTTCCCAATGAGAAATGTAAATGTGTTGTATATCTAAAATGTACCAATAAAAGAACTTAAGTAATTTAAAAAAAAAGAATTACACCTGGCTGCCAAAGAAAATAGGAAACCAGCTGTTGGGAGCCTCCTACTCCAAAGGGGGTGTATCTCAGGTCCCATTGGTACTCCAATCGGGGTGTATCCCAATTCCTATTGGACAACATCACAATCACAGAACATATGGCCAGCAGACTACTTTGTTGTTCCAGTTTATTCTTTTTTTTCAACGATCCATGATGAATTTCTTATATTTTCCATGTTAAAAAAAGCATATGAATATGAAAACTCTTGTACTCTTGTCTGAGGAAGTGAAAAAGTAAATTCATTTTGCTTCAATGCAATTTTATTTGGACTAAATTTTCAAAGTCAACGTTTGAAGTTTAAAGTTTGAAACTAATACATTTGGGCCACACAATTATGAAAAACTAAGATTACAACTGAATAAACTTTCTAATGATTATTTTCCTAACTTCACACATAACTGAATTGTTATTGGTAGCTTTTATTTCAATAAACACTAAAAATTAACATAATATTTTTCAGCTAATGCTATTTATAAATTAAAATCCACAAATAATAAAGACCACTTCTTCTGATCACTCTTCTAGTGTAAAATGAACAGGCTCTGAGTGTTACTATACATTTTTCATTATTATGTCCATATACTGTGTTTAGGGATATGCAGATATATTACTTTTGGTGGAACTATGTCCCATTTGGTTTTTCTAGAAAAATAAATTTAAAAAACAATAAATAAATATAATTTGATCTAAAGGATTCAGTTTAACAGAGCATGTCACATGGTATCCAAAATTGTATTAATAATAAAGTTATGAGGAAATATTAGCAACTAAACAAATGAAGGAGTAAAAACTTATACAATTTTCTTTGAAGGTTCAAACAAATAAAAACAAACAGCTACTCCATGACTCAGAAGAAGAATGCAGAGGACTGAGTTTTCTTAATCCCAACTCTCCATCAAAGAATTCATGTCAGCTAGATCCTTAGAATTTTTAGCAAACTTACAAATTTTTGAAATAATGAAAGAAAGAATATCAAGTTATTTTTCAAATTTAGAAATAAAAGAAATAGATTTTAGAAAGAAACCAGTGAATTAGTAAAATATCCAAATTGCCCATCAACTGGAGGCCAGATAAAGAACATGTGCTTTTCTTATACATAAAATGGAGTACTACTCACCTGGGAAGAATGAGAAACTAGAGGCATTTATAGCTACATTGAGGCCATACTCATAAGTGAAATCCACAGGACACACATGTAAATATCGAATAGTTTCTCTAGTGTGAGAAACTGAAAGTTTAAATAAGGATTAAAAGGCATAATAGATAATGTGAAATAGGAAGAAAAGGGGGAAAGAGGAAGGGGAAGTGGGAGGGGTAGGGAAAAGGAAGGAAGGGAAAGGAAAAATATGAGAAGGAAAAAACAGAAACAAAGTCTTTGTAAATAGGGAGGGGTTGAAAGGAGGGCAGGGGAATGGGGGAAAAAGAAGAACCAAGATACATCATGTAAAGGTCCAAATTCCCAATGATGAGTGTCATCGTATGGTATACCTAAAATGTACCAATAAACTTAATGAATAGAAAAATAAAATAAGTTATCTATGCTCACTCAATGAATTTTATTTTACTTATTTATTTATTTTTTGGTACCGGGGATTGAACTCGGGTCCTTGAGCTTGTGGGGCAGGCGGCGGAACCACTGAGCTAAATCCCCAGCCCTCAATGAATTTTATACATTAAACATTGATAGCAATTTATTTATGTTATGATATTTTATT
This sequence comes from Heterocephalus glaber, assembly GCF_053883595.1. Taxonomy (NCBI): domain Eukaryota; kingdom Metazoa; phylum Chordata; class Mammalia; order Rodentia; family Bathyergidae; genus Heterocephalus; species Heterocephalus glaber. The sequence goes on along the minus strand of NW_028258138.1, from coordinate 20,560,344 downwards.
ATTATATACTTATTTATGTTCATGTATATTTATACTTTAATATTTTATATAATATCTCCTGCCGCCATTTTAGCTTTATTTAGTTTATTTTTTAAAACACTGAATTTTAAAAGTGAAACAAAGATTCTTTCCTAAAAATACAGTCTATCACATTCTACATTATTACATTATCATTCTTTCATTTATTGATGTTTGGATCAGCTTAACAAAATCAATATACAGAACCCTACTCATTACTCAAACATTTACAATACTGGCAAAAAAATCTTAGAAACTCTACAAATAATCAGCAGATAAAGGCAAAATAAAAAGCAAAAAGGGAAACAACTTGCAAATATTAAACAATTTCAATTTTAGAAAAAGAAATATAAAAAAGAAACATTTAAGTGGTTTACATCTTAAAAAGAAAAAAATAGAAGCATGAGTGCAGTAACATTTTTGGAAAGGTGAAAGAGAATCACTACTAAATATCAAAAAAGATCTACAGAAAAGAATGACATTTATCATAATGACAGTAATAAAAGCTATAGATATTTGAAGTAATTACATTTAAGCAAAATTAGAATAAAGTCAAGGATAATACAACAAAAACAGAGCATAAAAGCAATAGAAACTCATCTAGATTATTTACTATTGGAATATTTTCTTAAAATTCAGGAAAAAAAAGGTGAAATCAAAGAAAAAGCATTTAATAATCTTCAGCTTTCTGTTATTCAGATATTTTAAGTGCTATGTAAACATTTTATAATAAGCAATTAAATTAATTTAATTTTAAAATAGCTTCTACAAGAACAGTCAATTCATGAGTACTCAATAACTCCAAATGTTATGTCAGTAATAAGAATGTCTTAATATAAAAAACAAAGCTTGATATAAGTACCTATTCAAATAGGCAGAATAACAAAGAAAAATATTCAGATTTCAATACAAGCCTTCAATAATTGAAAATGCAAGTAGGCTAAAAACTGAACAAATTCATAAAAAAGCATGACCTAACTTATCAACTAGTTAGATTCTATGTATTCTACTATGAAGTTATTAACAATAGGCTACACATTTCTGTTAAGTGATGACAGAACATTTTCCAAACTAGACTATGTTCTGGAACATATCGCATAAATTTATGATGTTTCAAATCATTCAAATAATGTTCTGTCCAAATGAAATTAAATTAGCAATCAGGTGAATAAGTATCTCTTTTCAAAGAAGACATCAAAAGGAAAAAAAAAATTTTGTAATGAATAAATACGTAAACTCAGGATGTTGAAATTTCTGTGGTGTCACTACAGTAATAATGACATGACTCATAGTACAAAATCCCCTCCTCATATTTGAAAGAAGACACTGACATCTCATAGTACTACTACAAAAACAAACACAGGAGGAAAGCAGTAACAAAATTGAAACAAAATCTTAATCTAAAACAAAGCAAAATATAATAAAATTTCAGCTCTTTGTTTAAAATCTATATTTGATATGTCAGAACACACTCCTCGTAATTGCAAAATCTTTACCTAGTTTGTCTCACAATAAAATGATCAGCTTAATATAAAGAAAGAATTTCTTGAGAGGAAAACTATTAGAATATGAAATTCACATGAATACAAATAGCCCTATGCCTATTAAATATAGTAAATGTGTAATTAAATCCTTTCCAAGTAATGATTACTCCATTGCATATATTTGCATTAGACAACAGTGAATTTGATAAAAGAGCTGAGGCAAAAACTCATCCCGAAATTCAAAAAAAGAGAAAATAACTCCCAACTTTCTCTATACCAGTGTTATCCTGACCCTGTAACTAGATAAGATTTGAAAAGGCAAAAACAAACAAAACTATAAATTAATATCTCTTTAGAGAATGGATGAAGTTTAAACCACATGTTAGAAAAATTAAATTCAATAAACAAAATAACATTGTATCATGATCAGTAGAGTTTAAGAACTGCAAGGTTCATGATAATATCCACCTATGCACTTCATCAAATTAAAAAATATAAAACAGAACTAACTTACCTGCAATCATCTGAATAAATGCAAACAAAACCAACATTATTCTTCATAAAACATTCCGGAATATAAGAATAAAATTAACTTCCTACAAATGGCAATGTGTGTTTATCACAGCCCCATGGCCAAATAATAATTATAAATGAATATTAGGTAATCAACAAGATCAGGAAGAGACAAGAACAGTTCATGTAACTACATTATACTAGAGATCATAGCCAGAAAAAAAGCAAGCAAACAAGAACATAATAGAAAACCCTTTCTTCGGCTCCTTTTCTCACCTCCTGACTCTTCCTTTGAAACGTTAGTAGATTTGTGGACTTCACAACTATTTTAATCTGTACACTGGTAAAACCAGCAACATGTGGATGACACAAAGCTGTGACACCAGTGAGGAGAGTAGACTGGCTCCTTTGTTCCTGGTAGCAGCAATATCTAAGTGCCTCAAAGGCGAAGAACGATGAAATGAAATCCAGAGTAACAATTTACTAGGTAAACCTTCTAAAGTAGGGGCCTTAGTACTTTCTTCTCAAATACAATGTTTACACTTTTGTACCTTTGAGCCTGGAATTGGTGGATTCTTGCTAATTTCCTGAAAGATTCTCAGGGCATATTTCTTCTTGTGTCTGTACAAAATATTTAGTTTCATTTTAATGGTCCTCATCTCTTCAAGAGCCACCTCGATTTGGGTCCCAACGTTACACAGTATTCCTTAGGGGCCAAAACTTGCATTCTTCAATGTTTTCTCCACTTTTTGCCTCTGACTCTCACTATGAATTCGGGAGAAAATAGCTAGAAGTACCCATACCATTGCCAGAATTTTGGGCTGTCTTAAAATTTTGTCTGCCAGATCAATTGATTCACCATCCTTAATTTCAACCTCTTTCTGCAAAATTCTCTAGACACAGACAAATTTTAGTTGAATTTTTTTTCCATTGTGAAACTTCCAAAAAAATCCTCATTTCTTTCTGAAACCTCTTGGTCATTATCTCTACTTTCAGCATTTCTAACACAATTTTGATCTTCTAAGATTTGACCAGAATTGTACATCAAGCTCTGCTTTTCAAGCCTACATCTCCAAACCTTTCCAAACACCTCTTGCAAGCTAAATCCTTTAGAAGTACATGTTTGCGCACAGTCTCAGTAATAAGGCCATATCTTTGCTACCAATTTCCCTTACTAGTCAGCTTTCCCATCACTAGTATACAATACTTGGCATCCACAAAAGAAAGGAGGAGAAGTTTCACTGGGCTCAGTTTCAGGGAATTCAGTCCATGTATGGCTGACTCCAAGGAAGACACATCAGAGTGGAAGGGTATGGTGAAGCAAAGGTGTGTAAGTTATGGGACATGAAACATACAAGGGAACTTATCAGAAAGGAAAGTGGCTAGAGGCCATATATGGTAGACACACACACACACACACATAAACACACACACTCACACAAATGTGTGCTCTATTAATCTGCTAGGCATTTCTTTATTTTTTAGGCATTTCTTAATAGAATCAGTTCACATATAAGGAATAAAGATTACATTTTTAAATACTAGCAAAGAGATCTTTAATATAAAGCTTAATATTTTATAGTAACAGATAATTGTTACATATATATTCACATTTTATAAGCTTAGTATATCCTTTATTACTCTTCAATAAAAGAAAGTAGAAAACATTAATCAAATAAACATCTGTAATTTTCCTTAAATCATATATTTGTGTGTGTGTGTGTGTGTTTACTAATTCAAACTTATCCAGGTGTTTACCCTACTGATTCATGCTTTCCACAGAATTAACTTAAGAATATTATTACACAATTGAGTGCCATAGCACAAGCATTTTTTTAAAATGGCTTAAGAAAAGACTAAATTTTCTAATTTGATTTCTTCATTATTTGTTCAGAATAGTTGCTAGTTATTCAGGTAAAATAGTTCATGAAAATGTACAGGTAAAAATTATATTATGACACCAAAAGCATTCTAAAACTGGTTTCTTTGTGTTTGTTCCTATTTCAACTTGTTTAGAAATACTGCCTCTCTTTAAATACATTGTGAATGTTAAGGAGTCTATTTTCCTACACGTATTATTTATTCCTTGCTTCCTGGTAACATTCAATTACAAGTCTAAATTTTTATCCCAGTAATCAGTACCTAAATGCATATAACAATTTCAACACTTCATTTTTCCTTTTCAAATGCATTTTATCCCTAAGTATCTAAAATTTTTGTTTAAGGAGAATATGTGAAAATATTGCCACTTACACTCTTTTTAAAAAACTGAATTTGTATATATGTCACTTGTCTGAGGCCATAAAATTAAACCATGAAAAATTAGTATACTTTTATGTATTTGACCTGAAATGATTGGATTTGGGATCTACCCTAGGGATTGGTGGAACAACTTTCTAGTTGTATCTATGTGGACTAAGGAGGCATGACCTAGGATCTATTTCTATAGGATCTATTTCTAGTCCCTCACATATTTCACTCTTGTACTATTTCCCCTGCCCTTCTAGAGATGAACTAACCAGCTTTCTTCTGCCATGCCCTTCAATCATGATGTTTCTTCCTTGGAACAAGCTGACCATGGACTGAAACCTGAGCCATATTAAACTTGTTCTCCTTTAAGTTGTGGGTGTCAGGTATTGTATCCATTGAAGGGAATGCTGAGTAGTACACCATCTTACCTTCTTTTCATGAACCACACAGTTAAAATGGTACACAGATATAGTAGAAATGAAATATGCCTTTTTCAAAATAGGACTTATTTTATGTGCTTGGAGAAAACATTTACAATACTCAATTCATATGAACTTAATACAATCCTGGAAACTTGCACAAATTTTCTATACACACAAATGGACACTTTTATCTAAATCTATGGGTATCATTAGCTGTAGGGGAGTTCTTTCCTTCCTGTATAGTTGTATTGAAAGTAATGAATCAGTAATGATACCAGAGTGACTCTACAATAATGCTGAACAAAGTTAGTAAATAAATTCCCCAGGATCTTCAACCAATAGAATTATAGCTTTAATAATTTTACATTTTATAATTTTTATCTCAGAAAGATCTCTGCAGGAGTGACTCCCATGGAAGGGCTCGTGTGTGCATCCTTTGTTGCTTTTTCTCTCACCTGCTTCGTTTCCCCACATCTCTTTTGTTCTTATGCGCACTGGCATTACCTTAAGAATGCACCACTCGCCTCAAAGTCGGCCTTTAAAAAACTGTAAGGCATACCTGTGTGTAAAAGAATATTATAGAATTCTGTACCATTTAAAATCTGTAGTACAATTATATTTCAATCTGTTTGATACAAAGAATACAATGAGATGGATTTTTCTAACCATTTTATTACCTACTCACCACAAATCTTATGGACTGCAAAACACAAAGAATAATATTGAGAACTCAGGTTATATAAACAAACATTTTTTAAAAGATTAAAAAATGAAAGTGTTTCACATGAGACTTCACAATAAATAAAAGAAAATATATCTTTATCATAGATTTTTTTATTTGTCCGTTACTCAATTTATGTATGCTGTGAATTTTTGTGCAGGAGAAGTGGAAAAAAATCTTTGAGAAATGCAAGATTAGTTATAGTAGTTAATCTACATTTTGGTTGCATATATACAATATAAGAAGATATGTTATTTACTAAATTGTACATGTAATTATCAAACTGGAATAGATAAATATATTCATGAACAAATATGTAAATATATATTTCCACATATTTAATTTAAATATAAGTGCTCACAAAAACTTACAAGGGCAAAACTAATTATTATTATGAGTATATCATTTACTGTATCCAGTTGATAGACTTAGAACCTGACAGTGTATTAACAGAAAAGGAATTCTATTTTTGATATATCTGTTTTTTAGAATTCTATAATGAAAGAAATTTATGTGACATAGAGTAGTTTTAAAATTCTAACTTTGATAAGCTCTATGTAGTAAACCATGTAACCTAAACACATTAAGCACAACCCCTCCTACTCAGTATAAATTTTCACTTCTTCCCTGAATTGTTTTGAACCTGTTACTACATTTTCTCCTGTCATTATTTCTGGTCATTTAGGCACAAATCTAAATTGAGTTAAGTTTATGCTGAAGCACCTTCCCTATGAAAACAGTTACTCAATAAAATCCATTCTTACAGTTTTACTATGACAGTATATCATCATTTTCCATGTTACTTTATCAGATTATTAATTTCACTTATTCTATTAATTCTTATTAAGTGTATTACACATGAAAAATTTTGTGAGTACTGGAGTACAAATATCATTTGGTGCAAAGAAAATAAACAAATCTTTAAATAACAAATTAGTACACATTATCATAGAATTTCTGGCAAAAAATCATTATACTGTAGCTAGCTGGTTGGATGAAAATCACTTCAGAGTACATGCTGTTTCATATATCTAAGAAAAAGATAATGAAATCAAAAAAAGTTAAGGAAAGAGTAGAGTGTAGAATTAGCTTCAGCAATTAAAATGATACTAGGAGAACTCAGCATGCTTTAGAAACTATAAGAACAATAGATTGGCTGGAGTATACACAGTAAGAAGAGAAAACTCAGGTTAAATTCAGGATAGGAGGAGAAACAACTGTGAAGACTTTCAGGCCACATGAATTTTAATTTCATTCTAAATGTAATAAGAAATAACTGGAACATCTTAACTATGGGAATAATGTAATTAAAATTATGTTTAAATATGTATTTTTGATGGTTTATAAATATATTTAATTTGGGGAAATAAAATTGGAAACAAGCAAACAACAACAAAATCATTTAGAAGACAATTACAGTAAACTAGGGTAGATAGTACCACTGTAGGTCCTACTAATTTTGACTTTGAAAAACAATGAAAGGACATGCCATGAGATGAGGATTATGATTAATCAACACTGCACCTGGAGTTCAGAAATATCAGAAGTAGGTATGATGGGAATGATTCCGAAGAATTCTGAAAAAATGATCTACTTGCGTTGCAATTTGTGTTTTTCTGAAAAGCAATTCACTTAGCATTTTATTCACTTGTTATCTCATGGTCACATTCAAATGGGCAATATGACTATGAAATTATTTATTCATTAGCATAACTTGAATCTGTAGTAATCACAACAGATGGAAGCTGTAGACAATTGTTATAGTGTACCTTGTGCCCATGTTATCTCCTATAAAACTATATATTACATCCTAATTACATATAAATTAAAAATATAATGAAATATTTTACTACCATGATGAAATTGTAGTAACAGTATTTTGAAATATATTTCAAATATGTTCATGCAGGAAAATAGTACTTTCATAGTTAATTTAATAATTATTATATAATAGGTAACATTTGAGCATATTTTGTCCCAAAGTAGCTACATATTTTATATAACATTGCCCTCATAAATTATTCAATGGAAAACACATTAATTAGCTTTATATTGATTAGTTGGGCTTTCTTGCACTAAAGACCTTATGTTTATGAAAAGGCATCTCTACAAGTCTGAAAATCACTGACTAGGGTAAAAGTTTTAACACATATGTACAGCAAAGAATATTTGTATAGAACATGTGATAAACTATTTAAATATAACAAGTAGCCAGATACAAGTCTTTGAGAAATAACAAAGAATCTTTTAAAAAAGACAAAAGAGATGAGTTGTGTATCATAATATGAAAAGCCAAATGATTATTAAATGTTTGAAAAGATGCACAACAGTACTCTGTATAAACAAATATGAGAGGAAATTACAAGTATACACCCATATGAATGTTAAAATTACATAAATAATACCAACAGCTAATAAAGATCTAAAATTGCAGTTGTCTAACATTTTGTTAATGAAAATTTACATTATTTTAATCACTTTAGAAAATTCTATAATGACATTTCTTGAAACTAAATATGGTCTTACCCAATGACCCAGAAACTCTGATTCTGAGCATACACCCAAAAAATAGTGCTTATGTCAAACATATTAACATAATTTATATTATTTAAAATCTGAAAACACAAATATTCTGTAATCAACAGGATATATAAACAAATCATGTTATACTTAGATAATGAAATAAAATAATTAGATAATTACTGATATATAGGATAGGAACATTTCAAAAACAATATGGATAACAGTAAGCTAATCAAAAATGTTCTATAATTTCACTTATAGACAGAAGATGACAAAACCTTTCTACTATGATCAGTTAGAAAAGTAATTATCATTGTATATCAGGTAATATTGAATAGGATAAGAGGAATACTTCCTTTAGGGATGCTAGAGAAGTTATAGTACTTAATCTACATTTTGATTACATAGGTGAAATGTATACATATATATCATATATGAATATGGGTATTCACAAAACTGTACATACAGCTATAATAAAATCTATTAAGTGCATAGCCAAACTAAATAGTATATTTATTCATGAATATATATTTATAAATGTAAATTTAAATTTAATTTAAATGTATAAAACTTACACATAAAATTATAAATGAGAAAAATTATTATTACTAATATATCATTTAGTCTGGTTGATTAACTTGTTAAATACTCTTCTTTCATGAGTAATTATTAGTCAATAATCAATGCATGCTGTTGTAGTTTTTCTCAATAATCACAAAGTGTTGTTAAAGGTAGGAAAAGGAACAGTCTCTACAGAGAAATTTTGAGACAAGAAAGGTAGAAAAAGAAAAAGACACTGGAGAGGGATTTTGGCCCAGTAAAAGTAGAAAAGGAAACAAAATGCAGCATGAAGGTGGGTCATCATTCAAGAGTGAATACAGGGGTCTATAGATTTTAACAATAATTTTTGTTTTGAGAATTTCTCTTTGAAGCATATAAAAATGGTGTTGTATTTATTGTAAAATTTTGTTCTTTGGTGTAAAATATTTAGCATCTTTTATCATGTTGAAGAACATCTGAAAGGTATTTCTTTATTCTTCATATTTTAATAATCTCTAAAATCTACTTTGAAACAGTTATGTGTCATTTTATTGCAATTTACTTTATTGCAGTGCATGTATATTATGTATTTTTAATTCAATGGTATGGAACAACCATAATGCAATAATAATAATGCAACCATAATGCAATTGGTTAAATGTTTCCAAGAATGTTTTTCCTGTCTTTGTGGCAGATTTTGATGACTCTCACATTGTTCCAAATGTCTTTAACATTGTCATTATATCTGCAATTATGATCTGTTATTAATGATCTTTGATGTTACTATATTCAGTTAGGGTGGAACTACAAACTACACTCATATAAGATGCTAAACTTAATCAACAATTATTTTTGGTCTGACTGCTTCCTTAAGAAGAAATTCTTTTATCTTTCTTCCTCTCCTTATCTCTTCATATTTCCTGAGACAAAATTTTGACATTAGACTAATTAATACTCATTCATGGCTTTTGATAATTCAAGCAAAGAGCAGTGTCTGCTGTCTCTCAATTAAAAGAAAAGTATAAATGGTGAGGATAAAACATCTAAGTCTCCTGCAGCAGTTACCTGAGTTTTAAGTGGAAAGAAAAAAACTCTTGAAAGATATTAAAGTGACACTACAATGAACATATGAAGGGTAACAAAGTGAACTAGTCTAAGTACTAATATGAAGAAAGTTTTATTGTTGTGGATATAAGATCAACTGATCCTTAATTCTCTCTGAGTAAAAGCTTAATCCACCCCATGACCCTACTCTCTTCAACTCTGTGAAGGCTGAGAGGAAGGTGAGAAGCTTGCCAGAAGGAAAGGTTAAATTTAGCAAGGTTTTTCATTAGGTGTAAGAATCAAAAAGCCATCTCTCTGGGACATAAAAGACCAGGTGAAGGAACAAGTGCTAATGTAAAGCTGCAGCAAGTTACGCAGAACAAATAGCTAAGGTGTCTGTTTAAGATGGTTATACTGCACAACAGATTTTCAATGTGAATGAAATCACCTTCCACTGGAAGAGATGTATGTATTTTTGTAGCTAAAAATGCACAGTTGATGCTTGAATACAGAGCTTCAAAGTACAAGATGACTCCTTTTGAAATGAAGTTCTGGGGCTGGGGATTTAGCTCAGTGGTTCCACTGCCTGCCTTGAACTGAAGTTCCCTGCAATTCTACTTTCCACTGCTCTGTGGAAGTCTTGACTGTTCCCTAACTTAGAGCTCCACCTCTTCAGAGTAGCAATCTTGGGGCATCAGCTTGATTTCATTCTCCTTGGATTGCAACCTTGAAACTCCCACCATGAAGCACACTGAAATGTTTCTAAGGTTCAATCCATTCACTTTTTCATTCTTCCATGTGTTCTGCTGTTGTTCCAACGTCTGTGAAATAGTTTTACATACTTTCTTGAGTTTTAATATTTTGCTTTGATTTTTAGTTTAAAGTGCATCTTTGTCAAGGTGGCAGTTCATGCAACATCATATCTTGGCACTGAAAAACAAAATTGTGTAATATTAGAGAACTTTGAACTATCTCATTACTGACCTGAGTTATTGTAAGAAAACAGATGGGTAGGAATGGAACGGTAATTATTTTGATTTGATTATGTTTGATTGGATTGTAGGTAGAATTTTTACCAAGTAAAACCCTGACAGTTATAGTACACAACAAGGTTGAGATTAGTGTGTAAAATTTTAAACATTTTAGTCCACTAGGAAAATAGCTGTTTCATTAATTTCCTTCAAATTCCTTAAAGACACAGTAGCTAAGCCTCCCTCCTAGGACTTCTTAAATTTCAAATAACAAAAGATAAAAAATCATGTATAGCTGAGATTCAGGAAGCTGTTTTAACCATCTGTCTGGACCATTCATCTTTTAAGTTAGGATGACTGTGTTATATAATTAATGTTAAATGGCTTCCTGTGGCCCTAAAGTGATGCTTTCTTTATTGTTTTATTCCTGAACTCCTGGGGAACTGTCTACTGAACTTCTTCCTACAATACTTTTCCTCTAGGAATAAAAGCTTCCCTAACAAGCCTGTCCACTAAGTAGAACTTTCATCCAGATTTGACTATTTTTATGTTTTTAAAATCCTGTGTTGTGATGACATGTTGAGTTGTTAATAGAATTGAGCCTAACATAAAAAAAAAACATATTATGAAGTTTTCTCAGTTGAAAAATTGTAAATAACAGAAGAAAAAGGTTAATATTCTAAGGCTGAATTGTAATATGATGGGAAAATTCAGAATAAGAAATAATGATTTTTAACTCTCCATGCCCTTTTAAAATTAAGTGTCCTTTAACTTTCCTGTACCTTTTTAATATCCTATTTGATGTGATTTTAGTTTCCAAAGATTTTTTCTTTCCTTTTCACTAAATATTAATAATGTGGTTGTCAATAACAGTTTAACATTATATATTTCCATGTAACATGTGAATTTAATAGTAATGTTTGAAAGTGAGAAATTTCTTGGATTCTACACAAAGTATTGAATATTAAATATTATACCACATTAACAATGAATAACAATAAATTCAAAATTTAATTTTGTACACATAACTGAAATCATTTTTCTTACATGCAGAAAAACTACTCAGTGTAATTATAGGTAAAAAAAACAGCACTAAAAAATCTCTTTATACAATGCACATTTCCACCTGTGAGATTTATAGCATCATATAAGTGAGCATAGAGGGATCTAAAGGCAGTGAAACTACATAATTTTAAATCCGAAATATGATTAGTAATTTTTATTTAAAGTGTTAGTTATTTTGTGCATATTTTCTGATATATCCAGTTTATCTTTGTGTGTTTGTTGTTGTGGTTTGGATTTTATTTTTACGTTTGTTTCTCTGAAATTATTATTAAATTGCTTTTGCTATTACTAGCGACTTCACAAGTCAATACTTTGCAAGAGAAGAAATAACTGAATAAAAAGATATTCAAAGGCTACCGTAAATTATTTCACCATTTTAGATGCTTTCAGTTAATTTAATTTTGACCTCCAGATTGTAAAGAAAATTCCTCTGAAGTTTTGAAAATTTGGTATTAAGCTAGAGAAACCTAGCATATTTAGCATTTGTTGGGTTCTTAAAACTAAGTGTTCTTTGAAAGTGTAAAGTCACTACAATGTTTGAAGTTTCAAACATTTTTGTAGTCATTTTAAACATATTGTCGACCATATACAGTATGCTTTGCCTTCAGTCCATGAATGTGGAATTCTGATTGATGTCAATGGGAGCCATGTGCAAAGTTTGAGGCAGTGTAGTCTGAAACTTTATGGTGTTTTCAGAATATCTTTGAAGTCTAGTTCCTGTGGAAAAATATAAAGTTTAAAGAGCAGCTCTTCAGGGCTTATTCTTATCCACTGAGAACATATTTAGAGTGCCTGTTTTAAATGCAGAGCTAAGCTGGAATTACAGAAATGAAGTATGCGTATAGAGTAGTTGATTACTAAAGGATTATTTCCATTGATTTCAATTGCTACACTCAGAAACAACAGTGGCAAAATCCATACTGATGATCTGACTTTTTATACATTTTCTGTGGATGTATTTCTGCTTCAATAGGAAAAGATATGCAATGCTGTTCTGTTTAATGCTAAAATTACTCGCTACCATTAATTTTAACTATAAATATTTTGGCAAAAACAAGTGGAAAACCACCTTTGTATTGACAAATCCACTAAGAGTCTTTGATTTTTACATTATGAATGGGGTAGATATGATCTGTAAAAACTATTCTTTTTTAAAATTTTTTTCCTTAAATTCTTTTATTGGTACATTTTAGGTATACAATACATTTACATTTATCATTGGGTACTTGTACTTGTAGATGATGTATCTTGGTTCTTATTTTTTCCCCATTCCCTGTCTTCCTTTCAACCCCTCCACCTTTCCCCATTTACAAAGACTTTGTTTCCATTTTTTTCCTTTTCTTATAATTTCCCCTTTCTCTTCTTTCATTTCCCCTTCCCGTTCCACTTTCCCTACACATTTGGACCTTTTCTTCCTATTTCAAATTATCAATTATTCATTTTAATCATTTTAATCCTTATTTACACTTTCAGTAGAGAAACTATTCAATATTTACGCTTATGTCCTATTTATTTCACTTAAGATTATGGCCTCAATATACATCCATTTACCTATAAATGTCTCTAGTCTGTCATTCTTTATGGCTGAGTAGTACTCCATTTTATTTTTAAAAAACACATTTTCTTTATCCAGTTTCCAGTTGATGGCCACTTGAACTGTTTCCAAACTTTAGCTATTACAAACTGTGCCACTATAAACATGGGTGCACATAAATCCCTGTGCCGTGATTCCTTTAATTCTTTTGGGAAGATATCCAACAGTGGAATGGCTGGGTCCAATGAGACCTCTAGTCCTAGTTCTTTGAGGTATCTCTGTACTGATTTCCACAGTGGTTGCACCAGTCTGCACTCCCACCAACAATGGAGAAGGGTTCCTTTCTACCCACATCCCAGCCAGCATTTGTTATTGGTTGATTTCTTCATAGTAGCCATTCTTTCAGGGGAGAGGTGGAATGTTTTGTTTTCATCTGCATCTCTGTGTTTTCATCTGTATCAAAGTATTGCTTTCATCTGCATCTCTCCAAAGACCAGTTATGTTGAACATTTTTTCATATGTTTATTTGCTGCTTTTACTTCTTTGTCTGAGAAATGTCTGTTCATTTCAGATGTCCATTTTTGAATTGGGTCTTTGAATTTCAGGGTCTGATTGTTTTCACTTCTGTATATATTCTAGATAGTAGTCCTTTGTCTGAGGTACAACTGCTAAAAATTTTTTCCCACATTGTAAGTTGTCTCTTAGCTCAGTTAGTGGTTTCCCTCACAGTGTAGAAGCTTTTTAATAGGATGAGATCCCAGTTGTTGACTCTTTTTCTAGTTCCCATGCTACTGAGGTTTTGCTCATAAAGTCTTTTCCTATGCCAATGTCTTCAAAAGTTCTACCTATCTTCCAGCAAGTTTAATGTTTCTGTTTCAATATTTAGATCTTTAATACAGTTCAATCTTAGTTTAGTGCATGGTGATAGATATGGGTCTAGTTTTAATCTTTGGCAGTTTGAAACCCAGTTTTTCCAACACCATTTATTAAAGAGGCTATCTTTTCTCCAGTGAGGGTGGTTGGCTCCTTTGTCAAAGATGAGGTGGCTATGTCTGGAGTTGTTTCTGTATCTTCTAATCTGTTCCACTGATCCTCAGGTCTGTTTCTTTGCCAGTACCATGCTGTTTTTATCACAGTAGCTTTGTAGTTTAGTTTCAAGTTGGGGATTGTGATACCCCCTGCCATGTTTCTGTTGCCTATAATTGCTTTTACTATTCTAGGTCTCTTCTGGTTCCAAATGAATTTTTGAATTGTTTTCTCTAGTTCTGTGAAATATATTTTTGGGATTTCAATTGGCATTGGATTAAATCTATATAGCAGTTTTGGAAGTATGGCCATTTTCACTATATTGGTTCTTCCTAACCAGGAACAAGGAATGTCTTTCCATTTTCTTGTGTCCTCTTTGATCTCTTTTTTCAGAGTGCTGTAGTTTTCAGTGTAGAGGTCTTTTGCTTCCTTTGTTAGATTGATTCCTAGATATTTTATTTTATTGGATGCTATTATAAAAGGAAGTGTTCCCTTAATTTCTCTCTCAATGAGTCTGTTGTTTGTGTACAAGAAAGCTATTGTTTTTTGAATGTTGACCTTGTATTCAGCAACTGTACTGAATTTGTCAATTAAGTCTAGAAGTCTTCTGACAGAGTTTTTTGGATCTTCTATGTAGAGTACATATCGTCAGCAAATAATGACAGTTTAACTTCTTCCTTTCCTATCTTTATTCCTTTTATTTCTTTCTCTTTTCTAATTGCTGTGGCTAATGTTTCCAGAACTATATTGAACAGGAGTGGTGATAGTTGCCATCCTTGTCTTGTTCCTGATTTTAACGTGAAAGTTTTCAGTTTTTGACCATTTAGTATGATGTTGACTGTGAGTTTTTCATAGATAGCCTTAATCAGGTTGCAATAAAGACCTTCTATTCCAATTTTCTGTAGGGTTTTTCTCATGAATGAGTGTTGAATTTTGTCAAATGCCTTTTCTGCATCTATTGAGATGATCATATACTTTTTGTCCTTCGCTTTGTTAATATAGTCTATTACATTTATTGATTTACTTATGCTGAACCACCTTGCATCCCTGGGATAAATCTGACTTGGTCAGGATATATGATCTTCTTGATGACCCTCTGTATTCTGTTTGCCAGTATCTTGTTGAGGATTTTTCCATCTATGTTCATTTCTATGTTCATTAGGGTTATTGGCCTGTAGTTCTCTTTTTGGGTTGGGTCTTTCTCTGGTTTTGGAATCAAAGTAACACTTGCCTCCACAAATGAATTTGGAAGTATTGCTTCCCTTTCAATTTCATTGATGAGTTTAAAGAGTAATGGCAATAATTCTTCTCTAAATGGCTTATAGAATTCAGCAGTGAAGATTAAGACTTGGGCTTTTCTTTGTGCATAAATTTTTAATTACATTTTCAATTTCACTTATTGTAATTGGGGTATTTAGAATATTTATATCTTCTTCATTTCACTTTGTCAATTCGTATGTACCTAGGAATTTGTCCATTTCTTCTGTGTTTTCCATTTTATTAGAGTATAGGTTCTGAAAGTAGGTATTAAAGATCCTCTGGATTTCTGCTGGATCTGTTGTGACTTCCCCTTTTTCATTCTCAGTTGCATGGATTTAAGCCTTTTCTTTCCTTTTTTTGATAAGGTTGGCTCAAGGTTTATCAATTTTATTTATTCTTTCAAAAAACCTACTCTTTGATTCATTGATTTTTTTGTATCATTCTCTTAGTGCCCATTGCATTGATTTCTGCTCTGATTTTTATAATTTGTAAGAAATATTCTTAATTGGAATATATTTTTATAGGTAGAATAAGATGAAATCTTTAAAAAACAATTTAAAGATGGATTACTTAAAACTATTTCATTAAAATTAAAACTAATCCATTGAATTACTCCAGGTTCTGGAGTAAAATGCATATTTTATAGAAATATTAAAAATTTTATAAGACTTATTGTTATAAAATTGCCCAACATATTTTTAAAGATACAACTTTTATTTTCTAAAATCTAATACCCTCATCTATGTATTATCTGATAATCATGGTTTTCATTTTGTAGTATAATTAATTTGGTCTTAACTTTCCAGAATCCATGAATTTATTTGAGCCATCTCCATCATTTTGTTACCTAAAACTAATTTGCACAATTCAAGCTCAATACTATTGACAGTTCATCTAACATGAGCCTGATCATCTATCTCACAGTAACTGGAGAAAAGTGCTGAAGCAGCACTCAGGAACTGATTTCTTTTGACAAAAAGAAAGCAAAGTCAATTCTTCAACTAGGAAACAAATCTGCAGTGTGTATGTGTATTTTAGACTGACTAAAATTTAGTATTTAAAAAAAACCCTGAAGACCAAAAAATAAAAAGGATAGCAAGGGAACTTCAAAGATAAAAGTGGCATATGTTATTTATTTTTCTTTGCTAAATTCCCTAGAAAATCAAATTATGTCCTGCCTTCACTATGCTGTTGATTAATTACTGTTAAAGAATAACACAACTAGTGGAGAAGGCAGGAGATATCAATTTTCTTTAGTTCTGTATATCGGCTTCAAACTCTCTCTACTGCCATGCTGCCCATGACAATCTCACAAAACATTTGATTTCTCCCTCATTCCATTTGCTTCACAAAATATAACATAGGAATGGATAGTTTCTTCAATTCCTTAGAATATTGAATTACAGCAGTTTCTAAATTCATGGAAAATTGTAAATATTAAATATGCATATATAATGATACTTTTATTAATATCTTGGAGAAGATGACAAGAAATAACATTGGTACCTTGGTTTGAGAATTTAATTCTTTACACATTTCTGGTCACCAACCAAATTGGACTAGAATCAAACCAAATTTCCCAACATCAGGAAAACGCTAACCTAACCACTGAATTTGATTTTATTCTCATCCAATTCAGTTTGTGATGGAAATTGTAGACATAATTAAGTTTGTGAATGAAGGCATCACTGTATGCCTTTGTGAGTAAAAACTGTTGACATTCAGATTCCAAAAGAGAGTATTAGGATTGAATAAACAAGAACAGAATCTATAAGGGCAAACAGTAAGATCTGTAGCTCCATATCTAGTGAATAGAGCACATTGTAATGAGATGTGAATTCCAGAAGGCTTGGATAGTTTCATATCTATATTCTTTTTTTGTCACTGGGGATCGAACTCAGGACCTTGCACTTGTGTGGCAGGCAGCAGAACCACTGAGCTAAATCCCTGGCCCTCATACCTATACTCTTAATAGTTGCAGCCAATATAGCCTCACTTTTGGGCAGGCTCCACTTTGGGCTACAGCTTTTCTACATTCCTGGCATCTTCAACTTCCTGAAGTCTCAATTGCACCTTTGGCTTCATTCTCATATAGCTTCATTCACTGCCCTGCCAGAGCATAATTGCCTGACTGTCTTTTGAAATCTGGGTAGAAACCTTCCTGACAACACAACTATTCTGTATGTCACTAAAACCACCCTATTATGAATAACGCCAACAGCTGCCAGCTTGAACAGTAGCCAGGACCCCTTGGATCATGGCTGCAGCAGCCTCTGTGCATTGGAATGATTGAGCATAGTGAAATGAGTCCCAGGAAATCAATTTCCTAGGTAACCTTTATCCATTATTCATCTCTGGAGACTCTTCTAAAATGAAAGTTTTATGCTTTTGCACTCTTGAGTCTGTGATGTGTCTCATCTGCCTGATTTCTAGGATTGCCTCGAGTCATCTTTCTTTGTGAACAATATTCTTGCTTCCTTTTGAATGGTGCTTATCACATCAATAACCATTATTTCTTTAGTCTAAAGATTATAAATGATTTCTTATGAACCAAAATTTAAGTTTTTCAAGTTTTTCTGCTCTATCCTTTGTCCTCAACTTTCACTGTAAATCTGGCTAAAGCAGCCAATAGTACCCATGCCTCAGCCTGAATAATAAGCTGCATTTAAATTTCCTCTACCAAATTAATTAGTCCACTATCCTTAACATCAGTCTCCTGCAAAGTCTCAGGACATGAGACAAAATGTACACACATTTTTGCCAGAGCATAACATAGAGCCGCAAGCCCAATTCCAGTGAAGTCCTTGTTCCCAAATGAAATTCTTGAACTTTGCCTTTGCTCTCTCTATTCCAATCAATATTCTGGTCTTCTGAGTTCTTACCAGACTCACTCTCTGCTTATCAAAGTCTGTAGCTTCTCTAGCCTACACATTCAAATGTTTCTAAACTTATCCTACAAAACAGTTTTAAAGGCTTCTACATCACAAGGTTAAATAGAATCACAGTAACAACCTTACTCCAGGTACCAGTTTTCTTGTTAGTTAGATTTCCACAAAGGGGATAGTAGAATTTTTGTGTCCCAACTGCCTCGAGGTGGGCATCTTTTCTCCAACAGGTGCTCTGTATCATGATGTTCTGCCTTGCAACCGGCCCAAATGAACTGGGCCAAGTGACCATGGTCTGAAAATCTGAAACTGTGAGGCAAAATAAGTCTTCTCACCTTACAAGTTTTTATTCAGGTATGTTGTTACTGCAATGAAAATCTAAGTGATACAAAGAATGAATAACTTCTAGGCACAGAAGAACAAGTACTGGAATCCTATATGCAAGTGCTATACTTGAGCATCATGTCTTGTATTTCAGTTACAGTATGACCCATGAGTCAGGAAGGAAAGCTGCTTTTATATTTGTCTGAGATTCCAAATTTAAAATTATATTTTGCAGCTGAAATCTTCTCCTAGTTTTTGATAGTTCTTCATTTTAGTGATATTTCAGAGCAGTCATAAATCAAAAATGAAAATAAAGAAATAGTAAATATAGAGAAATACACTTATAAATGGCAATGTGATAGAGTACAAGGAGTTTAGTGAATAGGTTTCTAATTTAAAATATAGACTATGGATCCTCGAAAAATGACAAGTATTTTCATACTTATTATATTGACAAATAAAAGAGCATTGCTGCTTCACAAGGTTAATCAGTTAAATAGAGTAAACTAGCTAATTTGGCGATCTTCCTTTACATGAGATAGAAATGGTGTATTTCCTGCAAATGTCTCCACTGAATTTATATGCTAAATTAGACTCCACCATGGGATTCTAAATGCAATCCAAGACCGTTGAGTTTTGTGGAACACTAATCTTTGTAAATATAGACAAACTTATTTTTATATCTAAATATGAATAATTATTTTCAAAAATGCAATGCCTACCATGATATGAAAATAAAGGAGTTAGATGCATGAGTTTTACAAAGTAGTCTACAAAATAACTTGAGTCTTAAAACTTAACTATTCTTCAAATTCAAATACAGTACAATAATGGCCATTCTCAGAAAAGTTTAGAGACAGTTTAGATGTTTTTTATTTGGCTCTTTTATAAAAAGATTTTAAATGTTTGAGTATTTTGACTACCATATTTTATACTTGCAGCAATTTTGTTTCTCTTACTAATATAAATACTTTTATGCTATTTGCACATTTTCACATATATTTACTGTTTTCTTGATTTTTTTATATGAATCATCAGACTTCTTAAAATATGCTTCATAATAAAATCAAATTTATTTATTTGAAAATATTTTTGTTTGCATGAAAATATCTAAATTCTGATTAAAATTAGAGTAGTAGCTTTCTCGACACTTATTTATTATTCATTTTTAAATTGTATTTTCTATTAGATTTTTATAGGGATCACAGTTGACACATTACTCTATAATACACAACAAAAATGTGAAAGTAAATATGAACTATATAAATATAACTGTACTTCATTTAATCAGTAAGAGGTCTATCTTAAAAAGAACACTAAATTACTGGATTATAAAGTCTCTTGATGCTGTATACAGCTTCTCATTTCTATAAATAATACTCTTCTAAAAGTTAATGTGTTTTAAACTTTAAACAGTCTCAGTAAGTTTTTTTTTAATTAGGGGTTTCAGAGAACACCTGTGATGGGTTCTGTTCTGCTCAGTGCTATGACCCAAGGTTAGAAGAAAAACTCAAAGACATAATTAGAGACTGAGAAATGGGAAACCAGGATGACTAAAGCTTGAGCAAGCAAGGCTGAACGAGCAAAGGCCCTGAACACCCAAAGCTGTGGATATTTATTGGTAAAATCATAGTTAGGTTGAGATAAAGGGGCTACATAAGAGTACGTGTAGTTGCCATGGACATGTTCTTGATGCAGGCAAGGGTTGTAAATTCCTATTGAATTAGGAACAGAACAGACAAAATATAGGTTGTGGTTAATAATTAATCATGTCTTTTTAGTAAAGAATATTTTAACTTTGGAAACAGAATTTGGGTAAGAGTCACTCTGACCTCGACATGGAGACTTCGACCAGACTCCTTTCTCAAAACAAGCCAATTTTGGGGTTAACTCTTTAGACCCTGCACTACTCACAGCGTGTTTTCAGCATAATCAGTAGGGTGGTCCCCCAAAGAAGGGACTGATGTGTATGTAGCACCAGCCTATTTTCCTTTTTTGTTCAGTAATATTTTCTTTTTCATTTCAAATATTTCATTCCTTTTATTTCTGTTATTTCCTGCCCCAACATTTTTTTTGTATATCTTTTTATTGGTACATTTTCAGTGTACAATACAATGACATTCATCATTGGAGATATGCACCTTTACATACTCTCTTGTTTCTTATTTTCTCCCCCTTCCCCTGCCCTCCCTTCAACCCCTCCATCCCTACCTATTTACAAAGACTTTGTTTCCATTTTTTCATTTCCTCTTATTAATTCCATTCCCTTCTTTCTTTTCCCTACCCCTCCCACTTCCCCCTCCCCTTTGCCCCTTTTCTTCCTATTTCAGATTATCTATTATACCTTTTAGTCCTTATTTACACTTTCAGTTTCTCACACTAGAGAAACTATTTGGTATTTACACATGTTTGTCCTGCCCCAACTTTTTAATTTTCTAATGAATTTTCAAGTTAAATAATTGTTTAATAAAATTCAAAGTTATATGGTGAAATAAAGGCTTAAGTGTCTTTAACATAAGTGGAAATAATTTAGAAAAATAAATCTTATGAAATGGCTTTAATCAACATCCAAGGTATTAAAGTACACTTTCTCAAAAGACTTTTTTTTAATTTATTTAAAGAAACTCAGATTTTTTTCGGTGTCTTTTCCTAATCTTTGTATTATGTATTATCTTGGTTTTTAGTTTTGCTTAAAGAGGTAAAAATGTAGGCATATAATTTTCCCTCTGATAAATCAATACAACCAATTGTATATGTACACACACATATATAATGTGACTTTAATTTTTCATCAGTATATGGGCTTGAAGTGTTATATTTCATTTAAATCATTACAGACATTATAAGATCCTCTTGTATCTTATAGTCCATTCACATGACTTTATTCTCTGTCATAAGTTAACATTTCTGGAGCAAAGTCATTGCCTTTTTCATTTTGTTGCTTAGTGCTCCCTTTTTAGGGACCCATTATTGAACAAGCATTTTAATTTTGATTAAGCATATTAATTCATCATTAATTAACTTTACATTATAGCAAATAGTACTAGTTCAAAAATAAATTAAGAGAGCCTTATATTTGAAAGTAATCTCACAGAAGATAATTGAATTATGCACTCAAAACCAGGAGATAGTTTTACCCCTTGAGTAATTTTTTCTTGAAACATTTTAACTTTCAGTTGTGATGGGGAGTCTAATGACCTTTGAAGCTTTTCAAGATCATCTAAAAAACAGAATAACATTAATCTGTGATCCCGCCAAGCACAGTAATGTAAGGTGTTTAAAAATTATACTCAATGATAAATCTCCCAGGAAGTTTCTCTATTACATTTCCTGACATTTCTACCAGTGCACAGATACATTTGGAAGAGAATGTTGCACAACAAAATGAATTAGGTTAATAGAAAAGAATAGGACACTTAATTCCATATAGGGATATTTTGTTGAATCTATTTCTCCACAAGTTCTTTTTAACAGAAGGAATTCTTTAAATGTCATGGTGAAAAACTGTAAAAAATCAAAACTACCTTCATCCTAGCTATTCTCATGTCAATGGTTTAGTCATCCAATTCTTAATTACATTTAAAGATCAATTATATATGTTAAATTCTATTTTGGGGATACAAATTTCAGATGGGTATAAAAATGCACCAAATGAAATATCCACTTTATTTGTTTCCTACATTATATTGAACATATTCTTCTTTTACTAAAAAATACTTCTTTGTAAAGATATATAGCTTTCAGAGAAAGAAGAAATCATATTACTAAAATAGTTCTTGATAGTTTCAGAAACATGTAGAGAAAAGCAAAAATATTCAATATGAAGTGATTTTGTACATAACTAATATTAAATAAAAATGATTTTATAACTTTAAATCTTCATTTTATACTGTTTATTACACTGATAGAAAAATACCTTTTTGCCTCTTTTCAAGTACATATTACAATTTGTTTGTTTTATTATATACAGAATACATGGCTAACCTCTAAATTATTTGTTCATTTTTCTTTAAAAATATACTTTGGCTTTTTTATAAGAAAGAATAAAAAACAGATTTAAATGTAAAATAAAATATATTATTGCATTTTCTTTGTCATTAAAACTAGTGTTATCTTCCAAATTTATTGGTTAACAGGAAGTGAAGTATTTTCAGAAAATACTACAAAATATTGTATTAATTCTTTAATTCACGGAGAACCAAAGTACCATGATGATCATCAAGTCAAAGCCAAGTACATAGATGGCAGAGGATAATTAGAAAATTGGACAGATTGAAGTTAATATCAGTGCCAGTTGGTACCAGAAACCATTGTTTGCTTATTGCCCCATTTTACTGATTTTGATTGCTGGAAAATCTCCATACTGATTCCTTGGCTTGTGAAGTAAATGCTACTCATTATAAAAATAATTATCCTCAAGCAATATTGTAGAACTGGAAAGATTACAGAAGTAAAGGGTCATCATCAACAGCTTCAAAATAGCATGGGTACTGATTTTTAATATCTGCCCTTTCATCCACCTATTTGACATATAAATAGGATTGGAATCTTGTAAATTCAAAAAAGAGTATCATATTTGTGATCATGAAGTCACTTCTATTGCAGCTATTTTCCCATATATAGTCTCTTTAACTGTCCAAAGTATTTTTTGACAGCTGATATCATTTCATCTGGGCAATTAGAGCATTCTCTCTCTATGCCCGATCCTTAAAACATCAGAAGCAGTTTAGGTTGTTTCCTCCTAAATTAAGTGTCCAAACAGGAACAGGATCTATAGTTTAATCTTTAATTGCTGTCCCATTTGGATTTTCCTTCCTGACTGCAAACTGTCAATAATCTTCCTCCCAAGAGCATACATTTCCATCTGTTAGTGATCTTTCTCTTCTGGTTTTCTGAGCTTCAGCCTGGCTTAATCATTTTCTTGGTTACATTCTTGATTCTAAGACACAATACTCAACATCCACAAGTTAAAGGAGAAAAAGTTTATTTTGGCTCACAGTCTATAGAGGCTTCAGTCCATAGTTAACTGGCTCCAAGGCAGGGCACCATGGCAGGGTGGCATCACAGAGGAGAAACAGTTCATGGCATCACACTGGGAAACAGAGAGAGAAAATAAGGGAAGAGGGAGAGAGACACACACTTCCATGCCAAGCGCCCAGTGATGGGATCAAGCTTTATCTCCCAACACATCCAGCTATAAACTCATCAGTGGACTAATCTACTGATGAGTATCACGCATCCATAATCCATTCACCTCCCCAAAGCTCCACCTATGAGCATTTGATGCTTTTTGGAGTCAAGATATAAACCAAATTGTCATCCTCTATAATTTTATGACATTTAGTGGTGATAAATCTCTTATCTAAATACAAATATAACTATAAAATATACATATAAATACAATACATACAATACATATAAATATAAACATCTTTGCATAGATCATGGTTTTACTTCCAGGGATTCCAAAATAAAAGAAGTCATATGAGAAATTACTCTATCAGGTTAGGTGGGAGTATGTTCTTAAATTTGTTTGAAGTTAACACAAATAAATAGGATGACATGGACAAATAGTGGACAAATAGTTGGCCTATCCTGGTTCAATATATGTCAAATTTGAGCTCAGACTACTCACTGTAAGATACAACTGAAATGAAGTTCTCTTTCCAGAACATGCTTTTCCTATCGTACTGAGTTGGAGTTTCCTAATAATAGAACATTTCCAACATTCAGAAAAATTTGCAGAGGACAGTATTTGGAGGAGGTTGTTGTTTGTAGCACTGTTACTATCTTTCATGATGCTGCTTCAGAGTCCTAAAGGTCAGCATGTTGGATTCTAAGCCTTTGACAATTTTCTCAGTTTTGATTGCCAGATAAAGTGACCTTTCAGACTTATCTTCTAACTTCTGTTTTGCAAAAGTTAACTGGACCTGCATTTCCAAATAAAACTTGCTAGACTTTATTGAAGTTCCATCTTTTTACACATTTCGGTATTTCAGGATAGAGCAGTATATAACAGTATCTTTTAGATTCTCACTTGTGATCTTCTCCTACCTTTAAGTAAACCCCAATTCTTTTTTTTTTTTTTTTCTGATACTGGGATCAAACTTAGGACCTTGTGCTTGTGAGGCAGGCACTGTGCCACTAAGCTAAATCCTCAGCTAAACCCTGATTCTTAAACCAAAGGCACTTATTTCTACATTTGATCTATTTAAATGACAATAAATTTTAAAATGTATTTGTCATTTGATGCTACTAAACAGTCTATAGTTTTCTGAATGTGAACTATATAGTCAAAATTGTCTGTTTAAAAAGCTAAAATTTTACTTTTTACTGAGCACATTTGTAATACTCTTTCATCATATGTATTATTCAGGTGTCCCAAGTGTTGGAAATAAGGCTTGTATTTTATGTGAGAAATTATCATTAATATTCTTGTTCACTCACAGTTTATAAAAGCCTAAAGCCAGTTAAATTGTCATGAATCTTTCACTCACTTGTTTGTCATACCTTGCTTAACATTGAATCCAGGGCCTCACACATGCTAATTCATTCACTTTTAAAGTGCAATTTGGAAACAGTTGACATATGTACATAATGTTTTGAACATTAATCACTCGTGTATAGATGTTGATGCCATTTGTAAATACTACTTGACATTTCACTAGCGTGATGGTTTTCATATTACTTTTGCTATTTTTTTTGTTCTGAAAACTTGATAATAAAGACAACTGGAAAGTTATTTTAAAAATACAAGTAGGGAAAATAATTTCTCCAGTAGGTTTTTCTAAATTTTGGGAATACAGTTTAATTTATGCTATTTTATATAATTTTATTCTATTTCCTCTTTTTCTAAGTCATAACTACATAATTTTCCTGGCATGCAAAATTAATATCATAAAAATTTCTCTATAAATTGTCACCTTATATAACAGCATTGGAAGTGTGTATGGTTAGGAGTGTGAAGTCATAAACAGTAGACAAAAAATCTATTTTAATTGTTTAAATATATCAGTGTATTTTTGAAGAATATTTCAAAATATCCAAGATCACTTAATGACTTGGGATGTTTTTATAATATTCATGAAAATATTGTGTCATATTTTGTTTCTATTAACTTGGAAATACAATAGTATCTATATATTATATATAGTAATAATCTATATATTACTAAATGCATACATTATATGAAAGAAATATCTAACATTTTATCACATGCAATGTAGAAATCTGTGGATATCTAATTAATATATTTGTAGATATTACACTGTTTGTATTAACTATATATACCCAATCTTATATTTGATTGAAAATTAACCAGAAGAGTAACTGGAAATAATACATAAAGATGTTGCCCATATTATATTTTTATATTTTACACTGCATTTTTGTTATTTGAAAATTTTTTTAAAATTATATATCATTGGTTATAAATTACTTATTACAAATACATTTTTAAATAATTTAATTATATGTTACTATAAATAATACATATATTCATCATGGAATATTGGTAGATATACATATCACTTTTTCATTTTGGTTTATTTTTTCTTTCCTTTCCCTCCCTCCTGGCTCCTTTTACCCCCGGATTTCTTTCTATACTATCTTTTAAAAAAATAATATAAAAGAAAAAAATGATTTTATCTCTCCATCAGTTTATTTCTCACATATAGATTTGTAAATAATTGAAAAAATTTGAAATTATTAAGAAAGAAGACATAGAAAAAGTTGTTCAAGTGAGCTCATTCCAAGTACTTTCTATATTCTAGAAAGTTCTGTAAGGTACATTTTAAGAAATATTATTTAATGGTTTCATTTGTTAAAATCAGAAAGTACAACTAAAATCAGTGAGAGTACTCTAAAAAATCAAACTACAAAGCAAGTAGTTAATTAATTTTATTGTAAGATATATTCTATTTGATAATTAATTTTTAAATTATTGCATAGAGATTGTTGCATTGTAAATTGTATTGTATTGTAAATTATATGGTAAATTATTGTATTGTGAATTATTGTATTGTAAATTGTTGTGTGAGAGTTAGATTTATTTTTACATTATCCAAATACAAGTTTGTGCTTAGGCTTACTAATTAGTGTGTATTATAAAATATACTTTCAAAATATTGACCATCATGTTATAAAAAACTAAAAACAAAATGTAAAATATTTTTGTATTTATTTTATTAAAGATTTATATAAGTGAAGTAAAGATTTATGTAAGTCTGTCTATAAATTCTAGAAGAAATTATATCTGAAACTGCTGGCCTTATGCTCACAATTATTTGTTTTATATCTCGTAATATTCCTAAAAGGACAGGAATTTAGTGAGAAGAATATACAACTAGACACAGAGGAGGATAATTTAAACTGAGAATTTTCATGAAACAATGTGCATGTAATATGCAAATGAAAACTAAAAGAAAATATCATATATTTATGCATGCTTAAGTTTTTAAACTTTAAATTCTATTTTCTTTTTAAAAATTTTTTGTAGGTGGATCCAATACAACTCCTTCATGTGGAAATACTACCCCAATCTCTTTCAGTATTTTTTTAAAGATAGAATCTTGCTAAATCGTTAACTTGCCAGGTTTTGGATCCTCCTACCTCAACATCCTAGTGTGCTGAAATTGCAGGCTTGCATTACCAAGGGGTGACCTTTGAATTACTGAGTGGTATACTGTAGATATAAACCAGCATTTATGTCAGTAGATTGTGATTACAAGTAGGCGAAGATAGATAACTAAGATTTTCTATGAATAGGTCTTTAATTGTAAATTATTAAAGACAAACAATAGATGCAAAACAAAATAAGCTAGTAAAAACTAACCCCCAAACAAAGAAGACAGTTTTATTACTGACAATAGGAACACATCAGAAAATAGTCCTTCAAGATTTCCTGTTGTTCTTGCTTCTTCACTTATTTGTTTATTTTTCTTTGTTCCTCATTTTTCCAAAATGGAATAAGTAAGAAGTGACCAAAATGTGTACATTCCAGGAACAAGAGATGGAATATTAACCAGAGAGTTCTGTTAGACTGTTCATTGG
Organism: Heterocephalus glaber; assembly: GCF_053883595.1. NCBI lineage: Eukaryota > Metazoa > Chordata > Mammalia > Rodentia > Bathyergidae > Heterocephalus > Heterocephalus glaber. The sequence goes on along the minus strand of NW_028258138.1, from coordinate 20,532,713 downwards.
CATCACAATAAATGAAAGGTAGGGATTGCACTACGATCAAAGGAGAAAAGTAGGGGAAAACAACTGTGCAAACAAAAGTAACAAAAATACATATTTGGCACAGAGTATAGAATCATGTAGTTCCCAACTACTACTTTACCTGCACTTGATCCAACAAATCTAATCACATCAAAAGACATCAAACGGATCTTTCTTGAATAGGAATAAAAGGCTACTGGTATTTTAAAACCTTCTTTTCCATTCTTTCATCTTCACACATTCAAATTCTTCTTCACATTCAAATTTAATAACTAGAAGATAAAAGTAAAAAAAATAATACCCTGAAAAAGTACTATTAAATAACTTGTGAAAAATTCGGGTGTGATCCGACTTAAGAAAAGAATCTTGGATGAACTGTTGAAAATCTTATTGTCATGCGAAGGAATTTGCAGTTTTTACTGGAGTATTGCATGCATTTGTCTTTATGAAAGAGATGAAAGCAGTCTTTAATAGCTCTGAGATAAATGACACACAGGAAAACCTATTAGTAAAGCTATTACTTATAATTGATTAAAATGATCTAATAGTAGACTCTTAAAATTGAGGGTAGGATTGGATAAGCAGAAGAGAGGAAAGTTAGAAGTAAAAAGGACTTATAATTAAGGTTAAAATAATATTAGCTACTGATTAATTAGATGCCATAGATGAGGAAGAAGGAGTCAAATGATGCTACATATTTTATAGCCTAGGCAACTTGGAGAAAGATATTATCATGATGGAAATTAAGGAGATAATGATGAGGCTCTAGATTAAACTGTGAGGTAATTAGGTCATGTTCAGCCATATTAAAACGCAAGTTAATCCTGGAAAATGATGCATAAAAATCACCAAAGGGAGGTTGAAAAAATGGAGAAAGAATAGAAGAGAGAGATCTGGAATGAAGATATTACTAAGAAGTATGTTCAGAAGATAAATGCCAACAGACCTTGAGAAATATTCCAGTAAGAACAAGACATGAGGAATATGAAAAGGTAATGAAAGCAAGCTAATAAACAACATTAAGGAAAGAATTGTGTACTATGATGTCTACACAAAGAAGAGAAGATTTCAGGAAGATCAAATTTCATTGCTGCAAATGCTCCTGCTTGGATGAAAGGGTGGAAATCACAGAGATCCAACGCATGAGTCAAGCATAATAACATATGATAAGCTAAAAATAGAAAAGGGGAAAATTATACTGATTGCAATACTACAGTGATCATTTTCACATTAGTACTAACTATGCAAACTCATTGTAAAATGTGACATACTATAAACTATTAATCATTCCCTTGAAACAACCTGAGAATTAACTATGCATCAGATTCACAAGGTCCAACTTTAGGAAACCAAAATTCATTTTATGTTGTTTCGATATTTTAAATTTTATGTTTGTTTAAATACAGAAAAAAATAGATTGTAATTAGATTCTCAAATTCATTCAATAATCTAGCAACTATCAACATTTTGCAACCTTATTTTATGTATTCCTAGCCCCTTTTGTATTTCAAAACATTTTTGAATGTAATATTATTTTTGTGGATTGCAAAAATATTTTCTTATGAAACCTTTGGAACTTTATTGCATAGAACAAAATTAGAAATATGAGTTCAAACTCAGTATTACTTTTAATATATTTTTATGATTTAAGTTTATTTTCAAATTCTATATTGTGAGCTTATTATCCTGTTGAAGTATAAGAAGACATTGAGTATCACTCAGATATAAAAATTAACATCTCTCACCAAAATTTATTTAATTTATATCCTCCTCACCCTCTCTATGATTCTGGTTTTGAATATGTTGAAGAAAAAATCAAATATATTTTGGTTATAGTTATTAATATTTCTGCATACCTGACTAAAACATAAGTCCCCTTGTTACATAACCAAACCAAAAATATAACTATGCTTAAAAAAATCCAGCTAATGTTGTGGTTAATTTTTTCATGGATGTTTCATGCACTTATAAAGACAATTTTTTTTACAGACAAATTTTTGTGTACTTCAAATTAAACTTTAATCAAATTAAATAGGTTGATATTTTCTTATGTTTTTACATACAGATTCCTTCTCCGGTATTATATTTCACCTTTCAAGTTACTTGTTGTAACTTTGTGTGCATGACTGAGCAGGTGCTCAACCCTCCATATTTCTAAAGGTCAGGCTTTGCACCTGGCCCTGCCCCTTCTCTGACTTTGAGGTGAGCCCTAAATGTTTGAAATATTCTCCCCAATTTTGTATGAGACACAGTTTTAGGCAAAAAGTCAAAACTTTAGTAGGTTTATGCTAACATTGTAATGTGTGGGGAATCTTTATTTTTTTTCCTCTAGGTAGCTGAAATTTAAGTACCAGAGTTCACACATCCAGGTACTCCATGTGTAAATGACTGATCCCCAATAAAAACTACACAACAAGGCTTGGTGTGCATTCTTGTCTGGAAAAACTTGGCTTATTTTGTCATGCATAAGTGCTGAGACTTAAACACGTAGTTTCACTGGGCGAGGATACTTGGAATATTGTGCTTAGTTTCTTCCAGACTGGATCACATGGTCTTTCTCTTTGCTGTTTCCTTATTTGTATATTTTACTGCAATAGTAATGTACTTATCCCATAAGCACAACAACTTCTGTGAGTACTGTGAAGACTCCTCATCAATTTGTAGACCTGAAGGTACTCTTTGGAACTCTTCTCACACTGTGTTGTTTATGATTTGGGTTTCTTTGGACTTGCATTTTACTAGCCAACTGATGTTACTGGTGGAACAATCTTTCTTGGCTACTTGAGTAGAGAGATATAAAACCTGCACAGGGACCATCTGCCTTCTTATGTCCACCTCAAGCCACAATTCATCACCAAAATTTAGTTATTCTCAATTTCAAGTTTAGAATCCTGTAGGACTAACAAGCATCCCCAACAGTAGTCTTGGAAGTATATTGGAGCTTCTCATAGAAGCTGAACTCTCATTGATGATTCAATATTATTTGCATCTGTTAAATCCATAAATGACTATGCTCTTCAAAGTCTTATAAAGTCTCTCAAACACAAGAATCTAAGTAATATTTACCTCTATATTAATAAAAGAGTAATTAAACCTAATATTAAACATATAAAATGATAGTGCTAAACATTTATGATCTGATATTAATCATATCAATAACTAGATGAATTTTTCAGAAATCCGATAAGATGCATAAAGTCAGTATGCAATCAATTCTGCTGTCAACTATGTTTTTTAAGAAGATAATATTTGAATTAAACTTGATTTGTTGCCTTTGAACCCAGGAGTGGCCAAAGTTAACTAGGAAACATTTACGTCCATGGAAGAAATTCAAATTTTGATTATCATAATTTTATACATAAAAATTGAAAAGTGTACACCATTACAAAATTACAAGGTATTCGATGCAAAGGCTTGAATAATTTCATTTCAGAAGTGTTTTTGCTGACTTATATTATAAACAGTTCATAGAGTCTAAGGTAAAATTTGGTCATTTAAAAAATATTGATTATAATTTGAGTTCTAAAGTCACTCAAAGCAGCTCTATGTGAAATTGAAAGTAGTTAAATTCCTTACTACTTCTGCCCATTCCAGATGAAAGCATGAAAGAATTAATTGAATAATAAACACCACAATGGGGAAATAATACTACGTGGTTATCATTATTCTCCTGATAAAAGAAAGTAGTCTTGTGAGTTGTCAAAAATACAAAAAAGTCATAGGTTCCCTTTCAACTTTTTATGTGACAAGTATATATATATATTTCTAAAATATCAGCACTAAAGTTTAGCATAATCTCATGTGCTATAAATAAGAGTAGAGCAAAATAACAAGATTTGTATCTATATAAGGAATAATATTCTGTAAAATTGTTGAAATAATGGCTGTTTATGGCAATTATAATGTATGTGGCAAATGTTATAAAGTTTTTCTTGTCAACCTATTATCATTGTTATTCACCACTGTTACAATGAAATAGATGATGTAATAGCATGTTAATTTAGTTTATAAAATCTTCATTAAAAAAGACTTGAGGTCGGGGATTTAGCTCAGTAGTTCCTCTACCTGCTTCGCAAGCACAAGGTCCGGAGTTCGATCCCCAGTACCAAAAAAACGCTTGAAATATCTGCTTGAAGTATGGATCAGAAATAAATTATTGCTGAAAAAATAAATCCTGAGACCTACATTGTTACAGTTAAGTTAGGAGAATCAATATTTGGGACATAACAACAAGATATGATATACTGAACTGTTCTCCTTGTAAAAGAAATGCTTTCAGTTTCCTCAAGACCCTAGATCCAGCTCATCAGCTTCTGCGCATTGGAGTCCTGTTGAACTCTATTAGCCTTATCTTTAGACTTTCTTCATTGTCCCCTGACCACTGTGGTGAAGCTCCTTCTGCAGAGAATGCTTTTATACGTAAGGCCTCTTATCATCCTGTTCTACTTTCTTATTGCTGCATGATACTCGTCCTCATCTTTCCATGCAGTATCTCCAACCTTACAGCCTGAACTGAACATTTCATCACATCTCAGTATTTATATTTATAAAACATGTTTAGTGACTACACTTTAAAGTTCTCTGGTTTGAGTCAGATTTCCTTAGTCAGCACTCTTGTAAACTTTTTTAATGCTTGCAATCATAGCAGGAGCCAAAAGTCATTGTACTGCACTTGCTTTTTTACCCATCATTTTATGATACAATTGAAAGCTCCTATAGAAGATGGGAAAACTAATTTTATGCAAGCTAATTTTATTTGTAAAACTAACATCTTGTACAATGACTATGATTAAATGAATGCCTAAAATTATTTAAATTTCAAACTTTAAATGTCCTCCTATTGTTTGATTTGGCTACTTACAGGAATCATTTTGATACCTTCAAGATTTTTCTCAAAATTATTCAGTACAATACTGTTCCCTGCAGGAAGACCATAGATTTATTACTTTTTATCCTATTTATTCTAATCTCACCTACCTAATATATAAAATGCACTCTCCTATAATCTCGGGTGTTGACATATTTATAGATATTCTGAAAGAAAAATCAATAAATTATAGATTATATTTTTCCTACTACATATTTTATTTTCCACCTGATCCATATTATAATTTATGGCTTTTAAATACAATATATTGTTGTAAAACAGTCCATAAAATTTATTAAAATGGAAACACTTAATGATATTCCATAGAAAACAAACATTTTCCATTAATGATTGTCATCTTTACTGATTTCCTTGGTGACACAGAAATGCATAATTGTTATTTAAAAATAGATTCTTGACAGTGATCTCAAGGTAGATAACTTTAGAAGCAAATTTGAGTCAAAATACAGAAAGCGAAAAATCCTTTCCCATTTCCTTCAGGATCCACCTAAGGAAAAAATAAGTTCACTAAAAACAAACAGAAACACTGGGCTAAAATAATCTCCCCTTGATATCTCTGGTTGTTTTCAATTTTGACACCAGACTTCCCTTGCAATTAATTGTTTGCTATGAATTGTAATTCTAGTTGTCAAATATTTAGGAAATGATTCCCAATGGTCCACTACTCTAATACAGGAATCTTAACAATGTGACTCCAGAAACACATGACCATCACAAAAATATATATCTCTTGAGCAGCCATTTTTCAGAAAAAATGTAATTGACTATTAAGATAAATTACAGGTACCAATGATGATTTTTGGCAACTGAAAAGTTATAATTTGATATCAAAAAAATATAGAGCAGCTAGCCAAGGTTACAACATTAAATGAATATATGATCTTATCTATTTTATAACTGTGGAGCCATTATGTATAATTAGATGACCAATGATGCAATGAATATTTTGAAAAGAATTGTTGTGTAAAGCATAACTATAAACTCAAATCTATGGCAAGATTTTGATCAGCACTCTTGCCAGGACTAATGAAAATGTGATAAGCAAAAGGAAATATGAATGGATAGAATGTGAGCCATGGGATTATGCAATGACATCTTTTGGCTCAACTTGAGGCGTGAGGCTGTAAAAGACACTCTACAAAGCACACTAGCACAGATTTAACTGTGAGAAACAGTTGCCTAAGATATATTTAGAGCTTGAAAAATTGCTGTGAAATATTTCACAGTTTTAACTTGGGATAATTATCAAGGTTTCTCTTTACTTATCTTTTAAAGTCATATTAAAAATATTACAACCTATAGCGGTTTTGAAAAAATGTGCAATTTTAATTATCTTCAGTGAAAGATTGAACACAAAACAATTGTTCACAATTTATGTTTACAATATACATATTCACATTGGTAGTAATGATAATAATCCAGTATCCAGACCAAATTAATCTTAAATTCTTAGGTTTAAAGCAAGACAAATTCCTTTTACTCCATAATTAGAAACATATTCTCATGAGATATTTCATCTCAATTGGTGATATGTCTCATTATTAAAAAACTGTTCCAACCTCCAACTGAAAACTGTTTCAACAACATCCTAACCTCGATCCTAGTAATGCTCTCAGAAGCAGGTAAAGTAGAAATTCTTCCTTCTTTTGAAAGACATCATTTTAGATATACTAAGATATTTAATAATTACAGTTTTGAAGAATTTTCTGATTTTTCTAACTCCATGTTGCTTCATTCTACTATTTCTAATGCAAAGAGATTTAGATCTCTAATTCCCTAAATATATTTTCTTTGACAAAATCCCATTTTACAAATCAACCTTACAAATAAAACCATACTCATGATTGTAGAAGCAGAGCTGCACTTGTCATGTAACCTAGATTGTCGCTGTATCTGTGGCCTGATGTAGACTCCAGAAAATTTACACTAGCTACTTATGTTACACAGACCACATATTTTGGAACCTAACCTTGACTGACAGTAAACATTAATTTCTTTTTGTTTCATCATCTTTGCCATCAATTTTAAAAATTAATAATGTCAATTTTTATCTCAACAAGTACACCTTTTATTTTATTTTGAAACTTTTATTTTATTTGCCATTAAGTAGTATTTGTTTTTTGGTGTGGGACTTGAACCCAGGGCCTTCATTATCAGTTCTTTTAAAAATTTTTCTTATTTTAAAAAAGGGTCTCACTAGTTGGTTAAGTTGTCCAGTTTGGGCTTGAGCTTGTGGTCCTTCTTCCTCAGCCTCCCAGAACATCAGGATTGCAGACATGTGCCATTTAGTCAGTCATTAGACCAAATGTAAAGAAATCTCTGAATTATTAAATTTGCTATGCAATCTTTCCATTTTGTTTGTTGAATTATTTTGTAAAACGCTTTAATACCTTAACATACTTCTTAACACTTCTTAATATGTACTTCCTAATAGCTTAACATACTTCTTGAATGAAAATTGTCTAGCAGTTTATTATGCATCAGAAAGAAGAAACAAGCTATCAATAAAAACCTTTTAAATTCTCCATCCAATTATTGCCTTTGATGCTTTTCTTGTCCATAGAAGCTCAAGAATTGTTTTCTGATTGTTTATTTTACTATACTAATTAATGATGTTTTTTCAACTTGGTAGAGTATCTGGAAATAGGTACCCACAGGAGTTGGACATATAACACTTACACTTAGTTAACTTCCAATAATACCCACAGGATAAATATTACAGTGCCTGCAACTAAAACTAAAATTAATACTCCTGAATAATTAAAATTTCTGGGGATCATATAGAAATACAATCTTAAGAAAGGTAGTAGGGACATTATGCTATCTTTGAGTTTGTTTTAAAGTTTGTATTACTTATACTATTTCAGAGGGAATCTGATTCTATAAAAATTAGATGTAAAGCATAGAGATACTATGTCAATGTAATTATTTGCTTGATACATTATCTGTATTGTTGGGAAAAAAAGAATAAATCTTTAGAGTAAATCATCCAGGTAGAATTCATCAGAAATTAACTAAAATAATAATAAGACTATTGAATATTACACAGTGGGAATTTGGGGGAAGGTCTTTTTTCCTTGGGAAAAAAGAAACTTTTATGTTATGAGCCAATGAAAGGATAGCTTCTAGACACTGATAATGTTCTTCTTCAGTCATACATTCTTAAAATAGGTCATTCTTACAAATGAGTTCCATGTCGACTATTTGTCATACAAACAGATGGGTCAAATGTACTGACATTAATTGGAAAAAAACACCCATGCCTTCTTCCCTCAGGTATATTTATATGTTGTCATTTTCCCAGAATAGCAGCCTTAATCATCACATACAGAAAATACCTGCTAATTTCATAAGATGTATTCAACCTACACAGTGACTTACAATGTTATTTTAAAAGAGACTGTCAGTTTTAGACACATTTATCATGTTTATTGATTGTAAGAAGCTAAGGTGCACTAAGGCAATTTAATGTACACCATTATAACAGAACAAATTAGGATATGGTTTTTTCTTGACACAGTCTTGGTGAATGTTACACCACCACAATGGATTGTTCAGAGTGAAATGTGATTGGGCTTAAAGGCAACATCTCACAGATTTGGAATTAGCATATAGTAAATGATTTAATTGTGCTCAAGGCATACTGTGAGCTTGAAATACGAAATATGGGGTTATGTATAAACAACATCAAAACTGACACAGTTTTATAACATTTACATATACAAAGTTGGAAAAACATATATTCTCTATAACATTATCTACATATTATTCTGATCATCTGTTTTCTTCTTTGTCTCATGCTTTGACCTCTGCTTCCAAAAATATTAAATTTTTAGTAAACTGAGAGGGATTTTCATTCACCAACACACAAACACACAGGCACGCATACATGCATACACAAACAGTTGAGTCCTCCACACCCCTTGGTAAAAGTTTGTATTCCTTTGCAGATCAACTCCGTCTGTTTAATGATACCTTTAAAAATGTCTTGCAATTGTTATCAAAATTCATGATTTCAAGAATTGTAATGGCCTAGTCTCCCATTTTAGGGTAGAGGTTCACAAAATGCTGCAGTTAAGTTTTAATAGTAAGTATTTTAGGCTTTCTTGCACATATAGACTCTGTCAAAATTACTGTACTGAATTCTGCCAATGAAGTTTGAACATAACCATGGAACATGGGTGAGGCTGTGTTCTAATAGTTCATCAGTGAGAGAAGGCTAAAGTTTAGTACGTAGATTTCAGAAGTAGCCTAGAAAATTAGAATCCCTGAAGAGTTTAAGCCACAAAAATGATGGTTATTATGGTATGGTAGTGCAAAATAGTCTTGGCAAAACCTTCTATTTTAAAACTTATATACTGAAAATATTTATGATAAAAAATAAAACTACCCTGACAGCTTTTTAGGTGGAAGTTAATTTAACTAATATCTAAATGTTTCTTTCCTCATCAAATTCACATGTTGAAATCCTGGACTTATAGTTGATGTCACCTTATGTACTTTTAGGAGGTAATTGAATCAAATTCATGCTCTTGAAAAATAGACCCCACAGAACTGAAAGATAGATAATAGGAAATAGGGACATAGATTTTTCTAAAATAGGAAAGGCATCAAGAGATAGAGGGAGAGGAGATGGAGGGAAGGGAAAGGTGGTGAAAAGATAAATGAAGATGTGCTATGTTATGTACATTTACCAACTCCACACAAGGAATGTAAACATTATGTACAACACATACGTACAACTATAAATGCATAAATAATAAATAAATACAAGAAAAAAGGTTTCACAGAATTCCATATACCACGTGAATGAGGGCTCAAAAGAAAGATATTATCTGTCCACTAGAAAGCAAGCCACCACCAGATAACACAATTTCTGGCACATTCTGTTTTATATAAGCCACCCAGCTTAAAAGGTTTGGGGACAAATCACAAACTGACTAATATATAATGGATTTCTGGCAAGAAATTTCTGTACTCTTAAAAACTGTGATATGTATTTGAGGTTAATTATTGGTGGATATTTGCTCTTTCTATAAATCTTACTATACTTTTTATTAAAATTATGTATTCTTTTATAGTTAAAATAATTAATGATTTGCATATATTGTCTCTCCATTTTGAAAATAATTTTCTTTCATTATTAGATATTTTGCTAAAAAGCTACAAAATTGAGTATATAATCTGTCCATTGAATTTTTAAATGCATATTCATAAGAAGAAATTTTAAGCCAAATTTAACAATTGCATCATACAAAACTATAGATATTAGGAGTTGCCCTGAAATCTATACTTCATATCTGTTTTCTAAAAGGAACCAAAACCACTGAACAAATTAAAAACCCAAGTATCTATATCTCAACTTTGAAGTGATAGGTGTGGAAAGAGAAGGAGAATGTGTGGAGGTGATGAGAATTTCACAGTGTCATTATACACTCATTTCAGTAATTAGAAGAAATGATGTTTGGTGAGTAATCATGGTGGAATAAAGTCCTCAAAAAACCACAATTCACTTAAGCTGTAAAAGTACCCATAACTGACCTTCTTGTCTGTCCGGGCTGTTCAGTCCTCCCTCTTCTGATCTATTATCTCTCTTTTCCATCCATCACTGGGCACTTGAGGCTGACTGATAGAAAATTTACTAAATGGTCTCCTCTTTTCTGGCTTTGTGAAGGTCTTGATCAACAGAGAATCCTGGTAAAAAATGAAAAGAGAGGTTTGAGTGTCTTCCATGCTTCCCTCATTTTAGGGCCTAGATTACAGTTTGAGGATGAGTCTGTGGACACACACTCATCTCACGCATTCACTAACCACCTTTTGTCATTGATTCTCCAAACCTAAAGCTACTAATACAGTTACTCTGGCAGTAGACCCAGAATATTTTATGATACTTTCTCACATTTTATCCATACAGTCAGGAGCAGTATGTTTATTAATATTTTTCAAACATCTCTGATTATCTATGTCATTTGCTTCTTTCTGGATCCTAATTGGCACATATTCTTAAGTCGTTTAGTTAAACTTCCATAGAAATGTTGATTTTTTGATAAAAAGCATAAATATAATTTAAACAAACTTTAAGGTGAATGGTCTCAGTAGAAAACTGTAAGAAAACAAACATGATTTCTGCAAATATATATTTTAAATTTTACTATAAATGCCATTGAATATGTAAGTCTTCTGAATTAGTGACAATGTAGCATATTGTAATAACTATTAATTTAAACATTTCTTCTATATTTCGTTCACTCCCCTGTATTGAAATGCAATATTAAGACAAAGAAAACATTAAGAAAATGTTGGTAGAACTAAATAATTAATGCAACTTCTCCTTTACATTTTCCAGTATTTCATGTACATTGCTTTTATGACATATTTATTTCAATTGCAGTTATCAAATTTCAGAGCTAAAAAGGGCATAGCAATTTAATATAATTTTCTATCTTTATTGTTTTGTCATATCAGACACACATGAAGAAAAACTAAATGTCTTTCCAAATTCTTACAAGTCACTAATGTAAACATAATTGTTAGCACTTTGATATAGTTTGGCCACTTTTTCCAGATTATGTTATGTTTCTCTGTATTAATTTTCTTAATAGGCATTTAAATGAGACATTTCTCATTTCCAGTATGCAGCTCTTTTCAGTTGCTAACAATTCCATTATAACTTGAAATTTGCCAGTCCTAAGTCCTACATTAATGATGCATTAAGGTATCAGTGAAATAGGTATTTGAGAAGTTTAACAAGTTCTATTATTATTTTTGGAGAATGTATCAATTTAAAAATGAATCAGCTGAGTAACTAATGAAATATTTATCTGTGCACTGGACATTTACTTATTAAAATTTCTAAATTAGTTATATGCTTGATACAGATGTTGATGGTGTTAATATAACATTGAAAAGGAAGATTTAAAAATAAGATTATTTTAGATAATACTAAGTGAACTGAAGAAAACAAAATACTGAGTTAGAGAAAACCAAATAAGAGAATACTAATTTCATACAGAATAATGCACAGAAGGAAGACAAGAAAGACAAGATATGATAAAATTTCTTAGTTGAATATCTAAGAATGTCTTTGACTTTTTTCTATGTAAAAAAAAAAAATAGTTCAAGGGAATGATAAAACCACTCTGAGCTGTCAGCACCTCCACTTAATCTTAGAGGGTAACACATAACCAAGAAGCCCTTTCTGAATCTAAGAATCCAATTAGTCTCCTGTTTCTTAGAATATTTCTTTTAAAAACTTGTAATTATAAGTTTTACTCCTCTGCTTTGAGATGTAAATCTTTTTTAAATGCCTCTTTCAAGTTTTACAACTAGGCTTTGCTTTCTCAAGGATGTTAAGAGTCATTCCTTTGAAATACAGTCATCAAAGAAAATAGAGTTCTATCTCTGTGTCCATATAAGAGGGTAGAGGCCTAAATTTTGTGAGTTACTTCAAGTTTTAAAATTATCATATTAAGGTATGAAAAAGTTTACTTTTCCTCTGGGTAAGACAAATATGTAAGTTGGTCCACAAAATTATTCCCAGGCTATCTTTAGAAAATGTTCTTGCTTTTTTCTTTTTTCAGAGTTGATTTCAAAATGAACTCTGGCCTCTGTCTCCTATGGTATTTTAAAATGTCTTTATGGCTTGATTAACTTTGGTGCAAATTTTACTTTGACACTCTTACTTATTAACATCTACTTGATAAATTTTCATGAAATGCACATCCACTGGAATTTCAGTGCTAATGTGGCTTGTGAATACAATATATGAATGAGGCTGCAATGGGTGCTGGATGTACATATTGCATACATCTCCTCTACCCAGACAAATACTCCAAGTCCCATCAGATTTTGTTTATAAAATGGAATCTCTGAGGTGAAATAATTTATTATTTTTCAAGATGGCTAGTGCATAACATTAACCCACTTTCTGGATAATGAGTCTTCTTATACATTTGGCCCTGAGTAATTACATGGGTCAAATTCTCAGGAAGCAGTTAATGACCTTATCAGTCTAAACAGAATGATTTTGGCAGTTAGGATGGAATCTCAACTCCTTTGGCTTTGGAATCCACTCCAGGGATTGGTGGAGCAAACTTCAAGGTATGTATCACTCTGTCTTGTAGGCATGGCCTTAAGTCCCTATCCCTTCCCCCTGCTCTGCTTCCCAGATGCCAAGAACTAAGTGTTTTTGCCTGATATCTCCTACTTGGATGCAGCCAATCATGGTGTGAAATCATGAGCAAATTAAACCCAACCTACTTCCTTTTGTGAGTGCTGAGTGCTGTATTTCAGTGACAAGAAAGCTGACTAATACAATGATCTGTAGTACCTGGTCATTCGAAGGGACTCAAATGTGTACACTATCATCAAGATAAGGGTATACATTGACACAAGTGTAACTGTCAGCCAAACCATTGGGAATCTCCACTTTGGTTGAAGGCCAATAACAACTCCCATGCATCAAAGCAAAATAATTTTTATTTACCTTACAGCAAATAAGAAAGTATAGCAGAGAACCCATGAACCATCAGATTAAAGGGGCTGACAAAGGCTTATTACTAGATTGGTCATATGTTCAAGATAATTCTAAGGAGAGTATATAGAAATTGATGCCTATGCTAGACTGCACGGAACAAGAAACAAATAGGTGACTGGATGCACTGGTGATTTATTTTTAATACAATAGGTAAAAATGTTAAGTTAAGACTGGTTTTTCAACTGAAAAAGACAGTAGATATTTATGTTAGTCAAAAGTGGGAGATGTTAATTTATTTTGTGTTTGTAAAGAAACTATCCATGTATCTTATTTTACATAATATATGACATTGATGTACATATCCAAGTCTTTTCCCAAAAGAATAATGGGATGATTTTGTCTGAATATTAATTTTATACCATCAGAATTATTTCTTTAAATTGTATATACAATATATATTTTCTGAGATGGTTAAAAATAACTAGAGGATTATTTGATATTTTTGCATGTCCTTGGCCTTATGTTAAAACTACAAATATATGGGTAAATTACCCAGTGTATTTTCTATTCCTACAGACTTCTTAAGAACAGTCAACTTGAAATCAAGGTTTCTGTAGAACCAATGTGCAAACTGATGAAATATTTATATCAGGACAATTCCATTAGCTACTTAGGCTGTTGGAACTAATCCTTTTCTTGTTTGCTTAACTGAAAGTTGATACTTTAAGAGGAGAACTCAGATTCAAATCAATTGAGAAGAGAATGTCACAAAACTGACCCAGAGGAGGTAAGCCACTCCCAGCACAAGAGGAAGCTTCCAGGGTACTGTATCCCCCCCCAAAAAAAAAAAGCACAGAGGAGGAGAGCCACGCAGGCACCAGCAGCACCTCATCACTACCATTGAAATGAGAAAACAAGTAAACAAATTTCAAAACCAGGCTTCCAGATCACCTAAAACAACCCCAAAGGGAAACAAGATGGAACATTGTGGTACTCAACCACTTGGAGTCCCTGAACTGGCAACAGAAGAGGATCTGGAAAAAATGAAATCAGAAATAATTTCTCAGATAACAGTAGAGATTGTACCCATAGTGCAAGCCATGATTAATAAATCTAGAGGGGACGCAGATAAAAAAATAGAGGAGCTGAGGAACATGATGGAATCCCAACACAGAAAACAAATGGAATCCATAAAACAGATGCAAACAGATATCCAGGAGATTAAAAAATCCATTGAAAGTCTACACAGAAGAATGAGCCAATGGGAGGACAGAGTTTCAGAAATAGAAGATAAGATTGCAATTAGTGACCAGGAAAAGAAAAATTGCTTTAAAATTGTAAGGGACCATGAGAAATCAACCCAGCAGCTGCTAGACAATGCAAACAAGAATAACATAAGACTGACTGGAGTCAATGAAGAAACAGGAGAGAGCACAGATGACATAAAAAAAATATGTTCACAGAAGTGATGGCAGAAAACTTCCCAAGAAAGGGAATAGAACTTGACATACAGATAAGTGAGGCATATAGGACTCCAACTAGCCTTGATGAAAAAAAAAAAATCAACACATAGGCATATAATAGTTAAGATTCCCGAAACCCAACAGGAGAACAAAATTCTAGAAGCAGTTAGATAAAAGAAACAAATCACATACAAAGGAAAGCCCATCAGAATCACAGTAGACTTCTCAATGCACAAACTCAAGGCAGGAAAAGTTTGAAGTAACTTATTTCAAGCCCTAAAAGAAAACAGCCTCCAACCCAGGTTGATGTACCCTCCAAAATTATCTTTCAAAATTGATGGAGAAATAAGATACTTTCATGACAAAGAGCACCTTAGGAACTTCATGAATACTAAACCAGCACTCCAAAAAATTTTAGACAATACCCTAGGAAAAGACAATGAGGATCACAACCCCAGGAAGCCGAGGAGAATGGATCTATCGGGTACGACAAGAAATTAAATGCAAAGGGGGAGAATCCAACAAACAGAAAAAGTCATGACAATGATAAATCAATAAGTATGAGTTATAACCATCAATGTTAATGGTCTCAACTCACCAGTCAAAAGCAATAGACTAGCAGAATGGGTCAAGAAGCAAGATCCAACAATATGCTGCATACAAAAAACACATTTAATGGGCGGGGGATTTAGCTCAGTGGTTTCGTCACCTGCTGCGCAAGTGCAAGGACCTGAGTTCGATCCCCAGTACCACCCCCCAAAAAAAGAAACACATTTAATTCAAAAAGAAACTCATAGACTGAAAGTTAAAGGGTGTAAAACAATACTCCATGTGACAGGAACCCCCCCCAAAAAAAAAAGCAGGAGTAGCTATCCTCTTTGCAGATCCAGTGGATTTGAAATGAAAATCTGAAACACTCTGGTCTCAAGAATTTCAGATAAGGGATATTCAACTTGTAAGTACAAATCTATTGTGAACATGTGTTTTCCTTCCTCTCAATTAAAAACTTAAGAACAGGACTGTTGGTTCTTAACAGTGATACAAGAAATTTCTATATTGCTTTCCAAAATGATTTTGTCATTTTGCATTCACATTAGCAGTATTAGAAAGCTCTAACTGGTTCACACCTAAGCTTACATTTGTTCTTTTAAAACTTTTAACTTCATCTCCCTAATAAGCATATAATTCAATCTTGTTATTGTACTGATTAATATTTTTCTGATTCTAGTGTTGCACACCTTTCCTTGTGCAGTACTGGCTATTTATCATCTTCTTGTATCTACTTTTTAATTGGGTTGTCTATTAATGAGCTGGAAGAGTTCTTTATATTTTCTGGTTATAGGTTATATGTATTATAAATATGGTCTGTTTAAGGACTACTTTTCATTTTAAAGATGTCTTTCAAAGTTCTAAATTTTGATGGAATCTCATTGATCAATTTTTTTTTCCACATCTTGTTTTTTATGTCCTGGGAAATCCTTGCCTACCCTAAATTCATGAATATTTTCCCTTATAATATCTTCTTAAAATTTTATACTTTTAGGTTTTCATATTTAGGTTCATAGATCCTTTCACATTATTTTTATGTATGGAAATAAAGGGTTGAGTTTATTTTTTATATATAGATAACAGATGCTTGAGTGCCATTTGCTGAAAACACTATCGTTTCCTTGACTCTTGAATTGAGTTTATATTCTATAAAATGTTACTGTTAAATTACATTTCAAAACTCAGTGGACCATATATGTGTTGTGCTATTTCTAGATTCTGTTTTATTCAAATGATCTATATGTCTTTCCTTATATCAACACTGCCTTGACTACTTTAGCTTTAGAGGAAGTCTTAAAATTAGGTACTAAATGTCTTCCAACACTGTATATTTATTTATTTTTTTACTTTTCTAGGTCCTTTGTACTCCTACATGACTTTTAAATTTCAATATCCAATTCTGCATTGATAGCAAGTACACATAGAACTGAATTTTTATATATCCTTTGTATTTTCTAAGCCTGCTAAATTCAAATACAAGTTCTAGGGGCTCCTAGAGATTTCTTAGTATATACTCTGTAGATGATCATTTCATCTACATATAAAGATTTTACTTCTACCTTGCCAATCCTATCCTAATTGGGTCACTTGATTGCCAGACTGTTTTGGTTTGGGCCTATGTTTCAAAGTTTAGTGGACAGATGAAGAGTAGGCATATCTGCCCTTGTTCCCCACCTTAGGGAGAAAGCATTGCATTTTCATTCATTTAAGGCATTTTTGCTGGAAGTATGGAGTAGATGTCTTTGATCTGTTGAGAAGTTTCTGTTCTACTTCTAGTCTCCTGATAGCTTTTACCATGAACAGGTGTAGAATTTTTTTTTTCCTTAAATTCTTTTATTGGTACATTTCAGGTGTACAACACAATTACATTTCTCATTGGGAACTTGTACCTTTACAAGATGCATCTTGGTTCTTATTTTTTCCCCATTCCTAGCCCTCCCTTCACCCGCTCAACCCTTCCCTATTTACAAAGACTTTATTTCTACTTTTTCCATTTCTCATCATTTTTCCTTTCCTTTCTTTCCTTTCCCCTGCCCCTCCCACTACCTCTACTCCTTTGGACCTTTTCTTCCTATTTTGCGTTATCTATTATTCATTCTAATCATTGGTACATTTTAGGTATACAATATAATGACATTCATCATTGGAAATTTGCACCTTTACATAATCTCTCTTGGTTCTTATTTTTCACCCTTGCCCAGCCCTCCCTTCAACCCCTCCATTCCTCCCTATTTACAAAGATTTTGTTCCTATTTTTCCATTTTCTCATATTAATTCCATTTCCTTCTTTCCTTTCCCCTATCCCTCCCACTTCCTTCCCCTTTGCCGCTTTTCTTCCTGTTTCACATTACCTATTATACATTTTAGTCCTTAATTACACTTTCAGTTTCTCACACCAGAGAAATGATTTGGTATTATACATGTGTGTCCTATTTATTTCACTTAAGAATATTGCCTCAATGTGCATCCACTTAGCTATAAATGTCTCTAATTTCTCATTTTTTATGGCTGAGTAGTACTCCATTTTATTTAAAAAAAAACACATTTTCTTTATCCAGTCTCCAGTTGATGGGCATTTGGGCTGTTTCCAAGTTTTAGCTATTACAAACTGCGCTGCTATGAGCATGGGCACACATATATCACTGTGGTATGATTCTTTTAATTCTTTGGGGAAGATCCCCAGCAGTGGAATAGCGGGGTCAAATGGGACATCCAGTCCTAGTTCTTTGAGGTATCTCCATACTGATTTCCACAGTGGTTGCACCAGTCTACACTCCCACCAGCAGTGGAGCAGGCTTCCTCTTTCCCCACAGCCCCGCCAGCATTTGTTATTGGTTGATTTCATGATAGCAGCCATTCTTTCTGGAGTGAAGTGGAATCTCAGCATTGTTTTCATTTGCATCTCTCGAATGACCAGTGATGTTGAACATTTTTTCATGTATTTATTTGCTATTTCTACTTCTTTGTCTGAGAAATGACTGCCTGTTTTTTTTTGTTTGTTTAGTTGGTTGGTTTTTTTTGGGTTTTTTGGTACCGGGGATTGAACTCAGGACCTTCCACTTGTGAGACAGGCAGTGGAACCACTGAGCTAAATCCCCAGCCCAAGGTGTAGAATTTAGTACAATACTTTTTCTTTAACTATGGACAGGATCATGTGGCTTTTTCCTTTCTTCTGTTAAAATGATGACTTTTGGGAGTGGATCTTCCAGCGCTGAACCAATACTGCTATCCCTATAATAAATCGATTTTCTACATACTGTCAGATCTGACTTCTAATTGTTCTGTTAAACAAATTTCTATGTTCATACTTTTTTCTGCTATTATCTTTATCCAATTTTAGTATTAGCACAATGTTGATTTCCTAAAATGAGGGGAGAAGTGTTCCTTCTTTTTTCTGCTTTAAATGTTTGATATAATTTATCAGTTAAAATGTATATGAGCCTGTTGTTGTCATATAAGTAGGTTTTCAAGCTAGGAATATACTTTCTTTAATAGGTGCTATTCAAATTTTATATTTCCTTCAGAGTTAGTTTCATTAATTTGTCTTCCAAGGTACTTCTTAGAAGCTGTCAAATTTATTTCAAAAAAAGATTTTTGTGATATGCTTTCTTTATCCTTTTATATTCTGTAAAATCTGTGGTAATATTTTCTAGATCTTGATATTGTAATTTAAAAAATGTATAATTGATATTGTCTAATAGGAAGAAAAGTTCTAAAGGAGTAGGGGAAGTGGGAGGGGTAGGGGAAAGAAAAGAAGGGAAAAGAAAAAATATGAGAAAAGGAAAAAAAATGGAAACAAAGTCTTTGCAAATAGGGAAGGGTGGAGGGGTTGAAGGGAGGGCAGGGGAAGGGGAAAAAATAAGAACCAAGATAGGTTGTGTAAAGGTAAAAGATCTTAATGATGAATGTAACTGTATTTTATACCTAAAATGTACCAATAAACTTAATGGAAAAAAAAAAGAAGGTCACAAAACTTATCTCTGCCCCTACAATGCATGGACATGAAGTAAACGATATGGTGGTGTCCAAGGGAATGCTTTAAAGAGGTATAATATCTTGTTTCATTAATGAATTTTTGGTGTTTCTAAAAATATTAATTGATCACTTACGGGGAATAAATGAATTAAAATTTGTTAATGGCAAGCCCAATTCTTGATGCAAGGATAAAATTATGTGTGTGTGTGTGTGTGTGTGTGTGTGTGTGTGTGTGTACACACATAGGAAATCTGAGTTAGGATCAGGAGGTAAAAAAATTATGTTTTCGTGGAGTTTAATTGAGATTACTGTGAGAAAATGTGTACATGAGTTTCACTGAATATTCTTAAAAATAGAAGATTGAGAATGGTTACCCTTAACATACAAATAATGTGGTGGAAGGTACATTATAAGACAGTGATTATGATCACAACTTAAATAAAACATCCAAATTTTCAATGTTCTATGAACTCGCCCTTGGCTAAGTTATATGTGCTTATTTACTTGGTGTGAATTATTTTTATACTGTTGTAATCTATGTGATAAACAAAGCATAAAATTTAGTAATGAACACTATTTTAGCTAAAGGAATTGTCCCTATGTCATAAAGTATTTCATAATGTTGCTCGTTCATTCCATAGAAACATTAATTTTAAACTGACAGATCTTGAGTACTCTGTAGTTTTAAGAAAAAAGTAGATAAGATAAACAGAATGTACTATATAACTTATCAATTAAACATTTAAAAGCTAGATATTAGACAAGTACCATCCCTCAGTTACTACGTGCGGATGACATATATAATCAATTGTGTTATACTAATTTTCTGAGTTAAATATTAATTCTTGAACATCCTTTTTATGTAATAAGAGTAGAACTTTTTCACCACATTATATTACTCATGTAAATTATTTCCAGAGTATATGACATGGAAAAGTTTTGAATTTTATTATCGTATTTTAGTTCATAATAATTCAGGGACAATCATAGGTGGGGCTATATTCTTTATTTCCAGAGGTGAGCAGAGTTGGTTTCACAAAATGAAAAGGGAAAAAGTTATTTCTCTAGATAAAAATGAGAGAATATTTACCACTCGGAAAAAAGTAAATTTTAACTGAGATAAAATATTTTTCAGATTCACTAATCACATAGATTAACAATATGACATAATTTTTTAAAGAAGAAAAGTGTTCCTTAAAAGAAAGGATGTTTTTGGCTGTATAAAATTGTACAAAAGACAAATCAGATGTGTGAGAATGGAGTGATTTTTGTCCAAAATGTTTTGGATGAGATGAAGAACAGAAGAAAGATGATTTTGAAGTGTAAAGAAATTTTTATTACTCAAAAGCCATTGTAATTTTGAAGGCATTTTAACCTTTAAAATGATGGAATAATTACTATAATCAACCAAACACATAAGTGCTATGTGTTTAATGTTATAATTAATCTATTTTCAAAAGGAAAATCCTACTGCTGTGTAGATACCACAACAGTAATTTGATTTTCAACTAAGAAAATCATACATGTTCAAAAGTATCTTAGTCTCAAAATTCTCTTGTAAAATATGTGTTAGCATTTCATATACCCACTTCACGTGCTTTCTGTTGAAGCATAAGGATAATTCTGAGAATTTATTTACACAAAATTATACCAAGTTCCAGCATAATTGCTATGAAATAAGCCGTTCCTGCAAAAATATCAACTAATAATTACTCAGTATAACATAATCTATAATAGCTGTTATTATCATGCATATGGTCAATTCATTCACCACCTACAGCTTACAAATACACCCTGCATTCAATAATTTTAATATTTCTGCATTGGTTTCATAGAAATTTTAACTGAAAAACCCAAAAATGTGATTTTTTTAGAACCTCTTTTATGACATCTCAATAATATACGTAACTTAAGTATGAGAATTTATTCTCCTGGATCTTGTGACTAAGCAATTATTAGTTAAGAAAATCTAGCTTCATAAAGAAAGTGGACCCAGTCTCAGTATGTAAACAAGAAGAAAAATTCAGTAATTCATTAAGAAATAGAAACTAAAGTACTTTGTGATTAATTACTATGATAGAAATAAAGAATACTAGTATAGCTTAATATTTTTGACTTGAATAATTACCTGAATGAGAATTTTATTCACCAAAAAAGACAAAACATTAAAAACAGTTGTGAGTTTTGAAAAAAGAAAAAAAATGAGCACAATACATAGTATTAGGAATGATTTACACATTCACTTATTCATTCAACAATACTACTATTTGTTTGCTAATATTTACACAATTTCCTGACATCTGGTGACATTGTGACAGGTAAAGCAAATATAATGCTTCATTATATGTAACTAATTTTTAATGAAAAGAAATTGTATTTCCCCTAAAAAGCTGTTTATAAAATCATATTGATAATGATTGTCCATAAAGAGTAAAAATAAAGTTGTTTTCAAAATTTAAAAAACATTGGTATGGTCAATATTGCAAATGCATCAGACGCATCAAATATATTATCCTTGCAAATATAAACATTTAATAATTGAGTGGAAAATTATATCCTTAGAGAAAAAAGATAAAATTAAAGTCTAGAGTTTTAAGGATTTCTGTCTGGATTCTTGTACGAAAAATTCTTTCACTGGGTGGAAAAACAAGTAACAAAAGATTGTGTACTCTTTAACAGTAATGAAGGCTATATCTTTGTGCCACCATCAGGAAAGCTATGGAGATAAACAAAAAACATCTGAATGAAAACCGATTCAAGCTATTTTTTTCAGAGATTACTGTAGCAAGTAAATCAGCTCCCATTATTTGTCAGGGAATCCAAAATAAGATTCTGGCAGTTTTGTTGAAGCATTTGTGTGTGTGTGTGTGTGTGTGTGTGTGTGGTATTGGGGATTGAACCTAGGACTTCCAACTGAGACACATCTTCAGTGCTTTTCAATTTTATTGAGACAAAGTAATATGTGGGAATATTTTATATTGAGAAAGAAAAGAAGTATACAGATGTATTCTGATTGGAATTTTTGGCAGTTGAGGAAAAGAAGACCACGTGTATGAGAGCAAAGAAAGACTATATATTCAAAGCTTGCTATACCAAGGGAGATAGTCATCCTTACTTCCTTTTTTTCAAAGACTTGGAGTTGTCCAAGGAAGTAGAAAAGCTTCCCAGTGGAAAGAGAATGAAGGCATCAGCTATGAATTCATTAGAAAATTGGCAGGGAATCCACAGGCAGGCCAATTTAAAGTTGTAATTTTATGTACTTAATATGTAGCTCTTTTTTTGCTTCAGAGAAACAACAACAAATAGTGATCTGGCTTTTAATAATCAAGCACTTACTTTTCTAAGCCAACAGTTGGAGAGGTTAGCATTCTAGACTTGTTGCTTTGGAGATTAGCAATTAAAATCCTATCATCATATACCAGCTTCCCATTCATTCTTCATTGTATATTTAGTGTATTCTTTCAGATTAGTGTCTCAATTACTTTTTTCTATTACATCTCAAACCGCATTCTTTTATGAATTATTCCTTGTTTTCTTTTCTTTATCAAGATTTTTACCAAACCCCAATAACCACTTTTTGTTAATTTATTTCTACCTCAATTCGTGTCGTTCCACTATGATATGTTTGCATTTTTTCTTTTAATGAAGTACCAACTATGTCTGCTATAACAAGAGCTCATGAATACACTATGTCTCCTTTTCTGGCAATGGATTTTTGATTTAAACCAATAGATTCCAAATATTAATGCCACCAAGTACTCAATATATATTAGATTATTAGTGTCTGCATAGGCACAAAAATCCCTTTGTAGGTATTCCACTGAAATATTTATAACATTGTTGTGCACATTTGTTTATCCATTCATCAACAAGAATGGAATACTAAGTTCAAGGAAATAAAAATACACCTACAAGTCATTGTAGAAGGTGAAGACAATTGTATTTAAAATAATACCTGACTAAATACTATAGAATATCTGATCAACTTACTTTTTTCACATACACATTATCTGATTCTTATGAAAAATAATGATTTAAAAGATATATGATAAAATAATTCACAATGGGCCTATGGAACATATTTTATCTGAGGGAAGTTTAGTATCTATAGAAATAGCATACCATTTGCCAAATATTTTGCATCAATAGATCATTTAGATAAACTTTCTCAAACAGCTGGTAAACATGACTGTGCAGTTTTGTAAATGCACTAACTGAGAAGCAGAAGTTACATAGTTATTATGCAGCATGTAGGGAGAAACACCAGTTCTTCCCATTTGCAATGACTATGTTCTTTATGGTTTCCCCCATATTGCTACTCTACAGATTATTGGATATTTTTGCATATTTGTTAAATTTCTGTCTTACTATTTTTATTTTTTTCTATAAAAATCTAGAAATGAATAACATTTCTGAGTATGTATTACTTTTTTACTATCTTGAAGACCATATCTCTAAGATTGTCACATTCGTTTCTCATGCACTACACTGATATAAAGCAATAAATTTCACTTGAGTTCTCTTGAATTGGCTTCAAAATGTAGTAGCTTTTAATTAATCTCCTTTTTACTAGTTTTTTCTACTTTATTATCCCCATTAACTTTAAATAATGTGCCTCAGGTCATCAATTTTTATGCTTTGTTTTGTTTAAGAGTCTGAATAAATTCAATTACTGAAACATTTCCTATGAGGTTATAGCTTGGTGGAAACTTTTCTTTATTTTTCTTTCCTCACAGATCATATTGAAGAATGTAATTTCTAGAATATAAGTGATATTCTTATGTTTCTCTCTACAGGATATGTAAAAATAAATTTCTCTCTTCTCATTAATTATTTAGATGAAAATATTGACATGTCAGACATTCACAATAATAGCCATTTTATTCATTTTCTTTATAAACTTATTTATATGAACATATTCTGTCAATTTCTAGTTTATCATAAATGATGAAAACATCAATATTTTTCTTAAATACACAAATGCATACATATTTTATTATTTGTCTTAAAATATAGGAAAGAAAAGAAAACAAAAGAAAAGAAAGTGACAAAAGGATACAGATCAGTGCAGAACATGACTTCTATTCATAACAGTAACTCTTAGTCATTTGCATAAGCTAAATCTAAACTGAAATTTGTTTTCATTAATTTTATTGGTACATTTTAGGTATACAGTATAATGGCATTCATCATTGAAAACTTGCACCTTTACATAATCTCTCTTGGTTATTATTTTTTTCCCATTCCCCTGCCCTCCCTTCAACCCCTCCATCCTTCCCTATTTACAAAGACTGTTTCCATTTTTTCATTTTCTCATATTAATTCCACTACCTTTCCTTTCCCCTACCTCTCCCACTTCCCCTTCCCCTTTGACTCTTTTCTTCCATTTCATATTATCTATTATACCTTTTAGTCCTTATTTACACTTTTAGTTTCTCACACTAGAGAAACTATTTATGCATGTGTGTCTTATTTATTTCATTTAAGAGTATTGCCTCAATGTGCATCCATTTAGCTATAAATGTCTCTAATTTTACATTTTTTGTGTGTGACTGAGTATTACTCCATTTTATTAAAAAAATTCAAATTTTCTTTATCAAGTCTCCAGTTGATGGGCAATTGGGTTGCTTCCAAGTTTTAGCTATCACAAACTGTACTGCTATGAACATGGGTGCACATATGTCACTGTGGTATGATTCTTTTAATTCTTTGGGGAAGATATCCAGCAGAGGAATAGCTGGAGCAAATGGGACTTCCAGTCCTAGCTCTTTGAAGTATCTCAATACTGATTTCCACAGTGTTTGCACTAGTCTATACTCCCACCAACGGTGGAACAGGGTTTCTTTTTCCCCCACAGCCCCACCAGCATTTGCTATTGGTTGATTTAATGATAGCAACCATTCTTTCTGGGGTGAGGTAGAATTTCAGCATTGTTTTCATTTGCATGTTTCGAATGACCAGTGATGCTGAACATTTTTTCATATGTTTCTTTGCTCTTTCTACTTCTTTGTCAGAGAAAAGTCTATTCATTTCAGATGCCCATTTTTGGATTGGGTCTTTAAATTTGGGAGGTCTGATTTTTAAAATTATTTATATATTCTAGATAGTAGACCTTTGAGGAACAGCAGGTGAACATTTTTTTCTACATTGTGGATTATGTCACTTCACACTGTTGGTGGTTTCTCTTGCTGTGCAGAATCTGTTTAATAAGAAGTGATCCCACTTGTTGATTGTTTGTGCTAGTTCACGGGAAACTGAATTTTTTTTCATAAAATTTTTACCTCCATCAATGTCTTCAAGAATTCTACATAAACTCTCTTCCAGCCGGTTCAGTATTTCTATTTTAATATTTAGATCTTTAATCCATTTCGATTTTAGTTTAGTGCATGGTGAGAGATATAGGTCTAGTTTTAATTTTGGGGAAGGTGAAACCCAATTTTTCCAGCACCATTTAATAAAGAGGTTTTCTTTCCTCCACTGAGGGTGTTTGGCTACTGTCGAAGATGATGTGGCTGAGCGTGTCTGGAGATTTTTCAGCATCTTCTAATCTATTCCACTGGTCCTCGGGTCTGTTTCTTTGCCAGTACCATGCTGTTTTTATCACAGTAGTTTTGTAGTATAGATTCAATTTGGGGGTTGTGATACCCCCTGCCATGTCTCTGTTGCCTAGAATTGCTTTAGTTATTCCAGGTCTATTCTTGTCCCGAATGAATTTTTGGATTGTTTTCTCAAGGTCCGTGAAGTATGCTGCTGGGATTTCAATTGGGATTGCATTGAATCTATATAGCAGTTTTGGAAGTATGGCTATTTTCACTATGTTGATCCTTCCTACCCAGGGGCAGGGGATGTCTTTCCATTTTCTGATATTCTTGTCAATCTCTATTTTCAGAGTGCTATAGTTTTCAGAGAAGAGGTCTTTGATTTCTTTTGTTAGGTTTATTCCTAGGTATTTCAGTTTCTTCGATGCTATCATGAAAGGAATTGTTTGCCCTCTTTCTCTCTGTAAGTCTATTGTTTGTGTAGTGGAAAGCTTTTGATTTTTGTGTGTTGACCATGTATCCAGGTACTTTACTGAATTTGTTTATTAAGTCTAGAAGATTTTTGGTGGAGTTCTTGAGGTCTTCTATATAGAGTATCATGTCAAATAATGACAATTTGATTTCTTCATTTCCTATCTTTATTCCTTTTAGTTCTTTCTCTTGTCTAATTGCTATAGCTAATGTCTCCAAGAATATATTGAACAGGAATGGAGATAGTGGATATCCTTTTCTTCTCTCCAATTTTAGTGTGAAGAATTTCAGTTTTTGACCATTTAGTATGATATTGGCTGTTGGTTTTTCCTAGATGGCTTTTATCAGATTGAGGTAGAGACCATCTATTCCAATTTTATGTAGGGTTTTAATCATGAATGCATGTTGGGTTTTGTCGAATGTTTTTTCTGCATCTATTGAGATGATCATATGGTTTTTGTCCCAGGCTCTATTGATATAGTGTATTGCATTTATTGATTTGCATATGTTGAACCATCCCTGCATCCCTGGGATGAATCCCACTTGGTCAGGGTGTACAGTCTTCTTGGTGATCTTCTGCATTCTATTTGCCAGTATCTTATTAAGGATTTTTGCATCTATATTCATTAGTGACATTGGCCTATAGTTCTCTTTTTCTGTTGGGTCTTTCTCTGCTTTGGGGATCAAGGTGATGCTTGGTTCCAGGAATGAATTAGGGAGTATTGCTTCCCTTTCAATTTCATTCAAGAGTTTAAGCAGTAGTGGCAGTAGTTCCTCTCTAAATGTCTTATAGAATTCAGCGGTGAAACCATAAGGACCCAGGATTTTCTTAGTTGGTAAGGTTTTAATTATGATTTCAATTTCATTGATTGATATTGGGTCATTTCAAATTTTTAGGTCTTCTTCATTCAACTTTGGTAATTCATATGAATCTTAGAATCTGTCCATTTCTTCAGTGTTTTCCATCTTAATGGCATGTAGGTTTTTGAAGTAGGTATTGATGATCCTCTGGATTTCTGCTGGGTCCATTGTAATTTCACTTTTTTCATTCCTAATGCATGGATTTGGGCCTTTTTTCCCCTTTTTCTGATAAGGTTGGCTAAGGGTTTGTCAATTTTCTTCATTGTTTCCAAGAACCAACTCTTAGCTTCATTTTATTTTGTACCATTCTTAGTCTCCATTACACTGATTTCTGCTCAGATCTTTATAATTTCCTCCCTTGTATGAGCTTTGAGTTTGTCCTGTTCTTCTTTTTCAATGAAGCTTGAGGTTCAGCATCAGGTTCTTTAATTGGGCTTGCTTTGCTTTCTTAATATGAGTATTCACTTCTATGAATTTCCCTCATAAGATTGCTTTCATTGTGTCCCATAGATTTTGATATGTTGTATCATCATTGTAATTTAATTGTAGGAACTGATTTTTTTTTTAATTTCCACTGTGACTCAATGATTATTCAACAGTGTGTTGTTCAATTTCCATTTGTTTATGAAATTCTTACGATTTCTTTTGCTATTCATCTCCAATTTCATCTCACTATGGTCTGATAATATACAGGGAATAACTTTAATTCCTTGCACTTACTTAAGTATGCTCTATGAGCGAGTATGTGGTCTATTTTGGAGAATGAAACCTGTGCAGCTGAAAAGAATGTGTATTCTGATTTTGTGGGGTGGAACACCCTGTAAACATCTGTTAAGTTCATTTGTTCAAGAGATTGATTGAGTTCTAGTATTTTGCTGCTTATTTTTTGTCTAGTTGATCTATCTTTTTGTGACAGTGGGGTATTGAGGTACCCCACTGCTATTGTATTAGTGCATATATGACTTTTCATGTCCATTTGTGTTTGTTTTATATAGTTTGGTGCACTAGTGTTTGGTGCATAGATATTTATGATTGACATCTCTTCCTCTTGGAGTCTTCCCTTTACAAGGATGTAGCGTCTTTCTTCATCTCTCTTAATCAGTGTTGGTTTGAAATCTACTTGATCTGCAAAGAGGATAGCTACTCCTGCTTTTTGGGGGGTTCCTGTCACATAGAGTATTGTTTTCCACCCTTTAACTTTCAATCTATGAGTTTCCTTTTGAATTAAGTGTGTTTCTTGTATGCAGCATATTGTTGGATCTTGCTTCATGACCCATTCTGCCAGTCTATTTCTTTTGAATGGGGAATTGAGACCATTAACATTGGTGATTAAAACTGATACGTATTGACTTATCATTGTCATGACTTTTCTTTTTTGTTGGATTCTCCCCCTTTGCATTTAATTTCTTGTCATGCCTGATGGATTCATTCTGCTGGGTTTCCTGGGGTTGTGATCCTCATTTTCTTTTCCTAGGATATTGTCTAAAATTTTTTGGAGTGCTGGTTTGGTATTCATGAAATTCCTAAAGTGCTCTTTGTCATGAAAGTACCTCATTTCTTCATCAATTTTGAAAGATAGTTTTGCAGAGTATGTCAATCTGGGTTAGAGGTTGTTTTCCTTCAGGGCTTGAAATAAGTCACTTCAAACTCTTCTTGCCTTGATGGTTTGTGTTGAGAAGTCTGCTGTGATTCTGATGGGCTTTCCTTTGTATGTGATTTGTTTCTTTTCTCTAATTCTTTGTAGAATTTTGTTCTTCTTTTAGTTTTCTAGAATATTAACTATTATATGCCTATGTGTAGATTTTTTTTTTTTTTTGATCAGGGCTAGTTGAAGTACTATATGCCTCTCTTATATGTATGTCAAGTTCTTTTCCCTTGCTTGGGAAGTTTTCTGCCATCACTTCTGTGAACAGTTTTTTTATGTCATCTGCACTCTCTCCTGTTTCTTCATTGACTCCAATAAGTCTTATGTTATTCTTCTTTGCATTGTCTAGTAGCTGCTGGATTGATTCCTCATGGTCCCTTACTATTTTAAAGAAATTTTTCTTTTCCTGGTCACTGATCGCAATCTTATCTTCTATTTCTGAAATTCTGTCCTCACATTAGCTCATTCTGCTGTGCAGACTTTCAATGGAGTTTTTAATCTCCTGGATATCTGTTTGCATCTGTTTTATGGATTCCATATTTTTTCCTATGTTTGGATTCCATCATGTTCCTCAGCTCCTCTATTTTTTTAATCTGTGTCCTCTCTAGATTTATTAATCATGTCTTGCACTATGGCTACAATCTCTGCTGTTATCTGAGAAATTACTTCTGATTTCACTTTTTCCAAATCCTCTTTTGTTAACAGTTCAGGGAGTCCAGGTGTTTGAGTATCAGATTGTTCCATCTTGTTTCCCTTTGGGTTTGCTTTAGATGATCTGAAAGTCTGGTTTTCAGACTTGTTTATCTATCTTCTTGTTTCAATGGGTGGGAGGGGAGTGAGGAGGAGGATGTGTGCCGCTCGCACCCATGCAGCTAACCTCCTCCATGCTTAGGGTGGTGGTACAGCAGCCCAGAAGGTTCACCTTCTCTGTGCTACAGAAGCTCTGCTCCTCTGCACTCAGGGTGGTGGTATAGTGGCCTAAACTGAAATAATTACACTTCAAAATAGTTTTGGTAAAAACAATTTAGATATCATATTTATACTATTCCCATACAAAGAAAGATACATTTGAGTGATTTAGAAAAATACATGCACCCTGAGACCATAATGGTAAGTAGAATAAGCAGACACACAAATTAATATATTGCTCTACTTCTTTTACATGAGAATTTAAATTTAACTGAGAATTGCATATATATAAATTTAAATGAGAATTTTATATATATATATTTTTTTTTCTTACACATGTGAGAATATTCTTACACATATGTATATTCATCAGGAAAACAGACTGAAGTGTATATGAACACTAAGGAGTTAAAAACTCAACCTGAATTTTAGTGTATATATTTTGATTGTTTTTTTACGCAATAAAACAATTTTCTTTAGATCTAGTTTTTGTACAAGTATTAGTTATGAGACTACCACATTCTCCTCCCAAGGTCAGGACAAACTTGCTAGATGCCTTATAAGCATTTCTGAAACAGAAAACTCACTAATGGTAGTGTTATTGTCTAATCTTATTGTGAAGATGAGTTACCAATTTCCTCCTTGCCATCTATAAAGTAGAAGAAAATTAGTTTAGAGATCAAAATATTTATCTTGATAAGGGATTTGAGTAATAAAAATAACAGACTGGATAAAGGAAAAAAAATGAGAGAACATAAGGATGGAAACAATTATCCATCAACCATAGCAAATCATTAATTTAAATTGTTAGCATAAGGTGCTGTTTAAGGTGATGATGTATATTTACAAAGATTTAGCCAGGATGCATCACAGCTTAGTGAGTTTTTTAACTATTCTCTTCATATTTACCTCTTTGAAAAGTCAGAGATCTGCCACTACTACCTCAGCTTTAATTATGTGTATACAGTAAAAATCAGTTTTTAAATTCCATTTATAAGCATCTGGTGCTAATTTGAAAATAATGCACTTATTGTACAAATAGTGATCTTTGGATATTTCAGAAAGTTTAATAAATTTGTGGTACTTTTGTTAGTCTCTTATATCCCATTTTCCTATATTCCTTCTTTATAAGAAATAGTAAGGTTCATACTGTGGAGGAAGAGCTGTAAACTGATTTGAACAGGCACAGAATAAAAAAATTAACAGTTGAATGCATTTACTATTTCAATGATTCTGATTTTAAAATTATCTCAGAATTTCAAATCAATTGTTTTGCTTCGTATAAAAACTCAGATGCAGTCTCATTTATTCCATCTGAGTTTCTGTACCCTGCTAATGAGGCTTAGTGTGGAAGAAATGGTTTTCTCTACTGATTGATGGAGCCACAGAAAAGAGGGAGGACACTAAGAGCATGGCGATGCAGGAAAAGAGTTTATAAAACTATGCTTTCTTGGATTTTCTGATGCTGTACCAGAAATCCTAAGGGCTGCAAGATGAGATACAGATAACCAGCAGCAATGATCATAATTAAGAGTGTTGATAATTTCAGAGATACCTCTTGCTCTTTGGGGAACTATATGTTGTAGCTCTAATGCCCAGTATGTAAGAAGGAGAAATTTCTCTTTTTTTTAAATGAACTATCTAAAGAGAAAAATTTTAAATGAGGTCATTAGGATGACCCTTAACCAATGTGACTAGAGCCCTTGATAAAAGTGGAAATTAGAACAAATAAAGAGCCCCTGGGGACATGTGTGCAGAGGGTAATGCTTGTGAACATGAGCAGTGAGGAGGCTGGCTGAAAGCAAGCACAAAGGCTTCAAGGCCAATCAAATCTACTGACACCTTTAACTTAGACTTTTACCTTTGAAAACTAGGGGAAAACAAGTATTTATTTTAAAGCTACCCAGTCTGTAGCATTTTTTTTTCCTATGGCAGACTGAACAGACTAATATATCCTCAGATTTTCATGGAAGATGTAGTGATTTAGGAACCCAGTGAATCTTCCTGGAGAAAGTGAATAACAGAACGAAAAGTACTGTGTTTACTCAAGGAATTGGCATTATCAACTTTCTCACAGACAAAAGTGAGTAAATAAATGAATAAGAAAATAAATAAATACAGAAGAGAAAGAGAGAAAGAAAGAAAAGAAAAGAAAAGAAAAGAAAAGAAAAGAAAAGAAAAGAAAAGAAAAGAAAAGAAAAAAGAAAGAAGAAGGGCCGGGGATTTAGCTCTGTTGTGCTATGGCCTGCCTGACAAGCACAAGGTCCCAAGTTAGAAGTCTGGTACCAAAACAAACAAACAAGAAAAGTAAAAGCAGAAAGAAAGATAAGCACCATCTTATTTTACCTTCCTCTGTACTTTGAACTCTGATACTTGTGCTGGCTCATTGTCACTTCATTGAAGTAATTTCTTAATGTCTTTATTTTTCCTAAATTTTAAAATTAGCTTGTAATTGTACATAATTGTCTGGTACTGTATGTTAGTTCCGTACTTGAATACAATATGTAATGATCAAATTGGTAAAATTAGCATTACTGTCTCCTTAAGCGTTACCATTTCGTCGTGTTGAGAAATTTATATTCTTAACTTCAAGTTTTTCTTAATATGTATGTAATATATTTTAAGCTATAGTAACATTACTGAGCTATAGATTATTACAACATATTTTTCCTATGTAACTGAATTTTGGTACTTGTTATCCACCATCCCTCCAGCCCTCTTCCTTGTTCTTCCTAGACCATAGTGACTACTCTTTCATTCTCTACTGTCATGACATAGTGATTAACTTTACGAACAAAAATATCAATAGCATTTAAGGAAGGTCAGCTATGGCAGCCCTGGTTATGATTCTGAGAGTGGTAAGAATTATTTCCAAATCAATAAAAAAGTAGAGTGTCCCTGACCAAGTCCTTAATAGCAAGCAGATTTAGGCTATGGTCGGCTCAGCTAACAAATATGGGCATGTTTTACAGAGATTATTCTGCTCAGCCACAGAACTAGCGTAAGTATATCTCCAAATTCAGGGTAAGCAAAAGAAATTGTGTTCTAGTAACTTGCGTACAACAGTTTATCAATGGTAGTTTGTTGTACATGAATGTTTTGTTAACTTTTTTTTTTTTTGGTACTGGGGATCGAACTTGGGACCTTGCGCTTGCGAGGCAGGCGGTGGAACCACTGAGCTAAATCCCCGGCCCTGTACATGAATGTTTTGGTGACCAATAAAAATTAATCAGTCTCACTAAAACATAAAACTAAACTTAAATTTATCAAAGAATTTGACATAGGTTTAATGAGTAACATCAGAATGTATCTTAGAAAACAGAAATTTAAAAAATCTAACATGATGCAAAACTAAAGTTAAAACTCATCACAAATGCTAGTCTGAAGTGCTGGAGAAAACAACTACACCAACACTGAGGTAGATAAACAATGAATACCAAAATCAAAAGTGTAAGACACAGTCAGAGTGTGGAGGGAAATGCAGGAAAGATTCAGGTTGAGTATTGAGGCACACAGGTAAAGGAGCACCAGCATCAGTACTGCAGTTCATTGAAAAAGCTGCTTATGCATGCTTTTTATTATATTATTTCTGAATTTTAGGCACAGATTTTAAACTTTGACTATCTGAGCCTTGATCTAGTTCAAGTATTCTAGCTTCCAGATAATTACAGAGAGCAAATGTACAAACTTTCCTTTTGTACAATAGGAGGAGTATCTTTTACTAAACAAGATTCAGGGGATGGGGAAATACCCAAATATCATGAAGTGATCATGGTTTAGGTAAAGACAGATTATCAATGTTCACTGGAATGTTAAGTGGAACTATGCCTCCTTTGTCTTTCTCGAATATATATTACTGTCCATAATTTTCTTGGACTAGGAAAAAACCAAAATAAAATATAGTAACAATGAAAAAGGAATAACCAAAATTTATTCTTACACGAAGCTCTTTGCATTGTGAAGTTATAGAAGTCTGTCATTCATTTGCATAATAATATAAAGTAAATAAATTAGGTTCTTAAAATTTAGCTTAATACATTTTTTGGTAGATCATAAACTTACCTGTTTGGATTGAAAGGTGCTGACAGATAGAACTTAAGTGGTGGTACCAAAAACTGTAAGATGTATCCATAGCTTGGAGAAGATTAAAGGAAAAATATTAGAACTTTTAGTTATATCAAGTGGACATCAGGGAGTAATTGAAAGTGGCTAATGAGCTACTCTCAGACATTAAAACTAAATTTTAAATGAGCAAGTAATGACAGTAAATTGAGGTATTTTGTACCATCTGGTTATGACAATTCTCTGCTTTCAAACCTCCTACAGGATGTGGTTTTAAAACATTCAAAGAATCCTATTAAAAGAGAAATTACTCTTTTCAAAATATTTTAAAAACTAAAGTTAGGTAAAGAACATATATCAGACAGTTCAGTAATGTTCAGAAGGCATTGGTAGCTCTTAATAACATAATATATTTTCAGATTGACCTAAAATGATTAACACAGCCCAGTTCCCCTCCCTCTGTAAACCTTAACTCTTAGCATCCACAGACATATATTAGATATAAAGTTGTGATATATAGACATACCACAATAATTAACATGATTGATTTTCCCCTCTGTTTCTCTCACACACACAGAGAGCACATTCTTTCCTTTTTAATGTATGTTTTTTCTGATTTGTTCTTTCTTTTTGTTTTCCTTTAAGAATATTTTATTTAATCAAAGCTCATTGTTTTTATTCTGTATTTATTGCCAGTGTTTTAGCTATTATTTTGATATTTATTATTTGCATATCATAGATCATTAGAACATATAAAATTATATTTAATGTATGTAAAATATAAATATATTGTTGTACAAGGTTCTACTGTTATTTAAAGTTTATTAAAACAACTATAAATATCAGGTTTTGAAATTCTACAGGTTTCATTTTTGTTGCAGTTATTTTATTACTATCTAAATTCTCCCACTGTACTTTGAGATTGATACTTTCATATTTAGCATGTATTTCTTTCTAAACCCATAGATATGGAGTATTGCCAATGAGGATGTATAAATAAATATATGGAAATCATGGTAAATCTAGTGGCATATTTGTACTATTCTATTGCTAAAAAAATAAAAATTCATCACACACTTGATAACAAGGTAAATTAGCATGAGATATTTCTCAATGGGAAACCAATTGCTCTCTGAACAATACCAAAGACACAATGGCTATTTTGACTCTGGCTTCAAAGTAAGCAAACTAAATAAAGGACCAGGAGTATTAAATATGTACATATTTATTAGTCTCAAAATTTTAAATTCATGCATAATAACTTTGGCCATTATTTGTTTTGAAGGATATGGCAGAGTTTAACAACGACTTTTCATGGGCTACCGATTTAGCTCAGTGGTCCTATTCCCTATAAGTTCAAGGTCCTGAGTTTGACCCCTGGTACTGAAAAACAAAAAACACAAGTAGTTAAAGCAATAATAATATTGAATGAACTATTCTTTTCTCTTTTCTGGAATATTACATTTACATAATAGATATCCATTCAGTATTTGTCCATTTAAGGTTACAATTGGAGAACTGTAAGAATTGAAGATAACTGATTTACTCATAAATTTATGTTATGTTCTAATCACCATGTTTCCTATTTTGGGGACAAAATGCCTGACATACACAAGTTAGGTAGAAAATGATTTACTTAGCCAGGGTTACATAGGTTTCAGTCTTTGATCAGCTCATTCTACTGATCAGGTTTGAAGTGAGGGAGAGCATCATGGTGGGTCCCTGTGGAAGAGGAAAGTTTCTCACTTCCTGGTGACTGGCAAAACGAGCATCAGCTGAGCTTCCCTGACCAATCAGACCTCTCCAGAATCCTTTACTCACATGCTGGTCTTCTCATTCCAGTCGATTGTGTTCACTATTATGTTTTTTTCAGGTTCACAATCACTCTGGAACTTCATTTATATGGATTAATTTAAAGTGAAATGTACAAAAGAAGATTAACACACTCATTTAACTTAGTTGATATAATACATTAGCAGTTTTTGAAAAGAGCTGTTACATTTATAATAAATATAAAGGTGCATACCAATAAATTCACTGCAAAAATAGGAAATATCTGGCTCATCACTTTGAAAATATATTGATATGTTAATGATTTTCAAAGTTATTAAACTTTTATTTTTGAAATAATTTACCTTGTACTTGAAGAAAAGCTGAATAAAGATTTACATTTGCATAATGAACATAGTTTTTTAAACATATAAACATTGCATTTTTAAAGAAAGGCTATGTTTTAGCACTTGCATAATATTTATGTTGAAATATTTGAGATAAATTTTTTATTTATACTTCAGATGCTTTATGCAGCTTTCATGTTAATATCTACACAAAAATCCATTGTGAAACATAAATAATACCTGCATAAACCTTTTAAAACACCTTACTTCACAATACTTTTGTTGCTTCATTTATTTCTTTTTGTCATCAACATGAATGATGAAATGAAAAATTCACCAGTACATTAAATGTAATGAAATAGAAAAAATAATTCTTGGAGTAAGAAGAATTTATAACACATTTTAAGTCTATATATTTGAACTGATATAAGATTATTAATAAAATATTAGTAATTATCATAAATATTAATGCTTGTAAAAAGTCATAACAAGTTTATGAACATGACAAAATATGTTATGTGAATTTCCTCTAATAAAGTTTCATTTTTATTTTGATTTACTAATTTATCATACAAATAGGGACAATTTAATAATGTATTACATACACAAGTGTTCAGAATTTACTGAATGAAAAAGAGAATGAGGAAATCGTAATGAAAGAAAATTATATTAACATATACCACTTATTAAATCTTAAAGGAATTTCTACTGTTAAACTGTGAAACAATTACATGAAAATTGCTATTTTTAATTTTATTTTACTTGTCATATCGTTTCAATGTCATGTTTCCTACAAGGATAATTAAAAGAAAAAAGGTTAAATTCAATACATGTAATTATAGTGAGTTGTTTGGTTTAACTTATGCAGCAAGCTGCCTGTGTTCTTGATAGTTATATAAAATTACAGCTTTTGATATGCAGAGATCAAAATATCTCAGTTTTTTACACTTTTTATGCAACACTCCTAATTGATCACTACAAATGAAAGCAATAGATTACTCAATAAGTCAATTACCTTTCCTTTATTTGTGGAACAATAATATAATGTGGTTAAACAACTCTTTTCATCACTGTAGAAATCTTTTCACATCATTTTTATTTGATATAGATTTAAGCCTCTTTCTACATATTTAGTGATCTTTAATCAGATGCTATTTTCATAACTATACAGGCAATACTTGATTTGAAAATTCATATTAACACTGAGATAGTAATATAATAGTGAATTACCAGTGTCTATGATATATACTGAAATATCAAAGCCTAGGCAAAATTCTAAGCCTCAAATATTTTCTTGACAAGTTATGGCACACCTTTCTAATTAATCCTGATACTGAAGATTTATCTAATTACAGCATAATGACTTCTCTTATTTAGTTTATCTACCTATAATGCACATTTATATGTGAATAAATTAAAATCTGATAACATACTTAAAAAGATTTCAAGAGATTAATTTTATTAATAGAAATGAATGAGGTTACATGAATTAATATGGTTGGTAAGTATGCATTTCATTGACCATAAAGGAATTTCTGAGAGAACATCAATAATTGCTGTCCAATGAGAATGCATATAAACAGGAAAGAGAATCTGAAATTGAAAAATGTCATAAATCTTTTCTCATAAAAATACCATCTTACAGCAATTATGTGGCAAACATTGTCTTACTTACTAAGTACAGACTAAATATTCTGCTCTCTGCTAGGACTTAAATGGCAAAGATACTAGGAAAAATAAATAACTAAAAACTTAGGAGCAAGTGGAATATCTAGAGGATAGAATAGTGAGCCTCTTTATAGCCAATGTAAATTAGAATTGAAACTAACAATATTTAATACCTAGAACAAATAATTTTAAATAATAAATTATTCTTTCTAATATAAAGTTAAGTTCATATATAAACATTAGCCCTGCTTTGTTCAGTTTTGAATACACAGAAAATTCAAAATTCAACATTATAAATTTGGCAATTAGGAAACATTTATGGCTTAGTTTTAAAAATACAATTTATATGTATGTTCTTTAATATCATAACAGTATGTCTTTAATACTATATAAAATTACTGTAAAAAATAATAGCATGTTTTAACAAATTTATGAGTTTTCTCATGATTTTTATGTTTTTATTATTAACTACCTCATAAGTATATATGCATACATACATATATATATATTGTCTTTCAGAAATTTCTTAGCATTTGCTTTGAAGTTTCTGATTCAATCATAGATGATGAAAAAAATAGGAAATACAGAACTACATGAAATGTTGAAGTTCATGCTATAAACCTTTATAGGCTGGGTGATTATATAACATATCTACCAAAACAGAAAATGAAAATATGAATATTTAGCATTTTTCCAAAAATCATACATATCTTGCACCATCACTGAAAATACAGATATATAATAAATCAATATATTTACATCTGTGGCTTAACAGAGCATGGAATTTACAATGTATAAGTTCACAGAAACTGACTAAAGCCGAGTCTAAATAAACCCAAACTCATGGGAAATTTAGAGTTTTCTCTTGAAATTTAATAAAATGTCATAATTTTTGTGGATCTGTAGAAAGATTGCTTTATGTACATTGCCCCTTTGGTAAAATATTTGTCATTCAAGTACTTTTTAAAATTAATTTTTAGTAGTATGAAGCTTTGATAGACTCAAAAAATATTTTACTATTAATGTAATCAAAATTATTTTTATTGTTCACTTTATGGATTATAAAATATTACTACAAGTCAGTAACACATCATAAACTGTTGGAGAATTATAAATACAAATTCTATTTCCCGTCTGCATTTTTCATAACTGACATTCATTTGTAGCATATTATTCATGATAAGCACAAAATTACAAATAGTAGTTCAATATATGCTCATTGTGAATATTAGGTTAAAAACATGGATAATATTGTATAAACACTTTTACATAACACTGGGGATTTTGTTTCAATTGGACACAAAACTCTAAAGGTCTTTTTATAAACATCATGATTGGTTAAAATGTAGACCCACTTTTCATGTGAGAACCCTTAACCTCAAAGATCAGGCCAATGTGTTTGTCTGTACCTTCCTTCATCTCTGTCCTGCTGACCTGAGATACCAGAAGTCTGTCAAGTACACATCTAGTCTGTGTAGTTACCCTTCTTGGCAAGGTTGGCAGCAGCACCAATAGTTGCTTCTCTGGCTTGTCTGGTGGAACAGCAGGATTCAGTCCTATAATGAATGCAAAACTTCAAGGATCATTTCTATGCTACATGTATAGATTGGACATGGCAAAGAATTTCAGAGAAAATCCCCCAAATCGATTCAATTTAAATGAATGTAATATTTTTAAATTGTATCTTTTCCATTAAATTCATTGGTACATTTTAGGTATACAGTACAATTACATTCATCATTGGGAACTTGTACCTTTACATGATGTATCTTGGTTTTAATTTTCCCCCACTCCCCTGCTCTCTCTTCAACCCCTCCACCCTTCCCTATTTAAAAAGACTTTAAAATTATATTTTAATAGTATATGTTGGTGATACGTAATTCATCGTGTGGAACTGGTGCATAGCATATTGCACCTTGATCATAGTTATTCCCTTTTACTCCTTCTTCCCTTTCCCAGATCCTTTGTCTGACTCCACAAAGTCTCCCTGAATGCAGTATTTATTTAATCTCGCATAAATTTTCCAATACTCTCTAATGACTGAGAAGCAGATCATAAGCCATTATTATACAATGGACATCAAAATCTCATCATGTTTTAGGTTGATCGATATTTACTATTATTAAAACTATTATTATTGCATCAATAAATTTCTAAAAATTGACTACCTGATGTTCCATTCCATGCAAATGCCTTACCTTATTGTACAGTCTGGAATTCACATAAATTTTAATACAAAAATATCCTAGACCTATCAAAGGAAGCCCTAATTACTCCTCATTTCCATCAAAGTTACAGAGATCATTAAAATAAACTTTCTCAGTCTTAGAATAAAGATTGAGAATTGAGAATGAACTGATGAATCTCACCATCAACTTATGACCGCACTGTCTTTGACTTGTAATCATAAATAGGTTGTTAAAAGTTTAATAATTAGTATTCTAGGGAGTTGAAGGGAAGACCTTTTCAATGTATGATTTGTTGATTCTCATGGTGTGAATATCTTGTCTTAGCTATTGTGAACTACATGAAAATGTAATCGTGAGCTTCCAAGAGCAAACATGATCCACCTCTGCTCAGTTCTAGTTATACTCTTCCTATAAAAAGTACATCAATTAATATGAATTAATTTACTTATTTCTCTGATCATTGTAGATTATTTTAGAGATAGTCACATTTCTTTTCCTTTTTTAGTCTTTTCTCCCCAAAATTAATATTGTCAGAATAAGGTGTTTTCTTTGTATTATATTGCTATAGAATATTGAGTGATTCTGGAAGTAAACATCCATATGCTAGACATTTTTTGCATCTTTCAAACATCTAAATTAGTAGGGAGATTTGTAACATCACAAATGCTATTTTTTAATGAACATACAAGAGTAATGTTTTATTTATTCTCAATTGAAAAAAATCTGTAGATTTATTTCCAACTAAGGTCAGCCTCATGAAAATTGGCCATAGCCGAACTGTGTAGAGTAATCATTTTCATCCAATATTAAGAATGGAAATCAAAACACTGGTTATTCTATGAAAAGAGCAGATTCTTCCTGAACAATTAACAAATGAATAAGAGAAGGCTGGTGTTGGGAGCAATGCTACATACTTCTAGGGAAAAATCATTCGAGTAGGCCTAGTTCTCCTGCCTACAGGCCAGCTATGACATTCCAAACAATGCAGGGAACAAGGGAAGGGGACGTTACCAGAACCTCTGCAGTAAGTCCTAGTCTCCTGCGAGCCACGGCAGCACACGGCGAATTACAGGAAAGGTAGAAAAATGAGACTGAGAAGAAGCTGAGCTTTGGGTCTGATCAGTGCTGCTCTGGGCACCAAAGACGAAAGCCCCCTAGCTTGCAGCACTTTTTATTCAGTACATGGGAAACAGATGTAACAAGTGAAATGCAGAGTTCAGTACTTCACATTGGGATAAACAAGGTGTAACAAAAGACTGGTATGGGACTGTATGATTCAAAATTCAATTATTCCCCTAGCCTCTGTTGTGTTTAAAATTTAATGGTTAAAATGTGCTTGTTAGTCTTGGGAGGGTAGATAAAATCTGTAACAAAACAAAGTTCCTAAGTAAATCATTCAACCCCTTGTTTGTCTGGAGAACGAATATTCCCGGACCCACTATCGGTAGAACAATCCATCACTGAGTCTGCTGACCATCAGTACTTGACGATCGTGACCATATGGTCGTGACCATTACTGTGTGTGTCTGCTGACCGTCAGTACGTGACAGTCGACCACTAACCTTTGTTCCTTTTTTTTCCGTGAATCTACATGTTAACTTCCCCCTCAACCCCTTACAAAACAGCCTCGGACTCTGAGCCAGTTGCCTCTCTTAGCTACTTTGCTTTGGGAGTGCGGTCTGGCCAGACTAATAAAGGTCTGTTTTATTTTCCAACTTGTCCGGTGTGTTCCTTCCCGGGTGTTCGTCGCTGCAGTCAGCTCCTCGGAGCGTTTGGTAAGGCCCTTGGTCTTACACTGGGGGGCAGTGGAAATCTAAGAACAATGAGCAACTCTACAGATGAAGATTTGGTTCCTCCCTGGCGTCTCCCGCAGGTGTGGTCTTGTCCTGGAGCATTACAGCATCCCGGGATCACTGAGGTCTCAGTTGTGACCCGAGGCCAAAATGCAATTATGTCTGGAATGTCATAGCTGGCCTGTAGGCAGGAGAACTAAGCCTACTCAAATGATTTTTCCCTAGAATTATGTAGCATTGCTCCCAACAGGCTGGTATGTATATTAACAATATTGTTGATATATCCCAGACACTAATCCCACAGTGAGGCAAATACTTTCCTAGTCATTCATAATAAACACCTCATGGCCCAAGGGCTGTAGTCTTTCTCCCTAAGAGACTGTGGCTAGCCAAACCAATGTAAATATATTGTCACTCCCTGTGATGGCAGTAACAGAATCCTAAACATTTACTGGTGATAGTTTCTATATGTGTTTCCTCTCTGTGTGTTCCTCCTAAAGCCTTAATGTATGCATTACTTGTCCCTTATCCCTGTTACAAAACTCACATGACAGTGCACTGTGAGTGATATTATGTACCACTTTCTATGTGAGAGAAACCTGAATGTAGCTTATCTAGATGCTGTATTGTGCTTTGACTTGAAAAAATTAAACTTATTAAATTGCATAAAATGCATTACATTCCATAATACTGGTAGGTAGAAATATATTTGCATAGTAGAAATATAATGCATAGTAGAGAATACTCTACAATGTTGCACAGTTCATTTTTAAATAAAAAAATGGATGTCAATGGATAATATTCCAAATTGGGGAGAGATTTAAAGATATCTGGAAAAGTAAGATATCTAATTATTGATTTAAACTGCTACCTGAAACATTAGTTTTGTAAAATTAGCTTATTATCAAACCATATAGTACAATGTTAAGTAAATGAAATGTTCTTGTACATTATTTTATTCTTTCTAAAATTTATGAGGGCTGGGGATTTAGCTCAGTGGTGCCACCACATATCTTGCAAGCAGAAGGTCTTAAGTTGAATCCAAGGTAACAAAAATTAAAAATTAACAAATAAATAAATAAAATTTATGGTTTCTGCTTTTATAGTTTATCACTGTCTTTCCCCCAAAATTGCATATTCAACAACTGGCAAAAATTATGCTTGTTTGTAAAAACACATCCTTGGACTGGAACATTACATAATTTTTCTACCTCAGATAATCAGCTGTGACTAACTTGTCTTTAGTGTATAATTTGGTTTGAGATATGGTTAAAAAGTTGAGCACATTACCTTTGGTCCTCTAAGAAACTAAGCATTGTTTGGAATATGTACTGATATTTAACCTAAAGGTGAATTTTATTAATCCCTCCATTTATTTGCTTTCCTTTGTCCATAGAATATATTTATGTATAGTGAATTACTACAATTACTCAGGCACTACCCAGCTTATCACTACACACACACTCTGCACCTGGATGGTTCATTTGTATATTAGCTGCATCTTTCCCTTCCTTGCTGCTCTAAATAGGGACAAATAGGACTTGTTGCAATAAGGAGGAAGAATGATTACATGCCCCCACCTTAAGTCTCATTCTCTTAAAGACCTCAGCAGATGCTTTGTCTCTACAGAAAAAGAACTACCATCGCTTCTCGGCTTTTTGGCTAAGATCAAGTGTAGAAAGAGAACTACCAATACAATTTTTAAAAATAATGTTCTTCTATAGTTAGCACCATATCTTAGTTGTTATACCCTTTATTCAGGAAAATAAGAGAGAGAGAAAAACTGAGACAGGGAAGAAATGGAAGTGAGAGAGGGAAAAGAGGGAGGATAGGTGAAAAGGAGGGAGAGGAGGAGAAATATTAAACTCAAATATATATTGTATTTATATATAAACTCATATAAAATTTTATATATGTAAAATTTCTTTTTCAATTATTTTCCTTTTTATAAAGGTGAGAACTTAAGCTATGTATTTTGCTAGAGCGATACATAATTTAATTGTTTTAGAGGGGGCTGTATTTTAAATACATTGGTTTAAATAGAATCACCTGAGATTTTCTTTCAAAATAATTTATAAATTTTTCAATTTAGATATTTTCTAATTACTGAAAAAAATGCAGATGCAAACAATTAAAAGTTAATTATTCTCACGGGGGATTTAGCTCAGTGGTTCCAGCGCCTGCCTCGCAAGCGCAAGGTCCCGAGTTTGATCTCCAGCACCAAAAAAAAACCAACAAAAGTTAATTATTCTCTTTTGTATAGCAGTCAAATGTTGACTTTTAAAGTTTCTCACTATAAAATTTTATAAATATATGTTAATGTTGCATGAATATGAATTTTATTTTGGGAAGTTAGTACAAGCATGTGACATGTCTGAATTTCAATCCCATTACCTTCCCTCTTTTTGTTCCCTCCTCCCTGCTTACTGCCTTCCCATATCCAGAAGATTACCTGTTGGTTTTTCCTTCTTTCTCTTAATTTATTAATTGGGGTATTTTTATATTCTCTCATTCGAGAAAATGTGTGATATTTATCTTTCTGTGACTGGCTACTTTCACTTAACATGATAATTTCCAGTTTCATCTATTTTCATGCAATGACATAATTTTATTTTTCTTTATGGCTAAGTAATATTTCATCCTATTTATTTGTTTATCCACTTGCTCTGAGTAATGTGTTGCATATTATATTGAAAGAATGCTTAAGAGTGGACACCCTTGTTTGATTCCACACTTCAGAGGGAATTCTTTCAGTTTTTCTGGGTTTAATAGTATGGTGATTGTGACTGTTTCATATATATGTATGGCTTTATCATTTATCATTTATGGCTATATCATTTCTACAATTTTTTTTTGTCCTGGGGATAGGACTCAAAACCTTGTGCTTACGAGGCAGGTGTGGTGCCACTGGGCTAAATCTCTCGCCCAGTGGGGGATTTTTTTTTTTTTTAAATCATATAGTGTTGGCAAATTTTTTAATAACCTTTCCTAACATCTATTGAGATGATTATAAATTTTTAAACTCAATTGTATTTATGATATATTTCCGAACTTATGCACATTGAATCTCCCTTGCATACCAGCAAAATCAACTTGTTCAGGGTGCACGATATCCTGCATGTGTGATTGAATTCTATTTGAAAAGATCTTATTGACAAATTTTGCATCTATGTTTGTCAAGGATATCTGTCTATAGTTTTCCTTTTTCACCAGTCCTTATCTGGTTTTAGTATGGGGCATTGCTAACTTTGTATAATAAATTTGGGAGGATAACTTCCCTTCATAATACATTAAAAATTTGAGGAACATTGGTGAT
This sequence comes from Heterocephalus glaber, assembly GCF_053883595.1. Lineage (NCBI taxonomy): Eukaryota > Metazoa > Chordata > Mammalia > Rodentia > Bathyergidae > Heterocephalus > Heterocephalus glaber. Next base: position 20,487,774 of record NW_028258138.1, on the reverse strand, counting down.
TGTTCCTCTCTAAAGCTCTGGTAGAATTCAGCAGTAAATCTGGGCTGTTGGTAGAATTTTAAATGTTGCTTCAATCTAATAGTTTACCGATGATTATAATTTTCTATATCATTTTGGCTCAATTTATGTAGATCATATGTGTATAGGAATTTATTAATTTCTTTCAGATTCTCAAATTTGTTGGAATATAAGTTTTCAATACAATTTCTAATGATCTGAGTTTCAGTCATGACTAGGAATTTCATTTTCTAAATTTTTGAATTGTTAATTTGGGGTTTCTTTTCATAAGTTTATTTAAGGAAATATCAATCTTATTTATATTTTGGAAGAACTAACACTTTTATTTATAGATAACATTTTTAAAATTTGCATCGTATAAATTTCTACCCTAATTTTATTATTTCTGTTCTTCTACTGGTTTGGGGTTTGGGTTGTTTTTATTTTTCTAGGAACTTGAGATTCATCATTAGGTTATTTGTATGGGGTCACTGTTTTTCTTTTTTTTCTTTTTTTTTGTACCGGGGTTAGAACTTGGGACCTTGTGCTTGTGAGGCAGGCAGCGAAACCACTGAGCTAAATCCCTAGCTGCCACTGTTCTTCTAATGTAGGCACTCACTGTTATAGGCTTCCCTCTTAGAAATGCTTTCATTGTGTCCCAGATATTTGGATATGTAAAATTTCCAATATTATTTATTTCTAGAAGAATCTCAATTTCGCCTATATTTTCAATGAACTAGTGATTGTTTAAGAGTGTATTATTTAATCTCCATGTGGTTATGTAGTTTCTGTGGTTTCTTCTGTTTTTGATTTCTAGTTCTATTCTGTTGTGATCTGATAGGACACATGAAATTATTTCAATTATTTTAAAATGAGAAAATTGCCTTGCAGACTAAAATAAGGTTGTTTTGAAGGAATCTTTTGGGATGCTGAAAAGAAAGTACATTCTGTTTATGTTATATGAAATAGTCTATAAATATTGATTAATTCTATTTTATCTACAATGAAATTTAAATCTGCTGGATTTTGTTGATTTTTTACCAATTTTTATATTTGTGATAGTTGGATATTGAAGTCCCCAAATATGTCTTTTTATGTTAAGTAGTGTTAGTCTTATGAAATTGGCTATGAAACCATTTATTGAATATAAACTTATGACTATTTTTTCTTCCTAGTGACTTCTACTCTTTGCTAATAGGCAGTACCCTTCTTTGTCACAAAGACCCATTGTCATTTGATGTCTACCTTGTTGAATACAGATATAGTTATTCCTGCTGCCCTCAAGGTCTAGCTGCTTGGAGGATAATTTTCTATCCTTTCACTTGCAGCCAATATGTCTTTTCAGGTGAGGTTTACTTCTTGCAGAAAACATATGAATGGTTATTGTCTTTTGACCCAGTCTGTCAATCAGTGTCTTTTAATTGGAGAGGTAACACAAACTGCACTAAATGTTATTATTGAAGAGTATGTACTAATTCCTGTCATTCATTGTTTTTTTTCACTGTTTTTTTCCAGTGTTTGATTCTGGTGTTTGATTTCTGTTCTCCACTCTTCTATCTTCTTTTCCAGTGGACTTTGTCCTTTCCCGTAGTCTTATAGTTGTTTTCTTCATTATGTTTATGATTCTCTTAGGTGTTGTCTACGATGCTAAAGTGGTAGTGAATTTCTTTAATTTTAATTTATCATTGAAAGTCTATTTCTTCTTCAATTTTGAACAAAGGCTTTGCAGAATATAGCAATCTGGGTTGGCAATTATTGTTTTTCATGCCTTAAAAACTTGATTCTAAATCCTCCTGGCTTTCAATGTTTCTGTTTAGAAGTATGATTTTACTCTGATGAGTTTGACCTTAAGAGTAATTTGGATGTTCTGTCAACTTTTAATAGTGTGTATTTGTTCTAAATCTCTTGCATTTTGACTATCATATGTCAGAAGGAGCTTCTTTTCTAATCTTGTCTATTGGGGTTCTCATTGTCTTCTTTATGTGGGTATCTATTTAATTTCCCCTTTTCCAGAAATTTTCTGCTATCATTTCAGTGAATACAATCTTAAGCCATTGTCACCTTCTTGTGGGCCAATGAACCTTACTTTTTTAGTTTAGATTTTTAAAAAATCTTGCATAGTCTAGTGTATCATTATTCTTTTTATGGTATTGAATATTCTAGCATTTACTCCCTATCTTCAACTCCTGATATTCTTTCTTTTGATTGATCTTATCGACAGGCTAAACTTATAATTGAGTTTCATATTTCACTTTTTCAGGTTCTCATTTTCAGGATTTCTGCTGGTTTCTTTTTCAAAACTGCTATATTTTTACTGAAGTGATTTTTTGTCTCCTACATTGTCTTCTTTTTTTCAATCAGCTGCTTCTTTATATCTTCCTTGAGCTGATTATTCATTCTGGTAATTCATTCATTCAGCTGTTTATTTGTCTATTCTTTGACCTAGTTGATATTTTAAGTATTAATTTTATGAATCTCTATCTGGAATTTCATTTACTTTATTCTGTGGGATCAGCTACATGTTCTTTTGCATTTTTAGAGGCAACTTGTTGCCTTTTTTATCCTTGTTTTAGTTTTGCTCATGAATTGAAGTTCATAGGTAGTTGGATTGAATATCTCTTCCAATCCAAGTAACAGAAATTAATGTGATATAATAGGCTATAAAATATTAAGTATTAATTATATTCAGAATATTTCACATAGTATAGAGCTAAGATAAAGAGACAGAAGAAAAAAGTAGAAGGAAAAAAGAAAAATAGACAATAAAATTATAGTAGTAGAATATCAAAAAAAGAAAAAAGAAAGTCTGCATGGAGTAGAATTATAGAAATACACATACAGGAGAAAGTAAAGAAAGTAGAAAAAGTAAGGAAAAATAAATTTAGGTAAGTAAGGAAAAAAAGACTTTGTTTGCAGTTCTTGATTAAACAGTCAAAAAATTTGGATATTCCTAAAAAGCACCATTAGTTTTGGAATATAGGATAAAATAAGATCATCTATTATGTAATTAAAGCAAAAAATTAATACATCTATACCCACATATACACACATAAAAAGACCAAAACCTTTTTGTACAAAACAAATTATAGACAAAAGGGAAAAAATGGGATAACGTAAAACAACAGAACAAGGGGGTATTGCAATTATCCTTTTTTTTTTTTTTTAAATTGAGGTTAACATCCCCTGGACAGTTTTTGTTGCTGCTATCTTTAGCCCACTGTGTTCATGAGCCTCTAGTATTCTCAGGGTCAAAGGCAGGGAATTTACTCTGCTCACTCCAGTGATTTTTTAGCTGGAGTTTCCAGCCAGCCATGACCACATAAGAAGCTCCAATCCACCCTTCTCTCTCTGTCTTTGAAACTCATAGCTCTCCTGTCTCAGCACACCAAGACCCTATGATTTCAGTGGCATCTGGGATTGGGGAGGAGGTTTTCTGAGCTAACATTTACTGTTTTTCTTTAACACTACTACCCTCTGGTGAGCTGCTTCAGACCTCTGAGCTTCTCCTGGTGATTGCTTCCTCCTTTACCCAGTGTTAAGGAAGTCAGTGGTGTCCTTCTGCCATTTGCCACCTCTAGTCCCAAGGTAGTCCTCTAGCTGGTGGTTTCCTTAGGGCCTGGGACCAGGGAGAGGAAAAGATCAGTGTGGAGCTTCCAACTTGTCTCACTCTATTTCGGGCAGTCACCACTTCCAGACCCATGACCACTCTCTAATTTCAGTCTGGACCATGACTTGTGGAGAGGCTCTCTCTCCTTATTATCTGTGACTCTGGACCATGTCCTGGTCAGAGAACCACTCAGCCGAGTTTTCATGAAAGCAATTGCTACTACTGGGAGTTGCCATGTGATGTCTATCTCTCTGACTGTTCCTTCTAAAAGGTTTTGTGTATTTCAGAGAACAGCTTGTGTTCAAATTTGTGCTGGGAATGGAGCCCACGGACAGAGAAACAGTTTCCTGTTATCACAGACTCTGCTCCATATTCCTCTGACAGAACCAGGGAGCCTGGCTGGCACTGGTGGCTACGGAGTCTGAGGTGAATTCCCAGGTGGAGCTGCACCCCTGGCTTCTACTCCTTGCAACCTTTGCACATTTTACAGAATGCCTTGTCCTCCAGACCTTTATTGGGAGCAGAACTTTTGAATAAGAAAGATTTTCTTCTTACTGTCATAAATTCTAGGCATTTTTTTGCCAGGGGACCCATATGGCTCAAACACTGCTACAGCCAGTTCCACCTTCTCCCCAAAAGGTTTTTCACAGAATGGCATTATTCATGGTATCTGGACTTGTACTGGGTATGGCAACTTGGTTGGTGGAAAGTTTTGCTTGTTATTCTAGCTTTCTTTTTTTGTATGTTGCACCTGTTGACCCTCCCATTGAAGTTGTAGTCCAGCAGTTGATGTCACTGCTACCTCATATAGTTGTACAATGACTGGCTTTGATGTGTACCTTGGAACACAGCTTCATCTAAATCACCAAGAGCCTCTTTCCTCCAAGAGAGTGCTTCTTATCAACTTCTTGTGTTTTAAACTCCAATTGAATTTCAATATATCTTTTATTATGTTTTGGATGAATTTGAATAAGACAAGGACGAATTTTTGCCTTTTCCCTTCATTAAAGTGACGTATCTTTTCTTCATTTAATCATGTCCTTGCTTGAAAGATCTTGACAATCTCATATTTTCTTCATAAAACTATACTTCATTATTGTATGCTTCCTTAAACTTTCCATCAGTTGTGGGTCTTATAGCTCAGGTTTCCTATTGCTTAATCCCTTTCATGATTCTGATTTTATATGTTTTAGTTTATAAGAAGTTGATATGAACTAATAACTGACTAACGACTTTAGAACCTGAAGACTGAGTTTGAATACTGAAACTTAGCTCTTTTGTGATGTTCATCAACTAAAGGTTTTGGTCACAATTATGCTATATCTATGAGATTAAACTTATTCAGTAATAACAAGTATAACAAAAAACCACTTGCATTGCATCAAATATCATGGGAGGTATAAAGCTGAATGTGATATATGACCAGAGGAAAAATAGTAGGGAGAAATATATTTGGACAAAAATAAGTACTTCAGTTGGGTTCCATTTTGGAGAAGGACTCCTCTCTTTGGTTCTGGTCCATCAACACATCACTTCCCCTGGTAATAGGTAATCTAAAAGGACATGGAAAAGTATTTGCCCACATCCTCCCTTCTCTATTCTCTCTAGATTTCCATGAATTTGAAAACTGTGCAAACAGTCCTAAATCTAAAGACAAAGCATGTGAATTCTTCTAGTTATATCACTTATCCAAAAGGCAAAATGTACTCTAATGTGGACCCAGAAGGACTGATATTAGCTGAGAGATAGACTTCACAGGTTGCCTATTGGCCATATAGATGCATACTCTATGATGTGGTAGAGCAATTACAAATTTGATTTATAATTTTTACATTTTTACATATATGAAACAAAGATTTCTAATGAACAATTATCCCATATTCATTTCTAAATCAGAAATGAAGTTTTTCAACTACCTAATTAGGGCCTGATAAGAAAGTTTTAGACTCCATTTAAAGTAAAGTGTGTAATCCAAAAGACCATTTTCTTTCAGGTGGAAAGGATACTTGATCGTGATTCACAAAGATAAATTGAAAACACCTAGTCAAAATGGAGAAGCTATAGCACTCTAAAGAGATTTATATGCTCACATGATGTTTTCTTGAAAGAGGCTAAGTGGAAGTTTGGGGAGGTCTGTGGTCCAATAAAGCCAGACCATAGGTTTTAAAGAGGATTTGGGATTTCTATTTGCTGCACAAACATTTCTTTACAATACCAGAAAATATTATCTGCTATTCTAATTATTTCTTTTTGTTCAGCTTCAAAGCTTTATTTTTTTCCCTTCAATGAAAAAAAGAAGAGAACCAGCTGTTTTTGAAAATATATTGCTGAGTTTTAATTGTTTTATAATTCTTTTTTGGCAGGATTATCTAAAAATCACATAGCCTTTAAAATTACACTTTAGAGGTCTACCAGACAGTGAGGCCAAAAGCAACAAACAAATACTTTACTGATTCAACTTTTCAAGGCAGGTAAAATGTGATTTTGCAATTTCTGTGGAAGCAGTTTAAAGTAATAAATCTTAGATTATTATACCAACTTGGATGAGACAAGAGAGTAAGAACTCCCTTTTCAATATGTGGATAAGGAATGGAAAAATTAAATATGTCAGAGTCCAAATACAAATTTCAAAAACCAGATTTCCAGCACCTTAATCTATGCAGTAGTGTGTAAAGTATAAATCGAGACTCTAACTAATTCTCCAACCTGAGTGACCAAGTTAAATATAAGTGATTAGGGCCATGCTGAAATCCATCGGATTTTACATTCTGAAACAGAGACCCATGTCAAAAAACAAACAACTGATAACTAAGTATATTTTTTACTGCTAAAAGTTGAATGTAAATAATAGTTGAGTGTGTGAAATGTTGTTAGAGCTATTGTTTTACAGGATTTTCTCAGTCATTTGTTTCGATCTCTAGACTCGTGAATATTTCAACTACTTTGGATTGAATATAGCTTAAAGTATTAGACTATTTTTAGGAATTGGTTTAAAGTTTAGCACAAAGTTAACATTCAAAATCAAGGAAAAAACTAAAAAAAGTTCCCTTTCAATTCCTAATAACAGAGTTGGATGGATAAAAACTGCAATCTTCTGCTAGTTTTTTCACTTTGCTGACGACGAACGTTTATTAAAATCTAAAATCTTAACTTTAAATCTTTCTGCAAAGAGTTTCTGAACCTTGTTGATTTATACCATACACTCCTTGCTTTCTTTATATTAAAATTTTAGTTTCATAGCCCGAAGCCTTCTCTTTCAAATTAACTCGTTCTTAAATATATGCCTATAATACACACAACATACAATATATTGAGAACATAAAGAAAAATAAGGAAATGCTCACCCTAGAAATGCAAATTGTAGATAATTTCAAGGAGAAAGTGACTGATTCCATAAAAGGCAGGTGTCAGTCTTCCAGATTTTAACAATATTTTTTCATCTTACATGCTCTTTGCCTTATAATTATTACATAAAATATGCATTTGTGTTTATGTATTTTTATTTATATACAATATATGATGATAGATTTTTTTAATAGAATTATACTCTGACTCTTAGATTATAGATAGGCAAATATAATTCTTAGTTTTTTCAAATACTTTTGAAGATGAATGATTTTAATTTAATGGAGTTCCCAAAGATGCTTACTCTATCAAAGATAAATGTCAATCTACTAACATTAAAAATAAGAACTTTCCATATCATTCTGACAGAGATTAATCTAGTCAGAATACAGGAGTACATATAACAAAGAAAATATTTTCTGAGACTAAGAAAGGAATGTCTTATAATTATTGTGCATAATTTATTCAAAAATAAAAACAATACATTTTCCATAAGATATGTTATGAGTAATATCCTTTCTACAGTTGATTTTATTTTGGTATGAATAGATTTTCTGATATTTAGTTTGATTGCCGTTGTACAGTTAATTAAGAAAAGAATGCTGATTAAGCAATTTTGATTGATTAATTTTGTAGTGCAAGTTCAACAAATGATCAATTTATTTTTTATCAAATTTAAGGAAATTTATCTGGAAATAAATTTGTATGTACAAATAAGCTGTATATAGGTGTTTGAGGCTCTGGCAATCAAACCTCTGATTGTTGGTTGTCTAGAATGCAGAGAGGATGATGGCATGTCTAGTGGCAATAGCCCCAACTGAAACTTCAAATTCAGGAATAGATACTTACTGTTAGAAATCTGATACATTCTAGATCTCACTTAGATCCTGGGCATCTTAGAAACATTTTTCAAATATTTTAAAAACTTCTGTTCTGCTTAAATTAAGTAGGTTCATTTTTATTGTTTCTGCATGAGATTGATTTATAAAGCAAGAAAGCAGTTCTTAGCACAATGTCATGTGGTGTCTTGATATATTATATTGTTATGATTTACAACCACAGTACTCCTTTCTCTGCTTTACACAATAGTCATAGTGACCTTAGCTTGCACTGTTTCTTCTTTATATAGATCTTAAAGTTCTGTGTTCATCTTTTAAAGAAAAACTCATCATTTGCATTATCAGAATTCAGGGAAACACTTGTGCAAAGCAAACATGAGGAAGCATTTTAAGAATCTTGTTTAGATACCTGCAAGTAGGGAGTAGTGTTTATTCAGTAGATTACTAGGCAAAACATTTGTTTCTTTCCCAGCATACAAAATAACAATTTTTTATTTTACAGAGTAGTACTACAGCACAAAAACTGAGAGTGAATTGAATTATTTAATAAAGCTAATTGAAAATATTTTCCATACTAAAGGGTTTTTACTACATATTTTTCAGGTAACCTTTAAATTTTCAAACATTTCTCCTCCTTCTATTTCTAATTATCTGAATTGATATAAACTTGCAAAACTTATTTATCTTATTCAGTATTTTTGCAAAATTGTTGAGTAAGTATGTGAGAATGTAGAGAAAATGCTCTATGAATCCATACTATTTCTGATAGTCGGGTAACAATAATTTATCCCTTTCTGGGTTTGTGCATACCATAAGACCCTTAACTTACAACAGTGCTATACATGCAAGCAGTTAGAGATAAAATAATTTTGGATGAAATGAATCTAAAACTTCTATAGTATTTTTGATAGTTTATAAATATAAATGCTATCACTAGGTTAAATGTGAAAATTCCAAAAGATCTTTTACCAGTAGCGAAGATAAACATTTGCTATTTAGAAACATTTGCTATATTTAGAACTATTTCTGTTGGAAATTTAATGCAGAAATAATGCTTTTAGATGAGTAATTTTATACTTGTTTTAAAAACTGCTTTGGAGAGTAAGTCTAACAAATAAAAGGTAATTTTTGAAACTTCAAATGAAAGAGAACCAGATAACATTTATAGCCACTTTAGTATTAGTTGATTCTCTTACCAACATTGCAACATATTTTACATTTAAAAAAAAAAATGAGAAAAAAGAGAACATATTTTAAATATCTTATTCTTATTTATAAGACAATATAACTTTCTCAAATGAAATTTTATATGACCTGTCTAGAAAAATTAAGATTCTAATAACATTTTTATGTTTGTTAAAAATGAATATTTTTATGATGTTTCCAAATAAATATGTAGTTTCAATAGCAATCCAAGTAGCATATAGCATTTGTCTTTACATTTTAAAGTTGTTACTAAGCAGCTCATTTAGTAATTGTGAAACAAATTTATACATGTATGACAGTATTATATGCTTGATTTACTATGCATTGTTGTACTTCTGTTATTATATTACATAGTTTATACACTCTGGTTTTTAAAAGAATATTTATATAACAGAAACTATATCTATCTTGTCAAAGAGTTCCCTGGAAAACCTGACTTCTTTTGAAATTTACATACTACAGAAGTTTAAATTGGTAAAAGTATTGACTTTTACCTTACAAATCCTTATTGAATGATAGTACATTAAATGTGTAAATTTTGTGTTCCTTGGATGCAAATAATATTTGGATTTCCAAGAAAATCTATAGAATTTTCAATTTTTATAAATTGCCATGAAATAATGTATATTTTATGTATAAATTTTAAGTTGTTCTTCTGTACATTAAAGAACACATATTTTATGATCAATTTTATTTATTTTTATTTTTATGTTTTTAAAAGATGAGAAGTTTAATGGATCACTATAAAGCAATCGTCCATGTTGATACACCCAGAACTGGAATGTACATGCCCCAGGACCCCCACCACCACCAAATTTTGATCTCTTCCATGACTTCGGTAATAATTTCCATGCATTCCTTAGTAGTTTCCCACATATCTGGGTTTCACTATATAGCCTATTTTATTTATTTTATTTGAATTTTATTTTATTGATACATTTTAGGTATACAATATAATCATATTCATCATTGGAAATTTGCACCTTTACATAATCTCTCTTTGTTCTTAATTTTTCCCCATTCCCATGCCTTCCTTTCAACCCCTCCATCCCTCCCTGTATACAAAGACTTTGTTTCCATTTTTCATTTTCTCATATTAATTCCATTCCCTTCTTTCCTTTCCCCTATCCTACCACTTCCCTTTCCCCTTTGCCCCTTTTCTTCCTATTTCATCTTATCAATTATACCTTTTAGTCCTTATTTACACTTTCAGTTTCTCACACTAGAGAAACTATTTGGTATTTACACGTGTGTGTCCTATGGATTTCACTTGAGAGTATCACCTCAATGGGCATCCATTTAGCTATAAATGTCTCTAGTTTCTCATTTTTTATGACTGAGTAGTACTCCATTTTATTTTTTAAAAAAACCCACATTTTCTTTTTCCAATCTCCAGTTTATGGGCATTTGGGCTGCTTCCAAATTGAAGCTATGACATATTGTGCTGCTATGAACATGGGTGTACATATATTACTGCAGTATGATGCTTTTCATTATTTGGGGAAGATCCCCAGCAGGGAAATAGCTGGGTCAAATGGGACTTCCAGTCCTAGTTCTTTGAGGTATCTCCATACTGATTTCCACAGTGGTTGCACCAATCTACACTCCCACCAGCAGTAGAGCAAGCAGTGTTCCTCTTTTCCACAGCCCTGCCAGCATTTGTTATTGGTTGATTTCATGATAGCAGCCATTCTTTCTGGTGTGAGGTGGAATCTCAGCATTGCTTTCATTTGCATCTCTTGAATGACCAGCGATGTTGAATATTTTTTCATGTATTTATTTTCTATTTCCATTTCTTTGTCTGAGAAATGTCTGTTCATTTCAGATGCCCATTTTTGGATTGGGTCTTTAAGTTTGGGAGGTCTGATTTCTCTAAGTTCTTTATAGAATCTAGATAGTAGGCTGTTGTCTGAGAAACAGCAAGTCAAAAATTTTTCCCACATTGTGGGTTGTTTCTTCACTTTGTTGGCAGTTTCTCTTCCTGTGCAAAAGCTTTTTAGTAAGAAGAGATCCCACTTATCGACTGTGATAGTTGATAGGCAACTGAGGTTTTGTTCATAAAATCTTTTCCTCCACCAATGTCATCAAGAGTCCTACCAAACCTCTGTTTCAGCCAGTTCAGTGTTACATTTTAATATTTAGATCTTTAATTCATTTTGATTTTAGTTTAGTGCATGGTGAGAGATATAGGACTAGTCTTAATCTTTGTCAAGTTAAAACCCAATTTTTCCAGCACCATTTATTAAAGAGGCTATTTTTCTGGCAGTGAAGGTGTTTAGTTCCTTTGTCAAAGATGAGGTGGGTGAGTGTGTCTGGAGTTATTTCCACATCTTCTAATGTGTTCCACTGGTCCTCCAGTCTGTTTCTTTTCCAGTACCATGCTGTTTTTTATCACAGTAGCCTTGTAGTATAGTTTCAAATTGTAATACCCTCCGCCATGTCTTTGTTACCTAGGATTGCTTTTGCTATTCTGGGTCTCTTCTTGTTCCAAATGAATTTTTGGATTGTTTTCTCAAGGTCCATGATGTATGCTGCTGGGATTTCAATTGGGATTGCATTGAATCTATATAGCAGTTTTGGAAATATGGGCATTTTCACTATGTTGATCCTTCCCACCAAGGAACAAGGGATGTCTTTCCATTTTCTAATATCCTCTTCAATCTCTCTTTTCAGAGTGCTACAGTTTTCAGAGAAAAGGACATTGATTTCTTTTGTTAGTTTTATTCCTAGGTATTTCAGTTTTTTGGATGCTATTGAGAAAGAAATTGTTTGCCCTATTTCTCCTTTAATGATTCTGCTGTTGGTGTAGAGGAAAGCTGTTGATTTTTGTGTGTTGACCTTGTATCCAGCTACTTGACTGAATTTGGTTATTAAGTCTAGAAGACTTTTCGTGGTGTTCTTGGGGTCACCTATATAGAGTATCATGTCACCTGTAAATAATGACAATTTGACTTCTTCATTTCCTATCTTTATTCCTTTTATTTCTTTCTCTTATCTAATTGCTGTGGCTAATGTTTCCAAAAGTATATTGAATAGGAGTGGTGATAGGAGACATCCTTGTCTTGTGCCTGATTTTAGTGTGAAGGATTTCAGTTTTTGACCATTTAGCATGATACTGGCTGTTGGTTTTTCATAGATGGTTTTATCAGATTGAAGTAGAGACTGTCTATTCCATTTTTGTAGGGTTTTATCATAAATTTGTGTTGCATTTTGTCAAAAATTTTTTTTCTGCATCTATTAAGATGATCATATGGTTTTTTCTGTTTGCCAGGATCTTATTGAGGATTTTTTGCATCTACGTTCTTCAGTGAGATTGACCTTAGTTCTCTTTTTTGGTTAGGTCTTTCCCTGCTTTGGGGATCAAGGTGATGCTTGCTTCTAGGAATGAATTCGGGAGTATTGCTTTCATTTCAATTTCATTGAAGAGTTTAAACAGTAGTGGCACTAGTTCCTCTCTAAATGTCTTCTAGAATTCAGTGGTGAAGCCATCATGACCTGGGATTTTCTTACTTGGTAAGTTTTTAATTATGTTTTTCAATTTCATTGATTGATAATTGGTTGTTTGGAATTTTTAGGTCTTCTTCATTTGACTTTGATAATTCATACTTATGTAGGAATCTGTCCATTTCTTCTGTGTTTTCCATCTTATTGGTGTATAGGTTCTGGAAGTAGGTATTGATGATCCTCTGGATTTGTGCTGGGTCCGTTGTAATTTTATCCTTTTCATTCCTAATTGCATGGATGTGGGCTTTTTCTTTCCTTTTTCTGATAAGGTTGGACAATGGCTTGTCAATTTTGTTTATTTTTTTGAAGAACCAACTCTTGGCTTCATTGATTTTTTTTGTACCTTTCTCTTAGTCTCCATTGCATTGATTTCTGCTCTGATCTTTATATTTTCCTCACTTGTATGAGCTTTGGGTTTTTCTTGCTCTTCTTTTTCTACAAGCTTGAGGTTCAGCATCAGGTTGTTTAATTGGGCTTGCTCTATTTTCCCAATATGAGTATTCACTGCTATGAATTTCCCTTGTAAGACTGCTTTCATTGTATCCCATAAATTCTGATACATTGTGTAGCCATTGTCATTTCATTGTAGGAACTGTCTAATTTCTTTTTTAATTTCCTCTGTGACCCATTGGTTATTGAGAAATGTGTTGTTCAATTTCCTTGTGTTTATGTAATTCTTGCAGTTTCTTTTGGCACTGATCTCCAATTTCATCGCACTATGGTCTGATAATATTCAGGAGATAACTTCAATTCCTTGGCACTTACTTAAATATGCTTTATGAGGAAGTGTGTGGCCTATTTTCGAGAACGCTGCATGGGCAGCTGAAAAGAATGTGTATTCTGCTTTTGTGGGGTGGAAAAGAGTAAATTTCTGTTAATTTAATTTGTTCAAGAATTTGATTGAGTTCTAGTATTTCATTGCTTATTTTTTGTCTAGTTGATCTATCTATTTGTGACAGTGGGATATTGAGGTCCCCCACTACTATTGTTTTGGTGCTTATGATTTTTCATGTCTGTTAGTATTTGTTTTATATAGTTGGGCAAACTAGTGTTTGGTGCATAGATGTTTATGATTGTCATCTCTTCCCCTTAGAATGTTCCCTTTACAAGGATATAGTGTACTTCTTTGTCTCTATTAATCAGTGTTGGTTTGAAATCCACTTGATCTGCAAGGAGGATAGCTACTCCTGCTTTTTGGGGGGTTCTTGTGGCATGGAATATTGTTTTCCATCCTTTAACTTTCAGTCTATGAGTTTCTTTTTCAATTAACTGTGTTTCTTCTATGCAGCATATTGTTGGATCTTGCTTCTTGACCCATTCTGCCAGTCTATTTCTTTTGACTGGGGAATTGAGACCATTAACATTGATGGTTATAACTGATATGTACTGACTTACTATTGTCATGACTTTTTCTTTTTGTTGGATTCTCCCCCTTTGTGTGGTACATCAGCCCAGAAACCTCCTTCTCTGTGTTGAGAGTGGTGGCAGGTCAACTGAGAAGCCTCCTCCTCCATGCTGGGAGTGGTGGCATGTTGGCCCAGAAGCCTCCTCCTCTGTGCTGGGAGTGGTGGCATGTCGACCCCTTGATGTTCAATTTTAGAATACAAAGTACTATATTTACAAAAGAGTATGACCCATAATTGTCCTACTTTTTCAACAGAGAGACTTCAGTGTTATTGCTTAACTTGCTATGATTTATGTGAACACTTTGACTAATTCTGTGGTAGGGGCTTTGTGAATTTTCAAAAACATAAAGGAAATTATGATTGCATTTGTATGATTTCTCTCACAACAACTTTCATTAAATTGCAGTCAGTTTTAGGTTATAAAATTCATGTCAGTTCTAGATAACGAAAAATAAAAACCACCATGATGAACTATATAAATTCATGATATTTTCTGTCATTTCTTGGGAAATACTTTTGGGAATGTTGTTATCTTTAGTTTCAGATTGTTAATTCTTTAAAAATTAATTAACTAAAGCACAATTTTTCTTTGTATTTCCTTAACTTTTACCTAGTATTTTGAAATTTTAGGATTCTGTACCAAATACCTCCTTAAAATAAACTGAATATTTGCATCTGCACCCAAATTTAATTGTTGAAATGCCAACCTCCAAAGTGATGGCATTAGAAAGCGGGTCCTTTGGAAGGTGAGTAGATCATGAAGGCAGAGCCACTATAAATGGGATTACTATCCTTTAAAAGGGGACCCTAAAGAGCTTTGTCTGTTTTTTCATATCATGTTAAGATACAAGCAGAAAACAGCAACCAACCATGGAGAAAGTGTCCTTACTAGAATTTAACCATGTTAGCATCCTGATCTCAAACTTCTAGCCCCTAGATGTCTCATCATTGTGAACTGAATACTGAAAAATCAATTCCCTTTCCCTAGGTTGTCACCATTCTGGAGCATAGTGTTCTAGGCCTCCCTTTTCTAAGCAAAGTCTTTCATCCTTAAAGTTTTGAGGCTACAAAGGATAGAGTCCTGCTGGTTCTTGTCATGTCTTCAGGCCATCAGTGTAGATTGATATTCTCTGCCAGCTCATGTTCCAGGTTAGAAGATTAGAAGATACAGATTGCACTGTATGTGGTAGAGTAAGTCCCTGTGCAGAGCCTTTAAGGACCATTCAAAAGTGATAGGAAAATTACACTGGCAGTGGAAGGTAGAATTTAAAAAATTACTATACTTACAGGACCTCGAGGTAGCAGGCTTATCACACAATGCAGCCCTCAGGAATCAGGGTTAAGCAGGTGGTGGAGATCTAAGAGTAAAAATGAAAACACATGAGAAAGATAAGCACTCAAGTAAAGTTTCATTGGTGTATTGAAATGTTACTGCACTGCAGGTAAAGGAGACCTGGAAGATTAACTTGTGGCACTGTTCAGCGTTATGATTCTAGTGCATTTGGTCACCTGGGTTGCCTGATCACATCACATTTTGGAGGATGTTAATGCATCAAGAAAATGTAAAAAATGTAGAGGTGCTACTTATGTTTCTGTCCCTGGAAAAATTTCCTTTCAAAACTCATCTTCAGGGCCACTCACTGCACAGTGCAGTCATAAGGAAGCAGCGATTTCCTCAAAGGTAAGTCAACATATTGTGCAAAATATCTGAAACATTGCCTGAATTTTTCTTGCAAAACTCAGAGGCAAAAGAGAACTTCCCTTTGTTGTCCACAAAGGTCTGGGAAGAGATAAATGTGCAATAGGAGTTTAAGCCATAGGAGCCAGAAACATTTCTTTGGCAAGCATATTTGGGGCATCAGAATATTATCAACCTTGGAGATAGGTTATTATAGCTTTATTAGCATACAGTTTGTATTAGATACCTTAGGTTGTAAGTAAACTTTTTGGCATATGTGAAAACAGCCAATCTCTTCTAAAGATCATAGAATGATAGCTTTTTTGAATGAAAAATATCACTATTCAGATAGTGATATGAATTGGCCTAATCTGTAATTCCCCACTTTCATCCATACAGAGTGTCCTGCCAAAGCTTCCATCAATATGCTTAGCTGTAACTGATACTCAAGTTCTATTCTACCAAATAATGTGTGGAACAGAAACCTGGACCTCTCTGGAAACTTCCTTCTGATTTGGAGCCAAATCAAAGCTAGTAACCATTAAAGTTGCTCATTTAATGGATTGATGGATGCTCCTCCAAAAATTGAAAGGTGTTACTAGTGTTGTATTTCTTTTTCAGTTCTAGCAGGGATGGGATGCAATGACATTCAGTTTATCTCAGATGGTGTACCAGACATTTTCTAGACTGTGTGATATTTCATGAGTTATCAGTTTCATAAATTTTTGTTATTTTCCATCCTTCAAAAAATATGCTCCTTTTCAAAATACCAAGATTACTTGCTGTTTCATTCCTTTCAGTCTTATCAGTATTTCATGTATGTAATGAACTAGTATGAAGTCAACTGCATGGATCTCACATGCCATTTGCTTCTAACAGAGATATCCCTTGTACAGTATGCTCCATGAAATGAGCTGGTGTGGGGCAATGGCCAGGTACCTTTAAGCCAGATCACAGGAGAGGCATACAGAGAATATAAATTATTATCTTTAGAAGAGAATATAAATTACTATCCTGTGCAACAGAAAGCACATGTCTTGAGTAAACCTTATTATTAACATGAATTAAGGAAAATATTTTTAAATTTAATACTTACTCTTGAGGCATTGGTGCCTCTGTTAATTTTCTTTAGAAAATGAAAGCAAAAATAAAGCAACATGTGGAATTTTAACTGCAATTTATTTTCTTCTTCCTGTTTTTCATTAGCACATCTTGACCCTTTTTATTTCCCTTTCCCTCACATCTTCCTCATGCCTATATCCTCTTCCCATCTTATATTGAATACAAGCCACAGTCACTCTCCAAGGCAATGCTCTCTTCTGTGTTGTCCAAATACTTTAAATAGTTATCTGAGATGTATGATAACCTGTTGTAATCTCTATGCTTTTGGATGATACTAATTTCGGGAAACACAAGGTTTGCAACAATGGGCTAGATGTTATCTACACACCACTCTGAAATAAAGAGTGATTCCAGCAGTAGCTTATTATGTATATTCTAATCATACATTCTGGAGCTAGAACAGGAAGTATAGGTACATATTTAGCACCACACTGGACTTAGCCCAAATTTAATTAGTAATCTTTTATCTACCAGGTCCCAAGTTCCCTGCATGAACTGCTTGTTAACAGCAGGAATCATTCATTTCACATCCAGTGTCCAGTTACGCATTTATGGTGTTTTCATTTTTCCAATTGTTTTAGTAACTTATCACCTGTGCCTTTAAGCATGACCAGAATTAATGTTCACAGGAACAGTTCTTAAGTACAGCAGGGTTCTTCCTCAACTGGACCTGGTGTCTTCATTCACTCCAGGGATTCTGAGATACAGCTTTCACTCATTTCTGAGAATATGGGAGGAAACATGACTCTCTACTGTGTCTTCAATCTGTGAGATCTAGATATTTTCTCCTATGCAAGTAATGTAAAAATTTATAGGCTAATGAACTACTTTATTCCTAGGTACACTATGATAAACTAGCCACCATGAAAGATCTTTCTGTGTCTATTCCAATAAATGCTTTTGTATCATTGTCCATTGTGCTAGTTAGTTGTGCCCATCCTATCTTTGGCAGGAAAATCTCACTAATTCATCATCACCACTACAAAGAAGAATATCTCATATGACCAATATCGGACATGAACATTCTCAAACTGGAAAGAACAGTTAGCACAGAGTAGTTAAGACTGATAATGTTCTGCTAAATGATATATTTCCAAAAATCTTTATAAGTGAGTGTCTTATGGAAGCACTTAATAGGAGCTGAAACAAGAAAATGAGTCCACTATACACACAGGATACTCTTTTCAAGATGCCTAAAAGGAAGATTTATTTTTAAGCATTTGTATTGGTACCATAGAAGACTTTTTCAAGAATGATATTCCCTTTACTGAGAGAGCATTGAGTTTGTGAAATGTCTCAAGTTAACAGTCCTTACTGAGCATCTAAACTAAAGATTGGCTGTGCTAGGTCTTCATATTTTATATCGAGACTATTTTCAATTATAGTGATGAAGAGTATTTGTAATAACATTATTTATATTTTTCCTAGAAACACTGTGATCTGTGATTAATAAGGTTCTGATAGGTTTCACTGAATGTTCTTTGTCACTTTTAGTTTTGCCTCATGCCTATTACAGTCAAGGGTTATAGCAAATCGATGCATTGGGTATCTATTTTAATTCCAGAGATTCTTTCTTTATATACCACAACTTGCTTCAGGAGATTTAACTGATTCTGAATGTTTCTGTCACCTGCATATGTTATCTATTATGTAAAAAGATGTTTCCTTAGCCAAGCTACTTCTGGGTCAATGATTTGCATGAGAAAAATATAATGCAACATTACTAATGATTTATGCCACAGGATTTAATCCTATATATTATTCACATTATATATATATTTGAGACTAGGCTACCACTGTATTAAAGTTCTCATTAACCAATACTTAAAGCACTATATTCATTACTTAAGGACAATTGCTATTTAACCTATCTGATTTGGAAGGAGGAGAAAAAATGAATTTCAAGATTGCGTTGACAAAAAGCAGTCAGCCAAGAGAGGAGAATATTTTTTAATATTTTGAATTTTTCAAATGGTAACATTGTTTCTTCTGTGTGGACTTAACTTTCTCCCCACTGTGGTGCCTCTTCCTGAACACCAGAGTAAGAATCTCTTTCACAACTGAGAATTTCTGCATCTTAATCTTTTAATTGAATACACCATACTCATACTTGTATCGCACTGTGTTTTAGGCAGTGTTTTATGGACTTTTTTCATTGACTGTAGCTGTAGAGAATTAGAAGAAATACCTGAATCTATCTTATAGATGATAGAAATTTTGTACCTTCTTTGGTAATCACTTTCCATAATTTAGGTAAGATGTATATTTAACTTGAGCTCTATTAAAAATAATATGTACTGTAGATATAGATTTGTTTCATATTCCATTTTAGACATTTTTCTAATACTCATAAAATTTTACTACTAAGATATTTATTGTACTGGATAATATTCTCTCTTCATCATATTTTATTCCTGCAATATCAGAAAATATTTTAAATTTTATCCACATTAATTGTGATAATGTAACACTTCTGCTTTATCTGTATTATTCTGTTTTTCTTAGCCATTTCTGTGTTCTTCATGGTTTCTGACTGAGCTGCAATTTCTACTTTTTTGGTTAACTCTTTTGCCATTACTATGTTGACATTTTGATCTCAGGTTAGCATAAGTTTCTAATTTTATCACATGAGATACTTCAGGCAATATTTCTCTCATGTGTCTTTTAAAAAAAATTGCACTATTTTTCCAATTTGATTTTTTGAGTACATGTTTACTACGCATATTGTTTGCAGCCCTTGTGGGGAGTTAGTAAACGCACACAACACATCTCAATTCTTTCTCATTCCTTTCCCCTCTCCTCTTTTCCTCCCTCCATCTCCTGGTCCCCTTCCAATTGGTGAAATATCTACCTTAATCTTTTTTTCTGCAAATTCACTTTTTCTTATTATTTGCTGAGCTTAAGTGCCACATTTTGCGTTTTCAGTCTAGGTATGCTAATAGAATGTATTTAGATGCACTATCTGCTTTCTTGAGATATAGATGCATTAGAATTTTCCAAGAATAAATTCTCAGATTAGTAATGTTTAGAACAATGCATTTTGAGG
Organism: Heterocephalus glaber; assembly: GCF_053883595.1. NCBI lineage: Eukaryota > Metazoa > Chordata > Mammalia > Rodentia > Bathyergidae > Heterocephalus > Heterocephalus glaber. The sequence goes on along the minus strand of NW_028258138.1, from coordinate 20,468,024 downwards.
AGTGGCTTTTCTTTTCCATTGTACTGCTAAGTGAGGGTTGGAAAAAGGTTGAGAAGAATTCACTGGGAGGTGCCTATGTATCTTGTTTGCTAATTGGGTTCTCTTTTCCCTCTTAAATTTTTATTAAATTGCCTAAACCCAGATATATTTCTTGGATTTCCATGGCTTTTCAGTTGCTTTAACAAGTCGGGACAGTATTCTACAAGATACTTCCATAAAAGTGCTGATACCTTTTTCTGCTTCTTTTGGCATTAGATAAAAACAAACAAGCAAACTGGAGTCTCGATCCTTAAATTTTCATTATTGCTAACATTTGGCAATATGGAGAAAGGTAAAATATTTGTAGCCAAATAATATAGTACAGATTGGGAATAGCTGCCTCAAGGAAAACGTTAGTAAAACTGGATAACCACATAAGATGATTTCTGCATGGAAATGAAAAGGAATGAAGTATATAATTTTCATTATCAGGCTCCCATGTAAATATAATTAAGCTCTTATTTAGACTTGAGTGGCAATACATTTGTGTCTTCCCTTTGGGTTTTAAGCGGGTGCTGATGCTGTGAACCATATGTACATATTTATAAATAGCAAACATTAACTCACTTACTTTGCAGAAAGTATCACAATAACGTTAACTATAATTTTTATTAGTTCAGGCTCATCATCCTTACAATTTCAAAGAGAACAGAGCTCTTCATGAGACACTGTGCCTGCATCCTGTTGAAGTCAAAACCTTAAATAACTGACTTATTGGCTGAGTAACATAACTATGGATATTTGTATTTATCTTTCCTATTGATGAACATACACTGAAAAATTCCATGTGTAGTGTAAGGTACAATGCATCAATAATGTGATTTCTATTCTCTAAACTGACTACTAGATTTTGTTTATGGACATGTGAAAGTATATATTTCAAATAACTAAGAAAATATTGTGGAAATATGTTTGTTATTAAAGATCAGGGTACAATTTGTAGCTTATTTGGGGTATGATAACACATTGGAAAATCATTAAGTTAAATACATAACATGCAGTAATACCTCAGTTAATGAATGCTTGTGTTTGTAAACAATTTTGCTTGAAAACAGAAGCATTTGGCAAAATTTCCCCTCTGTTCTGGAATTCTGCATCAGGTGATGAATATGATTATGGCTATATTCCCCAGAATTGTGAAATGAATTGAGTTCATGAACCCACTGTATATGTTCACAACTGTGTGTCTCTATGCCACATAGATACAGTTTATATACATTGTTATGGCTGTGTCTAGATGTCCCCCCAAAGCCTCAGGTGGCCATAGATGAGGTTTTTCAGAGGTGACTGGATCTAGAGTGTGTGATGCTGGGATCAAGGGTGTATGATTACAAAATTAGTCCACTGATTGGTTTGTAGTAGTTCTAGGTGTGGATAATGAGAAACCCTACACTGAGTGAGAGTGCTACCACTGCTGAGTGTGTAGCCTGGTCAGAATATAAGGAAGAACAGAGAAACAATTCAGTATTTACACATGTGTGTCCTATTTATTTTACTTAAGAGTATGGCCTCAATATGCATCCATTTACCTATAAATGACTCTAGTTTATCATTCTTTATGGCTGAGTAGTACTCCATTTTATTTAAAAAAAATCTTTTTTATCCAGTCACCAATTGATGAGCATTTGGGCTGTTTCCAAGATTTAGCTATTACAAACTGTGCCACTATAAACATGGGTGTGGATACATCGCTGTGGTATGATGTTTTTAATTTTGGAGGGAAGATTGTCAGCAGAAGAAATTAAGTCAAATGGGACCTCTAACCCAAGTTCTTTGAGGAATCTCCACATGGATTTCCACAGTGGTTGCACCAGTCTACACCCTCACCAGAAGGAGGCCTGCTGTTTTGTTTGCTGTTTGCTGATTTGGTGCCTCCTGCCTGCCACCTTCCATGCCATGAACTGTTTTTTTCTCCTCTGCAAAGCCCCTTTGCCATATCACCCTGCCTTGGAGCCAACTGATTATGGGCTGAATCCTCTACAAATTGTGAGCTGGAATACAACTTTCCTTCTTTAACATTGATTTTTGGGTATTTTGTCTCAGTAACGAGAAAAGTAACTAAGACATATGTGAATGTAAAAATGCAGGACCCCTAAATAATTTGTGTGAGTTTGTAATGTAATTGATAACAGCAAGGTAGGCAATATAAAGAATTAAAGTTCAGAAAGCTAATTTAGGATGTAAGAGAATACAAAAGGAAATATGTCTGAAAAAGTAAATAATAAAAAATTGTGTATTTCTTAATAGTGGAAATGCTTAAGGTAAACCCTAAAATATGAACAAGATTTTTAAAAATAAGTGGTGGGAAGAAGAAGTTAGCTTCTAGTAGCTGGGAAATGACCTGATCTTACCTAGCAGATTTTGGTGCCATCAAAAGAACCTTGCATACCTATGTAGGATTTGCTGTGTCCAAGTTGAATGCAAACAAGCTTGTTGAATGCAAACAAGCTTGAAGAATACTAGCATCAGAAGAGATTACAGTGTGCATCACAGCAATGAGAGACAGGAAGTGAAGTCCAGAAGTTCATGTACAAAAACACTGTAACCACTTGCGATACAAAAATATCAAAAATATTGCCCTTTCTTGGCTGAATGCATTTTGGCAATGAAGGCTGGAACCTGCTCCTACTAGGTCAGATGGATTGAAATATGCAGTTGTAGCCTTTTTCTTACTTCCTAAAAAATATACTTACAGAAAAATTTCTTCTGTGAGCCCTTTTCAAAAATCACCTAACATAAACCCATTTATTTATTATTTTATTTTATTGGTATATGTTTGTGATCTGTAATAATTATATACATCTTTGGGAATTTGTACAAATACATTTTGTATCTTACTCATTTTCACTTCCATCTCCATTCCTTCCCCTTCTCTCTTCCTTGCTCCTATTTCCACAAAGTCTGCCTTCCTGTTAGTCATTCTGACATTGTAGTGAGATTCCTCACAATTCTCTGTGGTGTGTCTTCTCCCTTGAAATGAGCTCCCCCACACAACTTAATTTGAAAGCAGGTGTCTTTTCAATGTTCTTTTAGCTGGCGGGCACTCTCTGTATCTCATTAATATTATTGCAGGAGTTAGAATGTTTATCTTCCTGAGTAGCATAGTACTATCGGCAGTATCATTATGGATCATAAAAGCAAAGGGATGGCACAGTCAAGAATTAGAGATTATTGAAAGGATCATTTACAAATGTGAGGGAGAATAGGCAAGACTGTGAGGCATACAGGAATATTAACATCAGAAACTATTTATCCTCTCCAGACTTGAAATGCAGAGAAAGCTATTTCCGGCACCCAGTGCCAATGATACAAGAATTGTGTATCAGAAGCTCCAGTGTTCAGCTGATAAATACAGCCATTGTCAAACACTTCAGTACATAAATTATTTACTATCTGGGCTTTAAAAAGTTTGGACAAGGGTGGAAAATCTAGAAACTTAATAGGAAAGGTAAATGGAAAAAATCTAGTATATTAGCTGTAAATAGTTTTTAAAATAGCTCGACATTTTCAACTTATGTATAATTTTGAGTAAAGTTACACAATATAGTTCACCATCAGAGCTGGTTTTGTTACCAGATAGGATCCTAGGAGGTTCCCAAAGCTATTAGGAGGATCTTTATGTCATCACAACCACCACCACCATAAAATAAATTTCAGGTATATTCACTCCAGTTAGAAAAACTAATTTTCAGGACTAATCAGAAAGAGGCTTAAAGAGCTTTGTTAGACAGACTTTTAAAAGTACACACCCACAGAAGTAGAATGTGGGCATTCAGTGAAAATCTGGCTGGGTATATATATGGGAGATTAAAGGGTGGAAATCTGTAGAACTTGTGGATCTATGCATGGAGGGTGTATTTAATTTAAAAATGAAAGAAAACAGTTTTTTTTTCTGGAGAGCATTCATGGATAACAGCATTCATGGGAAGGGACATACACACTCATAGGGAAGGTTCTGTTTTACAGATGAAAAAAGGTGGTCTATTCACTGGTGAAAGAGGACATTTGAAAAACAATAAAGCTGAATCCATTTGCAGGTAAAAGGGAATTCCCAGTGCTCACTGTGTTTTGAGGAAAGAAAAAATAATTAACTGGACTCCTGTCCTGTAACTGCAGTTTTTATTTTAAAATTATTATTGTCCTTCATGTCTTAGTTACTTTTCTTGTTGCTGAGACAAATACCAGACCCTCACAGTTAAGGAAGAAAAAGTTTATTTAGCTCACAGTTTATAGAGTTTTCAGTCCATAATCAACTGGCTCCAAGACAGGGAGACATTGCAGAGGAGAAACAGTTCATGGTTGGCAGAAGGTAACAAAGCAACAAGGAACCTTAGCAGCATCTTTTCTGGCACTTCTATCTTATCCAGACTACTTAGGGTGGGTAGCACTCACACCCTTAATGCTAGTGCCCTTAAGTGTAGCACGGCACCATGAATCATTTCCAGCACCACATAGTCTTGATCCAGCCACTTCTGAAAAAGTCCCACCTATGATCACATGAGGCTTTGGGGGAACATCTAGACACAACCCATAACATGTAGCATCCCCCCCTTTAAACCTACTTTTATTTTTCTATCTTACCTCAATTCCTTAGTGTATGACCTGCAAAATCATGTAAGTCTCCATACTGTGAAAAGTCCAAGTCTTGGTTTCATGTGTTCTGGTCACCAACACCAAATTCTTAATAAAATTTTCAGGAACTTAGGTTTTCAAGGTGAAATCTTATGGGACACCAAAAAAATGCAAGTGGTAGGGCAGAGAAGCTGAGTCAGTCCCAGCACCTGGAACGAAGCTCCCCTGCTGCCATCCCAAGCTCCTAGGCCAGAGAAGCTGAGCCAGTCCCATCACCTGGAAGGAAGCTCCCCCACCACTATCCCAAACTTCTAGGGCAGAGAAGGTGAGCTGTGTGGGCACCAGAAGCACCCCCCCCCACCGTGGAAATGAGAAGACACTTAAAAAAGCCTCAAAACCAGATTTCTGGATCACCTACAGCAACCCCAAAGGGAAATGAGATGGAACAATCTGATACTTAACCACCTGAACTCTCTGAACTGGCAACAAAAGAGGATCTGGGAAAAATGAAATCAGAAATAATTACTCAGAAAACAGCAAAGATTGTGCTCATGGTGCAAGACGTGATTGATAAATCTAGAGAGGACACAGATAAAAAAAATAGAGGATCTGAAGAACATGATGGAATCCCAACAAAGGAAACAAATGGAAACCATAAAACAGATGCAAACAGATTTCCAAGAGATTAAAAACTCCATCGAAAGTCTGCACAGCAGAATGAACCAATGTGAGGATAGAATTTCAGATATAGAAGAAAAGATTGCAATTAGTGACCAGGAAAAGAAAAATTGCTTTAAAAATGTAAAGGAACACGAGAAATCAATCCAGCAGCTGCTAGACAATGCAAGGAAGAATAACATAAGACTGATTGGAGTCAAAGAAGAGGAGAGAGTGAAGATGACATGAAAAAAACTGTTCATAGAAATGATGGCAGAAAACTTCCCAAGGAGGGGGAAAGAACTTGACATACAGATAAATGAGGCATTTAGGATTCCAGCTAGCTTTGATTAAAAAAAAAAAAAAATCTACACATAGGCATATAAAAGGTAGGATTCCAGAAATCCAACAGAAGAACAAAATTCTACAAGCAGTGAGAGAAAAGAAACAAATCACATACAAAGGAAAGCCCATCAGAATCACAGCAGACTTCTTAATGCAAACCCTCAAGGCAAGAAGAGCTTGGAGTGATGTATTTCAAGCCCTAAAGGAAAACAGCCTCCAACCCAGATTGATGTACCCTGCAAAACTATCTTTCAAAATTGATGGAGAAATAAGATACTTTCAAAGTCTTTGCAAATAGGGAAGGCTGGAGGGGGTGAAGGGAGGGCAAGGGAAGGGAAAAAAAAATAAGAACCAAGATACTCATGTAAAGGTACAAGATCCCAGTGATGAATGTAACTGTATTTTATACCTAAAATGCACCGATAAACTTAATGGAAAAAAAAATGCAAGTGGTAGAGACATGTAGTGTACGCATGTCAGCTCTTCCTTTCTGCATCATCCTGCCTTTCCTGATATTACCACAAATGTAGAAATCTGATTCTCAACTTTGTGACAGTCAAAGCTGTACAGGATAAGCCTGTTTCACACTTAGAGGTGCTGACAGACCCAGTGAGGCTAGAAAGCAGAAAGAAGCACTGAAATCCTAAGAAACATGAATGTCTAAGAAACCTGTCATATCTTTTCTTCATTTTACTTTCCTGTAGTAGCAATGCTGAAAATGGTGACATAGAGGAAAAGAAAAAGACAAGGAGATATTTAGTTCATTTTCTTTTCCTTCTCTTATTAGTAAAATGAAGTGAATGTTGTGAGAATGCATTTATATAGATTGAAGTAAAGGTTTATTTTGTGTAACATTTTCACTGTTTTGATAATAAGGAAATACATATGACTACACCAAGTAGGGCACATGAATTATGTAATGAGTGTTGTAATTATGTAATTTCAGTAACTCTGCAAACATGTTAAATACTCATATTTGTAATTAAACATATAGCTAAAGTCAAGCTAATAATTTAAAGTTTTAGTTTCTACAGAGCATATAGAAAAAATCAGATTTACAAAAGGGATATATTTTACGTTTTATAATTTAAAAATTCTTACATTTTGTTTTACTGGTAATATTTTATTACCTTAGTAACACTTGGATGCTGCTTTATAAAAAGTGACCTCATTTTTGTTTTATTTTTATTTTCCAATAGATGTTCAAAATTTTTTAGTCAGCACCTTCAACAGCTGCAAAAGTGCGAATTATTGGATCAGCTTTATTATAAATATCATTGGCTTCTTTTTCCCAAGTGCATAACATGGATATGGAAGCTTTGATAGTATATTTTATTCATATTAGCCAAACCCCACAGTTTTCTATCTTCCCCACATACCACTTTTTCTTTAATCACAAAGAAAATTCAACCTCAGAATTCTTTAAATTACCAACTTCACAGCCTTAGAAGGTGATTCATGTTCTAGTGAAAAGGAGGACAATAGTTTCAGGGGCTGGAATTGTCAATTTCGATAAAGGGAAAATTTCAGAGCAAGAAAAACCAAGAGAAAATTATTTTGAGCGACTGAACAATGTGTTTTATTTCTATGAATACTCTGAATACTCATTAATTTACACAGACTGAAATAGTTTCTTAGCTAAGGTTACCCCACTATCTTTCAGAATACTTTTGTTTTGTGCTATTCATTAAGCAGTTTCCATAGACTTACATGTATATAAATATACAATGTATAATATGTATATATTATGCAAATATTGTATAGTATATATTATGTAAATATTAAATTATTGGTAAATGGATTCAGTGTTAATAAATAAACTAAAAATTTATTCATCCACTTTTAAATATATATAATGCACCATTCTTGCAACTCTCTGAAGCAGCTCTGGAAGTCCTCTTTCACCAGGGTTTTTACAAGTGTGATCAAAAACATGGTGAATGCTGCTGCCAAGTGCCACCCAACAGAAAGGTAGGCTGTAAAAATATTAGAATGTTTCCTCATCCAACCTATTTATCAGATCTGACACAATGTGACTTGTTATTCTTCCTCAAAGTCAAAATGAACAAAACGTTTTTAATTGATTCAGGACATGAAAGTAGCCAAGACAGCACTGCTAAAGTCTTGAAAAACTGAACTTCCAGTTCTTTTTCAGAAAGTGATAAGAAAAATGGATATGTGTATTCAAAGCAAGGGGAAGTATTTTGAGGAAAATTAATAGTAATATGTCTTATTGTATAAATACCTTTTATTTAAACATGCAACATAGCTTTCAATCATACCTAATATCTTTTTTATTCACAGTAACATATCAATATTAAAAGGTAAATGAGATTTTTACTTCCTTTCAAATGCCTTTGTAAATTAAATATAAAATATTCTATTCTCAACTTCAAAGTAATATAGAACATTGTGCATTAAGTATGATATATTTTGTAACTAAAGTGATAGATAAGTTCTATCACTTTGTATTTTAAATAATGATCAGATACTGCCATCTCCTGTTTGTTCAAAACACAATTTTATTAAGATTGAATGTTTTGGGGCCAGGGATTTAGCTCAGTGGCACTGCACCTGCCTTGCAAGCGCAAGGTCCTGAGTTCAATCCCCGGTACCAAAAAAAAAAAAAAAAAAGATTGAATGTTTGCTGTTGCAATGAAAATATGAAACATGTACAAATACACTTAATGTGTCAGAATTTCTGCACCATTATGAGAAGCACCCATCTGCTTAAAACAATTTTTTATCTTGAAGATTTGAAAGGTATTATCTGTCTAGAACCATTAGGCCTTGACCTGAAAACATTCTTAAACTGCTTTATATGTAATTAGAAAATAATTAATTAATGAGCTTTATCATAAATTTACAACATAACAATGAAAATTGATTAACTTTAATTCCAATCATTAGTGACACATAGCATCTTGCTTTCTACGTTGTTACTTTTGCCTGTCATCAACTATTATAGATATAATTAGAATTTTTCTACAAACAGTTTTGTATATCAATATGTAGCACCATTTCTTAAATGATCAAGAAAGAACTAAATGTTGAAGTAAGGCTAGACAATGACATATATTAAAACAGTATTTTCTAATTAAATTAAATATGGATTAGGTTAGAATATAGAAACTTGAATCATAGAAATGAAAATATTAGGTTTATGTCCAAGTTACTATACATTTTGCTCTGATACCTGGTGACGTCCAACAAGTGCCCCTTATTTTTTGTGATTTACACATCTGTATTCCTTATTGTTCATTAATTTAAAAATAATTTCTGTTCAATAAATTTTTACATAAATTATTAATTTTAAAATTGAAATTTTATTATTTAACAAAGTAGTGTGGCAAAGATGAATTTCATTGGAACTTTGATTTACATTATTATCTTATCTCTTACATCAGGGCTAAGAAAATGGAAATTTGAGCTATGAGTATGAAATAATTTAAAATAATCATGTTACTTACACATCACCTGGAATAAACAGTAAGGTTGTATAAGTTAGGGTGTAAGTCATTGAGGTGTAAAAAGAATATTACATTTTACAGAGACTTAAACAAGTAGAATTTTGTTTTTCTCTGTGTGTCCAAGAAGCTTTCCCGATGCAAGAAAAAGTAATATGCAGGCCCACTGACCCACAATTTTTGTCTCTTGTTCATCTATCACCCTGAACACATAATCCCAAAGGCTACTTTGCTCTCAGTATTGTGCCTGCAAAGTGGTTGCTGAAAAGAATGACACCATTTGTTCATTTAAGACTGTGATTTGGGATGTATGCAGTGCTTCTACTCTAGTTCACAAGTCAGAATCTAGATCTATGGCAATACCTACCCAGAAGGCTGAGAAACACAGCTGTAGCAAGGTACTCATGGGCCTAAAATCTATATAAGTGTATAAAACGGGCATATTGTGTACTGCTAAACACTTACTAGATTCTGTAACAATACGGAAAAGCCTAATTTTCTACTGATAATTAATTCTTTAGTTATAATAGGTTCTAAATCCATAACTGATTCATAACTACTTTGAAGAGGATATTTGCCTAACTTCTTTGATTTAGGTACCACCTGTAATGGTGATAGGATTTCCTATTTTTTATGTGAAAATGTATTAAGGTATTATTTATGGCTTGATACATACTGAATACAGTATAGGTGTACAATAGGAGTCTTATATGGAAGATACATTGTTTTTATATAAAAACCATTGTGTCATATGTAACTATTAAATGAAACATTTAGTACATATTTTTCCATATATAAAGATGAATATATGTGTCACTAGTATTTAGGGTATGATATTTGTCAAAGTATTTTGTTTTAATAAAATAATTTATCATTAAATATTAATAAGAAACCCTCTTATAAGTAGTTCTCACTAACATCAAAGTTATTAAAAACTGTTTTACTTTATAATATGCTAAATTACCCATAAAGTTGAAAAACATTTTTCAATAAATAGCAATATTTTAGCACTTGAATCAATTTCTGCCTCCAAATTTCTCATATTCAACACAATGCTTTTATTTACACCTTTGAAAACTTATGTCATTTGCTAAAAAGAAAGAAAATAAATCTTCCATTATTCTTCATTTTTATTGTAAAATTTTAATTCTTGTATGTATTGCATATGACAATGAAAATTTAATAGGCTATGGAGGAATATATTTATGAAATAATTTGGAATAATTAATTCAGACATATGAGCTTTGAAAAGAAAATATTCTGCACAATAGAAAAGAACCTAACTTTACAATTGAATTTCTTATGTTTTTTTTCCCTTGAATTCTTTTTTTTCTGAATAGTCCTAGGTAGGTCAGTTTTAGTTGACAAAAAATTTTATTTATGGAGTATAATGTGATGTTGTATTAAATGTGTTAGTGACCTTTAAGGTAAAAACAAATATTTGATTTTACAACTTTCTCTTACCTTTCTTTCCATCACTACATGCAGTCTATAAACCTGACTGGAATTAATTGCCTAATTACAGGGAATAAAACAGAATGCCTTTCCAAAGACTTAAAATTTCTATTTCCTACAGTGGAAATTCTACCTGACCACCTGACCTACTCAGTGTGCACCCATTAAATAAGAAAATAAGCATGTACCTAGGAACACAATTTCAACTGTATGGTAATGGTAATGTAATGCACCATAATTATAAATCATTTTATACTGTAAGAACTAAGTCTAGAATGATTGTGATGTTTTACCCTTATCCATTTATCTTCTCAGATGTAAGCTTCACCTTTATTATTTTAATTATTTCCTTGGTATAACTTCAATTCATAAATGAAAGAAGCAATAGGAAAAATAGTAAAATAAATATACATCTATAACATCTTGGAGGGAATTTCCCAGCCATATGATTTGATGAATTTACGTACAAATGTTACCTCCCAAAAAGATATTTTTAAATATATAAGGGAGAGATTCATACTTCCCTCAGTTAGGCAATATATTTTAATACGGGTTTCTTGTGTGCTTTACCTTAAGGAAAAATCTATCGTCTTCTGATACCTGTAAGTTCAAGGGATATGCAGTACAGTCATATTAGTTGTATATTGGCATAACTGCAAACAGTCTCAGTGGAAAATGTTATAAATACGTGGTATCATTTAAGAAGTTTCACATTACATTACAGTAAATCTAAGTATATGCTTTCACTTTCATCTAGAATATTCATAGAAGACATTGCAGAAAAATAGCATTTAAAAGATATTTTCAATAGGACAAATATGGATGAGTGCAAAGAACACATCAATGAAGCACAAATAGTTACTAGGTCAGTAATGTTTCCTTATATGGTAAAGGGGATATTTTTCTTTATGTAAAACAAGTCTTTGTAAGTGAAATGAGTTTGGCCTGCATCTTGAGTGATTTGTTATTTGATTAGATAAGCATGACTTGTATTGCATTTCTTCTTTTCACAGAATAAGCATATTCTATGCTCATGGTCATAAAGCAGGATTCATATATGAGAAAGACAAATATTAAAAAAAAACACTTTTTCTATATTTTTATGTTCCACAATCAGATGAAAATAGTGAAACTCAAAATGTTTGCTCACAATGGATTTGATTAAATCAGGAAATTTTCCTCAGTCATTAAGGGAAAGATAAATATTTATCTCCTGCAGTTGGAAGAGATAAAGGAAAGCTCCATTCTAGTTGAGGTGGAGTATAAAATGGAGGACACTTATTTTTTTAACTTTGCCCCAGGAAGTCAACAATATCCCACTAAGTTTTATGTACCTGAGAGAACAGGTGGAGTCTTCACTGTGATGTGGGTAAAGGTTATATAGTGAATCTGAGCAAACTGATCTTCAAGCCAGCTGCGGAATTCCTTGTGTCCTAGCTCAGTTGCACACAGTTGTGAGACAGAACGGGTCAAGTACTTTCTTTTTAACCAAAGGGTTTTCAACAGAGCTCAAACTGAAAACCAGATAGAACCACAGAAATGTCTGTAACAATGGATCCCATCATGTACTATTTCCATTCCCATTCCTGCACTCCTGATTATCTTTCTAGAAAATTCGATTTGGGGAATTTTGATGAACTTCGGTAATGCCAAACTGACTCAAATTGTTTCTACTCCCTCATAGAATATAAATTGAATATTAAAATATAAATTGCTATTGAAAATAGAAAGAAATGTCTTCATTATAAAAAGAACATTTATTTAACAGTAAGCTTAGCAATGAATAAATATACGCAATAAATGGTATTGGAAATCAAAATAGAAGCTATATTACAAAAGCTAACAGATATCAGATTACAGAGGTTAGATTAATTTTATTTCCCTAGAAAAGATTTTGAATTTTCACTAATGAATTGAAAGTAATGCTTATTGAAAGATAATCTGATGATAGTGGTAGGAATTTGGCAATCAAAAATTGGTGGAGGGAATAGAATTAGTGAAACAGAGTTCATAGACTGGTAAATTTTGAGATGTAAAGGATATAATCTAATGTGACACAAAGGAATAGTTATATATTATATAGTTCTAAAAATTTGAAGGGTGTAGCAACTGTTCAGTTCTAGTTCACGTGAGGAGCACTACAGTTAAATGTACTTAATGTTTTCAGCTATAATGATTGAAAAGTGACAGATTCACTAGAGTATAGAATCAAAGAGAATTTTGTTGAGAATAGGCAATATGAGTTTAAATCTGACTATCTCATGCCATTTAAATTTTATCCGTTTTTTCCATTATATCAAATAATAATTTATGTTCATTGTTTGGCTTTTATTTGGCCTTCTCAGTTTTAATTGAATAATTTCTGCAAATAATGTAATAATGTAAGAATACACATTTTCTATTTTGAAACTGCTTTGTTTTTGGAATTCCAACCATAATGTCTGAAGAAATGTTTTCAAATAAAACCCAGTCAGAAGCATAGGATGTTAAATCAACATTTTAAATTAATTTGGTATACAAGGAGTGGTTTAAAACAAGGTAAATGTTTAAATTTACAAGTTATTACATACAACAACATTGTCAAGCACAATAGGATAAATCTGTTCAAAGTGAGGGATAGTATTTAGAGGAAGTTTAATGGTGATACATCTTTAAATTTAAACATTCTCCATATATTTTCATTACCCATCATTGATGAAAGGTTTAGGGCAATTTCTGTCAAATAAAAACATTACAGTTGGTCCTCACTATTCACCAAATCTAGCACCTTGAGTCTTCTTGCCCTTGCCCAAAGTGAGACTGACAATGAAAAGTAAATGTGCTTAGTCAGGTCAGGGCATAGAGGCGGCAGCTAAGATAAGGCAAGATAAGACACTCACAAAAGAGAACTTGCAGAACTGTTTCAGAAAGTGGGCAAGAATGATGGAATAAATGTATTTGAAAGGAAGCAAGGAAGAGTATTTTGAAGGTGATTAATGACAATGTGTGTTTTACTATAATATTTTTTAAAAATTCAATTATTTCCTGTACTTTTTGAATACACCTCCTGGTTTTCTTAAGTATCTTAAGTATTCTGTGTATTTTTGTGGGAGAACAAGAGCTTAACTTAGTGGACAACTCACTCCAAGTAGCAAAGCTCTATTTTCATAGAAGTAGAAAAATGTTATTTTTTCTTTGAATAAAATTAATTAGCTTACACAGTCGGTGACACCAGTTGACAAGGGAATTTAGTACCTGTTTGACAAATGCTCCTGCCATGTTAACTAAAAGTTAACTAGTAATTCTTCCTTTTAGAACATGTGGTATGGAAATGATGATATCTGTTTGGCTGTGGGAAAGGTAAGATACTTTCCTGCCTTTGTAGTTCTTCAGTTGACTTTGCATGGTGCATGTTACATTCTAGCTTAATCCTTTATTCCATAGCAAAATTTTTATATTTCACTTTGTCTTTGTCAAGAAGTTTTCTGTTAGCAGGATATTTTTAAATGATATTTACCAAATACTGTATATTGTGTAATGCATATTTCAAGCTTCTGTATGCGACTTTCTTGCCCTTATTCTGTAGTTGATCACCTGGAATTGCACAGCTATGATCTGTGGAAAGGACAGAAGGTAGAGCAAAGGGATAGGAAAATTCAAAAATGGTCTGAAACAGTCAAAATTTTTTTTTACTTTAAAATACTGTTACAATTTAGATTTTACTAAATGCAATGAGTCATAGGGAATAAGTCTCATGAATGTGATTAAATTATTAACTATAATTCCTTAACTAGGATTAAGAAATATCCATGTCTTTTGTACATCTCCACTCTATCCACTTTCCTTTCTTTTCCACTTTCTGTGTAAAGTTTGCGATTCCTAACACTTAATAGCTGTTATTATTTTCCTTGGTCCAAAACTGTTAGGGTTACAAAAATCTTTCTTAGTCTTAAATAGCTATCTATCTAGTCACACTCACCCATACATGTGTGTGTGCTCACACACAAACATATACACAATTTTCAGTTCTCCCTAAAAACTTGAAATAGTATTTTGCTTCTTTTTGGTTTCTGAGTATTCATCGTGGTGGTTATACTGTTGGGAATTATCAGAGAATCCCCACAAAGAGAAGTATATGAAATTATATTTACACAGGTTTAGTGCAAGAGTTGAAAATCTGATGCTATTCTTTGAAACTTGTTACGAAGAGGAGCTCAGCACACTCTTAGACCTTATTTATGATAGTTATAGATCTCTCTTTCCTTATATTGAAGCACTCAATTATTAATTTCTAAATCCCACTCAATAAATACAAAATTAAGGTACATTATTATGCAATTTTAGTAATATAATGCAGTTACTCAAACTTTTCTGAATGCCTGCTACAATATTTACCTAATACAAAGATAAATGGTTTATTTATTTTATTTCATAAGATTTGTACAACCTTCATTGCCTATTGAACAGTGTATCATTGTGCCTTTTTAGAAACATTAGAAACTGGTTCAGGGAGCCTGATACCACGCAAGAGCCAATGATTTCCATGACCTGCCTACAAAATCTACACCTTTAATCAGTATATTTTAATAAAACTCTGTGAGTTAATGTCAATGCTTGAGACAAATAAACTGGTTACAACTTTCTGCAAGAAGGAACACAGATTGGAGTGAATTACTTTTTTCTCTTCAAGTAAAGTTGTAGTTATTTTAATTGTAATACGTCAATGTGATTTGAATATGAATCACCCAGTTGATTAATAAAGTTCAAGTTGTGTCTGTGCATGTTAGATATGTGGACTGCAACCTGAAAAGAGAAGTCTTATCCTAAATACAGATGGTGCCTTGTATTGTAGCCTTGATGGAATAAAAAGGAAAGAGGAAGGAAGTCTTCCCCCTTTGTCTTTGGAAGAGGTCTGATCTTCAAAATTCCCTTTGGATATCTGTCTCCAGTTCCACTAGGCTTCCAGTGCAGACTCTTCGGCCTTCCAATGAAGAATCTTTGGTGTTCTGAGGCAGACTCTCCTGGTGACTATGCAGTGAGCTTCTAACCTTTTGATCTTCCACTGTTACTGGCTCCTCTGGTCTCCCCTGTGCAGGCAGCCATTTTGGATTCTTCTGGCTCTGATTCCCTGGAGAGCAACTGGGACTCTTCCCCCTCTCATCTTGCAAGCCTATCTACTAAATCTCATGTGTATCAGACATACGTTTAATATTAATTATGTTCCTCTAGTGAACATTGATACATAGTCCAAAAATTGAGGGGTAGTCATTTAGTCAACAGTCTGTGACAGGTGATACCATAGGAAAATTATTATAAAAAATAGCTAAGATTTGGAAACAGCAGCCTATGATATTGTGAAAAATAAAACAGAGAGAGGAAAGTCAAACAAACAACTTTCCTCACATGAGAGAGATTTTAAGAAACAAAAGGAAGAATAATAAAATGACTTGAAATTGGAGTTCCTTCAGTCTTATGGTTGAGATATTGATACAAAAAGTGCACTTGTTTGCTTTCATAATTATCTTTCAAAATAATCACCCAGATCATAATTGTTGCATATATGATGTGTAAAATGCTAAACCATATGTTGGCTATTAAAAATGTAACTAAAAATCTGTTCATGTATGCATAAACATTCCTAACTCAAAATTATAAACCTCTCAGACACAGAACCTCTAGCAACCAGAAAATTACTCTAATTCGTATAACATATATTCTTGAATGTACTGATAGTTCCAGTCATATTTAAAGAAAATAATAGCAAGATAGTTATATCCTCAAATTTGCAATAGCAAAAATTCCACTTAAACTGACTTTGTAGGATAATCAAGATTTCACAAGGAAAACATAGTGTAAAATGAGGTACCAGAATGGACCTGAAATATTCCTATGTTCTAGGAAAGCTATAGCCATCATCATGTCATAGTGCAATGCATTAATCGTGTACCTATAGAGAAGCTATAGGTAAAAATATAAATAAATAAATTATAATAAATTATAAATAAATCTAGTATGCTGCTAGTCAGTAAAACATATAGCATATACATTTGTATAAAGTACATGGTACTAAATGACAATAATTAACTGTGTTAGCAGTCTATGTCTTTAGTATACCATTTATTGTTTTATAGTGTACTTCTTCCACATATAAAAAAAGATTACTGTAAAATAATTGCCATGTTCTTCCAAGGAAAGCTTCATACATCCAATGTTTTCCTTGTCTTTTGATTGCATCATTTTCCCTTGATTTGATCTCGAGGTATATTTTTCCTTATGACAGTAGGTGCACTACATGTATATACCAAGTAGACTGTACAATATAGGCTGGTGTAAGTACACTCTATGGAGTTCTTTCAATGGCAAAATTACCCTATCATGCATTTTTCCAGAATGCACCCCCACTATTAAATGGCACCTAAGTGTAAGAGAATAAGGGACCTTGTTGCACAGATCACACCATAAATGTAGAAATTTACAGAAGTATTTTGCATATAGAAGCTATGATACTTTGGAAATAAAGAACGTGATCTATATGGTTTGGAAAGAAATTCCCTCAATTAAGTAATTATAGATTTATTTAATAATTTAAAATTGGCTAAGACATAAATATTTATAAAACAAAGAGAATAAAATATGTTAAAACAAAAAATACTCAAAATAGCTTTAGTTAAAATTTTACAGTTTTGTGAGATATGAAATTTGTATGAATATTATGAAAATTTTCTTATAATAAATCTCTTCTGCTTATAATTATTGCACTGAGTAAATCTTGTCCAATAATCTCTCTCACGATGTAACAATTATTCTGATGCTGGCTGGGGTTTGTCCACTGTTTCACAAAGTGTATGAGGAGAAACAAGCTAGAGTAATTGTCCATGTACTTAAGTTTTTTTCTATCATTTAAACCTGAGTTATTCTTTTATGCTACATGAAAGCGTGAATAATAAGAAACATCACTCTAGGAGGATGTTAGAAAACCACAGTTCTAATGTAGTTGACTGAATCTTTGCAGTGAGGTTTAAATAATAATGAAGTATTGATCCAACTGTCCCATTCACATTCCTAATCTTTTCATATGTCTTACACATAATTACTGAGACACTAAATTTTCCATGACATTTTTTAAAATTTTTAAAAATAAAAACAATTTATTGAAGTATTCTTGCATAAAACCACACATACCTTGTTAGGAATTCTTTCTTCCTAGTGTAAGGGTATCTGTCATTGAACTATAACTTGGAGTTACTATATGTTTATATATTCACATTGAATGTATTAAGTGTAATGTTTGTATCATGGTTGGAGAATAAATGAATGCTCCTGAGACTAACCATTTAGTCTTTCTAAATCTCTTTACCCATCTGTAGAGTAATAAACTCTCAGAGGATAAGCTTAGTTTGAAGTAAAATTCAGGTGCAAATTAAAATATTCATATCTTTAAAATACATAGTGTTAGTTTAAGCCCAACATACTTTCTTCAGATGGTTACATTGATCATTACCTTTGTCAGTACTTGTGGGGAAAATTGTAAAAAAAAAAACTTTGAGATTTTTTTAAAAAATCGCTTTCTCCACTATCACATTGTAACATTTAACATCCTTATCTTCCCAACACTAAGCTATACCTTTTAAACTGAGGGATTATTTGTGGTTTTAGGCAGTCAACCTCTCATGTCCACACTCCTGGTACTGGTACCATTATTGGATGCTGCTACATCAAGATACTAAGAAGGAAAAATTGTAGAAGGTTACTTTAGCTTCTTTGTATTAATGATTACTGACATTCATTGTCTGGTGCCCAGGATATTTTAAATGATTATCTGTTTAACGTAATTTATTTGAATTGTGTTTAGTTTCTTTTAGCTATTTCATGAAGGAGAGTGACTCTAGAGTCTGTGAATACAAATGGACAAAAGTCAAAGGTGCTGGCTATGACTTTAACTAGAATTATAGAAAATCGATCAATTGGGAAATGAACTTCTAAATGTGATTGTATTTTGATACATGTACCTGGTATACTTCTATACTTATTTAGTTCTCCATTAATTTATCACGGCAATGTTTTGATTTTTCAATGTTGAGCTCATATATCATTCAGTAACCTTATTATTGGATATTTTCTATTCTGGTTGCTGTTGTAAAACATCTTAGATTGAATAATTTATTAAAAATATAAATCCATTGTTCATCATGATTCAGGCTGGGAAATCATGACAGCTGCTTCAAAGTAGGCTAGGGCCCAAGTTTTGACTTTCAAGAGAATACTGTTTCCTTTTGTGGCATAAAGGCAACCTTTTTATATGTCCGAATCCCATTCATGGAGGCTCCATTTATATGATATAATAACTTCCTAAAAGCTCCACCATTAATACTATCACTTTGGGGATTTTATGCACCATATGAATTTCAGGGAATTTCTTTTCGATCATAGAAGATATTTCATATATTTAATACAATTGTAGTATCTGTTTTTGTTGGATTGTTTGCTTTTCTCAGGGAACAGTATCATAGCCTTCTCACTGAGCAGCATCTCCAGCCCTCTTCTTATTTTTTTTAATTTTGAGACTATTCCTACTAAGTTTTGAATTTTCTGAAGCTGGATTTGAACTTGTGGTCCTCCCACCTCAGTCTCACAGCATGCTGGGATTACAGGTGTGCACTATCACATCTGGATTAGTAGCTGGCATTTTAAAAAAATAGTTTCTCATTGCTTATTTCTATTGTATAAATATAATTATTTAATGCTTGATCTGTCATTGTTGCTATATTCTGTTGTCAATTCTACTTGTATTTGAGTATTTTTAAGATTTTTGTGTGTGTGTGTGTGTGTGTGTGTGTGTGTGTGTGAATGAGGTTATTTTAACTTCAAATTTGCCAGCATTTATGCCATACTTCTTTACTTCTTGTGCCACTTTTCTAACTAGGATTTACAATACACTTTTTCACAACATTGAAAATGGATATCTAAATTTCTTCTTTTCTTAGAGATGATATATACTTTGAACATTATCTACAACATATGGTGTTTGCTGGGATCCTTTAAATAGACAGAGAAGGTTCTGCTGTGCTGTGAGTTGAATTATGACTCCCCAAATCACTAAGTCCTAACATGCAGAGCCTCAAACTGTGTCTTTCTTTGCAAATAATGTTATCAAGGTTGGAATTAGTTAAGGTTAGGTGAGGTCCTCATGGAATACTATGTGCTCTTCATTCAAATGTGACTGTCATGATTATTAAGAGAAGAATTTGGATAGAAACAGAAAAGTAACATGGAGATACCAAGTGAAGACTGGAGTGTTTCTACCATAATGCAAGCAACAACCAGAATTTAGGCAAGAGACCTAAATCCATTCTTCACATGAAGTGTAGCCCTGCTGGTGACTTGTTTTCAGCATTCAGACCTGCAAAACTGTGTACCACTAATTTCTCGCCCTCCCACCCTCCTACTATGTGACATTTTGTTATGGTAACCTTAGAAACAAATAACTTCTACTCCAAGTTTTGTGAGTTGTTTTAATCATTAATGGCTACATAACTTTTTTTCACTTTTCTCTTTCTACTATATATTAATTTGATTTTTCCTTTTTATACATTTATTGTGGCCAAAACGGTCATATTATTTTCTTTTCTTTTCTTTTTTTAAAATTTTGTAAATTTATTACAGTAGAAGACACATGCCATTAATCCCCTCTGAATACTCGCCCTTGCTTCCAACACGCCTATCCCATTGTTTGGGTTTTTTTTGTATTAAATTCTTTTATTGGTACATTGTAGGTATACAACACAATTACATTTCTCACTGGGAATTGTACCTTTACATAATGCATCTTGGTTCTTATTTTTTCCCCATTCCTAGCCCTCCCTTCACCCCCTCCACCCTTCCCTATTTACAAAGACTTTATTTCCATTTTTTCCATTTCTCATCATTTTTCCTTTCCCTTCTTTCCTTTCCCCTGGCCCTCCCCCTCCCCCTACCCCTTTGGACCTTTTCTTCCTATTTTGCATTATTGATTATTCATTCTAATCATTGGTACATTTTAGGTATACAATATAATGACATTCATCATTAGAAATTTGCACCTTTACATAGTCTCTCTTGGTTCTTATTTTTCACCATTGCCCAGCCCTCCCTTCAACCTCTCCATTCCTCCCTATTTACAAAGATTTTGTTCCTATTTTTCCATTTTCTCATACTAATCCCATTCCCTTCTATCCTTTCCCCTAGCCCTCCCACTTCCTTTGCCTTTGCCCCTTTTCTTCCTATTTCACATTACCTGTCATACATTTAGTCCTTATTTACACTTTCAGTTTCTCACAGCACAGAAACTGTTCGGTATTTACACGTGTGTCCTGTTTATTTCACTTAACAGTATAGCCTCAATGTGCATCCACTTAGCTATAAATGTCTCTAATTTCTCATTTTTTATGGCTGAGTAGTACTCCATTTTATTAAAAACCCACATTTTCTTTATCCTGTCTCCAGTTGATGGGCATTTGGGCTGTTTCCAAGTTTTAGCTATTACAAACTGTGCTCCTATGAACATGGGTGCACATATATCACTGTGGTATGATTCTTTTAATTCTTTGGGGAAGATCCCCAGCAGTGGAATAGTGGGGTCAAATGGGACTTCCACTCCTAGTTCTTTGAGGTATCTCCATATGGATTTCCACAGTGGTTGCACCAGTCTATACTCCCACCAGTAGTGGAGCAGGGTTCCTCTTTCCCCACAGCCCCACCAGCATTTGTTATTGGTTGATTTCATGATAGCCATTCTTTCTGGAGTGAAGTGGAATCTCAGCGTTGTTTTCATTTGGATCTCTTGAATGACCAGTGATGTTGAACATTTTTTTCATGTATTTATTTGCTATTTCTACTTCTTTGCCTGAGAAATGTCTGTTCATTTCAGATGCCCATTTTTGGATTGGGTCTTTAAATTTGGGAGGTCTGATCTTTTTAAGTTCTTTATAGATTTGAGATAGTAGACCTTTGTCTGAGGAAGAGTAGGTGAAGATTTTTTCCCACACTGTGGGTTGTCTCTTCACACTGCTAGTGGTTTCTCTTGTTGTGCAGAAGCTTTTTAATAAGAAGAGATCCCATTTGTTGATTGTTTGTACTAGTTCACCGGCAACTGAGGTTTTGTTCATAAAATCTTTTCCTACACTGATGTCTTCAAGGGTTCTACCTAAGCTCTGTTCCAACTGGTTCAGACTTCCTATTTTAATATTTAGATCTTTAATCCATTTTGATTTTAGTTTAGTGCATGATGAGAGATACAGGTCTAGTTTTAATCTTTGGCAAGTGGAAGCCCAATTTTTCCAGCACCATTTATTAAAGAGGCTATCTTTCCTCCAGTGAGGGTGTTTGGCTCCTTTATCAAAGATGAGATGGCTGAGTGTGTCTGGCGTTGTTTCTGCATCTTCTAATCTGTCCCACTGGTCCTCAGGTCTGTTTCTTTGCCAGTACCATGCTGTTTTTATCACAGTAGCTTTGTAGTATAGTTGCAGGTTGGGGATTGTGATATCTCCTGCCATGTCTCTGTTACCTAGAATTGCTTTTGCTATTCTGGGTTTCTTGGGTTGTATTATTTTCTAATTTGAATATGTTTCAAATTAATTAAATATGCTTTACAAGACCATGAAATATTACTGTTTTCATACATTTCTAAATTTAATTCCTTACTATTTAAAGGTTTTTGTATTTATGTTCAAGTCAGATAATATTTCTTTTTAGTTTGGTAACAACTTTGTCAGATTGTATGGTTTTTTTTCTTTTTTGGTTCATAAAAGGAATTGAATTATTATCTCATTATTGATTTCCTGACATTGTGTATTACTTTATTATTTCTTCTTGCAGTGTTTGATAGAATTCAGCAGTGAAGCAAAGACTGCACATTTCTTTGAAGAAAATATGTTTGGAATAATAAATTCATTTTTATTATTCAGATGTACTAAAAATTGTTATTTCTGTGTTAGTATAAGTAAGTAACATGTCATAAAACTTTCTTCTTATAATTAATTTGTTAAAAACTTATGAACATTGCTATGTTTAGAATAACTTGTCAGTTGTGTACCTTGAAAATACAATTATCTTAGTATTAAATGTTTTTTCTTCAATTGCTATTCTCAAGCATCACTAATATTTTCAAAACAATTTTAATCTTTGTAATTTTTTCTCTTTTTGTTGATTCTGCTTTTATTTCATTTTCTGTGTTCAGACTTTCTGTTAATTAGCTTTTTTCTTATTTTTTCCTTAGAAAAGTGTACAATAGTTCTTTGCTATACACTAGTAATTTTGTATTATAATCATGTAAAAAATATAACTTTCCATGTAAGTATTATTTTAGTTACACCTTCAAATTTG
This sequence comes from Heterocephalus glaber, assembly GCF_053883595.1. NCBI lineage: Eukaryota > Metazoa > Chordata > Mammalia > Rodentia > Bathyergidae > Heterocephalus > Heterocephalus glaber. Next base: position 20,445,150 of record NW_028258138.1, on the reverse strand, counting down.
ACATTTAAAAATTTTTAGTTATGGTGCTATATTTTTATGTTTCTATGTGTATCCCAGTGATTAGAAACGTTTTACTTAATTTTTATATGTGAGTATTTACAGATAATTTACTATAATTGGTTTGTATTTTAATATAGTTATAATAGGAAAGTAAGTACAAACGATTGTAATCATGAGAAACTGAGGAATTTCATTACTTATACTATAGGGTATATTGTGAATACTGGTGAAATACAATGGATATTTGTAAAGAATGCCAATTATGTCACATTAATTTACTCCTCACATAATTATTTATATTATACAATTTAATTCAATAATTGTCACATTTTTTCTCAACTCAGTTTTTATTTTTTCTGATTTTGTGTTTTCTTTCAATGAGCAAAGTCCATACTTTTGGCATTCTATGTATTTAAGAATTTAATTTTTATCAAAATTATTTATCTTGTTTTTGTTTTCCTGAACTTCTTGAATGTGTGTTGCTGCTTTTGGGAGGGTACCTTGGATTGAATTAATGACCTTGTGCTTGCGAGGCAGGCGCAGTGCCCCTGAGCTAAATCCCCAGCCCCACTACTGCTTTTAAATGTCTAAATTTTTTCAGATAAAACAATTTCCTGAAATAATTATTTTCCTTCAATCATTTTAAAATTCAAATTAAATCTATTTTAACTGATAACGTAAAATCATGAGATGTATACATCTATATGATGTGCCATGTGACATTTTTATACATGTATGTATTGATAATATTTTATTCAGTTTAAGCATAGATATCTCCTCAAATATTATTATAGTTTAACTCTAAGATTGCCCTAGAGCCTACCGTGTTTGGAAGGTGATTTTACTGAGGGGAGCATCTTAACTGACTTTCTGGTAGAAACTGGGGCAGGGGTAGAGGCTGGTCACTGGGACATGACCTGGAAGAGTGGATCTCCCTTTCTAGCTCCTCTCTTGCTCCTCTCTCTGCTTGCCTTCCACCATGATGTGACCAGCTCTCTTCTGCCCAAGCCATTCCACCAGCCAACTGAAATGTCTAAACATCGTGAGCCTTGGGCCAAGGGTTTAGCTCAGTGGTTTCGCTCCCTACTGCACAAGCGCAAGGATCTGAGTTCGATCCCTGGTACAAAAAAAACCCAAAACATAAAAAACAAAACTGTGAGTCCAAATAAACTTCTCTTCCTTTGAGTGTCAGGTGTCAGTTATTGAGTCTCAGCAACCAGAAAATGACTAAGAAATATTTATTATTTCCTCATGGGTAAAACTCAAATCTTCCAGCTTTTTAGTATATGGTATATTGTTATTATCTGTACTCACTCTACCATGTATTAGCACATCAAATTTCTCATTCCTACCTAAACATAACTTATCCCTCATTGAACAAACTCTCTTCAATCCTCTGACCCAAATGTTTTCCAGCCTCTGGTGTGTACCATTCTATTCTGAACTTCTCTGAGATTAATGTTTTAACTGCAAATGCATGATGATACTTTCCCTATCTTTCAGTTTCTGACTTATTTTACTTAGCACAGTGGTCTGAGGTTCCATCGCTATTGCACCAAAGGATAGGATTTCAATCTTATTCCTGTTTGAATAGTACTGTTTATATATATGTACTACATTTTCTTTATGCAGTCATCAACTCATGGTCACTTATTTTGTTTCTATTTTTTGATTATTGTGAATAGTGCAACAATGACCATTGGTTTGCAGATTTTATTTCCTTTGGATATATACCCTATGTTGGAATTTGTGAATTATATAATAGTTCTATTTTTAAATTTTTGAGAAACTATCATACTATTTTCCATAATGGATACCCTAGATTACTTTCATACTATTTTCCATAGTGGACGCTCTAAATTACTTTTACAACAACATTGTGTATGCTTGCCAGCCCTTTCTATTTTTGGTCTTTTGGATAAGAGTCGGTTTTATTTTGGTGAAATGATATCTCATGTGATTTTGACTTGCATTTCCCTGGTGATTAATGATGTTAAGTATTTGCTTTCTTATACCAGTTATACGTTCTTTTGAAAAGTATCAATATAGGTCTATTATATGCTTTTAAAATTGGACTTTTTTTAATCTCTTGTTTAATTTTTGGATTTTTTATCTATTCTAAATTTTAGCCCCTTCTCAAGTATTAAAGTATATTCTCCTATTCTGAGGTTTGTATATTTACTCTGTTAATTGTTTCCTTTACTGTTGAGAAGCTTTTAATTTGGCATAATCCCATTTGTCTACTTTTGTTTTTATTCTGGTGCTTTTGAAATCTGGTAAAAAAATAAATCCTTGCTATGCCAATGTCCTGAAAGACTTTGCTGTAGTTTTCTTCAAGTGGTTTTATAATTTAAGGCCTAAGATTTATGGTTTTGATTCATTGTGAACTGAACTTATCTTTCTTGGGATGAGATGTTTAGTTTAATTTTTGTGCACATGCAGAGCCATTTTTTCCAGCACCATTTATGAAATGGACTGTCCTTTCTCAAAGGTGTAGTCTTAGATCATGGGTAGTTAGTGACCGGTGGATATTGAAATTTACTTTGAGGCTCTGTCTTAGTTACTTTTTCATTAGTGAAATATAATATCTGACACCAACAACTTAAATAAGAGAAGTTTGTTTTGGCTCATCGTTCAGGAATCTGGTTGGCTGGCTCTATGGCAAGAAGGCATGGCACAGGAGCATGGCCGGGGCATAGCAGCTCACCTCATGGCAGCCAGAAGCAGAGAGAATCAAGGGCAGGGCTAGGAAGCAAGCTATGAGATATACACTTACAGGTCATGCTTGCAGTGAGCAAAGGCAAGTCAGCTGCCCCCACACTCCGATCACCTTCCAAACATATGAGGCTTTAGGGATCATTTTCTGAACCATAACAGCTCTTTATTCTACTCTGTTACTTTTTAAGCCTTCTTTTTATTGGTGCATATTGTCACAGTGTACGACCATGCCCACATAGAAAATGTGGAAGATTACTTGGAGACAACATTTAGTTGAAGCACCAAGAACACATAGGGGCTGCCTCTTGGGCATAAGAGAATCTCAGGGAAAGAGCCCTTAGCTGAAACTTCTGTAACTATTTTTTGTAATTCAAGAACTTGAGAACAAATACACAGAAAAAAAACCCATTTTGTAACATATTGCATAGGAGTTTTGGTTGAGGAATAGGGCCAGGAAAGGATGGTTTGTTACATGACACATGTTAACTTAGTTTAGGAGACCTTATCAGGGCAGAGGGAACACAGTGGCCAAAGCAAACATCTCTGACACTAAATTTCTTTTAATTCTGCAGATTCTGGTCTAAATTTTAACCATGAATTCTAGGAGCAAGGGAGCTACTGTTCTCCAAGGTCCCTTCCTTACTGCACTCATGCCCAATCACTCCTCAGGCCAGCCGCTCCCCACAGCATACATAAGGCTAGAATAGAACAGTGAGATATGGGATGCTATATGCATAAAGCACATTGTGGTTATTATCACCCTGACTACTCCTTCTTCCTACAATTCCCCTCTCTCTAATGCCTTCCTCCATTACTAGAAGACTACCTTCTAGTTATCAATCCTCTCTACATTGTTTTGTATTTATTTTTATTTATTTTGAAATGTTTGTGCTAATACCGTGCTCTTTTAATACAGATTTGTAGTGTTCTCAAATCTTTTATTGTAATGTCATCTCCTTCTTTTTCTCACTTAAGTCAGCACTATTATAGTGCTTTTTAATTTTTTTCATATTTTTTCAGTTGTATGTCATGTATTATATGTAAAAAGTACAATTGTGGGGATGTGTTCAGTGGAAGAGCACTTGCCTGGCACTCAATAAGAAGTGCATTCAATCCCTAGCATTGCCAAACCAAACAAACAAACATTATACAGATTTAATTGAGAAATTGTTCCATGAACAAAGCCTAAAACTTAGGCTTCTGTTGTTTATTGAGATGCTGGGTTGTGGAAATGGTGATACTGGTGCTAATTTTCTCTATATTTGAGTTAAATATAGGCTACCTTGATGATTCATTTAGTGTTAGTTTAATCCTGGCTTTAAATATCATAAGGGCAGTTGGAGTTTCTTTGTTACATAGGGTTTGACACCTGAAAAACTTAACTTTAGAAGCCTGTATATTTTATAGTTAAGATTTACAGTCTATAAATTTTCTCTTTGGAGCAAGTGTACAACATTCTTATGGGATTTTGCTTTCATTGAGGTATTCATCATACTTTCTTCACTTTCCACTTTACCTATCCTAAGCATATCTCCCAACCTTGCTACCATGTGCCTAGTGTCCCTGGGGTACCATAATACAGACAAAAAAAAGACCATGCAAAATGAGGATATCTCTGAGATTTTTTTGGCTTGCAGCAAATTTGTGATTGGTGGCTTTATGTATCTCAGCAATATTCCTTTTATCCTGTTTACCTGCCAAGAACCTTGTGTGAGCTTCTGCTATCCACTTAGTAACTACTTCTTAAGGCATGAATGGTGCAAAGACTAGGGAATATTGATGTCACACTCTTTCACCCCTATCGAGACCTAGAGATTGGAGTCTGACTCTTCTCCTGTTATTCTCTTCTAAGGCAGTTTGTTTCCTCTTTATCATATCCCTAGAGATGAAATCAATCATTGGTTCTTTCTCTCTTAAGAAGGAACTTATATGATATATCCTAATAATATGTAGATATCTCTTAATTTTATTTTATATTAAAACAATGTTTTTGTAGCAAAAAATATACAGATGCTCAATACACAGAATAGTCTCAATATTAATTTATGTCTACTCACTACCCATGATCACTTATCATATATCTAATTTGCAACACATGCTACTCCAGTGAAAAACTAAGTGAATTTTCAACATCAAGAAGAATCAAAATAAGTAAACTATTCTAATATTTTCAATGTCTCTAGTCCTTTAATAATCTAAAATGTTACAGAAAAATTTGTTTTTAGTGCCTCTACACCCAACCTCAAGTTATATATGTATGCATGCATGTGTAAATGAAATAACTTCTTATAAGCATAATGGTGGCACAGAACACCTTGGAAATCTTGGAACTATACTTTTAAATTCTAGGTTTTTGTATCCATTACCAAAATGATGAATTAAAGTGGGATTGTTTCATGCAGATATGCATATCTCTGAACTTGGTTCTTTTTAATTTCTCTGCAGCGTATACCACCTCATCCTCTGTTTTCAATGCTTATGTTTCCCTTCAAGCTGTTGGAAAAAAGCAGTACATACATGTTTGTGACTTTTCTAAGTAGATATTGACATATAGGAAATATTTATCTAACAAACTGTTATTGATTGCAATCATGTATGGTATGCATATGATTATTTTTTAGATCATGAGATTATTCGGAAAATACAGTTATATTATTACCATTGAAGTAATAAGAACTGATATAATAACATAACTAAATGTTCAATAAAATTCTTTTGTCCATTTTTAGCAAAGGAAATTTTGAGTCTAGGGGAAATTCAACAGAAATGAACTAAAATGGCTCATCAAACAGTAAATCAAGTTCTTTCAGGACTGACTTAATAACTATAGTCATGTGACCTGTTCCTGATTTATTAGAAGTTATTTTGAGAGAAAAGAAGGAGAGACAGAGAAATAATGAAGCACTTGCATTTAAATTGTCAGGGATGTCATGAAAAATTCATAAATTATATCCATGGAATAACCTATGCTCCAGTAGAAATTTATTGTAATTTACTCCTAATTTACAGATAAAAAGCTTGAAACTATTAAAAATTAATTACTTGCTTGCCAAACAAAAAAATAAATGAAGTAAAGTGCTATTAGGTAAATTGTTAATCATAAACCTTATTCCATTATTAAATTCTGTAATTCAGCTTTTATTTTCCTTTATGTTTCCAATGGAATATAATTTCCAAAAAAATTATATAAAAGAAATACCTCTCAGTATTGACAAAGGACATAAGCCATATATTCTCATCCTGTTTCCTGTGTTTTTGATCATGAATTTCTAACATCAGCACTTTTAGAAATAGAACAAATCATAAAGGAAAAAGAACAGAGTCTTGGGTAGGGTGACGAGCTGCCTTTGAAAAACAGACACTAAAGAGCTTGAGGATGCTTTAAATGAAGGAAGGCTGTAAGAAGACTGTCAGTGATGGAGGTAAACTATTAGACAATGAAAAGTTAGGTACTCAGGAAAGAGAATTGGTGAGGCTTCAAGTGAGTCTTTCCTGAAAGTCAGTGATGTTCTTGAAGAAACATTGAGGCTGTTTCTCCCTTGGAGGCCAAGATGCCTGACAAGGTCTGGTGTATTTATTCATCATCGTTTAGAGAGCATAGATTTTAAGGAAACTACTTATGTGGTAAATCCAAGCACAAGTGTTTTTTAAAAATTGAATGTTCTAGGGTTAGGCAAATGGAAAATCTCAGGATTTCTCCTCACACAAGAAGCAAATGAATTATAGTCATGTATTGGGTAAGTATTACATGAAAAATTCCAGGGGAGGAAAATGACAGAATGATCAGGTTTCAAGGTGTCCCTGTTGGCCTCGATTTCAGCATTTGGCAGAGCTACCAGGTGAGGAAAGCTGCAATTTTACCTTCGTATAAACTTCATAGGTTATTTGAGTTTTAAACTAATTCCTAGAAAAAAATACATCAATGGTATAGAATTAGAAAAGCTCATTTTTCCAAATATCTAGAATTTTAGGCATATGCTTTATACAGTGGTGCAGGCCTTCAATCACAGTGGTTTAGGGACTGAGACAGAAGAAGCAAAAATTCAAGCCCAGCCTGAGCTATTGGGCAATTTAGCTGTGCCCTGTATCAGAATAAAATTTTTAAAAACGCATGGGTTGTAGTTCAGTGTGAAGGCCATTTATTCCTCAGTGCTGAAACCAAAAACAATAATAATTTTATTGGGAGATAGCTCAACATAATTTCTTCTTCAAAATAATATTTTTGGATGACAAAATTTTATGAAAAATAACTCATTTATGTATAAAATGTTTCTAATTAATTAAGGCTCTTAAGTACATAAGCATATGGATGAAACACTCAGCATTGGAAATTTGGCTTGTGGCTTTTAGCAACTTTACTAACTACAGCCCTGCTCCAAACCAAAGTGCTTTCAATAGCACAAATTTGGGGAAATGTTTCTTAGAAATGACATCATTCTAAAGTGATGTGATATGTATAAGTCATAGACAGCTACTTGATATAGTCAAAACAATGTTTACTCTAAGAACAATGTCTATTTTGAAAACAATGACTTTTCTTAAATAATTAAAGCATTCTTTCATATTACACTTACTGATGACTGTTTATAAACACCCTATGATTAAATAATTAATTTTTCAAAAATAGAGTTGTAAATGTTAAGAAAATTTTGTTTAAAAGGAAATATTGAACATCAAAGTGAGGAAACAGATTATCAATTGCTATAGCATTTAGGCATAACCATGGATGTAAATTGTAGCAACTGACTCCTTGAAATATAGTATGGAAACTTTGGTGTATCTTTGACCTTTAATCTCTACTTTAAATGTGTCTATTTTACTTTAACTAAAACTATGGTTTGGAGATCATCCTAGCATGGTAGTGTAAAACATTGTTTAGATGTTTGCTTGATAATTTTTTAACACTATGTTAAATAAGTATCTTGGCAGTGCATATGCTATATGGGGTTTTACATTATTACAAAGGATAAGCTCTGAAATCATGAGTTTTACAGTTTAAATAGGTCAGTTTACCAGTATGTCTTCCCTCTGCCACTCAGGAAATTGAATGAGATTTTACGTCTGTAAACAAATCTCTTTGAGGATAAATGGAGAAGATCTTTCAGTTCAGTACCATTTGCAATACAAACAAGTGGCTTGAGAGGGATAAAATTGTAAACTTCTAAAGAGAAATAATAATCTTTAACTTCCAAGTTATGTTCCAAGTTAATTCTGGTTTCAATTGATTTCCATTTATGAAGACCAGGCTATGAGACAGAAAATATTCATGTAACATTATTTCCTGGTTTTATGCATAAGAGTAGTATGAATTTAAGTTACTCATTCAAAAGTGAACTACTAGAAAAATAGGCAAAAATATAAGAAACATTCGTTTTTGACACTGATCACCAGACTGCAGAGAATTATGTTCCAAATCATGTGATCACAGCCATCAGTCAGACCCTTGGACCATATTTAACATAGGATTTGTGGTTCAGACATGGAGAAAGCTAAAAAGGACCTAATATTATCAAGTCAATTGGTGAAGCAAAGAGCAGAATCAATCAAAATGACTAAGGCAGCTATAATTTGGTGGCTTATGATTCTAATCGCAGCACTCTGGGAAACTGAAACAGGAGGTCCAGCATGTGCAACTTAGTGAGACTTCGTCAGAGAGAGAGAGAGAGAGAGAGAGAGAGAGAGAGAGAGAGAGAATTTGTTGGGTTTTAGCTCAATATGAAGACCCTGGGATAAATACTCATTAAAGCCAAATAAATAGATAAATAGATAAGTAAATATATAAATAGTTCTCCCCCTTCTTGACCAAAGGGTCACAAGGCACTGCTGGATCTTGACTCTCATCTGTAAAATGGGAATAATATTTTTACCATCAATTCTCATTAAAGAAGAAACACAGGCTTGGTCTGTAGCAAGCATAATAAATAATAAGTACTGAAGAAAGTAGCCTTTGAAAGAAGAGCCAACCGTTGCTAAGAATCTGCCCTAACCAGATTACTAGGGATATGAGAATTAGCCCACCTAACAAATTACCGGGGACAAAGATGTTCCTTGTAGAAATGCATTCAACAAAAGGAAATACCCAGTACCCTCTTGATGTCTCAGAAGAAAAAGGTAAATGTTGGAATTTTATAGGAAACAGGACGTTAGATCTTTTGAAAACAAGGAGGACTAAGAGCTGGAGGGAGAGGGGGGGACTAAAAAGAATTAAGATGTGTGATGTAGATGTACCAACTCCCCAGAATGAACATAATTGTGTGATCATTATTTACTGAAAGCATGTAAAAATTAAAAATAAATAAAACCACAATTAAGTGACAAAAAAAGAGTAGGATCTTTTCAAGAAGATGATACCAAAAGAAGGAATTTCAGAATCGATAGAAATTTTTTCAGCTGAGCATCTATTTTAGCATACATAGGTTGAAATGCAATGAGGCCTACAAAGAATATCTTCTTGGGAAAGAACAATTTTCTGAGTGCTGCAAGTTAATAATTTTCAAGACCTTACACAAAAACAATCAGTATTGAAAGATGATTTTAAATGCACAAAACATTTGTAAGAAAGACCTTGCTGGCATACCTAAGAAGTGTGGTTAAGTAGTCCTAAACAAAACAAAACAAAACAAAACAAAACAAAACAAAACAAAGAAAAGCAAAGAAACAAAAACTACTGTAGATCAGACAAGATAGCACACATACATAATCTCAATACTCTGGGAGCATGAAGCAGAAGGATCAGAATTTTGAGCAAAGGAACTGGTTTTCATTTCCAATGCCACAAAAACAAACAAAAAACAACAACAAATCTACTTCATTCCAGTCCTAATAGCACTTAAAAATAAAGATATTTAACTTTCAGAACAAATTTCGGTACTCTCAAATTAATACAAAATACCTAATATTAAATCTTGTAGGATTCCTAATAGTTGATAAGCAAAAGAAATAATTAAGCAGAATTATATGACAAATAACAAAAGAAAAATAAGTCAATTGGGACAAAAACAAATGATGAAGAAATTAATAGATAAATATATTAGAAGTTTATATGTATCACATATATATGCTTAATATTTAAAATAAAATATCATTATGATGGAAAGAAAAGAGAAATATTAAAAAAAAGTGGAACATTTAAAAGTAAAAATTGTACCTAAATTTTATGAGTTTAATTGTGAGTAAAAATTTAAATACATAGAATATAAACATCACAAAATAACCAAAATGGAATTAGAGAATGAGAAACCACATGGACTAGATGCTATTGACACAGAACATCATACAATCAATCATACATACTGCTCAAGCATTTTAAAAGAAAAAGGGTAAAAAAGCAAAAATTACTGAAAAAGTTCCAAACCTGATGAAAATTCTAAGCTCAGAAAGTCAAGACATTTAATAAACCCAAATCAAGTTGAAGATATTAAACATTAAAGAACAGAAAATAAAATGGCTGAAGGTCAGTAGTAAAACAAAAATAATAAGATATCCCAAAGCAAAAGACATGCTACATACAAACAAACGTAAAAATGAAAATGTTTCTTGCTTCAAATGATATAAATTAAGAGATGTGATGATAGTCTTAAAATAGTAAAAAAAAACCACTGTCAATCTCAACTCCATACCCAGAGAAAAATATCTTTCAAAAATATACACAGTAAAAAATGCCAAATAATCCTGACAATATATAGACAGCAGAAATATATTGACATAAATTCTAATTTATCATAAGTTACTGATCACTTTTCCTTAAGTTCTGACAGTCAGCATAGATATCTATTCTACTTAAAATTGTACTCACTGTTCTTTTGGTACAATGAACCAAGCAAATTGAAGAAATGCAGACTGTAAAGAATGAAACAAGACCTAGGGATTTAGCTCAGTGACACCACGCCTACCTCACAAGTGCAAAGTCCTGAGTTCGATCCCCAGTACCAGAAAAAAAAAAAAAAAAAGAATGAAACAAAATTGTGTTTCTATCAGATAATGGTATCACCTACATTAAAAAATCAAACAAATTTACAAAAAAAAAATTGTAGGACTAATACTGAAATTTTATACTTTTCAAAGTATCAGAGCCAATAAACCAAATATATAGTTTCTATATTTCAGCATGAACGGATAGAAAACTTCAATAATTAAAAATATACATCATCATACCTACTAAAACAAAATACTTAGAAACAACTTTAATGGGTTATTTCAACAATAGTATACAAATTAATAAATATCTGAAGACAAACTAAAAATACAAAAATAGAAGATATACCATGTTCATCAATTAAAAGACTCATTGTTAATTTTCAAATCTCTGAATTCAATATTTACATCTGTGTATATGAGATCATCTATATATGATTATTATTATATATTATCTATCATGAAATTATTCTCTACTCCATCTTGCTTTCATTTCCTCCTATATCTATCACATGCCCTGCCATGAAGTATGTTCTTCTTTCCATAACTTCTCGGGAGTCTACATAAAAATTTTTTAAAAATTCTTCTTACACCTCCCCTGAACTATGTCCTTCTTCCCATGAGTCCTAGGTAGACTACAGAAAATTTTATAATTAGTAAACATTAAACTGCTAATATAATAAATAAATATAATTTTAAATTAGATTTAATAGCCATGAGCTCAATAGGAATACCTTAATGACATTATTAAAAGGAAGAATTACAGTTTACTAGGTTGACCTTAATTTGAACTTTAGATTTTTGTTTTGCTATGCTATATTGACAAAAAAATCTCAATTTTCTGGGTAATTTACAATAAAAATTAGGATTGACTTTATTGAAAATGATACCAAGAAATTCCTTATTCTTTATAAAAAATTAAATTAGTATTAATAAAAATTTGATTTCCTATTGGAAAACTTTCCACATTACCATAGTTGATGGGCATTTCTTGCTTTTTCATATAATTCATAATTAAGTATTTTAAAAATTATATGCTACAGTGTGACATTACAAAAAGTTTGTATTACATTGTGATAAATCTTTGTAGTTAAATTATAGATTTTCATAATTTTTATAATACATTTCTAAAACTGATTTTCATGTCAATGATTTTCTTTTTCAAAGACATTTTAGAATAGAACACATCCCTCTGGACATGTTTTGCCGACTTAAACTCTAAGCAACAGCATATGAGAATTCCTTGGTTCCTTGTAGCCCTTCATAGAAAAATTGTCTTATTTGATAGATAAATCTAGCATTAAGAAGAGGTGTTAATTTCAAGAAGGTGCCTGAGAGTTCTGAAATAATGAATGGGAATACATTTCAATTTAAAAAAGGTGTCTACAATAAAACAATCGTATTCATGCATTTTTGTGAAGAGATTATTTTCATGCAAATAAAAACTTAATATCTAAAATATAAGCTGAGTAAAAGTAAAAATATTATAATATCTTCTCATAAAAATAGGGTAAATTTTTGTGAATTAAGACACATTATGTCTATATTATCTAAACCAAAAACTCGTGAACAATAAAAATTATAGTTTCGTATTCTCTCCATAACCAAAAATCCATGAAATAGAATACTCTATTGAGAAGCATCCTATAGAAAAGCTAAAATCGAAAAAGATGATAATGTAAATATAAAGAAGTTCTAAATTTGCTTTTGCAAATATAGACTATCATTCTATATAACTAATATTTAGAAGAATAAAGTGAAACCGGTTCTATTTTATAAAATAGGAAAGGATATACTACCACCTAGTGGTTCATTTTATTGCTCAAGGGTAATATTTTTAGCTTTGAAATTAGAAACTAAATTTAGGCAGGCTGAGGGCAGAATATTTTACAATTTATTTAAAGTCAGTAAGTAATTATCAAAATTTATTTCAATGCTGAGAAATGACTTTTATACTTTCTACCTTATTGCTTTGAACTTATAATTTTGAACATTATTATAGCAAGAACATGGATGTTGGAATCTGTAGCTATAACTACTTTATCTCAGCGTATTTAGAATGAAGATGAAAATAATAAATGCTTTTGTGAAAATACAGTGTTTAAGTTTTGGAGAACACTACATTACAAATGCTATGTTTAGATCATCTATTATTTAGAGTAAAGTAGTGAATATATTTTTTTATATTACACTATATATTACAGAAAACTGAAAATAACTATATGGATAATATGGTGAAAATTTGAAATAGGTATATTAAAATAGGAGTAGTAAAATTGAATATTTAAATAAAATTGGTATATTATAATAAAATACTTTGAAATTCATTAAGAAGACAATATTTGAGAACAAACATTAATTATCCACAGGACAGCATCCTAGCCATAAGGAAAACAGGCAGACTTCAAAGAAAAAGGCTTGTCATGCGCCAACTACTATAAAGAGAGAAGGCCACATAAGAATGAGTAAATGACAGGAAGTAGTGTGCTAATGGGAAGGAAGCAAAGGCCCAACTGCAGGACCACACAGGTCACACAAGAAGTTGAGTTGTTTTTAGAAGAATGGTGTTATAGCTTGAGTTGTGTTGTTTTTGGAAGAATGTTGTTATAGCTTGTGTCTGGATGTACCCTAAAAGCCTCATGTGGTCATAGGCAGGGCTTTTCAGAGGTGGCTGTATCTAGGATGTGTGATGCTGAGATTAAGTGGGTGATGCTGGAATTAATGGTGCGATGATAGGATTAAGAGTGCCCCTCCCTGGGTGTGAGTGCTACCTGCCCTAAGGACAGGTAGTCTGGATAGAACATAAGGAACTCAAAGAAGGCTGATGTCATCACTTGTCACTTGCTGCTTGCTACTTCATTGCTGGCTGCCTTCTGCCTGCTCTTTTTTCCTTTCCTTTCCTCCTCTCCCCTCCCCTCCCCTCTTCCTTCCTTTCCTTTCCTTTTCTTTCTTCTTTTTTCTGGTACTCAGGATTGAACTCAGGACCTTGTGCTTGCCAGGCAGATACAGAGCCACTGATACATCCCTGTCCCATACCTGCTCTCATTTTGCCATGGACTGTTTTTCCTCTGTGATATCCCTCTGCCATGCCAACCTGCCTTGGAACCAGTTGACTATGGACTGAAACCTCTGCAAAATGTGAGCTGAAATAAACTTTTCCTCCTTTAATAATCAGTGTTGTGTATTTTGTCTCAGCAAAGATTAAAGTAAGACAGATTTTTTCCAAAATTCAAATTTCCTTAAAAATGATAAAAACCAGTCTTAAAAACAAAAATAAATATAAGAAGAAGATAGGACTGGATAGAGGGAAGAAGTCAGATTAAATTTAGGTAAATTGAGGTTAAAGCTTTCTCTAAATATCATATTAGTGGAGATTTGGCAGTTGAAAAGAATAGCAGATAATTTCACTTTAGCAGCTACATTGACAGCAAAAAGATACTTTATCACATTAAAAGTCCCTTTGATGAGTATTCAGAAGTTACATATAATATAGGAACATCATCTGTAGTAATTTCAAAGTATCATCTTATGGGCAACATGCTAACTTAAAAAGATGTAAATAAACCATTACATGGCAACTTATTCAACGAATACAACTTCCCATCACCAATAGTGAGGCAAGCTCACATTAGTTACTTTCTGACATCACACACACACACACACACACACACACACACATGCACGCACAATCCACACATGACCTACATGGTATTCTTACAATCTCCTCACCCCCAAAGTGGGTTATGTTTAGACAAAGTCACAGTTATAGACTGACCATTGAGGAACCATCTGGAAAATGTTGTGAGAATCTTTAATGTAAATCAAAGAATCAAATAATCAGAGTGGCAGTTTTGTAAATAAGGTTTGCTCTGATTTTAAAGAAATCAAAGATAAATAAATACCAAGTATAATATAGGAATTTTAATGAATGCTAAATAACAACCCACAAGAAAAAGGCAACATTGGAATAATTTGGGAAATATAAATATGAGATAGATATCTGTTGATATTTCTAATTAATGGAAAAATTTTTGAAGTAAAGAATGATAAAATACCTTTTTTGTTAATCATGTATTGACAATGTAATTCATGATGAATTATTAATAACAGCATTATTTAGAATGTAACATAAATATAGTACTTTGTTGCAATTAAAACAAGAAAGATATTGAGACTTCTAAGTTCTAGGAAAAGCAAGTAAATCCACTTTTGCCTGTTCTTCTGGGAGAATTAAACGGAAAACTCGAAACATCATTGTTTGTATTTGCCTCATTGGCCAATTTAGCTGTTTATTTTTTAAAACTACTTTTCTTTGTTTTCCACGTAGTCATCCATTGCTGTGTTTTTAAGTACATTGACCTTTTCTTTAGCTCAGTCTCATTAGCCATTAATAGAAAATACAACAGGTGCAATAAAGCATCCGAATGGTTCTGCATGTGAAACTTTAGTAAATATTGAGAGTTTTTACAATGTGACTATACCAGTTCATTGACAGGACACAGAGTGCCCACTAACACACACTTAATATTACATGATTTAGTATTTTTCCAGTCAGATTTTGACTGTGCTAATTTCAGTTATTTTGTTGTGTGTGATATTATTGCAATATGATTTTATTTGTATTTCTTTGGTGACCAAAATATTTGAGAACCTGTTACATGGTTGTTAACTTTGCATATGCTTTTTTGTGCAATACTATTGAAGTCTTTGGACCACTTCTTCTGACTTTTTTGGATTATTATTTATCAAGTACATGTATTTTGCTTATGTGTAAAAAATATTTTTTCATTGAGAGCTCATTGCTATTGCCTTCATAGTGAGTACTTTTGATAAAACTCATTAATTTCAACTAATTATGTAAATATATTAATGGGTTTTATTTTCCTTTTAATTAGTGCTTTGAGAGTCTTTTTGAAAGGAAATATTGTCCATTTGAGGTTATAATGATATTCTTCAATGCTACTTTCTGGTAATTTCATCTTGGGTTTCAAAATAAAATTTAATTTCTGAAAATTTAATTTTTAAAAACAGCATATGGAGGGCTTTCAGCTCCGAAGCCCCCTACCACCTCAGGGCAGCTGTCTATCCTCTTTTTTTACCATCATTTTTTCCCAAATAAACCATCTTTTGGTGTACTAAAAAAAATGAAATAAATAAAAACAGCACAGGGGCTGGGGATTTAGCTCAGTGGTTTCACCACCTGCTGCGCAAGCGCAAGGACCCAAGTTCGATCCCTGGTACCAAAAAAACCCCCCAAAAAACCCCAGCATATTTAAATAACAGAATTCCCATTCTACTTATTATTTTCTAAAATTATAATCACTTTCTTGAACTAATACAGAACCCTGAAGTTTTAACCAGTATTGTAATATCTATTGTCAGAATGCAGTTTTGTCTGGTAAATAAAATCAATGTAATTGACATTTCTTTGCAAAGCTGTTTTCCATTTCATGATTTTACATGTTATTCAGAATGTTCCTATCACTGTACAATATTCTACTGTTTGGCTGTGCTAGAATTTATAAGCCATTTTACCATAGGATTATTTCCAGATTGTTACCATACATTATTTCCAGATTTCTGTAATTGTAAATGTTGTTAATATATCTGATGTCTTTTGATAACTACATTTTCTTTTGATAATTTTTATGTATCAAGGATATGTATATTGTATATGTGTTAAATATGTTTGGGTTTGAATATTTATTTCCTTGTCTTATTAATTTTTTGTTATCGTCGTTGTTAGTCTACCCCTGTTAGAGTGTTCGGTTACTGTGAAAATGTCCTTGTAACTATACTAGATATTTAAAAATTCATGCCATTTGGTATTTTATGTCCCCCAGTTTAACTTTTCTTATTCAGTGTTCTCTTTGAATTGTTATTGATACATGCATTTCCATCTAAAGTTTATAATCTGTTTCTACAATATTACAGTCAAGGTCTACTAAAATATTGATTCAGACTGATTGTCTGAATGTGGAAAAAAACTTGGTAGAAAATATGTTTCAGAGTATTGAGTTAGTAATCCATAAAAAATTTTAAATTCAGATTTATTGAAAAATATTTAATTATTGTAATGTATTTTAATTTACAGGTCATTATTTTAGAAATGTGATTTTCTAGTATTTTATTACCAATATATAGAAAAAAATTTTTAAATGGATGTGTATCCAACATTTTATAGATTTACTTTATAATAGTTTTAATGTGGTTTTCATTTTACACATAAAATTATATCACATAAAAATAATACTTTCATTCATTCTTTTCTGTTCCTTTTAAGTCTTAATACTTTCTGTTATTTTAATAACTAGAATTTCCAATTTTTGTATGGACATATATATAAAAAATATAGACTCCACAAGGAATAAAGTTAATGAATTAATATAGATTTATGTAAACATACATCAAAAGTTTCTATAAATGACCAAATTAAATCTGAATTATATTGGTATCATTGACCAAATTCTCAGAGACCATATATATCTGAAATTATTTCAGAAACAAAATTAAATTGTTTTTCTTTGAATATTTTTCAATAGATACATTAATGATTAATTTCAATGTATTATGTTTAAGCTGTTAGATTATGTGGTAAAAGTTTGTAAGAAATAAATATATATTAAGAGAGGGTAAACAACAACATATAAATACATATTAAAAATATATAAACAATAAATATATATTAAGAGAGGGTAAACAATAACATATAAAGGTTATTGTGGGGTATGGTTGTGGACATATAAACCAATAGATCAAAATAGTAATGAATCCAGAAATATTCATTTATGTGTAGGTGCCTAATTATGACAAAGATGGTGAGCTCTCCCTTACAATAGAAAAAGAATATTATTTTTAATAAATGTTGCTTGGACAGTTACATATTTACAAGACTGTTACTCAAACATTACATGACACCTTAAATGGAATTCAACTCAGTAAAATTAGTAACTTTTTTGAATTTTAAAAAGAAAAGAAACATGCAGTCCTTATCAACTTATTATATTATAGTAGATTAATATTCCTTGTCTAACATACAAAAGATTTCTCATGTAGGAAATAACAAATTACAAAGCATGCCACATTAAACTTAAAAGAAAAATAAATCTGCTTCTGAGATTACAATATTAGGAAAATAAAAATATGTGTCAGAAAAAATGTATATGTATTATACATAAAGGAAATCACCTGTGATGCATGACATGTTTTTAAAATAAAAATAGAAAAATTACTTATATGGTAATTTTGGAAAAATGAATGTCTAAAACACTAGTAAGTATATATAAAATGTTGCTCAATTTCATTAATACTTAGGTATGGAGTGCTATCAAATACTTATCAAAAACTTTAAAATGAAAAATACTGACAATACTAATTGAAAGTTAAATTATCAAGCAGTTAGATTCCTCATCCGCTGCCAATGGGAGTGTAAATTGTTACCCCTTTGGATAACTGTTCGATAGTGTCTACTTAAATAAATGTTATCATACCTACAACAGAAATTTTACTCCTAGGTGTGTTCTCAAAACAATAGAAATGTGCATGTTCTCTAAGACACATTTGTCATATGTATGAAGCAGCACTATTCATAAATGTATAAAAAATTATACACAAGTAACCTCAGTCTTCCACAGAAAAATGGCTAATTAAATAAATTGCTATATTTATGGAATAAAACACTGAATAACAACAATAATAAAAAACATATATTAGTATACATTAATGATAATGAACATCATAAAGATTATTGACAAAATAAGCTGCAACAGAGTTACAATACAGCATTTACATGAATTTCAAAAGCATACAAGAGTAACCTGCTTTTAGAAATCATATCATGGTGTGGTAGTGACTGGAACGAAATGAGAGACATATGCCTGAGATTCACTCTTGATCTGATTATTCAACACATACTATTTCTTTATTTCCTCTAAATGTGTGCAGCTGTACAAATTCTTTTATGTGGACTTTTTGCCATGAATATTTAACTTCAAAATTTAATTATTTAAAATTAATATAAATAATTGAAAATTAAATCATCATTGAGATCATTCAATAACATGTTTTAGCCATAAATCACTTTTTTTCATTTTTTAAAAATAATTTTACTGGTACATTTTAGGTATACAATATAATGACATTCATTATTGGAAATTTGCACCTTTACATAATCTCTCTTGATTCTTCTTTTTTCCCCATTCCCCAACCCCATAAATCAATTTTTTAATAAAGTGAACATTTTATAAAACAGGTTATGGATTACTTTTCCCTAATATTTTTCCTTTTCTGTGACTCATTCCTCTTTTATATTTTATTCATCATCTTTTACCTTGGTACATTTATTTTAAAATGTAATTTGTGACAAATCCATATCCATCTTTATTCTATAATATTATATTTGGAGAAACAGGATCCCATGAAATGAATCCTAGCTACAGTGGATTAGACAGATTCTCCTAGAAATTAGATTTAATTTACCTTCACAAATCCGTAATTATAAAGGTCCTAAAGAAAAGAAAATTTAAATGTCATAATAACACATAAATACATTTTCTTTTGGTTTGGGGGGTCAGAGCAGGAAGAACAGACATTACCAATATTACCACCACTGAGGAAAACCTTCAACCGAAGTCACATTTGAGTTAGTGGGTGAAGACCTAAGCTTCCCAGAATCTTGGCAAAGACATTTTCATGCCATCTCGCAGCACAAGAATGATCCAAGTCTTCTTGAGCATCGCAGTAAGCTCCTAATTAATCTTCTCCCTGTTGGCCTCCCTTATTACCCTGCTTCACTTTCCCATTCCCCATTGTGTCTCCCAGGATTCACATCCCAGCTAAACTCTGTGCTTTGTGCATTACAATTTTTATCAACTGCTGCTTTTGCAGTGAACTCAATGGGACTGTAATAGTGAAAATGGAATGAATCTCATATAAGATTTTTTTTTTAAGAATGAAATGCTCTGAGAAAAGCTCCAGGTCTACTCACAGGTTAGGTGTTCTATTCCTTCTTCCAAATATACAGAATCATAAATTAGACTAAAAAAGGCAAAAAGTCAATGTCTACACTTTTATATTTTCAAACTGTTGGTTTATTAAAATACAGAGAGGAATTTTACTTTATTTAAAACTAATAATTACTTTTATTTAATGATTTTTTTCTGTTTTTTGTGGTATAAAATTTTTCCCATTTTTCTGTCATTTTCTGTTTATTTTTGTTTAATTATGATGAACCACGTAGTTTTATAGGTTGTGTTGTTTTATGTGAAGGCCCTCCACTGAAAAGAAAAATAAACTTGCTAACACTAGAAATAGGAGCATAAACAACATCACACTCCATGATTTTGCTAGCAGTTATTTCTTCTCAAGGGCTCAGAATGTCATCTACTCTTTAACTCTGCCAGTGTATGATATGATCACCCAAGTTTTTCAACAATATTTATACTTCCTTGAGAGAAAAAATCCACAGAAGTTTGCCATCAGCAACTCAAATGCTTGTAGGAAATGGACAAAGCAGAGATGTGAGTAACATTTTGCATACATTTGTAAGAACTTTGCTGCAAAAAAAATGGCTCCTTTTTATACCAATGATTTTTATGTTACATGGAATGATTTAGAGGTAGCATACTTCAGTTCTTTATAATTATTCTGCATTGTCAACTATAGCCAGAACTCCTAATATTAAGAGATAAAACATAACAGGACGGCTAAATATTATATATCTTTATATTGGGGCAAAAAATTAGAAATACTATCAATTACTGCTTATGCTATACTTCACTCTCTACACACACACGCACACACACACACACACACACATACACACACACAAGAAAAGAACACATACTTACCACCATGGCTTCAGAGATCTGGTTATTTTCTCAGTGTATTTCTTCTGTGCTAGCTGGAGATATGTTTATTTGAGTACATCATTATTACAGACTAAACAGTTATATGTGATTTTAAAAGGTGTATTTCTATATAAATTCAGGCCCCTTTTCAACAATATTGATTTGGTAAAAATATACATCAAAGTGCCAGAAAAAGTGGACAAAAATACTGCTCTTCCTTTTTCCTATCTATTACAGATTGACCCAATTCTAACTAGTGCCAGCATATGACTCTGAACCATATGTAATCCATGTTTTTATCATTTCTAGTGAAAAAAGTACACCTTTAAAGATCTAGTTTGAAAAGAGAGATAATTAGAAGTGATACAGAATAAGTAGCTGAAGAGAAGAAATTGTAAGAGAAATTGTCAGAGAACCTTATTCCATTCTCAGCATTTGCTACATCCCACCACAAACTTATCATAATAGAACCCTGCAATGTCTCCTGAAGGACCCTTACTAATCCAAAGTCACTTAAAGTCTGGTAGGCAGATACTGTGTAACTGGAATTGTATGACATTAAAATAACATTTTCTCAATGTTGTCAAATGATTACCTTAGGTTAACTTGGCTGTGGTCCAAGAATCTCCCATTAGAACTTATTTAGTTTCCATACAGCATCTAGACATGGCAAACCTTTGCTAAATCAAAGGGCCGAAATGGCAGAGATGAACTTACAGAAGGAGAGCTCTGGCCTCTCAAAAATAATTGAACTTTCACGTCTCTAATAAGCTGCTTTGGAATTACCCATAGTTTCCTGTACTCCATATCTTTCCAGCATGATGGCAAGGAAAGAAACAATAATCTCTGATATATTCAGAAGTTTGAAAATCTTGTGACATGATCTAAACTACTGTCACATGCTTGTGGCAGTATGTGTTTGAATCTGCCATTTGAAAGCAAGCTACTCTCTAGTTACCACACTGAGGAAGAAGAGATACTCAGAATCATTCTCTAGATGTCTGACACCAGTGGCTGAATTTATTAGATCCTGTTGGAAGAATTCTGAAGACAATCATAATCACATCATGGAGGAATCATCATCCCTTCTTTTTTTTTTTTTTTGATACTGAGGATCGAACTCAGGACCTTGCGCTTGTGAGGAAGGCACTGGAACCACTGAGCTAAATCCTTGGCCCCATCTTTTTAATCTACTAATGCTACTAATACACACACACACACACACACACACACAGAGGTTAGGGGAGGATCTGATGCTATTTCTGTTTTATTCTTCTGTCAAGGAGGAGAAATTCCAATGATTTGCAATGATTTTTACTATACTCCAATCTTTCAATATAGTTAGGACCTAATTCCAAGTCCATGTCTTGCGAAATAAGTACAAGGAAGTCTTTTTGTCAAAAAATGAGATTTTCCCCAGACACTTACATGCTTCTCTTGTGTTATCCATGCTTAACATTCTGGTTCTTTATAAATTGTGCTTAGAGGTGATTTTCACGTTTTTCAGAACAATTAGTAAAAATGCTTTTCTTATGGCATACTTTCAGAGGTAAAAAGCCCAAGGTTTAAAATTAGAAGGAATAGAAAAATGTTCTGATTGTGTACTTAGAAAAACAAATCACAGGGACCCTTCAACACTGTATTTTTTGCAGAACACTGAAAATTAGCACTGTTACATGATGGAAATTGGTAAGTGGTGTTGCACTCTCAATCTAACATTGTAAGCTCTGGCTCATAAACCAAATCTAATTCTATGCTTGTTTTGCAAATAAAGTTTTATTGGAGCATTTAGTTGTTTACCTGTGGTCTGAGGTTGGTTTTATATTCCAATAGCAGAATTGAATAATTATGACAGACTTATTAGGACCCATGCAGCCATAAATATTCAACATCCAGCTTGTAAAGAAAAATTTAGGTAAAGCGTGCACTCTGTATTTAGGTGGAATTCTACTTCTCTTCCCAGCTATAGATGATCTTTATATGTATAAAGTTAGCAGAATGTTACTGTTTCTGTTAGCTTAATATCTAAATGCTTAATTATTCCATAGCATGGAATCTCAATGACATACAGTAATATCTTACAAATTTTTCTGGCCCTGTAAAACTTCTAGAGAAATGTATTTCTACATTCACTGTGGAATATTCTTACCTAGTATTTTTGTAAATTTTACTAATTTTTTTCATAAGAACCCCAGTGAACATTTCGAGAACATTGAAAGGACCGCAGAGGACCATTTGCAAATAATTGCTAAATAAACTTTTCCTACTGTTCAGCATACTATTCATAATTACGCCCACTCAGATTTGGTAGCTAAATCCTCCCAGTTAGCATCTATTAACCTACAGCATTCCTTCCTCCACTGAATTCAGAGCATTGTTCCTTTATGTCTTCTCCAGACCATAATAACAAAAATGCTCATT
The DNA here is from genome assembly GCF_053883595.1 of Heterocephalus glaber. Lineage (NCBI taxonomy): Eukaryota > Metazoa > Chordata > Mammalia > Rodentia > Bathyergidae > Heterocephalus > Heterocephalus glaber. The sequence continues at coordinate 20,422,249 of NW_028258138.1, read as the reverse complement.
TCATCAAAATCTGACAGGCACACAAGTCTATAAGTCAGGGAAACACAAGACTCCATGTGTGATATAGCATCTGTGTGTGTGTGTGTGTGTGTGTGTGCACTTATAATTAGGTACGTAAAAGCAAAAATATTCCTATTTCTAAATTCAACCAAGTTTCATGGCTGTTACCTACTTGACTTTTTAGCAGTACTGTACATTTATGCAGAGCAGTAAATACCATCCAATTATTGTCTTTCTCTTTCTAAGATCTAAGCCCTCAAGATCTCCAAGTATCTGTGCAATCCAGTTATTTCTATCAAATCAAGCTCCTATAACTCTAAGTCATTCTCGCCTCTTCTTTCCAAGCTGATACAATTGTTTCACTCTAATTCATACATCTCTGTGATACACAGATGTAGCCAAAATCTTCCCTTCCTAATAAATTATAATTTTACTTGTTTGTGTTTAACCTTCCTATAGATTCCATTTGTCCCTGTGGTGACTTCAAAACTCTTTACTATGCCTTATAAGATATTTGAAAGTTTAGTTTTGAAAAAGTACTTTTGTTTCATTGTCTAACCTGCTGCCTTTCACTAAATAATATATAAACCATGTTGTCTCCTAGGCAAAAGCTACAGACATAACATTCCTTCCGTGTGCAATATATTTTCATGTTTTCCTTGGATCACATTCATTTGAAATACTTGCTGCTTGAAACATGCTAAAACACATGTGTAAGGAAGAGGAATCTGCTGTAACATCGGTCATAATGGAAATGACTGATTCAATTGACACAAGTTCCAGGAGAGATGAGAACTTGTTTGCATGCTAGTTCTTAGATAATTAGCAGCATAAAAAGGGGCCAATAGAGTTATGCTCAGAATGATGTCGTTTTGCCCAATATCTTTTCACATTATTTTACATCCACTTACTATAGCTCTGAAGTTGTTTATTATCTATGTGGCATATAAAAATTCAAGTACTCCCCAGTGACCAGCTGGTATAAGAAATTTAAGAACAAAATCTAATGATTTAATGAAATCTAATGAGTTAATCAAAACTTTTATTTTATACTCTCTATCTACTAAGTGTTTGAAAAATATTGTTGCCTTACCAACACTTCTGTAATAAATTAGTTGACATTAAATCTTTATGCTAGAAATACAATCCCATGTTCGCACAATTTACAGCTACTTGGATCTGCAAATTTAACAGTTACATCTGGGACTTGTTAAAGTTCTTCAACAGATATTCAGAAAACAGACTTATGAAATGCACATTAGAGTACAAAATAAAGCTCATACCATAAATCCTGTGAATCTTATTTCTTCTTCTTTAACCAACATATCAGATTGTTAGCTACACATGAAAGATATGATCCCATAGGCAAACTAAGATTATGACAGAAAAAAGAAATCACTATAGAATTTCATAATACAAGCAACTATTTACTATATTTTCAACAGTCATTCTGTACAGTTATAACTCAAAGACATTCGATTTTGGTTTTTACCAAATTCCCAGTGCATACTTGTTCCTTCTTAGTTCAATCAAAATTGTCACTTAGCAACTTAAAATATCATCTAAGCAACTTTTAATATGTTTCTGTAAGATTTGAATATATTGCATTATTCTGTTTGTCATTACAAATGAATTATTTGCTGTAATCTCCCAGGTCCTGGTGACAGAGAAATGTGCCATGAAAACTTTGGTTAGCTATGCTGTAACAGATTAACCTGTAATCAGACAGCAGAGTTGACTGGTGCAGCATTCTTTGATTACATTTCAGGGCAATTTTTGGTATGAGAATATGTAGTCAAAGATAATAATCCCTGAATGTTATGAAAAGAATGTTTGTGATCTAGAAATTTCATATTGTTAAGCTCTAGGTATGAGCTAGATGATGATGATGGTACTTGAAGATGGTACCTTGGGAGGTTAGAAGTTAATGTGAAGTTTTAAGGGTGATGCCGAACAGTGAAATTATTGTCCTCATAGGAAGAGGAGGAGAGATCAGACCTCTTTCTTTGGCCATGTAAGAACACAGAAAGTTCTGTAAGCCAGGGTGAAGCCTCACCAGAATCAGTCAGTATTTTGATCCTGGAATTCCTAACATAAAGTGCAGTGAGATATTATTATCTCTTGTTTACCTACCCTGCCTCAAAGTTTTTGATATAACAGCCCAAGCAGATTAAAATACTAACATGTGATTTTTAAAGGAAAATTTTGAAAAAAGAATAAAGGAAAGGAGAGTAAAGGAAAGAACAGGGAAGTTAATTCTTTTACACTTAAAATTAAAGAATAAAAATCCAAATAATTTAAATTAGTCTTATGGAATGAGCATGGATAGATAGATACATAGATAGACAGATAGACAGATAGATAAATTAGTGAGGTAGATCCAGTTCTTTCATCTTATTTAGAAGCATTAACTTATTAAATATGCCCCAACATGGGGAAAAACATCAATATTGAAAGGTAGTAACAGAAGAAATTAATTCAATATGATTTGAAAAAATTTAAATGCAGGAAAAATGTTGTGGTTTAAATACCATGTATGAAAAACAAAGTCTTACATGCCTTCTATAAAGCAGTTGTTAAAGACTTGTGTGGAAGACAATAATGACTGGAAATTTCATGGGAGTGCTGGTGTATATTATCATTTAATACATGGAAAGCAGCATCAATAATAATTTTATTTCACATCAAGAAGCATGAATGTACTAATAAGTAGTTTGTTTTCATGGTTAAAATTTTCTCTACAAGTTTCAGGTCTTCTCAAATTATAATTTCTAGATATCTACAAACTCAAAACAGTGTTTTGGAGACCACCCGATGGCACTGTGAGTTAATTTACCTGAGGCACCTGTTCCTACTTCACATCTAGTCTTTTCTTTTCTTTTCTTTTCTTTTCTTTTCTTTTCTTTTCTTTTCTTTTCTTTTCTTCTTTTCTTTTCTTTTCTTTGAGATATGGCTTGAGAAATTTATTCTGCAAAATAATCTTCCAACTGATTCTATTTTAATTTTGAAAATAAGAATTCAAATTTTCAGGAAGGATATGTGTGTTTGAGCTAGAGAGTTTCCTTGAGGATATTTTTTCATGTTAAAGTAGGAAAAACGGTAATATATATAAAAGTTCTTCTGGGGTTTCTACTGTAGGCCAAAAGTTCTTTTTGGTCTTGGGAAAGTGTATACGATAACTTTCAAAATTGCTACAAATTTTTAGACTCCTATTAAGACATATTGAAATCATGTTGAAAGTGAATAAATTACGTTAAAACAGACTGTTTTTTAATTGTAAACATTTTTGTTAAAAGTTTCATTAAAAGTCACAGAAATTTATTTTTATCATTGTGATGAAAGGGTTAATGTCAGAGGTTGAAGATTATCAGGATTCTTTAATAATTATGTTCAAGACATTTAGCATGTATTATAAAAGTGAGTTTATGTAATATGCTGTTGCATATAGTGAGTTGTTTACATGAAATACATTTTATCTTTTGAGAATCACAATTTTACAATCACTCCAAATATACTATAGAGTATTCTTCCAAACCACAGTTAACATAATTACAATGGCTGTCAATTACAGCTAGTGTCACATTTGATGCCACTTCATGGTCACAAACATAATTGGCTGGCAATGTCCTCTTAGGATTCTTCTATATAAAATTATATGGATTTATAGGTTTTCAATCTAAATAATACTTAGGCATAAACTTTGACTTACTGCTTTCTGAACAGCCCCAGATTCATATCTGTAAATGGTAAAATCTAGTTTTATACATCATTAAATTTCTATGCTTGAGAAGTAGTACCAGTAAGTCTAAATCATTTTCTCAGTCCTTGACCCACTATAAGAATCTCTACTAAAAGTAAATTTGATGATATATTTTCAAGTTTAATAATTTTATATCAGTTGAATATTTTCACAAAATAAGCTAGACACTACAGTTGGAATTAATTTCTAAAGTAGGGATCTGTCATCTTTTTAAACAGATATCTACATATAATAACTTCAGCTATGCAGCATGTTATAATAAACAGTCACAGTCTAAAATACCTGACATACTTAGAAGTGACCATTTATATAATTCTTGAAAATTGGATATTTTTATGCTATTTATTTTTGCTTATTGTTATCTTTGTATTACCATTAAAAACAGAGGAGACTAGATGGGCAATTCTATCAGATTCCAACTGTCTCCTGTGCAATGGTATGAGCAAAACAATCTCCTGGGAACCAAATTCCTCTGAATTGTGTCAACTAAAAAAAGAGATGGGTTTTTTCCTTAAATTCTTTTATTAGTACATTTTAGGTAAAGAGTACATTTACATTTATCATTAGGTGCTTGTACCTGTACATGATGTATCTTGGTTCTTATTTTATTCCCCATTACCTGTCTGGCCTTCACCCCCTCCACCATTCCCTATTTACATAGACTTTGTTTCCAATTTTTTCTTTTCTCGTACTTTTTCCTTGCCCTCCTTTCCTTTCCCCTTCCCCTCCCACCACCCCTTCCCCTTTGGAACTTTTCTTCCTATTTCAAATTATCAATTATTTGTTTTAATCATTTTAATTCTTATTTAAACTTTCAGTTTCTCACACTACAGAAACTAATGGGTATTTACACATGTGTCTTATTTATTTTACTTATGGGTGTGGCCTCAATATGCACCCATTTATCTATACATGTCTCTAGTTTCTCATTCTTTATGGCTGAGTAGTACTCCATTTTATTTTAAAAAACCACATCTTCTTTATCCAGTTTCCAGTTGATGGGGACTTGGGCTGTTTCCAAGCTTTAGCTCTTACAAACTGTGGTGCTATACACATGGGTGCGCATATATTGCTGTGATATGATTCTTTCAATTTTTTTTGGAAGATCCCCAGCAGGGGAATAGCTGGGTCAAATGGGACCTCTATCCCTAGTTCTTTGAAGTATCTCCATACTGATTACCACAGTGGTTGCAACAGTCCGCACTCCCACCAACAATGGAGAAGGGTTACTTTTTCCCCACACCCCTGCCAGCATTTGTTATTCATTGATTTCTTGATAGCAGCCATTCTTTGTGGGGTGAGGTGGAGTCTCAGTGTTGTTTTCATCTACATCTCTCAAATGACCAGTGATGTTGAACATTTTTTCATAATTTTTTTTTCTGCTTTTAAGTCTTTGTCTGAGAAATGTCTGTTCATTTCAGAGGCCCATTTTTGAATTGGGTCTTTGAATTTGGGGAGTCTGATTTTTTTCAGTTCTTTATATATTCTAGATAGTAGTGCCTTGTCTAAGGTACAGCTGCTAAAATTTTTTTCCCACATTGTAGGTTGTCTCTTAGCTCTGTTGGTGGCTTCTCTTGCAGTGCAGAAGCTTTTTAATAAGATGAGATCCCAGTTGTTGATTCTCTGTGCTAGTTCTCATGCTACTGAAGTTTGGTTCATGAAGTCTTTTCGCATGCCAATGTCTTCAAGAGTTCTACCTAACTTATATTCCAGCAAGTTTAGTGTTTCTGTCTTAATATTTAGCTCTTTAATCCACTTCAATCTTGGTTTAGTGCACGATGATATATATGGCTCTAGTTTTATTCTTTGGTAGGTTGAAATCCAGTTTTTCCAACACCATTTATTAAATAGCCTATCTTTCTTCCAATGAGGGTGGTTGGCTCCTTTGTCAAAGATGAGGTGGCTGAGTATGTCTGGAGTGGTTTCTGCATCTTTTAATCTATTCAACTGATCCTCAGGTCTGTTTCTTTGCCAGTACCATGCTGTTTTAATCACAACACCTTTGTAGTATAGTTTCAAGTTGGGAATTGTTATATCCCCAGCCATGTCTCTGTTGCCTAGAATTGCTTCTGTTATTCTAGGTCTCTTATGATTCCAGATGAATTTTTGGATTCTTTTCTCCAGTTCTGTGAAGTGCATTGTTGGAATTTCAATTGTCATTCCATTAAATCTATATAGTAGTTTTGGAAGTATGGCCATTTTCACTATATTGGTTCTTCCTACCCAGGAACAAGGGGTGTCTTTCCATTTTCTTAAATCCTCCTCAATCTCCTTTTTTAGACTGCTGTAGTTTTCAGTGTAGAGGCCTTTTGCTTCCTTTGTTAGATTGATTCCTAGATATTTCATTCTTTTTAGATGCTATTGTAAAAGGAATTGTTTCCCTAATTTCTCTCTCAGTGAGTCTGCTATTTGTGTATAAAAAGTGTATTGTTTTTTGAGTGTTGACCTTGTATCCTGCTACTCTACTGAATCTGTCACTTAAGTCTAGAAGTCTTTTGGGCAAGTTTTTTGGGTCTTCTATGTTAAGTATCATATCATCAGCACATAATGACAGTTAAGCAATATCCTAGAAAAAGACAAAGAGGGGCACAACTTCATGAAGTCCAACAGAGGGAAGCCACCAAGCAAGATAAGACATTAAAGGAAAAAGGACAAAAAATAAGAAATAAAAGAGCCAACAACAGTAAAACATCAAGACAAAGATGAGTCAACATCTCTCAATTATAACTATCAATGTTAATGGCCTCAATTCATCAATCAAGAAACAGACTGACAGATGGATTAAGAAGCAAAATCCAGCAATATGTTGTATACAAATAACACAACTAACTCAAAAGGAAACTCATAGACTGAAAGTAAAAGGATGGAAAACAGTTCTGCACATGACAGGAACCCACAAAAAAGCAGGTGTAGCAATCTTAATTGCAGCCAAAGAGATGTTTTTTAAATTCAGAATACACTGATAATTTATGAAAAAATGATTAGGGTGCTATAGTCATTCACTGATTCCTTCCTCCAACATATTTTTATTGAAAAACAGTAATTGTTATGTGTAACAAATTACAAATCTCTGAAAAGCCAGTTTAACATGGAATCCAGGGCAACATATCAGTGTACAATTAAAGTAAAATGAAGTAAATTATTCTTTTTTACTTTTATTTATTTAATTATTTTTATTTTACTTTATTTATTTTTGGTATCTGGGATCAAACTCAAGACCTTGTGCTTGCCAGGCAGTTGCAGCACCACTGAGCTAAATCCCTGGCCCCAAAAGTAAGAAAAATTTACTGAGAGAAAAATAGCTTCTAAGAGAGACAGAAGGGGAACAAGAAAGTGGGTTGCCCTGAAGTAAGTTATTCTTGAAAATATACGTTGTTTTGTCTTTTCTGGAATAAAATATTTATCTTCATTGATTTCTATTTTGTCATAGTATAAAATGCATCCAAAAATTTTTGATGGTGCAGAGGATCAAACCTAGGACCTTGCACATGCTAAAAATGTACACTACTGCTGATCTATGAAGTCATACCTCAAGTTATATTTTTGTTCAAATTTTATTATAAATATTTAGTCTACAAGATATGTTTGAATTATTCACTATAAGTACATTATACATTTTATTTTATATTCAATGGACCTTTAACTTATGAGGTCAATTCATTCATGATGGCTGGTTTTAACTCAAGTTGGTCAATTAAAGACTCAGGCTCCTTTACACAGTCTTCAATGTCTCTCTCCTGTACACAGGCAGATCTCAGTGTCCTTAGAGAGACATTGGTTCTGGAATTCTCAATTAACCCCACATAGGAAAAGATGTCATAATGTTCTTCCAGAACTCTTTAAGGGTTAATCTGTATCTGAGACCATCTGGAACCACGAGTGGCTGGCATTTGGATCATATGTCAAGACTGTTCCTAAGTTAAAAATAAAATTTCCAGTCATAACTCAAATTGTTTGTATGGCAGCTTGGTTGTAACTTGAGAGTCCACTGTACATCTTTAGCTGTGATGGCCTTATAATTTTCTGGGACACAACTTCACTCTTGTACAAATTATTAATCTGATATTATTGAAAAAGAAGAAATGACTATTAGGGTTAAAGGAACAGGCAAGCCATTAACTAGTGAGAAATATAGGTAAAAAAGAGAAAAAATGCACTGTAATCCAGTATGGACAATGTATCTTGATTTAGTATGTTGTCTTATGTGTTTTATATGGTTTTTGACCTATTAGTCTGGTTGTTTATCTGTATGTATGATAATTAACTTTATATGGACTCATAGTATAAATAAAGGAATCCTATGTTGGCCAAAACAAAGCAGGGTGGAGAGGAAGGGGAAAAAAAGAATTGAGGTGTGTTATGTATATGTACCAATATGAATGTAATCATTATTTACTGCAAACATGGGCTAATAAAAACTTTTTTAAAACAAACCAATTTTGTAAATGATGTAACGTTCACTTTAAATTTAATTTTGTAAACCAGAGCAAAAATGTTCTATAGTAGTGCACATGTAAAAATGCTATATTGTTGTCCAAATGCATCTATATATACAGTAGAGAAACATATGTTTCATTTTCATTACTGGAGCTTATCAAGTCGCCAATGATTGGAAAGGTAAAAGTAGTCAATTTTAGATCAAGTACAATCAGTCAACAATTCACTCGACATTTCAGACCTTTTCTTCTCAGAATACTAAGTTAGACAATATGATGGTGTTATTGGACAGCTTCTAATATGAGGTAAACTTCTCTAATGACATAAACATAAAAATTTTCAGAAGATCTGAAGTGAGAATATTCTCTTTGTTTTTACTTTTAAGGCATGTGTAAACACAATAACTTGAAAACCTAGGCCGAGAACACCCAGATTTTTAATATTTTTAAAATATGTGACATTTATTATTTATAATATTCATAAATTCTCTAAGTGATGCTGTATGATAACATAAATTTACTATCTAAATATCATATTTTTGTACCAAAGGAAAACATACCCCAAATACAAGTAAAATTTTGCTACATAGTATTTTGAAATCCTCTCATAATTGCTATTTTGTAAGTTAAAAAGGATAGAATTTGAACAACTGTATCTATAAATGGGAGCAAACATTGTTTGATACACCCAAGTAAATTTTTGTTTTCTTAAATCATCTTTATAATTCCTTTTTAAAACAATGAATTATCTCCTAAGGGTGACTAAATAGTTACCTATTGAAAATAAATTAATCTTATTAAAGAATATTACTGACCAAGATTAAGAGTAAAATATTGTTATGTTTAGAAGCAACTATAATCTGTAATTTAGTACTGTTTTATAACTAATAATTTCTAATTAAGTGTCTACACATATCTTTGTAACTTCAGAGACCAAACCATATATGAAACAACATTAAATGTCCTTTCATTTTGGCAGAATAAGTTGATTTAACTAAGCCAATTCCAAATATATTTATTTATTTACTTATTCCTTACATAATTATGAGCACACACCTGTACCAGGCTTTGTTCTTAGAGCTAGAGATTTAGGTGACAATATATGTAGTTAGTTATCTTCAAATAGTTTATTATTTAATGGAGACAGATTTATAAACAAATAATTATTGAATCAAATTAGAACTTCAGAGAAAGATGAATCTTCCTTGCCTGCAAAAGAGGACCATACATTATTGCAAAAGAAAGAAAATCTGTTTATGTAGCAAAGAAAAGTTAAGGTCTGTGTTTCCTTGAATACTTTAATTTTTTTGTAAGATGTGTTCAGATAGAAGAAATATTTTATAATTCACATAATTACATGTTAACAGTTGAAAAACTGAGTCAAAAGTTCTGAAGAAATCTGTAAACTAAAGATATGGCTTTGATAAGAAAAGGAATGATAACAATAACCCCAGCTCACCACTTGTTAGTTTTGTGAATGTACATTTCATTTACTAAGTTAATGCTCAATTCTTAAAATGAAAAATTGTCAAGGCAACAGTTGACTAAAACACATTTAAGAGACTTCCCATTAAGGGAAAGGGCACGATGGATCTGGCCTCATTTGGGGCAGTAGAGTGCAATGGAAATGATGTGACATCAAGGCTATGACCAAAAAGTAAGGGGCAGTTTGCTTTTGGGAGACTTGAGCTTCTACGTGTAAACTCTGCATTACTGAATCACTATTTAAGTTAAATTATCCAGTCTCAGAGGTTCTGAGAATACCTGGAGAGGCATGAGCAGTCCATGTTTCTGGCCTTCCACCTATGCACTCTCAGATGAAGAAGGTGAATCCTCCATATGAGACCTGCTGCTGCTGAGTACAAGCTAGTCAGCCTTAGCTGGAGCAAAACAAAAAAATTTTGTACCACCAAAATCATAAGATTGTTTTAACCAATATGTTGCTATGCATTGTGGATTCTTCTCACATAAATAAATAATTGGAAAAAATTTTAAAAAGCAAAAGCACCTTGAGATTTTTAGGGGTAAGAAAATACATAAGAATATTTTCTATCATGTTAGAATCTCTAGAAAATTTACTTTCAAATTAAAGGTTGATATTGTTTCTATTAGTTCAATATAGTAGTGTTCCAGAAATCTCAGAAAGAAATACACAGAGACAAAGAATTAGGGTAAAATAATAAAGTTTCTACTTGCAAGCAGGCAGGACTACCAGAAGCTGGTCTAGTTACTATCCCTGTGCCCCTTTGTTCATCATCTCCCTTTTTATAACCTTTTTAGCCATTATCTCATCCCTAGTGGTCTTTGATGTGTAAATACAACTCCAGTTCCTATTTACAAGTGACAGACACAAAATAGGCCCATATATATTGTAAATTCACCCAGCCATTGCAACTTTGTTAGGTTAATGAAGTTACTGGTTAAAGAGTCAGATTACCATCACCTTATAAAACGAGAGTTAGAGGAAAAGCAAATCTTAAAGGAACACATGACTTATTTTGCTTCTACAACTACCTTAATATTCAATCTACAAAGTTCTCTAAATCTTTTCCCTATCATTTCTCCCTCTGTTTACTTTGGGATAATTCTATCCATTATAAGCTCTATCCAGTTTATCTACATTTCTTAACACTAGCATTTGATAGTGTTGAGCTGCAGCAATGTGCTGCTGTATAAATTCTGAAATCCATTGGATGACACAAGGATCAAACATTAATATTAATATTATAAGAAGAAGGGGACTCAGAAGACGTCCTATCTAAGTTTTCCATCCCATCCAGGTAAAATTAATCCCATAGGACAGCTCTCCTATATCAAATTCCTCATCAAGAGCCTTGATCTTTCAGTTTGTCTAGTGATTCTTTTACTACACCAGATTTATTAGTGTAATACAATACTCTTCACCAAGAAATAAGCAAGCCCCTCTTTCTGGGCTGTTAGCAAATTGAGAGCATGCCAATTCTGTAATAGGACATTGGGCAGTGAATCTAGTTGGGTATCTAAAGCCTGAAGTGCTTCTAGAATTTCCTCAAGATCTTTTTAAAGTTCTTGTACTAATGAAATATATTACTCCTTGTAGCCAAATAGGATCCCATGGGGCTGGCATATACATAGGTCTAGGATTACATTGACCTTGTTTACAATTGTTACAATTACCCATCGGTCATCCAACAAGGGAGCCATTGATCCAAACTTGTGTTTTCTTTGCAATACAATTTCTCAGTAGAATAGCCCCCCACAGTCAGAAGTTACCCCAAGTCCCCCATAATGTTCTTTTGATCAGGCATCAAAGAATATTGTAAATGAATAGCCTTCCCATTTCCCATTTTACCATTTTCAAAATCACATATTGCTCATCAAACTTTTCATTTCTAGGCCTAAACACCTGCAGTTTGAAAACAAAGAAACTTAAAGCAGTGGTGATCTAGCACAACACAATAATCCATGTCATCCTTGTTGGTGCCCCTATTCTTCATCCATGCATTGACTCACCAGCCTCTGGAGTGGTGAAAGCAGGGCCTTAAGTGTGTTGTCTTTCTCGGCTTTCAGTGTCAGCTTTATTGTTACCTGTGCAATGAAGTCTTTGCCTTTCTGATGTTCTGAACAATGTATTACTGCAACTTTTCTAGGTTCCCACACTGCTTAGCAACTGTATAATTTCCTGTTGATTTTTAATTGCTTCCCTTCTGCTGTGAGAAGACCTCCTCTCAGTAAATCATGCCTTATGTGGAATGTAGCAAATGCATAGCAAAAGTCCATATATATATTTAACTTTTTACCCTTTGCCCATCGGAGTGCCTGTATGAGTCCCCAGATCTCTGCACATTGTGCCAACTAAGAACGGGCCCTGGCTAGGATCACCTCATCCTTCATGGTTACCACATATCCAGCATGATGAACCCCATCTTTCACGAAGCTTCTCCCATTCATGAACAGAAAAAGGTCAGCATTGGACAAGGGTGTCATTTGTAGGTCAGGGCAGCTGGAAAAGAGCTCATTGGTGACACTCAAGCAGTCAAGATTGGGAGGGCCTGTCTTCTTGGGCAAGAAGGTAGCAGGATTTAAAGCTTTTACAGGAATAAACCATAAGTGGGGGTTCTCACAGAGAAGGGCTTGATACTGAGTAACCCGATTATTTGAGAGCCATAGATGCCCTCTTGTGTCCAACAGTTCCAAAACTGCGTGTGGAACCTGCAGTCAGTTCCTGACCTGGAGTTAGCTTGTCTGGTTCTTGGATTAATAAAACTGAGGCCCCCAAGGCCTGAAGGCAAGGAGGCCAGCCACTTTCTTGCTACTGGATCTAAATTTTTAGACAAGTATGCCATTGGTTGGTTCCATGGGCCTACTTCTTGGGTTAATACTCCAAGGGCCACATGGTTCTTCTCAGTCACATATAGAACAAAAGGCCAATTTACATCTGGTATGCCTAAAGCAGGGACAGATGCCAAAGTCAATTATAGTTTCTTAAAAGCTTTTTTTTGTTGTTCTATAGCCCAAAGTAAATGATTTTCTTTTTTCCCTTTAATTTCTTCTCTTTTTTTCTCTTTGAGCTGTGGACACTTGTTTTTATACTGTCCTTTCTCTCTGCAATATGCACACTGGTCACAATATAAGTGCTCATATTTAAAACCTCTGTTTTCCCTCTGACTTTGTTCCCTGTTTTTCTTTCTCCCTCTCTTTCTTGGCTCCCATAGCCACTGCTATGTATCTGGCTTTTCTCTTATCTCGCTCATCTTCCTTCCTTGCTCATTCTCTCTCTCTCATTGACTCTCTGTTCACATACACTTTCCTAGGTAACTGCAACTGTTGTATTATATTCATGTCTTCCCAAGTTTCTTGCTTCTGAATCTTTCTTGTAATGTCTGGAGCTGACTGAGTTACAAAGGTCATATAGATTAACCGGTGGTTATCAGGAACAGCAGGATCAAAAGGTGTATACATTCTGTAAACTTTACAGAGCTACTCATAAAATCTCTCAGAGCTTTCATTGAGCTTCTGCCATGTTTCTAGCACTTTAATCATATTTGTAGGCATTTTACTCATGGCTTGTATCCCTGCCAGGAGGGCCATCTGATAATTGCTTAAGCTGTCCTGGCCTCCTGGGCTGTTGGGGTTCCAATTGGGCCACTCGTTCACTAGAAATTCCTCTTCATCTCAAGCATCTGGATTTTGTGTGCCTGCTGGAGTTCTAGGAGCATTGCTTTTTTAATTTCTCCCAAAACTCTCTGCATTTCTTTAGATGTTAACAAAGTTCTACAAAGTTCTTTACAGTCCTCCCAATTAGGACAATGGGTAGTAAAGATGGAATCAAATAATTGAAGCATTTTGTAGGGGGCTTGGCAGAGAATAAATGACTTTCTTTTTCTCTGGACCTAGGCTCCTTTCTCCTTTTTTAAGTCAAATCTCAAATACTGCACCTTGGTCTGACATATTTGTGCCTTTTCCCAACAGTCTTTTTTTCTAACTCACTGTAAAAGAGGAGGTCATATTGCAACCTGTTGGCTCTTAAACCCTTTGAAGATGACCAATGTACACATATTATAGTAACATATTTAGAATTTAACCCTTTGATGACAACCAATGTAAACATATTTAAACAATTCATAAAAAGCTTGGAACCAACAAACAAATATACATATTTTTTTTGATAAATCACTTTCACACATCTTTTGACATACCCAGGGCTTCTGGTCTTGTATATTTCTTTTTATCTTTTTAACAAAACAAATACACAAAATTTTTATAGCAAAATTGTATCTCTTTTACTTATAGCTTTTTAATATTTTTTATCTCACTTAATATAGACATTTTATCACAAACTTGTCTTTAGCTGTTAAAATTTTAAAGTATCCCTTTTTTGTTCTCAGATTGTTACACTTTAAATCTGGTTGGCTGCCAATGGAACAGTAGTAATCTTGAGGTGTTTTTATCAACAAAGTACTGAAAAGAGCAAGTTAACACTATAATTACAATTCAAGAATTTGCAATGTACAAGAAGTACTTTAAGCACACCAATTAAGCATCAACTCAAACTGAAACACAGATACATTTATCAATTAGCTAAAATTTGTAACTTTTCAAGCTGAGACACAGATACATTTAACAATTAGCTAAAATTTGTAACTCTTGTAAAATTTTGTACTTTCTCTGCCTCTGTTTTATGCCCTTCAGAGCTTTTCTTTAGCTGATTTCAATCCATTATTTATTTTCCCTTTTCATTTTTTTTCAACTTGAGTGTAAGCACTATTTAATCCTCTCCGAGTCTGACCATAGCATGCACCCTCTGGTGCTCTAGAACCAAGTAGTTCTCATCCCCCCCATTAAGTTTATTTGTACATTTTAGGTATAAAATACAGTTACATACATCATTGGGATCTTGTACCTTTATATTAGTAACTTGGTTCTTTTTTTCCCCTTCCCCTGCCCTCCCTTCACCCTCTCCACCCTTCCATATTTGCAAAGACTTTGTTCCTATCTTTTTCCTTTTCTCATATTTTTTCTTTTCCCTTCTATCTTTTCCCCTACCCCTCCCACTTCCCCTGCTCCTTTAGACCCTTACTTGCTATTACACAATATCAATTATAAATTTTTTAAATTACAATATCAAAATCTAGGAGACATTATTACAGATTTTACAGAATTTAAAAGGATATAGAAAGCATATTTCAAAAATCTGTTTTGAAATAAATTTGACAACTTCTAAGAAGTACCTTGGAAGACAAATTAATGAAACTAACTCTGGAGGAAATATAAAATTTGAATAGCACCTATTAAAGAGAGTATATTCCTAGCTTGATAACTTACCTATATGACAACAGCAGCCTTGTATACATTTTAACTGATAAATTATATCAAACATTTCAAGCAGAAAAAAAGGAACACTTCTCTCCTCATTTTAGGAAATCAACATTGTGCTAATCCTAAAGCTGGATAAAGATGATAAAAGAAAAAAGTATGAACATAGATAGAAATTTGTTGAACAAAACAAACTATTAGAAGTCAGACCTGGCAGTATGTAGAAAGTGGTTTTGTTACAGGGATGGCAGTGTTGGTTCAACATTGGAAGATCCACCCCCAAAAGTCATCATTTTAACAGAGGAAAGGAAAAAGCCATATGATCCTGTCACTAGTTGGAGAAAAAGTATTGGACTAAATTCTATAGATGTTCATGGTAGAAGCTATCAGGAGACTAGAAGTGGAACAGAAACTTCTCAACAGATTAAAGATATGTACTCCATACTTCCAGCAAGAACACCTTACATGAATGGAGAAGATACAATGGTTTCTCCTTAAGGTGGGGAACAAGGGCAGTTATGCATACTCTTCATCTGTCCATTAAACTTTGAAACATAGGCCCAAACCAAAATACTCTGGTAATAAAATGACACAAATAGGATGGGACTGGCAATGTAGAAGCAAAATCTTTATGTGTAGATAAAATTATCATCTACAGAAAAAATGCTAAGAAATTTCTAGGAGCCCCAAGAATTTGTATTTGAATTTAGCAGGATTAGAAAACACGAGGTATGTATAAAAATTCAGGCCTATGTATACTTGCTGTAAATCAAGAATTGGATATTGAAAGTTAAAAGTTATGTAGGAGTACAAAAGACCTAGAAAAGTAAAAAAAGAAAAAGTGTTGGAAGACATTTAGTACCTAATTTTAAGACTTCCTCTAAAGCTACAGTAATCAAGGCAGTGTTGGTATAAGTAAGGACACATAGATCATTGAAATAAAACAGAAAATCTAGAAATAGAACAACACATATATGGTCCACTGAGTTTTGAAAGATTATTTAACATTAACATTTTATAGAATATAAACTCAATTCAAGAGCTGAGGAAAAGATAGTGTTTTCATCAAATGGCACTAGAACAGCTGGTATCCATATATAACAAATTAAACCCAACCCTTTATTTCCATACATAAAAATAACTTGAAAGACCCTATGAACCTAAATATGAAAGACTAAAAGTATAAAACTTTAAGAAGAAATTATAAGGGAAAATGTTTATGAATTTAGGGTAGGCAAGAACTTCCTAGGATACAATAAACATGATGTATAAAAGAAAAAAATTGATGAGATTCCATCAAAATTTAGAGCTTTAAATGACATCATTAAAATGAAAAGTAGTCCTTTAACAGACCATATTTACAATGCTTAAAACCTATGACCAGAATATATAAAGAACTCTTACAGCTCATTAATAGACAACCCAATTAAAAAGTAGACATAAGAAGATGATAAATAGCCAGTATAGCACAAGGAAAGGTGTGCAACACTAGAATCAGAAAAATACTAATCATTAACAATAACAATATTGAAGTATATGCTCATTAGGGAGATGAAGTTAAAAGTTTTAAAAGCCTTGTCATCACTTTTTCTTTTTGTTGGATTCTCTCACTTTGTGTTTAATTTGTCATGCCCAACAGATTCACTCTCCTGGGTTGCCTGGGGTTGTGATCCTCATTGTCTTTTCTTCTGATATTGTCTAAAATTTTTTGGAGTGCTGGTTTGTATTCATAAAATTCTTAAGGTGATCTTTATCATGAAAGTATCTTATTTCTCCATCCATTTTGAAAGATAGTTTTGCAGGGTTCATCAATCTGGGTTGGAGGTTGTTTTCCTTTAGGGCTTGAAATACATCACTCCAAGCTCTTCTTGCCTTGAGGATTTGCATTGAGAAGTCTGCTGTGATTCTGATGGGCTTTCCTTTGTATGTGATTTGTTTCTTTTCTCTCACTGCTTGTAGAACTTTATTCTTCTGTTGGGTTTCTGGAATTGTAACTATTATATGTCTATGTGTAGAGTTTTTTTGATCAAGGCTATTTGGATTCCTATATGCCTCACTTTTCTGTGTGTCAAGTTCTTTTCCCCTCCTTGGGAAGTTTTCTGCCATTATGTCTGTGAACAGCTGTTTTATGTCATCTGCACTCTCTCCTGTTTCTTCATTTACTCCAAGTAGTCTTATTTTATTCTTGTTCGCATCATCTAACAGCTGCTGGATTGATTTCTCATGGTCTCTTACAATTTTGAAGCAATTTTTCTTTTCCTGGTCACTAATTGCATTCTTATCTTCTATATCTGAAATTCTGTCCTCACATTGGTTCATTCTGCTGTGCAGACTTTTGATAGAGTTTTTAATCTGGAAATCCATTTGCATCTGTTTTATGGGTTCCATTTGTTTCCTATGTTGGGATTCCATTATGTTCCTCAGATCCTCTATTTTATTTATCTGTGTCCTCTCTAGATTTATTAATCATGTCTTGCACCATGAGCACAATCTTTGCTGTTATCTGAGTAATTATCTGATTTCATTTTTCCCAGATCCTCTTTTGTTGCTAGTTCAGGGAGTCCAAGTGGTTGAGTATCAGATTGTTCCATCTTGTTTCCCTTTGAGGGTGCTGTAGTTGATCTGGAAGTCTGTTTTGAGGCTGGTTTTCCTGTCTTCTCATTTCCCCGATGTGTGTGTAGGGTGCTTTGCCACCCACACAGCTCACCTCTGCCCTTCTGTTCCCTAGGTGCATGGAATGGCAGCAGGGGAGCCTCTTCCTGGGCACTGGGATTGGCTCACCTTCTCTGCCCTAAGTGTGTGGAATCATGGTGGGGTATCCTCTTCCTGGGTGCTGAGATTGACTCAACTTCTCTGTCCTAGGAGTGTGGAATGGTCAGTGAGGGAGTTCTCATCCTTTTGTCCCCACCTCCTTCAAACCTGTGAATTTAGCAACTCAAAAGGAGGGTGAAAGTCTAAATTCTCTCAGTCCAGATTTGAAAGGACCAGTTTCTTTTCAGCATCGTCCCCTTTCTGATGGATGACCAGGATATTGCTTTTTGCTACTGGGGTGCACATATGAACCCAAGGAGGAATTCTGTGGGACAATTTGAGCCATAAATCAATATAGGGAAAATGATCTGGATTATCCCACCCAGGAGTATTGACTGTTAGCCAGACAGACCACGTGAGACCCTTATCTAGGGATCTTTCAGTTCACCAAGCTAGTCAAAGCTTGGGCCATTGTAATACACAAAGGGCTCTAAGTTTGGGGGTTTCATCTTAATACCATAATTTCCAGTAAAACCTTTCTTAAAATTCTTAAGCATGCATTCCAAAACAGTAGGATGAGATGTTTCTGTTCCCATGATTGGTCAATCAGAGTGTTGGTGTGTGTATGGGTACCCTTGTACAGAGGCACAAAACAGACAGCATCACACACCTTATCACTCACTGGCCTGCCTAGCTGCAGGCCTCTCTAGCACTTTAAGGTCCATCTAGGCTAAGGTGGGTTGTTGTGTAAGCTCACTGTTCTGTTTTTGTAAAATGTGACCACAGAACCAAAAGACCGACTACACACAAGTTTCATCGAGGACTCTAAGTGCAAGCATTTCCTCCCTCTGTCTTGTTCCACAGCTCATTCCACATACTCTCCTATCCAGAACTCTTTCACTCACACATTTATTCAGTTGTTATCACATTCCTTCCCAGTGACTCCCTAACTGTAACCAAAACAAATGAAACAAGCTACCTCCCCAAATGGGAAAGCACAACGGGTGATTGGGCTTATGCACTATTTTTGCCCAAAGTTCACAAAATGAACCAAAAAAAAATGGGAGGAGCTATCTTTCCAAATGGTAAAGCACAAAGAGTGGCCAGGCCCTTGCACTGAATTTGCCCAAAGTTACAAAATACAAATTCACAAAGCAAAACCCAAAGTTAATGACCAGGGGTTTTCCCAGGGTTTCTCACCCAGCAAAGGAAAGAGACAGATGTGACACCAACAGCAGCAGCTCTTCTTCTGTCATCTTCTGTCTCGGGTTCGGGCAATCCTCAGCTGGCAAGTGGTTCTTCGTGTCCTGTTGGAGAACATAGGAAATTAGTCCCAGGGACGTACCTTTCTTCTTGAGAAGATGGAGAGCCACTCCCTCTGGTGGGGTTCAGGCCAGTGCCCAAAAGGGCTATTTCATTTCCAATTCCTTTTCAGGGAACCAAATGTTCCAGAAATCTCAGAAAGAAATACACAGAGACACAGAACTTGGGTAAAATAATAAAATTTCTACTTGCAAGTGGGTGGGACCACCAGAAACTGGTCTGGTTAATATCCACACACCCCTTTGTTCAGCATTTCCCTTTTTATATCCTTTTTAGCCATTATCTCATCCCTAGTGGTCTTTGATGTGTGAATACAATTCCAGTTCCGATTTACAAGTAACAGACACAAGATAGGCACATATACATTGTAAATTCACCTAGCCATTACAACTTTGTTAGGTTAATGAAGTTACTGGTTAAAGAGTCAGATTACCATCACCTTAAAAAATGAGAGTTAGAGGAAAAGCAAATCTTAAAGAAATACATTACTTATTTTGCTTCTACAACTACCTTAATATTCAATCTACTAAGTTATCTAAAACTTTTCCCTATCAGTAGGAAGAACAGAGAGTACTGGATGAACCTCTGACAGCACTGGCTTTACTAGTGTGTATACAAAAGCAGTACTAGGAAAAAGAAAAGAAAAGAAAAAGGAAAGGGAAAAGAAGGGAAAGGATGAGAAGGGATGGGGAGGGGAAACAGAGGAAAGAAAAGAGGCAGAGGAATCTGGTGTTACAAAAGCAGTGAAGAAACACAATCACATAGGCAGGGCTATGTATATTTCCTAATATTATTGAAGAGCTTCAGCTGTGAATGCAAAAAATGTAATAAGTGATGTTGGACATATATAGTGTGATCTACCCTTAAGTTTAGATTTTTTAAAAAGGAAAATAAAGATAAATTAGGTTGTGCAAGTTTAAATACATATTTTTTTGCTCAAATTCTTTTATTGGTACATTTTAGGTATACAATACATTTACATTTATCATTGGGTACTTGTACCTGTACATGATGTATCTTGGTTCTTATTTTTTTTCCATTACCTGTGCACCCTTCACCCCCTCCACCCTTCCCTATTTACATAGATTTGTTTCCATTTTTTTCTTTTTTCAAAATTTTTCCTTTCCCTTCTTTCCTTTCCTCTTCCCCTCCTACCACCCCTACTCCTTTGGACCTTTTCTTCCTATTTCAAATTATCAATTATTCTTTTTAACCATTTTAATCCTTATTTACACTTTCAGTTTCTCACACTAGAGAAACTATTTGGTATTTACACATGTGTGTCCAATTTATTTCATTTAAGAATATATTTCTTTTCGCTATTGAATTGGTCATCCTTGACGTGGGTTGACAAAAATATGAAATGATAGAACAGTTTAACATGTGTTTCTTCAAAAAAACTTGAGACTTAGCACCCATAGCCTTCACTCTTTTTCAACTCAAATTGTTGCTTTAGCCACATCTTAGTTACTTTTCTCATTGCTGAAACAAAATACCTGACACTCAAAGTTAAAGGAGGAAAAGTTTGTTTTGGCTCACAGTTTGTAGAAGTTTCAGTCCAAGGCAGTTGGCTGGCTCAAAGGCAGGATGGCATGGAAATGGGGCATCAAAGAGGAGAAATATTCCATGACAAAAGAAGAGCAGGCAGAAGGCACCAAGCACCAAGCAAGCAACAAGTGATAACACTAGCCCTCTTTCTGTCCCTTACATTTTATCCAAGCTACCACCCTTAGGGAGGATAACACTCACACACCCCAGTCGGTACACCATTAATCCCACCCAGAACTATGCCAAACCAATCAATGGACTAATGTAGTTACCACACACCCTTAATCCCAGCATCACACACCCTAGATCCATCCACTTCTGAAAGCCCCACTTATAACCCCATGAGCCTTTGGGGGACATGTAGATACAAACCATAACAAGTGATAGGCTCCATACCAGACTGAACTTCGTACATTTACCTTTTCCAAAGCACTAGATAGGTCCCACTTGCTTCCTCAGATACTCTGCAATATGGACCATGACAGAAACTGATAGTCATTCTGCATCATGTGTAAGCCTCAGTAGGGAACTAAAACCCATTGCATTAAAGCTAAGCAGTGGAGGAAGAAAGCTATTGATTTCTTATCTTTTTGTGTAATATTTGTGAATTCTGAATAATTCTGCAAATTTCTATCCCAGTAAGATTTGTGAAATTGTATTTGTAATTGTGTACCTGATGTATTTAGGTACTATATTTTACATAGCAGGAAAGGGATATTAGCTTCCCCACAGTGGTCTTCTACAAGGATTTCTTCTCTACTATTCTTTACAATTGAATACCAATCTAGATAAACCTTTTTTCATAATTGCCAATTTATTTGCAATATTTCTCCCAAGTTACTATGTAATCAACAAGTGAAGAAATGCAGACAAATCCATGCTGGTCAAGAACTTCGTGGTGGATTTCTATGAAGGAACTACTCTAATAAGAACTGTGGCTAATGACTAGGTCATTAAAAATCCCAGTCATAAAACTGGAGGTACAGATAATGTCTCAGGAGTTGTACTTGCAACATTACTCAGTATTTGCCTTGAGAATTTTCTGCATTTGAGACAAGGTCTCACTAAGTAGCCCAAGCTGGTCTTGAACTCACAGCAATATGCCTGCCTCAGCCTTCTAAGTGCTGGGATTACTGGTGCGTCCCACTATACCTGGCTCAAAAATTGTCATAGGAAGTGCCAGTCAATGAATAAGCAAGTACTGGGTTTACTTAACGTGGCAAGGCAATTGTCCAGCTATTGCTTTTCTTTGTCATTTAGCTCTATCCACGCAATTAGCTATTGGAAAGTCTTAATTGTGGCTGCTATTTATTGCTCACATTTTGCTTAATGGAGAAGTGCTGAGAGTAGAATGGGACACTCACCACACTCCTAAACGTATGAAACCATTTTCTTTTTGAAGGGTGAAAAGACATAATGTGAAGATAGGGGTTAACAGTCTCTAATAGTCTGTTCCCCAAAGAATGGAATTTTGGGAAGTAGTTCACCATGTTATACTATGTGGGAATATGGTGGAATTTTATACATTTTAATGGATACTTCTCTAAAATGCATTTAAAATAGAATTGTATCTAACAAATTCAAAAATAAATTTTTCTTATTTGAGTGCATCAGAGTAATGAGTAATTATGAAATGCTTCTTTATACTGTACTCTGATTTTCACATTTTTTATGCTAAGATCATAATACAGTTTATGTCTAAGTCATTTTTCTCATCACTGGAAAAATACCTGCTATCCACAATGTAACAAAGGACAGGCTTATTTTTGGATCACAGTCCATGGTGGGTTCTCTCCAAGAGAGCAGCCTCATAGTGGAAAGGCCTAGTGTAGTGACAACTAGAGAGCTGAAAGCAGAGAGTGAGGGGAGAATCTAGGAGGGAGATACAGCCTTCCTGGTCTTAAGCCCAGAGACCTTTGTCTTCCAACCAGACCCCACCTACATATTCAGCTATGAAGTTATCTCTATTAATGAGAATAATATCCCGATGATACGATCACCTCCCAAAACCCCACCTCTGAACACATGAGCTTTTGGGGAGATATTCTAGATCTAAATCATAACAGGGAATCAAATTCAGAAAATGAAGATGCTTAAAAAGTTCATAGCTGCTACATTTTTTAGTATCTTTGATATAACATCTTTACATTTTTTATTAGCCTCTATTTAAATTATTCAGACAATAACTTTGTGATAATTTTTAAACATAACAATTTTGGCAAATAAAAACTTTCACTATCATTTTGTGCTGTGGCTTGTGTGTGCTTTGATGGTCTCATAAGGGTCCATTGGAACCAAACAGTTGGTTCCAGGGTGAGGGTGAGATGGTATGTGTGGAAGCTTTAAGGGGTTGGACTTAGTGAGAATTCCTTAGGGCCCCGTGGTGTATTCTGGAAAGATAGCTCTGGCACCCACTGATTTATGCCATAGGGTATCTGATAAATGAATAAATAAAACATAGGCCTGTGGGGGGCCTTGTCCCCCCCCCGCTGGAATTCTTGAGTGCCTATTACGGACATGCCCGGGCTTGTTGCAGATCTACCCGGCAACAAGGAAGTAGCCCCAGTACACTCCTCTTGCTCCTCCCCTCTCGCCCTACGGTATATATGTTGTAGCAGCTTCAGCAATAAACGAGACTTGATCAGAAACCTGTCTTGTCTCCGTCTCTTGTGTCCTCTGTCCCCTCTCATCCTCGCTCCCCCTCTAGGGTCTCCGTTGACTTACCCGCGGGCCGGGACAAGTGGCGCCCAACGTGGGGCCCGAGAACAGGGGATCCAGTGAAGGATGCTGCTCAGGGGCCCTAAGATTAAGATTGAGGAACAAAGAGCACACTCGACACAGGAGAGGCTTGCAATTGACGTAGACCTGCCGTCTTTTCGCACCTCGGTAAGTTGAACAGCGATTATGGGACAGGGCATTAGTCAGCATGAATTGTTCGTGCAAGGTCTCAAGGAGACATTACAGGCACGAGGGGTAAAGGTTACAGTCAAACAATTGCTGAAATTTTTTGATTATATTAAGGATCTCTGTCCCTGGTTCCCTGCCGAGGGAACCATTGATGAAAAGAGATGGAAAAGGGTAGGGGAAGCTCTTCAGGATTATTATGCTGCTTGCGGACACGGAAAGGTCCCGATTGTGGCGTTCTCTTATTGGAATTTGATCAATGATATTATTTCCCCCAAAACGAGGGACCCACTGGTGGCTCAAGCTATCCAGGTTGGAGAGATAGCCCTCCCTCCGCACTGGTGAAAATCCAATGCCTCCAGGCGGCTCCGACGCAGTCTCCCAGGACGCCAATATGGCGCTGGGACCCAGGCCCGTCAAGGCCACGACTTCCTCACCAGACGAGAAAGAGGACTTGATGTCCTTTGACAGTGACGATGATCCCACCCCCGACGGACATAACACTCCCTCAGACCAATCCCAGACGGCCACGATCCCTGCCAAGCCCTATAAGGCAAAGCTTCGCCAGACCCCCGCTTCCTCTCCCTCTGCCCCTGCTTCCGAAGCAGCCCCACCCCTGCGGGAGGTTCCACCCCTATATCCCTCCCTTCACGCCTATCGCTGCCCGCCTCCACCCCCAGATCCGCCCCAAAATGGCTCCGGGACTGACGAGTCTGCGGGGGGGGGCACTGCGGGGCGGCTCTGGGTGCCCCCCTCCTTACATTCCTCCGGGCCCCAACACTCCCACTCTGGCATATCCTGTTGTTGATCCCCAAAAGGAACTCCGGGACAAAATAGATTTCCTCAAAGAACAGATAAGGTTAGAAAAGGAACATCAAGAACTTATTACCCAGCTTGAAGGTTTAAGAACAGGCAAGGCCCATGAAAATGTCCCTAGAGAAGACACCCTTAAGCCACGACCCCCCATAAGAGGGGCGACCCCCAGGGTGCCATCTGGATCAAGGGTACCCCTAGAACTTGAACCTGTGGAAGCCTTCCCTGTAACTGAGACTGCTGACGCACAGGGTCAGGCATGGAGACACCATAGCGGCTTTGATTTCAAGGTTATTAAAGAGCTTAAAACGGCTGCGGCTCAATACGGGGCCACTGCACCTTACACCATGGCTATTTTAGAATCGGTGGCAGAAAATTGGCCCACCCCAATTGATTGGCAGACCCTGGCCCGCGCCACCCTTGCAGGAGGTGATTATTTGTTATGGAAATCTGAATATGTTGAAAATTGCCGAGAAACTGCTAGGCACAATGCTCAGGCGGGGAATGGATGGGTGCTTGACATGCTCCTTGGGGAGGGGGCCTATGCCGCTAACGACCAACAGATGCAATTTGATGCGGGGTTGTATGCCCAGATTCAGACCGCAGCCACTAGGGCCTGGAGAAAACTCCCCTCCAAAGGAGACGTAAGTGCCTCCCTCACTAATATCTGGCAAGGGCCAGACGAGCCGTTTGCGGACTTTGTCCACCGCCTTCTCACGGCGGCAGGCCGGATTTTTGGGAGCGCAGAGACGGGGACAGATTTCGTTAAACAGCTTGCTTTTGAGAACGCCAACGCCGCCTGTCAGGCCGCTATCTGCCCCTATAAAAAGAAAACTGACATTTCCGGCTACATTTGGCTTTGCTCTGAGATTGGGGCCACCTACCAACAGGGCCTTGCCATGGCAGCTGCCATGCAAGGCTTCACAGTCAAACAATTCCTGCAGCGCCACGTCGGCAATAAGTGCTTCCGGTGTGGGGCCACCGGCCATTTTGCTAGCGAATGCCCGACCTCTAAAATGCAGGGCCCCAACGCTCTGCCCCCAGGGCCCTGCCCCCGATGCAATCGGGGCCGACCCCTCCCCCCTCCCCAGGGTTCAAATTCGGGAAACGGGAAAGGGGGCCAGCCCCGGGCCCCCAATTCCAAGCAAATTTACGGGGCGCTCAATTTTGCTCCAGTAAATAGCAATCCATTTCAGACCTCGTCAGAGCCACAAAAGGAAGTGCCGGATTGGACCTCAGTGCCACCACCCACACAGTATTGACCCCAGAAATGGGAGTCCAGGCCCTCCCCACAGGAATTTTTGGACCCCTCCCTAAAGAGACTTTTGGCCTCATAGTAGGCAGAAGCAGCACCACCATGAGTGGACTGTTGGTATACCCAGGAGTGATTGATAACGACTACTGTGGGGAAATTAAAGTTATGGTTTCTTCCCCCAAAGTTATTAACACCATTCAATCAGGCCAAAGATTTGCTCAATTGTTACTCCTTCCCCTTCTCTCTACCTCTAATAAGGCTCTTAACAATGCCCGAGGCAGCCAGGGATTCAGCTCATCCGATGTCTACTGGTCGGAGATACTTTCAGCACAAAAGCCTCTCATGACCTTGTGGTTAGATGGGAGACAGTTTTCTGGATTGGTAGACACTGGGGCTGATGTATCTATCATAAAGGGAGAAGACTGGCCTCGGGCGTGGCCATTAAAGGACACCCTCACCCATCTCAGGGGTATAGGTCAAAGTCAAAATCCTAAACAAAGTGCCAAAGATCTGACCTGGAGGGACCAAGATGGTAATCAGGGCACCATTCAACCTTATATCATCTCCGGGTTGCCTGTCAATCTATGGGGGAGAGACCTATTATCACAAATGGGGCTAATTATTTCCAGCCCCAATGAAATTGTCACTATGCAGATGTTTAAAAATGGGTACATTCCAGGAACAGGGTTAGGAAAACACCCTACAAGCCTTACTCGCCCCATTGAGCCCATCCCTCGGCCCCCTCGAGCAGGGTTAGGCCATTTTCCATAGGGGTCATTGACACTCCTGCGGTCCATGCTGAAAAGATCACCTGGCTCTCAGATGATCCAGTATGGGTCGATCAGTGGCCCCTTTCCAAGGAAAAGTTATTAGCAGCTCAACAGCTGGTGCAGGAACAGCTTCATGCTGGCCATATCATTCCTAGCCATTCCCCTTGGAATACTCCCATTTTTGTCATTAAAAAACGGTCGGGAAAATGGAGGCTCTTGCAAGATCTCAGAGCAGTCAACAAAACCATGGTACTTATGGGAGCCTTACAACCCGGTCTTCCCTCACCGGTAGCCATCCCCCTTGAATACTATAAGGTTGTCATTGATCTAAAAGACTGTTTTTTCACCATTCCCTTACATCCCGCTGATCAAAAACGCTTCACATTTAGCCTTCCGGTGACCAATTTCTGTGCCCCAATGCAGCGCTTTCAATGGCTAGTGCTGCCCCAAGGCATGGGCAATAGTCCCACCCTGTGTCAGTCATTTGTAGCCGCAGCTCTCCAATCCACCCGAGACAATTGGCCTCAAATGTATATTATCCATTACATGGATGATATCCTCGTGGCGGGACAATTAGGAAGTGAGGTTTTAGCTTGTTATGCTGACCTTCGGCGGGCCCTTGAATCTCGTGGCCTCCAGATTACCCCTGATAAAGTTCAACTAAAAGACCCTTACAGTTACCTCTGATTTCAGATGAAGGGACGTCGCATTTCCTCCCAAAAGCTTACCTTACGACTGGACAGTCTTAAAACTCTGAATGACTTCCAAAAATTGCTCGGAGACATTAATTGGCTTATGCCCTATTTAAAACTCACCAAACATGACCTGAAGCCTCTCTATGATACCCTACAAGGTGATAGCCACCCCACTTCACCTCGGGAGCTCACTGCTGAGGGGCACAAAGCTATTAGCACGGTAGAACAAGCCATCCAAAATCAAACAATTACCTTTATAGATTATAACTCTCCTTTACAGTATATCATCTGCAAAACCTCTCTTTCTCCCACTGCTGTCTTTTGGCAAACCGCTCCCCTTTTGTGGGTTCATCTCCCAGTTTCCCCTAAGTGGGTCTTTTATCCCTATTATGTTGCAGTTGCAGACCTGGTTATTTTAGGCAGAGACCATGGAAAGATGTACTTTGGAAAAGAACCTGATGTCATTATCCAACCCTACCCTAAAGATCAGATCGATTGGCTTATGCAGACTACCGATTCCTGGCCAATTGCTCTCGCTTCTTATTCAGGGTTACTGGACAATCACTATCCTCCCAACAAACTCATTGACTTTGCCAACAGACATGACTTCATTTTCCCAAAAGTCACTTCTTGTTCTCCTCTGTCAGAAGCCCTATCTGTTTTTACAGATGGTTCTTCCACCGGGATGGCTGCCTATGTGTGGGACGATAACATTGTCCAGTTCCAAACCGCCCACTCTTCGGCCCAATTAACTGAGCTACAGGCAGTCATAGCGGTCTTTTCTGCATTCCCTGCCCGAGCTTTTAATCTCTTTACTGACAGTGCTTACATTGCTCAATCTGTCCCCTTATTAGAGACATGCGGACTGATCAAACTTGCTTCTCAGACTGGTGGTCTTTTCCTCCAATTACAAGATCCAATCAGAAAAAGATCCAAATCCTTTTTCATTGGGCACCTTCGTGCCCACTCTAACCTACCTGGCCCACTCGCAGAGGGCAACCGCTTAGCAGACCTAGCCACAAGACCGCAGGCTTTTGCCTGTTCAATAAATGCTGGTGCCCCCATTCCGATTGACCAGGCATGGAAGGCACACCAATTACATCATCTTAATGCTGACACGCTTCGCCTTATGTATAAGCTTACTAGAGAACAAGCTAGACAAATTGTTAAGGCCTGCCCTACGTGCACTCTTCATCTTCCTACACCTCATCTGGCAGTTAATCCTCGTGGCTTAATTCCAAATGCCCTATGGCAAATGGACGTCACACACTACCCTGAATTTGGCATTCTTAAGTATATACATGTCAACATTGATACCTGTAGTGGATTCATATTTGCCACCCTGTAGTCTGGGGAAGCTACTAAACATGTCATCGCTCATCTCCTCATTGCCTTCTCAGTACTTGGATGTCCACAACAAATTAAAACAGACAATGGTCCAGGCTATACCAGCTCTGGCTTCTCAAAGTTTTGCAAACAATTTGAAATAACACACATAACGGGAATCCCATATAATCCTCAGGGACAAGGCATTATAGAAAGGACTAATCTCACACTCAAAATTACTTTAGACAAAATAAAAAAGGGGGAATGGTACCCTACCAAGGGGTCTCCTAGAAACCTGATATCACATGCACTATTTATTCTTAACTTCTTAAATTTGGATGCCAAAGGTTTATCTGCAGCCAATCGTTTCTGGCAACCAGAGACGCAATGACAATTTGCCTCGGTGATGTGGAAAGACCCCCTGGACCACTCATGGCACGGGCCCGATCCTGTACTTATCTGGGGCCGAGGATCGGTGTGTATTTACTCCAAGGAAATGAAGTCAGCCAGGTGGCTCCCAGAACGCCTAGTAAAACAAGTTGATAGGCGTGCTGATCATGCCGATGACCTGATGTTGTCCAATCTTAACCAGTTAACAATGGCGCCTACAATTACAATCTAATAATCATCAAGAGTATAGTATAATTCAATTTGGCTAGTTGTGTTTGGGTGCACCCTAGTTTTATACGCTGTCTTATATGTTTGTCTACTGTCTGTTGTTTGTGTTCGTACAGTTGAGCTCAATATGTTCCTTCCTCTTCAAAGGATATTCGCCTATTGTTAAATTGACTTATAGATAATATTATTAAACTAAAGACATGCTTTTCTTCCCAGGTTGTTAATTGATCAAAGTACCACTGAAATTTATTTTATGAAAGTGACGTGCATTGTCACCCACATGCAACAATCAAATTGCAATTAACAGTTATAAAATAAAAAGATATATATTCTTAATTGTTTGTCAAAACGATTATAGATGGGAACTCCCTTTGATCAATATAGAAGTGGCCACCCAGAAAATGATTATTCTGGTCTTAATTCATTAAAGGGACCCCCTAGTAAATTTTATATTATATAATCTTATGGGAGACATATCACAATGAATATTATCTAAATATGTTATAAATTGATTGTATTGGTTGTCCTTGATATTTAAGCACTGAATATGTTGTTACAAAATGTTCATATTGGTTAAGTTCTGAATATGTTATTGTAGCATGTTCACATTGGTTATCTTCAAAAGCTTAATCAGGGTAGCTTAACTCTCTTATTCACAGTCTAGCCTTAAATGAACATTGCTGTTTTTATGCCAACAAATCTGGGATCGTCAGGGGAAAAATTCACGAACTTCAAGAAGATTTGAACAGAAGACGACAAGAACTCATACAAAATCCCCTTTGGACTGGCCTCAATGGTTTTCTTCCCTATCTCCTCCCTTTGTTGGGGCCTCTATTGGGTCTACTCTTGCTCATTTCTTTAGGGCCCATACTTTATAACAAAATCGTGGCCTTCCTAAAAGCCCAAATCGAGGCAATAAAAACAGTGCCCATACAGGTCCATTATAATCGGTTAGCCATGGCTGATCAGGATGAGTACCTGGTGAGAGGGCTGGTAAGCCAATGACGGGCAACTGAGCAAGCGTGCCATGCTATGAAAAAGGCCCTCATGCGCCGCCTAAGACAGGTGCCAGAGCTTTAATTCTCTGGTTAACCGAGGACGGGTAAGGTGCTCTGACCCAAGACAGGCTCAGCCCCTGCAGGCTTGGCTCTCCTGACGCCTTTCTTCTAATTATAATTTTAAAGGGAGGACCTGTGGGGGGCCTTGCCCCCCCCCCGCTGGAATTCTTGAGTGCCTATTACGGACATGCCCGGGCTTGTTGCAGATCTACCCGGCAACAAGGAAGTAGCCCCAGTACACTCCTCTTGCTCCTCCCCTCTCGCCCTACGGTATATATGTTGTAGCAGCTTCCGCAATAAACGAGACTTGATCAGAAACCTGTCTTGTCTCCGTCTCTCCTGTCCCCTGTCCCCTCTCATACTCGCTCCCCCTCTAGGGTCTCCGTTGACTTACCCGCGGGCCGGGACATAGGCCCCTGTTTTTCTTTATGCTGCCAGTTCAAGGAGAAATCATTTGTTTGCTCCCAGAAGACCTCCCGCCATTGATTTCTACTCCACCAGATGATATAGCAATAGGGTCACTTTTCCCATGGAATCTTACTCTTTGGTTTTGAAACTCAAAAACTGTCAACTGAAAAAATATTTTTCTTAGTAAGCAGCTTATGTCAGGTATTGTATTGTAACACAAATCTATTGTAAGTTCAGATTAAAAATGCATGTAAAATGGATATACAATAATTAACAGGGTTTTACTTTACATTTATATTTGTGTCATTAAAGTCTGGACTATAAACATATATATGAATCTCTAATGAAAACCTGTCAGTGTGGAGCCAATTAGTCTGAGGGAAAAAGAAGCTGATTATTTTTCCAAGAGTTTGTGATAAAATTTTTTCCTTTTTTTGCATTTTTTCCATGTGTGTGAATGTGTATGGATACATTAAAGTACACTTGCATATTTTAGTCTGTTTTATTAATTTTTAGTCTTTTTTATATTTAAGCCTTTAAAATATTGAAAACATTGTTTTGAATTTCTTCATCATAATTTCCATAGAACAAAAGCTCAGTTAGTGAAAAATTTGATGAAATATTTTAAATGATATTTGGAAAATAAGTGGAGTTTTCATAGTCAATATAACTCCCAGAACATTTGTAATCATCATGAATTTGAGGTATGCCTGAGCTATACAGTGAGTTAAAGGCCAGTCTGAACTAAATAGCTAGACACTGTCTCACAAAAAATAAGAGAAAGACAGAGAGGCGGGGGGGGGCGCAGAGACAGAAACAGAGAGAGGTAATTTCCCAAAGGATAATTTTTCTGAAATCAAGAAGGAAGTGCAGAATAATTAGGGTCTCCTAAATTATTTATAGATTATGAAAGAGGATAATTACTGAATGTTGCTCATTATCATTACAGCTTGGAATTGTAACAGTATTTTTCCTACCACAATTAAAGATGAATTGGAAGTATTTCTTAATCATTTCCACATTTGAAAGACCTTCTCTCCCTTCATGCAAGCAGGTTTACCATAGATAGGAACTGCTGCTATCTGTACAGATGCACAATAGAACCAAGAGAAGCACATGCATTTGATTGATCAAAACAGAGTAATTGGCATTGCCAGTGATCTTCTATGCTTTTCTGTTCCTCAGCTGGGTTATTTACTAGCATTCAACTTGTACTGTCAGTATTTTGTATCAGTGTCAGAAAGTGGTCATTTTGTCTTTAGTAAATAGGATAATAAGAGGTAAAAGCTGAAAGAGACAACAGATATTAAAACAATTTTAATCTCCAGATAACAGGCATTTTATCATAGACTGACAGCTATTCTACTTTAAAAGGAATTATAAAGTCCATTTTCAGATTGTAAGAGTTGTCAATAACCATTAGACAGCTTAACTCTGTCAAGCATCTCCATGTAGTCCATCACATCTGTTCTCCATTTTCTCAAAGGAGGATGACGTTGTCAATGAAACACAGGATTTATCAACAGATGCTTCTATCCTGGATTTTGTTTTCCTAAATTAAGAGCATTTAGAATTTATTGTGCTATGAAGATGGAGAACGGAAATACAAATAGCCAGAAGTTGGAAGTTGAGGTTGGCATTTCTTCTGAAGTGTAGAACCAAGCCTGCTTATCATGGCAGCCTCAGCAAAGGTGGGAAGATTAAGGGTTGCATGGTGATACCCTTGCTCTCAGCCTTTGAACTTAGACCTCATTCCAGATTTGCAGTGCTGAGTGTATCATGGTATTGGGAGTAACACCAGTGTAATAGTTGTGAGTGACTGTAAGTCAGGTTTCAGGGGTTCTTGAAAGTATATTTTAGCTATGAAAATGTCCACTGAGAGATGAATAGATAAAGAAAGTATGGTATATTTACACAATAATATTACTGAGCCATAAATAAGAGTAAAATCATGTCATTTGCCAGAAACAAATTGAACCTGGGATGATCATGTTAAGCAAAATAAGCCAGACTCAGAAAGTCAAATTTTCATGTTTTCTTTCATATATGAAATCTAAAAAGTAAAAATTAGAAAGAAAACAGATATTACATGAGAGTAGAAAAGTAGAAGGGAAGCTATTGCAGATGATCAGGGAGAAGCGGAAGGAAATAACATGGGAATAAGGTGGAAGTAAAATCAGTAAGTGTAGGTTATGCACATAGAAAAATATGTCAAAATGCAACTCTCCAGCTTGTATCACTAATGTGCCTCAATAAAACAAACATGCAGATGAGGTAAGGAAAATGTTGTTAAAAACACCAAAGTGGGCCGGGGATTTAGCTCAGTGGTTTCACTGCCTGCTGCGCAAGTGCAAGGACCTGAGTTCGATCCCTGGTACCAAAAAAAAAAAAAAAAAAACACAAAACCACCAAAGTATAAGCACTATTTTTTCTAAAAATATTATGGAACAGACACCCCAGAACTTCTGATCTCATAAACATGTTCTATAAAGTTGCAGGATACAGAATCAACATATAAAAACCAGTAGCATTTTTCAGAATATCACTTTGCAAAAAAGAAATGAAGAAAATAATCAAATTTATAATAACCAAAAATATATACTCAGGAATATATTTAGCAAAGCAATTGAAAGATCTTTATACCAGAAACTATAAAACACTGATGAAAGAAATTGAACAGTAAACAAAGAAATGGGAATATTCCCTGTGTTTATGTATTTGCAGAGTCAATATTGTCAAAATGGCCACACTTCCCCAACTGATCTACAGATTCACTGCAATCAATATTGAAATTCTAATGATATTCATTACAAATATATAAAACACAAATGTATAAATTGAAATGTGCATGATTCCATGAAAAATCTTGAAGAGCCAAACTGATCTTGAGCAAAATATGAATATCTGGAAGCATATCAAAGTGTACTGTGAAGCTATTCTAATTACAACTGCCAACTGGCATTAAAAAAACAAGCATATAGACCAAATGGAAAGAATATAGAGCTCAGAAATATATCTAGACTTTTGCAATAAGTTGATCCTTACACAGAGTTTCTAAGAATACATAAAATTATGGTCTCTTCTGATGTCAGGTATAGTACATTAGTAGAGATACACAGTAATTAATAGTAGATCTATAGAGAAATGAAACTGTGCTTCACTCACATGATAAACAAAAATAAATTTAAAATGAAGTCTTAAAAGGCCTGAAACTGTAAAATTTCTAAAAACATGAGGAAAAATCTTTGTGAATAATATCAGGGGCTGCAGATGTAGTTTACTGTGTGATAGAACACCTGTTTAGAATGTATAAGACTCCAGGAACAAATATACATGCATACATACATACATACATATATAGTTCAATCATTTTTACACTATGACTGTGAAAGCACAGAAAACAAAAATTAAAATAATATATTTGCATAAAACTAAATGGTAAAGAAAATACAGAATGGAAGAAAATATTTGGAAATTATATATCCTATTAGAGTTTAATGTCCAAAACCTGGAAGGCCAACTCAACAGCCAAACAAACAAAAATGATATGATTACAAATGACTAAAGGAAGCAAGAAGAAAATTCTCAAGTGAAGACATAAAAATGGCTTTATGGAAAAAAAATGCTCAATATCATTGTTCATGAAGGAAGTATGAATTAAAGACACAGTAAGATACTGCCTCATACTTGTCAACTTGACTGATATCAAAAAATACCAAGGGGGCATGCCCACCAGCCATCAGTGTAGCTGTACCAGCAGAGTGCCATGGGTTGACTGGAGCCCTGTTCTGTCCACTCTCCATGCCCATTTGCAAACAGGAGCTGGTGAGGACCTCCCGGGCATGCCCACCAGCTTCCCGCAGAGCCGCATGGGTGGCTGCAACAACAGAGTCCAGGTCCCCCTCTGGCTTCTGGCTTCATGGCTGTGCAGCTACCTGGTTCCACACTACAGAGGCACAGGAGGACATAAAGGTCATCATCCTGAGGTGCAGAAGGGAACAAGAGAGAGGGCCTCTCTCAGGCTTCCTGATGAAAACTGAAGCCCACTGGAAAAGTGGAGAATCTCTGCAATAAAGGCACACCAGACTACCGTAGTTGGTAAGTCAGAGGGATCATCACCTCCCATTGGAACCTGGACTATCTTCAGAGGAAAGGCAGCTGGAACCTGCAATAGAACCTTGCAGAGTTCAACCCTGCGGGAGGACAGAGAACTGAACTTGGAACTTGTAGACCTGAATCTCACGGGTCTGTAACTGGGTTGCTGAGACTCATTGACTTATAACTGCACACTGCAGCCCACATTGTCTATTGTGATAGCAGAGGCATACACTGAAGGAGTCCCTTCATTTTTATTTTTTATTTGCTATTTTCAAAATTACCACTATTTTTTGCTCTTGTTTTTAATTTTTTCCCTTCTTTTTCTAGTCTAAAATTATTATTTTTCTCTTTTTTATTTCTTTTCTCTTTTCTTTCTTTCCTTCTCTCTCTCTCTCCCTCACTCACTTGCGGTCCCACATTGTTCTTCATCTCCCTTTGTGTTCCTGTTCTGGCCCTAATTCATATTTCTTCTTTATTTTTCATTTCTTCTCTTTCCTTCTCTCAACTGTCTCCTCTGGCCTCACTGCCAACCTTCCACTATCCTTCTACCTACCTATCCTTCCCTCCTCAACTCTTTCTAACTCCCCATCATGAAGCGTAAAGTTGCTATATTGAAGCGTTTATCCACTAAAAACATATGTTGGTTTTGTCTTTGATTTTGATTTAATTTACACAGTTAAAGGTGATAGATTAATAACTACCACAAATTGTCATTTTCTAAGAGGTACTTGATGCTATTGGTTTGCTGATTATATCAATTGGGGTAAGGTATTGCGATTGAGCTAATCAGTTGTCCTTCCTGATATAATGAAAATGAGATACCAGCTATATCTGAAAGACACCTCTGAGAAGAAGTCATTCCATAAGGTTTCTAAATACATCAATAACGATACTTACAATCAGCAACTTCAAAGTATCAACCCAGGAACTAAACCAAGGACAGTATGAAAAAAAAAAAAAAGAAGAAGACATTTAAGTAAGGCACAAACTCAGAATTCCACCCCACAAAAGGCAAATTCTGGGGGAAACAAGGTGGAAAAGTCTGATAATCAACCACCTGGATGCCCTGAACTGATAGTACAGGAAGTAACAAAACAGATGAATGAGGCTCTAGAAAAATTCAAAACAGAAATAATCTCCCAGATAACTACAGATATGGTGTGGGGAGCGGTGGTAGCTAAGGAGACTCCATTTTGAATCTTACCCTACATTGTATGGAGACTATGTTATGAGGAACCGCATAGTCCTTACCTAAATTGGATGTTTACCTTCAGAGATTGCCCTGGAATGTGATGAACATTCTGTAGCCCTGAGAAACGGGAAGGCCCATGAGGGTGGGGAATTGCCAAGGGACTGGAAAGCAGGGAAGCAGGTGTCCCTGGATAAGGGTCATGATGTAACAACCAAACTCAGCTGTAACAACCAAATTCACCTGTAACAAACTCACAGGTTGTATAAAAGGGAAGAGAAAAATAAACTCGTAGCTCAGTTTTAGGAGCCCAGACAACTCTGTCTTTTTTCTTTTGAAGTGTGTGTTTTCTTTCCTCCTCACCCCTCCTCTCAGGTACTGTTTGACTAGTGACAGCAGGCCCCGTCACGAGTGGTGCCCAAACAGGGACTTGAGCATGGAGGACAAGATGAAGGACGCTGCTGGATTGTGAGATCAGACAAGTAAGTAGGGGGCAGCGATATAAGATATGGGGACTACTACTAGTCAGATGCTATAAGATATGGGAACTACTGGTAGTTGGATGCTGTTTGCTCAGATATTAGAAAGGATGCTTCAGTCCCGTGGAGCTAAGGTAGGGCAACAGCAGTTATGTCATTTTTTAGAATTTGTGGGGAGAGTCTGCCCATGGTTTCCTGAGGAGGGATCAATTGATTTGGAACCTTGGCTAAAAGTCGGAAAACAATTACAAGATTATTATGATAAAGAAGGGCCTCCCAAAATCCCTATTGATGTGTTTAGCTTTTGGGGTCTTATCAAAGAAAGTCTAGATCCTCGTCAAGGAACTTTAATGGGTAATTCGAAAACAGACGTGGTTGCCTCTAGTCCAAAGGACATTACAAATATAAATGAAGAAACTGAGTGCCCTTCTTCAGCCCCCCCTCTTGTAGAAGGTTTAGATGAGCCCCTCAACCCCTCTGGTGTCACATATCTAGAGGAGAAGGCAACTAAGCGTAACTATGAGGAATGGCCTCCCTTCTCTCTAATAGCTCTTACCGAAAAAATGAAAATAAAAGATGAAAAAGATAAAGCTGAAAATACTCATCCCTTAAATCCTTTAGATATGTTATGGTTTAATTGGAAATGGAAACAAAAGGAACAAGAACTGCTGAAAAAACAGTCACTTCAGCCCAGTGTCCTGACAGGGCTTGACCCTTTCCCTGAAGTTGCCCACCCCAATTGTCAGCTAGATTCCCCTCCTGTCCCACACCTCTTATCCCCAGTGCCTCGCCCTCTCTCGGCTTTACAGGTTTCTTTACAGGCGGCTGCCAAAGAGGGGAAGACCTGGCTGGGTTTCAAATGGTCTGTCCTGTTTTTGAGGAACCAGACCAACAAGGGCAGATGGTCCGCGTTCATAGGCCTCTTCCTTTTAAGCAACTCAAAGAGTTAAAAATGGCATGTGCGCAATATGGCCCTACCACACCTTTTACTCAGGCTATGTTAGAATCATTGAGCACGGAGGTGCTGCCTCCCAGAGATTGGAAACAGCTTGCTAAGGCATGCCTGTCTGGGGGAGATTACCTCCTTTGGAAAACAGAATTTTCCGAGCAGTGTCAAAGAACAGCTGAATTAAATCAGGCTAATAGAAATGATACTGATTATGACATGCTGGCAGGAGAAGGGCAATATGCGGACCTCGCCAATCAATTACTTTGCTCAGATACAACAGTGCATACATGCCCGGACCTGTCCTTGTTATGTGAGTCACATTAGGGCTCATTCTGGGCTTCCTGGACCCCTGGTAAAGGGAAATTGTGGATGCTTATGGATTGACTGCAGCAGAACGGCTGTGGCATCCTAAAACTAAATCATCATATGCTCAAGTGAGGTGGAAAGATCCCCTCACGGGTGTATGGAGTGGCCCCGACCTGGTATTAATATGGGGACGAGGGCATGTTTGTGTTTTCCTGCAGGACGCTGAAGGTGCCAGGTGGCTGCCTGAAAGATTGGTCCATTTTGCAGGAAATTCTCCTGCCCCTCAGGATGATCCTGACAACTGTCCTGCTGATAAATCTAATGATGATGCTTAATGGGAAAGTTTATTGGACTTATGTACCTGATCCACCTGTTGTACATCCAATGAGCTGAAAAAATGGAGAAGTAATGATATGGGTGAACAATACCAGGCTGTTGGATAAGCCGGTGGCACCTGATAAGAACAAGGTCCAATCATTAACTATACGGAATTAGAGACTGGAATCCCCATATGTTTTTCCAAAGTCATCAGAACTGACTGTGTAGGACTAAGTGCTCACACCCTGGCAGGAAGGCAGGTAAATCAATGTAAAGGTGGGATCACTGGAGTCCATCTACATCTACCTGTGGGTGTGAAAACCACTGGTGTAGTGCCTCAGACTTTAAATGCTCCAGTGAGACTATTCTATGGAAGAGATATGTGGCGGATGCCCCTGTGAGATATAATGTTACTGGATTCGATATTTACGTTTTGGAATGGTTTGAAAAATCTTGTCATTCCAAAAGAAATATCACTGCATGTGTTATACATTTTGTGTATTGTTTGTAGAAAATATTAGTCATCAGAAAGGCAATGATTATTATGATATAATTTGCTTTAATTGTTAAATGAGCAATTGTCACCCGAATAGAAAATCAGATAATGGTTTTGTAAATGTGTTCTTAGATTTGGAATCTGCATTTACGCAGTAACTCATTTCCATTGTAATTAATGGAGGAAGGTTGCTTCTTAGATACATGATCCTTCCGGTGCTATTACAGATGTTTATAAGGATGACTGGAAGTATTCCTGATTTACAATTATGTGCTACACCGCCTAAACCCATGGTGTAATCCCCTGCAGAGGCTGGTAATCAATGATGGGTAAGAGGAGTACAGGAAATCACCAACCTAAGACAAAGCAAGAGTACAATGATGCTCTTGACTCGATGACGGGTAAGGAATTTCTTTATATTCCTCGCCTAAGACAGGCACAGTCTATCTGCGTGATCAAGGGACCTTGATCATAATATATAAAACAGGGGGAGATGTGGGGAGCGGTGGTAGCTAAAGAGACTCTATTTTGAATCTTACCCTACATTGTATGGAGACTATGTTATGAGGAACCGCATAGTCCTTACCTAAATTGGATGTTTACCTTCAGAGATTGCCCTGGAATGTGATGAACATTCTGTAGCCCTGAGAAACGGGAAGGCCCATGAGGGTGGGGAATTGCCAAGGGACTGGAAAGCAGGGAAGCAGGTGTCCCTGGATAAGGGTCATGATGTAACAACCAAACTCAGCTGTAACAACCAAATTCACCTGTAACAAACTCACAGGTTGTATAAAAGGGAAGAGAAAAATAAACTCATAGCTCAGTTTTAGGAGCCCAGACGACTCTGTCTTTTTTCTTTTGAAGTGTGTTTTTTCTTTCCTCCTCACCCCTCCTCTCAGGTACTGTTCGACTAGTGATGGTGGGCCCCGTCAATATGGTGAATGGAGAGAAAGACATGATTAAAGACTCTAGAACAGAAACAGATAAAAAAAAAAATAGATGAGCTCAGAACCATGCTTCAAGCCATGAATGCCCAGCATAAGAAAGAAATGGAAACCATGATTGCTCAACATAAGAAAGAAATGGAATCTATAAAATAGATATTCAGGAGATTAAAAACTCCATTGCAAGCATGCAGAGATTAAGGGAATCTGAAGATAGACTATCAGATAGGGCCGGGGATGTAGCTCAGTGACACAGCACCTGCCCAGCAAGTGTGAGTCCCTGGGTTTGATTCCCAGTACCAAAAAGGAAAAGTGAAAAAAAAAAAGACCAGAAGTAAAAAGCCCATTAAAAAATAAAAACAACCCTTAGGGCTGAGGATTTAGCGAAGTGGTTATGCAGCCTGCCTCCCAAGCACAAGTTCCTGAGTTTGATTCCTGGTACCAAAATAAAAAAAAAAGAACATCAGATATAGAAGACAAGATTGTGGTTAAGGACCATGAAAACAGAAATTTCTTAAAATAGTAAGAGACCACAAGAAATCAATCTAGCAGCTGCTAGATGATGCAAAGAAGAATAACATAAGATTGATAGGAGTCCATGAAAAGACAAGAGAAACTACAATTGACATAAAAAGAACTGTTCAAAGAAGTAATAGTAGAAAACTTCCCAGACAGAGGTGGACAATTGGACATACAGATAAGTGAGGCATATAGAACTCCAACTACCCATGATCAAAAAAAAATCTACACCTAGACATATAATAGTCAAGATCCTAGAAACCAAACAGAAGAACAAAACCCTACAGGCAGTTAGAGAAAAGAAACAAATCACCTACAAAGGAAAGCCCATCAGAATCATGGCAGACTTCTCAATGCAAACCCTCAAGTCAAGGAGAGACTGGAGTGAAGTATTTCAAGCTCTAAAAGAAAACAACTTCCAACCTGGACTGTTGTATCCTGCAAAATTATCTTTCAAAATCGATGGGGAAATTAGACACTTCCACAACAAAGAACACCAGAGAAATTTCATGAACATGAAACCAGTACTCCAAACAATTCTAAGTAATAGCCTAGAAAAAGACAATGAAGGTCACAACTCCATGAGGCCCAACAGAGGGAAGCCATGAGGCAAGATAAGACATTAAAGGGAAAGGGGGAAAAATATGAAATAAAAGAGCCAACGACAGTAAAACACCATGACTAGGATGAGTCAATATCTATCAATTATAAGTATCAATATTAATGGCCTCAATTCACCAATCAAAAGAAATAGACTGACAGCATGGATTAGGAAGCAAAATCCAGCAATATGCTGTATACAAGAAACACACCTAACTCAAAAAGAAATTCATAGACTGAAAGTAAAAGGATGGAAAACAGTTCTCCACACTACAGAAACCTATAAAAAAGGAGAGGTAGCAATCTTATTTGCAGACAAAGTAAGTTTGAAACCAAAACTAATTAAGAGAGACAAAGATGGTCACTACATCCTTGTGAAGGGAAAAATCTAAGAGGAAGAGATGACAATCCTAAATATTTATGCACCAAATATTAATGTCCACAACTACACTAAACAAAGATTAATGGACATGAAAAACCAAATAGGCACTGATACAATTGTAGTGGGGGACCTCAATACCCCACTATCACAAATAGACAGATCATCTAGACAAAAAAATTAACAATGAAATTCTAGAACTGAACCAAGGTATTGAACAATTAATATATGTTTACAGATTATTCCACCCCACAAAATAAGAATATGCATTCTTTTCAGCTGCACATGGGTCATTCTCCAAAATAAACCACATGCTAGCTCATAGGACAAGTCTAAGTAAATGTCGAAGAACTGATGTTACCCCTGTATATTATCAGACCATAGTGCAATAAAATTGGAGGTCAATAACATAAGAAACTGAAAAACTCCCACAAACACATGGAAATTGAATAATAACCTCCTGAACAACCAATGGGTCACAGAAGAAACTGAAGAAAAAAATAGACAGTTTCTACAAGTAAATGATAATGCCAGTACAACATACAGGAACCTAGAGGATAAAATGAAGGCAATTCTACATGGGAAATTCATAGCAGTAAATGCCCATATTAGGAAAACAGAGAAAACTCAGATAAATAAACTAATGAAGACCCTCACGCTCGTAGAAAAAGAAAAGCATAATAAAGCCAAAGCTCATAAAAGGGATGAAATGATAAAGATTAGAGCAGAAAGCAATTCAATGGAGACTAAGAGAATGATACAAAAAATTAATGAATCAAAGAATTGGTTTTTTGAAAGGATAAATAAAATTGATAAACCTTTAGCCAACCTCATAAAAAAAAAGGAAAGAAAAGGCTCAAATCCATGCAATTAAGAGTGAAAAAGGTGAAGTCACACTACAGATCCAGCAGAAATCCAGAGGACCATCAATACCTACTTTGACAACTGGTACTCTAATAAAATAGAAAACACAGAAGAAATGGACAGATTCCTAGATACATATGAATTGCCAAAGTTAAATGAAGATATAAAAATTCTAAATACTCCAATTACAATGAGTGAAATTAAAAACGTAATAAAAAATTTACCAGCAAAGAAAAGCCCAGGTTCCAATGGCTTCACCACTGAATTCTACAAGACATTTAGAGATGACCTATCACTATTATTCTTTAAACTCATCAAGGAAACTGAAAGGGAAGCAAGGCTTCCAAATTCATTCCTGGAAGCAAGTGTTGCATTGATTCCAAAACCACAGAAAGAACCAACCCAAAAAGAGAATGAGAGGCCAATCTCCCTAATGAACATAGATGAAAAAATCCTCAACAAGATACTGCCAAACAGAATACAGAAGGTCATCAAGAAGATCATACACCCTGACTAAGTTGGATTTATCCCAGGGATGCAAGGACGGTTCAACATTCATAAATCAATAAATGTAATACAATATATTAACAGAGCCAAGGACAAAAACCATATGATCATCTCAATAGATGCAGGAAAGGAATTTGACAAAATCCAACACCCATCCATGAGAAAAACCCTACAGAAAATTGGAATAGAAGGTCTTTATCTCAACCTGATTAAGGGTATCTGTGAAAAATCAAAAGCGAACTACATACTAAATGGTCAAAAACTATAAACTTTCACACTAAAATCAGGAACAAGACAAGGGTGGCCACTATCACCACTCCTGTTCAATATAGTTCTGGCAACATTAGCCACAGCATTAGAAAAGAGAAATATATAAAAGGAATAAAGATAGGAGATAGGAAAGGAGGAAGATAAACTGTCATTATTTCATGATGATATGATACTTTACATACAAGACCAAAAAAACTCAGCCAAAAGACTTCTAGACTTAATTGACAGATTCAGTAGAATATCTGGATATAAAGTCAACACTTAAAAAACAATAGCCTTCTTATACACAAATAGCAGATTCACTGAGCAAGAAATTAGGGAAACAATTTCTTTTACAGTAGCATTCAAAAAAATGAAATATCTAGGAATCAATCTATCAAGGGAAGCAAAAGACCTCTACACTGAAAGCTACAGTACTCTGAAAAAAGAGTTCAAAGGGGATATAAGAAAATGGAAAGAACCAATATAGTGAAAATGGCCATACCTCCAAAACTACTATATAGATTTAATGCAATGATGATTGAAATTCCAACAATACACTTCACAGAACTGGATAAAAGAATCCAAAAATTCATTTGGAACCAGAAGAAACCTAGAATAGCAAAAGTAATTCTAGGCAACAGAGACATGGCTGGGGGTATAACAATCCCCAACTTAAAACTATACTACAAAGCTACTGTGATAAAAACAGCATGGTACTGGAAAAGAAACAGACCTGAGGATTGGTGGAATAGATTAGAAGATGCAGAAACAACTCCAGACATACTCAACCACCATATCTCTGACAAAGAAGCCAACCACCCTCATTGGAGGAAAGCTAGCCTAATTAATAAATGGTGTTGGAAAAACCAGATTTCAATCTACCAAAGACTAAAACTAGACCCATACCTATCATCGTGTACTAAAATAAGATTGAAGTGGATTAAAGAGCTAAATATTAAGACAGAAACACTAAACTTGTTGGAAGATAAGTTAGGTAGAACTCTTGAAGACATTGGCATAGGAAAAGACTTTATGAAGCAAACCTAAGTAGCACAGGAACTTACATGAAGAATCAACAACTGGGATCTCATCTTATTAAAAAACTTCTGCACTGAAAGAGAAACCACCAACACAGCTAAGAGACAACCTACAGCATGGGAAAAAAATTCTGGCAGCTGTAGCTCAGACAAAGGTCTACTATCTAGAATATATAAAGAAATGAAAAAAATCAGACCCCCCAAATTCAAAGACCCAATTCAAAAATGGGATCTGAAATGAACAGACATTTCTCAGACAAAGAATTAAAAGCAGCAAATAAATATATGAAAAATGTTCAATGTCACTGGTCATTTGAGAGATGCAGATGAAAACAACACTGAGATTCCACCTCACCCCTGAAAGAATGGCTGCTATCAAGAAATCAACCAATAACAAATGCTGGCGGAGCTGTGGGGAGAAAGGAACACTGTTCTACTGCTGTTGGGATTGAAGACTGGTGCAACCACTGTGGAAATCAGTATGGAGATACCTCAAAGAACTAGGGCTAGAATCAAAGGAGGCAGAGAGAAAGGCAGTT
Organism: Heterocephalus glaber; assembly: GCF_053883595.1. Classification (NCBI taxonomy): domain Eukaryota; kingdom Metazoa; phylum Chordata; class Mammalia; order Rodentia; family Bathyergidae; genus Heterocephalus; species Heterocephalus glaber. The sequence continues at coordinate 20,378,313 of NW_028258138.1, read as the reverse complement.
GCCAGACAATGTTGGGTTCTGGAGAATCATGAGTTTGTGTATGAACAAGTCTTTGAAGAACGCTGCATGGAAGTAGCAACAGTGAGCCATCCTTCGAGTCACAGTCCCTCTCTCTCCTCACAACAAGGAGTCACCAGCACTTGCTGTTCATGATGACACAAAAAACTTTCTGCATCCCAAATGCCAATGTATCAGGAAGCCATCGAGCCAGTGTGCAGGAACTCAGTATGATTCAAATCAGATGTGTGGAGAGAACTCCACTATCCAATAGCTGATCCAGCCTAAATGCCAAAATTGAAGAGTGTGTTAAACTAAACTTTAAACAACCTCATGTAACTATAGCAATAATAAGCATCACAACACCACTAGTGACCACACCAGAAGGAGACGACTGGCTGGAAACTCCTGAGTACTTGGGAGGAAATATTCTCACTGTCTGCCTTGTAAGACAATTGGAATAGGCCTAAGAAAAATTAATCCCTGGCTATGGAAAGAATCTCAATGCGCAAAGAAAGAAGAATCAATAACCTTTTGGAGATTAAGACAGCAGAACAAGAAGGCTGGTAGTGAAACAAAAATACAGCTTCTAAACTTGACAATGTGAATAAAAACCAACAAATGGCATTTCTAGACAGTTTAACCTGTTACAATGAAATGCCATCTGTTGATGCTTCTTATAATTGGAACTCTTATTTTAATAAACAAACTAAATCTTTAAACATAATGTTCCAGTTGAATGCAAAACAAAAAAAATATGGAAACATTTTGATAAAAATTTTTCCTGTTAAAACCATGAACATTGGCTATGATGATTATTATATACAAAATAACTCATACAACACATTTGTATTTAATAAAGGAAACCATCATAATGCATGCTAGAATTCTTTGGAGCAGTGATCTCAGTTTCCTTACGTTGCCTTCAGAATAGGCATGATAAAATATAATTGTAGAAAAAAAAATTCTGTACACTTACAACAAGGAGATTGTTCATGTTTCATGGCAGGCTGTGCAAATAAACTCCTTTTAGGACTGCAGTATTTCTCGTGGTGATGCTCATTAGTAAATCTAAGGTGTTCAGATAGTTCAGTATTATTGTTTAACCTTGCACCTAGTTAATGTTACAACTGCAATAATTCATTGTACACCTATTGTATCAAGAATCAGAATACTCTTGTTGTTGTACTTTACAGATCCTCATAGATACAGTAAGAGCCACATTCATAGAAAAAAAATCTCTGATGTGGCCTGGTTTTAGGTGACTTTTCAGTCAAAAACTATTGTATCATAAATGTTTTTTAGTAGTATTCTTTGGTCCACTGTAATCCTGTGACCCAGTGCATTATTCATTCCTATATTTCTATAGCTCCTTTCCATTGGGTTAATCATCAAAAGGACTAACTTTTGCTATAGTTCAAGTGACTTTCCTACTTTTGTATTCATCAACATATTATCTTGTAATACAATCCCCTGGTCAAAAACTAGAGAAAAGGAGTTGACATTTATTAATTATCTCTAACATCTTTGCTGTTTATGGAAATGCCCAGATACTGGATATATCAGTGCTTGTTTTGTTTTGTTTTGTTTTGTTTTTGGTACAGGGGATCTAACTCAGGTCCTTGTGCTTGCACAGCAGGCGGCAAAACCACTGAGTTAAATCCCCACCCCCAGTGTGTATTTTTTGAAAAGAGTTGACTGGGACTAAAATCACAGGATCAATGATCTCAGAATCTTACTTGATGTATTATTTATTTTGTTTTAGATCTTGAATACATTTTGAGAATAAGTAATATGAATTGAAATGCAGAGATATATCAGAGTATTTTAGGTAGCAATATTTGATGAAAACATGTCTTTTATGTCATTCAGGAAGGTAGCACCAGTTTATCTCAGAAAAGTTCCTGTATATTTTAAGGTGCAATCTTCTCCACTAAATGGGGGAGGACAGGAGTTTGATGATTCAAAGTTGATTTCTACGTACATTTAAGTGAAAAGTCTTTACATCTTTTCACCCTTAAAATGTATCAGCAGATATGTCTGCACATGACAGTGTAAAACAAGTTTTATGTCAAATAAAGAGTTTTGTTCATTCTAAACCACCACCGTAAGGAATAAAGGTTAATGTCTATACTTGGAAAGAGTTAATTACCCTCTATATAGAGATTTTAAAATAATTATAACATCGTAAAATGAATTAATCCAACCATTTTCAAGTAAAGCCAGAAATTCTTGCTTCTCATTTCTAGAATAGATTCTAGAATAGTGCTGTGCACAAAACAGATATTAGTTAACATTTGCTGAAAGTAAGATAAACTCAACTTTCCCTTAGGAAGAACAGGCTTTAATCCTAGTGTGTCTTTTGAAAGGTTACTAATTTTCCAGCAATGTATTCACAAACATAGTAACACCTGCCTCTTGTCACTTTATGCTTCTAGAGCAAATATATAGTAAAACTTTTTTGATGGCATTTATTGAAAACTTTTTTAAAAAGTAGATTAAGGAAACTACAATCAGGAATACTTGACATCCTTTGATTCCCAATGAAATTTATTTTCACAGTGTTAATATCACATAAAAGAGAATGCAGTTTGGTTATTTTGGTTGACAATTCTGCCTCCTCTTTCAATTTACCACTTACTCAAAATTATTAATTTCTTTAGACTTTTCAAAAAAAATCTTTTTGATGTTTTAGGTGATATTAAAATATACTGTGCTGGTGGTAAATGACTATTGACAACTGTGTTAAGTGCATCTGTATTGTAAGTGAAATGTGATTATTTCTGTGTATCATATGGAGTAACTGAGGTCATTTTTTTTGACAATTTTGTTTGAGAATCATATATCTTATTTCAAAGGATAGTATAATATGGGCCAGGGATTTAGTTCAGTTGTTTTGCCGTCTGCTATGCAAGCACAAGGAGTTGAGTTTGATCCCCGGTACCAAAAAAACAACAACAACATCAACAGAAAAAAAACCCAGGTTAAAGGATAGAATAATATCTGTATTATGCTGGAAAAATAAACCTTTGGAGAATACTTAAATAAAACATGTGCATGCTTGAAAAGGAAAAAAAAAAAAAAGAACTAGGGCTGGAGGTCCCATTTGACTCAGCTATTCCCCTGATGAGTACATTCCCAAAAGAATTAAAAGAATGATATCACAGTCATATATGTGCACCCATGTTTATAGCAGCACAGTTTGCAAAAGCTAAAGCCTGGAAACAGCCCAAGTGCCCATCAACTGGAAACTGGATAAAGAAAATGTGGGTTTTCTTTTTTTTAATAAAATGGAGTACTACTCAGCCATAAAGAATGACAAACTAGAGACATTTATAGCTAAATGGATGCATATTGAGGGCATACTCTTAAGTGAAATAAATAGGACACACATGTATAAATACCAAATAGTTTCTCTAGTGTGAGAAGCTGAAAATATAAATAAGGATTAAAATTATTAAAACAAATAATTGATAATTTGAAATAGGAAGAAAAGGTCCAAAGCTGTAGAGGTGGTGGGAGGGGAAGGGGAAAGGAAAGAAGGGAAAGGAAAAATTATGAGAAAAGAAAAAAATGGAAATGAAATCTATGTAAATGGGGAAGGGTGGAGGGTGTGAAGGGCACACAGGTAATGGGGGAAAAAAATAAGAACCAAGATACATCATGTAGAGGTTCAAGCACCCAATAATAAATGTAAATGTATTGTTTACCTAAAATATACCAATAAAAGAACTTAAGGAAAAAAAAATACTAAGGATGCTGAGTGTGGTGGCACATGCCTGTAATCCCAGCACTTGGGAAGTTGAGGCAGGAGGATCACTGTAAGTTTGAGGTCAGCCTGGGCTACATAGTGAGTTCAGGGCCAACCTGAACTACAAAGGGAGACATTTCCTCAAACAACAACAACAACAACAACAACAACACCCAAAGGATAACAAATATTGGTAAGGAGGTAAAGAAAAGAAATCCTTGTACATTGTTATAAGAAATATAAACTCAAATTATTGTGGAAAATTTAAAATTTCATGAGAATTTATACTGACTTATCTTTCTCAGGGTTATTTTAAGGAATTAAATGTAAATTTCTCAAAATAATTAAAACTAGATCTACTATATGATCCAATTATTATATTAGTTGATGTGTAACTGCAGAAAATTAAATTGTTATGTGAAAGTATTATCTGTACCCTTGTGTGCTTTACAGTATTCTTGAAAATAATCAAGATATGAAATCCATCTAGGTGTCCATTGATGGATAAATGGATACTTAATTAATTAATTAAATTGTTATTTATATGTACCGTGTGTGATGGAATACTATGCAGTCTTACAAAATAATATATCATATCATGTGTAACTCATAGAATACATAGATTAACCTGGAGTGCATTTTGTTAAGTGATATTACTCAGGCACAGAAAGACAAATAATGATCTCATTTCTACCTAGAATCTAACATGTTAGAACTCATAAAAAGTATGAGTATGATGATGGTTGCCAAAGGCTGATGAACAGGGAGTTGGGTTTGGTGGGTAATTGAAAATGGGCTATTATTGAAAAAGTACAAACTTCATTTAGGTAGAATTTTAAGTTCTAGATATGCATTTTAAGAAATGGTGACTACTGATAATTTTATACATACTTGGAAATTGCTAAGAGCAGATTCTATATACCTGGGTTCATGATGCTTCTGTTTGCAAACAATATGGTTCCTAAACAAAAGCATTCAGCAAAATTTTGCTTGCATTCACAACTTCTGAAACAGTTGACAAACATGACCATAGCCATCTTCCCCTCACAAACACAAACACAGCCATCTTCTCCAAAACTGTAAAACAAATTAAGTTCATAAAGGGAGGCACTACTGTATTTTCACCATAAAAAAGTGACATCTTTACCATATTAAGTTCCTTTTCCTTTTACTATTCAAATGGGGATATGTCAAAAGCTGCTATATTTTTGGAAGCGAGATTTTTCACTTTGAATTTTCTGACCATCAGTTCCTGTCCTCCAATCATAATTAACTTACTCTCCTATCCTGGAGTAAGTTAGATTTATTTGGAACCATCCATCCATTTTGTGGATTAATCATTAGCTATGCACTGCTGCCCTCCTTTGATGTTGTATGTTCTTATCTAGATTATTCTTTACACCAAACCAAATCAAATCAACTAATCTCTTATCCAAGGAAATCTTTTATCCAAGGAAAACTGCTCATATTTTTATCAGTTCTGTGTCTTTTTAGGGCTCTTTTATTTCATGTTGGGCTACTCTAACAGAATACTTGAGACTGAGTAGACTATATTTAACAGACAGACATGTTTTGCCTCATGATTTTACAGGCTGCAAAGGCTCGTGCTATGGTACAGACATTTGACCAGAGCCTTTTTGGTGTCTCCTCACAAGGTTGAGAAAGTGCAAGAAGGGACCTCACCCTTCTGTGTTCCCAAACATAAGTAGAGAACCCGCACAACCCAAATAGCTAAAACTTTAAAAAATCATTTGATTTCAACAAGTATTAGATGGTAAAATCATACAAACCAAGAACATGGTTTGTTTCATGTACCACTTAATAAATTACATCAAATTAAATGAGCTAATGGTCTTAAAAACATTGATTCAAGGAAATGTGCTCAAATTGCATAATTCTATAGCTTTTAACTAAATGTTCATCATTTTCAGCATTAGTATGTTGTACTTTCTATGTTAGCATTTATTCTCAGTGATTGCTTTATAAATTTAATTTTATTAAAAAGAAATCTATGGAGAGAAAAAGTGTCTCTTTTATAAATATTATATGGTGTTTACTTCATTTTAAAGTAACTTTTAAATATTTATTTTGGAATGGTATTTAAGTAAATTAACTTGAGAACTTTAAATTTTAATTTCAAATGTCTGAAATGATTTCAATATTTTGGTGTCAGGTTATTTTTATATCACTGTCAAGAGTTTGTATAAAACTAATGATTTGTGTTCAATGGAATTGGTTGAGGTTTGGTTTATAACACAAAATATATTTAATATTATCTACTTTTTGAGATAGTTGTCTATTTTAAAATAATTTTAGCTGGGTGGTGGTGAATGCCTATAAGTCTAGCATTGAGAGAGGATGAGGCAACATGACACCAAATTCAAGAACAACCTGAGAAAATTAGCAAGACCCTGTTGAAAAATAAAAAATAAAAAGGGGTATGTAACTCAATGTTAAAGGATTCCTGTGTTTGATCTCCAGTACACATAAAAACATACATTAATAGTACACATTTTCATCTACACTTCAAAATACACATTTTATCACTATGTATGTTATTTAAACATCTTCTAGTTGTAACATCTACTTTTACTTGCACCAATCTCTGAGTTTACTAAACTTATAAATGCTTATCAATATTTTACAGAAAAAATTATAAAGCACATTGATTTTTTTCAATTCTTATTTCTATTGGAATATACTTTTTCTCTATTCAAAATGGTGAGAATCTATTATTTATGCAAAATTTTAATAGATACAGTCACACATTCAGTATCTTTTTTCTTTAACATTTACATCAGGTACCTGAAGACTAGGGTGTGTATCTGTGTGTGTGTGTTTGTGGTGGGATGCTAGGACTGTTGAGTGAACAATCTAATAGTAAATCACTCCAGTAGATCTCTTTATTTCCCCATTAAGTTTATTGGTACATTTTCGGTATAAAATAGAGTTACTTTCATCATTGGTATCTTGTACCATTACATGAGTATCTTGGTTCTTATTTTTTCCCCTTCCCTTGACCTCCCTTCACCCCCTCCACCCTTCCCTATTTGCAAAGACTTTGTTTCCATTTTTTTCCTTTTCTCATATTTTTTTCTTTTCCCTTCTTTGCTTTCCACTATCCCTCCCACTTCCCCTACTCCTTTAGACCTTTTCTTCCTATTACACAATATCAATTATACATTTTAAAAATTACAATATCAAGATCTAGAAGACATTACCACAGATTTTACAGAATTTAAAAGGATATAGAAAGCATCCTACAAAGATCTTTTTTGAAATAAATTTGACAACTTCTAACAAATAGCTTAGAAGACAAATTAATGAAACTGACTCTGGAGGAAATATAAAATTTTAATAGCATCTATTAAAGAAAGTATATTCCTAGCTTGAAAACCTACCTATATGACAACAGCAGGCTCATATACATGTTAACTGATCAATTATATCAAACAATTAAAGCAGAAAAAAGAAGGAACACTTCTCCCCTCATTTTAGGAACTCAACATTGTGCTAATCCTAAAACTGGATAAAGATAATAGAAGAAGAAAGTATGAACATAGATAGAAATTTGTTTAACAAAACAATTAGAAGTCAGATCTGGCAGTATGTAGAAAGTGGTTTTATTATAGGGATGGCAGTGTTGGTTCAGCATTGGAAGATCCACCCTAAAAATCATCATTTTAACAGAGGAAAGGAAAAAGCCATATGATTCTGTCACTAGTTGGAGAAAAAGTATTGGACTAAATTCTAGAGCTGGTCATGGTAAAAGCTATCAGGAGACTAGAAGTAGAACAGAACCTTCTCAACAGATCAAAGACACGTACTCCATACTTTGGGCAAAATGCCTTATATGAATGGAGAAGATACAATGGTTTCTCCCTAAGGTGGGGAACAAGGGCAGATATGCCTACTCTTCATCTCTCCATTAAAATTTGAAACATAGGGCCAAACTAAAATAGTCTGGCAATAAAATGACACAATTAGGATAGGATTGGCAAGGTAGAAGTAAAATCTTTATATGTAGATGAAATGATCATCTACATAGAAAATACTAAGAAATCTCTAGGAGCCCCTAGAACTTGTATTTGAATTTATCAGGGTTAGAAAACACAAGGTATATATAAAAATTCAGGTCTACATATACTTGTTATAAATGAAGAATTGGATATTGAAATTTAGGAGTTACATAGGGGTACAAAGGAACTAGAAAAGTAAAAAGCAAAGTAAAAAGAAAAAATAAATAGTGTTGGAAGACATTTAGTACCTAATTTTAAGACTTCCTCAAAAGTTACAGTAATCAAGGCAGTGTTGGTCTAACGAATGACATATAAATCACTGGAATAAAACAGAGAATCTAGAAATAGAACCACACATACATGGTTCACTGAGTTCTGAAAGATTATTTAACATTAACATTTTATAAAACATAAACTCAATTCAAGAGCTGAGGAAAAGATAGTGTTTACAGCAAATGGCACTAGAACCCTTGGTATCTGTATATAAAAATATCAACCTCAACCATTTATTTCAATACTTAAAAATAACTTGAAAGGATCTATGAACCTAAATATGACAGACTAAAACTATAAAACATTAAGAAGAAATTATAAGGGAAAATGTTCATGAATTTAGGGTAGGCAAGAATTTCCCAGGATATAAAAACATGATGTATAAAAGAAAAAAAATTGATAAATGAGATTCCATCAAAATTTAGAACTTTAAATGCCATCATTAAGAAAATGAAAAGTAGTCCTTAAACAGACCATATTTATAATGCATGTAACCTACAACCAGAATATATAAAAAACTTTTACAGCTCATTAAGAGACAACCCAATTAAAAAGTAGACACAAGAAGATAATAAATAGCCAGTACAGCACCAGGAAATGTGTGCAACACTAGAATCAGAAAAATACAAATCAGTACAATAACAAGATCATATTATACACTCATTAGAGAGATAAAATTAAAAGTTTTAAAAGAACAAATGTCAGCTTAGGTGTGAACCAGTTAGAACTTGCTAATACTCCTAATATGAATGTAAAATAATAAAACCATTTTTTGAAAACAATATAGAAATTTCTTGTATTACTGTTAAGAACCAACGGTCCTGTTCTTAAGTTTTTACTTGAGAGGAATGAAAACATATGTTCACAATAGATTTGTAAATACAAGTTGACTATCCCTTATGTGAAATTCTTGGGACCAGAGTGTTTCAGATTTTTGTTTGAAATCCACTTATCTGCAAAGAGGAAAGCTATTCCTGCTTTTTGGGGGAGTTCTTGTCATATGGAGTATTGTTTTCCACCCTTTAACTTTCAGACTATGAGTTTCTTTTTAAATTAAATGTGTTTCTTGCATGTAGCATATTGTTGGATCTTGCTTCTTGACCTATTCTGCCAGTCTATTTCTTTTGATTGGGGAATTGAGACCATTAACATTGTTGGTTATAACTCATACATATTGACTTATCATTGTCATGACTTTTTCTGTTTGTTGGATTCTCCCCCTTTCCATTTAATTTCTTGTCATGTGTGATGGATTCATTCTTCTGAGCTTCCTGGGGTTGTGATCCTCAATGTCTGTTCCTAGGATATTATGTAAAATTCTTTGGAGTGCTGGTTTGGTATTCATGAAGTTCCTAAGGTGCTCTTTGTCACAAAAGTATCTTATTTCTCCATCAATTTTGAAAGATAATTTTGCAGGGTACATCAATCTGGGTTGGAGGCTGTTTTCTTTTAGGGCTTGAAATACATCAATCCAAGTTCTTCTTTCATTGAGGGTTTGCATTGAGAAGTCTGCTGTGATTCGGATGGGCTTTCCTTTGTATGTTATTTGTTTCTTTTCTCTCACTGCTGGTAGAATTTTGTTCTTCTGTTGGGTTTCTGGAATCTTAACTAGTATATGCTTATGTGTAGATTTTTTTTTTTTTTTGATCACAGCTACTTGGAATCCTATAGCCCTCACTTATCTTCATGTCAAATTCTTTTCCCTTTCTTGGGAAGTTTTCTGCCATCTCTTCTGTGAGCAGTTTTTTATGTCATCTGCACTCTTTCCTGTTTCTTCATTGACTTGAATCAGTCTTATGTTATTCTCCTTTGGATCGTCTAGCAGCTGCTGGATTGATTTTTCATGGTCCCTTACTATTTTAAAGTAAATTTTCTTTTCCTGGTTACTAATTGCAGTCTTATCTTCTATATCTGAAATTCTGTCCTCACATTGGTTCATTCTGCTGTATAGACTTTCAATGTAGTTTTTATTCTCCTGTAAATCTGTTTGTGTTTTATGGATTTCGTGTGCTTCCTATGTTGGGATTCCATCATGTTCCTCAGGTCCTCTATTTTTTTTATCTGTCTCCTCTCTAGATTTATTAATCATGTCTTGCACTACGGGGACAACCTCTGTTACCTAAGGAATTATTTGTGATTTCATTTTTTCCAGTTCCTCTTTTGTTGCAAGTTCAGGGCATCCAGATGGTTGAGTATAACAATGTTTCATCTTGTTTCCCTTTGGGGATGTTTTAGGTGATCTGGAAATCTGGTTTTGAAACTTGTTTACATGTCCTCTCATTTCAAAGGGGGAGGGGTGGGTGCTGCTGGTGCCTGCACAACTCACCTCCTCTGTGCTGGCAGGGGTGGAACAGCAGCCCAGAAGCCTCCTCCTGTGTGCTGTGAGTGGCTCACCTCCTCTCTGCTGGTGGGGGTCTCCAGTAGATTTCTTTTTAATTTTTAACTATTCAGCTTTGTCATGGGTACACAAAAGCAGAATAAACAATAAGTAAAACAATGGGCATGAGTATTTTCTAATAATCTACTATTTACAAAGGAGGCAGTGAAATTTAAATGAGTTAAGGGCCATTATTTACACACTCTTGTTCTTCACAGTCATTCTTCATAGTTTGGAGCATTTCCTGTGAATTTATACTCTTTACTTATCTTTCTCTGATTATTTTAAGGTATTAAACTTAATAATACTTATATATTTGTGATGCTTTATAAATATACCTGAGTATTTTATAATTAGCAAAATCATTTTATAAGTGAGGAAATTAAAGATAGAAATTGGCTAAATATCTTGCCCAACATCACAGATCTCATGCTTAAACACGGCCAAGCTCTATACTTAATGACCAAGCTGTATAATTACATAACTTATTCATCTGCTAAACAGACATTTATTGATTATTATAAATTTATGTGTCATTAAATGCAAATCACACTTGACATGATCATACTCTGGTGATTTCATCATTATCCAACCTCCAGAATAAATTCAGAAATGGTTCAAAGGAAGCCAGGATTATTATAGTATAAGTCAAATCAAAGACCTACAAGGGAGTTTCATGGTGATTAGAATTATTCTTAAGGGGAGAAAATGCAAATTCCAGAGGTTGACTCAATTATACGATATCATCATGCCAAAGAGAATGATAAGCTCATCTCTATTTCTCTGAAATAAAGCAAAATTTATACTGGCTAGTAAGAAACTGTGTTAGATACTATTCGAAATGAAAATGAAAATTGCAGGTGAATTATCACAAAGATTTGGCATGTTTTTCTTGTATTCATCAATGGAAGGAAATATTTTACTCATAATTAGATGGCTTTGAAATATGCCTTTACATTTTTATGACATAAAAATAATTATTAAACCTCAGTTGACAGAAAAAATAACAACAGCTTTTATATTTTTTGTTTATAAAAGTCCTTAAAACTATATCTGATAACTTAGAAATTTGTTTAGAGCCATTTAACTATTTTAAATCCTGAGGGTATAATTGAACTAACACATGCTTCATTGCACTAAATTGTACAAAAGTGGCCTCAAAACTGTAAGCTAGTTTCCACAACTGCCTAAAGATCCCCTGGGGAATATTTTAACTGTCTAGAGGACCTAGCTCATTAGTGTATTGATTTAAATGTTTCCATAACCCTTAAGCATACAAGATTCCACTTATACACTTTTTGTTTTTTTGCTTAAATTCTTTTATTGGTACATTTTAGGTATACAATATGTTTACATTTATCACTGGGTGCTTGTACCTGAACATGATGTATCTTGGTTCTTTTTTTCCCCCCATTCCCTGTGCTCCCTTCACCCCCTCCACCCTTCCCTATTTAAAAAGACTTTGTTTCCATTTTTTCATTTTCTCATAATTTTTTCTTTCCCTTCTTTTCTTTCCCCTTCCCCTCCCACTTCCCCTACCCCTTTGGACCTTTTCTTCCTATTTCAAATTGTCAGTTATTCATTTTAATCAGTTAATCCTTATTTACACTTTCATTTTCTCACACTAAAGAAACTATTTGGTATTTAAACATGTGTGTCCTATTTATTTCACTTAAGAGTACGGCCTCAACATGCATCCATTTAGCTAAGAGTGTCTCTAGTTTCTCATTCTTTATGGCTGAGAAGTACTCCATTTTATAAAAAACTCCCACATCTTCTTTATCCAGTTTCCAGTTGATGGGCATATGACCACTTATACATTCTTTATAGAACTTTTATTTAAAATTTTTATATATTTTATAAAAGAACATGAAGGGATGTATTACTTTTTTTCTCTACAGAGATAGATGGATGCTAATTACATGTGGACAGTGGTAGATAATTAGAAAGTTTAAATTAGAAATAGTCATTAAGATAGAAAGTTGAGTACAAATTTAAAAATTACTATCTTCAACTCCTATCATCTTGCTCTTTCTCCAAAGCAGATATTCAGAATATTTCAGTTTCATATAATTTTCTATAGCATATAATTTATACTTTTACATTAACTTTGGTATTTATAAAATTCACAATAGAAGAGTTAGAATAGTTTGTAAATTTTTTTAAAATTTGAAATATATATATATATTTTTAGGTAGATAATCTAGCTATACTATTTAACACAATATAATATTGGGGAAAATAGACACATAGATAGAAAAGAACATCTAGGAACACATTCACACAACTATGACCAACTGTTTTTTTTTTAAGTTACAAAAGCAGTTCATTGCAAAAATGATAGACTTCACTGGGCATGGTAGTGCACCCCTGTAATCCCAGGTATTCACAAAGCTGAGGCAGGGAAATCCCAACTTCAGGCCTCAAGGCCAACCTGGGAAATTTAGTAAATCACTGTTCCATTATTTATTAAAAATAAATAATCAAAAACGGCCAGTGATGTAGCTCAGTGGTAGGGGAGCCTTGGGTTCAATCCTCATTTCCATCAGAAACACACACACACACACACACACACACACACACACACACACACAAGAATAAAAGAAAAAAATCTTGACCTAGTTCTAAATATTAGTCCTCACATAAAAATTAACTAAAACTTGTTCATTCACATAAACATAAAATGCAATGCTTTAAAAGTACTTTAAAAATAGTAAAATAAAATCTTCACTATGTTTAAACAAAGAGCTCTTAGACTTGTCAGAAAAAATAATAGTTCATAACAGGAAAAAAAGGTAATTGAGCTTTATTGAAATAAAAAACTAATCTGTGAATTACATAAAACTAAATATAAAGCAGTTGAAACTAATTTCCTAATTACTCCCAGTATTTAAAAGACATAAATAATACTTAAAACTTAAATAAATAAAAATGACATGAACATGTACTTCTCTGAAGATATGTAAATTATAAAAAAGCACATGAAAATACACATACCCACCATTAACTATTGGTGCCATCAGTGGTTGCAAGAGAAAATAGATTTAATGCAGGACACAGACATTTACAAGACTGACTGACAGTATTGACCCACAGAGTCAAATGAAGAAGAGTGCAAGAGATCTGAGAACCCAGCCCAGGGCCTGGATCCCACAGCAATGTCCCTGGCAAGTCCCTATCAGGAGGCCAAGGAAAATGCAATGGAGGACTGAAAGGTCTATGCCAAAAAACCCCAAGAGCCAGGGCTGAAGGCTAGACAGGAAGTGACACACAAGATGAAGGTGAACACCAGAGCTCCTCTGAAGAGAAAAACAGCCATTTTTGGCAAAGGCAAGGACTGGAACTCAGTCAAAGCTTCTCCAAGGAAAGTCAGAATGAAATTCTCTCCTCCTGTTCTCCTTCTATACCATTCCAACAACAATCCTCAGGTGGGTCTTCCATACCTGGAACAAGGCTGACTCAATTCAGCTGGGCATTCCCATTCAAGTTGACAATTAATTAATTATTTAAACATCACAACTATCATGGAGACATAAATTGAGACCTCATGACTTCATTGTATAAAATGCGCTTATAGGGCTGGGGATTTAGCTCAGTGGTTCCATCACCTGCCTCGCAAGCTCAAGGGCCTGAGATCAATCCCAGGTACCAAAAAAAAAAATGCGGTTATAAAAATAAAGACACTGCCCATGATACAGTGAAACTTTAGTACACCTATAACACTGGCAAAAGTGCAAAAAGATATCGGCACTCTGGAAAGGGTTAGTAGGTTTTACATAGTAAATATGCAATTATCATGCAATATAAGAAGCAAATTTAGCCATTTATTTCAGAAATGAAAATTTATATTCACACAATCACCTGACACCCATGTTCATAGATGTTTCATAAGTAATAGGTATAACCTAGAAATAATCCAAATAATTTTCAAGTAGTGATTAAATGAATATATAGTTGAGTATTATACAGCTTTGAAAAGAACAAATATTAGTACATACAACTTCAATGGATCTCTGGAAGACGATGGAGCATGTAGGATAAATAAAACCTCATCTCCAATGACATCATAATATATGAGTTCTCATATATTATCCTTAAAATGACTAAATTTTGCTCATGCAAAAAACCTTATGGTTGGGATTTGGACATGGAAGTTGAAAGGGGAACACTAGGGGTACTTATGATAATAAAAATTCTTTGCATACTAAATATGGCAATGAAAATCTGAAATTTCATTTTATAAAATTACACTGAACTCAGTGCACAAGCACAGAAATAATTGTAAAATGGTGAAATATCAATTTTAGTAGATTGCATTCTCTGCTTGTGATCAGTGCTTTCACTACATTTCACCCCCTCTCCTTTTCATGGGATTCAATATTTTTCACCATCTTCACTGTTTTGCCATTTTCAGAATGTTGCGATTCTACAACACCAAGCATTTTCACATGATCTTCCTATTCAGTCCTTTCACTTCTTTCACTTAGCCCTGGAAGGTTTTTGATGGCTTTTCATGACATTGGATTCAATAATATTCCATCCCATCCATATACAATAGTTTTTCTCATATATTTTCCCACTGAAGGGTATATTGAATGCTTGCAAGTTTAGACCATTGTAAATACAACTGGGACAAATATCCCTATGCATATACTTGAGAGGATAACTTTTCAACTCACTGGAGTCAATTTTAAGAGTCATGACCACTGAACTACATGTTAATGCTGTATTTAGCTTTGTAAGTTTTCAGTGTCTTGCAATGTGGTTGGATAATTTTGCACTTCTACTAGCAGTGAGAGTTCCTACTCAGCAGCATAGAGTTCTGTCCCTGCTTCCAATTTTGGTCATTCTAGAAGCTGCATGATGATATCTCACTGTTACAATATTTAACACGCTATTGACAGATTAACATAAGTGTCTTTTCACAAGCATATTTAGCATTTGTGGATCTTATCTGGTGAGATGTTCTTTCAGAATATTTGCACATTTTTCAATGAAATTATTTTTTGGATTTAGAGTTTAAAAAAAACTGTGCTACAGTCCTTTATTAGATATGCCTTTTATATGTTGAGCCTCCAGGCTATGACTTTTTTCTCATCCTCTTAAAATGGTGGGGAAATTTATTTTATAATTGGTAATAATGTCTTCTAGTGGAGTTACAAAGAAAAATTTGGTAAGCATTTGTATTGAATGGCCAATACAGGTGAATTGGGTTTTTAGAAACATATGGGAAGGAGTTCTATCCCTGGTACCAAAAAAAACAGACTACACTACCTCCAGGTGTGGTGGCACACCCCTGTAATCCAACCTAGAACTGGGGAGGCTAAGGCAGGAGAGCCACAAGTTCAAGTCCCATTTGAGTAAACTTAGCAAGAGCCTATCTCAGATTGTTTTTTAAAAGGCTGTAGAGAGAGCACAAGAGGCTCCCCGGGTGCACCAAGGCCACGCCTGGCCAGAGCAGGAAGTGCAAGCCACATAGGATGAACTGAAACCAAGCCACCAGGCCCACCACTCCCAGGGCCTCTGAGAATCTGTACAAGGTCCTGAGTTGCTTGGAAGATGCCAAATCACCCCACTGCAGACAGGCAGCCACCTGGTTCCACACTACAAAGATGCAGAGGACACCAGACCATCAGACCAAGGTACTGAGTCCCGCTGCTCCTGGGCCAGAGGTAGGGTCTTCTGAGGCAACATTCCACTGCTCATGGTCCAGAGGAAGGGGCTTCCTGGCCACCATCCCTCTCACTGCTCCCAGCCCAGAGGAAAGGGCTTTTGGGCCACCTTCTGTCCTTCTGATCCTGGCCCAGATGAAGGGGATTCTGAGCCACCATACCACTGCTCCTGGTCCAGAGGAAGGGGCTTCCCAGACACCATCCCTCCCACTGTTCCCAGCCCACAGGAAAGGGCTTTTGGGTCACCCTCCCTACTGCTGCTCCTGGCCCCTGTCCCACCTCTCCCAGCTCAGAGGAGGTAATCCCTGCAAGTGCTAACAGCTGCTCTCCCCAGTCAAAATGAAAAAACACGTAAATAAGTCTCAAAACCAGACTTACAGATCACCTACAGCAACCCCAAAGGGAAATGAGATGGAACACTCTGATACTAAACCACCTGGACCCACTGAACTGGCAACAAAAGGGGATCTGGAAAAAATGAAATCAGAAATAAATTCTCAGATAACAGGAGAAATTGTGCCCCTAGTGCAAGACATGATTAATAAATCTAGAGAGGAGCTGAGGAAAACAAAGGAATCCCAACATAAGAAACAAATTTAATCCATAAAAGAGATGCAAATAGATTTCCAGGACATGAAAAACTCCATTGAAAGTCTACACAGCAGAATGAGCCAATGTGAGGACAGAATTTCAGATATAGAAGATAAGATTGCAA
This sequence comes from Heterocephalus glaber, assembly GCF_053883595.1. NCBI lineage: Eukaryota > Metazoa > Chordata > Mammalia > Rodentia > Bathyergidae > Heterocephalus > Heterocephalus glaber. The sequence goes on along the minus strand of NW_028258138.1, from coordinate 20,361,509 downwards.
TTAGTGACCAGGAAAAGAAAAATTGCTTCAAAATTATGAGGGAACATGAGAAATCAATCCAGCAGCTGCTGGATGATGCAAAGAAGAATAACATAAGACTGATTAGAGTCAATGAAGAAAGAGGAGAGAGTGGAGATGACATAAAAAATCTCTTCACAGAAATAATGGCAGAAAATGTCAAAAGCAGGGGAAAAGAGCTTGACATACAGATAAGTGAGACATATAGGACTTGATAAAAAAAAAATCTACACATAGGCATATAATTGTTAAGATTCCAGAAACACAACAGAAAAACAAAGTTCTACAAGCAGACAGAGAAAAGAAACAAATCACATACAAAGGAAAGCCCATCAGAATCACAGCAGACTTCTCAACACAAACCATCAAGGAAAGAAGAGCTAGGAGTGACATATTCCAAGCCCTAAAAGAAAACAGCCTCCAACCCAGATTGATGTGCCCTGAAAAACTATCTTTCAAAATGGATGGAGAAATAAGATACTTTCATGACAAAGAGCACCTTAGGAACTTCATGAATACCAAACCAGCACTCCAAAGAATTTTACATAATATCCTAGGAACAGACATTGAGGATCACAACCCCAGAAAGCAAAGCAGAATGAACCCATCTGTCACAATAAGAAATTAAATGTAAAGGGAAAAAACCAAACAAAAAGAAAAAGTCATGGCAATGAGAAGTCAATACGTTTCAGTTATAACCATCAACGTTAATGGTCTCAATTCACCAATCAAAAGAAATAGACTGGCAGAATGGGTCAAGAAGCAAAATCCAACAATATGCTGCATACAAGAAACACACTTAATTCAAAATGAAACTCGTAGACTGAAAGTTGAAGGGTAGAAAACAATACTCCATGTGACAAGAACCCCCCAAAAAGCAGGAGTAGCTATCCTCTTTGCAGATCAACTAGATTTCAAACCAACACTGATTAAGGGAGACAAAGAAGGACACTACATCCTTGTAAAGGGAAGAATCCAAGAGGAAGAGATGACAATCATAAATATCTATGCACCAAATACTAGTGCACCCAACTATATAAAACAAATACTAACAGACATGAAAAGTCATATATGCACTAATACAATTGCAGTGGGGAACTCAACACCCCACTGTCACAAACAGATAGATCAGCTAGACAAAAAATAAGTAATGAAATATGAGAATTCAATCAAATTCTTGAACAAATGAACTTAACAGATGTTTACAGAGTCTTCCAACCCACAAAATCAGAATACACATTCTTCTCAGCTGCACATGGGTCATTCTCCAAAATAGACCACATACTCACACATAGAACATGTTTAAGTAAGTGCAAAGGAATTGAAGTTGTCCCCTGTACATTATCAGACCACAGTACAATGAAATTGGAGATCCATAGCAAAAGAAACTCAAAAAATTCCATAAACATGTGGAAATTGAACAACACACTTCTGAATAACCAATGGGTCACAGAGGCAATTAAAGAAGAAATCAGACAGTTCCTTCAATTAAATGACAATGACAATACAACATATCGGAATCTATGGGACACAATGAAAGCAGTCTTATGAGGGAAATTCATAGCAGTGAATATACATATTAGGAAAAGAAAAGGAGCCCAATTAAACAACCTAATGCTGAACCTCAAGCTTCTAGAAAAAGAAGAGCAGGACAACGTCAAAGTTCATAAAAGGGAGGAAAGTATAAAGATCAGAGGAGAAATCAATGCAATGGAGACTAAGAGAATGATACAAAAAAATCAATGAAGCCAAGAGTTGGTTCTTTGAAAGAATCAACAAAATTGACAAACCCTTAGCCAACCTTGTCAGAAAAAGGAAAGAAAAGGCCCAAATCCATGCAATTAGGAATGAAAAGGGTGAAAGGACAACAGACCCAGCAGAAATCCAGAGGATCATCCATACCTACTTCCAGAACGTATATGCCAATAAGATGGACAATACAGAAGAAATGGACAGATTCCTAGATACATATGAATTACCAAACTTGAACGAAGAAGACCTAAAAATTCTGAAAAACCCAATATCAACGAACGAAATTGAAAATGTAATTAAAAACCTAGCAACTAAGAAAAGCCTGGGCCCTGATGGCTTCACTGCTGAATTCTACAAGACATTTAGAGAGGAACTGCTGCCACTACTGTTTAAACTCTTCAATGAAATTGAAAGGGAAGCAATACTCCCAAATTCATTCCTGGAAGCAGGCATCACCTTGATCCCCAAAGCAGAGAAAGACCCAACTGAAAAAGAGAACTATAGGCCAATCTCACTAATGAACATAGATGCAAAAATCCTTAATAAGATACTGGCAAATAGAATGCAGAAGATCATCAAGAAGATCATACACCCTGATCAAGTGGGATTCATCCCAGGGATGCAGGGATGGTTCAATATACAAAAATCAATCAATGTAATACACTATATCAATAGAGCCAAGAACAAAAACCATATGATTATCTCCATAGATGCAGAAAAAGCATTTGACAAAATCCAACATGCATTTATGATAAAAACCCTACAAAAAATTGGAATAGATGGTCTCTACCTCAAATTGATAGAAGCCATCTATGAAAAACCAACAGCCAATATCATACTAAATGGTCAAAAACTGAAATCCTTCCCACTCAAATCAGGAACAAGACAAGGATGTCCACTATCACCACTCTTGTTCAATATAGTTCTGGAAACATTAGCCAAAGCAATTAGACAAGAGAAAGAAATAAAAGGAATAAAGATAGGTAATGAAGAAGTCAAATTGTCATTATTTGCAGATGACATGATACTCTATATAGAAGACCCCAAGAACTCCACCAAAAGTCTTCTAGACATAATAACCAAATTCAGCCAAGTAGCTGGTTACAAGGTCAACATACAAAAATCAATAGCTTTCCTCTACACCAAAGACAGCCTCACTGAGAGAGAAATAGGGCAAATAATTCCTTTCACAATAGTATCCAAAAAACTGAAATACTTAGGAATCAACTAACAAAAGAAATCAAAGACCTCTTCTCTGAAAACTATGGCACTCTGAAAAGAGAGATTGAAGATGATATCAGAAAATGGACAGACATCCCCTGCTCCTGGGTAGGAAGGATTCATATAGTGAAAATGGCCATACTTCCAAAACTGCTATATAGATTTAATGCAATTCCAATTGAGATCCCAGCAGCATACTTCATAGACCTTGAGAAAACAATCCAAAAATTCATTTGGAGCAAGAAGAGACCCAGAATAGCAAAAGCAATTCTAGGTAACAGAGACATGGCAGGAGGTATCACAATCCCCAACCTGCAACTCTACTACAAAGCTACTGTGATAAAAACAGCATGGTACTGGCAAAGAAACAGACATGAGGAGCAGTGGAACAGATTAGAAGATGCAGAAACTACGCCAGACACCCACAGCCATCTCATCTTCGATAAAGGAGCCAAACACCCTTGCTGGATGAAAAATAGCCTCTTTAATAAATGGTGCTGGAAAAATTGGGCTTCCACTTGCCAAAGATTAAACCTAGACCTATATCTCTCACCATTCACTAAAGTAAAATCAAAATGGATTAAAGATCTAAATATTAAAATAGAAAGTCTGAACCAGTTGGAACAGAAGTTAGGTAGAACCCTTGAAGACATCGGTGTAGGAAAAGATTTTATGAATAAAACCTCAGTTGCCTGTGAACTAGCACAAGCAATCAACAAGTGGGATCTCTTCTTATTAAAAAGCTTCAGCACAGCAAGAGAAACCACCAGCAGCAGTGTGAAGAGACAACCCACAATCTGGGAAAATATCTTCACCTGCTCTTCCTCAGACAAAGGTCTACTATCTTGTATCTATAAAGAACTTTAAAAGATCAGACCTCCCAAATTTAAAGACCCAATCCAAAAATGGGGATCTGAAATGAGCAGACATTTCTCAGACAACGAAGTAGGAATAGCAAATAAATACATGAAAAAATGTTCAACATCACTGGTCATTCGAGAGATGCAAATGAAAACAAGGCTGAGATTCCACTTCACTCCAGAAAGAATGGCTGCTATCATGAAATCAACCAATAGCAAGTGCTGGCAGGGCTGTGGGGAAAGAGGAAGCCTGCTCCACTGCTGGTGGGAGTGTAGACTGGTGCAAGCACTATAGAAATCAGTATGGAGATATCTCAAAGAACTAGGAGTGGAAGTCCCATTTGACCCCGCTATTCCACTGCTGGGGATCTTCCCCAAAGAATTAAAAGAATCATACCACAGTGATATATATGTGCACCCTTGTTCATAGCAGCACAGTTTGTAATAGCTAAAACTTGGAAACAGCCCAAATGCCCATCAACTGGAGACTGGATCAAGAAAATGTGTTTTTTTTATTAAATAGAGCACTACTCAGCCATAAAAAATGAGAAATTAGAGACATTTATAGCTAAGTGGATGCACATTGAGGCGTTACTCTTAAGTGAAATAAATAGGACACACATGAATAAATACCAAATAATTTCTCTGGTGTGAGAAACTGAAAGTGTTATTAAGGACTAAATGTATAATAGGTGATGTGAAATAGGAAGAAAAGGGGTAAAGGGGAAGGAAGTGGGAGGGCTAGGGGAAAGGATAGAATGAAATGGGATTAATATGAAAAAATGGAAAAATAGGAACAAAATCTTTGTAAATAGGGAGGAATTGAGAGGTTGAAGGGAGGGCTTGGGAAGGGTGAAAAATAAGAACCAAGAGAGAATATGTAAAGGTGCAAATTTCCAATGATGAATGTCATTATGTTGTATACCTAAAATGTACCAATGATTAGAATGAATAATAGATAATGTAAAATAGGAAGAAAAGGTCCAAAGGGGTAGGAGTAGTGGGAGGGGCAGGAGAAAGGAAAGAAGGGAAAGGAAAAATGATGAGAAATGGAAAAAATGGAAATAAAGTCTTTGTAAATAGGTAAGGTTGGAGGTCTTGAAGGGAGGGCTAGAAATGGGGAAAAAATAAGAATCAAGATGCGTTATGGAAAGGTACAATTCCTAATGAGAAACCTAATTGTGTTGTATACCTACAATGTACCAATAAAAGAATTTAATAAAAAAATTTAAAAAAGAAACATATGAGAAAATTAATGTGCAGTATTTTCCTTATAAAAATACATCATGAACTAAAATAGCAGAATAATAGTATTATAATAATATATTAATATATAATATTATATAATAATATATTAATATATTATAATAATGTAATAGCCTTATATTTCAGAAGAAGGCAATTTAAAGTATTTATTTCTTTGGTATAATCTTCCAAATAAATTCAGGATAGTAGACTGTTCCATTGCATCTATGAATAGATAAATGAAATTAAAAAGAGGAGGATAGAGCTGTTCAATTTTAAATATAACTTGGTTAATAGCATTTGGTAAACTTTGGTTTAAATATTCTTGGTTCTATCACATGTAAGCATCAATGTAGCATTTAAGTTAAGTAAATTAAATTAAGTAAATAAATTTTTAAGAACATAATGATTATATTTATAAATTCTATAATCAGACTTTAGAAAGCAAGCATCTCTATATTTTAACAATGTATCAAAGCAAATCATAAAATTTTTACAAATATTTACATTGTATATTTTCATGCATCAGTTTACTTATCATTGCTTTAAAATAATAGAGACCTTGTTTATGTGGTTATTTTCATATCTAATGTTATACAAAGTCTTACCAGAAAATCCTACATTGTAGTGGATAGATATTTGAAATATTGAGTTACCAGTTATATTTACTGAAAAATTGTATATGTTTACACACATATAATTTATAGATGCTATGTTTGTTTCTCTGAATTAGATATTTAAAGTGAAATAACATAACTATGAATTAAAAAAACAACCTTGGTTCTAAGATTATCTATTAAACATTTATCTTTTTTTCCATTAAATTTATTGGTACATTTTAGGTATACATAACAGTTACATTCATCATTGGGATTTTGTACCTTTACATGATGTATCTTGGTTCTTATTTTTTCCCCATTCTCCTGCCCTCCCTTCACCCCTTCCACCCTTCCCTATTTACAAAGACTTTGTTTCCATGTTTTTCCTTTTCTCATATTTTTTTCTTTTCCCCTCTTTCCTTTCCCCTATCCCTCCCACTTCCCCTACTCCTTTAGACATTTTCTTCCTATTTTACATATCAGTTATACATTTTGATTCTGATTTACACTTTTAGTTTTTCACATTCCTTGAAGATTAGAGGATTAAAGGATTTGTATTAGAGGATTGGAACAGGAATATTATCTTTCCTTATATACTCAAATGTGAGCTTTTGATAGAAAACATTTATCAAGTTATCTAGTGTTAGTACACAACAGAGAATACATTTATATATTATCTATATCACTTATCTATATCACTTATACAGTTTATGTAATTCCAAAGATATAATTAAATTTGAGAAATAATTAAATTTTAAAAGTATAATTAGGAAGCAGAGAACTTTTAAAAAATATATAAATTTATATATCAGGTTATATATAACTTATGTGTAAGTTTATATATTTTATACAAAACATGTTAAATGTTTATATATTTTATATATTATATATTTTTACTTATTTATATTTTATATAAAAATATATTAAAAGTTTATATATTTTTAGTGGAATGGACACAATTCAGAAGGAAAGATTTCTAGCAAAATACTTAGAATTTCAACTATATAGTATTTTTTCTTTTCCACTACTGGGCATCAAACTTAGGACCTTGCACTTTGAAGGCAGGTGCAGTGCCACTGAGCTAAATCCCAACCCCTATACAGTATGTTTTTAAATTGTATAATTCAAAAGTTTATAAATAAAACCAAAAATGGCATATGGAAATGCATCATCAAAATATACAGGAATGTAATTTTCTTAATCATTTTATGTGCACATAAATAAATATTAAAACGATTAATATTTAAACAAAATTAAAATGCATTATTGATGAATAAATTTGATAATATATATTCCAAACTAAATCTTGAAAAAATTTAAGTTCATTTATTCCTCAAGCTTTGTTAATCTTTTACAAGATAATTAAAATGAATTTATAGTAAGGAGGAAAATGATATTTGATGGACATGGGGTAGCTGCCTTTAATTTGATTTTTGTTTTGTAGGTATATTTTAGTATCTCCAACATTAAGAAGTATTAAATATCAAAGTTGTATGTTAACAATATTCTCCTTCATTTATGTTTATGTTTCTCTTTTCCTAGTTTAGAGTTAAGGAAATGAGTTAGTTTCTCTTTACCATTAGAATGACTGCATTTTTCTTGGAGACAGTAAAAGAAATTAATGAAAGTTTTAATGGAATAAATATCTTATTCACTGTAGAATACACAATCAAATATTTCCACAAATATACTACTAGATATGCCACACACTCCGCACAAAACACACACACACACGCACATACACACACACACACACACTTCCAGAAAATCAAGTTGAATATATCTAGGAATGCAGAAAAAAGTGTACTTAGGTAGCAGTTATTTCATGTTTGCCGTATTTCAAGTACAGTTTTTAAATCCATCACAGATACAAATTTATGTAGTCTTCAAGAAAAACATAAATAATTTTATTAACTTTTTATATAACTTTTCCAATGTTGCATTGTTAGTAAATCCTGTATTACAAAAGCCAATCTACACATTTTGGCTCAAGGATAACTGCTTCTCACTATGCCCTACTTATTTCAAACAATAGACTCTTCAAAGAAATGAAAGAACTGTTTAATTAATGAGAAAATAAACTTTTGGGGCTATTTTGAGACTTATGTTTTTTAGATAAATGGTTTTGGAAAATCATTGAGATGGAATATTGGAATTATAGAAGGTCAGAGACCATGGAGCAAGCAGAATATCCCTGTTAACCAACTGACACATTTGGAAGACATGGTCAATACCATATTTCTTTCAAGACTATTATAAATCACCTGTTTTTCAAGTCTCTCACTTTTTCAAAAAGCATCTTTCTATTTATAACACAAAAAAGAATCTTTGGGTGCTAGGTTTTATTTTATACTTACATATATTCTTTAATTTTATCAGTCAGAAAACTGTACACTATCATTTGGAAGTTCACTATTCATTCAGAGAAAGAAAATTTGCTGGTGAAATTCTGCAAAAGATATTTGGTGCGACTATATTTCATGTATGATTGCACAATTAATGTTTCACCATTGAAATTAGAATAAACTATGGCTCTTTGAAATATAGAATGCATTTCAAAATAGATAACATTGGTGAAGAAGTAAAATATTGAGACAATCATATCAGAAGGTTTTTATCCAAAAGCTATAAATCATGCTTCACCTAAATGTATTTAGTATATTCTAGTGATCCCACTATGTTTGAATAATGGACCAAAATCACATTTTCTCTGATTCATTACTTATTTAGAAAGTGACAAATTTAAAAGATGAATCTCATGTGCAATACATACAATTTTATGCAAATATATAATTTAGTCACATCTTAGAGCATATACTGTCAGCTGAACAAAAATAGTTCAATAGGAAATATCAATATAAATGTCACATTGTAGACATTCAAAGAAAAATGAATGTATCAGCTATTTCAAATTTTGTTAATTCATCACACTTATGGATGCATACATGCTTATACTTGTTTTTACATGGATTTTGCTTAACCTGCTTTATTGCAGATCACTAACAAATAAAAGGAAAATATATGTTACCAACTTCCTAATTGATTGCATTAAATACTTTCTTCCCAAATTATCTACCTCAATATTTAAAGTCAAAACCATGCAAACTAGAATGATGAATATCTAAATAATTTTAGTTAAAATAATTGTATCTAAATCATAAAACTAAAGGCTAACAAAGGTAATCAGTTTCAATTATATTTATTTATTTTACTCTTTTATGTTGCTCTGTTGATAAAATTGTGGCATTACTCATAAAAAGCCAGGAGTATGATAAATTACAAAAATATCCAAGTTGATTGTAAATAGTCTATAAATGCACTTCCAAACATTTTAATGGATTAATATTTATTGGAATTGAAGTACAATACATGTAATTGCTTATAAGTTCATATGTATTGCATGAATTAATCTATAAGCACATTTATGACAGAAATAATATGGATAAATATAAATACAAATATATAGAGAAAAAGAAATAGAACTTTGTGTGGAATCACAGAATTTAAGATATAAAGAGTTGAAATCATTTCAGCATAACTACCTCAGAAGCAGTTGAAAATCTCAGAAATTCTCTAAAATTTCTGTGGCTAGAGACTGACTTGAAAATGCAGTTCTTATGACTGTGTCACAGTGAAGTTGGATAGAAAGAAAAAGATCATGAATTTATAATCATCTACTTAATTTTAATGACAGTTTATCAGGTTTATGTATTGAACTATTGTGTGATTTATGCTGGAAATAAATTTATTCTGCTTTAAGTTTTTATTTCAGTGGAACTTTAGATGTTCCTTGTGCTATAAAACTGAAAATTGATGAATTAGAAATATTTTTTGGTTCTTTAAACACCTATCTCTTACAACCCAAATGTCTAAAAACAGTGGAATTTTTAAATTGCCCGAGATGTTCTCTTCTCTGGGGGTAAAAATTGGAAAATTAATAGTCTTCATTTGGAAGAATGTGACTGTACCTTGAGTCATGTTTTATGTGGCAATAAAAATTAATTCCAACCTTGTACATGTACTATGCTTTCATACAGAAACATAGTTTAAGGACCAAATGTTATGACAGTTGAAACACTGATTGGTTAATATACAGCTCCTCCACTCATTAGCTCTGAGATCTCAAAATATGTGACATCAAATGTGGATTACATTGCTCAGAAGTAATGAAAACTTTAATGATTCATATTTGAAGAAGATAGATGTAAACTCTTACCTTGAAAACTGACCCAAATGAAAAAGGAATGTAAACAGATCAAAAAAATGAGAGGGGGGCCAGGGATTTATCTCAGTGGTTCTGCCGCCTGCCTCGCAAGCAGAAGGACCTGAGTTCGATCCCTGGTACCAAAAACAAGAACAAAAACAAAACAAAACAAACAATAAAAGTGAGAGGATCACAACTTTTAACAGAACCTGAGCAACTTAGTGACTTAGTCTCTGTCTCAGAATAGAAAAGAAGGGCTGGAGATATAGTTAAGTTGGAAGACTTTGAGTTTGATCCCTACAACAGGAAAAAAAAAAAAAAGAGGTCATACAAATGCTTCCATTGATTTCATCTTCCCTAAATACTCAAATCAGTTCTTTATGTGAAAATTTCAAAGGAAAGATTTGCAATTATTTTGCTGTCATTTAATCATGATTTGTTACATGATTGACTACAATTATAACTTACAACCAATTTAGAAATATTTCCCTACTTCAGCAATAGTAAAACATATAAAAATGCTTTACAGGTGGTGAAATTGAGTACTTTTAATAATAATACTAAAGTAATTCAAAAACAACAGTTTAAGAAACTTGAAGGAGGCAGTGGGTAGAATGTGTAAACTCTGTCTGTATTAGTGATAGATTTGATTCAATGGCACTTAGTAGCTACGTGAACTTCAAAAATATTCACTCATCTTACTGGGTTGTTAAAAGGAATTAATTCATTAAGAGGAATTGGACCACAAAACTGTGGAAGCAGAGAAGTCTACAATATGAATTCAGCAAGCTGGACAGCAGGAAATGCAGTGGTACAATTGAGTGCAAGTCCAAAGCTCTGGGAATCTGGGGAACAAATTCTATAAATCTCAGATAAATGTATGGAGAAAACATGGGTTGTATCAGTTTAACTGGTAAGGCATATTTTTGTATGTTTTCAGACCTCAGCACTTTTGAGGCCACTGGCTGGGGGTAGGATACATTATTGACAAGATTTATTCAAATGCTAATCTTACCTGGAAACATTCTCACAAATACTATAAATACTATATGAATCATGAATAATCAGGACACTCAGTGACCATTCACACTGACACAAAAATTTAACAATCACAGCAATTTTCCCTGACTTAAGTGAGGCACATTACTCAAGAGTCACAGCATAAAATCCCTAAATACCTTGATGCAAGAGTCATTTGCTCTTTCCAGTAATTGAATTTAAATGACACTAATGCAATTTAAAGTTTATTTTCTTTTCAAAATTACTTTATTCATGCCATTCTTCATAATTATGCTTCACAGAATTTGATTGTCCATATTTTTTATAGTGAAGAGAAAATTTTTTTTAGTTTCCTATTTCATTCAACATATATGCATTAGGAACCAGTGTTTGAGCATGTTCTACTTGGAGCAATATGGTAGTGAAACAAAAAATGTGCATTTACATGAAAATAATTTTTACAGAATATATATAATATATTTGAAGGTGCTAAGTGCTATAGCAAGCAATAAATTAAATCAGGCAAATGAATAAAGAGCAAAGTAGAACAATATTTCAATTAAAATAAAAAAGATCAGTGAGCTACATGCTCAACCAGGGAAAGAAAATATCAGGAAACTGGGGAGGGTGCAAATGTTTTATGTGAAATCTTATTCATGTATTGAGGGAAAATCTCAGAAGACTGAGCAAGGAAGAGTTTGGAAGGAGACAAGATCCCAGAGTTATTATTGATGCAAACATCACAGGTATTTTCAATTTTACAGAATGTTTGTTAGCCTTGAATAAGTTAGGAACCAATGGAGAGTTTCAATATCGGCAAGCTTATGTATTAACAGGATCACACTGGCAGCTATGACAGAAATAGGATATGCAAGAACAAAAGTGCAAGCATATAGGTCATTTATGAAGCAATTGAAGTAGTCCAAGAAAGAGATGAGGTTGAGCCAAGATAGGAAATGTAAGACAGGTAAAAAAGACAGAAGAAAATTTTCAATTTTAAAACTTATTTTTAATAACAAGTACAGATTCAAGACACAAACCCAGTCACAAATTCCTAAGGTCCTTAAAGACACAATAAGCCTGGGTCATTCCTTTTTATCTATAAATGGGGACCTGGATAGCTCCATTTCTCTCATAAATGGACCTGAACCAGTCACTCTTATCTGTAAATGGGTCGTTTTCACCTGTCGGTAGACCATCTCTTCACCTGTGAAATGGGTCTTCCCCTATGGATGGGCTACAGCTCCGTCTCCTGTAATGGGTGTCACCTATGACAGGCATTCACACTTCCTTGCAGACATAGCTCTTGACTTTCATTTGTAAACTAAAACCCTGTTTCCCTAGATTCACAAGTTCTACAGATTTCTAATGCCAAACCCACCATAAATATATGAAGCTCAAGGCCCTAAATGTCTCCCTACCTTTTGAGGGACTGCACTCTATTTCCTTGAGTATGTACTTTAAAAATTCTGCTTAATAAATCCCTTTATGACTCTTACCAACATACCCTGAAAATTCTTTTCCTGTGATGAAAATCAGCAAACCTGAAACCTGAACTGTGGGTGGAGTGAGTCACAGGTCCCCATCTTCACATCGGGGGACCTCCTTGGATCCCGTCTGGTAATGAGGCAGTATCAGTCACCTTTGTACAGCTAATTCATTTTGATTCCTTATCTTCCTTTACTTCTCTGACCCAATCTGTTGCTCACTCCACAGTGGAAAGTATTATCTTGTAAATGACAGTTTAGTTTGTTAACTTATAATTAGGCACCCAGAAAGGGACAGGGCCTAAGAGTCTGCCTGTTACAAAGAAAATAGACCATATACAGATATAAGAGCAAATTCAAGCCATATAAAGAGTTAGGAACCCAAACTCTGAGGAAATAAACTTCTGAGGAAGAGTACACTAAGTTAACTAACAATTCCTCCCCATTTCCCGGCTGAATTCCAGCAGCCCCTGTCTACACTCATGGCTGAGCTTCTAGAAAATGAAAAATGCTGAAAAGCTGATTTTCCTTTAAACTCTGCAAGCTAAGTGACTAGTTTAGAGACCTTGCTTGAGTGCCAATTCATTTCTTTAAACCTACGGAGCTACCTCTGACATGTGGCCACTAAACAACTGAAGCTTCCCATGCTCTGCTTCTGTATAAAAAGTTCTGAACCAAGGGGCCTCGTGAAATTCAACTTTCAAATACCTCTCCTGAGCAATCTTTCTTCTTTTTACTTCCAATAAACACCCTCCTAACTTCCTCCTTTTTTAGCAATTATTTCATTTTTCAACTTCATCAGTCAAGGAGCTTGTACAGTTTGTGTTTGTGCAGTTATTATTAGTAGTAGTAGTGTTTATTGTTGTTGCAGTAGTAGTATTACACTTAGCTCCTGGGGTCAAACCATTTACCTCATTTGTTTCCTAAGAATCTATCCCAGAGTTTCTTACTTTAGGGTTGCTTTACTGCCTCAACACCAGCCCATCCCTGCAAGTGAATGAGTTTTGGCAATACTGGAGAAACCTTTGATTTGGCCTGGTTGAGGATGAAATTTGCTACTTGCTTGTTACACTTCTTCCAATACGAGAGATAGTTCTTCACATGAAAGAGTTATCTGGCCCCAGATGTCAGTAGGGAGAAGGCTGAGAGATGATGCTCTAGTTTCTGCACCTAATTCTTACTCACTTCCCTGCCCCTTGCCATGGCCCAAGGCTCAGACATTGAACTTTCTCTCTCTGTATTCTTCCACTCTCTAGGTAGTCTCATCCAATCTCACAGCTTTAAAGATAACATATTCAAAAACACTCTCAAGTTAACATTTGAAACTTAGATTTCTGCTAGACCCAAAACTGTTCCACCTAACCACTGACTTCATATCTGACACAGAGAAGTTCCTTAGGTCTTTGCAGAACCACAAGTTACAAACTGATTTGTTTCCAGAGAACCTTCTTCCTTATTTTGCACTATCTTGATCAATAACAGTTCTATGTTTTTGTTTCTTAAGCCAAAATGCCCTTAACTCTATATTGTCTGCTACGTTACTCACCATGCCTACTATTTTCAAATTGGCTCAGCCTCAGTCCTATTGTTCTTATAATATTTCAATAGTTTCTTAGTTACTCATATTCATTTCTACCCACAAATGGTCAATTGTTTATTTGTTCAGCAATCAGATAAATGACTTGACATTTAAATTTCCCAAATTTGCCTGTATCTGCCCTCTTTCTGGTAGTAAAATGCAACTTAAAAATATTATTGTCACTACTGCCACTTCAAAAGGTTTCAGGACCTGAAATGAAGAAGGTTCCTATTGAAATGCATAAAAATCCTTAACAATTATCCTCAACAGCCAACAATAATTCAGAGTCAGGGATAAAAGAGTATAAAGAGACAAAAACCAATTAAATCTTTAGGCACACGGGAATAATCAAAGAAAAAAAAACAGATATAAATAGAAATTTTAGCAAACTCTGGCATGCTTCTTTCTTCTTTGAATTTAAAGCAGAAAACATGAACATAGCCAGCACCATTGCCTCATTCTTTCTAAAGTTTGTCCATATCGCCCATCTACTCAGAGAGCACGTTTCTTTTGTTCATTATTGTTATCACTTAGAATTGTGTTTTATCTAACTTCTTAGAATCATGTTTTCTCTAACTACAAAAAATAATACCAAACTGCAGTAAAAATATTGTGTGAATTAATTTTTGAGAAGTTATTGACAGATGAAAATATATTTTTGTCCTAACCCCAGAAATGGTTACTAAAGCTTTATGGATATTGTGGGGAAAAATTTTTTTGGTCGGCAGCAAGACATGAAATTTTAAAATTTGCACCATTTGTAGAAGTTCAGCGAAAATTTAATGTTTGCAAGATGACATTTCACATGAAGGAAATGTTATAATATACAAACATTATAACACCTACTTTGATTTGTTAACATTGCTTACTTTGATACCGTAATGTTATGTCACAAAAAATTTTTGTAATGTTATCATCTTATTCTTAGTTGAAATGATTCTTATGATCAACTGCACTATTAGATAATACATGAGAACAGTGTAGTGAATGAAGTCACAGTGCAAATGAAGCCTAAATGAACACACTTAACATAATTTTCATCTATCTTGTCTCCCTTATGTGCTGGGCATATTTTAAGATATGGATTTACTGAGCATCCAAAAATCATTATATTCTATTTGAGATATATATATATATATATATATATATATATATATATATATGACTAAATATAGTTGCCAAAAGCTTTAAATCCTTGCTAATTGACAATAAAGAAAATTAAGTACATTTTATTTCTCTTTCATTGCACAATGTATTATTTACCCTTCCATTGATTCTATTATAACACCTAAATATTTCACTCTAGGGGAGATAAAATATTTTGAGGGAAATAGAAGTGTTCTGATGAAGGCTATCATGTCTGTATTTAATTTCTCTAGGTGGTAAAAAGTAGAGCCCAAGTAAAACAATAATCCGGCTCTTCAAATATCTTTCATACAATGTACCCTTGATTACTAACCCTGCAACTTGTTCCTATTTAAGGAAAGTAGACTAGACAAAAGCACATTCTTTTTAACAGCATGACATTTGTAAAAATTTCTATTTTCCATTTATTTTAAATGAAAGCTGGTATAATTAACACCAATATGTTTGGACTTGTGAAAGTATTTTAAAGTAAAGCATTTCATTGCTGCTGTAAGCTAAACCATGTTTGCCACCAATTGTAAGGATAACTTCTTTCAGAAACACTCCAAACAGAACTTTCATTACAAAGTTGAACTAGGAAAGATAGTGAATTACAATTCAAAGCATATTGAAGGATTGCTCTTTTCCTAAGTTCATATATAATTTTGATTAAATCAGAAAGCATGGCTTTAATTCATATTTTTATTATACTTTATGTAGCAGTTTACCATTTCAACATTTATTTTTGTTTTAAATTTTTTAAATTTCATATTCTTTGGGAACAGAACTTATAATTTTTGGCATAAAGACTAGAATAAAATTCTTAAAACACTGATATCCTCAATTTTGAACTATGTATAACCAATTAGGTAGTTCCTAATATATAGAATAATAATTTAAATTAAACATTACCAATTTAAAATGATAATAAAAGTTGGTCAAGTAACTCTAAACTTAATATTATCAAGAGACCAAAAACAATATCCTTCCTTTGCACAAACATGCATATCTTCTTCCTCTGTTATCGATATTCCTGAGCTTATCATACATTTTTTTGCAACTGATAAACTGCTGTTGAGTTAGCAACATCACTTAGAGTCCTTAGTTTAGATTAATGTCATTTTGGTGTTGTACATCCTAAAACTTTGGATGACTTTATAATCATAATATGTATCTACCATTACAGTGTCTTTCCCTAAGAATCTTCCATTTTCTATGTATTCATTCTCCCCTTCATCTTAACCTCTGCAACCACTGATCCTTTTACTCTTTGCATAGTTTTGTCTTTTCCAGGGTATCATATGGTTGAGATCAAATAAACATTTCAAGATAGGCTTCTTTCCATTTTTTTAACAGTGAATCATATTATACTTTTTGGATGTACCTCACTATTTATTGTCAACTACTGAAAGACATTTTGCTAGTAAATTCTGGAAAAAATAAATTAAAACTCATGTAAATATTTCTGTGTAAGATTTTGTGCAAATGAAAGTTTGCAACATATTTGGGTAAGAGTAAAGAACATGATTACTGGATTCTATTGTACAAGTAAGTTTAGTTTTGCCAGAAAATAACAAATTATCTTCCAAAGTGGCTGTACCTGTTTGTATTCCTGAAATCAATGGAAAAAAGTTCCAGATTCTCCACACTTTCCCAGGATTTAGTGATGTCAGTGTTCTGCTTTTTGCTCTTCTTCAAAGTATGTAATGCTGTGTTACTGTTTTACCATTTCCTCCATAAGTATGGGTGATATTTTTATTGCTCATAAAGACTCATATTTTAAAATATGCTAAAATACAATCCTCATATATAATGGCTCATGGCAAGAGAGTACTAAGCATCAATAATAATGTTTATTTTTCAGCTATTTTTAGTTGGGGTATTTTTGCTTAAAATCAAGATTTATGTAATTGATAATGAGTGTATTTATTATCACCTACATTTGGTTCATTATGTATATGTGCTACAAGCACAACACTTTACACAACATTTGAATCATATCCCCACCTTGTCAACAACAGTCACACATATATCTTGCTAAAAACAAGCTCTCTAAAGTTCGGTCAGTGCCAGTTTGTAAAACCAAGAACAAAAGTTTGTTTAGTAATCTGTATCTAGGCAGATACAAATTTGTTCAGTTGTTTCAAAACATTAGTTTGAGTTCAACCACTTCTTATCTTCCTGCAGTATTCTTGTCTTCAATTTGCATCTTCTCCTGGTAGTTGAAGAAGATCTAAGCATTTCACTATTCATTCCAAAATTACCAAAAACAGAAAAATAAGAGGATAGTGCAGTCTGATTTTCCTCCTGTGCTTCATTTATTGAATAAGAGAATAAAATTTTCTGCTGCAGTTACAGGGTCATTGGCCACAAGTGTTCATAAACCTGCTGTGGACCAAAGATTGAAAAAAAGGGAATTCAACTATAATGATGTACCTGAAACACGCACTTCACTGCTGAAACAAAATTAGAGTTTTCACACTGAAAAACATGGAAAGAATGTTTGCCTAGTGTTTTCTAAAAGTATTAGCCACATTCATCAACATTTGTAATCAGATGATGCATTTAAAATGTAGCAGTTTAATCTAAAATTACTTTTAAAATGTTGGACTTGTAAGAAATATTAGCACTAAAAAAATTTATAAAATTAACTTCAGATTTAGCAAAGTTAATTTTAGGCACTTGTTAATTAAACTTATAAAAAATAAGAGTATCTACTTATATGCAATTAAAATTTTTACTAGAAAACAAGCAAAAAGGTGAATGACCCTAAAGGAAAAAAAAACAAAACATAAAACCACCTGTTATTTCTCTTATTAAGAGAAATATAATACTTTATTCCATAGAAAATTATTATTTTTAAGCATTTGTTGTTTTAAGGAACGATTATAAATCTAGTGAAAAGTAAGGGAAAAATACAACCTTAAATATGTCGTTGTTTGGAAGATTTCCAAAGGAGAAAATTTCTCTGATGAATCGAGGTAAGAAATGATATCTTTTGGACCGAGGTCCTGAGTCACGCAGAAGACGCTGAATCACCTCGCTGCAGACAGGCAGGTCTGCCCACACCTTACCGAGATCCCCAGTAGTGTGGAACACGCAAAATCACCCCACTGCAGACAGGCAGCCACCTGGTTCCACACTACAAAGACGCAGAGCACACCAGACCACCAGACCAAGGTACTGAGTCCCACTGTTCCCGGCCCAGAGGTAGGGGCTTCTGAGCCATAGTCCCACTGCTCCTGGTGCAGAGGAAGGGGCTTCTGAGACACCATCCCACTGCTCCTGGTCCAGAGGAAGGGGTTTCCCAGCCACCATCCCTCTGGCTGCTCCCAGCCCACAGGGAAGGGCTTTTGGGTCACCATCCCTACCGCTGCTCCCAGCCCCTGTCCCACCTCACCCAGCTCAGAAGAGGTAATCCCTGCAGGGGCTAACAGCCCCCCACCTCAGTCGAAATGAGAAAACAAGTAAATAAGTCTCAAAACCAGACTTCCAGATCACCTACAGCAACCCCAAAGGGAAATGAGATGGAACACTCAGATACTCAACCACCTGGACCCACTGAACTGGCAACAAAAGGGGATCTGGAAAAAATGAAATCAGAAATAAATTCTCAGATAACAGGAGAAATTGTGCCCCTAGTGCAAGACATGATTAATAAATCTAGAGAGGAGCTGAGGAATACGATAGAATCCCAACATAAGAAACAAATTTAATCCATAAAAGAGATGCAAATAGATTTCCAGGACATGAAAAACTCCATTGAAAGTCTACACAGCAGAATGAGCCAATGTGAGGACAGAATTTCAGATATAGAAGATAAGATTGCAATTAGTGACCAGGAAAAGAAAAATTGCTTCAAAATTATAAGGGAACATGAGAAATTAATTCAGCAGCTGCTAAATGATGCAAAGAAGAATAACATAAGGCTGATTGCAGTCAATGAAGAAACAGGAGAGAGTGCAGATGACATAAAAATCTCTTCACAGAAGTAATGGCAGAGAACATCCCAAGGAGGGGGAAAGAACTTGACATACAGATAAGTGAGGCATATAGGACTCCAAATAGCCTTGATCAAAAAAAAAAAAACCTACACATAGGCATATAATTGTTAAGATTCCAGAAACACAACAGAAGAACAAAGTTCTCCAAGCAGTCAGAGAAAAGAAACAAATCACATACAAAGGAAAGCCCATCAGAATCACAGCAGACTTCTCAATGCAAACCATCAAGAAAAGAAGAGCTAGGAGTGAAATATTCCAATCCCTAAAAGAAAACAACCTCCAACCCAGATTGATGTACCCTGCAAAACTATCTTTCAAAATGGATGGAGAAATAAGATACTTTCATGACAAAGAGCACCTTAGGAACTTCATGAATACCAAACCAGCACTCCAAAGAATTTTACATAATATCCTAGGAATAGACATTGAGGATCACAACCCCAGGAAGCAAAGCAGAATGAACCCATCTGGCACAACAAGAAATTAAATGTAAAGGGAAAGAACTAAACAAAAAGAAAAAGTCATGGCAATGAGAAGTCAATACGTTTCAGTTATAACCATCAATGTTAATGGTCTCAATTCACCAATCAAAAGAAATAGACAGGCAGAATGGGTCAAGAAGCAAAATCCAACAACATGCTGCATACAAGAAACACACTTAATTCAAAAGGAAACTCATAGACTGAAAGTTAAAGGGTAGAAAACAATACTGCATGTGACAGGAATCTAAAAAAAAGCAGGAGTAGCTATCCTCTTTGCAGATCATGTAGATTTCAAACCAACACTGATTAAGAGAGATGAAGAAGGACATTACATCCTTGTAAAGGGAAGAATCCAAGAGGAAGAGATGACAGTCATAAATATCTATGCACCAAACACTAGTGCACCCAACTATATAAAACAAATACTAACAGACATGAAAAGTCATTTATGCACTAATACAATTGTAGTGGGAGACCTCAACACCCCAATGTCACAAATAGATAGATCAACTAGGCTAAAAATAAGTAATGAAATACAGGAACTCAATCGAACTCTTGAACAAATGAATTTAACAGATGTTTACAGAGTCTTCCACCCCACAAAATCAGAATACACATTCTTCTCAGCTGCACATGGGTCATTCTCCCAAATAGACCACATACTCACACATAGAACATGTTTAAGTAAGTGCAAAGGAATTGAAGTTGTCCCCTGTACATTATCAAAGCATAGTGCGATGAAATTGGAGATCCATAGCAAAAGAAGCTCAAAAAATTTCATAAACATGTGGAAATTGAACAACACACTTCTGAATAACCAATGGGTCACAGAGGCAATTAAAGAAGAAATCAGACAGTTCCTTCAATTAAATGAGAATGACAATACAACATATCGGAATCTATGGGACACAATGAAAGCAGTCTTACAAGGGAAATTCATAGCAGTGAATACACATATTAGGAAAACAGAATGAGCCCAATTAAACAACCTGATGCTGAGCCTCAAGCTTCTAGAAAAAGAAGAGCAGAACAACCCCAAAGCTCATAAAAGGGAGGAAATTATAAAGATCAGAGGAGAAATCAATGCAATGGAGACTAAGAGAACGATACAAAAAAATCAATGAAGCCAAGAGTTGGTTCTTTGAAAGAATCAACAAAATTGACAAATCTTTAGCCATCCTTGTCAGAAAAAGGAAAGAAAAGGCCCAAATCCAAGCAATTAGGAATGAAAAGGGTGAAATTACAACAGATCCAGCAGAAATCCAGAGGATCATCAATACCTACTTCCAGAACCTATATGCCAATAAGATGGACAACACAAAAGAAATGGACAGATTCCTAGATACATATGAATTACCAAAGTTGAATGAAAAAGATCTAAAAATTCTGAACAACCCAATATCAACCAATGAAATTGAAAATGTAATTAAAAACTTATCAACAAAGAAAAGCCCGGGCCCTGATGGCTTCACTGCTGAATTCTACAAGACATTTAGAGAGGAACTGCTGCCACTACTGTTGAAACTCTTCAATGAAATTGAAAGGGAAGCAATACTCCCAGATTCATTCCTGGAAGCAGGCATCACCTTGATCCCCAAAGCAGAGAATGACCCAACTGAAAAAGAGAACTATAGGCCCATCTCACTAATGAACATAGATGCAAAAATCCTTAATAAGATACTGGCAAACAGAATGCAGAAGATCATCAAGAAGATCATACATCCTGATCAAGTGGGATTCATCCCAGGGTTGCAGGGATGGTTCAATATACAAAAATCAATTGATGTAATACACTATATCAATAGCACCAAGGACAAAAGCATATGATTATCTCCATAGATGCAGAAAAAGCATTTGACAAAATCCAACATGCATTTATGATAAAAACCCTACAAAAAATTGGAATAGATGGTCTCTACCTCAAACTGATAGAAGCCATCTATGAAAAACCAACAGCCAATATCATACTAAATGGTCAAAAACTGAAATCCTTCCCACTCAAATCAGGAACAAGACAAGGATGTCCACTATCACCACACTTGTTCAATATAGTTCTGGAAACATTAGCCAAAACAATTAGACAAGAGAAAGAAATAAAAGGAATAAAGATAGGTAATGAAGAAGTCAAATTGTCATTATTTGCATGTGACATGATACTCTATATAGAAGACCCCAAGAACTCCACCAAAAGTCTTCTAGACATAATAACCAAATTCAGCCAAGTAGCTGGTTACAAGGTCAACATACAAAAATCAATAGCTTTCCTCTACACCAATGACAGACTCACTGAGAGAGAAATAGGGCAAATAATTCCTTTCACAATAGCATCCAAAAAACTGAAATACCTAGGAATCATCCTAACGAAAGAAATCAAAGACCTCTTCTCTGAAAACTATGGCACTCTGAAAAGAGAGATTGAAGATGATATCAGAAAATGGACAGACATCCCCTGCTCCTGGGTAGGAAGGATTCATATAGTGAAACTGGCCATACTTCCAAAACTGCTATATAGATTTAATGCAATTCCAATTGAGATCCCAGCAGCATACTTCATAGACCTTGAGAAAATAATCCAAAAATTCATTTGGAGCAAGAAGAGACCCAGAATAGCAAAAGCAATTCTAGGTAACAGACATGGCAGGAGGTATCACAATCCCCAACCTGCAAATCTACTACAAAGCTACTGTGATAAAAACAGCATGGTACTGGCAAAGAAACAGACCTGAGGACCAGTGGAACATATGAGATGATGCAGAAACAAGGCCAGACATACTCAGCCATCCCATCTTCGACAAAGGAGCCAAACACCCTTGCTGGATGAAAAATAGCCTCTTTAATAAATGGTGCTGGAAAAATTGGGCTTCATCTTGCCAAAGATTAAAATTAGACCTATATCTCTCACCATTCACTAAAGTAAAATCAAAATGGATTAAAGATCTAAATATTAAAATAGAAAGTCTGAACCAGTTGGAACAGAATTTAGGTACAACCCTTGAAGACATCGTTGTAGGAAAAGATTTTATGAACAAAACCTCAGTTGCCTGTGAACTAGTACAAACAATCAACAAATGGGATCTCTTCTTATTAAAAAGCTTCTGCATAGCAAGAGAAACCACCAGCAGTTTGAAGAGACAACCCACAATGTGGGAAAAAATCTTCACCTGCTCTTCCTCAGACAAAGGTCTACTATCTCGAATCTATAAAGATCTTAAAAAGATCAGACCTCCCAAATTTAATGACCCAATCCAAAAATGAGCATTGGAAATGAATAGACATTTCTCACACAAAGAAGTAGAAATAGCAAATAAATACATGAAAAAATGTTCAACATCACTGGTCATTCGAGAGATGCAAATGAAAACAAGGCTGAGATTCCACTTCACTCCAGAAAGAATGGCTGCTATCATGAAATCAACCAATAACAAATGCTGGCGGGGCTGTGGGGAAAGAGGAAGCCTGCTCCACTGCTGGTGGGAGTGTAGACTGGTGCAACCACTGTGGAAATCAGTATGGAGATACCTCAAAGAACTAGGATTGGAAGTCCCATTTGACCCCACTATTCCACTGCTGGGGATCTTCCCCAAAGAATTAAAAGAATCATACCACAGTGATATATGTGTGCCCATGATCATATCAGTGCAGTTTGTAATAGCTAAAACTTGGAAACAGCCCAAATGCCCATCAACTGGAGACTGGATAAAGAAAATGTGTATTTTTTTATAAAATGGAGTACTACTCATCCATCAAAAATGAGAAATTAGAGACATTTATAGCTAAGTGGATGCACATTGAGGCAATACTCTTAAGTGAAATAAATAGGACACACGTGTAAATACCCAACTGTTTCTCTAGTGTGAGAAACTGAAAGTGTAAATAAGGACTAAATGTATAATAGGTCATGTGAAATAGGAAGAAAAGGGGCAAAGGGGAAGGAAATGGGAGGGCTAGGGGAAAGGACAGAACGGAATAGGATTAATATGAGAAAATGGAAAAATAGGAACAAAATCTTGGTAAATAGGGAGGACTGGAGGGGTTGAAGGGAGGACTGGGCAAGGGTGAAAAATAAGAACCAAGAGAGACTATGTAAAGGTGCAAATTTCCAATGATGAATGTCATTATATTGTATACCTAAAATGTACCAATGATTAGAATGAGTAATTGATAATGTAAAATAGGAAGAAAAGGTCCAAAGGGGTAGGGGTAGTGGGAGGGGCAGAGGAAAGGAAAGAAGGGAAAGGAAAAAATGATGAAAAATGGAAAAAATGGAAATAAAGTCTTTGTAAATAGGGAAGAGTGGAGGTCATGAAGGGAGGGCTAGGAATGGGGAAAAATAAGAACCAAGATGCGTTATGTAAAGGTACAATTCCCAATGAGAAATGTAATTGTGTTGTATACCTACGTTGTACCAATAAAAGAATTTAATACAAAAAAAAAAAAGAAATGATATCTTTTGGAGCTTATGGAGTCAAACTTAGTAGAGTGAAAGAAAGTGACCACAAAGAGAGCAGGTCAAGCAGACCTTCCCTTAAGGACACAGTGACTTAGTGCAACTAGTCTGACTGTTGTTAATTCTAGCACTGCTTTCCACAAAGGCACCAAGAAGCCATTTCTGAGGCTTGACGAAGGTACTGTGCCAGCCTGGATACAAGTAACTTCACCAGCATTTTCATCAAGACTCTATTGTGCAGAATGTCTGGTTGTCCTAATAGAAAATAAGGTATAGGACATAAGGGGTGGGGAAGCAAATGCAAGCAAAATGGTAAGGAAAATAGAATATCTACAATATTCCATTCTTTCATTGTCCAACATCCATACATCATTTTTTCCATTTGTTTACTTCAAAATTCCATCAGCCAAACCACAATACCTGCTTAATCAAATTTATAACCAACTCTATTTACAAAGGTATAAAGTGCAGTGATCTATTTCATTCATTTGAGAACATTTGGATGTTTTCTCTATAATCGATGTTTTCTCATATAATATCTTTGTGCTCTGGTAAGGTAGATCAAATGAAAAATGTAGTTACAAGGTCTTGTACATAAAACAATGGGAAAAGGAATGAAAATTTAAAATTGAGCCTATATGCCTATCCCTATTAAGGAAGGCATTATAGGCACAGGCTATGATCTTCTCATATGTATATTACTAACATACACTAAGATTGGTTTTTGTAATCTTCCCACTCATAACCCTTTCCATATTTCCCTTTACTTTAGCTAGTGTATCAGATGGTATGCTGTTGGATCTCTACTTCGTACCAGGAGCAGTAACAGCTTTGATTTTACACATTTTTTTGTTGCTTCCATCTGTATCATTTTCTGTGAGCTTGTTTAACTTTGCTGCTGGCACAATTGGAAAGGAGGGCACATCAAGGACACATGCCCTGGATATGGTCAAGACTCTTGTCTGAAAATATCTTGTAATTTGTACTGTGTTTTTCCTTTGAATACACAGCTAATAACTTGAAGCAAAAAACCCCAAAGCCATCCTGTTTTACTATGTATTAACATCAAATATTTAAATTGATTCTGTTTTCTACTCAATGACTGTATGACTTTTTTCCATAATATAGACATTGTTATTTTGAAAATCCAAATTTTTAAACAAAAAACAAAACATATTTTATTATAACTTGTAAATATTACTAGAGTATCATTATTACTTTATTATATACTGTGGCTTGAGTGTTGGAGGATTTGTATTCATGTTCCAAAATATATTTGTGTTCTCATATTCACTTTCTTGCTCTTTCCTTTCTGACTTTTATTTTGTCATCTTCCTACTTTTCTTCTGCTTATAACATTGAATAGATAGATTTTTTTACTTAAATTTTAATATAAACACATTGGACACTTTCTCTTTTTAAGTATGAAATGGATAAGCAAAGTATGTTGCATTTATATTTCAATCTAAAATTCTAGGGAATGGTGGTTCTCAAATATTTTAAATGTTTCTCAATTTAGACAGAATAATGTAGTTTCACATGCTCTGAAGGTATTTTGCATTTTATAAACAAATACAAATGCTTAAAACATCACAGTAGACAATTCAAAGTAATAAACAGGGTAGGGAATTTATAAAATATAATCATCCTAGATGTATTTGCAAGTAAAAGAAAAATAACCCTTATAGCCAGGTTAAAATTTGATTCTTAAAAGTAGAGATAAAGAAGTAGAATAAAGTAAAATTAGAGCTTCTTGGGTTTAGTATAAGTGGAATAGAAGGACCATTAACTTCTCATCTTGATAAAATAGAATTTTTCTGTTATATTCTCAAGGTCAACAAATTTACAGTGTTGAAATAGAATTTCAAAATGCTTTCAGCAAAACTCACAGATGTGAGACATTCTAATATAGATTTGCTTAGGGCAGCAACGTGGGAAAATTATGTAAATGGATAATTTTTGGCCTTTTCACAGGACATAATACTGATGAGGTTCTCTGAAATATTTTCCACTGCAGCAAGTCTGTGGGGGTAGAATGCTTTGGATATATTTAATTGCATTCCTTTTTCCATTGGAAGACCAATCAAGTTTCCAAAACATGTAAATTTCAAAAGAGTTAAAAGATTTTAAATAATTTCTTTTACTATAACAGTATTAGTTTATTTTACAGAAATATATGTTAATCTTGTAAATATTATAGACTTTTCTATCAAGAGTTGTACTTCCCTCTAACATCTTTAAAGTAAAATGACACAAAAAACTTATTTCAGAAAGTAAATATGATTTTAAAATATTTTTCTCAGTTCAAAAAACAGTTTCAAAATCACTTTATAATAGAGAATTTAGCAAAATATTTTGGGTAAATGTGCTAAAAATTAAATCATATTATAACTTTACATAAATAATTCTTAAGCATCATCTTCTAACACAAATATGCACCTACTTGATAACGTGCTAGTTGAATGAAAGAAATTGAATAATATATTCAATAACAAAATAAAAATATATTTAAATTATTTTGGAGTACATATTTTGTCTTTAGGTTATTTTTTACTGTTTTCTCATACACAATTAAAAGTATTCATAAAATGTGATCCTATACTAGGAAAAAGGCAATAAAGATGATTAAAACACATATTTTATAATTTTTACGAGAAGTTTTTTTTTTTGGACTTGGTTTGTGCAATGACTATCATACACATTTAAAAACAAATATCATTGACCAATTTTATTACTGAGAAACATCTTGATATTTCCTTTTTAGCCTTTAGGAAATTTATGTCATGATTTATATGTACTTGCTTAAGAAATATATCAAAAATCTCTGAAATGAACAAAAATCATAAGTTAAAAAAAAAAAAAGTATAAACCATAAAGACCTTCAGCAATGTAAAACAATGGGAAACAAAGTTATTACTTCTAGTTTTAGGATTTAGATTTAAGTAACTTTTTAAGAAAAAAAATTTAAGTATTTTTATAGGAATAAGAGTATTTTTATCAGTATAAAAAATAGAAATAAAAGGTAAGGATATATTCAAAAAAAGAAGTGCTTGATTATATTTACTTAGAAAAATGCAATATAGTGCTTAAATAAAATTTGTTTATATTCACAAAACATTATTCATGGCTGCTGATTAATTTGTGACATTGTAGTCAGAAATACAAGGATAAAGAATGAGAACCCAAGTTCTTTTGAAAGAAAAAGCTAAACTAGACCCATACCTATCACCATGCACTAAACTAAGATTGAAGTGGATTTAAAAAATCTAAATATTAAGACAGAAACACTAAACTTGCTGGAAGATAAGTTAGGTAGAACTCTTGAAGACATTGGCATAGGAAAAGACTCAGTAGCATGGGAACTAGCCCAAAGAATCAACAACTGGAATCTCATTGTATTAAAAAGCTTCTGCACTGAAAGAGAAACCACCAACAGAGCTAAGAGACAACCTACAAAGTGGGAAAAAAATTTTAGCAGCAGTACCTCAGACAAAGGACTATTATCTAGACTATATAAAGAATTTTAAAACATCAGACCCCCAAATTTAAAGACCCAATTCAAAATGGGCATCTGAAATGAAAACACATTTCTGAGACAAAGAAGTAAAAGCAGCAAATAAACATATGAAAAGATGTTCAACATCACTGCTCATTCCAGAGATGCAGATGAAAACAACACTGAGATTCTACCTCAGCCCACAAAAAATGGCTACTATCAAGAAATCAACCAATAACAAATATTGGCTGGGTTGTGGGGAAAAAGGAACCCTTCTCTATTTGTGGTGGGAGTGCAGACTTGAGCAACCACTGTGGAAATCAGTATGGAGATACCTCAAAGTACTAAGACTAGAGGTCCCATTTTCCCAGCTATTCCCCTGCTGGGCATCTTCCCAAAAGAATTAAAAGAATCATACCACAGCGATGTATGTCCACCCATGTTTGTAGCAGCACATTTTTGTAATAGCTAAAGCTTGGAAACAGCCCAAGTGCCCATCAACTGGAAATTGGATAAAGAAGATGTGGTCTTTTTTTTGTTATAAAGTGGAGTACTACTTAGCCATAAAGAACTACAAACTAAAGACATTTTTAGCTAAATGGATGCATATTGAGGCCATACTCTTAAGTGAGATAAATAGGACTCACATGTGTAAATACCAAATAGTATCTCTAGTGTGAGAAACTGAAAGTGTAAATAAGTATGAAAATGATTAAAATGAATAATTGATAATTTGAAATAGGAAGAAAAAGTCCAAAGGGATAGGGGAAGTGGGAGGGGAAAGGGAAAGGAAAGAAGGGAAAGGAAAAATTCTGAGAAAAGGAAAAAAATGGAAACAAAGTCTTTGTTAATGGGAAAGGGTGGAGAGAGTGAAGGGAGGACAGGGTATGGGGACAAAATAAGAACCAAGATACATCAGGTACAGGTACAAGTACCCAGTGATAAATTTAAGTGTATACCTAAAATGTACCCAAAAAAGAATTTAGGGAAAACTATTCTAGTACTGAAAATTCTCAATAAATATTGCAGTTCTTATTACTTCTTGACAGCTTATTCTGAATGTGCCCAATTCTAAACATTTTTATTTTTTAGGTAACAGAAAATAACAATGGTTATGACAATAATAAATTACATTTTGGGATAAAGCTTTCTGGGATTTTTCCATATGCCACCAGGGTGACCTTACACCTAAGTTTCTCTAAATTTACATTTTCTTTCACATAGAATGTGGTAAATGATAGTAAACCCTTATCTCAAAGACTTGTGTGAAGTATAAAGATTCAATTCATTGAGCAGTAAGAATTTTAGAGTAAATGATTTATCATAGTGAAACTACATTCATTAGTATAAAATGAATTTAGTCCTTTCTATTTTAAACACATATATCAGATACCACTGTAAATAATGTATATATACACAATGCATATGTACACATTACTAGTATATGAATTTCAAAATTTTTCTCCATAAGGAAAAGTATCATTTGAAATTATTGTCATTTTTGATAAAGATCTCATATAATTTTTATCTTACTTTGATTTTGAAATATTTTGTTCAGGAGGTTGGCAAGAATAAAAAAAAAAAAACTTTAAAAAAATGATGACTGCATCACAGAAAAATATCCTATCTCTAAAGAAAGAATTCTCTAAAACCAAAAGCATCTTGTTTATTAAGTACTCTGTAAAATTCAATGTCTGTCAGTAAACACTATGATACTATACAAAAATTGTGTCTTCCTTAAAAGTAAAAATGAAATATATGGCTTAAAAGGTATTAAATTCATTTTGCAACAAAAGAATAGATAGGTGAATCAAAGAAGGGAAATAGCTAAAACAAATATTAGGCAGTCAGCATTGTACATGAAAAAAGTACATGGAAAAGAACCACTGAAAATAATTTAAAAGAAGTATTACAAAGAAGCACATTTTAAATAGAGCGCATACTGAATTGCCATCTTGTGAAATAATTCAAAATCATATTTAAAGCCATACAAATTTTAGAAAGGCAATTATAGTACTTTACATACCCACCTATTAATATTTTCTTTATGCTGACCATTCAAGTGGGCAGACATGTTTTGAACAGTTTTTTTTTTATTTTTCTTCATTCTGACTGAGCGCCACTATATTTAGCTGAGTGCTGATTACAACCTCTTAAAAATTCATCTCCCATTGCATTAGTTTTCCTACTTCTGTCTTTCATTTGCAAGTTAACTTGAATAAATTCTAGAGAGAATAGTGTGAATAAAAGATAACACACATTTTCATCTTACTTTATGCTCCCAAGAATTGTCATTTGTGGTAGTGATTTACATTTGGTTCTATGATGATGTGAATAATTGTAGTCATTATTTATTGAAAAGAATTAGATATTCAGACATGGGCATATGAAGTATACAATAGCTTTTTATGTAACCCTTAGAAATCCATGGCTATAAAATAAGAAATTTCTGTTCTCTTGCTCAAATAATTTTGGCATCTATTTTCTCTTTTATTGACGAAGATGCTGAATCACACACAAGATATGAACTCACCTACTACTCACAATAAGTTTGAAAGTGAGAATTGTAAGCTAGGCAGCCAAAATACTAAGCCTGTCAATTAAAGTCACACCTATTGAAAGCCATAAAATATGTAATTAGAAAACTAAACTATAATTCTTTTAAGCAATGTATTATAATTGAAAATTAATTTTTATTTGAAAACAAAGTTATGATAAAATTATAAATATTTTCCCATCAAAAAGTATTATTTTTGTAAATTCTATGAGATATGTATTTTATATTTAATTTAATTTAATTTGCACTCTTTCAATTATATTTGTGGTAGATTGTCATTGTAATCCAATTAGTAAATTTAATTATTCTGTGAATGTATTTTCTGCATTTAAAAAGTTCTCTATTTTGGTGAGTCATGTTTATTTTTTCCTGTGGTTTCATTTATTTTTTAAAGGACACAAATGCTATCTTCAATGCTATGATTTTCTTCCCAGAAACATATTTTAATTATATTTATTTAGGACAAATATCTATGAGTGTGGACACGGCTATCTATCTATACCCCTTTCCTCTGTGTTGCTCTAAAATAGTTATGAATTAAGAAAAAGGTAACATTTATGCAGGCAATATAATAGTTGGAATCATACGTGAACTCAATGAATATTTCAGCATTATATATCTTTTAAAATAATAACTCAAGATTATAAAATTATAAATTTCTTCAGTTTCTATGTATAAGTCCAGTGAACAAAAATAAACAAATGGTTATTTGGGGGGAGGTAGCTGTTAACAAGATGATTCTAAATTTTATCTGGTAAATTTAGTGAAAAGTAAATGCACAATATACAAGAAAAAAGGATTAACAAAAAAGGATTTACTTCTACTAGATAATAACTCATGATACAAGTCTGTAGCAATTGAAACATGATAGCAGTATCTGAAGAATAGATAAATTATTTAAAGAAATTAAATTATCTGAAATAAGTTCATCCAACATGTGAGAATTTATCAAGTTAAATTTGATATCATTAGTAGTTAGTTTTGTATTAAAAACAATGTTGGAAAAGTTATTACATAGAGGTGAACATAATAATCATCATATTATCAGACTTGTATTTAAATGCTAGGTTTACTCACATTTTACAACAATTCAGACATAACATTCTTCACAAATTTGATTTGAGAACATGTTTTTAAGTGTCACAAAATCTAAGAGGATGAATTTGTCTACACAATAAATAATTCTCTGCTTAAAAGTATGCAAACAAGAAAAGTAAACAATTAAATAGCATGCTTTAAGCAATGTATCACATGTGACAGATAAAGCTCATTAATTTCCGAAGATACACATTAGTTAGAAGTCAACATGCTAAGAAGGAATAAGTATCTCTTTAAAAAAAACTGCACCAAGAACTATAGGCCAATCTCACAAATGAATATAGATGCAAAAATCCTTAATAAGATACTGGCAAATAGAATGCAGAAGATCATCAAGAAGATCATACACCCTGATCAAGTGGAATTCATCCCAGGGATGCAGGGATGGTTCAATATACTCAAATCAATCAATGTAATACACTGTATCAATAGAGCCAAGGACAAAAACCATATGATTATCTCCATAGGTGCAGAAAAAGCATTTGACAAAATGCAACATGCACTTATGATAAAAACCCTACAAAAAATTGGAATAGGTGGTCTCTACCTCAAACTGATAGAAGCCATCTATGAAAAACCAACAGCCAATATCATACTAAATGGTCAAAAACTGAAATCCTTCACACTAAAATCAGGAACAAGACAAGGATGTCCATTATCACCACTCTTGTTCAATATTGTTTTGGAAACATTAGCGACGGCAATCAGAAAAGAGAAAGAAATAAAAGGAATAAAGATGGGAAATTAAGAAGTCAAACTGTCCTTATTTGCAGATGACATGATACTCTATATAGAAGACCCCAAGAACTCCATCAAAAGACTTCTAGACTTAATAACCAAATTCAGTCAAGTAGCTGGTAACAAGGTCAACATACAAAAATCAATAGCTTTCCTCTACATGAATGACAGACTCATTGAGAGAGAAAAAGGGCAAATAATTCCTTTCACAATAGCATCCAAAAAACTGAAATAACTAGGAATCAAACTAACAAAAGAAATCAAAGACTTCTTCTTGAAAACTATAGCACTCTGAAAAGAAAGATTAAAGATGATATCAGAAAATGGACAGACATCCCCTGCTCCTGGGTAGGAAGGATTAATATAGTGAAAATAGCCATACTTCCAAAACTGCTATATAGATTTAATGCAATTCCAATTGAGATCCCAGCAGCATACTTGATGGACCTTGAGAAAACAATCCAAAAATTCATTTGGAACAAGAAGAGACCCAGAATAGCAAAAGCAATTCTAGGTAACAGAGACATGGCAGGGGGTATCACAATCCCCAACTTGACACTATACTGCAAAGCTAGTGTGATAAAAACAGCATGGTACTGGCAAAGAAACAGACCTGAGGACCAGTGGAACATATGAGAAGATGCAGAAACAACGCCAGACACACTCAACCATCTCATCTTCGATAAAGGACACAAACACCCCCACTGGAGGAAAGGTATCCTCTTTAATAAATGGTGCTGGAAAAATTGGATTTCAACTTGCTAAAGATTAAAACTAGACCTATATCTCTTGCCATGCACTAAACTAAAGTCAAAATAGATTAAAGATCTAAATATTAAAATAGAAACACTGAACCAGTTGGAACAGAGGTTAGGTAGAACCCTTGAAGACATCGGTGTAGGAAAATATTTTATGGAAAAAACCTTAGTTGCTCATGAACTAGCACAAACAATCAACAAGTGGGGGATCTCTTCTTATTAAAAAGCTTCTGCACAGCAAGAGAAACCACCAGCAGTTTGAAGAGACAACCCACAATGTGGGAAAAAATCTTCACCTGCTCTTCCTCAGACAAAGGTCTACTATCTCAAATCTATAAAGAACTTAAAAAGATCAGACCTCCCAAATTTAATGACCCAATCCCAACTGGGCATTTGAAATGAACAGACATTTCTCAGACAAAGAAGTAGAAATAGCAAATAAGTACATAAAAAAATATTCAACATCACTTGTCATTGGAGCGATTCAAATGAAAACAATGCTGAGATTTCACCTCACTCCAGAAAGAATGGCTGCTATCATGATATCAACCAATAACAAATGCTGGTGGGACTGTGGGGAAAGAGGAACCCTGCTCCACTGCTGGCTGGAGTGTAGATTGGTGCAACCACTGTGGAAATCAGTATGCAGATACCTCAAAGAACTAGGAGTGGAAGTCCCATTTGACCCTGCTATTCCACTGCTGGGTATCTTCCCCAAAGAATTGAAAGAATCATACCACAGTGATATATGTGTACCCATGTTCATAGCAGTGCAGTTTGTAATAGCTAAAACTTGGAAACAGCCCAAATGCCCATCAACTGGAGACTGGATCAAGAAAATGTGGGTTTTATAAAATGGAGTACTACTCAACCATAAAAAATGATAAATTAGAGACATTTATAGCTAAATGCATGCACATTGAGGCAATACTCTTAAGTGAAATAAATAGGACTCACATTTATAAATACCAAGTAGTTTCTCTTGTGTGACAAACTGAAAGTGTAAATAAGGACTAAAATGTATAATAGGTAATGTGAAATAGGAAGAAAAGGGGCAAAGAGGAAGGAAGTGGGAGGGATAGGGGAAAGGAAAGGAAAGAAGGGAATGGAATTATTATGAGAAAATGGAAAAATAGAAACAAAATCTTTGTAAATAGGGAGGACTGGAGGGGTTGAAGGGAGGGCTGGGCAAGGGTGAAAAATAAGAACCAAGAGAGACTATGTAAAGGTGCAAATTTCCAATGATGAATGTCATTATGTTGTATACCTAAAATGTACCAATGATTAGAATGAATAATCGATAATGCAAAATATGAAGAAAAGGTCCAAAGGGGTAGGGGTAGTGGGAGGGCCAGGGGAAAGGAAAGAAGGGAAAGGAAAAATGATGAGTAATGGAAAAAATGGAAATAGTTTTTGTAAATAGGGAAGGGTGGAGAGGGTGAAGAGAGGGCTAGGATTGGGGAAAAAATAAGAACCAAGATGCATCATGTTAAGGTACAAGTTCCCAATGAAAAATGTAAATGTGTTGTACACCTAAAATGTACCAACAAAAGAATTTAAGAAAAAAAAATTGCTCCAAGAAATACACTCAACAGATATATGAGAGGAAATTCTTAACTAAGTGTGAGAGGACTCCAGGGTTCATTTGTCATATTAATTAAAATGTATCAATAGCCAATATGGGTGAAAGTATGCAGAAGTAAGCACATTTTCTAGCTTGGAAGGTAGTATAAATTGGTTTAAGGAGTTTGAGTATCTTAGAATGGGTGTGAAAGAACAAACAGATGTATATCTACACTAATGGCAGATGAGAGGACCATGTAGGCTGAAGACAGTACAGTGAGGGTGCATGTCCTGGCTCTGGCCTTGGATGTCCACGTACCACTGAGCTGAGGAGGCTGTCCATGCCTGGAAGACGGTCCAGGCTCCAGAGCTTATGCCAGGAAAGGAGCCCATGTGTCATTACAAACATCATGATTCTCTGAGACCTGTATTCCCTCAGACTGTGACACTCGTTAGAAG
Source organism: Heterocephalus glaber (assembly GCF_053883595.1). Lineage (NCBI taxonomy): Eukaryota > Metazoa > Chordata > Mammalia > Rodentia > Bathyergidae > Heterocephalus > Heterocephalus glaber. The sequence continues at coordinate 20,326,818 of NW_028258138.1, read as the reverse complement.
TCCAACCAGAGAATAAGATTTTAACCTAAATTTCTCAAAATATTAATTTTAACAATTTCTTCATAACTAACTTCTCTTTGAATCAATAAGGAAGAAAAACCATTTCCCTCTCTTTGATGAATCTGAAAAATCATAGCTATTGTCTTTAAGATTAAAGAAAAAATATTTTTAATATAGTTGCTTGATTCCTCTTTTCCAGTCAACTTGCATAAATTCATGAATATTGATTTTATTTGCTAGGAAGTATTGGACAGACCCAATTATTGTGGATTTCTTTAGAATGTAAGTGAATCAACAACTATTTTCTTTAACTTTTTTGCCTCTAGTTGATAATTCCTTCAATTGCCACAAGTCTAGTGTCACATGAAAATATTTAATCATATAAAATTTAAAAGAAAACATAATAATAACACTCACTGTAAGAAGGCAGATTAACCACTTAGTTTCAATGAGGTCTTTCCCTGGTAGCTGCTTGGTTTTAGTTTCAGGATACCTTTTAGATACAAAAGTCATGAAATTCTTATTTCGCTTATATAAAAATCCCATAATACCACCTTTTATACTGTAAGTCATCTATAGATTACATATAAGATTTGATATTATGTAAATGTCTGTTCTACTTCCTTGGGAATAATAATAAGGAAAAATGTCTGTACATGATCAGTTCAAAGGCAGTTTAGTTTTGTAACATTTTTGAACCAAGGTTGCTTGAACACATGGGTGTAGGACTGGACCTACAGATGCAAAGAAAACACTGTGCATAGTCCATGCTAATTTTTCCCATTTCAATTTTTGTAGATTTAATTTTTTTATAATTTCAGAAATGGAAAATAGATGTGGCAAAGAAAAAAATGCCTCCTTGAATAACTAGTACAATTTTTTATTGAAGTAATTGATGCCTTTACTAGTGATCACATGCCTGTTGGGATTAATTATTTCTATTATTCCTAGTATTAGAAGTAGTAACAGTGACAATATTATCCATAGAAAATTTAAGAAAAAAATAAAGAAGAGTGTTTAACTGAAATCCAGGTCACAGAGTAATTGTACAAACTTTCAGAACTGAGAACTGTTTTGTAATTTGGTTCTCTTCCCCAGAAGGGGACATTAGCTTGCATGTACTTCAGAGTTAACATTTGCTGTCCTGATCGCTTCATGCCCTGTAACCCCTGCCTTGGATTTACCTATATTTGATGTCCACATACCATTAGACTATTTTCAAAAGTTTCCTGACCAGTCACTAGCTTAATGACCCCCTGTCATTTTTATACTTCATATAAGTGGATCTTGAAGTAGGAGTCTGAATAAAGCAAATCTCAGACTAACCGCTCTTTATCTCATGACTAAAGATTCTTTGCTATCAAAACGTTTGTTCTCACTAGGAGGAAACATTCTCTTCCACTGTATTTTCCAGTGGACTGTTCCAATAAGCACAAACTATAGTTGTACAAACATGGCAGAATAATGTTCTCCTCCAATTTCTGTTTTGATTCTGACTAGAGTGCCTGTGATGCAATTAATTCATATAATAGTGCTATGATGATATCAATAAAAATGTAAAAATTTGAGGATTATAACTCCTTGAAATAATCTATTTCAGATCGCCAACAATTATGAGCTTTCGAGTCAGTGGCCATGGGTCACTCTGAATCTTTTATCCAGCCCACTTAGAGAGCAGACTTGTACCTGTGCAGCTTTCTTGCCTACTCATAACAAACCCGTGACTCCCCCCAAAGAAAGGATAATTAAACAAAAAATGATAATTAAAATAGGGACTTGACCAACAAAGATGACAAAAATTAAAGCAAAGGAAAATTAAATTGATAAACCTGAAAGAAAATATATAATATAATGCCACGATAATATTGATCTGGAACCTTTCAGAGACTAAATGCACAACATAAAGAATTTAGATAAAGTGAGTTTATTAAAAAAAAATGAGGAACATGTTTGTAACAAAAAGGATAAAAGTGCTTAAAAGAAATAGTTGCAGCACATTACTCACATGAAAAGGACTCCAAAAGATGTCTCACAGTAATGAACTCTCAGGAGATAAAACACAGGAAGTTGACCCAACCTTAGGAGTATGGCAATTTGCTACAACGTACAAAAACTGCTACTCTACCTCATTGCTACAATAGGAAAAAGAATGCAAGATTGTTCAAACTAGTCTTATATACTGAATTAAACGTATATGTACATCTTTAAGGAGAAAATAAAATATTAATTCTCAAGGGTTTTTAAATTTTTATTTTTATTAGTACATGTTTGCACCATGTAATGATTACGTTTATCATGGGGGGGGCATGTACATAGTACATCTTAATGCTTTTATTCATCCTCTCCCCTCTCCTCTCTTGTCCATCCCTCCCTCCTCCCTCCATCTTTTGATCTTTTTACATTTGCAAAAGTTCTATATTCCTTTTTTCTGTCATCTATCTTTTATTTTGCTCATTAGTTTATTTCTACTTTGGGTTTCTAATATAAAATAAATCACGTGATATTTAAGCTTATGTGTCTGATTTATTTTACATAACATTATCATCTCAAGGTACATCCATTTTTCTCCAAAGGACTCTTTCATTGTGGTAGAGTAGTACTCCATTGTGTGTAAATACCACCTTTTCTTTTTCCATTCATCTGTTAATGGCTATACAGGCTGCTCCAAGATTTAGCTATTATGAGCTCTCAAAGTTTTTAAATAAGTAATTTTTATTTATAAAAATTTTAAAACAACAAATAAAATTGGATTTTGTTTCTTTCTTGATGAACAAGTCAGTAGAGAGATCAAGTACCAAATAAAAACATTCAATTTGACCCTAAATCAAACTGAATATACAGTAACACCGCAGTTTGGGAATGCTTCTGTTGGTGCACAATTCGGTTCACAAAAAGCAGTGTTTGGCAAAATTTTGCTTCTGTTCACAAACTTCCCATTGGATAACAAACACAACCACGACCATCTTTCCCACACAAACACAAATACAGCCATCTGCTCAAAAATCTTAAAACAGGGCAGCTCAGTAGGCTTGGTGCGTGGGTCCGCGGCAGCTCAGGGTCCGCCAGCGGGATGTGGGGCAAGCAGGGACCCGGCTGCGCCACCCCCCGCCAGCCCCCTCTCCTGCCCCCGCTCCCGCCCCTGCCCCTGCCCCTGCTCCTGCTGTGATTGGGTGGAAGATGGCGCTGGGCGGATGGAAATCCTGACAGTCTCCAAATTCGCCTCCATCTGTACCATGAGCACCAATCCTTCAACATTAGAGAAAGACATTGGTCCAGAACAGTTTCCAGTCAACGAGCACTATTTTGGATTAATCAATCTATTGCATTAGCTGATTTTGGAGTCAATATCTTTTAATAGGAAGGGGAAAGGAAGACAATAATTACTTTTTAAACTGTGTGTCCTTTAGTCTGTGAGTTTGGGAACACCAGCTACTGCAGTTCAGTTCTTCAAGCACTTTATTTTTGTCGTCCATTTCGGGAAAAAGTTCTAGCATACAAGAGTCAGCCTAGGAAGGAAAACCTTCTTACGTGCTTAGCAGATCTCTTCCACAGCATAGTCACTCACAAGGAGAAGGTCAGAACAATACCTCCTAAGAAGTTCATCATGACATTAAGGAAAGAAAATGATTGTCAGTTCCAGGACGGTGGGAACCCATTTGTTTTTGCTCACCATTGTATTCCCAGCACATAATCCAGTTCCGGACACATAAGCTTTTTGATAGCTATATGCAACAAGATGCCCATGAATTCTTAAAATACAATTGCTGATATTTTACAAGAAGAAAGAAAACTGGAAAAACAAAATGGTCACTTACCTAACGGTAACATTGATAATGAAAATAACAATAGCACCCAGGGTTCATGAGATTTTTCAGGGAACATTAACTAATGAAACCAGATATCTTACTTGTGAAACTATAAGCAGCAAAGATGAAGATTTTTTAGACCTTTCTGTTGACGTGGAACAAAGCATCAATTACTGTTTAAGGGGTTTTAGCAACACAGAAACTGTGCAATGAATACAAATATTATTGTGAACAGTGTCCGAGCAAACAGGAAGCACACAAACAGAGGAAAGTTAAATCCTGCCGGGGATTCTAGCTCTACATCTGAAAAGATTTAAAGATATGGATCAGCTTCATCGATATGCCAAACTTTCTTATTGGGTAGTTTTTCCTTTAGAACTCTGTCTGTTTAAAACTTCAGGTGATGCAACCAATCCTGACCGAATGTACGACTTTGTTGCTGTTGTGGTTCACTGTGGAAGTGGTCTCAATCGAGGACATTATATTTCAATAGTTAAGAGTCATGATTTTTGGTTGTTGTTTGATGATGACATTGTGGAAAAATAGATGCACAAGCTATTGAAGAATTCTACGGGATGGCATCAGATATTTCAAAGAACTCTTGAGTCTGGTTACATTGTTTTCTATCAGTCTCTGGACTGAGGAAGACCATGATGAAGAGATACGTTCTGCCTCATTTTTCTCTGGTTATTTTGGAAAGGATCAAGCAATGATTTTTCAAGAAAAGAGAAATGCAGGAAGCTCAGGGGGCAGTAGCATACTTTGCACACAATAAAGCAAAGACTATAGATTAACAACCCCTTCCTATCATGGTGTTGATTTATTTGTTCAGGTATCATGCTGTCTGTGCAGTTCCATACAAGAAGGACATGAAATCAGAGATAACAGCTCCTCTTGTAAAACAGCCTTCCAGTTATTGACATGCATTTTCTCTTTATAAATTGCACCAATAATAATTGGAATTCCTTGGGGGTGCAGTAGGAAGAATTGGAATGTGTGCTGGCTTGTATTGATAATGTAAGGAGATGATTCTGAACACACTGGACAGATGCCCGGGGCTAGTATGTGTAGAAGCATATTCAATGTCTTTTCAAGCATAAACCAGAAATACTTTTGGGCCCAACACTTGCAGTTGCCTTCCTGATGTACAAATCTAACATAGTAGAATCCAATGTCAGGAAGACCAACATGTTTTGCTTCTCTGAAGAAGCTTATAATAATATACAGTGTATGTATATGTAGGGAACAATTGGTCAGAAGTGGCTTTTTGTTTCCCCAAGGGGAAAGACTGGCTTTGTAATTATAATTTTTTCCTTATTTATTTTACTTCAAACTGGTAGAGTCTTAATTATTGTATGAAGTGCCCATGAGTCTGTCAGTACATTTTAGCCTATTTTTTATTAGTTTTGTCAGTTTAAATACTCTTTTTGTTTGTTTCTGTTTTTAAGGGGAATTTTAAATTCTATCTGAAATCACTAAGAGATTTCGAGAAAAATTGCAAAAAGAGGAGGTAAATACTCTTTTTAGGAGGAACTGATATCTCTGGTTCAATATTTGTTCTTTTGTCATTGTTTAAAAGTCATTTATTTTATTCAGCTTTAATTTCAGTAAAATAAAAATTTAAAAATTCCCTAGAGTTGTTCGAATGATTAAAAGAAATTCTGGTGGAGTGGTGATGTGCTGGTCTTTAGAATTCTTAAATATTCTGATGTTTCAAATTGAGCCTTGCTTGAAAAATTCATGTCATCAAAGTTATTTTCAAATGTCTCTTTTTTTTTAACTTTGGTTAAAAAGTAATATATTCATCATAAACCTAGCAACCTGGGTTGTGGCCAAAAACATCTTCTGAAGATTATATTTTGATTAGATAGGCCAGTAATTTTTCTTTTTTTGAAAAAAGGCCATCTTTTTCCCTGTGACTTTACAGATTTATTGGAAGAACATTCAGAAATTAAAATTTATATTTTTTATTTTGCTGGGGGTTTTACGAAGTAATATGTATAATGTAAAATGTATGTACACCATTGCAGTTGATATTTTTGCATGCATCAGTAAGTTCTCTGAAAGTGGCAGAATGTAACTTGCAGGCAATAATTGAAAATTACTTTCAAATAATAGCAATTAGGCATTGGACGTTTCTTACCAAAAGGAGTAATTTTTTAGTTTTCTAAAGTTATTTTACTAAAACTGTTGACAACAAAAAAAAGATATTTCTAGCGCTACTATTAACATTTCTTATCCATACCTTTTAGCTCAGGAAATGACTTCACCTATTTGTTCCATAAACAGATTGTTAACAGGGTTACTTACCTAATTGGGCTGCTTAGACAGATGTGCTGAGAGAAAATTATGATATTTGGTATTTATACTAAATATCAAAAAATATTTTGACAAATTCATTTTTAGGATACAGCTTCTCTTAGCCTAGCTGAAGTTATTTTGTACAAATTACACATAGCCTGCCTGATCTGCCAACATTACACAGAGAATCAACAACTAAGAACATGAGGGAAGTCAGAGGAGTCAGAGAGCTTGTATTTTGAGATCTTAAATCGAATTGTGGAATTTAAAGTTGTATTTTTACAGATTTCTGTAAAGAAAAAGGCTATGGTGAAGCACAGTTAGTTTTAACATCAGCTAGGGCACAGCAAGTGTAAAGATAGATGAAGTCATTTGCATAAAGGTACAGCATTGAAATATTGCATTATGTTTTGTGCATTTTTGCATTTAAAAAATCCATACAGGCAAAGCAAGTTAAATTTCATGTTACAGCAAGTTCTAACATTTGTATTGAGTTCGATGGTTGTCACACAGTTTGTTGACATTTACACTGTATTTCATCATATGATTTGTCATAGGAGGGACTATGAGTGATGGTTCTAAATTTATTGTTTACTCTTAGTGCAGCTGGATATAAGTAAAATATTTTGAAGCTTATCAGAAACTCAATATACTTTAAAAATATATAGGGTTAGGGTTGGGGAAATAAAAATACAGGTATAGTAAGTAAGAAAAGTGACCCATCTAGAAAGCATTGTGAGGTTGTGTGTGGGTTGGCTGTGATTAAAATGAGGGGCAGGTTAAGATTGTAAATGGGCTGATTTGCTAAATAACTATGTACATGTTTGTTGGGATAGCTGTGCTATATTTTGTATATTGGAATAAAGATTCCTATAAATTATCTTAACTAAAAATAAATATTCTAAATTAAGTTCCACTTCTAAGTCATATGGCTTCTGTCTTGGAAATTTTACCAACTACAGGAGCCAGAAGGCTTAGGAAAGGGGAGGGAAGATGTTGTGCTATGTGGGTCTTGTGGCTTCTAACCATCAATATAGGTTGTTGTCTTTCTCTGATGGCAGTAGGAAGACCTCATTTTCATAATGTACTGGTCTCGATGCTTTATTTTAAAGATACTTTTCATTAAAGATTCTCTCATGAGATGCTTGGCTGGGAACTGGGAGGCTAAGGTGCTCAGGTCCTGGCTCTTCAGTGAACTTAACTGTATGGACTTTGGGTAAGTCACTCAACCTCTCTGTTCTTCAGTCTCCCTGTCTTGTAAAATGGGAGTAATACCTACCTCCCAGGGTTGTTGTGGGGATTCATTAGAAATAATGTCTGTAAAGCATTTAAGGTTCTTGAAGAAGGCACTATATAAATACAAAATAATATGTACTAAAGTTGGCTTATTTGTGAAAAAAAATCTTAAAACAAATAAAGTTCATAAACTGAAGTACCACTATAATGATATAATAGAACTGAATATGGCCACAAAAATAACCTATGGATATTCTCAAGAATTAGTCAAATATATTTAATTACCAATTTTAAATTTTATTGTATTTTTCACAGGTCTAAGGAAATTCTATTTAATTAGGCATGTCCATCAAATTTTTGTTGATTTATTATATTTTATATATAACTCAATGGTGATTTTAAAATATACTCCTTATTAGTCCTTGTTTGAATTAAATTGAGTAAATATATAATTAACTAATAATACAACCTTTAAAATTCATTATTTTCATATAGGTTATTTTATATAGTATCTTCATACAAGTATAAAATAAATTGAGTAAGTGTAACAATGAACCAATAAATATTTTTCTGCATTTTTAAAATCACTGATTGACACAGGCAGAAAGTAAACTCTTCAGGATAAAGTATGAAGGCAAAAGAATTGCCTCACAATGTCTTTTCTAAACAAGACTGCTATGGCTTATGTCTAGATGTCACCCCAAGACTCATGTGCTCATAGGAGGGGCTTTTCAGAGGTTGCTGGATCAGAGTGTGTGACGCTGGGATTAAGGATGTGTGATTACTAAATTAGTCCACTGATTGGTTTAGAGTAGTTCTGAATGTCAACAATGGGAAGACCTACCATGTGTGTGAGTGCTAGCCCTGCTAAAGGTGTGTAGCATGGGCTGAGGATTTAGCTCAGTGGTTTTACCACCTGCCTTGTAAGCACAAGGACTTGAGTTCAATCCCTTGTACCAAAAAATTAAAAATAAAATAAATAAAGGTGTGTGGCCTAGATAAAATATAATGGAAACAAAATGGCTGCTGTCATCCCTTGCTGCTTCCTTGACTATTTGCTGCTTTGCTGTCTTCCTGCCTTCGGTATACCACGGACTGTTTTTCTGCCATGCCATTCTCCCTTGCAGCCAGCCACCTATGAACTGAAACCTTTACACATTGTGAGCCAAAATAAAATTTTCTTTCTTTAACTTTGCATGTCAGATATTTTGTCTCAGCAACCAGAAAACTAACCAAGATAAAGACCAAGAAAATAATTTCAGTTTTTCTACACAGAAAACTTCAATTCCACACAATAAAAAGTGTAGTGTCTTTCTTCTCAATGTACACTATGAGTGAAATGACAAATCTTCTGAAGTAATATATGCATCTACAGAAAACAAGAGGATGAATTAATTCATGTTAGTGAAGTACATTAAAAGTCATTTAAAAGATTAAATTTGGAAAAGTAACTAGTAAGTTTAAATAACTTTAGAAACTAGCTAACTTGGAAGAAATATGTTGTCTCTTAAATAGTCAATACATTGATTTCCATTGTTCATAAAATATGCACTGATATCAACCAGGTAAGCAAATTCAATCTAAAGAGAAAAATATTGATTTTTATAATATTTATTTACATAAAAACATACAATAGTTTTGATTATTTATAAGTATCCTGAAGTATTGATGATTATTACTTATAAAGGCCATTTTTATCCATATAGGATTATATTAACTATCTACAAAAAGTTATAAATTGAATTGTCATATGTTAACCTAAGATGGTTCTATTTTCCCTCTTGAGATTATAAACAGAAGTACAGTAGAAGGGGAAGCATTTAGTTTTGATATGCTTGGTGTGGCACCAGATCCCTGTATTAAAATAAAATATCAGTCTTGAGCTCTTTCCACCAGGGAAACAGCTTCATATTCATTTACAGTAGCAGCAAGGACCTCAGTGTTGCCTTGAAGACACATGCCACTAATTCCTAATAAAAGAAATGTTCCTGAATAAAGTTTTTTAAAAGATACAAATTTAATTTCTTTGGAAAAGGTCATTATATCTCTAAAAGGAGCATTTTATTATGAAGTAATACATAATAACAAGGAAAGCCTAAATTTAAAACTCCAGACATTCTGCTTCTTTAAAGTAGAACGTGTACAATAGGTGGCTTGTTGTATGTTTCTTCTAGTTCAAGTTTAAATAAACAAATCACCTTTGAAATTTGGTAGCACATTTATTTTAATAATTTTCTAGATGAGTTCACATTCAGTTAACAAGAATATTTTTTAATAAAAATTACTTTTGACTGTGCCTAATTCATGTTGCTTTTGGTGTTTGTTTCACAAATTTGTATTGTAGTTTTTATTTTTATTTGAATTTTTCATGAGTTCTGTACAGGGAATTGATCTCCTTACCATATAGGTGGGAAGGTCATTTGCTTATTAATTTTTCTAATACTAACCATATTTTTCTCCTGAAAAACATATCACATGCAACCTGAGAAATGTAAACTTAAACAGAACCCTTGAAAATCCAGGAAATAAAAGTTGAAAACTTTAAGGAATATTTTAAAACAACTTATTGATTTAAGTATACAAACACACATTCAGATTTGAAATTTACATTTATCTATGCATCTGTCAAAAATAGTTGCAATAATTTATATAACTGTGCTTATTAGTTAGCAAAGAAAAATCATCAAGTACTCTAAAGGAAGGTTTTTAATGATAGTTTTAAGCATAAAGAATAATGTACTCTGTAAAAACTCTATGGATATTTTCTTTAAAGAAAAAGATGAATTTTGAAGGAAAATTCTAAATATCATATACGTGAATAAATAAGAAAATGAGAAGCAGATAGAGAAACTGATAGGAACAAATGTTGGCAGAAAGAGATGTATAAATAGGTTTTTACTTTTCATGGTAGTAATGATGGCTTTTGTGAGAAACAGTGTAACTGTGAGGCTTTACTTTGACTCCTCAGAGTACACAAAAAATCGAAGAAAATAGTCAATCTGTGGATTAAAGAGATATTTGTGTAAAAACTAATACCACATATTTGACAGACAATTAAAGATAAGGCACTATGTTATATTGATACTGATTAAAACAATATAAGGCAGAAAAGCTTTCCTTTTACCTGACTGCCTTGGCAGAGCTACAGGTGCCAAATCCTGGGCAGGAGGAGCAGGTGACTTGTGTTTCTCCTGTTGCAATGTGCACATGCTCTGGGATGGACTCAATCCTGGAGTGTGGTACAGTGAAATCTCCATAACCTGAGCGCCCCACCTTTCTGCCAGGAGAAATGATGGTCCATAAGACCACAACAGTGGTGTTGTGAAATACAGTGACTTCAGGGAGTGGACTGATTATTTTGGGGAGTGAAACTCCTACAGTGATATCATAGCTTGTTATGACTTGTGTCTTGATGTCCCTCCAAAGCCTCATGTCATAGGTGGAGCTTTTTCTGGAATTGATTCATGGTACAATGCTAGGCTCTCCCACTAGGATTGAGGGTGTGAGTGCTACCCACCCTAAGTAGTATGCATAAACTAAAAGGGTCAGAAAGGCCCTATTGAGAGCTCTTCCCTCTTCCCTTGTCTTTTCTCTCTTCCACAGACATGAACTATGGCATCTCTGCCATGTCCCACCCTACCTTGGACCCAGGTGAATATGGACTGAGACCTCTACAAACTGTGAGCTAAATAAACCCTTTCCTCTTTAACTTTGAGTGTTGAGTATTTTGTTTCAGCAAGAAGAGGAAAGTAACTAACACAGAAATTTGGTACCGGAAAAGTGGGATCATTGCTATGACTGAACCTGACCATGTAGTTTAAGAGCCTTTGAAATGGACTTGTGGGAAGAGTTTAGAAAGGTTCGGAAATGCCAACTGAAGAAGTGGACCTGGAACACCTTAGGCTGTACTGAATGGGAGATGCTGGTCAGAGCTCAGAAGACCAGAAAGCTGGTAAAGACCAGACTCAGAAGATTTCTACTAGGAAGAAGGACTGTATTGGCTGTTGGACTCCAGACGATGTGTATCATGGCTTGACAGAAAGTTTGTCTACAATTTACTCCTACCCAGAGACTTTGCCTGAGACAAATTAAGGGGGTAGACTAATTAATTTTGTAGAAGAAATTTTTTTTTTTGGTACCGGAGATTGGACTTGGGTTTTTGTGCTTGCAGGGCAGGCAGCAGAACCACTGAGCTAAATCCCAGGCCCTTTGCAGAAGAAATTTTAAGGGAGTCAAATGTTGAGGTGGTGGCATAGCTTTTGTAGAGGGCTTTTAGCCAGATTTATGTTGAGAGTCAAGAGCAAAGAGCCCAGCAAAATGATTTAAAACATGTGGGTTTGTCCAGGAAAGAAGTTTCAGTAAAGATGTGGACTGCAAAAATACATCAGGGGAGATCTTGATTGCTGAGATGCAACAAGAAAATAGAAAAGATGGCCTGAAGGCTTCTATAGCTCCAGCTGGCAGCAGACCTTAGCATCATCAACTTGGTGCTGGTATTAGGTGCATTGAGAACAGAAGAGTTGTGGCATCAGGAAAGCTTCCATGCAGATTTCAAAGGAAGGCCTGGGAGGCTAGACAGTGTGCTCCTGAGAGGGAAGTGTGTGAAGCTGTGAGTATAAAGCCAAAGGTGCAGTGGAGACCCCAGAAGTTTGGAGAAGCCAGGAATGTAAATTGTCTGAAGACAACTGCAAAGAGGGAGTAAAGTCACCCCCCAAAAAAACCCTTGGCTCTGATGAGAATTGAGAATGAGTGCCATGAAAATGGGTGAAAGCATCTCAAAGCATACTTGAGGAACAGTTTGACAGACCAAAGGTCAAGTAATTTGGCTTTGTTTAACATAAATTTTGATATAAAACATGATCTTGATTTAATGGTGGACACATATATGAAACTATAAACAACTAAATCAGATCTTCCTACAGATAATTCAGAAACTGTTGGAAATACCTAAAGACTTCTAAAGTGGGCTTTTTCTTATATTTGCTATTTGAAAGAAAAGCTGTAAGGAATATGTAGGCCACTCCATCACTGAATATGTTAGCCTATAGGCCTGTCATTGAATATATTAGCCATTGATAATCTCCATACTTGAATGGCCCCTCTGAAATCTCTTGCACCTGAGACCTGTCTGTTCTGCCAGAAGACAGCACTTTTAAGTGGCAAATTTCACTTTGGTGTGACCTCTGCAGGTGGCACTATGGAATTGCTTTAGTTAAGTCATTTTAGACAGCACGCTGTCATTGTGGATCTGCTTTTAGGTATTGATTTGTCAGTTTTTGAAGAAATTAATTTTGAGGTAGTGTGGGAGAAAGGAATGCATCTTATAAAATGTTATGATGAAGCCCATTGTTGACCTGTGATTAGTAGGAGTTTTAAGTGTGTTATTAAAATTCTGCAATGGATGATTAAGGGAATTTCTAAAAAGAGGTTTATGAGCTCACCAGATTTCAATGCAGATTTTGTGTTTATTAAATGAACTTAAAAGAAGAGGTTACAGTTAAATCTTGAATAGAAGAGCTTGGCATTGTTATTCCACATCTGGTTAGTGCTGTTTACATTCCTTTGTTGAGCCTACATCTTCATAAGCTTCCTAGCAAGGAAATGTTGAACACTTCTGCTTCTCCATCAAGGCAGAATCAGAGGCCATCCATACAGGCAACTGACTCGTCTGTTTTCTTGTCTTTTTCCATGACTCTTACCTACTGCCCCATCTTGATCTATAAGTAAAACGTCCAAAACCCATAAAATGAATGTTTTGTGGTTTATCTAGAAATAATATGGAAAATATTGCCTTATGTTTGGTGAAGAAAATTTTATATAGTTTATTTCAATCTAAATAAAATGTGAATTTTGTTTTTTTTTAAAAAAAGGGAGATCAGCCTTGGAAGCTATAACTACCTGCAGTGCCACAGGGGTGGAGCCACCCAAGCCCTCTGGAGTTCACAACTTCCCACAGCTTGCCAGGGATGCTGGAAGTACTGTGGGATTCCCGCTGGATTTTAGACTTGTTTTGGTCCCATTCCTTTGTATTATCTTTTTTTACCTTTTGGAATGGAAATGTCTATCTTGTGCCATTAAATATTTAACCTTCTTTTCATTTGTACAGGGCTTGCAACTAAGAGTTTGCCTGAAATCTCAGAGACTTTAGGCTTGGACTTTTCAGCAATGCTGAAACAAGACTTTGGAAATTCTTACAGATGGACCAGATGCTTTTTTTCATAAAGGTATATGCATGAGTCGGGGGCATGGGTGGAATATTATGGCTTGTGTCTTGATGTCCCCTCAAAGCCTCATGAAATCATAGGTGGAGCTTTTTGCTGAAATTGAATCATGGTGCAATGCTAGGCTCAAGAGGACTAGGGTTGAGGGGGTGAATGCTACCTGCCCTAAATAATCTGCATAAAATCCAAGGGGCAGAGAGATGCTGATGAAGGACCCTCCCCATCCCCCCCCCCCTTTTTTTTTTGTCTTCTGCAGCCAGGAAATGTTGCTTTTCAGCCATGTGCCACCCTCCCTTGGAGCCAGGTGATTATGGACTAAAACCTCTACAAACTTTGAGCTAAGTAAACCCTTTCCCCTTTAACTTTAGGTGTTGAATAGTTTGTTTCAGAAATGAAAGAAAAGTAACTAACACATACCTGTACTGAATTTGGCAGGGGGTCTTTGAATCTTCATGGTCTCTGGTACATTTTAGCCTCAATAGTAGAAAACATAACAAGAAATGGCTATGCAGAAACTTCAACCCATAATAAAGGGAAGTGAAATCCTATAAAGGTCATGATAGACTCCTGAAATATAAGACAGATTCACAAGAGAAAAATATGACAATTTTAACATAATGATGACATAGCATGGCACTCTTCAAAAATGAAGACCCAAAGTTTTAGTTAAAAAACTTTTACATAAAAAAGTTACATAAAAGTCTACTTAAAGGCCAAAGGATTATGATCTGATGTCAATGAATGAGGAGAATTTAGCATGTCTTGGTTGCTTATATTCATTCTGAAGTTCCTGTGTGATGTTTCTTTTTCCAGCGTGTACCTAGGATGAGGCAGTTGTCACAGGAAGATCTCTAGGGAAGAGGAAGGAAAAGCTCAGCAAGTTACCATCCTACATCTTGGCAATTTCCCTCTACTTAATATTCTTCATATTCTGAAGGACCATATTTTGGCGTATCATTTTCTGATCATGAATACTGAAAATCAAACTGGATAATGGACAGAATTTTGAGAATTTATATATTCTAGATAGTAGCCTTTTGTCTGAAGGACAGCTGGTAAAAAAATATTTCCCACATTATGCATTGTCTCTTCACACTGTTGGTGGTTTTTCTTGCTGTGTAGAAGCTTTTTAATAAGAAGAGATCTCACTTGTTGATTCTTTATGCTAGTTCATGTGGAACTGAGGTTTTTGTTCGTGAAGTCTTCTGCTATGCCAATGTCTTCAAGAATTCTATCTAGACTTCCTTCTAGTAGGTTTAGTGTTTCTGTTTTAATATTTAGAAATTTAATCCATTTCCATTTTAGTTTTCACCAGTGCATGGTGAGAGATATAGGTCTAGTTTTAATCTTTGGTAAGTTGGAACCCAATTTTTCCAGCACCATTTATTAAAGATGCTATCTTTCCTCCAGTGAGGCTGTTTGGCTCCTCTACTGAAGATGAGGTGGCTGAGTTTTTCTGGAGTTGTTTCTGAATCTTCTAATCAGTTCCACTGATCCTCAAGTCTGTTTCTTTTCCAGTACCATGCTGTTTTTTTAATCACAGTAGCTTTGTAGTATAGTTTCAAGTTGGCTATTGTGATACCCCCTACCTTATCTTTGTTGCCTAGAATTGCTTTTGCTGTTCTAGGTCTATTCTTGTTCCAAATGAATTTTTGGATTGTTTTCTCCAGGTCTGTGAAGTATGCTATTGGAATTTCAATTGGGATTGCCTTGAATCTATATAGCAGTTTTTCAATTATGGCCATTTTCACTATATTGTTTCTTCCTACCAAGGACAAAGGGATATCTTTCCATTTTCTGATAGCCTCTTCAATCTCTTTTTTTCAGAATGCTATAGTTTTCAGAGTAGAAGTCTTTGACCTCTTTTGTTAGGTTGATTCCTAGGTATTTCATTTTTTGGATGCTATTGTGAAAGGAGTTGTTTCTCCAGTTCTTCTCTCAGTGAGTCTGTTGTTCATGTACAGGAAAGCTATTGATTTTTGTGCATTGACCCTGTATCCAGATACTCTACTTAATTTGGTTATTAAATCAAGAAGAGTTTTGGTGGAGTTCTTGGGGTCTTCTATATAGAGTATCATGTCATCTGTAAATAATGAGAATTTAACTTCTTTGTTTCCTATCTTTATTCCCAATCAGACTTCCCAAATTTAAAGACCCAATCCAAAAATGGTCATCTGAAATGAACTGACATTTCTCAGAGAAAGAAGTAGAAATAGCAAATAAACATATGAAAAAATGTTCAACATCACAGGTCATTTGAGAGATGCAAATGAAAACAACACCAAGATTCCACCTCACCCCAGAAAGGATGGCTGCCATCATGAAATCAACCCAAAACAAATGCTGGTGTGAGGGAAAACAGAATCTTTCTCCACTGTTTGTGGGAGTGTAGACTGGTGCAACCACTATGGAAATCAGTATGGAGATACCTCAAAAGACTAGGATTAGAGGTCCCATTTGACCCAGCTATTCCCCTGCTGGATATCTTCCCAAAAGAATTAAAAGAATCATACCACAGAGATATATGTGCACTCATAGAGTACAGTTTGTAACAGCTAAAACTTGGAAACAGCCCAATTACCCATCAACTGGAGATTGGATAAAGAAAATACATTTTTTTATAAAATGGAGTACTACTCAGCCATAAAGAATAAAAACTGGAGACATTTATAGCTAAATGGATGCACTTTGAGGCCATACTCTTAAGTGAAATAAAGAGGACAGACATGTGTAAAAACCAAAGAGTTTCTCTAGTGTGAGATACTTAAAGTGTAAATAAGGATCAAAATGTACAATAGACAATGTGAAATAGGGAACAAAAGGTCCAAAGAGGAAGAGGAACTGGGAGGGGTAGGTGTTGGGAGCAATGCTACATAATTCTAGGGAAAAATCAACTACAGGTAGGGGTAAGGAAAGAGGGTTGTTGGGGTTTAATGGAGGACAGGGGAATGGGGAAAAACATAAGAACCAAGATATATTATGTAAAGGTACAAATTCCCAATAATAAATGTCAGCATATTATATACCTAAATTGTACCAATAAAATTAATGAATTAAAAGAAAAAGAAAAAAAGAATTTAATATATCAAGAGTACATTATATAGCAGAGGAAAAAATTTAAAAATTCAGAATAATTTCATATTAAAGTTACACTCTTAAGTGAAATCAATAGGACACACATGTAAATACCAAATGGTTTCACTGGTGTGAGAAACTGAAAGTGTAAATGAGTACCGAAATCCATAATAGATAATGTGAAATATGAA
Organism: Heterocephalus glaber; assembly: GCF_053883595.1. Taxonomy (NCBI): domain Eukaryota; kingdom Metazoa; phylum Chordata; class Mammalia; order Rodentia; family Bathyergidae; genus Heterocephalus; species Heterocephalus glaber. Next base: position 20,309,988 of record NW_028258138.1, on the reverse strand, counting down.
GAAAATACCCAAAGGGGAAGGGGAAGTTGGAGGGTAGGGGGGAAAAGAAGAAGTGAAAGGAAAAAATGAAAACAAAGGTTTGGTTTTTTTTTTTTTTTGCAAATAGGGAGGAGAGGTGGGAGGAGAGGTGGAAGTGAAGGAGGGGGAAAAGGGAAAAAAGAAGAATCAAGACATACCTTGCATAGGTACAAATTCCCAATGATGAATGTGATCATAATGTATACCTAAAATGTACCAACAAACTTAATGAATAAAAAAAAATTTCAGAAAGTGGCTATAAAGTGCAAAGCTTTAAATTACATATGTTCCATAACCATAGTGTCACAGAAACCACAGAGCTACAAATTTCTGGACCCTAAACTTGATATTAGTTAGGAGCATGATATGTGTTTCTCTAAGATAGGGACTTAAAAGTGGTCTTAAACCTGCCTTGGTTCCTGTGCTGGTCATTCTGACTAACAGTGCTTTTCTTCCCTCCTTGAGTGTGGATATGGGGCGAGTGGCTGAGCCTGATCTGTTGGAATTCCTAAAGCCCGGGCTTTTGCCTCAATACTCCGGTAGCAGTGTTTGCCAGCTGCAACAGAAAAAAGGACAGATTTGGGCATTAACTACTTACAGCTACTGTGCCCTGTACAAAGAGGGAACATAAAATGGCCCCATGCAGTTGTTGAAATTATTTTTATTTCAGGAACATTTGTTATCTTTTGCTTTGGTCAGCATTGGCTGTTTGCTATCACTATTAGGTAAAAGAGAGAAAGAAAGTCTGGAATCAATGTACCTTCAGATTAAGACCCCTTTCCCACTGTACATATGGACCTTGCTCTACCTTGTTTCTTTTAACTCTTAGGGCTTAGGTTATTTGGGTTTTGACAAAGGAATTTATTTATTCATTTTAGCTCTTTGGGGATTTTGCAGTTGCACTCTAAACACCAGAAAGGAGGTGGAGTTGAGGCCAGGAACAGTGTTTTGCTTTCCTATGACAGAAACCAGCAGGGAATGTGAGCTGGGGACCCAGTTTGATTACCTGGTAATCCAGGAAGACTAATAACATCACTCCAGTACTTGTAAAACTCTGGACTGGCACATGTGGTTTGGGAGAGGGAAAGGTATTGTGATAAGGAATCAGTGTGTGTGTGAGAAATCTCTTATCATTTATGGCTATACCATCAGGATTCCCCTTAGGAAGAATTCTAAATGCCTGGTCTTAAATTATAGTTAGAAATCTATGACTAAAAGTATGACTAAGTATTATAACACTACATGGCCAGTGCATCAAAAGTGCACTCAGATATAATGCAATTATTTTATTCTATGTGTTTTCTTTGTTTGCCTATTAATCTTTGTTAATAATTTTTTTTTAATTCTGATGACTGACAGCAGCAGTCCCATTCCTTAAGACTGATTCACCTATTTACCAACAAAATGAGCAACCTGCCTCGAATTTCATAAATTTGCCTAAATTGGCTGAAGTTGGTCTATCTTTCTATATTTTAAATGGTCACTTTTTCCCCAAGAACCTTTTCATTTATTTTTCTCACTTTTCTGTCCTCTTATAGATTCCTGGCTCTTTTTCTTTTTTTATTGGAAAAAGTGATATGCAGATATTCAGAAGTTACCAAAAGCCTCTTTAAAACCCAACTTTCAGTGAAACCTGAGGGACTCAAAGTTTACCAAAACTTGCAAAGAAAAACTTAAAATTTGGGCCAGGGATTTAGCTCAGTGGTTTCGATGCCTGCTATGCAAGTGGAAGGACCCAAGTTCAATCCCCAGAACCAAAAAGAAAAAAAACCTTAAAATTTGATAATATAAAGGTTGTATATACAATTTCAGTAAATAAATATTTATGTATATTTATCTTGTCTTCTGGGCACATATTTTATGATGAGGGTACATGATGAATACACAAATCTGGTTTAAGTCACTTTATAGCTAAGAAGTGCTTATGTAATTAATACCAATGCCTGTAGTTCAAATGACTTAAATAAATCTTCAACATATAGACTAATTCAAATTTGTAGTTAGGACAAAAGTAAAAAAAAAAAAAATCAAAATTGCTAACATATATTTTGCCAAATAAGGAAAAGGATTGCCCTTAAATTTTAAGATATCATTGCCTATTTCAATGAAAAAGGGGAGGTTTAAGATCATTTGAATGGGAAAAAAGTATTTTATCAAGAAGAAATAATTGGATCAAATTCAAAAATGTTGCAAAGATTAGTTCAAAAATAAATTGAAAGAAAGAACAGAAGGTAAATATAAAAGAGAGAGGTACAAAGAAAGTTATGTATGGAAATATTTTTGGTAAGGAGGTTACAAAATGGAAAAGATGTTTTTTGAATGAGAAAGGATTTTTAATATAAAGAAAGTATTTTAGAATGACCAAGTGAGTTTATGAAAGGACAAGTGTTTAAGAGAAAAAAATCATATGCTTAAGGTGATGTGTTTTTTTTTAAAATATTGACCCACTTTTGGTAAAATGTATAAAACCAGGTTTAAGAAACAAGGATTTTAGTGTTTTATTAAGGTAATTTTCTGTTTTCTAGTGTTAGACTTTAGATTGAGTCTTTAGACTTGAGTCTTAAGGAGTCACGGTTTGTTTAAGTGTTAGTTTGTTACAAAGCCTTTTGATTAGTTTGGCACTCATAATGTATTTGACACTATATATCTGAGACTAGAGAGGTATATACATTTAAAAGATAAATATGCTTTATAAATGTACAAAATGTATAAAACTAAGGAAGGATAATTTTGATAGAGTAACTGGGAAATAGTTTCCTTCATGCAATATGCTTTGCATCTGAATCTTAAAAATATAACATAGTCAGTAAAAGTTTTAGAATTTCTACTACTTAAATTCAGTGTCATGTGGGTGGGGGAAAACAAAGACCATTTACATAGTTCTGACATTTAAAACTGGTGTATATTTATTGGTTTTAACTAAACAAGCATTTACTATTGTATAAATGAGATGTTCTAGTAAACAGGGAATTAATTATGTTTATGGTCATTAACTCTGTTATCCAAGCTAATAAAAAGTCCAAAGCTATTCTTTGTTTTTTTTGTCACTGTTGTACTTTATAGATGCAAAGTAAATGCAAAATAATTATTTCTATATGACTGAATCATAAATTCCAAATTTTATCTCAAAATTTAAAACTATATTGACATAAAAATGACTTCTGTGCAAATGTAATGCTAATTATTGCTGATTTATTTATATGTTAAGAGGATTTATTATGTTGCCTAAAAGTACAAGCCTTCTAAAATATAAAGCTTAAAACAACTTCTCATCTTGATCTCTAAACTGTTTGTACTAAGAGATTTTTCAAGTTTGTGTGTTCCTCATTATGACAATTACATATATATAATTATTCAGTCCAAAGACTGTCACTCCCAATAACTTGAAGGTATAGTACACGTGAGAACAAATATAGTCTACTTAGAAAAACTGTAACATACTCTTAGATACAACTTAATGACAAAACAAGATTTATTGACTATTTCATGGATTTTACTCCCATTAATTTTGTTTTGAATTTTCCTTTCATGACTTGGTTGTTTTCAATGTCCTGCAGTTACAACCTGAGTGGTGTTTTGATATGCTAGGCCACCACCATCAGGACAGACAGAATATGATGTTGACTGCTACTATTTTTGTTGGTTTTGGTTAATAGAAAAGGTGATTTTTTTTTTGTCATCTGTTATATTTCAAAGTGCTTGTGTGCTGATATCCAGAAAATAATACAATAGGATTAAGATACACAGTTCCCACTTCAAGATAGACATAACTGACCTGGGGTGTTCAAAAACTAAAGCTTAAAGATTATAGCTAAGAAAGAAAAAAGCAGCTAAGAGGAGAGCCAATATTCTGATCCCGGCCCTTCAAGGTCAGCCTGGATCCAGAGTGATAAACCCCTCTGAAAGAGTCAGGAATCATCTAAGTTATAGAGCACGGAAATAGTGGGAACCCCAGAGGCCAGGGGCCAGCCCACCAAGTACACATTCTGCCAAGAGGGAAGCCAATGGAAAGGGAATGCTCCCAATGCTTCCAAGGAGAGCCATGTGACCAGCAAAGTCATGATTCACCCTAGAAAGTTACTCCAGCTGCAGAGGAATACACCTGAGAAGTCCCATAGGGTCCTTACCATGTTCCAAAAGTAACTCCTGAGGAGCCTTGAGTGACTTTAGTAGTAAACAATAAAAACAAAAAAGTAAACAGCAGGTGATTAATCTCAACAACCTACATGATCTAAAACACCAAACAAAAGAGACCTTTGTTTACTTCACCTTGAGGATAGGAAGAAGAGTCTGTTCAGAAGAAGTAGGTGTGGCAAGAGACCACCATAGAAACTGAGAACAAATAAACTCCTGGGCCATTAGCTTGATATACATTAAAAACACAATCTGTGTTTTCTTCTAAGACAGGGAAATAATAGTGTTTATGCTAGAGGAAGAAGAAGAGGAGGAAAAGGAAGAGGTGGAGGAGGTGGAGGAGGAGGAAGAGGAGGAGGAGGATTCACACTAGGGCCTACAAATGCCCAATAAATTCCTAAAAGTGGAAAAACCTTGGCCTTTATTTGCTAAAATTCTGGATCAAATCCTATTTAGCTCTGCATACAGGTATGTTAGTCATTTAGGGAGCATCTGTGTAAGGGTTGGAGAAACAAAATGTATTAGCTCTACATTTATCTAGCTTATACCATCACTTCAAGACTGAGAATACCTATGCTTAGAGGTCTCTTTTGCCCTAAACCTAGGGCCTCCTCAGATCTGCAGGGAGCTCCACATGACTGAGACTGTCCCAAGTCATGATGATCCTTTTCAGGGACCAAATTGATCCTCAAATCAGGAGAGTTCCTCACAAAGGAACTGAATTTCCCCTCAAGTCAAAATAATTCATTTGAAGTTAAGAAAACAAGACTGCAATAATGATGGACCAAATACCAGCTCATTACTGCACCCTATAAAACTGTTTTCTATACTTTTGTGAATGGGCCAGTGTGATCCTTTCATGAGAATCTTCCCCCTCCAGCTACTAATCAAATTGAAGACCATTCCTCACCTTCTATCACTTTTCAATCAAATCTTTTGACTATAAATTTATAAAAGCCTTTAAATTTAATTTAATTTTTTCATTGTCAAAGCAAGGACCTGTATTACCTTGTCAAAGTAGTGAGAGGAGATCCTTATTATATTTCCTGATATGTAGCTAAATTTGAAAATAAAAGGATCTCGTGAATGGTAAATTATGAGAACCATTCTTAAAGCAATTATATATTAACCTAATGGAGTAGCCTACATAAAGAATATATTATAAATTCACATATTATGATTGTATTGTTTATAGCTGTAATTATAAATACATCACAAATAATTTTTAAGGCATTTATTAACTTTATGAAATAAGAACAAGTGAAAATTTTGTAGCTAACTTATTTCTATGTATTATTAAATTTAAAAACCCAGTGATGTTATGAAAAGAAACCATATCATATTTGTAATTTTTAAAACTGTGTAAATTTTAAATGATTACTTATGTGGTAGTTGGTATTTCTATTGGAAGTCAAATACTATAATTATATACATAAATACATACATATTTATAATGCAAATTATATTTTCAGAAATCATGGATATCTTAGTCAGTTTTCCCTTAGTCTTACAAAGTACATAAGACAATGAAATTAAAAATACAAAAGGTTTATTTGGGCCTCAGTCTCATTGGTTTTGCCCCATGGTCTCTTGGCCAATTCCTTTTGGGGCTGTCAGCAAAGCATTGTGGGGAGCTCACAGTGGAGCAAGGCTGCTTACCTCATGAAAGACAGAAGCAAAAGGGAAAAGGAACTGAAATCCATCTGTCCTTTTCAAAATCATGCCCACAAGTACCTAACATTCTTTAATTAGGCCCTAGCTCCTAAAATTCTACCATCTCTTAATAGCACTGTTTGGGTACAATCCTTTACCATATGGGCCTTTCAGGAATATTAAACTTTCAAATATAGCAAATTATCTTATGGCAGATAAATCTGTTACTGGAAATAGTTGGACTTATTCATATTGTTTATTCTTTTATAAATCAAATTGGGCCAAGGATTTAACTCGCTGGTTCTGCCACTTGCCTTGCAAGCGCAAGGACCTGAGTTCGATTCCCAGTACCCAAAACAAGAAATACATTAAATTAAAACTCTAGAGACCAAAAGCTTTTTTTGTTTTAAAATAAAGGGCTTTTTTTGAGTTATCACAAGTGTTAGACAAAAGAGGGACCAGTTCCTGGAATATGTTTCCACAATAATCAGCAAGGTAAGGTAGTAAGGTAGTTAGAAAACACCCATCTGACAAGAGTTATGAGCATTTTTTATAAACTTAGGTGAAGAAATTACTGTTACCTACTCTGATATAATTAAAAGCAATAGACAATGTGAAGCAGGCAAAGTTTAGATAGAAGAATGATCTAGAAGGAAAAGTAGTTTTTGCTTCTTAATTGGTTAGTGTTGTAAGCAGAATGTAGTGGTGTCTAGTGATTGTCAATTTGGAGTTTTGAGTCAGGAATATTAGCATTTAAGAAGGTACAATGGTCTGATAGTTAATTGTGGTGTCATCTTAAATAAGAAATGACTAGCAGATTGTTTAACACAGTTCTGAGTGTATGTGAAAGACTGACTTAACTGAAGATGGAAAACCCATCCTGGGTGTCAGTGGACCAACAAATAGTCTTGTACCTGGAATGGAATAACAAGCAAAAAAAGAAGGAAATCTCATTTCTGCATTTTTCAGTAGAGCTGCAGTCTTCACCATTGAAGGCATCCATCTCTGGGCTTCTAGGGCAGACTCTTCAACCTTTCACCATACGGCCATTGGCCCTGATATGGGCTCACATAGGACTCTTCAGTGAGCTCCAGGCCTCTGGCTTTTGCCTGGATCCATGGACTGTCTAGCCTGCATAAGGCCCTTTGTATTCTTCCATACCTCACTATGCAGGCAGCCATTGGAAGTCTTCTAGTGAACCCTGATACAAGCAGTAACTTCTTGCTCTTGTTTTTATTGATTTGGCCCAATGCTGTTGTGGAGGATAGTTTCACTTCTTTTCCTTATTCTATATTCTCTGCAATGTAACTAAATTTAGGAAACTTAGAATTTTTCTCTTAACAAGCATGTAGTTTTTCATATAGAAAGCAAGCTGTGTTTAATAGCTGTGTTTATATTGCAGCCATATGCTTTTTAAAGGACTCTGCATTTACTGCGTATGAATGGAATTCATACAACTAACTCTTCCTTTTTTTCATGTAGGGGCTATTGAAAACAAAATCTTAGAGTGTGTTGCTCCCTATTCATCTATGAATTATGTACTATGTTTGTATGCACGTGTTAATGATCTTATTTAGTAGGGTTCTACTTTTATAATAAAGGTTCTATGAAGTGCAATCATAATAAATTCCAATTTTATATGTATGGTTTAACATGTTAGCCTTATGTTACATGGATGAAGATGCTTTAGTTGAATGCTAAAAACATGCATAAAATATTTTCCTTAAAATGTGTTAATTTATTGATTTTCCTCTCTATAAGTTTACAAATTATATTTAAAATAGCCAATTGAACTTTGAAAACTAAAAAGTTATCTGTAGTTACTGAGGACATTTTTTTTGTTTAATAACACCACACTAAAATTTAATGATACATTTCTCTATAATTATGTGTTAATTTCAAATTACTGTGTGGGTTTTTCTTCAAGTGCATATTAAAATGCTGACTGAATACAACCTAAGAATTGTGTGTCTTGGATTTTTAGTACCATAGCATTTGCATTTGAGCAATGAAAATAATCAAACTTAATTTGCCCTCCTAGAGAGCATGGAAGTAGCTTTGATTAGCCTATTGAAAGCTTGTGTTGTTCCCCTTGAGTTTGGATGCAGGGGGTAGAATTGCCAACATGATGCAACACAGCAGGAACCCAGAGAGTCAAAGCTAAAGTTGACTATATTAAAAATAAAAGAGAAGGTCATTGATTTGGAAAAAAACCAAACTGTTCATGGCTGCACCTGCCTGTCTCTGTGTCTTTTGTAAATAACTTACCTATATTATTTTGTTACAATTGTTAAAATATAGATTGTGTTCTCTTATTGTTTATTTCCAACATTTTTGGAACTATTCTTGAAATACTTTAGAACAACAGTGCCCAGAGCTCAAACCCAACTGATAAGCCAGGCTAGAAAATCTCATGATTCATGGGACATTGGGTAAAATACTCAAGAAGGTTTTATTTAAGTAGTAAAGAGAAGTCATGGAATGAGACTATATTTAACCTTCCTAAAAATATCATAAAAGTAATAAGGGTAAGAGTCAAACTGCTTCAATATAGCTTCATTAAATCTACCTAAAAAGTCAGTTCTTAAGACACAGAAAAGTGTCCAACATTCAAGATGAAATTCACAGTGTTTCCCAACTATTCAAAGATTACCTGGTATGAAATGAATCAGAAAATCTTAAAGCATAATGAAGAAATGAGTCAATAAAAATACCCTAGAATAAAAACATTATAATTTGCAAATATATTAAGAATAGGTATTGTAACTATATTATATAGATTTTAAAATATTTGTTCATAACTGTTGCTATATATGTGTGTATATACACACACATACATCTTTACATATATAAAATATTTATAGACACAAAAGTATTACAGGTGCACAGGATTTACTTGATACAGATATGTTTCCTGTTTCTGTTGTAAGTGAGAAGAAAGGGTTACAGTCTACCCTTAAATAGTTTCTTTCATTGGGCTGTGAATTATGTTGACAGATTAAGAGGGAAAGCATATTTAATTATGTATATGCATACATGGAGGTCCAAAAAATATGAGATGTGAGTGAGGGTCAGATGATTTAAGCTTATATAACATCCTAAGCTATAGAAAAGAATAAAGATTTGGGTTTTATGGGAGGTGGTGAAGATATGTTATGGGAGGATGAGGAGGTAAAAATTAATGGTGGATATAGATTTTCTTGTTGGGTGGATAAAATTCTCTTGGGTAATAATGATTCTGAGGAGCTCTTCTTTTGGTTCTATCTTTTGTAGATGCAAATGTCCTTTGTAGAACTGAAGTCTTTCAGAGCAACTACCATGTTTAAAGTTTCTTAAATTAGCTAGTTAGCAATCAATATGTCAAAAAGGAATATTCTGGCATGGTGTGTCTTAGACTGAAAAATATATAATGAGTCACTACAGAATTACTGACAACTGAAACTTAAAAACACACCAAAATATAAAAACTTTGTTTTTAAATATTACTTACAATAAAAGTAACTAGGAGGGCTGCCATTCCAGCACTCCCAGGCAAGAGGAAAGGGCTTCCAGGCTGCCCTTCCACTGCTCCCAGCCCAGAGGAAGAGGCTTCTGGGCCGCTGTTCCACTACTCCCAGTGCAGAGGAGGTAAGCTGTGCAGGTGCCAACAGCACCCCCTGCCATCAAAATGGGAAGACCCATAAAAAAGTCTCAAAACCAGACTTCCAGATCATCTACAGCAACCCCAAAAGGAAAGGAGATGGAACACTCTGATACTCAACCACCTGGACTCCCTGAACTGGCAACAAAAGAGGATCTGGGAAAAATGAAATCAGAAATAATTTCAAAAATAACAGCAGAGATTGTGCCCATAGTGCAAAACATGATTAATAAATCTAGAGAGGACACAGAATAAAAATAGAGGAGCTGAGGAACATGATGGAATCCCAACATAGGAAAAAAATGGAATGCATAAAAGAGATGCAAACAGATTTCCAGGAGTTGAAAAAGTCCATTGAAAGCCTAAGCAGCAGAATGAACCAATGTGGGGACAGAATTTCAGATATAGAAGATAAGATTGCAATTAGTGACCAGGAAAAGAAAAATTGCTTCAAAATTGTAAGGGATTACAAGAAATCGATCCAGCAGCTGCTAGATGATGCAAAGAAGAATAACATAAGACTGATTGGAGTCAACAAAGAAACAGGAGAGAGTGCAAATGACATAAAAAAACTGTTCACAGAAGTGATGGCAGAAAAATTCCCAAGAAAGGGAAAAGAAATTGACATACAGATAAGTGAGGCATATAGAACTCCAACTAGCTTTGATCAAAAAATCTACATATAGGTATATAATTGTTAAGATTCCAGAAACCAAACAGAAGAACAAAGTTCTACAAGCAGTTGGAGAAAAGAAACAAATCACGTGCAAAGGAAAGCCATCAGAATCACAGTAGACTTCTCATTGCAAACCCTCAAGGCAAGAAGAGTTTGGAGTGACATATTTCAAGCCCTAAAGGAAAACAGCCTCCAACCCAGATTGACCCCTGCAAACTATATTTCAAAATTGATGGAGAAATAATATACTTTCATGACAAAGAGCACAGTAGGAACTCCGTGAACATCAAACCAGCACTCCAAAAAATTTTAGATAATATCCTAGGAACAAACAATGAGGATCACAACCCCAGGAAGCCCAGCAGAATGAATCCATCAGGCACGACAAGAAATTAAATGCAAAGGGGAAGAATGTAACAAAAGGAAAAAGTCATGACAATGATAAGTCAATATGTATCAGTTATAACCATCAATTTTTTTTTTTTTTTTTGGTACCAGGGATTGAACTCGGGTCCTTGCCCTTGCAAGGCAGGTGGCAGAACCACTGAGCTAAATCCCTGGCCCAATAACCATCAATGTTAATGGTCTCAATTCATCAATCAAAAGAAATAGACTGGCAGAATGCATCAAGAAGAAAAATCCAACAATATGCTGCATACAAGAAACACACTTAATTCAAAAAGAAACTCATAGATTGAGAGTTAAAGGGTGGAAAACAATATGCCATGTGACAGGAACCTAAAAAAAAAGCAAGAGTAGCTATCTTCTTTGCAGATCAAGTGGATTTCAAACCAACACTGATTAAGAGAGACAAAGGACACTACATCCTTGCAAAGGGAACAATCCAACAGGAAGAGATGACAATCATAAATATCTATGCACCAAACCCTAGTGCACCCAACTATATAAAACAAATACTGAAGAACATGAAAAGTCATATATGCATTAATACAATAGTAGTGGGGGACCTCAATACCCCTCTGTCACAGAGATAGATCAACTAGACGAAATATAAGTAATGAAATACCAGAACTCAATCGAACTCTTGAACAAATGAACTTAACATGTTTATAGAGTGTTCCACCCCACAAAATCAGAATACACATTCTTTTCAGCTTCACATGGGTCGTTCTCCAAAATAGACCACATGCTCACTCATAGAATGTGTTTAAGTAAGTGAAAAGGAATTGAAGTTATCTCTTGTATATTATCCGACCATAGTGTGATGAAATTGGAGATCAATAGCAAAAGAAACTGCAAAAATTACAAAAACACATGGAAATAGAACAACATACTTCTGAATTACTAATGGGTCACATGACAATATAACATATCAGGATCTATGGGACACAATGAAACCAGTCTTATGAGGGAAACTCATAGCAGTGAATACACATATTAGGAAAACAGAGCGAGCCCAATTAAACAACCTGATGCTGAACCTCAAGCAAGAGAAACCACCAAAAGTGTGAAGAGACAAACCATAATGTGGAAAATAATCTTCACTTGCTGTTCCTCAGACAAAGGTCTACTATGTCAAATCTATAAAGTACTAAAAAAGGCAGACCTCCCAAATTTAAAGACCCAGTCCAAAAATGGGCATCTGAAAAGAACAGACATTTCTCAGATGAAGAAGTAGAAATAGCAAATAAACACATGAAAAACATGCTCAATATAACTGGTTATTCGAGAGATGCAAATGAAAACAACGCTGAGATTTCACCTCACTCCTGAAAGAATGGCTACTATCATGAAATCAATCAATAACAAAAGCTGGCAGGGGTGTTGAGAAAGAAGAACCCTGCTCCAGTGCTGGTGGGAGTGTAGGTTGCTGCAACCACTGTGGAAATCAGTATGGAGATACCACAAAGTACTAGGACTGGATGTCCCATTTGACCCAGCTCTTCCCCTGGTGGGTATGTTTCCCAAAGAATTAAAAGAATCATACCACAGTGATATATGTATACCCATGTTCATAGCAGCACAATTTGTAATAGCTAAATCTTGGAAACAGCCCAAATGCCCATCGACTGGAGACTGGATAAAGAAAATGTGGGGTTTTTTATAGCCTTAAAAAATGAGAAATTAGAGATATGTATAGCTAAATGGATGCTCATTGAGGCGATACTCTTAAGTAAAATAAACAGGACACAGTTGTAAATACTGAATAGTTTCTCTAGTGTGAGAAACTGAAAATGTAAATAAGGACTAAAAGGTATAATAGGTAATGTGAAATAGGAAGAAAAGGGGCAAAGGGGAATGGGAAGTGGGAAGGGTAGGGGAAAGGAAAGAAAGGGATGGAATTAATAAGAGAAAATGAAAAAATGGAAACAAATTCTGTGTAAATAAGGAGGGTTGGAGGTGTTGAAGGGAGGGCAGGGAAAGGGAGAAAAATAAGAGTCAAGAGAGATTATGTAAAGGGGCAAATTTCCAAAGATGACTGTCATTATTTTGTATGCTTAAAATGTACCAATAAAAAAAAAAGTAAGTAGGAATCTGATTTTAGAGCTTGGACAAGTTATACAACAAATGAACTTGGATCATTTTATAGTAGGACATATCTCTCACAAATGGGATTATTGCTTTTACAAAACAAAGCCTAGAAATCTACTGTGTCACTTCCACCATAGGACGCAGTTAAAAGTTTTCATCTGTGATCAGGATGTCAGGCCCTTTCTGAATACTCAGTATGTCTGTAGATTGATTTTGCACTTACCAGCATCCAGAACAGTGAAAAATAAATTTAAATTATCTATGACTTATCCAGTCTATGATATTTTATACTTGTTTTAAAACCAGGATGTTCTGTAAAATCTCTGAATTTTCAGGTCATTAAATATTCCTAAATAAACAATTATTATCAAATTCTTCAAGCAGGCACTAAATGGACAACTTCTTCCTAGAAGGAGATAAAATGTGGGCAGGTAAGCCTTTATGATTAGGTACTGAAAGGCTCTGAAATAAGACTTTTTTCTGAACCTTCAGTAAAAGAACTATTACTTCTGATCTTTTGTATTTGACCTAATGTTTTCAGGAAAAATTAGACCACAGTGAGATCTAAAAGTTCTAGTCCAGCTGGTGCATTTTAATGACATAGCCAGATGCTATCTCAACATAAAAAATTTTAAAAAGGAAGCTGGGTGTTATGGCATGTGCCTTCAATCCCAGCACTCTGGGAGGCTAAGGCAGGAGGATCACAAAGATAAGCCTGGCTGAAACACAAACAGTGACTTGGCAAGACTCATTGCTTCAAAGAAAAAAAATTAAAATGTGCTGGGGATTTAGCTCAGTGTGAAGGCCACGGGTTTAATGCTCAGTCTTACCAAAAGAAAAAAAAATACTCATGTTGGCATTTGTTTGCATGCATATAGAACAACATAATAGATTTGGCTTTGTGAAGTTAGTTATAGAATACCAAATTTCATTTTGGCACATAATTTTCAACTCCTTGAAAAGCAAAAACAAGATATCAATATAATATACACCAAACCATTTTTTACCTCAGCTGCCTAAATAAAAATCTAACCTCACTATTACTGGGTAGAAGTCCATCTGCTTTGGGTCAATTTTCCACCAGCAGATGGCTCTCAAAAGTGATCAACACTCCTCCTGGCAGCATGAATTGGTAAGCCCTGGCGAGTTGCCAGGGTCAATTACTCCATCCCCTGGAAATTGAATGAATTACCCCTCCTAGAGGGTACAACTCCTGACTGGCTCGCCAAATTTATTCCTGGACTCAAATTTGTCTGCTTGGTATTTGAAAGGCAATACTCAATAGATAAGTTTGTTGGGAAGTAAATTAGTGCTAGTACTCTGAAAAGATAGGGGAAGAGTCTTTTACTCCCCCCAAAAAGATCATCTTGAGGAACTCTGTTATATGAAAAGGATTTTATAGGAAACATTGTCTTTATAAGGTAGAATGTTTTTATAGGATTTGTGACAGGACAGTGAGGTGGAAGGCTATTTGTTGAGTGGTATCTTTGTTATCCACGGTGTGTGTCAGTTTTTCTTTGGGCAGAATTTTGCATTCAATTTTGCCCTCTTATGGTATCCCCTATAATTCTTTAGACAAACATGTTACTTTTAATTAAATTAAGTATTATCTTAAACATTCTGATGTAATCTGAATGTCACCAGATATTCTGGGTTCTGTAAACCTGAAGAAGGATTATATAACAGTGAACATCTTAATCATTTAGATGCAACTTTTCTTAAAATTTAGAGTACTGGGCAAAAGGAAGGAAAGGAACTCTGCAAAGGAAAATTTACAAAGAAACATTCATTTTTACAATAGCATACATTGTGAACTTTCCACGTTAATAAAGAACTATAAATCTGTTATTGACCTTATTGATAAATATAGTACAAAATAAGTGGATAACTCTTTATATCATGCTTCAAATTATGTGTGAAAATTATTCAGTTTAAAGTGTAGAGAGACTTAGGTTAAAATGTGTCTATTATTTTAAAGATTGTGATCTAAGTGCAGATTTGCCTGATATTAATTATATGGGCTCAGAATTAAATGTGATGAAATTGATTTCTTCAAATAAATCCACATTTTTAGCTTCAACTTTTAAAACTTTAAATAGAAATAATATCAAATATTTGGTAGTGTTAACATATAAAATAATTGGAATAATGAATATACTATTGGAGAAGTACCCAGAACAAATTAAAACTAGTGTAAGTTTTATATTGGCTCTATATTATGTTAGCATTCATAGAGTACACTGTTGTTAGTATTTATTTGAACAATCTTTACTGATATAGTCAGATGCTTCAGGTATAGAACTGAGCCTTGTAAAAACCTTTGGTGTGAGGGAGCAGGTATTAGTAATTTATAAAGTAAGTAATGATGAAGAGAATAATTTTTTCTCTTTAATGTTTTGTGTATCTGTGTGTATATGTGTGATTTCATTAACTTTCGTTTGATCTATGTAAGTGAATATTTCAAGTAAAATATTACTTTTATTTTGTTAGGATATATAATGAGAAATTTCAAAAGGTAAATCAAATAATCACTTTCATGAATGAAGATACAGCTTCCAAAAAGGAATAATTTAATTGTATAATGATAATATACAATTTTTTTCAGAGAGACCATGTGATAATATTGTGCATCAGTTATTTTACTTAAAATTATGTACTTTGAAGATAATGATGCAGTATAGTATTATTCACTTATTTTGTTATGAAAATTTGTTTTATGTTTTCATAAAAAATTATAAAGAAAGAAAAATTTGTTGGGTGTTAATACAAAAAAGAAGTAAACAATGATAAAGACACTATAGAGTTCAGCATTAATATCAATCACATTATGCCATGATGGGCATTTGTTAATCAAAATATTTAAAAAAGTTTAGTGCTTAAGAGGAAGTAGAGAGATAGATATTTTTCAAAAGGAAAATAAATCAAAATATGGTGGGAGGAGGGATTAAGTGGGAGGAGGGAATGGAAAGGAGATGAAAAAATGAATTAAGATGCATTATGTACATGTACCAACTCCACATAAGGAAGTAAACATTATGGATTGCAAACATGTACAAAAATAAAAGGAAGGGGATCTAGGGATGGATGGGAGGGTGACTGAGGGGAGGAAAAGAGGTTAAAAGCAGAAATTAAGGTATTTTATGTACTGTACCAAGTTCTCAAAAGGAATATAAACATTTACTACAAACATACAAATAAAAAAAACTTAATGATACATACAATTTACAATATTACCACAAATGTAGCTGGCACAAGTGACATCTCATGAAAAGTAATATTTTGAAACTCACAATTAGTTTATTTTCTAAAAAATAACTTCTCTCAGTGGAATAATTTTAAATATATTAAAGAATTACATATCCACCATCATTAGTGGCTAGTTGTGTGTAATAATTTGTATATATACACAGAGAATATCTGTTTATACGTGTCAGATATTACATACTATACATGTATATGAGAACAATGTACGTACTTGTAATAGATTTGCAAAGGTAACTGAATTTCAGTTTAGGTGTTGTATCTTAATTATTCCAGTGACAAAAAATTCAGGAAGAATAACACTCCTTAAATATGAGCAAAATAAAGGTTTTAAGTGAAAAAAAATGATTTTTGAAACATTAATCAAGCCATAAAAACAATATAAACACATTCCTCAAAAGGTCTTTTAATATTTTTTTTTAAAAATCACAGTTAATAGTTAAAACGATTCCTCTGAAGATGATATATGTAATGTTGAAGGAAGGACACAGACTTAAAATCAAGTATCAATATGAATTTTAACGTAACACATCAAAGAAGCTTTGTATAAATGAAATTCAAAGCCTAATAAACACATGAAAGTTCATTTTAATAAATATTATGTATGCTTAACCTTTATTAAAGAATGAGCAGGGAGAGTGGAGATAGAGAATAGGAAATTTAAATACATTTTTTAAATTTGGGAAGTAAAGTTAAGATGAGAACTCTGGGTAATAGGGGTTCGCAGAAAAAGGAAAAGAAAAAAAGATTATAAAGCTTCTGGCTACAAGTTCTACATATTATTTTAGCCTAAAATTCTGTGTTGTTTTCTTTATAAGCTTAATTTACTGACTAGATATTTAGGGAAATTAGAGTACTCCAAGTTCCAGATGTCCTCAATAGCTTCTGAGGAAGCTGAGAAAGCAAACATTGATATTTTCCTAGTACAGTGTTTCTGATTTCTGAAATTTCTTTCCAAGGAGCAGTTTCTGGGTGGGAGAGTTTGAAAGAGTAACTGTGGCTAAGAAATGATATGATTTTTATACCTGTTATTCCAGTGATCAGAAGAGAAGCAGCAAGTCAGTAAGACTCAGTAACACTATAGAGTTCACAGTACGTTAGAATTATTTACCACAGGTATTGTGGTATTTCAAATTAAGATGAAATAAAGGGTAGATGAGTTATTTTCATCATTCAGGAATTCATACCCTAAAGATGATCAGTTAGCTTTTAATTAAAATACCACTTTCTTGGAGGTGGCTATAGGAGTGCTTCATCATTTTTTGTATAGTCAGCTCTCCTGACTCGTTAATTTGGAAAATAAAATTTTGTAATAGGTTTTAAATAGTGAACTGGTGATGACAGAGATATGTAGGTTGACAAAGATATTTTAGTTATGCTCTGTGTTTTTATGTAATGAAGGATGGTAAATTAGGAAAGCCTCAGTGGTTAGGCTTAGGACCAGTGCACTCATTTTGGTGCTTAACTGCTCTGGTCGCTAAAGAACAGTCGACTGAAGCTTGATCCTGCAAAATGGTAATATTCTGTTTCAATAAAACTGTTTGAAGGATTTTATTTTATTCATTTTCCTGAATACTTCTGTGGATAGGGATATGGACATTCATCAATTACATAGAAGACATTGCAAGAAAATTTTGAGAACAAGTGCTAATACATTCTTACAAATATGGTATATTTATGGTACTTTTTACCTAGGTATAAGGTATAGTGGAAGAGTCAGTCTTCAATATCTTTTAGATTTTATGTTTGTCAATATTTAGCAAGTGAATATAATACCCACATAAGGAAAAAATGACACAAACTTTTATACATATTAACCATCTTCTGTTTAATACACACACATTTTTCTAACACTTTTTGCAAGTTTTCTTTTTTATTACTATTCATATCTATATAACTAGGTGGATAGCATGTATCTCAAAACATTGTTGAAAGTAAATCTGGGGATAGTTTTGTTGACAGTTCTTTTTTTCCAATTTTCCACGTAATTGATTTACCTCTTATAATGCTACTTTATCCCATGTATACATAGTTTTGACTGCCCTAAGTAAATTACAACATTAATTGATGTACTCTTTAAAACCATTGTGTTAAATTGTATGACTGTTTGAGTTTGACAGTATTTACTTTGCTTTTTTTTTTCGATACCAGGGATTGATCTCAGGATGTTCTACTTGCGAGGCAGGCACGGTGCCACTGAGATAAATCCCTGGCCCTACTTTGCTTGTTTTTATCTCTTTAATTTTTTTTATTTTATCTCACATAATCACTACATTGTGTAGTTTTTAAAATACTAATCAGAGATCTGTTTCCTTCACTATCTAAATATTAACATCAGTATTTATTGTAATATTATATATTTGTTCTCATTACCAACCTCAGATTTCATGTTTTCTGTGTTTTCTGTTAATTTTCCTTTTTGTCTGTGTCATTTGTTTGAAATAAATTGATGAAATATATAAATCAAGATAGTCAAGTCTTAGTGTTTTGTGACCTCGGAAACTTCGATCAGAAAATATGGTATATATTTTGGCATGCTGAGTTCTTTTAACTGGAAGAAAGTTCAAGGTGTCAGAAGTCAAGTCTGTTTATGACCGTTTCCTGCTCTTTTTTCCTCTTGCCTTTTTTCTCCTTCAAGTCATGTTATGTTAATGGGAATTCCTTTTCATAAAGGAATCACACAGAAATTAGAATGGATTTCAACCAAAGATAGCCATAAAACATAGAAATATGCCAGTAACAAAAAATTTCAGGCCTATCTTCATAAGGCCCTCATGCTAGAAGGGGCTCATATACCTCAGAGAGAGGAATGTCACAAAGATGAAGATGAGTTTGAAATGATAGCCCTTGCTGAAATTTTCCTGTTACCACTTGGTTATCCAATTGTAGTCCAATAACATTTTTACACAACTAATCATTCTTCATTAAACCTAAGTTTAAAAATACTTTTCCCCTTGAATCTTTGGGTCTCTACTTATTAAAGGTCCCACACCATGTAAACCTTTGATTAAATAAACATGTCACATCTCTTAGTTCTGTGTTACTATAATGAAAAATTTCAGATAACCTATATAGAGAAAATGCTCATTTTGGCTCAAAATGAGTTTGGAAGTTACCATCCAAGATCAGATGAACTCACCAATTTTGGCCATGCATAGCATTCTCTATGTCAAAGTTATGGAGCACCTGGTGGAGGACACTGTTCATCTTGTGAGCCATGAAGCAAAAGAGAAAGAGAAAAACACTAGGGTCCCACATACCCCTATAAGGAGATGCCCCAAAGGATATCAGAACCTCCCACAAGACTTCACCTTCTGTAAATTCTGTCTTTTCCCATCAGCCCCATTCTGGGGATCCAGCCCACCCTTTCATTCATGAAGGATGGACGATCCTTATGTACACAATAACATCATACTCACATGCTATGCTTTTATGGAAATTTGTCTTTTGTTATAAGAATATCAGACATGAAATGCATGATAGGTAGAAAAATTCTCACATCTTTCTACACTTGTTTTACATTTTTTAACTAAAGTGTTGTTTTGTTCCTGAGTTATAGATACATGAGTCAGTGCATTCAAACTGTAATTAATAAAGGAATATTTCAACACATATTCCCTTAACAAAATGTGAATAAGAAATTAGATGACACAGTTTTCAGTGTCTTCTAATCCTCCTTAATGTAGGCATAAGATGTAAAGTATTTTGTTGACACTCTTCACCAGCAGTTTATATTTCAAGCAGAGTGGGGCCAAGGATAAAAACATCTGGAGATGATTCAAAATAATTGCCTGTCCCTGGAGACACATGTTCTGTCACATGCTCTAACTCTTACGACCTGATTATTTTCATATTCTCTTAAATCTTTCAGAAAAATTATAAATTAATATGAGAGAATTTTTGCAGTTCCTCACAGTAAAATAATTAAGTCATGATATGTGCTTTCCCACAACTCTGTGCTCTATTAAGGCACTGCTCAAAGAAAACCGTTTGTTGCAACATTAAAATATGCAAGATATGATATGTGAAATCACGGCAAATAAATGTTTCTGAAGATATTTAAATTGAAAGAGTATCAGAATCAAATAATGAAGTGCTTACCTCAAAGAAGTGCATAAAACATTTTTGTGCCTGAATCAAATTGTTATCTTACTATTATCTTGCCGTTTTTGTCAGTAAGACCAATATAAACTTGGGGGTGGGGCAGAGACACAGAGAGAGAGAGAGACAGAGAGAGAGAGACAGAGACAAACAGAGATTGACAGAGGAGAGAGACACACAAAGGAAAAGGAAATCATGTGTGAACTTATTAACTTAATATCATATTTAGAACCTAACAAATTCTTGAGCTGGACATAGAGCTACAGGATTTAATATTTGCACTGCTGGTTTTCTGTCTTGCTTTGGTCTCATTCCTTTTTATCCACCTAAATCTCCTTTATGGAATGGAAACCTTTACCCTGCACTTTCATGTGTCGGAAGTATTAAACTAACTCTTTCTTTCTTTCTTTCTTCCTTTCAACAGGGGCTCACAGCTAAAAATTTGCCTTAAATGTCAGAGGAAATTTTAGACATCACATTTTCAGCAATGCTTGAATATGTTGGGACTTTGAAAACTCTTAGAAATGGTCTATATGCATTTGCATGGAACGCCAGTGGTAGAATGTTTCTGTTTATATCCAGATGCCTACCCAAATCTCATGCACTCATAGGTGGGGATTTGGATCATGGGGACATGACAGTCACAGGTGGATCAGTCCACTGATGAGTTTATAGAAGACTTGCTGTCGGGTGGGCTCTGGAAGACAAGGAAGCTTCACCCCTCCCACTTCTCTCTATCTCTCTGTCTCCTTTCACCCCCAATTGGTTCTCTTTCTAATGGGAAATAAAAATTATAAGACTGTTTACAGATTTGTTTTCAAACATGCCATTTTATTTACAGTCAATTGTCCTTACATTTTTTTCACTTATAATTTTTAGCCATAAGAGAAATATTGATCCATACATTACTTGCAATAGGAGTGAATATGGAAAGAACAGAAAGCCAGTGTAAAGGTAATAAATTGATGAGTGAGGCATAATACTGATGGCTTGCAGTCATGTGATCTTATCTTCACATAGAACCGCTATAGTGTTCAAACTACTTTCCAAGACACCAAGGAATCGAAAAGTTAAAGAAGCTCACTTTACAGGCATTTCAAATTTTAATAGACAAGTTACTACTTTATAGAAATCTATTTTCCACTATGAGCCCTTACAAGTTTAACTTCACAAATACAACACTGTGTCAAGTCATAGAGCCAAATGCTATAGTTTAAGCCAAGTCAAAACAATCAACCATAGGTCTTTTCAAATTAATAAAAAAATTAGAATTAAGAAAATAGAATTCTTAGGTGATTGTAATAAGAATGGTTTCTAGATGGTTGGGTAGATTGGAGAAAGAAAATAGTTCTCTATTTCAGCCAATGTGGCAATACCAGCTTTATTTGAATTCCCACCTTATTAAATGGATAAATCATATCTTTCCCTTACAGCAGTTCCTATCATAACAGTAAATAGAAATTTTAAGTGTATTTTATATACCAGATCTTAACTCTTTTCTACAAATATTTTTGTGAAATGTATCTTTATACACAAACCGCTCCTTAAATTCTTTGTATTTTTCATTCTACAAATCTGTTACTAAAGGTTCATTCCTTTAAAGTACATATCAGTAGTACTCCTAAAAGAATAAGGAAATCATTATCTCCTATTTTGTGTTCAGCTCCTCTGCCTGGTTTATTCCAAGTCAGTATAATAATGTGCAAAAGAATATAATTTTACTCTTACAAGTGATTTTTAACCCTTAGAATTTATGACTAAGGTAAATTATGCACAGATTGACACTGACTCGTGTTAAACAATCTGGGCCATTGTAAGTCCACACACTATCTTGCTAATTCTTCATGACATACTGCCAAGTAAGGGATTGAAGTTAAACCCTTAACCTACAGAGGATAATTTGGGGCAGGGGCATTGTTGCAAAAGTTCCAACAGATATTCAGATCCAGGAAGAATACTGATCTTAAATTTACTCTCCCTGCTATAAGGCGATTCTTGTCAAAGGAGCAATAAAATATTAAAACTGCCCCCAATTTCTGTATGGAAACTACTACTCTCAATGGAAAGAAGGGAAACCAAAAATAAATAAAACACATTTACTTCATATTTTATTTATGCCAGGGCATTATTTTTGTGTTTGCTCATTTATTTTTATTTCATTGAAGCATTTCATAAGGCTGCAATCTTCCTATTTGATGGTTTATAACTCAAGCAAAATTCACATCATGAATTTTTAAAATATTTTTATTTTACATTTTAAATGGCTCCATCATCACATTGTCTTATACATATTCTTCCATGTTCAGCAAAGAAAAAAAATGGAATAATTTTTGTTAGCCTTATTTTATCTGCACAACCTTAGTCCATTTTCATTTTAGGAGACTGTAGGCCTGAGTAGCTTTAAGTATATCTATAACTAAATTTTTATTACTGCCTATGAAAGACATCATTTTATGTAATCAGATGAATCAGAATGCTTGTTTCTACAAGTATGACAATCACATTAAAACTGAAACACTCAGAGGCCCTGGCCTTCACCATATTATCACACACTCTGCCTACCCCTGAGTTATATGAAGAGAGAGAAAATAGGTTTATGCAGGTTTTGAAGCATGTTCAATTGACAGAATTCTGTTCCTACTATGAAAAGGCACACAGTGCCAATCCCCATCAGCCAGTAGGGGTTTCTGAGATCAAAGGGAATTAAAATGTCACTCTTGGTTCTCATGAAAACAGTTGACTTGGGTACATTTAAACCAGGGGAGAAAAAGAGAAAACAATACATGTATTTTTAAAACAATTTAAACATTGAATTTCTACTGAACAAATAAATGCTATGCTGTAAGTTGCCATTGTTTGGATGTGTGGTACGGATTTGAGAAACTAAGTTTAACAGATGACAGGGAGAAATAGAGAAGCCTCAATAATTATGTAAAAACCTAAGAAGGGACTAAGTGAGCAATTTTCAGAGGTGACTAACAGCACACATTTCACTGTGAATGAATTGTTATTGATAATAGTGGTAAAGAAAGCCAAATGTGAAACAGGAAATTTGTCTTTATTAGCAGTATTTTGATTTACAATTAAGATAGCATGATTCGAACTCTGCTATTATTTAAAATCGATACCAGAATAACTTAATAATGATGAAGTAATTGTTAGAAAACTACAGTTTTGTAATGTAGTTGGACTATGATCTGGCCTTTGTATGGATACAGATAGGTAGATGAACTGATATGTGTAATTTTATACACAGATACACATTGCAGGTAAATGATTACCACAAATTGTTGATGAGTGACAGAAAACTCTGAGGAGCATGGAAGTGTCTAATGTGCCATAGGAAACCTAAGTTAACATTTATTCATTTGCCACGTTATGATTGTAAGACATAAGAAATAAAACAGTTATGTATAAGTGTACACGAATCCTCATCAATGTGGAAGAAATCATCAAATTTAAAGTTTAAAGTGGAGCTATATGTAGAAATTGTGTCATTAGCTTAAAAATAAAAGTGTTACAGATTATTTCAATTGCATAAGCTGCAGTTGCAGTAATATGACAATTGCTAAATCAATCTTTAAAAGACAAGTAATAATTTTATGAGGATAGTTTCTCCCAAAGGCAAATAAATACAATTGTTTTAAATATTTCCCATTAAATGGGCTGTACTATAATGTTTCCTCCATGTGGCACGTGTCATACTCTTCCGTGTGGTTCAGGAACATAGTGGTGGCATCTGAACAATAGGCTGTGGGAGGAAACAGTGGTGTTATTGCTGTTATTGCTGAAGGGTGAGTATAAGCTAATGAACAGAACTGAAGTGCTATGCTCCTTCTCTCATTGCATTTATTAATTGCACTTACTTTATCCACTGAACTGATGGTTCTCACTAGCATGCAGCAGGCTTTCTTGTCCAGCTAATGCATCTTGATTGCTACTTTAGGATACAGTGACTACAACTGCCTTTTCATGCATAATTATTGTAATTAAAGTTTATTGTCTAATTGAAAGTTTTCCATAAAAAGCAGTGAAAATGTTTCATCACTCTTTCTTAAGCATAGGTAGCAAAAATTATGAAAATATAGTTAACTGTCTTTAAATAAAACATTGTATTCTATTAATGTTATGATCCATTCAATTCAACACATTTCGGCTGAATTCTGTGACACTATTTTAATTACTTAAAAAATAAACTTCTACTAGAGATAAATTAGAGATAAGACAAATGTTCTTCCTTCAATGATGATCATGAAATGTTAAATATATCACTTGAGTTATTTTATTCTGGATCTCTGTCCAATTCTGATTATTTTTTCATTCTCTTTTCAAAGGTCCAACACATGTTTTGCTGTATGGGAACTGTACTTTTAGACATTAAAATAACATTCTTTCTTTAGCTTTGTGAAGAAAAGCAGAATGGAATACGCGAGGGCCAAAAATTACAGCTCTGCTTGTAATGAAGTCTGTCTAGGAGATCTAGAGACTCACAGGAGAGGAAACTAAGGACAAAACATTAAGTTTGTCTGAGAGAGGACACCTGTTTCTTAATCTCATTTCTTAAGCATGAACACATAGCTTTTGGAAGCTTATTAATTCTTATATTTCTGTGATTTCAACTATGATTGTCCTTGGCCAGCTGCAATTATATAGGCAAGTGCATATCAAAATCAAAACACATTGTATTTCTTTTATTTTTCAGAGGAAAGTGCAAAATTAGTACACTTTTGAGAACTATAAAGAATATATTCATTGTGGGGTAATGATTCATGTACATATTTCATCTTTGTCTTTGTTGCTTCCTCTTTGTCTTTGTTGCTTCCTCTTTGCCTGCCTACCTTCCTCTCTCACTTCATTCTTAGATCTCCAAAACATATTTCTCTGAATCAGTGATTAAGATTATAACCAAGATCTTCATATACATATAAATAAAACCTTTCTATATCACTAATGTTGAATTCATAACTGTCCTTAATAGATAATGGGCCAAAATAATAGTATTAACATTCTAAATATTTTTTGTGGAACAATAAGACAATAAAAAGAAGTTCTTCTTGGTCTACAGTGTTTCTTTTAATTCCTATAATGATGTGGAAAGTTAACAGTTGAAATAAATAATATTTCAGATTGTGAAGGTTTTTAAATAATCTTTTATTTATAATAAAATGAAAACATTTATGTACACTAAGATTTGAGTAAGAGTAGAAAAAATTTATGTCATTCTGTGCCTACTTTTTAAGTTAATGAGTGTATTTTTGGTAGAATTTCAGCACTTTTTCCTTGACAGCTGTATTTTCCCCTTGCATCTCCCCCATCTCATACTTAAATATCTTCTTTCCCTACCAGTGACTCACCATATAGGAAAGACATAAGAACACTTACAAAACAAAATTCTCTGAATGGATGCAATGGGTTCATTCACTGTGACAAAACTAGGCTGGCTTAAATCTGTTTTCTCAAGATGTGGCCTTGTATAGTTTTGATTTTGGTCTATGCCATCCTAATCCATTAATCAGTCTTATTTTATTTCATTTGGTTTCCACTCATATTTCAAGGGTTGTGAAAGCGTGAATAAACTGTGTCTTTCTAGATGGGATTGATTTGGATATTTGAGGTAAAAGAAGTACTAAAATTGGAAAAACATTTACAATAAGCTCATCTGATTCCAGTTTTTGTTGACCCTCATATGCTCAAACAATATTAACTAGAAGTATTAAAGTAATTACAAAGGTGCTAAGATTATAGGTAGGTATATGAAAGTCTGTGTCCAGAAAAATGCAAATATGCCTCTGTTGATCAAAGAAGAAAATGTGGATAGATTGAAATCATGTTTTTGTTTTTTGTTTTGGTACTGAGGATAGAACTCAAGTCCTTGTGCTTGCGGGGCAGGCGGCAGAACCACTGAGCTAAATCCCCAGGCTGAAATCATGTTATTTTAATAGGAAAAAAATATGATTTCTAGCTGCACATATAGAAAGAACATCATCATTATCAGTGAGACTCAGATCAAATGGAAGGAGGTAAAGTTCAGAAAACGTGTGCAGGTGATTTTATTTTAATTGTAAGTCATATACTACTCCCTTTAAGTACAGTATATGTTATCATTTTCTTTCTATGACATTTAGGTTAAGTTACTAGAAGTTGAATGGTAGCAAAATATGGAGCATGTTTAAGCCTTTGAATAAAGATGACATTTAACTCCACTATCTATTAAGCATGACTGCAAAGTAAGAGGACTGTTTTTCAGAACTGCCTTGTAGAATTACTATCATTATTTCAGTATTAAAGTTTATACAATGTCACAATTATGTATCTTATCTTCAAATCAACTAATATTATGCCTGTTACAATAACAACAATATCATTAAGAATTTAAAAAGAAGTTGGTTCTTTCAGCTACATAAAAACTCAAAATACAGTTTCCCTGACATTTATCAAACTTAATATCCTCACCTAGAAATGTTAAGCCTCTTTTTTCAGCAGATCCAACTTTTAAGAGGATTAAATGTCTTGATGTTTTTCTGTGTCTTTTCTAATAATTCCATGAAATATATTTACATCTAAGTTACTGCTACATCTTAATGTTCCAATTATAAAATAGATAAAAAATATCTACACAGGAAGTTTGTGGCTGGGCATGCTGACACATAGCTGTAATCTCAGCATTCTGAGAGATTGAGGAAGGAGGATGGTATGGTTTATATCTACATATCCCTCTCCCCCAAAAGACTCATGCACTCATAAGTATGGCTTTTGGGAGGTAACTGGATTAAGGGTGTGTGGTGTTGGATCACACAAATGTCACTGGATTAATCTACTTACGGCTTTATGGCTGGATGTGATGTTGGGAAGAGAACCCTGGTGTGAAGAAGTTGGTCACTGGGTGTGGCCTGGAACTATAGATATCCCTCCTCCTGCTTCAATATTACCAGTTCCTGCCTACCATGCCATGGACTGTTTCTCTGTTGCCATGCCTCTCTGCCATGCCACCCTGCCTTGGAGCCAGTGGGTTATGGATTGAAAGCTTCACAAACTGTGAGCTAAAATAAATCTTTCCTCCTTTAACTCATGCGTGTCAAGTATTTGTCCCAGCAATGAGAAAAGTAACTAAGACAAAGGATCCAAAGTTTGAGCCATGCCTCCAACATAGTGACTAATCGAGACCCTGTCTAAAATAAAAATGAAAATTTTAGGTTCAAGTTAAATCTCTATTACCAAAAAAAGAAAAAAAAAATCAAAGAAGTAAAAACAACAACAAAAACAAAAACAAACAGAAAAAGAAAAGACAGATTTTTTTTGAAGGAAAGTTTAAAAGAAACATAAACAGTGTTTTTTATTTGAGGGTTAAACAGCTAGTTTTTATTGAAAGAGTCAGAGAAAAAGTAGAGACTAAATGATCAATGTTATGTTCACAAAGTCATCCCTTACCCTGTGCTCCCTGCTGTAACCATCCTGATGAGAAGTTTCACTATTCATTAACCAAATTCTGTCCAATGGAGGGTTTAAAAACTCACCTTCTTTCATCTACTATATAGTAATATTATAGTCTTTGTTAACGTCTTAGTTTCCATTGTCCCATATCTTTACCAACATTTGCTTTTGTTAATGTTTTAAATTTTGGTCATGCTTCTAGGTATTTAGTGATATTTAATTGTTGTTTTAATACGAACTTCTTTGATATGTATCAAAGTTATAATCAGTACTGATCCTCTTTTAACAAATAATTTCAAAATGCTATATTATTTTAAAAATTTAAAATTTCTTTGTAACTATTTGGGAGAAAAGCCCTAGGCAATCACTTAAGTTTCCTACTGAAAAGTAATGACTTCCACAGAAAATAAGATGATGCCATGTTTTCTATTTCTTCATTATAAAATTTGTCTTGCAAAAGAAAAGCCAGATAAGCAAAGACATGATTTGTGTAGTTTATTAATAGATCTTCCACTGTAGAATATTATTCAGTGCTTCTGGAAAATATTTACAGATTCAATGTAGGTTATTATAAATGTAGGTTAATATAAATGTCGGTTATTATAAACCAAATTATTCTTAGGTATTTCAAATATATTTTTCTGAAGTCTTGAATATCATTGCCCCTTTTAAATCAATAATCTCTCAACTCATGCTTAATGTAGGAAAAAAAGAATATGTTATAGGTTAGAATACTTGCCAAAAATTATGTGTGTGTTTCTGTGTAGGCTCTATAGAGTATATGTGTGTGTGTGTGTGTGTGTGTGTGTGTGTGTGTATGAGAAATAACTGCTGAATTTACTCATTTTTACAAACTTTTTCTTTTAGTCTAAATTCTTGGCATGAAAGAGAGGAAACACATTTTGTTAATCAAAACATAAATATTACCAAAATTCTGTTCTAAAATCATGTCATCCTGAAAATGATAATATTTACTTATTTTTAGGGCAGGCTATGTGCTCCAAAAGTTTCACGTATTGTGTTTTGGAAGAGGATTGGACAATGGGGGTGCCAGAGCTCACAGGACACGGGCGGCCAGGGCCTGTTCAGGGGAGGAGGTTGCTGGTAGTGAGACCTGAGAGGGTGTATCTCCCTCGCTGCCTGGCTCTCTTCTTTCCCTTCCTTTCTGCTCTTACAGCCACGCACTGAGCAGTTGTCCTCCACATCCCTGCACTGTGCAGTTTGGTTTCTGTGCTTCAACCTGTCTAACATAAACTGAAATTTCTAAACCTGCGAGTCAAAATAAACCTCTCATTCAAATTTTGGATGACTCCCTGGCATTGTGTCTCAAAAATGAGAAAGTTATCTATTATATAATTTGATCCTTATTTACACTTTCAGTTTCTCACACCAGAGAAACTATTCAGTATTTACACATTTGTGTCCTATTTATTTCACTTAAGAGTATGGCCTCAATGTGCATTCACTTAGCTAAAAATGCTCTAGTTTCTAATTCTTTACGCTAGTATAAATTCCCAATGATGAATGTCATCATATTTTATACCTAAAATGTATCAATAAACTTAATGAAGAACAAAAAAAGAAAAAAAAAAAGAAAAAAATGGGAGACTAATATATCACATTTTATTTATTCATTTTTTGATGGACACCAGTTAATTCCATATATATTTAATATATTTTTATGTACCTTATATATTTAAATATAAATATATTTAATATAGAAATAATTACTATATAATATAATATATTATATAATAAATATTATAATAAATATATAATTATATAACATTTTAGTTGTATAATTTATTTAAATATTTATTTTTATTTGTGTATATATATATTTTTTAAAATTTATTTTTAGTACCAGGGATAAAACTCAGGATCTTGTGCTTGTGTGGCAGGCACCAGCATCACTGAGCTAAGTCCCTGGCCCAGTTAATTCCATATATTTGCTGGGATGGATGAACCTGAAACATTATTCTAAGAGAAATAATATACAGAGACAAAATGTCAAACACCACAGTGATCACACTCATATGTCCAGTTTTAATATATATGTACATATATCTGTGTATATCAAAGTATAATGTAAGATAAGTCTATATATATATATATGTCTATCTCAAAGCATAATATGTTACATGATAAATATGTAGTGTTATCAGTGTATAAACAGATAATAGTAACAATAAAATAAAAGCATTCTGAAAAGGGTTAATAACCTTTTTTTATAAATTCAAAAGAACTTTAACACTTTTTCCTTGATAGTTTGTATAGTGGTCATAGGGAAATAGATCTTTGTCTAGCCCAACAGTTTGTAGGACATCAGTAGGACAGGAATAGTAATTCAAAACAAAGAATTTGGGAATTAGGTGGGAAAAGTCATAAGAGTACAGGCCGAAAGGAAGACAGAGTTCTGAAGTTCTACCAAAATTCCACAAGAATTGTTTGTTGTTAAAGCAACAAACAAAAATCAAAATAAAAATTATGATGAAAGTATACTTAAATAGTCATAACTCAAACAAATTACCCAATTCTTTCCTATTTACTCAGTTTCTACTTTATTGTGCATACTTTACATTCTACATTTACTCTAAATTTGCCATTTAAACTCCCAATAATGAAGTTTACATTAAATAAGTGAAAAGACACCTAAAAAGAAAATATTTTACATAAGACTTATCTAGAGATAAGAAAGTAGAAAGAGATTAAACCTGACTTTTACAACATTTTATTGTTTTCTGTCTATATTTATTACCATTGGCATTGGTTCATACATATTATTGAAATGAGGTGCCCAATATATTTTTTATTGAAATTCAAGCGCCTTCTAAAATTTTACCAGAAAAGAAACCTAATGTATGGAGACATAGAGTGCTGTTGGTGTAATCTTGGGAGTATTCAATATGACACTGTCATCAATGCTTAGAGATGTAATTAAGAAACAACCACTAAATCTCTAGCATAGAGGAACAACTTATTCACTTCAGGCTCCTAACATGCTGCAGATAACTCTAGAAAAATGAGACATATAGACTCATCATTGCAATATAGAAAAGATACATTTTCCAAATGTATAAAATCTTCTTATATTAACGGATATTGGAAAATGATAGCTATTTATTTTTCAAGAAAAATAAAGCAAATATTTCCTCTTGAGAATTTTAAATATCAAGTTTTAAATGTGGAAAGCATCCCATTAAACTAGTGAAAGAACACAAATTAAAAATAGAATCATACAGAGAAAATTAAAATAGACACTGTAAGCTCATGGAGGTACAATTTGGCACAACTTGTAAGCTTTAGATGTTACCTCTCTTTTATGTTAAATTTGCATGTTAGGAATTTATACTGTGTAGTATGTCTAAGTTTCAACTAAGTACTGAGTGTACCTAGTTGTTCTAACTTTTAAAATTAAATGAATATAACATTTGTAAATTTACTATTTATTCTCCAGAAATAAGTTTTTGTTAGTAAATACATGTTTATCATATTCTCTAAATTTCTATTTAACAATATAATGTCATCATTCTAAAAGTAATGATTTACATAATATTGTGCTACTTTTAGACTGGTTTTTAACCTATTTTTCTACTCTAATTGAACAAAATGTGCACTAGCAGATATTGGACTAGTGGAACAGTATTCTTGTTTTTTAATCTCATTTTGCCACTTTTACTAGATCATAATGAGCACTTTTCTCAGAAACATTCACTTAAACGTCCTAAAAAAAATCTGCATCATTACTATTTTGTTAATTCATGAGATGAAACATTAAATTTAATAAAGCTTCTTATAATCATAAAATTTAGTTTCAAAAATTATTTACTTTTAACTAATCCATTGAATTTTTCTGAAAGGTTATCTATGGAGTAAACTTCTCGTATTAATTGCAGCTTAAAAAATACTTCAAGAAAGGTTTCTGTGATGGAACACACTCCTTATTCTGTGCAACAGGATTATTACTCATGGACAGTATAAGTGAAAATTTCCATCTTTAAAAGAAACTTAAAAATAAAATTAAAAAAAATAAAAATTCAAGTTTCAAATTCATTTAAACATGAAAGAGATTGATTCAACTCTCCTTGAACCACATTTTCTGCTTTGTGCCTGATATGTAAGAACACCAGAGCTTATGCTACAGTAACTTTAATATCACTTATATTTTTCTTAAGTCCTATCATAGCTTTTTCTCCAGGTTGAAAAACATACAATAATTTAAGAAATAATCAATTATTATTAACACAACAACAATATTAAGTACTCTCAGTTAATGAGGACTTACTCTGAAGATATAACTGAGATATGTTTTATATCTATATTTTCATTATTAACAGAACATTATAAGAAAATAGGCTTAACATTAATCACACAAATATGAATTAATTATAGAAATTTATAGTTATGCAAAGTATAATTATTTTAATTATATGAAGAGAGCTATTATATTGGGCACTGTATTTCAATCTGTAATTTAATATAATATATAGCTAAAAAGAGTGTTCTCTTTCAAAATCTAAAAGGCTATAAAACACTTTGTAGAATTTCTAGTGCACAAAATAATTTGGAATGTTCACTACAATTCAGTGTATTAATGGTCCCTATTGATCTTTATAACATTTAAATTTTTGTAAGATCAGTACATTTTTGAGTTGCAAGGTACTTAGAGCAAGTTTGCAGTTCAATCGCAATAACTATCTCTTGGCATAAAGGGGAGATAATGATAATTTATCATTCTGTTTTATCTCAAAAGAGAAACAATAATCTCCATTAAATATTCTGTGAATATTTCAGTGCTTGTAATTCCAGGTTAGGCAATTGTTCACATTTTCCTGGCCTGACATTCAAACTAATCAGCATAAAGCAACAATTCTGGCTGTATATTAAAATAGTTGAATTTGAGATTTCAAAGGAATATCTGATCTCCCATGTTCATCTCAGGATTATTCATGAAAGCCAAAATATGAAGCAAGGTTAAGTATCTACCAATGGATAGATGAATAAGGAAAGTGTAATATGCATGTGTATGTATGTGTGTGTAAATGTGTGCACATTATTCAACCTAAAAAGTAGGAAATTCAGCCATAAGTGAATATAAGTTTGCACTAGACATTATGTTGAATGAGAAATTCCAGTCATAGAGGACAAATGCTACCTAAGTGTTTCGATAGCTAAAATAGTAAAAAATCATGCAACTCAGAAACAGAGAGTGGAACCATTGTTTCCAGGGACTGTGATGAAGAAGAAATAGTGTTCTCTCAAGTGCCATGCTAAGTTCTAAGGATCTGCTGAACAACACTAAGCTTGTACAACATCTTGAGCTTAATTTTAAGAGGGCAGGTCTCATGTTGACTGTTTTTATAATAATAAAAAATGAAAGTAAATAAAGCATAATGCTTTTTGAAATATGTAATACAAAATTAAAATGCATTGTGAATGTAAATAGTTAAAAGTAAGGAATAAAAGCTAAAACTGAACTGTAGAAACATATTGTATACATGAAAGCAATAGTGCCTAAGAGAATGTTCAAGAGAATGGTACAAAATAACATGTACCATTTTAAAAATCATACCTTTTGGCAAAAAAGTAGGTGGGTCTTTTTCCACGTGTTTCTGGCTACAAAGGGCATATTTTGCAGAATGACCCTTATTAAATATTAACATTTTGGCTCATGTTTTTAAAATATGCAAATAAATAGCCAAGACTATAAGTCTTCATATTTTATTTAGAAATTTATAGATGAAAAGAAAATATTTATGTTGCAGTTCATTAAAATAAGAATTTAAAAAAAAAGAATTTTAGCTCATATATAGATGCAAGTATCACAACCTGGTTCTTTAAGACTGTCTCTAGCACAGCACAGTGGCACGTGCCTGTAATCTTCCTTCTCTAAGAGGCTGAAGCAGCAGGATTGTAAAATGGGCTCAGACAGGTAATTTAGTGACTTAATGAGATCCTTTCTCAAAGCAAAATATTAAGGAAAAAAATGTCTGAGGATGTGGCTCAGTGAAAAGGCCCTGAGTTCAATCAATAGTACCACAAAAATAAATAAAATATATAGTATAATAACTAAAGTAAACTTTATCTCTGTTTATACCACAGAAGAATTGAATACAAGTAAGTGTTTGGATCCCCACACTGACTGAAAAGAATATATCTTTTCAAGATATTAATAATTACATATTTATACTGAGGACATTGCATTTGCTAAGTTAAAGAAATTCCAAAATATCAATGATTGGCTTCATGATAGGGGTACAAACTATTGCTGATAAGAAACAGTTCATGAAAAAGTCATGTAAACAAATGAAAGTAAAACTATTTTCAAAGAAAGGCTACAACCTTCTTTGAATTATTGGATCCAGAAATCACATTAGAAATATTAGAAGCATCCTCATTTGAGAGTTTAGAAGATTTTACTGCAGAGCGTTTTAGAGTGTTTTGGTCCAAAACTCAGTAGAAAGAGATTAGTAATTAATCATAAGACTCATGATTTCTGTCTCTGTGCTTTTTGCAGGAACATCTCCTCATCCACATATTCCTTCAGTAAACAAAAAGCTAATTTGTATGAAGTCATTTCACTAAAATATAAAGGAAAATAAAACATATGTGGGTGATGGAAGTAGTGCATCGAATATAGGTAGCAAATACAATTATAAAAGATTGATATTTTACTTTATTAAATTCATAAAAAAGAAAACATCTGCTAAGACTCTGTTTATTAGAGTTCCAGTAGGAGACTCTGCAGCAATTTTAAAATACATTTTAATTAATAAATATGAGTTGTTAAGGGAAGCCTCAGGGATACTGATTCACTTAAGCATTAGCCAACAAGAAACCTTTGAAATAGTTGGATCTAATGAAAACACAAGCAGAATGAAGCTACTGTAGAATAATTGAGACCTAGAGCTTTTTAGACTTAACTCAATGGATTTCGGCTTCTCAAAAACAGAAATTTCAATACTCTCGCCCACAAATAAGTCTACAGATAGAAGCTGCCCCTTATCTCACCTTTCATCTTGCTGCCAGTGAATACAGGATGATTTTTGTAAATGTATTGTAACCAATAAGAGAATTAGCAGCCGTATTCTTTGGCAAGAGTAAGTGAAGCTATGCCATGCTGCACATGAATAGAAATATTTTATGTTTGGACAATTGACCAGCATTATGAAAAATTAGGATCAATAGCAGAATCATGAAACTAACTCAAATGAAACTAATTCAAAACATCTGTTTGATTATAAACCTATCCTCAAAGGACAAAGATGAGCGGACAATCTACATAAGAGAAATTGAATTTAGTAGATTAAAAATCTGGATAACTTTTATACCTTATTAATAACAAAATCAAATTTTATAGTAAATAACTTTTACAACAATAATAATAGTTTATTGTAAAAACATTATTAGAGCTAAATAACTTATGTGATCACTGTTATAGTTCATTGGGTCTGCAGTAACTAAACCATTATATATTGAAGAACAAATATTTATTTCCCACCAACTGAGAGGATAGGAAGTTCAAGATCAAGATGCCAACAGATGCATTTCTGATGATGGTCCATTTCTTGGTTTTTCTATAGACAGCCATCTTCTTGCTATGTCTTCTCATAAGTGAAGAAATGCAAGTGACCTCTCTGGAATCTTTCTATTGAGACTAATCTCATGATGATTGACATCTGGATGACTTAATTATATTCCAAAGACCACAGTTTCCTATGTCATAACAGGAAGAGTTAAGATTTCAACAGAAGCTTCAAGTGGGGAAGAATACAAGCAGTCCATAACAATCACACAATTAGGTAACTGCTAATACAACATATATTATAATACTGAAAACAAACACATTTAAAATGTTAACAATACCCATTATCTAGTAATAAAGGTGAAGATATCTGTTTCTTCTATTTTCCTCTCTTGTCTAATGTTTGAGTAATTACCAAAAATAATATTCATAGTAGGAGAACTTTGAATGAAGTGTCAAGATTTCTGAAAGTAAGTACTATTCATAGGGTATATCCTCATCAAAATAGAATTAATGAAAAGATGTCAAATAATTTTAAAGGCATCAGACATTGAGTGTTCTGAAATTTATACACTGAGATTGCTTAGAATTTACAGATTGATATAAATCCAACATAATCATCTAATAACCTTGATCCTTTAAAAAATTTTCTTATCATAAAAGGTAAATATTGTCCAATTTAAAAGTCTTACTTCTTAAGAATTCTATATTTGCCTAAAATATATAAAATATAATTGAGAAATATTTTAATCAGGACTGACTTTTAGCACCTCAATATATCTCACATAAATGCAATAATTCAACCAATGCCTCAGATTAACTAAAAATCAATATACATCTAACAATAAACACAGGAATAAAATAGTAACTCTATTTCTTAGAAAAAGAAAGTAGTGTTTAATAAAATAGATAATTTATGTTATAAAAAAGCCAGAAACATTTTTGAGTTGTTCAAAAATACATATTAATCTAATTAATTTACTGAGTACACCTAAAATCATTATAAGAACTTTTGTTGAAATCTAAAATTGAAAGAATTAGGAGTCAATAAAAAAGATTCCACATGCTGCATTTTTATTATCTCATTTAATTTTGGAATCAATTAGCAAGGTATATATTTTATTTAAATTTTTATGTCTGCAAAAACTGATGATCAAAGACATTCTCTTAAAACTGTCTCAGTTATGTAAGCAACAAGGTACTTCTACAGTAATGGGTCCCCTGAGCTGCACAATTACTCACCAAATTCTTCACAACCTTGTTCCTGCCTGGACTTCAAAACTACCAATGAACTACCCAGTTTCTGAATGCCATAGCAGGGGCACCTGAACTCACGCTCAGCACCTATCATCAAAAGCAAAGTTTAGTCATTTTCAACCTTATTTACACTTTCAGTTTCTCATACTAGAGAAACTATTTGGTATTTACACATGCGTGTCCTATTTATTTCACTTAAGAGTATGGCCTCAATATGCATCCATTTAGCTATAAATGACTCTAGTTTCTCCTTCTTTGTGGCTGAGTAGTACTCCATTTTATATAAAAAAAAAACATATCTTCTTTATCCAGTTTCCAGTTGATGGACACTTGGGCTGTTTCCAAACTTTAGCTATTACAAACTGTGCCTCTATAAACAGGTGCACATATATCGCTGTGGTATGATTCTTTTTAATTCTTTGGGGAAGATACCCGGAAGGGAGTAGCTAGGTCAAATGGGACCTCTAA
This sequence comes from Heterocephalus glaber, assembly GCF_053883595.1. NCBI lineage: Eukaryota > Metazoa > Chordata > Mammalia > Rodentia > Bathyergidae > Heterocephalus > Heterocephalus glaber. The sequence continues at coordinate 20,273,331 of NW_028258138.1, read as the reverse complement.
ACCTAGTTCTTTGAGGTGTTTCCATACTGATTTCCTCAGTGGTTGCATCAGTCTGTACTCCCACCAACAATGGAGAAGGGTTCCTTTCTCTCCACACCCCAGCCAGCATTTGTTATTGCTTGATTTCTTGATAGCAGCCATTCTTTGTGGGGTGAGGTGGAATCTCAGTGAGAGGGAAAGGGGAAAGGGAAGAAAGGAAAGGAAAAAGTATGAGAAAGAAAAACAAAATGGAAACAAAGTCTATGTAAATAGGGAAGGGTGGTGGGGGTGAAGGGCGCATAGGTAATGGGGAAAAAAATAAGAACTAAGATACATCATGTTCAGGTACAAACACCCAATGATAAATGTAAATGTATTGTATACCTAAAATGTATCAATTAATATATAAATAAATAAATTTTTAAAAAGTAAAGGTTAGGGGTCAGGGACTTAGCTCAGTGGTTCTGGAGCCTGCCGCACAAGCGCAAGGTCCTGAGTTAGATCCCCGGTACTAAAAAGAAAAAAAAAGTAAAGATTAGCTGGAGCTTAATGTCTCAACAACTGATAGGTTCTTTCAATAACAGTCCTTATAGATCTGGAAAATTAGCAATAAAATAATTATATCAAATTGCCTTGCTCACAGAAAACATTCAGTAAGTACTGAGTTAGGTTGAATTTTGTGGTTCATTTCAGAAATAGTATTTAATCCAACAGCTGGAATTAATACATACACAACATAATAAGGAAAAGATAAGTGAACATTCATTAGGAGATATGGAATCAGTTGCATTTTAATGATTTTACTGCTGTTAAATAACTTTGAAAACTTCTTCCTAAATATATACGTAAAATGAAGTTATTAGAAATGAACAAAAATGTTAATCTATTTAATTTATGAATGAGCTGGATAAAAACCTACCTTAAATGCTTTTTGTAGAAAGCACACCAAAACGAACTTGAAGAAAAATTTTCTGTTGCAACAGGTCACGTGATCCATATTTATTCTATTATTTTCTTTAAAATGATTCTGCCACCACTATATACTTCAAAAAGATTGAATTTACACTTTCTATGTTAAATTAGTAAAGACTTTGGATATTGTCAACCAAATGCTCTCATTAAAAAGTAAATAGCATATAGAAAAATGAAAGACAGTAAGAAGAGAGAGGAGAGAGATAGGGAGAGAGAGAAATTAAGAAATGAGATCCACAAGTTTTAAGTGATCCATTCATATCAATCCCTAATCAATCAGAATACTGAAAGAACTTTCTGTGTACTTCGTCCTGTTCTCTACATTACTCAAACTTCCTTCATATGATAACCCTGGATTTAATATTACTCTAAAATGAGTAATATTACTCTAAAATAATATTACTCTAAAATAAAATTACTCTAAAATGATTTAATATTACTCTAAATCTAAATTTTAAATGGTTTGTTCTGCTAATTCACTCATTTTCAGTATACTTATTTGATGTCAACTATAAATAACTCCATACAATAAATTGTAGCTATGTAGCAAAGTAAGATTAGCTTAATATCTGTTCCTGTTGAACATATATTTTATTAAACAAGGCATCCATGCTTACTTCTTCATTTAGAATTGTGATGAACTGCAAAAAAAAAAAGAAAAAAAAGAGGGCACTATGAAAGTTCACTCCTCAAAAGTTATTTAGCTTATATGGAGGTTATTATGAGAAGTTATTTGCACTGCATTCTGACAAGTGAGTTTTGTAGTCAAAATAAGCATCTTCAGATGTATTCCGGTTCTTAGCCATGGGACCTATAAATATGTTATCTTCCATGGCTGAAGGTATTTTATAGATCAGTATAAGGTACAGATCTGAGATAGGAAGAGTTTCTTGAATCAGAGCTAAAATCATCTGCTGTATCCCACAGATTACACATGTCCTTTTTTGTAAAACACTTCCTTAGCCATGTCAGAGATTGATGATGGAAAAAGAATGTGAGATCTGTGGGATGAGAATGACTCTACCCACTTTGAAGATGGAATAAGGCAATGATGAGGCCAGAAATGTTGGCTTCTTCTGGAAGCTCCAGAAAGGAGGGTGGCCTGCTGACATCTTGGTTTAGCCCTTCAATACTTGTATGGGCTTCTTGATCTTAAAGACTATAAGATCATAACTATAGTATTGCTTTAAACCACTAAGACTGTGTCATTTTTTTACAGCAGCAACATGCGCACAATGAGTAATCAGTAACCAGGCAGACTGGAAAATAATCATTATGGGATGCAAGTGAGGAATATGGCATGATAAAAAAGAGAACAATCTCGTGAAAGTATAACATAATCACTAAGAGTGAGTTTGGTGTACTGGGGCTGGCTGGGTAGACAGAGACCAATTACAGAAAGCCATGTTATCTTAAGGACATTGGCCTTTATTCTAAGAGCAATGATAAACCACTGTGCAATTCTTAGACAGAATAACACTTGGTCAATTAGCTTATTTAACATGACCTCTCTGGCTATTTTATGGTTGGGGCAGAGTTGGTATAGCTGAATTCCAAAGGATGGGTAGTGGTAGAACACAAATTATAGGTGATTATATATTAATCTTATATTAGAATGACATGTTAAAAACCTTGTTAAAATACTCAGCAAGGTGTTGAGAACACATTCCTCTTCAAACCCATAATTGATACAGTAACTATTTATAACTGGTTTGAAAGTCAGTAATAGGAGCAGTCATTTATTTGTTACACATGCACTTCTGCAAGAGATACTTTCATTCATAAAGGCATATAATCTTAATTATATGAATGCTATTATTGTACTAATAGTCTATAACGAAACTAGTAATTATCATTATTTAGGGAATTTTTCCTAGTCTTGCAGAAAGACTCAAAAACTAATACAGAAATTACCAGCACATTTTCAGCAATTTTATTTCCAGTATGATTTCAAATATTGAGGAACAATGAGTCTCAATTAAAACACAAATTGATGTCCTGGAAATATGTCCTTCAATGTGTAGAGAAATACATTTTAACAATCCAAAAATGGCCCTCAATAGATATTCCACAGTCATGGTGTATATGCCAGTGTGTTCCTGGCCATGTATAAGAACATGGGTAATTAGGCTGTTAGATATGTATGTGTATTGTCCTTTCTAATGCACATGAATAATATTTTCAGTCTAATTTAGAAATCTAATATACACTGTATATGTTATATGTACTCTAGTTTTAAAAATTCCAATATAATATGTAGAAAGAAGAGATTAACAATTTGTTGATATGGGCAAATTATTTCACTTCCTGCACTCATTTACAGAGAGGTTTCTCACTTTTTAAAACAATATATTTTACAACTAAAATGCAATAAAAACAGGATTAAGTGTTTTCATGCTAAACATTCCAGGTTCTTAAATATTTAGTACATTAGAATTAATGTCTCTAATGTAATTTAGTCAGCACATAAATATTTAATCCCACTTTCTGTAAGCTTCAGGGCTAGTGCATATTGTGATAGTTTTGCATAGCGTTATCATATATAGGAGTAAAACATAGTTCATTGTGCTCAGTAACTTAAATCTGTTCTTTTCAAAACCTGCTACCAGAACTGTTTTGTGGGAGATATCTCGCTAGCCAGTGCTCTGTTTTTAAAATTTTATTACTTAATTTCTTCAGTGTGTGATAATGATTAAAAAATAATGATAATAAAAGAAAAAAGCAGTGAAAAGCCAGAAAAAGATGGAAGTGGCTTACAGAATGCTTAATTTCATTTTGAAGAACCTCTGAACAGACTGTACATTTAAATATGGAGCATGATATAGAGATAGATATAAAGCCATAACATAAGAAGGAAATTTTCTTCCATTGAATCTGAAGTTGAAACATGCTGAATCTTCACAACCACCTTGGAAATGTCCACTGTCTATTCATTTCCCAGCCGTTTGGGCAAAATTCTGCACACCAAAGGCAACAATGAATGACAACATACAGAGTGGGAAAAAATTTTGGCAGTGATTCCTCAGAGAACTCATATTTAGAATATGCAAAGTATTCAGAAAATTAGACTGCCAAAATAAAAAAACCCAGTTGAAATGAGCAAGCAAAATGAGTGGACATTTCATAGAAGTACAAATGGCCAATAAATACATTAAAAATGTTCAATGTCACCAACCATTAGAGAAACACAAATTAAAACAACACTGAGATTACCTCTTACCCCAGAAAGAATGGCCATCAAGAAATCAAATAATAAAAAAGCTAGAGAATTATGAATAAAAGGAACCCATATACACCATTGATGGGAGTGTAAACTAGTACAACCATTATGGAAATCAGTGTACATATTTATAAAAAACAAAACAAAACCATAAAACTAGAAATTCCATTTGACCTAGCTATCCTTCTTGTAGGTATCATCCTGAAAGAATTACAGACATCATATTACAGATATACATGCATAGTAGCACTATTCGTTATAGCTAAATCTTGGAAACACCCTATATGTCCACTAACAGATGAATGGATAACGCAAATTTGATAGTTACACACAAAGGAAAATGGATGTACCTTGAGAAAACCATGTTAAGTGAAATAAATCACGCATATAAGCTTAACTATCACGTAGTTTCTCTTACATGAGAAACTCGAAGTAAAAAAAAAAGAGCAAAATTAGAGAAAGATAATAGAAAGTAGTGAGCTAGATCTTTTTCAAAGGGGAAGGGATAGAGAGGTGGAGGGAGTGGGGAAGGAGACAAGGGATTAAAGGTGAAAAAAGATATTTGCATGTGCTATGTACATGTAGCAACTCCACACAAGGAATGTAAACATCATGTGCCACAGATATATACAACACACAAAACCAGAACAAAAGTAAGGAGATCAAGAAATTGGTAGATGGGGGTAGTGGTGACAAAAGAAATTAATCATGTATGATGTATGTGTATCTTCTTCCCACAAAGAATATAGACATTATATACTACACACATGTCCTAATAATTTTTTTCTAAGTATCAGAAAAGTGGGACATTCAATTTTTATGGAGTTGGGTTAAATTGGCTTAATGTTAATTTTCAAGAAACTACTTTAAATCCCTCTAAGATTTTATGGTAAAATTAAATACTGAAATTTAGATACTCTACCCAAATTTGTTATACTGACAGTTGTTCAATGACTAAAAAACACAATTTATTTGAAAACAAGTAATTTAACAAGTAAAGAGAAATATAATTAGGATTTTTTTTCACTTTTTCCATTGGCTTTTTGTATAGAACATTGAAGCCTTGTGCTGATTTTTTGGGTTTTTGTTATGACCCTTAATTATCTATAGTTTGCAGTTGAAAAAAATTAAAATCAGGATGTCAGGTATAAAGGAAAACAAATCCAGAACACATTAGCTTAAAAACTGCAAGAATAATTTAGAAGAAAAATTTAGAAGACAGAAACCAAGTTGCACTTGCAAGAGTGAGATTTTACATTTTCGCACACATTCCCAAGAAAATATTAAATATAGCCTAGCTTGTACACTCTAACAATTACACGATGCTCAAGTTGCTACATTCTGGACACTTACTTTTGTGTCCTAGAATGTGAGAAATATGTATCGTATAATTGTGGTGTATATGACTGTTTGTAATGAAATGTTTCCAAATTTATGCAGCACTAAGTCCTTAAGAAAACTTTGATTATCAAATTTATGTTTTTCTTAATTTATTTAGTGTTTTTGTGTATTTAATGAATACATTTCAGAATTGTTCACAGAAATATTTAGCATCAATATAATTTAATAATACTAACTACAATTTGCCAAGTGCTATATACATTATTTATTCATACTGGTATAAATGCATATAGGCAGGGAGAATTCTGTTTCAACCAATGTCAGAGATATTTGCACTCAATAAACAGACACATATAAATTAAAAAGAATAGTCAAAATGATCATTGAGCCTAAATTTTTTATGTTTATTTGATCAACATAGACTTAATATCCTCTTTCCAACCTGGAATTATAAGTCTTCCTGGTTTATAATCAACCAAAGCCCATCAGGTTTGAAATTTGATGGTTCTGTCAATTTCATTTATATACTTGACCAGAGAAAACTTGCCAGGTTTGGAAACCACCATATTAAATCCTGATTTTCCTTGTGATTTTATTGTTTGTTTTTAATTTTGTCCTATGAAGATTCTGGCCTTAAAAAATATTTTGGAATGGGAAAGAATTTCCCAGAACTTGGGTAGCTTATTACAAATATTCCCTTACCTGTTACCATATTTCACTAATCCCTTATGGTGACCATTGCATAGAATAAACTCAACAATGAATGGAAGTCATGAAATATAACTAAGCATTTGATTTCAAGGAAAAATTTCTTTTTTTAATTGATTAAGTTTATTAGTACATTTTAGGTATACAATATGATGACACTTCTCTTTGGGAATTTGTACCTTTACATGATATATCTTAGTTATTATTTTTTTCCCCATTCCCTTGACCGCTCTTCCACCCCTCCCTATTTATAAAGACTTTGTTTCCATTTTATCCTTTTCTTATATTTGTTGTTTCCCTTTCCTACCCCTCCCACTTCCCCTTCCCCTTTGGGCCTTATCTTCCTATTTCATATTATCTATTATACACTTTGATCCTCATTTACACTTTCAGTTTCTCACACCAGAGAAATTATTCAGTATTTACACATGTGTAAATACTATTTATTTCACTTAAGAGTATGACCTCAATGTGCATCCATTTCAAAATGGATCAAAGATCTAAATATTAAAACAGAAATACTAAACTGGCTGGAAGAGAATTTAGTAGAACTTTTGAAGACATTGGTGTAGGAAAAGATTTCATGAATAAAACCTTAGTCACATGTGAACTAGCACAAAGAATCAACAACTGGGATCACATCTTATTAAAAATCTTCCACACAGCAAGAGAAACCACCAACAGAGTAGTTCCCCCAATGTGGGAAAAATTTTTTACCAGCTGTTCTTCAGAAAAAGGTCTACTGTCTAGAATATATGAAGAATTTATAAAAATCAGACCTCTCAAGTTTAAAGCACCAGTGCAAAAATGGGCATCTGAAATGAACAGACATTTCTCAGACAAAGAAGTAGAAACAGCAAATAAACATCTGAAAAAAAAAATTCAACATCACTGGTCATCAGAGAGATGCAAATGAAAAGAATGCTGAGATTCCACTTCACTCCAGAAAGAATGGAAGCTATCAAGAAATCAACCAATAACAAATGCTGGCAGGGTTGTGGGGAGAGAGGAACCCTGCTCCACTGCTGGTGGGAGTGTAGACTGGTGCAACCACTGTGGAAATCAGTATGGAGATACCTCAAACAACTTGCATTAGAGGTCCCATTTGACCTAGGTATTCCTCTGCTAGGTATCTTCCAAAAAGAATTAAAAGAATCATACTACAGTGAAATATGTGCACACATATTTATAGTGGCACAGTTTGTAGTAGCTAAAACTTGGGAACCACCCAATTTCACATCTACTGGTGACTGGATAAAGAAGATGTGGTGTTTTTATAAATGGAGTACTACTCAGCCACTAAGAATGAGAAACTAGAGACACTTATAGCTAAGTCGAGGAAACATTTTCTAAGGCAAGTGATAAATAATCCAAAGGAAATACAAGTAATTTTAAAATATGTTGTTTTAGAGCACTAGTATACATAGAAACAAAATAAAAACTATAGACACAAGTTTCGTTATTGGTTTTTTGTATTTGTGTGATGAAAAATCAGAAAATTTGTAAAAACCTTTGTAAAAAAGGAATGAGGCATGGGGGAAAATGAAGCTAATTTACTTTTGTGGCAGCAATGCAAAGCTGAAGTTATTCTAGCTCTCAAGACATTTTCATGATTCCAGTGAACCAATTGTTGTCACGTTTTAGCACTCTATGAAACTATATAATTATTAGATAACTCCTAATTACACCATTCTGTAATTGGTAGCTGTATCTATTATTTCTACAAATATATTTTACACATAGACCTCTTTATGTTCTTTAGAGCTAGAATTCCATTTAATACTAATGCCTTTCTTATGTTTAAGATTATTTTGTATTTTCTTTCACAAAACTACAATAGTCACAATGTGAAATTCAGATTAAAATTGAAGAGATTATGCATGGAACACACTCATCTGAAAAAAATATGTAATAAAAGCTAAATAATTGTTATTCTAAGTTGTTTTGAACAGGGTTTAGTGGTATTATAATCTTCCTAATAAGAGCATTTTTTAAATTGCAGCAGATTACAAAAACAAAGCCCACTTTTGAGAAGATAGGATTTCCAATTAAAAATGCTATCAAACATTTTACCTAGTTGTCTTATAGTCATTTTCCTTGTTACTGAGACACAATATCAGACATCTTATACATTGGCTCACAGAGTGTAGAGGTTTCACTGCATAGTTCACTGGCTCCAAGGCAGGGCAGGATGGCAGAAGGTAAGAGCAGAGGGAATTTACACCTGCAATAGAGGCCAGGAAGCAAGGAGAGATCAAGGGAGGAGTGGGGAGGGAGATAAAACCTTCTAGGGAACTTCTCTGGTGAATCCCTCCTTCCCACTAGAACTCACCTCCTGGTGGCAAGTTAGCTATAAACCCCGTAATACAATCACCTTCCCCAACTTCTCCTATGAGTTCATGAAGCTCTTGGGAGATATCTGGATATAAACAATAATATTACTTACTGACTTTAAAATATAACTTATGTTGAGGAACACAAGAGATCAATGTTTTTAGGATACCTTTTCTCCCTTTGTCTCTATGCTAAAGGACGTATAATTATGATGTAGATATCTAATTCTTTCTTGCTCTACTCGTAAGTAATAGAGGCAGCGTTACAGATAGATACTACTCCAGTATTTCATTTCATCTAACCATATAAAATCACACATCATGGAATTGCTGGGTGAGTAAAAAGAAATGCATTAATTTATTCTTGTGTTTCATGAATTTAAAATACATAGTTTTGTAGTAGAAATATTTAAATAAAAAGAAGTTCATAATGAAACTGTTTTACATGAAAATTCAGGATGAATTTCCTTGTTTAAATCCTTTTTCATAGATTTTTTTTTTCATTTTCTTTGTTCAGAAATTGTATGATTTTTGTTTACTTCATCAGTTCAACTTGGCCATAAGTAGATTAAGCACATAGCGTTTCAGTCCCAGAAAGGAGCCTGAAGGAAAGAGCATGTGAAGCCATAATCTTCTGTTTGAATCCTGGCTCTCACACTGTCTCCCTGTATGACCTTGAAAAGTCCTGCCAATGACATAGACTGGAGGTTTTTAGGTAACATTATCTGTAATGTAAGAATCATATCAGACCCCTTCCTAGTGGATCGTTGTGAGGATCTAATGTGTTAGTATCTTTAAAGTTTTTGAATAGTAGCACAAAGAAAATCACATATATATTTACTAATTATACTAAGAGAAACAGTTTTAGAGTGCCTAGATTAAAGCTTGGCAAATTTTGTAACAGGGCAGACAGTACATATTTGGTGTTTGAAGAACACAGATTTTTTTGTTAGCTTTTGTAAATTTTGTTTCCATAAACTTTTAAAAGTAAAATAAATAAAATTAAAAGAATTCTTAGCTCAAAGACATAAAACTACAATCCTGATTTGGTCATGAGCTGTGGTCTTGCTGTCCCTGGTGCAGATGAATATGGTCACAGTAGAAGGACAGAAGGGAAACTCACATAGCCCTAGGGAAAAAAGCAAAATGTCCTGCTGTTCTTTTATGTGTCTGTGATGCACTTTACTGATGAGGGGGGAAAAATATATCGGTCAGAACAGTTGCTGCATATTGATGCCAAATGCAACATTGGTTAGTAAAATTCCTAGACTGGCAAGTAAACTGAGATTAAGACTTAAGCAATCAATTAAATTTAGGGTAGTTTATGTTACTGTGCCTGCTCTATCCAGTTTCCAGCAGACACATGATGGGCTTCATCATCTGTCAAACTTTGTGTTGTTGAGGATATCTGTAGTTTTGAAATTGGCTATGGTTCCTTTTCATAGTAATACTTCCTCATGTCAGGGAAAAAATGAGAATTCTATTATTTTTAAATATATATTTTCCAACTAAGCTAGTGAGAACTGGGCATGTGATCACTAGTAGGCAACACAAATAATTGAATACTAAACAAATTGAAAAAGAATCCTAGCTTGAATTCCATTTTAGAACTTCATTTGTATCTTTCATCATATTATATTATTTATTAATGACATATATATATATATATATATATATATACACACACACACACACACATATATAGGAATGATGGTGGCATTTCAAGATTTTTTTTGAAAAGACACCTGTTTCCCTTTTAATATATGGGCTGTGGATGTTAAAAACTGACTCAAATCTAGGAATGGGTGAGGACTTTGAGTATTCCATCCTCACAGCTGACATCAGCCTATTTGTAACTCTTCTTCCTTTCTTGTTGGAAAAAGTAAAAATATTGCCTAAATGCTTACCTGTTTCATGGTTAATATTTTAAAATTTATGAACAAATGTCATAGACTGAGGCAGTTAAGGTTCGTCGGCTCAATTTCCTCAGATCCCACTGCAGCTTTGTTGCTCATCATGATGTTTACACTCACATTGCTTCTCCTGGTAAATCATGAACACTGAATTTCTCTTATTCCAATACCAGCATCAGTACTGTCTCCAAAGATTCTAAATCTGTGGAACAAAATCTCCACCATGAACCCTGACATGTAAAGAGCTTTCACTAGGTGAAATGGTGTAGGCCCTGTTCCTTACGCCTCAGTAAACCTATGCTGTGAGAATCTGGAGAACAAAATATGCCCAGATCTTTGAGTCTTCCTTCTGCAAAGCAGTTCTGACATCTGTATCAGATGGCTTAAGAGCAGATCTGAGCAAAACTTTCCAAGGAACACCCTGAAGGCAAACCAAAGCTGGATGGATTTGTCACTTGTATCATAATAGAATATTAAATCCTGAGATACAGAAGGGCATTCCCAGAACTCCATGATAGTTAGCTTTCTAAAAATGATTGTTTCTTATTTGATGCAAAATCAAGAAAATACTATTTTCTAATTGGTAATTTGAAAGTTTTAATTTCCTAATAACATTTTGTTAATTCTTTATGAGCATAAAGGACTAGGTTTAAATCAGAACTGAGAACAACCAAAAAATTCTCTTACAGTAAGATTTTCATAGTAAAGTCAACTGAGGGCAAGATATAACCAATGATTTCCAATTATGATCTTTAATTATTTTGAAGGGAAGAAATTATTTGTATGTTTGCCTCATGATACAGTGGATGAATGATTCAAAGAACCATGACTAAAATATTAAAAACTCAAAGCAATATTTTAATAAGGTGCTAATTTAAATAATTTAAATATGATCAAATGGTAATGACATTAACTGTATACATTTAATCTGTTCATAAATCACATTTCCATTATAATGCCATGTTTTTAAATCAAGGAAAGTAGTATTTTCAAGTAAATTATTTACTTTCATTTGAAATATGTGTAAGCATAATATCAGGATCATTATTTCAACCTCAATTTCAATGTCAATGTTAGTGGTTTTCTCTTTTCAAGAAGAGAAGAAAAAGTTTTTTTCAAAAGAATACATACATGCATACACACACAAATACACACACATATATACACCACTGTGTGTATATTTAAATATCTGTGCTCACACACCTTTATATATTTGATTTATGTTTCATCTTAATGATTTTTGACACAATTATCAACATTAAATCGCATGTATTAAAAAACGAATTACATAAATAAATGATCGCAAATATAATTACATATGTTCACAATATAGACCAACAGAAATGATATCCTCTACACGTATTTCATGGATTAAAATCAGCTTTGCATATAAAGGAATATTTGAATCTCTACATCTTGCAATATTGCTTTGTTTTACTCCTATCCTTTTGAGTTGTTGCCAAATTTCCAAACAACCAAAAAGAAGAGCCAGAAAAGTTAATGGTACTCATATGTTTCCATAATTTCTAAATATTTCAAAACCAATCACCACACTAATGAGAACACTCCTTTCTTTATCTTGAGTTTTTCTAGACTGAGAGGCCAAGGTGTTAGAAAAACAAAACAACATGAAAAAGTCACTTATCAATGTTATTGCCTATTTCATTCATATTTAGGAGAAACTACGCAACTTTAGAAACTCTCAAGGAAACTGAAACTGCATTCATTTTCCCACACACGACTCAAGTTTATCTTAAATTATAGCAGAGTAGTACTCCATTTTGTTTAAATATCACATTTCCATTATTTATTCATCTATGAAGTACATATTGGCTGCTTCCAATGTTCTTGGTCTTTTTTTTCATGTTACTAAAGTCCACTGTATATTCAATGATAATGAAGTAGCCAGGATCAATAAACTTTGGTCACAGAATGAAAAGCAAGCACTTAGATCTTTTCTCTGCAGTTGTCTCATCAATTGATTCAAAATCTCAGGGCTGTGAGAAGCTTCCCAGGAGGCAAATTTAATCTGACAGCATGACACCAGAGGTCTCTTTCTACCTACTTCTCCACATGTTTTCAATCTCACTACTTTCATTTTCCTTGACTCTTCTCTATTTTCTCTCCTTTTCTTCCTCTGGAATTTGCTTCTCTCCTTCCTTCCTCTTTTTCTGCTTTCTGACCTTATGTTTGTTACGATCATTTTCTGTAGTCAAAGAGGCTAGAGTCTTTCTCCAGCTGCGTTTAGAGGCTAAGTGACCTACTTCCCTTGCACTTTCAGGGCCAGCTTTAAGGCCTTTCTGCATACTCTCAGGTGTCTGGTCGGCTTCTACTTCTTGTGTTCTCTCCCATGTCTGACCTGCCCGCTGTCACGTGGTCAGGCTCTCCACTTCACAACCCCGACGCCCTGCACTCGCCGACAGTGCAACTCCCTTCCTGGTCTAAGCAAGGATTGTAGAGGGCAGCAACTGGCCCAAGACACCTCTCATTTCAAGGTGAGGGGACCATGAATGCCTCCTGTGATTTTTATCTATGAATGCTGCTGATCTGTTCAGATTCTCCTGAATTGACTGGCTTTACATGCTATATTTCAATCACTTAATGCAGATAACTTTTCTTGCTCCAATGTAACAAATGTTCTCTTAATTATTTCATACACTACCTTGCCTTTATGTGTATATTTTATATAATTTCTTATATATTGAATTACATTCATTACAATACTTTGCCAAGTAATCAGCACTAAAATTTGCTATTTATACCAAATGAAATTTGATATCTACTCCAGTAAGATAATCTATTAACTTTAAAAATAGCACAATAACTATAAGAAATTTCACTCTACATCAAGTATTTTCCTTTTTTTTTTTTGTACCAGGGATTGAAATCTGGACCTTGCACTTATGAGGCAGATGCCAGAACGACTGAACTAAATCCCTGACCCAGAATTTTACATTTTAACACAATATGATATCTAACCTAAATTCATGGGTGTGAATCTGCAAAGAGGAGAGGAATTAGAGGGAAGGAGAGAGAGAAAAAGGAGATAGGGTGGGAGATTGGTCTATCTGCATAAAATTTGATATATATATATATATATGAAATTAGGTCATGTTATTGCAGGAAGTTAGAACTAATATATGCTATTATATTTTGCTTCATAGGTGTATGAAAATATATACTAAGTTGTTCAATTTATCAAGCTAAAGGTATTTATAGTATGATAGGTCTGTAGACTACTATTATTTTCTTGTATCATTAATAGTATTTATTTTGGAATAAACACACTAACATTGCAACAACTGAGAAGGAAATATAAGTGTTGTTCTTTATATAGCTAAGGAAAATTTATGTTTTAATTAAATAAATATTTTACTTTCAAAATGCAAGTCATATATTTAAACTAAAATATATGTCAAAATCTACTCTATGTTGAAAATTTTATGAGGGTATTAAAAATCTCAAAAGTCACTTAGAAAATAACTTTTATTAAGGGCTGGGGATTTAGCTCAGTGACACAACACCTGCCTCACAAGCGCAAGGTCCTGAGTTCAATCCCCGGTACCAGAAAAAACAAAAAGTAGAAAGCCCTTAAGAGTTTAAAATAGGCTTGTAAGTGGAATAAGGTATATCATAATATTAGAGACAAAACCTTCTGGTGTGAGATAAAGTGGTAAACATAAACTTATAAATTGTAAGAGGAATTTTAAGGAGAGGGGTTATAGGAGATTAGAATAAATTAATAATTCTGGCAATATGCCATATATTTGTATTTCAACACAAATTCCTTTATATGTTGAGAGTTTGCCTCCTCCTTTTCTCCTAAGAACCATGTTTTTAGAAATGTACCACATTCGGTGTAGATTTATTTAAATTCTATTCCTTTATAATATTGGGTAAGAGAAGTGATACAAAAATTACCTTAGGTCTTTGAAAATTTTGAAAGGGTAAAAAAATTAAATTTTCTACCATCACTTATTCTTTTCCCTCATAAATCAAAGTTTTGCCTTTCATCATTCATTTCAGGATCTTAATTTTTAGATAAAGGAATCAGAAATGAAGAATTCAATTAATTAGTTATGCTTTTGTATGAGTAACGGTAACTATGGATTAGAATATCTATTACATCCTAAATCAAAGTTGGGAATAAAGGAAAGTATATGTATTTCTAATTCAGATATAGACTGACAACTAATTAGACACAGAACAGACCTCTCAGATGTTCTATACCTGTAAAAGGGAAAAAATTACTGATTGATTTATGGTAAAAAACAAAATCATAATAGTATAATATGTCTGTGGCTAAAAATTTACTAACTTTGAGTTGAGTTGCTTATAAACTTTTATCATTAATACTTGGTAAAATTATACTTTGTCAAGTAATAATTTTATTGTTTCTTTCATTTTTGTGATTCTTTTTCAGTTTGCTTTTTAAAAAGATGAATATTCCAAGTACATAAACATCTTGGACTTTTGTCTCATTATCTTATAGGTTTGATTCTTCCACGATCATAATCTTGGGTTTCCACAAAGTAAAATCTTGTACAAAGTGCATTTTACTCATCACAGGCATGTATCATACACATAACTGTGTTTTATCCTTTTGTAATAGCTTGTGTCCAGTTGTATATCCTTTCAGAAAGACAATGACCTGCTTCTAAATCCAGTTCCTGGCCATGCAACAGATTCTATTCTGATGTTGAGAACTTCAGTATAATGAATCTCTTGTCAAATACCTATAGCTCTAATCTTAAGGTTGTGATGTATTGTCCTCCACTATTAATAAATTTTTTTAGACAAAATGTACTATGTAATTGTTGTACCTCTAGAGAACATTCTAATTTGACTGTATGTTCCCCTAGAGTTCTCAGAATTGCAGACTATATAAAAAAAGATTCAATTTTATGGTGTCCTGTTCTTTCCTTTTAAAAATCTATTTATTTTAAATCAGTACATGTTTACACTAAATAATGATCACATTCATCATAAGGGAATGGTGCTGTACATAACACATTTTAATTCTTTTTCTTTTCTCTCTATCCCCTCCTCTCCCTCCAAACCTTCTTCACTTTTCCATTTACAAAAACTCTATTTTAATGTTTTCCTTGAATTCTTTTTTCTTTTCTTTAAATTCCCTTTTCCTTCCTTCCCCTTCATCTCTTGTTCCCCTTTCTATTTCTTAATATCTATCTTTCAGTTTATTTATTTATACTCTATGAACCAGGTAGATATTCATGAAATTTTCAAATCAGTTTGAGCTGTTTTAACCATACATAAGCAAGTCCAAGTCAGGGTGGCTTAGTTTTTCTTTAGGAGTGGACACTGTCTTACCCATAAATCTGAATGTACTTCACTGTTTTGAAATCTAGTGAAATATATTAGCATAATAACTTGAGCTTATGTTATTTTTTTCATGCTTATATTCTTTCTCCAACTACATTTGGTAAATAAAAGAGGTAAAGAAACACATGTACTGAAAAGATATTTCAATGCTAGGATAAAAGGAAAATATTTCAGGAAAACACAGATACACTGATGAGTACACCTGGCTTTTCCTGAAATGAATTCTAATCATCTTCTATTGACTTTACATCTTTAATCAGAAATTTTATTGTTGAACAAAATTTAAACATGTTAGCATAAGTTTTCCTTATGAATGTGAAAGTAGAAATTTCAATAACAGCTCTAGTTTCTCTTCTTTAATAAAATAATTCAACATAATTTATGTACAAAAGCTTTAGGTAATTAAACTAGCTGCTTTTTCTCTAGAAATAAAATTACTTTACCTAACCATCAAACACAAAACTAAAGCAAAAACTGCAGTGCCTCCCTTCTATCTAATACAAGTTGTTCTTATTAATCTATGATTAATTTTATACAATTTACTGCTCTCTATCTTTAGTAGTAAGGAAAAATGTAGCTGCTTCTTCATCAACTAAATTGAAGCATATTTTTTGTAATGTGAAAAAATTATGATTTTTAAATCATGCTATAATCTCAGTAATTCACATGAAATATATGCTCAAGTATAAAAGCAAGCATTACTCCAGTTTGAATCTGGAGTTCAATGCTCTGCAAAAGCCCATGTTTTCAAGATTTGGTCTCCAGCGTGTGGCACTGGTGTCAGATGGTAAACTTTAAGAGGCGGAGCTCAGTAGGAGAAAGTTCACTCGTGTATGTCTTTGAAATCAATATTAGGATCGTGTCTCTTGTCTCTTTCCTTCTGTATTCTACTAATCTTGAGTTTGGCCATCACTTGCTCCTCAACAGGATATGCTGCCACTACAGGCCTAAAAACAATAAGGTAAATGAACCTGTGAAATCTTGAGCCAAAATAAACCTTTCCTCTTTATAAGCTGGTTATTTTAGGTATGTTTATTATAGTTACAGAAAACTAACATAAATCAAAACATCAATAAATCCCATTAATTCTTATTAATTTCATGACACAGGTATGTCCTATTTTAACCCTATTTCATGTGCTTCAGATGAGGCTTGCTTCTCTCAGACCATTTGTGATAAAACAAACCTTGTTAGAATATTAGAATTCTCATGAATATCCTATCAAAGCTAATGAAAACTCTTTTGTCTGATAGTTCTAGGTATACAGTTATAGTCTCCATATATGTATATACATAGGCAGATCAGTTGAGATAAAGACAGGCAGTGTCAATCTAGGGAACATACTTGTATAGCTTTAGACCTAACTACACCTAAAGAAAAATCTATTTTTTATTTATGAAATTTGCTTTGTTATTTTGAGTTGAGTTTCCTTGGTTGTCCCCTAAAGAAAACAATTAAATGTGCTTACGAATACATGCCAGAGAATTTGCAAGCAGGAAACCTTATAAATAGAGAATTAGCTTAGTTAAAGTGGGTTCAGAAACAAGAATAAGACAGTTTTTAGTCCTAGAGGTTATTGAGAAATTTGTTTCATTGAACCAAAACAATTTTATGAAATGTTCACTTCTGTGCATTGAGTCTCAAACTCCATTAAGACTTTTTAAAGGAATTTTATATATAATTATCCAGATATTTGTATATTTTCATTAATTTCTTTGGCTTTCAATAAGATAAAAAAGACTAAGTCTGACTGTAAATGTAGAATTTAGTCATGCAAACAATTATAATGACAGTATGATATGATAAATGTGTACACCCAGAGACATGGATCTCACAAAGCACATGTAGTATATGGCTCAAACTCTTTTCTCAACACAATATGTAAATGTTCAAGCGAAATTATGATTTTTAAAGTCCAGAATATTCAGGAAGATCCACCACTTTAAAACTATATGTTGGCTGGGGATTTAGGTCAGTGGTTTCGCCACTTGCTGCGCAAGTACAAACACCAGAGTTTGATCCCTGATGCAAAAAATAAATATATATATATATATATATATATATATAGAGAGAGAGAGAGAGAGAGAGAGAGAGAGAGAGAGAGAGTACATTTTTAATTATTTCTTCAATGCATAAGAATAAAATGATTATATGATCAGATAGCAAAAATAAGAACACTCAAAAGATGAATTTCTTCAGTAAAATGTAAGAAAGTATTGGACTAATTTCAATGAAAATCCAAGAAATCCTTTTTCTACTGGCATATTTATAACTTGTCACTTTCACAATAATATTTTGGTGATGTCTTCTTATTGACTGGTGGCAGAATGTAACAGTATTAATAGACAGAAGCTTTGGTCCTGTTCTGAGAAATTACTGATGATTTCATTTGTTCTTATTTCATTGCTCAGTGTATTTCTTTGAGGAAATGTGGAAGACTTTCATCAATCCTAATCATATTTCCAGAATCTCTCCCTTATAGTAAAAATTGAAGTCGAGCTTGCCAGCACTTTCCAATAAAACTCCACTGTCAAAATGTCAATTAAAGTAAAATCTGTCAAACAGCTTGTCTAGAAGGTAGATTAATGTTAATTATGCCCCCAAATAGATGCATATTTTATGTGTACTTTTTTTTAAATTAAGAATTACTGCATGAGGAGGAATATATTCATTTTTAAGTGTCCTATTTTCTATAAGGATTTTCGGGATAAAAAATAATTAGTTTGTTTTCTTTTGGTTCTGGATTTCTTGGAAGTACCATTGTAGTAAATTGTAAATGCTATTTAATTCTGATAAAAAACTGTTTTTCCCTTTATTGATATCAATCAGTATAATTATAGATGATAGATACATAGACAGACAAAAATAGCTGTTGAAATAGATGCAATCAATGTATATATAGTGTGGGAATAAAATTTCAGGTTCTCACAACTCATAAAGGAAGTGTTAAAACTTGGTACAAGTTTCTCTGTAAACCCCAAAAGGTAAGACTTTACTCACTACTACAGCAGACACTGGAATCACAAGAGGATTTGACCCTTGATTTTGGTACTGAGTAGCTCTATGACGGTAAATAGGCTGTGAGATTGTTTCAATTGCATTTTCTTCATATAAATCATACAAATATTATGAGCATCATTTCCTCTACAATTGAATTCCTTCCCAGGTTTTGAAAAATTTCTGCTATTATTTTGATAAGCAGATTTCATTTCTACATATTTGACTTGACTTATGGTCTTTACTTCTCTAATTCTTAGATACTGTGCGTGTGTGTGTGTGCGTGTGTGTGTTTGTGTGTGTGTGTGTGTTTATGTGTGTGTGTGGTGTTAGCAGCTGTTGAATCCAGCTTTTATGGTGTCTTTTTTGGTCAACTTATAACACTGATTGTATGATTTGCTGCAGCAGCCTTGTTTTCAACTTCTGACTCTCTTCCCTTTTGTCATACCTACTCCCTGTACTTTCAATAGAATTGTTATATCCTGTATTTCTGATGGATTTTATTTCATAATTTTTAATTCTTCACCAATATGTTCATTCATACATTTTAATATCTTCTGATTTGATCCAATTATTGTTTGTATCTTCTTTAAGGTTCACTGAACACTGTATTAATTAATGGCATTTCTTTTTATTTAAATCCTGTTTAAGTTCTCTAAACATCTTATGAATTTGTTTGTTTTTTCTTTGATCTCTTAAAATATTGTAACCATTTCGCTTTTGGGTTTTTGCCTGTAACTCTTCTACTTCAGTGAACATAAGATGAGCTTTGGGGAAGTAAGGAGTTTTGTAGGAATCTTGTTGCTTTGTTTTTTCATATTTCCATTGATTTTGTGCTGAAGATTGAAGCTTAATTATGGTACACCAACTGTGTTGCTATGGAGCTTTCTTCACAGTACTTAGTTGGATGTCTCCCAGTGATGTGACTGTGGCTTTGCTTTTGTTTTGGTGTTTTTACACTTATTCAACATTTTCAACATAATAAGGTCAGTCAGTTCTGGCTACTCCTAGTATTCACCATCTTTCAGCCCTTTCCTTTGAGGTGACAACACTGGCCTATGATCTCACCAAGTGGCAGGGAATGAACTCAGGTGACCCTTACTGTCTGGTTCTGTGTAATTACCTCAGATGCAAATTGAATCTTTAAAAACATTGAGATATTCCAGACAGGAGGCTCCCCCCCCCATATATATAATGTGTGTATATATATATATATATATAAGAATTATATATATATACATTTTTCATTTTGAACACTCACAAGTATTATATAATATTACTACTTTTATTTTAAGTGTTTTAAAGAGGTCTATAAATCTTATTTTCTTTTTGAAATATACTTGCATTATTTCTTAGTATGTGTACTCTCTTACCCTTTTCTAGATTCTCTTAATCAGATGCACTGATTTCATTGATCATTTTATTTTCTTATATTTGCCCCCAATCTCATTCTATCTCTCTCTTCTCTGCTCTCTTCCCTTGCTTCATCAATGTTTAACTAAGAGAACACTGACCATTTCTATATGGTCAGTAAGAAAGAACTGACTAAGTATAGTGGGCTGTAACAATTATTTTATTTTTACTTTGCAGGCAGACACTGGACTGTACACAGTTTTTAAGCAGTCAGATTCTTCATATCATTTTATTAACTTCAGATCAGCCAGGAAGATCTTTAGCATAATTAAATTCATTCTTAGCCTCCCTATCATGTTATTATATATTTAATTAAATCATCTATTACTACATATTTACGGATGACCTTTAGCTCCAGCATTTATGACAGACCCACAAAATCATGTCTCATATTGCTGACAAAAATAAGTGCAAATATCCTGCTAGAATAAAATTCAGCATGAAGAAATCTAAATGCATTGCCTTCTCTTTTAGGTAGATATGTCTGCTCTTTTTCTAATATCCTTCACTCTGAACTAAGACATGAACTGTGCTAATCATGCAACCATTGTTTAGGCTGTTCAAGCCAAATGAACCTTGATGTCCATTGTCTCTTCATCTCTTCCCTTCCAAATTCTTATTTTTTTTTCAATTGGAAGCACATCTTACTCTGTATCTGAAATGTTACACCTAAACTGAACTTCTCATTTCCTTTCTCTTTTTTTTGTCCCAGGAATTGAACTCAGAATCTTGCGCTGGCGAGGCAGGCGGCGGCACCACTGAGCTAAATCCCTGGGCGCCTTCTTCGCATTTCTTCTAAGGTAAATTGTTCCTGTATTCACTGTTCCTCCCTTAGATAATAAAGATGCTGTCTTAACTGTTACTTTTATAGCTTCAAAATTTAACCTGACCAGTTCATTCTTATTATTGTTGAAATCATCCAGGCAGGTCACTTTCATATTTGAAATCTCTACTACCTATGGAATGTGGGACATGTTTATGATATAGACAGTTCCATTATTGAACTAAATTGCTGTTGCCTAATGAGAGATATATGTGTCAATGGCTGACAAATGCATATGTTTTACAATTTTAATGAGTCCAATTTAAACACGTGTAACTCTTTAAAGTAAGTATTGTTTTCAAATTCACACTATCTTATATTTAGGCAAATCTACATCTTTTCACAAGATGTATTATAGAAGGAGAGTTAGAGTTTCTAATGTTATCTTTATTTTCTAAGTCAATGTTTTATCAGATTTTAATCATTTAAAAACACCAATAAAATAATATAAATTTGTAAGATACTGTTCTCTTTTAAGATTTAGAGTAGACTTAGGGCACATTGATTCCAGGCATGGGAAATGAAATATAAATTATCTTTCAGGTACAGAATAGAGCCTTGCAAAATGTTGCCATGAAATTGTGGTAAGAGGTAAGGAACTCTGGAAGTTTTAATCCTGATTCTGTCACAAACTTGCTGTGTGACCTTGGCAAGTAAATCTATGTGTACTTTTACAGAAATAGTCAGTGTTGTGCCTGGGCACTTTGATAAACATGCCATCATGATGCAATATAAAATGGAAGGAAAATCACAGATTCACAGAATATATAGCCTGACATAGAACATGAGAGAGTGTACTGTTTATACTTTGGACCAGAAGCAGCAGTACACATAAACTACTAGTAAAATAAGCTCAGATTGAGTGTTAGCAATGGATGAAATCTCAACAAGAGTCATGTATGTAAAAATATAAAAAAATTCAATGTAACATCTTATTAATCATGTTGTGATTAATTTTAAATTTAATAAAATAATATATACGTAAAACAGTTTCACAATTCTTATTGTGTTTTCAAGTATTTGTTTGCACAATGAATTATTATATCTTTGAAGATCCATTTTCTAATTCAAAATTCATTTTTTTTCAAAAGGCTTGTTACACATTTTATCTGTCTTTGTGTCTTTTCTTAATGATATTTAAAATATTGACTCCATTTTTTTGATAGAATTCCAACCACAAGTATGTTGATTTTTATCTGACCACGCAAAATATACTGAATTAATTAAGTATAAGTTAGATGTTGCTCTTGCTTATATGTTTTGAAAAAAGTACAACTTAAAGGATCTTGTTTGATTGACACTCACAGCAACGTTGACCATAAGGTACTGCTTACAGTGTGACTTTAAGGGGTAGTGTGCCTTTTCATCAACTTTATTTATTTTCTTTATAATCCTATATCATGTAGCCTTATGCTAAAATTTGTAAGCAATCATTTGATTAGAAAGAGATAGCAACCACACAGGTGAATTAATTAATTTTGAGAAAAATGATAAATCAACATAGAATAAAACCTATATTTTGAGTAACAATATTTCTTAATTCTTGGTATACTTGTTTTACACAAGAAAGTCGAACAACAGACAACTTCAATTTATGAGAGAATGATAGCATATGTCATGATTCTGGCTTAGAAACTGCCTTAGGTTATATACAAATAAAGTGCAAACAAAGTTTGTGTATTAGAAGTTGGAGGAATATACTAGATCACCTAAATCATCAAGTGTTTATTATGAAGAAACCACACAAATTAAATTCATTGTGTAATTTTGATAACTTGAATATTTATTATTAACAGGTGCTAATACAAAACTTTTAAAATTAATTTAATTGAAGTACAATGTAAAGATGATAAAAATGTCAATTTTAATAATTTGCTCATTTTAACAAATGTATACATTTATATGAATATTAAACCTAGGAATCCTCATAATATATTCACAAATTCAAAATTTATTCCTGTTACACTCATAATCAACCTCTCACCCATTTTTTTTTTATTTTTTGGTACCAGGAATTGAACCCGGGTCCTCAGCTTACAAGGCAGGCAGCTCACCCAATTTTTGTAACAGGGAAACACCATTCTATTTACTGTCAGTCTACATTAGCCCTATTCATCTTATCTTTATTTAGCTTTTTGGATCTTTGGATTTACATTTTCATCTCA
This sequence comes from Heterocephalus glaber, assembly GCF_053883595.1. Taxonomy (NCBI): domain Eukaryota; kingdom Metazoa; phylum Chordata; class Mammalia; order Rodentia; family Bathyergidae; genus Heterocephalus; species Heterocephalus glaber. The sequence continues at coordinate 20,250,124 of NW_028258138.1, read as the reverse complement.
AGTAGTATTTGAGTTGTCAAATGTGACAGTAATTGTTAGTGTCATCATCAGTTTCATTTTACAGATGCTGATATTGAGACACCAAGTGTTTAAGTATCTCGACTGTCGCTTTTGTTAGGTTTTATAATCAAATTCATTTTCAGTAGCCAATTCTTTTAACTTTGTGAAATGATACTGTCATTTTTATTATTCTGAATGCATTAAATTAATAGAAAAAATAATATTAAAAAGTTTCAAGTGAATGCTTCCTTTCTCTAATATCTTAAACATTTAAGAGCTACAATGAATTCATAGTCTGTATTTCATATTTTTAAGAAACTTTGTAACTACAAAAATTACATCTCAAATAAAGGATGACGTTAAGTAGCTATCAGCAAAAATGTAGTTCTTGCAACTTGGACTGTATTTGGAGCTAGTCATGATTCAAATGAAACATTTCTTCCATGATGCTATCTGCAGAGCCACTCATTTATTTTCAAGGGAAGAGTCACATATTTTAAAACAGGTAAAAGATAATTGGATTTTGTTTACATGTTTCACAAATAAATCACATAACTGCTTCATTGCCAAATTCAGCTCTTCAAGGAAGTGACTACATTTCCTCCATTTCTGTCTCTTGGTTAACAGAGTAACTGCCATTATGTTAGAAAACAAATTTATATAAATTAAACCTGATTTCTAAAAGCTATTTATGACTTAAAATCAGAATACATCTTGACAATGAAATATTTAAAATGTATTAAAAACTGAAGATAAAATTCAGAATGTGATAATATACAGTAAGAGAATATATTAAATCACTTATTATGTGTCAAGCACGTAATACTAGAAAGTAGAGATAAAATTTTACAATTTTGTTAAAATACTTATTAGAAATATAATTAATTTTCTTCTCAGGGTAACTTTTTGTTACATAGTTGACTCTTCTACTACTACCTCATCTGGGTACTGTGACTGGGTTTAATTTTAAAATGCATTAACATTATTCAAAAACAATTCACAGAGCCCTTTCTATGGATAATGAAATGACATGTTCTTGGATTGGGCATATGGAAAGGAACAAATCCCACAGGACACCACAGCTAGCTTCTTCAGTGAAAGAAACACAAAGAATATGTGAAGAAAATCAGGTAATCCAATCAAATTTTTAATGAAAAAATAGAAAGCTAGGACATGAAAAATGAACAGTACTTAGCCAGGTAAGGAAGAGAGACAAACCCATGCCAAAAAGTGACTTTCTTTAAACTTATTTCTCAGAAGTATTAATTTCTTGGTTAAGGACTTGATGTAGGAAAATAAGCATCAGGTGGATATGAATTCCACAAATAAATATACTTATCTGTACCTTAAAGTATGTCCATGGGGACAGGAGCCTATCAGGGAATTTAAGTCTAATTTGTATGGGGAGCCATGGAAATGGAAATACTTCAAACTTCAGATTCCGGCATTTTAAAAAATTAGCCAGGATTGACTGTATAAAAAATCCATTATTTTAGGATAAACTCTTTAAGAGGGTCCAGCAAAGTCATCTGAGAGAGTGGAAGAGGGATGAGTAGAAAGGGTTGTAGTTGTAGTGTGAAAAAGAAGAGAAGAGGAGATAGAGGAGTATAAAGTTAAAGAGAAAGAACTCTGTAGAACATTGTTTCAAGTCAGTGTGTTGAGAAAAGTTAAATCTAAGAATTTGTAAGACTACATAATATTAAGAACAATTTTTTTTTTTCAAATGATATGTGTCAAATCAAGCGGGAAATAATTAACAAGGTGGAGAAGGTGAGACATTCATCTCTCAGAAGTGTAAATGTTAGGGAGACTAAACTCATAGACAGGAACTGGAGGTAGTGTATTATGCATAATTCTCATATCTGCTTCATTGCTTTATTGAAAGAGGTACAATTTCTTTTGTTTTAAATTAATTTTATTGGTACATTTTAGGTATACAATATAATGACATTCATCATTGGAAATTTGCACCTTTACATAGTCTCTCTTGGTTCTTATTTTTCCCCCTTCCCCTGCCTTTCCTTCAACCCCTCTTTCCCTCCCTATTTACAAAGACTTTGTTTCCAGTTTTTCATTTTCTCATATTAATTCCATTCCCTTCTTTCCTTTCCCCTACCCCTATACTTCCCCTTCCCTTTTGCCCCTTTTCTTCCTATTTCACATTATCTATTATACTTTTTAGTCCTTATTTACACCTTCAGTTTCTCAAACTAGAGAAACTATTCAGTATTTACATGTGTGTCCTATTGATTTCATTTGAGATAATTGCCTCAATGTGCATCCATTTAGCTATAAATGTTTCTAATTTCTCATTTTTATGGCTGAGTAGTACTCCATTTTATAAAAAAAAACACCACATTTTTTTTATCCAGTCTCCAGTTGATGGGCAATTGGGCTGCTTCCAAGTTTTAGCTATTGTTTTGCTATGAACATGGGTGTACATATAACACTGTGGTATGCTTCTTATAATTCTTTTTTTTTTTTGGTACCGGGTATCGAACTTGGGTCCTTGCGCTTGTGCAGCAGGCAGAGAAAACACTAAACTAAATCCCCAGGCCTGGTTCCTATAAATCTTTGAGGAAGATACCCAGCAGGGGAATAGCAGTGTCAAATGGGACTTCCAGTCCTAGTTCTTTGAGGTGTCTCCATATTGATTTCCACAGTGGTTGCACCAGTCTACACTCCCACCAGCAGTGGAGCAGGCTTCCTCTTTCCCCAGAGCCCTGAGAGCATTTGTTATTGGTTGATTTCATAATAGCAACCATTCTTTCTGGGGTAAGGTGGAATCTCAGTGTTTTTTTCATTGCCATCTTGGGAATGACCAATGCTGTTGAACATTTTTGTTGTTGTTGTTTATTTGCTATTTGTACTTTGCCTGAGAAATGTCTGTTTATCTCAGATGGCCATTTTCTGATTGGGTCTTTAAATTTGGGTTGTCTAATTTTTTTTTAACTTCTTTATATTCTAGATAGTATATCTTTGTCTGAGGACCACCAGTGAAAATTTTTTCCCACACTGAGGGTTATCTCTTCACACTGTTGGTGGTTTCTCTTGCTGTGGAGAAGCTTATTAATAAGAAGAGATCCCACTTGTTGATTGTTTGTGCTAGTTCACGGGCAACTGAGGTTTTGTTCATAAAATCTTTTCCTACACGAATGTCATCAAGAGTTCTCCCTAACCTCTGTTCCAGCCAGTTCAGCATTTTTGTTTTAATATTTAGATCTTTAGTCTATTTTGATTTTAGTTTAGTGCATGGTGAGAGATATAGGCCTAGTTTTCATCTTTGGTTGAAACCCAATTTTTCCAGCTCCATTTATTAAAGAGGCTATCTTTCCTCCAGTGAGGGTGTTTGGCACCTTTATCAAAGATGAGGTGGGTGAATGTGTCTGAGGTTGTTTCTGCATCTTCTAATTTGTTCCACTGGTCCTCAGGTCTGTTTCTTTGCAAGTACCATGCTATTTTTATCACAGTAGCTTTATAGTATAGTTTCAAGTTGGGGATTATGATACCCCCTGCCTCGTCTCTGTTGCCTAGAATTGCTTTTGCTATTTTAGGTCTCTTCTTGTTCTAAATGAAGTTTTGGATTGTCTGTGAAGTATGCTGCTGGGTCTATGAACTATGCTACTGGAATTTCAATTGGGAATACATTGAATCTATATAGCAGTTTTGGAGCAATGGCCATTTTCACTATGGTGATCCTTCCTACCCAGGAGCAAGGGATGTTTTTCCATTTTATGATATGGTCTTCAATCTCTCTTTTCAGAGAAGTATAATTATAGAGAAGTGGTCTTTGATTTTCTTTTATTAGGTTGATAACTAGGTATTTCAATTTCTTGGATGCTATTGTGAAAGGAATTGTTTGCCCTATTTCTCTATCAGTGAGTCTGTTGTTCATGTAGAGGAAAGCTATTGAAGTTTGTGTGTTGACCTTACATCCAGCTACTTTACTGAATTTGGTTATTAAGGAGACTTTTGGTGGAGTTCTTGGGGTCTTCTATATAGAGTATCATGTCATCCTCAAATAATGACACCTTGATTTCTTTGTTTCCTTTCTTTATTTCTTTTATTTCTTTTTCTTGTCTAATTGTTTTGGCTAATGTTTCCAAAACTATGTTGAACAGGAGTGGTGATAGTGGACATCCTTATCTTTCTTGTTCCTGATATTAGTGTGAAGGATTTCAGTTTTTGACCATTTAGTATGATATTGACTGTTAGTTTATCATAGATGGCATTTATCAGATTGAGGTAGAGACCATCTATTGCAATTTTTATAGGGTTTTTATCATAAATGCATGTTGGATTTTGTCAAATGCTTTTTCTGCAACTATTGAGATGATCATATGGTTTTTGTCCTTGGCTCTATTGATACAGTGTATTACACTGATTGATTTATGTATGTTGAACCATCCCTGATTCACTGAGATAAATCCCACTTGGTCAGGGTGTATGATCTTCTTGATGATCTTCTGGATTCTATTTGCCAGTATCTTATTAAGGATTTTTGCATCTATGTTCATTAGTGAGATTGGCCTATAGTTCTCTTCATAGGCTGGGTCTTTCTCTGCTTTGGGGATCAAGGTGATGGTTGCCTCCAGGAATGAATTTAGGAATACTGCTTCACTTTCAATTTCATTAAAGAGTTTAAACACTAGTGGCAGTAATTCCTCTCTAAATGTCATATAGAATTCAGCAGTGAAGCCATCAGGATTTTCTTAGTTGGTAAGTCTTTAATTATGTTTTCATTTTCATTGATTTTTATTGGGTTGTTTAGAATTTTTAGGTCTTTCTCATTCAACTTTTTAAATTCATATGTATCTAGAAATCTGTCCATTTCTTCTGAATTTTCCATCTTATTGGCAGATAGGTTCTTGAAGTAGGTATTGATGATCCTCTGGATTTCTGTTTGGTCCATTGTTGCTTTCATCCTTTTCATTCCTAATTGCATGGATTTGGGCCTTTTCTTTCCTTCTTCTGATAAGGTTGGATAAGGGTTTGTCAATTGTTTTTATTCTTTCAAAAAACCAACTGTTGGCTTCATTAATTTTTGTATGATCATCTTAGCCTGCATTGCATTGATTTCTGCCCTGATCTTTATAATTTCCTCCCTTCTATGGGCTTTGGGTTTGTCTTGCTCTTCTTTTTCCTGAAGCTTGAGGTTCAGCATCAGGTTGTTTAATTGGGCTCCCTTTCTTTTCCTAATGTGAGTATTCACTGCTATGAATTTCCTTTGAAAGACTCCTTTCATTGTGTCCCATAGATTCTGATATGTTGCAGTGTCATCATCATCTAATTGAAGGAACTGTCTGATTTCTTCTTTAATTTCCTCTGTGACCTACTGGTTATTCAGAAGTGTGTGTTCAATTTCTATGTGTTTATGAAGTTTTTGCAGTTTCTTTTACTATTGATCTCCAATTTCATCTCACTATGGTCTGATAATATACAGGGGATAACTTCAATTCCTTTTTACTTACGTAAATATGTTCTATGAGTGAGTATGTGGTCTACTTTGGAGAAGACCTGTGTAGACCAGAAATGAATGTGTATTCTGATTTTGTGGGGTGGAGCACTCTGTAAACATCCGTGAAGTGAATTTGTTCAAGAGTTTGATTGAGTTCTAGTATTTTGTTGCTTATTTTTTATCTATTTGAACTATCTATTTGTGACAGTGGGGTATTGAATCTCCCACTACTATTTTATTATTCCTTATTTGATTTTTCATATCTGTTAGTATTTGTTTTTTTATAGTTGGGTGCACTGGTGTTTGGTGCATATATATTAATGATTGTCACCTCTTCTTCTTGGAGTGTTCCCTTTACAAGGATGTAGTATCCTTCTTTGTCTCTCTTCATCAGTGTTGGTTTGAAATCCAGTTGATCTGCAAACAGTATAGCTACATCTGCTTTTTTTCGGGTTTGTGTCACATGGAGTATTGTTTTCCACCTTTTAACTTTCAATCTATTAGTTTATTTGAATTAAGTATGTTTCTTGTATCCAGCATATTGTTGGATTTTGCTTCTTGACCCATTCTGCCAATCTATTTCTTTTGATTGTTGGATTGAGGCCATTAACATTGGTGGTTATAACTGATATGTATTGACTTATCATTGTCATGACTTTTTCTTTTTGTTAGCTCTCCCCCTTTACATTTAATTTCTTCTCATGCCTTATGGATTCATTCTGCTTTGCTTCCTGTGGTTGTGACTCTCATTGTCTTTTCCTAGGATATTGTCTAAAAGTTTTTGGAATGCTCATTTTGTATTCATGAAGTTCCTACTGTGCTCTTTGTCATGAAATTATCTTATTTTGCCATCAATTTTGAAAGCTAGTTTTGCAGGGTACATCAATCTGGGTTGGAGGTTGTTTTCCTTTAGGTATTGGAATATGTCACTCCAAGCTCTTCTTGCCTTGAGGGTTTATGTTGAGAAGTCTGCTGTGATTCTGATGGACTTTCCTTTGTATATGATTTGTTTCTTTTCTCTAACTGCTTGTAGAATTTTGTTCTTCTGTTGGATGTCTTAACTTTTATACGTCAATGTGTAGATTTTTTTTTAATCACAGCTAGTTGGTGTCCTGTATGTCAAGTTCTTTTCCCCTTTTGGAGAATTTTTCTGCCATCCCTTCTGTGAACATTTTTTTTATGTTATCTGCACTCTTTCCTGTTTCTTCATTGACTCTGGTCATTCTTAGGTTATTCTTCTTTGTATCGTCTAGCAGCTGCTGGATTGACTTCTCATGTTCCCTTAATATTTTAAAGCAATTTTGCTTTTCCTGGTCACTAATTGCAATTTTATCTTCTATATCTGAAATCCTGTCCTCACATTGGCTCATTCTGCTGCATAAACTTTCAATGGAGTTTTTAGTCTCCTGGAAATTTGTTTGCATGTGTTTTATGGATTCCAATTGTTTCCTGTGTTGGGATTCTATCATGTTCCTCAGCTCCTCTATTTTTTATCTGTGTCCTCTCTAGATTTATTAATCATGTCTTGCACTATGGACACAATCTCTGCTGTTATGTGTGAAATTATTTCTGATTTCATTTTTTCCAAATCCTCTTTTGTTGCCAGTTCAGAGTCCAGGTGTTTGAATATCAGATTGTTCCATCTGTTTTCCCTTTGATGTTGCTTTAGGTGATCTGGAAGTCTGTTTTTGAGACCTGTTTACATGTCTTCTCATTTCAATGGGTGTGTGTGGGGGATGCTGCTTGCACCTGGGTGGCTCACCTCCTGGGCGGCCTAAAAGCCAACAGAATGATCTAAAATATCTAGTTTAATGTGCAAGAGAATGAAGTTATGATTAAAGGACATTACTCCTGAAAAGGTAAAGGGACAAGGAGAAGACTTGATCTTGTGTAGCAGGGAGAAATCTGTAAAGATGGTAGTGTGATTCATAGTGATTAGAATTTAATAATATTTACTCATCAATAAACTAACCAATGATAAGAAGACTGCAGTAATTTCTATTCTATTTTCTTTGTTCATTTCTATGGAATTCTTCATTAGTTGGAAACATGCAGCAATTTGGCAGTTTTTCAAGGAAGTTATTAAATAGTTGTTGAGATGAATTCTTTTTCTTCAGCATTGCTAAGATCTAGGACTTTTATATTTCAGACACAATAGAAACATAATATTATTTGGGCTTCAAATATGATATAGGATAGAATGGAAGGCAATGTTGAAATTATTTTTTGTTTTCTTCACAAAGCAACCAATGATAAGAAAACTGCAGTAGTTTCTACTTTATTCTGTTTATTCACTTCTATGAAATTCTGCATCAAAGAAATGTAAACACACAAAAAATACACACATACAAGGACCACTGCATAAAAGCTATAAAATATCTATCATTACAATATTTTGCATTTTAGGCAGCCAGCTATTCACTTCAGGATAAAATTGAAGGTATTAAAATTATTAAATATTAAACATACTCTTATATTAAGTACCTTAACCTCTTAAAATCATTTTCTTTCACATGAGCTTCGGGTGTAACACTTTTAAAAATCCACATTTTTGTGCTTATTCAAAATTTAAGATCACGTTTTAAAATAGGAGAGCATGTTGCACTTTGAAATAGTCCATTGGTGCCCAGTGTTGTTTCGTCCACTGCACACTATTGGCCTTTGCTGTGGATATTTTTGGCCTAAGAATAATGAACAGGTGGTGTGTCGGTAAGAAGCCATGTGGGCGTTAATGTGGCACTGTTTCCTGCAGAATAACAGAAAGCATTTTCAGAATTTCAGACTGCCAATCTACTTAGTTGGCACCTGCAGTCTAAACTGGAACACCATTTTGAGAGCAGGCTTGTTGCCATCGGAACAGATGGCTACCAGTATAGACAGCCAAGTGATCATGTATGTACATTGCTTGTGGGTGTTGACAAGCTGCTCACTTAAGAAGGTCAAACAGCACTCTGAGCTGAGCTTTCCACAAATAATATTAAGAGGAATAGTTGTGTATTTCTCATGTTCTATAAGAATATGAGAATATATAGTTCATACAATTACTTAGATGGCCCAGGCAGAGGATTTTATTTTACACTCAGTAGAACTCAGTTACATAGCAGATGTCCTGAATGTAGAATAAATTCAAAATTAATATGATAGCCAGAAAACAAACAAAAAGCCTTTAATATCAAATAAAGTGGGTGGGATTTGTGGGTGAATTACATGAAAAATATTCTTGTTAAAGAAGATGCTCAGTCTGGTAAATTTATCCCCAAACAGTCCTAAAATTTTCACTAAACAGACTTGGCTTACTATTTGTTAATTTTGCAAAATGACCACATTATTACAACCCTATGAGCAATATGTGGTGCCTTCTACCAGTTTTCCTCCCTGCAAGAAGCAGTACTACAATACTATCAATCTATAATGACATATCCTGGCCCTCCAATTTCAGGTGATTTATCTCAAAAATCACAAGGTGTATTAATATATGTTTACTCTTGATTTACTTATATTAAAATTGGATTAATCAAAAATATTTTATTGAAGAATAAATGAATATATATCAGTATGTGTGGCAGGCTTTAATAAGATGTCTACCTATCCAATTATCCCCCAATCCTGGTACTCCTCTTGTATACAACCAAACCTCTGAGGATAATTGGAACTTCTGATTATTTTCTAACCAATAGATCTTGGCAATGATCTTACTCCTATTAAACATTTTATAGCATTGTAACTTCCATATCGTTATTAGTCTTGGTCTATTGTTTGTTTGTCCTTTTGTTTGTTTTGGCATCCTTTGAGGAAGCAAATAGTTACAGTGAGAAGACGATGTGTTAAAGCATCTAAGGTTGCCTATGTCCAACAGTCAACTAGGAAATAAAAGGAGCATTGTCTGATAGACAACAAAAAATTAGCTCCACAAAAGATTAGCTCCTATGTCCAAAGTATTGTCAGGAGCTAAAACCTACCAACAACCGAGTGAGGTTGGAAATTTGCCTTGCCCAGTATAGTTCCTCCCTCAAAGGGACCCATATACCCTGCTGAGACCTTCATTGGAAACTTGTCAGAGACTTTGAAACAGAGTATCCAGTTAATTCAAAGTTTGATTCCTGAACCTAAGAAGCCTAAATAATAAATATGTGTTAATTTAAACTGTTAAGGATTGTCACTAATATTTTTATTTAAAAATGTATAATTAAAATGTTTATTAATAATTAACTTTTAAATCTGATAATGACTGAATCTATGTGAAGCAATAGCAAAGAGAGTTGCATAAAGAGGATGGTCTTTTTATTAGTACATGTTTGCAGTACAGAATATTTACATTCCTTGTGTGGTGTTGATATATGTACATAACACATCTTAATTCCATTTTCATCCCATTTCCCTCCCCTCCTTCCCCAGTTTCTCCCTCTCTTGACATGCTTCCCATTGGAGAAAGATCTAGCTTCCTGTTTCCACTATCTACCTTTTATCTTGGCCTTTATTTATTCATATTTTGAGCTTCTTATATGAAAGAAACCATGTGATTTTTTAAGCTTGCATGTCTGATTTATTTCACTTAACATGTTTCAAGTGCATCCATATTCCTAGAAATATTTTAAGTTTATCTTCCTTTATAAAAGAAGTACTTTATAAAAGAAGTATTCCATTGTATTTAAATGACAGAATACACCTTGTCTGTATCCCTAGACAACAAAAATAAGTTCTATAAAGTAAAACTATCTGAATGGAACAGTACTAGTAAGATAGAAATGAAAATCTCTGCTCCAAATGATCTCACATTTTAGAGATATTGTATCATTAAATTTTTATAAATTGGCTTATTGATTTTTATGTAGGAGATGTAGAACAAATGGTAAATATATTGTTTCAAAATGAAAGGAAGTTGGCAGTATTAGTAGTGTTTGATAAAAAGTTACAATATTCAATTTCTAGATAAAAGTGAATAATTGGTTAAATAAGATTAAATATTTTGTATTATATTTTTTAAAATTTACTTGATATTTCCTATAGATATTCTTTAGGTAAGTTTTCAAATATATTTTTTCATTTTATATTAACAATAAACTTTTGAGTTATACAATATTTTGTTCCAACATGCATATCAACATAACAATACAAAAATGCTTATGATTGAACAAAAGCTCATTCTTGTAAAACCATGAGCTACTGCCAATCTTAAGGCTGCCTAATTTTAAAGAATGCATTATTAAATACTACATAAAGCAACTGTTGAATGACACTAACATTTTTTACTATATTTTAAATTAATGATGATGTAAAAATAGCACGGATTATAATCAACCTCTGCCACTATAAAACCTTCCAATTAAAAAATCCATGTGTAAATAAAAATCAATATCTTCTTTCTGCTACAACATTTTGCAGTTCTTAAAGACTACATAAGGTCCATTATGAGATCTGTATAAGAGAAATTAATACATGTATATATTTATGATTTCCACATTTTTAGAGATTGAATTAAATCTTACACTGGAGTTAAATCACTTCTATTCTGTTAATCATTTTATTTGAAAATTAGAAGTATTTCTAAAGATAATAGATTACAGAGAGAATATACAGAAATATTTTATGTTTTAGGAAATCAGGGGAAAATGACAGTGAATGTTTCCTAAGAGTGGATGAAAGAGATAAGTGCAGTGTAAAAGTATGTGCGTTTAAATAAGAAGTTTTGTCTCATGGTTGCTGTAGAGAAAGAAATACATTCAAGTATCTCTTTGTGTGTCAAAGTTTTGGTAAATTGCTATTGTATGAATTTTATTTGTTTGTATTCTTATGAATTGAATTTATTGAATTCATTAGTTTATTGGGGAAGAAGTTAAAAAAAGAAAAATGAAGTCTGCTCATGGCACCTGAAGTAATAATAAACAGTGAAACAAAATTAAAAGTTCTTCACCTTTATTAAAGAAATACTCTAAGGTTGTAGACTACTTGTCATAATTGACCATGAATGTATGCTACAGTAGCATATGTTTTATTTTTTTGTATGAGGGCAAGTGTAGAGAATTTACATAGAGATGCTTTATACATGAATAACTATGACTTCGGTAGTTACAAAATGTTAAAGGACAAGGAAGTTAAAAGAACTGAGAAGAACAACTGAATAATGGTCCATGAATTTTAGTTATATTAAGAAAGATATGGCCCATGATGATAAAAGACTATGGTTGGATATTTAGAAATTTAAGATAGTAACTTCAAGGGTATTTTAGTCACCAATGATCCATCATTGAGCATAGGAAGGATGACAAAAATAGAATCTAGAAAGTTATTTATAGGATGTAATATTTTGTATCAAGACTATAATGGCATCCTAGTGAGCTGGAGAGGAAATTTGTAGATATGTGAATCTTAGGTAAGTGAAGATCATATCCATGAAGGAGGAGAATTATACAGTAAAGAATGTATAAGGATGGCACATTTGTCAAACAACAATGGATTTTCAATTTGGAAATAAAAAATAGAGAAGAATTGCATTTTAATATCAACTTAGGGAATAGGAAAAAAATAGGAGCTTTCAACAAGAAATGACAGAGAAATTTTCAGACAAAAAAGTTGAAAGTGTACTATAAAATAATGACACTACAATGAAGATGTAGTTTCTATAGCAGCAGGGTTAGAAGGAGTGGGGAAGTATAAAAGGAACACCACTAGGGTGAATGAAATTAAAAGGTTTAGTAAAGAGATAAGAAAAACAATGGGACTGATGCTCCAAGAAATTTCCGTGGTAATCCTTTACCAAGAAAAATAGTACGACATGATACAGTTGTTTTATTCTTGATAATTTCTGAAAGCACTCAGAAAACCTTTAGATTTACTCCAACTCAGCAGCTTAAAAACAAAAGAGAGTTATTTTTATAGTTCTGGAAGCTGGAAGTCTGATATCAGGACACTGACATGGTCAGAGAGAAGTGAAAGCCCTTCCTGGGTTGCAGACTGCTATGTCTTCATTTTATCTTCACATGGGAGAGAGAAAGCAAGAGAATTGTCTAGAATCCATTTTATGAGAGCACTAATTCCATGCATGAAGAGTTCATTCTTATGAACTAAAAATCTTCACTTTTCATACATTACACTGGGGGTTACAATTTCAGCCTATGAATTTTGAGGGAACACAAACTTTCACTCCCTTGCATATGCCTTATACTAGTAATAGTAAACCTATTAAAACACATTATTAAAATCAGTCAAGATGTCAATATAGTTGTTACCTATTTTTATTCTTATGCATACTGGAATATAAAATTCAGAATTTTCAGACAAATGGGTGCATCATATGTACTTTGATAAATTCTCCACTAACATTTTGTTAATCACTTAAGTACTTGATAAACTAGTGTTTGAAACATTAAGAAAATTTTTTTCATGACAATAAAATGAATCTATTGCATGATCAAAGCACAGATATTTTTGCAGTGCCTGTTAAGGTTAAACATGTGTACTTTAATAATGTGAAACACACAGCTCGCAGCACAGAGGAGGCTTCTGGGTCAACGTGCCACAGCTCCCAGTGCAGAGGAGGCTTCCAGGTCAATGTGTAACAGCTCCCAGTGCAGAGTAGGAGGCTTCCAGGCCAACCTACCACCACTCCCAGCACAGAGGAGGTGAGCCATGAGGGTAACAGCAGCACCACCCACCCCTGGTCAAAATGAGAAGACAAGTAAACAAGCCTCAGAACAAGACTTTCAGATCACCTACAGCAACCCCAAAGGGAAATTAAATGGAACACACTAATACTTAACACCCTGGTCTTCCTGAACTAGCAACAAAACAGGATCTGGAAAAAATAAAATAATAACTAATTTCTCACATAAAAGCAGAGATTGTAGCCATAGTGCAAAACATGACTAATCTAGAGAGAACACAGAGAAAAAAAAAGAGGAGCTGAGGAACATGATGGAATCCCAACATAGGAAACAAATGGAATCCATAAAAGAGATGCAAACAGATTTCCAGGAGATTAAAAACTCCATTGAAAGTCTATGAAGCTGAATGAGCCAATGTGAGGGCACAATTTCAGATATAGAAAATAAGATTGCAATTAGTAACCAGGAAAAGAAAAATTGCTTTAAAATTATAAAGGACCATGAGAAATCAATCCAGCAGCTGCTAGACAATCCAAAGAAGAATAACATAAGACTGACTGGACTCTATGAAGAAACAGGAGAGAGTGCAGATGACATAAAAAAAAAAAAAAAAAAACAACAAAAAAAAAACTGTTCACAGAAGTGATGGCAGAAGACTTCCCAAATAGGGGAAAATAACTTGACATACAGATAAGTGAGGCATATAGGACTCCAACTATCCTTGATCAAAAAAATCTACATATGGGCATATAATTGTTGATTCCAGAAACCCATCAGAAGAACAAATTTCTACAAGCACTTACAAAAAAGAAACAAATCAGATACAAAGGAAAGCCCATTAGCATCACAGCATACCTCTCAATGCAAACCCTCAAGGCAAGAAAAGCTTGGAGTGATGTATTTCAAGCCCTAAAGGAAAACAGCCTCCAACCCAGATTGAAGTACCCTACAAAACTATCTTTCAAAATTGATGGTGAAATAAGATACTTTCATGACAAAGAGCACCTTAGGAAGATCATGAATACCAAACCAGCACTCCAAAAAATTTTATTCCTAAGACAACGAGGATCACAACCCCAGGAACCACAGCAGAATGAATCCATCATGCATCACAAGAGATTAAAAACAAAGGAGGAGAATTCAACAAAAAGAAAAAGTCATGACAATGATGTCAGTACATATCAGTTGTAACCATCAATGGTCTCAACTCACCAGTCAAAAGAAATAGACTGGCAGAAAGGGTCAAGAAGCAAGATCCACCAATATGCTGCATACCAGAAACATATTTAATTCAAAAAGAAACTCAAAAACAGAAAGTTGAAGGGTGGAAAGCAATACTCCATGCGACAGGAACCCCCAAAGAAGCAGGAATAGCTATCTTCTTTGCATATCAAGTGTATTTCCAACCCACACTGATTAAGAGAGCACAGAAGGACACGACATCCTTGTAAAGGTAACAATCCAAGAGTAAGAGATGACAATCATAAATATCTATGCACCAAACACTAGTCTGCACAACTATATAAAACAAATACTAATGGACATGAAAAATCATATAAGCACTAATACAATAGCAGTGGGGCACCGCAATACCCCACTGTCAAAAATAGATAGATCAATGAGACAAAAAACAAGAAATAGAATTCTAGAACCCAATCAAACTCTTAAACAAATTAACTTAACAGATGTTTACAGAGTGTTCCACCCCCACAAAATCAGGATACACATTCATTTCAGCTCCACATGGGTTTTCTCCAAAATAGACCACATACTCACTCATAGAACATATTTAGGTAAGTGCAAAGGAATTGAAGTCATACCCTGTATATTATCAGACCATAGTGAGATGAAATTGGAGATCAATAGTAAAAGAAACTGCAAAAACTTCATAAACACGTGGAAATTGAAAAACACACTTCTGAATAACCAATGGGTCACAGAGGAAATTAAAGAAGAAATCAGACAGTTCCTTCAATGAGATGACAATGACACTGGAACATATCAGAATCTATGGGACACAATGAAAGCAGTCTTACAAAGGAAATTCATAGCAGTGAATATTCACATTAGGAAAAGAAAGGGAGCCCAATTAAACAACCTGATGCTGAACCTCAAGCTTCAGGAAAAAGAAGAGCAAGACAAACCCAAAGCCCATAGAAGGGAGGAAATTATAAAGATCAGGGCAGAAATCAATGCAATGGAGACTAAGAGAATGACACAAAAAAATCAATGAAGCCAAGAGTTGGTTCTTCAAAGGAATAAACAATATTGACAAACTCTTAGCCAACCTCATCAGAAAAAGGAAAGAAAATGCCCAAATACCTGTACTTAGGAATGATAAGGATGAAAGCAACAATGGACCAAACAGAAATCCAGAGGATCATCAATACCTACTTCAAGAACCTATCTGCCAATAAGATGGAAAACACAGAAGAAATGGAAAGATTCCTAGATAAGTATGAATTTGAGCTAAGAAGACCTAAAAGTTCTAAATAACTCAATATCAATCAATGAAATTGAAAACATAATTAAAAACTCACCATCTAAGAAAAGTCTGGGTCCTGATGGCTTCTCTGTGGAATTCTATAAGACATTTAGAGAGGAACTACTGCCACTACTGTTTAAATTCTTCAATGAAATTGAAAGGGAAGCAATACTCCAGAATTCATTTCTGGAAGCAAGCATCTCCTTGATCCCCAAAGCAGAGAAAGACCCAGCCTATGAAGAGAACTATAGGCCAATCTCACTTATAAACATAGATTCAAAAATCCTTAATAAGATACTGGCAAATAGAATGCAGAAGATCATCAAGATCATACACCCTAACCAAGTGGGATTTATCCCAGGGAATCAGGAATGGTTCAACATACATAAATCAATCAACGTAATACACTATATCAATAGAGCCAAGGACAAAAACCATATGATTATTTCAACAGATGCAGAAAAAGCATTTGACTAAATCCAACACACATTTATGATAAAAACCCTACAAAAAATTGGAATGGACAGTTTCTACCTCAAACTGATAAAAGCCATCTATGAAAACCCAATAGCCAATATCATACTAAATGGTCACATACTGAAATCCTTCATACTAAAATGAGGAACAAGACAAGTATGTCCACTATCACCACTCCTGTTCAATATAGTTTTGGAAACTTTAGCCATGGCAATTAAACAAGAGAAAGAAATAAAAGGAATAAAGATAGGAAATGAAGAAATCAAATTGTAATTATTTGGAGATGACATGATATACTCCATATAGAAGACCCCAAGAGCTCCACCAAAAGTCTTCTAGACTTAATAACCAAATTCAGTCAAGTAGCTGGTTACAAGGTCAATACACAAAAATCAATAGCTTTCCTCTACACCAATGACAGACTCACTGAGAGAGAAATAGGGCAAATAATTCCTTTCACAATAGTATCCAAAAAACCGAAATACCTAGGAATCAACCTAACAAAAGAAATCAAAGATCTCTTCTCTGAAAAACATAGTACTCTGAAAAGAGAGATTGAAGACAATATCAGAAAATGGAAAGACATCCCTTGCTTCTGGCTAGGAAGGATCAACATAACGAAAATGGCCATACTTCCAAAACTGCTATATAGACTCAATGCCATCCCAATTGAAATCCCAGCAGCATGCTTCATGGACCTTGAGAAAACAATCCAAACATTTATTTGGAACAAGCAGAGTCCCAGAATAGCAAAAGCAATTCTAGGTAACAAAGGCATGGCAGGGGGTATCAAAATTCCCAACTTGAAATTATGCTACAAAGCTACTGTGATAAAACCAGCATGGTACTGCCAAAGAAACAGACCTGAGGACCAGTGGAACAAATTAGAAGATGCAGAAACAATGCCAGACACACTCAGCCACCTCATCTTTGACAAAGGTGCCAAACAGTCTCACTGGAGGAAAGATAGCCTCTTTAATAAATGGTGTTGGAGAAATTGGGTTTCAACTTGCCAAAGATTACAACTACATCTATATCTCTCATTATGCACTAAACTAAAATCAAAATGAATTGAAGACCTAAATGTTAAAACAGAAATGCTGAACCTGCTGGAACAGAGGTTAGGTAGAACTCTTGAAGCCATTGGTGTAGAAAAAGATTTTATGAACAAAACCTCATTTGCCCATGAACTAGCAACAAACAATCAACAAGTGTAATCTCTTCTTACTCAAAAGCTTGTGCATAGCAAGAAAAACCACCAACAGTATGAAGAGACAACTCACGATGTGGGAAAAATTTTCACCAGTTGTCCCTCAAAGATCTTCTATCTAGAATCTATAAAGAACTTTAAAAAAATCAGACTTCCCAAATTTAAAGACCCCATCCAACAATGGGCATCTGAAATGAACAGACATTTCTCAGACAAAGAAGGAGAAATGGCAAATAAACAGATGAAAAACTGTTCAACATCACTGGTCATTTGAGAGATGCAATGAGAACAACGCTGAGATTACACCTCACCCTAGAAAGAATGGCTGCTATCATGAAATCAACCAATAACTAATGCTAGTGGAGCTGTGGGGAAAGAGGAACCCTGCTCCACTGCTGAAGGGAGTGTAGACTGGTGCAACCACTGTGGAAATCAGTATGGAGATACCTCAAAGAACTAGGACTGGAAGTCCCATTTGATCCACTATTCCCCTGCTGGGTATCATCCCCAAAGAAATAAAAATATCATAGCACAGTGATATATGTGCACCCATGTTCATAGCAGCACAGTTTGTGGTAGCTAAAACTTGGAAACAGCCCAAATGCCCATCAACTGGAGACTGGATAAAGAAAATGTGGGTTTTTTTATAAAATGGAGTACTGCTCAATCATAAAAAATGATAAATTAGAGACATTTATACCTAAATGCATGCACATTGAGGCAATACTTTTAAGCGAAATAAATAGGACACATCTGTAGATATGGAATAGTTTCTCTAGTGTGAGGAACTGAAAGTGTAAATAAGGACTAAAAGGTATAATAATGTGAAATAGGAAGAAAAGGAGCAAAGTGGAAGGGGAAATGGGAGGGGTAGGGGAAAGGAAAGAAAGGAATGGAATTAATATGAGAAAATGAAAAAATGGAAACAAAGTCTTTGTAAATGGGGAGGGATGGAGGGCTTGAAGGGAGGGGCAGGGCAAGGGGGAAAAAATAAGAACCAATAGAGATTATGTAAAGGTGCACATTTCCAATGATGAATGTCATTATATTGTATACCTAAAATGTACCAATAAAATAAAATTTTAAAAGATAATGTAAGATAGAAAGAAATCTTAAATACCTTTGAAAAAATGTACTACACTAGTAAAATGCTGAGAGTATACCTGAAGGTAAAATCTTATTTTTCCCAGAAAATCCATCTGTTTTAGTCCATCTGATGGAATAACAATTTAGAATCATCATGTCTCCAATTTCTGTGTCATGGAGGCTCCGTGTAATATAGATTAGTTTGAAGAGTCTTCTAAGTTATATCCTGGTGTGGATTTTTTTATTTAAAAAATTAAGGCCTTACTCTAAGTCTAATTTAAGTGAAATGGATTTGTTGAAACTTTGGATTTCAAAGTATACACCACAGAGTTCTAAAACATAACTTTTAAGGATAGTTTTGCTTTTAGAATAATTACTGGTAATCCTTTAGTCCCCACAATAATTAGAGAACAAGAACAATTCCCTATTAGGCCACTTGGTTATGATGTGGGAAATAACATCATATAATTGGAACATCGAAAACAATTGATTGTCATAATTTTAATTGTATTTAATTCACCATTCTAAAAATTGAAATTACTAGAAAATATATTACAAATATTAAAACAAATATAATATAATGTATATTCTCATGTATTACCAGTGACAAATTTGTTTGATTTTTAAAGAGGGATGATTTTATATGATGATTTGCAGAATGGAAATTCTTATCAAGAAGAAAGCATGCAAGACTGTGGCAGACCTTCCATAGTGAGATGAGATGACCTGAATGTGTGTGTGTTGAAACTCATGTACAAAATGAAAGCTGAAATAGTTACCAAAGAAATAGACCAAATATTTGGAATCTAGTGAGGTCAGAAATTCTAGTTTCAATGAACTGTGTGAGGCCAGATTATAACTATCAATTTTAAAACACCTTTACTGTTTAACATCTTTACAGCTATTTGCAATGATTATCTTTGCTATCCATTTGTGTGTGTGCACAAGTGATAAGTTTTATACCATGGTTCAAATCAAATTGAAACACTTTCACACATTTAAAACAGTTTAAGATATCTTTCAAATGAATAGTCCCCCATGTAACATATTCTTCATTGTTTGGAAAAAAAATCACTCCTTTGGCTGGGAAATGGACACATCAGAGGCAGCTTTGCTGTTGTCTCCCGGGTTCTTCACACATCATCAGGCCCTGGCTGCTATTCATTGGGAATGGCATCATCCACACTAACAGGATGCTTTAGATGATTCCTGTTAGATTCCTACCCATGCCTAATTGAGATTGGATTTTGTGCAAGTACTCCTCTTGGAGATGCTGATTTTCTGAGAAGCACAAGGTCAGCAGTCTGGTCAATATTTACTAGGTGAATGAGCAAGATTTTTATGGATTTTAAAGCTTGGTTTTTTTAAATTGTATGATAAGAGAGAATAGAAACACACTGCACCTCTAAATAGTACTGTATGTAGAGATGGAAACAGCAAAAATATAAGACATAACTATGGAATCCTAATGTTTTTATTCAGATTTATTGAATGATAATAATAAATAAAGCAAAATTTGAAAAGTATAGAATAATGTGACTATTTAGTAATGCCATAATTAGGCTTGAACTTATTAAGTGAAATTTTCCAAATCTATAACTCATCATTTTTTTCTGCTATAGTTCTAATCTTTGATAATATATAGAACTTCAAGAGTTAACATTAATATTTGAGGTATAATATATATATATATATATATACTATTTTTTGCTTAATATGATCCAATCAAAAATAGTATAGTGATATGGGTTTCTTCAAATGAGAGAAAACATATTGAATTCATTGAAAAGCATCTTTTGTCCATTGTTACCTGAATGTCTTTCTGTTCATCTTGATTTTTCTTATTTATGGTCATCTGTTCCAACAACATTTCATGTAGAAAACAGAATATTTACTTCTCATAGGTTACCCTTCTCTGAATTTACTTTTCAGTATTCATCTTTCTCCATCTCTGGTTATTATATGAAGTAAGGAGCCCCACTCTGAAACTGAATAGAGTACTGAAATATAAAAACAAGCAGGTCAGTACCATCTATGATAGTAAACAAAATACATTCCCTTGAATTTGGCAGTAGGGATTTGTGGTTGCAGTACATAATCAAATAAAATGGTGCACAGAAATAATAACCTGTTACTATTTAAAAGGCTCATATGATCAGTACATGTGAATACTAGAACTAAATATGAAGTAGACTAGTATTTCAAATGTCAATAATAACAAAATAGGCACATTTTAAAATACATATGATTGAGATATTTTGCTTCAATGATGTTATTTTCTACTTTACCCCATTTTTGGAATGAGGAAAATGGGGCACAAAATACAGTGACTTGTTCAATCTGCCATATCTAATGTGTTCTGAATTACAAATAAACATATTTTAACATACTCTGAATGTTGGAAGAAATAATATAATATAAAACTGTATACATTTTTATAATGTTTAATTTGACTAAAAAAAATGAGGTTTTATATTTATTAATTCCTAAAATATTACTCTCAAAATTGACCCAGCAGTAATTTTAAAATTGTAGAATTTTACTGTAGAAAAATTAAGTCATTTCACAAACAGGTTTTTATTTTTGTAGAGGAAAAAATAATGCTAAGAAAATATTTTTTAAAACTTCATACTTAGTGGCATATCTGTAATGGAAATATGTTCTTAATACGTACTTGTTAAATTTTTCATATAGTCAAATACTTAAGCTATACAAGGTAATTTCCAGGGTATATATATATATATATATATGAACTGTAATGGATAAGCTTCATTAAACAAGCAAACAAAAAAATCAAGTGGGTCTTTGATCTCATTTCCCTTGCAGCCTTTATCTTATTTTAATTTTATTTACAAAGGAATTAATCAAAAATGTGATCTGGATCATCTCACAATTTTCGTACCTGACTTTTTCTAATTTTACCTAATTTAGACTGAACTCACCAAATGCTTTCAATATTTTCTCTCTAATATCTATAAGGAAATTCAAAGCAGAGATTGTGAGACCACCCAATGCATTCTGTTCAACTTCCATCCCCAGTGTTGTAGTCACCAGGATTTGTCAGGAGAATATATTTACTACAGGACACACAGTTGATAGTATTATTTTATGATAATTACCCAAAAAGTCAAATGCAAAGGAGTGCAAGAGATTAACCACACACTAGGGGCCCAAAGAATTCACCTGAGGGCCTGGATTCCAGCAATGCCCCAAACAAGACCAGCTAAAAAGGCTTAGAGTCCAAGGCAATTTCCTCCACAAGTTTTCCTAGAGCCCATGGCAATGTCTCATGCTTGTCCATATTGAGGATCTGCACCTGGAAGACCCAAAGGCCAGTGGTGGAAGCCAGAAAACCTATACTGGTGAGGTGAAGGACTTGTGACACCACGCTGAGGGTTCTACATGGGATCCAGAAAATGATGCTCATGGTGCAGATCAGAGCTCCCCTAACAAAAACAGCAGTCATTCCCAGTGACAGTGAGGCCCCAGGCTCCTCCTCCCACAAGAACAGCCTAGTTCACATCAGGAAAACCATCTGCAGCAAGTTTCTAGAAAATCAACAGGCCAAGATTTTCCCCTCCAGTTCTCTTTATGGCCATTGGTAACAATCCTCAGGTGGATCCTCCATGCCCAGACCACACTAATTCAATTCTGCTGGGTGTTATGAGTTGATGGTTAGTCAATCCACCACACCCAGTTTTTTTCTTCAAGGCAATCAAAGAAGAGAAGGGGAGGGAAAGTGGAATTGAAAAGTATCAAGATGTGATATGCATATATATCTTTCCCCATAGAAAATATATTTATTACTGATCACAACGCATGCTAATAAAAGAGGGGTGCAATCAGTGCTACTCATTGTGTAGTTGATCAGGGAATCTTTCTGAATGTTGTTCTTAATACATTGTTTTCCTTCATGCCCAACATTCAATTCAACAGTAACTCCTCAAGATTCTTAACACTATTTCCCCACCTGAACTATTACCCTAAACCATAAAAGCTATTTTCATTTGTAGTATTACCACAGTTAAATGAATATTCGCCCTGATTTTAAACTTTTCATTCTATTACACAGAGTAGACAGTCTTTAGTTTTACTTAAGAGAATATTTAAAGCCACAAAGATCACTGGGAATTATGATAACATAAGTGAGGATGACCAAGGATTAAGTTTAAAGCAAATCATCATTTAGAGAATAATAAGCAGAGAAGGAAGAAATGAGTTAAAAAATAAAAAAGCAGTGAAATTCAAAGAAAATGAAGATATTATAAAGGCATTGACAGATGATTTACAAATATCAGAGAGTGATTCAATGAATATAATTGATTTAACTGGATTTGAAAATAATACAGCAATGACCAAATTAGTATTCATAATAAAACAATACTCAGAACTGTAAGGATAGAACATTTCTAAAGTTTATCTTTCCAGCTATTTATAGTTAAAAATATTTTTGAAAACAAATTTTAGTGAAACCTTTGAGAGTTTTTTGTTTTGTTTTATGTTATTTTGTTTTTTTCTTCAATGGATCAAAAAATTCAATAACCTATAAATGAACAGATGAAGAGAAAACAGAGTTTCAGGAAGATGAAGAGACAATAGAATCCAAGAAAAATTTTTGTTTGTTTGCTAAGAAAAGTATTATTATATTTATATGTGAATCAAAATTGCCAAGAAGGGGGGAAGAAATCAGTGGTATAGAAAAGAAAAAAACAAACACATGGTTCTTTATTAAAGGAGATATGAAAGGGTCTACTATATGAGTAGAGATAAGTTTGGTTATGAACATGAATTGGTCATCTCTTATAAAGGGATGAACTATTTGGCTGGAGTTCAATAGATATTTGAGAAATCAAAAAAAGAAACTGTCATCAGGTGAAATAAGGTTTTAGCTGGTGCAATAATGGGAATGTAAGGTAAGAAAAGAGATTATATATGCAAGACATTTTTTCTGAAGAAAAACTATCATTTCTTGTGGACAATAAGTATGTTTAGCAAGAGACAGGCTGCGGCATTCAAAATAGAACAGAAGATATCTAACAGCCAGATATCTATATTCCATCAAACACTTGACTTAAGAAAAATCAATGAATGTAAATTTTGAGTAGAACATTAAGTAACTCTGTTCACAAATATTCTGACAGCTTGGATGTCTAAGTCCGCTTTATGTTTCTAAAGCACAATTCCTTCAGCTGGGTAATTAATAAAAAACAGAAATATACTTCTTTGGTCTGGAAACTGAAATGTTCAAGATGAAGTCTCTGGCCTCTGATGAGAGCTTTCTTGTGTGTGGACAGAGGTGGTGGAAAGACACAAGAGTAAATTTTGTGTCAGAACATGGCAGAAGAAAAAGCAACGACATTTACCTGTGCCATACATGGTGTCATCAATCCACTTACAGGTTCAGGGGCCTTGTGACTCACACACCTCTCTGTAAGCCTGACCTTCCCCAACATTGTTGTCATGAAGATTAAGTTTCCAATACATCGATTATTTTGGGAAACATTCAGACCATAGCACTGGATTAAAACTATAAAAGGAATAAGAAAAAAAATCCCTTCCAGAAGAAATTTCCTTAAGTGTATAAACAAACATCTTTCTAGATATTATAGCAAAGTTGAGTACAGGTAAATTCCTAATATTTTTAATTTATGAAGAATACAAAAAAGAAAACAAAGAAAAAAATATCATTTATATTTGTATATTTCCATATTGATGCCAAAGTAACATTTTAATCTATGTCATACACCAAAAGTATTTTCAATTCTTATTTGTAAACTAATGATAAATATTATAAACAAATTAAAAGCAATTAAAAATATAATGCTTCATAATAATTTTCAAAATAGGGAATAGAGTTTTATTATAATCTAAGACAGGTTTCCAAGAAACTGTTACATTTTGAATATAATTTTAGTAAAAGTGAACACAAAATGTATCATTTATTTTATTATTAGATTATCATATGTTTATTTTAGTTTGTGGTAGATGAGCTAATGAAATTTCTGTTTTTTTGGTGATTATAAAATGATTTTAAAAACTATTTCAAAAAACATAAAGATTATTTAGTAATATATCAAAAACATTTTATTCTTGCTTATGCCAATTGAGAGATCATTCAATAGGAGAGAATTTTCTTGAGTTCTTCTACATTTATGGAGAGGCTTTCTGTTTGAGCAAAAGTTTTGCTTTTATTCATCATACACCAACATTTTCAAATAACAATCATGTTCAGTTATGGCCATTATGACATAGTAATAGTTACTTTTTTAACTGTTTCTTTCATTTGTACCATAATATAACTTTGAAAGTCTCAAATATTTCTAAAATTTGAAGTCTAAACCTTAAACCATTAAAATATTTATATGGATTAATTTTTTTTAATTTTTCATTTTTACTGCATTTATTCATAGAAGCATAAGCCAAAAAAAAGAAAGAAAAATGAAATATCTTAATAACAAAAGTATACTAATTCACAGGGTGTCAAACAAAATAATATTATTTCTTCTTTTAATAGATCCTAAAAATCAGGCCAAAGCACAGTGAAGTACCTGGAGTTGTCTGGTAATCAAACTGCATTTTGCAAAGTGTCAGTTCTTCAAAAACAGGAGATTTAGTGGAGCTATTCAGAAAGAGCCCAGTTTAAATCCACCCGAGCTAGCATGATAAGAAAGACCCTTGTTTCAGTTCTACAAAGAAAGTAAGTTTGAAAAGCCCAGCACATTTTTTGTTCCATATTTATGCTTTCTTCAATCCCCCACCTTCCTTTTCTTCCTGTAAACCCAACCATTTGTGCCTAGCTCATTGGAACATTTTTCTTTACACAATGAGGTGGTCTACAATTCTGGAATCAATAACAGAAAGTATTTGGATATGTAAATGTGTTGAAATTTTGTCTTTTGACAATAGTGACTCACTCTAATACTTTTCTCTTGATTTTCTTTTCTACCATTAATAATCATTGCATACAGTTAACTATAGCTACTGAAGTGGTGTCCTTCATTAAGACAAAGTTAAATCATTTCAGATGTGACACTCCATAGTTATTATTGTTGGATTTAATTATGTTTGAAGTAATTTTTCAAATATCTACGATTGATATTCACTAACAAATATTACGTCACCCTTAATAATATACCACTTGGAACCGTAGTGGCAGTAACAGAACTACATAAGACAAAAGGAGTAAAATCACAGAATTGGGAATTAATTAATGCAAAGACTGAGAATATTTTGTTATGATCAATTATTTAAGATTTTTTACCAAATGTATGGAAATCTAAAGATAAAAATTTCTCTCAAAGTATAAAATCAGATAACTCATTAAATATATGTGAATAGCAATAATTAATTCTTATAAATAAGTGAAGTATACATGAGAAATATATTTTTATTTTAATAACTATCATGTTAAAATACCAGAATTAATACCACATTTAATAATATGTAAGTGACATCATTTGTCATTTGTTGACATCATTAAACATAGCTGTCTGTATACAGAAGAATGGATAAAGAAAATGTGGTGTATATATACAGCAAAGCACTACTCAGGAATATAGAAATATAAAATTGAATAATTTGTATAAAATGCATGTATCTTGTGGCCATAATATTAAGTAAAGTCAGTTATAAAAGGTAAGATATCATATGGTCTTTGTAGTATGATACACCTAAAATAGAAACAATTTAAACACTAAAGTGAAGGCCGGGGATTTAGCTCAGTGGTTCCGCCGCCTGCCTCACAAGCTCAAGGTCCCAAGTTCGATCCCCGGTACAAAAAAGAAAAAAGAAATAAACACTAAAGTGAAGACCCGTGTTAAGAAATGGAGACAGACTCTGGAAATGTGAAGGGAATCTCAGGAAGGAAGAAGGGAAACAGTGGGAAGTGAGGAAGGAAAAATAAAATGATTGAGATGTGATGTGCATATGTATCAAGCCGGCAAGATGACTGCTACTGCTATGTATTGCAAACATGTATGAATAAAAAGTTTTATAAAATGTTTTCAATATTTATTCACTAGCTATAATTATCACTGAAGATATATCTGTTGATCTCTGTATTTTGTAGATAATAGTATGCTGAGTTCTAAATTGTTACATATCCAAGCTAGTAACATATTAAAATAATTTTCCCTTCTGATTCTTTATTTTTTAATTTAAAACATTTTTTTTGGTACTGGAGATCGAACTTGTAACCTTGTGCTTGCAAGGCAGGAGACAGAACCACTGAGCTAAATCCCCGGCCCCATCCCTTCTGATTCTTGCCTGGGAAAAGCAGTAGGGAATTTTGGAGATGAAATGTTATGTGTCTGAACATGTGAAGGTACATTACATGATTTAACACATCCCTCCCTAAAAACTCATCACTTTTACATGGAAATGTTGTCATTTTACCTTAAGTATATCAAAATTGATAGAGAAATTCATTTGAGTCATGTAATT
Organism: Heterocephalus glaber; assembly: GCF_053883595.1. NCBI lineage: Eukaryota > Metazoa > Chordata > Mammalia > Rodentia > Bathyergidae > Heterocephalus > Heterocephalus glaber. The sequence continues at coordinate 20,223,365 of NW_028258138.1, read as the reverse complement.
GCATAAGTAAAAAATTTATCTCATTATAGAGATTTTACATGTCAAAACTTGATTTTTTCTCAAATAATGTCACATGAAAAAGAATAATACATTATTATATTTATATGGAATATGAATACATGTCTAAAATTTAATTCCTTCATTGTTCAAAAATTATATTCAATTAACATTATATTTTAAAATACTTTGAAATTTGTCTATAAATATCCAAAAGGACTGCAAAACACTTCCTACAATAATAAGGTATTGATACTCAAAAATATATACAATATATATACTACATTATTACTATAACAAATGTGTTATTATAACAACAAAATTGCCTGTAATATTAATTGACAAATGAACAAGCGACTTAAATTTTCTTTCATTAGTAATCAGTAGATATTTCACATGATTCTCATTATTACAGAAGAATCTGCTTATATTCTAAGATATCAATTCATCATGCTCAGGGAAGAGATGCATTTACAAAGTTGTGTTGTAAAGTAAGGAAAAGTTTAAAATTTTTTTTTTTTTTTTTTTCTGGTACTGGGAATCAAACTCAGGACCTTGGGTTTGCCAGACAGGTGCATCACTGCTGAGCTATATGTCCCAGGCCCCATAACAAATCTTATTTTTTCTTAAATTCTTTTATTGGTACATTTTAGGTAACAAATCTTTGACCTTTAAATTTTGCTGATTAGGAAAATAACATCCTAAGGTATTAGTTTCATTTAATAAAGTAATATATGCGTGGTATTGTAAAGAATTTCAGTGTAATATTTCATTAGATACATTTTAATTTTTATTAAATAATTAAATTTTCAATTGTTTAAAACTTTAATTTTCATATTTACAGGAGATACAATAAAACAATTTTTTGAAACTTAACACTTATAAAAATCCTGTCTCGGCCGAGGATTTAGTTCAGTGGTTCCAGTGCCTGCCTTGCAAGCGCAAGGTCCCAAGTTTGATCCCCGGTACCAAAAAAAAAAAAAAAAATCCTGTCTTTAACATGAATTTCATGGGCTCATTCTGGTGGTAAAGACAAGCTCTAATGAGTTCTTTAGGTAAGTATTAGAGCAACTTCACACGGGGCGGGACTCAGCTCAGTGGTTCCACCACCTGCCCCTCAGGCCCAAGGACTCAATTTCCATCCCTGTACCAAAAAAAAAAAAAAGGTATAGCAACTTCTCCTGAGAGATCTACAGATAAATGCCTAAATATTCTCCATGGTGCATTGCAAGTTAACACTACCACTGCTTTCCAGTATACATAAGTCATGTCACATTAAAAAAATATGAATGTATTTTAGAGAAATCATAGTCTTGTTCTTTATATAGGGCAACATACATAGGTATTTCAAATATACACTGGTCATTCTCAGAAGAAAAATAAATGCAAATTCATACTGTTAATGTGCCATGAAATAATAGAATTTTTATTTATTCAAAATATTTTGAGGACTTGTCATGGGCCAGCAGTACTTTGGGTACTGTGAATAAACCAAATGAACCAAAAATGTTTTTTTTTTTTTTTTTTATAAAGTTTGTATGTTTGAGAGCAGGAACTAGAGAATTAGAACAAATCAGCAATAAATATACCACATGCCATCCATAGAAGTGTTTAAAATAAAAAAAATCAAGACAGCTACAAAGGTAGGATAGTGGTATAAATATTATTCTAAGAAAGTGTTTGATTAAAAGGAGGAAGATATTAATATATTTGATTTATCATAAAAATGTACTTACACACTCAGAATCAGCAGGTTGCACCTGGTTCTGATGGTATAATTTTGGGGACTGTGTGGCTTTGACACATGTCAAATTCATCTAAATCTGCTCCATTTGAAACTCTTTGTCCTTGAAAGTGATGTATGTTTCATTTATAAAAATAGATTTGGAGCCAAACAATAGAAAATATTTCATATTTTTTGTTAAATAGACATGCATTTCATTGGCCAAAAGAAGTCATATTGTCAAATAAAACAACATAGGGAGCACAATGTTAGAACATTACAAAGCTACATGGCAAAAGTAAACATTTATTGTCCTATTATCCAATATATATATTAGAACCAAGCAACCCATCTCCTATGCTCCAGAAAATGCAGGGTGTTCTGGTTGTGGTAAATGTGTTGTGCTTCAATTCAGTGAGAAATGACTATTGAAGCAATCTGAAGAAATTAGGATATTATCTGACATGTGTCTTACAAAAATCACTTTGGTTATCTTTAAAGATAGACTATCATGGAGCAGGGGAAATCTTAAAAGATGATAAGTGGAGAAGGAGATAATCAGAGAATTATTTGGTTGTTAAAATGAAAAGAGATTATTGCATAATCTTCATGCTATGATGAGACAGGCAAATAGTGGGACAGATATATATAGTCACTAGAGACATTTTTAGTTTAAAAATGAGAAAACCACACAACACATTGTGCTGGTCCATATTCGGAAATTTGGATGTATTTATTATTTATAACAGAGTTCAATTGTAATGTCTTGGAGTTGTTCCTTATAGTTTTTGTATCTACACACTAAGCTTCTAGTTCCACCATCTAAATCATTCTTTTTTTGTGCAAAAAGTAGCATATGTGTGTATTTTTGGGTAGTTTTTAAAATATTCCTTTGCTAATAGAAGTTAAATACAGTAAAAATATCTCTTTACTTTCTTTTTTGCTTTTAAGTATGGAACTATGCAATCTTTTAAAAAATGTTTAAGGCTTTCATGTAAATTTTCACTCAGAAATCACTCAATAGGCAAGTATATTGAAAATTGGTTTACAAGATAGTCTCCAATCTATTGGTTTTCTCATGGTACTGTTGTGGGGCACTGCTTAAGAATCTTTGACACACATTTGTTTAATAGAAAAGATATTGGCAGCATAATCTCATATTCTTTACAGAAACTTTGTCTGCAGGGTTTATGTGACCTCATCTTAAATATCTTTGAAGGTCATACCAGGATTTTGTAGTTCTACCTTGGATTAAATCTTTGGCTGAAATCTATTTCTTAATTTGAAAATGATTTGCCATCTGGAGAGGTTGGCAAGAAAACACAGTTTTAATTTAGAGCTCTTCAAACCCTGACTATTTAAGTACTTACTCATTCATTCCTTAGTTGATGTATCTTCACTGTCATATACTTTGAAGTTTCCTTTGCTAGATTATTGGGTATATTTGATGTATTTTTTCCTTTACAAATTAAGTAAGGTGAAAATTTTACCAAATTTCTTAGAATTTTATGACAAGTGGCCCCTGTTCTCTAGTTTCTTCTGCTATTTCCCTTAATCTCCTGTGAGCTTTAACCAACAGACTTCAGGTCATTTAAGTTTTACTAGTACAATTCTAAGCTCTGCTTCAGTTTTTATTAATGGAAATTTCAATGCTCACAGTTCATATGTTTTCATTCAGAATATATCAGATTTTATTAACACTATCATAATCAGCTTAAATTATTCAGAGCCTTCATTTAAGAGGCTCAATTTCTCAGCAAAGAGTTCCAGTGGAGGTGTGTGGAGGCATATTCTCTACCATGTAGGGTGCTTTAGACAAAAATCAGAAGCTTCCATTGGCCTTACCAGCCAGAGCACTACCTGTGCATTTCTTCTAAGCATGGCAACTTTGGACAAAGATTTCAAGTGTCCTTAACTAAACCAGATTGAGATGTAAGCCTACTACTTAGATTCAGATGAAGAATGTAAATCTCACCTCATCTTTTGATTGGAAGACTGTAAATATTACCTTGGAAGAAAAGGAAGTGGGTTGGTGGATATTTCTAAGGTCAACTGTAGATCATAGTTGTTCAACCTTGGTCCAGCTGAAAGCTAGGAGTTCCCATGAAGATTCAAACAAAAAGGCAACAGAATTAATCTCACATTGAGTAGCTGTGATAGTAAGATGTTTTATAAACATTAATTTTGCTTTCATCTATAACTGATTAGAAGCTACAAATATATAAACCATCTTCTATATCATATCACATAAAATGCTAAATACTATATGGTTTTGCATCTGTTGTTCTCATGTTTAAGAGTAGATTGTTTTGGGCAGGGGATTTAGCTCAGTGGTTTGGCCTCCTGCCTCGCAAGCACAAGGATGCTTCTATCCCCAAGGAGTTCGATCCCCAGTACCAAAAAAACCCCCAAAAGAGTAGATTATTTTACACTGTTACCATTTTGCACATTCCACAAATATCTAATTGTAGCTCAAAAATTTCAGGTTGAGATTACAAATTAGATTTTATCAAAACTAAAACAATTCCTACAGGTAGATGAGCAAGAACCCCTTAAAAAATCATGTTTTATATCAGTATAATAAATAAATATTTTAAAAATGAGAATTTCAATATTTACTATAATTTTGCTATATATTTGGGTATTGACTACTAATGAATGATTTTGTAAATCTCTTTACAAATCCAACATTTTTTAGTTAACATCACCTAGTCTTGCATTAGTTTGGGCATTATCTTGATTTGGCAAATGAGACAATAAAACATCATCAATACGTTAAATTGCCCAAAAAAACAACATTAATGGTTAGTATTTGTTGTTTGCAAGATTATATGCTGTTATTGTTACATGAAATTATTTATAAATTTCTAGATCAAATTTTAATTTTAACAACTGAAAGAGAATACATTCAAAACCTGATCACATTGTCCATTACTAAAACAATTTTATGAGATCTCTGCAGTGGTGCACACCTGGAATCCCAGCAGTCTGGGAGGCTGAGGGAGGAGGATCCCAAATCCAAGGTCAGTCTGAGCAACCTAGTGTCTTAGCAAGATCTCATATGGAAAGAAGAAAGAAAGGAAAGAAGGAAGAAAGAAAGAAAGAAAGAAAGAGAAAGAAAGAAAGAGAAAGAAAAAGAAAGAAAGAGAGGAAGAAGGAAGAAAGGAAGGAGATTAGGTATGTAACACAGTGCAAATCTTCTGTCTGGATATAATCTCAGATACTAAAAAAAGTTTTCCATTCATTTTATCATGGTGAAAATAATCTTTATCTGGAATGATAAGCCTTGTGTGCTGGTTCTGATCCACCACAATGTCTTCCTTTCACACCAAGTTTTACTATCTCTCCTAACTCAGGACTTACCACTCTTTATCATCTTCACATCCAAGGAATCTCCGACATTATCTCCCAAATGAAATGCAAATGAATATGTTATTGAATAAATGAATTAAGAAATCCACCGGATAAAGAAGAACTCAAAAATTTAAAAAGAATTCAATGATTTTCAACACTGCATACTATGTCAGTGACTAATACCCTTGTGGGAATGTGCTTTTTCAAACAATATTATTTAACTTTCCACAAATGTGCTTGTATATACATAAAAACATTTTTATGTGTTCCACATTAGTATTCAAGTCTCAAATATTTTTGTCAAGATTATACAAAGGTTTAAAAAACAAACATCATGTAAGTTTACATTATTCCATGAACAATAGCATAGGCAGCAAAAGCCATAAAAGGTTACAAGCATAAAGCTGTATTTCAAGTTGATAATCAACTTATAACTTGAATCACAGATAATTTGTTCTTAGTGAAATAGAAAAGGTTATAATGATGAATCCAAGAATCTTGGAAGACACAAAGAGGTGATTCAAGTTCTATATTTCCACCTTAATAACAGGACAAAATTTTGGCAGTAAAAAAGCAAGCAATTAAGAAACATTAGGCCAAATCAATATTACTATGATTATTTTTCAACAATATTAACATTACAATTTAGTCAACCCCACTAATTAGCTTGGTTTGCCTATTTGAAATCCTAAATTTATCACCTTGAAATTCTTAAGCGCAAATATCTCAAGAATCTGGGTAAATGAATATGTCTTGTTTCAGATACTTCTTCATTATGTGACTAATTGTAATTTCATCCACATGTGGTAACTACTATTGGAAAAAATACTCTTAAGGTGTGTGGAGATGAAATTCTGACTAATTTTGAAGTATATTGGTAATTTTGATGTATGATATCCTATGCCAATTCCTAAAAAAATAATAAATATGAAATTACTTGATCATTTTTTAAAAAGTAACTTTGGCTTGTTTTTCAGATCAACTGAAGAATTAGTGTTATGTTCAGGTTCATCTTATAATTAAGAAATTTGGGCCAATTGACTTTGCCAAACTGTTCAGTTGTAGAACATGGAAAACTAAGAAAAAACATTTCTTGAAAAGGTAATATTTTAGTCTTTCCAATACACAGTCTATCTTTTTAAACTATGTTTTTACCTCTTCTCTTTACTTTCTATAAGTTTTTTCTTTTTTTCAATATTCATAGCAATTTTACTCTATTGTTTTCATTAAGTTTATTGGCACATTTTAGGTATACGATACAGTTACATTCATCATTGGGATCTTGTACTTTACATGATGTATCTTGGTCCTATTTTCTCCCCATTTCCCTGCCCTCCATTCACCCGCTCCACCTTTCCCTATATACAGAGACTTTGTTTTCATTTTTTCCTTTTCTCATATTTTTTCATTTCTCTTCTTTCCTTTCCCCTACCCTTCTCACTGCCCCAACTCTTTTAGAACTTTTCTTCCTATTTCACATTATCAATTATAGCATTTGAACCTTATTTACACTTTTAGTTTTTCACACCAGAGAAACTATTCAATATTTGCATATGTGTGTCCTATTTATTTCACTTAAGAATATGGCCTCAATGTGCATCCATTTAGCTATAACTGTCTCTAGATTCTCATTCTTTATGGCTGAGTAGTACTTCACTTTATGGAAAAACCACATCTTTATCCAGTCTCCAGTTGATGGACATTTGGGCTGTTTCCAAGTTTTAGCTATTACAAACTGTGCTGCTATAAACATGGGTGTGCATATATCGCTGCAGTCTGATTCTTGTAATTTTTTTTGAAAGATTCCCAGCAAGGGATAGCTTGGTCAAATGGGACCTCTAATCCTGGTTTTTTGAGTTATCTTCATATTGATTTTCACAGTGATTGCATCAGTCTGCACTCCCACCAACAATAGACAAGGGTTGCTTTCTCTCACAGCCCTGCCAACATTTGTTATTGGTTAATTTCTTGACAGCAGCCATTCTTTTGGGGGTGAGGTGGAATCTCAGTGTTGTTTTCATCTGCATCACTCAAATTACTAGTGATGTTGAACATTTTTTCATATATTTATTTGGTGCTTTTACTTCTTCATCTGATAAATGTCTGTTCATTTCAGGTAACCATTTTTGAAATGGGTATTTATATTTGGGAGGTCTGATTTTCTTTGAGTTCTTGATATATTCTAGATTGTAGACTTTTTTCTGAAGAACAGCTGGTAAAAGTTTTTCCCACATTGAGTTGGCTTTTAGCTCTGTTGGTGATTTCTCTTGCAGTGCAGAAGCTTTTTAATAACATGAGATTCCAGTTATTGATTCTTTGTGTAAGTTCCCATGCTACTGAGGATTTGTTCATAAAGTCTTTTCCTATGCCAATGTCTTCAAGAGTTCTACCTAACTTATCTTCCAGCAAGTTTTGTGGTTCTCTTTTAATATTTAGATCTTTAGTCCACTTCTATTTTAGTTTAGTGCTTGGTGAAAGATAGGGGTCTAGTTTTAATCTTGGGCAGGTTGAAATCCAGTTTTTCTAACACCATTTATTAAAGAGGCTATCTTTCTTCCAGTGATGATGGTTGGCTTCTTTGTCAAAGAAGAGATAGCTGAATATGTCTGGAGTTGTTTCTGTATCTTCTAATCTATTCCACAGGTCCTCATGTCTGTATTTTTGCCAGTACCATGCTGTTTTGATCATAGTGGTTTTGTAGTATAGTTTTAAGTTGGGGATTGTGACACCCCTTGCCATGTCTCTGTTGCCTAGAATTGCTTTTGCTATTCTAGGTCTCTTATGGTTCCAAATGAATTTTTGAATTATTTTCTCTAGTTTTGTGAAATGTATTTTGGGATTTCCGTTGGTATTGCATTGAATCTGTATAGCAGTTTTGGAAGTATGGCCATTTTTACTGTTGGTTTTTCCTAACCAGGAGTAAGAGCATCTTTTCATTTTCTTATATACTCTTCAAAATCTTTTTTAAAGTGTTGTAGTTTTCAGTGTAGAAATCTTTTGTCTCCTTTGTTAGATTGATTTCTAGGTATTTCACTTTTTTTGAATGCTATTATGCAAGGAATTGTTTGCCTAATTTCTCACTCAGTGAGTCTGTTATTTATGTACAAGAAAGCTATTTTTTGTGTTGACCTTGTATCCATCTACTCTACTGAATCTGTCAATTAAGTCTAGAAGTCTTTTGGTAGAATTTTTTAGGTTGTCTATGTAGAGTATCATATCATCAGCGAATAATGCCATTTTAAGTTCTTCCTTTCCTATCTTTGTTCCTTTTATTTCTTTCACTTGTCTAATATCTTTGGCTAATATTTCCGGAACTATATTGAACATGAGTGGTATAGTGGATATCTTTGTCTTGTTCCTGATTTTAGCATGAAGGTTTTCAGTTTTTGACCATTTAGTATGATGTTGGCTGTTGGTTTTTCATAAATAGCCTTAATCAAGTTGAGATAAAGATGATCTATTCCAATTTTCTGTAGGGTTTTTATCATGAATGGGTTTTGGATTTTGTCAAATTCTTTTTCTCCATCTATTGAGATGATCATATGTTTTTTTTCCTTGACTTTGTTAATACAGTGTATTACATTTATTGATTTACATATGTTGAAGCATCCTTGCATCTCTGGGATAAATCTGACTTGGTCAGGATGTATGATCTTCTTGATGACCCTCTGTAGTCTGTTTGCCAATATATTATTAAGGATTTTTGCATCTATGTTCATCAAGGAGATCGGCCTGTAGTTCTCTTTTTTGGTTGGGTCTTTCCCCTGGTTTTGGAATTAAAGTAACACTTGCTTCCAGGAAAGAATGTGGAAGTATTGCTTCCCTTTCCATTTCATTGAAGAGTTTAAAGAGTAGAGCACTAAACTAAAATCAAAATGGATTAAGGATCTAAATATTACAATAGAAATGCTGAATCACCTGGAACAGAGGTTGGGTAGAACTCTTGAAGATATTGGTATTGGAAAAGATTTTATGAACAAAACCACAGTTGCCCGTGAACTAGCACAAACAATCAAAAAGTGATATTTCTTCTTATTAAAAAGCTTCTACACAGCAAAGTAAACCAACAACAGTATGAAGAGAATGGGAAAAAATCTTCAACTGCTGTTCCTCCGACAAAGGTCTACTATCTCCAATCTATAAAGAACTTAAAAAAAAATCAGACATCCCAAACTGAAAGACCCAATCAGAAAATGGGCTACTGAAATGAACAGACATTTCTCGGACAAAGAAGAAGAAATAGCAACTAAACATATGACAAAATGTTCAACATCACTTGTCATCTGAGAGATGCAAATGAAAACAAAGCTGAGATTCCACCTCACTCCAGAAAGAATGGCTGCTATCATGAAATCAACCAATAACAAATGCTGGCGGGGGTGTGGGGAAAGAGGAACCCTGCTCCACTGCTGGTGGGAGTGAAGACTGGTGCAACTACTGTGGAAATCAGTATGAGGATACCTCAAAGAACAAGGACTGGAAGTCCCATTTGACCCAACTATTTCCCTGCTTGGTATCTTCCCCAAAGAATTGAAAGAATCATACCACAGTGATATATGTGTATCAATGTTTACAGCAGCACAATTTGTAATAGCTAAAACTTGGAAGCAGCCCAAATACCCATCAACTGGAGACTGGATATAGAAAATGTGTTTTTTTTAAAATAAAATGGAGTGCTACTCAGCCATAAAAAATGAGAAATTAGAGACATTTATAGCTAAATGGATGCACATTGAGGTGATACTCTTAAGTGAAATAAACAGGATACACATGTGTAAATACCAGATAGTTTCTCTAGTGTGAAAAACTGAAAGTGTAAATAAGGACTAAAAGGTATAATAGATATTGTGAAATAGGCAGAAATGGGGTAAAGGGGAAAGGGAAGTTAGAGGGGTACCAGAAAGGAAAGAAGGGAATGGAATTAATAAGAGAAAATGAAAAAATGGAAACATTTTTCATAAATAGGGAGGGATGTAGAGGTTTAGGGAGGGCAGGGCAAGGGTGAAAAATAAGAACCAAGAGAGATTATGTAAAGGTGCAAATTTCCAATGATGAATGTCATATTGTACTCCTAAATTGTACCAATAAAATAAAGTTAAAATAAAGTATAGTAGCAATAAATCTTCTCTAAATGTCTTGTAGAATTCAGCAGTGAAGGAAGTCATCAGGACCTGGGTTTTTCTTTGTTGTTAAAGTTTTAATTAGATTTTCAATTTCATGGATTGTAATAGGGGTGTTTATACATTTTATATCTTCTGTCAACTTCAGTAATTCATATGTATCTAGGAATCTGTCAATTTCTTCTATGTTTTCCATTTTATTAGAGTACTCATTCTCGAGGTAGGTATTGGTGACCCTCTGGATTTTTGCTGGATCTGTTGCAAATTCACCTTTTTTGTTCCTTATCGCAAGAATTTGAGCCGTTTCTTTCCTTTTTTTTGAGGATAGCTAAGAGTTGATTGATTTTATTTATTATTTTGAAAAATGAACTGTTTAATTCGTTGTTCTTTTGTACCATTCACTTAGTCTCCACTGCATTAAATTCTGCTCTGATCATTATAATTTCCTCCCTTGTATGAGCTTTGGGTTTGTCTTGCTCTTCTTTTTCTAGAAGCTTAAGGATTAAGCATTAGGTTACTTATTTGAGCTCGCTCTGTTTTCCTATTATGGGCATTTACTGCTATGAATTTCCCTCATAGAACTGCATTCATTATGTCCCATAGATTTCTGTATGTTGTATTTGCATTATCATTTAATTTTAGCAACTGTCTAATTTCTTCTTTAATTTCCTCTGTGATCATTGGTTGTTCAGGAGCATATTATTAAATTTCCATGTGTTTGTGCAGTTCTTATCATTTCTTAGGCTTTTGATCTCCAGTTTAATTTCACTATGGTCTGATAATATACAGGAGATAACTTCAATTTTTTGCATTTACTTAAATATGTTTTATGAGCTAGCATGTAGTCTATTTTGGAGAATGACCCATGTGCAGCTAAAAACAATGTATATTCTGATTTTGTGGGTAGAACACTCTGTAGACATCTATGAAGTCCATTTCTTCAAAAGCTTGGTTCAGTTCTAGTATTTCATCATTGATTTTTCATCTAGATAATATGTCTGTTTGTGATAGTGGAGTATTATGGTCCTCCACTACATTGTATTAGTGCTTATTTGGTTTTTCATGACCAGTAATATTCGTTTTGTATAGTTGGGGGGATTATTACTTGATGGATATATATTTATGATTGTCATCTCTTCCTCTTGGATTGCTCCCTTTACAAGGATGTAGTGGCCTTCTTTGTCTCTCTTAATTAGTTTTAGTTTGAAATCTACTTTGTCTGCAAATAAGAGAGCTACCCCTACTTTTTCCCATGGTCCTATCACATGGAGAACTGCTTTCTAGCTTTTTACTTTCAGTCTATGAATTTTTTTGTGAACTAACTGGGTTTCTTGTATACAGCATTCTGTTGGATTTTGCTTCCTAATCCATTCTGCCAGTCTATTCCTTTTGATTGGTGAATTGAGGCCATTAATATTGATGGTTATAACTGATATATAATGGCTTATCCTTGTCATGTTATTTTCCTGTTGTTGGCTCTTTTATTTTATTATTTTCCCCCCTCTCCCTTTAATTTTTTGCCCTGCCTAGTTGATTTGCTCTTTTGAGCCTTATGGAGCTGTGACCTTCATTGCCTTTTTCCAGGATATTGTTCAGAATTGTTTGGAGTGCTAGTTTGGCACTTATGAAATTTCTCACTTGTTCATTGTCATGGAAGTATCTTATTTCCCCATCAATTTTGAAAGATAATTTTTCAGGATACATCAGTTTACGTTGGAGATTGCTTTCTTTTAGAGTTTGAAATGCCTCACTCCAGGCTCTCCTTGACTTGAGGATTTGTGTTGAAATGCTTGCTGTGATTCTGATGGGCTACCCTTTATATGTGATTTGTTCCTTTTCTCTACTTGCTTGAAGAATTTCATTCTTCTGTTAGGTTTCTGGGAACTTGATTATTATATGTCTAGGTGTAGATTTTTTTTGATCATGGCTATTTGGAGTCCTATATACCTCACTCATTTGTATGTGAAATTCTTTCACTCTACTAACTTTTCTGTCATTAATTCTGTGAACAGTTTTGTATGCCATTTGTACTTTCTCTTGATTTTTCATAGATTCCTATCAGTCTTATATTATTCTTCTTTGCACAATTTAGGAGCTTCTCAATGATTTCTCCTGGTCCCTTACTATCTTTAAGAGATCTCTCTTTTCATGGTCACTAACCTCAATCCTGTCTTCTATATCTGATATTCTGTCTTTAAATTTGCTCATTCTGCTACAAGTGCTTTCAATAGAGTTTATAATCTGGATGTGTTTGAATCTGTCTCATGGTTTCCATTTCTCTCTTATGCTGGGCATTCATGGTTTCCACCATGGTCCTGTGGTCATCTATTTTTATATCTGTTTCTGTTCTATAGTCTTTAATCATGTCTTTAATTCTGCTCATCATCTCTGTGGTTATCTGGGAAATTATTTCTATTTTGAATTTTTCTAGAGCCTCATTTATCTGTTTTGTTACTTCCTGTGCTAACAGTGCACAGGGCGTCCAGGTAGTTGATTATCAGACTTTTCCACTTCATTACCCCCAGAATTTGCCTTTGGTGAGCTGATAGCCTGGACTTTGTGCTTTGCTTAGATGTCTTCACATTACTATTTTTGTTGTTGATACTGTTCTTGTTTCAATTATTGGATTGATAGTTCAATATTGCTTGCTGTAAGTAACTTTGTTTCTTGTATTTAGAATCCTTATGGAATGATTGTTTCTCAGAAGTGTCTTCCAGATACATCTACCCTTTAGGTTTTGAGTCTCTAATGATTCTTAGGTAGTCTCATTTTCAGTATACCAGGAAGGACAACTAATTAGATCCATCACAACACCTTAGCCCAAATGATACAATCAGCAACAACAATAGCATCAAGCACAGTTTAGAAAATAACACTTTGTTATAGTTATTAATCTATCACTTTTAAACATGTGAATTAAATCAAAATTGAGGACCAGCCCAAAATATGTCTATAGTGAATAAACTCTTCAATATGCAATTTTACCTTTTGGGATGGGGACTTAGAAGGAGCTGAGGAGGGAGTGATGAATAGGTAGGATAGAAAAAGGTCAGAAGTGAGGCCAGAGGGCACAGGCAGATCATGCAAACTCTAGGAAGCTGTTGAAGAGAAGAGGAGAAGACAGAACAAAGGAACAAACACAAAAACTGAACAACCTAATAGGGAGGCTAAAACCTGTATTCACTTTCCTTTAAAACTAATGACAACTGAGAGAAGGAAAAAGAGAAGAAAAGAAAGAGAAAGAAAAGAAATTTGAATTAGGACAGGAACCAGACTAAAAAGGAAGTGAAATGAAGAACAAGGTGGGAGGGAGAGAATGAGAGGGAAAGAGAAAGAAAAGAAAATCAGAAAAGAGAAAAAAGGAAAGAATTTGAAAAGAGAAAAGAAAAAAGATAGATAAAATTTAGAAAAATTATTAAAAATAAGAGAAAAAATTCCTATGAAAATAAAAACATTTGAAAAGGGCCTCCTTCAGGGTAAGTCTCTGCTGTCACAATAGACAGCATGGGCAGGAGAGTGCACATCTAAATCAATTAGTCTCAGCATGCTAGTAGCTGTCCCTAAGGTTCAGGCTGATTTCTGCCTGCAAGACCCAGGTTGAGATCTCCAACCTCCTGCTGGGTTGAATTCTGCAAGGTTCTTCTTCAGGTTCCAGATGCCCTTCCACTGAAGATAATCCAGGTTCCAATGGGAGGTGATGTTCCCTCCAATTTACCAACTATGGTGGTCTGGTGTGCCTTTATTGCAGAGATTTTCTTTATTTTTCCAGTGGGCTTCAATTTTCACCTAGGAGCCTCAGAGAGGACCTATTTCTCTTGTTCACTTCTGCTCTGTCTTCTAGAGCTCAGATCAATGGCCTTTCTGACCCACTGTGCCTCTGTGGTATGGATTCAAATGCTGGCATGGCCCAGTGGACAGAAGCTGGTGGGGGGGGTGGCTGCATTGGCAACTACGTGGCTCCACTCCTCTGGTCCAAAGGGGTGGGGCCACTTGATGGCCATGAGTTGTTCAGCACCTCCACTCCTCTCAGTTTTGTTCTATTTTTAGTGGCATAGCCATTAATGTACTTTCTCTGAGAGGTTATTTTAAGAAGTTTGACAGTTCCTTTCAAAAAGATATGCACCTGGTTGTGACAGCCATTAATAATTATTCAGCACCTGTCTTTGTTTAAAGAACCAGGAAAGTCAGAAACTGTAGGCAAATTTTGCCATCATTTGATATTCTAAAGAGAAAAACACTGTTTTCTTTAAATGCAGACTTTCTAGAGTCTTTCTTTACCCATGAAAAAACTATAACAGTTGAGTTAAAGAAAGAATGAATATTTTTTATTGTTATTATTTTCTGGATCTTGGATTTGTCATCAGTTTTGAATGGGGATAAAGAACACACAAGCAATTATTTAGAATTGAGCAACTATTTTTAACAGTAGTGTTATAAATCATCAAACTACTTCCCCTGATTCTCCATTGCTTTAAGATGTAGTGTGCTGTCTTTTCTAGACTGCATCATTTGTAGGGAACTTGATCAAGGTTTAGCTATCAATGCTTTATAAAGTCAACTTTCTCTTTTCTGAGAAAAAATACCTGACATTAAAGGGATAAAATACCTGACATTAAGGAAGAGAGGTTTATTTGGCTCTGGGTTTCAAAGGATTTAGTACATGGGCAGCTAGTTCCAAGGCAGAAAGAAACATCATGTTGGGATGGGGTGGTGACAGGTGAAAGCTACTCACCTCATGGATGCTGGGAGCATGTGCAAGAATATTACCAAAAAAGGAAAGCAACAGGTATCAGAGATAGAGCCCAAAGCCACACCTCAATGACACACATACACACATAGAAGAGTGCTTTATTAATCCCCTACATGACTCTCAAGGCAATCAAGTAGGCAACTGAGCTCAACTTCATAATCAATGCTTAAAATTTAGTAAGTTAATAAAAACTTGATGATGTATAAACAATAATTAATTCTTTGTATTAATCTTCTACTGTAGATAGAAGTATTATATAAATCCAAAAATTATTTAAGTATGTGAATCAAAATAAAGCACATGGATAATAATAGTAACCCACCCATGGCATTTGTCCCAGTCATATTATAAGCGTTTTACACATATTAGTTACTTAAACTTACCAAAAGTCTTTTGAAGCATTATTGTCTTGGTTGACTTTCAAATATCCAGTTTATTTATGTCATTGATGATAAAGTTGGTTAATTCCATTCAAAATTGAATATTTTTTCTTTTTTTTTGTGAATATTTTTTCTTATACTGAAATATTTTCTAAGTTCATCTACCACTTTTCTTTCATCTGAGTGATACTGGGAAAGACATTTTAATGAGCAGTTGGGCACAGTGGATTGGTTGTATATTGTGAAACTAAAAAAGTCAACAGGATTAATTTAATAATTGCTGAAACATCATTGTAGAATTTATGGGTAATTTCCCAATGTCATAATGTTGACTAATATTATAATTTTTTTTTTGGTACTGGAACTTGCACTTGCAAGGCAGGAGGCAGAACCACTGAGCTAAATCCCCAGCCCTAATATTATAATATTAATAATATTAATAAGCTAAAAAATATATCTTCCTAAACTACATTAGCAAAATTGTGGCCAGCTTTAATAAAAAGAAATAGGGTCATACAAACACTTTTTTTCTCTGAAAGATCTTATTTCTTAACATATTATAACCATCAACCTAAAACCAAAAAAATGAGTAGAAATACCCATCAATAACAAATACTATCTAATACTTTCTAATTTGTCACAATTTTCTTGTTGGATTAACCTAGCTCAATATTGGTTTTTAATATGTGCTGATTTGTGACTCTGCAGATACCTCATTCTTGTCATACTTGGTCATGTCTGCTTATAATGCAACTTGAGGCCAGACAATTGAGGTTCCTTTCTTTTGTTTGTTTAATTGAACCATAATGTGGCCTCCAAGAAACAAAGAGGTATATCATAAAAGCATGCTAATAGTTATAACAGAAGTTTTCAAATGGTAGAATAAGATTATTAAACTAGTGCATATGTACATACATTTTTTTAAGGTTGCAATAAATATGCCAGGATATCTTATAGAAAACTTCTGGTGATGTAATTCAGGCATAGCTTATAACTTTATTGCTATTCTTTACCTCTTCTGCCATCCTACATTACAAACATTCCTACCCTGGGCCATGTATTTATTCTGGCATTTAAAATTAAGTCTTATGATGACTCTTTTGCATTGGATCTCAAAACTGAGATGTGATTTTCCATAGATATATTCATGACATAAATTAGTCAAATATTAGTCACATTATTCTTTGAAATATGAATGTGAATACTATTTTGCCTATAGAACTTAAATTGAATGCCAGAAAGAAATTTTAAAATGAAGGTAGAATAATATAAACCAGTTTTACAAGAGATACAGGCAAGAAAAAAAAACAACAAAGATTGACATCAATTTATGAACTTTTGAAAGAATCCTGTTTCTAGTTACTGTCACATTTATAAAGTTTCAGGTTACTTTAAAGGAAGCAAAACTGATGAAATTAGAGAAAATATATTAGTGACTCTTCAGGGTTAAAGAAGCAATGGAATTTTTAAACCTCAAATATTGAATCTATATTTGAAAAAGGAATTTTCATTAGATAATTAAATACCTTTGTACTATAAAAGTTATTGATAATTAACACAACTTACAATATTTCATATCTGAGTCTGAACAGTAGGTTTCAATTAGAAAAATAGTACATATGTAAATTTTAAATAGAATACATAAAATAAAATTATTGAAGTAAGTCTTATTATCTTGTATGATTCCTTGCTTTTATTTCCATAATCCTTTAGTTTTGAAGCCTTTCATAATTTCTTCTTAGATTTTTATACTAAAAGCTTTTTTAATAACATGGGTTTGATGAAGATATATTTTGTTTTTCATTAAACTCAAGGATAAACTTGAGTTTAAAAGATGTCTACATATATACCACTACAAAGAGCCTGATAGGACATTTGTAAATGTATGTATATTTCCTAAGATAAGAATTATTGTGTTAGCACTAAGAATGGACTACCCTGTCTGCCTTGAGTGCAAAAATAAACAATATAATTTAAAAAAGATGAAAGTGAGTCAAACCATGCCAGGCCAACTTGATGATTTCAGTTGTCACTCTTGTGCAGAAGGAAATATTTACACAATGGATAGAATGGTGCACAGTACACAAAGGAAACACAAAATTACAAAACATGACTAAGTAATAAGATCTAAAATCATTCTGTTATTTCTTGGGCATGCATAGTTTATTTTCTGAGGTTCATATTCAAACCCTGAGATATTTTGATATATTTTTAATTTTAGGCAGATAAAACACATTTACTGTAGACTGGAAATTTTATTCATCTGAGTAGTTACTGCCTGTGAATTATATGCATTTTATATTACCTTGGATATATCAAGTGGATTTTTTTTCTATACTGAGAATGAAATATAGGGAATTGTCTCTGAAGTACAACCCTAGCCTATTTTTTTATGTTTTACTTTTGACAGAGGGTCTTGCTAAATCACTAAATTTTCCAGGCTGTGCTTGAAATTGTGATCCTCCTGCCTCAGCCTCCCAGCATCCTGGGAATCACAGGCCTGTGCCACCTGATCTAGCAAACCTGAATTTCTATCAAAAACAAAATATGGCAGTTTTTAAAGAAGTGCAGAAAAATTTGTGTTAGTCTTTATAATTCCCTCAAATTTGTGATATTGTTTCTTATAACAAGTTGAAGTAAAAAGCAAAACAAAAAACAACAAAACTGAAAACCAAACCAAATCAAAATGAAAACACTTCCTTCCCATACATAACTGGAATTAGAATTACACACAATTTAACTATATTGAATATCTCTTAATCATTTAATGAATTTAACTTCATTTAATGAATTTAACTTCTTTATCAAATAGATCAAGTAAAACATACTAGCATGGAACACTGGGACGTGTTTAGTTCTCACAAAGAAAATGTCAATAATCTTGAAGATGCTGAGCCTATGTAGACTCAGGTGGCTTGAAGTTATGTCATATTCTATTAACACAACCCACTGATTTATGTATAGAATCACTCAAACTTCCACTGCCACTAATTATGTTTTTAAAGTATATTTGTCTTCAATCTCTTAAATTTTTAAAACTTGCCACACAGAGCATAAGAAAAGAAAAACTGAAGCAAATTCTGGAGTGTTACATTCATCAATGTCTTCATTTTCAGAAGATAATGAAAATACATTAGGTATTTCAAATGTGTTGATTTGAAGCAGTTTGAAAAAAATATATTTCTACTGACTCAATATGATCACAAATTTACAGTCTCATGAATAACTTTAGATAGAGTACAGGGAATGCAAACATTAAGTTGTGGAATAATTGCTGCTCCTTACTTGTCTAATTATAATATATAAAGAAAAGAGGAGCATATTTTGGTATATATGATTTGATCTTAAGACATCAAAGTTATGCTTTATGAGAAGTATATAATGAGCTCATTATTGTGTGCTCATTATATTCTCAATTTTTAAAAATTGAAGTATAACTACAAGTAATTTATGCATTCAGTGTTAGCTCTATCTTGGGAAAACAAAACCAAAACTAAAACCATAGCACAGACTTCAGTACAAGAATTCATTTTATATTTTTCTATGTTCTTCATTTCCTTTCACTCTGATTTACATGCTTATGATTTCAGTTTATATCTATTTGGTCAAATTTCTGAAACAAAGAGGATAAGTAAATGTATGTACATAAACCCAGATTGTGTTAAATTATGTCACATTCTTTTACATTCACTTTGACAATATTTTTGAAAGGTCTCAAAGTTTGTTAGCATAGGCACCCAAGAAGTTGGGACTGAAAGAAATAGCACAGAACGTGATAGATTAAACATGTTTTGGTGATGTTGGTGATATGACTAACAGGAATTTTTATTTTCATTCTTAACTATTGAGTTAAAAAATATTACATTTTTGTCATTGTTTAAAATGAAAATTCAGATTTTTCCCTATAAACACAGATTCCTACCTCAAATAGATAAATACAAAAATGTGTTTCTTGATCTATCATTTTGCAATACAAAGCCATTTCATAAGTTTGAATTGAAGGTAACAATAAATAACAGGTAAATATTCTAATTAGAGCAAGTCAAAAAATGGAAACCTGAAATGAATAGATTCTGTTCATATGAAGAAATACAATCAGCCAATAAATATATGAAAAAATGTTCAACATCATGGGCAATTTGAGAAATGTAAAGTACACTGAAATTCCATCTCACCCCAGAAAAATGGGTGCCACCAAGAAATCAAACAAAGGGCCAGGGATTTAGCTCAGTGGTCTGCTGCCTGCCTCCCAAGTGCAAGGACCTAAGTTCAATTCCCAGTACCAAAAAAACCGCAAACAAACAAAAAGAAAGAAATCAATCAATAACAAATTATTTATTATATGTCTGTCAAAAGATGAATGAATAAAGCAAATGTGGTATTTATATTTAAAGAAATATCATTCTGCTGTAAAAAAGATAAAAGAGGCATTTTTAGGAAAATGAATGTACCTTGTGACCATAATATTAAGTGAAGTAAATCAGACACTCAAGCTTAAATATATCACATAGTTTCTATTATACGAAATACTTAGTACATAAATAAAGTACGAAATACAGTGGCACCTAGGTTCACAAACTCTTCGTTTCCAAACAATTTGATTTGCAAACAAAAAACTTTGGCAAAATTTTGTTTTTCTTTGCAAATTCTTCATTGGGTGACAAATACAACCATGGCCACCTTTCCCAAACAAATACAAAGGTGGGCATCTTTTAAGAATTATAGAACAAATTAAGTTCATGAACTGAGGTACCATTGTAAAAATAGATAATATGACAGAGAGAGAGAGAGAGAGAGAGAGAAGTTATTGCATTCTAAGTTTATTTCTGTTGTTAGTTTCTAGTTTCCCTCTGATATGGCATGAGAGCTTACTTTGTAGAATTTGCATTCCTTTGGAGATACTGTCTTTATCGTTGCCATGAACATGGGTGAATATTTCTCATGGCTGTGAGAGGACTGTGAACTGTGCATTTTGTGCATATGCTATAATACTCCATTTGAGGCACGATTTTGCTAATTTTAACTGATATATTAAGATTTTTGTACCTTCTTTAGCTATTAATTACTGAGGGAGGTTTTTGAAATTTTCAGTAGTACTTGTGGATCTATGATTTTATCTTTAGTTTCATGTTTTTATTTTATGTATTTTGGTGCTTCATTTAATGAAATATGCACTAAGAATTAGTGGTTCTTGTTAGAGAACTGCCTATTATATTATTATATGATTACTGTAATCCTTGCTTACTTTGAAATATAAATTGAATAGTGTCAAATTATCATAATTTCAGCATGTTTTGCTGAGTCAATGTTAGACTGGTGTATTATTTGAATAATTTTTATTTACTCTATGTTTATATATGTATCTTATATTTATTATATTATTAAAATGTGTATACTTTTCCATTGATAAATAAAATTTGAAATGACAAGTATTTGAATTATGAAGAATAATATTTTAACTTTATATCAAAAAAGCAAGCATTCAGAAAATGGGTCAAACATAAAGCTGATGTTTCCTTTCTGCACAATTTTCTTCTTTTTCTCCCTATTGAATGTTAATTTTGCACTAATTGGATCTTTGTTTTCATTTGAATTAACAGCAATTGAAGAATCAAATTTGCATTATTTCACTGGCAACTATATAAAAGATAATCAGGTTATCATCATTGAATTTAATATGTTTTGCATGCAAGTTGCCATAAAAGCCTTGCATCTTCTCATCCTTATTTTTAAAGTATTTTATTCTATGCATGTGTGTTAGGTAAGTCAGTTATGGTTGATACTAAATTTGGATAGGAAGAGTAAATAATAAAAAGCACCATAAAAAAATATGGTGCATAATTGTCCATTTCTTTGGCCATTATGGATTATAAATAACAAAATGCTAAACTATTCCTTATTTTCAGAAATAAGGAAATAATAAGATTTTCCTCAATAAGTCAAAAATTGGTGCAAATTCTAGGTTGATTTAATCATTAGCCTAGCAATATTTTCTACTATGCAAGTATTTCATGTATCTTCATTCTGTCACCCTAGGATTTGATTTCCTTGTAATACAGGCAGGATGACAGCTGCAGCAGTGGTGGTTATTCCATCTGAACCTGAGAAATACAAACAAACAGAAATATTAGTCCTTTCTCTTGGCTATTTCATATAACTACAACAAAAAAATGTATTTCCACCATATGTCTCATGTTTTGCTTTCTATACTGTTTTAATATTTGCAATTCTAAAACACTCCCAGACAAAAGAAATTGATCACAATTCTCCCAGTACCATTGGCCCTCCACATTCATAGGTTCTGATTATTAGATATGAACTTTCATGGATCAAAAGCCTTCAGAAAAATTGCATCAACATTGGATATATCCATTTTTCTCGTCATTATTTCCTTAAACAATATAGTGAAACAACTAATTGCACAACATTTACATTGCAGTAGTATTATAAGCAACTAAAGGTGTTTTAAAGTATAGGGGAGAATGTACATAACTTACATGCAAATATTATGCTATTTATTTAAGGGACTTAAGTATTAGTAGAAATTGGTATTTGAGAGTAGCTCGCAAACTAATGTCTGATATGTAGTGGGCGGTGATCACATCAAACTGTGGTTTTATAGACACTGGAGCATTACCATGATGCCTCCAACCAAAATTCTCTCAAGTTAAATTTTATTATTATTGTTATTACCTCATTATTATTTTCTTCAACTATGAATATATGATATTCATATGAATGTATGATAAGTCAATATTTCAAATATAGCAATCTCAGGCTTGGTGGAATATGCCAGCACATTCAAAGCCATGGCTGGAAGATCACCACAAGTTCCAGGATAGCCTTGCCTGCATAGTGAGTTCAAGATCAACCTGAAATACATAGTGAGACTCTGTCTCAAAAAACTAGTAAAGGAAAAAAAAATAGCAGTCTCTATTGCAGCAGGAGTGTACTTAAAATATTACCACTATTTTACACTTTAGAGTGAATCTTTAAGATGTTCCAAATAATTATCTCAAATAGTATTTTGGAAAACAACAATGTACCACTGTTGACATGAAGTTATAAAAATGATAATTCATGTCTTCAAGGAGATTAAAATCTTCATTAGTTATTCAACTCAATAGATACTTTAGACATCAAATTTATGTCAGAAACTGTGTTAAAATTAGAGGATTAATATTTATTAAGATAAATATAGCCCTTGAAAAGTACATACAATTCTAATTTCCTACAGAAATCCTAAATTCTTTTCCATGTTTTTATTTATTTGTTTTTACTTTTTTTTTTTTTTTCTGGTACCAGAGATTGAACTCAGGACCTTGCACGTGTCAGGCAGGTGTGGTACCACAGAGCTACATCCCTGGCCCACATTTCCATATTTTTAAAGATTATTGTAAGTTATGCTACACAGCTGGCTTTGTGGATAGTAGCATGGCAGTTAGAATGGATAGAAACAGAGGCAGAGATGGAAAGATTGCTTCAAAGGTAAATATAACAGACTATAAAAACTCTTATGGTGATCTAGAATAACTGTGTTAGTTACTTTTCTCTCCGTGTTGAGACAAAATACTCAACACCTGAAGTTAAAGGGGAAAGGGTTTATTTATCTCAGTTTACAGAAGTTTCAGTCCGTAATCAGCTGCCTCCAAGGCAGGATGGTACATGGCAGAAGGGCATCACAGAGAAGAAATAGTTCATGGCACCCATATGGTACCAAAAGCAAGAAGGGAAATTCAACAGTATCTCTCTGCACCTTTTATCTTATCATGCTGCTGGGATTAGGTCCATGCCAAATCAATCGGTGTGCTAGTTCAGTAACCACAGGCCCTTAATTCCAGTATATCACATTCTATATTCAGCTACCTCTGAAAAAGCCACTTTTGACTGAATGAGGCTTTGGAGGGACATCTAGACCCAAACAATAACAATCATCATAGCAATAATGCATCATATATTTTCCAGAAACTAGTTTTGATCACATGAGCACAAAAAATTCCAGGTGAATGACAAGAAAGAGAAATGACTGAGCATTTTTTTAAGTAGGAGAAGGTACTTGTACTTGAATTACCACAAGGAGTTTGTTTGCAGTAAACTTTCCCAGAAGGGTTTACCATATAGAAACTGTATACCTAGTCCTACTGGCTGAATACTCTGCTTTCTAATATCATTACTATTTGAGTTTTCTCTGTAGTTGGAGTCACTCATCTTGATGCTTTTCTCTAAGAATAAAGCCTTAGAATACAGCAACCATGAGAAATAGTTGCTGAAATATGTAAGGAAGAATATTAACTTACCTAGTGAAACCAAT
Source organism: Heterocephalus glaber (assembly GCF_053883595.1). NCBI lineage: Eukaryota > Metazoa > Chordata > Mammalia > Rodentia > Bathyergidae > Heterocephalus > Heterocephalus glaber. The sequence continues at coordinate 20,199,730 of NW_028258138.1, read as the reverse complement.
TTCAAAACGTTCTCCATCTTTTTTAAAGGAATATATCTTCTTTACAGAGAGACTATTTCCAATGTGTATGTCAGGAGAATTTCACTCTTCTTGGGATACCAATTCTACCCTCAGCAGTGTGAATGTTTGTTCTTATTATACTAAAGCAAGATGTATTTAAAGGAAGAATTTTCCTAAATGAAATTATATGAAGAAGAATCCTGTATCCAGGAATCTAAGTAGCAGAGACATTTGAACAGTATTAGAGGAAAGGGAACAGATAAAGAACAATTTCTAAGTAGTTACCTAAAAGTTTCTAAGTAGTTATTAAGATAAATATAGCCCTTGAAAAGTACATAAAATTCTAATTTCCTACAAAAATCCTAAACTCTTTTCCATATTTTTATCTATTTGTTTGTACTTTACAACTATGATAGTTTTATAAGGTCAAATTGTAATTAAATGTGTGTCATCCACAAAGTTGCAGTTATTAAAAATAAATTTAATGAATGAAAAAATAAATACAAACCAAGTTGAGCATGATCAGATTATTTTCCCTTGATCAAACATTTATGAAAATCAGTTTTCTCAAACTGTGCCTTCCAAGGACCTTGCTCATTTTCTTACTTCATATAGGCCCTAGTATCATACACAAATTAAAAGTGATTTTTGTTAAAACTAAAAATAGCATGAAATCCTGTGTTTAATTAATGATTCACATAGCCAAGCTCTTTGGGCAAGTATAACAGCCCTCATGTCTGCTTCTAATGCAACAGTCTTAATTCACTGAAAAAATCATAAAAAGAGAAATTCTATGTAAAATGAAAAATAAAATGAGGCTCTATGTTACACACATGATTTATTTTCAAGAAAATAACTTGATCATTTTGTACCTAAAAAATTTCCAGAGAAAGAAACTTAATTATTGACCCTGAGGCACTTATTTTTAAATTAAAGTTCAAATTTACCTTCCCTACCATTAATCAAAGAGCAGTAGGTGGAACTTTTGAAGAGACACATTTCCAGTAGAAACCTGAAAATTGAAGTCCTACCTATCCTGATCTATGATGTTAAAATAAAAATATCCTTGCCTGTGTGCAGTTTGCCTTGGATACCAAGTCCAGTAAACTACTTTGGCAAGATCATCATCATAAACTGTGACAGGAGGCTCCTTCATCTTCTCTCCAGGTTATCTTGTGGCAACAATAGTGTCATCTGAAGTTGTATTTTGTATCGCAGATGAAGAATGATTTGGAAAGATATCTCTTCCCTATCACTGTTAGAATTTCTTTAAAATAAAAGCAGAGAAAGGGAAAAACAGGTGAGATAGGTGAGAAAGATGGAAGTTTGAAATGATAAAGCTAAAAGTTAATGAAAAGACAAATTTAGGGAATTATATATATATATATATTCATAATGTTGAATGGACCTAATTTCTGAATAGTGTTAAGGGATATATAATAAAATGTAGAATAGTGTGACAAAAATTCTGGGAGTTGAAGAAAAGCAACAAGGAATTTCAAAAATGATATAACAGAAATATTTCCTATAAAACCCTTCAACAAGATTTTTAAAATTCTTAATAAACATACCTTTAATTATTCACATTCTACCCTTACTTTAATCTAGTGACATCTTTCAGTAGTATATATTCTTTCTCTCCCTTGGACTTTTTTCTTATCACTTGTATACTTTCTTGTTCTAGTTTTCTCTCCATTTTTCCTGTTTATATTAAATTATTTTTCTTCCAATAAACTGGATAACCAGAGTAAATGTATACAATGAAGAAGACTAGAACTGATGATCTACTAAGTTTATGATGACAAATTAAATTTTAAGACCAGGTAATACTTCTCGCTGTATGCTCATATGGTTAATTAAAAAGGGGCTAAGAGGGCCTGGGATTTAGCTCAGTGGTGCTGCTGTCTGCCTCTCAAGTACAAGTCCTGGGTAACAACAACAACAACAAAAGTGGCCAAGAAATTAGTATATTACAAACCAAATCAGAATTATAAAATTTATATTCTAGTTATGTAGCACAATGTAAATTCTTAATAATACAGTTAAACACAGCAATAAATATGAGATATTGTTTTTGAAATGAGAATATATCTTCAACTATATATACCAAGAAACCAACACATTAAATTACACATTATAAATATTTGAAAATGAATAAATACTGAAATTCTCTTAGCAGAGAGAGTCCAAATTTTTCACCTTGTGTTTAAGTTTTTGATTTCACATTTGAGTCTGTAATAATATATTAATTTTGTTTAATTAATGCAATGACCCAGAAAAGGATAGAAAAATGAAACAAATGTAGCTATTTTTGAACATTTGCTTTGCAAAAGCAGGCTATTTGACAAAGTAATATCTTACTATTGTGTAAGGAACAAAATAATCATAGAACATAAAGATAAAATTATTTGATTATCCTAATGAATAATCCAACATTACTAGCTTAATTATAATGTATTATATATATAAAACTAAAAGGATGAAACTTAATTACAGCTTTAATTTTAAAACAGTATTTCATGTTGGAAATCTGCTAATTTTCTGAGCTAGTGAAGTAGCAAAGATCAGGGTTTTAAACAGAAAGAGAATAATGAGAAAGTGTCTCAGTATTTTTATAGTTCCTACAAAAGATACTGACATGTGAAGCCATTCATTGAAGTTTTTCTATCCTGCCTTTATTTTCTAAGGAGACCACATACTGAATTATAAAATCAACAAGTGTTCTCCTATTTTAGTCTCTATCAATAACTCTCTTTCCTTTTACTTTGATTCTGTGGGCTATCCTATATCTTTCCAATAAATTACTGTAGTTTGGTGAAGATACCCTGATCTGTTTCTGTGGCTTGCAAACAAATAACTCAAAAAGACATAAGCATTGTTTATTAGTTATCATTGATCTAACTGACTGCCAAAAGAGGAGCTATTATAGTTTTGTATAAGCAATTTGCTCAGGAAATCAATGCACTGTTCTGCCTCATGCATAAAATCAGATTAAGAGGAAAGCTTGTGAGAAAGTAAAAGTCTTTTTATTCTCTGCAAAATTATGAGGATAAACAATCAATTTTCTTATTAAATGATTATATAGGACAGTTTCTGAAAATCTATTATTTTTATTGACATGAATTATTTTCCATAATATTCTACTAATCCACAACAATGAACACAACTTGTGAGCTCATCAAAGATACAAATGAATACCTCACAATTTTACTTAATGCCCTCTTCTTTCTCTGCAAGCTTGCAAATTTCAACTGCCAATATTCCTGCCAAACAAAATTGTTCTTATTTCATTATAAAATTGAAATCGAAACCTTCTTCAAAACAATTTCTCTTGCCTGCTGTTCCCAATTGCTTTACCTAAATTGTGAACCAACCCAATTGAGGATTTTAAACACTTTCATCCAATATATCTGTTCTTTCCAATGTCACCACTCATCAGACCTTTCTTATATCTTAATGGTCAAGAATTAGTTCTCTTCATTGTTACCTTATGTGTAGAATTTAATGGAAATGATCAGTCTCCCCTCACCCAAACATTTTCTTCAGTCATTTCAGGAAAACCACCATCCTTCTTGACAAAGAATTCTTTGACAGACTGTCTCTTCCATGGTTTCATTTCATTCCTTTGATCATTTTACATTAGATACTTCAGAGCTGAATATTTTGATCCTGTACTTTTACACACTTTTCTGTGATACCAGCCAGCATCATATTTCTAAATGTAACTTCCAATCATGATTTCCAAATATCTTCTTGCTGCCTATGGCTATAATCAGAACTACAGAATTGGCATGCCAATTGTCTCTTGTTCAATTTTTACTTAAATGGATGATAAAAATTTTAATTTAAAATGACAAAGTGTGCTTAATAATTGACTACCGATTTTGCTTTTTTGCAGTCTTGATTATTTCTTTAAGAACAATTTAAATAATTTTACTAGTTCTAAAATTTTAAACCATGAACATCATTTGCTCTCAGTCAGGTACAGGCCACCAAGATATCCAAAAAAGTTTCAATAATTATCTAAATATTCTTTCTACTTTTATTCATCTATTTCTACTCTCAATATTGCTATCATAGAAAACTTGCTAAGGCATATATCAAGTGTCAAATCGTGGACTCCTCAGAAAGCAGATTCTGAGGTTCAAAGTACAGTATGTTTCTTAAGAGGTATATTTTGCATTAATATCTTTGAATGCAAGCAGAAAGAGCAGTATAGGCAGAAGAAGAAACAATGGCATGAAGAGTATCTAATGACACATACAGCTGGTTCCATTGGCACCTGTTCATATAGAAAAACCATTCAGAGCTGTGGCAAATATTTTCCCAAGATGAGACTAGAGGACCATTTCTGTGAAATGTGCCTTGAGAAGGGCATGACTTTGGGTAAGGAAGCTCTCTGATCCTGTGGAAAATCCTAAAATGCCTGGCTGATTAAGTCATCTGCCTACCTGTCAATAGCACCCAATAGCTCAGGCAATGAAACCCTCCTTAAATTGTGACATGGTCTGTGCATCACCTTGTCTATATATCTTATCGTGTCATGTCTCTTCTCTGTTTAAAACTATTTATGTGTTCTTCATTTCTTTCAGAATTTGAGACATTGGATTTACAATAACTTTCATTAGTCTGCAATATCTGGACCTGCACTGAACTCTGGTATTCTTTGTCAGGGCTCATCTGGCTCACACCACTCCAGCTTTTATGTCCTCTGTGCTCTTGGTCAAACATGCAGGACATAGTGTCCCATTATGGGCTGTGAAATTTTTCTCCCCTCTGTTCTACTTGAGCTGTTTTTCCCCAAATGACAGAAAATCTATTTCCCCATCTCTTTCGCGATTTTACTGGAATATCATGTGCATCTCATTACAGATTATGACTACTGGGTTAGTAAGCTTTTGGACTCTGGGAAAATGCTTTATATAAACAACTTAAAAGAAGATTTTAAGTAGTCAATATGATAACATTCATCATTGAGAATTTTTACCTTTACATGATATATCTTGGTTCTTATTTTTTCCCCATTCCTCTGCCTTCCCTTCAATCCCTCCATTCCTCTCCCTATTTACAAAGACTTTGTTTTCATTTTTTACTTTTCTCATATTTATTTCTTTTCCCTTCCCCCTTCCCCTTCTCCTTTCTTCCTAAAATGTACCAATAAACTTAATGAATAAATAATTTTCAAAAACAAAAAAAGAAGAAAGATTTATTTAGCTTCACAGTTTTAGAGGATTCAGTACACAGTCAGCTATCTCCATTCTCATTAAACCTGTGGTGAGACAAGCATCACTGTACAAGGGCCTGACAGGGGAAACCTGCTCACCTCATGGCAACGGTGAAGCAGAGAAGGAAAGGGCCAGGTAAGAAGAGGCTAAGGACCAGATGTGTTCCCCAAGGTAACAATGCTGTGATTATTCCTTTCACCTCAGAACCATCTTTTTTTCCATCACTGTCCAATAATGCCACCAATGACATTGGCAATAAATTAATACATTCAGGAACCTAAAGCCCTCATGGTTCAATCATTTCCTGAAAATCCATAAGCAACCAAACCTGTATCACAATCTGATATTTGGGGAAATGTATTGGATCCAAGCCAAAGCACTCACTGTTTTAATTTTACTTTCAAGCACTTCATTTCTTTACACACATGAGAGCATGCAACATACCCACACACACACTTCTCAAATGTTCTTATTACACTAGAGTATAAACTGTAAGGGATGTACATTTCTGTTTTTGTTTGTTGATACTTCTTCCTGAATATTGAATTACTACAATAGTAACTAGCACAAAGACAGAATTCAATAAATAGTTGTTATATTAATAAAACATATTAAAATATAGCTAGTCTAAAATATCATGCACCAAACCACTGTGGAAATCAGTATGGAGATAACTCAAAGAACTAGGACTGGAAGTCCCATTTGACCTAGCTATTCCCCTGTTGGGTATCTTCCCCAAAGAATTAAAAGAATCATACCACAGCAATATATGTTCACCCATGTTCACAGCAGCACAATTTGTAATAGCTAAAATTTGGAAGCAGCCCAATTGCCCATCAACTGGAGACTGGAGAAAGAAAATGTGGGGATTTTTCAATAAAATGGAGTACTACTCAGTCATAAAAAATGAGAAATCAGAGACATTTATAGCTAAATGGATGCACATTGAGGCGATACACTTAAGTGAAATAAATAGGACACACATGTATAAATACCAAATATTTTCTCTAGTGTGAGAAATGGAAAGTGTAAATAAGGAATAAAAAGTATAATAGATAATGTGAAATAGGAAGAAAAGGGGCAAAGGGGAAGGGGAAATGGGAGGGGTAGAGGAAAAGAAAGAAGGGAATGGAAGTAATATGAGAAAATGAAAATATGGAAACAAAGTCTTTGTAAATAGGGAGGGATGGATGGGTTGAAGGGAGGGCAGGGGAAGGGGGAAAAATAAGAACCAAGAGAGATTATGTAAAGGTGCAAATTTCCAATGATAATGTCATTATATTGTATACCTAAAATGTAACAATAAAATAAAACTAAAAAAATAAAATAAAATATCATGCACCAAAAGAAAATATGTGACTTTTCATATTCTCTTGAAAAAGTTTATTTTTGGCTGATTTATTTAGATGAATTAGTTTGACTCATACACTAGGTATTTAGAACATGGATTTGCTTTTCTGTTTGGTTATGCAAATATGATGTAATTTTTTTAACATTCGTGAAGTTTTACAGTGTTTGAGGTACTTTGTTATACACTGGGAAGAGGAGAAATACTTATAATTTTATCTTTATGATCAAAGATATTATTTACAGATGGAATAAAGGATATAAGCTTTAAATGTAACAGGTACATAAATGAAGAATAGAGAGAAACATTAAATAGGTGAAGAGAGAAAATGGATATATAGATATATAGGTGGAAAATTATCAGTATATGGTAGAGAGCTTATTAAAAGAGAAATTTATGTATGTGATGGAAAGGTTTTCCATACAAATTTTCACAAAAATGAATTATTAGATTTTTAAAGAAAAATGTGTTCCTTGTAAATGAGTGAATAATGGCTCAATTAAAAAATAATGATCTCTGAAACACTTTTAAAAATCTAATTGAATGTTTATATACTGACCAAATCTATGATTAAACAGCATAATCTGCACTGCTGGTTGTAGATGGTAATTACAAAACATTTCTAGTAAGATTATTTCAGTAAGTATGAAGACTCAGAAGTACCTCCCCCCACACATGTGGGCACATACATGAGACTGTACATTTTATCTCTACTTAGAATCTACACTTCATAAGATTCATAGAACCCTGAGAAGGTAACTTTAAATTGCTGTGATAAAGCTTTTAAAAACAGAGCATATCAAAAAAGCTTGAATTGTATAAGAAAGCCTCATTCTCTCTCTCACATAATCTCAATAATTTCAAATTAGAAACTACTGGGCTAGGACAACCCACTGGGGATCCCTCCTGCCCCTCAGGAGCTTTCCTATCAATAAATATCTTCCTACTTTTAACCCCCATCATTCCTAGGACTCATTCTTCAACTTTTAGAGACCAAGAACTTGGCATATCACATATTTAACAGGTGGGGAGATGTAACATTTCATATTTCATATTTCCCATGACAATATTGGAGGTCCCACTGAGATAATAATTAATAGAAGGAAAGAATTTACTTTTATTGATTGCTAAATTTTATTAAGTAACTAAAATTGTCGTTATTGTTTATCACTGCTTGTGCCTCTTGTAAATGCTTTGTACTTTGAGCTCTTATATATTGTTTTTTGGTTAAAATGAAGATGTTTCTTTAAAAGGATATTTTACTTTTGTAGACAAGTTTTTGTTTCTGTTCTATATTGATTGCTTGATTGACTTGTTAGACAACGCTGAGGAAAAGTAACATTAGAGCGTCATCTAATGGTCTTTACCAATAATTACCAGTAAATTAGAAAATGTAAAAATAAGTCTTCTCTGTAAAGTCTAGTTTATAGTTGAAAAATACACATGCCCATTGATAAAATGTGAGACCCCAGCTGTCAATTAATAAGGCATTAGGGGAGCAGCTGCTCTTAAGACTTAGGGGACATGTTTCACTGAGAGCAGTCCGGCCCAATCCTTCTCTATACTGTAGACCTCAGTTTCCTTTTCTGATCTTCCACTGGTGGGGAGCCAATCTTAGCTCTTGACATTCCCCTCTCTCACCTTTCCAGGCTGAGAGTGATGACTCAGGGGCAAGTTGTCTCAATAACTCACCAAGAGCATAAGAAAAGACTTCCTCTCCTGGTCTCATTTCCAATCTCTCCTGACAATCTTATACTCTCCTTTATAGAGGGATGTAAAGTCAGAAAGGATCTCTGAAGTACTCAATGTCTTTCTCCTAAGAACATTTAACTCCTTAGAAAATGAGCATTCTTGCCAATGCCAAAGATAGAGAAGACATTTTAGATCAGGAAAAATACCCCATCTCTGGGTTAGATGAGACATTGAGGTTTTGTCCATCCAGGAGAGCACATGAATGCAATGTCCCCATTTAGTGCTCTGTTCAACAGTCTTCCTCAGGAGACTGTATCTGAGACCCTGTGGAAAGAACCAACTTCTTGGTGAAACCAGAAGGAACTATCTCCATAAGCACAACACTGAAGGGACCAAAATACATTTAGTTTAAGGGAGAATCTTCTCTCTCTCTTTCTCTCTCCGTGGGTCTGGTTCTTATCACTTATGTATGAGAAAAATACTTTGGCTAATAAATTGTAGACTAAATGCTGGCAAGACAGGCAGCTAGATTCAGGAGACAGATCTCTGATTGTGTAGAACTAGTAAAAACTGGTGTGACAACTGATAGGTCATGGCCAAGGCTACTCTCTGGGAGATGCTTGAAGGTCCCCCAGTGGAAACTGGCTCCAGACACCATGAATGGGTAATCAGTAGAAAAATCTCCTTATAACTATTGTCCCCTAACTGGACTGACTCCTCAGTGAGGTGAAAGGTAACCCTTTCAGTGATCATCAGATATCCTCTGTCTCAGAGTGACCTGCAATGATGCTGGTAGGGCCCTTTCTCAAGCCTCCATTAAGAGTTCAGCTACAGGATGGAACTGTTCTCTCTCTGCTAGTAAGATAGACACAAATAGAAAAGAGTAACTCAGTAGAGGTGGTTTAACAAATCTTTAATAGGCCAGAAACTCTGAAACTTTTGGGAATTAACTTTAGAACTCTTTTGCTGCTTTACTACTAGGCCACACCTCTCTAGGAGGTCTTAGATGGAACAGCTAACAGAGAAATGGTTTGCATCTGTGCTTTGCTAACTAGGAATAAAAGGAAACTCAACCAGCTTTCTCTTCTTCTATGTGCTTGTGGAAACCTGATGAATGTGCCTTGTGAACTTTGAACAATGTGTAGTCTTTGTCTTGCTGCTGGAGGTTACCTAGGTGATCATATAGCACAGCTGTCTTGGAGGTTTTCTTCCAGGGTGAAGATCCCCTGAGGCTTTGGTCTGCTTCTGTCTCTAAAAGTGATCTCTTTTGCAGGAAAAAGGCACAGCCCTTTAATCTATCTGCCTCATTCTCTCTCAAAGATTTAGAAAACAGTGACTTAGATACTTTTGATTATTGGTTTGGCTAACAATGTTTCCTTCAAAAAGGCATGATTTTATGACTAAAATCAATTGTATCTTGGGCTTTTGAAATTCATATGGGAGTAAAAACACAAGTTCCCTGGGGAAGGTAAGATTGCACACTAATCCAGTCCAATTTACCTTCTGGGCTCTCTCCAATTGGCAGCCACCTGCCATGGAGCTGTGATCCTAGAGGACACTCTAGGAGAATAAGGAATCAATCAGAATCATAGGGATGCCTTGTTTCTGTTTATTTTTTTCCTGAATGTGGGAATGCCAAGTCAAAGTCTCTTACTCCTTTGGAATATATTCTTAAACACTGGCAGAAGTTCTATCCTCACATACTGAGGAAGAACAGCCTAACATTCTTCTGCACCCATGCATGGTCTGCCTATCCTCTCTATCCAGGATGGAATGCAGAAGGAAATATTAATTATGATGCCATTTCACAACTAGAATTATACTGCAAAAAAGAGGGAAGATGGTCAGAATTGCCTTATATCCAGATTTTTTTTATCAAGACATAATCCTGATTTGTTTTCAAAGTGTAAATATAAGCTGCAGGAAAACCAGACTCCTCTGATCCTATCATTAAACCTGAGTCTTTCTGCTCTTGCCTTTTGGATCCTGAAGGCAAAGTTTCTGAGGCAATCCCAGTGGAAACTCTATCACCAAACTTGAAGCTTTTCCCACTTGCCCTTTAGAGCCTGAGGTCCCTCCCCTTTATCCTTTAAAATTAAAGGGTAAAATTCCCAAGCCAGCTGTAATTAAAACCTTTACAGAACTATATCCACCCATAGATAATTTTGTTCAAGCCCCTCAAAGACAATATCCCTTCCAGGAAGTAAATGGTAAATGTGTAACTACCTATGTTCTCATGCTTTTTTTTCTCTCAGTGATCTAAGACAGGTCAAATTAGATCTAAAAGTTTTCAGATGATCGTGATATGTACATTGAGGTTTTTGAAGGACTTACTCAGACCTATAGACTTGATTAGAAAGATGTAATGTTGCTTTTAAATCAAACATTGAGAGACAAGTAGTATTACAAGCTGCTACTATATAGACAGACAAATGTTATCTTAATTTTGGAAGCTCAAAAGACAGCCAGCCAAGGGAACAACTGGTTCCTACTGGAACACAAGCAGTTTCTATACAATCCCCTACTGGCCTGTCAATCAGATAGATTAAAATAGAAGATATTTTCAGGCATGCATTCTGGAAAATCTAAGACAGATAAGAACTAAGCCCTTCAATTATTTTAAATTGTCATCTATTTATCAGGAAAAAGGTAAGAATATCCCTAGATTCTGATTTGATAAAAGAAAATACTGTAGTTTTTTTCCAAAGTCACAGTCTTATAATATGTAGGTAGCATAATGTTATGTGTCTCCTCAGAAGAGCTTTCTAGCCAAGACTTTGGCTCTGCTGAATTTTCTAAACAGACAGGGATTATAATGTTTCTAGATCTAAGGCACAACTTTGCAGCCTTGGGGTAAAATATTTAGGCCTTATTATATCTAAGGGAACCCAAAGACTGAGGGAAGAAAGAATTAAACCAATTCTTTCCTTTCCACAGCCCAAGACTCTAAAACAGCTAAGGACATTCCTATAAATTACAGGTCTTTGTAGCCTTCAGATAACAGGATATAGTGAGATTGTGTGACCTATTAGCTTATAAAAAACCCCCAAATTACAGCCATATTTTAACCTGGGAACCTAGTTCCCAGACCACATTCCAGAATCTTAAATAAGCACTTCTAAGTGCTATCTACAGGATACAATTTCAGTTTGTATGTTAAGAAAAGATGAGACATAGCTTTGGAAGTGTTTCTACAAGATCAGGGAGCTGCTCAACAGCCTGTAGGGTATTTAAATCATAAATTAGATGTTGTAGATGAAAAGTAATTTACTTAAAAAATCCCTAAACAATATAGTTAGAACACCTTTATTCTCTTTCAGGAGACAAAAAGTAACCATTCAGGTTCTTTGATTACTGGTTTGATTTTTCTGCTTGATAATTCAGTTGGAGTCAATCATAGCTTTTGTCTCTAGAGACATATTTTGCTAAGGATTGCAGATCCACTCTGGAAAAGCTCCTGATCCTAAATGTCCTTCTACACCTGAGATGGTTAACATTTTGTTCTTGTGCCATACTTAAAGGCACTCTTCTGTCCCTTTTCCAGTGCCCTGCCCCTGAGAAATAACACAGTTCTCAACAGTGTTTTTGTTCAAGGCACTTACTTCTGTGGGTGCTGGATTTCAAGACAAAGCTTCCAGAATGGTGAATTTCCCCACCCTGGAATCCTTCCAGAGTAAAGCTGACTTTCATTTATCTATGGGCCATATAGAAAACTCATCTAGGTTTAATCCTGAAACTCTCAAGAAATAAATGTAAAAGTTTTAGTCTAGATTTACCTTTATTTCAGTCCTTAGGCAAAATTTGAGAATGGTAAGAACAGGTAACCTGGCTCTGGCCCCTTCCTTGCACCTCTAGTCACCCACCACTGGCACTGGGTGAGATAAAGTCTAAGGGATACCTTAGATTGGGCACAGAACAAGAGGGATAGACAGGAATGCCTTCTTTTCCTTTTTTTTCAAAATGTAAAAAACCTGTTACAGGTAGGCATCTGCAGCACAACAGGTTGGAGTCTTGACAGGTTTTCTTCCCTCACTGTTTAAAATTTATACTTCGCTCCAAAGAGTGTCACCTAGTCTGTTCTATACCCAAACCTGCCTGAGCACAGCCCCTTGGAGATACTTAACAGTTTGTCCCTTTAGAGGAAATAGTGGCATGTGGCTATTGAACAACTGTGGCTATAAAAACAACAATGAGAAGCCTGTGTAGCTGGGTATTCCAGTCAGATAAGCTGCCAGCATAAGGCTTGTCTTAAAACCATATTTACTTTCATAGGTGTAGATTTTTATTCCTTTTAATTCTTATTGCAAGACATCTCTGTTAATCTACAAAGTTCTGACGAGTTATTTATAGTTATAAACCTAAAAATTATATGTTATTATAATTCCATTTGGCCAAATACATCTAAGTACACTCTTGTTTATAAACAAGTTGTCTTGTGTGTGTGTGTGTGTGTGTGTGTGTGTGTGTGTGTATGTGTCCATCTGTTCAATTTGTTAAAACATGTACAGCTGTCATGTTTGAGTTTTTTTTCTTTTGGTATTCTGGATTTCTTAAGATGTTTGCCTGTAACTCAAGTTGGCTTATAGATAAATATAATTAAATACATGCTTCCCCTAGGTTGCCAGATGATCCATATAATGTCAATTGGTTTTACAAATACATTACATACTGTTGTCTATGTACAACTTGGGAATCTTTCATTGGTCAAAATAATGTGTTAATTGTTATGATCTGGTTCCCACAGGCCACAAAAAAATTTGTTAAGATAATTAAATAAAGACTGTTGGGCTTAGGAAAACTGCTGGATAGTACTTTCCTCAGTAAATAAAGGAGCAGCTGCCTGGAAAAAATTTATTCCAGCCTTTGTTCACAAAGGGAACCCCAATAATTTCCATAGCCTTGTGGGAAATACATTGCTAAACATATTATTGTGATATGTATACATTGGTCATGGTCTTTTTTCTGTGGGAAAACAAGGTTTTATTTAAAATTTTCTTGGTACAAAACAAAATTAAGGGACAAAGGGTTTCATGTAAATGATACTCATTGTTTTTTCATGGTATATACATCCATCCTTCTGGGTGTACAGGTCTTCTAAGATATTGTTTATGGTAATGATCTTTTTTGACTTGGGTATCTGCCTTTCCCTAGCACTCCAGGTACTTGTGATAAGAGGTACATATCAAGCCAGAATGAGATAATCAGTCAAATAATAGTCTTCTTAAAAACTTATGTGATGTATGTTATATGTGTCACCACACTAAGGGATGTTCAGTTGCCAAACAGTTGAAACAATGTCACACACTAAAATTAGAGGCTAGATATTATGAACTCCTAAGGTACATTTATAGGCCAATATGTATGTTCTCTTTATATGGCATCCTACTAAAGGATAACAAATAAGAGTTTTCTTTATGTCATTTAATGTCTTGAGATCAGATGGAGGTTTTTGACTAAAAGACTATTCCATACTAAAATGGACATGTAAGTGTTACAAAGAAAATATCATGATGATTGTCATGCTAAAATACTATGTGTAGCTCTTGATCTTAAGTTTCTCTATAATATACAACTGTTGTCTGTTAACATTCTTCGGGGATTCAACTACTAAAACAACCATGAGTGCTTGATGTTTTAACTATTATAATAGTTAAGCTCACTGCTCCTAGTGAAATACTTATGTCACTGATCTTCTCTTCTGTGTGTTTAACAACTAAAGTTTGGAGACCAAAATTAGAAAGTAACTGGGCTGTAAGGACAGACAGTATTTTGGCCCTCAAGGTCAACAAAAATCCAGGACACAAAGGAACATTTCCTACAGGATCCTATGTCTATGGTAAGTCACTCAACCTCCTGAGCAGGGAGATTGCTGGGCACCAGAGGAGAAATGTACCATGTGCTAAAGGAGGGTCACAAAGAGGGAAAAGTCTCCTATGCTTTCACTGAAAGCAAAATGGTCAAGCAAGGCTGTGACCCATCCTGATGGCTGGCACTGAAAGAAGAGCTGAGAGGTTCTATGCATGGTTCCAGAGTAATGTCTGAGAAGACTTAACTGACCTTGATAGATAGCAAGAGGTTCATATTAATTGACATAGCTCTCACTTTAACTTGGTCTTAAACACCCAGCAGAAAAGAATAACCAAAACAGGTATAAAATAATGCCATAGCAATAAAGCTAGATATAAAAAGGGGCTCCAGTCACTGACCCCTCCTGGCAGTTTATAGCTACACCAGTAGCTGACCACAGTTATGGATCATTAGGAAAAAAAACTAAGGTAGAATCTATAAGAGCCAGCAGGTTACAATCACTATTTCAATTTCTAAGTGTGATTTTCTTCCCAACCCGCCCTTCCATTCTCGTGTTTAGATTATACATGCTCATGCTTAGATTATACAAGCTCTAATTTCTTAAAAGTTTTGTTTATTCTTGCCTAGAGGCTGCCATACTCCAGTCATACAAATGGAACCAACTACAAAAGTGCTAGAATCCTTTTACTGGAATCCACCAGATCAACTTTGTAAACAACTCATAACTGATGAATTACTTATTACTTCTATGACAGATTCTGAAGTTCCCTGGGACTCCCCTAATCCCCACTGTGGAAGGCTATTCCTAGCTCTTCCCTGTGGGGACATCTGTTGGCTATACACTTAATATTTCTGTTGTTCTTATTGTTTGGACCATCTATACTTAACTTTCTGGCCTTATCTCCTCCAGATTCAAAGCTATATGCCTACCCATGATGGAAACATGCCTACTGAGGATGTTTGGAAAGAACTTCAAGGGTATCCCTGACTGCCAACCACAACTAGGACCCCTTTCAGCCTGAAGTAGCTCAAGTGGTCATCATCTCTTGCCCCCCTCATGGCAGTTTGGTATTCTTCTTCAGAGGGGGGGACATTATAGATAGATGAACTAGGTAGAAATACAGGCAGTCAGGTCAGATAGGGCTATGTCCTTGAGAAGGCTAGGACAAGGGTGAAACAAACCACAGCACCACATCAATTCATCTTCCTGACTGTACACACAGAAAGGGACAGAGCAACCTAAGCCAAGGGGATTTGATGGAAGGTTATTGGGGGCTCTTGGTATGGTAGGCAGCTCAGTTAGTTATAAATATTACATCTGGTTATACAGGGTTGGGTCTTTGGCCTGGAGGACAATTGTGGCCCAAGGCACATTAGCTGAAGGGCAGAATTGTAAAAGGAGCAAAACTACCCATCCTTGTCCTTCCCTGGGGATAAATAGAAGTGATTGATATTTAAATAGGTATCAGTCACTTGGGTGGGGGTGTTAAGGTCTTAACCCAGCCTCTCCAGGTAATATTCCTGACCCCCACCCTTACTGAAAATCCTTGTCTGCTTGCTAAGTGACTTGCTTCCCAATTGGACCACCATTACCTAAGTGACTATACTTGTAATATTATTGGACGTTCATGCCTGTGGCCCACATTGTACCCATGTGGGTTTCACCCTATAAAACTTCTCTGTAAAGTGGGGTCTTTGGCTACCCACTTAGGACTCCTCCTACCCCTCAGGAGCTTTCCTATCAATAAATATCTTCCTACTTAAAAAAAAGAAACTAATGGACTATATCTCAGAAAATCATACAGCTATTGCATGGACATAGCAGAGCTTCTTTTTGAAGTCCCTAGAATATTTTGAGCTCTGTTACTATGACACTTTTCTATGTAATGGCTTTGACAGCTCTGCTATTGGTAAAGACAATTGTGGTGAAGGACCCTTGTTAGCAAGACAGACTCCATATTGCTGCTTGACCCACCTGCCTGCCCTTTAGATGAACTCAGAAGGAGGAAGTTTAGAAACCTCCTCCCCTTAGAGAGTCACTTAGAAACAACAATTAATCAACTATTGTTTTACAAATGTTCTAACAACAGAACATCTTGCTTCTGTACCAGTTGCTAAACTCCCCTAACTGCCAATATCTCACTTCTGTACTGCTGCTTGCTAAGCTCCCTCTTGTGACCCCTATAAAGGAACCTCAGACTCTGAGCCAGGCACCTCTCTAAACTTGATGCTTAGAGGGTGCTGTCTGGCCGGACTAATAAAGGTCTGTTTTACTTTCACAACTTGTCTGGTGTGTTCCCTTCAAGGTGATCTTCACTGTAGTCAGCTCCTCAGAGCATTTGGTGAGGCCCAGGGTCTTACAGTGGGGCAATAGGCTGGACAGATAATTATGATGTGTGATAATATATGATTGGCTTTGCTGATGATCAAGGTGAATTTGCTAATCATGTTGAATGAGAGCAGACATCAAAAGCAATTTTACCCTTAATGAGTACATACTAAGTCATCGTTAAACTTAGTTGCACTCTTCACTAACCTCAGAAAAGCAAAGGTAACCAATAATCCCATTAGAAATTAATAGGTTTTCTTTTTCTTCTCTTCAAATTTATCCTTTTCCTAGGCTCAAGCTTGCCTGCAATTAAAATGGAAAAAAAAAAATCTGTGTTTCTCAGAGAAATGAAATATAGTATAGTGAATAAAAGAATGAGGTTATAAATCAAAACAATTACTAAATGCTGACTTTACCCTTTCCTTGTTGTGCTAATTTTGAGTAGTAAATTACCAATATTGGAACTTAAATTCTTCATCTGATATATATGCATAATAATTACACTGCACTGGAATGTTCAAACATTAAGGATTTTACTACAGGTAAACTACTCTGAATAGTTTCCAATAATAGGGTTTCAACAAAGGTTACTGTTACAAAATTAAATCCATTAGAGGTGAAGAAGTCTCCCCTTAGTTATGTAGAACTTCATGAGGAGAAGGATGAAGTCTATAGACAGCAATTATCCTGTAGAGGACAGAAGGACACATTGGGAAAATGATTCTTGGATTGATAGAAGTGGGAAATAAAAGAGAAAACAGACAAAGGTTAAGCTTTCTGCTAGCATTTTGCTTGAATCCTATTGACAGTCATGAGGCACAATTCAACACAGAGGAGGGAGGGTGGTGGGTATAAGTGTAGGGAAGTAGGCAGGAGTCAGATAAGACCATAGTAATGGAGGATTTTTGTTTACACTCTCTTTTTTTATAATTATTAGTAAATGTTTGCAGTTCATTAAGTTTACAGTCATCTTGGGGGGTAGTTACATGTACATTCTAAGGTTAGTTTCTTTTTTAATCCCCTCACTTCTCTTCCCCCTCCCACCCATCTCATCCATTTTCTTATCTCATTTTTTTTTTAAGGCAGACTTCACATTGTTTTATTCGCAACATAACAAAAAGGCAAAGACAAAACAGTCTAAACTCAAAGCCACCTTCTCTCCTCCCTGCAAAAGTTTCAGAAATCATTGTATGAAAGAATATGTGTAACATGTTATGCCCAGATCCTGTGCACCAGGGCCCTGGGTCTAATTTATTGAGGTCTTTGACACAATCTGATTCCCTTTCCTTAGCCACCTATGGCTCCCAAACCCTACCCAGCAAAGCATGAGAGATGAAAGGAAATTAAACCATGTAACTTAAACCATATGGTTCTTGCAGGGCCTTTAAACATAGAAAAGCACATATACAAATGTTCTATATTTGGTATATCAAGCGATCTAAAAGCACTGGATTGCACTTTTTCTTTATTCATGCAAATGAGTTATGAAGGTTTCAAACAACAGATAATTCTTTAGGCTAAGGGAACATCACACAAGCACCAACTTCATTTTATGATTCAAAGCTTACTATCCCCATGAAAAGAATGCTATTACTCATCTCAGAGATACAAGGGTGGGTCAGAAGAAAATACATTGATGGACTTTAGTGTTTGCTAAAACTCATTTCTATTTCTCTTATTTTCAAGTTTTGGTACAGAAGCCTGCATTCAACTACTAGTGGACCTTCTCTGTTTAGACCTAGGTCTGGCAACAAACATTGTTTTGTTTGTTTCTGAATAATATGTTTCTTTAGAAGAGGGAGACTGTGAGATGGTAGAGCCTAAATTTTTAAATATGTTTTTAAGAAAGTACCTTCCATTGAAGGTTTTTTTTTTAAACCCCGTTCGCATTTTTTATTTTTAATGAAATCCCAAGTCTCCCTATTTTCCTTTGGTTGTCTTTTTTTTTTTCAAACCAAATAACATTATATCACAGACAGCCTTCTTTGGGCACAGAAACAACCAGAGTAAAACAGAACTCCCAATAGAATTGAAGACCAAAAGAGAACTTGTCTCTTCAGAGGCTTCTGAATCCTACCCTCTGCCCCCAAACCCAGTATGTTCTGGTGAGAGTAGCTGCCTAACCAAAACCTCCAATGAAATAGACTTTCCAAAAAACAACATCTGCTTCCAGCTTAGTATTTCAGTGCAGCAGCACCACTGAGTCCCAGAAACTCCAGGGCCCTTATTTCCCCATCCTGGCTGGCTACTGGTTGGCCTCTCCACTTCACATTCACAGAATCACTTCTTGTACAAAACAAGCAGTCCACATAGAAAGAATGCCCTCATCATAGTCTAATAAAAACTGTAGAAAAATGCAAGAGCACTCACCCTCTTTATCTGCATAGCGGGGCCATCTGTGCATGGACAGGGTAAGCAAGCCTGACATTGAGGAAGTCGTTGTGCTGAACCAGGGATGTCTGCTGGTAATGGAGCACTAGATCCTTCAGTGAGCTTTGCAGGTTGTAGGTCTCTGCAAAGTCATATCCCTGAGCAGTGCTGTAGATCACACAGTGCCCCACCTCCCCGTCGGCAACCACAGAACAGGCATAGCATACTTTACTCTCACTAATTAATAATGCACCATCAGGTTTCCCATAAAACAAGTCCTCTGCTTGCACTCGATTGATATCCTCAACAAACCAGGTTTTCTCATCATAATGTGGCAGGTTTTCATCTTCTTCACTGATAAAATATGTCTCATCAGCATCCTCATTCTTGATTCCAAGCCATGTATTCAGGCACTTCTGTCTCACTCCTTTGTGACTGAGCCATACAAGATGCTGATCTCAAATCTTGTGCAACTGGATCAGGTCAGGTTTGATACTATTCATTTTTTAATCTATTTCTTAGTTGTCCAAAGCTTGTTTCTTCAAATCCTTCTCTAGATGCATTTTGCTATCATGAATCTCACCAAGACTTGATTTCAATTTATCATAATTCATCATAATTCATTCAATCTCCTTTTCATTCCCCTCTCTGTGAAATCGCTCAATATATTCTTTGCTATGTTGTTCTTGTATATAACATTGTTCCTCAAATATTTTAATTGTTTCATTAAAAGCTTCAATTGCAGTTCTATTCATCTGTATTTCCTGAGATGTTCTGGTATATTCTTCATATAGCCTATCATATTATTTGCTCTTTTCCTGATACTGAGAGTGGTACTCTTGTAGTTTTTTACCTACTGCATCAATGTTATCTTCTTTTACCAACTGATCCTATTGGTACCTGGACACTGGGCACATCAGCTTCACATCAAGCTTGGGATTGTACTGAGCAGGAGATTCATGATGATAGCAGTTAACGAGCTCCACCACAGAATTAAATGTCAGAGAATCAGAAAAGCCATATTTATCATCCCAATGATAGATCTTTATTAACCTATTGTTGTCTCCCTTCCTCAATGTCAAAGTATAATCTCCCTGCATTTTTGTTGAGGCATCATGGACCAAGAAAGTGCCATCTGGCTTGTCCCATAATTTATCATTTACTTCCTCCCTGGAAATATCCCCCCAGTACCATTCTGCATCTTGAAGAGGAATGGAACTGTCCTTCATTCCATTAGTAGTTGCTGAAATCACTGGCTTAGGTGACTTTGGTGGAAGAGAGTTAGAGGTTTCAGTCCATAGTCAGCTGGCTCCAAGGCAGGGATGACAAACAGGCCTTGCAGAGGAGAAACAACATGGTGTGCACAAGACAGCAAAGGTAACAAGAGGGAGAGAGAGCTCTTATCTCATTTTTCAAACCTGTTGATATTATTAATCTTATCTCATGGAATATAATGCTTAGATTAATTGTGATTATTAGGTTCATATACATGGCATATCTTTATTATGCTAATTTCCCCTTTCTCTCCTCCTTACCCCTTGTTCTTGTTCTCTTGGATCACTTCCCTATTGGAAGAGATCATCTTCTTGCTCCCTTCTATCCATCCCTTATTTTTCTCTTTGTTTGTATTTTACCCCATTCAAAGAGGTGATAGCACAGCATTTAAGCTTGTCTGTCTGGTTTATTTTACTCAACATTATATTTTCCAGGTGCATCCATTTTCCTAGAAAAGTTTCAGGTTCGTCATTTTTCATAGCAGAATAATATTTCATTATATAGAGATACTACATGTTTTTATCTAATTATCTTATAATGGGTATGTGTGGGAAATTGTAGAATTCAGCTATCTAGTTGTAAGAATAGATCACAAGAAGTTTGTTAACTAAGAGAATTAAGTCTTTTCTGGGAAATTCCACAAGTCTTTTTGTTAAAAGAATCCCAGAAAACTTTAAGAGACCTTGTGAAAGTTTCATGGGAGAAAAACAGGTTTTCCTAGTTTTCTTATTTACCATTGCCCGATATGAGGACCAAGACCCAGTAACTCTATGGGTGGTGAGAGAGATATGACTCACTATGCACATCTGTGATGTGGGCCAGTGGGCTTGATTTTAGCTAAAGTCATCCTGCTCTCTTGGTACAGGCTGCAGTGTGCTCTTTGATGTACGGGATTAATGAACAGAAACAGGGGACTTGTGAATTCGCCTGTAGCTTTTATGAGTCACTTAAAGTCATTTGTCACCAGAGGTTAAAATCAGAAAGACAATAGCCAGAATAACCAAGCTGCTTTCCTACATGTATAAAAGCCTCCCTTCTTCCCTTTGTGATTATTGAATAGTGCCAGAGGAATTAAACTGCTGTTCATCCCCCAGGCTGTCTCCTTTTCTTTCTTTAAAGGTTGGTGCTTTCCGGGGTTCCAGGTCTCCCTCTAGAGAGACCACCGACAGGTGTCCAGGCTATTTCCATGATATAGCTATTACAAATGGTACTACTATAAACACTGATATGTACGTTTCACTGTAGTATAATGTCTTATGCTCTTTGGAGAAGATATATACCAGGGAGATAGCAGGTTCATATGGAATTTCTAATTTCAGTGCTTTGAGTAATCTCTATACAGGTTTCCATAATGGCTGTACTATATACATTGTCACCAACAATGAAAAGGTATTCCTTTTTCACCACAGCCTCACTAGTATTTTTTATTGTTGTATTTCTTAATGATTGCAATCTTTCTGGAGTAAGATGGAATCTTAGTATTTTAATTTGCATTTCTCTAATGGCTGGACATTTTGAACATTTTTTCATATATTTGTTGAACATTTTCACTTCTTCCTCTGTGAAGTGTCTGATAATTTCTCTTGCCTCATTTCTTGACTGTATCTTTAATTTTAGGTGGTTTACTTTTTTTGACATCTTTGTATATTCTAGATATTAGTCCACTATCTAAAGAGTAGCTGACAAAATTTTTTTCTGATTCTGTAAGTTGTCTCTTCACTCTATTGATTGACTCTTTTGCTATAAAGAAATTTTAGTTTGATAAAATCCTATTTCTTGATTTTTGCTGTTATTTTTGTGTAATTCAGGTTCTATTTAGAAAATCCTAGGGCATATCTATGTCGTCAAGTGTTTTACCTATTTCATCTTCCAGTAGGTTTAATGTTTCTGTTTTAATGTTCAGATCTTTGATCCATTTTTATTTTAATTCACTATATGGTGAGAGATAAGGGTCCAGTTTCAATTTTAAGCACACAGATATCCAAGAATAGTAGGAGAAATTTTGAGCAACAAGAACAAATCATGAAGCATAGCAATACCTGACTTCAAGTAATACTACAAAACAATAGTGATAAAAATGGTAAGGTACTGGAACACAAACAGATATGTGGGTCGATGGAATAGAATTGAGGATACAAAAACTTCCACAGACACATTCACCTATTTGTTCTTTGACAAAGAGTCAAAAAGCATATGGTAGAGGAAAGTCAGCCTAGTAAACAAGTGGTGCTGGGAAAACTGCTTATCTGTGTGCTGAAGATTCACTGTTTTACTTTCCATCAAGAATTAGTCCATCTGACCAAAGACAGCCACATTTGTTTTTAATCAGTTTAAACTTACCAAGCTTATTCTCATTCCTAGACACTAGTATTAGCTGTCTTCAAATTTTAGATGAAACTTTCTCAAATTCCAGAATTACTGCCTCTTGTTGCTAAATCTCAACTCTAGTTCAGCTTCTATTGTTAATATTTTTTATCTTTCCCAAAACATCTTCTTTTCTTCTTTTAACTTTCTAGTATTTGAGCAATTATTTCACTAACTGTGGGGAAAAATATCAAACAACTTTTAGTATATGAATAAAGGTCTTAGTCTTCTATTATCACAAGATCCTCAAGTACATGGCAAATTTGGAAAAGACTCTGAAGTTAATCAATATAGCATGAATTAATAAAATAAATATATATACTTAGTCTATGTAGTTATTATGTCACATGATTTGAAGAAACAATGCATTATCTTTATGACATAAGCTTTTTTTGTCTATATTTCCAAAAATATACTAACATGAGAAATTACCATTAACAAACATATTTTTGAAAAGAAGAATGTCTTTGCCACTTTAATTTGGACATAGCTTTCAAGGAATGAAACATTCTGATTTCTACCAAATTTTCACAGATTTTAAAGAATGTCTCTGGCATAAAAATAAATATTAAAATTTAAGTTTTGGGGCTGGAGCTATTCTTAGTCATACAGCCATTGCCTAATATTCAAGAAGCTCTGTGACAAATCTCCAGCATTGCAAAAGTAAATATTTTAAGATTTTATTTTCTTATATCTTCAAAAGTGATAATCTATTACTACTATGAACCTTTAATAAACAAGCATGTATCCTAAAACTATTGTTTTGGAAAATATAAACATGTATTTTAACATTTCCTATTCTTTGCTCCTGGCAAGCAGCTTTATTTATGAAAGAATTGTAAATATTTTCATTAATACTACTTCAGTAAAATAAGAACATTCACATATAATTTTGATTAAAAATAAGCTATATATGGGGAAAACAGCCATTATATTAAACTGAAATGAGAAAGACAAGCCATATACACAAAAAAGTAACATATAAGGCATATTGGAGTTTATATTTTTAAAAAGTAGTTGAGAAATCATGGCAGAAATGTCAATTGTGTCAGATTTTATACCACATTTAGATTTTTCCTTACAAGCATTAGATAATTAATTCATGGCAGAATATACTCTCATAAAAAACTAAAAAAATAATCAAACAATTATTCCTCATAAATGGTATTTACAAAGGCAACAGAGAGCTATTAAATATGAACATCTAAAGGGATTGAACTTCCAGACAGTGAATGACCTCAATGAAGGGAGCTGTCTGTAGCTCCCTTTCTCCTGCTAGTAACTCAGAAACACATCTGGTCCCAGAGGATGTCTGTCTGCACTCATTCCTGTCATGCCTGCTCCCCAGGGAATTCTCCCATTACTTTATTTCAAAGCATGTTTGCTAGTCATTGGAGGTGGGGGAAGTCTCTCAGTCTGAGTAGTACTTGGGTTAGGAGTGCATGTGTTGTTTCTCTGGGTGCTATCATTGTGATCTTTAGAGTTTCCTTAAACTTTCCTTGCTGTAGTTATGGTAGGAATTCAGCAGCTGCATTCTTCATCTCTGCTCTCCTTGTCCATTTTCCTCCAGATGCCTTAGGAGCAGCATGGTTTTTATTCTGTTATGCAAATGCATAATAATGATCTAGGCCTATGGTTTTACCTCTCTAGAACTGCTATTTTCCTTCCTCCCCTAATTTCTTTACCACAAGGGATATTTAGATATCATTTCTGCCCTGTTTTATGGTGGGGCAAGATCATTAGTAACTAGATGTATTCTCCTAAACTTATCAGCCCCCGGGAGTTTCACTCTATCTGATGCACCAGCAGTGAACCTCCCAAACTGTCAGCTCTTCAAGCTGATATTTTTTTACAAGTGTGCAGTTATAGCTTCTCAAAATGGGCAAGAATTTTAAAATATTTTCTCCCAGCAGGCACAAACTTTTCTTAGATTTGGAGCCAGTTGTGTGCAGTTCAAACTCCATTTTTCAATATGCTAAAAGTTGTTTGAGCTTATATTTCACCAGTTATTTGTGGTTGTCAGGTTGGAATGATGTTCCTTCTCATTTTCTACATCCTAGGACAGATACCAGAAGTCTCCTTGTATCCTTTTTGTACTCTCCCATATACTTCCCACTTTCTCCATGCAGATTAATTTACCTTCATGTTAAATCTGACTTCTTGAGCACAAACTAAAGCACAGGATAGACATTCCTCAGCCTATAAAAAGATAATCACGGTAATAAACCTATGATCTATTTCTGAGGTTAATGTGTGCAGTGAGCTTACGATTTATCAGGATTCTATTTGAAATGGCATTATCATTATTATTTCTATAGCAGACCATCTTGTGCCTACATTAAGTTGAAATCAACATTTTCTATAATTTGAATCTTTTGTGCATAATAAATATATGAAATTATTTTTATCTCACAGTCAATACTATTCCATAATTCCTAAATATTGTTGATGTTCTTCATGAATATAATACAAGCATATTTACTCAGTCTATTACCCTGATCTGGATTTCTCATGAGTTGCAAATTGTAACTCTGTTACAGTTTATACCTAGATGTCCCCTCTAAACTTCACATGCTCATAGATGATGCTTTTGAGAGTGACTGGATCACGGCTGTGTGATATTGGATTATGGGTGTGTGATACTGGGTTAGTCAACTGATTGTTTTAGCATATTTCTGGGTATGCACCATGCACTTAGTGAAGAGGGAAAACCAATTGTGGGTGTGGGTGGCACCCACCAATAAGGTCACAGACTGGATGGAATAAAAAGAGAAAGAAGGAAAGTTCACTGTTTCCTACTTCCCATCGACTACTTCTCTGTGATGCCCATCTGCCATGCTGGTCTGCTTTAGAGCCAGGCAACTGTGTTCTGAATCCTCTACAAACTGTGAGCTAAAATAAACCTTTCCACTTTTAACTTGGTGTTGAGAGTATTTTGTCCCAGCAAGAAGAAAATAACTAAAACATTCTCCTTTCTAAATTTATCCCTTTTTATATTTTAGCCAATAAGATAAAAATGTATTTCCTTTGATTCTCAACTCCAACTTGCAAAACTTTCAGTGCCCTATTAAGAAGCCTCATACATGATGTGAAAGGTGCCTTACTGGCAAAACTTAACTTTATCATCTTGTCATCAATCAGCATTATGCTACCTAAATTGGTCCCGATTATACAAATTTTATTAGTAGATACCCCTCAAGTGGATTAGTATACTCTGACAGAAAGTAATTCCATCTGATCAAATAAAAATGTATTAATAACTTGGAGATTCTGAATAATAAAAAAAGATAAAAGGACATGCCCTGTCAGACACAAATGTTCATCATGAATATGTACTGCTTAAGGATTTATGACACTGGGATGGAGAAATGGAACAGATTAGAAGTCTTCTCCATTTAGAAATATTTTAATACTCATTAATTTGTACATAAGCATTTTTACAAATGATTTTTAATTGTAGTTGAAGAAACTGCTTCAAAAAATACATGGTTGAGGAAATTAACTGGGATCTGGAAGAGATACCAGATTAAAACAACTGTCATAAGGAAAAGAAATGTTTCTCCTACCTGACTGGCTATTTTCTCTCTAGTAGTACAGCAATGAGTTCCTCTTCCTGTAGGGATTCTTAGCTTATGGCTAAACTAATGCTGCAATTAAATCTTGCCAAGATTCAATATGAGAACACAGCATGACTTTTTGAAGATTGTAACCCTGCAAATAACTCAAATTTATCCTTTTTATGACAGTGTAGTAATACATTTTGTGTAAATATCACTTTATCCATTCATCTATCCATCTATATGATGGATACAGGAAGATACAGGAACCATGGATTGTGCTGATATAAACATGGTTATGCATTAATCACTGTACTATGATATCATTAACTCTTTAAGGAAGATACCTTCTGTGTGAGCTGATGTCTTTCAGCTCTATCATTGGATGAGATTCCCATCATCTTAGGAAATACCAAGTTTCTAGGATCCATACAGACCTATTGGTATTAATTTTTTCATTTTTTTATCTTTCCATTTCATTTTTATTCTCTTCTTTTGAACCTCCAGTATATCATTTATGATGTTTGAGCTTATCCTTCTTTAATAGACATTTATTTTTTAATAACATGTAGTAAAATTATTTCAAATGGAATAAAAGCTATAAAACAAAGAAGATAAATTATGTGGGTATTTAAACATCTCATATAAAAATATAGAATTGTTTTATAAACATGAAATAAAAGGAAGCATGGCAGGTTGTTTTAAAACATGCATATTCTACAGTGAACTACTCCAAAGTGATTATGTGTATGTAATGCCATCATAAAGAATATTAAGAGAAACATAAGCTCCAAAAACAAAGTTGGTGTAACTGACTCTGGTCACTTATATTATTTTAATTCAAATATATTCTTCTATTTAAATAATAAATGTTATATTAAATTTGCTGTGTTATAAATAACCGATGTTCTTCTTTTTACTCTGTATGCTTATGAAAACAAGAAAGACAGAAATTGTAAGTCTGCTTTGCATTCTAGCATACTCATAAATGCTTATGGAATTTTATAAAAAATTCTAACCATCTCACAAGAGAAAAACTTTTTAATTTTTTTATTCAGAGCTGTAATTTATTTGAAACCAGTTTGAAATACTGATCTCCATGCAAGAGAAAAAAAAATTTAAACCTTGTCAAAGAAAAACAAACCATTCCTGATTTTCAAATGCTGTTCCTCTTTTATATCTGAATTTCATCATGAAAATATATTTAAGATTCTATATGGTTTAGATCTGAACTATTCTCTAACACTCTCATGCACTCAGAAGCTGGACTTTTTTTTTCCATTAAGTTTATTGGTACATTTTAGGTATAAAATACAGTTACATTCATCATTGGGATCTTGTACCATTACATGAGTATCTTGGTTCTTATTTTTTTCCCATTCCCTTGCCCTCCCTTTACCCCTCCACCCTTCCCTATTTGCAAAGACTTTGTTTCCATTTTTTTCCTTTTCTCATATTTTTTCTTTTCCCTTCTTTCCTTTCCCCTACCCCTCCCATTTCCCCTGCTCTTTTAGACCTTTTCTTCCTATTACACAATATCAATTATACATTTTTAAAATTACAATATCAAGATCTAGGAGTCATTACCACAGATTTTACAGAATTTAAAAGGATAGAGAAAGCATATTTCAAAAATCTTTTTTGAAATAAATCTGACAACTTCTAAGAAGTACCTTGGAAGACAAATTAATGAAACTGACTCTGGAGGAAATATAAAATTTGAATAGCACCTATTAAAGAAAGTATACTCCTAGCTTGAAAAAGAGGCTGGGCTTTTGCAAGGTGATGGGATTATCAGGGCACTATGCTCATCATTGGAGTCATCCCCTGACTCGGCAGCTGAGTGTGTTGTTAGACAGTGGAGCCTTGTGAAAGACAGGTAACTGGAAGGGCTGTCCATCCTGGGCTCTTCCCTTTGCTCTCTGCTTTCTGAGCTCTTGGATGTGAGCAGTGAGTAGCTTTCCTGTACCCCGTTCTTCTACTATGCCATTTCTGCCTTGGACTTCACTGGCTACAGACTGAATTTTCTAAAAACCATGAGCCAAAGTTGTGAGTGCAGGGTGTTCTGGCCCAGTGATGAGAAAGGGACTTAGATCCTGTATTTTATATACTCTTTATTTCCTTTCACCGTACTCATAGCAGTCCCAGGCTATAGATTCTATGGGTTTTTGTCTTTGTTGGAATAATCTCTATTTCATTGCTCTTGAGGATATTTAAATCTTGAATGAGAACTGATTTTCCTAATTATTTTGACAATTTTTAATGTCACAATAAAGAGTATACCCCAAAGGAAATTATAAACCAAATATATAGTATATAATAATTAGTTATCTTTCTTGAGAATTTAACTTTTGATTTTCTATCCAGTCATTAGATCAGCTGGAGGGCAATGAGCAACTCCATATTAATTTCTGTCTGATTCCTCAGAGTATTCTCTGGGTCTCACAGACTGAAGCTTTACTTGTAAGAACAGTCACTCATAGAAAATCAGATGTAATTCCATCATGTTGCAAATATCTTCACCTTGTAATGTCTTCTAAATGGTTTGCAAATATATCACTCATACTTATGGATTTAGCAAAGCAAAGAGGATGACAAGAAACCTATCATTGATTTTTGCTTTTTATTTTAATTCTACAAATCTCAATGATTTGCCTAATCTACTTTAGCAAGAAAATGATCAGATACATGTTTAGGCTCTGGGAATTTTACCAGGTCAATAAATTTCCTTTCTTACATTTTTAAGGACAATGGTAATTTATTCTTTTTTTTTTTTTTTTTTTGGTACCAGGGATTGCACTTGGGACCTTGCACTTTCAAGGCAGTCGGTGAAACCACTGAACTAAATCCCCAACCCTAGCAATTTATTCTTATGAATAATTAGTTTGCTTTTATTATATAACATACAATATGTTTGCATATGCATTTCTATGATATAAATGTATGTCATATTCAGTCAGGGAGAATTTAAATCTTGAATTTAATAATATCTAAATCATCACTGTATGATGCTGAATGACTATTGAACTAAATAATGTAGAAGCCTACATAAAGTCTCTTGTGTGACAGTACTATCTAACCAGCATTGAGCAAAATTTCATAAATGTTTTTGTTATTCACAAAGAGCTGTCAATGAATAAAATAATAAAGGAATTAATTTGTGAGTAAAGGTAAAACTATAAAAATAAATTAGTGACAGAAACAAAAGCCAATGCATTAGAAATTTTTTCTCAAATATTGTGGTTGCTTCCTATTTTGTAAATGTGCTATTTGGAGCTCTTAAATTGTGTTATTCTAGGTCTCTACAATTAAAACTTCAGTTTTTTATTCTATAACTACTGTCTTCATGTAAATCAGATGAGCAGATTATGGAGGAGCATGCAGACTGTAGGCAGGATAAATATGTGTTGGATCAAAGGAAATTGTTTAGATTGGATTGAAACTGTATTCACAATAATAATTGGATGTTTCACATGTAAAAGAGAAAACTACTTACTGAAAGGTTATATTTACTGTTTTTTTCTTCATTCTACTGAAAATTCATTTGTACTTGAACTTGATTTTCTCCAACTTTTAAATAGAAACAGAATATTTAATACAGTTGTTTGTTAGCCTTGTTTAAAAACAAAGAAACAAAAAAGCTTAAAAGTTATTTATGTAAAGGTGCAAATTTCCAATGATGAATGTCATTATATTGTATATCTAAAATGTACCAATGATTAGAATGAATAATCAATAATGCAAAATAGGAAGAAAAGGTCCAAATGGGTAGGGGTACTGGGAGGGGCAGGGGAAATGAAAGAAGGGAAAGAAAAAATGATGAGAAATGGAAAAAATGGAAACAAAGTCTTTGTAAATAGGGAAGGGTGGAGGGCATGAAGGGAGGGCTAGGAATGGGGAAAAAATAAGAACCAAGATGCATCATGTAAAGGTACAAGTTCCCAATGAGAAATGTAAATGTGTTGTACACCTAAAATGTACCAATAAAAGAATTTAAGGAATAAAAAAATGTTATTTATGTAAAATACCTGGGATCTTTTGATAACTACTTTGTAAAGCCAGAAATATGTCAACAAAACTTTGTTGTTGGTTTTTTTTGGAATTGTTACTGTAGACACCTGTAACATGTCAGTAAGATATATGTGAATATTGCTGCTTAATTCTCTCACTGTAGTGATTGTTTAGCTAAGAAAATCATACTATTAATGAGATCCATCAATATATAAAAAATTTATCTAACAGGGCCGGGCATTTAGCTCAGTAGTCTTGCTGCCTGCTATGCAAGCAAAAAGACCTGAGTTCAATCCTTGGTACCAAAAAAAAAAAAAAAAAAAAAAAATATCTAACATTTAGTTAAGTCTATAGAGTTTTAATTTTGTTATTTAATTATTGAAAATAATTATGATTTGTGGAGTCCCCGAATTTCTGCACTTCAGATATATATGTATTTTACAAATGAATAAGTGTATTTTTATGTCAAAATAATAATCTCCTTTTATATATTGCAACCTTTTTACTCAGGAAGGAGTAAATCATTTTAGGGAATTCTGATAGTAGATCCATGTAAATACTAGAATGTTTGCAGATCCAGTTGTATTTTGATCAATGACTCTTTTTGTTCATGTTGAAATTTACATTTGTGATTTTGTTCACCTGTCATAGTTTGCAGTGATAATAGTTTGAATCCTACCTGAAAAAACTTGGTCAAGTCACTCAGCTACTCTATGCTTCTATTTCTGTAATGAAAACACAAATCTGAAAAGTGATAATACCCATTGTACTGGACTATTAAGACTATTAGATCAAGTAATATGCATAAAACACTCCCTGGAATGTAGAAAATAATAAATTTAGTAGTTCCTGTTTATGTGTAAGGGCTATATTGCAAGACTCTCAATGGATATGTGAAACCATGCATTGTACTGAACACCATATGTATTTGTTCCATATATATCAATCAGTTCACTATTGTCATTTGTTCTATGATTTTGAAATGGTGGCCACATTGGTGTTTGTGTGGGAAAGATGGCCATGGTCATGTTTGACACCTGATAAGAGTTTGCAAACAAAAATGAAATTTTGTCAAATGTTTTTTGTTTTGTATCCAATTGTTCTCAAATTAAAGTGTTTATGAACCAAGGCACCATTATATATTACACCTGCTTATATTACACTTAATATATATGTATACTATTTAATTTTAAACTTAATTTATAAATTAGGCATGATAGAAGGTTAACATAAATGGCAATAAAAGTAGAGCAATTGGAATAATATATTGTGACAAAAGTTTGTGTGATCTTTTTCAAAATATTTTAGTGCATTATAAATTTTATTTACCTTATCATAAGAGTTTCTCTTTTCTTATTAAGTCAAGAACCTTTACTTCTTAAAGAAGTCCTTTAAGATTTCTCTTTGGCATAGAAAATTTTCCAATATTACTACACTTTTTCTTTGGGGCTATTATTAAATTAAATAGGTGTTTCCTCATAAGTTTTACAATTACACAATGGTAATATGATAACCAAGACAGCTACTAAATGACATGGGTAGTGTAAATAAGATAGATACACTAGAGAAAGAGATAGTTCTCATCCAGGGCAGGACAGAGTGGATCAGTGCAAGATGTCATGATATTCAGAGGAGTGTGCATTTTAAAACTTAGGAAAGCTTTTTTTAAAATTTCCTTCTGATATTGCCCATCATTTTGTAGCAATAGTTATTGAATGTGTTAGTGGATAAACAAACAACAACCCCCCAAAACCCTTTCATTTTTTAATTTCTTTTGCTTTTAATGATGACTAATACCATTTGGTGAGTCAATATTTTTTATTATTATGCAAAAACCAGTATGACTTCCAAGACCAAGATATAAAAGATGCTAAGATTTTTTTCTTTGATTTCTCTTGGATCTCTCTCTGGAAGAAGCCAGCTACCTTGCCATGGGGACACTTAAGTTGCTCTTTCAAGATCTATATATCAGGTCTATAATTGAGTCTTTCTGTCAACTATTTGTATCAGGTTACAGACTGTGAATGAACCATCTTGGAAATAGATTTTTAGAGACACAAAGAAGACACCAGAAGAGGGAAGATCTCAGTAATATTTTAATTGTAACCCCAGCAAAAACATGGATCCCAAACCACCCAACTGAGCTGTTTCCTAGGTTTCAGTACATAGGAAATCTGAAATCTATTTTGTTTTTCTATTTTAAGTCACTGTTTGGCTACTTATTACATAATAATAGATTACTAAATCTTGTGAAAAAAAGAGATGATCAGTCCAGTTTTTAAAAGGACTAGAACAGGGTTCTGATAGAGTAAGTTATTTTCTCAATCTCATAGATCTAGTTTGTGAAGGAAGTGAGATTTGAACACCAAGATGTTTTGTTTTTAGAAAAAAGCGGTACAAACAGGGGACAAGTAAAAATGCTCTAAATAGGCCTTTGAAGTGGTATTGTTTGTTTTGCTCATGCTTTTTATGTGGCTCATTGTTTTGAAATATTGAAGGTTGCACATTCTTTATTCACTCTCACTCTGCCTTTAGGTACTTAGGAGTTGATCAACAATGAATAGCTTTTACCTTGGAAGTAACCCAACACCTAAGTCTAACAGTTCTATCCATTCCTGATTACTGAGGACTTGTATTGCTGAATTGAACAAGATAGATAAATTATTAGCCTCACAATTTTAAACATACCAGAGAACAATGAATACAGAAAAAGGTTGATGAAATAAAGTTTCAGAGTCATGAGAATATTTCTGAAATGAATTGAAAACCTAAGATCTTTTCCACCTCATTACCACAAGATACGTGGAACTACAAAAATAGATGGGCAACAATCAATGATCAGATGATGATTTGATGAGGGCTGAAGAGTTTCCCTAAGGAAAGTGCAATTAGGATAGAATTAAAAAGACATCTTCAAGGTGTGTAGGCCCAATTTTGAGAATGAAAAATAGGACTACTGTCACACTTAAAAATTGAATACACACAACAAACAGAACATAAAAAAACTATAACTTTAGGTATTAGATTCAGAGACAAAAATAAACATGTCCTTTCCACCTCACCAAACTATTTTTAATTTAATATTTTTTGTAAGCTTGATTTTCATTCTCCAATGATGCTCAGGGTTTTTTTTTAAAAGGAACCATAGAATGTTTAGTCCACTGTAGGATCAATGAAGAGTTTCAAATAAATTGGTACAATACTAATAAAGTAGTAATAAAAATGAAATTTGTATTAACACGTCTTTGTAATGGTAAGTGAAGTACCTGGAACACAGGAAGCAATAAAAGAGGAAGGAAGGAAGGAAAGAAGGAAAGAAGGGAGAGAAGTGAGAAGGAAGGGAGGAAGAAAGAAAAAAAGAAAGTAAGGGAGAAAGTAGTGAAGGTAGGACTGAGGGTTGCTGGGGAAAGTCAGGGATGGGGAGATGGAAGATACCTACTTAGGGAGAAACTAGGTCATTAAAAACCAGCAATACAACAGGCTATATATTACTGATTCTTTCCTGCCAATCATATACTTTCCAAAGTTCAGAAATTTTCTTTTAGCACATTACGTTCATTTATTACAATCTATGCTTTACTTAAGAAAGCAAATAGAGATTATCATCTTGGAAAATAATTTCTCTGTGCAAGTTACATTGTGTGTTATACCCAGGTACATTTTTGTGTAACAATTGTAAAATGCTATTACATTTTCATTTGTGAATATATGTCATGTTTGTGCCCAGCAGTCATTAAAATTATGGCTTTAATTTTAGTTTTAATATAATTGTCATTTTTGTTATTAATAGGGTATTTAATAGAATTTTGTGTCCACAATTCTATTTCCCCAGACTGATTCAACAAAAATCCTGACAATTACTTCCCTCAGAAAAGTCAAAATAAATAATAGTGAACAAATGATTTGTCAAGTTCAAAATCAAAATAATAAAATTCAAATATAATAAAAGTATACACTTGCTAAAATGATTGATTTTTTACATTAATGTAATAACACAGTATATTTAAAAAAATCTATATAGTATGAATTGTATAAATTATGTAGAATTTTGAATTTAAAATTATTCAATATCCTTACAAACTCTGTAGCTAACATTTACCTTAATTCATGTGTGGTGTGAAGGAATTAGTGAATATCTGATGTGTGTATATATAGTATTTTTCTCTTAGAAAACTGCTTGTAACTTGCCTTATTCAAACTTCACTTGTCATGAAGAAAGGCAGAATATAGGCTACCAAAAAAAAAAAATCAGAGAAATAAGTTCCCATTGTTTGGGTTTCAAGAGTTTCAGTCTTTAATACAATCAAATTTGGGAAAATAACAGATTGTCAGATTTGCTACTGCAAATCAGTAAAAATTTTCCAGTCACATATAAACTAGAGTCAGAAGTCAGACTATGTAAGAGACGTCACCACACAGCAGTGAGCTGGGGCCCAGTTGTGAATGCAGTGCAGTGTAGTAGATTCCAATTCAACCAGAGTTTCAGGACATTGGCCTCATTCTTCAGCCACCATAACTGAAAATGTTAGATTAGAGATGGT
Organism: Heterocephalus glaber; assembly: GCF_053883595.1. Classification (NCBI taxonomy): domain Eukaryota; kingdom Metazoa; phylum Chordata; class Mammalia; order Rodentia; family Bathyergidae; genus Heterocephalus; species Heterocephalus glaber. The sequence goes on along the minus strand of NW_028258138.1, from coordinate 20,165,210 downwards.
TTTCAAGAGTGAGTCTAGAATGACAACATTGAGGGCACTCTACGGACTCATTTGAACATTTCTGAACTTTTACTTGAAAAGGAAGTTTGGGTTTACAAACAGCTCATTTTAGTTGGCATATTAGTCACTTTCTTACCACTGGAACAAAATACCTGGTGAAAAGTTCAAGGCCAAAGTCTCTTCTGAGACTAAAGGTAAATTCTTAGGTGCTGGACCCTGTGAATATATAAAACTAAGTTAAATAGTAACAACATAGGTGGCTGCAAGGTAAGCATTTTTCCTTAGTCACTTTCTCATTGCTGGGACACACCACCTATAACACTCAGCACTTAAAGAGAGAAAGATTTATTTTTACTCACATTGTCAGTTCATAGTCTGTTAGTTCCAAGACAAGGACAGCATGGTGGAGGGGTATAGCAGAGAAAAAGCTGCATCTATCATTTCAGCTAAAAGCAGAGAGAGTAGGGAGGAGCCAGGAAGGAAGATATGCTCTTCTAGGTGTTCCCTCCTGACCTGCCTCTTTGAACTAGACCCAATCTCCCAGCAGCAAGTTGCTGTGATTCAGTCACCTGCCAAAAGCCCCACCTGTGAGATCATGGGACTCTTGAGGGACATCTAGATATAAACAATAACACATTAAAAAAAAAACATTTCTATTCTAAAAGGTAGGAATAGGTAGGTAGAAAGTAATCAAAGCAAAATAAGACCAAAAACCAGCACAGCAAATATTCAATGCTGTGGCTTCTTGTCCAGCACCTGGGGCAAATTGTTGGAATATATGAGTTCCAAAGGACTTGGGGAGCTCCACTCCTGTGGTCTTGCTAGTTGCAGCCCATGTGACCTTTCTCAGGCTGGCTCTACTATCTGTGGCTTTCCTCAGGTTTGATCACATTCCTGGTTTCTGCAAATTCCTGAGTTCTCCATGCATCTATGGCTTTATGTCATGGCCTCTTTACTGCCATCTCAGGAGCTCCTTTCTTGGCTTCTTAAATATAGGTGAAAGTCTTCTAACCTCCTCAATTGTAATTCTATTAAGTATAGGTGAAAGTCTTATGAACTCCACACTCAAAATTCTGTATACATGAAAACGAGGACCATGTGGATAACATCAAATTCTGTGTTCAACTTGAATAGTAGCCTGGGTCCCTTGGAAAATGGCTGCAAGAGGCTTCTCAGTGTGTAGATGATTGCTTTCTAGGAAAAAAATTCCCTAACTGGCCCTGAAGGAGCAGGATACCCTGCGAATCTCTTCTCAAATTAAAATCATTCAATGAAATTTATCCTTTTAAATCGGTGAGCCTATGAAGTGGGGTCTTGTCACTTCTTGAGATGTCCTTAAAATATATCATTAAAATTATACTGATACAGAGTACTTGGTATCTTTTTACTGCTAGGAACCTCACTTTTCACAGCAGTGTTTCTTTTTGTCCAACCTGAAACTATTGCAAATCATTCAGCTCTGTTGACTGTACCCAATTTTCACTGTAGATGTGGTGAAAAGGAAGTAGCTGTATACATCCCACAGCCTGAACAATGGACTTCCTTGAAATTTCCTCTACCAGTTTAATTAGCTCACCACCTTTAAATTCAACCATATATAAAGTCTTAGAACATGAATGAAACATAGTTCATTGCCATAATGAAATACACATGGCATCTAGTCCAGTTTTCTCACTTCCACTAGAATTCTCATGAGCCTGGACTTTACTCTGAATTTCTATCAGCATTCTGGTCTTCTAATCAGTATTAACTCTTGAATTTGGCTTACTATCTTTTAGAGCTCCAGCCAGTGTCTTCAAATGTTTTCAAATTCCTCCTGCAAACTAGTTCCAAAGGATGTAAGACACATTATCAGGTACAGGGACAGCAATAAGCCCACTCCAGGCACCAATTTTCTGTAGTAGTCAGCTTTGTTGTTGATGGGAAAAAATACCTGACACCCCAAATTAAAAGAAAAGGCTAAAATTGACTCAGAGTTACATAGGAGTCAGTTCATGATTGGCTAATTCTAAGGTGAAAACAGCTCAACTCATAACAGGCAGGAAGCAGAAAGAGATGGTGGGAATCAGGTACAAGAAATACCCACCTCTAAAATATATGACTTTTGGAGAACATTTTAGATCTAATTCCTAAGAATTGAATTCTATTGGAGAAATAAGTATTTTTTACCTTTATGGAGTCAATGGATTATTTTTATTTAAATTAGCTTCATATTTTATGAAATATAACTTTGTGTTAATTCCTTTAGACATTTATTTGGGATTCTAGAATTCCTGATATTTATGGTTGGTAACCTATTCTTAATTTCACTAGATTATATTTTTTCCAAAAAAGTTGTATATTTCCTTATACAGTGGTACTGCTAAATCTATTTAATCAGGTAATATTTTTTAAAGCATTTGCTTCAAATGTAACTTATAGTGGACCCTTGGCTTGTGAACTCAATTCATTCTAAAGGGCTGGTTGTAACTCAAATTAGTCAATGAAGGCTCAGGTTCTTCTACACAGCCTTCAGAGTCTCTCTGCTGTACACATGCAGATATCAATGCCCTTAGAGATATTGTTCCAGGCTTTCTCAATTAACCTCACACAGGAGAGGATGATGTAGTATTCCTTCTAGAACTCTTTAAGGGTTAATTCTGTATCTGAGGTCATCTGAAAGTACAAGTGACCAGCATTCAGGTCATAACTCAAGACTTTGGTCATGTTAAAACTAAATTCTGGTCATAACCCAAGTCGTTTGTATGTCAGGCTGGTTGTAACCAAAGTGTCCAGTGTATATTCTATCCATATTTTTAAATATTTAATAGTTGGCTGATATAAAACAGGCTGAATATTTTGTGATTTCACATTTTGTATTATATTATTATGTGTCAAATTTTTGTGCACTAAGGTGTTTATAGGTCAGATTGACCCTAATCTACACCATAATAAATGCACATTGATAGCCAGACAGTACTGTTATTTAAATGAATTTAAATCAGAAAGCTGATTCCCTCCAACTACTCCATTTATATGCTATTATTCATTTATTCACTAAATGGTTTTTGCTTCACAGAATTGCTATGAATATTGAGATGTAATTACTGCATTTTGAATTTATTTTTTACCTGGAGCATCATTCTTATGTAAGGATAATTACAAGGGTTAACCTGGATAATTTTTCATCTTCTGTGCTTGACCACCAAAAATACATTTAATTTGAGAGCAATATGCCTCATTGGTTATCATTATGTCAGAAAACTGAGTAAGAGACTTCCAAATTTTGGAGTTTAGCAACAAAACTAACCTTGCTTCTATTTCTCAAGTTATAAAATCACTGATCTGACTCCTTCATAATCATGTATTTATAAAATTTAATGCGATTCAAGTTAGAGGGATTATACAGATGGAAAATTTTATGGAAAAAGACTACAATATATATGATATATTAGTACCCAGGTTTTGTTAAGTTTGTAACTTCAGCACATCATATTGATATAGGGAAAAGAGATGTAACTCCAAAACCTACTAGATATATGAAATGCAAGTTCATGTTCTCTAAAATTGAAGAATGAATTCTATGAACAACAGAGGTTAAGACTAGGAAAATTTTATTGGGAGAAAGAAAGCGTCTGCCTAAGAGAGAGAGAAGGGGGACTGGAAACTGGGTTGCCCACCCACCCCACTTTTCAAAGATGTTTTATACAGCAAAGCCATGTGATGAGGTGGGTGCAAAGTGGGACAAAACTATAAGACTCAATGGAAATTTACAAGGTGGGCATGAGGTGAGGCAAAACCTTGACCAACCAATAAGATTACAAATACAGTCCCCCAGGTAATATTGATTAAATGGGGATCAAATGGGAAGACAGGTCACATACAAGAAATTTCCCATTTACAATATCAATCACTGCTATCTATGTCTAGGGGAAGTAGTACTTCTTTTCCATTTTATAATGCTAACCAGTGAATGTGCCTCACTTGTTCTCCATGTTGGTTCCTTGCTGTATTGGCTCCTGGAGGGCTGGTGCCTTAAAGGAGGCTCTGTCTACCTGCCAAAAAGATATTTACTTAACTTATCTATCTATAATAATATGTCTGTTTCTTGTATTATACTCTTTCAGCATCACTTTAAATATGTATGGAAGTATTCATAAATGAATTAACCTTTCATTTAAGCAAAGCATGAGAACACCTCTTGCTCCTGCTGACAACCCCTAAATCAGACCTAGCCAAGTTATCTTCTCTGAGTGTCAAGGTCATTAATGTTCATCCCTGAACATAGGCTACTTGGCAGTAAAGGGAATTGATATTGGGAAAGTGTTTCTCTCCAAAGATTATACAAAGATCCTAAAGCTTATGTGTTTTTGCCCTAACATTTACTGGTATTTTTTGAAGCAATTTTATTTCATTATGATTAAAATGATGGAGAAATTATATTGTTTAATAAAGAATTGTAACACAACTACAATTATGCTTGCAGTTGCAATACCTGGGCCATATGATTCATTAGAAAGTGAGCTAACAGAGAACTGTTGTAGTGTATTTTTATCAAGTTTGACATGTTACTAGAGCTGAAACCATTCCTAAAAGTTTATCTTTCGCTGTAGTGTTTAAGTGACCTGATAATCACTATACCTCACAATAACATATTTTCTCATTTTATACAGGAAGATTTTTTTTTTTTGCTCAGTAGTCAAAATAATGTTAAATGAATCAAACTCTGCATATAATGAAAATAACCACGTTAAATAAAAACTTTCAGTTTTTCAAACAAGAACAATAGTACCTTTCTTCCATTCAATGATTGTTCCAATATTCCAAACCTAAACTCTAAATTTCTTAATATAACTCCCCGATGCTTTGATGATATGTGTGGAACTACTCTGTGTTTGCTAAAACACAGCATCACTGAATGACACTTAGGACTTTTGGACTTGTTCTGCTGTCAGCCTCAGGGTTCTGTGCTTGCTGCCTTCTTCATCTACATCACTCGTCTTTTACTCTCCACTCTGGATAATCATTGTTCATCGCTAACATTTTAAATATTTAGTGTTATGCAACACCTTGAGGGAAAAATTGCCTAAACCCACAGAAAAACCATTCACCTCAGCATCATCTTCAGTTTTTCAGATTATTTTCATAATTACTCCATGTGTAGTAAATCATTTTTATAAAAAAAACACATTGTTAGCATCAGCAGTCTACAACACAGTTGACTATATTAGGCTTTTTGTACATCTATGTTAGGCTTTTGTGCATAATGATTTATTTGCTGTTTATCCTCACAATTTTCTAACTTGCAGGAATCAAGTAATAATATTTATCATTTTCTCTAGTTTTTTAAAAAATATCAATTTACAGCTATGCCTTACACATGGCCAACATTCAATATTTATTTACTAAATGAATTAATTTAATTATACATAGAATAAAATGATTGTCTCTAACTTGTTCTTTGTTTAATATTATTTTATTGATATATTTAAGGTATACAATATGACATTAATCATTGGAAATTTGCACCTTTACATAATCTCTCTTGGTTCTTATTTTTGCCCCTTCCTCTGCCCTCCCTTCAACGACACCCTCCCTCCATCTTTACAAAGACTTTGTTTCCATTTTTTCATTTTCTCATATTAATTCCATTCCCTTCTTTCCTTTCCCCTACCCTTCCCACTTCCCCTTCCTCTTTGGCCCTTTTCTTCCTATTTCACATTATCTATTATACCATTTAGTCCTTACTTACACTTTCAGTTTCTCACACTAGAGAAACTATTCAGTATTTACACGTGTGTCCTCATTTCACTTAAGACTGTTGCCTCAATGTGCATTTATTTAGCTGTAAATGGCTCTAATTTCTCATTTTTTATGGTTGAGTAGTACTTCATTTTATTTTAAAAAAACACATTTTCTTTATCTAGTCTCCAGTTGATGGGCATTTGGGCTGTTTCCAAGGTCTAGCTATTACAAATTGTGCTGCTATGAACATGGGTACACATATATCTCTGTGGTATTATTCTTTTAATTCTTTAGGGAAGATCCCCAGCAGTGGAATAGCAGGGTCAAATGGGACTTCCAGTCCTAGTTCTTTGAGGAATCTCCATACTGATTTCCACAGTGGTTGCACCAGTCTACACTCCCACCAGCAGTGGAGCAGGGTTCCTCTTTCCCCACAGCCCCATCAGTATTTGTTATTGGTTGATTTCATGATAGCAGCCATTGTCTCTGGAGTGAGGTGGAATAACAGCGTTGTTTTCATTTGCCCCTCTCGAATGACCAGTGATGTTGAACATTTTTTCCTATGTTTATTTGCTATTTCTACTTCTTTGTCTGAGAAATGTCTTTTTATTTCAGGTGTCCATTTGTGAATTAGGTGTTTAAATTTGGGAGGTCTGATTTTTTTAAGTTCTTTATAGATTCAAGATAGTAGACCTTTGTCTGAGGGACACCAAGTGAAGATTTTATCCCACATTGTGGGTTGTATCTTCTCAATGTTGGTGGTTTCTCTTACTGTGCAGAAGCTTATAATTTTTTCTTTTTTTTGGTACCAGGGATCGAATTTGGGTCCTTGTGCTTGCACAACAGAAGGCGAAACCACAGAGCTAAATCCTCAATACAGAAGCTTTTTAATAAGAAGAGATCCCACTTGTTGATTGTTTGTGCTAGTACATGAGCAACTGAGGTTTTGTTCATAAAACCTTTTCCTACACCAATGTAATCAAGAGTTCTACCTAACCTCTGCTCCAGCTGGTTCAGCATTTCTATTTTAATATTTAGATCTTTATTCCATTTTGATTTTAGTTTAGTGCATGGTGAGAGAAATATGTCTAGTTTTAATCTTTGGCAAGTTGAAACCCATTTTTTCCAGCACCATTTATTAAAGAGGCTATCTTTCCTCCAGTGAGGGTGTTTGGCACCTTTGTCAAAGATGAGATGCCTGTGTATGTCTGGAGTTGTTTCTGCATCTTCTATTCTGTTCTACTCATCCTCAGGACTGTTCTTTTGCCAATACAATGCTGGTTTTATCACAGTAGCTTTGTATTTTAGTTTCACGTTGGGAATTGTGATACCCTCTGCCATGTCTCTGTTACCTAGAATTGCTTTTGCTATTCTGGATCCCTTCTTGTTCCAAATGAATTTTTGGATTGTTTTTCCAAAGTCTATGAAGTGTGCTGTTGGGATATCAACTGGGATTGCATTGAATCTATATAGCAGTTTTGGAAATATGGCCATTTTCACTATGTTGATCATTCCTATCCAGGAACAGGGGATGTCATTCCATTTTCTGAAACCTTCTTCAATCTCTCTTTTCAGAGTGCCATAGTTTTCAGAGAAGAAGGCTTTGATATACTTTATTAGGTTGATTCCTAGGTATTTAATTTTTTTGGATGTGATTGTGAAAGGAATTTTTCTCGTATTTGTCTCTCAGTGAGTCTGTTGTTCATGTAGAGGAAAGCTATTGATTTTTGTGTGTTGAGCTTGTATCCAGCTACTCTACTGAATTTGGTTATTAAGTCTAGAAGACTTTTGATGGCATTCTTGGGATCTTCTGCATAGAGTATCATGTCATCTGCAAATAATGACAATTAGACTTCTTCATTTCTTTCTTCATTTCTTTTTTTCTTTTTCTTATCTAATTGCTATTTAATGTTTCCAAAACTATATTGAACAAGAGTGGACATAGTGGACATCCTTGTCTTGTTCCTGATTTTAGTGTGAAAGATTTCAGTTTTTGACCACTTAGTATGATATAAGCTGTTGGTTTTTCATAGATGGCTTTTATCAGATTGAGACAGAGAAAGTCTATTCCAATTTTTGTAGGGTTTTTATCATAAATGCATGTTGGATTTTGTCAAATTCTTTTTCTGCATCTATGAATAGAATCATAATTTTTGTGCTTGGCTCTATTGATATAGTGTATTACATTGATTGATTTGCATATGTTAAACCATCCCTGCATGCCTGGGATAAATCCCACTTGGACAGGGTTTATGATCTTCTTGATGATGTTCTGCATTCTATTTTCCACTAACTTATTAAGGATTTTTGCATTTATGTCCATTAGTGAGATTGGCCTATGGTTCACTTTTTCAGTTGGGTCTTTCTCTGCTTTGGGGGTCAAGGTGATGCTTGCTTCCAGGAATGAATTTGGGAGTATTGCTTCCCTTTCAATTTCACTGAAGAGTTTAAAAACTAGTGGCAGTAGTTAGTTCCTCTCTAAATATCTTGTAGAATTCAGCAGTGAAGCTATCAGGGCCTGGGCTTTTCTTAGTTGGTAAGTTTTTTATTATGTTTTCAATTTCATTGGTTGTTATTGTCTGGCTTAGAATTTTTAGGTCTTCTTCATTAAACTATTTAAATTCATATGTATCTAGGAATCTGTACATTTCTTCTGTGGTTTCCACCTTATTAATGGATAAGTTCTTGAAGTAGTTATTGATGATCCTCTCGATTTCTGTTGGGTCTATTGTTGTATACATCCTTTTCATTCCTACTGGCATGGATTTGGGCCTTTTCTTTCTTTTTTCTGATAAGGTTGGCTAAGGGTTTGTCAATTTTGTTTATTTTTTCAAAGAAGCAACTTGGCTTCATTGAATTTTTTGTATCGTTCTGTCTCTATTGAATTGATTTCCATTCTAATCTTTATAATTTCCTCCATTGTATGAGCTTTTGGTTTGTCCTGCTCTTCTGTTCCTAGAAGTTTAATGTTCAGCATCAGGTTGTTTAATTGGGCTTGCTATGCTTTCCTAATATATGTATTCACTGCTATGAATTTCCCTCATAAGACTGCTTTCATTGTGTCCTATAGATTTCAATATGTTGTATTGTCACTGCCATTTAATTGAAGGAACTGTCTAATTTCTTCTTTAATTTCCTCTGTGACCCATTGTTTATTCAGAAGTGTGTTGTTCAATTTCCATGTGTTTATGAAATATTAGGGGTTTCTTTTGCTATTGATCTCCAATTTCATCACACTATGGTGTGATAATATACAGGGGATACTTGAATTCCTTTGCACTTACTTAAACTTGTTCTATGAGCAAATATGTTGTCTATTTTGGAGAACTACCCATGTGCAGCTGAAAAGAATGTGTATTCTGATTTTGTGGGGTGGAAGACTGTAAATATCTGTTCAGTTCATTTGTTCAAGAGTTTGATTAAGTTCTAGTGTTTCATTACTTATTTTTTGTCTGGTTGATCTATTTGTGACAGTGGAGTATTGAGGTCCCCCAGTACTATTGTATATCAGTATATATATATCACTTTTCATGTCCATTAGTACTTGTTTTATATAGTTGGGGGCATTAGTGTTTTGTGCATAGATGTTTATGATTGTCATCTCTTCCTGTTGGATTGTTCCCTTTACAAGGATGTAGTGTTCTTCTTTGTCTCTCTTAATCAGTGCTGGTTTGAAATCCACTTAATCTGCAGAGGATAGCTACTCCTTTTTTTCGGGTTCCTGTCAAAAGGAGTATTGTTTTCCACTCTTTAACTTTTAATCTATGAATTTCTTTTTGATTTAAGTGTGCTTCCTGTATGCAGCATATTCTTGGGTTTTGGTTCTTGACCCATTCTGCCAGTCTCTGTGTTTTGATCAGTGAATTGAGACCATTAATATTGATGGTTTTAATTGATACATATTGATTTATCTTTGTCATGACTTTTTCTTTTGGCTGGATTCTCCCCCTTTACATTTAATTTCTTGTCACACCCAATGGATTCATTCTGCTATTGTTCCTGGGGTTGTGATCCTCATTGTCTGTACCTAGGATATTATCTAAATTTTTTTTGGAGTGCAGGATTGGTATTCATGATCTTCCTAAGGTGCTCTTTGTCATGAAAGTATCTTATTTCTCCATCAATTTTGAAAGATATTTTTGCAGGGTACATCAGTCTGGGTTGGAGGCTGTTTTCCTTTAGGGCTTGGAACACATAGCTCCAAGCTCTTCTTGCCTTGAGGGTTTGTGTTGAGAAGTCTGTTGTGATTCTGATGTGCTTTCCTTTGTGTGTGAAGTTTCTTTTCTCTAAGTGCTTGCAGAATTTTGTTCTTCTGTTGGGTTTCTAGAATATTAACAATGATATGCCTATGTGTAGACTTTTTTTGGTCAAGGCTATTTGGAGTTCTATATGCCTCACTTATCGGTATGTCAAGTTCTTTTCCCCTGCTTGGGAAGTTTTCTGCCATCCCTTCTGTGAACAATTTTTTAATATCATCTGCACTTTCTCCTGTTTCTTTGTTGACTCCAATCAGTCTTATGTTATTCTTCTTTGCATTGTCTAGAAGCTGCTGGATTGATTTCTCATGTTCCCTTACAATTTTGAAGCAATTTTGCTTTTTCTTGTCACTAATTGTAATCTTATCTTCTATATCTGAAATTCTGCCCTCACATTGACTCATTCTGCTGTGTAGACTTTCAATGGAGTTTTTAATCTCCTGGAAATCTGTTTGTATGTTTTATTGATTCCATTTGTTTCCTATATTGGGATTCCATCATGTTCCTCAGCTCTTCTATTTTGTTATCTGTGTTCTCTCTAGATTTATTAATCATATCTTGCACTATGGGTACAACCTCTGCTGTTATGTGAGAAATGATTTCTGATTTCATTTTTTCCAGATTCTCTTTTGTTTTCAGTTCAGGTAGTCCAGGTGGTTGAGTATCAGAATGTTCCATCTCATTTCCCTTTGGGGTTGCTGTAGTTGATCTGAAAGTTTGGTTTTGAGACTTGTTTATGTGTCTTCTCATTTTGTTGGGGTGGGGGTGGTGGTGAGGGGGGTGGGTTTCCTATTCATACCTGTTTGGCTCAACTCCTCTGGGCTGGGAGTGATTGAAACATGGCCTGAAAGCCACTTCCCTCTTTGCTGGGTGTGGTAGAATGGTGGCCCAGAAGCCCCTAAGTCAGGGCTGGGAAACCCCTTCCTCTGGGCTGGGAGCAGTGGAATGGTGGTCCAGAAGCCCCTTCCTCTGGAGTGGGAGTGATGGAAAGCACTGTTTCTAATTTTTACTCAAGAACTCTCACTGAAAATCTACAGAACTGAACTTAGTTTATCTATACTCAAACTTTACATCTTAAAGATGTTAAACAACTTAAATAGTAGCAGATTTATTAAAATAAAATTCCCATGATATTAGTACCCAGAATTAATTGATATATTCAGTTTTAATAAATAATAATGTGACATATACATTTTATTAACACCTTGATTAGACCAAAAACTGACTAGACTGACATTAAAGCTAAATTAACTTTCATACTTACTGATTCTTTAGGAAATTAAACAGTTTTAAAACAAGTAATTTGCTTAGTACTTCTTGTCATTTACAAATATTTAAAATTTGTATACTTAATAGAAAAATATTTTCTTATAAAATATTTCTAAATGAAAAATATTATTAAATTTAAATGAAGATAAATATAAGTACACGTTTCATACAGGAAGTATTTGTGTATTTTCATTTAGTTAACTTCTGTGGACAGAAATGATTAACCTCCAATACAAGTGAAATAATTTATATCATGCAATTTAGATTGCAATTAAACACCATATTCTAAGCACCTTAAAATATACACACCTGTCATTTCATTGCCTAATCCCTGATGAGAAATCATCTCAATTCAGCAGCTAAAATACAGCAGTAATCATAAATCAAATGGTTATCAGAAAGCCTTCTGCATTTATTGGTCCCAAAAACAATTCATTTCTCTCTTTGATTCATTTCAAGCATATAGGAAAAAAGTTAATCTACTGTCCATTTTGGTTTAAGTGTATAAGAGTCTCCATGACAGAAAGAAACAGATATAGAATCAAAAAACAGGCATTTAGTGATTACTGTTAATGGTGATAATTTGTGTGTTATTTTAATATCAGTTTCACAAAAAATGAAATGAAATATTTCTCTATGTTTGCTTATAAGTGTCACGATTAAATGTGTGTATTTTTGCCAATTTGAGGAAACTGTTATTTTTTCTAAATGTAATGTATTTTACTTTCTCTTTAACAGCTATTGCAACTTTATGTGTAGCTACATATTTTCTTTAGCTGTGTATTTGTCATGTTTGGATTGTTTTTTGTTTGTTTGTTTTGGGGCGTACTGGGGATCAAACTGAGGACCTTGTGCTTGCAAGGCAGGTGCCAGAACCACTGAGCTAAATCCCTGGCCCCTGATTTTTTTTCATTTAAACTAACAAAGAGTGATCATAAATTACTCTCTGTCAAAATATTCCTGTAGAGTAATTTAAGTATGAAAAGGAAAATTGTCCTACATATCTTATTTTTGTAAGAATGTATTTTACCATCCATGATACATGTTTTAAGTTCTCACACATTTTAAGCTCTCACTTACATAAACACCTGTTCTGGTTGTTGTTTCCAGTTTAATGAGTTTAGGGAGGTTTATATCTCTGAACTGAGAGTAGTTCTATCATTTTGACATTTAATTTTGTTTCTTTTTTATAAATGTCTTGCAAAAAAAGAATCGTTTAGCATCTGCTTTGTTACTTCCAAACATCTGTCCCAGTTATCTACTGTAATAAAAACAACATATTTCTTAAATCTTAGATTGACTCAATCTTTGAGGTAGAATCCTACATATCAGAAGTTCTCAATGAAATTTTAATGTAATTTATGTTTAAAAAATGAAACACTTTACATATATATTACTTTCTATATATGTAGACATGATTTCTGAATAAGAAAAATGATTTGAAGATGCCAATAGTAATTAAATTTAGGAAATACTTTTCTCCTCGAAAATAGTGTAAATGTAAGTAATGTTACAATGTACCTTACAGTTCAAATGTCCATTTTCAATAAATCATAGCATAATTTTTCAAAACAAATTTCCATGCCAGAATTAAACCAACCTCTGTACAATTTAAACCATTTTCATTTTGTCTTGAAATAATAACTAATATAAACATAATTTCATTTTATTTATATCTTCATAATAATTGTCTTGAATGATTTAAAGATGCTCCCTATATAGGATTCATTTAAAGACATTAAAATCAGAATAACTTTTCCCTACCAAAGAAGTTACCCATATATTTGTGTCCTTCTTTCCATAGATTCACATATTGAAGCCTTAAATTTCATTGTGGTGCACTAGTTTGAGATGGAGTATCTGGATAAAGTGAGGTCATAAAGATCCAATTCCATTGATTAACACCCTTATTAGAGAGTATCAATACCCTTATCAGATAGCTTGCTTTTTGTAACCACTTTCCCAGCTACTCACCCCAGAATTGTAGATGGATACACTGAAAGTTGGCCTTGTCAAACTCAGGATGAGTTTGTTCACTAGAAACACCCTGACCGAAGACTTTCAAGCCTCCAAATATGTAAGCACATAGATTTCTATTACTTGTTATCCAGTCTGTGGCATTATGTGGATGCTAAGACAGTACACAAGAAAATGACAAACTATAATATATATTCAAACTTGATTGAGCCTACACTAGAATATTTAGATTTATTTTTACAAGAGTGATCATGAAATGAGTAAATTGAAGGAAAATTCTCTAACAAGGAAATAGTGATTTTTGGCTAATCCAGTAGACTAATTTTAGTAGTGATTTCAGCTTGGATAAAGGAGATAGATTGATTAAATAGCAGCAAAATTAGTAATAGTATCTGCCACTAAGACTCAGAGAAGTAGTTCAATGGTAATATTTCCTTCTTGAATTTTATTCCTTCACCATGTTTCAGATCTATCAGGCTTGTTTTCCAACCCTGCAAATCAATCATAAACTGATTTCCTTTTGAAAAAATTATTTCTTTTCAACTTAATTGCTGAGTCACTGTCATTGACTACTATTAATATTCCTGAGTGATATTGGAGAAATAAACAATAACATAGGTAATATATTTTTCAATATGCTATGAAAAATGGAAAGGCAGAAACTGATTGGACTATGATTTAACACACAGCTATCAGGGAAAATTGGACCTAGAAATATAGTACTTATATTTCTCTATGCCTTACTTTGATTTAAGAAGTCAAAATGTGGAAATATTTTATTGTATTTTAAGAATTAACCCTAAAAATTTGACTAAGAAGTATTTATTCAGTGGAAAACCCATGAAGTAGGCTTGTGTTCAGTGTATACAACAGAATAAATATTATACAAAATATTTTTCAAATAATAAATAAATTGTAAAAAATGGTACTTGCATTGGAAGTATTTCATATGTAATCTTTTCAAAAATAAAAGATAAAAGTAGTATATATTTCTTTGCATAAAAATAAAGCAATAAAGGAATCCAAAAGAAGTAACAGTGTATCATGTATATATTATATATATATATATATATATATATATATATATATATATTTGTTAATAGCCCAACATGTACATCAACCCATTTTTACATAATAATTCTTTTTTTTTTTTTTGGTACTGGGGATCGAACTTGGGTCCTTGCATTTGCACAGCAGGCAGCAAAACCACTGAGCTAAATCTCTGGCCCATATATAATAGTTCTTAATGAATGTTATTTATTTAAGAATTCATTTAATGCTGTACCTGATTTTCCTGTAGGTTTATATAAAATTATTGGATAATATTAGAATATACACTATATATTTCTTTTAATTGACCAAGAAAAGTTAATTAATGTTTTGAAAAGTGACTCAGTATATTTTATTTTATATATTAGATCAAGTCCTACTGAAACACTGTTTATCATTGGGGTAATAGGTATGAATGAAGCAGCTATTAAATAATGATATATAGAACTGACATACTAAATTTACAGATAAACAGATATAGTTAAATATACATAGATGTTTTTACACTTAATGTCACTATTATATTTCTATAAATTTTTGGTTTAAATGTAGTTTTCAAAAGCAGAACATTAAAATCTAATGGGAATTACAAATACAATCACTGAAAGTCATATACATCATTGGAGTTATCTCCCTTCTTTTTTTTTTTTTTCCTTTGGTACTGGGGATCAAACTCACGTCCTTGGGGTTGCAAAACAGGCAGCATAACCACTAAGCTAAATCCCCTGTCTCTCCCTTCTTGACCTTTTCTTCTATGTAAGCATAAACTTGGAGAAAAGGATTTTCCTCTCTTCTCAGACCAACTGTCATAGTATTATAGGTACAGGTGCAGTCATGGATGAATAGCACCCAGAACAGCACAATATATGAAACCCATTTCTGAGTGTAGAAAAACATAACTGAAATCTAAATTTAGGAAAGCTTATGCTCACTTCACTCCTACTGCCAGGTGATTATTTGCACTGATAGCCATATTATACTGAACATCTGAGTGTTCCCAAATCTTCATGAAAAGAATGGATGAATACATAGATGAATTGATAGATAGGTATCTGTAGACATTGATGTAGATGAAAATGTACATGGTTTTTGTCTTATCATAATTCTTTGAAAATCTAATAATGGTTTCCCTTGTGAACTTTATAGGAACTCATATAAGAATAATCTTTATGAAATGTACTTACAGCAATTTTCTTTATTCTTTTTTTATAAAACAAGGATATATCTTTATTTTATTATGTACCAAAATGTAATACAAAACATTGGGAACAAATGAATCTGGTCCTAATCTTCTTCAAAGATTTTAAGGGAAACTTTTAACCAAGAAGCTATTTTTCTCCTCTAATTTTTATTTTATTAGTACATCTTTTCAATACATTGCATTCATCATAGGGAGTTGGTTCATATATATAATTTTTTATCCCCTTCTATCACTTCTAAACATCAGACTTTCAATAACATTTTAATAGCAGAAATGATAATACTATTACCATCCAATACATTTTGTCTCTTTATGCTAATGGCAGAAAGAAAAAGTAAAATATACTGGAAACTCTAATTAAGAAAGTGCTGTGCTAATTTTATCACATAAAAAAAACCCCCTATATTGCATTTTCAAATTCATAATGTTAATTTTCTATTTGATTAAAGTAATAAGATATTCATCAACATTATATACTTTGTGATTACTACCTATAACAGAAAAAATAATTACAAATTTGTTTTAATTGTAATACTCTCTTTATAAATGTTCAATTATTTAAGTGGAGTTACTACAAGCTTATGATTTCTCCTAAATATAATAATTTTTTTCCAATACAAATCTGAAGAATTTCTTCCTACTTCACATTATCAATTATACATTTTGATCTAAGATACATGCATCATGTAAAGTTACAAGTTCCCAATGATGAATGTAACTATATTGTATACCTATAATGTACCAAAAAAATGTAATGAAAAAAAATCTGAAGAATTGTAAAATTTAGTGTGGGTCTCACACTATCTTTAGAACCATTACATCATAACAACTACTTTAGTAATGCACATATTTATACTGATAACTACCCAAATTATAGTTTCATATTCATATTATTAAAAATATCTGCTTGACACATAGTATGATGATTACCAGAGCCTGGAGTGAGTAGGAAAGAAAGAGACAAGGAGAGAGATTCAGCAAGGAGTTCTAAGTTACAATCAGAGAGAAACAAGAAATTCTGGTTTACTATTATGCAAGAGAGCTATGACAGGTTAAGACCAAGACCGAGGGCCTTACCAAATGCTCCGAGGATCTGACTGCAGCAAAGAACACCCAGGAAGGAACATACCAGACAAGTTGGAAAGTAAAACAAACCTTAATCTGGCCAGATGGCACTCCCAAAGCAAAGTAGCTTAGAGAGGCTACTAGCCCAGAGTTCGAGGCTCTTTTTATAGGGGTTGTAGGGGAAGTTAACAGGTGAAATTTACAGAAGAGGAACAAAGGTTAGTGGTCAGCTGACACGTACTGATGGTCAGCAGATGTTTGTAGATTGTTCTATAGATAGTGTTGTCTGGAACATCAGTTTCGAACAAACAAAGAGTTGAGTAATTTACTTTGGGACCTTATGGCTGATGCAGATCTTATCTAGTGTCCTGGAACTAACAAGCATCTTTATCTATTAACTCACATTCAATCACAGTTGGGGCTAGGGGAGTTTTATGATTGCAGAGTTATGCAGTCCCACAACAGGTAATACTAATCTATTATATATTACAAAAATGTAAAACCAAAGATTTTAAAGGGGGTTACTATAAAGATAGGACAACATTTGAGGAGCTAGGTATTTTAATGTGGTTTTAAAATTCTAGTATATACATGTACTGAAACATTATTTTAAATTCCTGTGTCAATTAAAATAAATTAAATTTATTTCAATTTAATTAACAGTCATTGTACTCATTTCCCTCTAGATTTATTTCTTCATGAATAGGAATTTTTATGGTAAGTATCTCTGATTATATGCTCCAGGAATACTTTTGTGTAAAGAAATCAAAAGACAACTTCCAATATCTTAAAAAATCTTTAAATTGGGGCCAGGGATTTAGCTCAGTGGTTCCAGTGCGTGCAATGCAAGCACAAGGTCCCAAGTTCAATCCCAGTACCAAAAAAAAAAAAATCTTTAAGCTTCTAAATAATTGCTAATGAGTAGAAATCCTGTCTTTTGTATTAGGGATGATTTTCATCACAATAAACAAAATATTTTTTCAAGTATTGTTTTTATAGTTTGTTGGCAATTAAAAGAAAATACACAAAAATCTCAAAATTTTGAAAATATTTTATAAAGAAGTAGGAAAGATAGTTGTATTGTCAAATATATATGCTCCATTTCTTCATTAAATGCATAGACTTTCCTTCATAATTGTTTTATTAGAATAATAGCTATCCTTTCTCAAATTGCCTGAGAGAGACTTGGCAGTTTTCAAACGTGTTACTAAGATCTCTCATACCATGGATGTGATAGAGTTCACTAAAGGAATAGAATATTATATATATAAAACAATATTATATATAATAAGACACAATATAGTATAATATATGTCTAAAATTACATAATTATTATAAATAAAATTATATAAATTTTATGTAAAGTATTTACAAGTCATGCTTACAATGGCCCCACAGAGTCAGGGGTAGGAGAATGGAAAGGGGCTCTCTGTGTGCTGGAAAGCTGAGGATCTAGTCAAAAGTTAATAACTGGGCTCACTGCAGGGTCCAGCACAAGTACATTTTGGTTGCCTGAAGGCTCTGCATTGGAAAGCTGATGAATGTGAGCTGGAAGCTTGGAGATGGACATCCAAAGGCAATGTGAAGACTGGAACACTTTGAAAAAGCAAAAACAAGACTTTATTCTTCTTTGCCTTTTTATTCCATGTAGTCTACAAGTCTGTTGTTTGGTGCCACCCACACCCAGCCTGGGTCTTCCTTCTTCAGCAAGTCTATCATCCAGGCACACCCAAACTCTGTTTAATCCACTAGTTATTTTTGATTTAAATTGACACCACAATTAAATATCACAATCTGGCCCTTATAAACTTGGCAACTAGACACATTTCCTTAAATCATACTTAATCCCAGATACAATTTCATCTAACATGACACAACTATCCTGTGCATTCCCTCTCCAGAAAAATGACAAAGGGCCAGGGATTTAGCTCAGTGGTTCTGCTACCTGCCTTGCAAATAACAGAGTTTGATCCCCAATAATAATAAAAAAAAAATGAAGTTTTCTTTTGGTGATGATTAGTCCTAATATTTTATAATTCAAACATTATAATACAGTTGTCATGATAGGTAAGAACAAATATTAATTCTATCAAGATTATGATATAAAAGAAGGAAATAAAGATACATGTCTATGCATTTTTAATTGACATTTAGGAATTTTAAATATTCATGGAATACAATGTGATATTTCAATATGCAATGATCAGAACAGTGTAACTGCCCTATCTCTCTCCTGTGGGACTGCATAACTCTGTAATCATAAAACTCCCCTAGCCCCAACTGTGATTGAATGTGAGTAAATAGATAAAGACACTTGTTAGTTTCCAGGACACTATATAAGATCTGTATCAGCCATAAGGTCCCAAAGTAAATTACTCAACTCTTTGTTCAAAACTGATGTTCGAGACACCGCTATCTATAGAACAATCTACAAACACCTGCTGACCATCAGTACATGTCAGTTGACCACTAACCTTTGTTCCTCTTCTGTAAATTTCACCTGTTAACTTCCCCTGCAACCCCCTATAAAAAGAGCCTCGGACTCTGGGCTAGTAGCCTCTCTAAGCAACTTTGCTTTGGGAGTGCCCTCTGGACAGACTAAGGTCTGTTTTACTTTCCAACTTGTCTGGTGTGTTCCTTTCCGGGTGTTCTTCGCTGCAGTCAGCTCCTTGGAGCATTTGGTAAGGCCCTCGGTCTTACACTCCTTAGACATATATCAATTCATTGAGTAAATGAAACCAGTTTGCTTTTAAATAATAGTATAATAATAATACTTGTAGAAGCAAAAACACAGGAAATGTAATTATTTTTCTTTTTTTTTAAGTGACTTCACTGTCCAGGTTTTCTCAGGATAACTTAGAAATCTTCATTAAGCATATTTTTTTCTATAACAGAGCCACAATTTTTGGCAAATATGAATTTAAGTATAAGATGATACTTTTGCCTATAAACAAAATAATTGTGAATATCAATAGTTATTCACATGATCAAAATGTAAATATAGACTTACCTTCTTTGCATATAATTTATTTCTATAAAATTCTACATTCTATCACCACCAGGACATCCTGAAGTATTGGAAAAAAATTTAGTTTCAACCTTGATATTTCCTTCTAGAAGAATAAGAAACTAGCTAATATCAGATCAAACTAAAAGTTGAGACTTAAGCACAAGTATTGGACTTTGATGAAAGAGGAAGTGTTATTCTTTAGGGTGTGTTTTGAAAAGAATTAATATGGGAAACTACTATAGATAGATGAGCTAGGTAAAAATATTATAAGCAGTCAGATAGGGCTAAGTCCTTGAGAAGGCCAGGACAAAGGTGAAACAAACCACAGCACCGCATCAATTAGTCTTCCTGGTTTGACTCTCAGAAAGGGACAGACCAACCTAAGCCAAGGGGATTTTCTGGAAGGTTATTGGAGGCTCTTGGATTGTAGACAGCTCAGTAAGTTATAAATATTACATCTGGTTATACAGGGCTGGGTCTTTGGCATGGAGGACAATTGTGGCCCAAGGCATATTCACTGAGGGCCAGAATTGTAAAAGGAGAGAAACTACACACCCTTGTGCTTCCCCTGGGGATAAATATCAGTGATTGATATTCTAAAATGGTATCAAGTCACCTGGGTGGGGGTGTCAAGGTTTTAACCCAGCCTCTCCAGGTAATATCCCTGACCTCCACACTTACAGAAAGTTCTTGTCTGCTTGCTAAGTGACTTGCTTCCCAATTGGACCACCATTACTTAAGTGACTATACTTGTAATATTATTGGATGTTCATGGCTGGGGTCTAGGTTGTACCCATATGAGTTTCACCCTCCTCTATAAAGTGGGGTCTTTGGCTGTTGTGGCAAAGAAGGAGTTGAAATGGTTTTTCAGAGTTGGGCAAAATAAAAAAGAAGTTTATTGCCAGGCAATGGACAGCCTCAGGAAATGAGTCCTTTTAGGATGACCATGAGTTAAGCCAGTTTCTCCTTTATATTCCTTTTACAGAGTAAGAAGTTCAAGCCCTGGTTACACAGCTGAGTGTAGCAAGGACAAAGGCATGGCAAAAAAAAGCAAGGGAATTTTCATGATTTCAAGGTTGGAGGCTTACATAAACAAATTTCAAGGCTGGTTTCTAATCTCTCTGGGAATAGGTTGCCCCACAAGAGGGGGAGGCCCACACAGAGTTTCCAAGCAGAGACAAGTTTCAAATGGAGTTTTAGCACAGAGTTCATTAACAAATATTTTACAATAATTATCCATTCCAAGTTATGTTTGGCAGCTCTTTCCACCTCAGGCTACCACTCAGGACCCCCCCTGCCCCTTAGGAGTTTTCCTATCAATAAATATCTTCCTATTTTTAACCTCTGTCATTCCTAGAACTCATTCTTCAATTTCTAGAGAACAAGAACTTGGAGGATCATATAGTTAACAGGTTGGGAGATATAATATTTCATATTTCCTGTGACAAAACTATCTCAGATTTTTTATATACCTGAGAGTTAGAAAGTATATTTCATTCTTTAAGTAAAGAGACATCTCATCTCTTTGAATTTGAAAGGTGTACATTTGTAACAAAAGGAAAAAAAAACCAAGTTGGTTGTACCTTAAAATAGAACTCAAATATTATTTGTTTTAATATGGAGATTTTATCATATTTTGAACAGTATTGCTCATTTTCACACATTTTCTTTTCAAATAAATCCTTTTTCACTATCATATCTAAATATTGGAATAAAAGGCATGAGTCAATATTTTTGATATGACATAGAAAAAATATATTTTGAAAACTATTCATTAAAATAATTGTGGTCCTTCTCCTTTACAAATTTGTCTAAGACTCTGTCAAATATACAATTGAAAATGATCAGTAATTAGACAGAAGTTTCAAGTGTGTTACAGATAATGAGACAGGTTTTATGTTTGCCCTTATGTTTATGACATTTAAGTCGACAATGAACATTTTTTCCTGTCTAGAATGGGGTACTTTTTAAAAATTACCAACTAAAAGTCTTGTGTCCATTTTAAGAATCACACATATAATACTCTTGTCTTGTTTGTATACACCAATGTTTGTATTTTATCTCTTCTTTATTTTTGTTGTACTATGTTCACATGATTACTAATATATATGACTTAGTTACATCATACAAAAGATAGTCATTTTGTATTTTCTATATAGTCAATATCCTGGAAATATTATATTTACACAATTTATAATGGATTATATAATATAACTGCCTTATTGGAAGGAAAATGGAATTAAATTACAAGCCAGGAGGCACATCTGTTTTCATTCATGTTGCATTTGGTTAAAAATATTCTCAGTTTTAAATGTTACTTTGATATGCATTGCCTATATTTCTCGTAGAAAAGAAAATTATGATGCTTATTCAGTTCTTGGCACACCCTGGTTCCTAAAACTGAACTAATGAAAAGAATTGTAGTGGCAGTGCATTTATTTGACAAGCTAATTGAAGTTGCACAATAAGTCAGTCTGATTTCAAAAGACAGCAAGGTTAATGGAGTGTGCTTCTCAGTACTTGTACAATAGCTGAGTTTTCTTTACTGAAATAACTGTGATTTCCTTTATTAGTAGTTACATTATTCAAGCAGCAAAGATATATTTGAAAGGAAAACTTAATCATTATAAAATAAACCCATTTTAGAATATGCAGTTTAAAAACTTACTCTGAATACACAATGTCATGTCCTTGTCAAACAATACAAAATTCTCAGTTCTTATTTTCTCTATTTTAAACTGTTGTGATTTCAACTTACATTATTTAGCAGGACAACACAACCAGAAAACATTTTAGACAGGTGGCATTTAGTTTGTTACATTGTGCTCATAAATGAGAAACATGAGACTTTTTTCTTTGATCCAATTCAGCTGGAGTTGAAATAAATGCAAAATATATGTCAATAGCAATTTTTCCATAAGAAGATAATGTTTGAAAACCAGGTGGCCAAGAAGTAAAGTTCATTTGAGGAATAAAAATGGTTCAAGAAAGGACAACATATGAATAGAGATCTCAATCTAATTTTTTAGTTTAGTAAATGTGCTGCCAAAGTGAACACTCTAATCTTTTAGTTTAATAGTTTCAAAATTAAAATAAGAAGTAAAGAAAAATTTAAAGTATGAGAGAGCATAACATAGCTGTAGGAAACAAGGAAAGGGGGCATTACTAGAACCTCTGCAGTAAGTCTTAGTCTCCTGTGACCCATGACAGCACAAGGAGAATCCATTAATATATAGACAGAAAATGAGAATTAGAGAAGAAACTGAGCTTTGGCCTGATCCATGCTGCTTTGTGCAACAAAGACCCCAGACCCCAGAGCTTGCCATACATTTATTCAGAACTTCAGCAGAAACAAAAGTAGCAAATGACTCGGAGGCTACAGAGATGATCCTAGAACAGTGAGGAACTATGTAGATGAAGATTCCCTTCCTCCTAGGATGTCTCCAGCTGGTGTAGTCCTGCCCTGGAGCATCACAGCATCAAGGTCTTAGCACAGCATCAAGGGGTCTTAGCTGTGACCAGAGGCCAAAATAGAGTTATCTCTTCACATGCCTTAGCTGGCCTGTAGACAGGAAAACTAGGACCTAATCATGATTTAATTATGAAATGACTTTTTCCCCCAAATCATGTAGAATTGCTCCAGACACATAGCAACTTACATAATCATTGTACTAATATTTAATATAAAGTTAATTTGCATTGTCCATAAATTTTCTATCACTAGGATTTATATAAACAGTAAAAATAAAATTTAATGTTTTATGATTGCAAAAGTAATATAGATTAGTTTGTGGATGTATCAGTTTACCAACAAATGTGAATTTTCTGTTGTGGAGTAGGCAATATTGTGGACCTAGGAAATTAGTGAAAAAAGAAAAGAAAAATTCCTACATATATAACTTGCTAAAAGGCTATGATCAAGAAAAATAAATAAATTAAACAATAAGATGATGGCAATTGATAAAGAGAACAAATAAGTAGGAAAAGAATATGACAAGTTGGAATGGAAAGGAGGGTCAGTAGGCATGTGGGAAGTATCATGATTTGAACATAGAGATGGAAAGGAAGCAATCTTCAGCATCTCATGCTTAATCTTTAACCAGTGTGCATATTCTTATTAAATGACTTAAATATTTGATTTTATATGTATATTTAAAAAATAACACTTTACAAAGTGAAAATCATATTATATAGCATTTTTGTAGTTTTTTCTTTGAAAATGATATTTCAAGCACTTCAGTTAATTTTCTGAATTTAGATTTAAATATATTACCAAGTAATGTAAATAATTTAAACCATGCAATAAATTTTTCAAGTTCTAAGTTCCTCTATATTGTTTTCCTTTATACTCTATAATCAAACTGTACACCTTACTATGAGAGACCTAAGTTAGCTAAAGAGACTCCATTTTGTCTGAACTGCCCAGTCCTGATGGGAAACTGTTCTCTGTGTGAACTCTGAAAAGGGGGGAGGGGTCTTATCTCACATTTGTACTCCTGTGTGATGTCTCAACACACCAGATGTTCTTATCTTGTGCCTATACTCCTGCTTTAGATTGGTGCTTAAGGGTTTAGACAAGCTACAAGAGTGCATATGGATCCCAACCATCATAAATAATGGGATGTGTGTTTACATTTTATAAGGGCTGGTTTTACATTATGTATCTGGTAACCCAGAGGTGCTAACCACACAATCTTTCTTGGTTCGGTAGATATGCTTACTACAGGGCTAGAGAGAAGGGAGCAGGATAGGGTTTTCTTTATAAAAACTGACCAAAAGTTCAGTTTAGGGCCAGTCTCCTTACAGGGGATTTGGTCCCTGCCAGAAATAAAGTTCTCTCTGGACTTTACATCGTGTCATGACTCGGGTGATTATCGCTGTTGGGGACTGACCTCCAACATTTCTGGAGAGCCCAGCAAGATCTCCCTGAGCCGATAGTCTTGGAGCCTTCTCTACTTCTTGGGCCATCTCTGGTGTGCTTGACTCTGGGGAGGCCACCCCGAGGCATTCTGGGGCCCTGGGTCCAGCAGCCACAGGTGGAGGCAGGCAGACTTGCACTCTACCACTGGGAACTTTATCTGGGAAAAGCCTCTAGAGGTATGGACCAAATGGTCTTTAGGGTTGCATGCTTAGTAGGCAGAAGGAGGTTGGACATGACATCAACTCTTCTGCTCGAGGACTCATTGCAATGGCAGGAGTCACCCCTGGGTTTTGGTAGTGGTCCACAAAATTTAGGTAGTTGTGTTTTTGATGTGGTCAGTGTGATCTCTGTTTTGTCTCTTTCTATCCTTTCTCCCACAGGATGCCATGGCAGCTCAGAGTCCAAGCCCTCTACCACTCTTGAATGTGTTCTTTCTAATTTCAGGAAAATCTGCACTCCAGATAAAGAAGATAAATAGGGGACTAAATTTTCTAAATGGAAAATCCTCACCTTTTGCAAACTTGTATGGCCTATGCTTGGGGAGGGGTGGCCTCCACAGGGAACCTTTGATTTACCTATTGTCATGAATCTTTGGGAAAGAGTTAATGGGAGTGGTGGGCCCTGCCTTCCCAACCAATTCCCGTATATTGATATTTGGCTAAATCTCATAGAAGTGCCACCTACATGGCTCCTACAGTGTTCCCTATGGGGAGAGGATCCTATTTTCTCTCAACAGAGGCCTGGCACCAGGCCCACATGAGCATGAGTTCTTTTGGCCTCAGCCAGGAAGGTTCAGTCATCCAATTGGCCTGATGTCCTCCAAACTCCATCACAAGAGGACCCCAGATGACCACAAAGGGACCCCTCCCTGCCTCTGTATCCCTCAGCCTCACCATTGAGCCCCAACTCCACAGCTACAGATTCTTCTTCTAACATTTTCTCTCCTCCCCACACCAGGTCTGGCCAAGATTATGGCCATGAGGCAGGCCCCACAAAAAGTCAAGGACCTCAATCCCCCACTTCTTCCACCTCTCCTTATAGTCCAGCACCTCTCTTCCCCTTGTGCCAGGCTGAGCCCAGGGGGTAGGGCTTTATATATATTCCCTTCACCACTAGTGACCTTTACAATTGGAGACATCAACCCCCCACCACCACCCTTTTCAGAGAAGCCCCAGGCCTTAATTTCTCTCCTTGAGTCTGTTTTCCACATTCATCAGCCCACCTGGGATGATTGCCAGCAGCTCTTACAGACCCTCTTCACATCAGAGGAGAGAGATCCCATTCTTCAGGAGGCTGTATGAGATGCCTTGGAGCTGGGATCAGATATTCTCCCAGACTGGCTGGCTAGGATAGAGACAGTCATGCCTACCTGGAGACCTTGATGGGACCCAAATACTAGTGATGGTAAGAGGGACTTAGATGCCTACTGCCAGCTTCTTTTGAGAGGACTCCAAGAGGGTGGCATGGAAGCTGACCAATTTGAACAAGGTAAGTGAGGTTAAACAGGGGAAGACGGAGTCCCCAGTGGTGTTCCTGGAAAGGCTATTAGAAGCCTACCAGGTTTACACCCCCATAAACCCAGATACTCCAGAAATTGTGGCGACAATAAATCTGGCTTTTGTTTCCCAGTCAGACCCAGATATTAGAAGAAAGTTACAAAAGTTAGAAGGATTTCAGGGAAAGAATAGGACTGAGCTCTTGAGTATTGCCCAAAAGGTTTATGAAAATCGTGACTCCCCTGATGAAGTGGTGGCCAAGAAATTGGGAAAAGTCACTATTGCAGCCTTGGATGCCCTTGAATCTAAGGGATGAGGGAGGGACAGACAAAGGGAGAAGGGATGCCTGCCCTTAATGAAAGATCAACGTGCAATTTGCAAAACTTTGGCCACTGGAGAGAGTGCCCCATCTGAAAGGATAAGAAGAAGACCCCCATGGAGAGAGAACAAAAGGTCCTGATGATGGAGACTGCTGAAGATTAGGAGGGTCAGTGCTCTTTCACTATCAGTCCCCAGAAGGCCATGGTAAAGATAAAGGTAGGGGCCACTCCAGTTAATTTTTTAGTGGACACAGGAGTGGCTTATTCTGTTTTGATCCAGGCACTGGGATCTGTGACTACACAGGACTATAGTACAGAGAGCAACAGGAACAAAAGACAAAGGATATTCATGGACCACCTCCAGGGCTATTGATTTAGAAAAACATCAGGTAACACATTCCTTTTTAGTCATCCCAGAATGTCCTTACTCACTGCTGGGATGGGATCATCTGCAAAAACTTAAGGCAACTATTTCTCTCACTGAACAAGATGCTAGTCTACAGTTGGGTATGCCAACTAAAATTCTGGTCACCTATCCTCTGTCTGAAGAAGATCTTCAACCTGGAGACACTCTAGATCAGGATGTAAAATTGTTGCAAGATCTACAAAGCCTCTTTCCTCAGGTATGGGCAGAAATGAATCCCCCAGGTCTGGCCACTCTTCAATTGCCTGATGTGGTCACATCATTGGCATCCTCTACCCCAATAGCAGTTTGACAGTATCCAATAAAGAAACTGGCAAAAAACAAGGTCAAGATACATCTACAGAGGCTCATGGACTCTGGGATCCTGGTACCATGTAAGTCTCCCTGGAATACACCTCTTCTCCCCATACAAAAAACAGGTACCAATGACTGCCAGCCTGTCCAGGACCTATGGGAGATAAACAAGTGGGTGTAGAGCATCCATCCCAAGGTGCCCAATCCCTACACCTTACTCAGCCTCCTGCCACCAGATCACCAGGTGTACACAGTCCTGGATCTCAAAGATCCCTTCTTCAGCATCCTGCTGGCATCCATGAGTTAATCACTGTTTCCTTTCAAATGAGTAGATCCAGACTGGGGGTTCTCAGGACAGTTGACATGGACTAGGCTTCCACAGGGATTCAAAAACTCTCCCACCTTGTTTGATGAAGCACTAAATTGGGACTTGTTCCCCTACTGATCTACCCATTCAGAAGTGACATTGTTACAATATGTTGATGATTTGTTAATAGCTGCAGCAGACCTTGGAACCTGTAAAGAGGTGACAAAAGACCTCCTGGGGCTATTACAAACCTTGAGGTATAGGGTATCAGCCAAAAAGGCACAACTATATGTAACTAAGGCCACCTACTTAGGATATCAGTTGTCTGAAGGGAAAAGACTGCTCTCAAACCAGAGAATATGGGCTATTCTTCAAATCTCAACCCCCATCACAAAGCACCAGGTCCAAGAATTCTTGGGAACAGTGGATTAGTGTAACCTTTGGATACTAGGTTTTTCAGAGATAGTGAAACCCCTGTATTTGGCCACAGTGGGTGGAAATTCTCCCTTGGTTTGGACCATGGAGGAAGAAACAGCCTTTCAGGAGCTACAAAAAGCCCTGACTTTGGCTCCGGCATTGGCTTTGCCTGACATTACTAAGCTGTTCAGTTTGTTTGTAGCTGAAAAAGGAGGAATCACCAAGGGCATATTAACTCAGGTTTTAGGCCCATAGAATAGGCTGGTAGCCTACTTATCCAAGAGGCTGGACCCAGAGGCCACTGGGTGGCCCACTTGTCTGTGGGCTGTTGCAGCCACCACCATATTAGTAAAAGAGGCAGACAAACTTAGTTTAGGCCAAGATATGATCATAACTGCTCCACATGCAGTTGAAGCTTTATTGTGGGGAACCCCCAACCATTGGCTCTCCAATGCCCGACTGACCCAGTATAAAGCCTTACTCCTAGATCAACCCCAGATTCACTTCACAAAAGAGATGGCCCTCAACTCGGCAACATTGCTCCCTGATCCTGACCTGGGCAAACCAGCTCATGATTGCCAGGACGTGATTACCTCCTCCACCACCAACCGGCCAGACCTCACTGATGTCCCTATCCGAGAGGCAGACACGGTATACTTCACAGACAGGAGCAGTTATGTGTAGGACAGGGTCAGTTACACCAGGGCAGCTGTGGCCACACTGGAAGGAGAAATTAAATGGGCTCAACCTCTAAATAGGGGCTCCTTGGCCCCAAAAGCTGAACTGATAGCACTAACTCTGGCTTTGTGGCTCAGCTGAGAAAAGACTGTAAATATTTACACTGACAGCAGGTATGTGTTTGCCACAGCCCATGTGCATGGTGACATCTACTGCCAGTGAGGCTTATTGACCTCAGAAGGAAAAACTATTAAAAATAAGGAAGAAAGTTTGGCCCTACTAGAGGCAATATGGGAACCAAGAGCAGTGGCAATCATTCATTGTTGAGGTCATCAAAAAGGAAACCATTATGAAGCCAGAGGAAATCATGCAGCTGACCAGATGGCCAGACAGGTAGCCAAAGAACCAATGGGGCCCATAGACATATTGCCCATTCAACCTTTTGGCTACTTACTGGAACTGCCCATATACCCTCAGGAGGAGGAGAACAACAGTGCCCAAATTGGGTCCATAACACAGGACTCTGGGTGGTGGAAGCAACGAGATGAGAGAATCTGCCTACCTCAAGCCCTGGGCAGACAACTCCTTCAACAGCTCCATCACCTCACTCATCTAGGGGAATTCAAACTGAAGAAACTGGTGAATTCCAAATTCTCCATTCTAGGACTAACTTCATTGGTTACAGATATCTGTTCCAGGTGCCACGTATGAGATCAAGTCAACCCCCATGTGGGGTCTCACAAGCAGGGGGCCCAATTGAGGGGAATACAACCTGGAGAACACTGGGAACTGGACTTTACAGAGGTAAAATCCAGCCAAAGGTACAAATGTTTACTGCTCCTTGTAGATACTTTTTCAGGATGGGTAGCAGCTTACCCTACCAGGACAGGGTCTGATAATATGGTTACTAAAATATTTCTCCAAGAGCTCATCCCCAGATTTGGTCTCCCACAGTACCTGGGGTTTGACAATGACCCAGCCTTCATGGCTCAAGTGTCTAAATTATTGGTGAGGGCTCTAAATATTGAATGGAAACTACACTGTGCCTATCACCTGCAAAGTTCAGGGCAAGTACAAAGGATGAATAGAACTTTAAAGGAAACATTGACAAAGTTCATTTTGGAAACTGGCAGTAGGAGGCCTGATTTGCTCCCTCTTGACTTACTCAGGGTTTGGTGAACACCTTATGTCAAAAAGTTTACTCCCTTTGAAATTATATATGGGAGGCCACCACCTCTTCTCCCCAAGGTTAACTTAGAACACTTCACTGAGACCACTAATAATTCTTTGATTCAGTCTCTCTAAGTATTACAGGCTATCCAAAACCATCTTCATGATCAAATCCACCAGACCAGGAGCTATACCATGCCATTTCCACCTCATCAATTCAAACCAGAAGACCTGGTTTTGGTGCACAGGCATTAGACAAAAAACCTCAAACCTCACTGGAAAGGGCCTTATCCCATGGTCTTGACAACTCCATCAGCCCTCAGGGTCACTGGACTCACTGCAAGTATTCATCACACCCATGTCAAATCCACACCCAGAGAGGACAACTCACAGGATCCAGCAATACAACAATGGAAAGTCCTCAACAAGCCTAGGGACCAAAAGATAAGACTAGGTTGGGAAAACTAACTTGGTTGTTTGGTCTGATTGTTACGGGCTCAATCTGGAAGGGTGGGAAAGGCAGTAACCCTTATGATCCATTAGAGGAGATCTGGGAACTCAGGCTGACCTCTAATGGAAAGTTCCTTAGCCAAATCACTAAAAGACCATACCAGTCTGAGGTCACTTTCCAGATAAGCTTATGTAACTTAGACTCAAGGGAAAGCTACCAGCCAGGTGAAACTCATTATGTCAAAAGGAGCTTCTCTCAGACAGGATTATGTGACCTAGGGAGCCTAGACTTTGGAGATTTCTCTGGATATTCAAACCCCACACCAATACAATTTCATGTGTGTCCAGAAAACAGGGATGAATACTGTGAAGATAGCCTGGGGGACTATCACTCATCTAGGTGGAGATGTGAGACTATAGCTCCCTCATCAGTCCAGCCTCCAGATCCCTGGTTAAAAATGGCTCCTATTACCATGCAACCTCAACCCAAACAGGATAACTGACCCCTGCTGGAGCTCAGGAAGGACATGGGGCATCAGGCTACATATAGCAGGACTCGATCCTGGATCAGAATTTACCACCCAACACAGCCGATACAGAGCCCCATTAGCATTAGGACCAAACAAAGACCTGGCTTTTCATATCCCTGTATAAAAACCTGAGCTGCCTCCTAAAAGACCAAGTCCTAGTCCAACTGTGATGTTGTCAACTATTTCTACTGACCTGTCAAAAATCTCCACCCCGAGAGGCTGGAGACCACCAGGTCAATCTTAGAGATGTTAACCAAGGTTCCTAAATTGCTAAATTTGTCTTGACCAGAGGAAGCAGGAGATGGTTGGTTATGTCTAGACCCAAAGTCCCCCTATTATGTAGGGGTGGGAGTGACCACTGTGCCTAAATCTGTGTCCTCCACTGATTGTGACTGGAATAAACCTATGCTAACTTTAGGGGATGTACAAGGAACAGTAACATGTCTAACTGGGACAAATTATAACCTGAATAGTTCACCTTACAAGGGTTTATGTAACTTAACTTTCACCAACCATACAACTCCAGGTTCCCCCAGAGGATGCTTGGTTTACATGCACTGAGGGATTGACTCAATGTATTCCCAAGTCTGTTTTTTCAGATCAACCTGACTCTCTGCTCTATGTCACTGTTTATATAATTCCACAAGTATTATATTATAATGGGGAGGGAGGACAAGAACACTTGGATGCTGCCATAGACTTGTACCGATATAAAAGAGCAGCTCCTGTTCTGGTCCCCATTCTGGTAGGATTCATGATAATAGGCTCTGCAGCCATAGGAACCTCCTCACTCATAGTACAGGATAGTAACTTTAAAGCTTTAAGCCACCAGGTAGCCTGAGATCTAGGATAGCTGGAAGATTCTGTTTCTAGGTGGTAAAAACAAGTAGACTCATTGGCTGAGATTGTGTTACAAAATAGGGTAGGATTAGATTTGCTGTTTATGAAAAAAATGGGATTATGTGTGACATTAGGAGAAATGTGCCTTTTTTATGCTAATCAATCTAGACTAATAAGAGACACCGTGGCCATGGTATGAGAAAGCTTAAAGACAAAATTCTGGACTCAAAAAGACCAAAATTGGTACCAATCCCTGTTTAACTGGTCCCCCTGGGTGACTACCTTGCTCTCCACCCTAGCTGGACCCCTAGTCATCTTACTTATAATGTTGCTAATTGAACCATGTGTTATAAATTCCATCACTAAGTATGTAACACAAAGAATAGAGACAGTGAAACTCATGGTCTTAAGGCAAGAATATAGGTTCAAACAACTATATGAACCTATAATAGAAGAAGATGAGAAGGAAACAAGGATTTGATTCAGTGTGTTAGAACCAGTGGGGAATAAGAGACCTAAATTAGTTTAAAGACTCCATTTTTTTGAACTGCCTCAGTCCTGATGGGAAACTGTCCTCTGTGTGAACTCTGAAAGGAGGGGGATCTTATCTCATATTTGTACTCCTGTGTGATGTCTCACACCAGATGTTCTTATCTTGTGCCTATACTCCTGCTTTTGATTGATGTGTAAGGGTTTAGACAAACAACTATAAGAGGGCATATGGAAACCACCCATCATAAATAATGGGATGTGTGTTTACATTTTATAAGGGCTGGTTTTACATTATGTATCTGGTAACCCAGAGGTGCTAACCACACAATCTTTCTCGCTTCTGTAGATACGCTTACTGCAGGGCTAGGGACAGGGGAGCAGGAAAGGGTTTTCTTTATAAAAATTGACCAAAAGTTCAGTCCGTGGCCAGTCTCCTTGCAGGGGATTTGACCCTGGCCAGAATTAAAGTTCTCTGTGGACTTTACATTGTGTCGTGACTCGGGTGATTATCACAGTTGGGGACTGAGCCCCAACAACTATACAAGTTACAATCTATGAGGACTGATCAAAGAATACGGTGTATGTTTCAATGTAAAAACTTACAGTAAAAGACATAGTGCCACTAATGCCTCTTAAAATAGTCCCCTTCATTATGAACACACTTATACCATCATTCTTGATGCTTTATGAAGCAGATCTGGAAGTCCTCCTTCCTGATTATCTTGGCAAGGTGTACCAAAAATATGATGAATGCTGTTTCAGAGTGCATCCTGAGGAAAAGCAGGTTTGTAAAAATATTAATGTGTGTCCTCATCCACACTACTCCACCATGGGACTACAGAGTCTTCCCTGAAATCAAAATGATCACAAAAAGAGCCATCTAGAATTGATGGATAACATTGAGAACTCCATGACAGCACCGTTAAAAGCACTCACAAAAAGAACTTTTAAAACTTCTCAGCCCATGGCAATAACCATATCAGAGAGTGTGTGAAGTGAGATGGAATATTTTCAGAGGGATCAACGACAGTATGTCTTCCACTGGAATAAATGTTTTCAATTAAATATTCACTGACTTTTTCTATCATACCTCATTTAGTCTCAAATTTTGTGTTTAAGAAATTTAAAAAAGCATAAATTTCTTTACCTTTTAGAAGTTTAGTTATGCATATATAAATTACATATATTATATATAATATATATATAATATATATTATATATAATATATATAATATATATTATATATATAATATATATATAATATATATATTATATATATATATAGCAAGCTTGTGTATTTGCATGCAGCCAGGATATCATCTCCAAAATCAAAAAGCTAGATATTTCCATCTTTTGTAATATTCTCATTGTTCCTTTATATGTGTCTTTTTTGTATTAAGAATGTTTAACGTGAGATGTGTCTTCTGAAGTGCACAATAAGGTACTATAAACTACACATATACTGTATAAAATAATTTTAGAATGTATTCGTTGTTATAATAGAAACTTTCTAGTCACTGATCATCATTTTCCTGTTTAGTCCCTCCTTAACCTCTCACAACCACCATTCTGTTCTCTGAATATATACATTTGATTATTTTAGATAGCCAAGAAGAATGTAATTATGTAGTATTTGTCCTTTTCTGACATGTATGTATCGAGTAGTATAATATCCTTAAGCTTCAACCTTATTGCAGTATTTCATTTTCTTTTAATCTGAATAATCTTCCATTATAAATATATAGCCCACTTCTAAAAATCTATACATTATTGTATATTTAGATCATTTGACTATTGTTAATAGCATAATGAAGGGTATAGGAGTGATAATATATCCTTAGAAATTTTTGGACAAAAATCCCAAAGTGAACTTTGTAGATCAATCATAGATTTAGTTTAAAATTTTAAGGAAACTGAATACTGTTTTCCACAGCAGCTGCACCATTTTACATTACTACCAGCACTGTATGAGTTTTGGTTAGTCTCTATCATTACCAGTTAGGAAACATTGTTCACGGAATATGGGTGAGTCAATGCAAATAATCATTCTAATATTTTGGTACATATTGCCAAGTTTATCCACAAAAATAGTTTCTGATTTCACTATTCCCACTAATGCATGAATGTGTACATATTTTCTCACCTTCAATTAATGAAGAAAAACTCCATATGGTGTTACTTAATAGAATGTAGTATAGAATACTAGATTAAACTTACTATCTTTTTAATTTCAACTTCTTTAAAGGTGGTTGCCGTTTTGCACAATAGTTCCAGTGACCTTGGTATCTGTATCTAGTTCCTTGCTCTGATTCTGGGCCACCAGGAAGTAATGAGCTTTCTTCTAACTTGTCTTCCAATAAAGTTCCTGCCTTGGGTGGGCCTAGGTGGGTCATGAATGTGTGACCTTGGATCTATATCTGGGTCATCACTCTTTCCTCTCTGGTTATTCATCTTTGCTTTGCTTTATCTTTTGATCTACTGTGCCTTTTGTGATGAAGCTTTGGCCTCAGAGCCAGCTTGCCATGGACTGAATCCTCTGAATATATGACCCAAATAAACCTACTTTAAATTGTTAATTTAAGGTTCATGGTCCCAGCAAAAGGAAAGTTGATTAACACATATTTTAAAATGACTCTAATTTATTGTAGTTTTTTTCCAGAGAGTGCTATTTCCTTTCTTACCTTGTTTTTTTAACATCTTGTATCAATTTTTAAACTTTTAAAAAATGGTTTTTTTGCTATTATAATTTAACTTTATAACTTAATAGACATAGTTTTAAGATGTGTTTTTCTTGTAGTGAACGACCTTAATAATGAAAACTATACTATGAAAAAAAGAGATTGAAGAGGACATTAGAAAACTGAAAGATATCACATGATCCTGGATAGGCACTAATATTGTCAAAATGGACTTCTTATAAAAAAAGATATATAAATATAGTGCAATTCCAATGAAAATTCCAACAGTATTTTTCACAGAACTAGAAAAAATATCCTAAAATTTAATTGGAATCAGAAAAGATCAAAAATACCCAAATCAATCCTCAGCAATAAGAGTAAAACAAGAAGTATCACAATCTAAGGTTTCAAGTATTCAAGGCAGTTTACAAAGCTATAGTGATAAAATAGCAGGGTCCTGGGACAAAAGCAGACCTGTGAATCAATGAAGTGAGGATGCAAAAACAATCATAGGTCCCTTTAGCTGTCTCAGCTTGGATAAAGGAGTCAAAAACATATGATGGAGAAAATCTAGCCTCTACCAAAAAATGGTTCAGGGAAACTGGTTATCCACATACAAAAGAAAGAATCTAGACTCATGTCATTCACTCTGTATTGAAATCAAATCAAAATAGGTCAAAGATCTAAATAATTCATAAACATTGACTCTGTTACAAGAAAAATATATAAAACTTTTGAAGACATAGGTACATACAGAACTTTCCAAACACAACCACAATGTAATCTTGACATACATTTATCATTTTTAATATAGTAACTATATAGAATTTCTCTATGATCGTTTATTACATTTTTACCTGAATCAAATTTTACTAAATTCTAGAAGAGAAGAATAGTTAAGATTAGGCATTCTTGCCTGGGGATTTAGCTCAGTGGTTCAGGTGCCTGCCTTGCAAGTGCAAGGTCCTGAGTTTGATCCCTGGTACCCCCCCAAAAAAAAGAAGATTAGACATTCTAATTTCATATCTATAGAATTTTCTCGACTGCTGTTTTTGTGAATAATTCCAAATTATTGACTTACATTTAAAAAAAATTCTCCTGAACTTGATAATGCCTTACAATTTTACTCAAATCTTCTTCTTTTTTTTGTTGGTACTGGGGATTGAACTCGGGTCCTTGTGCCTGTGCAGCACGATGCAAAACTACTGAGCTAAATCCCCGGCCCCTCAAATCTTCATTTTAGTTTAGCTCAATTAACCTTTTCCTGTTAAGTTTTTATTTATTTTTTTAAAATATTCCTGTAAAACACTACCCAACAGTCTGGATACCTCCACATCATTGAGACTTTACTATGACTTCCTAGTAAAAAGCTACGAGTGTTCACACCCATGAATTAAGAAAAAAAAAACAACACTGAACTTATTTCTTCACTATTAGCTTTTCCTCTACAACTGAATACAAATAAAGTTATAATGTACATTCAGACCAGATCATGATTTAATACTATTTTAAATGGTATAATTTTACTTCATGTCTACTCATTATTGAAATTTAGAAATGAATTTTAATATAGCATTTATTTAGCCTTTGAAATTTCTCTCATTTGTTCCAGTAGTCATTTTTTCAATTTCTGAAGATTATTCATATTATCATATTAGATGTGTGAATAGACTGATTTATTTTCAGTCTGAATTTAATTTTTTCCATTTTTTTTTCTTTTCATTTGCTAACAGCTATAGTTCAATGTTTCATAGAGGTTGTGAATGTACATTTATGTTTTGTACTCAACCTTAGAAAGACTACATTCAATTTTTAATTATTTAGTACAGAATTCAATGAAAGTTCATCATAGATATGTAATACTTAAGAGGCTGAATATAACAATTTATGTCTTGATGTAACTAGAATAGTACCTTTCCTTTCACTAAGAATTACTAAAAATATTGGAAAGGTCAATTAATTACAACTATGTATGATGCATAAAGCTATTTTTCATATAGCATAAAGAACAAGTTGTTCATGTTTCCTCTGAACTCTAAGGAAGTCTCTACAGTTGTCTTCCTAGTTTCTGGTGTTTACTGGTAATCCTTTACAGTCCTGTGCTTGTAGATCATTACTCAAATCTCTCCTTTCATGATTTCATAATTCTGTGGCTTTTTCCTGTCTGTCTCTGTGTAATCACATAATCTTTTAGAGAAAGTTCAGCCTTTTAATTTATGGTCTTTCATATTCAGGATAGCCTCATCTTAACTAATTATATCTACAAAGATGCTACTTCCAAGTGAAGGAAAATGAGATTCAGCTGGACATTAATTTGGGAGAGAAGCACTTCATGGCAATGCACTGTAATAGATCTTAAGAGAAAACAATTACACAGTAATACAGATCATAACAGTGATTTTTAAGTTGTTTTTTGTCCAAAAATTTTAATATGAAAAATAGATGAGTATATTTAAATAGTTAAAGCTTCTCTGAAATAGAATTTACACCTCCTAGATTTTGTTGCACTTGAAAACTTCTAGAAGACACAAGAACTAAGCTTAAAAATAACATTAACTGGATTGATGTCAATCAGATAATGAGAGGAAAAAGGGTACTATATGTAAAATATCGTAGGAACTAAGCTTTTCTCTTAATGTGATAACAGAATTGCTGACAAAATTTCTGGAAAACAAAAAGTAATTTTAACTACTTTGTGTTTTTTGACATGAAGCAAACCTATTATATATTATAACCTATATTATATTGTAAGACTTCTGCCTCACCTCAAGTATTTTCAGAAAGTAATAAAAAATGTCATTCAATGATGTCTGAAG
Source organism: Heterocephalus glaber (assembly GCF_053883595.1). Classification (NCBI taxonomy): domain Eukaryota; kingdom Metazoa; phylum Chordata; class Mammalia; order Rodentia; family Bathyergidae; genus Heterocephalus; species Heterocephalus glaber. The sequence continues at coordinate 20,127,825 of NW_028258138.1, read as the reverse complement.
AACTACAGATCAGAGAGCAAATAGTCCTTTGATCTTGTTTTGAGTAAAGGAGATACCAAATTAGTGAATGTTATTACATAATAAAATAGAAATCCCATTAAATTAAAAAGAAGTCATATATTGGCATGACGCTCAATAGAAAATTAAAAATTTATTATTGGATTACCTTAATAACAATTGGAGCTCTACAGGAAAGCTAGAAATCAACTTGATTATACAAACTCTATTGTCATTATAGAATATAACTTTCTATTCATTCCTTTAAAATTATGTTAAAATAGCCATAGAAAACCTTTTTTAAAAATTGAAATAATCAATAATGTTTTGTGTAGTTCAAAAATAAACTTTTAAAATTAGTTGCTAAAAAAATATTGGTGGAAAAGTGTTAATCCAAAATAGTCAAGTATTTATTTTTTAAAATTAATTTTATTGGTACATTTAAGGTATACAATATAATGACATTCATCATTGGAATTTGCACCTTTATGTAATCCATCTTGGTTCTTATTTTTTCCCCACTCCCCAACTACAAAGACTTTGTCTCCATTTTTTTCTTTTTCTCATATTAATTCCATTCCCTTCTTTCTTTTCAACTATGCATTCCACTTCCTCTTCCCCTTTGGACCTTTTATTCCTATTTCACATTACCTATTATACCTTTTAGTCCTTATTTACACTTTCATTTTCTCATACTAGAGAAACTAATTGGCATTTACATATGTATTTAAGAGTATCACCTCAGTGTGCATCCATTTAGATATAAATGTCTCCAGTTTCTTGTTCTTTATGGCGATACTCCATTTTATTAAAAAGAAGCACATTTTCTTTATTCAGTCTCCAGTTGATGGACAATTGGGTTGCTTCCAAGTTTTAGCTATCATAAATTTTGCTATGAACATGGATGGACATATATCACTCTAGCATGATTCTTTTAATTCTTTTGAGAAGATACTCAGCAGGGGAATAGCTGAGTCAAATGGGACTTCCATTCCTAGTTCTTTGAGGTAACTCCTTACCAATTTCCACAGTGGTTGCATTGGTTTATACTCCCACCAGCAGTGGAGCAGGGTTCCTCTTTTGACGCAGCCCTACCAGCATTTGTTATTGGTTGATTTCATGATAGCAGCCATTCTTTCTGGAGTGAGATGGAATCTCAGCATTGTTTTCATTTGCATCTCTCCAATGAGCAGTGATTTAGAACATTTTTTCATATGCTTATATGCTATTTCTACTTCTTTGCCTGAACAACGGATATTCATTTCAGATGAGCATTTTTGGATTGGGTCTTTAAATTTGGAAGGTCTGATTTTTTAAAGATCTTTATAGATTCTAGATAGTAGACCTTTGTCTGAGGGACAGCTGGTGAAAATCTTTTCCCACATTGTGGGTTGTCTCTTCATACTGTTGGTGATTTCTCTTGCTGTGCACAAGATTTTAATAAGAAGAGATTCCACTTGTTGTTTGTTTTTGCTAGTTCACAGTCAACTGAAGTTTTGTTCATAAAATTTTTTTCTACACCAATGGCTTCAAAAGTTCTACCTAACCTCTGTTCCACCCATTTTAGTATTTCATTTTAATATTTAGATCTTTAATCCATTTCAATTTTAGTTTAGTGCATGGTGAGAGATACAGGTTTAGTTTTAATCTTTGACAGTTTGAAACTCAATTTTTCCAGCACCATTTATTAAAGAGGCTATCTTTCCCCCAGTGAGGGTGTTTGGCTCCTTTGCCAAAGATGAGGTGACTGAGTGTGTCTGGCATTGTTTCTACATCTTCTAATCTGTTCCACTGGTCTTCAGGTCTGTTTCTTTGCTAGTATCATGCTGTTTTATCACAGTAGCTTTGTAGTATAGTTTCAAGTTGGGGATTGTGATACCCCCTGCCATGTCTCTATTGCCTAGAATTGCTTTAGCTATTTTAGGTCTCTTCTGGTTCCAAATAAATTTTTGGATTGCTTTCTCAAGGTTCTTGAAGTATGCTGCTGAAATTTCAACTGGGATTGCTTTGAACCTTTGAAGCAGTTTTGGAAGTATGGCCATTTTCACTATGCTGGTTCTTCCTACTCAGGAGCAAGAGATGTCTTTCCATTTTCTGATATCATCTTCAGTCTCTCTTTTTTCAGAGTGCTATAGTTTTCAGAGTGGAGGTCTTTGATTTCTTTTGTTAGGTTGATTCCTAGGTATTTCAATTTTTTGGATGCTATTGTGAAAGAAATTGATTGCCCCATTTCTCTCAGTGAGTCGTTTTTCTTGTACAGAAAAGCTATTGACTTTTTTGTGTTGACCTTGTATCCAGCTACTTTACTGAATTTGGTTATTAAGTCTAGAAGACTTTTGGTGGAGTTCTTGTAGTCTTCTATATAGAATATCATGCCATCTGGAAATAAGGACAATTTGACTTCTTCATTTCCTATCTTTATTACTTGTATTTCTTTCTCTTGTCTAATTCCCTTTGCTAATGTTTCCAAGACTATGTTGAACAGGAGTGGTGATAGTGGACATCCTTGTCTTGTTCCTGATTTTAGTGTGAAGGATTTCAATTTTTGACCATTTAGTATGATATTAGGTGTTAGCTTTTCATAGATGACTTTTATCAGGTTGAGTTAGAGACCATCTATTCCAATTTTTTGGAGAGTTTTTATTATAAATGCATCTTGGATTATGTCAAATGCTTTTTCTGCATCTATTGAGATGATCATATGGTTTTTGTCCTTGGCTCTATTAATATAGTGTATTACATATTTTGATTTGTATATGTTGAATCATCCCTGCATCCCTGGAATGAATCCCACTTGTTCAGTATGTATGATCTTCTTGATTCACTTGTGCATTCTATTTGCCAGTATGAAAATACTCCTAAGTCTTTCAACAGGTTCCATGAAAACAGGAAAGAAACAGGAAGTGGTTCCAAATTCATATCTAGTGATGATCTGCATCTCTAGTTACATCTTGAAATACAAGGTATTACAATTCTTGCAGATTAATTTTCCTATTACCTCAAGACACTCTATGTATTCTTTCATTCAAAGGTTACTGATAAAGTTCTAAGTCTCAGCTATCATTCTTAGTGCCAGTAATACTGAGCAAAGAAGAAACTTTGCTTATGGAAATTATATGTTAATATATGAAGCAAACAATAAATACAATAAATAAATTAGTATAATAGAGACTCCTAAGTACATGGAAAATACGGAAGCAGAAATTAGAAATTGCCTACTCCTGATGAATTTTAGATGTGAATTTTAACAAGAGAAGTTCTCCCTGATAAGATGGTATTTGACCAAACATTTGAAAAGCATGAAAGAATACTCCATGCACAACTATATGAAAGAGTATTGAAGGTGGAAGGAAGCATTATTTCTAACTTGAGTAGCATTCTTGAGATAGAAATGTATCTATTGGGTTTAGAGATTAGCAAGAATCCCAGCGTAGTCAGAGTAAAGTATGTTGAGGAGGGTGGAGATGAGGATAGATGGAGTCAGACATGACAAAGGGCCAAGTCCTGGAAATGAAGCTACTATGGTTTCCTCATCATCCAATTGGAAACAAGGACTGAATATTATGTGCTACAGATATTGTTGCTGAGAATTTCTATCCAGGTTTTTTAATCTAATATTTCAAATATATTTGATAATTTACCTTCAAATACACAAGTGCCTATTTTTAAGTATTCTACAGATCATGAGTTTTTTCTTTATGACAGCAAAATTGTGAAAATGTTCCATGCCTAGTCAGAAAACTATTTTTCTATCTGATACATAGAAACAACTTTTCACAGATGTTTTGCAGTTATATCCAAATTAATGACATTTTTGATTTTCGAATAACTAATTTTGGTGGAATGATAGGAGATAATATCTTTTGGATAACATGGTTTTCAAGATAGCCTTTAATGATCTCAACTTCTCAAAATTTCTTTCCAAATTGTGTGAGTCTGTATGGCAAGCAGCATATAGGAGAAGTAAAAATATGGCACTAGTAAAATTAAGCTATACAATAATGATACATTCTTACTGGTTTCTCGTTCTCTCATCATCATCATTCACTCTGTGTGCAATGAGCATCCATACTGTGAACAGCCTTCTGGGTATACTCTCATGGTGACAAAAATAGCATCTCCAGCAAAGAGCTACCAAGCCACCTCAATCCGAAGTTAGATATAGGATGCCAAGATTCAGGTGAGCATTGAGGTGAATGAGTCTTTTAACAGTTTGGCTGCAATTTATGAACAATCCACAGATTGCAGTTGTTATCTAAGAAAGATCTAAAATCTATATCTAGACCCTAAACACTATGACAAATTATTTGTTGTTTTAAGATACTATAATTTAAGATTATTATATATATGTATATGTTCCATATATACACAACATATACCCATAATATATCCATATATATACGGAGTGGGGTGATCAACTTGAAATGTGGGAATAGTCTTCAAACTAGAAAATAGACTTTGTGTTATTACAATAAAAGCCAAATATTCTCTGAGAAAAATAATTAGATAAATATTCTGCTGGTTGATAAGGTAGGGTATGACTGTTTAAACAAGGTGAGTAATTATTAGGAGAATTTAAAGAAAAGATAGTGCTGCAATGTAGTTGCAGATAGTTTAATACCATTGTAGCCAAAGTTACCTATGTAGTGTTTCAAGAACATTTGACCAAGGTATTTACAAACAGGAATATTTGAGATGCTACCTGTTTGCAAGCTGACAGGTGGACCTGCTAGATGTCATTGACACTAGCTCACAACATGAAATTTCTACTTTAGAGACAAAGGGTTATTTTTTCCTAAAAATACTGATTATTGTTTCAAGTTTGCTTCAACATCTCTTTTCTCTCCATCAAAAATGTCAGTGTGCTAATTTCTGGAACATTATAGGTCAAAAGAAGTTGGGCAGATATATTGCCTATATTCAGGATATTGAGGTGGGAAGAAATTATTCAGGAATATTCAGGTGAAATATACATTTTTTCACTATTAAAAATAAATTTTATATGCTAGAATAAAGAATTGAAAATTGAAATTTAATATATATTAATATTAATATATTATTAAAATATTATACAGTTCTCTATTGCTGGAAATCAAACTACCTAAAAGCCATAGCATAGGACAACAACATTTATCATCTCACATCATTTTTAAGAGTCAGGAGCCTGGGAGCAGCTCCATAGATTGATATAGTTCAGGGTCTTGCAGAAATGCCATCACCTGAAGTGATGAGATACATCAAGTAAATTCTTTGCTCTCTCCTGTATTGCCTGATCTGGAGGACAAAAGAACAGCTGTACTGTGAGTCCATTGGTAAAGAACTAAGATTTTCATCAATAAGCAACTGAGGCCTTCATAAGCGTATGAGTCATCTTGGATGTCCAAGCCCAGGTGAGCCTTCAAAAGTATACATTCTTATACTTGCAAGCAGGAAGCGGAAAAATAAGTGTTACAGTGATGCATCATGAGAAATCATTTGCCATTCCCAACTTTAAAGATTGAAGATGGAACTCAAAAACGCAAGACCAAATTCTTCTTTAAAACCTCTAGAAAGAAGTACAGCACTGAATGAACCTTTTCTTAGCCCCATGATGCATACTTTGGGCTTTCGTTCTATAAAACTATAGAATCATAAAGATGTATTGTTTTAGATCGCCAAGGTTATGGAAACTTGTACTGTAGCCTCAGTATTCCTATGACTTGTATGTTGCTGTAATAAATATCTAAAAAGCAGAATCACCTTACAAATTGGGAAATAAGCAGCAGCAGCTAGCAAAGTTTGATGATTGTGCTAGAAACCTTTTGATTTGCTTGGATTGACATTTACACATAAGGACAATTAAAACCCTGACAGTTAAGAAGAAAGTAATGGGGATAGTATAGAAATCATATACTGCCTTAGAAAAATTTTACATGAGTATGTACACATGAATTAGAAATATGGATATTAAAAGTATAGAAAAAAATGTAGAAACATTTACAAATGAAAAGTCATGGGAAAGAGGAGGAAAAAAGATTTTTGTCATATAGTGGCAGAAGCTTAGTTGCATTTATGTCTTCAAATTAAGAGGAAAACAAAATTTGTAAAAGAGAAGTTGAATATGTAGCTAGTGAGTTTTAAAAATTCTTAAAATTGGACTGGATGCTTCTTCCTGCTTATAATAAAATATGTGGAAGAATAAATAGAGTGAAGGAAGAATGATAACCTATTGATGAGCAGGACTTGATTATTTTAGAAATTTTCATTGTATCCAGATACCAAAAGATGCTAAATTAGGACACTCATTGTCAAGGAAATATGTTGTGAAAAGTGGGTGTGACTACAAATATTTTGCTAGTGCCTAGGAAGGAATTAAATGTTGCAATATTTATTCACAGTTTGAAGAGGTTAAGCACGTGAATTACAGGTTGGCACAGCCATCTGGATAGAAGAAAGGAGAAAGTGTGTCATTATTTAGGAATGATCAGTAAAATGGCCTCTGTGAAATAGAATGAATCCCATGACATGCATCAGAGAAGCATTTTGCAAGAGGTTCTTGCAATGGTTTTATCAGTAGAAACACTGGCAGCTCAGATTGTCAGGGTCAGATGATGAAATTAAAACAAAACAAAAATGTGGCTGGTCATCAAAACTTTTGCAAGCAAGGAAGAGATGGGTAAAATTACTTAGTAATAAACATATTCTGCATTCATGAAAAACAAAAGTTAAATCCAAAGGCAGAGAGACCATGAGCACAAAGGACAGAGCCAAGAAACAAAGAAGATTATTACTAGGCTTTGAAAACTTATGCAAAAAAAAGAGAAACAAAATTTAGGGGCGGGTGATTTAGCTCAGTGGTTTTGCTGCCTGCCTCACAAGCTCAAGGACCCAAGTTCGATCCCTGGTACCAAAAACAAAAAGAAAATTGTGAAACTTTATGCCATTTGACCAGCTGAATGTCAAAATTATCTTACTTTTTAATGACTTTCTTTCCTTCATTTTCCTTTATTTTGAATGGAAATATCAGTAACAACTAAACTATGCCTGTTCCACCATTGTATTTTAAGAATAGTGGTTTTTAGTTTTGCAACAGACACACACAAATGAAATTTGTCCCAGGATGCACTCTACTGTACCCATAGCATAATTTATACTGATTAAGATGATTTAGAAAATAAGATTGGAGGCTTTTGAGTTGATGAGGCATTTTGAACTTGAAAGAATGATACAATTGATAAATTCTTCCCATGTGGGATGGAATCTTTGGCCCTTAAGGATGGGCTTTAGAAAACAGAAAAATGGCTTTTCAAAATGACAATATCCCTACCCTAGAAAGTATAAATATGTTATCTTACATGGCAAAGCTGAATTTCCATATGTAACTAAGTTAAGGATCTTGAGATGAAACGAAAGCACATACAATTCTGGATTTTCCAAATAGGTACAATGTAATTACAAAGTCCTCATGGTACAGAGAGGGAGACAAGAAAGTCAGTCAATACAAAGTGAGGAAAACAATAGCAACCATTTATAACTTGGAAGATAGAATGAAGCCATAAACCAATAAATATAAGCAATTTCTTCTTTGTAGCCTTCAGAAAGAAAATGTAGCTTGATTTTTTTCTTAGTAAGTCACATTCTTGTCTTTGAATTTTCATAAATGGAAGGTTTTTTGGTATGTTTATTTAACCAGCTAAATTTTTGACAGTAACAATGAGAAATTAATATTTAAATCTATATGATATTTGCCATGCAAGGAGACATGATATTTATTATCTTGGGTTGCAAATCCAAGATGAGCATACTATTGCTGTCTTTTAAGACTGTCTGAATTGCAGACATCCATGCAAAGTATTTGAAGGTGCAGAAACACCGAGATCCATGGAGATCTGCCTCTGGGTCAGGGAAATGAACACATTTCCTGGTCTGTCTTTATTCCTTCTATTAATATGAGAAAGGAGTGAGACAAACAAAGAAAGGGATGTTAAAACATTAATACTTGTGGTTTTAAATATTCTCAGTTTTTTTTCCAAATAGCAATGATACTAAAATTTTAAGGAAAGATCAAACTCAAGACACTAGGATAAAAACAGAACATACATAAGGGTGATTATAATGACTAAAAAGCTTTTAATTGAGCCTTAAGAGAGATGAAATGTTATAAATTACACAAAGCACCTATAAATGAATAATGCATGTGTCTCATGTATTCTTTCATTCAAAGATAAGTGCTTAAAATGCAGATCACTATCCCTCAGCCTTCCCGTGTGAAAAATGGCAGTGAGGGCTTAATGGTAAGTTCACAACTTTTAAAAGGAATTATATGTCAGAAATTTGCCATCTTGAATTTCCAGAGAGGGAAATAATACAAAATGAAAACAGGCCTTTATGCATATGTGCCCTATTTGTTTCACTTAAGAGTATGGCCTCAATGTGCATCCACTTAGCTATAAATGTCTCAACTTTCTCTTTCTTTATGATTGAGTAGTACTCCATTTTATTAAAAAAAATTTTGTTTAATCAAGTGACCAATTGATGGGAAATTGGGCTGTTTTCATGTTTTATCTATTACAAACTGTGCCACTATAAACATGGGTGTGCATATATCGCTCTGGTATGATTCTTTTAATTCTTTTGAGAAGATATCCAGCAGAGGAATAACTGGGTCAAATGGGACCTCTAATCTTAGGTCTTTGAGGAATCTCCATATTGATTTCCACAGTAGTTGCACCAGTCTACACTCCCACCAGTAATGGAGAAGGGTTCCTTTCTCCCTACAACCCCACCAACATTTTTTATTGGTTGATTTCTTAATAGCAGCCATTCTTTTTGTAGTAAGATGGAATCTCAGTGTTTTTTTTTGTTTGTTTGTTTGTTTGGTTTGGTTTGGGTTTTAGTACCTTTTTAGTACGAGGGATCGAATTCGGGATCTTGTGCTTGCGAGGCAGGCGCCAGAACCACTGAGCTAAATCCCCGGCCCCTCAGTGTTGTTTTCATCCGCATCTCTCGAATGACCAGTGATGTTGAACATTTTTTCATATGTTTATTTGCTGCTTCTACTTCTTTGTCTGAGAAATGTTTGTTCATTTCAGATACCTATTTTTGAATTGGGTCTTTAAATTTGTGTGGTCTGATTTGTATAATAAATAATGTGAAATAGCAAAGACAGGTCTGAAAGGGGAGGGGAAGGGGAAGTGGTAGGGGGAAGGAAAGAAGGGAAAGGAATAAATGTGAGAAAAGGAAAAATGGAAGCAAAGTCTTTGTAAATAGGGAGGGGTGGAGGGCTTGAAGATAGGGCAGGGGAATCGGGTAAAAAGTAAGAACCAAGATATATCATGTAAAGGTACAAATTCCTAATGGTGAATGTCATCCTATTGTATACCTAAAATGCACTATCAAACATAATAAAAAATAAAAAAAATAGGCCTTTAGACCCACAAGGTTTTACCTGCAGTTATCAAACTGAGAATATTTCAGCTACTTTTTTTTTTTTTTTGATACCAGGGAATCACTAAATCCCAGGGCATCTCAACTGCTTTTCATTGAGAGAGAAGGGAAACTCCAAAGGTCGAACAAAAACCAACCCTAGAGCAAATATTCACTGACCTTTGTGATCTATCACAATATATGCCATTTTCCTGAATTGTGGATTAATTTAGGTCAATGACAATTTTTCCTTCCATTTTCTTCCCTTCTTTTGGGGAGGGAAGTTTATTTATGTCAATCACACTATTATTAACCACTAGGTATATTGGGGGTCAGATAACTGTTACTCTAGTTTTATAGATTGAGAACTTTACTTGAAGGTTGCACTTCAGCAAATATACATAAAAGAAATCTTATCCACTAATGGACTTTATGTAGATACAAGATTCTTTTTTCAAGATAAAGCAGTCTTACCAGCCCTATAGAAAATGTAAACATTCAAATTATCTTTTTAAATGATAATAGGAAATATTTTAATAATTGTGCTACAAAATGTAAATTCAAATTATGACTGTTTGGAGCAAAACTTAGTCAAACATAGTCTATGCAAAATAAAAATAATTATTCAAGCTGTACTGAATATATTTTGCTTTTACATTTATTTGTAGCATTTGTTTTTATACTGCTGATTTTGCTTTTTTTTAAACTGTAAATAAAAGGTAAGTAAAACCTGAACTGATGACTGGATGAAACATTGCAAATATGATACATCCCTGCTCCTGCTTTGGAATAAAGTTCTAAAGCACACCTAAAGCTTTCTGCATATGTCTTTGATTCATAGTTTGAAATTTAAAGGAAAAACTATGGTAAGTTTACATTAAAAGTCAAAAATTTCTATTAATTGGAAAAGTCAGTCAGGAACACAAAAATAAAATGACCCTTTTACCATAATTTACCATTCAATTTTAATACACAAAAAGTAAAGCAAGAATTTTAATTTTAAAAAGGTGTTTTGTCTCTGTGATAATGGTTTATATAATTATTGTAGTGCTTAGGTAAAACTTCCTATATGCAATTTCAATGCAATTTAAAAACAACAGCAAAATGTCCCATTTGTACTGATTAGTGTAATCTTCTTGATAGTTCTTAAGTGAAATCTTCACTCTATTTTTGCAACTTGATATCAATTTATTTTTCTATTAGTAGGCATGGTTTCATTAAAGTTATTTTATTGCATCTTAAATTTATAACAGTGCTATTCAGATGTCTCATTTAAGATGAGAAAATTGAGATGTGAAAATATTTAAGTGATTATATACAACACAAATGTTATTTATTGTCAGAGGGAAACTGAGTTGCTGTGACTTAATTTTAAAGCTTTTTGCATTTTTAAATTATTCAATACCTTTGATATTTCTTCAAAAACATTCATTATTTTAAAGCATCTTCCTTTAGTAAGCTTTGGTTAGCCTAAAAATTGTCATTGCTTTGTAATTCTTTATATTTCAAGCAACTGTCCTTAAGAGATATATAATTAATGCATATTTTAAAATTCTAATAAATAGTTAAAAAAAATGAAGTCTTTAAGCTTCTACCATTTTCAAATAAAATAAAATACTGATATGCTTTCCATTTCACACTTATTTTAATTTTTAAATTTATTAATTAATGAAGAAAATATTGTACCTAATTCTAGTGTTTTCTCCAAATTTTAAACAAATATCCATCTGTATATTTTGAATAACATAACTTCCTAAATAGTCTAAAATAAAAGATAAATTCTATTAAAAATGCCTGAATATAATCAGGTTCTTATTTTTGTGTGTATTTTACCTGTTTTCCAATGCCTGCTCCAAGATCAACCTTTAAAAATAATATAATAATAGTGTGCTATACTAATAGTGTGCTGTTTTAATAATGTGTTTATTTTGAAAATGCGTGGCTCTACTGAAAGGCTCTGCTGCTGTCTTACAAACTTTAAAGGAAGCTTCTCTATGTACTCTTACTATTTAATTGTGGAATATTTTTCAGATTGAAAATAAAATAGCATAAAAATTTTTACCTTGGAGCCTTCTAGTACTCCTAGAACTTGATGTCATAGAGTCTAGGGCAGGATCTATTTCCTGTCAATAGGAATTACAAAGGACATTAGTACAATCTATTGGCAGTTGGTTTTGTTCAGCTATTAAATGAGCCACTTCTGGTTCCACTTTTACTGGGTCACAGGTGAACTCTTATTCACCTCCCAAATTTACCATCAGAGTAGCTAGGTAAGACCTGGAATTGAGCAAGAAAGAACATATGATCAAAGATCAAATTGTTGAATCACTGTTTATAGTGGCTGCTCTGTACTCTAACCAGGCCCGTGTGATTTGTATAGGGAATCACTAAATTATAATATAGCTTGTCATAGAAATTTTCAAGTTATAAGCAAGCCTTTATTTTTAGATGAGATCAGGCACATCAGGGTGGCATGGCCATAGACAAGTTTTTTTTTTTAGAAATTGCAAGTAACCTCTACTGTGAAGAATCAAGGGTAGGGCTTGAAGAACTTACTCTGGGCCAATGATGATAAGGTGGTCACTGCTCCTATCCAACCACTCATCTTGGAGGTCTAGTAGACAGGTATCATGATACAGGTTTGTGTCTTCTTGGGTGTCTATCCTGGATGGTGTCTGTACTCATTGGACTGTACTACAATATCGTGGCTACTTGTCTTCACGTGGAGACATATTGCTGCCTTTAAACAATGCAGTCTGTGGAGTGTTAGACAAACTTCAAACCAGCTTCTTTACACCTTTGTAGAACAAAACTTTGTTTATTTTAAATTGTATACTAGGGAGGATTCAGTACTAGTTTCCCACACAGACACACTGCCTGATATAAAGCTCTTGCTTTTTTCCTGATTTCTGCATTTTTTTCAGCATCATTATCTTATTTAATTCATTGTTTACTGGTACATTTTAGGTATACAATAGGATGACTTTCACCACTGGGAATTTGTACCTTTACACAATATATCTTGGTTCTTATTTTTTCCCATTCCTTGCCCTCCCTTCAACCTCTCCACCCCTCCATATTTACAAAGACTTTGTTTCCATTTTTTCCTTCTCCCGCATTTATTCCTTTCCCTTCCTACCTTTTCCCTACCCTCCCACTTCCACTTCCCCTTTGGACCTTTTCTCCTATTTCACATTATCTACTATACATTTTGATATTTATCTACACTTTCAATTTCTCACAGCAGAGAAACTATTTCATGTTTACACATGTGTATCCTATTTATTTCACTTAAGAGTATGGCCTCAATGTGCATCTATTCAGCTATAAATGTCTCTAGTCTCTCATTTTTTATGGCTGAGTAGTACTCCTTTATGTAAAAAAACCCTCACAACTTCCTTTTCCAGTCTCCAGTTGTTGCATAGTGTATGATGTGATCTCCCAATAAAAGAATGGAATATAAATCCTTGTGTCTAGCTCTGTAATTAGAAGATCCAAAATGGGAATACTAATATGCTTTAAACATGCAGTGACAATGTATACACAAAGAAAACAGCTCTGTCATTTAAACCATGCTTTTAACACCAAGTTTCTTAATATTGCCTGTTCTAGTGATGCTGACTCTGTCCAAAATGAAGCTTGAGAGCCCATAGCATGAAAAGGACTTTAGAAGAATGTAAAAGACTGTGGAGACAGGATTATTCTGTTTGTATGGCAGTAACATAACATGTTGTTATTATGGGAAGATTTATTTGGAATCATCATTAAATTTGCTGTATTTATTCAAATGTAGAGAATGAATGTTTTGTTTTAGAATGGACTTCAAACATCTCTATCTCCTGGGAACCCAGAAGATTTAAATTGTCTATTTCCAAAATTTACTCTTCAGAAATTTGAAAACTTCCTCTAAAATATATGTTCTATATCTGTGTAATATTGTAATTTTAGTGCAATTTATTCTAAACAAGAGTAGAATTAAACAAATATTAGCATTAATATTTCAAAAGAACATTTAAGCAATGAGTAACTTTCATTTTAACATTGTAATGCAAGCAATTTCAAAATGTTTTATATGTACTCATTTTCTTAAAGTAATGTAATCATATCATATAGACTGAGGTTAAATGATCTAAACTCAGGTCAACTACTTATAATTATGGAGCTTTAATATTATTTATATCACAAGATGTTGGGAAATTGCAAAATGATTAACATTATGTCTGGCCCATGTATTACTATTATTCATATTAGATTTAGCTCAGAAATGGCACATTTATGAGGCTTTTTGCTATGTTTTGTTTCTTAAAGTGTTATTTCATACACAATTCTAAATGTGAGTAGTGATTTCATGTCAATATTCATTCCTCAGTTAGTTGGATAAATCAATATGTTCCTAGGATCCTTTCTTAAGTAAGATTTCTTTCAATTGGCTCTGACATAGAGGCCTCAGTTGCACTGACATGAACACAATAACCTATTCTTATTGTTCAAAGGAAGAGATTTATCTTATATTTCAAAATATTTATCTTGGAAGAGTACAATAGTTTGAACTGAACGCAAAAGCTTTTTCTGTTCAAAGGTATAATTTCTAGCATTCAGTATTGAAGAAAATAACTTTAATCTTGGAAAGAAATATTATCTATTGCATCATTAAATCTTTGGAAGAAGTTGAGCTTATTTTATATTTTAACTTATTTATGGTATCTTTCAGATACCTAATGATTTAAAAATACAAGAATAATGTAATATAATTGATATTTTATAATTGGAGATATTTATAGCACTAATTTTCTAAATATATAATTTTAAAAAGAAGTATTTAGATAATTCTTTGATAAATGATGTAGTAAACTGACATGTTGAAAAAATAATAGTATGAAATAAAACTGATTAACATTATCATGTTATGAATATTCCTGGATATAATCAAGAACAAATTTTTTATAAGATGTTATGAATCTTACTAAAATTCCCTTTTATTGGTTTACTAAATAATGAAAGGAGAGACAATTCATATTAACTTTCAAATTTTTCATCTGGTCAATATAGCATAAGTACTGTTATCACTGTGCCAATATACATAAAGGTATGCCATTAAAATTACTTTTCTTTGTTTTATAGAACATTAAAATGCAAAGGAAAATGAAATTAAAATAAAAATTTTGAATTTTAATAATCTCATGCAATTTTAAAATTCTCTTTCAAAATATACTAATTTGTAGTCCCTTCCCAAAGAATATGGTGAAGAAATTTATCCAAGTAGAGGAAAGTAATATTTTATTGCTGATACATGTTAAATTTCATTTATAAGCAATATATTAGGAATTCATTTTCTGAAAACAATAACACAACTATTAAATTCAACTGATTAGACTCAACAAGGTCATATCTAGAGTAGAATAAAACTAGAATAAAACAATTATCTACATGGTAATGTGAAAAAACTATGACTATATATTCATTTAACCTGTTTTTTCTAGAACAGCAAGGACAATAATCCTTTTCTTTCTTGCAATATTTTATTATTTTGGCAAAAAACAATACTCATTAGCTAAATCAATGAATAAAATGCAAAATCATTAAAAATTGACTTCTAGTAAAGTTTTTTCCCCCCATTAAGTTTATTGGTACATTTTCAGTATATAATACAGTTATGTTCATCATTAGGATCTTGTACCATTACATGAGTATCTTGGTTCTTATTTTTTTTCCCCTTCCCTTGCCCTCCCTTCACCCCCTCCACCCTTCCCTATTTGCAAAGACATTGTTTCAATTTTTTTTTCCTCTTCTCATATTTTTTTCTTTCCCTTTTTTCTCTTTCCCTATCCCTCCCAATTCCCTTGCTCTTTTAGACCTTTTCTTCCTGTTACACAATATCAGTTATACATTTTTTAAATTACAATATCAAGATCTAGGAGACATTACCACAGATTTTACAGAATTTAAAAGGATATAGAAAGCATATTACAAAAATCTTTTTTGAAATAAATTTGACAACTTCTAAGAAGTATCTTGGAAGACAAATTAATGAAACTAACTCTGGAGGAAATACAAAATTTGAATAGCACCTATTAAAGAAAGTATATTCCTAACTTGAAAACTTGCCTATATGACAACAGCAGGCTCATAAACATTTTAACTGATAAATTATATCAAACAATTAAAGCCAAAAAAAGAAGGAACACTTCTCCCCTCATTTTAGAAACTCAACATTGTGCTAATCCTAAAACTGGATAAAGATAATAGAAGAAAAAACTATGAACATAGATAGAAATTTGTTTAACAAAACAAACTATTGGAAATCAGATCTGGCAGGATGTAGAAAGTGGTTTTGTTATAGGGATGGCAGTGTTAGTTCAGCATTGGAAGATCCACCCCCCAAAGTCATCATTTTAACAGAGGAAAGGAAAAAGTCATACTATCTTGTCACTAGTTGGAGAAAATGTATTGGACTAAAATCTACAGCTGTTCATGGTAAAAGCTATCAGGAGACTAGAAGTAGAAGAGAAGCTTCTCAACAGTTTAACGACATGTACTCCATATTTCCAGTGAGAATGCCTTATATAAATGGAGAAGATCCAGTGCTTTCTCCTTAAGGTGGGGAACAAGGGCAGATATGCTTACTCTTTATCTATCCATTAAACTTTGAAACCTAGTCCCCACCAAAATAGTCTGTTAATAAAATGACACAACTAGGATAGGATTGGCATGGCAGAAGCAAAATCTTTATATGTAGATGAAATGATCATCTACAGAGAAAATACTAAGAAATCTCTAGGATCCCCTAGAACTTGTGCTTGAATTTAGCAAGATTAGAAACCACAAGGTATATATAAAAATTCAGGTCTGTGTATACTTCCTATAAATGAAGAATTGGATATTGAAATTTAAAAGTTATGTAGGAATACAAAGGACCTAGAAAAGTTAAAAACAAAAACAGTGTTGGAAGACATTTAGTACCTAATTTTAAGACTTCTTCTAAAGCTACAGTAATCAAGGCAGTGTTGGTGTAAGGAAACACATGTAGATCATTTGAATAAAACAGAGAATCTAGAAATAGAACCACACATATATGACCCACTGAGTTTTGAAAGATTATTTAACATTAGCATTTTATAGAATATAAACTCTATTCAAGAGCTGAGGAAGAGATAGTGTTTTTAGCAAATGGGACTAGAACACCTGGTATCCGTTTATAAAAAATTAACCTCAACCCTTTTTTTCCATACATGAAAATAACTTGAAGGGATCTATGAACCTAGATAAGAAAGCCTAAAAATATAAAACTATAAGAAGAAATTATAAGGGAAAATATTTATGAATTCAGGTTAGGCAAGAACTACCTAGGATACAAAAAACATGATGTATAAAAGAAAAAAATTGATAAATGGGATTCCATCAATATTTAGAACTTTAAATGACATTATTAAAATGAAAAGTAATCCTTAAACAGACCATATTTACAATGCATATAACCTATGACCAGAATATATAAATAACCCTTACAGCTCATTAATAGACAACCCAATTAAAATGTAGACATAAGAAGATGATAAATAGCCAGTATGGCACAAGGAATGGTGTGCAACTCTAGAATCAGAAAAATACTAATCAGTACAATAATAAGATTTAAATATACACTCATTAGGGAGATGAAGTTAAAAGTTTTAAAAGCCTTGTCATGACTTTTTCTTTTTGTTGCATTCTCCCCATTTGCATTTAATTTGTCATGCCCAATGGATTCATTCTGCTGGGTTTCCTGGGGTTGTGATCCTCATTGTCTTTTCCTAGGGTATTGTCTAAAATTTTTTGAGTGCTGGTTTGGTATTCATGAAGTTCCTGAGGTGCTCTTTATCATGAAAGTATCTTATTTCTCCATCAATTTTGAAAGATAGTTTTGTAGGATACATCAATCTGGGTTGGAGGCTGTTTTCCTTTAGGGCTTGAAATACATCACTCCAAGGTCTTCTTGCCTTGAGGGCTTGCATTGAGATGTCTGCTGTGATTCTGATGGGCTTTCCTTTGTATGTGATTTGTTTCTTTTCTCTCACTGCTTGTAGAATTTTGTTCTTCTGTTGGATTTCTGGAATCCTAACTATTATATGCCTATGTGTAGATTTTTTTGATTAAGGCTAGCTGGAGTCCTATATGCCTCACTTATCTGTATATCAAGTTCTTTTCCCCTCCTTGGGAAGTTTTCTGACATCATTCCTGTGAACAGATTTTTTTATGTCATCTGAACTTTCTCCTCTTTCTTCATTGACTCCAATCAGTCTTATGTTATTCTTCTTTGCATTGTCTAGCAGCTGCTGGATTGATTTCTCATGTTCCTTTACAATTTTAAAGCAATTTTTCTTTCCCTGATCACTAATTGCAATCTTATCTTCTGTATGTGAAATTCTATCCTCACATTGGTTCATTCTGTTGCACAGACTTTCGATGGAGTTTTTAATCTCTTGGAAATCTATTTGTATCTGTTTTATGGAGTCCATTTGTTTCCTATGTTAGGATTCCATCATGTTCCTCAGATCCTCTATTTTTTTTTATCCGTGTCCTCTCTAGATTTATTAATCATGTCTTGTACCATGAGCACAATCTTTGCTGTTATCTGAGTAATTATTTCTGATTTCATTTTTCCCAGATCCTCTTTTGCTGCCAGTTCAGAGAGTCCAGGTGGTTGAGTATCAGATTGTTCCATCTCATTTCCCTTTGGGGTTGCTGTAGGTGATCTGGAACTCTGTTTTTGAGGCCTGCTTATGGATTTTCTCATTTCCATGGAGGGGGGAGTGCTTCTGGCACCTACACGGCTCACCTTCCCTAGAGAGCTTCCTTCTCAGTGCTGGGATCAGTTGAGCTTCTCTGCCTTCTGGGCTGGGAGTGGAGGGCCTCAGTACTGTGGTCTGGTGGTCCGGTGTCCTCTGCATCTTTGTAATGTGGAACCAGGTGGCTGCCTGTCTGCAGTGGGCTGATTCAGCATGTTCTGCGTGACTTGTGACCTCGGTAGTGTGTTACTTTTATAAAAGTTAGATCTCCATTGATGTTATAGTAGACATTATTGTTTGATCACCCACGTGACTCAGTTTTCTTCATCAAAACCTTTGTTCTGCATGGACACCTATATGTCCAGTTTCAGACAATTAAACATTGCTAATTCATGCCAATCTTGTAGTTCTGTCTCCCTCTACCCTGCAATGGATTCAGTGATGGACCCATGAGCAATTTTCAATATTGGGACTTAGAATGAAGTGTTTCTAGAGAAATTTCTGGGAAAGATTTTCAAGTTTGATTTTTCAAAATGGCAGGTTTAATTTGTCAAAATCAATTTTATTTTTATGGTCTTTTTTCTCTGAATAATGTCTTAAGGAAAAGTGATAGTTATAGCTCCATCAGGTGTCTTGAGATAAAAAGAAAAAAATTGGAAAAGTGTAATATCAACTGAGTTATAAGCCACCTTCTTGTCACTGGGACACAATAGCCAGCATCCACAACTTAAAGAAGGAAATTTTAATTAAGTTCACATTTTCAGGGGATGCAGTCCTTGTTCAACTTGATCTAAAGGAGAAACTTCATGGCAGAAGGGAATTTGAGAGCAAAGATAGTCAGTTCATGGGCACCTGGAAACAAAACAAGAACAAGGGTTTGGAACTATATATGACACCTCCATGACTCACCCAGACACCCCAGAAGTGTGCTTTACTGATCCCTCAGGCAGAGCCTAAGCCAATCAATTTCACAATGCAAGTTGACAAATAAATTTAATTGTCACATCATCCTAGGGCTATCCGTGCAGAGATGATCCAAAGTTGTATCTACAAATAGTAGACTTTTTGTTCTTGGTGTCAATTACATGTCTGTACTTTATACATACTCTTGCCTTTAAACTATTTTAACTGATGAGTAATACCTGGCTAAATTATAATGTAAAGACAATTTTGGTTATATTATGAAACTATACTTGTAAATCATAAAATAGTAGACATAATTTTTTAAATATTCCTGATTAAAATATATTTTAATTCTTTAAAAAAGTCAGAATTGTTACCATTTATTGAAACTTATTTAAAAACATATTTTATTTGCTTTTGTTGCTTTTATTATTACTTTTGCAGTAAATGATGATTACATTTACTACAGGGAATTGGTATGTGTATATAACACATTTCAACTGATTTTGAACCCCTTACCTCACCTCCCTTTTCTTTTCTAGCTTCAGATTCATTTATTCATCTCATGAAACCTTACAAAGTTTTTTATTATATATACAGATTAAAAACCAGATTAATAGGCCAAAGAACATATAAAACCTTTAAGATAATTATACAGAGTCAAGGTACACTTTTAGATAACATTCTCCATGCTGGATTACAATACTATTTCTTCTTCTCTCTTTTTTTCATATAAGAGAAATCATGCAATATTTAAGCCTGTGTGTTGGAGTTACTTCTAGCAGATCTCAGATTGGAAAAAAAATTACAATACACATATATTCTAGAGAATGTTAGATTATAAATACATTGCTTTAAAATCTACAAATGAAGACATAATAACATGGTAAAATGTCAAGCTATTAAAATCTTTAAAGGTAAGTTTTTATATAAAATGAAATGAAATCTTACTCTTCAACAAAAACCAATAACTAACACATTCAACAATATGAATAAATCTCAAAATCAGTAATTTAAATGATAAAAGTCATAATTTACTTATATGAAATTCCAAAATACAAATAGTAAATTTTTAAAAACAGAAGAATTATTTCCCAGGGCCTAGTATGGAAGTAACTAGCTTGGAGAAAAAATTTCTATGTGAGATCCAGTGCAGTATATGATGTAAGGAAGACTTTATTTAATAAATGCTGTTTTTCCCTATTATGTTTGAGAAATCTTAATATTTCTAGTATGTTTGAGTGATTTTTTATCATAAATTTTAAAATGATAAAATGTTCTTACATTTAAGTAGATACATGAAAAACATGAGATATCCAATTATTCTTTAACTCATTCTCAAACAATGTTATATAAGCATTTGAATAAGATATACATTTAGTTTAATTTTGGGGGGGGGTACCAGGGATTGAACTCAGGACCTTGTGCTTGCGAGGCAGTCACCTGAACCACTGAGCTAAATTCCCGGCCCAGTATACATTTAAATACTAAGATATATCATGGAAATTTTAGTTTACAAGTGAATAGATATATTATTCACCTAATATTAAATGCTTTTTGGGTTCCAGTTAACATATTTATGACAATTTGAATTCTGAAGATTTACAAACATGCAAACTAATACAAGTGAAAAGTGATACAATTCAGAAAACTAAGTACCATAGCAATGAAGAAAATCAGGTGATTGAAATTATCTACTTTATTAATATCATGGATGACTCATATTTAATTAACCTTTTCAAACTAAATGATAAGATCAAAAGGTAGTGACAAGCAAAATAATGATAAATTCTCAGCTTTTGACTGAAACTCACTGATGAATATGTAAACAACTTTTCAATAGGAGCTACTTTACATACTCTTCTTTGTAAGTATAATAATTTTTATATTTAGTGGAGGGTACACTCGAATGGTTGCTCTTTTTTTTTTTCCTCTGTATTTTCTTATTACGGACAGTAAAACAGAGCCTGAAGGCATGCTAGTGACAGGGTCCTCTGAAATTATTTCACCCAAACTACATGATTCCATTCTGAATAAGTGCTGCCAAATGATGGATGTTGGAGTGTTTAATTCTTGCAGGCTTGTGTGAAATATGAGCTCAGCAAAAAAAAAATTTATAATGCCTCTTCTTTTTGTTATTATTTGGGGCACAAGTAAAACAGAAATTAGTTTTCAAGCATTTAGTTGTCACATGTCAGATAAGAAATGTCAGATGAGAAATGAGAAATGGCAATATATCAGATGAAAAAAATGGAATCAGATTAAAAACCAAGCTTTAAGAGTTAATGGTTATACTAGGCCTTTCACTTTCCAAAAATTGTTTCATCAGGTTTGTCAGGTTTGAATGTTTTTTATTTTACAGGAGTAAATTCATAAAACTCAAAATTTTAAATGTATAGATTCTTTTCCTTTAACATTAGAATACGAGTCTCTTTTTATTAGAAAGTATCACCTTGCAATTAAGTTCATGTATTAGTCACTTTCCTCTCACCAAGACAAAATATCTACACCCACAATCTAAAGACAAAGACATTTATTTGTCTCAGCTTCCATGGATTCATGGTGAGGTAGTACCAAGGCAGAAACAGTATGGGAAAAGGGTGTAGCTAAGGAAAGCTGCTGATCTTAAGGCATGCAGGAAAGAGAAAATATTTGGAATTAATCCTAATGTTTATATATGAAACATTAAATAAGCTACGGAATAACCACACAGTTTGATACAATGCAGAGATAATTTTTTAAAAAAATACAAGAAGCCTTCATCAAATATCAAGGAATGACACCAAGTGTATACTTTCAAATAACAAGAGAAAAAATACAAAGTAGTGTATATATGATGTGTTGCTATTTTTTTAGGGAACTATTTTGGCAAGAATACACATAGGAATTATAAAGTAGAAATTGTAAATTTGGATATTAAATGGAATACTTGAAAGGAGATAGTAGAGAAAATTCAGGAGTAGCTTTTAAGATTAAAATCATGCTAATTTATATATTTAAACAGCTGTAAATTTAAAAAGCTGGAAAAATTTGAAATATAAAAATGATCAAAAATTAAAGTACATATAAATGTAATAACATACATTATTGAAAAATAAATACAAATAACTTTGATATATATCTTGGATCCAAAGACAAAATGCCATTCTGATATATTGACCATTTTTATTAAATAATACTTAGTATGGTGCTAGGTGTATAGTTCAGGTGTACAAAGAGTGCTTTTTTATGCACAAGCCTTGATTTAATCCCAAGTTTCATCATTACCAAAACGAAAACAAAAAGAGAATTTAAACACATAAACATATTTAATTGGCCAGCAGATGTTGCACATATTTAAACTATACAATATGACCATCTGAGATACATAGAACTATTTAGTTATTACAAACATGAATAGAATCTTTCATTGGCTTGGATAAGAGTTCCCCAGAGGCCCATGTTTTAAAACCTTTTCTCCAGTTTATGGCACTATAGGTAGGTAGTGAAAACTTTAAGATGTGTGAGTTATTGGGATGTTTTTAATTATTAAGTGTGTGCCCTCCAAGGAGAATAATGGACTACGGTCTCTTTCTTTTCCTGTATTTTCATGGCCAATAAGGGAATAGCCTTCCTCCTCTATTCTCTTCTGCCAAGACATGTACACTACCACATGTCTAAAGGCAACAGGGGAAAACACTCGTGGATTTAAACCTGCAAAACTGAGAAAAAACAATTTTTTTCTCTTAAAGTTCATTAGCTCAGGTACTTCATTATAGTAACTGAGAGGTGAGTTACACAAACCCTGACTGAAGAAAATCAAATATTTTGAATAAGACTTTTTTGTAGCAGTGTTGGTGTAACCATTCTGAAACTATATTAAAACAAGAGATTATTATTTGGGGATTTGTTGCTGTACTAAAACATAATACATCTATGTAATGGCAGTTTAACTTATAATTAAATGTATCAAAACATAGTCATAATTTAGTGAAATAAAAAGCCCAAAATTAGAGGACAAAAATTGGCCTAATTGGAAACTAATTTGATGATATGAAAAATGAGTGCACTGTTGTACTTAAAAATTGAATTAAAATTAAATGAGTCAATATTAATATTAAAAACTAAAAGAAAATATATCACTGATATGCATTTGATGTATATATCTGTGACTGATTTTGTTTAAATAATATTTGAAAGAAAAATAAGCTCTGTTTTATCAGAACCAAACTACATTTCTGACTTCTGGAGAAGAAGGACATGATTTAATGTGGGGATTATTTCCTATAAATGTTCTATGGTTAAAAACAAGAACTTCATAGAGGCTCTCAAAAATCATTTTGCCAGGGCTGGGGATTTAGCTCAGAGGTTTCGCCACCTGCTGCACAAGCACAAGGACCAGAGTTCGATCCCCGGTACCAAAAAAAAAAAAAATCATTTTGCCAGATGTAGTGATTCACACCTATAATCCCAGCACTCTAGAGGCGGATGCAGGAGGAGGCCAGTCTGGGCTACATTGTGATTCAAGGCCACCCTGAACTACATAGTGAGATCCTGTCTCAAAAAACAAAAAACAACAACAACCAAATGAAACAAAACATTTTGATAGTTTTTTGTACCAATCATTTTAACAAAAATGCAGCCATTTTGACAACTGCCATATATCGCATTTCACCTACACTAAAAATGTATTTGCTTCCTGAAGAAATTCTCATTCTCTCTCTCTCTCTCTCTCTCTCTCTCTCTCTGTCTCTCTCTCTCTCTCATATGAAAATTGTTTCTATGTATGTGTCTGTCTTTGTGCACCTGAGAAGGTCTGATAAGGAATTGACTTCACTTGTCGGGTGATTTTTTTCTCTTGAAATGAATTGAATTGGTTTCTTTTTTTAAAAAAAAAAATATATATATATATATTTATTGGTACATTTTAGGTATAAAATGCATTTACATTTATCATTGGGTGTCTGTACCAGAACATGATGCATCTTAGGTTTTATTTTTTCCTCCCATTAACTGTGCACCCTTCACCCCCTCCATCCTTCCCTATCTACACAGAGTTTGATTCCAATTTTTTTCTCATAATTTTTTTTCTTTCCCTTCTTCCCTTTCCCCTTTCCCTTCCACCATCCCCAAACCCTTGGAGCTTTTCTTATTTCAAATTATCACTTACTCATTTTAATCATTTTCATCCTTATTTACACTTTCAATTTCTCACACTAGAGAAACTATTTGGTATTTACACATGTGTGTCCTATTTCTTTCACTTAAGATTATGGCCTCAATATGCATCAATTCAGCTATAAATGTCTCTAGCTTCTCATTCTTTATGGCTGAGTAGTACTCCGTTTTATAAAAAAAAAATCTTCTTTATCCAGTTTCCAGTCAATGGGCATTTAGGCTGTTTCCAAGCTTTAGCTATTACAAATTGTGCTGCTATAAATATAGGTGCACATATATCACTGTGGTATGATTCTTTTAATTCTTTGGGGAAGATTCCCAGGAGGGGAATAGCTGGGTCAAATGGAACCTGTAGCCCTAATCTTTGAGGTACCACCACATTGATTTCCACAGTGGTTGCACCAATCTACATTCCCACCAACAGTGGAGAGGGGCTCCTTTCTCTCCACACCCCTACCAGCATTAGTTATTGGTTGATTTCTTTATAGCAGCCATTCTTTGTGGGGTGAGGTGGAATCTCAGTGTTGTTTTCATCTGCTTCTCAAATGACCAGTGATGTTGAACATTTTTTCATATATTTACTTGCTGTTTTTACTTCTTTGTCTGAGAAATGTTTGTTCATTTTGGTTGCCCATTTTTGAATTGGGTCTTTGAATTTGGGAGGTCTGATTTTTTTCAATTCTTTATATATTCTTGATAGTAGACCTTTGTCTGAGTTACAGCTGCTAAATATTTCTTCCCACATTGTATGTTGTCTCTTAGCTCTGTTGGTAGTTTCTCTTGCAGTGCAGAAGCTTTTTAATACAATGGGATCCCAGTTGTTGATTCTTTCTGCAACCTCCTGTGCTACTGAAGATTTGTTCATAAAGTCTTTTCCTATGCCAATGTGATCAAGAGGTCTACCTAACTTATCTTCCAGCAATTTTAGTGTTTCTGTCTTAGTATTTAGGTCTTTAATCCACTTTGATCTTAGTTTAGTGTGCAGTGATAGGTATGGGTCTAGTTTTTATTTCTGACAGGTTGAAATCCAGTTTTTCCAACACCATTTATTAAATAGGCTATCTTTCCTCCAATGAGGGTGGTTGGCTCCTTTGTCAAAGATGAGGTAACTGAGTATGTCTGGAGCTGTTTCTGCATCCTCCAATCTATTCCACTGATCTTTGGGTCTGTTTCTTTGCCAGTACCATGCTGTTTTTATCACAGTAGCTTTGTAGTATAGTTTCAAGTTGGGGATTGTGATGCCCCCAGCCATGTCTCTGTTGCCTAGAATTGCTTTTCCTATTCTAGGTTTCTTCTGTATCCAAATGAATTTTTGGATTGTTTTCTCTAGTTCCCTGAAGTATATTGTTGGAATTTCAATTGGCATTGAATTGAATCTGGATAGTAGTTTTGGAAGTATGGCCATTTTCACTATATTGGTTCTTCCTACCCAGGAACAAGGGATATCTTTCCATTTTCTTATATCCTCTTCAATCTCCTTCTTCAGAGTGCTGTAGTTTTCAGTGTAGAGGTCTTTTGCTTCCTTTGTTAAGTTAATTCCTAGATATTTAATTTTTTTAGATGCTATTGTAAAAGGAATTATTTCCCAAATATCTCTCTCAGTGGGTCTGCTATTTGCATATGAAAAGGCTATTGATTTTTGAGTGTTAACCTTGTATCCAGCTACTCTACTGAATCTGTCAATTAGGTCTAGAAGACTTTTGACTGAGTTTTTTAGGTCTTCTATGTAAAGTATCAAATCATCAGCAAATAATGACATTTTCACTTCTTCCTTTCCTATCTTTATTCCTTTTATTTCTTTCTCTTGTCTAATTGCTATGGCTAATGTTTCCAGAACAATATTGAACAAGAGTGGTGATAGTGGGCATTCTTGTCTTGTTCCTGATTTTAGTCTGAAAGTTTTCAGTCTTTGACCATTTAGTATGATGTTGGCTGTTGGTTTTACATAGATAGCCTTAATCAGGTTGAGATAAAGACCTCCTATTCCAATTTTCCATAGCGTTTTTATCATCAATGAGTGTTGGATTTTGTCCAATGCTTTTTCTGCATCTATTGAGATGATCATGTGCTTTTGTCCTTGACTCTGTTAATATAATGTATTACATTTATTGATTTATGGATGTTGAACCATCCTTTCATCCCTGGGATAAATCTGACTTGGTCAGGGTGTATGATCTTCTTGATGACACTCTGTATTGTGTTTGTCAGTATCTTGTTGAGGATTTTTGCATCTATGTTCATTAGGGAGATTGGTCTGTAGTTCTCTTTTTAGGTTGGGTCTTTCCTTGGTTTTGGAATCAAAGTAACACTTGCTTCCAGGAATGAATTTGGAAGCCTTGCTTCCATTTCAATTTCCTTGATGAGTTTAAATAGTAGTGGCAATAGTTCTTTAAATGTCTTGTAGAATTCAGCAGTGAAGCCATCAGGACCTGGGCTTTTTCTTTTGTTGATAATTTTTTATTACATTTTCAATTTCACATTGTAATTGGGATGTTTAGAATTTCTATATCTTCTTCATTTAATTTTGGCAATTCATATATATCTAGGAATCTGTCCATTTCTTCTGTGTTTTCCATTTTATTAGAGTACAGGTTCTCAAAGTAGGTATTGATGATTCTCTGGATTTCTGCTGGATTTGTTATGACTTCACCTTTTTCATTCTTAATTGCATGTATTTGTGCCTTTTCTTCCCTTTTTTGTGATAAGGCTGGTTAAAGGTTTATCAATTTTATTTATATTTTCAAAGAAAACAATTCTGATTCATTGATGTTTTGTATCATTTGCTCAGTCTCCATTGCATTGATTTCTGCTCGGATCTTTATCATTTCCTTTCTTGCACAAGCTTTGGGTTTGTTATGCTCTTCTTTTTCTAGGAGCTTGAGGTTCTGCATTAAGTTATTTAACTGAGTTCTCTCTGTTTTCCTAATATGGGCATTCACTGCTATGAATTTCCCACGTAGAACTGCTTTCATTTTGTCCCACAGATTCCTGTATGTTTTACTGGCATTTTCATTTACTTGTAGGAACTGTCTAATTTCTTCTTTAATTTCCTCTGTCACCCATTGGTTGTTCAGGAGGGTTTTGTTCAATTTCCATGTGTTTGTGGGTGTTTTGTGGTTTCTTATGTTATTGATCTCCAATTGTATAGCACTATGGTCTGATAATATACAGGGGATAACTTTGATTCCTTTACATTTACTTAGATATGTCCTATGAGCTAGCATGTGATTTATTTAGGAGAATGACCCACGTGCAGCTGAGAAGAACGTATATTCTGATTTTGTGGGGTGGAACACTCTGTAAACATCTATTAAGTCCATTTGTTCAATAGGTTTGTTTAGTTCTAGAATTTCATTGTTAATTTTTTTCCTAGTTGATCTGTCTATTTGTGATAGAGAGGTGTTGAGGTCCCCCACAACAATTGTATTAGTGCTTATTTGGTTTTTCATGTCCATTAATATTTGTTTTGTATAGTTGGGGGCATTTATATTTGGTGCATATATATTTAGGATTGTCATCTCTTCCTCTTGGTTTGTTCCTTTCAAAAGGATGTAGTGACCATCTTTGTCTCTCTTAATTAGTTTTGGTTTGAAATCTACTTTGTCTGCAAATAAGATTGCTACCTCTGCTTTTTTATGGTTTCCTGTTGCATGGAGAACTGTTTTCCATCCTTTTACCTTCAGTCTATGGATTTCCTTTTGAGTTAGGTGTGTTTCTTGTATACAGCATATTGCTGGGTTTTACTTCTTAATCCATTCTGCCAGTCTATTTCTTTTGATTGGTGAATTGAGGCCATTAACATTGATAGTTATAATTGACAGATATTGACTCATCCTTCTCATGATGTTTTACTGTTGTTGGCTCTTTTCTTATTTCCCCCCCCCTTTTGCTTTAGTGTCTTACGTTGTGTGGTGCCTTGTCTCTGCTAGGCCTCAGGGAGTTGGAACCTTCATTGTCTTTTTTCTAGGATATTGCTTAAAATTGTTTGGAGTGCTGGTTTGGTGTTCATGAAATTTCTCAGGTGTTCTTTGTCATGGAAGTATCTAATTTCCCCATCGATTTTGAAAGATAATTTTGCAGGATACAACAGTCTAAGTTGGAATTTTTTTCTTTTAGGGCTTGAAATACTTCACTCCAGGCTCTCCTTGATTTGAGGGTTTGTGTTGAGAAATCTGCCATGATTCTGATGGGCTTTCCTTTGTAGGTGTTTTGTTTTTTTTCTCTAACTGCCTGTAGAATTTTGTTCTTCTGTTGGGTTTCTGGGATCTTGACTATTATATGTCTAGGTGTAGATTTTTTTTTGTCATGGCTGGATGGAGTTCTATATGCCTCACTTATCTGCACATCCAACTCTTTACCTCTGTCTGGGAAGTTATTTACTATTATTTCTGTGAACAGTTTTTTATGTCTGTTGTGCTTTCTCTTGTTTTTTCATGGACTCCTATGAGTCTTATGTTATTGTTCTTTGCATCATCTAGCAGCTATTGGATTGGTTTCTCATGGTCCCTTACTATCTTTAAGAAGTCTCTGTTTTCATCGTCCTTAACCACAAACCTGTCTTCTATATCTGCATATTCTGTCTTCAGATTCTCTTAGTCTGCTCTGCATGCTTTCAATGGAGTTTTTAATCTCTTGAATATCTGTTTGAATCTGTTTCATGTTTTCCATTTCTTTCTTATGCTGGGCATTCATGGCTTCCAGCATATTTCTGATCTCATCCATTTTCTTATCTGTTTCTGCTCTAGAGCTTCTAATCATGTCTTTCACTCTGCTCACCATGTCCATATTTATCTGGGAGATTATTTCTGTTTTGAAATTTTCTAGAGCCTCATGCATCTGCTTTGTTACTTCCTGTGCTATCAGTTCAGGGTGTCCAAGTGGTTGCTTATCAGAGTTCTCCACTTCATTTCCCCCAGAATTTCCTTTTTGTGTCATGGAAGCTTGTGTTTGTGCCTTGCTTAAGTGTCTTCTCATTTCTGTTTTTGGTACTGTCCTTGATTTAATTCCTGTGTTGATATTTCAAGATTGCTTAATGTAGGTATCTTTGTTGCTTGTGTTTAAAAACCCCTTGTGGAATGATTGCTTTTCAGAGGTGTCCTCTAGATATGGCTTGTGTTTGGGTTTTGAGACTCTAATGACTGAAGCTATTATATTTTTCTTATACCAAAAAGGAAAACTAATTAGATCAATCACAACATGTTAGCAAAAATGATATAGTCAGCAATACCATCGCATCAAGCACAGCTTAGAAAATGACTCTTTGTGGTAGTTATTCATCTATCACTTTTAACTATGTGAGTTAAATTAAAACCAAGGACCAACCCAACATAAGTTTATAATGAATAAACTCTTCAATATAGCATCGTTCCCCTTTGGGGTGGGGAGCTAAATGGAGTTGAGGAGGGAGGAACAGGTAGAAAGAACAGGTAAGATTAGCGATGAGGCCAGAAGACACAGAAAGATCACACAAACTCTAAGAAGTTGTTAAAGGCAAGAGAAAATGGCAGAATGAAAGAACAAAGCTGTGAATAGAACCACCTAACAGCAACAGGGAGGCTAGATACCAAATTTACTTTCCTTTAAACCTAATGATAATCAAGAGAAGGAAAAAGAGAAGAAAAGAACAGCAAGGGAGAAATCCGACTTCAGTGCAGAAAGGAACAAATGGGGAGATGAGGGGTAATGTGCGACAGTGAGAGAATGAGAGATAGAGAGAAAGAAAAGATAAAAGAAAGAAAAGCAAAACTTTGAAGAGTAGAAAATAAGTAAAAATTAAGAATAAAAAATAAGAAAAAAAATTTTTTTCTTTTTTGCAAATAGCAATAGAAATTATGGGCCTCCTTCAGGGTATGTCTCTGTTGTCACAGTAGGCAATGTAGGAATCTCTGTGCATACACAAGCCAATGAGTCTCAGCAAGCCAGCAGCAGACCAAGTACAGTGGTCTGATGTGCCTTTATTGTAGAGGTTCTCTTTACTTTTCTGCAGAGCTTCAGTTTTCTTCCAGAAGCCTGAGAAGCCCTTTCTGTTATTAACTTCTGCTCTATCTTGTGACGCTCAGGACAAGGGTCTTTATAGTCTCCTTTGACTCTGTAGTATGGGACGAGGTAGGAAAAAAGCCAGAAGGTAGGCGGTGCATGGGGTGGGGAGGGACGGGACGGGACGGGACGGGACGGGACGGGACTGAGAGTTGGAGGCGCCTGTGTGGCTAAGCGGACCTCACCGTGCCATGGACATAGCCAGGGAAGGCCGCAGGAACCCCAAGCTGCTTGCCTTGTCTCACCGGGGCGGTTGCTGGTCGCTGGTCGCCGCTGCTTTGGGAACGTTGGGTGGGGGTGGGGCTGCAAGACGCCTCTGCAACCTCACCGTGCCGTGGGCGTGGCCCGGGATGGCCACAGAAACCCCAGGCTGCTTGCGGTGTCTCACCAGGGTGGGCGGTTGCTGGTCGCTGCTGCTTTTCTTGAATTGGTTTCTGAAGGTGTCAAATACCAAACCTGATTCATTTTGCCACCATTGACATTCCAGAAGTCTTATTTTGGCTGAAGTTTAAAGTTTCTTTTGCCAGTGTACTTTTTACTCCTAACTGAAAACATTGTAAAGATTGTTCCCTGTCTTTTCTTTTCTATTTTGGTTTCAGTGTTAGTAATGGAAACCATGACTTCATGAACTTTACAAAACCCCTCTACCATAGACCTCAAACACTAACCATCTTTTCCTCTCTTTTTTTTAATTATGATAATACTCTATGCTTTTCTCAATGAATATTGAAATATATATATATCTAAATATGATTTTTTTCAATTAATGGAGAAATTTTTATGGCTTTCTCCCATTAGAGGGTATTAAGGTGAAATATTCATTTAGATTAAGTGCTCTTAATTTTCAAAGAACATTAAAATTTAGGTCAGCCTCAGTATAGGAAAACATGCCTTAGAGGAACAGCCCTTCTTCGTATTACTAAATCAGGAGTATTGTGGTAGAAGTTGGAACCATAGATTCTGGAAGCTTAAATATGACTGCCAAACTCTTCTAGTTCTAATCTGTGAAATCCATTTACATGAAAAATTAATGTTTAATACTTGCATAGAAACTATACTTTCTTTTTGTCTACAGGCTAGTTTTTGTCATTGCTTTCATTCTTTCTGTACAGTATTTAAATTTCTTTCTGTATATTCTCTTACTGTCTTTTAACAAAATTACCTAATATATCCAGATTTGTATCATACCTTCTTAATTATGCAAAGGAAAATTTATGCCAAAAGTTTTCTAGGGTAAAATGAGATATCATGGTTAATCAACTTTCTGATAAAATTTGTAATGTAAAAGTTGTATTAAGCTTGGACATCTAAAAAACATACTACATTTTTGGCTGCAGTGGTTACATGGGTGATTTTATTTTGCTATAAGAGCACCCTACCCAATAAAACAAAATTACCTCATGAAATGAGTTTGCAAACATATTCCTAAAGGGGCCTATTACAGGTCTTTTCAAAGATTATAAATTTAACATATATGAATAATTACTTGTGAAAAATTCTAATAATTAAAATAGGTTAAAGTGTGTTCACTTACCATAGTCCTCTGAGATTTCCATTTATCAGATCCTGCCTTTTGAACTCAGTAATTAATACTCAAGAAATATGACAGTGAGAATAGAAAAATGAAATCTGGAAATATAAATGGGAAAGCTCAATTAAAAATCAAATTTTGCCATATAATGCCGACCAAGCAGCAGGGAGGGAAAAAGACATCAACGCTGTATAACAATGTTGGAAGAATTGGGGGCTGGAAAGTTAGGTGCTCATCAATTCAGACATTTGTGGTCAGAAGATTCAAAGAGACAATAGAGGAACTTTATCTCAATACTATGATGAGATTTTTCACGATTCCAGAGGAATGCAAATGGAAACATGACACTTTTTGAAATAAGGGCAATTTTATTAAACTGATTTGTGTTCATTCTCAGTCTAAATCAAGGCAGGCTGTTGGCCTTCACCTCAATTATTTCATCCAGACCACAGAACAGACTATATGACTTATTAATATTGTGCAGCATTTATAGTTTGGCCAACTCTAACTCGGATCTCTATAGGGAAGATACTCCTGTGGAATAACTTTCTGAATGATGTAAATTGATACCATCAGAATAGTCCATGACTTAAGTTGGTATCATTCTCACAAAACTGTATTTCAAAAAAAAATTGCTAATATATCCAGTTTGTTTACTCTTTGGGTTCTATTTTCTGGAAAGCCTATAATATTTAATATTAACGCTATATCACAGAACATAATTTTGACAAATTACCAAACATGCATTTATATACACATATAAACTCCCTGTATTTACATATTGGAAACTTCAGTATAAACGTTTTTAATATTAATTTTCTTATTGGATGCTTGCTCAACCAAACTGCTTTAATTTATGAAACTCATATTACACATAAAGATATCTTCTTTAATAATAACTAAAACTAACATAATAATAATAATTAAAACTAACATAATTTTGTTATAGCATCCAATTTTTAATGTAACTTTAAAAAACACACCAAGCTGTGACAAAAGTAAATTCTTGAAAATGCTTCAGTAATTTGTCCCTTTGAGGTCATTTATATTTGCATTTTATGCAATAGTTATCTCTTAAGTAGAAAACCTCTTACCATCCCGTATAAACTTAACCTAATTGGAACCTGAAAGACATTTGTTTTAAAAAGACAATGGACCTTTAACCCTCACGTAAGAGAATCACCCATTATTCTAAATTTGGCTGTTAGAGACAGTACACAGATTAGACTTCATGTTGTGACAGTGAGTTTTACACTGCATTAGTAACATGTAAAATACTTTAATGCAAATATTAAGCAAAGATCAAAATCATAAATTATAAATAATGCCATGAAGTATAGTCATTAAATATACAAATGTGGAAAATAGCATTTTATATATTAAGTAGTAATTATGAAAGTCATGAAAAATATTTTTAAATATAAAAAATTTAAAAATGTCTTCCAAATGACTTACTTGCATCAATATTTTTATATTTATGCTAGTAAATTCTAGATACAATACAAAATTATTATTAATGATATATAATAGGTCCTAGGTATTTTTTATGTGATTAATTTATAGTGACTGTAGAATAGGTGTTGCTCCTATTTTACACATGTATACAAACCATCAGGAGAATTACCTGTAGTAAACAAAAAATAGCAATAATAATAATGGTGTTCTCTTGGATGACCTGTATGAGAATCCTGACACCTTGTTGTGTTTCCCAAGTCTTGATGTTTACATATAAAAATATTGAATTTTTTTTAAATCAATGACATGACAAGAATCAAACAAGGAAAAGTTAAGAAACAAATAGTTCATAGCAATAGACTTTAAACGCAAAATGGTATCTTTATGCTTGTAACAGCGACTTTAATTCTTCTATAATTAATTATACATAATACACAAAGACTTTCAAATGAACATATCAGATACTAAATAAACTATAATGAGAATACACATTTAATATCATTTCAACTAACCAATGTATAATCATATATTAGTTTTATATGTATGCCATACCCAGTGGTTTCGCAGTGAAATCATATTAGAGCAATGATTTTTTATTAAAGGTAAAAAATCCAACATGTAAAAGAAATCATAAATTTAATCATGTTCTTAAAAGAACATTTTAAAATTAATATCTGTGCATTTTTAACTTCATAATATTTAACAAGACAGCGTGACAACACAAACACTAATTTTTGCCAAATTTCAGACATATTAAATAATGGAATATAGTTCTCTTTTGATTTTTTTATTACATTTGCTTTCTCCATGTCAGTATGATAAAACAAAACAAAACTAACAACAGAAACAAAAACATGCTCACCATTAAAAATAATAAATATATTTTATATTTAGTACAAAAGCCAAAACTGAGATTAATAAATAACAAATTCTAAATCAAATCAAAGCTGATGGTGTTGAATTTCTCTAAAATAGGAATTCTACTCTTTTCTGTTGACTATTTTGAGCTCTCAAATTCTTTAATTTAATTTTTATTTTTATCAGTACATGTTTGCAGTACATAATGGTCACACTCATTGTGGGGAGTTGGTACATGTATATAAACAGATCTTAATGATTTTTACATTTTATTTACTTCTCTCCATCTCCTTTAAAAGCTTTTTGTTAACATTTTATCTATGTTTACTTTACCTGCAAAAAGAAATATAACCAAGTAACAGACTATGCATAAAAATGATTTAGGAAGTAACACAGTTGATGAGTTTCTTATATTAAAGAATAGTATTCAGTAAAGGAACATCTGATTTGATGTTAGGATATAGTGCATAATTTTCTGAACATATACTTTAGGGACAATTAAATAGTTATTAACTTTTGAGCATTAATTTTTATCCCATCTATAAAATAAAGTTTTATATGTAAGATTAAAATACATAAAAAGCAACTAATGTCTATGTGTGATTTCTATCATTTTTCTTAGAAGTAAAAGAATAAATCAAAGTAAATTTACATTTTTGATGAGCTACCATGGTGAAACTCATAAGTGAAAGAAAAACCTTTTTCAGGTGGACAAGAGAATGTTTTGAAAGGACAAATTGGTGCTGAAAGTGAGGACACAGGATAGATGAAACCCTAACAAGAAAACCTTTTAATACTACATTTGTTATCTGTTGTAATGGAAATATTTTAGCACTGTGGTTGTAGAAAAATGAGGTCAGACAATAGAAAGCACTTCCAACAGATTTTTATAATATTGAAATTAATGGCCTTTTTTTCTTTTAAATATCAGATATGGAATGAATAAATAGAGCAATCAATTGGCAAAAGAAGGAAAAATGAGTCATTTGTAGGAAAATGGATATCTTTCAAGGACATAATCTAAAATAAAATAAATAATGTATTCATGTTAAATATCACGTTGTTTCTCTTATGTGAGAACCTAAAGGGTAACTAAGGGGTATAATGGATGATAGATACTGGGGAGTAGGAAGAATGTTTTCAAATGGGAAGTGGAACAAGGGAGGGGGGAGGAGGAAGGGAAAAAAGGGAAAAGGCATAAAAATAAAGATAGAAGGAAAAAAATGAAACAAAGCTGTTGTAAATGGAAAGGGTGAGATAGATTAAAAGGAGGGGAGGAAATGGGAAAAGAAGAAGAGTCAAGGTATATTATGTACAGGTTACAAATTCCCTATGATAAATGTAATCAACAAGCATGACAAATACGTACTGGTAATATATATTATATATTATGCATATTATGTATTATATTATATATTTACATAATTATATATAATATACATTACACCTCATTTTAAAATTTCTTCTTTATGTAATATCTCTGATTATTTAGGAATAATTTCTTAACACATTAATATAATATTTTGATATATGTTTTTATTTTCAATTCTTTTTCATTCTATTTTATACTGATTTTTAAAAAAGAATATAGTGCATTATTATTTATAGATATTTCATATGCATCTCTTTTTCTGTGTGATTTTGTAAATATGTAACATGATAGACTGCTTACTTAATGGCCTTGAACTTGCTAAAAAGAATATTTGATTACCATTGGTTTAAATGCCAATAAATAATGTCTTGTTACTACGCATCTGTTATTGTTTTCCACTGATAAAATTCCCTGAGCACATTCTTAAACCTAGAAAACTCAAGAATAACCATACTGTTTTTTGACCATAAAATCTAATTGAATTTTTCTCTGTATCCTCTGGCTTCATTTCTCTCCTGTATTGTTTGCTTAATTGAAAATTTGGCCGGTAAGACTTGGATAAAAATCAAATGACTTTTGGAATAAACTAACATCAATTAAGGTCTCCTTACATAATGTCAACAAGGTAAACCATGTTTCATTAATTAACAATGACATTTTCATGCCTATTGTAGTAGATTTTGGCTACAGTTTATTTCTTAATTATACCATTGAGAAGCAAGTTCTAATTCTCTTACCCATTACTCTATCCTGGCCTTAGTGACTTGCTTCAGAAATCATATGTGGTTCACATGGCTAGTAGAGAGGTTCAAATCCAGGCCATGTGAAGGCTGGAAACTCTTGTCTAAGCTTTCATTTTGGAAAGTTCAAGTGGCGTTGATGAGGAGGTTACATGTGAAATTTATGAAACAGCAGAGAGAGAGAGAGAGAGAGAGAGAGACTTATCTCACTCAAGATCCAGACTAAGCTGACAAGTACTAGATAACTAGATGTCAATATTTTAGACTCAAAAATAAATATTTATTGAAAGAATATCCCAGCCAATTACTTGCCTGTCTACAAATATGTTTTCTCTTTTGTGATAGTGTTATTTACAATAGTTGAAGTTCATATCACCCATTTTCTCTCTTTGCCAACAGCTCAGTATTACTATTAAATTCTTAATGCTCTCTCAAATATTAGCATACTCATTTGTCTTTTTATTATTTTTCTCATGTAAAATTGAGATATTTCAATTAGTTTTGTAGTTTTCTTTTTACATTTTTCTGTACGTTTGATATATATATATATATATATATATATATATATATATATAACCTTTGAACATTTTCATTTCTTTCTCCCCATTGCTCCTGATCCCCTTGCTGATCTCCAAAACTCTGACTCCCTGATTCCTAGCATGACTCCTTAATTTCTGATTTATTTCACTTTGCATTATGGTCTCGTTTCATTTATTTTTCTATAAATGACACAAATCCATTCTTCTTTATGTCTGAGTAAGATTCCATGGTGTATATATAATACGTTTTGGGATTTTTTTGTCCATTCATCTGTCAGTAGGCATCTAGGCTGTTTCCATAGTTTTATTTTTTCTGTATTTTATTTATTGAGAATTGTGCTGCTGTAAGCTTTAAGATTACATATATCACTATATAGTGTGTTTTTCACTCTTTCTACAATATACACTGGAGGAGTAGAGTTAAGTCAATGGAATTTCAAATTTTAGTTTTATGAGGAATCTTCATGCTGCTTTCTAGTTCCTCAGAGCCAACATTTCATCATCATTACTATACACATTCTGTCAAAAATTAGGTAAAATCATGGGAGAATGGAAAAAAACACAAATATGGTTTATTTTTGTCTCACGGAAGTTCATTTTTCACAACTATTAGTAACATATTAAGATAAT
Source organism: Heterocephalus glaber (assembly GCF_053883595.1). Classification (NCBI taxonomy): domain Eukaryota; kingdom Metazoa; phylum Chordata; class Mammalia; order Rodentia; family Bathyergidae; genus Heterocephalus; species Heterocephalus glaber. Next base: position 20,090,440 of record NW_028258138.1, on the reverse strand, counting down.
AATTTTCACACTTTTGTGTACCTATTCACTTAAATATGGTGAATTATAGTGCTTTTCACATGCCTAATGTTACTTTATTGATAGAACAAAATAAAATTCCCCAAAATAAAGACAGAACAAAATAAAGTTCTGTCTTATTCTTTCAGTGTGCCAAAATTCATTTTTATCATGTAAGATTCTTAATACACATGTGCAATTACACACATTCCATATGTATATGTGAACTTCAAATTGTATAATTGAAACTTCATGAGAACATGAATAATGCTTTTGAATTTAGAAGTAAAAATAGCTATTTATACATTATCAAAATAAAAGAAAGTATTAAAGCTAGGAGTAGAAAAGGACAAAGATATGATTGAGAACAAAATGGGACAAAAACATAAACAAGAAGCTATTAATTTTAGACACTACAGGAGAGGCAATAAAAGAATTAATGTAAATATCTGGAATCTCACATGTACAAAGGAAAACCTAAAATTCACAATATTGACAACCTGAAGCTGCTAGACATTAGAAAATGAGATACTTTCTTAAAAACTCCATTTAAAGAATATTTTAAAGAGCATCAAATACAGAAAGAGATGAATATTGTTTTAAAAACTGATCTGTAGTGGGTGAGAAGAGTACATGTTGAGAAGGCAAATGACATGAAGTAAAATCTTAAGGGTAACCCTTACTTAATACATAATTTGTCACAACTTAATACATTTCTACATAGCTATTCTTTCTACCTTTGAAAATGTAATATTCAATCCCAGTTTATTAAGTAATTATAGGGACTAAATATTTACAAAGTTGTCTCCTTGATGCATATTATTTAATTTGAATTGATTAGTAATTTCTATCATGTGCTTGACATGGAAAGCAGAAAACAGGGATCTAGAAAGTCAGGTTCCTGACCAAAGAGGGTATAATAAATGCTTACTGTTTATAAGAATTAACGTTATTTTTCCCACTCTTATATCATTATAATTATTGTTTTCTAATGAGTTATGTAATTGGATCTCATTTGTCCTTTAAAAAGCAAGAACAGCATTTTGTCTCTTTCACATTAGGTCTTATAAGTCAATGTGCAATTTCTGTGTTTATTTTCCATAAAATATGTCCACTTTTTTATTCATGAGTTAAAATAATTTTTCAGTATCTGTGGTATTCAAAAGAGTATTTTGCCTCTATTCTCCTCTAAGTTTCAATGGAAGGTCCCGTGACAAAGGTTTCTGAAGTATTTCCCTGTCAGATTTGATTTAGCTGATGTGACTTGATTTTATAGCATGCCATTGTGGACTAGAAATCATTTTCAAAGTCAGATGTAACTTATTCTAACTAACTCTGTCATTCATCATCATTTTAAGTCTCTCTTATGTAAACCACAGTTTGTACCAAATTGTACAATATGGTCTGGGACTGTGTCCTATTGTCTAGAGGATGCTAAAACCCAAACTGTCAAATTCCTTTCAGTTAGGATTTTGTGTAGAATTTGAGTTACAGTAAAATCTATAAAATACCATCTACAGTAGACTTGGGAGCAGAATGAGAGTTACTGTTTTAGGCAGTTTACCTGATATATTTAATCTTGCATAGTTCATCCAAATATATAAAATTCACGTGGAACTTTCTGATTTATTTAATACTGATTTATTTAATACTGAAATAAATTTTCAGTTTCATCTAGAATAAAAATAGGAAAAATACATTGAAATGAGAATTAATCATTTGATCAATAAATCTAAAATGCCTCATATGGATTTTTAATTGTTTTTCTCTACAATATGTCAGAATTAACATGAAATTTTACTATTAGTCAATCTTTTGTCTCACATTATTAATACTATATATGTGAGATTGTTGCTTTTGGTTTAATGAAGAATTTAGAGTTCCATTAATATGGAATGGTTCAGAGAATGTCACTATACCAATATCTTCTAAAAGAAGTAGAAAATAAACAAAATATCATCTGTTTTCAAGCAATAGTGTTATAAGGAACAAAAACTAGGTTGAAATAGGAAAAGGTCCAAAGGTGGAGGGGTGGTGGGAGGGGAAGGGGAAAGGGAAGAAAGGAAAGGAAAAATTATGAGAAAAGAAAAAAAATGGAAACAAAGTCTATGTAAATAGGGAAGGGTGGTGGGGGTGAAGGGTGCATAGGTAATGGGAAAAGAAATAAGAACTAAGATACATCATGTTCAGGTACAAACACCCAATGATAAATGTAAATGTATTTTATACCCAAAATGTACCAATTAATATATAAAAAAACAGAGAGAGGTACTCTAATAAAACAAATTAAATTAGGTGCTCTTCTGATGGTTATTTCTAAATCTGTATGTATGTAAGAGTCAGAGATATATATTTGGTGTCAATAAAGAACTTTTCTTGAGAAAAAGAAAATCTTGATTTAATGACAGTGAACCATACTTGTAAAAATGGTTTAAATGGCAAATTGTATTATGTGTATTTAATCGTGTTCTATAAGATTAAAGACACAGTAACACATACACACATGCACAGAGAGTTGTTTGCTTTCTGATTAAATTTAAGATTCCCTTTGACATTCAAAGAATCAACATTGTCTGGTTCTCACTTACCTCTCTGAGTTAATGTCACAGTCCCCTCTTTCTCTTTCTGGTTCTTTGTTTCTGGTACTTGGGAATTTATATTTTTAAATGCCTTTGAAATGGCTATTTTTTTTTCTCTTTTTTGCTTTCTCCTTTGAGTACTATGTTTTCTATATCTTCTTTTAGTTAGTTCATTCTCCATCTTTTAGAATCAGCTAGAATATTATTTACATATGTAGACCATCATGATCAACACCCTCTCCCATTTCCACACAGCATCATTCTCTTACCTCATAAAAGAAAAATCAGTATATATACTTTATATATACTGATAATGTATATATACACATATATACAAATTATATAAAATCATACTATAAAAGCACATATATATGTTATTACCTAATATATTTCCCCATGAGGTTTAAAATGATACATATCATTATGCAATTTTATTTAATTTGCTGATATTTTGTCCTGTAAACTGATTATAAAATAATATAATAGGATATGAGTTCTGTTCATAGTTTGTCACATAATCAGTGGTCATTAAATTGTTTATAACAATTATTTTGTTTGTTTGTTTTTTGGTTTTTGGAATCAAACTCAGGGCCTTGTGCTTGAAAGGCAGGCATGGTGCCACTGAGCTAAATCCCCAGTCTCCCATTTGCAACAATTATTATGGATAGCAAAATTCAACTTGCAAAAGTAAACAAACTTTAAAATGTATTCAAATATGTCTTAAAATTTATTTTAAAGTCAAAACATGCAAATTAAACATTAAAATATGAAATTTCCTTGTAGATGACAGCATGTCTTTGTAAAATTTATATTAATGTTTTTAAAAATAAGAATTGAGTATCAAATATAAAATAAAAATATCACCCTTGATTTATTATGTACAAATCACACTTGGTTATTATAACATATTGTCATCCTTTAGAAATATTTCTATAGAATGGCTATAATTGAATTGTTCTAAGAATAAAAAGTCAATTTTTAAAAAGATAAATTATTTAACATTTATCTTGGAAAATTCCTCACTTTAAATTTTTAGCTAAGTGTTTTACTGAACTATTACAAGAAAAAAATCATGTTTTGCCTGTTTATATTGCCTAAATATTTAAGTTTATCAAGTTTCCAATTGTAATCAATCAAGCCCTATTAAATGCTGAAAAATGAGATTTTAGCACTGCCTTTTTCTTTTATATTCACTATAATAATGTCCCTTTAAAAAACATTTTCTGACTTTATTATAGAAAAAGAAAAACTCTTCATGATTGCTTCTTATTGATCTATGCAAGATTTATAAAACAACTGCCTATCATGTCTAGCAGACTAGATAAATATCTCTTTGGCTGATATATTAAAGGCTCAAGGAGAGTTAGAAATTCATTGAGATTCTTATGAATTCTGTGATTTTTTTTTAAAGCAGAATAACATAAACCCATACCTAACAGGACCTTTGAACATCTATGTCTTCAAGTTTAAAATGTTTACTTAAAAATAGATGGCACTGTAAAAGAGTAATTTCTATCTTAACTTTACTATTTACTAAATTATTAAATATTAATATTTAAAATATAAGAATAGCAAATGAATAATAGTAAATATTACATTTAAGAACATATGTATAGATACATGTAGTACATGTACAGATATGTATATTTTTAAGACAATTTGAAAAGTCACCATTGGAATTTTATAATTTAGAAATTTGTTATTGACTACTTAGAAGTTAGAAGGTTCAAAATAATACCTAATATGTAAATATGATCTAGAGAGAAGAGTGGAAGAGAAATTTGTGGTTCTTATGATGATATAAATCTGAAAATTTTGGTGTCCACTTTGAAGAACATTGATATATAATCACTAACAGTTGAGAGAATGCTTCCTGTTATTAGAGACCATTACAGAATATTGCCTGTCTCATCCCTAAAACAATGATGGTAATAGTTGCTTTAGGTTCTTTCTTCATAATTAAGGTTTATGGGCCATAAAAGATCATGAAGGGCAGAGAGTCATCTCAAAGGCACTTTAGTAAGAGCCTACAAAAACCATAAAGTAAAGCATGAAGCCTTCTGCATTAGAGGTCTGTTTGAAAAGAGTTAAGGCAAAACCATAAATGAGTGAAATTGTGATTGTTTGCATAACAAAAAATATGCTAGTGATGGAAATGGAAGCATAGAAATCTCTGAAGAGCATTTAAAAGCATCTCTGAAAATGTTAGCTTTGCAGATTTATCAGTGAAGTGTATATTGCACTTTGTAATATTACCTGTCACATACTCAGAAAGGATATTCTTGAGCACTTTTCAACTCTTCTTCTACCTCAAAAAGAGACTACGTTCCAAAGTAACACATGGTGGCCGTCTCACTGAGAGTGGCAAGCCTTTTCTTCATTAGTTAAAATTTTGTCAAAATTATTAATTCACATTTCAATCTTCAATTCTACAAAAAAGTCTTTTCTCTATGTGGCCAGCCCATGCCACTAGCATGATGAAACCATCATATATTGTTTTTCCCCATCTGATAATTGTAAGGGGATCTACCTTCTGGTCCAGGGTGCCATTGGGGTAAGTCTTAGTGAACTGCACAGTTGAGAATTTCAGCAGCTGATTGTCTCAAAAGCCAGGAGTTTAGATAGGAAGCCTGTGAATCAGAAACCTGGGCAGAAGATGAAAGGATTCTCTACAAAAGTGATTGTGAAACATCTCTTCCAGGTTTTTCTAAAGCACAGATTGGTGGACCTCAGATTGCTGGTTGGGCAAGTCCAAATCATAATAAATGTTAAATATTTAGAAGAAAAATGGAAAGTATCCCTTGATATCCAGGGCCTGTTTTTTTTCAGGGTCTATTTTTTTACACTTAGAATTAGAGGGTAGGACTGATGCTGTTGTATTTTGGACTTGTACTCATAACTAGGTCTTGGTTTTATCCTTTAAACATAATCTCCCCAAACACCAGTGTCATCCCTTCTGAAGCTCAAAGACAGTAACTGTGGGTCAAGTTTGGATATATCAAGCCCTATACAGACTCTTTTCTTCTACTTTCTTCTTCCAGTTTTAGATTCCTTCTGCTACCATTGAGTTCACCTATTCATGATCGAGGATAATCTGCATATTTTCACACTGCTCTTTAGCAATCTTGATTCCACTGAAAAACTTAATTCTCTTTTGTCAGGTAACCTTACATCATTACAAATTCCAGGGATTATGACCTGGATACTTTTGTGCTGGTAGGCCTAAATCCATCCAAAACTGTAGGAATTACTCATTATCCATTACCAATATAAAAGCTGTTTATTTTCCATAAGTCTGAGAAAATGTCTTCCTAGATAGTTGGTTGAAATGCATAAAAACATCTCTTTAAAATATTAATTATTCTGCTATTTCTCACTGTTTCCTACTGACCAGATTTATGGGTAACCACAATAATTTCACTGTTTATTCTTGGCTGCTTAGTCAATGTCCACAGGAACCTGTTGGTGTATTACTTCATGTGGAAAAAGGCTTTGGAGTTGTGATTAAGTAAAAGAATTTCAGATGGCAAGATTATTTTGGACTATTTGGTTGTGCCCCTTTCAATCACAAGGGTCCTCAAGGAGGTAAGAATGCTAGTTACAGAAGAGATCCTTCAATAAAAGCAGATGGGATAACAAGTAGGTAGATAGATCTACAAAAGACTTCTTTCCATATGTACTGCAAATATATATATACATATATATCAATATGTAAATGAAATTTATATCTATCTTTCTTCCATATATGTGTATAAAAGTTTTTGCTCCCACTTTTGAATATGGAGTAAAGAGCATAAGCCCAGGAGTGCAGATGGCTTCTAGATGCTGGTGAAAAAAGACAATTAATTTTCACTTGAGCTTTCAGAAGGAATGCAGCATGGATTACCCACTTGAGAATTCTGAACTCCAGAAACCAAAGATAATAATTTGTGCTTTTTTTATGCCAGTAAATTACTGTTAATTTGTTACATCAGCGACAGGAAACTAAAAACTAATAAACTAACCTATGACATTTTACAGATTCAGTATGTTGTAAATGAGTGGAGTGAAAAATTAAAGTAGACCTAAAAAAATCACTATCACTGTCTTTTATGGCCAGTTCCACAGGATTCTTTCCAGGATCCCTAAATGTATAGTGCCCTACTGTCAATATCCTGAGAAATAAAATGCTAACTTTACCATAAATTTCAAACATTTTCACACATCTGCTAGTGTAAATTTAAGAAACATATACTAAATATTCAGACTTCTAATGCTAACAGAGACATTGTTTCAGAGACATGGACTTCAACAAGAGAACCAGAAGCCTTATTATATTTGAATTCAAATGGCTGCAGATGATATGATCTTTAGATTACTCAGTTAACAATTTAGCTTCTGAGAATCAGATGCCTGTCATTGGTGCAAACATTTCTAAAGTAACCAAGGAATATTTACCCTGGCTAAAGCACAGATGTCTCTTTCTCATGAGAGGAAATTGTTTTTAAGCAAAATAAAAATAAACCAACTAAATAGTCTTCTATCTTTTACTCATGCCAAACCACCATTTCATTTTCTTTTTCTTTAATGTAAAAGTTCCTTCCTCAGATCTGCCCAAGCATTGAAAATCTGACGGATATGTTGAGGACTGTGGATTTGCCTGGAACTAGATAGAATCTCTCTCCAGAAATATTCCATTTTTTCTCATTAAGTGAATTTTGGTGCATTACAGGTATAAAATAAAGTTACATTCATCATTGGGATCTTGTACCTTTACATGAGAATCTTGATTCTTATTTTTTTTCCCCTTCCCTTGCCCTCCCTTCACCCCCTCCACCCTTCCCTATTTGCAAAGACTTTATTTCTATTTTTTTCCTTTTCTCATATTTTTTCTTTTCCCTTTTTTCCTTTCCCCTATCCCTCCCACTTCCCTTGCACCTTTAGACCTTTTCTTCCTGTTTCACAATATCAATTATACATTTTTTAAATTACAATATCAAGATCTAGGAGACATTACCACAGATTTTACAGAATTTAAAAGGATATAGAAAGTATATTACAAAAATCTGTTTTGAAATAAATTTGACAACTTCTAAGAAGTACCTTGGAAGACAAATTAATGAAACTAACTCTGGAGGAAATATAAAATTTGAATAGCACTTGTTAAAGAAAGTATATTCCTAGCTTGAAAACCTATCTATATGACAACAGCAGGCTCATAAACATTTTAACTGACAAATTATATCAAACAATTAAAGCAGAAAAAAGAAGAAACACTTCTCCCCTCATTTTAGGAACTCAACATTGTACTCATCCTAAAACTGGATAAAGATAATAGAAGAAAAAAGTATAAACATAGATATAAATTTGTTTAACAAAACAAACTATTAGAAGTCAGATCTGGCAGTATGTAGAAAGTTGTTTTGTTATAGGGGTGGCAGAGTTGGTTCAGCATTGGAAGATCCACCCCCAAAAGTCATCATTTTAACAGAGGAAAGGAAAAGGCTATATGATCCTGTCATTAGTTGGAGAAAAAGTATTGGACTAAATTCTGCAGCTGTTCATGGTAAAAGTTATCAGCAGACTAGAAGTAGAACAGAACATTCTCATGAGATTAAAGACATGTACTCCATACTTCCAGCGAGAACACCTTATATGAATGGAGAAGACACAATGGTTTTGCCTTAAGGTGGGGAACAAAGGCAGATATGCTTACTCTTTATCTGTCCATTAAACTTTGAAACCTAGTCCCCACTAAAATAGTCTGGCAATAAAAATGACACAACTAGGATAGTATTGGCATGGCAGAAGCAAAATATTTATATGTAGATGAAATGATCATCTACAGAGAAAATACTAAGAAATCTCTAGGAGCCCCTAGAACTTGTACTTGAATTTATCAGGATTAGAAAACACAAGGTATATATAAAATTTCAGGTCTGTGTATACTTGCTATAAATGAAGAATTGGATATTGAAATTTAAAAGTTATGTAAGAGGACAAAGGACCTAGAAAAGTTAAAAAGAAACCCAAAACAAAAACAAAAACAGTGTTGGAAGACATTTAGTACCTAATTTTAAGACTTCTTCTAAAGCTACAGTAACCAAGGAAGTGTTGCTGTAAGGAAAGACATGTAGATCATTTGAATAAAACAGAGAATCTAGAAAAAGAACCACACATATATGGACCACTGAGTTTTGAAAAATTATTTAAACTTAGCATTTTATAGAATATTGTCTCAATTCAAGAGCCGAGGAAGAGACAGTGTTTTCAGCAAATGGCACTAGAACACCTGATATCCGTATATAAAAAATTAACCTCAACCCTTTATTTCCATACATGAAAATAACTTGAATGGATCTATGAACCTAAATAAGAAAGCCTAAAAGTATAAAACTTTAAGAAGAAATTATAAGGGAAAATGTTTATGAATTCAGGGCAGGCAAGAACTACCTAGGATACAAAAGACGTGCTGTGTAAAAGAAAAAAATTGATAAATGAGATTCCATCAAAATTTAGAACTTTAAATGACATCATTAAAATGAAAAGCAGTCCTTAAACAGACCATATTTACAATGCATATAACCTATGACCAGAATATATAAAGAATTCTTAGAGCTCATTAATAGACAACCCAATTAAAAAGTAGACATAAGTAGATGATAAATAGCCAGTATAGCACAAGGAATGGTGTGCAACTCTAGAATCAGAAAAATACTAATCAGTACAATAACAAGATTGAATTACACACTCACTAGGGAGATGAATTTAAAAGTTTTAAAAGCCTTGTCATGAATTTTTCTTTTGTTGGATTCTCCCCCTTTGCGTTTAATTTGTCACATCCTATGGATTCATTCTGCTGGGTTTCCTGGGGTTATGATCATCATTGTCTTTTCCTAGGGTATTGTTTAAAATTTTTTGGAGTGCCAGTTTGATATTCATGAAGTTCCTGAGGTGCTCTTTATCATGAAAGTATCTTATTTCTCCATCAATTTTGAAAGATAGTTTTGCAGGATACGTCAATCTGGGTTGGAGGCTGTTTTCCTTTAGGGCTTGAAATACATCACTTCAAGTTCTTCTTGCCTTGAGGTCTTGCATTGAGAAGTCTGCTGTGATTCTGATGGGCTTTCCTTTGTATGTAATTTGTTTCTTTTCTCTCACTGCTTGTAGAATTTTATTCTTCTATTGGATTTCTGGAATCCTATCTATTATATCCCTATGTGTAGATTGTTTTTGATCAAGGCTACCTGGAGTCCTATATGCCTCAGTTATCTGTATGTCAAATTCTTTTCCCTTCCTTGGTAAGTTTTCTGCCATCACTTCTGTGAGCAGATTTTTATGTCATCTGCATTCTCTCCTCTTTCTTCATTGACTCCAATCAGTCTTATGTTATTCTTCTTTGCATCGTCTAGCAGCTGCTGGATTGATTTCTCATGTTCCTTTACAATTTTAAAGCAATTTTTCTTTTCCTGGTCACTAATTGCAATCTTTTCTTCTATATCTGAAATTCTATCCTCACATTATTAGTTCATTCTGCTGCACAGACTTTTGATGGAGTTTTTAATCTCCTGGAAATCTGTTTGCATCTGTTTTACCAATTCCATTTGTTTCCTATGTTGGGATTCCTTTACGTTCCTCAGATTCTCTATTTTTTTAATCTGTGTCCTCTCTAGATTTATTAATTATGTCTTGCACCATGAGCACAATCTTTGCTGTTATCTGAGTAATTATTTCTGATTTCATTTTTCCCAGATCCTCTTTTGTTGCCAGTTCAGAGTCTAGGTGGTTGAGTATCAGATTGTTCCATCTGGTTTCCCTTTGGGGTTGCTGTAGGTGATCCATAAATCTGTTTTTGAGGCTTGTTTACATGTCTTCTCATTTCCAAGGGGGGAGGCATGCTTCTGGCTCTGGAGCAGCTCAGCTTCTCTGCTCTAGGAGCTTGGGATGGCAGGGGGGAGTTTCCTTCTGGGTGTTGGGACTAGGTCACTTTCTCTGCCCCAATATTCCATTTTTCAAAGAAGGTGTGTTTGTTTTGTTTTGTTTTCAGGGTATGAAAGATGTAGTACAGATATCTAAAATAAGCATTCCTGCCTAGCCTTCCTCACAATTCCTTTAGTACTAATAAGGATTATAATACCAGCCCCAGAACCCAGAACTCTTGACTACATTCAAAGCTCTTATATTTCTTTCTTTTTCATTCTCTCTCTCTCTCTCTCTCTTTCATTTTAACTCATGTTTATTTTGGCTGGAAACTCATTCAGCATTTGAAAAAAATGTGTAGTTATCATTCAGATGTGGTCACTTCATGATCTACTGGAAGTTGGCAAGCAAGCAGTGCTTTGGGATTCTCCCCTCACCTACACAAATGCTTTCCAACAGAGTCATAATCATGTGGCAAAAGAATTTGACTACAACTGCAGTAGTTTTAAGTGGCCCATTATGCAGACACTCCCTGGCTTGAAATCTTACCAAACCCAGCAATGGTGTATTAAATGGGTGAAAATCATTTTTAAAATTGTGTAAGATGAGATGGACTGCTTATTTTAAAGTTTTTTAAAAATTTGTGTCACTCATTTTTTCCCTTAAATTCTTTTATTGGTACATTTTAGTTATTTAATAAGTTTGCATTTATCATTAGGTGCTTGTACCTGTACATGATGTATCTTGCTTCTTATTTTTTCCCCATTACCTGTGTGCCCTTCACCCCCTCCACCCTTCACTATTTATATAGACTTCGTTTCCATTTGTGTCACTCATTTTTGTATTGGGTCTTCAAATTTGGGGGGATTGATTATTTTCACTTCTTTAAATGTTCTACATATCAGTTTTTCATCTGAGGAACAGCTGGTAAAAAATTTTCTCCCACTCTATGGGTTGTCTCTTCACTCAGTTGGTGATTTCTTTTGCTGTGCAAAAGCTTTTAATAACATGAGATCCCAGTTGTTGGTTCCTTGTAATATTTACCATGTATTGGGGTTTTGTACATAGCGTCTTTGCCTACTCCCATATCCTCAAGTGTTCTACCTATTCTGTCTTCCAGCAGATTTTTGTTTTAATATTTAGATTTTTGATCCATTTTGATTTAAGTTTAGCGCATGGTGAGAGATATGTGTACAATTTTACTCTTCTGCATGTGGAAAGCCAGTTTTTTCAGCACCAATTATTAAGGAGGTTATCTTTTCTTCCAGTGAAGATGTTTGGCCTCTTTGTCATTAATAAAGTGGCTGAATGTGTTTGGAGTTGCTTCTGAATCTTCCAATCTATTCCATTGACCCTCGTTTTTTCCCCAGTACCATGCTATTTTTGTCACAGTAGCCCGGTAGTATAATTTCAAGTCAGAAATTTTGATGCCCCTTTGTTGCCCAGAATTATTTTTTGGTATTATGGGCCTTTTCTGGTTCCAAGTGAAAGTAGATGAAGTACAAAGGGCAAATAAACATATAAAAAATGTTCAATATCACTAGTCATTTCAGAGATGCAAATTAAAGCAATTCCAAAGTTTCTCTCACTTCAGAAAGAATGGCTATTATTAAGAAATCAACCAATAAAAATGCTGACAGGCCTGTGGGGTAAAAAGGAACACTTTTACACTATTGGTGGGAGCATAGACTGGTGTAACCACTGTGGAAATCAGTGTGGAGATTCCTCAAAAACCTAAAATTAGAGTTCCATTTGAACCAGCTATCCTCCTTCTCAGTATCTTCCTGAAAAAATTAGAAGCATCATACCACAGTGATATATGTACACCTATGTTCCTGCAGCACAATTTGTTTGTTTTTTTAAATTAATTTTATTGGTACATTTTAGGTATACAATACAATGGCATTCATCATTGGAAATTTGCCCCTTTGCATAATCTCTCTTGGTTCTTATTTTTCCCCATTCCCCTGCTCTCCCTTTAACCCCTTCATCCCTCCCTATTTACAAATATTTTGTTTCAATTTTTTCATTTTCTCATATTAATTCCATTCCCTTCTTTCCTTTCCCCCACCCCTCCCACTTCCCTTTCCCCTTTTCCCCTTTTTTTCCTATTTCACATTATCTATTATACCTTTTAGTCCTTATTTACATGTTTAATTTCTCACACTTGAGAAACTATTTGGTATTTACATGTGTGCATTATTTATTTCACTTAAGAGTATCACCTCAATGTGCATCCATTTAGCTATAAATGTCTCTAATTTCTCATTTTTTATGACTGAGTAGTACTCCGTTTTATTAAAAAACCCACATTTTCTTTCCCCATTCTCTAGTTGATGGGCAATTGTGCTGCTTCCAAGTTTTAGCTATTACAAATTGACAGCAGCAAAATTTGTAGTAGCTAAATCTTAGAAAAAACCTGAATGCTCATGAACCAATGAATGGATAAAAAAAGGATTTTTTTATACAATAGAGAACTACTCAGCCATAAAGAAGGATAAACTTCTTTATCTTAGAAGGCTAAATGGATGCACCTAGAGAACATACTCTTAAGTGAAATAAATTGAACACACATAGGTAAATATCACATAATTTCTGTGGTATCAGAAACTGAAAGTGTGAAAAAGGATAAAAAAGTATAATAGATAATGTGAAATAGGAAGAAAATGTTCAAATGGGAAGGGTACTAGTGAGGAAGGAGGAGGAAAACAAGAAAGGAAAAAGGAAAATATTAGAAAAGTAAGATAAAATAGAAAGAAACCTTTTGTAAGTATGGCGAGAAAGAAGTGTTGAAAGGAGGGGAGGAGAATAGGAAAAAATAAAAATTAAGATATACTATGTACAGGTACATATTTCATATATGAATATGATCATTATGCATATATAAATTGTACCAATAAACTTAATTATAAATTTTTAATTTGTGTTACTCAATTTAATCTTGTCTATGAAGCAAACAGTTTTCCGAGCTGATGGTGAATTGAAACAATCGTTCTAGTGGCTGTCTCAGTCTGAACTGAGTATAAGTTAATAAAACAAAATATATAGATGATTCTCTAAACTTATTTCTTTATCACTTTAAAGGACAAATTTTCATGTTAAATAAAATGTTAAAACATAAAATGTTAAAATATAATAATTCCTTTCACAACAGCATGCAAAACACTGAAATACCTAGGAATCAACCTAACAAAAGAAATCAAAGACCTCTTCTCTGAAAACTACAGCACTCTGAAAAGTGAGATTGAAGATGATATCAGAAAATGGACAGACATCCCCTGCTCCTGGGTAGGAAGGATTAATATAGTAAAAATGGCCATACTTCCAAAACTGCTATATAGATTCAATGCAATTCCAATTGAGATCCCAGCAGCATACTTCATGAACCTTGAGAAAGCAATCCAAAAATTCATTTGGAACAAGAAGAGACCCAGAATAGCAAAAGCAATTCTAGGTAACAAAGACATGGCAGGAGGAATCACAATCTCCAACCTGCAACAATACTACAAAGCTATGGTGATAAAAACAGCATTATACTGATAAAGAAACAGTCCTGAGGACCAGTGGAACAGATTAGAAGATGCAGAAACAATGCCAGACACACGCAGCATTCTCATCTTCAATAAAGGAGCCAAACGCCCTCACTGGAGGAAAGAAAGCCACTTCAAAAATGGTGCTGGAAAAATTGAGTTTCAACTTGTGAAAGATTAAAACTAGACCTATATCTCTTGCCATGCGCTAAACTAAAATCAAAATGGATTAAAGATCTAAATATTAAAATAGAAACTCTGAACCAGTTGGAACAGAGGTTGGGTAGAACTCTTGAAGACATCGGTGTAGGAAAAGATTTTATGAACAAAACCTCAGTTGCCCATGAACTAGCACAAACAATCAACAAGTGGGATCTCTTCTTATTAAAAAGCTTCTGCACAGCAAGAGAAACCACCAGCAGTTGAGACAACCCACAGAAGACAACCCACAATGTGGGAAAATTTTCACCTTCTGTTCCTCAGACAAAGGTATATATCTCAAATCTATAAAGAACTTAGAAAGATCAGACCTCCCAAATTTAAAGACCCAATCTGAAAATGGGCATCTGAAATGAACAGACATTTTTCAGACAAAGAAGTAGAAATAGCAAATAAATACATGAAAAAATGTTCAGCATCACTGGTCATTCAAGAGATGCAAATGAAAACAATGCTGAAATTCCACCTCACTCCAGAAAGAATGTCTGCTATCATGAAATCAACCAATAACAAATGCTGGCAGGGCTGCGGGGAAAGAGGAAGCCTCCTCCACTGCTGGTGGGAGTGTAGACTGGTGCAACCACTGCAGAAATCAGTATGGAGATATGTCAAAGAACTAGGACTGGAAGTCCCATTTGACCCCACTATTCCACTGCTGGAGATCTTCCCCAAAGAATTAAAAGAATCATACCACAGTGATATATGTGTGCCCATGTTTATAGCAGCACAGATTGTGATAGGTAAACTTGGAAACAGCCCAAATGCCCATCAACTGGAGACTGGATAAAGAAAATGTGTTTGTTTTTTTTTTATAAAATGGAGTACTACTCAGCCATAAGAATTGAGAAATTAGAGACATTTATAGCTAAGTGGATGCACATTGAGACAATACTCTTAAATGAAATAAATAGGACACACATGTATAAATACCAAATAGTTTCTCTGGTATGAGAAACTGAAAGTGTAAATAAGGACTCAAATGCATAATAGGTAATGTGAAATAGGAAGAAAAGGAGCAAAAGGGAAGGAAGTGGGAGGGGTAGGGGAAAGGACAGAAGGGAATTGGATTAATATGAGAAAATGGAAAAATAGGTACAAAATCTTTGTAAATAGGGAGGAATGGAGGGGTTGATGGGAGGGCTGGGCAAGGGTGAAAGATGGGAACCAAGAGAGTTTATGTAAAGGTGCAAATTTCCAATGATGAATGTCATTATATTGTATACCTAAAATATACCAATGATTAGAATGAATAATCGATAATGCAAAACAGGAAGAAAAGGTCCAAAAGGGTAGGGGTAGTGGGAGGGGTAGGGGAAAGGAAAGAAGGGAAAGGAAAACTGATGAGAAATGGAAAAAATGGAAATAAAGTCTTTGTAAATAGGGAAGGGTGGAGGGGGTGAAGGGAGGGCTAGGAATGGGGAAAAAAATGAGAACCAAGATGCATTATGTAAAGGTACAATTCCCAATGAGAAATATAATTGTTTTGTATACCTAAAATGCACCAATAAAAGAATATAAAAAATATTAAAAAATGTTAAAATATAAAACCTATGATACTCCTCAGTATCTCCAATTAAAATATTAATTCCCAGATTAGTGTGTTTGTTTGATATGAGGAAAGGTCTTATATGTAATAACAGTATTACATACTTTGGCATTAAGATTTTACGTGAAATGATGTATTATAGATGGCAAGATTAATTTTATACACTAATACAATTAGTCCTTACCATTATATACTTTGTCATTTGAGACTGTGTCATGCTCATATTCACTTTTCACTCTCTGTGATACAGAGTCACAGAACATAAAGGTAGCAGTTAGGGGACATATTTCACAAATGTTTCCAAAATGGGTGTAGTTTTATTGTACCATTGTAATCTAAATTAAGGATAAGGCACTACAAAGGCACTGTATAATGAAGAAGGGAGTCAGTTAATTTTGAATTTATATTCAGAATCTGTGCCTTTATTAGCTGGGAGGCAAATGACAAGTTTTATTTTGCTGAATCTCATGTTTCTCATTTATAAAATAAACAGTAGTTAAATGATTTATGGCACTATTATTTCATTTTATAATCTTTTCATTACTCTTTAATTGTCAGATTAGAATAGAAAATCTATTTATTGAAAAATTCAATTAAAATAGTCATTTAATAAATGCAGAAAACTATCACAAATTCTAAAGTAATATTAGCATTTTGCATATTAACTTTGAAATATGCAAATATGATCTTATAACATAGAGATTTTAAAGATAAACTAATTTAAAGGCTATATAATAAGAGCGATGTAAAAATGGGAAACAAGTCACCAATCTGTCAAGAACTATTGAGCATATAAGGGGCCAGTGTGGTGTTATTTGGAAATACAAATCTGAGAAAAATGCGTTTTTCTTAAAAAGTTCATAAAAAAGTTTTAATAATTTAAAAGTATAATCTAGTTGTTTAAACTGGACATAATATTCTTTGTTCTTATAATAGTTTTGAAGAATATAATTATGTTAATTAAGTAGTATTTATTTTGTCTTACTTTTTGCAATGTTGAGGATCGCTCTCTCACTGAGGTGCACTCCCAGCCTGATTGTGGAATGTTTTGGAGATAACCAATTGAAGTTAGCCTCTGATATACTCTGTTATAGCTGGAAAATTATTTTTTATAAATTCCTACCAATATTACTTCTATCCCTTTCCCATTGAAAATCAAATTGAATACTCATGCTTACTTTTTTTTTTTCTTTGGTACCAGGGATTGAACTTGGGACCTTGCACTTGCGAGGCAGGTTCTGGAACCACTGACCTAAATCCCTGGCCCCTTCATGTTTACTTTTAAAAAAGATAATATAGAACCCACTTGCTTATTACTTAGTGGAAGTTTATGCTACTTTAATAGAAGAGTTTCAGGGACAAATTGAAGTTACCTTTTAAAATTTCTTGTTAATGAGTGATATAAATTTCCTTGTCAACTTCTTTGACTAGAGTACGTATGTAATTTGCCTAAAATAATGGAGTAAATATGTTTTTCAATATTAGTACAAAAAGATTAAATTGGCATAATATATATATGAAAAAGTTAATGTAACCTTTCTTATACATTATTATATGCAGAAATAGGTTGAAGGCCAAATGCAACAAAATATCATTTCAAATAAGTGAATTATATAAAAAAAAATGGGTCAAGTTATTTCCATTTAAAATAACTATGTACAAATCTTTCATGAAGCTTGTGCAAGATCTTCAAAAAGCAATACAACTTTAATTATAGGCAAAGATTAATTTTAATTGTTTTTGGTTTTTTTGGTACCGAGGATTGAACTCGGGACCTTGCACTTGGAAGATGGGCTCCAGAATCTCTGAGCTAAACCCCCAGCCCCACAAAGATTAATTTAAAAAAAATAAGGAGATATAGATCGTTCCATTAGGGATGTGGAAAATATTTGAAATATATTGATTGCCTACAGATTTTTATATGAATACATTAAACTCAGTATCAAAGCACAAAATTATTTTGTCTAATCTGATTATTATGCATTTTATTCCAAGTGTTAAAGGGTGAAACATAGTAACAATTATAATAAGACATCATATGTTTCTAAATGTTAATATTTTTATAAGGCTAAAATAATTTTAAAATTTTGGACATGTGCCATGATAGAAAGTAGAAACAGAAATTGAAAAATCCTGAAGAGATATTTATATTAATTTCTTTCGTATTTATTTTATTTTTTAAAATTCTACTTCATTGGTACATTTTAGGTATACAATTAAATTACATTCATCATTGGAAATGGCACCTTTACATAATCACTCTTGATTCTTATTTTTCTGCTTTTCCCTTGCCCTCCCTTCAATCCCTCCATCCCTCCCTACTTACAAAGACTGTTTCCATTTTTTCATTTTCTCAGATTAATTCCATTCTCTTCTTTCCTTTCCCATAGCCCTCCCACTTCCCCTTTCCTTTTGCCCCTTTTCTTCCTATTTCACATTATCTATTGCACCTTTTAGTCCTTATTTACACTTTCAGTTTTTTACACTAGAGAAACTACTCGGTATTTACACTTGTGTCCTGTTTATTTCACTTAAGTGTATCACTTCAATGTGCATTCATTTAGCTATAAATGTCTCTAATTTCTCATTTTTTATGGCTGAGTAGTACTCCATTTTATTAAAAAAACCACATTTTCTTTATCCAGTCTCCAGTTGATGGGTAATTGGGCTGCTTCCAAGTTTTAGCTATTACAAATTGAGCTGCTATCAACATGGGTCCACATATATCACTGTGGTATGATTCTTTTAATTCTTTGGGTAGATACTCAGGAGGGGAATAGCTGAGTCAAATGGGACTTCCAGTCCTACTTCTTTGCGTTATCTTCATACTGATTTCCACAGTGGTTGCACCAGTCTACAGTCCCACCAGCAGTGGAGGAGGCTTCCTCTTTCCCCACTGCCCCACCAGCATTTGTTATTGTTGATTTCATGATAGCAGCCATTCTTTCTGGAGTGAGGTGGAATCTCAGCCTTGTTTTCATTTGCCTTTCTCGAATGACCAGCGATGTTGAACGCTTTTTCATATGTTCATTTGCTATTTCTACTTCTTTGCCTGAGAAATGTCTGTTCATTTCAGATGCTCATTTTCAGATTGGGTCTTTCAATTTGGGAGGTCTGATCTTTTTAAGTTCTTTACAGTTTTGAGATAGTAGACCTTTGTCTGAGGAACAGCAGGTGAAAATTTTTTCCCACATTGTGGGTTGTCTCTTCATACTGCTGGTGGTTTCTCTTGCTGTGCAGAAGATTTTTAATAAGAAGAGCTCTCACTTGTTGATTGTTTGTGCTAGTTCATGGACAACTGAGGTTTTGTTCATAAAATCTTTTCCTACACCAATGTCTTCAACAGTTCTACCTAACCTCTGTTGCAGCTGATTCAGCATTTCTATTTTAATATTTAGATCTTTAATCCATTTTGATTTTAGTGTAGTGCATGGTGAAAGATATAGGTCTAGTTTTAATCTTTGGCAATTTGAAACCCAATTTTTTCAGCACCATTTATTAAAGAGGCTATCTTTCTTCCAGTGAGGGTGTTTGGCTCCTTTATTGAAGATGAGATGGCTGAGTACGTCTGGACTTGTTTCTGCATCTTCTAATCTGTCCCACTAGTCCTCAGGTCAGTTTCTTTGCCAGTACCATGCTGTTTTTATCACAGTAGCTTTGTAGTATATTTTCAAATTGGGAATTGTGATACCCCCTGCCATGTCTCTGTTACCTAGAAATGCTTTTGCTGTTCTGTGTCACTTCTTATTCCAAACGAATTTTTGGATTGTTTTCTCAAGGTCTGTGAAGTATGCTGGTGGAATTTCATTTGGGATTTCATTGAAATTATATAGCAGTTTTGGAAGTATGGCTATTTTTACTATGTTGATCCTTCCTCCCCAGAAGCAGGAGATGTCTTTCCATTTTCTGATATCATCTTAATCTCTCTTTTCAGAGTGATATAGTTTTCAGAGAAGAGGTCATTGATTTCTTTCAATCAGTTGATTCCTAGGCATGTCAGTTTTTAGGATTCTATTGTGAAAGAAATTGTTTGCACTGTTTGTCTCTTAATGAGTCTGTTGCTTGTGTAGAGGAAAGCTATTGATTTTTGTGTGTTAATCTTCTATCCAGCTACTTTACTGAATTTGGTTATTAAGCCTAGAAGACTTTTTGTGGCATTCTAAGGGTCTTCTATATAGAGTATCATGTCATCTGCAAATAATGACAATTTGACTTCTTCATTTCGTATTTTTATTCCTTTTATTTCTTTCTCTTGTCTAATTGCTGTGACTAATTTTCCCAAGACTATATTGAACAGGAGTGGTGATAGTGGACATCCTTGGGTTACTCCCAATTTTAGTGTGAAGGATTTCAGTTTTTGACCATTTAGTATGATATTGGCTGTTAGTTTTTCATAGATAGCTTTTATAAGATTGATGTAGAGACTGTCTCTTCCAATTTTTTGTAGGTTTTTTTTATTATAAATACATGTTGGATTTTTCAAATGCTTTTTCTTCATCTATTGAGATAATTGTATGGTTTTTTCCTTGGTTTTATTCATAATGTATTACATATACTGATTTGTGTATGTTGAACCATCCCTGCATCCCCGGGATTAATTCCACTTGGCCAGGCTGTATGATCTTCTTGATGATCTTCAGCATTCTATTTGTCAGTATCTTATTAAGAAAATTTGCCTCTATGTTCATTAGTGAGATTGCTTCCAGGAATGAATTTAGGAGTGTTGCTTCCCTTTCAATTTCATTGAAGAGTTTAAACAGTAATGGAAGTAGTTTCCCTCTAAATGCCTTCTAGAATTTAGCAGTGAAGCCATCAGGACCTGATGTTTTCTTTGTTGGTAAGTTTTTAATCATGTTTTCAATTTCCTTGATTGATATTGGGTTGTTTAGAATATTTCATTCAACTTTGGTAATCCATACTTATCTAGAAATATGTCCATTTCTTCTGTTTTTTCCATCTTATTTATTATAGAAGTAGGTATTGATGATCCTCCAGATTTCTGCTGAGTCTATTGTAATTTCACCCTTTTCATTCATAATTGTATGGATTTGGGCCTTTTCTTTCCTTTTTCTTATAAGGTTGGCTAAAGGTTTGTCAATTTTGTTTATTCTTTTGAAGAACCAACTCTTGGATTCATTAATTTTTGTATCATTCTATTAGTCTCCATTGCTTTGATTTCTGCTCTGATCTTTATAATTTCCTCCCTTGTATGAGCTTTGGGTTTTTCCTGCTCTTCTTTTTTCTTGAAGCTTGAGATTCAGCATCAGGTTGTTTGATTCGGCTTTCTCTCTTTTCCTAATGCAAGTGTTCACTGCTATGAATTTCCCTCATAAGACAGCATTAATTTTGTTCTATAGATTCTGATATGTTGTCTTGTTATTGTCATTAAATTGAAGTAACTGTCTGATATCTTCTTTAATTTCCTCTGTGACTCATTGGTTATTCAGAAGTGTGTTGTTCAATTTCCATGTGTTTATGAAGTTTTTGTGGTTTCTTTTGCTATTGATCTCCAATTTATTGCACTATGGTCTGATAATATACTGGGTATAACTTTAATTCCATTGCACTTACTTAAACATATTCTATGAGTGAGTATGTTGTCCATTTTGCAGAATGATCTGTGTGCAGCTGAAAAGAATGTATACTGTCATTTTGTGGAGTGGAATACTCTAAAAACACCTGTTAAGTGCACTTGTTCAAGAGTTCTATTGATTTCTAGTATTTCATTTCCTATTTTTTGTCTAGCTGATCTATCTCATTGTGATAGAGGGGTATCGAGGTCCCTCACTACTATTGTATTAGTGCATATATGACTTTTCATAGCTGTTATTATTTGTTTTATATAGTTGGGCACACTAGCATTTGGTTCATATATATTTATGATTGTCATGTCTTCCTGTTGGATTGTTCCCTTTACAAGGTTGCAGTGTCCTTCTTTGTCTCTCTTAATCAGTGTTGGTTTGAAAACCAATTGATCTGCAAAGAGGATAGCTACTCATGCTTTTTTTCAAGTTCCCATCACATGGAGTATTGTTTTCCAACCTTTAACTTTCAGTCTATGAGTTTCTTTTTGAATTAAATTGTTTTGAATTGTATGGAGCATATTGTTGGGTTTTGCTTCTTGACACATTCTGCCAGTCTATTTCTTTTCATTGGTGTCTTGAGACCATTAACATTGATGGTTATAACTCATACATATTGACTTATCATTGTCATGACTTTTTCTTTTTGTTGGATTTTCCCCCTTTACATTTAATTTCTTGTTGCACTCAATAGATTCATTCTGCTGTCCTCCCTGGGGTTGTGATCCTCATTGTCTGTCCATAGTATATTGTCTAAAATTTTTGGAGTGCTGGTTTGGTATTCATTTAGTTCCTAAGATGCTCTTTTTAATGTAAGTGTCTTATTTATCCATCAATTTTGAAAGATAGCTTTACAGGGTACATCAATTTGGGTTGGAGGCTGTTTTCCCTCAGGGCTTGGAATACATTACTCCAAGGTCTTCTCGCCTTTAGGGTTTGTGCTGAGAAGTTTGCTGTGATTCTGATGGTCTTTTCTTTGTATGTGATTTTTTTCTTTTTTCTAACTGCTTGTAGAACTTTGTTCTTCTTTTGGGTTTCTGGAACCTTAAAAATTACATGCTTATGTGTATACTTTTTTTATCAAGGCTATTTGGAGTCCTATGTGCTTCACTTATCTGTATGTCAAGTTCTTTTCCCCTGCTTGGGAAGTTTTCTGCCATTACTTCTGTGAACAGTTTTTTATGTCATCTGCACTCTCTCCTTTGTCTTTATTGACTCCAATCAGTCTTATGTTATTCTTCTTTGGATTGTCTAGCAGCTGCTGCAATGATTTCTCATGGTCCCTTACAAGTTTGAAGCAATTTTTCTTTTCCTGTTCAATAATTGCAATCTTATCTTTTATACCTGAAATTCTGTCCTCACATTGGCTCATTCTTCTGTGTAAACTTTCAATGGAGTTTTTAATTTCCTGGAAATATGTTTGCATGTGTTTTATGGATTCCATTTGTTTCCTATGTTGGGATTCCATCATGTTTCTCAGGTCTTCTCTAGATTTATTAATCATCTCTTGCACTATGAGCACAATCTCTTCTGTTATCTGAGAAATTATTTCTGATTTCATTTTTTTCAGATCCTCTTTTGTTGCCAGTTCAGGAAGTCCAGGTTCCTGAATATCAGAGTGTTCCATCTCTTTTCCCTTTGGGGGGTTGCTGTAGGTGATCTGGAAGTCTTGTTTTGAGACTTGTTTACATGTCTTCTTATTTTGATAGGGAGGCAGTGGGTATGTATGCTTGTTTGCACTTACACAGCTCACCTCCTCTGTCCTGGGAGTGGTGGTACAGCAGCCCCAAAGCCCCTTCCTCTGCACTGGGAGTGTTGGTACAGGTGGCCCAGAAGCCACCTTGCTCTGCGCTGGGAGCACTGGTACTGCAGCCTGGAAGCCCCTTCCTCTGCACTGGGAATGGTGGTACAGCAGCCCGGAAGCCCCTTTCTCTGTGCTGTGAGTGGTGGTATTGCAGCCCAGAAGTCCCTTCCTCGGCGCTGGGAGTGGTGGTGCAGCAGCCAAATTCTTTTTTATTATGCTTGACATATATTCTTCATGAAATCTCACCAAAGGAACTTCTGTATTTTACTCCAAATTGAATGGAAATGTATTATTTATATGTAATTCAAAAATTAACTATGTGGAAAATTTGTGTATAAAATGTTGGCATTCTATATTCCTTTTTAAATAAGTATGGCAATTAAATATGAGTCATTTAATAAGTGGTGTTGAGATAATTGTTTTGAATTCCAAGATCATTTACAGTAGGAATTTATCATTAAATACAATCTTATGATATAATTAAATAAAAATAGACAATTCAGTAAAATTCATGAATGAAATGATTCTAGGACAAAATGCCATGGAAAATGATAATAAATTCAGCTTAAGTTTTAAATAGAAAGAATATGTACACACATATATTTCTTGATGCATAGAGGTGCCGATTCTAGAACCACATTTTGTCCCCATGGGCATCTTTTGAACATTGCAAATACATGAGTGTTTGTCATCAGCTACAGCCATGGTCATAGCTATGTAAGATGAATAAACATTGCAACAACTAGAAAGGCAGAAAATTTATCAAGATATACTAAGAAGATTTAGAAAGATGTGAACATTGGTGAAACATTAACCAGAAAGCACAGAGTTCCAATTATTTTTCAATGTCCATGTCCATAGTTGTTTTGATCCTGAATGCCAATGTAAATATTCATCTATCAGCTGAACATATTAAGATCTGGTAGAAGGATTCAGACCGAGTCCATTGCAAAGATAATCCACAAACCATACTGGAACTCAAATACTCATTCTAGATAGACCTGATCTTATTAAATTGAAATTTGGTTAAGTGTACTTGCTCTTATAAAATAAATTAAGAATTTTAAGTTACTTTCAATGAGAAGTAAATGTCTCTAAGCTAGAGAAACAGAATGTTTCAGGAAAATATTCAGTGTGAGTAGAATTGAGTGTGTATATAACTTCAGAAATAATTCAAATCTCTTATTTCTAGAAAACAAAAATAACAAGAAAAGATAAGATATTGAGTGGAGATTATACTATGTGAATGAATGAGGCAAAGTATATTATGATGTTAATACTGAAAAAAACAGAGCCACATATGTCTGTTTAAACTTTTAGAAAACAAAGACAACAAACAAATAAACAAACAACCTGAGAGGGACACATTACAGAGGACAGAATATATTTTTTGAAATAGATCCCAAAACAAAATGAATAGAAGGAAATATCAGAGACACAAAAGTATTTTTGTGTGTTGTAAATGAGTCATGACAAGATCTAAATCTGTATACCAGAGGGGTAGTGGAAAACTAGGTTAAAGTAATGGAGAGGAAAGATAGTTGTACACAGATATAAAAAAATTGCACACATTTAATGCATATATTTTGACAAGTCATATATAACAATTTTTCTATTCTCTATTCTTATACAGTTATTTTAAATAATTCTGTCAGTGGAATCATGAAGAATGTTATGCTTCTGTGACTGGCTTATTTCATTTAGCATGTCTTCTAGGTATATGTATGTACTTCCAAATGGCCAGATCTCCTTCCTGAATAATAGGTTGACTAATAGTCCGTTGTATGAATCTACAAATTATCTTTATTCATTAATTCACAAACTGAAATTTGGGTTGTTCCAGTATCATGCTCTTGTGAATAATGTTGCAATGAACATGGAGTAAGAAGCACTTTGAAATATGGATTTTCTAGAAGTCAGTTTGTTTTACCATATGGTAATTGTATTTCTTTTTTTTTTTCTTTTTCTTTGCTAATTTACATTAATAACTGACAAATTAAAACATAAAATTTCACATTTATGGGTTATATGTGATATTTCAGTGCATGTACACATTTATAATGTTTATTCTCACACCCTGCAAGAATGACTATTAACAGAAAGATTAAAGATAGCATTAGTGGGTAAGGAATTGGAGAAAAGGAAACCCTTGAACACTGTTGGTGGAAAGGTAATTTAGATCCATCATTGTGGAAAAATTATGATGATTTCTCAATCTACTAAAGCTAGACTTCCATACAACCCAGCAACCTCACTTCTATGTACATATCTAAAAAAGACATTGATATATTGAAGACATTCTGAAATTCCATGTTTATTGAAGTATTATTCACAATAGTCAAGGAATATAAACAGTCTTGCTTCCATTGGCTAATGATTGGGAAAAGAGAACGTGTTACATTTTTACAATGCAATACTATTCAGCCCTGAACCAATATGAAATCTTGTCACTTATGACAGCCTGGCTAGAAGGCAAGATTATTATGCTCAGTGAAATAAGGCAAACATAAAGAACAAAGGCAGTATGATCAAGTAAATTGGAAAGGAACTATATAAATTATCCCTGTTTGTAGATCTTATATACAGAAAAGCATAAAAATCTGTTAGAACACATAAACAAATTCAGTTAAGTTTCAGGGTACAAGTTGGAATCAAATAACTATTATGATGTTTCAGAGAGAAATGTTTGAAATTGAATAACTGACCATTGTTAATACTCCAGAAATGTATTCAAATATATATATATATATATATATATACACACATATATGTGCAAAATTATATGTAATAATTCATCATGTAATTAATTGACATTATACCATTCTTTGAACACTGAGAACAAGCTTGATGTAGGGGGATGCATCTGTATTCCCAGCTATTTAAGAGACTGAGATAAGAGGACCACAAGTTGGAGGCCAGCCTGGGTAAACTAGTGAGATGCTAATTCCAAATAAAAGCTTAGTAAAGAGCCAGGGATGTCAATCAGTATTAGATCATTTGCTACCAAATGTGAGTCCCATATTTAATATCTATTACTAGAAAAATAAATTGATAAAAAGTGAAATAAAGCCTTGCAAGTTAGTAGCTATGATAGAGGATGTAGTTTTCTTGGCAAACAAAATTGTGCATAAAACTAGTATCATAAAGGAACATTTTACATGTTCTGAGGGAATAAAAAAAAGAATCTGGCAACATTTTCCTATACAAAAAAGTTATGTAAGTACAAAAATAATTTTAAAAAATCCTCTCTCCAGCTAGCATGAAAGGCAACTGCTTCCTTACCAATGAAAACTTTACAATTCTTCATTATTCTCACTTCATAAATAAGTTATTATTATACTCATTTGTTTAGTCATTTCTGATTCCGGACAGCATACAATCCAGAATGAACTGTTACTTTTTCAAAACCTCTGTGAAATCACTTAACGTAAAGCCAAAACCTTATAGCAAGACCTTTCTTATTTTATTTTATGGACTTTTTACAATTTCTTTGATGTCATCTTTTTTCCTGTGACAAGTTGTTAAACTCAATATTTTTTTTCAAGTTGTCTTCCAGGTAGTCTCTTGGCAGGGGATTTTAATAAGACGGTATGTATAAAAGAAAGTAGGTAGGATCAGTTTGGTTGAAAACTTTCCAATACACTGTATGTACCAGTTGTATTGTATATATACATTGAGGTGGGTTCTTTTTTTTTCTTTTAGCGTATTTGGATTTTGTATTTTGCTTCAAAATAAGCATGTATATGTACTTAGTTTTTTTATTACAGTGACAGCTCAGTGTGACCCTATTTGTAACCATATGTTTCTATTTTTTAACTACAATAATTAATAAATATGATACTTCTGCCTAATAAGTTTGAAGCAGGATTTTTACTGTCATCTACATTCAATTTGATGTGTTAACCATATAGAACAGGAGTATATAACAATTCAGAACATTAAGGTTGCCAATCTTCAAAGAAAAAAATACTGTCATCCTTAATATCTTATCATAGTCTGTTGAAACTATAGTAGGAAATGCATGAAATATGGGGCTTCTTATATCAATTTATCTTAAAAATGAGAATAAAGGGATTGAAAAAATTCTCCTCATTAATACCATTAAGGTGAACACTCTGGAAATTGCTTTATAGGAAGAAATAATGTTAGGTGTCCCTGTCCATTTGAACAGACACGCAGCTTCTAGATGAATAGGTATAAAGCCTTCACATACAAATGTGAGATGATTCTCAGTGATCCGGGCAAAGAAACATCAATATTTCAGTTCAACAGCTGTACTGAGAACATGATATAAGACATACTATAAAACTATTTAATCAATTGATCCAATAGAAACATTGGAATATAGAAGTATTAGACAAGTGATTTAAAGAAAGATTTACACAGGGAAATGAAACAAGAAATTAGAGAAATTGATTATCTTAATATATTCAAGACAGCTACAGCTTTCATTTTTTAATGTTTTGAAAAACTGAGGAAACTCTCATTAGTGTCTAAGCCATCAGTGTCTAAGAAAAGATGCCTAGTTCTTTTAAACAAATGCATCTCAGATTTTGTGTGGCTCATGTTCTCAAGGCCTCACAAGTCACTTGGCCAAACATTGTGTACTTTTATACTCTAGGAAGAACTATTGTTCACCACTAAGAGAAGAGAGCTCTTTGGGGAATCCCTATCTTTCCAAATGTGGTGCTAGTACCAAAGCTATAAATTAAGAAGAATTTCCTACTCTATGGATACATCTATGGGTACAATTTCCCTCTGAAAACAAACATATTCCTGAAATGTATTATTTTTAATGCATTGAATTAAAATACAATATTCTTATATCCTTGTCCTACCATAATGCAATCATTTCTTTTAATCTCTTCTACATTACTTTTATTTACATAGTCCCTTTTCATTTCAGTTTGAGCTCAACTTTCTATTCCTTCCTTTTACATACATAGTCAAACATTTCAAATGTACAGAAATCCACTGAAGATAGAAAAGATATCTTATTCATTGGCTCAGTGGGATGAAGGAAGAAGGAATAGCACCAACATATGAGGAGGATGTGTCAATTAATCTGAAGACATGTTCGGAGGATACCTACAAAGTAATAAGACAAGCAGAGGTCTCACAAAGCAATCATCAGTAACTGAAATTTTCCAATGCTGGCACCACAAAACTTATTTCAGAAAAAATTACAAACTTTTTAATGGCCAGTTTGTTAGTTCAGTAACTTGCCACCAGTTCACTGCAGTTGAAGGAGAAATCAACTTATATTCTAGAATATTTTCTACCATCTGGAAAAAGTCATATATCTATATGTTAATATAATAAATACTAAAATGTCAAAATAATCAAGATAGTAATAATGTTTCTTCTCTGTCAGAAGAGATCTATAAATAGAAACCTATGGAAAAAATATAACTCTCATGCTTTTATTGTTTCTGTTTTTTGCTATACTATTATTGGAACACAGCTCTGCCCATTAGTTTCTGCACTGTGTATGGTTAATTTCACATTAAAATAACATAGTAGAATAGTCTTTACAAAGTCTAGCCTAAAGAATTAAAATAATTGTTATCTGGACTTTTACAAGAAAGCGTCAACTCTGTAACTTAAAGGAACATTTTAATAGAGTCCTAAATTCAAAGCAGTTTAAAAACCACATCAACATTTTTGTCATAAAGGCTTTATACACTTGTAGATTTTCAAATTTTACAATAATTGTACTGTATTTAAAATAGTTGTGGTGTGAAAATGTATTATGTATACTTTTGGGGCAGTAATGGTTCAATTTTAAGTTGTAAAATTTTTTAAAAATTAAATTCTTTTATTGGTATGTTTTAGGTACACAACACAGTTACATTTCTTATTGGGAATTGTACCTTTACATAATGCATCTTGGTTCTTATTGTTTCCCCATTCCTAGCCCTCCCTTCACCCTCTCCACCCTTCTCTATTTACAAACACTTTATTTCCATTTTTTTTTCATTTCTCAGTATTTTTCCTTTCCCTTCTTTCCTTTCTCCTGCCCCTCCCACTACTCCTACCCCTTTGGACCTTTTCTTCCTATTTTGCATTATTGATTATTCATTCTAATCATTGGTACATTTTAGGTATACAATATAATGACATTCATCATTGGAAATTTGCACCTTTACATAATCTCTCTTGGTTCTTATTTTTCACCATTGCCCAGCCCTCCCTTCAACCCCTCCATTCCTCCCTATTTACAAAGATATAATATTTATATACAATATATGTATTTCAAATATCCCCCTACCAGACAAAGCCAATCCAGTTACAAACAATAAGAAAAGCTTTTTCTGGTCTCTTAGGGTTTATAGCCTATTGATAAAAATGCATTCCCATTATTTTTAGATACTTCTGTGAATAGTCCTTGTAAATTGTTGTTATGTTTGAAGTTCTTAAAGATGTGGTTTCTAATCTTTCTCTCATTCCCTTCAAATTAGGTGGCCATTTCTATTTGTCTAAATTGGCTCTACTTTACACTAATATTAATTTTTTTTGATATAGGAGATGCTGTTTGGGGACCTTTTTATTACAATTGCTGCACTGTTTATAATCACATTAAAATGGATTTTGCAGCCTGGGATAATGTAGCTACAGAAATTAGTGCTATTTCTTAGCATATATTAACCACCTGGGCTTATTTTATTGGAGCTCAATATATGGAGATTGTTCTGATTTCAGTTCTTAATTTGGAGAATAGGAAATTTTAGAATATTCCATTGTTCTTGATACTTTTTTACATGTACTTTGAATATTTCATTGTTAATTCACATTTTCTTTTCACTCTTACTTGCACTCACAGGTAGATCCAAGTCTTCCTGATTGGGCCTTGGAGATAATTATGAAGACAAATATATTGGTAAATTCAAGTATGCTTTGCTCTTATGTTTCCTGAGACAAAGTTATTGCACCATTGTGACTTACCTTATTCACATTTTTTTAAGATTCATGATTTCTTAGATTTCCCTTTCTATGATTAGCAACCAAATAAACTAGCTGTCACTAATTATGTAGTAGTTCTCATACTTTTTATTATCAATAACAAACTTAATTTTTGCTCCAATAACACTCATTCATTTAAGTTATCCTAAGAAAAGAAGACTATGGGTATTTAAATGGTGGAGTTACAACTGTAAAACATATATAATATGGCCAAACCTGTAAACTCACATTTACAAAATTAAATATAAGTAGCTTTCCTATACAGTTGGGGAAATTATGAATCATAGCATATGCATAGAATATCTTGTAAAATTAACATATAACATTATTTAAATAGATATTACTATTGTTTCATTTCTTTATAGTTGGATTTAATTTAATTTAATCAATAAATATTTGTTAAATGGCTATTTTGCAATATTCTAAGATAAAGGTGACCTAATTTTATATTCAAGATATCTCATATCTTCTCTAATTGTTATATGTAACATAAAGGAAAGCAGAAGACTATATGGGATTCCAAAGGGATTCCATCTGTTTGAGAATTCAGAGAATAACTCCAGATAGAATCCTGTGTCTCAACTGTGATGTGAACAATGGATAGCATTATGGAAAACAAGTTAGAGAGCTAAACAGACTTTAAAATGTCCAACCACACAGATAATGATTTAGTGCTTGAGATCACAGTCAGTTAAGAATAGTGACTATTTGAGTTCAATTATAATATCCAGAGATAAATAAAGTAAATGGGTTAAAGATACATAAGCTAGAATCCTGTGACTGTTTTGAAAATGTTTTCTTAATGTGTTATGAAATATGGAGTCACTAAATGGGTTTTAGGCAAAAGAATATGTGGTAAGAATTTTAAAAAGGATTGGAAAGAGTTGGATGCATTATTTAAGTGGAAGTTAATATTTTATTTATTTGCTTAATTTACCTGCTTTTATTTTTCATTAGATATAGAATCATGGGAGACATTGCTCTTTTGAAGTTTTTGTAAAGATAATCTGTAACAGGAAAGTTAGGAATAAAATATTTCTGAGTTATCACTACTTCTAAAATTTTATTCACTAAAATATATGTATACAATAGTGCTTTTTTGCCCACCATAAAAGGGTCCATACCTCTGCACATCATAAACTGGTCCATATCTCCATGCTATAGCCAATCAAATGGCATATTTTCTGAAATTGTTCATCCAAGGGGAATATAAAAGTAGTAATAAAAGCAATTGGGTAGAGAGCAGGATTTAACTCTTAAAGCATGTTTAAAGATCAAAAGACCTTATTTGTTTTAGTATATTGATAACTCTAATAATCTGCTTTAAACATTAAATTCAATGGTTTTAAAAATGACTGATGACACTAATGGTTATGAAAGATATTTTTATATAAATTTTAGTTATTATAAACATGAAATCTTCATTTAAATGAAGCTTTGAAGTGCTTTGTTTTTCAGCTTGCTTTTTCTTCCTCTGTGTTAGATTTTATCCAAGCAAGCAGTCAATCATTTTATAGCTGTTACTTCTTTCCAGAAGCAGAATTTCCTGTAAATTGCATTGTGAACATAAGATTTACTGGTTTCCTGATGGAAAATGTAACTTTTAAATCTCCATTCTTTCAAAGACTAAAATTTCAATTAATGGTAAGATTTCCTAATTGTGTAAACAAAACAATCAAATTTTGAATGGAGTTGTGTGTGTGTGCTTAAAATGTTTCATCTTAAGTAAAAGTCAGACAGAGAAAGCTGTATTTTTTGGATAACATAATGAATCAACTCTGAAATCGGATATTCTAAACTTTTTTTTGCTTTGTGTTGTTATTGCTTTTGTCGAAATCCCATTCTTCCCCATGCCAAGATTCTCAGGGGTTGACACAGATTAGTGAACTTTGACTTTAAGCTAAGAAGTGTAGAAAATTTTCTCTAATGACTTGAGCAAATAGGTCTTAGCTAATGGGATGACTGTGTGCATTGGGTCATGAAGTTTAAAAATCCATGCAGTTTATATAGACACCAACCTATCTTTCCCATTGTATAGAGATCAGTGTTAGACATTCCTTCTCAAGTCTTTACTGTGAATACACACACCCCTCTCCATCTACAGAATTGTGTCAGAACTTTTCAAGTCCTGAATCAGTATCTCCTTCTCCAAATTGTCCTTTTAATTTTTTCTTGGGTCTCATATTGCAACCATCCTTAGATATTTTTCCATGTTGAAAAAAATGCTTCTGACATTTTATTTTTGAAAAATACCGCAAGGATAGGTTTTTTCTTTTTCCAAGGAGGAGATTCTGAGTCATATCAAATAAAGGCAATATTCTGAAAAGGAAGGCTTATCCAATGACCTCCCATACAGGTTATAGAGTGACAGTGGTCTCAGAGTAGGAATTTGTGAAAAGTTCCACACTAGTTCTGCCCCTCCAGTGTTGTGACACTTCTAATTTTCAAAGCTATTATACTTATGAGTCTCCTGGATTTTAAAGTACTCACAGAGCCTAAATTGGGAGTAGTTCAAGTTACACTAGGAAACTTACTGATCTCACCTGTGACAATCAGTTTGTCTTGAAAAATCTTCAGATTGTGCAACCCTTTAGTGAATTGCTGGTATTTTTAAAAAGTTGATATTTTGACAAATTTCCAAACAATTTATTTTCTTTCTGAAGAAGTAGTTTCACAGAGTCCTTTGTTCTCTTATTTTGTAAGTTCTACCTCTTAAACTTGATCATATACGATGAATGCAGCAGTGCCTTACAACCTTCGCTATGGAGGAAAATGCTATCTTTATTATACTTTCAGGAATAGATTGGAAAAGTTGCATCATAAATATCAAATGCAATACAAAGATATATATGATGAAAAGCATATATAACTAACACTAACAATAAAATAGGTAAATAAAAATCAAGTATAGAAGAGAAATATAGCAGCTGAGATGGAATTCCAAATTTACCATGACCCTATTCTCATGTTACCATTGTCACTTAACACCTTTAGAAATATATTAATAGTTCGTGTATAATACTAAAAAAGAAATGTCAAAACAAAGTATACTCAAGTATCAGCATCTTCAAATTGGATTTTATAGGCGTAGGAAAGATGATAATATATGACATATTTCAAGCTGGTCTTTTTTGGTCCAACCCAAGAGAGTCATGTATGGGGCTAGATATATAGCTACATGCACTATGGATCTGGCTCCAAGAGAGAAGAACTCATATTGTTCATTTTTTATGACATAAATACATGAATAGGTTTACATTAAGATGACATTATTACAAAATTTAATCTTAGACACCAGGTACAGCTACTAAGGCTGGAAAAACTCCCTACTATTATCTGGAAATTGTAGTTTAATCCTTTTTGGTCTAATCTTTTGTTTTTTGGTACTGGGGATCGAACTCAGGTCCTTGCACTTGCGCACCAGGTGGCAAAACCACCAAGGTAAATCCCCACCCCTTTTTTTAGATTTAAATTGACATGGTAGAGTACAGTAATTCTAGTGAAGCCCTTGAATTGCTAAAGATGGAACTATTTATTGTATATCCCTGAAGAGAATAAAAGCCCACAGTCTAGCCATCTTGTTGTAAGGCATCTCAGCAAGAGCACTCTAGGTAAATTCTAGGCCAATAATACTTTTCTGTTGCATCACTATAATATCTTATTTAGGAAATTGAAAAGAATGATGTTTTTAAAATTATTAAAGTTAAAATAAGACAATATATTGCCTTGACACATTTAAATTAAATCAATAAAATAAGTCATTTATATTAAACAACCACTTATTCAGCTGTAACTACACAAACCACCTCAGTGTCTTTACATATTTTATCACAAGTCAAAAACACCTCAGAATTGTTTCACTACCAGCATTAATATGGTTGAAGAAGCACACTTCACCATCACATTTGGTGATTAAATGAGGATTCAAATCAAAGTTTTGTAAAAATATCTTTTTTTCTTAGCCTAGCTCAGGAAATGTCAGATTATGAGAATTTTATGGTAGATAGTACTCTGAAAGGCAAAGAAAAATATATTGTACTGCAACACATTACATGAATATCTAGAGTATTATTTTTCTGTACAAATGTGTAAAGTCTGGGAGACTCACTTGTATGATCCATACTTTTGTTTCCTGTCTTTGATGAGTTGCACCAGAAAATTCAAACTCAATCTCACATGAATAATATTTAAAAGACAAATTCCCTACTGATTAGTATAAGAAAAAGTAAAGAAAAATTTCAATAACATATATATGTTAAATATAATCTGATTCTTATTTTAAAAAGTTCAGGAAAATTATGGCAAAACATTAGAGAAATTAAATCAGGTGTTCTGTAATGTAATAAAAACACATCTTAAATTGTTGAACTTTTGCAGTGTGTTAATTTAATAGAGCCTAGACTTTTATACAAAACACAGAGACTAAAAATAAAATAGTAATTGTGGATGATTAAAGAGACATTGAACATATATACATACCAGAAAGAAAAAAAACAAACAACAGTAATAAAGAACAAACATGTTTAAGATACTTCAGAAAAGTATTTTGAAATGATAAATCAGGAAAATGAAAATTAATCCATAGTTCAAAATGGTGAGGTAAATTTGATCCATTATGTCAACTTTGAGATATATTCTTGGAATATGTTCTCAGTTTAAATGTAAATCTTTTGGAATATGAGGGAAATCCAAAATAAAT
Organism: Heterocephalus glaber; assembly: GCF_053883595.1. Taxonomy (NCBI): domain Eukaryota; kingdom Metazoa; phylum Chordata; class Mammalia; order Rodentia; family Bathyergidae; genus Heterocephalus; species Heterocephalus glaber. Next base: position 20,055,622 of record NW_028258138.1, on the reverse strand, counting down.
CAGAATATGAATCATTTATAAAGACATTAAAATAAGTTTTAGCTGTATTTTTAAAAATTATTCACCTTAGATAATTTCTTAACTTCCTACTTTAAAGAGCATCTATATGCATAGACAAAAACCATTAACAGTTAACATCATATCACTCAAGGAAAAATTATAAATTTTCATTAATGCTAGAAGACTAATGCAGTCCAGATAAAGATCTTCCTGATACCAGTCTCAGGATCTTAAAATGTCTAATTTTGATATTTTTTGTTGGTGTAGAAAATGAAACTGGAAAGTTTGTAGTTCAGCATAGAGATAATTGGTCAAACTGAGAAGCAGTTTTTATTACTAATGAAGAAAAAGAAAGGAAAGTCCTAAACATTTATGTTTTTAAATTGTAAAGATAAAGAAGTGTCAATAACAGAGTTAAAAGGAGACATCAGAAGGTCTGAAAAAGGCTGGGATGTAGCTTTGTGGCAAAGGGCTTGCCTAGAATGCAAGAGGCCCTGGATCAATCCCTAGCATTGGAATAGAGTAGGAAAATAAAAGATAAAGATAATCAAGAATGAGGTGTAGCCAATATAAAGTGAGGAGCAGTAAATATAGTTATGTACTACAGTGAGCATTAGAAAAGCAGAAGGATCAGCACACGTGTTTCATTATTTTTACTTTCTTTTAAACAACGTAACGTCTATTACTAGGGATTCAATCCTATGAAAAAGTAGGAGAATCCCTGGTAAATATCACAGAACATGAGAAGCAATGGACAGAACAGGAGGGTAGCAAAGACTTTAATGTTGTTCTTTCTGTATCTATTACATCATCTCTCTGGACTAGTATTATTTCCAAACTATAGTACTACCAGTTAACATGATTTTCATGTAAAAGTAATGGGAAGAATTTTTTCTGTTTACAAGAATTCATTGCACTTCCTAATTTGCTAAGCTATTTAAGGGCCTCATTTTTCTGCTATCTATAAATAAAAAGTCCAAAAATAATACATGAATAAAATTACATTGTGATATGCATCAAGACCACACTAAAAGACTTTTCTCATTGAAAGTTGCTTCTTACATGACAGATATTTTGACAATCACACATATTATCTTTGTGTGTATTCCTCTCTGCCCTTTACCTTGCTAACATCCCCTGGCAGGCAGTGATCTGTCCTGGCAAACACCTCCGCTCTGAGCATCTATCCAGCAAACCTCCTGCAGTCTACCAGAAAAAAAAAATTTCTCCATTGCATAGCTGAATTATTAATTAAGACTTGGTAACATCATACTGGTGTTTTTACTGAAATGGAATGAAGGATGACTTGTGATGACATTATGCCAGGAAAACAAGTGCTACATGTACAGGAACATTAATGGTGCAGTACAATATGCTCTCCCTGCCTGCTAGCCAAGCGCCTATGTTACTGAGAGAAAAAATATTGCCCTTTCAATTTTTATCATTGTCATGTAATATTTATTAAACACTGATACGGTTTTATTGAGCTAGGTCTTCTCCAAGAAAGTTTTACAAGCTCTGACATTTAAGAGGTAAGATTTTCAACCATCCAATGTTGATAAAGTTGATTACAAACTGCTATTACTGGAGAAAGAGAAATTAAAAAACTGTATGAAGGAAAGGAAGTAACAATAAGGGCAAAACAGGAATAAAAACTAACCTTTGCTTTTAGCTCTAGGATTGATAAATCTGAGGTTGAACAAGAAGAAATTTCGGTTTAAAAACAAAACTCTAACCACTTAAGTATATCCTCATTTGCTAAGAAATAAAAATAATTAAAAATATAGTTTGAAGCTGAATGAAAGAAAGGTCAGAATGAAGCAAGGTATACCAGTTAGTGGAGTGATTTGACTAAAGGTTCTCCTTTGAAGTAAAACTGTAGGACTATTTGTATGTGGGAATGATTTTGAGGAGACTTTTCAGACTTGTCTGGGATTGTTTTTCTTTGATCACCAGTAGTTAATAATAAGTATTTTAATTAAGGTGTCAATGGGTTTTTCTTCCACAAGCAGCCAGTCCCCTGTCTCAGGCATACTTATGATTGTTTTGATAAAGCAGAAAGTAAATGAAAATCTAAAATAAACCTTGGTTATACTATAAAACCACTTATAACTGAATACAATTAAGAAATCATACATTTTTGGGGTATGATTTGGCTTAATACAAATTATGAGAAGTGTAATTAGCTACTAACAACTAAGATTTATTGCATGAAGGAGGACTATATATAAAGTACTCACTCTCTTTTCTTTTTTTTGTCTATTCCACCAGTACCATATTCAAAGTGAGATGCCATCGCTAAGTTTTGAAACTTCAAAAAAATCTCTTCTAAACTTAACTGCAATGAAAGTTCTGTCAACCATGTGAAGATGAGCTATGACAATTGCTATGTAATAATCCCTATAAAAACAAAGCATTTAGTAAATAGTTTAGTTTCCTTTCATGAAGTAAACTAAGCTCCAGGGCTACTTCCAAATTGCTTCTTGCTTGAAAGATGTAGGCATTAAATACTGAAGCATTTGTGAGAGTGTATTGTTTTTAGTTGCACTAAATGACAGCGGGAAACTTCTGGGACGTTATTTATTTGAAACCATTACTGTCCACCCATCCAGTGATCACTTTCCTATGCGCTGTGTTGATGGAGGAGGAGGTGGCTCCTATTACCAACCATCACAAAGATTACTTAAGGAGTCTTAATTCCCACTCTATCTTGTAACAGTTAATGATGCAAAGATTGTGAAAACAAATACATGTTGAATGGAATTTTTAATCACCCCAAGTGTATTTTTATTTTATTTGAGGCTTCTACCATCAAGTGTTAGCTCTTTCATGATATGAAAAGGAAGATCAAATCAGAAAAGATAATGAAATTTTCCTTAATTTTTTTTCTATTCAATATCATTAACATATAAAATTTATTAAAGATAGATAATATATTTATTGGGTTTTTTTTTTTTTTTTTGGTACTGGGGATCGAACTCGGATCCTTCCGCTTGCAAGGCAGGCGCCGGAACCACTGAGCTAAATCCCCGGCCCCAATGATAATATATTTTAAAAAGTAAACATTTTCTTCTACTGTATAGATCTCAAATACTGCTCTTATTTATTATATTACTATATTTTAATATTCAAATTCATTCTTTACTTATTATGAAAATAAATCTTTACATCAAACTCAACCTTTGAAATGTCTTTTACATATTTTTCTTTTCTCTCTAGTTACTGAAGTTATATCCCCATACACCATTAAATTTACTCGGAAGCACATTGGAACATTGGCATTAATCTTAACTTCTTACCCTTACAGTAAATGACCAATCTGCCCTAAAATTTAGAATTTCTTATTGTGTCATGTCACAGTTTCATAACATTAAATGTTCTGTACAGCTGATTTTGACAAGGTTGAATCTTCTGCTTTTTAAGCTGCTTGATGGTTTGTATCACACTCTTCACCCAATTCTATCTGTCTCTAATTTTCTGACTTACAGTTCTAAGTTACAATCAAAGCCTATTTAAGGAAATATTTCTTGGAACATACAACACGCTATGGCTTTTCATATTGTCCCAACTTCATTTTATTATCTGCGGCTAAAAAATCATCTCTCCATTACACCTCTTCCAATAATCACTTAAGTTAAGTCTGGTCTCAAACTCAACTTTTCTTTCTATTTTTTTTTTTTTTTTTTTTTTTTTTGGTACTAGGGATTGAACTCGGGGCCTTGAGCTTCAAAGTCAAGCTTTCTTATGGACCATGTGTTGGAACTTTTGTTCTATAAAACATTTATAGTATTTTCTGTCGACATCACTCATGTGAACATTAAATTTTATTCAACATTATAGTTTATCATGGTTTATTGTATGCATCTTGCTTCTCCACTTGGAGTGTAATTATAAAGGCCAAGATTGTGGGGTAAGAAGGGGTATAGCGTACATATAGTTCCCTAAGATCCAAGAGGGCAGGAGAGTTATATGCACAACCTTATTTCCCTCATAGAATCCATCCTGGTGAGGAAACATGTTTTGGGCTGTTATTATGTGTTTGATATAGTGAGATATTCTGGAAAAATAAAATTTAAAGAAGATTATTGCTGAAGTAAAGCATATCTTCGTGACAGTTAAGCTGTGACCACTCATTGTCTGGCCAGTATCTGATAATATGAATCATATATCCTCCTTAAGGACTGGAGGTAGAGAGCAATTCAGTTACAGCCTAGTGTGACCACACTGAAAAATTTTGTTTGTGGTAAGCCTCAGTAAGTTAATAAACATAATTTAATAGGGTATCAAAACATTCCATTTTGTTTTAAAAGGGATATAAGTAGTATATTTCCTATCTCAAAATACTTTCAGTTGATGGTTTTACTAGCAGAATATATCTGAAAAGCAGTAAAATATAGTCACACAATGAACCTGCTTCACCATGTTTGAAGCCTGAAAGTCCAAGGTAATGAGTGTCTGTCCATGTCCAACTGTGGTGACTATGCTGTTCTTAAGACTTTTCCTCACATTCAGTGAAGAGGAAACCATGTCTAAACATAAATATTCACAAAGACAAGGGTATATGTAGATTTGACTACATCTTTCATAAGTTAGTCAGCTATTTTCTTGCACAGATTGAATTTCTAAACTGCTTTTAGGTAACAAAAATATCACTAATACTTTGAAACAATCATTCAACTTTAAGGAGAAGCACTAGAAAATTTAAATTTATGTCAGTGAGTCAAAGTACATAGGCCATTTATTATTGATTTAATTCTCTTTAGAGGGCCAGGGATTTAGCTTAGTAACAGCATGCCTGCCTCACAAGTGCAAGGTCCTGAGTTCGAGCCTGAGCACCAGAAAAAAGCAAAAACAAAACTCTTAGTGGAAAATTTTGAGCTTAATATTAATAATAATAAGTTCATGATAGATTCATGGAGAGTTTTGCAATATTTCTTCCACTGATAAATTTATTTATTTATTTATTTTCTCATTAAGTTAATTGGTGCATTTTCAGTATAAAATACAGTTACATTCATCACTGAGATCTTGTACCTTTACATGACTCATCTTGCTTCTTTTTCTTTCCCCATTCCCTTGCCCTCCCTTCACCCCCTCCACCCTCCCCTATTTGCAAAGACCTTGTTTCCATTTCTTTCCTTTTTTTCCTTTCCCCTACCACTCCCACTTCCCCTGCACCTTTAGACCTTTACTTCCTGTTACACAATATCAATTATAGATTTTTTAAATTACAATATCAAGATCTAGGAGACATTACCACAGATTTGACAGGATTTAAAAGGATATAGAAAGCATATATCAAAAATCTTTTTTGAAATAAATTTGACAACTTCTAAGAAATACTTTGGAAGACAAATTAATGAAACTAACTCTGGAGGAAATATAAAATTTGAATAGCACCTATTAAAGAAAGTATATTCCGAGCTTGAAAAGCTACCTATATGACAACAGCAGCCTCATATATATTTTAACTGAAAAATTAAAACAAATAATTAAAGGAGAAAAAAGAAGGAACACTTCTCCCCTCATTTTAGGTACTCAACATTGTGTTAATGCTAAAACTGGATAAAGATAATAGAAGAAAAAAGTATAAACATAGATAGAAATTTGTTTAACAAAACAAACTATTAGAAGTCAGATCTGGCAGTATGTAGAAATTGGTTTTGTTATAGGGATGGCAGTGTTGGTTCAGCACTGGAAGATCCACCCCCAAAAGTCATCATTTAAACAGAGGAAAGGAAAGAGCCATATGATCTTGTCACTAGTTGGAGAAAAAGTAGTTGACTAAATTCCACAGCTGTTCATGGTAAAAGCTATCAGGAGACTAGAAGTAGAACAGAACCTTCTCAACAGATTAAAGACATGTACTCCATACTTCCAGTGAGAATGCCTTATATGAATGGAGAAGGTACAATGCTTTCTCTTTAAGGTGAGGAACAAGGACAGATATGCTTACTCTTTATCTGTCCATTAAACTTTGAAACCTAGGCCCCAGCAAAATAGTCTGGCAATAAAATGACACAATTAGGATAGGATTGGCAAGATAGAAGTAAAATCTTTATATGTAGATGAAATGATCCTCTACAGAGAAAATACTAAGAAATCTCTAGGAGCCCCAAGAACTTGTATTTGAATTTAGCAGGATTAGAAAGCACAAGGTATATATAAAAATTCAGGTCTGTGTATATTTGTTATAAATGAAGACCTAGATATTGAAATTTAAAAGTTATGTGGGAGGACAAAGGACCTAGAAAAGTTAAAATAAAAGCAAAAAACCCCAAAAAACAAAAACAGTGCTGGAAGACGTTTAGTACCTAATTTTAAGAATTCTTCTAAAGCTACAGTAATCAAGGAAGTGTTGGTGTAAGGAAAGACATATGGATCATTTGAATAAAACAGAGAATCTAGAAATAGAACCACACATATATGGTCCATTGACTTTTGAAAGATTATTTAACCTTAGCATTTTATAGAATATTGTCTCAATTCAAGAGCCGAGGAAGAGATAGTGTTTTCAGCAAATGGCACTAGAACACCTGGTATCCGTATATAAAAAATTAACCTCAACCCTTTATTTCCATACATGAAAATAACTTGAATGGATCTATGAACCTAAATAAGAAAGCCTAAAAGTATAAAACTTTAAGAAGAAATTATAAGGGAAAATGTTTATGAATTCAGGGCAGGCAAGAACTACCTAGGATACAAAAGACGTGCTGTGTAAAAGAAAAAAATTGATAAATGAGATTCCATCAAAATTTAGAACTTTAAATGACATCATTGAAATGAAAAGCAGTCCTTAAACAGACCATATTTACAATGCATATAACCTATGAGCAGAATATATAAAGTATTCTTAGAGCTCATTAATAGACAACCCAATAAAAAAGTAGACATAAGTAGATGATAAATAGCCAGTATAGCACAAAGAAAGGTGTGCAACTCTAGAATCAGAAAAATACTAATCAGTACAATAACAAGATTGAATTACACACTCACTAGGGAGATGAATTTAAAAGTTTTAAAAGCCTTGTCATGAATTTTTCTTTTGTTGGATTCTCCCCCTTTGCGTTTAATTTGTCACATCCTATGGATTCATTCTGCTGGGTTTCCTGGGGTTATGATCATCATTGTCTTTTCCTAGGGTATTGTTTAAAATTTTTTGGAGTGCCAGTTTGATATTCATGAAGTTCCTGAGGTGCTCTTTATCATCAAAGTATCTTATTTCTCCATCAATTTTGAAAGATAGTTTTGCAGGATACATCAATCTGGGTTGGAGGCTGTTTTCCTTTAGGGCTTGAAATACATCACTCCAAGCTCTTCTTGCCTTGAGGGTTTGCATTGAGAAGTCTGCTGTGATTCTGATGGACTTTCCTTTGTATGTGATTGTTTCTTTTCTTTAACTTCTTGTAGAATTTTGTTCTTCTGTTGGATTTCTGGAATCCTAACTATTATATGCCTATGCACAGATTTTTTTTCAGCGAGGCTATTTGGAGTCCTATATGCCTCACTTATCTGTATGTCAAGTTCTTTTCCCCTCCTTGGGAAGTTTTCTGACATCACTTCTATGAACAATTTTTTTATGTCATCTGCACTCTCTCCTCTTTCTTCATTGACTCCAATCAGTCTTATGTTATTCTTCTATGCATCATCTAGCACCTGCTGTATCGATTTCTCATGTTCTTTTACAATTTTAAAGCAATTTTTCTTTCCCTGGTCACTAATTGCAATCTTTTCTTCTATATCTGAAATTCTATCCTCACATTGGTTCATTCGGCTGTGCAGACATTTGATGGAGTTTTTAATCTCCTGGAAATCTGTTTGCACGTGTTTTATGGATTCCATTTGTTTCCTATTTTGGGATTCCATCATGTTCTTCAGATCCTCTATTTTTTTTTTTCATCTGTGTCCTCTTTAGATTTATTAATCATGTCTTGTACCATGAGCAAAATCTTTGCTGTTATCTGAGTAATTATTTCTGATTTCATTTTTCCCAGATCCTCTTTTGTTGCCAGTTCAGAGAGTCCAGGTGGTTGAGTATCAGATTGTTTCATCTCATTTCCCTTTGGGGTTGTTGTAGGTGATCCAGAAGTCTGTTTTTGAGTCTTGTTTACATGTTTTCTCACTTTCATGGGCGGAGGTGGGGTTGTTTCTGGCACCCATGTGGCTCAGCTTCTCTGCCCCAGGATCTTGGGATGGTGGTAGGAGAGCTTCCTTTCAGGTGCTTTGATTGGCTCACCTTCTCTGCCCTAGGAGCTTGGGATAGCAGTGGGGGAGCTTCCTTCTGGGTGCTGGGACTGGCTCACTTTCTTTGCTCCAGAAGCCTGGGAGGGTGGCTGGGGAACTTCCTTCTGGGTTCTGGGACCGGCTCAGCTTCTCTGACCTAGGAGCTTGGGATGGCAGCAGGGGAGCTTCCTTCTGGGTGCTGGGACTGGCTCACTTTCTTTGCTCCAGGAGCCTGGGAGGGTGGCAGGGGAACTTCCTTCTGGGTTCTAGGACTGGCTCAGCTTCTCTGCCCTAGGAGCTTGGAATGGTGGCAGGGGAGCTTCCTTCTGGGTTCTAGGACTGGCTCAGCTTCTCTGCCCTAGGAGCTTGGAATGGTGGCAGGGGAGCTTCCTTCTGGGTGCTGGAACCAGCTCACCTTCTCTGCCCTAGGAGCTTGGGATGGCAGTGGGGGAGCTTCCTTTTGGGTTCTGGGACTGGCTCCAACTTTATTGAATTCTACTAACCTTCATATATACAGTATATAAGAGAGAAAATTAGAATATCTCTGATATATGTGCTACTGATTCATATACTGATAATTTTGCTGCTATCTGGTTTTTCTATATCATGTGTTCTTCATCTATAAAGATATCTCATTTCTAAAAGATCAAGTTCACTATTATAAATTCCATTTTTATAATTCATGTACTTTAATCTAAGCATAGTAGTTTATACTATATTTCATTTTATAAATATATAATATTTAATAAACCATAGATTTGGGCATTTAAATAACTATAAAATGTTGATTTTATGAAAAACTATAGAATGATAATATTGTATTTTTATAATTTCCTTCTGCTTATTTTTTCAGAGGATTTTGTGTTAAAAGATATGAATTTTCAATGATGAATGTCATTATATTGTATACCTAAAATGTAGCAATGATTAGAATGAACAAATCGATAATGCAAAATAGGAAGAAAAGGTCCAAAGGGGTAAGGGTAGTGAAAGGGAAGGGGAAAGGAAAGAAGGGAAAGGAAAAATGATGAGAAATGGAGAAAAAGGAAATAAAGTCTTTGTAAATAGAGAAGGGTGGAGGGGGTGAAGGGAGGGCTGGGAATGGGGAAAAAATAAGAACCAAGATCCATCATGTAAAGGTACAAGTTCCCAATGAGAAATGTAAATGTGTTGTATACCTAAAATGTACCAATAAAAGAATTTAAGCAATAAAAAATAAATAAATAAATGGATGCACATTTAGGCAATACTCTTAAGTAAAATAAATAGGACACACGTGTAAATACCAAATAGTTTCTCTAGTGTGTTAAACTGAAAGTGTAAATAAGGACTAAAAGGTATAACAGATAATGTGAAATAGGAAGAAAAGGGGTGAAGGAGAAGGGGAAGTAGGAGGGATAGGGGAAAGAAAAGAAGGGAATGGAATTAATATGAGAAAATTAAAATATGGAAACAAAGTCTTTGTAAATATAAAGGGATGGAGGGGTGGAAGGGAGGGCAAGGGAAGGGAGAAAAATAAGGACCAAGAGAGATTATGTAAAGGTGCAAATTTCCAATGATGAACGTCATTATATTGTATACCTAAAATGTACCAATAAAATTAATTTTTTAAAAAGATATGAATTTGGAAAATTTTTAAAAACTACAAGTTGACATGTTCAATGTTGAAAAAAATCAAGCAAGGTATACATGGGAAAGTCTAGTGATGAAGAAATTATCCAGTCACATTTTCCCAGCTTAACTATTTTAAATCTTCCTCCATTTCTTTCAAATCTTCTTGTCCAGGCTATTTGCAGTCTCATTAGCCAAATTTGTAACACTATATATGTGTTTATGTACCATTTTGTAACCTAGTTTTTCACACTGTGGCAGTTAAATACATTCACAGGCTAATCAGTACTTCTTAAAATTATTTTTTACTATACAATATATTATAGCAATATAACAAATATATCTATTAAACCATCAACTCTAAAATATTTCCAACTTTGTAAAGAGTTATGGTCAAACCAATATTAAAATAACTATTCTTGTAGTTATTAAATTGCTAACAGAATTAGCACTATGTGCTGGCTGCAGGTTTTCTGCGTCAATGTTTATCATGTATTTAAATATCTCAATAAGTAGTGCCAAAAAGTACACTAAGAGAAGAACTTAAAATAATTTACATCCTATTAACAGATGATTTCCTTGCTAAAATATCAATACAGATTACTGCACAATTTTCAAATCTATGTCTCATTTGAAGATGTATAAATGGAGAATATCTGGTAGTATGTGACTAACAATTTGTTATGTTAAACTTTTATATTAACATATTTTGCATGTATTGATTAGTTTTTATCAATGTCCCAAACAAAATTAGATGGCATGCACAAATGGAAAATTTGAAGAGAATTTTAAAATGAGGACTTTTACATGAGCATAGGAAATGTAAGTGAACTGTAGAAGGCAGTCCAGAATCTGAGAACTGACAAAATCTACAGGAGTCAGCCAACTCTGATCTGAAGTAACCAAAAAGAAATGTCAAAAACCCCAGAGACACATCATCTGTGTTCAAATGACAACGTGAGGAAAGTCTGGCCCTAAATCTAGCTTTCCTTGAATTTCATGAGGAGAAGAATGAAGAATACTAACACATACCTTCCAATCTCCTTCTATTGTTCATATTGGATATCTTAAATCTGAAGCCGCTAAGAAAGTATATTCAGAAAATAGTGAAGCTGGAATGAGTATGGATGCACAGAATTAAGCAAATTTTCTAGCACTAAAATTTTCAGAGGCTCATGATGATATTATCTTCTCTAATTCTTTGTTATAGTTATTTCTATATCAAATTTAACAAACTTTTGGAATATATGACACACGTATTTTCCAAGTGTAGTACTTATTTCTTTTGTAGATTTTTCACATACAGAAATTGCTCACTTTGAGTCAGCAAGTGAATTGTTTTCTTCTTGATATTTGACTCCTATTTCAGGTAAAAAGATTATATATATATATATATATATATATATATATATATATATATATAAAAAACCAACATTAAGACTCCCTCAATTATTACTTTGGGTTATTATTTTTTTTTTCTTCATGACTGCTTTTAGCCACAGCACTCTCTAGTTAGGATATCCAACATAAAATTAGAAATACTTTCTTGGAGCTCATGTTTAAAGATATAAATGGAGGGATCACAATATAAGGTGAATGTTTAAATTTTAAAATATATATTTAATGGGATATGGGACTCTTCCCCAAAGAATTAAAAGAATCATATCACAGTGATATATGTGCACCCAAGTTCATAGCAGCACAGTCTGTGATAGCTAAAACTTGGAAACAGCCTAAATGCCCATCAACTGGAGACTGGATAAAGAAAATGTGTTTTTTTTTTAATAAAATGGAGTACTACTCAGCCATAAAAAATGAGAAATTAGAGACATTTATAGCTAAATGGATGCACATTGAGGCAATACTCTTAAGTGAAATAAATAGGACACACATGTATAAATACCAAATAGTTTCTCTGGTGTGAGAAACTGGAAATGTAAATAAGAACTAAAATGCATAATAGGCAATGTGAAATAGGAAGAAAAGGGGCACAGGGCATGGTGAAGTGGGAGGGGTAAGGGAAATAAAAGAAGAGTATGGAATTAATATAAGAAAATGGAAAAATAGGAAAAAAATCTTTGTAAATAGGGAGGAATGGAGGGGTTGAAGGGAAGTCTGGGCATGGGTGAAAAATAAGAACCAAGAGAGATTATGTAAAGGTGCAAATTTCCAATGATGAATGCCATTATATCGTATACCTAAAATGTACCAATGATTAGAATGAATAATCGATAATGCAAAATAGGAAGAAAAGGTCCAAAGGGGTAGGGGTAGTGGGAGGGGCAGGGGAAAGGAAAGAAGGGAAAGGAAAAATGATGAGAAATGGAAAAAATGGAAACAAAGTCTTTGTAAATAGGGAAGGGTGGAAGGGATGAAGGGAGGGCTCAGAATGGGGAAAAAATAAGAACCAAGATGCATTATGTAAAGGTACAAGTTCCCAATGAGAAATATAATTGTGTTGTATACCTAAAATGTACCAATAAAAGAATATATATATATATGTGTGTGTGTATATATATATATATACATATATGTGTGTATATATGTGTGTGTGTGTGTGTGTGTGTGTGTGTGTGTGTGTGTGTGTGTGTGTATATATATATATATATATATATATATATATATATATATATATGATAAGTACCGGCAACACTTGCAGTTTGGTTCCAGGATCCTTCCCAGGATATAATGCAGGCCTGAGAAAAAAAATACATTAAGAGACAGAACTAGAAGAGAAAGCAAGGTGCCAAGATAACCAATACTGTTGCAACCTACAATGGTGCTGGCCAGCCCAAGGCACTGGTTTTTATTAGTAATCAATTAGGGTAAAGGTAAGCTACATGCAAGAGCAGGGATACATGAGAGGAAGCACAACCATGTGATTTCTGTGGAAACTAATGTAAGCAAGACTAATGAAGGGCAAGACAAAGCATTCTCGAATTAGGCACACAATTGATAAAATATATGGTTGTTAATAGAACATTGTCCTTCTAGTTAGTTTAGTTGTGGGAATGGAATTTGGTGTGAGTTACTTTGACCTGGGAATGTAGGCTTTGGCCAGACTAACTTCTATAAACAAGTCAATTGTCAGTTTAACTCTTTACAGCCTGCTTTGGGCATAATCAATATTACTATCCCTGCATCTTCCCCTTCTTTGTTTGAAAATGACAGCTGCATCAGGAAGAGCTGAAATTGTCCTTGGGGTCTGTTTCCTCCTGGGACTCATCAGTACATCAGGTCTGGCGACCTTTGCAAGTCCAAGGGCCATTGCAGGCAAGGGGAGTCACTCAGACACAGCCTTTGCATGGTTTTCAGCCTAGGTGTCACAACCTTCTGCTTGCAGCAAATCCATCATCTCATTCCATGGTCATATGTTCTGGGATGATAGCCACCACAACTTTTTATTTTCTGTTGAATAATAAGAATATTCTGGCCCCTATTTTATTAATTGAGCCATTTTCCTGTTAGTTAGGACATCCTTTGATAACAATTGTGTCTAGCACATATCTGTAGATTTATCTCTGTTTATATTTACTTTCCATAAGTGGATTTAAAAGCTTTAAAATGAAAGTAACGAGAGAAAGTAGCAAGATCTAATTGAGCTCGTGGAGGTACTCCCCTTTTTTTTTATGCAATTGTGTTTTAGGGAAAGGTGAGTATGCCCAACAATGGCTTGTCCCCTTGAGTTATCTAATGGACCTATATAACAAGGACCTATAATGTGTCTAACTGACTTAGATTTCTATAATAATTTTCTTTATAAACATCATCTGCAAGTGCAGTTAGGGGAGAGAGGGCATAGCTTCAACCCAACTTCTTCGAGCTGAGAAGGGTCTATATAGGAAAGACTGCAGTTAGGAGCTCTCTTCATGGTGCTAATTTAATATACCTTAAATGAAAATCATGTTTAAACTTAGCAATTATAACTTCTCTTTATAAAGTCATTCTGGTGGATTTTGGTAAAAAATGTCTTGGACATTTGTTGTTGATTTTATCTATATGATCACTAGGAGTTTGGCAACCTACAGGCAAGAATAAACAAATTTTTAAAAGAAATTAGAGCATACAGAATCAAAGTATAAGTAGTAAAAAAGCAGATTGGAGAACCATGTTTAGAAGTTTTTTAAAGGACTAAAATAGTGATTGTGACCTGCTGGCTTTTAGACACTTTAATTAATGAAGATTATCTATAAGTTGGATATTTTGTGATAATTTTTCTTTTAATTTGAAAAGAATAATAATTTAAGAATTTAAAAAAATAACTTTAGCTACAGAATTTTGAAACTCTTGTTGAGCTCTTATAAATTTTACCATAGTTTTTTTTTTAATACAACAGGGTTGAGCTACCAGTGTAGCCAGAAACTGTCACAAGGGGTCAGCAATTGAATCCCCTTCTTATAGCCAGTTTTATTACTATTGTCTTGACTTTATATATATTTGGGCTATACTTTTCTACTGAATGTACAAGACTAAGTTAAGGTAAGACCTATATTAATTAAAATTAACCTCTGTCTGTCTATCAAGGTCAATTAAGTCTCCTCAGGCATTATTTTGAGCCCTGTATAGAGCTTTTCATCTCCTGTCTGTGATAGCTGTCAGGATGTGTCATGGACTTTCTTGAGCATGTTGCTATTTGTGAAAACATGGGAGATTTTTCCCTTTAAGTGACTTTCCTTTGGCACACTACATTTGTGGGATCTTATCTTCTCTTTGGTGTCCAACAATCTCCCTGCTTAGGAGGTTGGATGACTTACCAAAGTTGTAGGATCTATTAGAAAATGTTCTCGGGTGTCCTGGTTTTTTTGTAGACCTGAAGGGCCAGGGCCAAATATTGGCTGTTTTCTTAGCTCAGTTACCTTTTTAGTTCTGGTTTCTAATCTTTAGTGGTTGAACACCCAGAAAAGAAGATCAATAACATTAGCACTGGAATGGGAGTAGTGAACTTAACTATTATAATTTTATCTGGATATCAGGCACTTAAAAATAAAAAATATAGTTAGAGGACTATTATTTTTTTATAATTATGCTTGTTCTAGTGGCTGAATCTCTATAAAATGTTAACAGAAAAAAGCTTCAAGAGCCACACATAATATTTTAGCATGACCATCATTATGACATTATCTTTGCAACACACTTAAATGTCCATCTTAGTATAGAATAACCATTGTTAAGAGCATTCATCCCTCCTCAAAAACACAAAAAACTCTTACCGAAATTGTTATCTTTTGATGGGATGTCATCTACAAAAAATACATCAGTCTATAAATGTACCTGTTATCATAAGTAGCTGGAGTGTAGGAGAAAAGCAAATACCTGAATCAAAAGGAGGTTATTACAATAAACAATATATTAGAAAACCTGTACAGCCAGAGAGCATGAATACATTTAGTAACTAAAAAATTAACAATATTAAGGATCACAATTATATGAAACTTTATACACTTTAGTTTGGTACTAAAAGCATCTTTTTAATAAAACTTTGTTGTTTTTCCCACAAAAAATTTAGTATTTTGGAAATGATCAATGTAAACATAGTAACATGTTTGAATAATATTCATTGATGTAAGTCTTTTATAAGGCTATGAAAACTATTGAGGTTAGTCTGTTGTAAGACTGAACACTGTTTATGTCCCGCTAGTGAGCAAAGGCTGGAAAATATTTCCACGCAGCTGCTCCTTTGTTTACCAAGGGGATTCCTGTTGAGCCACTCCCCCAAATCTAAGGGTCTCCATTAATTACCCTGACAATGCTTATTCAATAACCTATGAAAACCAGGGTGTAACAATTAATACATTATGTGTAACCAATTAAAGTTTTGGAGTGATTATATTTAGACAACAATATGTTTTACATCATTTTGATCTGCTAGCAACCTGGGGGAAAAAGTATGCTTTTAACTTTAATAACTTTTATCTATGAGCCAATTTAAATTATAGACAAATATCTTTTTTAAAAAATTCTTTAAAGGCAAAAAAAGGGGGAAAAATGTTGAGTTCAAACAAAATAACTGTACTATTGGTCAGAGAGACAAACAAACATATAAGAATTTATAAAACTAGGGTGCACTCAAATATATTTAGCTTAATTAAATTATAGTATCCTTTTATAATTTTTAGATTCATAATTGTAAATAAGACTAGTGAAAACTTTTTGTAAGTAAATGAATAGAGATCTCTTGAAGAATTAGAATCAGAAGGAATGAAAGCTCTTTATGCCTGTAAATGCAAATCTTTTACATCAAACTTGAAACCAAGTAAACACACATATTTCCTTGATAAATCACTTCTGCACACCTTCTCTTGATGAACATGAACCTTGTAGCCTTATATTCTCTTTGTAACTTTCTAACAAGACAAACATACAAGATCTTTTCATATCAAAAGTATATCTCTTTTACTTATAGCCTTCCTTATATTTCTACCTGTCTCACTAAAGATAAGCCTTCTAAAACAAACTTGGTTTCAGGTGTTTAAATTTTAAAGGGTTCCTTTTTTTTTCTGTTATCAAATTGTTACATTTTAAAATTTGACTAGCTGCCAATACAACAGTAGTAACCTTGAGTTCTTCATCAAAACATAAAATACAGAAAAGAGCAAGTTAACCCTATAATTACAATTCAAGAGTATGCAATGAACAAGAAATGTTTTAAGCACACCAATTAAACATCAACTCAAGTTGGAACAAAGATACATTTATCAATTAGCTAAAATTCGTAACTTGATTTTTCTTGTAAAATCTCTTTATATCTGGTAGAGCATGATTATAGTTTATCTGGCTTTGTTTTGGATTCCAGACGTTTGCAGGCAACATCAGGCTGGTAACAAGCACTGGCCTTGGACTTTTAAAGCTGAGAGTGTTTTTTCACTGTTTTGCTTTATGCTCTTTCAGAGCTTACCTAGCTGTTTTCATTCCATTTACTTATTTTCTCATTTAAGTTCTTTCCAATCTGAATGTGAGTTTTGTTTGATTTTTTCTGAGTCTGACCATGGCATCATACCTGTGCTTCCTGGTGTGGTGCACTAAAGCCAAGCATTTCTCCTTATGCTTTTGCCACCACTTCCTCTGTAGACACACTGTAATCTTAGCAAGTCAAGCAGTGATGGAGGAAGCTGGACATCCTCCAGAGGAGGAACACTGGGATATCCCTGTAACAATGTCACATTTTCTGAGAGAGGTGCCATGTGAAAGACAGCAAATTTGGCAAGCAGTTTTTCTGAAACTGAAACTAAACAGTTTTCACCAGTAGCTTCTTGCCATGGAGTGGAGGCTTGAGGGGATTCCAGGCTTGCTTATTTGGGCCACAAAACAGAGCACACGAGGATCCAAGATGTCAAGGTTTCAGCTGAAGTCTCAAGGGAGATAACTTTTCTTCTTCGTTGAGCTGTCTGGATGTTATTTTTTGACATGGTCCCTAAGTTCCATATCTAAAGTTCTTATTTATGAAAAACTATGATTATATTAGCTGATGATTATATTTAACAATATCTTGCAGCATGTATTTCAACACTGCAGGCCAGCTTGGGCCAAAAGTCATTACCCCATGTTTTAGTCCCAGCTCACTACCTTTACTACCTTCTCACATCTGAAGTACCTACCTCTTTTTCCAGGTTTTGCTTCCTGTTTGGACATCCTTGTCTTGATGTGAGGAACACTGTGTCATCTATTCTTTTTTTTTTCTATTTTTTATTCTGAGTAGCCTCACTGAGTAGGCTCCTGGTTCAAGTTCCCACAATGGGAACCAATGACTGGAGATCCCTGCAGTTAGGTTCCAGTATCCTGCCCACATTACAGAAAAAAATACATTAAAAGACAGAACTAGGAGAGAAAGTGGGATGCCAGAATAACTAATGCTGGTGCAACCTACAAAGGCACTAGCCAGCCCAAGGCACTAATTTTTATTGGTAATCAATTAGGGTAAAGATAAGCTATGTGCAAGAACAAATAAGAACCACAATCATGTGGTTTCTATGGAAATTAATGTAAGCAAAATTCACAAAGGACAAGACAAAGTATTCTTGAACTAGGAACAAAATAGACAAAATATATGGTTGTAATTAAAACATTGTCCTAGCTAGAAGGTTTTAGCTGTGGGAACAGAATTTGGGTGCGAGTCACTTTGACATCAGCATGTTAAGCTAATTGGGTTAGTTCTTTACAGGTCGGTTTGGGGATAATCAATATTATGGTCTCCTGCAATAGCAAGCACTGCAATAATCCTCCTCAAAATACTCCCTCTTTCTTTGAACACAATTATCCCATTGTTCTTGCCACTTTCTGAAGTAATTCTGGAAGTCTTCTTTTATGAGTCTTAAGAAGGTATGATCAAACATACAGTAAATGCTGCTGCTGAGCGTCATCAACATAAAAGCAGCCTTGTAAAACATATAATGAGTTCACATTATTTATTGGATCTGGCACCATGCTACTTCAGGACTCTTCTGACTCTTCTTTCAAAATGACCATGAAAGCTCAACTTTTTCTATAGAATCACATCAAGGAAGCCATGCCAGCACAACTAAAGAATCTTAAGAAAGAGAACTTCCAGTACTCCTTTAGACAGTTGCAAGAGTGATGTGATAAGTGTGTTTAAAGTGAGGGGGAATATTTTGAAAGAGATTAATGGCAATGTTTCTTTTACTGTAATAATTTTTAAAATTTAAACATTCATTCTATATTTTGATCAGACCTTATAGGTCATAATAAATATAATTAATTTACTTATGCTTCAACAGAGATCCAATGAGCTATAATTAAACATCTGTTTGAATAACTTATCTTTTTTGAAGACTGTTGAGATTCATTGAATTATTTTGTTTAAAGTATTTTATAAGGTTTTAAATAAAGTTTAATATATGTACATAATTTAACCAAATGTTTCTAGTTATCAAAGTAAAATAAATATTTATTTTCATATAGACATTATTGTTTGTAGGAGTTTGTTCATAATTATTGAAATGAAATATTCTTCTACTAGTGAATGCATGAACAAATGGAGTACAGTCATGCAATGTAATAGTGCTCATCAAAATAAGGGATAAAGAGTTAAGACAATGAACAAGATTAAAAACCTAGATTGATCTCCAATGGATAGTATTAAGTGAAAGAAATTACACTCAAGTGTACACAAACAAAACAGTTCACTAAAGGAAAACTTTGGGGAAAGAAAGAAGATCCATGGTTTCTAAGGGCTTGGCTAGAAAGAAGTTTATTCTACCAAAGGACACAATGGAGCTGTTTCAACGACATAAACTTTCTACATCCTGATTATGAGAGCAGCTCCACGACCTCGTAATTAAAATAAAAAATAATGTAAGTGCCACAAAACACAAGAAAAGTCTATGACACAATGAAATACTATTCAGACATTTAAAGCATATGAACTCTTGTTATTTGTGATAAAAATGGATTGAACTGGAGGTGATTATGCTAAGTGAAATAAACCAAGAGTAGAAAGACAAGGATTACATGATCTCACTAAAACTTGGAATCTAAAATGTGGAACTCATAGATGTTGACGGGAGAAGGGTGGTTACCAGAGGCTAGGGAACAGAAAACAGAACATCGGGGACCAGATGTGAATCAGTTGATCTGTGGGTAGCACGTTATGTTTAAATAGCACTGAGATCTGGTGTGGTGTTGCTAGGAAGAGTGATGATAGATGTTGATACTATGTTTTGAAATTCTACAAAAAATGATTGGAGTATTTTATTTAAAAGAAATAATGTTTTAGGAGTTAGGCATGGTAAATCTTACTTCAATATTACACAATTCATGTATGCAACAATATCGCATCATATAAACAAGAAAAATTGCTATCTTTTCATGATGAGTTACATATAAATGTAATTTAAAATAAAAATATCTGTGATGGATGCAATATTGGTCTTCACTAATTAAGGAGTGGAACAGGAGCCACATTTTTAAGTGTAGGTGACCCCAGTCTCAAGTCCATGTTTGGGCACCAACTGCAGGCAAGCAGGGATCTAAAGCCCCACACTGGGACATCACCCATGGACAACCAACATGGCAGGCCTCATTGTGGGACTCAAGAACTAAGACTGTGTCCTCCCTGACCTGAGGCTGAATGAGGACGAATGACAAAAAGACAGAGTCAGTTTAACATGAAGGCAGCTAGGGGGCTCTTGGCTCTAATGGGCAGATGAGCCCCAGCCTTTAGATCACCTTGCTTTTATTTACCCAAACATGGCCATAAGGAATCAAAGTAACACAAGATTCATCTGCTTTCCAATATCCATTAGCACATTCTTTGGTAAACAACTTAACCTCAGTTGTCTTAAATTTTCCTTAATATGCAATATACAAGCACCTCTGAGTGCACCGTTTCTCCTTCATGCTCACAGAGGAGGCCAATTAGGTCTCAATTCTCCTCTGGTCTCTGACATTTAAGGGATAATAAATAGGAGTATTACAAAATTTATTTTTAAAGCTACACTTAGTTACATAAGATTTTAATATACATTTGTATATGATAAAATCATATTTTTGAACAACATAAACTAATGAAAAGCAAAGAACACAAGAAAATTTTAAGTTCTGTCATTTAAAATAGACAATTTAAAAAGAACAATGACAACATTGAGAATTGAAGCTCATTAATTATGGAAAATTTAAGACAATAGAATAATATTTGAAGTGCTAACTACAGTGATATTGTGCAGACTTCTAAAGCCATGAAGAAACTCATCCAAAAATAATGTTTTTCTAAACATAAAACAATAAAAATGAATTGCCAGTTATTTTTAAATTTCCAAACGATAATTTTCAGTCTAAAATAGATAATTCTTTGTGGAGGCTGGAACAAGAGGAATAAAATTTTCTAGAAGTAATAAATATGTTCCTAAATATAATACAATGTTTTTATTTTTAAAATTTTATTTCAATACAAGTAGATACTAATAAAGAAAATAATTTTTAAAAGTCTGAAAAAATAAAGCAAAATTTTATAACAAATTAATTAAAGAATAACATTAGTTAATACACTGTGAATCATAATCTTAAAAGAATGACCAAAATGTTAGAGTACAAGTCATAGACAAAAAAAAAAAATCACTCATAAAAAAGAAACAAATAAAAGCACAAAAGTTTCTTTTCAATGAACTAAGAGGACCTAGTGGTATAAATGAAACAAATTAGCATATATTGAAATATTTTTTTAAAACTATGTTTTATATATATTTATATATATATATTTTTAGAACTTCTCCCTGCATCCTACTTCTCTATCTTCTTTTTCATTTATGTTTTCTTTAACATTTAATGGTAACTATGTACAATAAATTTTTACCGTGTTTTACATAAGCTAGCCACTGCAGAATTAACATAAATTAGAAGGAAGATATGTGTTATTTTTAAAAAACACAAATTGCCATATGTGTGGCAGAAAGGATGAAACATTTTAAACATTTGAAAAATTATGATGCAAATTATTTAAGTGGCAAATAACTAATATAGTTTTTCAGACAAACATAAAAACAATAAAACAAATTGTGTAAATAAAAACTAACTATAAATGAGAAAAAAGCACAATAACCTTCAAGTAATTTAGAAGGAAAAAGAAAATCACATTCTTTTCTGTCTCATCTAAGTTTATAAATAAAATAAATGTTGATAAAATTGCCTTTACAAACAAAATATGTAGTTTAAAAATCTAAAAGAAATGAGAAAAAAATCAAGGATGTTTATTAATAATTGACAAGCACAAGCAAACAATGACAAATAAAATAAAGATTGATATATTTGCATAGCACAGTTCTTGTTAATGTATTTATAGTTGTGATGATTAGCTATTTAAGACAGAGAAACCTGTGTGATATATTTGGGAGATATAAACTCATGAACACTTGCATTCATTTACCTATTTTTAAATGTTGTACTCTTTTTACTGTAGTAGAATGATTCAAATCATTTAGAAATAATTAAATATTTTATGTAATTATCATATTTTCAGGAATAATCCTCTGATATATATGACAATTTCATTATATTATTTCAAAAGAATAAATCTTGTAAAACAATATTTGTGACAAATCTTCAACAGTATATATATTCCTGTTTAATTATGTGTGCATGAAAAATTTATGTCTGTAATTATCTACATTTGCAGTTGATGAGAAAGACATATCATCAACTAGTAGGTGAAATCAATGTTGCTGAAAAAGAAGGCAAGGCTCTGTATCTTCTACTATTTAATTTGCTGAATTCCGTATTTTTTAATGCAGTAGCTCTTGATGTATTGTGTTTCTTGGACACATACTCATAACAAAAACATATGAGAAAAATTAAATATTGATGTTCACAGTAGGATAGTTGCAGTATTTCATGGTCTTTTACCAAATAAGCAATATTTCTACCTGCCAGGATATTTTCTGTTGATAAAAGATTTTTTTTTCTCACTCCAAAAGAAATCCAAAAAGTCATTTTAAAATGTATTTAGCTGTTATGAAACTATTTACTTCTTTTCAGGAGCAAGTAGACATAAAATGAAATAGATTTGTTGACAAAATTGTCTTTTCCTTGTGACAAAGCCGATGACTTCACTGTTTTAAAACAAATGATTTTGTGTCTTAGAAACATGGCTATAACCTATGCAAAAAGTGCAGAATATTTTATGATAAAATATATATGATAAAATATGACACTTTTTATCTAGTATTAGTTTCCTTTATCCAAATTAGTGTAACATTCAAAACTGGGAAAATTCAAATTGACAATAGATAAAATATCAACAAATTGATAAATTATTGTATAACTACCTTAGTCACAAGTAAAATTTCTAACGATCTTTAATTTGTCAGGAAACCCATTCATCAATTTTCTATCTAAAAAATTAGAAAATTTGTCTATCTAAGTAGATATTCTCTGAAATATGACATTAGTATCTCCAAATAACTCAAGTAAACACGCTAAGTCTCTTGTAGATTCTGCTACATTAAAGGAAGCTATGAAAGAAAAATGTATACAGATGCACCCACCATCAATTAATTTCCTCACTGATTTACATGGTAAATCTCAAGAAATTCTCCACTTGACCAAAAACGTTTATTTGCAAGTCAGTATTAAAACAAATGAAGCAACGTAAAACAATTAAAGGAACTACATATTATGAAAATATCACCAAATGTTTTTCAAGGCATTTGAGAGAATTTACCAAGGAGCAAAAACACGTATTGTCATTAATGCTCAGCAACGGGAATGAGCCCCCACCTTGTGAATGACAAGACAGCATAATGGTACTCGATCTTTCTGTAACCTCTTGAAGCTTCCTGACCACATAAGCAAAATGAAGTACATCCAAATCTTGATGATATAAAGTACTAATGTTTATGTGTTGCAAATAATTGTGCAAAAAGCCAAAAGATTATGTTTTAGGAAGATACAGAAAACTAACAAAAATGTCAAGGGAAAGCACCATGAAATTATTTCATCTGAAATAGTCATTCAAATATAATTAAAATTCAAAAGGAAAATAGGGAGACAGATAAGTAAAATTATGAAAATAATAAATATGTTAAATTGGGAAAATGTGAAACGTGATACTGGAAGAACTTTAAATCCATTATAAGATTACACTACCTATTTTGTCTTACTTTTAACGTAAGATAGAAGACTTATGGAACTAAATGGACTGTCCTATATTATAGTTCATTTAATTGATAAATTTAGGATCAAATGCAACCTAACACCAGAGTTGACTCTAAATAGAGTGAACTGTTAGTAAGACTCTGGACTGGGGAATAAAATAATGGTAATAGAGGTATTCAAGCCATATACTTTGATTTTTAATATTCTCATGAATAAGAAATAAAATACAGGCCTGAGAGGAAGTCATGAGATCAGATTCTGAACAGCCATGTAAAAGGTGGTATGAAATTACAATTTAAATCTGCCATCAGATGATAGTTTATTTCATAAATAGATAAATGAATAAATAAGAAGTACACTTATGGTTGCTAGCATATCACTTACATGTAATTTACCTATTTCTTCTGTTACTCAAATTTAAAAGTAAATTTAAAAAGTGTAAGCATGGATACAAAATGCTTGTTATATAACAGACTTTATGTTACACAGGAGAATCCTGACAATACTTAGTTATTTGCTGCCTACTCACTTCATGAAAATATTTAAAAGTTACAAAAAATTAAGTTTAATATGATAGTAACAATTTTGGATATAGTATGTTGTGATTTTTTAATATTATGTAATGTACCTATCTATGGGAAGGAGCTATACTCATGTTAATTAGTTTACATGAATATATAAACACATATGTAAGTTACTTACGTATATATGAATATATGTTAGTATATGTTTGATTTTGTCATATTTAATGTGTCAGAAATAAAATTTAAACTTACCTTTAAGTAAATATGATTACACATTTTATTACATAGTTAATTTCTTTTTATCTAACTACTTAAGTCTCTTTTCCTTATCCATAAAATGCTAAAATTCACCCCAGGTTAATGAACTAGTTCTAATACTTATATGCCTTATGAATATAGACTTTCCATTTAGTTATCCATGCATGACTGTATCAGTCTGCCTGCTCCCATAGCAAGATACCTCAGATTTCTTAAATAACTGAAATTTACATATCAATTTTCTGGAGGGAGAAAGTCCAAGATCAATGTATCATAAGATCATTTTCTCCTTAACCCTCTCTCCTTGATTTGCAAGTGACTGCTTTCTTTCTTGATAAGCTACCATCTGACTTTTTCTCTGTGCACATGTAGCTCTTCTTACAAGAATATCCATTATTTGGTTCAGGCCCAAACTTATGACTTCATTTAACCTTAATTACATCTTTAAAGTTAGTATCTCTACATGTATTTTGGGGGGCTAGGGAATCAAAATAGGAATTTTAAGGGAACACAGTTCATAACAATGTAAAAACAGGAACACAGTTCATTCAATAACCATGTAAAAACAAGCAAACATTCAAATATAGATTATCAATTGTTTTGAAATGAGCTGTTTGATATGATTTCTTTCATCATGCTTTTTTTTTTTGCTCCAACATACTTTGTATAAGCTATTAAAAATCAGTTGGCATTGGCCTAGGTTTAATTCCTTAGAATTACTACACAATAATCCAGTGTATTGATTTATTCAAGTCAGCACCTTAGTGAATAACATACAATATATTACTGCTATCACATTTTGACTTTGAAGCAGCAAATATCTTTGTAAACATACTTTCATGTATGGGACCTTTTAGGGTTTTATAACAAATTCTCAAAAGTGTGATTGCTGGATCAAAGGCTTTCATATTTTGAGTTTTAGAAGAAATTGCAAAATTGATTTTTCACAAGCCAGTAAACTTGACATTTCTCCCAAATATCAAATAGTAATCCTTTTAGGAGACCCCATAGTAATAGGGCTAACTGATTTTTATTTTTTAAATCATGACTTGGTTATATTTAACTTTTAGCATTAGTGAATTCATTAGAGAAATTTATCATTATTTTCCAGATTTAAATTTGCTTCTCTGGAAATTGAAATACATTCCCTTTATTTGGGGTTCATATGACTTTTTCTTGAAATTTACAATAATAATAATATTTTTAAGAAGATGTGTAACTCTGTCGCTAACACTCTTAAATTATTTGCCAGGAATCTATCTCAGTAATTTGCTGAGCTAGTAATTTCCTTGGAAGGAAGTTTATAGTTTAAGGTTAGTTTAGGATCAAACTTGGCACAGTATGAAGAC
This sequence comes from Heterocephalus glaber, assembly GCF_053883595.1. Taxonomy (NCBI): domain Eukaryota; kingdom Metazoa; phylum Chordata; class Mammalia; order Rodentia; family Bathyergidae; genus Heterocephalus; species Heterocephalus glaber. Next base: position 20,030,052 of record NW_028258138.1, on the reverse strand, counting down.
TGGTGATAATGAAAGAGAAAGGTGCAAAACTCAGTAGTTTTCAGAGATGGAGTGATTGAAAGATCAAGAGACCTCAAGCATGTGGCTTTTTATCATAAAACACATTTACTAAATTGCAGTGAATTACATGAAAGGGGAATTAAAGAGTCAGGCTGTAAGTTTTGTCATGTTAGCACTTAACAAACAAAAACCTGACAGAGCCAGAGCCTTAACAAATGAATAAATAATGTGGAAAGAAAGTCATGGAAACAGTGACACATTTATGCTACAGGTCTACAACTATCTCTCTCCTGGGAACCCTCAGTTATAACAAAACTGGATAATGCCTCTTTGTGGAAAATGTGGCAGAAAAATCAATGGCAAACATGTGAAACTGAAGGGCAAATTGGACCTACTTCTAGATCCAAGTATGGACATTTTCACACTGGAGACCTTTAGCAAATTTATTTTATTTATAAACAAAAATTTATAATAACATTTATATTAAAATTTATAAATAAAAATTATTTATTTATATTTATTTAGCAAAATAGCTCTCAATGAAAAGCCAGACTTCAGTGAAACACTGTGAAGGCAGAAGTAAAACTTCCAGAGTTCAACAGAACAATGGAGGCAAAAGTATAGCTAAATTGCAAATCTAAGGCCCTGGCTTTAATCACTGTAGGCAGATTGTAAGTGCCATTTCACAGGTGAAGGAAATTTTACCAGTTCGCTTTATCCCCCCATGATTGGAATCACCTGACCCAAATAAACCTCAATCCCACCTATCATATTCCAACAGAAGTGAAGCTCGAAACTCTTTGATAAATGATAATTTAGAAGATTCTATGTTTTTTTATATATGATACTTGACATGAATAAAAGTTATTAGACATTTGATAAGAAAAAATATAGGAAAATATATAAAAGAGAAATTACCAATGGAAGCAGAGCTACAAGTGAAGCAGAATTTGTGTCTAGTAGGACATATGCTTAGAACAACTATCTTGTCACATTTGAGAAAACAGCGGAAATGCTTTAGAAAAAACATATAAGGAAATGCATAAATTAGCCAAAACCTGGCAATTATGTAAATGTAGCACATGGATGTTGTAAATCTGAAGTGTAAAATATGTATATCACAAATTAAAAGAATGAGTTTAATAATTAATTGAAAACAGCAAAAGGATCATGCAATTGAAAGTTAGGTTTATATAACTACTTTTTGAGGCACAAAGGGAAAATAAGAATAAAAAGAACATACACACTGCTGTTATAATGGTCTAATACATCTTTAATTGGATTCTTAAAGAGGATAGATATATAATGGGCTACAAGAAATATTTTAAGAGATAAAAGTCAATAAAATATATATGGGGCCACAATGTCAAGAAAGCTAATTTCTGGGAATGAAGAGCCTCGAGGTTGCAAGAAGAAAGTCACACCAAAATTCAAAGTCTCAACAAAGCAAAATTTGTTTCTGTAGAAGAGTGTACAACATCTCTAAGGTGAGGAAACAAGCACATCAGCAGACAGTCCTCCCAATCTTTTATTGGTAATGCAGGGGAGGGCTCTGTCCTTTTCATGGTTAATCAGAAAGGTAATAATTTGCTATATGGTTAGAAATATGAACAGTGTTTAAAACTATTTAATAACATATTTATGTAAATGATTTCTGTGTAACAGTAAAATGTGTGCTATACGTGTTGTTTACTAGGAATCTGAAGCCAATGATAGGAGGAATGTATGAGGAATTTTCCTCCACAGTATCTCTGGTGTTAAAAGCACCATGATGTCAAAGTAGCAGTAAGTCAAGGCCATCAATGAACATCTGAGAACTGTCAGCTGTGTACGGGCTACCATGTATTATAGATTATTACTTTGTGTGAATATTAAAGAGGGGAGGGAAAGGGAGGGTGAAAGGAAAAAAGGGAACCAAACCGATTCTTACATAACAAATAACGTTGTATATAAGAAAGCCTACAGAAGATTTTTTTAATAAATATACAGCACAGTTAAATAGATATATATAAATATACCACTATTTCAAAATACAGCAAATAAACAGAAAAATGTAGCATAAGGAATGTGAAATAAATATAAGTAAAATAATAAGATAGCAAATAAACCAAAACAAAATTAGCAAATGCTAAGACATCAATTGAATTTTAAAGAGCACACATTCTTATCATATATAACTTATAAGAAAACATTTAACTATAAGAACTTGAAATTTTTAAAATGATGGAAATAAACTTAAAATTCAGACGTTCCCATGCATGCCCCAAGAGAAAAGATGATTATCTCTTTTCAGACATAAAATATTTTGTCCTCTTTCATGCATTTTACACATGTTGTCTAGGATGGGAACAAATGTGAGAAACACGCAAAATGAAAGTAAAAGCAACCCATTCTGAATAAATAAAGCAGCCAAAAGGAGACAAAGCTAATTCAGACTCTGAAAATCTCAAAATTGAATTTAAAATATGGATCGCTTATATCCTCAAGTTTCTAGCAGAAGAGGATCACTAATTTGCATGAAGAGCTGACATAGTCCATCAGAAAAGATAAGCTATGAGTCAAAAACACCACTAGAAACAATACAGTAAGATATATTGGTAATGCGTTTTCAGTGTTCATTAATAGACTCAATACAGTCAAGGGAAATAATTACTAAATTCAAAAAATAGCTTAAGAAGAAGAAAAAACTCAAACCAGAAAACAGAACATTAATACAGAAAATAAACTAGTTTGGGGAGCATATCATACGGTCCAAGTTAGGGATATTTAATATTCTAGTAAGAGTGACAGAAAAAGCATGAGAAATATTTAAAGAGAAAATGACTAAGAATTTTCCAAAAATAATGTATGAATTTTAGGCACCATGCAATAATCTCAAAGAACCCCCCCAGAAAAGGTATTTTAAGAAACCATAACTAAAACATTAAGATATGTCATGCATAATTACTAAATGCTCATAATGAATATAAACATTATACATCATAAACACGAGCTAAAAATAATAGTAACAATAGGAAAGAAAATGGGGACAGGACATTTAGAGATGGGGGGTGGAGGGAAGGGGAAGGGTACTGAAAAAGTGGAACAAGCGGTGTTATCATGTACCTACTGTCCAAGAAGAATGTAAACTTCGTGTACTGCAAATAAGTACTAATAAAATAAAAATTAATATTAAAAATAAAATATTAATTGACCATATTCCAAATAATGAACAAATGAAATCTTGAAGATTTCAGACATAACTGAAATGTGATATATAGAGAAAGATGAAAATTTCTTTGGACTTACCACATAACATACCTGAACATATACAGTAATGCAAATAATAATACATGCTACCTACCTAAATATTTTATAAGGAGTGATGTCACAAAATTTTCACTGTGGTGTTTAATAAATTCTCATTTGTTATAACGCACATAAACATTACATACACTTTTATCATGTACTTCATACAAAAACATGTTTTACATTTGTGTTAAGATAAAATAATATCTGTTTAATGACACTTAAAGCCTTCTTCACTGTATCACATAGCTTATACACAGATATATAATTCCAGTCATTTTTTGAAACTCTTATTATGTGAAGAAAAAGACTAAGTTTTTTGAATCTATCATTACAAATATGTATTTTTGCCAATCCTTAATATGCACTCAAAATTTTATTCATGATACTCAATTTTGAGCAACAGATTTAAGCAAGTCCTAGTTATCTCTTTATGAATATAAAACAGTATTCAGATAAAAATATTGTCATAAATAAAATAACTATTTATCTGTCTTCTATCTTAGCCAAAATGTTATGAATAATTAGGAAAACTATAATTTTCTTCACAGAGCTGGTAGGTGTGTAGAGTTCAAATCAAGTAATGAATCAAATTGTTTCACTGCTTGTGTGTTCAGTTAAACCATTTTACAAATATCTTCTAATATGAAATTTTAAAAGATCTTAATTGCATTTCTTATTTGCTTAATTTTACAGAGTATCTGATTGATTAGCTTAATAATTAGCCTGCAGCATTGCATAAACTAACTTGTATATGTCTTATGTTTAAAAAACTAAATTAACCCGATCTTAACCTATTATACAAAATTAATGCTAATCTTGAAAAAGCACTTGAATTGAAAGCATGTTGGTATAACTTTCATTATATTTATTTTCAGTATCTCATGGTACTCTGAAGACACTGAAATTTAAAATGTGTGTGGACATGTTTTTCTTGTATTCTGGTTAAGAATAAAGTCACACTGCTTTCCTTTCTTCAAATAAAATTCATTTTGATGTGTGATGGGGAACTGATTTCTACAGAACAAAGACTTGATCACAAAATATGCTGGATGGTAAACTAAAGGTCTTATAAAAAGTAAATAAATTAGAGTTTACTGTAATTAAGTTTTTTCTTCAATGTCTGTTTGCTTATTTAATTTTAATTTTCACAATAATTTCATTGATTTAAATGGCAAGTATTTACCTTTAATAATTTTTGTACATATGGAAAAATAAGTATTTTAATATAATTATTAAAGACATGTTTAAAATTAATTTTCTGTGCACAAGTTCTATTTTTTTAAACTATTTTTATTAGTCCATTTTAAAATTATGTGCTTATCTAATCCTTGGTGTGAATTTTATCTAAAAATACATAACAGAACTTTCAAAACAAAGCCATTAACAAACCTGACAGTGTCAAGTACATTCTCTATCTATGTCCATGAAAGAATCCCAATAAGAATCACCTAAAATTGTTTTTGCTGGCCTCAAAAGTACTTTAAGTGCTATTTTTATTATATAAAATTAACTTTTAGTCATCAAATTACAGCATAATAAATATAGTATTTTCATAATACTAATCTCTAGATGAGTTTTATATAAAGAAATATTGGCATTCTTTGTTGCCCAATGAGGTTAAAAACTGAATATTTGAGCCATTAATACATTTTAAAAATGATAGAAAATTTGTTAGCATATTAATTAATTATATTTTCTATCAAAGCTTAATTTCAAATACCTTTCATTGTAAGATAAATATCTCATGCATATTCATTAGATACAATTCTCAGGGCCAAGAATTTAGCTTAGTAGAGACCCCCCTGCCTGGCAAGCACAAGATCCTGAGTTTGTTTCCTAGCACCAAAAAACCCCCACAAAAACCAAAAACAAACAATTATCTTTGTATGAAAGAGAATTGCACTGTTCTGGGTTGAAAAGGATGAAAAATTTTGATGTGTCCCATCTTATAACTTATGATGAGATGATACAATTCTTATGGTCAAAAGAGAATTATTCAAAATATTCAACTAGAATTTGGAATCAGTATGCAATGTGTTCTGTAGAAGTATTGTAGAAGGCGAAAAGAAGTGTCTATTGCTTTTCAATTAATAAAGAAGGCAGAAGGGTGGAGAAGTTCTTCAGTTGTGAGGGAGGTTTTTACAAAATGTTGGAAAATGAAGACAATAGATTTGTCTGGGCCCTTGCAGCAACCTGTAAAGACAATAGAACAATTGAAAAGTTTCTTAGTGGAACGTTAAACCTCGACTCTATGCATAAAAAGGTGTTTCTTTTCCAGATTTACCCTTATTTAGTTTAATAATTTCTATTATTAATGGTATTTTTCAAAAATTTACTTTTTGTTTAACGAAAGGGATAAAAATAGTTTGACTCAGGGCCAGAGATTTAGCTCAGTGGCACCGTGCCTGCCTCTCAAGTTCAAGGTCCTGAGTTCAATCCCCAATACCAAAAAAAAAAAAAAAAAGAAACTCAAAAAACAAAAACAACAAAAAATCACTTGCCTTTAGATGATCGTTCTTATATCGAACCACCTCATTAAACCTGTTTATTAATCAATCCTTATGTTCTCTAAATCATTATATTATTTTCATAAATATATAATGATTATCCTTTCTCAAATCCAAAATTATTTGAGAACTGACCTTGTTATTTTTACATGTATTAGGAATTATTTTTCCATGTATTAGTTCATTTTGAAAAAGAGCTAAACATAAGAGATGGGATACAGGTAACTGGAAACAGTTTACTACATTGTTCAAAATTGAAAAATACCCAGCACAGTGTGTATTAGTTATTATTTTAATAACTAATTTATTTAAAGTGTTAACAGTACAAGATACTATAAATATTGAACTTTCACATATAAACTTTCATTTAAATTGTTTTAATAAATATTTCAGTAGTGTATGGATATAAATTAGATGAATTAAAAATCACCTGTTCTTTTTATATGAAAGGTTTATGTGTTACATATGTAATGTGTTATTTCAGTACATTATAATCATTCATATTTTAGGTTTCAATTATCAAAATCTTACAGTAAAATATTTTTGAAAATATTTAGTTTTTGTTATTTGGGAAAAAAAGCTCAACTTTATAATTTTCTATGGATATTTGATTTTTTCCAAATGTAAGTGAAAATATTCATGTGTAAAATCAGAGAAATTATCTTATGCAACAATGTCAAGTTATGAGTGAGCAAGTGATTTTCATGGCAATTTGAAAGCTTATCATAGGTCTTGGGATAAAGTTCAGTGTTAGAGACTTTGTTTACTATGCAAAAGGTACTGTATTTGATCACTAGCAACACAACCACAACATGTAAAAAGAAAGGATAAAGAATAAAAAAAGGAAACATTGCTATAAACTGGGAGTAGTAAATAGACTTTTAAATAATTTGTAATATGTATCATGTGATCATAATTTAAATTTAAAAATAAAGAAGAATTTAGATATAGTAAATTCTTCAAATTAATGCAAGCAGTTAGAAAAAGAAATTATATCAGAATTTCCATTTACTGCTTTTCTTCCAAAATGTTATTTACTTTTATTTTCCAATTTTTTGTACAAAGCACTCATTGTAATATTTACTGAAGCATTGATAATAAATAAAGATAATGCTTAGATAATTACATATAGGTTTAACATAGAGAGCATTTATCAAGGAAATACTAGAGATAATTACTGAAAATTAACAGATATATTTTTTCCACATATGTTTGCTCTCATAGTCACTTTGGCTCTATGTGACATTTGTCAGTAATATCATTTTGCTCAGAAGCACATTACATTTTGGCTTTCTGTTAATAACCACCATGTATTATTTAGCAGAAAATGGGTTTGATTTTTTTCCCAGAGCCTAAGTAAAACTATATAAATGTTCAATACCAGTATGATTAGCTTACAAAATTTCAAAAGGAGTCCATACTGGATGGTGTAATTATTATTCTCAGAAAAAATATAATACACATCAGCATTTCGTGGGCCAAGACAATTAAGATCTGTTCAATTTGTCTTTGCCGGAATATGTGATTAAAACTAGATTTACTTTCTTTCAGCTGATCACATTTTTTTTAGTCAAATGCAGTCTTTTAAATGAATAATTCATCAATTTAAATTCGTTACATTTAAGGAAATAATTGAAGAAATGCAAACTAAATATCACCTTAAATTCACTGTCTTAGACCACTTATAAGATATATCAAAATCAAAATGCAGAAAGGTTTTACATGTAAATTTACTCAAATGCATTTTAGAAAATTTTGGTACTCCTCGTAACAAGAAGGGTTGAGTTTGAACAGGTTAATGCATGTGTTTACTTTGTGATCTTCCAATGTAATTGTTAAATCAACATTTCCTTATTTGAAATACCTTTGAAATGACATCACAATGTCTCATAATATTGAATTGATATTTCTGAATCCAATAATGCACCTTAATTTTCCTTTCCTAGGCTTTATATATTTTTTCAAATTATGGATTTATGCTTTAACACAGCATTAATTCAACATCGATATTATGCCATGGAAAAAGGAGTAGCAGACATGCTAGGTGTTTCTGTGTTTCATTCTGACTGTCATAAATTAGTTTTGTCATTGTGAGTCTGTTGCTCTATCTGAGGGGCAATTAAAGGCACTAAAATGAACAGACTGGACTTGAGTAATTTCATGTTTTGAAAGTATAAACTTAGAGAATGATACGTCCTCTTTTCCAGATATACCAGTATCTAGTATAAAACAACAAGTTGAAGCTATTAAATTCTTTAGGATTTGGCAAATATAATCAATTTGAAAATTCCAAATTCCAAAATTACAATCTCACTTCTACTAAAAAATCTATGTATAAATATTTAGATGGGATATATTAATTATTCCCCATTATGAGAAGAATTTTTGAGGACATATTGATGTGAGCAACAAGAATATTAGACATCAATTCACTTGTAGAAGAAATAATTAAATATGCATATCTAACTAAAGAAGGTGATAGAATGGAAAGCTTAGGTCATATTTACAAAGGAATATATGGCAATTTATTCTTCATAAGATTCAAAGTACTTTGAATAGAATTATATCTCCATCAGGAATCATTCTTGGAATAAAATAGTTCTTTATTCTGACAAAGCAAGCACATGTAAAAGCACTGAGAATGTTTTATTTCCTTTTACCTGAATGTAATAATTTTCTTATTCTCTGGAGAAATCAGCTAAATTAAATATGGACTGTTGAATAATTATCTTTGCAATAAGATCTGTAAGACTTTCTGAAGCACTAGGAAGACACTGTACCATAAAACCTTTATGACTTCTGATTCAGTTAATGAAATAGGAAATTTCAGCTGCTACATTCTAGAAAACAAATCTTGCCAGGCGAAAGTAATAAGTTAGCATTAACATTTTCTTGATTTTTAGTCAGAAATGGGACTGGAGAGTTTGTCTTTGTCAGATTAAATTTTACTTGAGACCTATTAAAAGAAATACTATAGTATTATAATAAATAATTTAGTGCAGAATAAAGCCAGAGAAAGGGACAGAGAATAGATTGAAGGAATACACTGGTCTCCCTGCTCTCAACAGTTTAGTCTCCTGAAACATATATTTCCTGGTACTACAAAGTGAATTATACAGTGCAGAAGAAAAAAGTCCTTCCCCAAAGCATGATGGCAAACCTGAAAGAATTTTAGGTCTGACATTTCCTGCAGCTGGATCTGATGAGAAACAGCTCAAAGTCAAGGTGCATGCTTTTCCTCACCTCCCCCTGAGAAGCAGAGTTAGATAGGGTAGCAACTGGAACAAAAACCTGCTAGGCGCAACTGTCCAAAAAGCTCTTCTGAGATAATCTAAGTTTATCAAGAAATGTCTAAAATTGTACTTCCTTTACAATTTTAATTTTACCACTATATGGTTTTGCTCTTTAGAATTGATGAAATTTAATGGCTCTAGATTATTGCAATACATTAGACCGTCCATATACTTGTGTTCTATTTTTGTGAATACAATTAATAATGATTTAAAAATATTGGAAAATTTATCACTTCTGTACTAACTCTAAAAAATGCAGTATAAGAACTATGCAGCACTTAATTTTAGTAGGTATTAAAATAATCTAGACATGATCAAAATTATATAGAAGTATCTGCATAGGTTCTATTAAAATTCTATACTACTGTAGCTAGGAATTTGATTTTCTGTGGTCTTTGATATTCACACAGATATGGAGGGACAGCTGTACTCAATTTTAGGCAGGTTCCATTTAATTATATTTTAGAAGTTGGATATACATTTCAAGTGAGAAAAAGTAAAAGGTTTTAAGGGTGACAAAAATGATAAAAGGAAAATAATGGTTATCAGATGCAATAAAGCTTTCAAAATTCATTTTAATATACTGTATAAAGTTCTTTCCAAATACACTAAAATGTTTTAAATTTTAGGTAGAATAGTTTAAACTGGGAGAGTGTAGAGTACAAATATATAGTTTTAGATTCTGAGGTTCTAATTTATTAGTTGTAGTTGTAAATGTGAATCTTAATTTCACATGGGAGGGGATTTCTGATTTAGAACTTGCACGCACCCTACCTGAGGAAACACTAGGACAAATGCTCATCCCAAGAACAGCAGTCCAGAAGACAAAGATGAAGAAGGTGTACTATGTGGAGAGCAATGACTTAATTCCTAGCTTTTCTGGAAGGCCCTTCTGGAGCTGCTCTTCCTCTGTCAGTGTTTCTTAGCCTGTTCTCAGGGGCGGAAGCACCTGAAATAAGACTCCATGATAGAGGAAGCCCAAAGTAACTTTCAAAATTCAGAGGGGGCATGAATTTGAAGAATGTGTTCTTGTTCTCAACTCCTCTTTCTCTTGGTTTTTGGCTACATGTGTTGAGCTCCGTCTCCTTAGTCATGCCCTTCTACCATTCTGTTTTTGGCTTGGCACCTGCCAATCATAGACTTTTAAACAATACCCTTCCTTTTTTTTCCTGTCAAAACTTATGGAGAATTTATCATTAAACAAGTTTAAAGTTTATAGGCCCATAGTGTATTTAAAGGACTGATAAATAATAACAATTCAATATCCTACATATATTTTTAACATTTAAAACCAACGCTATGAAATAGTACTAGAAAATGTCATTCCGTATAAACATATTGAATTACTCAAAATCACTCATGGTTCAGCTTTGGTACTGTAATCTTGGGAAAAACCTAACTTTGTTTCTGTCCCCAAATAAATATCTCACTGCCCGCCTACACTTCCTCTTTTTTCTGGCCTCAGTATGAAACTACCTATGTTATTATTCATTCTGACAGAGATCTGGATTCACTGGTGTTCTCCAGCATAACTAGCCACAGAGGAGAACTAAATTCTTACTTAGCACACATTGATACAATTCCCCTTGTTGAACATTAGACTTCACTTAGCCATCAAATTGAAAATAATGTAATTAGCTCTTTAACCTAAAATGTAAATGGAAAACATGTTTGTCTAAAATGATTACCTTAATTCATGTTTGCGTTTATTAGGAGACAAAAATTGAATTGAAAATAAATCTCCAATTATATTAATTCAAGTATTGATATCAGATTTATAAATTAAGACATTTAGCCATGTTATATCTCTCATGATTTTAAAATTAAGTTATAAATATAATATCTAATTAGAGAGTTAGGAATAACCCTGAATTTATTCACCATATTATTATCAAAAGTAGCAATATATTTTGATTTAAATAAAAATATTCACACTGGTAGAGATGATAGAACCTTAGAAATCAATCACTTTAAGGCTGTCAAGTTGGGCACATTACAAAATAGTAGAAATATGATTAATTTGAAGGGAATATTTAATTCACAACCACATACTCAGAACAGAAAAAATCAAATAAACACACATTCTTGTTTTCCGTAGAGAAAATTTCATTGTTAACACTGTTGCTAATTATTGATTTACTTTACACATTATTGAAAGAAAAATATAAAATGTGATTCCTGGTTTTTCTTGAATCTAGAGAGCATTACTTGGACTTACACAGTGTCTTGGCGGTCTATGCTCAAATTGCTGATGTACCTTCTGCGTGTGAATACATTATTTTTGGATCTAAAATGCTCCCCTCCCAATCTCTCCTGCTGGAAGGCAATTGGGACTCAGGATGGTATAGCTGGATTGATGTTAGGAGCTGGGGCCTGGCTGCAAGTAGGTCATGGCAGGCATGACCTGGAAGTGTAGATGCATTCTTCTTCCCAGCCCCTCCTTTCTCTGTCTGCTTCCTGGCTGTTGTGAACTGAGCACTTTTTTCTCCAACATGCCCCTCTGCCATCTTCTTTTTGCCTTGGAGCCAGCTGATTATGGACTGAATGTGTAAGGCAAAATAGGCCACTCCTTGTTTAGGGTGGAAGTATTTTTTCTCAGTGACAGTAAAGTAGCTAAGAGAGTGATAACCACAATCCCATTAATATGTTTACCATATTGGCCATTTGATATTTTTTTGGCCAAAGAACTAGAAGAACATGAGAAATTACAAGAATATTTACAAATATTCACACATTTAAATACACAGTTCTTATTGTTTTATAAATTTTAAAAGTTATAAATGAATTATGTATTAATGAAATAACAATTGCCATGTGGTATAAAAAAGTATCATTCTCCACTTTAATCCCATTTCCATTATCAAAAATTAGAGATTACTACTAAAATGTTTAGTGTATGTAGCTAGGTATGGTGGCACACACCTAGAATCCCAGCACTTTGGAGGCTCAGGTCTGAAGAATGCCATGAGTTTGAGGGCAGGCTCAGCCTGAATTACATGGAGAGAAGCTATCTCAAAACAAACAAACCAAAAATTAGGATCCCTTTTATTCATGGGATCTTGAAAAAAGTAAAATTTTGTGTTATTATGGTTGGTCACTGAAAACAATAGAGCTCCTAACTAGATCTCTTCATATTTTTGCTGATAAAGTACACTGTGAATGAGTTTAGGCAACCCCATGAGGATGCCACATGTAGCTCTATTTGAAATCCCCAAATAAATTCTCATCTGATAGGCAGTATCAACTGACAATCATGGGAATGAATGAACCTTCAGATAAAGCCATCATTCACTAAGTCCCTTCTGGGGATTGAATACAATCTAAGTGAGAAATAATTATAAAATGCACTTAAATCCCACTAATTTCAACTACATTATATTTAGTATTAAATTTGCACAGCAATGACTCATATTGTGGAAATCTTTGGCTTTTATGAGGTATAGATCACTAATTTGGCTCACATTTGGCCATCCTTTTAATGTCTAGGATTGAGAATGGCAGAACCCATTTCAATAGCCTTTTCCAATTGCCTCTTCCTTCCTCAGGGTCCACTTGAGTTGCTCCAGAAAAATTGCTCTCTGTAGATGATCAATACAGAAGTGTGGATATGTGCAACAAGCATGATTTACATAGTGGTGAAGGAAACCTAAAAAGTGGTACAAAAAAAATAAAGAAGAGACAAGTCAGACAACAGGGAGGTGGGCCTTCTTCTTTGGGAAATATCTGAGATTAAAGCGGAAATAACTGATTTCATTTTGAAATTATAATGAGAGGAACGAAACTGAAGTGTCATATTTCTGCATACCATGAAGAGGGAGGCACTGATTACATTTTGTGGTCTATCTTTATAAATATGTCTGTAAGGCAAGTAACTTGAAAAGGAAAAGTAATATTGTCCTCTGAAAGGAAAGGATGTTTGCTTACCTTTTGGTATAAAATATTTATATTCATTTATATCACTGGAAGCCACTCTGTAGTCATACATTGAGGGGAAATCCACTTTATTCTTATGGAAGCTGAGAAAAGGAGAACTGAAAGGTTTATCCTTGCTTTAATTCTGCTGGAAGTACTGGAATAAGGCACTCATTTTCTCTCCCCCTTTATGCTGCTTGTATTTTGGCATTGTGTGGTCAGATTTTCAGCACTGGGAAAAAATGCCTGATACCTTCAATTTAGAGGTGGAATAAGTTAGTTTTGGCTCACAGTTTCAGAGGTCCCAGTGGATGGTCAGCTGGATCCAAGCCAGAAACATCAGAGTAGAATGGGAAGTGGATGAATCCTGCTAGGGTCATGGCAAGGAGGAAGTAGAATGCAGGGAAAGAGCTCTGAGAACAAGAGGCTACAGACCAGATATAGTCCCCAAAGTCACGGGACATTTAGTGACTTCCTCCAGCCAGTCTCACTTCCCAACAGCCCATTTGACTATCAACTCATCAGCTGCACTCAAATCCAGACATCTTTCAAAGTGTCTTAATCTAGTCAACCTTATAGTAAGGACTAACCAGCACAACCATCTTCCATAGAACCATGACAGTGCTACCTACTTGACTTGAAAATAAATGAAACTTTTGATTCTTCCTTGGTTTTGACAACTTAGAGTTCAAGATGTGAAGAAAATTTTGGCAACTGTGATAAATTTAAATGTTTTCCTTCAATTAGGTTTATTTTGAATTTTAAAAAAATTTCATAGACATTGCATTTTAAGATCTTATTGGACTGTATTTCAAATAGTGAGGAGAACATATTAATCAAAGCTCTTTATCTCTGAATTTAATCTTTTATGAGAATATCTACCAAGGCCTTGTTATATGCAATTTAACTAACATTCAAATTAAAAATAACCTTCCCCACTAATACTTTATTGTACAGGTAAAGCCAATTATTATCTACCAGCTTAATTTAATTTTTATCAAGATTATATTTGTTTCTTTTATGTTTTAATTATTCTTTTAATCTATTTCATTTTATTTCAAATGCTCTTTCCATCAATATTTGTATATCATTTAAAGCTGCACATTTTAAAACATCTGTTTCAATTATGCTCTCTTATCACATTGGCTGCAGCTGTTTATATCACTGACTGTGTAATACCAGAGTGTATTTTGCTTGATTTTCCAATCTCATTTACTTGTTTTAGAAAGAAATGCTTCTTTACAAAATTTAGATTAAGATAACCATTTTATTATTGTTTTCTTTGCATGTTTGTATACTAGTTTATTATTTAATCCAAAGGAAGTAAACTGTATTGACATAAATTAACAGGAAAACATGAACTATAAGTGGAACCCCAGGAAAAATTTTTCACATGTGCTGGCTTATGAGCAGCGCACATGGTCATGCTCCCTGCCTCTAGTGAATATTGTGACAGCCAGGAGTCAGCAAGTGAAGTAAAGGAAATGAGAAGGAGAAAAAACAGGTAATATACTTCCACATTATATCCTCCCCAGCATACTTTATAAAAAGCTTTTTCTTCTGCACTCCATGCACTTTTTACCTCTGCTGTAAAAATATGTTAACCATATAATACTTTAATTAATTTGCATCATTTGAGACATTTTCTTTTTCACTGAATTGACAATTTATCATTAGAAAGATACAATTCTAGAGCATATGTAGGATGACTTTTTTGAAGGGAGGGGGGAGCATTTCACTATGTAGTTCACACTGGCCTTGAACTAACTATGTAGCCCAAGCTAACCTCAAACTGGAGGATCCTCCTGCCTCAGCCTCCCAAGTCCTGGGATTATAGGTGTGTGCCACCACACCTGGCATGTAGCTTGATTCTATACAATTGTTCAGAAACAGACACATAAAGTTTGCCATTTTAAGACAAAGTTGTTTTTTTTTTTACTTTGACTAATTGAGTCAGTGTAGACTTCAATGAGAAAAAACAGTGTGTAGAGTCACATATACCTGAATGTTGATAATACTACAAATATTATGTCATTATTTTGAGTACTATATGTATATGTCTTGTATATCATTACTTGAGCTACCTAAAATTAAAATATCTTGAACAAATGTGACCATTAGCTATCATTTTTACTTTTCGTATCTTTTTATTAGAAATATCCTCAATAAGAGACACTATTCATGGTTACACAAGATGCTGCTAAAGAGGCTAAACAAGCTAAACAACTTTAATAAAATGTCATGTATAATTTTAATCTAACATCATGTAAGTATTAGAGCTAAGCTTTTCACACTATTAAGGAAATATGTAAGGTATAATCTTTGTGGAAGAAATTAAATTCAGGAAACTTCCGGGGTGCTATATCACATCAACCAGAGCTGAGGAGCAGAGCTGCACCCAGCGAACCTGGGGTGAACCTTCCTAGGCGTCATACCACTGGTCCGGTGCCCAGGATGTGAGCCATGAGGAGCACATATCCATTCTCCCCCCAACCATTTACATGAGAAGTCAATTAAATAAGTCTCAAAAACAGACTCCCAGATCACCTAAAGCACCCCCAAAGGGAAACCAGATGGAACAATCTGATACTCAACCACCCAGACTCCCTGAACTGGCAAGAAAAGAGGATCTGGAAAAAATAAAATCAGAAATAATTTCTTGGATAACAGCAGAGATAGTTCCCATAGTCAAGACATAATTAATAAGTCTAGAGAGGACACAGATATAAAAATAGAGGAGCCAAGGAACATTATGGAATCCCCACATAGGAAACAAATGGAATCCAAAAAACACATGCAAACAGATTTCCAGGGATTAAAAAATCCATTGAAAGTTTATGCACCAGAATGAGCCAAGGTGAGGACAGAATTTCAAATATAGAATATAAGATTGCAATTGGTGACCAGGAAGAGAAAATTTTTTTTTAAAATAGTAAGGGACTACTAGAAATCAATCCAGCAGCTGCTAGATGATGCAAAGAATAACATAAGACTGATTGGAGTCAATGAAGAAATAGGAGAGAGTGCTCATGACATAAGAAAAACAAACAAACAAACAAAAAAAACAAAAAACTGTTCACAGAAGGGATAGCAGAAAATTTCCCAAGCAGGGGAAAAGAACTTTACACAGAGATAAGTGAGACATATAGGACTGAACTAGCCTTGATAAAAAAAAATCTACACATAGGCATATAATAGTTAAGATTCCAGAAACCCAACAAAAGAACAAAATTCTACAAGCAGTTACAGAAAAGAAACAAGTCACACACAAAGAAAAGCCCATCAAAATCACTGGAGACTTCTCAATGCAAACCCTCAAGTTAAGAAGAGCTTGGAGTAACATATTTCAAGCCCCAAAAGAAAACAGGCTCCAACTCAGATTGACGTACCCTGCAAAACTATCTTTCAAAATGGATGGAGAAATAAGATACTTTCAGGACAAAGAGCACCTTAGGAATGTCATGAATATGAAACCAGCACTCCAAAATATTTTAGACAGTATCCTAGGAAAAGACAATGAAGATCACAACCGCAGGAAGCTCAGCAGAATAAATCCATTGGGCACATCAAGAAATTAAATGCAAAGGGGGAGAATTCAACAGAAAGAAAAAGTCATGACAATGATAAGTCAATATGTATGAGTTATAACCATCAATGTTAATGGTCTCAATTCACCAATCAAAAGAAATAGACTGCCAGAATGGACCAAGAAGCAAGATCCAACAAAATCCTGCATGCAAGAAGCACATTTAATTCAAAAAGAAACTCATAGATTGAAAATTATAGGGTGGAAAAAAATACTCCATGTGAGAGCAAAGTGAAGAATATCAGAAGTAGCTATCCTCTTTGCAGATCAAGCGGATATCAAACCAACACTGATTAAGAGAGACAAAGGACACTACATCCTTGTAAAGGGAAAAATCCAAGAGGAAGAGATGACAATCATATACATATATGCACCAAACACTAGGCACCCAACTACATAAAACAAATACTAAGGGACATGAAAAATCAAATAAGCACTAATACAGTAGTAGTGGGGGACTTCAATACCCTACTGTAACAAATAGATATATCAATTAGACAAAAAATAAACAATTAAATACTAGAACTTAATCAAACTCTTAAATGAACTTAACAGATGTTTACAGAGTGTTCCACCCCACAAAAGCAGAATACACATTCTCTTCAGCTGCCCATGTGTCGTTCTCCAAAATAGACCACATGCTCTCTCATAGAACATGTTTAGGTAAGTGCAAAGGAATTGAATTTATTCCCTGTATATCATCAGACCATAGTGCAATAAAATTGGAGATCAATAACAAAAGAAACCACAAGAATTTCATAAACACATGGAAATTGAACAACACAATTCTGAATAACCAATGGGTCATAGAGGAAATTAAAGAAGAAATCAGACAGCTCTTCAATTAAATGACAATGACAATACAACATAATGGAATCTATGAGACTCAATGAAAACAGTCTTATGAGGGAAATACATAGCAGTGAAAGCTCACATTAGGAAAATGGAGCAGGCCCAATCAAACAACCCAATGCTGAACCTCAAGCTTCTAGGAAAAGAAGAGCAGGACAAACCCAAAGCTCATACAAGAGTGGAAATTATAAAGAGCAGAGCAAAAATCAAAGTAATGGAGACTAAGAGAACAATACAGGAAATCAATGAAGAAAAAAGTTGGTTCTTTGAAAGAATAAACAAAATTGACAAACCCTTACCCACTCTTATCAAAAAAAGGAAAGAAAGGGCCCACATCCATGGAATTTGGAATGGAAAGGATGGAATTACAATGGACCAAGCAGAAATCCAGGGGATCATCAATACCTACTTTGAGAACCTATACACTAATAAGGTGGAAAACACAGAAGAAATGGACAGATTCCTAGATATTATGAATTACCAAAGTTGAATAAAGAAGACCTAAAAATTCTCAATGATCCACTATCAATGAAATTGGAAACGAAATTAAAAACTTACCAACTAATAAAAGCCAGGGTCCTGATGTGTTCACTATTGAATTCTACAAGAAATTTAGAGAGGAACTACTACCACTACTGTTTAACCCCTGAAATGAAATTGAAAGGGAAGCAATACTCCCAAATTCATTCCTGGAAGCAAGCATCACCTTGATTCCCAAAGCAGAAAAAGGCCCAACCGAAAAAGAGAACTATAGGCCAATCTCCCTAATGAACATAGATGTAAAAATCCTTAATAAGATACTGGCAAATAGAATGCAGAAGATCTTCAAGAAGACCATACACCCCAACTAAGTGGGATTCATCCCAGGGATGCAGGGATGGTTCAATATATGCAAATCAATAAATGTAATACACTACATTAATCAGCCATGGAAAAAAATCATATGATCATCTCAATAGATGCTGAAAATAATTTGACAAAATCCAACACACATTTGTGATAAAAACTCTACAAAAATTGGAATAGACAATCTCTACCTCAATCTGATAAAAGCCATCTATGAAAAACCAACAGCCAATATCATACTAAATTGTCAAAAACTGATATCCTTCACATTAAAATGAGGAACAAGCCAAGGATGTCCACTATCACCACTCTTGTTCAGTATAGTTTTGGAAACATTAGCCACAGCAATTAGACAAGAGAAAGAAATAAATGGAATAAAGATAGAAAACAAAGAAATCAAATTGTCATTATTTGGAGATGACATGATACATTATATAGAAGACCTGAATAACTCCACCAAAAGTCTTCTAGACTTAATAACCAAATTCAGTAAAGTAGCTGGATACAAGGTGAATGCAGATAAATCAATACCTTTCCTCTGCAAAACAACAGATACCTGAGAGAGAAATACGGCCAACAATTCCTTTCACAATAGCATCCAAAAAACCTTGAAATACCTAGGAGTCAACCTAACAAAAGAAATCAAAGACCTCTTCTCTGAAAACTATAGCAGTCTGAAAAAGAGAGACTGAAAATGATATCCAAAAATGGAAAGACATCCCTGGCTCCTGGCTAGGAAGAATCAACATAGGAAAATGGCCATACTTCCAAAACTGCTATATAGATTCAAAGCAATCCCAAATGAAATTCCAGACCATACTTCAAGTACCTTGAGAAAGCAATCTAAAAATTTATTTGAACAAGAAGAGACCTAGAATAACAAAAGCAATCCTAGGCAACAGAGAAATGGCAGAGGATATCATAATTGAAACTATACTATGAAGCTTCTGCTATAAAAACAGCTATATGATACTGGCAAATAAACAGACCTGAGGACCAGTGGAACAGATAAGAAGATGCAGAAACAACTTCTCTTTCATTCAGCCACCTCATCTTTGATAAAGGAGCCAAACACCCTCACTGGAGGAAAGATAGCCTCTTTAATAAATGGTGCTGGAAAAATTTGATATCAACTTGCCAAAGATTAAAACTAGACCTATATCTCTCACCATGCCCTAAACTAGAATCAAAATGGATTAAAGATCTAAATATTAAAACAGCAATGCTGAACCTGTAGAACAGAGGTTAGGTAGAACTCTTGAAGGCATTGTGTAGGAAAACATTTTATGAACAAAACCTCAGTTTCCCGTGAACTAGCACAAACAATCAACAAGTGGAATCTCTTCTTATTAAAAAGCTTGTGCACAGCAAGAGAAACCACCAACAGTGTGAAGAGAGAACCCATAATGTGGGAAAAAAAATTCACCTGCTGTTCCTCAGACAGAAGTCTACTATCTGTAAAGATTCTGCTGGGATTTCATTTGGGATTGCATTAAATCTATATAGCAGTTTTGGAAGTATGGCCATTTTCACTATATTGATCCTTCCTATCCAGGAGCAGGGGATGTCTTTTCATTTTCTGATATCATCTTCAATCTCTCTTTTCAGAGTGCCATAGTCTTCAGAGAGGTCTTTGATTTCTTTCATTAGGTTGATTTCTAGGTATTTTAGCCATAAACAATGAGAAATTAGAGACATTTATAGCTAAATAGATGCACATTGAGGCTATACTCTTAACTGAAATTAATAGGACACACATGTTAAATACCAAATAGTTTTTCTAGTGTGAGAAACTAAAAGTGTAAATAAGGACCAAAAGGTATAATAGATAATGTGAAATAGGAAGAAAGGGGGCAAAGGGGAAGTGGAAGAGGAAGAGGTAGGGGAAAAAAAGAAGGGAATGAAATTAATATGAGAAAATGAAAACATGGAAACAAGTCTTTGTAAATAGGGAGGGATGGAGGGGTTGAAGGGCGGGCAGAGTAACGGGGGAAAAAAGAAGAACCAAGAGAGATTATGTAAAGGTGCAAATTTCCAATGATGAATGTCACTATATTTTATACCTAAAATGTACCAATAAAATTAATTTTAAAAAAAGAAAGTAAATTAAAATTTTTTAGGCGATCTCTCTACTCAATGACAGATGTGTACTAAGTAACAAAAGGGAAAGAAATATCTTGCCTTTTAAGTGAGAGATTTAATTTTAGCTTCCTTCACTTTTATGTGGAAGTAATCTAAATGCCACTTCTCCAAAAATCTGTGCTCATTCATTAGAGTTATTGCATTTATTTCTAATAATCTCGATTAAGAACCATGTACTTGTCAATGAACCAGTTGTTTTGAATTTCAGACAGGTTTTAATGTATATGCACACATAAAGTGGGGACATTTGGATGAATGATTTCCCAGATTTTTTCAGTTTTCAAGGGGTTCTTATTTGTACTTTATTTCATGTAATTCTAGCTCTTTTATATATTTTCAGAAGAATGGGAGTTATTGTATGAAATACATTATTTGAATATACTTATATGTATCAGCATATTAATATATTATGTTAAATATAAAATATACTCTTGCTCATATGTATGAGCAAGAATGTTATCTTCCCACACTTATAAAGAATTAAACTTTAATTTAAATTTTTTCTATCATAATTCACATTATCAAAATTAGTTTTATTTTCGTCTGTAATATAAATGGATGGGTTCCCTTTCTATTTTTCAAAAATGCTAAGTTCATGAGCCATGAAAATATTTACTTATGAATTAGGCATTTAAATAATATAGTGGTCAACATTTTATGAATATAATTATTTTAAAGCAATCTAGCAACCCTTGACATATTTTTCTGTTTAATTACCAGAGATATTGGTAGTGATAATTTTAGATATAGTGACTTTGTTTTTCATTGCTTTTCTCTCATCCTTAAAAATTTTCAGTATTTTATTTACCATGACAATGAGGTCGTTAAAATAAAAACTGAAAGGAAGAGGGCTGGGGATTTAGCTCAGTGGTTTCGCTGCCTGCTGCGCAAGCTCAAGGACCCAAGTTCGATCCCCGGTACAAAAAAAAAAAAAAACCTGAAAGGAAGAAACCTGAAAAAAATTAATTATTGGATTATAAATGATGGAGATGAGAAAAAATGGCTTGCAAATAATTCAGACTTGATTAACAAAAGAAGGAAAATTAATTTGTACATGTAAACTTTCACCTCTCTTAAATATTTAGGAATTATTTTCATAATGTGGCAATTCCTTCTCAGTAGTTTACTATTCCATAGAAAAATTGAGGTTTTTATTTATGAAATATGCAATGAAAATTGCCTCATATAAGCACGAGAAAGGGAATAAAAGAAATTCATCATACTAAGAAATTAAAATGATATTTGAAAAATTTTACATGAATAGCTACACTAATTGCTGAGGCTATTCCTTGTTTACCTAGCTATTTATCAAAGACAGAATGATAAATATAACCTATGCCTTATGAAATTCTTTTGAAAATACTTTAAACAATGATTCATGTTGTACTCAGGTAACTAAATGCAACACTACTGTTTTATGTATTCAGATTTTTTTTTTTATAAATTGGATAGAATTTCAGTGAAGTAAATATGCACAACTGCTTTAAATGAATTATTGGAATTATGAAGTTTAGGAAGATGTTTAAAGTATGAAAATCGTGAGAAGCCATCATAATAAATTGCACTATGGAGTATTACAGTAAGCTTAAATGTGTAATTTATGAATTTATGTTTATGAGATTATAATTCAAGAGCAAGAGAAATACCAAATGCAGATAGTGAAAGATAAGAACATCATGTTTCTTCTGTGTTCCTCTAAAGTTGCAGATGCTGTCAGCACAAAGGGTTTTAAGTCATTTTTCTCCTTTTGTTTCTAATGCGGAGAATTGCATCAATCTAAGAGTATTTAGAGCATAATATTTTCTTTTGTGTTGCTTTTTTGTTTGTTGTTGAGATACGGTCTGGCTAGGTAGTCCCAGCTTGCCTTGATTAGTTTATGGAATTAATGTATTATAATGAGAAGAAGTAACTATAATGAGAAAAATTGTCTAGTATTCCTATGTTAATTCAAATATCCATATAAATACTCACTATCATGATTCTTACTTTTTTGTTTGTTTGTTTTTGTACCAGGGATAGAACTCGAGAACTTGTGCTTGAGAGGCAGATGGCAGAACCAATGAGCTAAATTCCTGGCCCCTCATTAGCTTGAAATTTGTTCTTAGACAACTTACTTGTATCCTTTCCTTAATCTGTATCATAGAAATTCCCATCACTGCTTTTCAGGGCAGCACAGTTTTATATTTTATAATAAGGTATGTTTCTTTTTCTTCCATTCATTAAAGTAGGATTCAGAAATTTTTTTTTTTTTTTTTTTGTACTGGGACTCGAACTTGGGACCTTGCACTTGCAAGGCAGGCGCCAGAACCACTGAGCTAAATCCCTGGCCCAAGAAAATATTTTCTATCAATGACTATACAGTGAACATTTTGTATGATCTGGACCATGCAGTGCCTGAAAGAACTCTTCAACATTAACAGTGTAGAATATAAGGTGTCAAAGGCTTTGCCTAAAAGACTAGACATGGATGAATTATAACAAAACTTTATTTATAAAACTAGGAGAAAGCTATATTTGTTCCACAGACAGTAGTTTGTTCGCCCATGTTAAATACAATATAAAAGGAAGTTCACGGGTGTGCCTACAGTTTGAGCATGACTGGGACAAACAATTACCAGAAACTATTCTGAGTGATTCATCACTGATTATGCCTTTTAACCAAAAATACTCAGAGAAAGCTGAGTTATTTACATGTTTGGACATAAAAATCAGAAAGAGGTTGTTAGAATTTCCAGAAAAATTGAGAGTCCAAAAGATATAAAATACTGATGGCATCTTCCTGTGTTTTGCCAATGTTAACTGGCATCAGAGCACTTTCTTATGGATTTGAGAGAGACAGGATAACTGGGAGTTATCTTGCCTGTGGAGTGAACGCTGATAAATATTGTGTTGTATTTAGCTGTCTGCCACAGGCTGAGCCTGAAGATGGCCGTTCGCCTAATCCCTATTCCCTTTTTCCTCCATAGATTTGAGAGTCAAACAGTCTGTTTGACTAAGATTGTAGATCCTGGATGGCACAGCCCAGGGGACAGTTACATTATGTATCCTTGTTTCTATTCTGTGCATCCCCCATCACGAGATAATCACGTCCAGCCTAGGCCACGTGGACTACGTGGCACAAGTTACCCTGCCTTCCTACACTGTAAAGAGTGCACTGGACACCAGGTGGCCATTAGCTCATTAGGCTATGGTCCTACCTGGTTCCAGCTATAAAGCTTAAATCTTGGTATGTATCTTTCTTTCTTATTATTTTCTAAATTTTTTCATCTCTCACTGTTCTCCCCATTTTGGACCCTATGCTGTGCGGGTCAGGGCAAGCTGTCAATGTATATTGGGATTTATCCTTGTGAAATAGAGGATCATAAATAGCCCCTGGATTTGCGTGCTTCCTTTTCCTTTTCTCAATATCATAGGTACCTTGCTATCTGAATAATAAAGACTTTCTATAAATATTTCTTGGAGGTAGGGCTTGATCTCAGACTAACTGAGTAACATCTCAGCTGTTCTCTGTAGCTGCTAGGTATAAAACTAAGTATAGGCTAAGTATAAGCTAGAAGGAGAATCAAGCTCTGTATATACTCAATGTGTATCTTTCCAATAGTAAATTATAGATTCAGTGAAAAATAAAGTACATAATAATGTATTTAATAAAATTAATTAACTTTTGTCAATTAATTGAGTTTTCCATTATTTAAAAATAGACTGTAAGGATGATTAGATTGGTAAAACAACAACATCAACAATAAACACACCACTTTTAAATAGCTTAGTAGTAACTGATCTCATTTAATACATATTTTTGGTAGAATGATATGTCTGTACAATGAACTCTAAGTGTCTTTAGAAGAAAGTATAATAATCCACTCCTTTCCTTTTGTTGTCTGATAGAGATTGTAATCTCAGTATTATTTGTGGTAAAATAATTTTTATGGTAAAAATTCTGTTTTACTATCAATGCTTACAAAATTTACAAGTTTTATTTTTCATATTTCAAAGTATATCCTACTAGAAAATATGAGACTGTTTATGGACACTTTAAAAATAAGTTTTCACTGGGTGATGTAATTACTTTCATGGTATGGTATATTGTAGCATTTGAAATCAGATTGGCAATATCAATACTTCTGAAACTTCCTAATATGTTACTTGTTTTCTATTTCCTTGAGCAGATAATTTATTTGACATATAATCAAATATTTTCCTTTGGTTGTATAATTATCCCTTATTGTGTGGATTAACAAGAAGCTGATGATATCTATAAATATGTTTTGTATATTATTGATATATATTTGGCTATTAATTTCCTATTCATTTCATTTCCACATGCTCTCCTATAACTATTAGGGACTATCATTTACAGAATGACCAAAAGTCTTTACCATTTTTAAGAAAAGTAACTATAATTTTATTATCCTTGGAAATTATAAACAAAACTTATATAGAGGATACCATAGCATGTTATAGTCACATGATTGAAATAAATGTTTATACACATAACTAAAAGGAAAATATAGAGGAAATTAACATTACTGTTTAACCAGTGTATAACACAGCAATTTTCATAAATTCCTATGAATTTATTAGTCAGTGTTTTTTCCTAATAAAGAAACCAGAGCATAAACACAATATGCCACAGATATACCCTTAATAGGACAATACCTATGGTTTTCATTACATTGACTGAAAGAAAAATGAAACAAAAGAATATTCTAAGAAATTTGAGGGAATAATTAAGGATTAAACATTACGCCTGCTGTAGCTTTTACTCTCGGTCCTGTGCACCACAAGAAACCCTTTTAAATATGGAATATCAGGCTTCCAAAGATTTCATTTCTATCTTTCATTTCATTTCTATCAATGTAAGTCTTCTTTGATACTTATATTGTTTCCCTTTATCTACAGAGTAAATAGTTCTGGTAAATCCCTATGTTCATATGTTGATTTCTTTAGCAGGCATTTATTTTATTGTAAATGGCCAACCTAATTCTGCTTTTTGCTTTATTCAGTCACAGATTATTGTATCCCATACTTCCCTAATCCCCCCAAAAAAGAAAATCAAGGGATAATGCATTACTTTTGAACCAGCTGAGCAAAAATACCAGGAAAACTTTTGCTAAGTGAGAGGCAAGGAATGAGCAAGCAGAAAATATCAATTTGGAGAAAGAAAACAACAACAAATTAAATCCTGGATAAAATAAAACAAACAGTTTTATCACATTTAACACTTATTTATCAAAAAGGTGAATATGCTCTGGGATTCACAAAGGTAATAATAACACTAACACAAAAATTGTAAAGAAGCGTTAATTCTCACTTTCACTTTGAGGAGATGGGCAGTCCCTGCAAAATTGAATATTCTAAAATGATAGTTATATAGGCATAGAAAAGAGAAAGAAAATCCACTGGCTATTAAAATGTTTGAAATATAATATTGTATCCTACATATAGCATTGACTCCAAAAGATTATGTTCATAAATGGGAAAATTTTGAAAAATAAACCTGGTTATAAAGATAATGACAGGAAGGAAAACTATCTGAATAACGACAAATGATATCTCCTCCAACACACATACCATTATAACCATGCACAAGAAACTCACACTTGAATAGTTACTGTGAATGAATCCATGGCTATAAATATACAGATACAGATATAAGTATATTTTTAAAACAACTACTATGAAAATTGACTGTAGAAGAAATATAGGAAAGGATTGGTTTCAATTTCATAAATTCAACCTAAAGAGAAATTTAAGGAACACTACACAAAGTATACTGACTGTATAGAATGTTTTATAAATGTGTTTCATCAGCTATTGAAGAAATATTTATTTCTAATATTGGGAAAATTCAGAAAATAGAAGTAGTAGACATTTTATATCTCACTTTGTAAGGCATGGATAAACTTCACACCAAAAGAGTTTAAATGGATTAAAAGAAATAAAAATACACATCAATGTTACTGAACATATACTTGGAAGTATCTTAAGTCAATTACTAAGCATGACATAAAAATACTAACATGAAAGTTTATTTCATGAATAAACTAAATGGATAAAATGATTTCATTTAATATGAAACTTTCCCACTGCAATATCAAAGAAAATATTATTTTTATAATGCAGAAATTTTAGAAAATAAAATTTTATATAAATTTTATGTAGAAACCTGTATAATATTTGAAAATCACTTAATATTTAAAATTGTCAAACTTTAACATATAACCCTTGCTTCCCATAAAAAGCAAGAAAAACCATTTGAAAAATCAGCAAAAGGCATTTTCCATTGCTATTCCTGGTATTGAAAAAAGGCAGTTTTTAGATAAGTTCATTTGCAGTGCATCGTTGCATGTATTCTGGCATATGTACAATGATTGCATATGGAATTACTAATTCCTTTTAGAGAAATGAAATCTCTTCAGAGTCAAGCTCATGTAAATATATTCTTCCTTTGAGAGATAATATAAAAAAACTGTCTTCACTTTTGCAGTAGCAAGTAATAAGGACAAAACATATTAACTTTGATTGAATTAACTTTGTCAATAAGCTTAAGGTTTTGTGGTTTGATTCCCAGGTCATTTACATCTCTGTCCCTCTGCCTTGATTTTTTTTCCCTCTTTTAACAAATTTAAATACAAGTACTAGATAGCTGTCCCAATTTTAAAAGGTATCATTGAACAATAGTTCCCTAAATTGTACAAAGGATTACATTTCTGTACACATTGTTCTGTTGTTCATACAAAAGTATGAAAATAGATTAAAGATACACATGTGAAAAATTAGAAAATTTAATATAATACAGAATTCAATTATTTTAATATATAATTCATTAATAATTAGGTACCTGAAAACATAGCCTACAAGTAAATTTTAGTTAAACAGTGATGATCAGTGAGGAAATACAGTTTTAAAGTAACACATTTCAGGGCTTTAAAAAGTATTAATTTAGAGTTTTAATTTAATATCATAAAATTGTTCTGTTCTCACTAGAGAATGTTTATAAATTCTTGAAATATATTAGATAATTTCTAGAAAGTAATTTTTATTGTTGTTTGTTTATTTGAGACAGGGTCTTGCTATGTGGTTCAGGCTGGGTTTCAACTTAATATGTAGCCCAGGCTGG